>NW_026988476.1:38490758-40924016 GCF_030222135.1 Aotus nancymaae | reverse complement strand
CTGTTGCCCAGGCTGCAGTGAAGTGGCACCACATCCACTCACTGCAACCGCTGCCTCCAGCTTTCAAGTGATTCTCCTGCCTCAGCCTCCCCAGTAGCTGAGATTTTAGGCACGTGCCATCACACCCAGCTAATTTTCATATTTTCAGTAGAGATTGGGTTTCACCATGTTGGCTACGCTGATCTTGAACTCCTGGCCTCAAGAGATCAGCCCGCCTCAGCCTCCCAAAGTGTTGGGATTACAGGTGTGAGCCACTGTGCCTGGCTGGATTATAGTTTTATTATAAACTTCTATTGAATTCTCCAAATATATTAGGTAAAAGAAAGGTGCTACTTTTTGAGCAGTTGGTTCACAGTAGATGTTAAACAATTGGTCTTTTGATTATTTCCACCAGCACTCTCCCTGGGCTTCATAGTGTCTCCATAGTGATACAATGAGGTAAGTGTCATTATCATTACCATTTTATAGATTAGAAAGCTAGGATATGGCATGGTTCATTTGCCCAACGTCACATAATTAGCAACTGATAGATCTAGGATTTGAACTTAGCATGTTTCTTTAGTCTTTGTGCTAGATTGCCTCCCACTTAGGATTTTGTTCATTTGAAATACCAAAGGAATCCTACACCAGCCTACAAAATAAGAATCTCTGGGAGTAAGAGTCCACTATCTTGAATTTTAACAGGTTTTCCAGGTAGTATTTGGGAACCAAAAGCCTAGGTTCCTCTTCCTTTGTCTTGCCACTGTTAGTCAGGCAATCACCATGACATGGTGGTTTTTATCTGTGCATCTGCATCAACTCTTTAGAACAGGTGTCAACAGCTTATTAAAAATCTCAGAAATGATACTGAAACACTCTTAAAGAAATTCTCCAACACTGACACTTTTGATGGCACACAGAATGATATGTGGAAAAACCTGACATTGGCAATTCTAATTTGAGAAGTAATTCAGTACAGTTGAAGTCTGAATGAGAGAGAGTTTTGGGAAGTTTTGACCAATTTGTTTTGCTTATATATTTATTTTTGGTGTAGGCTCAAGAGAACTAAATATGATAAAAAATCAAAAGCAATCTTTTGGTAAGTTTGAAATAAATATCCCAAGTAATAAGAAAGCAATATGCCACAGTTTAATTGGCTGTTTTTGTTCTTTTTTTGTTTTGTGGTTTATCAAATATAGGTGTCTCAGAATCAGTGGCATCTTAGATTAGATGAAATACAAGAGATGAGGCTGGGCGTAGTGGCTCATGCCTATAATCCCAGCACTTTGGGAGGCTGAGGTGGGTGGATCACCTGAGGTCGGGAGTTCGAGACCAGCCTGGCCAACATGGTGAAACCTTGTCTCTACTAAAAATACAAAAAATTAGCTAGGTGTGGTTGTGGGTGCCTGTAACCCCAGCTACTCGGGAGCCTGAGGCAGGAGAATTGCTTGAACCCAGGAGGTGGAAGTTGTAGTGAGTCCAGATCACGCCACTGCACTCCAGCCTGGGCAACAGAGTGAGACTCCATCTCAAAAAAAAAAAAAAAGGCCAGGTGCAGTGGCTCAAGCCGTAATCCCAGCACTGTGTGAGGCCGAGGCGGGCGGCGGATCACGAGGTCAAGAGATCGAGACCATCCTGGTCAACATGGTGAAACCCCGTCTCTGCTGGAGATACAAAAACTAGCTGGGCGTGATGGCTCGTGTCTGTAGTCCCAGCTACTCGGGAGGCTGGGGCAGGAGAATTGCTTGAACCCAGGAGGTGGAGGTTGCAGTGAGCCGAGATTGTGCCACTGCACCCCAGCCTGGCGCCTGGCAACAGAGTGAGACTCTGTCTCAAAAAAAAAGAAAAAGAAAACACGAGGGCTGTTATCTTAGTCTTTAAGAATTACCCTTTGGGCTGGGTATGTGTGGTGGCTCACACCTGTAATCTTAGCACTTTGGGAGGCTGAGGTGGGAGGATTACTTGAGGTCAAGAGTTCAAGACCAACCTGGTATACATAGTGAGACCCTATCTCTTGAAAAAAGAAAAAAACACTCATTGATTCCTGATAAATGAATGTGATATCAAAATTCCTTCTCAGTAATCCTGGATTCTTATTTAGAAAGAAACTAGAACAGTAAATTAAAAGGTGAAAGGAAATCTTGTGAACCCAAAGGACTAGATGGTAGAGTCAAGAATGATCCCTCTAACCTGGGCAACAGAGTGAAACCCTGTCTCTACGAAAAATAAAAAATGTAGCTGGTCATGGTGGTTCACACTTGTAGTTTCAGCCATTAGGAGGCTGAGGTTGGAGGATTGCTTGAGCCTGGGAAGTAGAGGCTGTAGGGAGCTGCAATCACACCACTGCACTCCAACCTGGTGAGAACCTGTCTCAAAAAATACATATAATAATATAAAAGAATGCTCCCCCTTCTCCACACCTATCCTTCACATAACTTCAACCTAGTCAAGATGTTTGAGGTGGGGGTGTGGTGGGGGAAGTCAAGGACAGACATAATAACTGGTTGATCTGAAAGGTTTTGTGCTAGAGGTGTAAATAATTTATTATAAGGATGGTGTAATTATCTCAGGCTGTTTAGCTTGTCATGCTGGCTCCTCCTAGGGTTTGAGCAGAAGCCTATTATATTATTATCATGTAATGAGATAATCTCTAACATTACTTTGCTCCTATATGTACAATTAATTTGTAAGCCACTGACAATTTATTAACCGAACTCTAAGAGAAAGCTACTAAAAAGAAAAAACAAAAGCAAGGGTTCTAAAGCTAGCCCATAATCAGTTATTACATGGGTGGATGCAAAATGTCTTTTTAAAAAGTAAAAAATTATGGCTGCTCTGCCTATGGAGTAGCCATTCTTTATTCCTTTACTTTTTAAATAAACTTGCTTTCACTTTGTAAATTTGCCTCAAATTCTTTCTTGTGTGATATCCAAGAACCCTCTCTTTTAGTGTGGATCCAGACCCCTTTCCAGTAATACCTTCCAGGTGAACCATGAAGAGATGAAACTGAGGAGGCCACGACCCAAAGGAAATAGACTGCAGCAACAATGGGCCGACTTGGGGTAAGTGGTGAGGTGCTCTGGTAAAGGATGGGATTGGGTTAGAGGCCCAACTTAGGGTAAGACAGAGGGTTAAAGGCCTCTCTTAATAAAAGGCAAGAATGCTTGACCAAACTTGGGTTTGAAGTTCAACTTAGGAAGGTTAGAGTCCTTCCTAAGATTTATGGGGTTAGAGGCCCCTCTCACTAAAATCCCTCTTGGTTAAAAATGGATTTGGAACCATGGGACGTTAACTGCTATTCTCTTTGAATTAATTTGCCTTGCACTCTTTGCTGAAGGCTGTGGGTGACAGGATTAGGTATGAACAGGATCATGGGACATAGGGAGCTTTTTTTCTCCCCAAAATGGGAAATCAGAGAGCTGATGGGACTGCTGGAAAAAATTGCTTCACTATCGACAAGCAGTCGCCTGAAATTTTGCTTCAGTGTTGCTGCAATGGACGGGTCTTTCTCTGGCCTCCCTGAGCTCCCTGCCTTCCCCACACTGCCATAGGCAATGCTTTTCTCTCTTTCTCTCCTTTCCCTTTCCTATCTGTTCTGTTACTCAGGGCAACCATCTTGCACAGAGACCACATATGGAAACTCCTGGTCAGAGGTTGGATTAAAGATGACGGGGCTCATCCGGGGGCAAGCTTGACGCTTGCCAGTTTAATATTGGGTGCTAAGGGGAGTGGCTAATGTCTATGTTTTGTCACACTTATTTTGCTCTGGCTAGAGCAAAACGAGGTAGGAAATGATAATTCAGGTTCGCCATACAGCTGGTTAGGTGGCATCTTACAATATTGAAAGGGTTTTCCCTATGATACCATGAAACAAAAAAAGATGATTTTCCTTCGAGTTGGAGCTTGGTCCCCAGGGCTTTCATGCCATGAGCAAGGTTGCTAGGGCTGCTCAGGGAAAGAGAACTCAGAAACCTGGCAGGCCTGCAAAAGGGTAATGAGTTCTTACCAGTCAGACTTCTTGTCCCTCTCCCTGTGCAAACTGTTTGAGTGAATGGTAAAAATCACTGTTTATCTTCTCTGTAAAGTTTTAATTAATGGAAAAAGGATGTGTGAGGCCAATCTTAAGATACAGTGAATCTGGTACTGGTGTACTTTGTGCTATAAATGTGTCTTTCTGCATTGCTCTGTCATAAAGAGGAGTACCTTAGGATTGAACATGGGCTTAGGACCCCTGTAAGCCTGCTGCTCAAGATGCTCCAGGAAACTGGTCAGTTACAAACTTCGCTGCAGGTCTCTGAAACAAAAAAAATTAGATGAAGTTTCCCTCTCGTCATGTTTTATGTCTTTGGGAGCTTGACCTTGTAATCCCGTGACGGTACTTCCTCTTGGTCTCCACTATCCAGGGAACAGGGATTTTGGGGTTCATGTTATGTTTAGCTCTAAAAATTATCTTGAGCAGTTAAAAGCCTTTGCAAGCTCTAAACTGGCTGCTCTAGGTGTCTTCTGGGAAGGGCAATGGAAACTGCCCAATGCTGTAGCTTAGTTGCTAAGATTTATTGGTTTCACATGTGAGTTTACCTTTGGTAAAGTTCAAAGGCCAGATATATGGACCGTCTGGCCTGGCTAAAGTCAGGTAATAAGAAATTTAAAAGGACTTAAAAAAAGAGCTCCATGGTTAAAAATTACCTTAATTAAAAGTGGATATTCAAGTTTTAACAGTTACCCAATACAGTCTAAAAAGGGGAAGAACCCTCAGTTCTGGGAATTGTCCACCCCTTTCCTGGAAAGCTCATGAATAACTTACCCTTTGTTTAGCATATAATCAAGAAGTAACAATAAGTATAAGCAGCTGAGAAGCTCATGCTGCTGCTCTGCCTATGGAGTAGCCATTCTTTATTCCCTTACTTTCTTAATAAACTTGCTTTCACTTAAATTATTAAAGGCTAATAAGGCAGAAAAAGCATCTTATTGGAGATGTGAAGTGAAGAGAATCTGAAACCAGGTTTGATTTTGTAGCCTAAGAATAGGCAGAAGGTATCCTATAAGAATCATTGGTCATAGACCAATAGCCAAAACTCTAATAATTATTTTAGTTCCGTAAAAGCAAATATAATTTTTTTTCTTTAACCCTGAAAGAGTTTTAGGGAATTATGGTTTCCTTAAGTTAGGCTTCTTTCTGCAAGTAGCCAGTGTTTTTTAAAACCTATCCAACTTTTGGCCAAGCACAGTGACTCATATCTGCAGTCTTAGCATTTTGGGTGGCTGAGGTGGGAGGTTCGCTTGGGCCCAGGAGTTTGAAACTAACAACAAAAGGAGACCCTGTCTCTACAGAACATTTAAAAATTATCCAGGTGTAATGGCACATGCCTATAGTCCCAGCTACTCAGGAAGCTGAGGTGAGAGCATTGCTCAAGTCCTGAAGGTTGAGGTTGCAGTAAGCTATGATGGAATCACTGTATTCTAGTCTGGATGACAGAGTAAGACCTTGTCTCAAAAACAATCAAAAACCTATTCAAGTTTTATTAGAAAAAATGGTTAGAAAAATTACAATTCATAAGAAGTCTAAACAAAAATTAAGTGTGGTCTGCTAGCTTTGGACATGGTACTCATCATGACTCCAACTCAAATAAATGAGAAAGTCACTCATTCAACTTGACATAAAGGAATACAGGGGTGCAAAGACACACTCATACTGCAGTTGATGGAGAGACAGGAAGAAAAACCACCATGTGAGAAGCAGTATAGGGAGCAGGTTTGGGAGGAAGGAGCCAATTCAGGTAAATGAATACAACTGAACAGAGCATCAGTCTGGATGCCTACAGAAATCACAGCATAACGTGCTGTTCAGTTGCCATAAGCAGATTGGCTTTCTCTGAGCATACTGTGTAACTTGATGCCTCTGTTTTTGCATATGCTTTCCATACCTCTTTGCTTGGTGAATGCTCCAGGACCTGGACAAGTTAGGAGTGATCAAGTGAAAGGAAGGGCAACAAAAAGATGCATCAGGCATTTCATGAACTTCAGAAAAGAAAAGGCAATTGGGCCGCGGAGGACGTGCAGTTGGAAAGCCAGGATCAGAGTCTAATTCCATTGCAGCGGCCTCTGATCTCCGCTTCCAACTGTGCTCTCCCTTGTGTCCTGCTTCTCTCTGCAGCACAGCCTTTTCTGCTTATTTAGGGTTCCTTGGCTCCACACTTTGGCCTGTCCTTGTGTTCTCTTCAATCTCAACTTTGAAAGTTCTTTCAGGTCCTACATCCACTATTTTTCAACTGAGGATCTCTGTGTCCCAGTTTCACATTCCCAGCACAGAAAATCTGATTGGTTCAGCCTAGCCTATAAATTACTTTTCACTTGAATAGATGTAAAGCCATAATTCAAATCAGCTGATCCAAGGCTTTGTGGCGATCAGATGGGACAAACTGGTCAGTTAGGTTTCCCCGTTTAGCAGAGATGATAGGTGGAGGTAATTTCAAAGGCATCATGATTTGGATTGGCATCTCAAAATATGTCCACTATATTTGGCATAATTAATCATTACACTGTACTCCTTAATACAATTATTACGTTGTATGAGATTGTATTATTGTCACACGTGTCGCTCATGTAAAGAGACTACCAGACAGGCTTTGTGTGGGCAACAAGGCCATTTATTTCATGCTTGGGTGCAAGCTGGCCAAGTCCGAGAAAGGAGTTAGGCAAAGGGACAGATTGGTAGAGTAGGAGAGGGGGTTGGTTATATAGGTTGCGGCAAATGGTCAGCTAAAGGCGGTAATCTGTCTTGGGGAGGGGAAGGGCGTCATGGGATGCATGATCACAAGGGTAGGGGTCATTTATTCCAGGCATGATCATAAGGGTGGGGAGTGTTGCTTGTAATCAGAGGGGAGGGTGTGGCAGATTACATAGTTACAGGGGTGGGGATCTTGAGAAATCCAATACTGGGGGGGCGGGGTGGTGGGGAATTTTTGCAAGGCTGAACAGGAACAATGGGTGCAGGTTACAGAGCAATTAGTTGAGGCAGGAACAAGTTGTTTCACTTCTTTCTGTGGCCACCTGGTTACTTGTGGTTGCTTCAGACTATCTGGCTCCTGGGGTGTACATGCAGGTCACCAAGGCTATAAGGGCCAGGCTTGGACTTGGAGGCCTAATGTTCCCATCTTTTTATACACGTATAAAAGAAAAAAAGTCAGGGAAGGGAGTAGGGGTGATGTTTCTCATGGCTTCTTCAAGCATGACAGGGGGCTATGTGGACACCTAAAAGAAAAGTCTGTGATTCTTGTAGTTTAGTAAGTGTTTGGCCAAGTCCTTGGAAGCATAATAGCTTTAAGATGGGGGGTAATGAAGCCTTGGGCCAAGGTTGGAATAGTGTCCAGTGTAGGGGGTGGTCCCAGAAGACTTGAATGGAAAGGGATATGTGCAGGTTCTGGAGAGGTGTCTCGCTGTATTTTGACATTAGCCGGGCGCTGCCTGGAGGTTATGAGTGATGGGTTAGTGTCTCTGATTTTTCCTGGAAGGGTGAAGGCTGTAAAACAGGGCTGGGGATAAGACAGGCAAATAAACAGGGAGGGTTGGCAAGGCATTTTGTCTTAAGTGGCTGAGAGGTCCTGGGATGGGGTGATATTGTGAAGTTGTTCAGAGTAGCCTTTGCCGGGTAGAGTGATTAGTGATGGCCTGGACATGGTTTTGTAGGAATTGAGAGACTAATTGGAAAATGCAGAGTCCAAATAAGAGAAGGAAGATGGGTATTAGGGGAGTAAGGATTGGAAAGAGCCATGACATTCAGCTAGAAAATGGCCAGGCAGGTTTGGCATAGTTACTTGCCTGATAAGCAAATTTCTGGGCCTTGTCTTTGAGCCTTTGATATTATCATAAACTAGGCCAGACTGATTTAAGTAAAAGCAGCATTCCTCATTGAGAAATATACAGAGTCCTCCCTTTTCTGCAGTAAATTGAGACCACGACAGTTTTGGAGGACAACTGCAGCTAAAGCATTGATTTGAGCTTGAAGGACAGACAAGGTATTATATATGTCTGTGATGCTAGCAGAGTTATCAGTAGACAGGCTGCAGAATGTTGTGACAGAGGTGGTGACCCCCGCTTTGCCAGTTCCAAGGCCTATAGTTCAGGCTGTAAGCCCTATTCCCACAAGTAATGGAATGAGCTGGATGACTCTTTTTGATCGTGTAGGTGTCATTAGGGGAACAGGCAGTTGTCCATTACCATTGGCAAATTGGATTCTAGGAATAAGAAAGACTAAGGCACAGGTGCCAGTCTAGTTAGTAGGTAGACACATGTGGAAGAGCCACATAAGAAGAAGAGGCCTGTGGCAAGGCAGAATTGAAAATATAGGGTGAAAAGGTGGGACGGAGCCTTGAAAGGGGAGTCAGATACCCAAACCCCTAAAGATCCAGCAAGGACAGCAGCCGTTAGAGGTTGAAAAGAAGATTGATGGGGTAACTGTATGGTGGAGGTGGTTTGATTTTCATAATGCATGAGGAAGTGTCAACAAATAGTATGGCAGCTTGTTGGTGTGAAATGTGTGAGGAAGTTTTGTTAAACTTGTCTAAGAAATCGAGAAGCTCCATAAGAAGGTAGAGATGGGGACTGTTAAAAGAGGTGTAGAGGTGTAGGGAGACGAGAGAGGTAACCCAATCAACTGGCAGGGGGGATAGTGGTGTAAGAGGAGGAAGAAAGGGAGATGCAGAGCCAGCAATTTTTTTTGCCAACAATGGGTTGGAATTAGTGAGGAGGGAATGGGTTAGATTGATGGTATGTTGAAGGCAATTAGGAAGGGATAGGAAGTGACAGAATGGGACTGAGAATAAGAGTGAGAAGAAAAGTAAAGAAGAGGAATTCATCAGGATGAAAGAATTGGAGTGTCCCTTGCCACATAAGATCATTTATCTACTCAAGGAAGGAGTCAAGGGTGGAAGTTCATGGGTAGAACCACGAAATGTCAGCTAAAATGGTCTGGAGGAAAGCAGTGAACTGGCAAGGCAAGCAAGCTTAGGGCATTTAAATGTAGACGAGAAGGGCAATTAGAAGTATGATTAGACAGAAAGCAACAGGAATTGAGAGCTTGTAAGGTATAGACCAAGTTTTAGGGGTTACTGCATAGAGTCCTGTTGCAAATAGCAAAGTCAAGAGAAGGATTCCTGTTAGAATAAGTTTATATTAGTTTAAAACTTGTGTGGTTTGTGTCTACACTTCAGGAATTCGAGTTAGCTTAAGAGAAGTAGGAGAGAGTACTTGAGACTTCCAAGAGGAGGTGGATGGGCTAGGCTGGTCATCTGATGGGCACAGTTTAATCCTGGACTGGTGAACCCAGTGGGGAGGGTCTTGTAGACCTTCAGTCTGGGTACTGTAGACAACCAGGTAGGGGCCTTTCCGCCAAGGCTGTAGAGCTGGAGAGGTTAGATCCTTGACCAACATTGATTGTCCGGCTAAGATGTCCTCATAAGGCTGGGTATTCAAAGCTCGGTGTCTATGATGGTCCAGGGGGCTTCCAAAGCAGTCGGGCAGTGTCAATCTTCAGTTGCTAAACTGAGAAGTTCTGGAAAGGAGTCAGCTGGAGAATACTGGGTTTGAACTCTAGGAGCCTTGGGAGTGGCTGTAATATGAGCCAGACAGTCTGATTTCCAGTGGGTACCCCCACAGATAGGACACGGCTTAGAGGGGGCCTTGGGCTGTAAGCATTTGTTAGCCCAATGTCCAAGCTTTTGGCATTTGAAGCAGGATGGAGTCCCAGGCTGTGGGTACTCCCTGGCCCAGTGGCCAGTTTTCTGGCATTTGAAGCAAGGCCCTGGAGGAGGGACGGCTTGATGGAGCACCCAATTGCAGTTGCTTCGGTGCCTGGAAGTTCCTTGTCATTGAAACAGTGGCTGGGGTTTGTCTTACCACGTAGGTAAGCAATTGCAGCTCTGAGATGTGTTGCTGCTTGGCTGCTTCTTCCCTATTGTTAAACCCCTTGAAGGCGAGATTGATTAATTTCTGTTGTGGGGTTTGAGGGCCTGAGTCTAGTTTTCAAAGATTTTCCTAATGTCTGGGCAGACTGGGTAATAAAATGCATATTGAGAATAAGGCGACCCTCTGGCCCCTCTGGGTCTAGCACTGCGAAACTTCTAAGAGTTTCTGCCAGATAGGCCATGAATTGGGCAGGATTTTCATGTTTGCCCTGGGTTGTTTCTTTAAGCTTGTCACAAGAAAGCCTGTTTTCACTTAAGCAGGCTTTGTAAGCTGCCTGCTTAAGTCCCTCAACTAAGCAAGAGACCATATAGTCACGTTTGGTGATGTCAGGCGAGCCCACCTGGTATTGCCAGCTGGGTTCTTCCCTAGATACTGCCCTGACACCCTCTTGGAGGGCGGCTCATGGCGTCTGTGGGTGTCAGCATAAGATTAAGCCAGAGTATAAACCCTATATCATTCATCTGGAGAAAGAGTAGAGGTTAGAATAACATTTAAGTCATTCCAGGTTAAATTGTGGGACTGAGACATTGGAAGTCTTGGAATAATATTTAGTGGAATCTGATGAGAAAGATCCCAAGTGCTGACCAATTTGGGACAGACTGGACAGAGAAAAAGGAACATGCACTCTGACTATGCCCTCGGCTCCAGTCACCTCTCGAAGGGGAAACTGTTGAGTGGGGTAGGGAGAGCTAGGGTTAAGGCTGAATTGTGTACCGGAGCGGGTATGGGATGGAGAAGTGACGAGGTATAAGAGGGAGGGGATGGGGCTGTGTGGAGATTAGGATTTGGTTCAGCCTGATGAGGGGCAGCCTGAGGGGGAGGGGAAAGCTCAGAAGGGTCTACTGAGAGTGAAGGATCTGCATTGGCAGTAGGGACAGGGAGCACAAGTGGGAGGGAAAGAAGAATTTGAGAGGGGTCACATTGGAAGCAGAGGCTGGGAAGGGAGCAAAGTGTGAAAAATGCGTGGATGTAGGGGACTTCAGACCATTTGCCCATTTTACGACAAAAGTTGTCTAGACCCTGCAGGATAGAAAAATCAAAGGTACTGTTTTCTGGCCATTTAGAGCCATTGTCCAGTTGATATTGAGGCCAAGTCGTATTGCAGAAGAAAATAAGATGCTTAGGTTTTAGATCAGGTGATAGCCAGAGACATTTGAGATTTTTTAGAACGAAGGCTAAGGGAGAGGAGGGAGGAATGGAGGGCGGGAGGTTGCCCATAGTTTAAGAAGAGCCTTGGAGACAAGGCTAGTGAGTGCGCGACCAAGGATTTTAGCATGCGTCCCAGACTAAACCTTGGTCTGTATCTGGGGTGAATCTGTCAAAGGGGGCATCCCCCGCTTTGATCTGTCACCCTACGAATGTGAGTGAGTGACCAGAGCAGATGTCACTGCAGGAAACGAGTGTGAGTGAGCAAAGCAGATGTCTCCGCAATGATCAGTCACTGAGGGAAGACTGTCTTCTGGTTCTGTGACCTACACAGGATTTTTTCTGGTCATGAACTTCATGAAAGTCCTGTTTTTCTTGTCTCTGCTGAAAAGGAGAGGAAAATGAGACTGAAAGAAGAAGGAAGTTGACAGGTAGTGAGAAGGGCAAAAGAGAAGAGCTGAGGTAAACTGCTTACCTGATCTGGGGATGGTGAGTGGATGCTCAGGCTGGTCTAATGAGCCTATGTCACAGGTAGTTCTCTTCACAGAGGAAGCACAAGGGCTAGGGACAGGGGGTTTGGTTTCCTGTAGGAGTTCCCCTCAGCCCGGGTTTCGGCACCAATTGTCACACATGTCACTCATGTAAAGAGACCACCAGACAGGCTTTGTGTGGGCAAAAGGCCGTTTATTTTGTGCTTGGGTGCAAGCTGGCCAAGTCCAAGAAAGGAGTTAGGCAAAGGGACAGATTGGTAGAGTAGGAGAGGGGGTTGGTTATACAGGTTGGGGCAAATGGTCAGCTAAAGGTGGTAATCTATCTTGGGGAGAGGAAGGGCGTCATGGGATGCATGATCACAAGGGTAGGGGTCATTTATTACAAACAGGCATGATCATAAGGGTGGGGAATATTGCTTGTAATCAGAGGGGAGGGTGTGGCAGATTACATAGGGTGGGGGTCTTGAAAAATCCAATAGGGTTGGGGGGGAAATTTTTGCAAGGTTGAACAGGAACAATGGGTGCGGGTTACAGAGCAATTAGTTGAGGCAGGAACAAGTTGTTTCACTTCTTTCTGTGGCCACCTGGTTACTTGTGGTTGCTTCAGACTTTCTGGCTCCTAGGGACCATCCAGAGGTGTACGTGCAGGTCACCAAGGCTATGATGGCCAGGCTTGGACTTGGAGGCCTAACAATTATTTTTGTATTTTTCCTACTTCATTAGACGTTCAGTTCCTAGAGGAAAAGCTCTTCACTGAAGGTATATCTGACACTTTATTTTGCCTATTCTCATGAATTACTTGACAATTCATAGCTTATATTTCTGTCTACAGAGTCTTGCATTGTATGACCTCAGTGTGCTTCTGTTTCCTCATCTATAAAAAGGGGTTCATAAAAGTACCTATATTATTAGGTAGTCATAATCATTAAATATAATATGCTCCAAAATATTACCTATCATATTATTATCTTTTTTCTTTATAGTCTCTTTCCTCACAAAAAAAAAAATTGCCAAAATTTTTTTATGTGGTTGAACTGAATTCTCAGTAGGGAAGTCATGAACAAGTTTTTGCATTAGGAATATGTGGAATTATTGATTTCCTAAAAATAATCCTAATTGTGTTCTCTCATGATTCCATTTTGTACATGCCACAGATTTATCTTAAGGTATAGCTCTTTCATATTGTATATACATTATTCGTTTATATGCTTTAATATGTACTAAATAAGTTCTTGAAGTCAGGGGAAGATGTTTTTCTGCCTTTGCATCATCTTTGTATCCCTAGAGTACTTGTTGTTGCCTGAAATGAAGGTGCTCTCAGTACGTAATTTAACCAATATCTTCTGAAGATATAGTTTTAAGCTCATACTCTAGCAGACAGACTCTGTAGACAGAGATCTAAGCTATGAATTGTTAAGAAAAATTATTCAGAACTTAGAAATAGGCAAAATAAATTGTCAGTGTACCTTCAGTGAAGAGCTGGGTATTGCCTAGGAGAATTTTGAGGATTGTCTGATGCTATTTGATTGATTTGCTATTGACTAGGCTGTTTGAAAATACTGAGAATGAAAGCTAAATTTTTGGAAAACTGATAGCAATACAACTAACTCATTTTCATAAGCAATGCAAATGAACTTTGTCAAGTAGAAAATATAAATATTAGTCAAATTCTTATTTGAACTATTTTAACGTCTTACTGGTTTTTTCATCAAGGAGTGAGTTGAATAAAATCTTTGGCATAATTTCATTTCATATTTTCATGGGAGTTGTGCTGCTAGCTCCCTGAAAAAGTGTACTGTAATATAAGTAATATGATAAATCTCATAGTGAAGACACAAAGATTTAGGGGAACAGAAGGTGGGATCAATTTATTTGACATCATTGGGAGGAAAGATTTTACCTAGGTGATTTTAAAGCTGGGGTTTGAAGACAAGGTTGAATTGGGGTGGAACTGTAGTTGGAGAGGGGTAGGAAGAAAGACCTCTAAGCAAAAGAAACTTGATATGGTGGGTCTCTTGGACTCTGTTTAGCAGAAAGACCATGGGCTCCTTACTAACCGCTTTTCAAAGGCGGTGAGATTGCAGGATTGTAGGCCTACTGACACTGTTGCAGAGCAGTGGAAGTCATCAACTGCTCCAAGTTCAAATGTCCAGTAGACCCATAGACTTGTTCAGGAACCCTCTGCAATTCCTGTCTTTAAAACAAATTTAAACCTGTCTTTTGCATTCACATTTGAAATTTTACATATAAGTCTGTACAAATTATTATGTTTTAAAAATGGTGAAATATACTCCATAAAACTTTATATCCTCATTTAAAATTTAATTTTGCAACTGATATAGAATTATATAGTATTAATCTGAGCACAGTCCTAGTTTCTTAAATTTCTTCACAGACTTAAAGAAAGGCCATCTTTTGTTTACAAATTTAAAATCATTATGTTTTCCCAATATAAAAGCAACTCATATAAATTGTAGAACAATTGGAAACAAATGTGCAAGAAGATTGAAATTAAACTTGTTTATAATTCTATCAACTAGACATGAGAACTGTTAATGTTCTTTTTCTTTGTATACACACAGAGTTTGTTTCTGTTAATTAACAAAAAGTGACTTTCTTTTTACTGAGGTAAAATTCATGAAATACAAAATTAATCATTTGAAAGTGAACAATTCAGGGGCACTTAGTACATTCACAGTGTTGTGCAACCATCAACTCTATCTTAGTTCCAAATATTTTTATCACTATGCAAGGAGACCCTGTACCCCATTAAGAAGTTACTCCCTGTTCACTTCTTCCCCTGGCTCCTGGCAATACCAATGTGCTTTCTAAGATCTCTGTGGATTTACCTGTTCTGGAAATTTTATATAAATGTGTGACCAATGGGACCTTTGTGCCTGGCTTCCTTTATTGAGCATAATGTTTTCAAAGTCATCCACATTATGGCGTGTATCAGTACTTCATTATGGATGAATAATATTCTATTGTATGTAGCTAGCACTATTTCTCCATTCATACGTTGGTGGACACCTCTTTCTTTTTATAATTTTCTTTTTGAATAATGCAATAAAAACCTTAATATATCCTGAACATTTTTCATAATCTTGCTTTATAGGTAGAAGGGTTAATGGTCACAGGAATATGCCAGTACACAGAACTAAATTAAAAGCAAAGTCAATTGATAACATCAGGTTTTTTTGGTTAACACCTGATGCATGTAGGCACACCCACATTCAGGAAACACAAACACCACCATCACCACACAACAACAGAAAACAAACACTGGAGCCAGATCCTCTGGCACTTGCTTGTTTCTGCCCCCAGATACAAATTCTTTCATGCAGGCAGGGATGCCATTTCTTCACCATGAGGAAGTGCTGATTCTCCTCCCCTCTCACTTCCCTTTAGGGGTGTGATGTTGGGAGGCTCAGTCCCCTGACCATCCTGGCCCACCCCTAAGAGTACTGTACAATACTTGGTGATTTCAACACCACAATGCCTGATCCTTAGCTTGACTGATTTTTCTCTCAGCAACAAGAACAACGACACAAATTCATTTTGCTCTCTAAGTACAGCACCAAATGAACTTGTTTCTCTCTCTCCTTAAAATTGCATTTTGCTTAAGTACCATGCCAGCAAAAACATAGCAGACCATGCCTGATTTAGTAACTGACTTCAACTTTTGTTCAGCCCTTATCCTTTATCTCAATACTACTAACCTATTCCCACAACTACTATTTGCCCTCCCTACAGGATGTAGTATTTTGTTTCCTGAGGCCTTGGAAAGGTATGTAAGTTCTAAAATATTTGTGACATTTTCACTAACTAAATTTACATAATGTACCCCCAGTACAGTTAATAACTGCTTGGCTTAATTAACATTTCTTGAGTTCCTACTGTGTTCCAGGCACTTTGCCATGCTTTAGCAATTAAAACACACACACACACACACACACACACACACACACACACAGCTAAGAGTATGAGTTAGAATTAGCAACAACTCTAACAGAGACACAAAAAAATAGTGGTTTAAATAATATAGAAATTTATTTCTCTCTGATGTAAAAATCCAGATGCAAAAGACCGGGGCTGTTGAGGAGGCTCCACAGTTGCCTGGAATTCAGTGACAAGTGACAAGCTTCCAGTTTTTTTCCCGTCTCTCTCTCTCTCTCTCTCTCTCTCTCTTTTTGACAGAGACTCATTCTGTTGTCCAGGCTGGATGTAGTGCAGTAGTGCAATCATGGCTCATTGCAACCTCCACCGCTGGGTTTCCAGTGCAACTCCCACCTTGGCCTCCAGAGTAGCTGGGACTACAGGTATGCACCAGCATGCTCAGCTAATTTTTGTATTTTTTGTAGAGACAGGGTTTCGCCTTGTTGCCCAGGCTGGTCTGGAACTCTGAGCTCAAATGACCCACCCACCTCAGCTTCCTGAAGTGCTGGGATTACAGATGTGAACCACTGCACCTAGCAGTTGATGGTTTTTTACTCTACCATCCCTAGGGTTGAACCCTCATCCTCATGCTCCAAAATGGAGCTTCAGCGATCTCATCTATGTTCAAGGGAAATAGGATGGAGGAAGGAAGGATTAAGTCATGGAGGATATGACAGCTATCTTTTAAGGAAAATTTCCGGAAACTGCTGTACTTCTGCTTTGATCAACATCTCATTGATCACAACTTGGCCATATAACCAACTGGTAACAAGATAGGCTGGGAAATGTATTTTTTATTCCAGGCATCTATTTCCCAGCTAAAAACTGAGGGTCCTAATGAAGAGAAAACGGATAATAGAAAAGGCAATCAGAAATTGTCAGCATCAAGACACAGTCTCTGCTTTCAAGGCAGAAAAGATAGGAGAATACTGAAAGTATTTAACAAAGGAATCTAATTCACACTGTGCAAAGATTTCCCAAAATGGGGGTGCCTGAACTAAATTTTTAAAGAAGAGTTGGAGTTGAGATAGGTAAGGAGTGCGGTGGTGGTGGTAGTAGCGATTTTTTTTTTCAGACAAAGATTTTGTTTTTGTTGCCCAGGCAACAAAAAGTGCAGTGGCGTGATCTCAGCTCGCTACAGCCAACCCGTCTTGAGTTCAAGCTTAGCCTCCCAAGTAGCTGGGACTATAGGTGTGCACCACCATGCCCAGCTAATTTTTTCTTTTTGTATTTTTAGAAGAGATTTTACTATGTTGGCCAGGCTGGTCTTGAACTCCTGACCTCAGGTGATCCACCCACCTCGGCCTCCCAAAGTGCTGTGATTACAGACATGAGCCACCATGCCTGATGAGGTGGTGGTAATGATAATAGTGAGGGAGTTTCTGGACAGGGAAATTAGCCAGTAGCCAGGGCCTTGAAAGGATTACTTTATTTTAGTGTTGTTGCACCCTACATTTAGAGGTCAGGAATGTTGAAAGATGCAGTTGAAAAGATAAGCAAGAGTGAATACTTTTTGTGTCTGGTCTACTCTATATAATTATTCATATGATAAAATGTTTTAAAAAATTACCACTTAAGCTCTTGCTTAAATGAGTTTATAAAAGCACTAATCAATGATCATCAAGGAAATAAATTATATACATGGAGCATATTACTTTGCACAGTATAATCATAAATAGGTACCTGCAAAGATATGAACCAATCTTCTCTATACTCCTTCTAAATGGTCAGTGTTCTCAGAACCTAGAAACAAAATAATCTAACTAGATGAAAACTTATCATATTCACCTGCTTATAAGATGCAAAAGATTCACCTTTGCCTCAGAGAAAGGTATTTAAAAGTTGCCCCATGTCCAGTGCACTCATATTAGAGAAAAGTCAAAGGCATAATGAATGAGAAAGAGCTAAGAGTCTGAGTTACAGTCACCAAGAAGATAATAATTTAATGCTACCTCTAGCAGAGAAAGACAGCAGATACATAAGTTTTTTATCCTATTAGTGGCATTCTTACCTACAGCAAGCAAATATAACAAGTCAGAGGCCACAGAGATGGTCAAAGCTGGAGTTTGAGGCTGTGATACAGATTTTTTTGCAAAGATGGCTGATAACTTCTTCTATACCCATTTGCAATGTGGCTTTTCTGTTCCTCTCATTGAAAGGTAGATTTTATTTCCCAAGTTATTGAAACTGTGCTGGCTCTGTGACTTGTTTTGACCAAGGAATATGGTAGAAGTGACTCTGACCTTCAAGGCTAGGCATGAGACTGCCATGTACAAAAGTCAGTGTAGTCTATGGAGGATGAGAGGCCACATAAAGGGGAACTAAGGCACCCCAGACAACAACTAGCATAACTGCTAGACATGAGGCCATCTTGGACCTTCTACCACAGGCGAACTTTCAGTTCACTGCAGTTGTCTGAGTGAAACCAGAAGAAGAACTTCCCAAGCAATTCACAGAACATATGAAATAATAATAATTGTTGTTTTAAGCCACTATGTTTCAGAGTGGTTTGTTAGAGTGATAACTGATATAGGTTCACTCTTATGATATTTTAGATTAAAAAGTGCATCATTGCTGTAGTTTATGACTGAAGAGCAATACAGGTATTGCTACAACATCAATTTCAGGCTTTAACACAATAGACTGCAAATGAACTGGTAATAGAAAGTCAGGGCTTCCATTGCTATACAGCTGTAGAAACCAACAGCTTCAAGTGTTAGACATCCCTAGGAAAACTGTAAGGTCCCCACAACTAGAAGAAATATTTTTTAAAAATGGATATTAGATCCTCAAACAAATGGAATAACTTGAAAATTTTCATATTGAAAATTCAGCAAGCAGAACTAATAATAGATATATCAAAGATCAGCATTATGACACTGTAGATTTATAAGTAGAAATTCCAGTTACCTCTGTAGGTAGGAGTAATAATGACACAAATGATGCCCTTTGACTCTTGAAGATAAAGTCCTTGAGTTTCGTGGTATAGTGGACAGCCTCCAAAATGGCTGCTCACAACTCTCCCTTCCTGGCACTCACTTTCTTGGGAAATAGTCTCCCATACTAAGTTACAGCTGGCCTGTGCACCCAATAAAATAAGGTGGAAGTGATGGTGAGTGACTTTTAAAGCTAGGTTATAAAAATCATTGCAGTTTCTACCTTGGTCTCTCTCGGAGCACTTGCTCTTGGAGAAGCCAGCTGCTATGTCTTGAGCACACTCGCAGAGCACTTTGGAGAGGAACACACAGTGAGAAAATGAGGCCCCCATCTACCTGTTTGGATCAACTTGCCAGCCATCAGCAGAGCCTGCCATCTTGGAAAGACTTCAGATGACTGTATCCCTGGCTGATATTTCTTTTTTAGATAGGTTTATTGAAAGTATAATTTATTTATCATAAAATTCACTAATTTCAAGTATACAATTCAATGATTTCTAGTAATTTTACAGAACTGCTCAACTATGTCCACAATCTAATTTTAGAATATTTATATCATGCCAAAAAGAAACCTCATATCCATTAGCAGTCACTCTCAGTTCCACCTTCAGTCGCAGGCAACCACTAACCTATTTTCTGTGACTATAGATTTGTCTTTTCAGAAAATTTCATATAAACGATTTTATACAAATAAATCATGTGGTCTTTTGTGTCCAGTTTCTTTTATTTAGCATGTAGCTGACATTTTGATTGCCATCTCATGAGAGACTCTGAACCAGAACTTTCCAGCTAAGCTAATACTAAATTCTTGATTCACAGAAACTGTGAGATAACGAATCTCTACTGTTATTTTTGGCTGATAAATTTTGGGGGTAATTTATTGCACAGTAATAGGTAACTAGTACGCATAGGTATGTGATACTGCTGGGAAACTAAGTCCCACATTTAATGGCACACATTCAATGTGCCATTAAACCCAACCCCAAAGGTACTATTAAGAGTTGTGTTGGGATTTCAAGTCCAAGCAAAAAGGAAAAAAAAGTGTTTTGGACATGAGAAATTATATCTTACAATTTGATTAGCATATTTTGTTAATGATACAAAACTGCTACTTTTCCTAATTTTAAAAAGAAAGTCATTTCCAAAATTAGAAGAAAAAATTTCATTTGTTTTTAGGTCCATGAAAAAGTTTAGATGAACAAGGAAGAGATGAAATTGTGGACAGTCAAAAGTGTGGTCTAGCTGCCCTGGTGGGCTACCAAGGGAACTTGTCATATTAGTTTGGAATGAGTTTTGATTGATCAGATTGGACTATAAAAGGCTCAGCTGTAATTCCAGGAGACTTAATTAGCCATTTGCAACCTTGAGATGCAGCTATCAAGAAGCCATTTAAAGGATTCATGAGGGAAGAGAACAGGTGGATACAGGCTTCAGATTTTGAGTTTGATACCGAGAGGAAGAAAGAGGCTCAAAACTTCAGAACTGTGTGAATGGTTCATGGAATGCTGTGAAACAAGAGCCAAATGTGGAATGATTTCAGAATGTGACTTAGTAGCACTCTTGGCAACCTGAGTACAATTTGTTGTTTGATGATAGTTTTGACTTGGTTTCTAATGCAGTGAAACTCAAAGATTAAAAGATTCATCTAGAATCCAGTAGTAACAATGGATATTAGGCTTTAAAAATGGTATTTCTTTAAGTTTTGAGGGTAAAGATAAAAACTTTATGACACTTAGAAATAGCCTTCACTTCTTATGTGGCCATTATTCTCAAAAACTAGCATCTATAACATGTATTTAATGTTTCTCCTGCAATTTAATATGTATTAATATTTGGTAACATATTTGCCTTTTTTCTATGTATGAACATAACATTAGAATTTCTTCAAATTTATTACTTTGTTGTAAGAGTTGTTCCAATTTTTTACTGAAATATTTGTTTATATGAATTAAACCTTCATGTAAAGTTTATTTAGCTATATCGTACTAACTTCTTGCTTTCTACACGATTTTACTGCTACATGCTGTGTTTGCAAGTACAGTAAAGGAATTTTCTCAGATGTATTTGATATTGTGACATGTTTTTTAGTCGCTAGTACCAACATACATCTCCAATATTTGCCTCCATGGGTCTTCATTTTTGTTTTGTTTTCTTGTCTGCTATAATATTTTCAGTATATTTCTTTTTAGCTGTGCAGCTTAGTATCTTTATTCATGGTCAGTAGTATATAATTAAATATGCAGAGTCAGTAATTTCCTAGAATTCAGTATAATGTATATAGAATACTGTATTTATATGAACATGTAATACTTCCCTCTATAAAACCACTATAATATCATTTGAACATTTTTATAAAGAATGAAAGCTACTTTTTTACCCCATAACATTTTCTTGCAAAACTGGGTGCTCTTATTTACATTCAAATCTTATATGTCAACTTATTTGTATTATAGTTCAAGTACTGGAGAAACAGGGAAAATCAGATATGGATCCTGACTTGAAAGATCTAAGACTCTGCTAGAGGAAACACATACAAACAATACTTATATTGCTTTGAGATATGTGATATGGTGTTTTATAGTGAAGGAAGCCTCAGAGTGTTTGGGGTGGTCAAGGAGGGTTTTACTGAATAGGTGCCCTGAGCCGAATTCAGGTTTATCAGGTCAAGAAGGGGAGGAAGGGCATTCCAGACAGAGCAAAAATCATGCATAAAGGAAGGAAGCATAAAAGAACATAGTACGCTCTGGAAACAGCATTAGCTCAGTGGGGCTGGGACCTAAGGGCTGTAAGGGAACAGCCTGTGAGATAAGACAGGAAGATCAGGCAGAAGCCAGATTGGATGGGATTCTCAGCCAAGTTAAGGAGTTTGGACTTTAACCTATACGAATTGCGGAGCTACTGGAGGATTTTAAGCAGAGGATTTTTTTCCTTTAAAAAGCATTCTCTGAGCTTGTAGGTTGGCATACACCTGTAGTCCCAGCTACTCAGGAGGCTGAGGCGGGAGAATTGAGTATAGTCTGAACAATGGGGAGATGGCTCTCTGTAAAATAAAAAAAAAAAATTAAAAAAGGTTTCTTTGGCTGCAGCATGGTGGATGGATTGGAGGATTGGAGAGGCAAGAGATGGAAGATAGTTTAACCATTTGGAAGGCTATGACGGCAGTTAAATGGGAAGTAATGTTTAGAATGAAGGTAAATGGCAGTGGAAATGATGAGGGGCATGAATTTGGGATCACGAAAAGGAACTCTTGGATATGGGGCAGCAGAAGGGAGGAAGAGGAGAGAGGGAAGGAAAGGGAGGAAGGGGGGAGGGTGGAGAGAGAGAGAGAGAGAGAGAGAGAGAGGGAGAGGGAGAGGATGCTTTCTAGTCTGGGTGTCTGGGGTAACAGTTATGCATTAAATGAAAAAGAAAATGCCCCAGGTCATTAGGAATTCTTTTTTATTCCTCCTAATACTTTCTACTGAAAAGATTACCAACCACTGATAGATCTTTGCCTCCAATTTTCCCCACCCTTCCCTTTATGCTTCCAAGTGCTACAAAGTCATCTTCTCAAAGTAGCTCTGATGATATAAATTTGTACTCAGAAACATCTGAAGTACCCTCACTGCATGTAGAGTGAAATCTGGGCTTCTTGGGCATTCAAGACTGTCCATATCTTGGTAGGCCAAGAGATAGGCCACTTGGATACCTCTTGTTAAGTATTATTTCCTTTCTCCACCCTATAAATCATCTGCCTCAAACATTAATCTTTGTACCTCCAACACTCACCTATTTTCTGTACTGTATTTGCAGCATTTCTTGTCTACCTCAGCCTGTCAAAATTAAACCCAGTGTTTATGTCAGGTTATGTCTCCATAACTCCTTATCCACGCCCTTTGTCAACATCCTTCTTCCTCTTCTGTAGTGTACAGACTTTTATATCTCGATCATAACACTTTTGGCGTTCTGCCTGCTTTTACAGATAGTTGTGTCTTGGTATCCCCTACTTCCTTACCCTGTGACTTAAGCATAGTATTGGTTAAAAATTTTTTTGCCATGAATTGACCTGCGGCAGGGATCTGATCCTTGTTATCAACCACTCAAAGCTTAGCAGACAGTATGGAAAATCAGGCGATTCTGCAAATTCATGACATCACCTATGGAAAAAAAAGAGTCTAAAGGAGTCACCCGTCTCTAAGGGGGCTTCTTGCTGTCTAGAATAACCGTGACAAAAGGTGGAAGCAAAATAATTAGCTGTCAGGAGAGTACGGCTTCTTTAAATAGTTGCAAGATGCCTAAATTGTTTATGTAAAATAAAATATTTTATGTACTGCACTTTGGAAAAGACTGAAGCGATCTAAGATGTCCCGATGTGGAAATTCCCGGTGACGAGTGTCCTTCTTCTGAGGTCAACTGCACTGACCATACCACACTGTATTCTGGAATAGATTCAACGCAGCACAACAGGCTCGTTGCGCGTCCCCGGCGTCCGACTGTCGCGTGGCCCCGCGCGACCTCCATCCCACTCCGCCCCCACCCCAACCTCAGCCTCCGCCCCCGCCTCCGCCTCAGTCCGCAGCGGCTGCAGCCTGGGAGGGTCCAAGGGAACTCCCGTACGTCTGCGCGCGCAATCCCGGGACGGAGGGTCGCAGCGGCGCGCGCAATTGCCCTGGAAACCACGGCGCGCGCACGCGCAAACGCGGGGCGGGAGTGAAAGACTGAGCTGAGGGCTTTGCAGCGGGAGGAGGGCTCTACCTCCCGTCGACCGTCGCTCACCCGTGGTGGGCGCGCGCGCAGGCCCTCTCCCTCGAGCGGAGCGTCCCTTGCAGCTCGCGCCCGGCTCGCGCGCTCCCCTCGGCGCCTTCCCCCGCCTCACACGCACCCTTGCCCTCCTCCCGCATTTGTGCGCCGGTGCAGCAGGCAGTGGGAACATCCGGGCATTTCCGCAGCTGAGCGGCGACCCGGGCGGCGGCGGCGGCGGTCGAGGAGCGCCTATGGCTGAGAGGAAGCAAGGGGAAGGCGAAAGGGGGGCGAGGACTTAAGCCGGAGCCTCCGCGGGGCGGGTTTCCGAGGGAGGCACTGAGGGAAGCGGCTCTCGCGGCCGGAGGGAGGCCGGGCGCGGGGCTCGTCGCCCCTGTCGCGCATTCTGTCCAGTTCGGACTCCGGAGATGCATCTGCATCAGGTCCTCACCGGGGCTGTCAACCCTGGAGACAACTGCTACTCTGTGGGCAGCGTCGGGGATGTCCCCTTCACGGTGAGCGGCGGCCGGGAGCCCGAGGGGAAGAGACCAGGGTCCAGACGCGGGGGCAGGAACCTCTTGTCCAGGGCCCACGCGTCCTCAGGAGGCTGTGAGATGTTGGTGGGCCCCACCCGTGGCCCCTTTGCAGCTTTAGGGTTTATTTCCCCTTGGGACCAGTGGGACCGTGCGTTCTGCGGCTGCTATAGGAAATCACCCGTTAGGGGAAAAGCTAGGAATCCACCGCACTCTCCACCCCCAGCAAACGGGCCCTAGGTGGCTGGACTAGAAGGTTCCTTCTAGGGTGGCCCTTGGGACTGTCTGCGGCGGAGTAAGGTGGTGGCGCCGCTGAAACCCCAGAGCGTCCGTTTTGCACCTGCTCTCGGCGTGGAGGTGAAGAGACTTGGTGTTGGTCTTCGAGCGTGGAGGCGATGCTGCGCCTTGGCTCCCCCTGCCCGCTGTGCTAGGGCAGCGAGGAGCTGCTGGAGTCTGTGGCTTTAAGTCTGACACTGTATCTTCTGATATGCAGGATCTTAATTCCAACAGAAAAATAGAAAAATTCGTCATCTGCGCCCGAAAGATTTAGAATAGAAGGGTTAGAGTGACAGTGGCTTGGAGACCTATCAGGAGGTCGCAGTTTGGTAACCCTCCTAGGTAATATTTTAATCTGTAAAGTAGCCTTTTAAAAAATATACACATAGTAAGGCAATGTGAAAATTTTACGACAGTGCTTTTCTTGTTTGTGCGAGAAAAGTGTATGTATACATAACGTTTTAGAACCTCCTTAAAAGCTAGATGAAATAGACATCTTTCTCAAGGAGATTGAACTCATCATTCCTTTTTTGAGAATGAAAATGTTCAAACCAAGCCCTAGAGCTTTGTTTACTCATAGACTCCCGTAGATTAATATGAGTTTTTAAAAAATGAAATGCAATTTTTACATGATCTTCCTTAAAAGGAGCTGTAGGCAACCAGAGCTTTATTAAATACATTTTATTATTGATAAGTGTTCTGCTTGATAAAATTGTAAGTAGCATAGTGGTATGGTTTTTACACAAGTTAAACCCTTTGATCTGATGTCTGCTTTCCAACAGTGTTTTTAAAACTGCAGAAAATAAAAGAAGCTTTAGCAAAACTGCAGAATCATTATGTAGCAGTGCATTCTGGAACATTATTTTTTAATGTTTTGTGATACATTAACCCCACAAGATTGCTTTTTAGCCACTTTAATTTTTTTGTGTAATCAACTTGGCCTAGCTCCAGTTTAGAACGAGCCCTTGAAAAATAGGATTTGCCTCCCTTATATTGTTACACCTATCACTGTCAATGGTGTCATCTGTGTTTTATGTACATTGACTTGAAAGATCCATATAGAACTGAGCTTGGTTTTCAAGTGTGTGGAGAATCTTTGGGGGATAGAAGAAATTTCCCTGTTCCTCAATAATGCAGATAGGGAGGAATTTGCTCAGGGTTAGAAGAATGGGCTTCCTCCATCAAGAGACAAATCTGGAATCTTCGGTTATAGATATTTTCCTGCTAGAATGGTGGTAATAATGGTGGTAGTTTTCTGCTTCCATCTAAAGTGGAGTGCTGTCTTACTGCTGGTCTGGGATATAGAACTAAATAAATGGGTTCAGATGCAGTCTGGAAAAGCCTATGTAAGAACTGTTAGTGCTGTGCAGGTGTGGTTATGCTGTAGGCCACCTGTGACCAGATGCTTAAAGTCGTTTTCAAATCTTTTTGCACCTCCCTAATTCAAGCTTTCACCAAGTCCATTTGACTCTCTGCACTGTCTACCAGATTTCTTCCTTTTTATGTCCTTAATCACCACCTTATTTTAGAATCTTATTTGTATTAATATGAACGCTTTCAATACCGGATTTTCTGACACTCGTGTCTGATCACTTCTTCACCCTCCACACAACTGCTAGGATAATTTTCTTCAAGTATGATTTTACCATATCACCCTTGGCTTAAGAATATGTAGTTGTTTCTAATAGCTGTGTTAGGAAATGTAAACTTGTCAAGTATTGTCCAGCTAGCTTTGACTTTGTATTTAATTATATGTACTCCTCACTTGGGCCCCTCTGTTACATACTGATCTTCTTACTCTAACCTGCATTTTTATGTTGCAGCAAGGCAGTCCTTTTTGTCTTCCAAATTCGACACAAAATTTACCTGGTTTAGGATGCCTGCGTGTGACACTGTTATTTTGGTCTTTTGGCAAATGCAAATTCAAACTCAGTTTGCATGCCATCTCATTTTAATACCTTAGTTTTGGATGCACCGATCCAGTTATAATTTTGCCATGAGCTAGAAATGACCTCTTGGGCTTTGTGAGCAAATTGGCTTAAAACAACAACAAAAAAAGAGAGAACAAGCTGCTTTCAAGCACTCTAGAATCAACTAACAGATACCTGAATTCCTGTATTTGTATAGTAAAAATAAAAAGCAAAACTCCTCTTCATGGAGTGTGTCACTTGATTTTAGAGCAATCAGATTCTGGATCAGATGACTAAAAAGGGGACCAGCCAGGACTTTGGTAGTATATTTCCTTGTTAATATCAAAGTGCCTGCTCTGGAGAGGGTGTGTGGGTGCATAGGTGGATTAGTGGATGGACGGAAGGCCTCCCAGACATAGTGAAGAAGGAACTACTGTCTTGCAACGATCTGATGGTTCTTAGCTGATGTTGTGTTTCATGGTAACGTGAAAACCTTTTCAAAATACTTTATTTGAGTCTATAAATTGATGCATTTTTGAAGAACAGAATTGTTCTAAAAGGATTTTGAGTTTATGATATTGTAATAATTGAAAGAAATGGTGTGTTATATATTTTGCCATGCATCGTGGGTGGTGTGATTGGTTGGCTGTGAATGACTACTTGATGATGTCATGATATCCCAATTTGTGCAGTAGTGACATGGTAGTGGAGTCTGTAGTGGACAGTCTGAGTTGATGTCTGTGGTTTTAGTGGTAACACGTAAGCTATGATGCTTTTCACTACTGTTTAGGCAGTTTATAGCTTAACATTGAATTAAATTGAATCTTAAACATTCAGTTGTGATTTTGTAAATGTAGTGGTAGATACCACATTTTAAAACATCACCTTTTGAACAATTTTGTTCTTTCGATGTAAGATCTAGGTTTTGGAAATGTTGTTATCCTGCAATAAGTCAAATCTCTGGTAGTTCGAAGAGATGAATCTTCTACTGTGTATGAACTTTATACTTTATTTTGCCTTTAAAACATTTCTAACTACCTTTCAGTGAATGTTTTGAGGGTTTATGCAACATATATTGTAAATTTCTCATTATGTTATTACTTTTCTGAAACATGGTCCTTGACTTTTTTTTTCAACTTTACTACACATATTAAAATAATGATACACGATGATTTTTTTAATTAAAAATTTTCAACATTTGGTCTTAAGGCTTGCAGACTATTTTCAGATGTATATAGGGCCAGTTACTATTATTCTAGTCTGACATGATTTGAGCACATTGATCAAAGTTTACAAAAATTAGTAAGTCATTTGCACTCTTATAAAATTTATAATATGCTGGCAGATATTAAGATGATTTATATAATTATAAGACAGATGGAAGAGATAGTTGGGAAAACAAGAAGAGGTTTAATGGAAGATGAAGGTTTAGAAAGACAAGAACAGCAGAAGCGAAGGAATGGCATAATACGAAGGATAAATTATTGAGTGACTCTTTTCTTCACATAAGTTATTTTTTAACCACAGGAGTTCTTCATTAAATAACAGATGCTCGTAGAATGTTGAAAAATATAATTTTCAAATATTACCTGTAACTTTTCAGGAAAACATACCTGGTATTTTGACATTCAATTTTTGTTTTTGATTTTGTTTTTTAATTACCAACAAATTTTGGAAATTAATGGAAAATCTTTCATTTAAAAATTAGAAGATAATGTTGTATAACCTCTTTTATGGCATTTAGATATGTCTTTACTGTTAAGGCATCTGTTAAATAAGAAGGTTTGTTCTCAGATTTTCTCATTTCATGATTCCTGAGGCTTCCTTTAATGCTGTCTACCCCTAGTCCTGAACACCTAAAAATAACACCTAAGAATAACATTTCAGTCCTAGAGTTATGACAACACCAAACTTTGAAAATGATCAACCTGTTAATACATTTAGCAAATGTTGAACACATAGGTGTGCTAAGCTTTGTGGGTATTAAAAAAAGAACTTAAAGACATAGTCTTGATTTCAGAGAGTTTATTGAAGAAGTGTAGGAACTTGGAAGTCTAATAGGAGAGTAAAAGGCATGTACCTAACCACAGTATGCTAGCTGTGCAGTATTACCAGCATTTAAATTCTTGTGGATATTCAGGAAGACTTAAGAGATAACTTTTGGCCAGAGGAATCAAGGAGTTAGTTAGAAACATGCTTCTGTACTGGCTGGTTATTAATGTGTCAACTTGTGCTGAGCTGAGAGGAAAGGAAAAGACAGAAGTCAAGAATTTAGAATGGACTTGTTTTCCAAGAAAAATTGGCCCTCTTGCTCTTGGAGTGTATCTTCTTGTTTATTTAAACAGATACATTTAAAACCTTGTGGGCTTGGGCTTAGTGTTAGCCAGTATGTGAATATAGGATTATATAAGTTATTATGTCCCTGTGTAGATTGTTAATTAGCCTTCCTGCTTGTAGCAATAAGACTGCTGGCAACTACTCAGAAACTCTGGTAAGGTTCTGAATAATGCCTTCCCCCAAAATGGGAGGTCAGAGACCAGCAACTTACATGGTGTTGGCTAAATCACTTAAACAATTTTAGGTCTTTCATCTGTAAAAGAAGTTCTTAAAGATATTCTTTAAGTATTTAGACCATGAATGAAAATTATATCGACTTCTCTAGAGATTTTCAGGGGCCAAAAGAGAAAATGGACTAGAAACATAAAGTGGTTGTGTTGAAGTTGTAGGTTTGGAGTTTTTGTTGTATATTGCTTCTCTCTTGTATTTACAAGACTTGATCAGACCTCACAGTTAGGGAGTCTAACCTCCTTTCTGGCTCAGTAGGTAGGCCATGCAGAGCATTTATGAAGTAATGGGTCTAGGAATGAGTCTTTGGGCTTACAGCTGAGGAGGAGCCTCTTGATTATGTTTTGGTTCTTGGCACTTAGCAGATAATAGTTGCCTGCAACTGCCACAGTACAGTATTGGGTGGGAAATGGGGCCAGTGTGATGGTGTTTAGGTTCTCTTGGCAGCTTTCCTCTTCCCATCCAATATCTTTATCCTGTTAGTTTCTGTTCTTAGCATTTGGGGTATTTAAAAGACTACTTTAGAAATTATAATCAGATTATCTTAACTTGGATCTTGGGAAATTTTTAGAACAAATCAGAGTCTCAGTATTTAATTATCTGAAAGAGCACAGGATGTTGGGTAACAACCATAATGGCACAGTGGAAAAACAAGTCATGGCTGACCAGTTTAATTTCCTTCTATGAAAGCGAGGCAGTATTTAAAACGGGATGATAATACAGAATATCTACAATTCAGATGTAGTAAGACTTTTCTAGTTTGTCAGTTTAATTTTTTTTTTTTTTGAGAAGAAGTGTCGCTTTGTCAGGCTGGATGGTGCAATCTTTGTTCACTGAAACCTTCGTCTCCTGGGTTCAAGTGATTCTCCTGTCTCAGCCTCCTGAGTAGCTGGAATTATAGGCATGTGCCGCTCTGCCAGGCTAATTTTTGTATTTTTAGTAGAGACAGGATTTCACCATTGTTGGCCAGGCTGGTCTTGAGCTCTTGGCCTCACCTGGGTTGCCCTCCCAAGATGTTGGGATTACAGTTGTGAACCAGTGCACTCGGCCATTTGTCAGTAATTTTTTAAAACAAATTAGGAAGCCAAATATTTTAGTAGAAGTTTTGGGTTTTCAGTCTCTTCGAATTTGTAGAATCTTTTTGCATTACATTAGTGCTCTGAAACTCTGATCCATGATGTAACTTGATATCAAAGGAGCAAGTACAACTTAGAAAGGTGGCATGACTGTATTCACTCCATCTTAAAGATAGCTCATGTAATCCTGGAACTTGATGTAAATGTGAAACCAGTTACCTGTACTTCTTATTTTCTTGTCTGTGGGTTTTATTTTCTTAATTTTTTTCTTTTCTTTTTGTTTGCCTGCTATTTTTATTCTCAGATCTTCTTATTTCATAATTCCTGAGGCTTCCTTTAATGCTGTCTACCCCTAGTCCTGAACACCTAAACAATGTAGTGGTTATCTTATCTCTTTCAGATAGAGAAAATAGAGCTAGGCTCCTCTAAATATTATACGTGGTAATTTGGTGGGGGTTATTATAAGGGAATAAATAATATCCTCTTAGATGGATTATCATTGGAGAGATGTTCCTTTAGGTCTATTTGCTTCGCTTCTGAAAATTGAGGTTTCTTGGGAGTAATGGCATTTCATTTGATTCATACTAAATAATTGTTTTCTTCCTGTGATTTTAGGAGAAACCCATTGATTCATACTAAATCAGTAGTGTTTTCTTCTTGTGATTTTACGAGAAACTGAAAAATCATAAGTCCATTTTGCTAATGGGCGTAGATGGACACAAAAAACTTACAATAATTCTGAAATAGACTCATTTCACAGATATGTGTAGCTCATATGGTAGCTGTAGTTCAAAAACAAAACTCCATATATTTTCTTAGGCGTAGTGATTTTGGTTTTGTGCTAGCAACTTCTTCATATCATCTCTGGCCTTGACTGCATCTACACTTAAGAGGATCTCAGGAGGAGGTAATCATATTATCATGTACCTTTCCCATAATAATCCCATCATTCCTTATATATTTATTTATTTATTTTCTTGTGCATAGATAACAACCATCATTCCTTTTATGTGGATGAATAACCATTGTTTTCAGCAAAGGCTACTTCCTCTATTAATGTTCTAAATTGGGTATGATTTTGTCTCCCAGGAGACATTTAGCAATGTCTGGAGACATTTTCGATTGCTGTAACTGGAGGTGGGGAATTGCTGCTGCTGTCTGGTGAGGAGAGGCCAGAGATTTTGATAAATTGTCTTACAGTGCATGGAATAGCCCTCCACAACTGCCCAAAATGTCAGTAGTACTGTGAGAAACCCTGATTTGTAGCTCTCTCTTTGTTACTCAACTGTATGGTTCTAGCAGTTTCTCCCTTCTCTCTTGTAAAAATGTTTATTCTGCTGTACTGAAACACTTTATTCTTTTAGCCTTCTTAGTTTTCTTCTCCAGTGCTTAACTGCTCCTTCTCAGCCTGATTCCAGATTTGTATACTCAGCTGTTTTTTGACTTCTCCTCCTTGAAGGTCTAGTAGCTATCACAAAGACCTGATAATATTCTCCTCTTCCAGTCTTTTTTTTTGCTTTTGAAAGACTTAAATATATAATGAATTAGAGGTTAGCCTGACAAATACCTGGAGTGTAGAGATTCTGTATTTTAGGAGTTTAATATGTTATATTAATCTGCTAGGGCTGTCGTAACAAAATACTACAGACTGGGTGGCTTAAACAACAGAATTTTTTTCCTTGTAGTTCTGGAGGTTGGAAGTCCAAGATCAAGGTGTCAGCAGATTTGGTTTCCCTGGAGGACTTTCTCCTTGTCTTGTACATTGCCCCCTTCTTGTTGTGTCCTCATACGGCCTTTCCTCTGTGCACATGCACTCTTGGTGTCTTTTTCTCTTCTTAGGGACACAAGTCTTACAGGGCTCGACCTTTAAGACCTCATTTAACCTTATATTACCTTACCTCCAAATACAGTCACATTGGTAGTTAGAGTTTCAAGCTATTTATTTTGGGGGCACTCAGTATAGTCCACAACACATTTTAACAATCAGCTGGGCTGGTCCTGGAATTGAGAATTGAGGAGCCTAACGAAGACATGACTGAGGTGGCTGCCCTACTTGGTGGTAATCTGAACTCAACCAAAGGAGTACTCTTGGATAGAAGCAGGATTCTGTTAAAGAAATTTTAAGAATATGCTAATATGTGGACAAATGGAACATCCAGACATGGCTGTGATCATTTTATGCTGGACAAATTTTATATAGATAAAATTAAAAGGACAGTTTGGCCATTAAAAGCAAAAAGCTAAAAGCACAAAGAATTCATATTTTTTTGTTTTAAAAAATTAATGTAATATCTGCATTGTAAAAAAGTTATAATTCATACAGTGTTGAAATATAGAAAGTAAAACTGAAAGTTTCCAGTTCCCAGAATAATTTTGATGAGTATGACTTACTGGTTATCCTTTATTCAAAAAATACTTGAGTGCCTAGGTGTTGTACATACAAGATAAACTAGCTATTAAAGTGTACTGTTGTACAAGAGGCCTTTGTGTATGTTATTAGCTATAAATTAGTTAAATTAGGGATCATATACTGACGTGATGATTTTGACTATAGAATAATTGATCTGTAGCTGTTCTTGGCAGTATTAACTAGTGCTGTCTTTATGTGGTTGGTGTATAGAAAACAAGGCAATTTTTTAAAGTAGTAGGATTAATATTTATCTTGTATGTTAAATTGATACATGAAATTAAATCTGCTTTACAAATTAAATCTAGTCTAGTATCTTCATTTCATAGATGAGTATACTAATACTCTTGAGAAATTAAATGATTTAATGAAGGCCACCAGTTAGAACTAAGGCAGAATTAAGACTGGAACCCAAAGCTCTCAGTCCTCAGCGTCCCTCCCACCCCACCCCACCCCGCAATGTAAAAAGTAACACATGCCCTTTTAGATAATTTGGAAAAATGCAGAAGAAACAGAAAATCTTTTATAATGGGATAATCCAGAGATAACCCCATTTAACATTTTGGTAAGTTGGACTGAGTCCTCATAGAGGAAGCTTATATTATTACTGAGTTGAGAATGTTTAACTGTACTTTTTTTTCTTAAACGAGTTTTGGATAGTTATTTTTCTAATTAATTCTGTTATGTGTAGATTTTCAAATCTGTAAGTATAAAGTTGTTCACAGCAGCCTCTTAATATCATCTTAGGTTTGCAGCATCTCTGTTACTTCTTTTCTCATTTCTGCCATTGGTTATTTGTTCTCCCTTTTTCTTCAACAGAGGTTTATCAACTTTATTAATTTTTTTTTTTTTTGAGACAGAGTCTCGCTTTGTCACCAGGCGCCAGGCTGCAGTACAGTGGCGCGAGCTCGGCTCCCTGCAACCTCCGACTCCCGGGTTCAAGCAGTTCTCCTGCCTCAGCCTCCCGGGTAGCTGGGACTACAGGCGCACGCCACCATGCCCAGCTAATTTTTTTTGTATTTTTAGTAGAGATGGGGTTTCACCATGTTGGCCAGGATGGTCTCGATTTCTTGACCTCGTTATCCGCCCGCCTTGGCCTCCCAAAGTGCTGGGATTACAGGCTTGAGCCACCATGCCCGGCCTATTAATCTTTTTTAAAGAACGTTTAGCTTTACCACTTCTCTCTCTTATATACGTATTTTCTATTTTATTAATGTTTTTCCTTATTTCCTTCTACATTGATAATTTTGCTGTTTTTTCTTCAGTTGTTGAGATAAATGCTTAGCTCATTTTTGCCTTTCTTTCTGATAATTAATTTAGAATGTAAGCTTTCCTCCAATATCTGCATTCTCTGCATTCTACAAAGCTATTTTTTTAAAACCATGGACTCCTAAGTAATTGTAAATGCAGTGATGCATTGCTTGACAATGGAGATGCATTCAATACATTGTAAGGTGATTTCATTGTTGTGCAAACGTCAGAGAGTGTGCTTACACAAACCTAAATAGTTTTTGTTCTGAGACAGAATTTCACACTTGTCACCCAGGCTGGAGTGCAGTGGCTCATTGTAACCTCTGCCTCCTGGGCTGTGCAGTGGTTCAACTGCAACTTCTACTGGAGTGCAGTGGCTCACTGCAACCTCTGCCTCCTGGGTTCATTCAAGTGATTCTCCCGCCCAGCCTCCCAAGTAGCTGGAATTACAGGCATGTGCCACCACATCTGGGTAATTTTTGTATTTTTAGTAGAAACGGTGTTTCACTGTGTTGGCCAGGCTGGTCTTGAACTCCTGACCTCAGATGTTCCATCCGCCTTGGCCTCCCAAAATGCTGGGATTATAGGTGTGAGCCACTGCACCCGGCTACAAACCTAGATAGCATAGCCTAGAACATACCTAGGCTATGTGGTATAGCCTGTTGCTCCTAGGCTACAAAGCTGTACAGCCTGTTAACTGTACTGAATAATGTAGTCAATTGTAACACAATGGTAAGTATTTGTGTATCTAAACATGTAGAAAAGGTACAGTAAAAATACGGCATTATAATCTTACGGGACCGCCATCATAGTGTATGTGTGCTCCATTGTACACTGGATATTTTGTAGACTGGAATGTTGTTACGTGGCATATGACTGTATAACATAGTTGCAGTTTTAAAAATACAGCCTGACATTTGTGCTAACTAGAACTTTCAGTTCATTCATACTTAATGTAATTACTGACATGTTTGTGTTTAAATTCACCATCTTACTATGTGCTTTTTGTTTTTTCCTTTTTGTTCTTTGCTCCCCTTTTTCTCCTTTCTTGTGTCTTTTGAAATGAATATTCTTTTTCATTCAGTTTTTTTCCCTCCAGTCCTAAAACTCCATTTTCTATTTCTATTCTTTTGTTAGTTTAGAAATTACAACATGCATTCTTATCATTTCACTTACTGAAGTCTTTATGAGGGTTTACATTCCTTCTAGACAATTCAAGAACCTTTGAATTGCTTTTTAACTCCCTGCTTATAATATATCCTTCTGTGGTGAGTCTGTTTTTATAACCCTGTAAGACATTCTTATTTTACACAGTCAACGCTTATTTAGAGTAACTTGGCTCTTTGTTTCTTCCTTCTTCTCTCATATTCCACTGGAGACATTTTCCTTCTTTCTAGAGAATCTCCATTAGAATTTCCTTTGGTGTGAATCTGTTGGCATTGTAATGTTGCCTTCTGTTTGTCTATAAAAGCCTTTTTTTTTTTTGTATTCTTTCTTAGACTTTTGTTTTAGTTTTGGGGCTACATGTGCAGGTCATTATACAGGTAAGTTGTGTACCACTTGGTTTGGTGTATAGATTATTTTGTCACCCAGGTAATAAGTATAGCTCCTGATGAGGTAGTTTTTTCATCCTCACCCTCCTCCCTCCCTCCACCCTTAAGTAGGCTCTGGTGTCTGTTGTCGCTTCTTTGTGTCCTCACAAAGCTGTTCAATGCTTAGCTCCCACTTGTAAATGAGAACATGTGGTATTTGGTTTTCTGTTTATGCCTTAGTTCACTTAGGATAATGGCTCCAACTACATCCATGTTGTTGCAAAGAACATGATCTTGTTTTTTATGGCTGCATAGTATTCCATGGCATATGTGTATCACATTTTCTTTATCCAGTCTACTGTTGATGGGCATCTAGGTTGATTCCATGTCTTTTCAATTGTGAATAGTGCTGCAATGGACATACGCATGCATGTATATATGTATATATAAATACATCTATGTATATATGTATATATAAATACATCTATGTATATATATATATTCAGCTCTTTGAGTGTTTTTACATTTATGTTCATTGAGAATATTAATCTATATGGTGTGATAGCTTATGCCTATAATCCCAGCATTTTTGGAGGTTGAGGCAGGCACATCACTTGAGGTCAGGAGTTTGAGACCAGCCTGGCTGACATGGTGAAAACCCGTCTCTACTAAAAATAGAAAAATTAGCTGGGCATGGTGGTGCATACCTGTGGTTCCAGCTACTTGGGAGGTTGAGGTACTAGAATCTCTTGAACCCAGGAGGTGGAGGTTGCATTAGCTGAGATGACACCATTGCACTCCAGAGTGAGATTCTCTTTAAAAAAAAAAAAAAGAATATTAATCTATATATTTTTTTCTCCTTGTACCGTTTTTGTTTGGTTTTGGTATCATGCTAAGATTTTTTTTTATATTCCATGAACCTTTTTGTGTTTTAAATTTAGATCCTATGATTCATTTTGAGTTAATTTTTATGTGAAGTATCAGGTTAGACTTTTTTTTTTGTATATGAATGTCCAGTTGTTTCAGCAAAATTCAATGGAAAAACTGCCCTTTCTCCATTGAATTGCCTTTGTACCTTTGTATAAAATCATTTGGCTGTATTTTTGTGGGTCTATTTCTGGAGACTATTCTGTTCCACTCATCTATGTGTCGGTCCCTTTGCCACAATACCACTGTTTTGATTACTGACTTTATATTAAGTCTTATAATTGGGTAGTGTGATTCTTTCAGCTTTTCTCTTTTTTACAGTTGTTTTAATTATTCTAGTTTCTTTACCTTTCCATTTAAATTTTAGCATCAGTTTGTTTATAGCTACAAAAAAAATCCTGCTGGGAACTTGATTGCCTTTTTTTTTTTTTTGAGACAGAGTCTGTATTGCCAGGCTAGAGTGCAGTGGCACGATCTGAACTCACTGCAACTTCTTTTGGTTTCAAGCAATTCTCTTGCCTCAGCCTCCCGAGTAACTGGGACTACAGGTATCCACCACCATGCCTGGCTAATTTTTTGTATTTTTAGTAGAGATGGGGTTTCACCATGTTGGCCAGGATGGTCTCGATCTCTTGACCTCGTGATCGGCCTGCCTCAGCCTCCCAAAGTGCTGGGATTGCAGATGTGAGCCACTGTGCCCAGCCTCCAATTGCCTTTCTTTTAAATCTGTAGATCAGTTTGTGGAGAACTGACATCTTTATGTTGAGTCTTCTAATTATGAACATATGTCTCTATTTATTTAGATCTTCTTTGATTTTTTTCATCTGTGTTTATATAGATCTGATACATGTTTTGTTAGAAGTATTTAATTTTTCAGAGCTATGTTAAAATGGTATCTTTTAAAACATTTTATTTTCCATTTGTTTTCAGTTGTTCATGGCTAGACAGAAATTCTGTTGATTTTGTATCCTATGACCTTATTAGCACTAGGATTTTTTTTTTTTTTTTGTAAATTTCTTGGGATTTTCAATGTAGACATCCATACTAGCTGCAAATTAGACAGTTTGAATTCTTCCTTTCCAATCTATATGTGTTCTTTCTTTCTGTTTTTTTTTTTTTTTTTTTTTTTGCCTTATTGCAGTGCTAGTTTTTTTTTTAATAGATGCCCTTTGGAAGGCTGAGAAGATTCTTTTCTGTTCCTTGTTTGCTGAAAGTTTTTTTATCATAAAGGAATCTTGAATATTGTCAAGTGCTTTTTCTGTATGCATTAGTATGATTGTATATTTTTTCTTTAAATTATTAATGTGTGGATTGCAGTGATTGGGTTTTGAAAATTGAATCAGTCTTGTAGTACCAGTATAAGCCCGACTTTGTTATGGTGCATTTTTGTTTTTATTTGTGGTAGGATTTGATTTGCTAATATTTTATTGAGTGTTTTTACATCTATGTTCATTAAGAATATTAATCTGTTTTTTCCCTTGTACTGTTTTTGTCTGATTTTGGTATCATCGTAATACTAGCTTTATGAGTTTGGAAGTATTTTGTCCTTTTCTACTTTCTGTCAGGATTTAGTAGAATTGGTGTCATTTCTTCTTTAAAAATTAGTAGAATTTACCAGTGAAACAGTCTGGGCCTGGAGTTTTCTTTTTCAGAAGGGTTTTAACTATACATTAATTTAATTAACAGTTTAGTAATATAGTTCAGCTTGGGTGTATTTTTACTGTTTTTGGTTTTAGAGGAATTAGTCTATTTAATCTGTTTCATTTTTAGAGATTTGTGTGTAGAGTTGTTTATGACATTTCATTATTATGCTTTTAATGTGTGCAGGGTTAGTAGTGATACCTCTTTTATTGATATTGGTAATTTGTTGCCTATCTTATTGAAGTTTTTATTGTTATATTGATCTTTTGATTTCATTCATATTCACTCTCGTTTTTTGGTTGTGTCATTGATTTCTGCTTTTTTATTGTTTCCTGCCTTCTGTGTGTTTTGGAATTGCTTTGCACTTCTTTTTCTAATTGATTAAGATGGAAGCCTACATTACTGGTTTGGGCGTGCTCACACTCTTCAAACATTTTTCTACTAGCCGTTTTGACATCTTTGTCAGTTGATTTCAGCATTTGTATCTTGATTGTCTTTTGTCTTGCAAGTTGAGATTTTCTTAGTTCTTTGTGAGTAATTCTGGATTGTGACTGGATGTTTAAAAATATTACATTATGCAACTCTGGGTGTTGTGTAAACATGGAGACTTTTGATTTTTTTGTTTTAGCAGGAGTTAGTCCTGGTTGGGTTCAGGTAGAAAGGTTTGACCAACTTTGTATGTATTGTAGTTTCCATGTCAATTCCATTTTCAAAGCCTTTGCAGTGCTAGTTGAATATACTCTATCCTGTGGTGTGCCACTTAGTGGCCAGTATGGGACCTGGGCAGTGGTCTCAAGATGGTTCTAGAGGTCTTTGCTTGGCTGTTTAAACTAAGATCATGCTTATGCAGCCTGGGGATGAACCCAGGAATTTACAAGCAAGTTTATTGAGTTGCCTTTTCAGACTCCTCTTTCTGTGACTTTCCTGGTACTTCCTAGTTTCCTGGAGCTCCCCTTTGTGGTTTTGTGGCTGGAAAACCAGTCACTTTCCTGTGACTGTACCTGCCTGTATTCAGTGCCAAAGTAGCTGTAGAGAAGAAAAAGAGCAACGTGGATCCACCCTATTCTCTTGGGATCATAGCTCATCAGAGGAGAACTGTGGGATTTTTCGGGGGCTGGGATATGAGAAAATAGAGAAAAAAAAAAAAGGTAAAGGGAGAATTTTGTGTCCCTTTCTTTGAACATTAGGAGTCTCCTTTCCCATTCCTTGAGCCAAAACTCTGAGTAGATTAGAGATGTGCAAGACAGGACAATACATACTTTACAAGGCAGAATTCAGACGAATACATTTAGAGGAAAACGTATTGCTAACCTCAAGCTTGCAAAGTGTTTCTTAAATCACCAAATTGTTGCGTTGTCCTCTAATTTGATCTTGAGAGTGGCTATAAACTCTTATCTCTGTCCTGCTGGGGCTCCAGGGATTATTGTAGGACTGGGTTATGACCATATGAGATGGTCAGTAGACATTTGTTGACTTAATGCTCAGCAGTTATTACGTTATAAATAGTTGTTGAATAAAGAGTTAAAATTGAAGTTGAGTGCAGTGGTTTGCTTGTAGTCTCAGCTACTTGGGAGGCTGAGGTGTGAGGATCACCCAAGCCTAGGAGTTTGAGTCCAGCCAACATAGTGAGACCCCATCTCTTAAAAAAAAAAAAAAGAATTAAAATGGAACTAGTCAAGGCAGATTACCTTAGTAATAGGAAATTTATTGTAAGGATATAGAAAAGGGAATAGACGACAGATCTTCCAAGAATCTTGTAACACAAGTTGTAGTACGGTTAAGCCTCAGTTATCAGGGACTCATTCCTGTGGACTGGTTACTCTTTCTAGTGGGCTATGTGGTCTCTTACAGTGTTTGTTCCTCTTTTTGTGTTGGGTCTATTAAAACTGGCTTGTATGAGAATCACAGTGACTGCTCTGGCCTCTGTGTACATAAAGCCATTTTGACTTTAGTCCCTGTTACTACCTGTCTTGCTTTTCCTAATTGAATATTTAGGAAGTAGAATCTGGCCCAATTCACTCTTTTAAGCCAGACCACATCATAGTTTACTGGCCAGCCTATAGCTTTTGGTGTTAAATTCTTGGTCTTTGGAATCAAGTGTCAACCTCGGATTCAGTCAGTTTTATGCTGTAGGTGTTGATCACGTGGTCTGGCACGGTTGCCCTTTCAGAAGGGCTGTAGATGGGGCACTTTTCTCTAGAAAGGCCTGTGAATAAGATGGACAATATGCTTGACATGATAAAGCATAATTTTTCTATTATGTGTTGTTTAGATTGTTCCCTTTTTTATTACTTTACATAATGGTGCAATAAACATCTTAATACTAATTGTAATCTTTGTTTGCATGTGAGGTCGTTTTCTTAGGATCAAGTCCTAAAAATAGGCTTACTGAATCAAAAAACTCTCTGTAAATCTCTTAATTCGTAATGCCAAGTTATTTTCCAGAAAAGCTCTGTGGTTTGATGCTGTATCATACTCTGGCTCATTGCTTTTTCTATTCTTTAATAGAGGCTGAAAAAAGTACACTTAGCTAACTAATGCTCAGAAGTCTTGCAATCACGTGTTCTGGGTTCCAAGTGATCACAGTTAACTTTTATCTGGGTTCTAGGCAGGTACAGTCACAGGATGTGACTAGGCTGGATGTTTTATCTAGGCAGGTACAGTCACAGGAAAGTGACTGGTTTTCCAGCCACAAAACCACAAAGGGGAGCTCCAGGAAACTAGGAAGTACCAGGAAAGTCACAGAAAGAGGAGTCTGAAAAGGCAACTCAATAAACTTGCTTGTAAATTCCTGGGTTCATCCCCAGGCTGCATAAGCATGATCTTAGTTTAAACAGCCAAGCAAAGACCTCTAGAACCCAGATCACGTGTTCTGGGTTCCAAGTGATCACAGTAACTGCTATCACTGTATACATCCTTTTTGCTCTCTTTGCATCCCAGCATTCTCATTGCACTCCTTACCCTAATTTCATGGCCGAATCCACATTTTCTTTGAAGCATTGCTCTGTATATCCCTAATCTTTGTACCAGTGTTGCTTCTAGTCAGGGCAAGGGACAAATGTACAGAAGTAAGAGCAAGGTTTATTTTAAGATATATAATAAACCATCAAGGAAGTGTGATTGGACTTCAGAGTAATTGGAACTAGAAAGCTGGTAGTATCAACTGCTTTCTCTTCGGGATTTTATGCACTTGTTTTCTCATAAGTTCTTGTCTTTGGGTATCTGATTTATGTGCTTCTGAAACTTGTGAGTTCCCCTTCAAGTTGCACATGATTCTTAATAGTTGCCTTATTCCTGAGTATGCATGACTTTTCAGGTCCACTCTTCTGCGAAAGAGTCTTTTGGTTTACGTTTCCCAGAGTAGACTTTGATTGGGTTAGCTCATCTTTTCCAGCTGGTTATTAACCACCATCATTTCCAGCTGGATGTTAGTCATAAGTCATTATTCTAGACCATCCTCTAATTCTGCCAGCTGTGAGGAGGGGAAACGTCACATAGTAAAGAACATACTGTTCCCACTTACCTAGGGCTCTATGTAAAATAGTGCATACTGGATTATTTAATCTTTTGGAGACTTTTTGAAGCAAATTTGTGTACAATTACAGAATTACAGTGTGAAAAAGGGGTTGTAAATGATCTAGCCAAAATCTTTCATTTGGCTCCTGAAGGAAGCATCTATAGGAAGATTGTGATGTACCCATTGTTGTAGTGTTAGTTTCTCTAGATTCTCAGGAATATCCTCTTTCCATCATACTGAAGGTGTTGGACATTTAATTACAATTTAATAGTTCAATCATACTATTTGAGCAAAATTTTTGGGATGCTGTTACAACCATCTCCCTCAAAATATCAACATTTAGATTTTATGGTTTTCCAGAAATTTCTAATAGTTAAAAAATAATTTGAAGTTGTCATAAATGTTACCTGTTAATATTGGTTTATATGACATAATATACAATTAACTTTAAAACTTTCAAATGTAAAATGTATTAAGAACAAATTGAGAAACAGTATTGTGGCTGGGTGTGGTGGCTCACACCTGTAATCCTAGCACTTTAGGAGGATAGGGCCTGTAATCCCAGCACTCCTGGCCAGATTGCTTGAGCCCAGGAGTTCAAGACTAGCCTGGGCAACATGGTGAAACCCCATCTCTACCAAAAAAATAAAAAAAATTAACCAGGTATGGTGGCTTGCATCTGTGGTCCCAGCTATTTGGGAGGCTGAGGTGGGAGGATTGCTTGAGTCTGGGGGGAGGCAGTGGTTGAAGAGAGCCAAGATTGTGCCACTGCACTCCAGCCTAGGGGACAGGGTGAGATCTCATCTCAAAAAAACAAAACAAAACAAACCCAAAACACAATATTGGGTCACTTAAAGTAGTTTCTGTATTTATAGTGTTTAAAAATATGCTTTTTATTTCTTTAGAAGTAGCTGTTAAAAAGTAGTGTTTTACTTCGTTATTTTTGACGAAGCAAATTGTTACATACTACAAGCTTTTGAGAATAAATTTGAAGCCAAAAGGTGACTCTAGGTTTTTGTATATGTTGGCCAGGCCATGGGGCTGATTTTTACAGTATTACTGTGATTTTTTTTTTAGAGATTTTTGACAATGAATACTTTGAATAGTTTATTCTTAGCACTGACATAGAAAAGTTATTAAAAATAGCTATTCTTAGCACTGACATATCAAATATAAGAGATGATTTTGGATTTCTACTTCTGGATCTACCTTTATTGAGAATGCAGGCAAGCTGGAGATAGAGTTGGTTTTATAATGGTTAATTAGAGCAAATAATTATTGCATATTTTGCTTTTCAAGGTTTAATTTTCCTTTCAGATGTTACTAGCACCAGTAAACAAACAAACAAAAATACATTTTTCTTCTTTATTAGAGGTATATAAATAGACTTAGTTTGAACTGCAAGTATCTGTTTCTCTTTAGATTAGTACTTAGAAGTTTATTATGGTTCCATCTATTAGTAAATTATCAAAATTGGCTAGTTTTTTCAGTAATATTAAAGCTTGTTCTTTTAAAAGTCTAAGTTTAGATTTTTTTTTTTTTTTATTGAGACAGTCTTGCTGAGTGGAGTGGTGTGATCTCGGCTCCCTCTGCCTCCTGGGTTCAAGCTATTCTCCTGCCTCAGCCTCCGGAGTAGCTGGGACTAGAAGCACACACCACCACACCTGGCTAATTTTTATATTTTTAGCAGACTCCGGGTTTCACCATATTGGCCAGGATGGTCTCCATATCTTGACCTTGTGATCCTTCTGCCTCGGCCTCCCACAGTGCTGGGATTACAGGTGTGAGCCACTGCGCCCAGCCAACATTTTATTTTTATAAAGAAAGTTATTTCTTGCAGGCCAGTTGCTGTTGTGGAGTAGTTAGGAAGAAATTTGAAATCATTTTGTCTTTTACCATTTACTCATAATGTTTTCTTAAGTTTTCTGTTTACTTTTTTCTTCTGCCCATAGATTTTTGTTTTTACAAATTTTAGTCAAGCCTTGTCTTATGTTTCCCTCAACATACCACCCACAGCTTTGCTTTTTTCTACTGTTACTTGTATAAATTTTGTTAATTTTGCATTTTCTGATGTGAGTTGTTTCTAAGAGGAACAGTCCCAGTCCCCTTGATTACCACACAAGCAGTCATTATTAGGTTATTTCTGACATTTCTGTACTCATCATTGACTTAGGTTAAACTTTTTTGCTCTAAGCTTTCTTCTTACTGTTTAGTTCCTTTTTCATGTATTTATTTTGCTCATTCAGCACTCTCGAGTGGACTTTTGGCAGTTAGAATAACTGAATCATGTCAGTAAAGTGTGTTTTCAATCATGTGGACTAAAGAACTTACTCAAATGCTACCCCTTCCTGCTTTTCTTACTATAGTGTGAACTTACATCTGAAGGGTAGGAATTTTATTTGTCTTGGGGTTGGCACTGGTGGTGTTGGCCGGGAGTTCATAATGGTAAGCGTTTGTTTGTAGGTGTGAAAATTGCAGAAAGACAAATGGACCAATAATATGAGTAGTCAGTTTACAGACAAAGAAATATAAATGGCTGATAAATATGTGAGAAGATACTTTCCTTTCCTTCTAATAAAAATACAAGTTAGAACAACAGGGAGATGTCAGGTTTTGTTGGAATGGAAAGATTAAAACATTCGATAATGATTGAGGTTAGTGAGGAAGTGGAGAAATAGGTACCTTTATACACATGGGGGCTATAATCTTTTTGGAAGGCAATTTGCAGTAGCAATTAATTTTAATCACTGATCCAGCGTATTATACCTTAGAATTTCTCCTGTAGGGATTCTTGGACACATGTGCATATATCATATATGCATACATGTTCATTGAAGCATTGTTTGAAATAGTAAAAGACTGGAAACAACCGAAATTAATTATGGCAAAGCCACAAAATGAAATATTAATGCTATGCAGCTATTAAGAAGAATGAATTAATTTCCTCTGTGCAAATGTACAAAGTTCTTCCAGATACATTGTTACTAAGTGGAAAAGAAATGGCAGAATTGTATATAGCATGATCCCATTTATGTTTAAAAAAAGAAAGATTTATAAAAGATATGCTTTTATATCTTGAACATTTCAGGAAAAGTTCATAGGTAATTATTAAGTAATTGCTTCCTGGGAATGAGGAGGAGAAGGGTAAGAAGGGTGAACAGAATGAGAAGGTGACTTCATTTTCTTATTTAATTTTAAAATTTAGTGTATGTGTTATTTCCTCTATGAAAACCTTGTTACTGAGAACATTAAAATTAAACATTTTATGGGCCTTATTTACCTTTTACATGATTTCAACGGATATGTGACTTAACGAAATTTTTTGCTTAATTAGGAACATATTCAATAAGGAAAGCTGTTTGTCCTTTTTTAGAAATTAATAATTCTGAGAATATCATAAAGAGTTAGGATTTCAATTAGGTGACAAAAATGGAGAGAGGAAATGGGTGTTTTTTCCTGGGAAATCTTTAATCTGTGCTTTGTCCTCTTGGTTGTAAGATTTTTTTCATATGTCAGCATTGGCCTCTTAAGACTCTTTCTATAAGATCTCTTGGTACAACCAAGTAACTATCAAAACTTAGACAACCCTGTCTTCCCATTAGTTTTTTTGTTTATGGAGGAAAGATCACAACAGAAATGGAGAATTTAAATGTAATTAACCAAAAGTGCAAAAAATTTGAGCAACAGAAAACGACAGAAAAACATCATTAGTAAAGTGGAAAAAACAGCGTAAAGAGGGCTGAGTTTGAATTACAGTCATGTATTTACCTTGTGTCTTAGGAATTTGATTAAATTCTGTGAAATTCCATTTTCAAAAATACTAAAATGGGATTAATAACCAAATTCTAGGATTATTGCAGTCTTGAAAGAAAGATTAGGAATATGGAATAAAAATAGTATAATACCTGTCACCCCATAGGTTTTTAATAAATGGTATACTTCCTTGTAATTATTTTTTTAACTCTGAATAAAATGTGCCTTCATCTGGAGAAGAGTAGACATATTTATATAGATCAAAACTCACTCCCAGGGAGAGGTGAGAGTTTAATAGTAACACTCTTGGTATAGTATTCTTGGTAAGATTACAGTACTTTGTTAAACCTCTCAACCTTAATACTCCTTGGTTTATCAGGTTGTTTTTTTTTATTATTTTTATTTTTTGTCTTTGAAGTTTAGACGCATATCAGTAGTTGTCAATGATCTCAAACTTTGACCCTGTAACTTCCAGGATGTTAAAACATCCAACTATTCTATAGTAAATGTGAATGTAATCAATCTATTATATGCTATAGTTTCATAGGAAATACGAAGTCTGTGTAAGTTTTTAAAAAGTTTTCATTTTGTTACTCTCCACTTCAGTTTATCTGAGACATTGAAGAAATTTGAGAAATTAGAACAGTGTTTGTGTGATTAGAGTATTAGTTTTCTTTCTGAAAATAATGTAGTTAAGACAATTATATATAAAACTAAAGTTAAAGTCTGAGTGAGTGTGTTATGCCTCTTTACACTGGATATTAAAAAACCTCTCTACATGCCTGATACTCCTTGATTTATCAGTGCTTTTTTTGTCTTTTAAATTTAGATGCATCTGTCAGTAGTTGTCAATGACCTCAAACTTTGCATTGTTCATGAGGACGTTAAACCCTCTAGCGCAGCCATTTCCAATCTTTTTGGCACCAAGGACCAGTTTTGTGGAAGACAGTTTTTCTATAGCAAGGGGTGATGGAGAAGGATGGTTTCGGGATGATTCAAGCACATTATGTGTATCATTAGATTTTCATAATGAGCATGCAACTTAAATCCCTAGCACGTACAGTTCACAATAGGGCTTGTGCCCCTATGAGAATCTAATGTCACTGCTGATCTGAGAGGAGGTGGAGTTCAGGCCGTAATGCTCCCTCACCCACTGCTTACCTCCTGCTGTGAGGCTCGGTTCCTAACAGGCCACAGACTGGTAGTAGGAATTGGGGAGCCCTGCTCTAAAGAAAGCAGCAGTATCTTTATTGTGGTAATAATACCACAGCAAAGGAAATAAACACATTTGCAGAACTTTAAATAAAATTTTTTAGAGTTCAGAGACATACTGAGGCCATCTATGACATGGCTATTAGACTTCAGGTTGAAAACTGTTAGTTTCAACGTTCAAAGCAGAGAATACTCTTCTTTCTTAATAGGATGGATTTGGTCTCTAAAAATAGGATTATAACAAGTGAGGGTTAATATTTTAAAGTTTTCTTGGATGTAAGAGCTTATGCTACAGAATTGTCTCTTAGTTATGAATTGCTAATATCAGCTAATCATTCTTTATCATCATAGAAACACTTCAGTCTTTTTATAAAACAAATCCTCCTACATGAATGGAAGGAAAGCAATTATTCCTAAGTCGCTTCCTCTTTTCTTGGGCCTTCTCTGTGTGTAGGGGCTGAACCATATCCTTGACTTTGAGATAAAGTGTTTTATAGATCAGTATTGTTAGAAGAGCAGGACACTGGTATATTGTGCTCTGGCACAGGTCAGCTCTACAAAGAATCTGAAGAGGGATAATATGGTCAAGGGATTCCATTTCTCCAGAAAAGGCTTGCTGCCCTTCTCCTTGCCTCCCTATAATAATCCTGTGGCCTATCTCCCACATGTGAAGAAGCTAGTTTATACTTAGCTTAGAAATATTTCATTTATCTAACGCAAAGGAGTCCATGTCCATATTCTCTGGGATCAATTTAGAATTTCCTTGCAGTCTTAATGAGCACCCACTTTTCCTCCTGCACTGTAAATTCTTCCTCTGGTAAAACTGGATTCTGAAAAAGAAGAATGAAACAAAATCATTTTTGATCTCTAAAATTGAGAGAATGGGAATCTTTTGAGTAAATTATAGATTTTGCATAAACTATCTCAACTTTTTGTCTTTATGGAGTGCTTATTCTGTGCTCCATCATGTGGTATATTAACTGGGATTACAAAGATGAACACATTCCTTCTAGCACTAACAAGATCCTCATGGAGTAGAAGTAGGGTGATGCAGTGGAAAGAGCAGGAACTTTACTGTGGAGGAGATGATCCTCATTCTGTGAACTATGGCAAATTACTTAGCCTTTCTGGGCCTCAGTTCTCCATCTTCAAAAACAGTCCTGTGAAGATAATGATAATTTTTGTAGAGACCCTAGCAAAACTGCTTGATCATAGTAGGTATTCAGTAAATGGGAAATTATTAAGGAAGCCTTAGGTAGATTCTTTTCTAGTAGATCTATATTTGTTGATACTGTTAAATCAGTTGATACTGGAAAATCAGTCAGTCTCTCCCTCTTTTCTTAAGCTTATGAGGATAGGTTGGCTAAATTATTAGCAACAAGGCAGTGTCAGTGTTTCAACTCCGATGTTCTTTGACTAAGTTTCTAGGTAGATTTCTGGAGCCAGATATTATGTTAGGAAGACTTTTAATATTTTTATTTATTACACATCTATTTATTGAGGGTTGCCTATGTGCTAGGCATTGGGACTACTGTGGTAAACAAGGACAAGGTAAGATCCTTGCTCCGAAGAACAATTCAGTATAGTGGGAACCAGACAGACATTAAACATGCCTTAAGGTCACTAAAATTTCATGGGCCCTCAGTTATAGAATGCATGTGATTCACTAGTAACTGATTATATGAATCCCTTTTTCTTCCACTTAGGTTATTTATACATTAGACTCCTTAGAGAATGGCCCTCTGTACTTTTTCAAGCTGTTAGCATGCAGTAATTTAAGGGACTTCTTTTTAGCATTAATCATGGTTATTATATAAAATGGTAGGCATTGCCTAACTCTGATTCAGCAGGAAATTAGCACTAGACATAAGTTGTTCATTTTGATGGGAATTACTAGTTTGATAAGGGGTTTGAGACCATTTTAAACCAATGGTCTCTAAACTTTGTATTTTTTTCTTTTTCTTGAGACAGGGTCACCCAGGCTGGAGTGCAGTGTTGGAATCATAGCTCCTGCAGCTTTGACTTCCCGGGCTTAAGTGATGCTCCCGCCTCAGCTTCCTGAGTAGCTGGGACTACAAGCTCATGACAGCATGCCCAGCTAATTTTTTGATGTTCTGTAGAGATGAAGTCTCACTGTGTTTCCCGGGCTATTCTCAAACTCCCAAAGTATTGAGATTATAGGCATGAGTCACTGTACCCAGCCTCTAAACTGTTAGTAGCTGTATAGTATTGTGTATGGATATTCAGTAATTTATTTAACTATTCACTGATGAGTAGCATGATTATTTTCAGTTTTTGCTACTATAAATACTGGGGCACTAACTGAACATCTTACATATATTTTGGCACACTTTTGTACATATAGGGTAAAATAGGGAATATTTGATCAAAAGGTATATTGTATTTAAGATTTTGATAGATATTGCCAAATTATTTTACCCATGCAGATTTTAATTTAAATTCTGGAGTGGGACTGAGCAAGCTGTATTTTTAACAAGTTTCTTAGGTGATTTTGATGTAGCCAATTTGAAGAACTGTCGCAGGATCAGAAAAATGGAGTATAGTACATATCCTCTGGAAAACAACAGGCATTTATGGTTATCTAGGGAAGAGTAAAAAGTCTTTTCGGTGTCTGAACCGTAGGAGCAAATCTATCTTAAGTAGCAGTTGCTAGGGATGGCCCATCTTTATCGAAACAAAGTGTACTAATATTTATCTGGAATATATTATGTCTCTTTGATATATAATGTAGGGAAAAGAATGTAAGAATTGTAAGGACCTGAGTTTGAACACTTTCCATTTAGTAACTGTATTCTTGGGCGAATTAATGAACTTGAATTTTTCTTTATGCAATGATAATATCTACCCTCCAGGTTTGTTGCAAAGATTAAAGAGAGAGTGATACAACACTTGTTGAGTACCTCTTCTGTCTTCTAGTATTTCATGGCTATCTCTGTCATGGCAGTTTGTCATTTAGTTGTAATTGGTAATTTACCTAGTCATCTCCCCATTAGAGTAACTGGGACCATGTCTTGTACTTTGGTGTTCCCAGTCCCTAGCCCAGACTTGGGACATGGTGCACTGTTCTGTTTCTTAAATGACTGTGTAAATTTTCCATTTTAATTTTCAGAAGTATCCTAAGAGATAAGTATTATTTGCTTCATTTTACCATGAGGAAATGCTCAGGGAACTTAACTTGCTTAAGATAGCACAGCATGGCATAACCAAAATTGAAAACTGTGTGTATGATTTCAAACTAGATAAAGTCTGTCCTTTTTCCATCAATCCACTTTGCTGAGATAATGATATAAGTCACTTTGGAAATTTTGCAGTTGTTACTCAAGTGTTAGGATTATTTTTGTTATTTTAATACTATACTTTTAAAGATTAGTGTGGTGATACAAACATTTCTTCTGCATATACTCAATATTCCCTTTCAGTTTGGCTTTCCTAAATTCATAATATAACCAAGTCTGCCTTGTCTATAAGAACGTAAGTGATCATTTCCTCCTGTGAGTGAATTTCTCCATATTTTTCTTGCTTAAAATTCTGTCTTTGCTTTTCTTTTGTTGAACTTTTTGATTTCTAAAAATCAAACACATGGTCGAAGATGTTTTATATAGTGGTTACAGCAGGATTTTTGTAACATTGGAAGTTTTAGTAACCAGTAGAAGTAATGTTGTCTTCCTGTATAGTCTTTATCTTCATTTCCCTCTTTCATTAGCAGCCTTATATGGATCTCTTCAGGCCGTGGGTCACTGATTAAGATGTTATCAGATGTCAGCCCTGGCTATTGGATATCTATATTTTGTAGTTTGTAACTAAATTGCTTAAGGGTGTGTAAACAGTGAGGAAAATACTGTTTCATAAGTTTTATGTTTATCTTACTTTTAATGGGGATTTTGTTTGTTTGTTTGAGAATTGGGTTGTTAGGTTGTTTTGAATATTGAATCATAGGTAGTTTGAAAGAAAAAAATGTCCCCACTATCTGACCCGTATGTCATAAAATTCACAAAGTTGCAAAACAGGAATAGCATACAGCAAGAAGTGTTGCAATAGGAAGAAATGTGTGGTTTTACTCATTACAGTTGGACAAGGGAATTTTCCAAAATTTAATTCTGTGTCGTAGTCTGTTTTCCAGACCATATAGTGATATTTGCCCAATATTCTACATAAATTAGTTTATTTTCTATTTTATTTGACTTTTTAACCTTTGGTAAAACAACTTTGAGTTGGTTTCCTTTCTCCCTCAGGCCTGGTGATATTTGGGATGGATGGTGGGTAATAGGGGCAGGCTGCATCGTGGATTCATTTGGGTCACTGATGCGTTTAAGTTCAGCTGTGCTTCAGTGCATGTAATTCTGCCTTTGGTGTTCATATCTATTTAACTAGTTCTTTAAGGCATGTGGAATTGTGTTGGAAAATTCCTGTCTGATTTCTTTCTCAATCTTTTTAAAGCCTGGTTTGAACCCCGGGAACACAGTTGGAGTCTTCAATGTCTTAGTATTTTTAGTTGGAGCTTTTATATTTTAGGGTTTACTGAGATGAACTTTGGAGAGAAAGTCTAAACAGAATGATTTATGACCTGCAGGAACAGAGGCTGTCATATTTAAGAACTGGAAGAACCCTTTTCCTATTAGTAACAGTTGTTGAATGCTAATGCATGGAGTGTCATCAGTTTATTTTTTTATGTGATGTTTAATGTTCTTATTTAGAAACTGATAGTCTTAAATTAACTACTTTGTAAAGTGTGCCAAGGTATACTTTATGATGGCAATAAAATGTAAGATAAAATATTATGTAATAAGATTTCAAAAGTTGCATATCTTACATATTGTAAAACTTTTTTTTTTTTTTTTTTTTTTAGGCATATGGATCAGGCTGTGATATTGTTATTTTGGCAAATGACTTTGAATGTGTACAGATCATTCCTGGTGCTAAGCATGGAAACATCCAAGTCAGTTGTGTGGAGTGTTCTAACCAACAAGGAAGAGTAAGGGATTTAATTTCTTTACTAAATGTCATTTTAAAATGTGTTTAATAATCTCAGAGAATATTCATATCCTTTTATGCAAAGCTTGTCTACAATTTCTTATGTATTGCTTGGGTGGCTATTAATAGAAGTTGTATAGTGATAGGTTTTATACAAATTATAAAGTGCCATTAAACTGAAAATTTGGTAATTAATTGTTCTACAGGTGTATGCTGTCTTCAGAGATCTGTAGGCCTTACAATCCTGTGCATACTGATATTCTGCCAGTTAATACTTCTAGCAGCCGTTAAGCCAGTAGGGGGAAGTAAACTTCTGTTTTCTCTACCTAGCACCCCTTATATTCCCATACTATAACATCAAAGTTTTATTAAGAAATTCAGCAAGTTGTTAATGTCTAATATCATGGTTGTCATATAGCAAGTGCTTTGTAAAGTCTGTTAATATAATGAAAGATTTTTTTTTTGTTGAGTGAAGAGTCTTACGGTTCATTCAGGCTTTAAAACAGAGGGTTTATTTTGAAATGGTTAAATTTCATCATATGTACCCCCTCCACACAATTTTCAAACATAATCAAATTTTGGTTGTATGTCAAGTAAATATAGCATGTTTGCTGTATACTCCAGCACTTCATTAAGGCCAGTATTATATAGCAGAGTTGAATGTCTCTACAAGAATAGAGAAATAACGTTTTTACCTATAATTATTGTAACAGTTTAAACAATCTTTAGTGTTCTAGAAATTGTTCTTTATTGGGTAACAAATTTGATTAAGGTTGTGTTAAATCAGAATATTCATGGTGATAAATAGTAATCATACAAATTTGTACTGAATGATAAATTATGATTACTTTATTATACTGTTTATTCTGCCGTATCCTACTGTTTGCATCAAGCCTTAATATTTGTGTAAATATATCAGTACTTGACAATTCAGTGATACATTTGACGTAGTATTAAAACACTGGATTTCCTGGTGTTTCCTAATACTTGTTTCTTGCTTTTCTGATTTCCACCCCCGGGGTCCCCCTACCCCAGAGCATTGCTTACACTTATTTTAGAAAACACGGAGAGTGTCGGATTTCTCTCATTAATTTTTCGTTGCTTTTCTCTCTAGGCCAAGCAAGGTAGCTTAAGCCTGCCTAGAGCTGTATGATAGTTGTCAGAAGTGAATTTTGGTAAATAACTCAATATCATTGCTGGTGATAATTGCAGTGAACACATTCTCTGGGAGTAAAGGTTTTTAAAAAGTATATAAGACATTGGTATTCATACCATGGGAAACAGAGTAACTTGTGTTTCTACTTTTTTTGACCTGGTTTAATGTAAATAAGGCAAAATTGTAATATCGTTATTGTCTTTATTGTCATCTTCCTTTAGTCCTTTTATCCCCCAATCCCTGTGGTGATAACTTTCACATTGGTGACTTCGTATTAGTCTATTATAATCATTCATTCATTGATTGACCTGTTGAATGGGATCATTCACAACACTTGTTATGTAAGTGTTGTTTGAAGTAACTTTCTGTTGTGGATTATGCTTTTTCTTGGAAAGAATGTTAGATATTAGGTAAGAGTTAAAACCACTTTTTGGCATGACAGTGCCTTCAAATCACAGGGAATATTTTTGTCAGACTTTACAATAATATATACCTAATTTAGTTTTAAAGGTTAACCAGGGTGCAGAGGTGTCAGAAAGGATGGTTTTTGGTCTCTTCACTGTAGTTAATTCCTTCTTACCAAGAGGAGTATGAACTGGGAACTAGCCTTCAAGAAATTATCGGAAAACAGACGCTGGTAGTTTCTAGGAACAGAGGGATTTATGTCTTTTCTTATCAGGTATGTGACCTGGAACAAAATCCTCCTGGTCCCTAAATTTCTTGCTTCAGTCCTCTGGAGATGTCCACATCAGCTCTTTTCCCCCAGGTGAAGTGGATGGCTCTCTTACTTCTCCTTAGCCCATTTTTTGTTTTTTTACATTTAAATTTAATGTTTAATTTTAAAACAGCGAATATTAGAGTCACAAACTGACACAAGAACAGAAAGCCAAATACCACATGTTCTCATTCATAAGTGGGTGTTGAACAATGAGAGAGAACACATGGACACAGGGAGGGGAATATCACACATCGGAGCCCGTTTTTTCTATTCCTTCCTCTAGATGGTGTCCCAATTGGTGTTTTCTGTTTGATGGTATAACTAGGCCATTTTATTTGAAATATTTTTAAGACCTGTTATTATTTGATGCTTTTCTCATGGATTTTATATTATTTTCACTGATTATAAAGTTTCTGACAAAGATGCTTGCTTTTGAAATGTATTTTGTAATAGTTATTTTTATCTGAAAAAATAAAATTCTTAGGAAAATATGATTTCTTTGAATAGGTCAGCCTTCTATTTGATATGTAAAATAAAGCCTGCTGAATTTTTTGATAACAGAGAAGAGACTGTTAACTCCAGTATACTTCAAGATACATTTTTGGAAGGAAATAAACCGCGAATTCTGTATTGAGATATTATATGTAATTGGTTTATACATTATTATGAATAGGAAGATATATTTATTTTACCCTTTTCTAGATATTAATGCTATATTTATTATGTTTTTAGATTGCAGCTTCATATGGTAATGCTGTTTGTATATTTGAGCCCTTGGGCATAAATTCTCATAAAAGAAATTGTGTAAGTATTAACGGATAATAGAATACTTTTAGAATCTAGTTAACTTTACAATCCAAGTGATGTTAATAAAAAGCTCCTTAGGAGCTAGTGCTGAAAGTGGACTAGAGTATCAGTGAAAATTGGTCTGGTGCTTTATGGTAGGATTCTTAAATTCACTAGGGATATATCCCTAGTGCTTTTAGAAACTCAGGTCTCTACAATATTGCAAATTGAGATTTACTGTGTTAATTGAGATCTACCCTAGTTTGAATTACTCTTATTTCTTGCCTGGATTACTAATCTCTATCTGATATCTGTTTTCCTGTTGCCCTCAACCCCCAGTCTCTAGTCTCAACACAGCAGATCATGACATTTCTCTGCTTAAAGCTCTGTAATGGTTCCATATTTCTCTCTCTCTTTTTTCTTTTCTTTTCTTTCTTTCTTTTTTTTTTTTTGAAACAGGGTCTGACTCCATTGCCTAGGCTGGAGTGCAGTGGCACGATTGCTGCTCACTGCAGCCTCAGCCTGTCAGGGTCAAGTGATCCTTCCATCTCAGCCTCCCAGTTAGCTGGGACTACAGGCATGCGCCACCATTGCCAGCTAATTTTTAAATTTTTTGTAGAGATGGGGTTTCCCAGTGGTGCTCAGGCTGGTCTTGAACCCTGGGGCTAAGCTGTCCTCCTGCCTCAGCCTCCCAAAGTGCTGGGATTACAGGCATGAGCCACCAAGCCCAGCTATTCCATATTTCTTTCAGATAGAAAGGCAAAAGCCTTAATGTAGACTACAACTTCCCTTCTACTCAGTACCACACTTATTATGTCTCAGAGCTCATGGTTCTACTCCGACCACATTGGCATTTTTAGTATTTCTCAATTACCCTTCCCTCTCTGAACCTTTGTGTTGGTTGTTTTCTTTGTCAGGAATGTTTTTCCTCCAGTTATCTCCAGAGATAGCTCCCATAGATCCTTTAGGTCTTTGCTCAGTAATATCTTGTCAATGAGGTTTACCTTGACCACCCTTTAAAAAATTGTAACCCCACTTTCTGTTTAAAATTATTTTTGCAACATTTATTTATTTATTGTTTACTATTTAGAATGTTATCTAAAGGTGCATAAGGGTAGGAGGCTTTGTTTCTTTTTTTCACTGGCGAATCCCCAGTACGTAGAACAGTATCTGGAACATATCAGTTACTCCTAAATGTTGACTGAATGAAGGGGTTAGGAGTTTAGAAAAGCTCACTTACCAGCCAAGTGGTTAAGCATACCACATTGTAAACCATCCATATTTATACTGGGTACTATATTATATATTTGTCTTGCTTAACATTAAAAAAATCCAATGTGGTTAGGATTAACCCCTTTAAAAAGTACTTACTGCATGCATTTAAAATTCCACCATCACTCACAAATAATCAAAATTGCAAATGCTAAATTTGAATGCTAAAAGTATATATTTACAAGTAATTTTTAAAGTATTTTTTAAGTGAAATGCATTAAAGCAAATGGTTTTGGTATGTTTTATTAAATGCATGTATTTTAATATATCTTTTTATATTATTTTATATTTTTATATTCCCCATAAACAGTGTAAATTAAAATATTAGTCTTTCCCTATAATAGTGAAATGGATATCAAATTTTGGGTTACTTCAGAGTCACCTAGAGCTAAAATAGTAAAAATTCAGGTTTCCAGGCCTCATTCCCCAAATTTCTTCAACGTAGTTGCTCCACAGATTACGCTCTGAGGAACACTAAAGGAAAAAATATTAGGGATGTCTATAATTTTAGGAATTACTTAATTACTACGCTAAAATAGATTTGTTGAACAGCATTTAAAATAGTGTGCTGTTGTGATTGTTGTTTGGCCAGCAGTGGTAGGGTTTAAAAATAACATTTTCTCTGATTATACAGTATAAAGTTATTTTTGGATAATCAAGTGCAGGGTTTGCAGATACACACACACACACACACACACACACACACACACACACACAGAGAGAGAGAGAGAGAGAGAGAGAGAGAGATACACACACATTTTTTTTTTTTAGAGACAGAGGCTTTCTCTGTCACCCAGGCTGGAATGCAGTGGTGTGATCATAGCTCATTGTAACCTCAAACTTGTGGGCTAAAGTGATCCTTCCACCTCAGCCTCCTGAGTAGCTAGGACTACAGATGTGCGCTACCATGCCCAGCTAATTTTAAAATTTTTTATACAGATGAGGGTCTTGCTATGTTGCCCAGGCTGGATTCAAATTCCTGCCCTAAGCAATCTGTCTATTGTGGCCTCCCAGACTGTAGGATTGCAGCTATATTTTAAAATTCTTCCTCAAAGTAATCAAGAAACCTTGCATAAAATTTTAAATTGTTAAATATTCTTAAAATATTGTAACAAGAAAGGGTATTACCATTTAAAAATTATTATTTGCCAAACAATTTAACGTATAACTTGCCTAAGGTAACATAGCTTTATATAAATATAAAATGTCCTTTTGTGAGAGGACATTTGCAAAACATACAGATGTCCTCTCACAAAAGGACATTTTATATTTATGTACTACAAAGAAATATGTAAATTTTTGTTTACTTAGAGATTGTATTTCAGGGCAAAGGTCTTTTAAAGGACTTTTAAACTTTAAATCACTTTTTAGAATGAAAATATTAAGAAAATAGGTTGAAATTCAGATATAAAATTTGTGGATTATATATACAATATAGTGCAAATTGGTTGACTTTTGAGGAGATAAATCTAGTTTTAGGCATCAACTCCATGAGATTATGACAATTTGCATTTCTTTCTAATGTGTATTTATTTTATGTTAATAAACATTTAACATGTTTGTACCAGCCATTACAAATGCTGAAGACAACAAAAAAATATTATGACATAGTTTCTGCCCTTGCACAGTTGCAATTTAATGGGAGAGCCAGATATGTAAACATATACTAATTCTATGTGATCTGTGTTATAATGGCAGAATGTAAAAGTGCTTTTGGTGCTGCCAGGATGTCAGAGAAGGCTTCATAGCCTAGATGATGAGTTAGCTTATCTTAGTGGAAGGATGGGAGTTTGCAGATGGACACGTGAGGAATAGGATATCTTAAACATAGGAATGTATTTATAGACGTGAAGGAAGCCTGAGAGAACCTGCTTTGTTTGGGCATGGCAAGGAGCTCAATATGGTAGAATAAATAGTAGTGGAACCAATGAAAGTTATGTTAAAAACAGTATATGAAAATAATAGTGTAATATTTGCATGTTTGTTTCAGATCATGAGGTCATAAGTTGAAGAAAATGATAAAATGGTAGTGTTTTGGGATATTATTTTAAAAACATCTTTTTCTTTTTTCTTATTTCTTTTTGTCTACATATTTCAGCAACTCAAGTGCCAGTGGCTTAAAACTGGGCAGTTTTTTTTGAGTTCTGTGACATACAACTTAGCATGGGATCCTCAAGGTATTTAGCAATTATATTTAAAATTATTTAAATTAAATATTTGTTTTAAATGTATGATAAGAATGTGATACAGTCTCCCATAATAAGAAAATGATCAGTATATTATATCTTCTTTTTGTTGATGAATATAATTTTTTGTTCTTGGTATACAGTGCATTGTACAATGCTTAATTTACTGTTCTGTTTTTTCCCCTGCCTTTGAGTGTTTTATTTCAAGAAACGGTGATGATTTGTTTCCTAGTTAACATGTGCTGCACTTTACTCTTGTTGTATTTACTTAGAAACACAATTAGAAATAAAACAGAGACCAAGAAAACTTCGGGCCGGGCGCAGTGGCTCACGCCTGTAATCCCAGCTCTTTGGGAGGCTGACATGGGTGGATCACCTGAGGTCAGGAGTTTGAGACCAGCCTGACCAACATGGAGAAACCCCGTCTCTACTAAAAATACAAAAAAATTGAGCCGGGCGAGGTGGTGCATGCCTGTAATCCCAGCTACTTGGGAGGCTGAAGTAGGAGAATCGCTTGAACTCGGGAGGCGGAGGTTGCTGTGAGACGAGATCGTGCCATTGCACTCCAGCCTGGGCAACGGGTGAAACTCCGTCTCAAAAAAAATACAAAAAAACTTCACCTCATTTTATCATTTGTATCAGGAAATTGCTATCTTTAATTTTGAAAAATTAGGAACCTCTAATGATAATAGCTATTGTCCCTTTTTATATTCATAATTAATGAGGATTACTTTTATATTTCATGTATAAAACCACCTTTTATTAATTTGTAGTTATGCCTTATATCTCGAGGTCATTTTATGTGGTAATTTCAGAGTTATTGGCGAGTTTGTTATCTGTTAATACATTTGCTGTTAATTTTTTTTTACTTGCTTGATATAATAACTCTTTGCCAGTAAGCTTTTCTTTGTTGTTCTCAAATCTTAAGAACTACTCTTTGCTGTCCAGAAAGATGCTTTTTTTTCTTCTAAGGGACTTTAAAAATTATATATGCACCAAGTGTTTTTAGTTGGTGATATTGGTTACTTTTCACGTAATATTAATAGTTTACAGATCTAAACAGAAGCCCATGTGCATGTATTTCCCTATATAATCTTTGTATTCATCAGAACATCCTTTAATTTTCAGATAATAGATTGTTAACAGCAACTGATTCAGTTCAGTTGTGGGCTCCTCCAGGAGATGATATTCTGGAAGAGGAGGAAGAAATTGATAATAAAATGCCACCCATTTTGAATGATTGGAAGTGTGTCTGGCAGTGCAAGTTAGTGTCTATTTCTATTTTATATTCATTAATTAAAAGCAAATGCTTCCTAAAATACGTTCCCTTTCACAAAGATCTTTATTCTTTATGGTACCATTGCATTTAGAAGCCTAGAAAGTGGATATTTTCTAACCAAAACCCATATAACATCATTCTTTAATTTGTGCTACAGTTAATAATTTTAAAAAAGGATGAAAGTATTTTCATAGTTATAGCCCCAGGACAGGAGTTGACAGGGTTGATACATAGGAATTACTCATTAATAGATTGAGATAAGGATGGGGAGTGGGGAAGATGTGGTGAAAGTTGCCAGCCAGTCTTTCAAGTGGAAGATGTACTATTAACATTCATATAGATTATGTGACGAAGACCAGTCAGGGATGATGATAAACTCAGCTTTTAACATGTTATATTTAGGTTGTTGGTGGGACATGTAGGTGGAGATATACTATATGCATGTTACTTAAATTCTTCTTTTCCCAAAGTGAATGTTGGAGTAGTTTTAATTAATTTATGTTTTTATGGAGGTGAAATATTTTATTTGTGTAAAACCATCTTATTCTGAAGATTCTGACTCTGATGTTACAAAAATCTCATCTTGACCATTTATATGTACAGCATACCAGATTTTAAAAGTGCTAATTGCTTAACTTTTTCTTTTTTAGAACCTCAGTATCTGTACATTTGATGGAATGGTCTCCTGATGGTGAATATTTTGCTACTGCTGGAAAGGTAAAGGATCAAACAAAAACATACAGAAGAAACAAATAAAAGAATGCAAAATGTTTCTTACTCATTTTTATTTTCAGTTTTCTTATCTGTAAAACTGGGATAATCCTCCTTAGCAAAGCTGGCCTGAAGAATAAAAGTATTATTTGTAAAAGACTTGGTATCGTCCCCACAGGTTGTAGGGACTTGGGAAATAATGGCTATTCTTATTACTTTTATTTGTCCTTATATCATTTGCGTTTTTTAAAAGCTAAGTTTTCTGTTTAAAAATAGCATATGTATGTAACTTAAAAAGTAAAATAATAATACTGGATTCACAATGAGAAGATGTACTCCCTGCCTCATTATTCCCACTCTAATTCCTGTGCCCAGGAGGCAGTTTTTTGTGAAGTTGAATATTTTGATATTTCCTTTCATGTCCTTAAATAACTTGCAGGTGCTCCCATTTCTTGATTCTCTCTGCCCAGTCCCCCTGGTTGTATGTATGATTTTTTGCCTTCCCACTGTAGAAGCTGAGGCTTTAGTTTGATAAAGGGGAGGGGTTGATATCCCAACCTCCTCTTCACATCTAACACATACAGATACTCATTTCACTTGCTCCTATCTTCCTGACATAGGTATCTCATGATTTTAGGTAAATCATAAGTTATTGTTTATGTTATTAAGATTATGCAGAATATTCTTAATAGTTAATAATTACTTTGGAGATAATAATTACTTTGTTTTATGGTTTGCTCTTTTTTCTATATACCTGATTCATCCTTAGAACTACTTTGAATCTTTTCTCAGTATAATCCCACATAGGAGGTATTCTGGAAACAGGTGTTCTCTTTGCTCTCATCCAGCTTGGTTGCTCTACCAGTCTAAAATAGCAGAGCTACCATTTTTGGGTTTTCTTTTTCACCAACTTTGGGAAATTCTCTTTGCTTCTCTCCTTTGTTAAATTTTCTCTTTCTTGGCATCATTTATCTTCCTTTTTCCTTGTTTTGATAGTGATATCCTCTAATAGGTTCCTGAAGAAAGGTGAATAGAAAAAAGCATTTTTTAGGCCTTACATGTCTGAAAGATTTTTTTCTTATGCTTGATTTTCTCGGCATAGAATTGGGTTGAAAATCATTGACCTTTGGTATTATATATCAATAAACTTATTTTTTATTGATATATGTATAGGATACCTATGATATTTTGAAACATGTGTAAGTGTAATGATGGTCAAATCAGAGTAGGATTTCCATCACCTCAAACATTTGTCTGTTTTTGTTGGGAACATTTGAAATCTTATAGCTAGTTGAAATATACAATATATTATTGTTAACTATAGCCACCCTACTGTACTATTGAATACTTGAACTTACTCCATCCAACTGTGTATTTTACCAATTAACCAACTTCTCTTCATTTCCTTTTTTAGCTCCCACATAAGATTAAGAAAATGTGGTATTTTTCTTTCTGTGCTTGTCTTATTTTACATAATGACTTCTAGTTCCATTTATGTTACTGCAAATTATAGGATTTTGTCCTTTTTATAGCCAAAGAGTATTTCACTGTGTATATTTACCACATTTCATTTATCCTTTCATTTACTGATGGGCATCTAGGTTGATTCTGTATATTGGCTTTGGTGAGTAGTGCTGCAGTAAACATGGGAGTGTAGGTATCCTTTTGATATACTGATTTCCTTTTCTTTGAATTAATAACGAGTAGTGGGATTGATGAATTATGTGGTAGCTCTATTTTTTTTTTTTTTTTTTGAGAAAACTCCATACTATTTTCCATAACTACCTTTGCTACCACTAGCACCTGATTGAGCTGCCTGTAGGCCCAAAACTGGTCCTCCTGGACCTATGACTGCTGGTGTCCATGTATGCTGCCTTGGAGCCCAAGGGCTGTCATGCCTGGCCTGCCTCTGCCGCCACTGGTGCCCCAAAACTGGCCTGTCTGGTGTCCCTGTCTCCAGCAAAGCTTCACCACAGCCTCTGCTACCAACCACAGCCTAAGCCAATGAATAACTCATACATCACTGACACTGATTACAGCTGAAGAAATTGTATGAAGAGTACTCTCCTGCACTCACCCAGAATCAAAGCCAAAGCACACGATCCAACTAACACTACAACATCTAGGGGACCTGTTAAGTCTAAAACTATGTCTTTCAATTCTGAGAGATTATTTTATGTCTTTTGTGTGTTTTTTCCTTCTCTCTTTGGATCTCTTCTTATTCAGATATGGGTACTTTTACAGTAATTCTCTTAACTATTTTCCCCCTTTTTTTTCATCTGTTCATCTTTTTCTTTTAATTTCTGGGGGACTTTTCAGACATAACTTCAAACTAGTTTTTTTCTGCTATTAAATTTTTAATTTTTAAGAGGTTTTAAAATTCTTCACTTTTTAAATTACAAAATATTTTATAAGTTAAAAAGTATATATAAAACATGTTGTATAAGATACAATAATTAATTAAACAAATACACGTGTCCCATACTTCTCAACTTGAGACAAAGAACATAAAACGAATGAGTCCATTATCTTTCTCTGTGCATCTCCTTCCTCCCCTCCCATCCCAGGCAACCAGAATCCTGACTTTCATGTTTATTATTTTATTAAAAAAAAGTTTCAGTCATCTGAATTCCTAAATAAGATAATATTTAGTTTTCCACAGTTTTAAACTTAACAGAGTTTGTGTCTTTCTTTTCTTTACAAGCTTTTTTATTATACTTTAAGTTCTGGGGTACATGTGCAGATCGTGCAGGATTGGTACATAAGTATATGCCATGGTGGCTTGCTACATCCATCCCCTGTCACCTACATTAGGTATTTGTCCTAATGTTATCCCTCTCCAATCCCCCCACTCCCTGATCTCCCTCCCCTTCCCTCCCTCCAACAGGCCCCAGTGTGTTTTGTTCCCCTCCCTGTGTCCATGTGTTCTCATTGTTCAACACCCACTTATGAGTGAGAACATACAGTGTTTGGTTTTCTGTTCCTGTGTCAGTTTGCTGAGAATGATGGTTTCCAGCTTCATCCACATCCCTGCAAAGGACATGAACTCATCCTTTTTTATGGCTGCATAGTATTCCATGGTGTATATGTGCCACATTGTCTTTATCCAGTCTATCATTGATGAGCATTTGGGTTGATTTCAAGTCTTTGCTATTGTAAACAGTGCCACTGTGAACATACATGTGCATGTGTCTTTATAATAGAATGATTTATAATCCTTTGGGTATATAACGCAGTAATGGTATTGCTGGGTCAAATCATGTTTCTATTTCTAGATCCTTGAGGAGTCGCCACACTGTCTTCCACAATGGTTGAATTAATTTACATTCCCACCAACAATGTAAAAGAGTTCCTATTTCTCCATATCCTCTCCAGCATCTGTTGTCTCCAGATTTTTTACTGATCGCCATTCTAACTGGTGTGAGGTGGTATCTCAGTGTGGTTTTGATTTGCATTTCTCTAATGACCAGTGACGATGAGCATTTTTTCATGTTTGCTGGCCGCGTACGTGTCTTCTTTTGAAAAGTGTCTGTTCATATCCTTCGCCCACTTTTTGATGGGGTTGTTTTTTTCTTGTAAATATGTTTTAGTTCTTTGTGGATTCTGGATATTAGCCCTTTGTCAAATGGGTAGCTTGCAAAATTTTTTTCCCTTTCTGTTGGTTGCCGGTTCACTCTAATGATTGTTTCTTTTGCTGTGCAGAGCTCTTAAGTTTAATTAGATCCCAGTTGTCAAGACATTTTGGCTTTTGTTGCCAATTTTGGTGCTTTAGTCACGAAGTCCTTGCCTATGCTTACGTCCTGAATGGTATTTCCTAGGTTTTCTTCTAGGGTTTTTATGGTGTTAGGTCTTATTGTTTAAATCTTTAATCCATCTGGGGTTAATTTTTGTATAAAGTGTAAGGAAGGAGTCCAGTTTCAGCTTTCTGCACATGGCTAGCTAGTTTTCCCAACACCATTTAATAAACATGGTGTCTTTTCCCTATTGCTTGTTTTTGTCAGAAATGTCAAAGATCAGATGGTTGTAGATGTGTTGCGTTCCTTCTGAGGCTTCTGTTCTGTTCCATTGGTCCGTATCTCTGTTTTAGTATCAGTACCGTGTTGTTTTGATTACTGTAGCCTTGTATAGTTTGAAGTCAGGTAGTGTGATGCCTCCAGCTGTGTTCCTTTTGCTTAGGATTGTCTTGGCTATGCCAGCTCTGTTTTGGTTTCATATGAAGTTTAAGGTGTTTTTTTCCAGTTTTGTGAAGAAGGTCAATGGTAGCTTGATGGGGATAGCATTGAATCTGTAAATTACTTTGGATAGTATGGCCATTTTTACAATATTTTTTCTTCCTAACCATGAGTATGGACTGTTTTTCCATTTGTTTGAGTCCTCTCTTATTTCCTTGGGCAGTGGTTTGTACTTCTCCTTGAAGAGGTCCCACATGTCCCTTGTTAGTTGTATTCCTAGGTATTTTATTGTCTTTGTAGCAATTGTGAATGGGAGTTTGCTCATGATTTGGCTCTCTGTCTGTTATTGGTGTATAGGAATGCTTGTGATTTTGCACATTGATTTTGTATCCTGAGACTTTGCTGAAGTTGCTTATCATCTTAAGATTTTGGGCTGAGACAATGGGGTCTTCTAAATATACAATCATGTTGTCTGCAAATAGAGACAATTTGACTTCCTCTTTTCCTGATTGAATACGCTTTATTTCTTCTTCTTGCCTGATTGCTCTGGCCAGAACTTCCAATACTATGTTGAATAGGAATAGTGAGAGAGGGCATCCTTGTCTAGTGCCAGTTTTCAAAGGGAATGCTTCCAGGTTTTGCCCATTCATTATGATATTGACTGTGGGTTTGTCATAAATAGCTTTTATTATTTTGAGATACATTCCGTCGTTACCTAGTTTATTGAGAGTTTTTAGCATAAAGTGCTGTTGAATTTTGTCAAAGGCCTTCTCTGCATCTATTGAGATAATCATGTAGTTTTTGTCTTTGGTTCTGTTTATGTGATGGATTACATTTATAGATTTGTGTATGTTGAACCAGCCTTGCATCCCTGAGGTGAAGCTGACTGGATCGTGGTGGATAAGCTTTTTGATGTACTGTTGCATTCTGTTTGCCAGTAGCTTATTGAGGATTTTCACATCAATGTTCATCATAGATATTGGCCTGAAATTTTCTTTTTAAATTGTGTCTCTGCCATGTTTTGGTATCAGGATGATGTTGGTCTCCTAAAATGAGTTAGGGAGGATTCCGTTTTTTTGTATTGTTTGGAATAGTTTCAGAAGGAATGGTACCAGCTCCTCTTTGTATGTCTGGTAGAATTTTTTTTTTTTTGAGACTAAGTCTTGTTCTGTCACCCAGGCTGGAGTGCAGTGGCACAATCACGGCTCATTGCAGCATTGACCTCCTGGGCTCAGGCAGTCCTCCTACCTTAGCCTCTTGAGTAGCTGGGACTACAGGTGTGCACCATGACATGTGGCTAGTTTTTGTATTTTTTTGTAGAAATAAAGTTTGATCATGTTGCCCGGCCTGGTCTCTTTTCCCTTTATTTATGATGCCTTAATTAAAAAAAATTTTTCTTCAAACATAAACAGAAGTACAGTGAAAAATGTACCGAACTCCTATGTTCACTTACTTAGCTTCAGTAGTTATCACTCAGGCAATCTTGTTTCATCTGTACTACTCCTCCCCCAGTTGGGTTATTTAGGCTTGTGTCACTGATGTCATTCATCTGTAAATATTTCAGTATCTACTTTTGAAGGATGAAGATCTTACAAAAATATCCACAATATAAAGTGGGTTAAATGTAGGTTGAATCTTGTTTAGGAAAGTTTCTTATTATGCTATAAAAATACTCTTTTTTATTTTTTCCTAAAATCTTAAAATGTTAATGTCTTATAATTAAGTCCCTAATTCAAATGAAAGTTGTCTCAATACCATTTATTGAATAATTTATTCTTTTCTTTTTGATCTGCCATGCCATTTCTGACATATATTAAATAATATTGCAGCAGATGTCTTGTTCATGTCTATTAGGCTCTTGTGTGGATTTCTCTTGCATATATACATAGGAATAGAATTGCTGGGTTATATGTTACATGTATCTTTAACTTCAGTAGATAATGCCAATCAGGTTTTCCAAGTTGGTATACTAATTTACACTCTAATAGTATACAGTAGTTTCTGTTGCTCCTAGCCAGTGCTGATATGGTCTGATTTTTAAACTTTTGTAAATTTGGTAGATGTCGAGAGGTACCTTCTTGTAGTTTTTTTTTTTTTTTTTTTTTTTCATTGCGAGAAGGTCTCACTCTGTCACCCAGGCTGGAGTACAGCGGTCAATCATAGCTCACTGTAACCTTGAACTCCTGGGCTCAAGCGATCCTCTTGTGTCAGCCTCCTGAGTAGCTGGGACTAACAGGCATACACCACCATGCCTGGTTAAGTTTTATTTATTTATTTGGTAGAGATGGGATCTCCTTATGTTGCCCAGGCTGGTGTTGAACTCCTGGCCTCAAGTGATCCTCCTGTTTTGTACTCCCTAAATGTTGGGATTACAGGCGTGAGCCACTGTGCCTGGCCTCCTTGTAGTCTTAAAATGCATTTCCCTGATTATTATGAGGCTAAATACCTTTTCATGTATTTATTGGATATTTGGATGACTGATTTAAAAGAAAGTGATTGGGCAAGTTCCTTGCCCATTTTAAAAATAGTTTTTGGTCTTTTGTCTTGTTGATTGGTAGGAGTCCTTTATTATGGATATGAGCTTTTTGTCAGTTATATGTTTTGCAAAGATCTTCTCCCACTCCATTACTTGCTCTTTCACTCTCTTAATGGTATCTTTTGATGAATAGAGATATTTGTTTTCAATATCAAATATATCAGTATTTTTCTGAGTCCTATTTAATAAGTTTTTCCTACTCTGAGATTCTGAAGATTTTTTATAATCTTCTAGACCAGAGTTGCTTTAAGTTTTTTTGTGCTGTGAATTCCTTTGGAAATCTAGTGAAGCCTATAATAACCTTCTTCAGAGTTTGATGTTTTTAAATGCATAAAATATGTAGCATTATAAAAGAAATGAATTATTGAAATACAGCTTCAAGATATTAAACAATATGTTTGTAATAGAGACATTATATACTTTTTAATTTATTCAATACCAAAAATTGCATTTAAAATATGGGCAGTTTTAATTGTGCTTAGCTACTGTATATGGAATTAAAACTTCAGTATCTCACTTTATAAGGTGAGGATAGGCTTTCCTAGAACAGCAGAATTCACTGAAGCCTTTTTGGGTTGATTTCTAGTTGCAAAAACGTTAAACTTTACTCTTTTATTGCTCAGCAGTTAGTTGGCACAGAGGTAGTTGCTTAACAGTTGCCTGAACAATATAGACAGGAAGACTGCAATCATGTGCGGTTTAGTAGCAGTTCCAATAACTAACAATTTCAAAGTAGAAATGAGTGCAAAAATTACTTTGAGATATGCAGTAACTGTCATGTGATAAGAAAACATCTTTGGTTTCTGTTAGCGACAAAGTCACAGGTACTGCTAATACTACTTTGATTTGTTTTTTTGCAATTAGTATTTATGAAAATAAAGAAGTAATTGTTTTTCACCATTAAGGTTCATGGTGCCTTTGGGTCTTAGTTTTCTTGGTTTCTTCAGAAGCAGACCCTGAGATAAGGATTCAAGTGTATATAATTAATATGGGGAATGATCACATGAACTATACAGGATTTGAGGCAGGGAAGTGATGACACTTAACCTTTATTAAATGTATTAACAAGCTTGAATCTCTGGATCCTCTGGGAGCCAGTGTTCTGCTCACTCATATCATGTTCCTTACACATGTTCTACACACGCATCAGTCATTGATTGAGGACAGGTGAGGGCCAGTACCCATTACCCACTCCTAGAATACGTCAGGCAAAAGAATGTAGATGCTTGCAGTTGAAACTGGCACAACAAATGCTAAGGCATGATGGGATATAAATGATGTGTCAAAAGTATCTTTTGGATCTTGAAGTCTATTCATAGGACCTTAGGGTCAGAGGACCTCAGACCGAGATCCTCTGGTCTAGAATATGGATATTTCATGTTTTGTCTTTCACATTTAGGTCTAAAATCTATGTGAAATAATGTGTAGGTGTTGAAGAAGGTCAGGTTTTTTTGTTATGGATATCCAGTAGTCTTGAACAATTTATTGAAAAAAATCCCTTTCTTCATCGTTGTGTATTATCACTTTTGTCATAAAATCAAATGTCCATATTTCTGAAAGTCTGTTTCTGGGCTCCTTTCTCTAGTTCGTTGGTCTTACCTTTTACTAGTGCCACCTGACAAAATTAACCTTGATATGTGGTAGGGCAAGTCCTCCCCTCTTGTTTTTCTTTTTAAAGATCGTTTTTTCTCTTCTTGGCCCTTTGCATTTCTATATAAAGTTTAGAATAAACTTAATAAATTTTGCAAAGCAAACAGAAAACCTCTTATGATTCTTATTGGTATTACATTGACTGTATAGGTCAGTTTGGGGAGAATTGACATCTTTACTGTATTCAGGCTTTCCATTTATGAGTATGGCTATCCCTTCATTTATTTTAGTCTTTTCTTTTCTCAGAAATATTTTATAATTTTCTCTGTGAAGGTCCCAGATATCTTTTGGGATTAATTCCTAGATATTTGATATTTTTGATACTGTTGTAAATGGAATCATTATTTAAATTAAAAAAAATAATTGTTACTGGTATATGCAGTTTGTGTATATTGGCTTTATGCCCAGCACCCTTACTAAACTCAGTAATTCTAATAATTTCTCTGTAGATCATTTTGGACTGTATATGTACACGATTATCTATGAATAATGAAAGCTCTAGTTCATGTTTTGTAACTCTCCCATGTTTTATATTTTTCCTTTCTTTTTAACCGCAGTGTCTAGGACCTCTAGTAGAGTGTGGAATAAACGTGGTAATAACAGGTACCTTTTCCTTGTTCCCAGTCATAAAGGTTTACTGTTGATGTTTATTGTAGATACTTTTTTTAGATAAAGAAACTTTCCTTCTATTTGTTGTTTGCTAGATTGTTTATCTAAACCACAAACGACGTAGAATTTTAGCAAGTATTTTTTCTGTATCTTATGAGACAATTTTTTTGTTTTTGTTTTTTTAAGAGAGTCTTGCTCTGTCACCCAGCTGGAGTGCAATGGCACAGTATCAGCTCACTGCAGTCTCAGCCTCCCAGGTTCAAATATTTCTCCCATTTTAGCCTCCCGAGTAGCTGGGACTACAGGCACCTGTCACCACGCCCAGGTAATTTTTATATTTTTGGTAGAGACAAAGATTTACCATTTTGACCTGGCTGGTCTGGAACTCCTGACTTCAGGTGATCCACCCGCCTCAGCCTTCCAAAGTGCTGGGATTATAGGCGTGAACCACCATGTCTGGCTGTCTTTTTAATCTTTTAATAAGATGAAATACATGGACTGATTTTGTAAATCTTGTATCCCTGGAACAATCCTAACTTCATTATACTGTATTATCCTTGTTGGATTTGATTTGCTGATCTTTTGATTAAGATATATGTGTTAGGGTGAGATTCGACCAATAATTTTCCTGTTTTCATAATGTCCTTGACAGATTTTTATGCCGATGTTATGCTGACCTTGTGAATGGGTTGGAAAGCTCTCTTTTGAAAAGAGTTTTACGTAAGATTGATATAGTTTTATTCTTAAGTATTTGCTGGCGAAGCCTTCTGGATCAGGAATTTTCTTTGTGGGATTCAGTTTTTTAAATTATTCAGATTTTCTTTTTCTTTTGTATGTCAGTTTTGGTAAGTTGTATTTATCTGTACTTTTTCAGTTTTATTTAGATTTTCAAGTTTATTGGCACAAAATTGTATAAAATACCTTATCTTTTAATATCTATAATACATGTATAATTTCTTCTTCAGTTTTGATATTAGTTATTTGTGCCTTCTCTCTTTCTTGATTCATCGCACCAAGAGTTCATCAATTTTAAAGGTCTTTTCACTGCCCTAAAAGTTCTCTGTGCTCTGCCTATTTTTAACTCTGGCTACCCCTCCTTAGTTGTTAGTATTACCTTATCTTTTTTACTTTTAAATGTTGGGGTACCCAGGGCTCTTCTAGTCTCATGGTTTCTGATGCCATTTAAATACCATTTTTATGTGCTGATGACATTCAAATGTGTATTTTTTGCCTGTACCTCTCCCCTGATCTCCACTTCCCTACCTCCTCAGTCTACTCTCTGATGGCTTACCTTTAGAATATATCCACAATCTGTCACTTCTTTATCACCTCTTATAATCTGGTTGAAGCCACCACTATTTATCACTTGCATTGTTGTATTAAATTTTTAATTGGTTTCTCAATTTTTACTGCACTTCTGTACAATCTATGTTCAAACCAGCAGGTGGAGTAATTTTTAAATTATTTTTTTGAGAGAGTTTCACTCTTGCCCAGCCTGGAGTGCAGTGGCACTATCTCGGCTTACTGCAACCTCTGCCTCCTGGACTTGAGCAATTCTTTTACCTCAGCCTCCTGAGTAGCTTGGATTACAAGCATGTGCCACCACACCTGGCTAATTTTTGTATTTTTAGTAGGGATGGAGTTTCATCATGATGGCCAGGCTGGTCTTGAACTCCTGACCTCAAGTGATTCTCCCACCTTGGTCTCCCAAAGTGCTCGGATTACGGGTGTGAGCCACTGCGCCTGGCCTGGAGTGATCTTTTCAAAATGTTGTCAGATCTTGTCACCCTTCTTCTGTACAAAACTGTCAAAAGCTTCTGTCAAAAGCTTTTCCATTTCATTTACCAGAAGCCCAAGTCTTTGTGATGGTTTAGCACACCAGGCTTGCCAGGACTCCCATCACTGCCTTGCTAACTCTCACGCCTGCACACTCCACTCTAGCTAGTTTGCCTCATTGTTGTTAAACTAGATTTTTTTTTTTTGAGACGGAGTTTCGCTCTTGTTACCCAGGCTGGAGTGCAATGGCGCGATCTTGGCTCACCGCAACCTCCGCCTCCTGGGTTCAGGCAATTCTCCTGCCTCAGCCTCCTGAGTAGCTGGGATTACAGGTGTGCGCCACTGTGCCCAGCTAATTTTTGTATTTTTAGTAGAGATAGTGTTTCACCATCTTGACCAGGATGGTCTCGATCTCTTGACCTCGTGATCCACCCGCCTCGGCCTCCCAAAGTGCTGGGATTACAGGTGTGAGCCACCGCGCCCGGCCATTAAACTAGATTTTAAAAATAAAACACTGAAATGTTGATAAGTCAGTTAAATAATCTACAAATAATAAAACATACTTAGTATTTCTGGATAGAAATGTAGAGATGTGTAAAGAATTTTCTGCAATGTCTGAGAAGCGTGGGTATCTAATGAAGGGAACACTTATCAGAATCACAGGAAAAACAGTTTGAGAAATAATATAATTCATGTGTTTTTTTCTTTTATTTTATATAGTTCATGTCTTGATCTCTAAAACTAGGATCTTTTAAAAACAAATACCCCATTCTTAAAATTTGACTGAAAAAACTCAGATGTTTTTTGGTTACACTTATTTCTTAAAATTACCATATTCTAATAGGTGATTAATAAAGCCAATCATTCCTTTGACTTAACAAGTCCATAGTAGGTGAACCTGTGGATGATTTAATGTAGGATCAGTTCAGTGTGGTCAGAGAGCTGCTGGAGAGTCATACTGGAATCTAGCTTTATAATATTCCCGGTTAGTCATTGTTGATGTCAGCTTGGATATGTACATACTGTGTATCATTTGGAGCATGTTTTCCTATTGCCTCCTTTTGAATATCATTAATGGCACTGTGATCATGGGCAGGTATTGTAAGTTTTCCTTGAATCATGTACAGTTAACTCTTGAACAACATGGCAGTTAGGTGATCCAACCCCCTGTACAGTCAAAAATCCCGAACTTTTGACTCTCTAGAAACTTAACTACTAATAGGCTACTGTAGACTGGAAGTTTTATCAATAAAAAGTCAATTAACTTATTTTGTGTGTTACATGTATTATATACTCTCTTTTTAAAACCCTGCATGTGGCGTCTAATATATACTGTACTCTTTTAAGGAAGAGAATAAAAATGTTACTGAGAAAACCTTAAGGAAGAGAAAATAAATTAGCCATTCATTAAGTGGACGTAGATGATCATAAGGTCTTCATCCTCATCATTTTCACATTTAGTTGGTGGGGGAGGAGGAAGAAGTGGAGGGGTTGGTCTTGCTGTCTCATGGGTGGCAGAGGCAGAAGAAAATTCATATGTCAGTGGACCTGTGCAGGTCAAACCGATGTTGTTCAAGGGTCAACTGTACTTTAAAGTAAATATTGTCTGATTTTTTTTTTTTCCTCATAGAACTGGTCAAAGAAAATGCATTTTAGAATTCTAGCAATCTGTACTTGTAATGCACATGAGAATCTTTTATAGTTGTATTCATATAATGATAGCCTTAACTCTATATATGTAAAATTGAGAGTGCATTTTAAAGGAACAGTTGATTTGAAATTATATCTGAAATTAACCTTAATTCACATGTTTAGCAGATATTCTTTTGAACACCACTATATACCCTGAACTGTTCTGTGTGCTGGCAATCTTGTGATGAAGATGACAGACAAGGGTTTTGTTTTTTTAGAACTTAACTTCTGGTGAGGAAAGACAGGAAAAAAAATCAAGTATTAACAAGTGCTATCCAGAAAATTAAGACAAGATGATGTAATAGTGTGACCAGTGTCTCTTAGAGTGGGTGATCTTTAGAGAAAGCTTTGCTGAGGAGACACCTTTAAACTGAGACTTGAATACTATAAAGGAGACAACTCAGAAGTTCAGGGGAAAGAGTGTTTTGGCCAAGGGAACAAACATCAAGTGCAAATGCTCTGAAATAGAAATTAGTAGGACTTGTTAAAGAACAATAGAAAGCTGGAGTATAGTGGTTAGACCAAAGTTTCAGATGCATCTGGGTTAAGATATCAGATAGAATAAGACAGGAGTTCTCTGGGAATTTGAATTCTTTAGCCAAAGATGGTATTTAAAGTTATGGGTCTGGATGAAATGAACTAGGGAGAACATGTGTATTAGAGAAGAGAATGGGACTCAGGATCAAATCTCAGGATCCTCAAACATTAAGAAATGATGGGGAGAGGGGAGATGCCTACAAAGGATTCTGGGAAGGAGTAGCCACTAAAATAAAAGAAAAACCAGGAGAATGTGACATTACAGAAGTCAAGGAGGGAATGTCAGTTAATTTTGTCAAATGACCTAGAACACATGGGAGAACAGTTTGAACATCTGTAGATAGTACAAGCCTAACTGTGCATAAATTAAAGCAAGGAAACTTTTGTGGAATCATAAAGTTTTAATGATCTTAGCGATCACAGAAGAGGGATGAAGTCCCTGTCTCTGCCCTCCACTGCCACTGCCTGTGTCAGTATCTTCAGGGCTGCAGACCTTTATAGTAGTCTCTTAAGTGATGTCCTGCAACCATCCTCTGATAAGTCTGCTCATAGGAGCCATCCACGTGAACATGCCATTCTCCTTTTCACAACCCTTTAATGACTCCTGTTGCTTCTAAGATGATGATCACAATGTTTACCATGGCCTGTGAGGCTCTGCTGTATGATCTGGCCCTTATGTGCTTCTCCAGCTTCATTCCCACCTGAATGCCTACCACACTGATAACCTTTCAGGGCCTTGAATATGCTAAGTTCTTTCCTGCTTCCAGTCCTTTTTATGTGCCGTCCTCTCTGTCTAAGGAATACCCAGAACACCCAGCCTCCCTTATTCTTTGCCTGGTCATCTTTTATGTTTCCTTCAACTCTCAGTTTAAATACTGCTTTCTTAAGGAAACCTCTGATCTCCCAGGCAAGGCAAGTCTCTTAATTAAATACTTTTGTGGTGCCCTCTGCTTCTTTCTTATAGTGCTTATCACAATTGTAGTTAAAACAATAATTTATACCCTTACTTAATGTTGCCTTCTTTTCTAGAGAATAAGCTCCATGTGATTAGGAAATAATATTTTATTATTTCTGTCTCCTCCTCTGCCTCAACTCTATACCCAACCATTCACACAGTAGCTGCATTCAATAAATACTTATTGTTTGAGTGAATCTTGTAACTGTTTCATAGTTGTACGGGCAGTTAATGGCACATCGTTGTTATCTGTTAGTATGTTGAAGACTGATTTTGTTTTTAAGCCTGAGAATGGTTGGAAAGCCATTGAGTTTCCTTAGAGGGAAATTTGGCTCTTTAATGAATCTGTATCTGGACATGATCAAATGTATAGTTATTGGTTCTTATGAAACATATTAAAATATATGTAATTAGATTGAATTAATACAAACTACAGGATACTTGATACAAACTACAGGATGGCTACCCTTCCCTAAAAGAGACATATGAATGCTCACAAAATAAAAATAAAAATGCCCACAAAAATTTTATTTTCTAGATTATTATTTTTTCATTGTATTAGTCACATCTCCCTAAGCTGCTTACATTCAGTTATCCTAAGAGTTAAGTGTTTCATAATTCTTAGGGAAAGATAAGAATGCTTTACTGGTAAGGATCCTGTGGAGGTTAAGCAAATGTGTCTTGGATTTAAAAAGCTGTTTTCTCACATTTTTTGAATATACCACATCTGATTAAGATTATCCTGATAAAAAGAACAGAAAATAACTTCGGGATGTTAGGCAGTTTTTTTGTTTGTTTGGTTTTTTTTGGTACAGTCTGTTCTGCTTCTGTTAATAAAGCCAAATTTCAGTTGATGAAACAGATGGTCACTGTGTGGATCTCCCACTAGAAGGCATTTTCCACCGCCTCTGCTACACATGGCAGGATTTTATTTCAGGTGTTGTGAGACTCAAATTCAATTACTTCCAGGATTTTTAATATTACAGTTCATTGAGCACTTTGGCTGGTAAGATCTATTTTTTTGTAAATGTGGTAAATTAAATTTTTCTTAGGCTTAAGAGCATTTTAAATTTCTGTTTAAGATTTAAATAAAGCCTTACTTGCTACAGAGCCTTTTCTCCCCTACAAGACATACCTGATTAAATCTTTAGCTCAAGAATTGGTTTTCTCTGGTGTGCTTACTAGGTGATGTTTGTTGAAATTCTGTTCGTTTATGTTCATAAAGTTTGTATTAGAACACTTTAACACTTGGTTATTTTGTAAAATTTGCAAGTAATTTAAGGTATTCTGTTTTTTTCAAAAAACAGAATATAACTTTTCTTTTTTTGAGTTCTCTTGCATGACATAGTGAATATTGTTAGTAATAGAATATTGTATATTTTAAAATTGCTAAGACTAAATTTCAAGTGTTCTCATCATAAAAAATGTTAAGTATTAGAGGTGATGGATGTAATTATCATGTTATATTCATGAATTATAAAATCACTTCATACTCTGTAAATTTATACAATTATAAATCGTCAATTTATAATAAAAAATGCAGCATTTTCTTTGAGAGAAGATTATGCCTTTGAGTGAAAAACTGGGTTTTGCAAGGGCTAGGATGAAGAAAATTTCTTGATGAGGGTTATTTTGGCAGGGAAGATAGGAGAGAGCTACAGAAGGTACCCAGAAGCTTTTTCTCATCTTGAGCGTGCTTCTCTGTTCCTAGATTCAGTGCTTTAGTTATTTAAGGATTAACTTGTCAACCTTTTTGTCCCTTCAAAGTGGAAATATCTTCACTGTTTTTTAACATAATATGGTCTTAGTATAAAGCACATGCAGAGAAAATGAAATTCTTCTACCAAATAGCTCAGCCCCCAATTAAAAAATGGTCATTTTTTTCTCTTAAATACATATCCTGACTATTTGATGCCTGTGTAAACCACACAGAAATGTGTGTGCATTCACACATGTTCAGATAAGATCATGTGCTTAACCTGATTTCTTAATATATCATAGATTGCCATGTTAAGCTTAGACTATTGATTTGAGACCTTTCTTCTTTTCTAATATAAGCATTTAAAGCTATGAATTTCCCATGTATTTATCATTGTTTTTGTTGCACTTGCTTTTGGCTTCTTGGTCATGAAGTCTTTCCCTAAGGCAATGTCCAGAGGGTTTTTCTGATATTATCTTCTAACATTTTCATGGTTTCAGGTCTTAGATTTAAGTCCTTGATCTATCTTGAGTTGATTTTTGTGTAAGGTGAGAGATGAGGATCCAGTTTCATGCTTCTACATGTGGCTTGTCAATTTTCCCTGCACCATTGTTGAATAGGGCGTCCTTTCTCCACTATGTTTTCATTTGCTTGGTTGAAGATCAGTTGGCTCTAAGTATTTGGCTTTATTTCTGTGTTCTCTATTCTGTTCCATTGGTCTGTGTGTCTATTTTTATACTAGTACCGTGCTGTTTCGGTGACTATGGCCTTATAGTGTAGTTTGAAATCAAGTAGTATGATGCCTTCAGATTTGTTCTTTTTCCTTAGTCTTGTTTTGGCCATGTGGGCTCTTTTTTGATTCCATATGAATTTTAGGACTGTTTTTTCTAGTTCTGTGAAGAATGATGGTGGTATTTTGATGGGAATTGCATTGAATTTGTAGATTGCTTTTGGCAGTGTGGTCATTTTCACAGTATCGATTCTACTCATCCAGGAGCATGGGATGCGTTCCCACTTGTTTGCGTCTTTGATTTCTTTTAGCAGTGTTTTGTAGTTTTTCTTGTAGAGGACTTTCACCTCCTTGGTTGGATATATTCCTAAGTATTTTATTTTTTTTGTAGCTATTGTAAAAGATGTTGAGTTATTGATTTGATTCTCAGCTTGGTTGCTGTTGGTCTATAGCTACTGATTTGTGTACATTAATTTTTATCCTGAAACTTTGCTGACTTCATTGATCAGTTCTAGGAGCTTTTTGGAGGAGTCTTTAACAGTGACAGTTTGACTTCCTCTTTTCCAATTTGAATGCCCTTTATTTCTTTCTGTTGTCTGATTGCTCTGGCTAGGACTTTCAGTACTATGTTGAATAGAAGTAATGAGAGGCTGGGCACGGTGGCTCATGCTTGTAATCCCAACATTTTGGGAGGCCGAGGCAGGTGGATCACAAGGTCAGGAGTTCGAGACCAGCCTGGCCAAGATGGTGAAATCCCATCTCTACTAAAAATACAAAAATTAGCTGGTCGCAGTGGTAGGTGCCTGTAATCCCAGCTACCTCAGGAGGCTGAGGCAGGAGAATCGCTTGAACCTGGGAGGCGGAGGTTGCAGTGAGCCGAGATTGTGCCACTGTACTCTAGCCTGAGTGACAGAGCAAGACTCTGTCTCAAAAAAAAAAAAAAAAAGTGATTTGAGGGACATCTTTGTCTTGTTCCAGTTCTCAGAGAGAATGCTTTCAACTTTTCCCCATTCATTATTATGTTGGCTGTGGACTTGTCATAGATGGCTTTTATTACCTTAAGATATGTCCCTTCTGTGCTGATTATGCTGAGGGTTTTAATCATAAAGGGATACTGGATTTTTTCAAGTGCTTTTTCTGCATCTATTGAGACAATCATGTGATTTTTGTTTTTAATTCTGTTTCTGTGGTGTATCACATTTATTGACTTGAAAATGTTAAACCATCCCTGCATCCCTGGTATGAAACTTACTTGATCATGGTAGATAATCTTTTTGATATGCTGTTGGATTTGGTTAGCTAGCATTTTGTTAAGGATTTTTTATCTCTATTCATCAGGGATATTGGTCTGTAATTTCCTTTTTTTTTTTGTCATGTCCTTTCCTGGAGTTTCTTCACAGTAAATGAAATAGCAGAGTAGAAAGATAATTCACAGAGTGGGAGAAAATATTCCCAATTTATACATCTGACAAAGGACTAATATCCAGAATCTACAAGGAACTCAAACATATTAGCAAGGAAAAAACCAAACTCTCCCTTCAAAAAATGGACTAAGGACATGAATAGACAATTCTCAAAAGAAGATATACAAATGGCCAACAAACATATGAAAAAAGCTTAACATCACTAATGATCAGGGAAATGCAAACCAGAACCACAATGCAATACGCTTTGCTCCTGCAAGAATGGCCGTAATCAAAAAATCAAAAAATAATAGATGTTGGTGGGGATGCGGTAAAAAGGGACCACTTTTACACTGCTGTTGGGAATGTAAACTAGTACAACCACTATGGAAAACAGTGTGGAAATTTTTTAAAGAACAGAATTAGAACTGCATGTGATCCAGTTATCCACTACTGGGTATCTACCGAGAGGAAAAGAAGTCATTATATGAAAAAGATACTTGCCCACACATGTTTATAGCAACACAATTTGCAGCTGCGAAAATATAGAAGCGGCCCAAATGCCCATCAGTCAATGAGTAGATAAAGAAATTGTGGTATGTGTGTTCCATGGAATGCTATTCAGCCATAAAAAGGAAGGAAATAATGACATTTGCAGCAACCAGGATGAGATCGGAGACCATTATTCTAAGGGAAGTAACTCAGGAATAGAAAACAAACATTGTATGTTCTCGTTCATAAGTGGGAGCTAAGCTATGAGGATGCAAAGGCATAACAGTGATACAGTGGACTTTGGGGGCTGTGGGGAAAGGGTAGAAGGAGGGCGAGGGATAAAAGACTACAAATTGGGTACAGTGCTTGGGTACTGCTTGGGTGATGCGTGCACCAGAATCTCACAAATCAACGCTAAAGAACTTATTCATGTAATCAGATACCACCGGTTCCCCCCAAACCTGTGGAAGTTAAATACATAAATAACACAAAACACTAAACAAAAGTTAACTAAAAGAAAAGCTACGAATTTCCCCCATGCACTGAGGTAACTGTAACTCCCCAATTTTGATCTATTGTACTTTCATTTTCATTCATATTTTCAACATATTTTAAAATTTCCCCTGTAATTTAGAAGTTTTTAGTTTTCAAATATTTGAGAATTTTCTAGATATCTTTCTGTTATCAGTTACTAATTTAATTTTGTTGTGAGTTTACAGTTATAATTGAAAGAGGGACTGCTTCGTTTGAGGGGGAGATTGTTGGGAATGGGAGAAGGGCTAGAGTGTCACCTGCTTGTGGGGCTCTTTGTATTTCCATTGTGACTTCTGAGGGGCTCTTAGGTACCTCTAGAATTTCTGTGTTACGTAGTGTGAAACCACTGCCATAGAATATGCTGTAAATTTGATTATGTGAAAATGATAACCACTTAACAATGATACTAGTTGATTTCCTCCAAGTATCTTCTTCAACATAGCATGAAGATTATTATTTTATTGATTATAAAGTACTGTAAAGCAGATCGTTTCTGTTAAAGAAAATACAATTATTTAGCCTTTAATTAAATTATTAGAACTAAGTAAAATGATTAAGTCAGTGCCCATTATTATACTTGTAAATATTTTAAGTGGGCATAGAGGTGGTTCCTGACAGCTACTTGCATGCTTTCTCATCATTTAGACTAGAGTAGAGTAGAATGGTTTTTGCCTTTTTAAAGGGTCGTAAGATAAAGAAGAATCTGTGTTATAGATCTGTATAGCCCACAAAGCCTAACTTACTTACCATCTGGCCCTTGGCAGAAAAGTTTGCTGATTCCTACTTTAGAGCCAGAAACAATTCATATTCATGAGTTGAAGGGTGAAGGGTTTCACTGTTTTAGACCACTTCAAAAAGGAAAGGATGATAATAACAGTGACTGAAAAGATAGCATGGATCTTTCTAATCCTTTGTTAACTAACTTATCCAAGGGGTTAGCATCAGTCTTTTCTCTGCAGTGACCAATATATGTCTAAATGGGGAAATTTGGCATCAGTCTGCATTTGGAAAACATTATCACACAGAAAAGATTGATAGTGAACAGACTGTTCATTTATTTTTCAAGAATAGTATTCTTTAAACATAATTTTAAGTTTTGTATTATGTATGTCACATATTAGTTTTTAGATATAGCTTAATTTTTAAAACTTATTCAAACCACTTAAATTTTGAGTTGTGTATTAACTTTTCAAAATTAATTGTATTAATGTGTATTAATTTTAAATTGTGTATACAAATTAACTTTATATTGACCTATATATTTTTCAGGATGATTGTCTTTTGAAAGTATGGTATCCTATGACTGGTTGGAAGTCTTCAATTATACCTCAGGATCATCATGAAGTGAAAAGGAGACAGTCTTCTACTCAATTTTCCTTTGTTTACTTGGCACATCCCCGAGCTGTGACAGGTTTTTCATGGCGTAAAACTAGCAAGTATATGCCAAGGTTAGATAAATGAATCATACAACTTTAGTTTATATCCTTATATGTTTATAAAAATAATGAAAATAAAGTCCTTTTAGTTTATTTACATGGTGGCGATTAATAGCATGGGCTCTGCCATCAGGCTGCCTAAAATCAAATCCTACTGTTAACTTCATGAGTTTTTAACTAAATTTCTTAACCTGTCTATGCCTCAGTTTTTCTTTCTGTAGAAGGAGGGTAGTAACAGTACCTACCTCAGAGAGTTATTGTGAAACTAAAATGTAGTTTGTGGGTGCAAAGGGCTTAGTACAGGCCTTTGCTCATACTTTGTGTCCAGGCAATTAAATTGTTACTAGTAGCTGTGATACTAGCAGATGCTAGCAAGAAAATATTTGCAAGTAACAGGAAAGCACACATTGAAGAGAAATATAAAGGTAAAAAACTGTCAATAAAATGTATGGTGTTAAAGCATATACTGTACTGTGAAAAAAGTGGACATGTGCTTTTTTTGTTGTTGTTTAAATCTGAAGGCTGTCGACAGAAGCTTCTCAAAGGATTTTTTATTACACATTTTTTTCCTCATCGTTGTGGCACCTCTTAAAGGTATTTAGAAGATTAAATAAACTGCAAAGCAGCTTATACAAATAATTCCTATATTATATACAGGTCTAAGAAAGCTGTTGGGTACTCAGAAGCTTACTTAGAAATCTAGTTGGTTCTTGAGGGAGGGTTATTTCACCTACTAAATATATCTGAGAATTGTGTATGCCTGTTAGGAAATACAGCACACATTGTAGAGATGCTCAGCAAATGATAACGTGGGAAATTTATATATTTTTGAATCTAAATAAAAAAGTCTATTCTGCTTAAGTCATCTGTATCAATTTGCAAAATACTTTTGACTCAGATTCTATGTGAACATTCTTTTAAAGGGAGAAGGGTTTTTTGTTATTTTGTAGCAAACAGATAAGTTACTTTAGCTGCTCCATGCCATGCTATTTTTGCTTATTTTAACTTAATAAAAATGGAGGTATAGTTTGAAATGATATTCCCCTTACAGTTTTATGATGAAGATGATTGTTTGTTTGTAACTGTTTGGATTATAGGAAGGATGATATAAAGTGATGAAACTACTGCCATAAGCCAGATAGTTTAATTACATTTAATGATCTTTTATTATAGTCATTCTGTAATTTGTAATGATTAGGTTTTCTTTTGCTGTTTAGTTTATATGTTTTGTTTAGGAGATACTAGTAATCCTCTAGAGCCTGCATGTATAATCTGGCAATAATTTCTATTTCTTTTTTCAAAACCGTTTCCCTGTTCTTATGATGTTCACAGTAGTACTATATATGATTTCAAACTCTTTGACTGATTCCTTTTTTCTGTATTGTTTTGCACTAATGTTATCTTTATGCATGAAGAACCAAATATTAACAGCCTTTAATTGATGGAATTGATATTCACATTAACCTTTATTTCTTTTTGTTGTTAGGGGTTCTGTCTGTAATGTGTTACTAACCTCATGTTATGATGGTGTGTGCCGGCTCTGGGCAGAAACTTTATTACCAGAAGACTGTCTTTTGGGTGAGCAGATTTGTGAGACTACCACTTCTAGCATTGCCAGCAACCTTTCTCATGCTGGAAGACACAAAGACAGAATACAGCATGCTCTTGAGGTATTATATTATTTAAAATGGTAAATGAATTCTGAAGATAATGTGAGCCTCGTGGAAATTCATAAACTAACATGCAGATGGCACACATGGTACATGTAATGAGTGAGATTAATAGCAATAAATTCTCATTTATGCTTGTAAGACTACTTATTTATTCCATTAAGAAGCCAAATATAGATAGTAATGATGTCAGACATGTTGTATAGGTAAATATTATCATTAAAAATTTTTTTAATTGATCTTTTATGCTCAAGTTCTACATAATATGATTTTAATTCTTCTGTTTTACATGTCAAATGTGAAAATCTATAGGAGTAAGAATAAAATATGTAAAAGTTGTTGAAATTAGTTGTTAAAAAATATTTTGCTTTTGTTTCATAAAGATTAAAATTTTGTTCTAGTTAAAAATGACTACTTTGTTCCTTAAAATAAAGATGTTTATTAAGATAGTAGACGCAAATGAACTGCTTTGCAGTTTCCATGATTGAATATTTTGAAAATGAAATAATTTCATCTAATTTTTAAATGGAGTATGAAATGAAAGTGCTTTATAAGAAATTAGATTATAATGTATAGCACAAAAGATTGTGTCCCATATGATTAGGTAATACTATAAAATATATGCATAATTTTAAATTGTCAGAAATTTATTATAGTAAACTTAGATTACTATTTTTGTTGTGGCTGTTTTTATTTTCAAGGAATGTATGCTTAGTCTAGAATTGGATTAAGAAAAGGAGAAGAAATATGGAATTTATATTTCAGCTATTCTAGTTGTGTGTATATGTGTAATTTTCTTTATAAGATTGAGTTCATATTATGCAGTAATATTTTATAGCATTTTTTATACTTAATTTGTTTATACTCTACGTTATTGACTATAGTTTTACATTGTATATTTACATTAACAGTTTAATGGTTGCATAGTCCAAGTGGCTTTTCTATTTTACCAAGCAGAAATATTGTACAACTTTGATAGGTTAAGGATATGGGCCTTTCAAGTTTTATTTGAAGTAGGCTTACTCTGATAGTGTCTGTATTAGGCCATTCTTGCACTGCTATGAAGAAACGTCTGAAAATGGGTGATTAATAATGAAAAGAGGTTTAATTGGCTCACAGTTCTATAGAAGCATGGCACCAGGATCTGGTTGGCTTCTGTGGAGCCCACAGGGAGCTTTTACCCAAGGCAGAAGGTGAAGCAGGAGCTGGCACATCACATGGTGAAAGCAGGAGCAAGAGAGAGTTGTGGGGAGGTGCCACACACTTTTACATGACCAGCTCTTCTAAGAACTCACTCACTATTGCAAAGACAATACCAACACCAAGCCATGAGGGATTCGCCCCATGACCCAAACAGCTTTCGCCAGGCCCTACCTCAAGTATTGGGGATTGCAATTCAATATGAGATTTGGGCAAGGTCAGATATTATCTAAACTATACCACTGTTTAGGCACTATTTTTACATTTTTAAAAAAACTTAAAATGTAAGTGAAATTGAAAGCTGATGTCAAAACAGTTAGTTATCTTTTATTTTGATATTGATATTTAGTAGAAGAAAGTACTTAATTTCTAACTAGATATTTATGATCATTTACTTAAACTTGTGTAACATATTTTATCTTCAAATTATACGTGAGCCTTTGGAAACTAAGAGCTTTTAGATATCTTTGTATCCTCTATGGTACCTGATATATTGCTTTTAAAGCGTTCACTACATTGAATTACTGCCATGTAAAATAGAACAGAAATATGAGTAAATATGTAATCAGTGATTTGACAAGTCTTTACTGTCTTTTAGTAATATTAATTAATAAGATAGTTTTTAAAAGAAAAAGCATAATTGTCAGACTTATGAGGTACTTTGCTTTCTGACATCCTATCCTTTCCTATTTAACTGTTAGTTCTATATAATTGTATATATTCTTAAGTTATACTTTCTGTTTCTAGGAAAAAATAGCCAGTATTAGATCAGTCTTGTCAATCTAATTTTAAAAAATGGTAAATGTCAAAGATCCAGTGAAAATAATTTTATAGGCAGTTTGGACCAGGGGGTCTCTAATGTCCATCTTAACCCTATTATCAAAGCAATAAGCAACTCAGGTAGTGGAGAGACCGGAGGCAGGGGACACACCATTGATCTGATACTATTTTCCATATGCAAAATGAGAAGGGCTGTAGAAATAGAGAGGATATACTAGATATGTTACTTCAATGAAGAAAGAATTGATAACATGTTATACTTTATTTAATTGAATGTGGGGAACAAAAGAAAAGAATACAAACATATTATGAAATATGGTCTTGGGAGTGGGTTAAGTTACAGAATAAGGAATTACTGCGAGGTGGGGCTGTAATATGGAGAAAAGATCATGCCAAGAATGACATGGCCCCATGTCTAAAATAGTCCACATGATCATGCATGCTAATGAAGAATTTTAATCTTATAGATTTATCTCAATTTAAATCCAAATTACAAATTGTTTAAAACAATTTAAATAAATGAAATCTTTCCTTGTCTACTCCTATTCAAGTAGGTTCCCCTTGTTATTCTATATTTTCATACCCTGTTTTGTTCTTTATAATAGATACCATAAATTTGATTGTTTAGCTGGCTGTTTAATTCTGAGTAAGAGGCAATATTGGAGAGGCAATATTCTTCCTGAGGAAGACTCAGGAATTTTTTTTCTTTACTCTTATTTTCTGTCTTAGTACTAGGATATCCAGAAAAAAAAAAAATCTTTGGGCCTCCTAATATTAATGGTTTTTTTTTTTCATGTTTTGTAGATGCCATGAATAAGTACTTTGCACACTACTTTTTACCTTGAACTATAAAGTTCATAGGAACTGTAGATAATACATCCAAAATAGTTGTTATTTAGAAAATTTCCTTTAAAATGATCAGGTTTTATGGAGAGAAAAATATTAAATTTCTTAATAATCAAGAGTACTTTGGTTGGCATTTATTAGACCTTCCGGAGTGGGACTCAGCAACTATTTTTCTGTTTTAGACAATACACCATTTGAAAAATTTAAGGAAAGGACAAAGGAGGTCTTCTGTTCTTGTAACTCATGCTCAATTATTGCCTGACCAGACAGCAATGCATGAAGTTCAAAGACACATTTCCCACCATGCAAATGCACTCTGTCATTTTCATATTGCAGCAAGCATCAACCCTGCCACAGGTAAAGGATAAAGTTTTATTTCTCATAAATGTTGAAGTCAGGTAAATAAATAGAAAAGTGGAACTACTTTTATAACCTGTTTTTAATATTATTTCATGTTGCCTTTAAAATACTTCTTAATTGGAATAGAGATATAAGGTACTATTTTTTGAATTGGGACTATGTGATTCGAAGGGTATTAACAACTGTTTCTGAGCATCTTTGTCTAGAATATAACAAGAGTTCCCAGTAAATTAGAGCTTTAGTTGAACCTGGTATCTATCATAAGTGGTGGCAGCCTGGTAAGTTAGTATAATTTCCCTCACTTCACAGTTTAACTCTTTTTCTTTCTTTCCAACTCTTCTTTATAACCTCCTTTAAATATATTTTTACAAAGTCTTCCTTATATCTCAGCATATCTTGTTTTCTACCCTTGTAGACTTTTTTGTCCTGTTCTAAGGAAACACTTTTTCTTCTAACTTGAATATTTTCTTTTCCCTTTTTCCCCTACATGGCTTAGAAGTATTTTGAGGCACGTTCTGTGTTGGCAAATGCATATTTGAGAGTTTCTATTTAAGGCATTATGTTTTCCTTCTACATGGAAATGTATGAGAAAGGCTATAAATTTTATACTACGTTGCTCTTAGAACTATACAAAGTTTTATATAAAGTTATAGTTGCATGTTATTGAACTGTAGGTCTGTTGCTTCAGATTAAAGGGGCTTTTATTTTTAAATGTTTCTGTCAATACAGTGTTCAGTAAATAGAATTCCAAAAGGGTGATCTGCAGTGGTAACTCTAGATATGTGCTGTTTTATAGAGTAGCCTCTAGTGCCATATTAGCTATTTGAGCAGTTGAAATGTGGCTGGTCCAAACTGAGATATGCTGGAAAATACATGCTCAATTTCTAAGACTTAGTATAAAAAAATGAAAAATATTAATTTTATTTCATATTGATTACTTGTTGAAATACTATTTTGTATTCGATGAGTCAAATGAAATATTTTACTAAAATTAATATTACCTGTTTTTACCTTTTGTAACGTGGCTACTGAAATATCTAAAATTACTTAATTTGGTTTGCATTGTATTTCTATTGGATGGTGCTTTGCCAGCTGATTAAATGTTATTTTGCTTATATTAAACTTTTTGATCTAATATCTTAATTGTATTCTAAGAATGTCTTTATAAGTTAACTTGTTTTCAAAATGTTTGTCGTTTTAGATTTTTATGAATTTTTAACCTTTTTAGAATAAACTTTTCTTGAATTACTGTGATGAAAATTTAACTTCAAAACAAAATGCAGTTCATGATAGTCTGCAGTAAATTCAATACATATTAGAAATCTTGGCTTTTTAGCTGTGTACACTATACTAATCAGATGGAATTGGATCACAGAGGATGAACACTGTGTCACATCATTTGATCCTAAGGACTGGATATGTACTTGTAGCCATTGGGCCTTGACTAACCCCAGCACCTTGACTAACCTTCACTAGTTTTATTCATGCTCATCCTAATGTACCTACGTATTATTTTAAAAAGAATTTTGTTAAAAATGTTTAACATCATGCATTTTTAGTTACTGCATGTAAATACAACATTTAGGTTGACCAAATAGATTACTAAATGCAAATAGTTTTATATTGTTAGGACTTGTCCTTTTCACCGTTTTTTTCAAAAAATTTTTGAACCTACAAGAAAGTTGAAAGAATAATACTGCAGATATCCATATACCACGTACCAGATTCACCACATATTAACATCTTGTCATTTATGCTTTTGTTCACCCCCTCTGCCCGTATAGATATGTCTTTGCTCCTTCCTCCCTTATTTTTGGCAGAACCATTTGAAAGTAAAGTTGTTGATAACATTACCCTTCACCTCCTAAATATTTTCCATTACCTAAATATTTAAGAATGTATCTTTAACAAAAAGGGAATTGACCTCCATAACTGCAGTACTGTTATAGCATACAAGGAACATGGATGAAATAATATGTAATATACAGTTCATATGCAAATACAGATTCCTTTCTTAAATGCAGATTATTATTTTTCTTTGAATTACTCCAGTCTGAAACAGTCCCTCTCTCAATTGTCAAAACAAAGTCTGTCAGTCTTAAAAATTGTCTCAGTTTTCTTTCAAAATGTCTCGCAGTCTGAATATTTGTTCATAAGATTTAGGTTTAACATTTTTAGCAAGATTAGTACATAGTCACATAGGCGATGTGTGTTTTATAGGATTGCTAATTTGCAAATTTTATTTTATTCATTTCATTTTTATTACAAAACCAGGATGGTCATCCAGGAACTGGAAAGAAAACAATTTAGAGCATTATTTAACTCTCATATTTATTATAATAGAACATTACCAGAATGTCCATGCATTTTTATCTTTAGATTTTCACTTCTTTTTGTAAAGGACAGTTTTTCCTTCTGTTGAATGAATTATTTATAATATGGATTGAAATTAAGGAGATTAATTTTTTTATTTATACAGTTTTTGCGGGGAGGGGAACAGTTTTGCTCTGTCACGCAGCCTTGACCTCTCCGGCTCAGGCGATTTTATCACCTCAGCCTCCTGTGTAGCTGGGACCACAGGCATGTGCCACTATGCCTGGCTAATTTTTGTATTGTTTTGTAGAGACAGTGTCTCGCTATGTTTCCCAGGCTGGTCCCAAACTCCTGAACTCAAGCAATCCTCCCACCTTGGCCTCCAGAAGTGCTGGGATTACAGACATGAGCCACCACACCTGGCCAATTTATACTGTTTTACATGAACTAATCTATTTCATAAATTTCAGTTACCTCAAATGGAGAAGTTCCTTAAACTTTGAATTTTGCTTGCCTTCTTGTGTTTTTTTCTTTATGTTATTTCCCCACAACTTTTTAGTAACATTTCAAACATTGAGAAAAGTTGGAAGAATAGTACAGTGAATACTTTTATATTCTTCACTTTGATTCAACAATTGTTAGCATTTTGCCACAGTTGCTTTATATGTGGTAAATGTTTCTCTGTGTGTGTACAATGTTTTCTTTTTCTTTTTTTTTTGGAGACGGAGTCTTGCTCTGTCACCCAGGCTGGAGTGCAGTGGAATGACCTCGGTTTACTGTAGTCTCCACCTCCTGGGTTCAAGCAATTCTCCTGCCTCAGCCTCCCAAGTAGCTGGGACTACAGGTGCACCCTGCCACGCCCGGCTAGTTTTTTGTATTTTAGTAGGGATGGGGTTTCACTGTGTTGCCCAGGCTGGTCTCGAACTCTTGAGCTCAGGCAATCCACCTGCCTCGGCCTCCCAAAGTGCTAGGATTATAGGCATGAGTCACTGCACCGGCCAAAATGTTTTCTTAGTCTTTTCAAAGTAAGTTACACCTATCATGGCATATCACCCTTACATTAACAAGTATCTCCTAAAATTCTCTCACATAATCATAGTATCATCATACCCAAGAATATGATAATTCCGTAATATCTAATATCCAGTTCATGTTTAAACAACTCCAGTTATCTCTTTTATAGCTGCTTTTCTGCTGTAATTTTTCATCCCCTGTCCCCAGTCCAGGATTCACTGAAGGTTGATGCATTCGTGTATTTTGTTTTTAAGTTAGTAGTTTAATTTCATATAAGTCTGTCATTAGTTCTTAAGGTTTACATTTACCATTAAATTCACTTAGTTTTTACAAATGCTGCTATTATGTTGACTTGACTTGTTTAGCACCTTTTCTTTGTATAGATTAATCATTGTAAGCACTTCTCATGTTTTTAAAGAAAGAAAAAAATTATATTGAAATCTTTTTTATTTCCACAGATATTCCAAATATCTTGGTTGGCACTGCATTTAATGTGGATGATGGAAATGGGGGCTTTGTAGTTCATTGGTTAAACAACAAGGAATTTCACTTTACGTCATCTACAGAGATATTTATGCATCAGTTACGAAAACTTTCTGATAAGCAGGTAGATCATGAAAGTGATGATGCAGATAAAGAAGATGAGGAGCATTCACAGGAGGAAAGAGAACGGGGTTTACATATGAAATTAGACCATGGTTAGTATCCTGTGTTCAGATTTTTCTTATTCCAAAGTAAACAACTTTCTGTGGTATACTACTTTTATTTTTGAATTCTTCCTTCCCACTCTTCCTCCTTTTTTCTGTTTGTTCCACAAGTATTTACTGACCATCTGCCTTGGACCAGACACTCTGCTAGGGCCTGCAAACATCATCTAACGCCACATATTTTGTTATAACATACTGCTTTGAGTCTTTGGAAGCCATATCCTTTTCTGAGGAACACGTTTTGCTAATGGTAGTAATAATGATAGGGTGAATGAAATTTTAATTTATCTAAAAGTAGTAACTGTAGTAACTTTGAATTCAGACAAAAGTTGCCTTTGTTTTTTTTCTCTGACTGTAAATTGGAAAAGAGATTTATAGTTTCTAAAGATAGTATACCATTTATTTATAGTCTAGTATGTAAATGAATTATTATTATTTAATGCATGTATTGATAAATATATTTTCTCATTCAGATTTATCCCTGGATAGAGAATCTGAGGCAGGCACAGGATCATCAGAACATGAAGATGGAGAAAGAGAAGGAAGTCCTAGAACCTATTCACTACTTAGTGTACCAATGCCACTGCCTACGGTTCTGCTTGATCGGAAGATTGAAATGCTGCTAACTGAATGGAATAAGAATCCTGACATGCTTTTTACAATACACCCTGTAGATGGTACCTTTCTAGTGTGGCATGTAAAATACTTGGATGAATATAATCCTGGAATATTTAGACAAGTCCAGGTATATTTTATTGATGAAATAGCCTTTCTTGAAACAGTAAAAAGAAAAAAAATAGTAAAAATAAATAAATGCTTTGTGGAGTTAGCATGCCGTTAGTTTTGGTCAAAACCAAAACCAAAAAAATTTTGGTTTTAACAAACATCTGAGTAGGGGATCAGTGACTATAAATTCTGCAAACTTGATTAGTTACAACATATAGTTAAAACATAATGAATTTGGCTTTGAAATGCAATACTGAATATTTGAATATATGTATTGATTTTTTTGGGGAATTAATAATATTTTGAATAAGATTAAGAAACTACCCTGAAAATATGACTCAGGATAAGCTCCTCCTTACACCCAGTTTGATGAGCTAAATGAAGCTTTGTCATCTCTCTTCACTTTATTGCTATTTAGATCTGTGGCTGTGGTCATTTTGTTGTACAAGGAAAGTACTTGAACTTTTTCTTCTTCAGTCTTCTTTTAGGCCTTGAATAGAGATATGATTATTACCTAAATAGAAGAAAGGAAATGGTTGAAAATGACATTTTTTGATAAGACGCTGAGATTTGGTATTTTGAGAATAGAAGTATTTTTTTTGAGAGGAGGTAAACTATTTGCACTGAATCATATAATTATGTTTTTCAGGTTTCTTTTTCTTCTCGGATCCCTGTTGCGTTTCCCTCTGGTGATGCAAGCTCTCTTAGTAAAAATATTATGATGTATGCCTGTATAAATGCAACAAAAGATTCTCACCACGCTGTGTTACACCAAGAGGTGATGTCTGTAGGCAGTCCTCATGGATCACAGCTACACTCTGGATCACACAGTACAAATATGAACATCGTAGATCCCACAGTAATGATGATCTCTAAACACATAGATGGTTCTTTAAATCAGTGGGCAGTAACTTTTGCTGATAAGTCTGCCTTTACCACTGTTCTAACTGTATCTCACAAATTTAGGTATTGTGGTCATCGATTTCATCTGAATGACCTGGCATGTCATTCAGTTTTACCACTGTTATTGACATCCTCTCATCATAATGCTCTATTGACTCCTGAATTAGATTGTCAGTGGGACTCAGACAATAAATTAAGTAGATTAATGGACCCTGTAAAACATATAAAAGGTTCCTCAAAACAACCTCTTAGAAATGCAGCAACTCGTACATTTCATGACCCAAATGCAATCTACAGTGAACTTATTCTGTGGCGTGTAGACCCAATAGGACCTTTGTCATACACTGGAGGAGTATCAGAATTGGCTCGAATTAACTCTTTACATACCTCAGCGTTCTCTAATGTGGCGTGGCTTCCAACTCTCATTCCCAGTTACTGTCTAGGTAAGTGTTCATTGTAATTGTGAAATTAGCAAAAGCTTTTAAACTATTATTTGTTATATACAAAATGGTTTATATTTGTTGTCATTAAGATGATTTTTAATAAATATTCAGAATACAGGCATGAGACTTATTTGTAGAACTTTTGGAAGGTTTTAACCTTTTCTGTCATAATCTATTTTGAAATTAAATTTTTTGTTAATAATTTTGTATCTACTTATTATGCCTGTTTAATTATGATTCTAGACCATGGTTAATCCTAAAAAGAAAAGTGTGAATATTTGTTTCTTTAGTCTATAAGAAAAATAAACTACATGTTTAGAACCCAGAGTCCTTGTTTTACTTTCTCAGGCACATATTGCAATTCTGCAAGTGCTTGCTTTGTTGCTTCTGATGGCAAAAATCTGAGACTCTATCAAGCTGTAGTGGATGCAAGGAAATTACTGGATGAATTGTCAGACCCAGAATCTTCAGTAAGTATTTAATAATCTTTATTAATATAACTAAGGTGATAAAGAATTCTCTTTTGACTGTCTAGGACCTATATTTGTTAGTTGCTGTTTAGGGAGTAAGCATATATTCTGGGCTGCTTATAACATATATGACACAATTATTTTTTCCTAAGTTGTGTTCCAAGGTATATGAGTCAAAATGTTAGTGTACACACCACACATTAATATATTTTACATAAAAAGAAATAAAAAGGATTTTTAAAAATTATTTATAACATATTTTACTCTCTAGTTTGGTTCTATTACTCTTTACTTTGCTCAGAAAAGGTTTTAAGGCATCTTTACTCAGCTGTATGTTTAGGTTGGAAAATTGGAAATTTTTCAAGCTTGATTCACCATTTAAAAAAATTATCTGGTTAGAATTTGTTATTAGTGGGTGGCAGCATCTCATTCTGATAGTTCTATATCTGAGCTGAAAATCATACATGTTAGTATCTAGAGTTGAACAGTAGATTTTTCCATTTACCTATATAAACAACTATTCTAATAAAAATATTTCCATTATTGAAAATCAATGACTATTTTTGAGCATCTACTATGTTCCCCTAGATATAGAGGGAATACAGAATATAAGTTTCACATCTGCCTTTAAGGAGCTTTTAATTTAGTTGAAGAGAGAGCTTATTAATAAAAAGTTAAATAACAGTTTAAGACATAACAAGAGGTGTCTAAGGGTGGAATGCAATTAATTGCCAAAAGGATGGCCCTAGAAGTGTTTCCTTATTCAGAGGAGAAAGAGATCAGATTAAGGTAGGCATAGAAATCTTTATGAAGGACAGCATTTGGGTTCATTCTTGATGGATGGATAAGATTTAGAATTCTTTGTGTTTGTTTGAGTGAGAGAATGACGTGGAAGTAAATGCAGATACAGGAAAGTATATGTGTAAAGCTTGTTCCAGAAACAGTGAGAAAACCATTTGGATTGGAGCCTAAGGTTTGGCATAGAGAAAGTCTAGAAAAATAGGATCATAGAAGTAGAATTGAAAGATACTTTAATGGTCACCTGGCCTCACCAGCCTTCTGATGCTTTATTCCCCTCTGCTGCATTCCTGCCAATTTGACATCTGGTCACCAATGAGGGAAACTCAACTCTAAATGCAGCTCTTTCTGTCCTTGAATTGCTCACACTGTCATATGAAGTGCTATTTGTTTTGTGTAAATTCTACTTATTAGTGCTCGTTCTATTTAGAATAAATGTAATATTTCTTACATATGAGAGCACCTCAAGATATTTAAAGACAGCTTTCTTGTAACCCGTGAACCTTTCTACCTCAGGCCAAACCTGTTCCCCCTGTGCCTATCAAGTTTCTTTAACTGGTTTACATTTGACCCTGGTTACTCTTCTGAGCAGGTTTCAGTTTGTCTGTACTCTGGGCCTTATAGGATGACTAAAATATAGGAATATTGTGACCTCTCTCATTAGATACATTTATGTTTTGACAGTCACTCCACATTCTTTGTATGTAATTGATTCATCATGAGCTGACTCTCAACATCCCCAAGTCGTTCCCCCTCCCTGCCCTCTGCTAAGCCTTGTCTTCTCTATTCTATATTTGTGCATTTGAATTTGGGGTCCAAATGTAGACCTATTTTTCCAATTACGTTTCATCTTGCTAAGCACAACTAAACAGTCCAGTCTGTCAGTATCTTTTTGAATCTGGATTATGTTATTTAATATATTTGTTATTGCTTTATGACTATGTCACCAGCCTCTTTGATAAATGTTATATCTACATCATCTGAGTCAGTTATTAATATGATAAACAGGAAGGTTTGAAGGAAGAGACTAGCAGTATACATTTGAAATCTTTCTCCATTTTTATTTTTTGAAATGTTTTCCATTTTGTTTCAAGGATTTCTATGAGACAGCTTGTCGTGTACTTTGCTGACATAAAATACACTCTTTCTACCTTCTACAGTCAAAGAAGAAAGTCAAAGTTACATAAGGTGATTTGTTTTAATATCTGATAGGTATAATGTATACACCTTGACATCTCTTGATGACCAAAACATTGTACTAGATAGACATTAAGCTCCTTGGTCTGCCCTGCAGAAGTATGTTGTTTTCCATTCTGAATATGGGAATATTTGCTTGTTTTTAGTTTTTTTTGCCATTGATGGCATTCCCCATGATTTGGGGGATTTAGTATTTTCTTATGGTTCTATTTGTTCTCCATTATATTCAGTGTTTTGTTTTTGGTGGTTCTTGAAAGATTTGTAGTAAGCATCTTTAACCTTTCATAGTGCACCTTCAAATAATAATATACTACTTAAAATATAATATAGCCAGGCATGGTGGCTCACACCTGTATTCCCAGCACTTTGGGAAGCTTAGATGGGAAGGTTGCTTGACCCCATGAGTTCAAGACCAGCCTAGGCAACATAGTGAGGCCCCCATCTCTAAATACCCACACCCACACATCCACCCACCCACCCACCCACCCACACGAACACACACGCACACACACAATATATGTAATGTAAACAACTTTCAGTAGTATCCTCAATCTCTCTCTCTCTCTGTCTCTCTCACACAGACACACACACACACACACACACACACACACACACACACACTATGTATAATGTAAACAACTTTCAGTAGTATCCCCTATCTCCCTCTCCTATGGTTTTCAGCATGCATGTCCTATGAATGTTTTGTTAGTTTTATATATAAGTATTTCATTTACTCTACTCATTGTAAATAGTACTGTATTTTTAATTTTGGCGTCCATGTAGTCATTGCCAGAATGACTACGGTTGAATTTTATATGTTTATCTTGTATCCTGTAACATTGCTGAATGCATGTAATAGGTGTAGGAGTGCTTTTGGTAGATTTCTCGGGCTTTTCCATGTAGATAATCATCTCATTATAAATGGAAATAATTTTATCTCTTCCTTTCTAATCTGAATGGGTTTTATTTTTCTTACTTTGTTGCAGTGACTAAAACTTCCAACACTATGTTGAACAAGATGTGAGATTGGATGTGCTTGCCTTCTTCCCATTTTTAGGGGAAAAGCATTCAATCTTTTACCATTACATACAATGTTAGTTGCAGGTTTTAAAAAGAATTTTTTAAATTTTTGTGGATACATAGTAGATGTATATATTTGTGGGGTACATGAGATGTTTTGATATAGGCATGCAGTTCATAATAATCACATCATGGAAAATGGGGTATCCATTACCTCATACATTTATCCTTTGCGTTACAAATGATCTAATTATACTTTTAGTTATTTAAAAATGAGCAGTTAAATTACTGACTATACTTGCTCTGTTGTACTATCAAATACTAGGTCTTATTCAGTCTATTTTTTTTGTTGTTGTTCCCATCAACCATCCCTACCTCCCTGCCAATCCCTCACTACCTCTCCCAGCCTCTGGTAATTATCCTTCTACTCCCTGTCTCCATGGGTCCAACTGTTTTGATTTTTAGCTCCCACAAATAAGTGAGGACAAGCAATGTTTGTACTTCTGTGCCTGGCTTATTTTACTTAAAGTAACAACCTCCAGTTTCATCTATGTTGCTGCAAAATGACTGAATCTCATTCTTTTTTATGGCTGAATAATACTCTGTTATGTATAAGTACCACATTTTTTTTCTTTATCCATTCATCTGTTGATGGATACTTAAATCTCAGCTATTTTGCAGAGCTGCAACAAACATGGGAGTGCAGATACCTCTTCAGTCTACTTACTATCTTTCTTTTGAGTATATGCCTAGCAGTGGAATTGCTGGATTCTATAGTAGCTCTATTTTAGTTTTGTGAGCAAACTTCAAACTGTTCTCTATCATGGTTGTACTAATTTACATTCCCACCAATAGCGTAAGAGGGTTCCCTTTTCTCCACATCCGTGCCAACATTTGTTATTGCCTCTCTTTTGGATATAAGCCGTTTTAACTGGGGTGAGGTGATATCTCCTTGTAGTTTTGATTTGCATTTCTCTGATGATCTGTGATACTGAGCACCTTTTCATATGTCTGTTTACCATTTTTATGTCTTCTTTTGAGAAATATCTTTCAAATATTTTGCCCATTTTTTGATCAGATTATTAGATTTTTTCCTATAGAGTTGTTTGAGCTTCTTGTGTGTTCTGGTTATTAATCCCTTGTCAGATGAGTAGTTTGAAGATAGTTTCTCTCATTCTGTCAGTTGTCTCTTCACTTTGTTGACTATATCCTGTGCTTTTTAACTTGATGTGATCCCATTAGTGTATTTTTGCTTTGGTCTCCTGTGCTTGTCCAGTATTACTCAGGAAATCTTTGCAGAGACTGATGTCCTGGAAACTTTGCCCAGTGTTACCTTGTAGTAGTTTCATAGTTTGAGGTCTTAGATTTAAGTCTTTAAGTCTTGATTTGATTTTTGTATGTGGTTAGTGAGAGGGGTCTGGTTTTATTCTTCTGCTTATGGATATCTGTTTTCCTGGCATCATTTGTTGAAGAGACTTGTCTTTTCTCCAGTGTATGTTCTTGGCACCTATGTCAAAAATGAATTCACTTTGGGGGTGTGGATTAATGTCTGGGTTCTCTATTCTGTTCCATTGGTCCATGTGTGTGTTTTTGTGCTAGTACCATGCTGTTTTGATTACTGTAGCTCTGTAGTATAATTTGAAGTCAGATAATATTCTTCCAGTTTTGTTCTTTTTGCTTGGGATAGCTGTGGCTATTCTGTGTCTGTTGTGGTTCCATTTAAATTTTAGATTGTTTTTTAAATTTCTATAAAGAATGTCAGTGGTGTTTTGATAGGGATTGCATTGAATCTGTAGATTGCTTTGGGTCGTATGGACATTTTAACAATATTGATTCTTGAACATGGAATATCTTGCCTTTTTTTGTTGTTGTCCTCTTTAATTTCTTTCATCAGTGTTTTACAGTTTTCCTTAGGGACCTTTCACTTCTTTGGTGAATTCCTAGGTTCTTAATTTTATGTATGGCTATTGTAAATGAGATTACTTTTTTTTCTTTTTGAGATGAAGTCTCACTCTGTTGCCCAGGCTGGAGTGTAGTGGAGTGATCTCAGCTCACTACAGCCTCTGCTTCCTGGGTTCAAGCAATTCTCCTGCCTCAGCCTCCTGAATAGCTAGGAATACTGGCACATGCCACCACTCCCAGCTAATTTTTTTTTTTTTTTTTTTTTTGTATTTTTAGTAGAGACAGAGTTTCATTGTGTTAGTCAGGATGATCTCGATCTCCTGACCTCATGATCCGCCTGCCTCAGCCTCCCAAAATGCTGGGATTACAGGTGTGAGCCAGCATACCTGGTGGCAGTGAAGCCATTGGGTCCTGGGCTCTTCTTTACTTAAGAGACTGTTTATTATGGCTTTGATCTTGTTATTTGTTTCTGGTCTATTCAGGTTTTAGATTTCTTTGTGGTTCAATCTCAGTAGGTTGTATGTGTCTAGGAATTTGTCCATTTCTTGTAGATTTTTCAATTTACTGGCATATAGTTGCTCATAGTAGCCACTATTGATCCTTTGAATTTCTTTGGCATCAGTTGTAGTATCCCCTTTTTCATCTCTGATTTTATTTATTTGAGTCTTCTCTTTCTTTTTCTTAGTCTGGGAAAAAGTTTGTCAACTTTGTTTTATCTTTTCAAAAAACTAATTTTTTGTTTTGTTGATCTTTATATGGTTTTCTTTGTTTCAATTTCATTTATTTGTGCTCTGTTATTTATTATTTCTTTTCCTTTACCAATTTTGGGTTTGGTCTGCTCTTGCTTTTCTAGTTCTTTAAGATTCATTGTTAGGTTGTTTATTCGAAGTCTTTCTTATTTTTTGATGTAGGCACAGATAGCTATAAACTTCCCTCTTTTAGTACTGCTTTTGCAATATCCCATAGATTTTTGTATGTCATATTTTCATTATCATTTGTTTCAAGAAATTTTTCAATTTTCTTTTAAATTTCTTCATTGACTGTCTTGTCATTCAGGAACATATTGTTTAATTTTCAGGTGTTCATACAGTTTCCAAAATTTCTTGTTATTGATTTCTAGTTTTGTTCCAGTGTAGTCAGAGAAGATGCTTGATATTGTTTCATTTTTTAAAAAATGATTTAGGACTTGTTTTGTGACCTAACATGTGATCTGTCCTTGAGAATGATCCATATGCTAAGGAAAAGAGTGTATATTCTGTAGCTCTTGGATGAAATATTTTGTAAATATCTGTTGGATCCCTTTTTTTGGATAGTACAGATTAAGTCTGATGTTTCTTTGTTGATTTTCTGTCTAGAAGATATGTCCAATTCTGAGTGATGTTGAAATCTACAGCTATGATTATATTAGAGTCTCTTTTTGTAGCTCTAATATTTGCTTGATATATCTGGGTGCTTTAGCATTGGGTGCATATATATTTAAAATTGTTATATTCTCTTGCTGAACTGACCCCTTCAGCATTATATAGTGACCTACTTTGTCTCTTCTTAGTTTTTGTCTTAAAACTATTTTGTCTAATATACAGTATCAGACATATAATGATACTGATATCAGTATATCTATCTGATATAAATATAGCTATTTCTGCTCTTTTTTGGTTTCCATTGGCATGGAATATCTTTTCCCATCCCTTTATTTTCAGTCTATGTGTGTCGTTATGTGTGAAGTGTGTATTTTGCAGGCAAGAGATTATTAGATCTTGTTTACCCATTCAGCCACTGTATGTCTTTTGATTGGAGAATTTAGTCCATTTACATTCATAAGTAAGGCCTTAACTCCTGCCATTTTGTTATTTGTTTCTGGTTGTTTTGTGGTGTTCTCTTCCTTCTTTGTTTTCTTCCTGTCTTTCTTTTAGTGAAGGCGATTTTCACTGGTGATATAATTTAGTTTTTTGCTTTTTATTTTTGGTGTAGTCCCTCTATGTTCTCTAGTTTGACATTACCATGAGGCTTGCATATACTATCTTACAACCCATTATTTTAAGCTAATTATGTCTTAATACTGTTTGCATAAATAAAAAAGCAAAAAGACATTTTGCTCTACTCCTTAACTTTGTCCTGCTACAACTTTTTGTTGTTACTATTTATATCTTTTTGTATTGTCTGTATCTTGAAAAGTTGTAGTTATTATTTTTGATTGATTCATCATTTAGTCTTTCTACCTACCTTCAGTTTACACATCACAGTTACAGTGTAATAATATTCTGTGTTTTTCTGTGTACTTACTATTACCAGTGAGTTTTGTACCTTCAGATGACTTCTTATTGCTCATTAATGTTCTCTTTTTTCTGATTTAAGTACTCCTTTAGCATTTCTTGTATGACAGGTCTGGTGTTGATGAAATCCCTCAGTTTTCGTCTGTCTGGAAAAAAATTTTATTTCTCCTTCATGTTTGAAGGATATTTTTACTAGATACACTGTTCTAGGGTAAATTTTTTTTCTTTCAGCACTTGAAATGTGTCGTGCCTTTCTCTCCTGGCCTGTAGGGTTTTCACTGAAAATTCTGCTGCCAGACATATTGGAGCTCCATTGTATGTTATTTGTTTCTTTTCACTTGCTGCTTTTGGGATCCTTTCTTTATCCTTGATCTTTGAGAGTTTGATTATTAACTGCCTTGAGGTAGTCTTCTTTGGGTTAAATCTGCTTGGTGTTTTATAATCTTCTTGTACTTGGATATTGATATATTTCTTTAGGCTTGGGAATTTCCCTGCCACTATCCCTTTGAATGAACTTTCTACCCTATCTCTTTCTCTACCTCCTTGTTAAGGTCATTGACTCTTAAATTTGCCTTTTTGAGGTTATTTTCTAGATCCTGTAGATGTACTTCATTGTTTTTATTCATTTTTCTTTTGTCTCCTTTGTGTGTTTTCAAATAGCCTGTCTTCAGACTCACAAATTCTTTCTTTTGCTTAATTCTGCTATTGCATTCTTCAGTATGCCAGTTGCATTGTTTAGCTCCAGAATTTCTGCTTGATTTTTTTTCAATATTTAAATTCCTTCTTAAATTTATCTGATAGAATTCTGAATTTCTTGTCTGTGCTATCTTGAATTTCTTTGAGTTTCCTCCCAACAGCTATTTTGAATTTTCTTTCTGGAAGTCACATATCTCTGTTTCTCCAGTATTGGTCTCTGGTGCCTTATTTAGTTCATTTGGTGAGATCATGTTTTCCTGAATTGTCTTGATGCTTGTAGATGTTCTTTGGTGTGTGAGCATTGAGGAATTAGGTGTTTGTTGTAGTCTTCACAGTCTGGGCTTACTTGTATCTATCCTTCTTGGGAAGGCTTTCCAGATACTTAAAAGGCTTGGGTGATGCGATCTAAGCTGTATCTGCTTTCGGGGGACCCCAAGCCCAGTAATGCTGTGGTTTTTGCAGACTCATAGAAGTACTGCCTCCTTAATGGTCTTGGACAAGATCTGGAAGAAGTCTCTGGATTACCGGCAGAGACTCTTGTTCTCTTCCCTTACTTTATTCCAAACAATCTCTCTCTCTCTCTCTCTCTCTCTCTCTCTCTCTCTGTGTCTCTCTCTCTCTCCGTCTCTCTCTCTTTCTTTCTCTCTCTCTGTCTCTCTGTCACCTGAGCCACCTAGAGTTGGGGGTGCAGTGACATAAGCACCCTGTGGCTATCACCTTTAGGACTGTACTGGGTCACACCTGAAGCCAGCACAGCACTGGTTCTTGCCCAAGGCCTGCTGTAACCACTCCCCACCTACCGCCTATGTTCTCTCAAAGCCCTGGGGCTCCTGCAGTCAACAGGTAGCAAAGTCAGCCTGGCCTGTGTCCTTCCTTTTAGGGTGATGAGTTCCCCCTGCACTGGGCTGGTCCAGAAGTATCATCTGTGAGCCTGGGAGCAGAGTCAGTAACCTTAGCAGGTCTACCTGGTGTTCTATTGTACTTGGCTGAGCTGATACTCAAACCACAAGACACAGTCCCTCCAACTCTTCTCTCCCCTTTCCAAAGGCAGATGAGCCTCACCCTGTGGCCACCACCACCTCAGGCCTATGGGGAGTACTTCCAGACTACTGCCAGTGTTTTCTTAAGGACCTCACAGTTGTTTGCTCTTCCTTTCCCCAGTGCACAGAAACTCTCTCAGCACCACACCACCACTGCCAGGATGTGGGAGAAGGGTGGTGTTGGTGATTCAAGAGTGTTTTTCCTACCTCTTTAGTGCCTCTTTCAGCAATAGGAAGTCAAAACTGGGTACCATGAGTGCTTACCTGATTTTTGGTTCTTATGAAGGTGCTTTTTTTTGTGTAGTGGTAAAATTAGTGTTCTTGCTGGGGGGGATAATTGGTGGAGCCTTCTATTCTGCCATCTTCCTGTACTCCTACTTCCAGCTGTTGGTTTATTTGTAGATATTCTTCATCAAGTTGAGGAAGTTCTCCTCTAGGTTTGTTAATTTTCTTGATATTTTTAAAGATCAGCTTCTTGTTTCATTGAGCTCTTTGTTTCTCTTATGTTTTCATTTTTATTTTCAGTGATTTCTGCTCTTTATCACTTCCTTCTGCTTGCTTTGGGCTTTTTTTTTTTTTTTTTTTGGTTCTTTTTCTAGGTTTATGAGACAGGAGCTTAGCTTATTGATTTTAATTTTTTTTATTTTCTAAAGTATACATTTAGTACTTACAAATTTTTCACTCAGCACTGCTTTAATATTTTTATATGTAGTATTTTTATTTTCATTTAGGTCAATATATGTTTTGATTTCCTTTGAGAATTTCTGTTCGATCCTCAGTTAGTTAGAAATGTGTGATTTAGCTTCTAAGTGTTTGGTGGTCTTCCTGTTACTGGTTTCTAGTTGGATTCCATCATGGTAGAAGAATGTGCTGTACGATTTCAGCCCTTTTTAATTTGTTGAAGTTTGTTTCATGCCCAGGACCTGATCTGTTTTAGTACATGTTCCACTAGCACTTAAAAAACTGTATTTTGTTGTTGGTGGGTAGAGCGTTTTGATTGATGGAGTTGTTGAGTTCTTCTGTATCTTTACTGATTTTGTCCCTGGTTGTTCTATCAAATCTTTAGAGTGAGGTGTTGCAGTCTTCAACTATAATTGTGAATTTGTCTATTTCTCCTTTACTTCTATGAACTTTTGCTTCACATAGTTTGCAGCACTGTTCTTTGGTGTATATGCATTTAGTTCAAATTCAAGGTGTTGGCAAGGCCGTGCTCTTTCTGATATTCAAAGGGAGGATCCTTCCTTGCTTCTTCCTAGATTGCTCCTGGTCCTTGGTGTTCTTTGGCTTGTAGCTGCATCACTGCAGTCTGCCTTGGTCTTTACATGGCCTTCTTCCTTCTGAGTGTCTCTGTGTATCCTCTTTTTGTAAGGATACCAGTTGTTAGATTTTGCATCTCCTGTAATCCAATACGACCTTTTCTTAAACTAGTTATGTCTGCAAGACCCTACTTCATAACAAGGTTACATTCTGAGATGCTGGGTGGACATGAATTTTGGGGGAACACTATTCAACCCACTACACTGATCAACTTTCTTTTCTCATCAGTTATATTTGTGGTTGCATAGTTAGAAACTTTCAAAGTTGCTTGAGCCTCCAAGACTTCCTTGAGCCATTTTGACTTTGAGACCCCCATGCTGTAAGGCATTCTGGGATGTTTTACCTTTCTAAAATATAGACCACAGAGTCTTGCCCTTACTTGCAGTCTTAAATGCTTAAGATGATGTGACTGCTTTCTGTCACATTTCCATTATTTCTGCACATCTTTTTGGTTTTCTTTTTAGAGTAACAGTTCTCTTACTTCTACTAATTGTGAGGCAAAATGTAGCAAGAAGTTGTCACATACTCTCCTTTTCCTCAAATGAGATTTTTAGTAGATGCCGAATAAAGGCTAGCTTTTTAAAAATTTTGTGACAGATACCTGAAAGCTATAAATTTTGTTCTGTAGATAAAAGGGTAGACTTAGGGAGCACAGGAAGGGAAATAAAGTGATTAATTTGCAGGGTGGAGTAGAGTTGGTAGGTACTGAAAGCATGAAGATAGCAGGGAGTCTGTTGAGGTCAACTGAGCATGTGGTAAAACAAACCTGATCTAGATGGAATTTCATAGCTAGGAAAGGAGAAGAGCAGAGCTTAGTAGTTGCTTTAATATGGATATGAAAACAGAGGATTCTAAGGTTTCTAGTTTTGATAGTTGTTCCAGTAGCTATGGCAAGATAGTTTTGAGGTATTTACAACAACTTAAATTTGGGACATGTTGAATGTGAGGTGACCTTGGTTTTAGATTCCTAAGTTTGGTTTATTTGTTTGTTTGTTTATTTTTTTTGAAACAGAGTCTCACTCTGTTACCCAGGCTGGAATGCAATGTTGCCATCTTGGCTCACTGCAACCTTATGCCTCCCAGGTTCAAGAGATTCTCGTGCGTCAGCCTCCTGAATAGCTGAGACTACAGGCACGTGCCATCATGCCTGACTAATTTTTGTATTTTTAGTAGAGATAGGGTTTCGTCATATTGGCCAGGCTGATCTTGAACTCCTGACCTCAAGTGATCCACCCACCTCAGCCTCCCAAGTGCTGGGATTATAGGCAGGTGGGAACCACCACACCCAGCCGCTAAGTTTGGTTTAGATAACTTTTACAAGCAATTGGAGATATTCCTAATGTTCCGCATTAGGTACCAGTGCACATTTGGGATTTATTATTACAAAGAAAGTACTTGAAGTCATTGGATCCTAAAGGCATTAGTAATAATTAATATTCATAAATGTGACTTGTCAGTCATCAAGAAAAGATTTATGTTTAGCAAGCTTTTTATGAAGACAGGGATTAAGGTTTTTTTAAAAATTCCATTTAAAATATTGAAGATTGTTTTGGTGCCTAAAAAATAACTTGAATATCTTCACCCAGTGATGCTAGATGGGTAACATCCATTCATTCATGTATTTAGTAAGTACTTACTGAAGTATTCTACAAATAAATAAGGGAGAAGTTGTGTTGTGTTGAAAGATAGGGTGACGTAGTGTGTGCTGCTATTAGTAAAAACAAGCTTTTAGAGGAGGAATGATCTAAAGTGTAATTTGTTTTCACTCAGTAATTTATTTACTCAATCTTTAATTTTTATTGAGGACTCACTGTGCATTACCTGTAGTACATAGAAGAATAAATGTGCATATTGTACCAGGTGCTAAGAGTGTTTAAATGAACAGAAGTAGGCCCTACTTTCAAGGATCTTGTATCTATAGAGTCATATAAATATGTACATAGAGTATGTAATAAGTGGTAAATTAGAAGAAAAGGCTAATTTCAGGGTGTGAAACTCATTTAATTGGCCTCCACTTAAGCCAGCTCACTGGGTTCATTGATGCTGCCTATTCCTTCTATAAAATATAGGATGGATGCTCTTAGGGAACAGTATACCAGGCCTTAATTGATTCCACAAGTTGAGCTGTAGCCTTAACAATAATAATAGCTGGGCAAGTTACTTAACCTGAAAAAAAATACCATTACCAGTTATAATAATAGCAAACTTTTATCTGGTGATTATTATATGTCAGGCTCTCTCCTAAATGCTTTGCATATATTAACTCAACCTTCCTGGTAACCTTAAGAAAAATGTAAAATCACTGTCCATACTTTAGCAGTAAGAACACTGAAGCATAGAGAAACTTAATTACTTGTCCCAGTTTAGTCATCTAGCAATGGTAGAACCAGGATTTGAACCCAGGCAGCTTATTTCTAGAGACTAAGCTCTTACAACTATGTTGACTGTTTCTCAAAAGCCAGCTGTGTTTATTGTCAACCTTGTATATGTCAAGTTACACACATTAGTGTCATTCTGTAACTTAATTAAATACTATATAAATTGATGTGAGTATAAAAAATGTGAATGTTTTTAATAAAAATAACTGCTTTGGAAGCAGTTTTGCTAAAAATAATTCTTTAGGCATGGTCAAAACAACTGTAAAAGATTAGGGAGGAAATTGAGAAAAACTGCATTCACATTGCTTTGTAGGTGTCTTTATGTTTTTACTCCCATTTATGTATGTATATATGTATTTATTTATTTATTTTGAATCCAAGTCTCGCTCTGTCATCCAGGCTGGAGTGCAGTGGTGCAATCTTGGCTCACTGCAACCTTCTGCCTCCTGGGTTCAAGTAATGTTCCTGCCTCAGCCTCCTGAATAGCTGGGATTACAGGTGCCCACCACCACGCCCAGCTACTTTTTGTATTTTTAGTAGATACAGGGTTTCACCTTGTTGACCAGGCTGGTCTTGAACTTTTGACCTCAGGTGATCCACCCACCTCAGCCTCCCAAAGTGCTGGGATTACAGGCGTGAGCCACAGTGCCCAGCCTGTTCCTGTTTAAAGAACTGAAAAATACAGGAAGGGCCTTACAGAAGTGGCCTATGCAAGAAAGACCTGTAATCCCCATTAGCAAGCCCATACTCAAAGGTCTTACTCAACACCAAAATACCAGTTATTTGTATATGTTTATGTTTAAAATAAAATGTTTTAAGTATATGTATTATTTTAAAAATGATTCTCTGGGTTAACTGACCTTGCTGAGTGATTTATCCTCTCTCTGTCCAATGCTGTCAGCTAAGATGGCTTTTCTTATATTTAGAAGCAACACTTAATCCAGACTGTGGTGGTTAGGAAAGAATTTCTGGTGGAGATAACTGAGATGAGACTCTCTGAATGGGTAAGATGTGAAAGTGAAGGAGGAAAAGAATATTTCAAGTAGAGACAACAGCAACTAAAAATGCACAGAAGTATAAGAATGTGCATAGTAAACTGTAAGTAGTTTACTACAGCCATAGCATAGAATGTGAATGGCTGTTGGAAATAGATGAGACTGGTTAGGAAGTTATAGGTTAGATAGTGAAAAATTTATATTGCTTTCTTTATGATTTTGCTCTGCTATCTCAAAGTCTGTTCTCAACATAGGAGTTAGAATGATGCCCTTAAAATGTAATTAAGGGCTGGGTGCGGTGGCTTATACCTGTAATCCTAGCACTTTGGGAAGCCAAGACGGGTGTATCACCTGAGGTCAGGAGTTTGACGCCTGCCTGGCCAACATGGTGAAACCCTGTCTCTACTAAAAATTCAAAAATTAACCAGATGTGGTGGCGGATAACTGTAGACCCAACTACTTGGGAGGCTAACACAGGAGAATCACTTGAACTTGGGAGGTGAAGGTTGCAGTGAGCTGAGATCGCGCCATTGCGCTCCAGCCTGGGCAACAAGAGTGAAACTCCATCTCAAAAAAAAAAGGAGAGACTTTGTCAAAACCAGATAAGCAAAGAAGGAGATTCTGAAAATATTATTAATGTGTTTGTTTCCATTAAAGCCAGAAAAATAAAACTATAATTAATCCAATTTCTGGTATAAATAAATTTAAACTTAAGTAATAATGTGAGTTTTAATATGCCTACTTTTCAATTTTTTAGCATTTTTCAACTACTTTAATGTTCTGGGAAAAAGTTAACTACATCCTTATGCCTATAATCCCAGTACTTTGGGAGGCTGAGGTGTTTGAGGCCAAGAGTTTGACACCAGCCTGAGCAACATAGCAAGACCCTGTCTCTACAAAAAAATTAAAAAAATTGTCAGGCATGTTGCGTGCACCTGTAGTCCTAACTACTTGGGAAGCTGAGGCAGGAGGACCACTTGAGCCCAGGAGTTGGAGGTCAATAGAGCAAGACACTGAAAAAAGAAAACAAAAATGTTGACTGTTGAAAAAATATGGCCGGGCGCAGTGGCTCATGCCTGTAATCCTAGCACTTTGGGAGGCCAAGGCGGGTGGATCACGAGGTCAGGAGATTAAGATCATCCTGGCCAACGTGGTGAAACACTGCCTCTACTAAAAATACAAAAGTTAGCTGGGGATGGTGACACGTGCCTGTGGTTCAGCTACTTGGAAGGCTGAGGCAGGAGAATTGCTCGAACCTGGGAGGCGGAGGTTGTGCCACTGCATTTCAGCCTAGTGACAGAGCAAGACTCTGTCTCAAAAAAAAAAAAACCAAACATCAAAACATGTAAGTGCAGTTTTGATGCACAGTAATGGCGTCAGTATAGCTCATTAAGACACTATTGGGTCCTGTATTTAAATGTTTGATATTTTGCTCATTATGAATTGTTTACATTAATTTTGATTTTTGAAAAACATTGCATTAAAATATTGTTTTTCTTGATTATTAAATTTTTGGACACTCTTTTAAATTTTGCCCCCACAGTAAAGGCTTCACTTACTTCATTCTAATTCCAGTAGTATCTTCCACTATAAAATGAGTTCCTTGGTTGGAGGTGATGTTGAGTGGGATTCTGTAGAATTCTGTAATGGTAATGTTCAGTAAGTCTGTTAGTTATAGTGCTGGCAGAGAGTTATGGGCAGGGAAAGCAAATCCTTAGCTAGAATGCATATTTGTTCCTGTGAGGAGATCTCAACCTTGGCTGCATATTGGAAGCACCTCAGTGTCTGTGAGTGGGACCTAAGCATCACTGATTGTTAAAGTTCTCCAGGTGATTCAGTGTGCGGCCAAGATTGAGAATCAGTGATCTACAGCAGTATTTCTTAAACTTTAGTATACACATGAATCCTGTGGAAGTCTTGTTAAAATACAGATACCTTAGTTTCAGGGAGTATGTATGCATTCATAAAAAGCTTCCTGTCACTGCTGTCCATCGGCTACACTTTAAGTGGCAAAGCTTTGTTGTGTGCTAGAAAAATTTCACCGTTTTTGCGTCACCAACTATAGACCACAGTTGAGTCCAGATTTCAATGCAAACCCAGCAGACTGTTAACACCATTTCTTTTCTTTATTGTTTTTGAGATGGAGGAGTCTCACTCTGTTGCCCAGGCTGGAGTGCAGCGGCACGATCTCTGCTCACTGCAACCTCCGCCTCCCAGGTTCAGGTGATTCTCCTGCCTCAGCCTCCCCAGTAGCTGGGATTACAGGTGCCTTCCACCACTCCTGGCTAATTTTTGTATTTTTAGTAGAGACAGCGTTTCACCATATTGGCCAGGCTGGTCTCAAACTGCTGACCTCAGGTGATCCACATGCCTCGGTATCCCAAAGTGCTGGGATTACAGGCATGAGCCACTGCACCCTGCCCTGTTAACACACCATTTCTAGGTGTCTGAGCTAACACTTTAAATCATGAATCTTGGGTGACTATACCCATATCAATAAATTCAGCCCTACCTAACTACATATTTTTTTCTTTTTATCTATTAACCCTAGGTGCAATTTTCTTACATGCGTTCTGAACTCCTACTGATAGAAATAAGAAAGGTCCTATAACTACTGTGTATATGCTGTTTTCTCCCTGACCTTGTGCTTATATCTAGCCTGTAACCCCTCTTACTGGCCTTGAGGTAGTGAAAAGTGGTGGAGGTGGGTGCTGAGGAGAATGGGCATCCCTTTCTGAGGCAGCTGTCTCAGATGAAGTTACTGCAAGGTTTTTAGGCAAGAGAAAGCTGGTTGGAACATGAGTGAGGAGGACTCTTCTTTTTAGCAGAAAGTTTTGGGGCTTTGGGGATCCAAAGTTAGGCTTCATGTGTTAACTCATACATCCTCATCTCAAGACACAAGAGACTCAATTCTTCTCAACCATTGCCCATACCTTTAGGTTAGCAGGGTTGTACTTTTCAATGGGATTGCACATCTGCAGACCACTCAGACATTGGGCCGGTCTTCAGCCATGTCTATCTTGGGCTTTCAGGTTGCAAAAATGAAGAAGATATGATGCCTTGAAGTTATATACTATTTTTATAAACACTATCAAGTTTTCTCTCTGCTTTGTTAACTTTAAACATGAGAATGAATATGAAAGTTGAAATATTTCTTTGAATGTATTAAGTTCCATTGCCAATCAGTGAATATTGAGGGGGCCTTAAATGTCCAAGATGCTGTATCATATTGATAGTAGATTCATAAGTTGTTGGTCATTAATATTTTGTTTTTTATTTACAGAAACTTATTGGAGAAGTGTTTAATATTGTGAGCCAACAGTCTACTGCTCGACCTGGCTGCATTATTGAACTCGATGCAATAACCAACCAAGTAAAAACATGCTTATAAATTAGTGATATTCTTATACTTTATCCCACGGTGTTTTATATGTATATGATACATGTCATTCTCAGAATAATTTTCTTGTTTGATATTAAATGCATACAACTTCTGTTGATTCTCCTAGTGAAAATCTATTAATGATGTAGGGATTATTTTTCTCCTTGGAAAACCAAGAACCATATGTTGTCGCTTATAAGTGGGAGCTAAACTATGAGTACGCAAAGGCATACAGAGCAATAAAGTAGACTTTAGAGAATTAGAAGGGGGAGGGTCGAAATTGGACTAGAGATTAAACAAACTACATATTAGGTACAGTGTACACTACTTGGGTGATGGGTGCACTAAAATCTCAGAATTCACTACTATATAGTCCACCCATGTAATGAAAAACCCCTTGTACCCCAAAAGGTATTGAAATAAAAATTTTTTAAAAAGGAATTCTTTTTCTCCAGTTGAATTGTATTTTTAACTTTATTTCCTGTTTAAAGGAAATTTGATTCAGTTTGAGAAACCATGACCCTGATCTTGAAGTGCTGAGAGAAAATACAGTGCAGCTGCATAGAGGTTTGGGTTGTGCTTTCTCATTTTATATTATTACTCTTTTCAGCTCAGTAGGGGGTAACCTCAGCTTCAGAGTATTTGCCTTGTTAGGCCCCATGTTGGGTACTTGTATGAGGTCTTTAAAAATGCAGATGAAAGTCAGATCAAAGTGGACATTTATTTTTTAATATCAGGTCCTTTGTGCAGTCTGTATTCTTCCCTAGCTACTACCTAGGAAAGAAGGAGAACCCTTCTCCCTACGGGGAGGTGTAAAACCCATTTTAGCCCTCAGGATATTTGTTTCTTTAGGACTATGTTAATCGTCTAAGGGATAGAACTGGCATTCATTTCAAATATAAAAAGGATTAGTTTGGTAAGGAAGCTACCAGTAGTTTTAAACAAGGAAATGAAAAAAGATCCAACTATGGATAGAAGTATAGAGTTATATCATAATTTTTCTTTGGTGTATCACACTTTCTCTTGGGGAAAATGTAATCATTTCTGCTAATATAGATAAATTACCACATCATCTCTTGATAGCAGAACTGGGGCTGCCAGACTCATATTGCTAATACCTCCTGGGAATGCTTAACTTTTTAATCCCCAGTGCCGTACCTTCTTCAGATTCAACCTGTGATTTCTTTTTTCTACTCCATAGGGATGTAGAAGAAGAGTGGATTTGCTTCTTTTCTATAGATAACTTAATTTTAATGGATTAGATGTTAAATTCATTCCCTACTTTAGCCTCCTTTGCACTCCTTACCATGGGCTGTTAATATAGTCTGCTCTCACAAAGTAGTAATTTTACTTCATATTTGTTGAACATTTTTTTCCCTGCTTGTGACTATTTTTAACACAAAGCCTGGTAAACTGTAAGCAATAATAAATGACAGTTTAAAATTCTTTCTAGGTTTGTTCCCAGTGTGTTATATGATTTCTGTATCCATGAAGACATCACCCTTCTCTTTTCTTTCATCTGTTCTTTGTCTCTTGGGGAGGTGACCTTCTAGACAATGAACGTGAAGAGATTTTTAATGTTTCTACCTGGAGAAACATGTAATACCCTATAACTTTCAAAAATTATATGGCCTAACTTAATATTATGCTTTTATTTCTTTCTATTATGTAAAGAGGCAAGTTTTCCTTAATTTTATAAGATTATAGACTCCTGCTCTAATGCCAAGATAATCATAGCTACTTTCCTTTCTCAAAATCTCTGGGGCTGCCATCTAATTGTCTTAACACACTTCCATAATAAGCTTTTGTTTGGATCTAGCCTTTCCTTGAATTTCAGTTCATCTTAAGGTTCTCAGTAGACATATGTGTGTGATAGTCTTAAAACATGGTCATGGACTCCGTCTCAAAAAAAAAAAAAAAAAAAAAAAAACATGGTCATGGGCCGGGCGCGGTGGCTCACGCCTATAATCCTAGCGCTTTGGGAGGCCGAGGCGGGTGGATCGCTAGGTCAAGAGATCGAGACCATCCTGGTCAACATGGTGAAACCCTGTCTCTACTAAAAATATAAAAATTAGCTGGGCATGGGGGCACGAGCCTGTAGTCCCAGCTACTCAGGAGGCTGAGGCAGGAGAATTGCTTGAACCCAGGAGGTGGAGGTTGCAGTGAGCTGAGATTGCGCCACTGCACTCCAGCCTGGGTAACGAGTGAAACTGCGTCTCAAAAAAAAAAAAAAAAAAACATGGTCATGGAGCATAGGAGTTCATGGTGATGTTTCATTCATCCTTTGAGGGGTTCTAGTTAATTATGTGTAAGTTTCGTTCTATAGAGATGTATCATCCCACTGGCTGCTATAGGATCCCTCGTAATTCCCACTAGACAGAACTATTGGGATGTTTTGAGGAGCTTTCTGTGTTTTGTTTTGTTTTGTTTTTTGGTTCTCCAGTGGAATTGAAAAAACTATGAATTATATAGTAGTCTACTGTGTCTTACATAGTTAATGCAGCCCTCCCCAGCCAGTTGTGAATGTGATGCTTTCAGACTCAAAGTGGTGAAGGTTGCTTACCTGTTCTTTAAATTTGGGTTTTTGTAGCTTTCTTTTCTTCTTCTTCTTTTTTTATTGAGAAGCAAACCTGTTGATTTGATTTGTTTTTACTAACACTTCTTTGATATCTTTGAAAGTAATTTTTCTCTGATCAGGATAGTTTTTTTTTTGAGGTGGAATCTTGCTCTCTTGCCAGGCTGGAGTGCAGTGGCACAATCTGGGCTCAGTGCAATCTCTGCCTCCTGGGTTCAAGTGATTTCCCTGCCTTAGCCTTCCAAGTAGCAGCTGGGATTGCAGGCACATGCCACCACACCCAGCTAATTTTTTTTTTGTATTTTTAGTAAAGCCGCTGTTTCACTGTCTTGGCCGGGCTGGTCTTGAACTCCTGACCTCATGATCCACCCACCTTGGCCTCCCAAAGTGCTGGGATTACAGATGTGAGCCACCGCACCCAGCTAGGATAGTTTTAATGATTTTTTTTTTCTGTTGCTTTTTTCTTTCTAATTAATAGTAGATAAAGAATAGAAATTGTTAGATAATATTTCTTATGCATTAGTGTTGGGGAGGTGGTGGATGGGAGTTGGGAGATAGGGAATTTCAAAGATAAAACCTCTTCATTTTTGTTTATATTTGTAGTGTGGCTCAAATACACAGTTGCTTCATGTGTTTCAAGAAGACTTCATTATAGGATATAAACCACATAAAGAAGATATGGAGAAAAAGGAAACAGAAATATTTTTTCAGCCATCACAAGGTACTTTAAAAAAATAGTCTGCATTTGTTTGCCTTCATCCTAAAAAAATGATTTTCTAAGCTTTATTGAATATGGATCTTCAAAAGTTATCACTTTCATAATTTTTGACAGATAAACTAGTTCTGTCAAAATTGCTTGTAGATGAAGAGGGCATGTGGGTGAAAATTACATTTTGCAAGACAGTTCACCAATGACATAGACTTTTGCCAAGAAAAGGTATTTATGAACCTTAATTTGTTTGAAAAAGTAAGTTTAATTATTCCACCCTATAATTAAATTATTTTGATTGGTAGTTAAGTTCCATTTGGTGTCTTAAGGAAACCAGTTAATTTTAGTATATGTTTAAAAAAGTACCCAGTAAATTGCTTCAGGCCAATGACGAATACAAGATAAAAGGTATCAAGTTGTGTGGGACACTAGAAACGTCATGGAAATACTCAATGCAAGGTACCATCTCACAGTTTTCCCCTTTAAAGTGTGGTATTTTTTCCTTTTTGTGAAAGTAGTTTAACCCTTTCAAAAACAAGCAATATGATGTTTAGTTTAAACTTTATAACTTAGTTTAAAATGTGCCCTTCAGAAGTTAAACTTTTATTTAAGGTTTTTAAATTGGCAAATAAAATTGTGTGTATATATATAACTTCATAATTATAAAACCATCATGTTCTATTTGAGTGAAAAGACATGTCTTACTTTAAGAATTAAGTGTCTGTTGTGAATATTTGGTTTACAAAGAATTTTCAGATAATCTTGTTTGGTTACAAATTGTGAATTATCCAGGTGGATACATTTAATTTTCTCAGTGTAGTTTTCATCACAAAATTATGCATAGACATCTAAGGAAACTGTTTCTATGGAATTTGTGCAGATAATTTCCTTTGCTTTAGTGGAAAATCAGATTAAGGTCCTATATTCTAAGAAGGTTAGCTCAAACATCTTTTCACGCCTGAGATTAGTAACTTGTTTTTCTTTCATATATCTTTCTTCATACAGAAAACTTTTCTTATTTATGTTATTTAATTATGTTCAGTTTTATTCACTATCATTATAACAGCAGTACTGCTTTACAGATTTAAAATGTACTTTTCTGTAGTATCTTACCTTTGTCTGAGTTAATCTTTTTAATATGGATTCCAACAAATGTAGCTGCCATTTATCATGTTGTTTCTTTTTTTTTTGGTAGACCAAAAGTTTTTTTTTTTTTTTTTTTAATTGCATTTTAGGTTTTGGGGTACATGTGAAAAACATGCAAGGTTGTTGAGCCATAAGTTTTTTAATGGGCATTTGAAAAACATTAAAAATAAAATAATCTAATAACAAGGGTGATTATATACTTAATATCCTCTTTTAACTCTGCTTTTTAAACTCAGTGGTAATTGACTTCTACAGTCTCATAAAGAAGGGCTCTCTAAGCAAGATATAAACACAGAAAATAAAAGGAAAACATAATAAACTTGGCTATACAATTTTTTTTTTTTTTTTTTGGAAACAGAGTCTTGCTCTGTCACCCAGGCTAGAGTGCAGTGGTGCGATCTCAGTTCACTGCAACTTCCACCTCCCAGGTTCAAGCAATTCTCATGCCTCAGCTTCCCAGGTAGCTGAGACTATAGTCACGAACCACCCCACTCCTACCCCTGGCTAATTTTTCTATTTTTAGTAGAGACAGGGTTTCACCATGTTGGCCAGATTTGTTTCACCATGTTGGCCAAAATCTCATGTTGAAATGTAATCCCCCGTGTTGGAGGTGGGCCTGGTGGGAGGTAGCGAATCCTGGGGGTAGATCCCTCATGAATGGTTTGGTGCTGTCCTCGTTGTAATGAGTGAGTTCTCTGGAAAGCTGGTTGTTTAGAAGGGTGTGGCCCCTCCCCTCTCTTTTACTCCTGCTCTGGCCATGTAGTGAGCCTACTCCCTGTTCACCTTCCGCCGTGAGTAAAAGCTTCCTGAGGCCTCCCTAGAAGCTACGTGGCACCACACTTCTTGTACCTCCTGCAGAACCATGAGCCAATTATACCTCTTTTCTTCATAAATTACCCAGTCTCAGGTATTCCTTCAAAGCAACACAAAATAGGCCTAACATCCTTTTCTGTATGGCTTCAATTTCACCATGCGCATACATGAAAAATAACTAAAATATAAAAACATAAATAAATGAAATAAGTACTCTAAGGAGAAGATCAATATCAGGGATGGAGGGGCGATTCCAATAAAAGACACATAATATTTATCCGATATATAATAGTAACAGAGGTCTGAGGTCTATCTCAGCAGTAACTAGTTGAAAAAGTCTGGTCCAGAAAGACAAAGTCTTGCATCTCATGGTATCTTGTACCTCTAAATAGATGGATGGCCCGGAGTGTAATAGTTAATATTTCTGAAAGAAATGTAAACTGTAACATACATCTTATGCATAGTACTGGAACTCCATGTAAAAACTGGAATTGTGCTCTTTTTCTTCATTTTCATTTGCTAGTTTTATAAATATGTTTTCTTTTTGATTCCTTGTAAGAGGTAAAACAATTTAGAGGGAATAATAAAAAATAATATTGAAATTATGCAGGAAAACTTAATTCAGTTATTTAGAAAAAGTTCAAGCTTTATCAATAATTTAAGAAATTAAATTTTCTATAGCTGTTGTATTATAATTCCTGACAAGCATTTTTTAGTGACATGTTGCAATATGGATAATTTGGGCTTATGTTTCAGTCTGAATTGGGAGTGCATGGTTTATAAGTTTTGTGGTATATACCACAGCTTTAAAAAATCTGTAAATTAAAAATAAGGAAATAGAAAAGCTTTTCATTTCTATTATATATTTGAGAGCAACTTTAAAAAAAAAGAGGTAACATGCCAGCAAACCATGTATTCTTTTTTTTTTTTTTAATATATTTTGCTGCACTTTAGGTTCTGAGGTACATATGCAAAACATGCAGGATTGTTGCATAGGTACATACATGGCGATGTGGCTTGTTGTCTCCATCCCCCTGTCACCTGTATCTGGCATTTCTTTCCATGTTATCCCTCCCACTCACCCTACCCCCCGCTGTCCCTCCCCTATTCCCCCACAGCAGACCCCAGTGTGTGATGCTCCCCTCCCTGTGTTCATGTGTTCTCATTGTTCAACACCCACCTATGAGTGAGAACATGCGGTGTTTGTTTTTCTGTTCTTGTGTCAGTTTGCTGAGAATGATGGTTTCTAGATTCATCCATGTCCCTACAAAGGAGACACGAACTCATCGTTTTTTATGGCTGCATAGTATTCCATGGTGTATATGTGCCACATTTTCCTTGTCCAGTCTGTCATCGATGGGTGTTTGGGTTGGTTCCAGGTCTTTGCTATTGTAAACAGTGCCACAGTGAACATATGTGTGCATGTGTCTTTATAATAGAATGATTTATAATCCTTTGGATATATATCCAGTAATGGAATTGCTGGGTCAAATGGAATTTCTATTTCTAGGTCCTTGAGGAATCGCCACACTGTCTTCCACAACAGATGAACTAATTTACACTCCCACCAACAGTGTAAAAGCATTCCTATTTCTCCATATCCTCTCCAGCATCTGTTGTCTCCAGATTTTTTAATGATCGCCATTCTAACTAGCATGAGATGGTATCTCAATCTGGTTTTGATTTGCATTTTTCTAATGACCAGCGATGATGAGCATTTTATCATGTTAGTTGACCTCATAAATGTCTTCTTTTGAAAAGTGTCTGTTCATGTCCTTTACCCATTTTTGAATGGGTTTGTTTTTTTCTTGTAAATCTGTTTTAGTTCTTTGTAGATTCTGTATATTAGCCTTTTGTCAGATGAGTAGATTGCAAAAATTTTTTCCCATTCTGTTGGTTGCTGGTTCACTCTAATGATTGTTTCTTTTGCTGTACAGAAGCTCTGGAGTTAAATTAGATCCCATTTGTCTGTTTTGGCTTTTGTTGCAATGCTTTTGGTGTTTTAGTCATGAAGTCCTTGCCTATGCCTATGTCCTGCATGGTTTTGCCTAGGTTTTCTTCTAGAGTTTTTATGGTGTTAGGCCTTATGTTTAAGTCTTTAATCCATCTGGAGTTAATTTTAGTGTAAGGTGTCAGAAAGGGGTCCAGTTTCTGCTTTCTTCACATGGCTAAACAGTTTTCTCAACACCATTTATTAAACAGGGAATCCTTTTCCCGTTTCTTGTTTTTGTCAGGTTTGTCAAAGATCAGATGGTTGTAGATGTGTGGCTTTGCCTATGAGGCCTCTGTTCTGTTCCATTAGTCTATTATCTCTGTTTTGGTACCAGTTCCATGCTGTTGTGATTACTGTAGCCTTGTAGTGTACTTTGAAGTCAGGTAGCGTAATGCCTCCAGCTTTGTTCTTTTTGCTTAGAATTGTCTTGGCTATGCGGGCTCTCTTTTGGTTCCTTATGAAGTTTAAGGTGTTTTTTTTTTTTTTTTTTTTGAGACGGAGTTTCGCTCTTGATACCCAGGCTGGAGTGCAATGGCGCGATCTCGGCTCACCACAATCTCCGCCTCCTGGGTTCAGGCAATTCTCCTGCCTCAGCCTCCTGAGTAGCTGGGATTACAGGCACGCGCCACCGTGCCCAGCTAATTTTTTGTATTAGTAGAGACGGGGTTTCACCATGTTGACCAGGATGGTCTCGATCTCTTGACCTCGTGATCCACCCGCCTCGGCCTCCCAAAGTGCTGGGATTACATAAGGTGTTTTTTTCCAGTTCTGTGAAGAGGGTCATAGGTAGCTTGATGGGGATAGCATTGAATCTATAAATTATTTTGGGCAGTATGGCCATTTTCACAATATTGAGTTTTCCTAACTATGAGCATGGAATGTTTTTCCATCTGTTTGTGTCCTCTCATATTTCCTTGAGCAGTGGTTTGTAGTTCTCCTTGAAGAGGTCCTTTACATCCTTTGTTAGTTGTATTCCTACACATTTTACTGTCTTTGTAGCAATTGTGAATAGCAGTTCGTACTTGACTTGACTCTGTTTAAGTCTATTATTGGTGTATAGGAATGCTTGTGATTTCTGCATATTGATTTTGTATCCTGAGACTTTGCTGAAGTTTGCTTATCAGTTTAAGGAGATTTTGGGCTGAGACAATGGGGTCTTCTAAATATACAATCATGTCATCTGCAAATAGGGAGTTTGACTTCCTCCTTTCATAATTGAATACCTTTATTTGTTTTTCTTGCCTGATTGCACTGGCTAGAACTTCCAATACTATATTGAATAGGAGTGGTGAGAGAGGGCATCCTTGTCTAGTGCCAGATTTCAAAGGGAATGCTTCCAGTTTTTTCCCATTCAGTATGATACTGACTGTGGGTTTGTCGTAAATAGCTTTTATTATTTTGAGATAAGTTCCATGGTTACATAGTTTATTGAGAGTTTTTAGCATAAAGAACTGTTGAATTTTGTCAGAGGCCTTCTCTGCATCTATTGAGATAATCATGTAGTTTTTGTCTTTGGTTCTGTTTATGTGGTAGATTACATTTATAGACTTGTGTATGTTGAACCAGCCTTGCATTCCCGGGATGAAGCCTACTTGATTGTGCTGGATAAGCTTTTTGATGTACTGTTGGATTCGGTTTGCCAGTATTTTATTGAAGATTTTTGCATCCATGTTCATCACGGATATTGGCCTGGAGTTTCCTTTTTTTGTTGAGTCTCTGTCAGGTTTTGGTATCAGGATGATGTTGGTCTCATAAAGTGATTTGGGAAGGATTCCCTCTTTTTGGATTGTTTGGAGTAGTTTCAGAAAGAGTGGTACCAGCTCCTCTTTGTATGTCTGGTAGAATTCGGCTGTGAACCCATCTGGACCTGGGCTCTTTTTGGTTAGTAGGCTATTAATTGCTGCCTCAACTTCAGCCCTTGTTATTGGTCTGTTCAGGGTTTGACTTCTTCCTGGTTTAAGAATGGGAGGGTGCAAATGTCCAGGAATTTATCCATTTCTTCCAGGTTTACTGGTTTGTGTGCATAGAGTTGTTTGTAGTAAGCTCTGATGGTAGTTTGTGTTTCTGTGGAATAGCTGGTGATATGCCCTTTATCATTTTTTAATTCATCTATTTTATTCTTCTCTCTTTTCTTTTTTATTAATCTGGCTAGTTGTCTGTCTATTTTGTTGTCTTTTCAAAAAACCAGCTCCTGGATTTATTGATTTTCTTTAAGGGTTTTTGTGTCTCTGTCTCCTTCAGTTCTGCTCTTATCTTGGTTATTTCTTGTCTTCTGTTAGCTTTTGTATTTTTTTGATCTTGCTCTCTAGCTCTTTCAATTTTGATGATAGGGTGTCGATTTTAGATCTTTCCTCACTTCTCATGTGGGCATTTATTGTTGTAAGTTTTCCTCTAGACACTTCTTTAAATGTGTCCCAGAGATTCTGGTACACTGTGTCTGCATTCTCATTGATTTCGAAGAACATCTTTATTTCTGCCTTCATTTCATTGTTTATCCAGTCAACATTCCAGAGCCAGTTGTTCAGTTTCCATGAAGTTGTGCAGTTCTCAGTTAGTTTCTCAATCCTGAGTTCTAGTTTGATTGCTCTGTGGTCTGAGAGACTTTTTTTTATAATTTTCGTTCTTTTGCATTTGCTGAGGAGTGATTTACTTCCAATTATGTGGTCAATTTTAGTATAGGTGTGATGTGGTGCTGAGAAGAATGTATATTCTGTGGATTTGAGGAGGAGAGTTCTGTATATGTCTATTAGGTTTTCTTGATCCAGATCTGAGTTCAAGTCCTGGATACCTTGTTATTTTTCTGTCTTGTTTATCTGTCTAATATTGACAGTGGAGTGTTAAAGTCTCCCACTATTGTTGTGTGGGAGTCTAAGTCTCTTTGTAGGTCATTAAGAACTTGCTTTATGTATCTGGGTGCTCCTGTATTGGGTGCATATATATTTAGGATCATTAGCTCTTCTTGTTGCATTGATCCTTTTACCATTATGTAATGCCCTTCTTTGTCTCTTTTGATCTTTGTTGGTTTAAAGTCTATTTTATCAGAGACTAGGATTACAACTCCTGCTTTTTTTTGTTCTCCACTCGCTTGGTAGATCTTCCTCCATCCCTTTATTTTGAGCCTGTGTGTATCCTTGCGTGTGAGATGGGTTTCCTGGATACAGCACACTGATGGGTTTTGACTTTTTATCCAATTTTCCAGTCTGTGTCTTTTGATTGGGACTTTTAGCCCATTTACATTAAGGTTAATACTTTATGTGTGAATTTGATCTTGCCATTTTGATGCTAGCTGGTTGTTTTGCCCATTAGTTGATGCAGTTTCTTCATTGTGTCAATGGTTTTTGCCATTTGGTACGTTTTTGGAGTGGCTGGTACTGGTTGTTCCTTTCCATGTTTAGTGTTTCTTTCAGGAGGTCTTGTAAGGCAGGCCTGGTGGTGACAAAATCTCTCAGCAATTGCCTGTTTATAAAGGATTTTATTTCTCCTTCTCTTATGAAGCTTAGTTTGGCTGGATATGAAATCCTAGGTTGAAAGTTCTTTTCTTTAAGGATGTTGAATATTGGCCCCCACTCTCTTCTGGCTTATAGGGTTTCTGCCAAGTGATCTGCTGTGAGTCTGATGGGCTTCCCTTTGTGGGTAACCCGACCTTTCTGTCCGGCTGCCCTTAGCAGTTTTTCCTTCATTTCAACCCTGGTGAATCTGACGATTATGTGCCGTGGGGTTGCTCTTCTTGAGGAATATCTTTGTGGTGTTCTCTGTATTTCCTGGACATGAATATTGGCCTGCCTTGCTAGGTTGGAGAAGTTCTCCTGACTAATACCCTGAAGAGTGTTTTCCAACTTGGATTTGTTCTCTCTGTCACATTCAGGTACACTTATCAAACGTAGATTAGGTCTTTTCACATAATCCCATATTTCCTGTAGGCTTTGTTCATTTCTTGTCACTCTTTTTTCTCTAATCTTGCCTTCTCGTTTTATTTCATTGAGTTGATCTTCAGTCTCTGATATCCTTTCTTCTGCTTTGTTGATTCGGCTGTTGAAACTTGTATATGCTTCTCGAAGTTCTTGTGTTGTGTTTTTCAGCTCCATTAAGTCATTTATATATTTCTGTAAGCTGTTTATTCTCATTAGCATTATGTCAAACGTTTTTTGAAGGTTCTTAGTTTCTTTTCATTGGGTTAGAACATGTTCTTTTAGCTCAGAGAAGTTTGTTATTATCCACCTTCTAAAGCCTGTTTCTGTCAATTCATCAGATTCATTCTCCATCCAGCTTTATTCCTTTGATGGTGATGAGTTGTGATCCCTTGGAGGAGGAGAGGTGTTCTGATTTTGGGTGTTTTCATCCTTTTTGCGCTGGTTTCTTCCCATCTTGTGGATTTATCTACCTGTGGTCATCTTTGTAGTTGGTGACTTTTGGATGAGGTCTCTGAGTGAACGTCCTTTTTGTTGATTATGAAGTTATTTCTTTCTGTTTCTTAGTTTTCCTTCTAACAGGCCCCTCTGCTGCAGGACTGCTGGAGATCCACTCCAGACCCTGCTTGCCTGGGGATCACCTCCAGTGGCTGCAGAACAGTAACGGTTGCTGCCAGTTTCTTCTTCTGTTATCTTCATCCCAGAAGGATACCCACCATTTGTTAGCCTGAGCTCTCCTTTATGAGGTGACTCTTTGGATATGCGGGGGTCAGAGAGCTGCTTGCAGAGACGGTCTGTCCCTTATAGGAGCTCAAGTGCTCCATTGTTCTGTTCAGAGCTGCTGGTCAGGTACGTTTAAGTCTGTTACAGAGGAACTCATAACAACCTTTTTTCCTAGGTGCTCTGTCTTGGGAAGGTGGGGCCATATTTATAAATTCCTGACATGCTGCTGCCTTTTTTCAGAGCTGCCCTGTCCAGCAAGGAGATAGCCTAGTCACAGTCTGCCAGCAGAGGCATTGCTGAGCTGCGATGGGCTCTGCTCAGCTGCCGTGTGAACTTTCTTGTGGTTTTGTTTATAGAGGTGTAGTTAGAACTACCTTGGTAATTGCAGTCTGCCTCAGTAGTGGCGGACTGCCTTGGTAATGGCAGACTGCTTCGGTGGTGGTGGACTGCCTCGGCAATGGTGGACGCCCTTCCCCCAACAGAGCTAGGCTGTCCCAGGTCCAGCTGTGCTTGCTGCAAAACTCTAAATCCAAAGCATTTCAGATTGCTGGTTTTTGTAGGGGTGCGACCTGCCGAGCCAGATCACCTCACTCCCTTTTTCAGCCCCCTTTTTTTCAGTTGAATGGGCGCTCTGTCTCCCAGGCATTCCAGGTGCCAGTTGAAGCGGCTGCCCAGATTTGTGTGTTTGTGCAGAGACTCGCTGTGCCGGCTGTAATAGCCAGGCCAGAGTCTGGTGGAGGTTTTCAGCCTGAGAATCTCCTGGTCTGTGGGCAGCAATAACTTGTTTGGAAATGCAGTGTTCACTCACCCTCTGTATTGTTCTCACTGGGAACTGCACTCCAGAGCTGTTCCTATTCGGCCATCTTGGATCCACCCCTTATCACGTTATTTCTAACAGGAAAGATATGCCAACTTACCAGAATTCAATGCTTATATAAAGTTGGTAGTTTTCTTTATAATATTTTAATTGACTTGCATGAAAATTTTTCTTTATTTCTCGCTTTTGATATTTGTTATGCCCCTGCCAAGTCAGACCAAAAGATTTCCTCTATGCTTTCTTAGTTTTCTTTAGTTTTTATATGAAGTTTTCTCTTTCTTTCTTCTTGATTTTTTTTTTTTTTTTGAGATGGAGTTTCACTCTTGTTTCCCACGTTGGAGTGCAATGGCACAATCTTGGCCCACCACAACCTGTGCCTCCCATGTTCAAGTGATTCTCTTGCCTCAGCCTCCTGAGTAGCTGGGATTATAGGAACCCGCACTGATGCCCGGCTGATTTTGTATTTTAATAGAGATGAGGTTTCCTCCATGTTGGTCAGGCTGGTCTTGAACTCCTGATCTCAGGTGATCCACCTGCATTGGCCTCCCAGTGTGCTGGGATTACTGGCATGAGCCACCGCGCCCGGCCTGTAACTGTATTCTTAAAGGAGTTGTGTAGGTTTCTCCTGTTCTCTGCCTCTGCTTTATTTTGTACTTTCTAAGTTTCAATAAAAGTTAATTACTCTTGTGATAATCGTGGTTTTTGTCTTTGGTTCTGTTTATGTGATGCATTATGTTTATAGATTTGTGGATGTTGAACCAGCCTTGCATCCCTGGGGTGAAGCCAACTTGATCATGATGGATAAGCTTTTTGATGTGCTGTTGAATTCAGTTTGCCAGTATTTTATTGAAGATTTTGGCATCAGTGTTCATCGTGGATACTGGCCGGAAATTTTCTTTTTTAGTTGCATCTCTGCCAGATTTTGGTATCAGGATGATGTTGGTCTCATAAAATGAGTTAGGGAGGAGTCCTTCTTTTTGTATTGTTTGGAATAGTTTCAGAAGGGGTGGTACCAGCTCCTCTTTTACCTCTGGTAGAATTTGGCTGTGAACCTGTCTGCTCCTGGACTTTCTTTGCTTGGTAGGCTATTAATTGCTGCCTCAAATTGAGACCTTGTCATTAGTCTATTTAGGAATTCAACTTCTTACTGGTTTAGTCTTGGGAGGGTGTCAGTGTTCAGGAATTTATCCATTACTGGTTTATTTGCACAGAGGTGTTTGTAGCTCATCATCTGGTCATTAGAGACATGCAGATTAAAACCACATTGAGATACCACCTCATACCAGTTAGAATGGTGATCATTTAAAAATCAGGCAACAACAGATGCTGGAGAGGTTGTGGAGAAACAGGAACGCTTTTACACTGTTGATGGGAGTGTAAATTAGTTCAACCATTGTGGAAGACAGTGTGGCGATTCCTTAAGAATCTAGAAATAGAAATACCATTTGACCTAGCAATCCCATTACTGGGCATATACCCAAAGGATTATAAATCATTCTATTATAAAGACATCTGTACACGTATGTTCATTGCGACACTGTTCACAATAGCAAAGACTTGGAACCAACCCAAATGCCTGTCAATGATAGATTGGATAAAGAAAATGTGGCACATATACACCATGGAATACTCTGCAGCCATAAAAAAGGATGAGTTCATGTCCTTAGCAGGGACATGGATGAAACTGGAAACCATCTTTCTCAGCAAACTGATACGAGAACAGAAAAACTAAACACCACCTGTTCTCACTCATAAGTGGGTATTGAACAATGAGAACACATGGACACTGGGATGGGAACATCTCACACCGGGGCGTGGGGGCTGGGGAAGAATAGCAGGGGGTCGGGGAATTGGGGAGGAATAGCTTTAGAAATACCTAATGTAGATGATGGGGTGATGGATGCAGCAAACCACCACCGTGGCACATGTATACCTATGTAACCTGCACAGTCTGCACATGTACCCCAGAACTTAAAGTATAATAAATAAATTTTTTTAAAGTTAATTACTCTTTTAGTTAAGAAAAATGCCAAAAATAGACAAAATTAGAGTGCATAATTAAATGAATCTCCATATTCCTATAATGTAGGTTAAAGATTTTATCACACTTGCTTTGTCTACACAATTTTTCTTTTCTCTTTCCCCCTGAAATTTTTTATTTTTGAGATGGGGTCTTGCTCTGTTGCCCAGGCTGGAGTGCAGTGATGTCATTTTGGCTTACTGCAACCTCCACCTCCCGAGTTCAAGCAACTCTCCTGCTGCAGCCTCCCAAGTCGGTGGGAATATAGGCGTGTGCCACCACACCCAGCTAATTTTTGTGTGTGTATTATTTCTAGAGATGGAGTTTCACCACATTGGCCAGGCTGGTCTTGAACTCCTGACCTCAAGTGATCAGCCTGCCTTGGCCTCCCAAAGTGCTGGGATTACAGGTATAAGCCACTGTGCCTGGCCCCACTGAAATATTTTAAAGCAAATCTAGCTATGGTGGTGTTTCAGTTCTGTATGCATTTCTAAAAATGACTTCCTTACATATTTGCTATTATCAAATTGATAAAATAATAAAATTCCTCAAAATCGTGTAATAACTATTCCATATTTCATTCAGTTGTCTAAAAAATGTTGAGGTTTTTTGTGTTTTTAATTTGTTTGAATCTATATCCAAATAAGATTTACACATTGTTTTTATTGTCTATTAAGAGTATTTTAATCTAAAGTGATACCATATATATACTCTCATGCTGCTGACTTGTTTTAGAGCAAGTTTTTTTATAATTTTTTTTTATTATAAGTTCCGGGATACATGTGCAGAACGTGCAGGTTTGTTACATAGGTATACATGTGCCATGGTGATTTGCTGCACCCATCAACCCGTAAGCTACATTAGGTATTTCTCCTAATGCTGTTGCTCCCCTAGCCCCCAACCTCCCAATAGGCCCCAGTGTGTGATGTTCCCCTCCCTGTGTCCTTGTGTTCTCATTATTCATCTCCCACTTATGAGTGAGAACATGCAGTGTTTGATTTTCTGTTCCTGTGTTAGTTTGCTGAGAATGATGGTTTCCAACTTCATCCATGTCCCTGCAAAGGACATGAACTCATCCTTTTTTATGGCTGCATAGTATTCCATGGTGTATATGTGCCACATTTTCTTTATCCAGTCTATCATTGATGAGCATTTGGGTTGGTTCCAGGTCTTTGCTATCGTCAACAGTGCTGCAGTAAACATTCGTGTGCATGTGTCTTTGTAGTAGAAAGATTTATAATCCTTTGGGTATCTACTCAGTAATGGGATTGCTGGCTGGGTCAAATCGTATTTCTGGTTCTGGTTCCTTGAGGAATCGCCACACTGTCTTCCATAATGGTTGAACTAATTTACACTCCCACCAGCAGTGTAAAAGCATTCCTTTTTCTCCATGTTCTCTCCAGCATCTGTTGTTTCCTGACTTTTTAATGATTGCCATTCTAACTAGCATGAGATGGTATCTCAATCTGGTTTTGATTTGCATTTCTCTTATGACAAGTGATGATGGTCTTTTTTTTATATGTTTGTTGGCTGCATAAATGTCTTCTTTTGAGATGTGTCTGTTCATATCCTTCACCTACTTTTTGACTGGGTTGTTTTTTTCTTGTAAATTTCTTTAAGTTCCTTGTAGATTCTGGATATTAGCCCTTTGTCAGATGGATAGATTGCAAAAATTTTCTCCCATTCTGTAGGTTGCCTCTTCACGCTGATAATAGTTTATTTTGCTGTGCAGAAGCTCTTTAGTTTAATTAGATCCCAAAATTTGTCAGTTTTGGCTTCTGTTGTTTTAGTCACGAAGTCTTTGCCCTTGCCTATATCCTGAATGGTATTGCATAGGTTTTCTTCTAGGGTTTTTAGGGTTTTATGTCTTACATTTAAGTCTTTAATCCATCTTGAGTTAATTTTTGTATAAGATGTAAGGAAGGGGTCCAGTTTCAGTTTTCTGCATATGGCTAGCCAGTTTACCAAATACCATTTGTTCAATAGGGAATCCTTTCCCCATTGCTTATTTTTTTGTCAGGCTTGTCAAAGATCAGATAGTTGTAGATGTGTGGCATTATTTCTGAGGCCTCTGTTCTTTTCCATTGGTCTATATATCTGTTTTTGTACCGTAGCCTGATAGTATAGTTTGAAGTCAGGTAGCATGATGCCTTCAGCTTTGTTCTTTTTGCTTAGGATTATCTTGGCTATACGGGCTCTTTTTTGGTTCCATACGAAATTTAAAGTGGTTTTTTGTTTCTAATTCTATGAAGAAAGTCAATGGTAGCTTGATGCAGGGGGATAGCATTGAATCTATAAATTACTTTGGGCTGTATGACCATTTTCATGCTTGATTCTTCCTATCCATGAGCATGGAATGATTTTCCATTTTTCGTCCTGTCTTATTTCCTTGAGCAGAGGTTTGTAGTTCTCCTTGAAGAGATCCTTCACATCCCTTGTTAGTTGTATTCCTAGGCAATTTATTCTCTGTAGCAATTGTGAATGGGAGTTTACTCTTGATTTTTCTCTCTGTTTGTCTATTATTGGTGTATAAGAACGTTTGTGATTTTTGCACATTGATTTTGTATCCTGAGACTTTGCTGAAGTTGCTTATCAGCTTAAGGAGATTTTGGGCTAGACAATGGGGTTTTCTAAATACACAATCATGTCATCTGCAAACAGAGACAATTTGACTTCCTCTTTTCATATTTGATACCCTTTATTTCTTTCTCTTGCCTGACTGCCCTGGCCAGAACTTCCAATACTGTATTGAATAGGAGTGGTGAGAGAGGCATCCTTGTCTTTTGCTGGTTTTCAAAGAGAATGCTTCCAGCTTTTGCCTGTTCAGTATAATATTGGCTGTGGGTTTGTCATAAATAGCTTTTATTATTTTGAGACACATTCCATCATTATCTAGTTTATTGAGAGTCTTTAGCGTGAAGGGGTGTTAAATTTTATCCAAGGCCTTTCTTGCATCTTTTGAGATAATCATGTGGTTTTTCTCTTTGGTTCTGTTTATGTGACGGATTACATTTATTGATTTGCATACCTTGAACCTGCCTTGCATCCTAGGGATGAAGCTGACTTGATCTTGGTGGATAAGCTTTTTGATGTCCTGCTAGATTCGGTTTGCCAGTGTTTTACTGAGGAATTTTGCATCGATGTTCATCAGATATTGGCCTGAAATTTTCTTTTTTTGGTGTTTCTGTGCCAGGTTTTGGTATCAGGATGATGCTGGCCTCTGAAAATGAGTTAGGGAGGATTTCCTCTTTTTCTATCATTTGGAATAGTTTCAGAAGGAATGGTACCAGCTCCTTTTTGTACCTCTGGTAGAATTCAGCTGTGAATCCGTGTGGTCCTGGGCTTTTTTTTTGGGTTGGTAGACTGTTAATTACTGCCTCAATTTCAGAACTTGTTATTGGTCTATTCAGAGATTCAACTTCTTCCTGGTTTAGTCTTGGGAGGGTGTATGTGTCCAGGAATTTATCTGTTTCTTCTAGATTTTCTAGTTTATTTGCGTAGAAGTGTTTATAGTATTTTCTGATGGTAGTTTGTATTTCTGTGGGATCAGTGATGACATCCCCTTTATCATTTTTTGTTGTGTCTGTTTGATTCTTTTTTATTAGTCTGGCTGGCAGTCTGTTTTGTTAGTCTTCTCATAAAACCTCCTCCTGGATTTACTGATATTTTGAAGGGTTTTTTGTGTCTCACTCTCTTCGGTTCTAGAGCAAGTTTTTTTTTTAAGGAGTTTCTTTGACTACTTACTTGTGATATTATTTAAACTTTTGCTTGTCTACTATATTTTCTGTAAAGCAGAAGTTAGCTCTAGACACTTGATGAGATCAGGGTTCAACATTCGAGGTGATGCTGTGTACTTCATATGTATCATATCAGAAAAAAAAAAACCTTGGATATCTCACTTTTAGTCATAGTAAGATTTGGAAGATTCAGTTGGTGATGTCATTATAGTTTGATAGCTTTTAGTCACAGCATTTTCCAGGGCTTATCTGGGCTTATCTCATGGCTTCTTCCGTTGAATATTGTTGATCTTAAACCAATTATTTCATTAGTGATTGAAAAATGATGATTTTCCAATTTTATCACTTCCCATTTGTTTATTAGCTGGAAAGCATCTGTGAAGAAAAGCATTTATCTACTGGAGCTATTGGATTACTTTGAAAAACAGTTTTTTTTTGAAAAGGGGTTAAGTGCTTAGTTCTTTCCTTTTAATTGACAGTTTCAGAATAAGGAGTCTGTGCCCTGGTTATCTCCAGCTTCTACTGTTGAATTTGTTGTTGTTGTTTGGATTTATTTGTTTTTTAAGTATCAGTATGAACTCATTTTAAGAAAACTCTTTAATGAATAATAGTATACATACAGAGAAGTACTCATATAACTGATGGATTTTTATGTATGCAGCATATTTCAAGCCATTGTAGTGATTTTTTTTAAATGCTTACATAGTCTTATATTAGGCTAGTAAGGACCATTTCAAGTAGGTCCTGAGTCCTTTTGACATAACCTCGTTATTGTAATAGTTTACTTCCTTTTAGTCACAGCATTTTCCAGGGCTTATCTGAGCTTATCTTGTAGAAATCGTTTGCAAGACTGGAATTATCTGTCCAAACTGTTTTTTTTTTTTTAAATACTTTAAATTCTGGGATACACGTGCAGAACGTGCAGGTTTGTTACATAGGTATACATGTGCCATGGTGGTTTGCTGCACCCATCAGCCTGTCATTTGCGTTAGGTATTTCTCCTAATTGCTACCCTTCCCCTATCCCTCACCCACAGACAGGCCCCAGTGTGTGATGTTCCCCTCCCTGTGTCCATGTGTTGTTCTCATTGTTCAACTCCCACTTACGAGTGAGAACATGCAGTGCCAAACTGTTTCTTTCAATTTTTACTCTAGCAGTGCTCATTACCAATGAGTTGTCATTATGAGTTGTCATTATGAGTTTTCATTATTAAGGAAAGCTTTTATCATCCTGCATAGATCTCATTTTCATTTATGAAGAATATAATTGTCAACAGGAAAAATTATATATACAAATAATGTCTTTTCTTTAAAAAATACGTGCAATTCCTACCAAATCTCTTCTTTACCCTACTGCTTCTCCTTCCTCCACAACTTCAGTGTTTTTAATGCTGTTTTCATACAGGAAAAGCAGGATGAATGTTTATTATTTCCTTTTCATTGCCACTTTCCCAAATAAGGAGTGAGTGTCTTGAGTTACTCCAGGCACATCCCATGAGGCCGGCTTGCACTTTTTATGCTCAGGACCCCACTTCCTTCCCTTCTCTCCTCCTTCCATTCTTCTGCTTTTCTTTTCTTTTCTTTCCTTTCTTTTTTATGTAAACTCTTTTGGTATTTTTGTGAACTCATAGTTTGTAATATGGTAAATGTATTTTAACAAATTTTATTTAGTTTTATTCTTTGATGCTCAAACTGTCCCCTCTTTGACCAATAGGTATCCTTTCATGTTATCGTTTGTGTACCTTTGACAAAACCTTATTAGTCCTTGATAGCTATCTAACTTTTGGCAGAAAAATTATATAAAACTCCTCCTGAAAGTCTTTCTTGCCTTTTCCTCCCAACTTCCATGCATAAAAAGAGGTGATGGCAGCTTTTAAAAAGTGTTTTCTTAACTCCATAAAAACATGCTAATTTAAATATCCTCTTTTCTTTTGAATAATAGGATACCGCCCACCACCGTTTTCAGAAAAGTTCTTTCTAGTAGTAATTGAAAAGGACAGCAATAATAACTCTATTCTCCATATGTGGCATCTTCATCTTAAATCTGTACAAGCCTGTTTAGGTAAGTAATTTTAGTTTTATACAGAGATGATGCATAATAAATTCATTTTATAGAATATGCTTTACTTTGGTTAATACTATAAAATGAAGTTCTAATAAACTGTAAATTGAGTTGCTGAATTGAAAGGTCTCTGCTAAACCTTTAATTACAAGGTCATAAATCATTAATGAAACTGGTTAATCCTAAAAACCAGTCTATGAGCACATTAGAAATATTGAAAAAAATAAAAGCTTGGTTTATTGTTTTCAGTGAATATTTATTGAGTGGATATTATGACTGTTCTAGATGCTCATAGAACTAATATTGTACTTTTTTATTAATACACATTCCCATCCAATACAGTGTACATTGTCGCTTTATCATCAATAAGAGAAGCAGATTTGCTGTTTGATAAAATATGATTGAGTGCCTGTGGCTTATAAGCAGAACTGTTTTTGTAGACATTGAGAAATACAGGCCAGGCATGGTGGCTCGTGCCTGTAATCCCAGCACTTTGGGAGGCTAAGGCAGGACGATTGCTTGAGCCCAGCAATTCAAGATTAGCCTGGGCAATATAGTGAGACTTCAATTCTACAAAAAAAAAAAATTAGTCAGGTGTGGTGGTGCGTGCCTGTACTTAGGAGGCTGAGATGGGAGCATTGCTTGAGCCCTGGAGGCAGAGGCTGCAATGAGCCAAGACTGTGCCACTGCACTCTAGCCTGGGTGCTAAAGTAAGACCCTGTCTCAAAAAGAAGAAGAAAAAGAAATGCAATTGTGATTAAAAATTATTTCAACCATTCTTTTGCTGTACACATTTAGATTAATCTCTAAACCAATTGGGAAATCTGTACTATGAAGCAAAGAAATGATCATAGATTTTTTTAAAACAAACTTTTACTTTTTGAGAGATAATTGTTAAATTGAAGAACTTGCATGGATAGCCATATCACATGGAATCTGCTTTGAACTGGTAACTCAAAATATTTGAGATGTAAGAAGATGTATTATTTATTGTAATTATATTATTTAATTGATTTTATACAACTTTCTGTACAACATTTAATACAGTGAAAGAATAACGTACTTTTTTGTTGACATGTATTATGTATTATCATATAACTTTGTAAGTAGCAGTTCTATCTGGGCCATGAACTGGTGTTAGAAAAGCCAAATTATTTGACAGAACCTTTACCTTCACCTAGTTGAGCCTAATCTTTTTGAGGCACCAGGAATTTAAAAATTCTTTCAAAGCCTTTGGAGTTAATTCTTTGCATTATATGTTGTTTGATAGAAATGCAAGAGAAGGGATCTAAAACTAGTTCATCAGGAAGAGATTCACCCAGCAGAGAATATAGTAATTTGTAGAACTGGGCACAGAGATGGGAATGGCTCTGAAGAGATTTATATAGGTAGTAACAGATCCTTGTGGGAGGACAGGAACTGTGTGATACTATTTGTCCCCACTGCTTATGAGGCGAGTGTCTCACTAAAGCCATGACTACAGTAGAGTTGCTTGCCTACCCTGTTTGTGACAGCAGCAGGTCACAGACAGTGATACTACATTGCTTCAAAATACCTTGAAAAGAAGATTTGAAATGTTCAAACTCTCTATATAGAGGCAAATAATTTACTCTTTTTCAGCTGTGATAGAAAGCATCCGTCTTTTTGTTCTAATGTTTGCTGCAGATTTAACAATGTATGTTGCCATCCACATTTAATGCCTGAATTTACCACAGTATTGAATATCCTATTAGAAGATAAATGATTGGTTTAAATTTTGTTAGAGAAGGAAACATGTTGAGTGCCTTCTGGGTGCCAGGCGCTGAGATGGGTGCTTCATATATGTGAGATAGATATTATTTCACTTACTAATGGAGCAAGGTTAAGTAACTTGACCAAGTCCCATTTATATAGTTTGTCACAGAACCAAGTTTCAAAATCAGGCCTTGCTGACTCTAAAGTCTGCTTTTTGTTTTTTTGAGATAGAGTTTCGCTCTTGTTGCCCAGGCTGGAGTGCAGTGGCATGATCTCTGCTCACTGCAACCTCTGCCTCCCGAGTTCAAGCAGTTCTCCTGCCTCAGCCTCCCAAGTAGCTGGGATTATAGGCATGTGCCACCATGCTGGCCTAATTTTGTATTTTTAGGAGAGGCAAGGTTTCTCCATGTTGGTCAGACTGGTCTTGAACTCCCAACCTCAGGTGATCCTCCCGCCTCGGCCTCCCAAAGTGCTGGGAATACAGGAGTGAACCACTGGATCCGGACAAGTCTTTGCTTTTTTTCTGTTCTTATTTTCTTTCTTAGCATGAGATATATGTTAGAAAATTGCATGATTTACAGGAAGAGAGACGATGTAGTTTAACCTTATTTTGCTGGTGAGAAAGTAGCCAGAGGTGGTGAAGTGCCTGGCCTAAGGAAACACATCTCATTACTGATAGAGTCAGGAGTGGGACTCCTGTCTTTTGCCTACTGATTGAAGTTTGTAGTCTTACTACATTTTACAAAAAAATGTTTTCATATTTCTTACTTAGTGGCCTGTCATTATAAGATAGAGTGACATGTTTAACAGAAACAAAAGAGGATTGATTATTATTTATTGGATATTCTGGTGCTCCTTGAGATGTATAAGGCAATAACATGTCATCCCTGCCTTTAATGAATTTGTGGTCCAATGGGGAGAGACAGACACACAAATAAATAAATAAACGAATGTATGTATGTATGTAGAGTATCTTTTATGTGTCACAAAAGAACAGATAACTGACTCCAGTGAGATTTACACTCACTGGAAATTCTTTGGAAGATCAAGTCAATAATGGCTTACAGAGCCAGTCAACTAATACTATCTTAAGTTTTCTTAGAACTTTTACTTTGTTTATTCTTGAAATCATTCTCTGGTTTGAGTACTTGATAGGAGGTTTCTAGTCTAGTGTCTTCTTTGCCCCTAGCTAATTATATGGCCTCAGGAAAACCACTAAGCTCTCTAAGTTTAAATTTCTTAACCTAAAAGTGAGGCAGTACATTGTTATTTCTTAAAGTTTGGTTCATGATCCATCTGTTTTGAAACACCTGTGCTGCTTTACCAGGATCTACCCCAAATCATCTAAATCAGTTTCTCTGTGGTTAGGCCTGAGAATTTGCATGTTAAGATTCCTCAAACTTTTAATGTGTTTTAAAGGGTGAATACACTGGACTGTATACGGATTTTTTTTAGCTTTTACATGTTGCAATTCTTCCCTGACAGTCTCCCATGATGGAGTCAGTACTAAGAAAGAGTAAAATTGTAAAAAAAAAAAAAAAATTTAAGCTTATTAGGGTAACTAAGCAAAAGTTTGAAAATTGACCTTGTCTCCAAATTATTTTTAAAAAAATTTTTATTGCTGCATAATAATTATACACACTTATGGGGTACATGTGATATTTTGATGCGTGTATAGAATATGTAATGATCAGGGTATTTAGGATATTCATTACCCTGAAATTTATTGTTTCTTTGGGTTGGGAACATTTCATATCTTCTCTTGTAGTTATTTTGAAATATATAATGTTGTTAACTGTAGTCATTCTGTGCTATCAAACACTAGAACTTATTTCTTCTGTCTAACTTTATGTTTGTACCTATTAAACAGCCTCTTTACCTGCCCCACAACCCTTCCCATTCTCTGGTATCTATTATTCTATTCTCTACCTCTATGAGATCCACTTTCTTAGCTCCCAAATATGAGTGAAAGAATGTGTGATATTTGTATTTTTGTGCCTGGCTTATTTCACTTAACATAATGACCTTCAGTTTCTAACTGTGTTGCTGCAAATGACAGGATTTTATTCTTGTTTATGGCTGAAGAATATTCCATTGTGTATATATACCACATTTTCTTTATCCATTTATTTGTTGATGGATATTAGGTTGATTTTATATCTTGGCTGTAGTGAATAGTGTTACAATAAATGTAGGGGTGCAGTTATCCTTTTGATAGACTGATTTTCTTTCCTTTGGATAAATACGTAGTAGTGAGATTGCTGAGTCATATGGTCATTCTGTTTTTAAAAAAGTTCTCTTTTCTCTGTATCCTCATCTCCAAAATACTTTGTTTTTGATATGGAGTTTCGCTCTTGTTGCCCAGGCTGGAGTGCAATGGTGCGATCTCAGCTTACCACAACCTTTGCCTCCTGAGTTAAAGCGATTCTCCTGCCTCAGCCTCCCAAGTAGCTGGGATTACAGGTGTGCACCACCATGCCTGGCTAATTTTGTATTTTTTAGTAGAGATGGGGTTTCTCCATGTTGGTCAGGTTGGTCTTGAACTCCTGACCTCATGTGATCTGCCTGCCTCGGCCTCCCAAAGTACTGGGATTACAAGCGTGAGCCACTGCAGCCAGCCTACCTCCAAAATGTTTTTAAGAAGATATGTTTCTTAAATAATAATAAAATAATATTGTAGCTCTTATTTATAGTAATGATATAAATACGTTTTGTAATTTTATAATTTATTTTTAAAGCTAAAACTTCAGAAGGTGCTTCCTCTGAGAATCTACTTTCAGTCCCTGGACAGAAGAATATAGATTCTTCTCCAGAAACCTCTCCTAGTGTGAGCCCCATGCCACATTCTTCGTCAATTGCCAATCTTCAAACTGCCAGTAAACTTATTCTAAGTTCTAGACTGGTGTATAGCCAACCCCTTGATCTCCCAGAATCAGTTGAAGTAATAAGAGCAACACCTTCAGCAGGTAAGGTCACTTCAGGATTGGGCAGTGGTAGCTTAGAGTGTTAAAATGTATGAACTCTTTAGTGGATAAAATAGATGAACTCTTCTGAAATATGTGCTATGTTGACATTAAAATAAAGATTTATATTCTGTTAATGATGTCTAGATGTTTAGAAATATGTCTTTATTAGAAATAATTTCCTGGCCGGATGCGGTGGCTCATGCCTATAATCCCAGCACTTTGGGAAGCTGAGGTGGGTGGATCACCTGAGGTCAGTAGTTCAAGACCACCCTGGCTAACATGGTGAAACCCCATCTCTACTGAAAATACAAAAGTTAGCCGGGCATGTTGACGCATGCCTGTAATCTCAGCTATTTGGGAAGCTGAGGCAGGAAAATTGCTTGAACCTGAGAGGTAGAGGTTGCAGTGAGCTGAGATCGCACTGCCGCACCCAGCCTGGGTGACAGAGCGAGAAAAAAGGGAAAAAAAGTTTCCTGTGATAAATATAATCAGCTTGACAGAAAATAGTGTAAATATTTTAATGTGAGGTGTCTTGCCTACCATGTTAGTAAAATTTTGAAGAACAAATATGTTCATTTGTAAATCACTGAAGCTTTTTTTCTTAAATTTAAAACTTTTCATCCACATGTGCTAATAGTGCCTCGCTTTTGTTAAGAATGTTTGAACAAGGGTTGGCAGATACTCTGAGGAAATATGTAGGATAGAAGACTATAGTTTGACTGGTCTGGAATGATACTGACTTTAGCAAGGTGTTAAGATAATTTAGAGGGCAAGACTGACAGCTGCGTTTAAAGTGATCTGCTACTTGAAGAATTTTAATTGGGGAGTTTCTAGAATAGTGTTTTTGGGAAACCAAAATTGGAGGTTCAGGCAGGGCTGTTAACAATTACTGGGGAATTTTAATCAGTATGGGTTTCTTCTTATTCATCCCTAAGACAGGTTTGCATTCACAGTTGGAAAGATCGTATTGAGAAGAGCTTTTGTGGCTGGTGCATATCTAGGCCAGTTTGTTAATCTTTCAAAATGTCTGAAAGGTTTGGATTATACTCAACTAAGTTTATTGGAGTTCATAATAACAAATTATATTTTACAGAGGCCTTATAAAATGTCTTATTTTATGATAATATTCTAGGGGAAACAGTAACTGATCTCAGTTGTTTAGATGGAGCAGGCTCAGATGGTCAAGTAGGTTTTCCACTGTTAATGAAATTACTGGTGGATTGAAACTCGAATCCAGATCTTCTGACCTCAGATCTTAATCTCTGTATCCCCTTGTCTTACAGTTGACAACAGATATGCATTGTTAATCTTTGGCAGTCAGGAATAGATAAGAGGGTTCTAGTTCAGTGCTAAGAGAGGATGAATTAAACTTGGTAAAAGGGTGAGATCTATTGGTCTGTTTTGCTGCCTGAAAAAACATTTGATGTACCACATGGGGTCTGGATTATTTGAGGGAAGGTTGGGGGGATTTGAAAGGCAAATTGTAAAACTAAGTTAAGTATTCATGATGAAAATGATTAAATATATAGTATGAAAGTCTACGGGGGCATTTTGTGGTGAAGGTAATATAAATTATAGAAACACATTGATTAAGGGTTGATTTGTTTCAGTGCTTTTGAGTTTTATTTTAATTAAATGCTTGCCTCATGTAAACTTAATTACCTAAAAGCAAATTAAGTGATTATTATTGCATACCTTGATTTCACTGATGGGCCCTTTAAGACCTTTATAGCTATGTTGGCCAATGGACATTTAGTGTGGGATACTTGTTAAGAGGAAGACTGCTGAGTTATTCTGAAGAAGCTCATAGTGACTTTGAATTCATCACATTCTAGAATTTGATTATTACTATGTTATTTTGTGGCTTTATTATTATAACTGTTTGCTTTTCTTTTTTAAGGTCATCTGAGTTCTTCTTCAATTTATCCAGTGTGCCTTGCACCTTATTTAGTGGTTACAACTTGTTCTGACAATAAAGTACGCTTCTGGAAATGTTGTATGGAAACCAACCCAGAATGTAATAAAAGTGAAGAGAAAGAAATTTATCATTGGAAGAGATGGCCTTTGATGAATGATGAAGGAGAAGATAATAGCAGTACAGTGAGCATTGTGGGAAGACCAGTTGCGGTTAGCTGTTCATACACAGGTCGCCTTGCAGTGGCTTATAAGCAACCTATCCACCATAATGGTTTTGTTTCTAAAGAATTTTCTATGCATGTTTGTATATTTGAGTGTGAATCTACAGGAGGGTCAGAGTGGGTTTTGGAACAAACAATTCATCTTGATGATTTGGTTAAGGTTGGGAGTGTACTTGATTCAAGGGTCAGTGTCGACAGTAATCTGTTTGTATATAGCAAGTCAGATGCACTCTTGAGCAAGGATAAATATCTTATTCCGAATATCAAACATTTAGTACATTTGGACTGGGTATCAAAAGAAGATGGCTCCCACATTCTTACGGTGGGGGTTGGTGCTAATATCTTCATGTATGGAAGGCTTTCAGGAATTGTGACTGAGCAAACCAACAGTAAGGATGGAGTAGCTGTCATTACTTTACCACTAGGTGGTAGTATCAAGCAAGGAGTTAGGTCAAGATGGGTTCTTCTCAGATCTATAGACTTGGTATCTTCTGTTGATGGTACTCCTTCACTGCCTGTTTCTCTCTCTTGGGTAAGAGATGGGATATTGGTGGTAGGAATGGATTGTGAAATGCATGTATATGCACAGTGGAAGCATGCTGTCAAATTTGGAGACACTGAAGCTGATAGTCCTAATGCAGAAGAGGCAGCAATGCAAGATCATTTGGCCTTTAAATCTAATATGCTGGCAAGAAAAAGTATTGTTGAAGGAACAGCTATTTCTGATGATGTCTTTTGTTCACCAACTGTAATTCAAGATGGTGGCTTATTTGAGGCTGCACATGTACTTTCCCCTACTCTTCCACAATATCATCCAACTCAGCTGTTAGAATTGATGGATTTAGGGAAAGTTAGAAGGGCTAAAGCCATTCTCTCTCATTTAGTAAAATGTATTGCAGGTGAAGTAGCAATAGTTCGAGATGCTGATGCTGGAGAAGGAACTAAGCGACATCTTTCTCGAACTATTAGTGTAAGTGGCAGTACAGCAAAGGAAACAGTCACCTTAGGAAAAGATGGTACTCGAGATTATACTGAGATAGATTCTATCCCTCCACTGCCACTATATGCATTACTTGCTGCAGATCAAGATACATCCTACAGAATTTCAGAAGAAAGTACAAAGATACCACAGAGCTATGAAGATCAGACAGTAAGTCAACCAGAGGATCACTATTCAGAGCTGTTTCAAATGCAGGACATAACAACGGATGATATTGATTTAGAGCCTGAAAAGAGAGAAAACAAATCAAAAGTAATAAATCTTTCTCAATATGGACCAGCTTACTTTGGCCAAGAACATGCAAGGGTTCTTTCAAGTCATCTTATGCACTCAAGTCTACCAGGCCTTACCCGTTTGGAGCAGATGTTCCTTGTAGCTTTGGCTGATACAGTGGCTACTACCAGTACTGAGCTTGATGAAAGCAGAGATAAGAGCTACTCAGGTAAATATTCACACTAAAAATCTATAAAGTTCTACCTAATAGAAATATTTGTATTATCTGTATACTGATTCCTTTATTGAATTACTGTCTTAATTTTCAAACTTTGCAGGGAAGAGACCTCCTTAATAGGCAATTACATAATATGCTCAGTTAGAAAAGACAGTTGAGGCAGACGTGAATGCATGGATTTGTGAGATCCATGTGTATTCTCTCATGAGTTTTTACACTGAAACCTTTGTGTCATTTTGGATTTATAATCTCTTGTTTTTTTGTGTGTTTCTGGGTTTTTTGTCTGTTTTTTTGAGACAGGGTCTTGCTTTGTTGCCCAGTCTGGAGTTCATTGGTACAGTCATGGCTCACTGTAGCCTTAACCTCTCAGGCTCAAGTACTCTTCCCACCTCAGCCTCCTGAATTGCTGGGACCACAGGTGTGCACCACCATGGGGCCCAGCTAATTTCTTTTTATTTTTTTGTAGGCACTAGGTCTCCCTACATTGTCCAGGCTAGTCTCAAACTCCTAAGCTCAAGCAGTCTTCCTGCCTTGGCCTCCCACAGTGCTGGGATTATAGGCATGAGCCACCATGGGTTGGCCAAGTCTCTTGTTTTTTAAAACAGATTGATCCCTATGATTTCTTTCTTTGGTAATAATGGTCCATTTGTTAATGCTACTATGGAATCATGAGGCTTATTTATTGGGAGCTCATGGGCTCAACTTGTTGATCTTCCCATTTCTAGCCATAAACAACTATTTACAATTACCTAATTTTCTCCAAAAAGTCTCTTCAGAGAGGTTTCCATACAGTTAATGTCATACATATTTTGCCTAATTCATTCTGTAACTAGAAAATTTTTGGCTGCCTCCTGGAACTAGATTCCATTCTTTTATGCACATAGTTCAGGGTAATGGTATTGATTGTAAATGATGGCATTGGCAAAATAAACTGAAAATTAATGATCAAAATTTCATTCAATAAATATTGTGGAAGAGTGAAAAATTGCTATATTTCAGGCAATTTAGATACTTAATCATATTTATCAGTCTTCTAGCAGGTGGCTATTATTATGTTTAACTTTATAGATGAAGACACTGATCCTTAAGAAATTAAGGGATTCATCTGAGATTACATAGGCATTAAGGAGTATAAGTTGGGCTCATATATGAATAAATTGTTGACTCCAAGCCTGTACTCTTTTAAAACTATTTCATAATTTCCAGATGTGTGGTGGAAAGCCAGCTGGAAACTATCTCTTCATATAAATTTAAATCCTTATAGTATATCCCCTATAATTTTGTCTTCTGCAGGTTAAAATAAACAGAGACCTTCTAGGGTTTTGCCTGTGACTTATTTTCTATAACTTTTAATTGGAAAAAAAAAAATCTTAACCACTATGAGGTTGTATGCAATAGAGTGCGATTCTTCACAGAACAACCTTAAGCTTGTGTTTAAAATATATTAGTTTTTACTATGGGACATTAAAGTAGGCATGCCATAATCCGTGAAAAATAGTTTACACTTTCTAATACAAAACTGTAGCATTGTCTAAGCAATATACAAATAGTATCCTAGACACAGTGGACATTCATGAGGTAACAATGCAGGAATGAATGTCTCCATTTCACAGGTGGGAAACTGAAGCTCAGATTGAATGAGTTACACATCTCAGTAAATAGATTATAGTCATTCTTGACTCTGCTTTCTCTCATACCCCATATCCAGTTCGTTGGCAAATGCTGTCGGTTCTATTAATATCCAGAATCCAGTAATCAATTCTCATTACTTTTGCAGTTACTACTCTGGTCCAAGTCCCTGTCATCTCCTAACTGCTTATACTTGTTACCTCTGTTCGTTCTTTGCTTGGGAACTGGTGATTCTTTTAAAACCAAATCACATTAAATCTCTCCTCTGCTCAACATATACCAGTGCCTTCCTATCTCACTTTAGAATAAAAGTTAAGAACCTTACAGTGGCCAAAAGGCCTCACACGATCTGTGCTCATTTCTGCTCTACTAGAATGCTCTTCTTCCAGATTCATGCATGGCTCATTTCTTTACTTCCTCAGATTGCTGCTGGCATGTCATCTGATTGAAGAGTTCTTTCTTGGCCACACTGTGTAAAATAGAACTCTCATACTCCAGCATTCCCTGTCTCTTAGTCCTGCTTTATTTCCCTTCATAGCATTAATTTCCACATCCTATTTGTTTATTGTTTGTCTCTGCTTTCCAAAGTGTGATCTCCATGAGAGTAGGGACTTTGCCTTATTCACTGCTCAATTCCCAGTACCTGCAGGGTTCCTCACATGTAATAGATGCTTGATTTGTTGAATGAATAAATGGACAAATGAGCATGGTGGTTCACACCTGTAATGGCAGCACTTTGAGGTGGGATGTTTGCTTGAGGCCAGGACTTTTAGACCAGCTTGGGCAATGTAACGAGATCCCATGCCTATAGACAGATAGATAGGTATTAGGTTGGTGCAAAACTAATGGCAAAACCACAAATACTTTTGCAACAGCCTAATAGCTAGCTAGCTAAATAGATAGATGGATAGATAGGTGGATGGATTGATATAGGTAATGGGAAACAGAGCTGGGGCTTGCCCTTTGGTAATTTTAAAACTTTTGCTTTTTTTCTGGAAAATATTTGATTCTCGAAGTGTCAGTTATTGGGCTAGGTGCTGTCAGTATTTTTGCTTTCCTTTTATCCAGCAGTGGCTATAGTTTTGGTTAAACTTGTCACAGCTTCATATTTGGACTAAGTGGAATTAAATTTGTGTAAGTAAATTTGTAGAATCAAGGTGAAGGTTCAACTTAACCCTGTAGCACTAACTAGCCTGGGGATTCAAATTTCAAATCTTTGATAGTACTGTATTTCAGTTAATTTAACAAAGGTAGAAAATATTACCTGTTTAAATATATGAAAAATGATTTCATATCAGTTATGTAATCTCATCAGAATTCATGTCGAAAATAATATTAAAAGTTGTACGTAACTTACTATCATTAATGTATTTTTTATTGAATTTCAAGATGTCTTTCATTTATTATGAGTTAATATAAATCTCTTGTTATCTGTACTAATAGTTAATTGTATTTCCCCAAATCATTTTTCTTTTAAGAGTTTTAGTAGTCATATATGTGTTTTTGTAAAGATATGATTTTTTAAAAGATGTTAAAGTGTTCAGTAAGGAATACACTAAAAATACCTTATGTATTTTATATAATTTATGACTAAGTTTAATGTTAATTTTATAACTTTTTATCAGTTTGTGACATCTTGCATTTTTTTTTCCTTAAACATATTACCTGTTTAAATTACAGGAAGAGATACATTAGATGAGTGTGGTTTGAGATACTTGTTAGCTATGCGCCTGCACACATGCCTTTTGACATCACTTCCTCCTTTATACCGAGTGCAGCTACTTCATCAAGGTAATTCACTCAGTGAAGCTTTGCACAACTTTTACTTAATATTGGAGTGGTGAGGTGTAGTCATATTTGTGTGTAAACATTAGGTAAGTCATTACATGCATACCTGTCACTGGCATTAAGATCTTTCTGTCACATAGTACCCGCTTACCGTTTTTCTATGTATCCTTCAGATTTATTCTGTGACTTTTGCTCATCTAAGTTTCTTAGAATTTATTTACTAAAGTAGTAGCTTAGGGAGTAAATGTGATATGCCTGAGGTCGTAACCCGAGTGGCTCTCTGCAGAGTAGCCCTGAATATCTTGATGTCTTTTCTTTGAAAAATTATGTAAACTTTGCTCTATGATGTGTTTTTATATTTATTTTAATGTAAGCATTATGTTCTAGTTATTTGCAAGTAAAGATGATTCAGGAAGATCTGCCATATTGATAACAGTGGATTTGCATACTTCAAGCATACTGCTACACCTGATTTGAGACAATTTATATCAACTTTCTTATTACAGATTAAAAAATTGAAATTACAGAATTAAAAGTGACCTGCCCAGGATATAGGACTATTTATTAGAAGAGTTGGTGTTCACATCCCAGTCCAGTGCTCATTTCATAGGACTATATTTCTTTTGAAACCAGCATCTTGGAAACAGCCCCATAATATATGCCTAAGTATTATAGAACCTAGAAGACCAGGCTTGATAGTGTGTTATTCTTACCCATGGCACTTACCCTTTAACCTATGAATGTTCTTTGAAAACATAACTTTAAATAGCTACCTGATATTCTGTGTCTGAACTATATTTCATCTACCCAATCCTTTATTTTTGAAACAGATTTTGCTGAGGTTTTTTCTATTTGAATTATCACTGTAATGAATAACCTTGGAACTTGGCATATAAATATTTACACTTGTGATTATTTCCTCATGCTAGTTTTCTAGCAGTGGAATTACTGAATCAAAAGGCATGAAAATTCTTCACTCTTGATAAGTATCACCAAAATGCCCTTCAGAAATACCATGTTCATTTATATTCCCAGAACTTTGTATATACCTACTATGTACCCACAAAAATTAAAAAATTATAGAAAATATAAAATAAAAAAGAAGTTTGATGATGCCAAAACTCAACCCATTGCCAACCTTTGATAATAACATTTTAAGCAATCTATGCTGTTTGGATAGATTTTAAAAATGTTCTCTTAAATTTTAGTTTTGGGTGATAGTCAAGTGATATTGAATTAATTAATGACAATTTTGTACATTTCCTAGGGTGATCTAAAACACTTCAAATTTCTAAAGCTTTGTTCTCTGTGTTCTCTTAAATTTTAGTTTTGGGTGATAGTCAAGTGATATTGAATTAATTAATGACAATTTTGTGCATTTCCTAGGGTGATCTAAAACACTTCAAATTTCTAAAGCTTTGTCAAATTCCATTTTTGCTTTGACTACAGTTAAAACATTGGCAATGAGAAGTGACTGGTGTTGTAGGTAATGGTCCTGAGAGCAGTTTTCAGGGAAAAGTTAAGTAGCCAGTACGTAGATAGAAAACCTGAGATGAGCAGAGGTAAACTGCAGAGACTAGCCAGCCATTGGTAGGTAAATAAAAATAAGTTGGTACCCCTGTTCTTTTTCTTCCCTAATAACCTTTTCACCGCTGCAAGTTTTCAAATACATTCACTGCTCTTAGTCTTGCTTTCTGAACCTAATTCTTCTGATGTGTCTGTATGTGTTTTTGTTTCTTCTTATACCAAAATTTTAATTAATTTAAGGATATAATAAATATAATGTTTTGTATTGTCATTTTATATTATAAATTTTATATCAGCAAAATTGTGCATTTTGTATTGCTATATATTAGTTTCCAAAGCAGAATATTGATTGATACAGTAATTCTCTCTTACAGCAGACAGAGATTTAAATAATGAAAAAATTAGTCTGTCTTTCAGGTTATAAAAAACTAAATTGATTTTATTAATTTTTTCCTGTGTTTTCTCCTAATTTTATAGTGGCAGTCAAGAAACACTGCATTAATTCTGTGGTATGATTACAAACACAGTTGTTATATGAGTGTTGGCAATGGGAAAGTTAAGAGTTAAGATTATTATTCAAAATGATCATAATAGTTTTTTCTTTTATACTTTCTAAAGGAATTACAGTGAAGCAGTAATTATTAGAAAAGCTTTAAACTATATACAAAATCTATATAGTAGTTGATAATAAAAAAAATCATGTGTAACAATATTGATACTTAATAGCATTGAGAGGCCTGTGTTGCAATGTGGCTTTCATTGACCTCAGACATTTCTTTCTTTCCAAAATGAGTTCATACAGATGGCTGCTTGCACTAGTCTGGCATCTTTCCACGGCTTCCTAGAGTTCTTCCTAGCATTCCCATTTTCAGTTACCATTCTGTGTGATTCACATATTATGTTTCCTTTTTACCTGCTCTAAGTCGAGCATCAGTTAAGAGTATTACCAGTGATTGAATGGTTGATAAATCCATTAGTACTTGGAAGTCTGATAGCGTCTAAAGATTTTGTTGCCTCTATAAACAGCCTAGATCTCTGTCATTTTTCTCCCAGGAAAAGACAAAAACAAAAAACAGCATTCACCAAAAAGCATTAGTATTAGGCAGTTTAAAACTACTTTTAACTGAAGGCACTAAAGGCAGAGGAATGTACATCATGACTGTAACTTACCCTTAATATTTTCTGGAACTCTGATGAAGTTTAGAGCTTGCTTTGAAGTGATACTTAGCTCCATGGCTAGAGAGAAGAATGGGGCAGTAGTACTAGAATTGACGTCCAGGCATGTGAGCCAAGTGCTTTTGACTTACTGAAGCTTTTACTATACTTTCCTTCTCCTAGGCTCTTCTGGGAGACAACACACCTTGTGTCCTCTTGGGCTGGCCAGGTTTGCAGGTCCTGGTGACAGAGAAACCTGGAATCAGGCCTGGGCTCTGCACTCCTAGTTGTGTGAGCTTGGGCAGCTCCTCTTGATAAATTTGGTGTGCTGTACATGTGAATAGCCTGATACTCAAATATTTTTCTTTCTTATGATTAAGTTTTAGTGTCCCTGTTTTTGTGGGGGAAACAAAAACAAATGTTTGCTGAAAAAGAGATTTGGACTTTGTGTGTCATATTATTGATCTTGTATTCAGAAACAGTATAAAGTCCTGAAGGATGACAGGCTTCCTTTCATTCTTTCTGCTGTCTGCTTGAACATTCTTTCGAAAACGAATGCACGTGTGATTGCATGAAAAACTATTTTTGTTCTTATTTGATATAGTTATGAAGGTTATTTCATATTTCCAATTTAGGTGTCTCTACATGCCATTTTGCCTGGGCTTTTCATTCTGAGGCTGAAGAAGAACTGATTAATATGATTCCAGCAATTCAGAGAGGGGACCCCCAGTGGTCTGAATTAAGAGCTATGGGAATAGGGTGGTGGGTGAGGAACATTAACACACTTCGAAGATGCATCGAAAAGGTAACTTTTCTTCAGTGGATTTTGAGTTACATTAAAGAAACCCTTTTTCTGAAGAAAAAATATACTGTCTCCCAGAAAACCTGTAGTGGGAAATTTGTCTATCTTGAGGTCTTGAGAATTTTTTTTTTTTTTTGGAGACGGAGTTTCTCTCTTTGTCGCCCAGGCTTGAATGCAATGGTGCGATCTCAGCTCACTGCTACTTCTGCCTCCTGGGTTCAAGTGCTTCTCCTGTCTCAGCTTCCTGAGTAGCTGGGACTACAGGTGTGCGCTACCACACCTAGCTGGTTTTTGTATTTTTGGTAGAGACAGGGATTTACCATGTTGGCCAGGCTGGTCTCAAACCCCTGACCTCAGGCGATCCGCCCTCCTCAACCTCCCAAAGTGCTGGGATTACAGACGTGAGCCACCGCACCTGGTGAGAATTTTTTAAATAAAGTTTTTTGGAGATTACAAAAACTTGACCTTTATAAAATGTCCCTGCAGTATGATATTGTGTCTTACTATATAGAGTGAATTTGTAATATGTCTGTGGAATAGTAATATTTTCTGTTATTAGTTGAGGTGTGTCTTAGTTTAAGAAAAAACAGAAATCTAAATTTAGAAAGTAAACTTGAGTTCTTGTTTGTTACTTGCATTACATTAAAAAACTTTTTATACAAAGAACTCCCTGCATCACTAGTTTAGTAAGTAGCAAACTTTCTTTGCACACTTGAAATATCATTCCATAAAAATGGTTTGGATTTGTATGTACTTGAAGAACGTATCTGTGGCAGCAAGTGAAATGACATAAGAGTTTTTAAGGCAGGATTTTGGAGTCAGTTTTCTGGTAGATTCCTTTTAGGAAAAAATAATTCAATTCAGTTCAAGTCTTTACCAAGTTTGGTGCCAGTTGCTTTTCATAAATCATTCCATATGATGCTCTAATCAACCCGATGTCATCATCTCCGTTTCACACATGATAGAACTAGGATTTGAAGAGGTTGGATAACTAGCCCAAACTCCAGTCATTTATAAGTTAGATTTAGTCTGTGCCCTTTCTACTTTAGCAGGATTAGAAAAGTGGAATTCTCATTCATATTTTCCTTTTAGTCCATTGGAATTCCCTGGAGTACAATCAGTAGTGCTATATTTGTGAAGCCTGAATTTATTTCTCCCAAGGATGCAAATACCCTTTCCTGATTTATTCCTCAGTAGCAGTTCCCCAAAGAAGACTCACCTGATAAACTTACATAAAATACATAATCTCTATCCCATAACCAGAGATTTTAATTTGGTAGGTTAGTGGTGGGGCTGAGGTTTCTTTGTCTTATTCGGCATCTCATGATTCTGGTGTGCATGGTTCTCAGATCAGTTTTAAATATGAGTATAAAAGTATTATTTTTCTGCTACGTGAAAGGTAGCCAACAAGACATCAGTATTTCTGTTCTCAAAATAAGCACAAATATAAGAAGGAATTCATTCCTGCACCAACTAAAAAATGTAATTTCTGATGTACAGGAAAAATTGATTGTTTAACCATATAAACGATACAGTATCTACATGAAATTTTTTATATTCCAGAGCACTGGAAAAAAGAGGATATCTTTGATCTGAAATGTTTCAGATGTATCCTACAAAGATTTTACTTCTTGTCAGCATGTGTCTTGTCATTATAATTGAGTATTTGTGATAATATACACATGATTTATTTCTACAAGTAATTTAGTTCTTAAAATTAAAGGGATATGTACATTTTCTGCCTCAAAATGTATATTATAAATCCTTAGCTGAATACAAATAAAATTCCTCTAAAAATGATTGAACATATTGAAGCACTAAGTTAAATGATGAGGGGCAGAGAATACAATTAAAAGGGGGAAGGGAAATAAAAGAGTATTGAGAGTAAAGCATTTTTGTGATGTAATTTTAGGTGTCTTTTCCCTTTCTCCTATACCTTAGTATTATAGCTTCCTTTGCCATCAGTCAATGTGAGCTAATTAATAACACATCACTGTTTTTTTTGTCATTATGCCTTTCAACTTAATGATTTGCAGAGGCTATATCTTAGCATCTTGGAAAAATAAGATTGCCTATACGCTCTTACGTTCAAGACAATATGATTACATACAATATAACATGTTGAATTTTCAAGTAAAAAGTCACATCTGTTGAATATTCTGCTTTCGTTATTGTTTCCTATGTTAGTTTCAGTTCTACATGGATTCTATTCCCTTTTCTAACCCTTACTGTGTGACTGTAGGCAATTCAGTTAACCTCTCTGTCTCAGTCACTTCATCTGTAAAATGGGAATAATGATGGTACCTCATGGCTTATAGTGATTCAATAAGATAAACAGAAGGTGCTTAGACTCATGCCCAGTACATGGTAAACAGTCAATAAGTGCTGGCTGTAATTATGATTTTTACCATAATTACTGGCTTGTGAATGGTTATCTCTTGGAGCATGTATTAATATTATAAGCTACTGGAGATTGTGAGACAGAACCAACTTTTTCTATCTCCACAGTTTCTCTGAGCCATGGAGGTAGCAGGGAAGCATTATTGTTGATTAACTGATTGTAATTCTTTTGTCAAATTGTTAATTTAATATTTTATTTATCATTTAGGTTGCCAAAGCTTCTTTTCAAAGGAACAATGATGCCTTAGATGCTGCACTATTCTACCTTTCAATGAAGAAGAAAGCAGTAGTGTGGGGTCTGTTTAGGTAAGTTGCCTTGACACATAACGTGATTTAACAGAATGAAGATTGTGCTGTGAATAAGAAACCTAATGGTTTTGAAAATAATTAGGTGTATCAGCTTCATCAAGTCAACTTATTTCTTTGCAGCTTCGTTCCTTTAGCTGAATAAAATGAGTAAAATATCTTTTCACCTTAATCTAAAAGATGGGATGTTTTAAAAGTTGATAAAAGTACTTTGGAAAGTAAAAAAAATGCTGTCATTTCCTAATTATGTATACACAAGGCATGATTGACTTTCCTTATTAGAAGAAGTGAAGAGATGCTTGATAACAAGTGCCTGTCCTTAAAGTTATTGTTCTTCTTTTAGATTTATGTTTGAGGTTTTTATTTTATATTTTTATACATTCTGTAGAACATTTTAAATTTGGTTTAACCATTTTATGTTTATGCTCTGTTACCAGGTCACAGCATGATGAAAAAATGACAACATTTTTCAGCCACAACTTTAATGAAGATAGGTGGCGAAAAGCTGCTTTGAAAAATGCTTTTTCCTTACTTGGAAAACAACGCTTTGAACAATCTGCTGCTTTTTTCTTGCTAGCTGGTTCATTGAAAGATGCCATAGAGGTATAAATAAGAAAACACATTATATAATACTTGTAAAAGGTTGAAAACCTGGCCAGGGCGTGGTGGCTCACGCCTGTAATCCAAGCATTTTGGAGGCCAAGGTGGGCGGATCACCTGAGGTCAGGAGTTCAAGACCAGTCTGACCAACATGGTGAAACCCCGTCTTTAAAAAAAAAAAAGATTGAAAACCTGAGAAGGTTGCAGAGGAGATTGTAACTTTTGGTTATATGTTTGTAAGGACACAGAATAACTACAGAGGTTGCAGAACTTAAAATAGTGGCACTGTGGCAAAGGAAAATATGAATAGATTTAAGGGAGAAACAAATGAAAAATTTCAGGCTGGGCGTGGTGGCTCACGCCTGTAATCCCAGCACTTTGGGAGGCCGAGGCAGGTGGATCACCTGAGGTCAGGAGTTCAAGACCAGCCTGGCCAACATGGCAAAACCCCATCTCTATTAAAAATACGAAAATTAGCCAGATGTGGTGGCACACACCTATAGTCCCAGCTACTCAGGAGGCTGAGGCAAGAGAATCGCTTGAACCTGAGAGGTAGAGGTTGCAGTGAGCTGAGATTGTGCCACTGTACTCCTGCTTGGGCAATAGAGTGAGACTGTCTCAAAAAAAAAATGAAAAAAGAAAAATTTCATATGTGGCACATTGGATTTCAAGACTGTGTGTAAAATGTTTGAAAAAACGTTAAAAAATAGTTTATGAATGTCTTCTTCCTATCTTGTAATTCTGAACTATTTAAAGTACATAGGTCACAACCTCCTTATTCTGTTACGAAAGGCTGACACATTAAGCTGTTTTTCTTTTAAATGAAATTCATAAATAAGGAGCTGAAACTATAATTTGTGCTGTTTTATAATATTAGAATATTATATTAGAAAATGAATGTGACTTTTTGATATGTAATCCTAGTAGCTGATTATTAGAGTCATTACAGATTTTTTTTTTACTTCTCATATCTTCCTTTTAGATTTCTTATTATCATTATGAGCAATACAAATAGGTAAAGGAAAAATAGAATTGGAAATAATACATGATAGAAAAATAGGAAATATTCAATTAAGTGAAAGAACTTTAGTATTTTAAATTTAGAATTAGTCTTTTTTTCCCCACAATTATCCTAGGCATATAAGTTTTTTTAAAAAAAAAATACTTAAAATTTTTAAATTAGAAGTTTAGCTTAGAAAATATTCAAGCAAAGAGAAATGTTGACTGAGAGATGCTCATATTGCCTGAATGACCTCAAATGCTCAAAACTGATAGTTGCATTAGAATATAGGCTCCCATAGACTGTGAATAGAACATGTGGCTTTATTTCATAAGTTATTTGCTATGTAAATAGGAGGCAAATAGTAATAATTACATTTATGCAGAAATATATTTGGAAATTAAAAGGAAGTGGTATATAAATTCAAGTGTCATATGTAGTATTTAATTTAAAAATGAATGTTAGGCCATGATGGCCAAATAGAAACAGCTCCGGTTGCAGCTCCCAGTAAGAGATGCAGAAAGCAAGTGATCTCCACAACTCCAAACAAGGTACCAGGCTCATTTCATTGGGACTGGTTGGACAGTGGGCATAGCCCAAAGAGGGCAAACCGAGGTGGGGTGGGGCGCTGCTCCACCCAGGAAGTCCATCTGACTGGAGGATTGGGGGCTTCCCCCCACTGGCACACCAGTCCAGATACTGTGCTTCTCCCAAAGCCCCTGCAACCCACAGACCGGGAGATCTTCGCAGGGCTGAAAAGCACCTGAGTTACCTGCACAGAGTTGAATAGCAGCCCCACCTGGTGCTGTGGATTGTTGGCACAGACCTAGGCAAATGCATTGGCTGGCCAAGAGAGCCTGCAGGATGGAGCTACCAGCCCTCTGGAGAGATGGGGTGCTACAAGCAGGAACACAGGCTACGTGGGTCCCTCCCCCAACAAAGCCCAGCAGGCTAAAGCCCTCTTGTTTGAGGGTTTTGCAGCCAGCACATCAGTTCGAGCTCAACCTGGAAGAATCGAGCTCAGTAGGGGGAAGGGCATCCGCCATTACAGAGTTGGGCCTAATCTCCCTGTGTAAACAAAAGACACAGGAAGCCCACGTGGCAGCCAGACTGAGTCTGTGGCAGCCCAGCAGTGCCTCTACAGGCAGAAAAAGGACAGACTGCATCATCAATCGGCTCCCTGAGATCAAAGCTAGATAGACTCTCACACAATAATAGTGGGAGAAGATGGGAAGAAACCAACATGAAAAGGATGAAACTATCAAAGACTAGAATGCCTCTCCTCCTCCAAGGGATCACAACTTCTCACCAGCAAGGGAACAAACAGGATGGAGAATGAGTTTGACGAATTAACAGAAGCAGGCTTCAGAAGGTGGATAATGACAAACTTCTCTGACATAAAGGAACATGTTCTAACCCAATGCAAAGAAACTAAGAACCTTGAATAAAGGTTAGACGAAATGCTAACTAAAATAACCAGCTTAGAGAAGAACTTAACTGACTTGATGGAGCTAAAAAACATAGCACAAGAACTTTGTGAAGCTTACACAAGTTTCAATAGCCAAATCGATCAAGCAGAAGAAAGGATATCAGAGATTGAAGATTAACTCAATGAAATAAAACAAGAAGGCAAGACTAGAGAAAAACGAGTAAAAAGAAATGAACAAAGCCCCCAAGAAATGTGGGATTATGTGAAAAGACCTAATCTACGCTTCATCAATGTACCTGAATGTAGCGGGGAGAATGAATCCAAGCTGGAAAACAGTCTCCAGGGTATTATCCAGGAGAACTTCCCCAACCTAGCAAGGCAGGCCAACATTCAAATCTAGGAAATACAGAGAACACCACAAAGATACTCCTCAAGAAGAGCAACCCCAAGGCACATAATCATCAGATCCACCCTGGTTGAAATGAAGGAAAAAATTGCTAAGGGCAGCCAGAGAGAAAGGTTGGGTCACCCACAAAAGAAAGCCCATCAGACTCACAGCGGTTCTCTCACCAGAAACCCTACAAGCCAGAAGAGAGTCGGGGCCAATATTCAACATCATGAAAGAAAAGAACTTTCAACGCAGAATCTCGTATCCAGCCAAACTAAGCTTCATAAGTGAAGGAGAAATAAAATCCTTTTCAGACAAGCAACTACAGAGAGACTTCATCGCCATCAGACCTGCCTTACAACAGCTTCTAAAGGAAGCACTAAACATGAAAAGGAACAACCAGTACCAGCCACTACAAAAATGTACCAAATGGTAAAGACCAATGATGCAATGAAGAAGCCACATCAACTAACAGGCAAAAAACCCAGCAAGTAACAAAATGGCAGAATCACATTCACACATAACAGTATTAACATTAAATGTAAACAGCCTAAATGCCCCAATCAAAAGACACAGACTGGCAAACTGGATAAAAAGTCAAGACCCATTGGTGTGCTGTATTCAGGAGACCTATCTCACATGCAAAGACACACATGGGCTCAAAGGGATGGAAGAAGATTACCAAGCAAATGGAGAGCAAATAAAAGCAGGGGTTACAATCCTAGTCTCTGATAAAACAGTCTTCAAACCTACAAAGATCAAAAGACAAAGAAGGGCATTTCATAATGGTAAAAGGATCAATCCAACAAGAAGAGCTAACTATCCTAAATATATACGCACCCAATACAGGAGCACCCAGATACATAAAGCAAGTCCTTAATGACCTACAAAGAGACTTAGACTCCCACACAATAATAGTGGGAAACCTTAACACTCCAGTGTCAATATTAGATCAACGAGACAGAAAATCAACAAGGATATCCAGGATTTGAACACAGATCTGGACCAAGCAGACCTAATAGACATCTACAGAACTTTCCACCTCAAATCCACAGAATATACATTGTTCTCAGCACCATGTCCCACTTACTCTAAAATTGACCACATAATTGGAAGTAAATCACTCCTCAGCAAATGCAAAAGAATGGAAATCATAATGAACAGTCTGTCAGACCACAATGCAATCAAATTAGAACTCGGGATTAAGAAACTCACTCAAAACAGCACAACTACATGGAAACTAAACAACTTGCTCCTGAATGTCGACTGGATAAACAATGAAATGAAGGCAGGAATAAAGATGTTCTTTGAAACCAGTAAGAACAAAGACACAACATACCAGAATCTCTGGGACACATTTAAAGCAGTGTCTAGGGGGAAATTTATAGCAATAAATGCCCACATGAGAAGCGAGGAAAGATCTAAAATTGATACCCTATTGTCAAAATTGAAAAGAGGAGCAAGATCAAAAACACTCAAAAGCTAGCAGAAGACAAGAAATAAGATCAGAGCAGAACTGAAGTAGAGAGAGACACAAAAAAAAACCTTTCAAAAAATCAGTAAAACCAAGAGCTGGTTTTTTGAAAAAATCAACAAAATAGTCTGCTAGCCAGACAGCAGAAAAGAGAGGAATTGAATAGATGCAATAAAAAATGGAAAAGGGGATCTCACCACGAAGCCACAGAAATACAAATTACTATCAGAGATTACTACAAACAACTCTGTGCACACAAACCAGTAAATCCGGAAAAAATGGGTAAATTCCTGGACACGTACACCCTCCCAAGACTAAACCAGGAATAAGTTGAATCCCTGAATAGATCAATAACAAGATGTGAAGTTGAGGCAGCAATTAATAGCCTACCAACCTGCGGCCGGGCGCAGTGGCTCACGCCTGTAATCCCAGCACTTAGGGAGGCCGAGGCGGGTGGATCACGAGGTCAAGAGATCGGGACCATCCTGGTCAACATGGTGAAACCCCGTCTCTACTAAAAATACAAAAAATTAGCTGGGCATGGTGGTGTGTGCCTGTAATCCCAGCTACTCAGGAGGCTGAGGCAGGAGAATTGCCTGAACCCAGGAGGCGGAGGTTGCGATGAGCCGAGATCGCGCCATTGCACTCCAGCCCAGGCAACGAGCAAAACTCCGTCTCAAAAAAAAAAAAAAAAATAGCCTGCCAACCAAAAAAAGTCAAGGAGTGGACATTTGGCTCTCTGTTTGTTATTGGTGTATAGGACATTTCACAGCCAAATTCTACCAGACGTACAAAGAGGAGCTGGTACCATTCCTTCTGAAACGATTCCAAATAATACAAAAAGAGGGAATCCTCCCTAACTCATTTTATGAGACCAACATCATCCTGATACCGAAACCTGGCAGAGACTCAACCAAAAAAGAAAACTTCAGGCCAATATCCATGATGAACATCAATGCAAAAATCTTCAATAAAATACTGGCAAACTGAATCCAACAGTACATCAAAAAGCTTATCTATCACGATCAAGTAGGCTTCATCTCGGGGGGGCAAGGCTGATTCAACATACACAAATCTATATATGTAATCCATCATATAAACAGAACAAAAGACAAAAGGCACATGATCATCTCAATAGATGCAGAGAAGGCCTTTGACAAAATTCAACAGCCTTTATGCTAAAAACTCTCAATAAACTAGGTGTTTATGGAACATATCTCAAAGTAAAAAAAGCTATTTATGACAAACTCACAGCCAATGTCATACTGAACAGGTTAAACTAGAAGCATTCCCTTTGAAAACTGGCACTAGACAAGGATGCCCTCTCTCACCATTCCTATTCAATATAGTATTGGAAGTTCTAGCCAGAGCAATCAGGCAAGAAAAAGAAGTAAAGGGTATTCAGTTAGGGAAACAGGAAGTCAAATTGTCTCTATTTGCAGATGACATGATTGTATATTTAGAAGACCCCATTGTCTCAGCCCAAAACCTCCTTAAGCTGATAAGCAACTTCAGCAAAGTCTCAGGATGCAAAGTCAATGTACAGAAATCACAAGCATTCCTATACACCAATAACAAACAGAGAGCCAAATCATGAGCAAATTCCCGTTCACAATTGCTACAAAGAGAATAAAATACCTAGGAATACAACTAACAAGGGTCGTGAAGAACCTCTTGAAGGAGAACTACAAACAACTGCTCAAGGAAATAAGAGAGGACACAAACAGATGGAAAAACATTTTATGCCCATGGTTAGGAAGAGTCAGTATCCTGAAAATGGCCATACTGCTCAAAGTAATTTATAGAATAAGTGCTATCCCCATCAAGCTACCATTGACCTTCACAGAACTGGAAAAAACCACTTTAAACTTCATATGGAACCAAAAGAGAGCCTGCATAACCAAGGCAATCCTAAGCCAAAAGAACTACCTGACTTTGAATGGTATCACAAGGCTACTGTAATCAAAACAGCATGGTACTGGTACCAAAACAGAGATATAGACCAATGGAACAGAACAGAGGCCTCGGAAGAAATGTCACACATCTACAACCATCTGATCTTCAACAAACCTGACAAAAACAAGCAATGGGGAAAAGATTCCCTGTTTAATAAATGGTGTTGAGAAAACTGGCTAGCCATCTGCAGAAAGCAAACTGGACCCCTTCGTTAAACCTTACACTAAAATTAACTCCAGATGGATTAAAGATTTAAACAACCTAACACCATAAAAATCCTAGAAGAAAACTTAGGCAGTACCATTCAGGACATAGGCATAGGCAAGGACTTCATGACTAAAACACCAAAAGCAATGGCAACAAAAGCCAAAATAGACAAATGGGATCTAATTAAGCTTAAGAGTTTCTGTACAGCTAAAGAAACAATCATTAGAGTGAACCAACAGAATGGGAAAAATTTTTTGCCAGCTACCCATCTGACAGAGGGCTAATATCCAGAATCTACAAAGAACTAAAGCAGATTTACAAGAAAAAAACAAACCCATTCAAAAGTAGGTGAAAGATATGAACAGACACTTTTCAAAAGAAGACAGTTACGAGGCCAAGAAACATATGAAAAAATGTTCATCATCACTGGTCATCAGAGAAATGCAAATCAAAACCACATTGAGATACCATCTTACACCAGTTAGAATGGTGATCATTAACAAATCAGGAGACAACAGATGCTAGAGAGGTTGTGGAGAAAAAGGAACACTTTTGCACTGTTGGAGGGAGTGTAAATTAGTTCAACCATTGTTGAAGACAGTGTTGCAATTCCTCAAGGATCTAGAAATAGAAATTCCATTTGACCCAGCAATCCTATTACTGGGTATATACCCAAAGGATTATAAATCTTTCTGTTATAAAGACACATGCACATGTATGTTCATTGTGTGACACTATTTACGATAGCAAAGACCTGGAACTAATCCAGATGCCCATCAATGATAGACTGGACAAAGAAAATGTGGCACATATACACCATGGAATACTACACAGCCATAAAAAAGGATGAGTTCATGTCCTTTGTAGGGACATGGATGAATCTGGAAACCATCATTCTTGGCAAACTGACACAAGAACTGCATTCTTGGCAAACTGACACAAGAAAAGAAAACTGACATCATTCTGGCAAACTGATGCAAGAAAAGCAAACTGACATCATTCTTGGCAACTGACACAAGAAAAGCAAACACCACATGTTCTCACTCATAGGCAGGTGTTGAACGATGGGAACACATGAGCACAGGGAGGGGAGCATCACACGCTGGAGTCTGTAGGTGGGGGCTAAAGGAGGGACAGCATTGGTGGGGAGGTTGGGGAGGGATAACATGGGGAGAAATGCCAGATAACAGTTGACGGTGCGGGGGATGGAGGCAGCAAACCGCCTTTCCATGTATGTACCTATGCAAGAATCCTGCAAGATCTGCACATGTACCCTAGAACCTAAAGTACAGTACAAAATAAAAATTAAAATTTTAAAAAAGAGTGTTATTAAATTGATGTAAGTCTGAGATGATATTCGTATACTTTGTTTCATGCTTATTTTATAAATGATCTGTCTAGCTTGGAAGCTACTAAGTTCCAACCTGTTATTCTTTTTGCTATTCCTTAATCTCCAATCAGTTATTTAACTACCCTTCATTGTCCTTTCCTCCACCATGAGAATATAAATGGTAGATAATTTCAGGATATTGATGGGATATTTCATCTGTCTAAATAATTATCATTAAGGAAGTTAAGTATTAACATTGAAATTGCAGGTATGTCTTGAAAAAATGGAAGATATTCAGCTAGCCATGGTTATTGCACGTTTATATGAATCTGAATTTGAGACTTCATCCACTTACATATCCATCCTAAATCAGAAGATTTTGGGTTGCCAAAAGGATGGCTCAGGATTCAGTTGCAAAAGATTACATCCTGATCCTTTCCTGCGTAGTCTTGCCTATTGGGTAATGAAAGATTACACCCGAGCCTTGGACACATTACTGGAACAAACACCAAAGGAGGATGACAAACATCAAGGTAGGATATTTTGTGGATTTCTTTTTTTCCTTTTTTAAAGGAAGAGACAGTTTCTGAACTAATGATCACTTAGTTTAAAAAAAATCATTACTAGATTTGCTTTTCAACTTTGAGAATTTATTATTAAAATTTCTTGTGTGGCTGAAGGATTAGCCACTATTTGTAATTGAATCTAGCATTTTGTTATTATAATTTGAATGTACTAAGAAGATTTCACATACATTTTTTACTTTCACAGTTATATATTGGGGTATATAAGATAGGATTGCCATCCTGTTCTAATTACATATATATTTAATAAGCATACATAATGTTTGCCACATTCTGTAGCTCTTTTCACATAATCATAGCTATTTTTTTTTAAAGTGGAAATTTTGGCTGTTACATATATTGATTTGTCACATGGGCCTGGGAAAACTTTATGCATCTGTGGTAATTTTTCTTTTTTCTTTGTTATCCTAAATAATTTAGATATTGCAAGCACTTAAAGGATATTTATCAGCATTGTTTGCAATAATTTGAAAGAAATCAACATTTTAAGTTTTTGTCAATAGAATAAATACATTTTAATATATCCACATATAGAAAGAGTGTGTCATTAAAAAATGAGGTAGATAAATATGTTAATATGTGCTGTATTTTTAAGTGAAAAAAGTAAGATGCACAGCAGTGTGGTTCTTGCTGCATTTGGCCTATATATATTGTACACATATACACATGAATGTGCACACATGTTATATCTGTCTCCTCCATTTCCTTTGGTTGTTTCCTGAAACAAATCATAAGAAATTAAATACTGGTCATTGGTCACTGGCTGTCTTTTGGGAGTAAGAATGAGGAGATCCTTGTCTTTGACTTTTGACAGTTTGACCATATGTGCCTTGGAGAGGACCTTTTTAGGTTGAATCTATTTTGGATTATTTGAGCTACCTGGACCTAGATGCCTATCTTTTTCCCAAGACTTGGGAAATTTGGGCTGTTATTTTATTAAATGTGTTTTCCTCACCTTTTCCGTTTTCTTCTCCTTCTGGAATGCTGATCATATGAATATTTGTTTACTTAATGGTGTCCCATAAATCCTGTAGGCTTTCTTCATTCATTTTTTCTGTTTCTCCTCCTCCTTATTCCTTTCTTTCTTTTCTTTCCTTTCTTTCATTTCTTTCCTTTCCTTTCCTTTTTCCCTTTCCCTTTCCCTTTCCCGTGTGTACCTGATTATTTCAAAAGACCTGTCTTCAAGTTCAGAAAGTCCTTCTTTTGCTTGGTCTAGTCTGTTGTTGAAGCTCTTGATTATATTTTTCATTTCATTCTTTGAATTTTTTTAGCTCTGGTATTTCTGTTTGGTTCTTTTGTATGATAGGTATCTCTTTGGTGAATTTCACATTCATATCATGAATTCTTTTCCTGATTTCATTTAGTTGTCTATCTATATTCTTTTGTATCTGAATGAGTTTCCTTAAGACTATGATTTCCTTAAGAATTCTTTTCCTGGGCCGGGCGCGGTGGCTCACGCCTGTAATCCCAGCACTTTGGGAGGCCGAGACGGGTGGATCACAAGGTCAAGAGATCAAGATCATCCTGGTCAACATGGTGAAACCCCGTCTCTACTAAAAATACAAAAAATTAGCTGGGCATGGTGGTGCATGCCTGTAATCCCAGCTACTCAGGAGGCTGAGGCAGGAGAATTGCCTGAACCCAGGAGGCGGAGGTGCGGTGAGCCAAGATCACGCCATTGCACTCTAGCCTGGGTAACGAGCGAAATTCCGTCTCAAAAAAAAGAAAGAATTCTTTTCCTAGTATTTCATATGTTTCCTTATGATTGGGGTCTGTTATAGGAGAATTAGTATTTTACTTTCCATTCTTTTCCTTTGGTGTCATCTTTCCTTGCATTTTCATTGTTGATGTGTTTCTACATTGATTTCTGTGCATCTGGTGGAAAAAGTTGCCTCTTCTAATTTTATGGAATAGGTTTCATAGGGAAAGACTTGTTCTTGTGAATATGACTTGAGGTGTTGGTTTGGTGGAGTGCATTGGTTAGGTGAATATAGTAGTGTAGACTCCCTGTAGCTTCTTCAGCTGTAATCTACATTAGTGGCATTTGTAATCCTCTCAGTTGCCTAGGCTGAGTTTGTGGTGATGGTCATGTGGCTTTGCCAGGGTGAACTCACTGGGCAGTTTGTCAGGTCGGGGTGCATATGTGCACACAATGAATGAGTCAACCAGCTTAGGGTCTGGTTGGCTGGGATTGGGGCCACAGTTCTATAACTCTGGCCAAGAGTGTAGATACATGGTCACTTGGCCAGCCTGGAGGTATGCCTGCCAGAAGCAGCCTGCAGGGCTGTTTCTCAGTTCTCATATGTGGGCTCATGGCTGCTCAGCTGGCCTGAGGTTGTGTCTGCTGGGGGTGAGAACAAGGCTGTTTCTCAGGCCGGTGACGTGATTGCATGGCTGCTCAGCTGACCTAGGGGTGTTTCTGCAGGGTGTGGCCCATGGATTATTTTGTACACCTGAGATCCAGATGCAGTGCTGCTCAGCTGGTCTGGGACTATGTTAGTTGGGGTGGCAGCTTGGTCTAGTCTGTTGTTGAAGCTCTTGATTATATTTTTTATTTCATTCATTGAATTTTTTTAGCTCTAGTAGGTTTGGAGTAGGTTTCTCTTCAGGCCCAAGGTGTGGGCATAAGGCTGCTCAGCTGGCATGGGGCCATTTCTTCTGGGTGCCCATGGGGCTGTTTCTCAAGTCTGGGATACAGGTACAAGGCTATTCAGCTGGCTAAGTGGTGTGCCTACTTGGGGCTGCCTGCAGGGCTGTTTGGCCAGGCTAGGATGTGTCCACCAAGGATAGCCCACAGGGTCGTGGAAGTGGGCTCTTGGCTGCTTGCCTGGCCTGGTGGTGTGCTTGCCAGGGGTGGCTTGAAGGACTATTTCTCAGGCTTTGATTGCAAGCGCAGGGCCTTTGGCAGGCCAAGAGTGTGACTGCAGGGAGCAGGCGTGCTGCAGGCTGTTTCTGAGGTCCTGAGTGTGGGCATGTAGCTGCTTTGATGGCCCAGGGGCATATCAGCTGCTCATAGGCTTGGGGGACCTCTCCTATTTGGGGGAAGGTAGGTATGTAGTGGTTTGGCTGGCTCAAGGGCAGGTTCACCCTGGGAGAGACTGCCAGATTGTTTCTCCAACTAGAAGTGCAGTGGTGGTGGTAGGGGTTGGTTTCCCTGCCATGCAGGACCAAAGTCCTATCGTGGTCCTAGGCTCTGCATAGCTGGGATTGTAGCATTTAGCTACCCATGTGAGCTTGGAATGAAGATGGGGTCCCAGTGTTGGAGAGGTACAGTGACTCCTGGCCCCAGAGCAGTTCGCATGCCAGAGGTGACTGTGGTCTCAAGATGGTGCTGTGCTGCTTGACTCACTGAGAGTAGGTGGAGGGCACACACCTTATGCTCCTAATCTGGGGCAATACAGTTGCTTGAATTTCTGCCATCTCTCCAAACTGGGCTCAGGGCTTACAAGTACTGTGGGATTCTTCTGTTGTAAGGCCTGTAGATGTTTGTGGTGGCCATGAGGGCTGGTGGGGATCTTCTGCTTACTCTTTCCCCCTGCAATGAGAAGTTCATCCTGACTGTGGGCAGATCCAGTCTGGGTGGGGAAGATAGGGCTGCAGAGGCCGGCTGCCTCTACACTGCTCTCCTGGACTTTCAGTTACCACAGGTGCATCTCCACTACCCTGCTGCACTCTAGTGCTCTGCATTTGACACTCCAGTGAAATCTTAGCTGTTTATTTGTTGCCTTGGTCCTTTCTTGTCAGGGGATGAATGCCAGTTGTGTCTAGTCAGCCATCTTGCGGACATCATTCTCTTGGTTTGTTTTTATAGATGCTCAGATTGTTCTGTCTTTCACAAATGGGAGCCTCTTCAGGTTTCTGAATTCTTCTGGCATTATTTATTGATAGTTTTCTTGCTTTCTGGTATTACAAAATGTTTCAGGCTCATCTTGTACATTTCCTGCCCCAGACCTGGAAATGACCATTCCTCTAAAGCTTTCTGCTTCCTTTTAGTGGGGAATAATGTTTAGAGACTATAGTTTGGGCACAGGGATCCTCATTGGTACTAATCTGGTCATAATTTCTAGACTATTGCAATGAATGGAATTAGGAAATTTTTTTCCCCTGAGAATTTAGGCATTTACCCTGATAGTTCACATGCATTATATAATCTATAATATAGATTATAGGGTTCTTTCTTCTTTGAAGTCAAGTTTGTGTTTTATAATGAAATGCTTGGATTCTCATGGCATGAACATAGTTATTTGCTATCTATGTGCATATGATAGTTTCAGAATAATAATACAGACATTTTTATAATAACATGATGCTGAGCATAATTTAAACTTTTTTGCAGTTTTTTTGATTTTATTGTACATTCTGCTAAGGATGTACAGTCAGATTGCTTTTTTAAATTAACTTTTCAGGGTTCATCTCTGTGTGTTTATGCTAGCAACTTGATAGATTGATTTCATTTTGCTTTTTGTGAATTGCGAGTTAGATTTGATTTCATTTTAAAATTATGTAAAATGTTGACATGGCATTGAAATAAAATATATAAAACCAGCGTATTTTCATAGAAATCTAGCTTTTTTCCCTGTTTCTCTCTCCCTTTTTAAGAAATCAATTAAATTTTTTTGTGTTTTCCTTTCATTTAAAAAAGATAAGCCAATATGCATGAGTATTTGTATTTCCTCTTCACTGTCTTAGATAGACAAAAGGTAGTTTACTACATGCACTTTCTGCATCTTCTTTTACTTAGTGTATTCTGCACATCACTCTGTAGTGGTGGGAATCACTCCACAGCATATTGGGAAATTCTTTTTATTTCAGATGTACAGTTTTAATGATTATATGTATGTGCCATAGTTTAACCTATCATAGGTCAATATTTAGATGTCCTTTTTTGAAGAAATGCTTATGTATTTTATTATTTTGTAATGTAAATACAAATTAACACAGTACTTTGTGACTGTATCTGTTTGGTTTCTATAGTTATCATCAAGTCTTGTAACCCAGTGGTATTTAGTTTTTATAACTACCTTCGAACTCATCCTTTGCTTATTCGAAGAAATCTTGCCTCCCCTGAAGGAACTTTGGCAACTTTAGGTCTCAAAACTGAGAAAAACTTTGTTGATAAAATCAACCTCATAGAAAGAAAATTATTCTTTACCACTGCAAATGCTCATTTTAAAGTTGGATGCCCTGTTTTAGCCTTGGAGGTACTCTCTAAAATTCCAAAAGTAAGCAAAACATCTGCCTTATCTGCAAAAAAAGATCAGCCTGACTTCGTTTCTCATAAGGTGGATGATGTACTTTCACAATCAAAAGCTCTGAGTGATGGCAATGGAAGTTCTGGCATTGATTGGTCAAGTGTAACTTCATCACAGTATGACTGGAGTCAGCCAATGGTAAAAGTTGATGAGGAACCTCTTAATCTTGATTGGGGTGAAGATCATGACAGTGCCTTAGATGAAGAGGAAGATGCTGTTGGTTTAGTGATGAAAAGTACAGATACCAGGGAAAAAGATCAACAAGCAGATCAGAAGGCCTCGGACCCTAACAGGTTAATAACACCTCAGGAAGAGGATTCTCCTGAAGGTGATACTGAAGTTGATGTGATTGCTGAACAACTAAAATTCAGAGCTTGTTTAAAGATCCTCATGACTGAATTAAGAACATTGGCTACAGGTTATGAAGTAGATGGAGGAAAACTCAGATTTCAACTCTATAACTGGCTTGAAAAGGAAATTGCTGCCTTGCATGAGATATGTAATCATGAATCAGTTATTAAAGAATATTCCAGTAAGACATATTCCAAAGTAGAGAGTGATCTACTGGATCAGGAAGAAATGGTAGACAAACCAGATATTGGTTCCTATGAGCGCCATCAAATAGAAAGAAGAAGATTGCAGGCCAAACGAGAGCATGCAGAAAGACGAAAGTTGTGGTTGCAGAAAAACCAGGATCTCCTGAGAGTATTTCTCAGTTACTGTAGCCTTCATGGGGCCCAAGGTGGTGGTCTGGCCTCAGTAAGGATGGAACTCAAATTTTTGCTACAAGAATCACAACAGGTATGAGTATCACTTTGTTTTCAATCTTAGTTATTTCAGTAATTTTAGTAGCTCTTCCAGTTATAGCTATAAAGCTCTTTTACTATGTTTTACTAGTTAATCTAAATATGTTCAGCTCCTCTATTTATAGGAGGCAGATGTTTATACTCTATGTGGTCTTAGACTAAAGTTTTGATAATAAGGAGTAGGCTTAAAAGCTTGAGAGTGGTCTTGTGTCATATTCATCTTTATATCATCTTCATCTAGCATAGTACCTGGTGCATACTGGGTTCTCAATAAATTTTTGTAGAATGATCAAACATGCTGCCTTTACACAATGTTTATCACCAGTATTTTTATCAGAAAGCTGATAAAATTTAACTACATTGAAAAAAATAATTCCCTATCACCCACAGGAAACTACAGTAAAGCAGCTGCAGTCTCCACTACCACTGCCTACTACCCTACCTCTGCTTTCAGCAAGTATTGCATCAACAAAAACAGTCATAGCTAATCCTGTATTGTACTTAAATAATCACATCCATGATATACTTTATACTATTGTTCAGATGAAAACACCACCTCATCCCAGTATTGAAGATGTGAAGGTAATGTGAAGTTTATGATCATTTGATACTATACACACTGAGAAGGTAAATATGTTATACTTGTCTTCGATTCGAACTTGGAAATATTAAAGGGCCCTTATGTGCTACCTTTCTTACTCGCAATCAGTTTAAGACATTTGTCCAATGAATGTAATTTAAAAGTAAGTGTTCTTACTTCTGGAAAAGTTATTGTCTTCCCTTAAGATAGACACATACTTTTGGCAACAAACCTAATTTTCTTGACAGTATTCTTGCCACTTAATATCGCTTTAGATCCTCCATTCCCGTTAAATGAACCATTAAGTTGGAAATATTTATGACTATTTGTTTACATGCCAGGATATTGTGAAAATACAAGTTGGGGAGTGCTGGGAGGGAACCGAGATTTGTCGCAAATGGCCCCAGATAGTGTGTCCTTATTACTGTTTCGTTGGTAATTGTGTTTATTGGAGGCAATAGTTAAGAGGCAATCAGAGTTTTGGCCGTTACTACCCCAAACTAAATCGATACCCTCTGCCAAGATCTTAAAAACTGATAGGTTTCAAGAAACACTAGGGAGCTTGGCAGGATCTGGGGAGCTAATCAGACTTCCGTTGTCCCAGCCTAAGTGTATTTGTGCTATGCTTTTTCCAGTTCTAGTGGCTGATGCACAATTCAGGTCTCTTGTATTATTATTTTTTATTTGTTTTGTTTGACAGGCACATTTAATCTCTCATAGTACATTCTTCTAAAGGCCTGGTCTAACCAGTTAGGGACTTCTCATCCATAATATGAATTAAACTGTATTAGTATTTTAGCAGAGATTATTTAAATAATTTGTTAGGTGAATATGGACATATAGAAAAGGCATAAAAAGCTTATGAATTCAAAGTAAACATTTCTAGTTCCTAGAAATTTGGATAAGGCTTTCAAAGAGTAATCTGTATAAGATGTGAAACTGTTTCTAAGGTCCCTTCAAATTTAAAGATTTTGTGAGTCTGAAAATACTGATTCAGTATAGCATTTCAGGGTATGTGTTTTTTTTTCAAATTATATGGGTAAATTTAAAACTTTCTAAATGTAAAATTCCAAGACTATCCTCTATTCGTGAGTACCACCTAAATTACTTACTTTCTGGAAAATTAGCCATTTCACACAGTAAGTGATACATTTACTAAAAAGATTTAATTCATTTTTATTGATAAGATCAAGTCTTTATTTTCATCAAGGCAAATTTTTTCATTAAATCAAAGCTCGGAAAATTCTGTTCTTATTTTGCTTCTGCTTTTTTTTTGTTTTTGAATATTACTATTTAAGCTAATTGTTAGGCTAGGACAAATCCTATAATACAAACATCAGCACTTTGCTCAGGGCCTGGTAAATGACAGGCTTACAGGAAGTAAATATTTGATAAAGATGTGTCTGAAACAGTCAGCTTTATTGTGGCATGGGTATAAAGGTGGGTGAGAGTTACTTTAGAAAGTTTAAAGCAGAGTTAGTAGTATAGGAGTCAGTCTTATTTATGATGTTGCTAGTTTCCTGGGTGTTCTCTAATTTTTGAAATATTACCATTGTGTAGAAATGTTAGTACAAAATGTAACTGTGGCTGTTTTGGTTTTAGGTGCACACACTTCATTCACTAGCAGCATCACTTTCTGCATCAATTTACCAAGCATTATGTGACAGTCATAGCTACAGGTAAAAAAAAAAAAAAAAAAAAAATCACCCAAAATAGTATTAATACAGCAAAAACATTAAACTGTTCCAGAGTTATATTAAGTTTCTATTTCCTAGGGACTGAAAAATCCCTAAATATGACTGCCATGTTATTTTAATAGATGAGAATCAGAAATTAAATAATTATTTGTTTAGTTTAGTTATCACCTGGTAGCAACAGAGAAATATAGAAAGTAACAAATAGTAAATGTAAATTACTGTCATTACCATCTTTTTTGTTTTTAAGGAAGAAGAGTTTACTGTTCATAATAACTTATAATATGAAATTTTCTAATTGTTTTTCCTTAGAAACAATTTCTTTTTGCATTGGATTAGCATCTATTTATTTCACTAATTATCAGTTGAAAGAAAAAATACTTTTGAAAAATGAAAAAGTACATTCCTAAAATGGAATTATTAAAATTGCTTTTACTTACCCATTTGCATATGATGTAAAAGTCTTTGGAAGTGATATCAATTAGAAGGAATGGTTTGAATTTTTCTAAATGTAAAATTGCCTTCATTAGTGTATACTTTGCATTTTAATGACTAGAGCAATATAAGTAGCAAGAAATTGAATTACTTGGAAAGATAACCTAGGTTTAAATGAATTATGTTAATAAATGAAAAGTTTATAATAGTAGATTCACGTGAAATTTATATTAAACATGTCTAGCTTGCTTTCTTATAAAGGTAGTAGCCTTTTGTGGGAACATTTGGTATCAGATAAAGAATTAGCTCTCAAAATGGCCCATTACTCTGATTGTAACCTAAGTAGGCTATGACTAAATAACTCCAAAGATTAGAAATGTAAATAAGGAAAAAAGTTGATTTAATTGACTGTTGTCATCTAAATGATCAAGGATAACTTGTTTGATATTGGTCACTGTTAAAATGGCATCAAATGAGAATGTGAATACATTGTTTTTAAATAAGCATTTTCCAGTTGGTCAGCTCTGATTTACTAGACTCAGCTTGACTTTCCACTTTTATATTTCCCCAACTTCATAAAGATAGCCATTATGGAGATGGAAATAAATGTTATTAAATAACACTTAGGGACATAGGATTTTAGGTTTAGGTATTTCTAAAATATGATTTTGCAGACTTTCGTTTATATTTTAATTTAGAGTTAAGCTTGTACAACTTTGCAGAGAAAACAAATGCAACCCACTAGTATCCTGAAATTTTCTGCCTACTATATCCTAGTACCAATGGTAGCCTCCTTACCTCAGACTTTGTAAAAATACAAAGTAAAAATGACTGCAAATAGAAAAGATTTTTAAAGTATTAAAGTGGCATCTGGAAAAAATTCTAAAGGAATAAATGTCATCTGTCCAACCTAGTAAAATTTATTTTTGGTTTTTTAAAAAAGATCAATACACATTTGTAACTAATTTCAATAATTTTCTAAAATAAATTTTTATTAGAACAGTGAATCTATTTTAAGAATTTTTGTTTCTTAAAATAGTTGTCTAATATAGATGATGTGCATAAAATGCAGTTGTTTATTACCTCTCTTAGGATAATAAATAACTGAACCTGTTTGTTTTAGCAGTCAAACAGAAGGAAATCAGTTTACAGGAATGACTTATCAAGGACTTCTTTTAAGTGATCGTAGAAGACTAAGGACAGAAAGCATTGAAGAACACGCAACACCAAATTCATCTCCTGCTCAATGGCCTGGTGAGAATTTAAGTGATTTAAAAAAAAAAATCTTCTAGTTGGCAATTTCTTCTTAAAAGCCCACTGAGCAGTTTCTTGCTTGTTGCTGGATTTAGTGAGTGGTTTCCTTCTTTGTTTTTGATGATGTTTTCCGCTGTGGATTAGGAACTGTTAAGTACTGTAATATTGTCTAAAGACTGAGGAAGTTAAGGCTTCAGAAACCAACTATGCTAAACAACATAAAAAAGCAATGTCTTAACATCCTTGGTAAGGGTGGAGCACATTATCTTTCTTAGAAATTTTGAATTAGAGTCTTAGAAAATCACAGACATATTTTCACAGATATATCAGAAAATGCAGTTGTTCTTGGGAGTATAAATTTATATATTGGGATAGGAGTGACTATTCCGTGGTACATATATCTTGCTGTCTGTCAGTCCTTTTTTTCTGGTTGGCTGTCTTTCTCAATCTCTATATCAGTTATTTCAAAACTTCTCTGATCTCTTCAATACCCTAAGTGTATATTTCAGATTACTTTAACCATTTGCTTCTAGAAACACATTGTTTTCATTTTAACCTCTTATTTCAGAATCATGTCAGACTTCCAAAAAATTGCAAATATCATACTAAATTTCACCCAGATTCCCCAAATGTTAACATTTTACCATTCTTCCTTTATCATTCATTTCTTTTCTCTCTCAATCACTTAATATGTTTGTGTGTCTAAGTGTATTTTTTTAAATTTGAGAGTAACTTGCACACCTGATATCCCTTTCTTTGTAAACATTTCAATTTGTGTTTCCTAAAAACAGACATTCTTACATAATTATCAAATTTAACATTCATGTTCTCTAATCTATAGCCCTTTTTCGAACTTTGCCCATTGTCCCACTAATATGATTTTTGGACCTGTATGTAACATTTAGTTGTCATGTCTCATTAGTCTCCTCTGACACAGAGTAAAGTTCTCCTTCTTTCTCTTTCACAACTTTGACACTTTTGAAGAGTAACAGCCAGTTATTTTTTTTAAGCGTCCCTTAATTTGGGCATTTCTGATTTTTTTCTTTCCTTTTTTTGAGACAGAGTCTTATTCTGTCACCCAGCTTGAGTGCAGTGGTGCAATCTTTGCTCATTGCAACCTCCGCCTCCTAGGTTCTCCTGTCTCAGCCTTCTGAGTAGCTGGGACTATAGACATGCCATGATGTCCAGCTAATTATTTTGTATTTTCAGCAGAGATGGGGTTTCATGCTTTTCTCAGTATGAGATATCAAGAGGCATATGATGTCATTTGGCCCCAACTGCTATTAGCTTTGATCACTTGGTAAGGTGGTTTCTGCCAAGTTTCTCCATTGTAAAGTTACTTTTTTTCCTTTGTAATTAATCAGTATCTCATAAAGAGATAGTTTGAGACTTTGTAAAACATACTTTCACTTGCGAATTTTGGCATCTAGTGATGATTTTTGCCTGAATCATATATTACTATGGGGTTACTTAATGGTGATTTTCTAACACTATCACTCATTTTATGTACTAGTTGAAATTCTACTGTAAAGAGGAGCTTCCCTTCTCACCTTTAATTTGTTTATCTACTCATTTCTTGTATTAGTGTAGACAAATGGATGATTTTATTCTATAGGTTATAATCCATTCCTATTATTATTTATTTTGTTGCTCAAATAGTGGAAATATTTATTTTGTAAAATGTAAATACATAATTCTGGATAAGTTTCAAATTTGAATGTTTTTTCCTTCTGGTGCTTCATCCTGACATACATCTTATGATTTTATACCCTTATAGGTGTGAGCTCACTTATTAATCTCTTGAGTTCAGCCCAAGATGAAGATCAGCCAAAACTGAACATTTTGTTATGTGAAGCTGTTGTTGCTGTTTACTTAAGTTTATTGATACATGCTCTTGCCACAAATTCCTCCAATGAATTATTTAGGCTTGCAGCCCACCCATTAAATAATAGAATGTGGGCTGCTGTTTTTGGAGGGGGTGTAAAACTTGTTGTGAAACCCCGAAGACAATCAGAAAATATTTCAGGTAAGATAAGTTTGATACTAATAATGTATGTAAATTTAATCATTTTGAATGTTACAAGATTTTTTAATGTTTTAAGAAATTTCACTTTGAAAACTAGTGATGCTTAAAGTATAATCACTCTTGTTATGACAGCAAATAATGAAACCCATGATATAGAAATATAGTTTGTTACTTTTATGTTTATAGAAATAACATTTTTGAGGTTGATAAAGCAGGACATGTTTGAAGAAGGTTAAAAATAGAGGAAAGGTAAAGGTAAATATAGAATGTTAAGGAATGAAGTCATACAAAAAGGATAGTTCCTAAGTAAATAAAATGAAAAAAAAGAATCCCCCAAGAAACAAAAAGAATAGTTCTTAATTACAGAAAGAAGATTTAAATAAGTGTTCAAAGTCTGTATAGAGCACACCAGCAATTGGCTTCAGATTAAATGTATGGTCATGTACAAGGTAGCTATTCCAATCATACACATGGTTTTTAAATTCCATTTTTATTCTCTAAAATATTTTTTCTTAGTCTTCTATTCCATTTTCCTTGTTTTTCCTTGTTTTTTCTTCCCTCATGGGTCAGAATGTATTTTTCATCCCACTTTTAAAGATGGTAAGATATGGTGAATTATAGACCGATGCCACAGGAAAGATTTCTATCTTGATGCTGAAATATAGGAATCATCTTAATCATCCTTAGAAACGGACATAGTATAGATCAGTGGCACACAAGTTTAAATGACACAAGTTCTAACCTGTGTCTTCATTGTCTGTGATTGAGTTAAATAAATAGGTTCCTGTGTAAGTCAGTGTAAAGGAGAGGATCTCATCAACTCCCACTGCTTCCATTCCCATCAAATGTGGATACATCTGAATCTCTTTCTCCCTGCTTGGATATAATCCACTTTAAACTTAAAAGTTTTTCTCCAAAATTGCTTCTTTCTTTGCCTGAGTTTTCTGATTTTTTGTTCATGGTAATTTTATCCATCAAATAATCCATGCTTAAGACCCACTAGTACATATTCATATTTGCATTATTTTATTCACTTAACACCTATTAGCCAGGCAATTAACAAATGATATTTCAGGTATGATAAGAACTGTGATAAAAATGGAGTAAGTGGAAAGAGAGTGATAAGGGGATGGGAATGGACCAGTTTTGTTAAGGTGGTTGGAAGGCATGTTTCTGATGAGATAGTGTTTGAGCAGAGCCGTAGGATAGTGAGGACTCATACCATGTGGATATTGGAGACCAGAGCATTCCAGGCAGATGAATGCAAAGGTCCTGAGGTAGAATAGAGTTTGGCCTTTTCCAGAAACTACTCAGATACCATCATGGCTCTCACGAACAAGGGGGAGTGTTATAGGAGATGAGAATAGAAAAGTAGCTGGGGCAAGGTCCTTTAGGATCGTGGTAAAGGCGTTAGTTGTTCTAAAGAAAGAGGAGTGACATAATCTGATTCAGCTTTTCAAAAGAACCGCTCTAGCTGCTTTGTGGAGAATAGACTGTGCAACATGAATAAAAGCAGGGAGCCTAATAGGGAGGCTGGCCCACTTTAAAGATGATTGTGGGTTACCATCAAGGATGAATGGATCAATAAAATATGGTATATACATGCAGTGGAGTGTTACTCAGCCATCAAAGGAATGAAGTACTAATGCATACTTAATCTGTATGAACTTCAAAATATGCTAAGCCAAAGAAGCCAGACACAAAAAGTCTCATAATGTCTGGCTCCACTTGTATGAAATATCCAGAATAGGTAAATCCATAGAGACAGAAAGTAGACTGTGGTTGCCATTGGGTTGGGGGAGGGTGAACTAGGGAGTGACTGCTTACTGGGTATAGGGTTTCCTTTTAGGGTGAGGAGAATGCTTAGGAACTAGATAGAGGTGCTAGTTGCCTGACATGTTAAACGTACTAAATGTCACTGAATTGTACATGTTAAAATTGTTAATTTTTTGTTATGTAAACTTCGCCTCAATTAAAAAGAAATAATAGTGGTTTAGCCTAGGGTGTTAGTTATGGCCAGAGTGAAAAGTGATCATGTTCTTGATGTAGTTTGAGGTTAGAGTCAATGGATTTGTTGATGAATTGTATGTGGGGTAGGGGAGAATGAAGAGTTGAGATAAAATTATTTTCTGTGATGGGGAGATTTAGAAGAGGAGCAGGTTGACTTCTACTTTCTGGCGCCCCCATACCCAATTCCGGAATCCTTTTGCTGTTTCTTTTGCGTATCACTCATACACAACCCTTCCTCTACTTTTTACCACCCACCCTATTAGTGCAGGCTGTTCTTAGTCATCTTCTATCTTCCTCTCTAATTCCCCAGACAAGCCATCTCTCATTGTGTGACTAAAGGTTGAGAGGTGTTAGTGGGAATTGCCCAAAACCTAAGTTCCCAGCTTCATAGCCACAGACTTGTCCTAACCTAACTCTAGACTTTGTTGTTGATATTACTTCCCTCCATGACTCCCGTCTACCAAAAGTAATTTATTCCTCATTTACCCAAACCACCTTTGACCATTTGTTTATGTTGTCCTTTTCCATTTTCCCATTGAAATTCTGCCCTTCTTTTAAGGCACACTATTACATTCTACATATTCAGTGACTCTTTCTTGAACCTCATAGTCAGTGATTATCAGTCAATCACTTGTTTAATATTTATTGAATGTGCTACTTATTTAGTATATTTTATATAGAATTACTTTAATCCTTATTTTATGGAGCGCATGGCAAGGTATCCTTTAATGCTTTATCTCCATCTGCATCTCTGCCATGACCGCTGGAAAGCTGATTGAGTAACTAGAAAAATTCAGAAGCACAGGAGTAAGTAATTTAGTCTAGAGCAAAACATGGCAAGAGTAGAAAGCTTAACTCTGTCAGTTAGCAGTGGAAAATGAATGCTGGATTTTTTTCTTCTATCTTCATTTAGCACCTCCTGTCCTTTCTGAAGACATAGATAAACACCGTAGGAGATTTAACATGCGAATGCTCGTCCCTGGAAGGCCTGTAAAAGATGCTACCCCACCACCGGTGCCTGCAGAAAGACCATCTTACAAAGAAAAATTTATCCCTCCCGAACTTAGTATGTGGGATTATTTTGTTGCAAAGGTAAGGAGTGTGAGAAATGCAAGCTTTAAGATAAGTGGATCATCTGTTTTATTAACTCGTGTTTGCGTCTCACATAGGAATGATGGGGTAGCTTTTGGATTGAATCACCATAGTTTAGACATTTAATTTATTAGGTCTAGAAACTGAATAGGCATTGTAAATTCAAGGATGATCAGATACTTGATAATATAGGAGACAAAGTAAAATCACATGGGAGTTCAGTATAAATTGGAAATCAGCTTATTATATAATCAGCACCATCTTTTTCTAGTGACTGGAATACTTGTATCTACCTTCTAGGCACCCTCCTTCTCATTATCAGTGGCTCCCTTGGTAAGCATGGAATTAGAATAGAAGGAGATGGATGGACATTTGGGGGTTTTATCAGGCCATGATGAGGCCCCCTGATATGTCTCTGTTTTCCCATAGCAAAGTAAACTTCTCAGGGGATCAGAATACTCATGGTGGCTAGATCTGGTGTAGCCCCATTTCATACCATGCTGGGTGCATGCTAATGTTTGCTTTTCTGCACTTTGCTTTTTTGAGCTCATGATCCTTCTTCTATTGGTATGTTTCCTTCTTGACATGTGTTAACTCTTTTGTCACCTTGCTGTGCATACACATTAGGGAATACATATCCAGTCATGTCTCTTCCCACTTTTAAGTTTTTATTAGATCTCAGATTTATTGAGGTGCTGATCTCACTCTGTTTTTTGTATGCTAAGCTGATCCTTAAAAAGTCTTTCACTGTGAGTTTGGATGCTTTGTTTTGTTATTTAAAGACTTTGAGGCCAGGCGCGGTGGCCCACACCTGTAATCTCAGCACTTTGAGAGGCCAGGGTGGAAGGACAGCTTACATCCAGGATTTAAGACCAGCCTGGACAACATAGTGAGACTATGTCTCTACAAAAAAATTTTTAAAACTTACGTGCAGTGGTGTGTGCCTGTAGTTCTAGGTGCTTGAAAGACTGAGGTGAGAGGCATGTTTGAGCCCAGGAGGTCAGGGTTATAGTGAGCCATGACTGTGCCACTGCACACCATCCTTGGTGTTGGAATGCGACAGTGTCTCAAAAAAAAAAGGACTTTGGTTATGTCAGTGGTTCTCAAAGTGTGGTCTCAGAACGAGCAGCATCAGCATTGCTTGGGAACTTGTTTGAAATGCAAATTCTTGGAGCCTACCTCATACCCACTCTATCAGAAACTCGGAGTGAGAATCAACAGGCTGTGTCTTAACAAGCTCTCCAGATGGTTCTAATGTGTGCTAAAGTTTGAGAACTACGGGTTTAGCCACGTTGAGAGTGCAGATTTCCAGGTTTGCACTTTATCACGGTCCCAGTTATAGTTACCAGAGTCATTCTGGCCTGTCCCTTAAGGCTGCTGATTGAGTCGCACTTAATTGTATTTAGCTAATAAACCAGGGAAGTGGTAAAGTACTCTTAAAAATGTATAGGCAGTTCCCACTCCTACCTTTTTAATTTAAAATTTTTATTTGCCATGAATGAAAGCTCATTGTATCATTAATGTGAGTGATAACAACATTAAGATTTGTAAATGGTAATGTGCTAAATTAATTTTTGTTTTTCAAAAATGTTTCCTCCTGGATATATGTTTTGAACATTTGGAAAATGCAAAGAAATATAAAGAAGGGAAATAGCACTCATCTATGCAAAGATAACAAGTTGCTACTTGGCCAAGTTCTAATCTGTTTTCCTCAGATTAAAAAATATATATAATGGATCAGTTTATGTGGTTAATTCTGTTAATATTATTACAAGGTAAACAGTTTTTATGCCATTAAAAACTTATACATCTGTTGATGTATACAGCTGTCATTAAAAAAAAAGTTAGAAAACTTCAGACATGCAAAAGGAGAGATAATGGCATATGAATATTTTATCTACCATCATCTAACTTCAAAAATTATCTACTCATGGACAGTCTTGTTTCATTTATACCTCTACCCACTACTTAGATTGTTTGGAAGCAAATCCAGACATCATGAAATTTCATTAAAAAATATTTCTGTATTTATTTTTGAAAAAAAAGGATTTTAAATAGATCTACACTGGTGTTATACCCACAGGAACACACCCACAAATCTTTAATATTATCAAGTATTCAGAAAGTGTTCATGTTTTACCACTTGGATCTTAAATGTTTTTATATAATTGATTTGTTCAAATCAGGATCTAAAATACTATTCATACCCTGCAAGTGGTTGCTTCATCTTAGGTCTCTTTTAATCTGTAGGCTCCACCTCCATCTCTCTCTCTCTTTTTTTTTAAACTGAGCTCCCACTTTTTTTTTTTTTTTTTTTTGCCCCTGAAAGAATTTGACCTGTAGAATTTTTCAACAGATTTTGCTGATGGCATCACCCATATTTTGTTCTTCTGAATCTTGTGAAAGTTAAATCCAGTTTCATTCTGATTGGATAAGAAGAGGGAGAGCAGGATTAACTTCATTGGCGGTTTTGTGTATTTCTGTCAGGAAGCTATTTATGATTTTAGTTGATCGTTGCTTACCTTTATTATTTCAGTGACAGTTTTAAATTATGATAATATAATCCTATCATTCATTTTTCATGTATTTGCTGGAATGTCTCTTCATCAACCTATTTGGTTACCCTGAAGTACATTTTGAATGGGAAAGACAGGATAAATGCTTTATTCTTTGCTTTTGTGTACCAGTTTTCAGAATGATGAGTTGGTTCCCAAGCATCCTTCAGAGGAGGCCAGTGAGTTTTGTTTTGCTTTCAGTTTTGTTATGATCTTATAAATTTAAACATATTTTATATGTTTTAATCCATTGCAGTTATTTTTCTTACGGGGACTCAGATTATCCAGCTTTGCCAGTGAGAGCCTCTTCCACAGTTGGCTCTGAATCTTTTTGAGATTATTCTACTAGTGTTTGACTTTGCCGGCTTTCTACTTTAAGTTAATTTAGGCTAATCGTGTTTATTTCCTCCCTGTGACTGAGAACAATCATTTCTTTAAATAACCTGGTTCCTTTTTGTAAGAAATGATATTTAGAAACCACAGTCAGATACTGGGGTGCTCACTCTTACTTGGTTAATCATTGTTTTTAGATAAGTATCAATTATAGTGACCTTGTAACTATTCACTTTGATGAATATACTATAGTTTACTTAATTAGAGATTTGATGTTCATAATGCCAAGAGCAGTATCTTTTAAGATAACATCTTGTTCATGATCAGATTATTTCCTTAAGAAGTACTAGGTCAAAGGCTATAAAGTTAAATAAGGCTTTTAATACATACTGCCAGATTATTTTCCACATTACTAATTTGTACTCTCTTGAGAACAGTGAGAGAATGCATCTTACTTTACCCCGGTATTAGCATTAAGTGTTGCTTTTTCATTTTTGTTAATTTTATAGATTAATTTTATTAATTGATAATTTGATGTTAATTATATTGCTAATTATTATTTGATATTTTATTTTCTGTTAGTGACATTATAATTTTAATGATCTTATTGCCATTTGGTTTTCCATTTTCTGGTATTGACTGTTCATATTCTTACCTGAAGTATCTATTGAAATTATAGTGTTTTTTCTTTTTATGGATACCTTATTTATTTAGGGACATTATTAATTTATCTTACTTGTTAAACCTTTTCCAGTTTATTTGCTTTAAAATTTTGTTTATTATGCATTTGCAGTTTTAAAAATTTTATCATACACAGAAGTTTTAAAAAGTTTAAAAATTAGTTGTATTCATACATTTCCTTATTGAATACATTGTTTTTAAGCAGAAGACTTTTCCACTAATAAATGTTACATTTATTTTACGCTTCCTCCTATTCTTTTCCTTTCTCCTTTTTCATAACTTTTAAGTCTCTTATTTATCTAGAATAAAGTAAGGAACAGGCAGGATAAGACTTCATCTCCCATCCCTACACATAGCTAACTAGTTGTTCTGTTATTATTCATTAAATAATCCTTCCTTTTCTCCCAGTGACTTAAGGTGTTATCTTTGTTAGATTAAATTCTTATACATATACAATTTTTGTACTATATTTTTGCATCAATCAATTACTAGACTATATTTTTCTTAGTTTAATATCCACTAAACCTGGGTTTTTTAATTTAAAAAAAATTTCCCAGCTATTCTTACCTGTTTGTTCCTTTCTACAAAATTCACAATCATTTTAAAGTTCTAAAACAGGAAGAAAAATTCCCAGGGAGATTTTTATTGAAATTATTCAAAGCCTATATAAATTAACTTGCAAAGAATTACAGTTTTTACATATTTCAGTCCCTCCCTTCATATAATTTTACAAAGGTTTATAATTTCCTTCACAGTAGCTCTCTCACAGTTTTTATAGTTTTTGTATTATTTTAGACTTTTCTAACTTTTTTATTGCTTATCTATAAGAAGAAAACTATGAAATTTTTTTTCACATCTAGCTATTTAATTATTGAATCTGAGAGTTTTGCCTAGTCATCTTGACTTTTATAATATAGCATCATCTGCAAAGGAAAATTTTTACTTAAGCTGACACCATTGAAAATGTTTACTTTTAGGTTAGAAAAAAATATATACTAAAAATATTTTCTATATTAAATATATAATACATAAATTATATAGTGAAAATATATTTTATATGTTTATAAAATTATATCTTTTTAAAAAACTTTACTTTTTATTACAGCCATTTCTTCCTTTGTCTGATAGTGGTGTTATATATGATTCTGATGAAAGCATTCATAGTGATGAAGAAGATGATGCCTTTTTTTCAGATACGCAAATACAGGAGCACCAAGATCCAAATTCCTATAGGTAAATAAGACTTTCCTTTCTTTTTCTTTTTTTTTTTTTGGCTTTTCTTTCTGTAAAAAAACTCAATGTTACTAATTTTAAATGACATTATTATCCTGAATTTATATAAGAACTGACTTATGTTTCCACATTACAGATTCTGCACCTTTGAGGTCAATTTCTAGATAGTATTTTCTCTACATCCAAAGACTAATTTTCATGGAGAGTGCAAACACAAGCATTTTTAGTAAGGAAAACATATGTAACTCATGGATATACTATTAGAATTTAATATGTAATTTATTGGTATACTATTAGGTTCTATGTGACTATATGGTAATTATTTTTCCATGAGGTAATTTTCAGCAAGTGTAATATAGTATTGCAAGTTTTTTATATTCAGTGATCATAAAGGTGCCATTTTTGTGTCGTTAATTTCAAGGACAGCTTTTTTTCTGGGTTGGAGAGTGGGCTAAACAGTTGGCAGAGAACTCCTCCACTGTGTTTCTCCCATGATTTTATTTTTCACTTAAAGACTGTTTTTTGCCCTTCTTTGAACAGCTGGGCTCTTCTACATTTGACAGTGGTTAAGCTAGCACTTCACAATGTCAAGAATTTCTTTCCCATTGCTGGACTGGAATTCTCTGGTGAGTTTGGAATTTTAATATTGTTATTAAAAATAATAAATTACTGTCAAGTTTCTCTTTACAAAATCTATATGAAAGGTCATTTGGTACTTAAAAAATACTGCTTCAGAGATTTTATAAAGTCTCGCTTATTTTATGCTCCAATCTGTGAGTTTATTTTTATTTTCTTAGACAGAGTCTAGCTCTGTCGCCCAGTCTATAGTGCAGTGGCATGATCACAGCTCACTGCAAACTTTATCTCTTGCACTCAAGCCATCCTCTCACCTCAGCCTCCTGAGTTGCTGAGACTATAGGTGTCCAACCATGCTGGGCTGATTTTTGTATTTTTTGTAGAGACGGTTTTGCCACGTTACCCAGGCTGGTCTTGAACTCCTGGGCTCAAACAATCCACCTGCCTTGGCCTCCCAAAGTGCTGAGATTACAGGTGTGAGCCACAGCAACTGCCTTCAGTCTAATACTTTAAATTATATCAAGAATCACTGTCAACACAGAAGATTGAGAAAGAGCAGAAAACCACACTGGGGAAGCTAGACATTTTCTCAGCTTTTGGAGAGCTGGCCTTCTGTTCTGTTCAAAGCATTAAGAATCTAAACGGTATTTGGCTAACATTTCCAGTTTTATTTGTATTTTCAGAAGTTTTGTCTCTGAGAATTCAGATTCTGTAAATATTTGGATGATGATCAATACTTTTTATTAAACTAAATAACATTCTGTCACCCTGTAGAGCTGCCTGTAACATCACCATTAGGTACTGCTGTGATTAAAAACTTGGAGAACTGGGAACAGATCTTGCAAGAGAAAATGGATCAGTTTGAAGGTCCGCCCCCTAACTATATCAACACATATCCAACTGACCTTTCAGTGGGAGCTGGACCAGCTATTCTTCGAAATAAAGCAATGCTAGAACCTGAAAATACCCCATTCAAGTAAGAAAGCTCTTATAATGCTGATAAAGAATGTAGCTTAACTTTTCTGGAGGACAGTTTGGCTAAATCTGGCAATACACTTTAAAACATTCATAATTTTGAACCTGCAGTCCTATTTTTAGCAGAATACTCTAAGGAAAACATCGTACATTTGAATAGAATTTTTTTCCAGTATTACCTGTAATTCAGTAGATATCCATTTACATAAAGGAAAAAAGTCTTTATTGTATTAATTTCTGGTGTGGTTTTTTTTTTTTTTTTTCTTTTGAGACAGAGTCTCAGTTTGTCACCCAGGGTGGAATGTAGTGGTACTATCTCAGCTTATTGCAGCCTTGACCTCCCAGGCTCAAGCCATCCTTTCACCTCTGCTTCCCTAGTAGCTGGGACTACAGGCGAGCGCCACCGCGCCCAGCTAATTTTTTTGTATTTTTTGCAGAGATGGGGTTTCACCATGTTGCCCACGCTGGTCTCAAACTCCTGGGCTTAAGCAGTCCACCTGTCTTGGCCTGTCTTGGCCTCCCAAAGTGCTGGGATTTCAGGCATGCATCACTGAAGCCGGCATATTTATGTTCTTATTGTCAGAACTCTTACAGATTTTTAAAAAATCTATATATGCAAATACAGTGCTTCTGACTTTTGTCAGTAATTTAACAGTAAGCATATTAAAGGTTTTTAATTGATGTTTTGATCTTCTACATCTAGGCCCCTTTTGATATGCAGCATGCTTTTTTTTTTTTTTTTGAGATAGTGGACCCTGATTAAGAGTATTTCTTAAAAGCTTGAAAGAACAAAGCTTTTTAGCTTGTTAGGCTGTTAAAATTGATATCTATGACTTATATTCATTGCTGATATGCTTCAACCAACAGGACCAACATAAAGTATAATTTAAAAAGAGAATAATAAGAGATTAATTTGACTCCCAGCTTAACTGGTTCATTCACTGTAATTAGAGAATTCGTTGCTAGATGAATAAATGATTTTTAGGAGAACTAAAAATTAAAAGTAAAACTGTATAGTTTTGTTGAACTTAATGCTGTGTCTTCTTTGCAATAGATTGTGAAGGTTTTATAAATATCTAGAAATGTAAACATATTTTCTATAGACTGACATAGTGTGATATGTTAATTTTTTTAATAGATCCCGGGATTCTTCTGCATTTCCAGTCAAACGACTTTGGCATTTCCTTGTTAAACAAGAAGTCCTTCAAGAGACGTTTATTAGATATATTTTCACTAAGAAAAGAAAGCAGAGTGAGGTATTTTGAGAAAAATATTTTCTATTGTAATTTTTCTTTAGTTTGCTTTAAAATTTCTAAGGAAATCAGTGCTCGATTTATTCTGAAATTTTCTTTTTGGCTGGGTAATAGAGTTCTCTAAATTACAGCCAACTGCTTTTGAGATAAAACCTTACAATTTTCATTTTATAGCAATGAAACAACATAGGTACCTTGATAAATTACATATATTCAAGTGAAAGTTGGCACTTCCTTTATAATATTTATTAGGTTTTTACATTTAATAAACATTGTAATGGATGGAATTGTGATGGAGGAATTTAATATATAAACGTACTCCATAATATTCTCCAAATGTGTGTTTGAAATACAATATAGCTTTTTAAAAGCATTTTATTTACTTAGCACTTAGAAATGAACAGAATAAAGATCCAAAATAGCAAATACAAGATGAAGGAAGATGTCTCTTACAAAGCAAGGCAGAAGTTCTGCATTGCGTGGTTATTTTTAAGTTAACATAATTAGTAATGTAATAGCAGACATGGTTCAAGAAGAATCAACGGTTTGGGAGATTGGCAGATGACTTCCTTATAAAAGTAGGACCTTTTATATGAGCATTTCAGTCTGTTTGGCCATTTAGTGAGGTAATGAGCAGTTTGAAGAGTGTTCAGAGTTGAGTGTCTGATGTAATTAAAGATTTGGCAAGCACAATCACTGAGGAGACAAAATGAATTATATTTCACTTAGAAAAGTGAAAACTGAAACAGAGTCCATATGGCTCAATTTCCTGAGATAAAGTATAAAAGTGCTTCTCAGTTTTTCCTCATGCCTAGGGCAGTGGAACCTACCATACTCGTTCCTTACCTGAATGGTAATTGTGGTCAGCCCTTATGTTTTCTTTATGGATTTAAAAATTATGTACTTAAATGAGGAAGTAGAAGAAGGAAACTTTTGAATCCTAGTTATAAGCGTTTTCATAACAACATACCCTTATGGCATTAAAATTATTGATGTGAGCTTTGTTAAGGAAATCACAGAGGCAAATTATTTGCCTCTTTCATTTAAACCATTGTGTACAGTATTTCCTATAGTGGTGCTAAGTCCAAATTCTGTAAACTAAGATATAGGAATCTAGCCAGGCACGGTGCCTCAGGCTTGTAATCCTAGCACTATGGGAGGCCTAGGCAGGGGATCTCCTGAACTCAGGATTTTGAGACAAGCCTAGGCAACATGTTGAAACCCCATCTCTACAAAAAATAAAATTATCTGGGTATGGTGGTGCATGTCTCTAATCCCAGATACTTGTGAGGCTGAGGTGGGAGGATCACTTGAGCCCAGGAGGTGAAAGTTGTAGTAAGCTGAGATCACATGCCACGGCACTCCAGCCTGGGTAACAAGTGAGACCCTGTCTCAATCAACCTATCATTCAATACCTCTGTTAGTCACAGAAAACCAGTTCATTGAGTGATTAATTTTCTGAGTGTTTTGTTCTTCAAATTATTAAAATTAATGATTTAGCACAAGTATGTTTTAAGTATTGGTAAGGTTGATAGCAGCTTGACTAGCTGACTTGTTAGAGTGCAGAGTGCTGTAGGAAGCCAGGTGTCTGGGTTTCTTGGACCCTCCCATTCTTGTTTTGCCCTTCCCCACCGGTTTGCTTCTTCCTTAACTAATTCTCCCCGTCTTTACCCCTTATTTTCCCTTCCATTATGCCCCTCAGTCTCTGTGTATACTCCTCCATTTTTCTCCCAGCATAGAGTCCCCATGAACAGGAAAGTAGGACAGAGGTAAATGGAATGTTTCTTAAAGTGCTATGTAAGCATCACTTGGCTCCAAGGAAGGGAAGTACATGATTGAGAGTAAGGATGGAAGAATTTTTATCATGTACCCTTTTGAATTTTAAAACACTGAATGAAATTACTGTCTTGTTCAGTACTGTCCCATAGAACTTCCTGTGATGATGGAAATCTGTATCTGCATAGTCCAACATAGTAGTTACAAGCCACATGTGGTTACCGAGTACTTGAAATATGGCTAGCATGATTGAGAAACAGAATTTAAAATTTTAATTTTAATCTAAATTTAAATAGTTACATATGGTTAGTGGTTGCTGTTTTGAATAGCACAGATCTGAAAAAAAGTATTTCCATTAAGAGAAAATTTATGAATAAAATGTTAAGGCTGCTAGAACAAAACAAAAACTGGTCACTAGGCTCAGAAATATGCAAAACTTATTAAAACTCTACCCATCCAGTAAGAGTGCTTTATCTTTAAAATTGTCAAACAGGATTTTGGTAATCACTAAATTTGGCAAATTCGGAAAATTGACTAATAAAATTGGCAGGCTAATCCTAAAAATGCTGGGTGCATTTAAAAAAAATTTCCCTGAGAAATGCTGAAGTTATAGATATATTAATAAGATCTTTTACTCACTGAACATACTAAAGAAAAATATTTCACAAAACCTGTTTTTAGGAAACAGACTGGTGAATTCATCTAGTTATTTAAGACAAATAGATTCTTCAGCAGTTTGGTCTTTGCTAAGTTAGCTGTGCCACACATTGACCGTTCCTTGCAAGTTTTCTTAGGTGCTTCTTTATTAGCTGCAGCAACCATAGGGGAGTCCCTGGAGGCATGGTCAGAAAATTTGTCCCTTCATGACAAAAGGGAGGCAGTCACCTGAAAAGGTATGAGGAAGATTTTGTTGCTCTGATCAAACTTTCAGAGGTGTCCACAGCAGAGCAGAAATATAACTTCTGATTGTGGCCATCCTTAGTAACCTGCATCAACCCAGGAGCAAATTGCTGAGTGATTTCTTTTCCATACCTGATTTTATTAAACATTTATTTACTTAGAGAAAAATCATGTGGTTACTCAAATTCCTTATAAGAGTGAAATAAATACCAGTATTTGGGATCTCTGTTTAGAAATAGGTATTTTAATTTGTATTTGAAATCAACCCCTATAGGGTAGGAATTTATGTAGCACCTTATGCATCTGCTTATACATGTGGGTTTTAATTTTACACATTACCAGTTATGTAACTTAAATTTCTTAAAACTGTATACAGATAACTAATTTTTATTTTGAAATAGCTTTTATGTTCTCGTGTATATGTAATAGTCACATTAATTTTGCTCTTTTGGCTTTGTGTTGTGTTTGATGACTGTTTTATTCAGTTTAATTTTTACTTGATTTTGCAAACTCATTTTTATCATCTTTAAGTGGTGGAGTGACCATTTCAGCTTGAAATATTTCACTCTTTATAATTTCGTTCCATGCATGTGTTTTGTGTTTGTGTCGGTGTGGTGTTAGTCTGTAGAAGAACATGTGGAGCAGGTCAAACAAAACTGCGTAGCAGAAGATTGCCACATCAAGGTAGTATTCCAAGATTTTGTATTTAGCTCATTCTTTAAAGTTCAAGGAGCTAACACCTCATTTCTGATACTAACCATGACCTGCCCAACTGGCTAACTACTCAGAGACTCATAGTACTCCTGTACCACCTCAGTGGTATAGGGGAGGAGATGCTTCACTGTATCTGGCTTGCCTTGGTTATTCTCTTTCTTGATCCCTTTTCCATCTTCACTTCTGTCACTTTTTCTGTTTTAAGCATGGCTGTTTCATCTTTCCTTCTTGATTCTGCCTTTTCTTTTCTTTCCATCACCAACCTTAAGCCATTAAACCTTCCTCTCATCAGTCTCTTTCATTCCTTTCGAACTATCCCTCTTTCCAACTTTTCCTTATTTCTAGCTCATCACCCTTACTTCAAAGGGTAAGATTTCTTTGTGGTTTTTCTGTGTCTTTTCATTCCATCCAGTCTGTGCCTCTTAATGTATACACATTCTTATTTCAGAATATTTGTACACTTTTGGAAGAACTAAGACATATTACTGTATAAATTACTAATAAAAATGTATTAGCCATCTTTTATGATCATTAATCAGTATCTTGCCATCACACTGGAAATTGGGGTGATTACAGGACATCAGAGAATTTAAATGAATTTTCCAAAGCTAGTTTTCAACACATTAAAGTTACTCTTTTTTCTTGCTGCTGCTGCTGCTGCTGCTACATTTTCTTCTTATCGTACTTTTAAATCTTATGGGATGTGGATAACTCGCAATAGTGCTGTGCTGCAGCAACTGAAACTGCTGATGAATGTTTTCTAGGTTGAAGCTGATCTAGGCTATCCAGGTGGAAAGGCGAAAGTCATTCATAAGGAATCTGATATGATCATGGCATTTTCTGTTAATAAGGTAAAAACTGTCATCATTATAAACAATGTATTTTTCTTTAGTGAAATTGCTTAAATCATTGAATCTGCTTTTGCTTTATAGGCAAATTGTAATGAAATTGTTTTGGCTTCAACACATGATGTTCAAGAACTTGATGTTACTGCTCTCCTGGCCTGTCAGTCATATATATGGATTGGAGAAGAATATGACAGAGAATCCAAAAGGTTTGTCTCACAGTCACTTTTACATATAGTTTTCTGTAAGAAGTACCCACTAAATGGTTATGACTATGATTGGAATTATTTCAGAAGGTATACATGTGTCTCCTTCTTCATTTGGGTAGGTGACAAATATAATTGGTTTAGCTGCCAATGAAAGTCTTTGCCTACATTAACCTAATAAATTATACTTCTTCCATTAAACCCTACACTATTGATAGTATTTGAATCAGAATAACCCCTGACACTTGGCTTCATGATATTCAGTGTATTAATCTGATCTGGATAATTACAACAGTATACACAAATATGTTAATTATACTGATGAGTCACATTTACTGGGTAATTTTGCAGTGTTTCTTCTTATCACCTGATAAGCATACCTTTTTTTTAACAGACAGAAGTGTAGAGGGCTTTTTTTTTTTTTTTAATTGCATTTTAGGTTTTGGGGTACATGTGAAAAACATGCAAGGTGGTTGCATAGGTGCATACGTGGCAGTGTGATTTGCTGCCTTCCTCCCCCTCACCTATATGTGGCATTTCTCCCCATGCTATCTCTCCCCGACTCCCCACCCCCTGCTGTCCCCCCAACTCCCCCGCAACAGACCCCAGTGTATAGTGCTCCCCTCCCTGTGTCCATGTGTTCCCATTGTTCAATACCCGTCTATGAGTGAGAACATGCAATGTTTGATTTTGTTTTCTTGTGTCAGTTTGCTGAAAATGATGGTTTCCAGGTTTGTCCATGTCCCTACAAAGGACACGAACTCATCGTTTTTGATGGCTGCATAATATTCCATGGTGTATATGTGCCACATTTTCCCTGTCCAGTCTATCATCGATGAGCATTTAGGTTGGTTCCAGGTCTTTGCTATTGTAAACTGTGCTGCAATGAACATTCGTGTGCATGTGTCCTTATAGTAGAACGATTTATAATCCTTTGGATATATACCCAGTAATGGGATTGCTGGATCAAATGGAATTTCTATTTCTAGGTCCTTGAGGAATCGCCACACTGTCTTCCACAATGGTTGAACTAATTTACACTCCCACCAACAGTGTAAAAGTGTTCCTATTTCTCCACATCCTCTCCAGCATCTGTTGTCTCCAGATTTTTTAATGATCGCCATTCTAACTGGCGTGAGATGGTATCTCAATGTAGTTTTGATTTGCATTTCTCTAATGACCAGTGATGATGAGCATTTTTTCATATGCTTGTTGGCCTCATGTATGTCTTCTTTTGTAAAGTATCTGTTCATATCCTTCGTCCGTTTTTGAATGGGCTTGTTTGTTTTTTTCTTGTAAATCTGTTTTAGTTCTTTGTAAATTCTGGATATCAGCCCTTTATCAGATGGGTAGGCTGCAAAAATTTTTTCCCATTCTGTTGGTTGCCGATTCACTCTATTGACTGTTTCTTTTGCCGTGCAGAAGCTGTGGAGTTTGATTAGGTCCCATTTGTCTATTTTGGCTTTTGTTGCCAATGCTTTTGGTGTTTTGGTCATAAAGTCCTTGCCTACGCCTATGTCCTGAATGGTTTTGCCTAGGTTTCCTTCTAGGGTTTTTATGGTGTTAGGCCTTATGTTTAAGTCTTTAATCCATCTGGAGTCAATTTTAGTGTAAGGTGTCAGGAAGGGGTCGAGTTTCTGCTTTCTGCATATGGCTAGCCAGTTTTCCCAACACCACTTATTGAACAGGGAATCCTTTCCCCATTGCTTGTTTTTATCAGGTTTGTCAAAGATCGGATGGTTGTAGATATGTTGTGTTGCCTCCGAGGCCTCTGTTCTGTTCCATTGGTCTCTATCTCTGTTTCGGTACCAGTACCATGCTGTTTTGATTACTGTAGCCTTGTAGTATAGTTTGGTGTCCGGTAGTGTGATGCCTCCCGGTTTGTTCTTTTTGCTTAGAATTGACTTGGCTATGCGGGCTCTCTTTTGGTTCCATATGAAGTTTAAGGTGGTCTTTTCCAGTTCTGTGAAGAAGGTCATTGGTAGCTTGATGGGGATAGCATTGAATCTGTATATTACTTTGGGCAGTATGGCCATTTTCACGATATTGATTCTTCCTAACCATGAACATGGAATGTTTCTCCATCTGTTTGTGTCCTCTCTTATTTCGTTGAGCAGTGGTTTGTAGTTCTCCTTGAAGAGGTCCTTTACGTTCCTTGTTAGTTGTATTCCTAGGTATTTTATTCTCTTTGTAGCAATTGTGAATGGCAGTTCGTTCTTGATTTGGCTCTCTTTAAGTCTGTTATTGGTGTATAGGAATGCTTGTGATTTTTGCACATTGATTTTGTATCGTGAGACTTTGCTGAAGTTGCTTATCAGTTTCAGGAGATTTTGGGCTGAGATGACGGGGTCTTCTAGATATACAATCATGTCGTCTGCAAATAGAGACACTTTGACTTCCTCCTTTCCTAATTGATTACCCTTTATTTCTTTTTCTTGCCTGATTGCTCTGGCTAGAAGTTCCAGTACTATATTGAATAGGAGTGGTGAGAGAGGGCATCCTTGTCTAGTGCCAGATTTCAAAGGGAATGCTTCCAGTTTTTGCCCATTCAGTATGATATTGGCTGTTGGTTTGTCGTAAATAGCTTTTATTATTTTGAGATACGTTCCGTCGATACCTAGTTTATTGAGAGTTTTTAGCATGAAGGGCTGTTGAATTTTGTCGAAGGCCTTCTCTGCATCAATTGAGATAATCATGTGGTTTTTGTCTTTGGTTCTGTTTATGTGGTGAATTACATTTATAGACTTGTGTATATTGAACCAGCCTTGCATCCCCGGGATGAATCCTACTTGATCATGGTGGATAAGCTTTTTGATGTGCTGTTGTAATCGGTTTGCCAGTATTTTATGCCCGTAGTTTTCTTTTCTTGTTGAGTCTCTGCCAGGTTTTGGTATCAGGATAATGTTGGTCTCATAAAATGATTTGGGAAGGATTCCCTCTTTTTGGATTATTTGGAATAGTTTCAGAAGGAATGGTACCAGTTCCTCTTTGTATGTCTGGTAGAATTCGGCTGTGAACCCATCTGGACCTGGGCTTTTTTTGGGCGGTAGGCTCTTAATTGCTGCCTCGACTTCAGACCTTGTTATTGGTCTATTCAGGGTTCGACTTCTTCCTGGTTTAGGCTTGGGAGGAGGCAACTGTCCAGGAATTTATCCATTTCTTCCAGGTTTTCTAGTTTATGTGCATAGAGTTGTTTGTAATAATCTCTGATGATGGTTTGAATTTCTGTGGAATCTGTGGTGATATCCCCTTTATCATTTTTTATTGCATCTATTTGGTTATTCTCTCTTTTCTTTTTTATTAATCTGGCTAGTGGTCTATTTTGTTGATCTTTTCAAAAAACCAGCTCCTGGATTATTGATTTTTTTGTAGGGTTTTTCGTGTCTCTATCTCCTTCAATTCTGCTTTGATCTTAGTTATTTCTTGTCTTCTGCTAGGTTTTGAGTTTTTTTGATCTTGCTCCTCTCGCTCTTTCAATTTTGACGATAGGGTGTCAGTTTTAGATCATTCCTTTCTTCTCATGTGGGCACTTATTGCTATATATTTTCCTCCAGAGACTGCTTTAAATGTGTCCCAGAGATTCTGGTATGTGGTGTCTTCGTTCTCGTTGGTTTCGAAGAACATCTTTATTTCTGCCTTCATTTCATTGTTTATCCAGTCAACATTCAGGAGAAAGTTGTTCATTTTCCATGAAGCTGTGCGGTTCTGGGTTGGTTTCTGAATTCTGAGTTCTAACTTGATTGCACTGTGGTCTGAGAGACTGTTTGTTATGGTTTCCGTTCTTTTGCATTTGCTGAGGAGTGATTTACTTCCAATTATGTGGTCAATTTTAGAGTAGGTGTGATGTGGTGCTGAGAAGAATGTATATTCTGTGGATTTCGGGTGGAGAGTTCTGTAAATGTCTATTAGGTTTGTTTGTTCCAGGTCTGAGTTCAAGTCCTGGATATCCTTGTTAATTTTCTGTCTTGTTGATCTGTCTAATATTGACAGTGGTGTGTTGAAGTCTCCCACTATTATTGTGTGGGAGTCTAAGTCTCTTTGTAAGTCTTTAAGAACTTGCCTTATGTATCTGGGTGCTCCTGTATTAGATGCATATATATTTAGGATCATCAGCTCTTCTTGTTGCATTGATCCTTTTACCATTATGTAATGTCCTTCTTTGTCTCTTTTGATCTTTGTTGCTTTAAAGTCTATTTTATCAGAGATGAGAATTGCAACTCCTGCTTTTTTTGCTCTCCATTTGCTTGGTAAATCTTCCTCCATCCCTTTATTTTGAGCCTTTGTGTATCCTTGCATGTGAGATGGGTTTCCTGGATACAGCACACTGATAGGTTTTGGCTTTTTATCCAATTTGCCAGTCTGTGTCTTTTGATTGGGGCATTTAGTCCACTTGTGTTTAGGGTTAATATTGTTATGTGTGAGTTTGATCCTGTCATTTTGATGCTAGCTGGCTGTTTTGCCCGTTGGTTGATGCAGATTCTTCTCATAGTGTTGATGCTCTTTACCATTTCGTGCATTTTTGGAGTGGCTGGTACTGGTTGTTCTTTTCTGTATGTAGTGTCTCCTTCAGGAGCTCTTGTAAAGCCGGTCTGGTGGTGATGAAATCTCTGAGTACTTGCTTGTTCACAAAGGATTTTATTTTTCCTTCACTTATGAAGCTTAATTTGGCTGGATATGAAATTCTGGGTTGAAAGTTCTTTTCTTTAAGGATGTTGAATATCGGCCCCCACTCTCTTCTGGCTTGTAGGGTTTCTGCTGAGAGATCTGCTGTGAGTCTGATGGGCTTCCCTTTGTGGGTAACCCGACCTTTCTCTCTGGCTGCCCTTAGTATTTTCTCCTTCATTTCAACCCTGATGAATCTGACGATTATGTGCCTTGGGGTTGCTCTTCTAGAGGAGTATCTTTGTGGTGTTCTCTGTATTTCCTGGACTTGAATATTGGCCTGCCTTGCTAGGTTGGGGAAGTTTTCCTGGATAATATCCTGAAGAGTATTTTCCAGCTTGGATGCATTCTCTTCGTCACATTCAGGTACACCTATCAAACGTAGATTAGGTCTTTTCACATAGTCCCATATTTCTTGTTGACTTTGTTCATTCCTTTTACCCTGTTTTCTCTAATCTTGCCTTCTTGTTTTATTTCATTGAGTTGATCTTCGACCTCTGATATCCTTTCTTCTGCTTGGTCAATTCGGCTGTTGAAACTTGTGTATGCTTCGCGCAGTTCTCGTGTTGTGTTTTTCAGCTCCATCAATTCACTCATATTCCTCTCTAAGTTGTCCATTCTCGTTAGCATTTCGTCAAGTCTTTTTTCAAGGTTCTTAGTTTCTTTGCATTGGGTTAGAACATGTTCTTTTAGCTCACGGAAGTTTCTTATCCACTTTCTGAAAGCTGATTCTGTCATTTCATCATGCTCATTCTCCATCCAGTCTTGTTCCCTTGCTGGTGAGGAGTTGTGATCCCTTGCAGGAGGAGAGGTGTTCTGGTTTTGGGTGTTTTCATCCTTTTTGTGCTGGTTTCTTCCCATCTTTGTGGATTTATCCACCTGTCAACTTTTTATTTGCTGACTTTCTGATTTTGGTAAGTTTAAGTCTGCAGCAGCAGAACTCATAAACCCCCTTTTCTTCCCCCCAGGTCTTCTGTCCCAGGGAGTTAGGGCTTTATGCGTTTCCGCTGTGCCGCTGCCGTTTTCCCTGCCCACAAGGTGGCAGCCTAGTCACACTCAGCCTGCAGAGGCTTCGCTGAGCTGCTGTGGGCTCCGCCCAGCTGCCGTGTGAACTTCCCTGCAGTCCTGTTTATATGGGTGTAGTTAGAACTGCTTCCGCTATGTTGGCCCTCCTCTGTAGTGACGCACTCTCTGTAGTGGCGGGTTGCCTTGGCGATGGCAGATTGCCTCGGGAACTGCAGGGTGCCTCCTTAATGGCGGACGCCCCTCCTCCACAGAGCTGGACCATACTGGGTTCAGTTGTGTTTGCCATGAAAGTCTCAACCCAGAGCGTTTCCAATTGCTGTTTTTTTGTTTTTGTGGGGGTGGGACCAGCCGGGCCTGGTCACCTGGCTCCCTGCCTCAGAGCCTTTTGTTTTTTAGTTGAACGGTCGGCTCTCTACCAGGTGACCTGGTCGCCTGTTGAGTAGCCGCCGGGACCTGTGTGATTTCCTGTGCGGCGACCCACTGCCCCGGTTGAAACTGCGGCTCTGAGTTTCGTGACTTTTTTTGCCCGGGAATCTCCTGGCTTGGCTCCCTGCTTCAGCTCCCCTTGCTGTCTAAGAGGGGACACCGTCTTGTTTACTCTGCACTGTGAGCCACTGCGTCGGCTGAAACCGCGGCTCTGAGATTCACGCGCTTTTTTACCTGGGAATCTCCTGGCTTGGCTCCCTGTTTCAGCTCCCCTTGCTGGCTAAGAGGGGAAACTGTCTCGTTTGCTCTACACCGGAAGCCGCTGCGTCGGCTGAAACCGCGGCTCTGGGATTCGTGGCGCTTTTTTGCCCGGGAATCTCCTGGCCTGGCTCCCCGTTTCAGCTCCCCTTGCTGGCTAAGAGGGGACTCAGTCTCGCTCACTCTGCATTGGGAACCGCTGCGCCAGGGCACAGGCCAAACAGCCGCGCCTGCCAAAACAGCGGCACTGGCAACCCGTGGGGCTCCTCCGCCTGTGTATCTCCTGGTCTGTGGGCAGTAAAAATCCGTCTGGAAATGTGGTGTCCACTCACCCTCTGCGCTTTCACTCGGACCTGCAATCCCGAGCTCCTCCTAACCGGCCATCTTGGATCTCTCGAGGGCTTTGCTTTTCATGAAAGCTATGGATACTTCACCAAGAGTGTTTTGCCATTCTTCCATATTTTAAGGTTTCTCCTCCATGGTTTGCCCTCCCTCTTGCTTTTATGTGCTTGAGGATAGTGCCATGATAGTTTCTCTCCTTGTTTCGTTGAATTCTTTCTTTTGTTAGTATGTGATGTAACTAGGATTTAATATCACATTTCAGAGTAGATACAACCATGTACTATGATACAATCCATTACAAAAATTACTTTCACATTTTATCTATCTTACTCCAAGAAATCTTTAAACTCAGATTTCTTTAGATGTGTTAATTTGATACTGAAATATCTGTACTTGAAGAGAACATATATTTTTCCATAGATAAAAACAAATCTATATTAAATACTTTAAAACAAACATTTGTTTCAACTTATGCAGCAATAAAGTTGTCTGCAAACAACATTAGACTAAATTTATATTTTGCCAAAAGGGAAAAAAGTTAACTAGTATTAAAATTGGCGATTAGGACTTGTACCTAATTTTTCTCATGGCTACCTATTTAAAATAAAGATTGACCTGTGGGTACATAAGAAGCTCTTTAACTGGAATTTGTGTTAAGAGAAAAGGGAACTTTCACAGTAACTCATGAATGTTTTTCACAGTTCAGACGATGTTGATTATCGTGGTTCCACTACAACTCTTTATCAACCCAGTGCAACAGCCTATTCAGCAAGTCAGGTGCATCCACCTTCATCTCTTCCATGGCTGGGCAGTGGACAGACTAGCACTGGAGCTAGCGTGGTATGTTATTTACGTATAGGCATCATTTCTGGATTTGGACTGTTTGAAAAATCAGTTGGAATCACTTTGACATAGGAGTGATCCTAAAGATCAGGGACAAAGACCAGTAAATAGGCCATGATAATGACAGGTGACATTTATTGTGGCTTTTTTATTTGGAGACAGGGTCTGGCTCTGCCACCCAGGCTGAAGTGCAGTGGTGCAATCTCGGCTCACTGCAACCTTGACCTCCTGGGCTCAATTGATCCTGCCAACTCAGCCTCCCATGTAGCTGAGACTACAGGTACATGCCACCACACCTGGCTAATTTTTGTGTTTTTTGTAGAGACGGGCTTTCACCACATTGCCCAGGCTGGTCTCGAACTCCTGGGCTCAAGTGATCTACCCACTTCAGCCTCCAAGGTGCTAGGATTACAGGCACGAGCCACCACACCTGGCCTCAGACGACTTTCTTAGTGGCAGGGGCATGCTTTTTCTCACCACAATCCTAGGTGGTAGGTGCTATTATTACCCTCCATTATCATTTTATAGATGAGTAAACTGAGATACGAATCAGTAAAGCAAAGTTAAAGGGGAATTCATGTCTAAGTGTTTGGAAGCACATCAGTAACATTCTTGTCACTGTAGCGGGAGGGGTCCCATTCTCCTTTTCTGCTCTGAAGCATCTGGAGGTGCTCCTGAATGTCCTCAGGGAGGGACACTTGAAGAAGAGTTCCTTTCTTATGAGATGAAGCTGCTTGGTAACCTCACAGGCCAGGGCTATACCAGCAAGTGACTGTTCTTCCTCAGCCTCTTCAGACAAGTGTTCTATGTAGTGGTTCAGAACATCTGTAACAGGCTTTATCTCAATAATAAGCAAGATGTAAAAGAATAAATGTTGTCAGAATTTATCCTGAAGCATATCCTTCCTCATCTCTTCTGAATACAAAAATAAATTTATTTTTAAAATATTCTTTTAAAGCTTATGAAAAGGAACCTACATAATGTGAAGAGAATGACTTCACACCCAGTCCATCAATACTGTAAGTATTTATGACCTAAGAATTGTAAGTATTCCCTCTCATTTGGAGGTTGATTTATAGAATAGAATAGATTGGAACTCTTTACCTCTTCAATTTCTTATTTCCTTCTTTTTCTCTTGTGTTTCAGATCTTACAGGTGCTCAGGACGGCAGCGTACGTATGTTTGAATGGACGCGGCCTCAGCAACTTGTCTGCTTTCGTCAAGCTGGCAATGCAAGAGTTACTAGATTATATTTTAATTCACAAGGCAACAAGGTTAGTTTCTTGGGGCTACTGCTAAAATCATCTGAAAATAATTGTGGATATTTAGGAGTAAGTGATTAATAAAAGTGCATCTAAAAATGAATTCAATGAGTCTGGATTTAAGCTGAGCAGGCAGTTTGTTGGAGTCTATTTATATACCTTCTTTCCTTCCAATAGAAGCAAAAATCTGCAAAATTTAGTATGGATTAATCATAGATTTAAAGATACTAAATATTCTGTGAGAGTAAAAAAACTGCTTCCGTTGAGAGTGTTGGTGAGTCCTAATAAGTACAGTCAAGTTCTTTGGAGAAACCTAGTTTCTTACTAAATTTCGTTAGTAAGAGGTTAGAGGAAAACAGTGAAACAGGTAAGCAGTTACGAAGTGATGGAATGGCCGGGCACAGTGGTTGTCACCTGTAATTACAACACTTTGGGAGGCCAAGGCAGGAGGATTGCTTGAACTCCAGCATTTGAGACAACCTGAACAACAAAGGGAGACCCCATCCCTACAAAAAATGTTTAAAAATTAGCCCAGCCATGTGCCTGTAGTCCTAGCTACTCAGAAGGTTGAGCCTGGAGGATCCCTTGAACCCAGGAGTTTGAGGTTACAGTAAACTGTAATTGTACTATTGCACTCCAGCCTGGGTAACAAAGTGAGACACTGTGTCTTAAAAAAAAAGGGAAAAAAAGTGACAGGGAATTTTTTAGCACTTGGACTTTCTTGGGAATGACAGCAATGGAAACATAGTTATAGGCAGAATTTTTTTTTAGTAGGGTCTGAGTGAACTTCCTTTACATGTTTTTACCTTTGCTGTGGATGCTAAGAACATGTGTTTAGTGGTTATACTGTTCTTACAGTGTGGTGTTGCAGATGGAGAGGGTTTTCTGAGTATCTGGCAAGTTAACCAAACTGCGTCAAATCCTAAACCTTATATGGTAAGTATTACTAATGTTCCCAGAGCACATATAGACAACACTTTGTTTATGAAGTGTCTGTTTCGGACAGTTCATCTCATTGGTGGTCCTATTGGGAGAAGGATGATTTTGTTCAGCAATCCCAGCCTAGCAGCAGCACCCATCCTTGCCCTAGTTTTAGGCTGAAATGACCTGAACAACAAAAAGCCTTGCTTTTCCCCTTGAAGTGCAGTCATTAATTTTTAAAATTTCTGGGGCTTTCCCTGTGTATGGTCCAACTCAGGGTACATTTTTGTTACACTTTTATCCATTTTGAAAGCTCTATCTTCTTAATATACATACCATAAAATTCTATCATTAAGAATCAGATTCCAAATATCTATTCCAACTGGTTCCAGAATTTTTCTTACCAGATTATAAAATAACCAGTCCTAATGGGCCACGTTATTAATCCAAATTGGATTACAAAATATTTGGTGATGGATATGTAGTGGAGGAAGAGAACAGCGGGAGGATGGAAGGGGATGTCCTGTGTGAAACAGGCTTCATATATGTGGAGTGAGGTTCAGGAAGCCTTGAACCTCCTGGGACCAGATAGATTACCCAAATATTTTTTAAAAAATTTCTAAACTATACATATGTTAATTATGTGTATATTTCTCTTAAATTAGTACACTATAGACTGTACCTTGTCTACACAGAAATGGAAGTAATCTTGAATTTATACTTTTGCCTTCAGTCAGATCTGTACCATTATAATTCCAGACCAAAAAACATGGATTATATTTTAAAATACCTTGACATCCTAAGACTAGTTAGGTCTGTAAGCATTTCCTTTGTGGATTATTATTATTACAGTTTATTATATGTATTGGAGACCATCAGTACTAAAAGTGATGGGGCTTAGGTAGGTTCAGGTACTTTGATGTCCTATTCTTACATAATCCAAAAACCATGATCTTTAATTGTTTTTACCAACTGGTTTTTAAAAATTATTGGATAGTAGCCAAATAATATACACATGACAGTTAACCCTTGTACTATCACTTATTCTGTATTCTAGACTGAGTTTTAAAAAACTGTTCTTAGCTCATGCATATAGTATGTTATTAGCAGACATGTATGTTGGTACTGTATTAAATTTTATCTGAAAGTAAAGAAACTTCAGTTGCACTTTGTTTTCTGTAGAGTTGGCAGTGCCACAGTAAAGCCACAAGTGACTTTGCGTTTATTACCTCTTCAAGTCTGGTTGCCACATCTGGACACTCCAATGACAATAGGTGGGTTGACAGAAAAGCAAGGTAAGAAATATAAAAACTTTAGGCAGAAAAGTATTATTGCTAAAAGTATGGGTTTCTAATAGAGTTTTAGGCATTAAAAAATAACTTTGTTACATAATTCTTATTTCAGAGTGGTTTTTCTTATCAAAAAGAAAAGTAAAAATGAAAATTATTCCTAATGTGTAATTTGTATTTTAAAGCTATTCAGTCTTGTTTTAAAATACTACTGCTAACACTGTTAATTTCTTCAGGACTAACAAGCATCTGATACTGTCAACATCATTCTCAGCATTTTTATTTTATTGAAGTAGGTTATGGGAAACGGGTGGTATTTAGTTACGTGGATAAGTTCTTTAGTGGTGATTTCTGAGATTCTGGTATTCCCATCACCTGAGCAGTGTACGCTGTATCCAATGTGTAGTCTTTTGTCCCTCACCCTCCTCTCACCCCCTCAAGTCCCCAGAGTCCATTATATATCATTCTAATCCTTTGCATCCTCATAGCTTAGCTCCCACGTATAAGTGAGAATATATGATATATAGTTTTCCATTCCTGAGTGAGTTCACTTAGAATCATGGTCTCCAACTCCATCGGGTTAACTGCAGATGCCATTATTTCATTGCTTTTTATGGCCAAGTAGTATTCCATGATGTATATGTACCATGTTTTCTTTATCCACTCGTTAGTTGATGGGCATTTAGGTCAGTTCCATCGTTTTGCAGTTGTGAATTGTGCTGCTATAAACAGGCACGTGCAAGTGTCTTTTTCATTAGTGACTTCTTTTCCTCTGGATAGCTACCCAGTAGTGGGATTGCTGAATTGAATAGTTCAGCTTTTAGTTCTTTAAGGAATTTCCATATATTCTATATAGTGGTTATACTAGTTTACATTTCCACCAGCAGTATAGAAGTGTTCGCTTTTCACCACATCCATGCCAACATCTATTATTTTCTAGTTTTTAAATTATGGCCGATCTTGCAGGAATAAGGTGGTACTGCATTGTAGTTTTAAGTGGCATTTTCCTGGTAATTAGTGGTTTTGAGCATTTTTTTCATGTTTCTTGGCCATTTGTATTTTGAGAATTGTTGATTTAAGTTCCTTGTGGACTCTGGATATTAGTCCTTTGCCAGGTGTATACATTGTGTTTTTTCCCACCCTGTGGATTGTCTGTTTACTCTTGCCGTGCAGAAGCTTTTTAGTTTAATTAGGTCACATTTATTTTTGTTGCATTTGCCTTTGAATTCTTGGTCATGAATTCTTTGTCTAAAATAGTTTTTCCTATGTTATCTTCTAGAATTTTTATGGTTTCAGGTGTTAAAGTTTGATCCATCTTGAGTTAATTTTTGTATAAGGTGAGAGATGAGGATTCAGGGTAACAGGCATTTGACACTGTCGCCATCATTCTCAACATTTATTTTGACTTCACACCGTTATTCACACCCATGAATAACATCTCCTGTTTCCCTGCAGTGGCAACAGAAAGGCGATGGGGTAGAGGATGCAGAGACAGGCAGGACTGTGTGAGATGGAACTGTGTAGGGTGAAAAGGATAAGACTCCCAGTCCCAGACCCTACCCCCATCCTAGTTGGGAATCACTACTCTCTATAGGTGTGAGTGAACAAAAAAGATAAAGACAGGTTGTCCCTGGTGTGATGACTTAGAACAATTGTTTATGATGTGTTTTTTTAATTGTGTTTTTTTAAAAGAAATGTTTGCCTCTGGGACACATTAATATCACCCGGAAACAGCCTCATTCATGGTGAGTTAAGGTTTATGATTTTTTTAATACCATGAAGGAATGCTTTCTTGATTTTAATTAGTGAATCTAGTGAGTGTTTATTCACTGGTTGAAAATGGAGAAATATTTAGAATGAATGACTGAAAAGTTGGAAAAGTTAATTAACATATCTGGCTTCCTTGCTGAGTTAAAGATATATGGCCTCAGAAATCCAACTAACTTATTAGAATAGTCTTCATGTTTTTTTATATTCAGAAAAATATGGTATCGATAGTGGTACTACTAACAAGGCTATTTAAGAAATTAGTTGCAAAGTAAGTCATTGAGCTTAATAGAAAAGAGCATATTTTAAAGAATTAAACCTAATCATAAAATACTTTTTGCCTTTTCTTTTCCTTTTTGTGGAGAATGAGGTCTCACTGTATTGTCCAGTCAGGTCTCAGACTCCTAGGCTCAAGCTATCCTCCCACCTCTGCCTCCCTAAATACTGGGATTACAGCCACAAGCCATCACACCTGGCCCTAACCATAAAATAAAACAAAGGTTAACCTTATGATAATTATTATAAATGTAAACAATGTCATTTAAATATTACTCCTTTTAAGACAATACTTGCCAAATTAGTATCCTCTCTCTCTTCCACATAATACCACCCAGAAAGTGCTCCATGCTCAGATAAGTTTGGTTAAATGAAGTTAAGTAGATTGTTTTACAGAAAGATGCTCAGTCTTTTAATACACCAACTTGCATTTTGAAAGATGTAGTTATTTCTCAATTTGATTGCAGAATTCTGTGAACAATGGTTAACATTGCTTACAAATTTTCTATATGTTAATTTGAATCCTTAATCAAATTTTCTATATGTTAATTTGAATCCTTAATCATACAAAAATGCAAATACTCCTGGGAGGGATAACTAACTTCTTAACTTGTAACTGAAAACATTCACACATTTTCCTGTACCGTTGTTTCAATTACAATACAGCACTTGGCTGGGTTAGTACTCACCATCTTTCAGAAGCTCAGTCTCTACTCTTCAGTATACTTTTTATGAGGCAGTATCACTTAGGGCTTCAGGTATATACTTCCTTTTTCTTTATATTTCATATTGAGATTATGGATACAAAAGGTTTGTTCTGACATTGCTTAACATTTTTCTTTAATAATCATATGATTACAGAAATTCAATGACTTATAAAACAATAAATGTACCTTAGGATGAAAAATGCATCAGTAATTTCTGTATTTAAATGTGGATTTAGACATCATAATTACCAAGATAAGAAATTGTTTTGAGAAAGTGATGTTTTTCTTCTTCAGGTTTCACATGCCATGATCATGGTGCCACGGTACTTCAGTATGCACCCAAACAGCAACTCTTAATCTCGGGGGGTAGGAAAGGACACGTCTGCATTTTTGACATCAGGCAGAGGCAGCTCATTCACACATTCCAGGCCCATGATTCAGCTATTAAGGCTCTGGCTCTGGATCCCTACGAGGAATATTTTACCACAGGTTCAGCAGAAGGTAATATAAAGGTGAGTCAATACAAGAGGTTGGAATGTGCTAAAGACTGATTGAAAAGAGAAAAAACAAAAACTCCACATTCTTTGAAATAAAGCTTTGTGGATATATCAAATGTCTCAACATTCTGCCACCTCCCCTTGCTTCTGTATGGTTCTTTCTATACTGTTATAGTCAATGAGATTATCAAACTCATTGGACTCGGGTCATTAGAAAGCTTTAAAGCATTCTCTTTTGAGTAAAGTATATGAGTGTAATGCATGAAATTTTTTGATGACATTAGTTTGGCTCCTTAGAAGCTTCTCCCCTCTCCCTCAGTACTTGACTCTCGTGTGTGGTAGAGGTGACGTTTCTAGTAAGTGAGCTAGTGCAGATGCTCCTTGACTTATAGGGGGATTACGTCCTGACAAACCCATTATAAGTTAAAAATATTAAGTTGGAAAACATCCTTCCAACTTAGTATTTTCAACTTACTATGAGTTTATTGAGACTAACCCAAGGAGTATACTGAATGCATATTGCTTTCATGTTGTCATAAAGTCACAAAGTCTTAAGTCAGATCATCGTAAGTAGGGGACTCTCTGTGTACCGCACTACTTTTACATAGCCTTAGGGCCTAGCTCAGCATGAGGAACACATTTAATTGAATGAACTCAGATAGTTACTTGAATTCGAAATGGGCTACATATGGTTCATTATGGTTAATGTGAAACTACAAGAGGATGTGAAGAAAAATACGAAAGAAGGACAGTAAATGAATCATGGGAGTGGTACTATTTCCCACTTAGATAAGCTCTTATGAAGGAGGCAGTGGATGGGATGGTTGGGCTTTAGTGAGATCACTTGGGCCAAGGGAGCAGAAGGGCCATGTTTTTTTGCTTTTGGTCTCTTCCTAATGATTTTTTTTAACTCTTTTTGTTTTGCACTAGGTTTGGAGATTGACAGGTCATGGCCTAATTCATTCATTTAAAAGTGAACATGCTAAGCAATCCATATTTCGAAACATTGGGGCTGGAGTCATGCAGATTGACATCATCCAGGGCAATCGGATCTTCTCCTGTGGTGCAGATGGCACGCTGAAAACCAGGGTTTTGCCCAGTGCTTTTAACATCCCTAACAGAATTCTTGACCTTCTATAAAGATTGGGGTTTTATTTTTATATACATTTCAATTAAAAGGCACACTACAGTAATCACTGGGCAATTCTGCTTTCTAAGCAGTTGTTAACATACTGAAAACAGAGAATCTCTGTGTAGAATTTGAAAATGACCCAAGCCAAGTATTAGCTATACAGGTTGGTGGAATGAATGCGCATGTACCTTATGCTGACATATTAAAAAAATAAAATCAAACCTAGTATTGTATGAGGGATAGCTATTCTTTACAGCATTTAGCAAACCTGATTCAGAAAACATTTGAGATTAGCAAATTAGTAACTTGAAATAATGAAAAGTACCTTTATACCAAATTAAGGAAGAAAACGTTGCTGAGTCGGGTTTTTCTTCCTGTTCTTACCACTGATTGAAGCATGCCTGCAGTCTCCTCCTTTGTTGAATGAAGGATAATCGTAAGGTTAGGAACTCTAGACCACCAGGAAAACTTTCTTAGCTGTGGAGCAGTGCGCAGTGACCAGTTCTCCGCTGTGAGAGGTCATTTCCATTCTTTCCTGCTGAATATTTTTCCTGTTAGTGTTTATACTGAGCTAGTACTGTAACTTGCAAATGAGTGCAAATTTAAATGCAATGTTTTCCTCACAATTTGCACATTCACATTTTTTTGACTGCTAGTTTTTCTATTTATATATTTGCCTTCATGTTAGGAATGTACTATGTGAACATGGCATATTTGTAGTTAACCAAACACACCTTCTTAGTCCAGTTTAGTACTTTTTCTTTTCATGTACTCAAAGTTAAACACCCGCAACATTTAAGGATATGTTGAAACTACACCAATAGAACATTTCATATCATAATTAAAATGAATGTTAGGCTTCTTGTGGCCAGTTAATAGTTGATGAGATTGGTGATATTATTTATTGCCACAGCCTACTGTATAAACTATGCAGAGTTAAATATTATTTGCTTGTAAAATACTAGCCAACGTTGTCATATTTTGATGTATTTCCTTGGTTATGACCAAAAAAATATGTTGAGATACCGAAACTAATGTCAGTGTGTTTAAATGTTTACCAGCAAATTGTCTCATCATGTTAATGAGAATGTTTAATGCCTGTGTGGTAAATAGTAAATATAATGGCATAAAAGTACCTTTCTCTGAAGATGATGTGATGTTCAGGCTGTGAAATACATATGTAAAAGAAAAATAAATGTTATTTGTTAGAGTTTTATTTTAGTTTGAGCTGTTTAAATAGATTGGTCTGGCATTCTTTGATACTGTTTTTGACATTTGAGATTTTTAATTTGATGAAATGTTTAATTGTTAGAGAGTTTGCAAGCTATTAGGCACTTTATTCATTCACAAGCATTTACTGAATACCTTATATACCAGAAGCCATTCTAGGAAATGGGACACAGTGGAGAGCCAGACAGAAAAAGCACAAAAGCTGGGCAAGAACTAACCTAACTGTACCTTCTCCAGACAGATTTGAAGTTTACTGAATGAAGCACTAACCTCCTACCCAAAACTCAAATCTGAGTCTTGGCTGTTAGTTTGCTTCTAAGTAAGGGAGATCAGAATATGTCCACTGACGACAAGAAGAGCCAGGAAAATGAGCTTGTGAGAGACATCACAATGCCTAAAGCAAAACTGGCTCAAAGGAGCTTTCAGAAAAAGAGAAGAGAACTTTCTCTGTCGGATAAAAGCAGTAAGGGACTCCATTTACCTTCTAGCTTGAAAACAACTAAAAGAAAAAAAGCACAAAATGTATAAACAATGGTTCTCAAGACATTAAGCATCAGGTAGGGAGGGACAGTGATCCCTGAGAGGTGAGCATTTAAATTGTCCCAACTTACCACCTTGAGAAAGTTTCCAGGCCACAGGCAGGGAGAGAACCCAGGCAGAGTCTAATGGTCTCTCTAAGTCGCTGAACTGTGAGTCTGGGGAATATAATGTGGCTAGAGTTCGCAGACCAAAGGCAACAGAGCTGCACAGGAGAAGTGCAAAGAAGGTCTGTATTAGTCTGTTCTCACACTGCTATATATAAGGACATACGTGAGACTAGGTCATTTATAAAGGAAAGCAGTTTAATGGACTGCTCCACATGGCTGGGGAGACCTCACAATCATGGCAGAAGGTAAAGGGAGGAGCAAAGGCACATCTTACGTGGCGACAAGAAAGAAAGTGTGTGCAGGGGAACTGCCCTTTATAAAATCATCAAATCTTGTGAGACTTATTCACTATCAGGAGAACAGCATGGGAAAAACCTGCCCTGGTGATTCAATTACCTCCTACTGGGTCCCTCACACAACATGTGGGGATTATGGGAGCTACAAGACCATATTTGGGTGGGGACACAGTCAAACCAATCAAGATCTTCCTCAATATTTGGCTGAGAAATGGATCAGTGTAAGTGTGTGAGCAAACTGCTGGCACCCAGGACAACAGCCATCTAAAAGGGATTAGCGGTAACAATCTACTCACACAAAGCTAGGAATTCAGCAGGCCCCCTTACCTGTGGCTTTGCTTTCTGTGGTTTCAGTTACCTTTGGTTAGCCATGGTCTGAAAATAGGTGAGTACAGTGCACTAAGAAATTTAGAGAGGGAGAGACCACATTCACATGGCTTTTATTACGGCATATTAATTGTTCTATTTCATTATTGTTGGTCTTGTACTGTGCCTGATTTATAAATTAAACTTTTTGAGACAGAGTCTCAAGTCAGTCCTCCAGGCTGGAGTGAAGCGGTGTGATCTCAGCTCACTGCAACCTCTTCCTCCCAGGTTCAAACGATTCTCATGCCTCAGCCTCCTAAGTATCTGGAACCACAGGCATGTGCCACCATATGCAGCTAATTTTTGTCTCTTTAGTAGAGAGAGGTTTTCACCATGTTGGCCAGGCTGGTCTTGAACTCCTAACCTCAAGTTATCTGCCTGCCTTGGCCTCCCAAAGTGCTGGGATTATAGGCATGAGCCACCATGCCTGTCCTAAATGTTATCATAAGTATATATAGAAAGGAAAACACATACATAGGGTCTGGTATCATCCATGTAAGTCATGGGGCATAAGGTAGTACTCTCAAGGATTTTGCTGCAGTAGCAGGACAAAATTAGTCCTAGGATAAACACTATCATGGTCCTACCTAAGAAAGCTAAAAAGAAAATGACCAAATTGTTTCCAAAATAGCTAAATTTTATCTGAGAACATAGCTCCAGAATATATGTAGGAATGAATACGAAAATATCCAATACTAAAGGTAAAATCCACAATGTTTGACATTCAAAAAAAAAAAAAAAACCCAAAAAACCAGGCATGAAAAGAAGTAGGTAAATACGAACCATAATGAGGGGGAAAATATCCATCAAAACGGATATAGAAACACAGGTGATAAAATTAATAGCAAATATAACTATTTCATATATCCAAGAAGCTAGAGAAACAATTCAATGTGTTAAGAAGAGATGTGGAAGACATAGATTCAAATCAAACTAATAGAAATTAAAACTATTAAGGTTTGAGATAAAAAATACACTGGATGGAATTCACAGCAGATTAGACATTGCAGAGAGAAAAATTAGTGAATATGAAGGCACAATAGAAACTATCCAAAAAGAAACACTTTCAAAAAAACATTGGAACCAAATAACACCAGTGAGGTCTGGGACAACTTTGAGCATCCTAATACATGTGTAATTGGAGTCCCTGAGGGAGGAGGGTAAAGAAAAAAATATAATTGAAATAATGGCCAAGTATTTTCCAGTTTTGATTCAATCACAGATCCAAGAGGTTTAGTGAAACTCAAGCACAGGAAACAAGGAAACTATAGCAATGCCCATCATAATAAAATTGCTTAAAATCAGTGATAAGAGAAAAATGTTGGGATCACAAAAGGAAAATATACACATTGCATACACAAGAACAAAGATAAAGATGACAGCAAATTTATTTCAGGAACAATGCAAAGCAAGAGTGGAGCAGTATCTTTAAAGTACTGGAAGTAAAAAAGCTGTCAGTCTAGAATTGTTTGCCCGGTGAAAACACCTTTCAAAAATGAAGTTTACATAAAGACTTCAAAAGGGTGAAAGAGTTCATCACCAACAAATCTGCATTATAAGAAATGTCAAAGGCCAGGCCGGTGGCTCAAGCCTGTAATCCCAGCACTTTGGGAGGCCAAGGCGGGCGGATCACGAGGTCAAGAGATCGAGACCATCCTGGCCAACATGGGGAAACCCCGTCTGTACTAAAAAAATACAAAAATTAGCTGGGTGTGGTGACGTGCGCCCGTAGTCCCAGCTACTCGGGAGGCTGAGGCAGGGGAATTGCTTGAACCCGGGAGGCAGAGGTTGCAGTTAGCCGAGATTGTGCCACTGCACTCCAGCCTGGCGCCTGGCAACAGAGTGAGACTCTGTCTCAAAAAAAAAAAAAAAATGGCCGGGTGCGGTGGCTCAAGCCTGTAATCCCAGCACTTTGGGAGGCCAAGGCGGGCGGATCACGAGGTCAAGAGATGGAGACCATCCTGGCCAACATGGTGAAACCCTGTCTCTACTTAAAATACAAAGATTAGCTGGGCGTGGTGGTGCACGCCTGTAGTCCCAGCTACTCGGGAGGCTGAGGCAGGAGAATTGCTTTAACCTGGGAGGCAGAGGTTGCAGTGAGGCGAGATTGTGCCACTGCACTCCAGCCTGGCACCTGGCGACAGAGTGAGACTCTGTCTCAAAAAAAAAAAAAAAAAAAAAAAAAAAAAAAGAAATGTCAAAGGAATGTAAAGAAAGTTTCTCAATCAGAAGGAAAAATGATACCAGATGGAAATACAGATCTAGTCAAAGGAATGAAGAGTACCAGTAATGATAACTGCATGAGTAAATTACATTAAGACTTTTCTTCATTATTTAAATCTCTCCTAGACAACTGTCTGTTTAAAGCATAAGTAAAGCCAGTTGTGGTGGCTCATGCCTGTAATCCCAGCAATTTGGGAGGCTGAGGGGGAGCGGATCATCTGAAGTCAGAAGTTCGAAACCAGCCTGGCCAACATGGTGAAACCCTGTCTCTACTAAAAATACAAAAATTAGCCAGTCCTGGTGGTGGGCATCTGTAATCCCAGCTACTCAGGAGGTTGAAGCAGGAGAATTGCTTGAACCTGGGAGGCAGAGGTTGCAGTGAGGTGAGATTGTGCCACTGCACTCCAGCCTGAGTGACGGAGCAAGACTGTCTCAAAAATAAAAATAAAAAAGCATAAGTAATAATGTACTGTATGTATATGTACAGGTAAAGTGTATGACAACATCAGCACAAAGGCCAGGAGAGGAGTATACTAGAAGTATACTGTTGTAAGCTGCTTACACTCTATGTGAAGTGATAGATCGCTTGAAGGTAGATAGCAATCTACGCTATAATTAGTTTTCAGAGTGACATCAGCAAGATAGCAGAATGGGTCTTTCCAATGCTCACCCCCTCACAGAAACACCAATTTAAAGAATTAGCCATGCATGGAAATACACTTACAAGAGCTAATGAAACCAAGTGAGAGATTACAGCACCTGAATGTTGCACAGAAATGAGAAAAGATGCTTTGAAGAGAATAAGAAAGACAGTTTTACATGACCCATGCCACCCTTCCTTCAACCCTGGGCAGTATGACGTGGAGAGAGATACCTTCTGCATGGGGGATAGAGAGGGAGGTGAGTACTAGAATGGTGCCTCGGACCCCAACACCAGGCCTGCCCCAGTAAAATCCAGTGCTAGACTCCTATTGCCCATATTTCAGGCCAGTACCCACAGACTGAGCCTCTAAGCCCATCCAAGCACCAGGCAGGTTCCTGCAGTCCCAGGCCCCCTGACTGGACTTTGTTTCTGAGCCCACACAATTTCTAGGCTTACTTCAGCAGCCCCAGGCTCTGGACTGGCTCCAGTGCTAGGCCAGACACCATAGGCAGGCTCCAGGATGGCCCCAAGGACTCATCAGGCCCATCCAGCGACAGGCAGACCCTAATGGATATAGGCTCCAGACAAGACCTCGTGGACCTGCTTACAGGCCTGCCTTGGTGTCAGTGGACTTACTCTCTCAGGCTGACCCCAGGGCTGGGCTGTCCTCAATGGCTCCATGCTACAGACTGTTCCCAGTGCTGGGCTGGCCCCTATAGCTCTGGGCTTCAGGCTCACTCCAGTGTTGGGCCAGTCCCTGCAGCCCTAGTCATCAGTGGGACACTCATAGACCCAAGCTCCAGGCCTGTCCCACTGCCAGGATGGCCCCAGTGACCTGAGGCTCCAGACTGCCCCCAACACCCAGCTGGCACCAGCAGCCTCAGGCTCCAGGCTGGCCCTGCAACCCCAGACTCCAGATAAGCATTTGTAGACCTAGTTTCCAGATTCTCCTCAGCCTCAGGCCAGCATTCATGGATCCAGCCTCCAGCCAGCCCTTGCAGACCAGGGATCCAGTCTGCCGCAGTGCCAGGCTGGGCCTACACAACCCCAGACTTCAGGCTAGCACATGCAGACCCATCGTGTAGGCCTGCTCCAGCACTAGATTGGCAGCCATAGACCCCAGTACCAGGATGGCCCCTGCAATCCTGGGCTCCAGAGCAGCTCAGTGCATGCTGGCCCACATAACCTCAGGTTTTAGGCCCACCCCAGCATCAGGTAGACACCCCTGGCCTCAGGCACCAGCTTGGTACCTGCTCCCTCAGGAACCAGTCTATCTCAGCTCCAGGTTGGTCACTGCAGTCCTAGACTCCAGGCTGGCATCCATAGACTCAGCCTTCAGGTCTTCCCAGCACCAGGCTGGCCCCCATGGTCCCAGGCTTTATGCCTGCCCTTGCACTAGGTCAGTACCCACAAACCCCAGTCCCAAGCTGGCATGTGTGGACACAGGCTCTAGGCCTATCCAGTGCCAGGCCAGTTCTTGCAGACCCATGCTCCGGCAGACCCAAGGTTCAGACCTGTCCTAGTAGACCCAGCAGCATGCTAGCCCCTGCAGATTCAGGACCCAGACCTGGCCCTGCAGACTCAGATTCAAGGTCTCTCCCATGGACTTGGGTGCCAGGATCATCTCATTGCCTGGCTAGACCCTGCAGACTCAAAGTCAAAGCCTGTATGTACCCCAGCACTGGGTCAGCTCCCATGGACCTAATCAACAGGTCCACTCCAGTGAATCTAGGCTTATAGACCTAGGCACCAGGCCGGCCCATCTGCTGACCCAGGCATCAGACCAGCCTGCTCAAGAACACAAGAAGCAAGCCTGCCCGTGGACCACAGCAGATAGCCTGGCCAGAATCTCTGGACAGGTTGAAGTACTTGCCCAACCAAAGCAAGTCTGCAAGGCTTGAATAAGCCCTACTTCTTCTAGTGTGTGGACATGATTGCATGGCCACATGAATCAAGAACAATCAAGGACACGTGAAACCACCAAAAGAACAAAATAAAGCACCAGCAACTGACCCTAAGGAAATGAAGACTTACAATCCAGCAATTACACTTTTGGATATTTACGCAAAAGTCAGTTTGTTAAAGAGATGTTTGCACTTTTATCTTCATTGTAGCACTGTTTACTATAGCCATCTAAAGAAAGCAACCTAAGGGTTCATCAACAAATGAATAAAGGAAATGGGGTGTATATACACAATGAAATATTATTTAATCTTTACAAAGAAGGAAACACTATCATTTGTGTTAACATGGATGGGTTTGGAAAACATTATGCTAAGTGAGATAAGCCAGGCATCTCTGGGCACTGGGGGAAGAACACAGCGATTGTGAGGCAATAAACTCAGTGCTGTCCTGTTAGAGAAGAAAAGAAAACCCGACCAAACTCAGCTGATGCCTGCCCATGGAAGGGACATTTAAACCAACCCTAGCCAGAGAGGAAGTGCTGATCCCGGCAATCCGAAACTGAGTGTCTGTAAACCTTGCCACTGAGAGCTACAGTGGTCTATGTCTCCAAGTAAACTTGAAAGGCAGTCTAGGCTATAAGGACTACAACTCTTAGGGAAGTCCTAGTGCTGAATTACACCATGACAGTGGACTTGGAGGGGACAATGTACTGAGATACCAGCTGGAGCAGTCAAGGGAGTGCTGGCATCACCCCTTCCCTAACCCCAGGCTACACAGCTTATGGTTCCAAAAGAGACCTCCTCCTTCCACTTGAGGAGAGGAGAGGGAAGAGTGGGGAAGACTGTACCTTATTACATCTAAAATACCAGCCCAGCAATAGCAGGATAGGATACCGTTCAGAGTCATGAGGCCCCTATCCCAGGCCCTAGCTCTCAGATGACATTTTTAAACACACACTGGGCCAAAATGGAACCCATTGCCTTGACAGAAAGGATCCAGTCCTGGCAGGATTCATCACCTGCTAACTGGAGAGCCTTTGGGCCCTGAATAACTAGGAGTGACACCCAACTATTACACTGAGGGCCTTGGGTAAGCCTCTGAGATCAGGTGACTTCAGGTGAGACTCAGCACATTCCTGGCTGTGGTGGCAACAAGGAAAAATTCCTTCTGCTTCAGAAAGGAGAGGGAAAAGTGTCTTGCACCTTAGGTACCAACACTGCCACAGGAGGGTAGAGCACCAAGAGGGCTCTTGGGGTTCCTCGATTCCAAGACATGATTCTTAGATGGCATTTCAGGACCCACCATGGGCCAGAGGGGAGCCCACTGCCTTGAAGGGAAAGTTTGAGGCCAGACAGCATTCACCACAACTGATTTAAGAGACTTTGGGCCTTAAGGGAACATCAGCAGTAGTCTGGCAGTACTCCTTGTGGGTTGGGGTGGCAGCGGCTGTGGGGTGAGGCTTCTCTCCCTTTGGAAAGGGGAGGGAAAAGTGAGATGGACTGCATCATGTAGTCTGAGTGCCTGCTTAGTTGCAATACAATAGAACACCAAGTAGACATCTAAGCCTTTTTGACTCTAGTCTCTGACTCCTGGATGGTACTTCTGGACCCTCCTGGGGCTTGGGCAATGTTTCTGCCCAGAAGGGAAATACAAAGTCCTGACTGGCTTTGGCACCTGGTGATTGTAGAGCCCAAGGGCCTTGAGTGAACATCAGCAGTATTCAGGGAGTGGTTACAGCTGGCACTGGAGGAGACCCAGTGCTGTGCTAGCTTCAGGTCTGACCCAGTGCAGTCCTAGTGGTAGTGGCCACAGAGGTGCTTGTGTCACACCACCCTCAGCTTTAGATGGCTCAGAACAGAGACAGAGACTCTGTATGATTGGAAGAAAGTAAGGGAAGAGAACAAGAGTTTCTGCCTAGAAAACCAGAGAATTCTCCTGGATCTCATCCAAGATCATGAAGGTAGTACCTCTACAAGTGTTCAAGAATGACAGTGTTACTGGGCTTGGGTTGCCCTCTAAGGCAGATTCAGCTTAGATTATAGTACCAAAGTCCTTTCAAATATCTGGAAAGTCTTCCCAAGAAGGATAGCTACAAATAAGCCCAGACAGTAAAGACTACAATAAGTCCCTAACCCTCCAGTGCCCAGACACTAAAGAACATTTAGTATCATCAATACTATCCAGGCAAACATGACCTCACCAAATAAACTAAATAAACTGCCAGAGACTAATCCTAAAGAACAGAGATATGTGACCTTTCAGACAGAGAATTCAAAATAGCTGTGTTGAGGAAACTCAAAGAAATTCAAGATAGCACAGAGAAGGAATTCAGAATTCTATCAGATAAATATAACTAAGAGATTGAAATAATTAAAAAGAATCAAGCAGAAATTCTGGAGCTGAAAAATGCAATTGGCATAATGAGGAATTCCGAGTCCTTTAATAGCAGAATTGATCAAGCAGAAAAAGAATTAATGAGCTTGAAGACAGGCTATTAGAAAATACACAGAGGAGGAGGTTTTCAAGATGGCCAATTAGGAGGAAGTCGGGATCGCAGCTCCGAAAGAAGGCGCAGAGGGTGAGTGGACGCCGCATTTCCAGACAGATTTTTACTGACCACAGACCAGGGGATTAACAGGAGGAGGAGCCGCACGGGTCACCAGCGCCGCTGGTTTGAGCGGAGCGGCGCGCCGCTCGGCCTACGCCCTGAGGTGGGGGGCGGCGGATCCACGTACAGAGCGAGAGAGACTGAATCACCTCTGAGCCAGCAAGGGGAGCTGAAGCAGGGATTCAAGCCAGGACACTCCCGGGCAAGGGCGCGCCACGAATCTCAGAGCCGCTGCTTTGGCTGATGCAGCGGCTCACAGGGCAGCGGATTTTTACTCCCCACAGACCTGGAGAGTCACAGGTGGAGAAGCTCCACAGGTTGCCAGCGCCGCTGGTCGGACTGGCGCGGCTGCTCTGCCTGCACCCGAGGCAGGCAGCAGCGGCCCCTTGTGCAGAGTGAGCGAGACCGGATCCCCTCTGGGCCAGCAAGGGGAGCTGAGGCAGGGACTCAACCCAAGAGTTTCCTGGGCAAAGAGGACGCCTCCGGAAACACGGCTGAACACGGGACGGTCCAGCTCTGTGGAGGAGGGGCGTCACCCACTGGGAAACAACCTGCAGTTCCCAGGACAATTTGCCCACAGCAGCTCAACGAAGCCTCTGCAGGCTGAGTGTGACTAGGCTGCCACCTTGTGGGCAGGGAAAACCATTGCAACAGCGGAAAATCATAACGCCCTAATTCCCTGGGACAGACCACCTAGGGGGAAGAAAAGGGGGTTTATGAGTTCAGCTACTACAGACTTAAAATTACCAAAATCAGAAAGACAGCAACTACAAAGTCGATAGGTGGATAAATCCACAAAGATGGGAAGAAACCAGCGCAAAAAGGATGAAAACACCCAAAACCAGAACACCTCTCCTCCTCCAAGGGAGCACAACTCCTCACCAGCAAGGGAACAAGACTGGATGGAGAATGAGTGTGATGAAATGACAGAATCAGCTTTCAGAAAGTGGATAATAAGAAACTTCCATGAGCTAAAAGAACATGTTCTAACCCAATGCAAAGAAACTAAGAACCTTGAAAAAAGACTTGACGAAATGTTAACGAGAATGGACAACTTAGAGAGGAATATGAGCGAATTGATGGAGCTGAAAAACACAACACGAGAACTTCGCGAAGCATGCACAAGTTTCAACAGCCGAATTGACCAAGCAGAAGAAAGGATATCAGAGGTCGAAGATCAACTCAATGAAATAAAACGAGAAGGCAAGATTAGAGAAAACAGGGTAAAAAGGAATGAACAGAGTCAACAAGAAATATGGGACTATGTGAAAAGACCTAATCTACGTTTGATAGGTGTACCTGAATGTGACGAAGAGAATGCATCCAAGCTGGAAAATACTCTTCAGGATATTATCCAGGAAAACTTCCCCAACCTAGCAAGGCAGGCCAATATTCAAGTCCAGGAAATACAGAGAACACCACAAAGATATTCCTCTAGAAGAGCAACCCCAAGGCACATAATCATCAGATTCGCCAGGGTTGAAATGAAGGAGAAAATACTAAGGGCAGCCAGAGAGAAAGGTCGGGTTACCCACAAAGGGAAGCCCATCAGACTTACAGCAGATCTCTCAGCAGAAACCCTACAGGCCAGAAGGGAGTGGGGGCCGATATTCAACATCCTTAAAGAAAAGAACTTTCAACCCAGAATTTCATATCCAGCCAAACTAAGCTTCATAAGTGAAGGAAAAATAAAATCCTTTGAGAACAAGCAAGCACTCAGAGATTTCATCACCACCAGACCAGCTTTACAAGAGCTCCTGAAGGAGGCACTACACATAGAAAACAACAACCAGTACCAGCCACTCCAAAAATGCACGAAATGGTAAAGAGCATCAACACAATGAAGAATCTGCATCAACCAATGGGAAAAACAGCCAGCTAGCATCAAAATGACAGGATCAAATTCACACATAACAATATTAACCCTAAATGTAAATGGACTAAATGCCCCAATCAAAAGACACAGATTGGCAAATTGGATAAAAAGCCAAAACCCATCAGTGTGCTGTATCCAGGAAACCCACCTCACAAGCAAGGATACACAAAGGCTCAAAATAAAGGGATGGAGGAAGGTTTACCAAGCAAATGGAGAACAAAAAAAAGCAGGAGTTGCAATTCTCATCTCTGATAAAATAGACTTTAAAGCAACAAAGATCAAAAGAGACAAAGAAGGACATTACATAATGGTAAAAGGATCAATGCAACAAGAAGAGCTAACGATCCTAAATATATTTGCACCTAATACAGGAGCATCTAGATACATAAGGCAAGTTCTTAAAGACTTACAAAGAGACCTAGACTCCCACACAATAATAGTGGGAGACTTCAACACCCCATTGTCAATATTAGACAGATCAACGAGACAGAAAATTAACAAGGATATCCAGGACTTGAACTCAGACCTGGACCAAGCAAACCTAATAGACATTTGCAGAACTCTCTACCCCAAATCCACAGAATATACATTCTTCTCAGCACCACATCACACCTACTCTAAAATTGACCACATAATTGGAAGTAAATCACTCCTCAGCAAATGCAAAAGAACGGAAACCATAACAAACAGTCTCTCAGACCACAGTGCAATCAAGTTAGAACTCAGAATTCAGAAGCCAACCCAGAGCCGCACAGCCTCATGGAAATTGAACAACTTTCTCCTGAATGTTGACTGGATAAACACTGAAATGAAGGCAGAAATAAAGATGTTCTTCGAAACCAACGAGAATGAAGACACCACATACCAGAATCTCTGGGACACATTTAAAGCAGTCTCTAGAGGAAAATATATAGCAATAGGTGCCCACATGAGAAGAAAGGAGAGATCTAAAATTGACACTCTATCGTCAAAATTGAAAGAGCGAGAGGAGCAAGATCAAAAAAACTCAAAACCTAGCAGAAGACAAGAAATAACTAAGATCAAAGCAGAATTGAAGGAGATAGAGACACGAAAAACCCTTCAAAAAATCAATAAATCCAGCAGCTGGTTTTTTGAAAAGATCAACAAAATAGACAGACCACTAGCCAAACTAATAAAAAAGAAAAGAGAGAATAACCAAATAGATGCAGTAAAAAATGATAAAGGGGATATCATCACAGATGCCAGAGAAATTCAAACCATCATCAGAGATTATTACAAACAACTCTATGCACATAAACTAGAAAACCTGGAAGAAATGGATAAATTCCTGGACAGTTGCCTCCTCCCAAGCCTAAACCAGGAAGAAGTCGAAACCCTGAATAGACCAATAACAAGGTCTGAAGTCGAGGCAGCAATTAAGAGCCTACCACCCAAAAAAAGCCCAGGTCCAGATGGGTTCACAGCCGAATTCTACCAGACATACAAAGAGGAGCTGGTACCATTCCTACTGAAACTATTTCAAATAATCCAAAAAGAAGGAATCCTTCCCAAATCATTTTATGAGACCAACATCATCCTAATACCAAAACCCAGCAGAGACTCAACAAGAAAAGAAAACTACAGGCCAATATCCATGATGAACATAGATGCAAAAATCTTCAATAAAATACTGGCAAGCCGATTGCAACAGCACATCAAAAAGCTTATCCACCATGATCAAGTAGGATTCATCCCGGGGATGCAAGGCTGGTTCAATATACGCAAGTCTATAAACGTAATTCACCACATAAACAGAACCAAAGACAAAAACCACATGATTATCTCAATTGATGCAGAGAAGGCCTTCGACAAAATTCAACAGCCCTTTATGCTAAAAACTCTCAATAAACTAGGTATCGACGGAACGTACCTCAAAATAATAAAAGCTATTTATGACAAACCAACAGCCAATATCATACTGAATGGGCAAAAACTGGAAGCATTCCCTTTGAAATCAGGCACTAGACAAGGATGCCCTCTCTCACCACTCCTGTTCAATATAGTACTGGAAGTTCTAGCCAGAGCAATCAGGCAAGAAAAAGAAATAAAGGGTATTCAATTAGGAAAGGAGGAAGTCAAATTGTCTCTATTTGCAGACGACATGATTGTATATCTAGAAGACCCTATCATCTCAGCCCCAAATCTCCTGAAACTGATAAGCAACTTCAGCAAAGTCTCAGGATACAAAATCAATGTGCAAAAATCACAAGCATTCCTATACACCAATAACAGACTTAAAGAGAGCCAAATCAAGAACGAACTGCCATTCACAATTGCTACAAAGAGAATAAAATACCTAGGAATACAACTAACAAGGAACGTAAAGGACCTCTTCAAGGAGAACTACAAACCACTGCTCAACGAAATAAGAGAGGACACAAACAGATGGAGAAACATTCCATGTTCATGGTTAGGAAGAATTAATATCGTGAAAATGGCCATACTGCCCAAAGTAATTTACAGATTCAACGCTATCCCCATCAAGCTACCAATGACCTTCTTCACAGAACTGGAAAAAGCCACCTTAAACTTCATATGGAACCAAAAGAGAGCCCACATAGCCAAGTCAATTCTAAGCAGAAAGAACAAAGCAGGAGGCATCACACTGCCGGACTTCAAACTCTACTACAAGGCTACGGTAATCAAAACAGCATGGTACTGGTACCAAAACAGAGATATAGACCAATGGAACAGAACAGAGGCGTTGGAGGCGACACAACATATCTACAACCACCCGATCTTTGACAAACCTGATAAAAACAAGCAACGGGGAAAGGATTCCCTGTTCAATAAGTGGTGTTGGGAAAACTGGCTAACCATATGCAGAAAGCAGAAACTCGACCCCTTCCTGACACCTTACACTAAAATTGACTCCAGATGGATTAAAGACTTAAACATAAGACCTAACACCATAAAAACACTAGAAGGAAACCTAGGCAAAACCATTCAGGACATAGGCGTAGGCAAGGACTTTATGACCAAAACACCAAAAGCATTGGCAACAAAAGCCAAAATAGACAAATGGGACCTAATCAAACTCCACAGCTTCTGCACGGCAAAAGAAACAGTCAATAGAGTGAATCGGCAACCAACAGAATGGGAAAAAATTTTTTCAGCCTACCCATCTGGCAAAGGGCTGATATCCAGAATTTACAACGAGCTAAAACAGATTTACAAGAAAAAAACAAACAAGCCCATTCAAAAATGGGCGAAGGATATGAACAGATACTTTACAAAAGAAGACATACAAGAGGCCAACAAACATATGAAAAAATGCTCATCATCACTGGTCATTAGAGAAATGCAAATCAAAACTACATTGAGATACCATCTCACGCCAGTTAGAATGGCGATCATTAAAAAATCTGGAGAAAGCAGATGCTGGAGAGGATGTGGAGAAATAGGAACACTTTTACACTGTTGGTGGGAGTGTAAATTAGTTCAACCACTGTGGAAAACAGTGTGGCGATTCCTCAAGGACCTAGAAATAGAAATTCCATTTGACCCAGCAATCCCATTACTGGGCATATATCCAAAGGATTATAAATCGTTCTACTATAAGGACACATGCACACGAATATTCATTGCAGCACAGTTTACAATAGCAAAGACCTGGAACCAACCCAAATGCCCATCGATGATAGACTGGACAGGAAAAATGTGGCACATATACACCATGGAATATTATGCAGCCATTAAAAATGAGGAGTTCGCGTCCTTTGTAGGGACATGGATGAACCCGGAAACCATCATTCTCAGCAAACTGACACAAGAACACAAAACCAAACACCACATGTTCTCACTCATAGGAGGGTGTTGAACAAGGAGAACACATGGACACAGGGAGGGGAGCACTATACACGGGGGTCTGTTGCAGGGGAGTGGGGGGGGACAGCGGGGGGGGGAGTTGGGGAGGGATAGCATGGGGAGAAATGCCAGATATGGGTGAGGGGGAGGGAGGCAGCAAATCACACTGCCATGAATGCACCTATGCAACAACTTTGCATGTTTTTCACATGTACCCCAAAACCTAAAATGCAATTAAAAAAAAGAAAAAAGAAAAAAAAAAAGAAAATACACAGAGGAGGCAAAAGTAAAAGAATAGAAAACAATAAAGCACACTGCAGGATCTAGAAAACAGCCTCAAAAGGGCAGACCTAAGACTCACTAGCCTTAAAGACAAGGTAGAGAAAGAAATAGGGGTAGAAAGTTTACTCAAGTGTATAACAGAAAACTTCCCAAACCTAGAGAAAGGTATCAATATCCAAGTGCATGAAAGTTATTGAACATGAAGCAGATTTAACCCAAAGAAGACTGCATCAAGGCATTTAAAATCAAACTCCCAAAGGTCAAGGATAAAGATCCTAAAAGCAGCAAGAGAAAAGAAATAAATAACATACAATGAAGCTCCAATAATTCTGCCAGCATACTTTTCAATGGAAATCTTACAGGTCTTACAGGAGAGAGATATTTAAAGTGCTGAAAGAAAAATCTTTTACCCTAGAATAGTATATCCAGCAAAAATACCTTCCAAACATTAAGAAGAAATAAAGACTTTCCCAGATTTAAAAAAAAAAAAAAAACCTGAGAGATTTCATGAATGCCAGACCTGTCCTGCAATAAATGGTAAAGGGAGTACTGCAACCAGAAAGAAAATAAAACATTAATGAACAATAAATAATCACCTGAAGGTATAAAACTCACTGGTAATAGTAAGTACACTGAGAAATATGGAATATTATAACGCTGTACATGTACTGTGTAAGCTTCTCTTATCCTAAGTAGAAAGACTGAATGATGACACAACCAAAAATAATAAATACAACTTTCCAAGACAGTTAAGATTTATAAGATATAAACAGAAACAGCAAAAATTTAAAAAGCATGAGGATAAAGTTAAAGCATAGACTTGTATTAGTATTCTTTTTGCTTGTTTGTTTATACAAATAGTGCTAAGTTGTTATCAGGTTAAAATAATGGGTTATACTCACACCTGTAATCCCAGCACTTTGGGAGGCCGAGGCAGGTGGAACATGAGGTCAAGAGATCGAGACCATCCTGGTCAACATGGTGAAACCCCGTCTCTACTAAAAATACAAAAAATTAGCTGGGCATGGTAGCACGCGCCTGTAATCCCAGCTACTCGGGAGGCTGAGGCAGGAGAATTGCCTGAACCCAGGAGGCGGAGGTTGCGGTGAGCCGAGATGTCGCCATTGCACTCCAGCCTGGGTAGCAAGAGTGAAACTCCGTCTCAAAAAAAAATAAATAAAATAATAATAATAATAATAATAATGGGTTATAAGGTAGTATTTGAAAGCATCATGGTAACTTCAAATCAAAAAACATACCATGGATACATGGAAATAAAAAGCAAGAAACAGGCTGGGCATGGTGGCTCATGCCTGTAATCCCAGCACTTTGGGAGGCCAAGGCAGGTGGATCATGAGGTTAGGAGTTTGAGTCCAGCCTGACCAACATGGTGAAACCCCATCTCTACAAAAAATACAAAAAAAAAAAAAAAAAAAAAAAAAAAGCCAGAAATGGTGGTGCATGCCTGTAATCCCAGCTACTCAGGAGGCTGAGGCAGGAGAATCACTTGAACCTGGGAGGTGGAGGTTGTGGTGAGCCGAGATTGCACCATTGCAATTCAGCCTGAGCAACAAGAGTGAAACTCCATCTCAAAAAAACAAACAAACAAAAAAAAGCAAGAAACTAAAACTAAATCATATAACCAGAGAAAATCACCTTTACTAGAGGAAGACAGGAAGAAAAAAAATGAAGATTGCAAAAGAACCAGAAAACAAATACTAAAATGGCAGGAGTATGTTCTTACTTATCAATAATAACATTAAATGTAAATGGACTAAACTCTCCAATTAAAAAACATAGATGGATGAAGAAACAAGACCCACTGATCTGTTGCCTACAAGAAACACACTTCACCTATAAAGACACACAGACTGAAAACAAAGGGATGAAAAAAGATATTCCATGCCAATGGAAACCAAAAAAGAGCAGGAGTAGCTATACTTGTATTAGACAAAATAGATTACAAGAAAAAAGAAACTATAATAAGTGACAAAGAAGGTCACTATGTAATGATAACAGGGTCAATTTAGCAAGAGGATATAACAATTTTAAATATATACACACCCAACACTGGAGCGTCTATATATATTTAAAGGAAATATTCCTAAAGAAAGAGATTGGGTCCAATACAATAATAGCTGGAGATTTCAACACCCCACTTTCAGCATTGGACAGATCTTCCAGACAGAAAATCAACAAAGAAACACCACAATATGCACTCTAGAATAAATGGATCTAATAGATATTTATAGAACATTTCATACAATGGCTGCAGAATACACATTCTTTTCCTTAGCACATGGATCATTCTGAAGGACAGACCATAGGTTAGGTCACAAAACAAGTCTTAAAACATTATTTTAAAAAATCTGTAATCATATCAAGCATCGTCTCTCGCCACAATAGACTATAACTAGAAAATAACAAGAGGAATTTTGGAAACTATGCAAACACATGGAAATTAAACAATATGCTCCTGAATGACCAGTGTGTCAATGAAGAAATTAAGAAGGAAAACGAAAAACTTCTTCAAACAAATGACAATAAAAACACAATATACAAAAACCTATGGGATACAGCAACTAAAAAAGGGAAGTTTATAGCTATAAATGCCTACATCTGAAAAGAGGAAAAACTTCAAATAAACAATCTAATGATACATCTTTTCTTGAGACAGTCTCACTTTGTCACCCAGGCTGGAGTGCAGTGGCCTGATCTTGGCTCACTGAAATCTTTACCTCCCAGGTTCAAATGATTCTCCTGCCTCAGCCTCCTGAGTAGCTGGGATTACACGTGTGTGTCACCATGCCTGGCTAAGTTTTATATTTTTAATAGAGTTGGGGTTTTTCTATATTGGCCAGGCTGGTCTTGAACTCCTGGCCTCAAGTGATCCACCCTTCCAGGCCTCCCAAAGTGCTGGTATTACAGGCATGAACCACCATTCCTGGCTTATGAAGCATTTTAAAGAACTAGGAAAAGCAAGAGCAAACCAAACCCAAAATTAATAGAAGAAAAGAAATAATAAAGATCAGAGCAGAAATTAGTGAAATTTTAAAAATATATAAAAGATCAATGAAACAAAAAGTTTGTTTTTTCAGAAGTTAAAAAAAATTGGCAAACCTTTAGCCAGGGTAAGAATAAAAGAGAAGATTTAAATAAAATCAGAAACAAAAACAAGAAAAGATGTCACAAATGCTACTACAGAAAGTCAAAAGATGATCAGTGACTACTATTAACAAGTACATGCCAATCAATTGGAAAATCTAGAAGAAATGGACATATTCCAGACATAAAACCTATCAAGATTAAATCAGAAAAATAAAAAACCTAGATGGACCAAGTAATGAGATCGAAGTCATAATGCAAAGTCTCTCAGTAAAGAAAACCTAGGACCCAATGGCTTCACTGTTGAATTCTACTAAAATATCAATCCTCCTCAAACTATTCTGGAAAATAGAGGAGGAGGGACTATTTTCAAACTCATTCTATGAGGCCCGTATTACCCTGATAGTAAAACCAGGCAAAGACACGACGACGACCACCAAAAAACAAAACTACAGGTCAATATCCCTGATAAATACTGATGCAAAAATCTATTAGGTCCATTTGTTTTATAGTGCAGATCAAATATGATGTTTCTTTGTTGATTTTCTGTATAAAAGATCTGTCCGATGGTGAAAGTGGGATGTTGAAGGTTCTAGCCATTATTGTATTGGAGCCTACCTCTCTCCTTAGCTCTAATAACATTTGCTGCATTTGTCTGGGTACTCCAGTTTTGGTGCATATATATTTATTTTTATTTCTGAGATGTCTGCAGTACAATGGCACAATCTCAGCTTACTGCAACCTCTGTCTTCTGGGTTCAAGCAATTCTCCTGCCTCAGCCTCATAAGTAGCTGGGATTACAGGTGCCCACCACCATGCCTGGCTAATTTTTGCATTTTAAGTAGAGATGGGGTTTCATCATGTCAATCAGGCTGGTCTCAAACTCCTCAGCCTCCCAAAGTGCTAGTATTACAGGTGTGAGCCACACCACCCAGCTGCATATTTATTTTAAAATGTTATATCCTCTTACTGAATTTACCCCTTTATCATTTGGGTTTTTTTTTTTTTTAAATACAGGGTCTCACTTTGTCATCCAGGCTGGAGTGCAGTGGCATGATCACAGCTCACTACAGCCTCAGCCTCACAGGCTCAGGTGATTCTCCCAACTTGGTCTCCCAAGTAGCTGGGACTACAGGCATATGCCAACATATCCAGCTAATTTTTTATAGAGACAGTATTTTGCCATATAGCCCAGGCTGGTCTCGAACTCCTGGGCTCAAGTGATCTACTTCCCAAAGTGCTAGAATTACAGGAATGATCCACCCCACCCAGCCAACCCCTTTATCATTATATAGTGAACTTGTCTCTTTTTATGGTTTTTGTTTTGAAGTCTATTTTGTCTAGGTATAGCTACTCCTGCTCTTTTGTGGTTTTCATTGGCAAGGAATATCTTTTTCCATTCCTCCATTTTCAGTCAGTGTGTGTCTTATAGGTGAAGTGTTTTTCTATAGGCAACAGGTCATTGGGTCTTATTGGGTCTTTCTTTTAAAAAAATCTAATCAGCCTCTCTATGTCTATTGATTGGAGAGTTTGGTCCATTTATATTCAATGTATTATTGATAAGCAAGGACTTACTCCTGCCATTTTGTTGTTTTCTGGTTATTTTCTCTTTCTTCTTTCCTGTCTTCCTTTTAGTGAAGATGATTTTCTCTGCTGCAATGTTTTAATTTCTTGCTTTCTATTTGTTGTGTATCTGTTGTATGTTTGATTTGAGGTTACCAGGAGGCTTGCCAATATTTTATATAACTCATTATTTTAAACTGGCAACAATCTAACACTGATTACATAATCAAACAAAGAAGCAATAAGAAAGTAAAAACTCTATACTTTAACATTGTCTCCACTTTTAAACTTTGTTATTTCAACTTATATCTTATTATACTGTCTGTCTTGAAAAACTGTAGTTACTTTTGATTGGTTAATCTTTTCATATTTTGATTCAGAATATGAATACTTTATCATAATTATAGTATTATAAGTCTGAGTTTTTCTGTGTACTTATTAACAGTGAGATTTTTACCTTTGGATGATTTCTTATTGCTTGTTAACATCCTTTTCTAATTGAAGTAGTTCCTTTAGCATTTCCTTCAGGACATACCTGGTTTTGATGAAATCCTTCAGCTTTTGTTTGGGAAAGTATTTCTCCGTGTTTGGAGGACAGTTTCACCAGATATACTATTTTAGGGTAAAAATTTTTTTCCTTCAGCACTTTAAATATGTCATGTCACTCTCTCCTGGCCTGTAAGGTTTCCACTGAAAAGTCAGATGTAGTGGAGCTCCATTGTATGTTTATTTGCTGTTGCTGCTTTTAGGATCCTTTCTTTATCCTTGACCTTTGGGAGTTTATGAAATGCCTTGAGGTCGTCTAATTTGGGTTAAATCTTAACATTCTATAATCTCCTATAAATCTGCTTGAATATTGATATATTTCTCTAGATTTAGGAAGTCACAGTACCCCTTTGAATAAGCTTTCTATCATAATCTCTCTACCTCCTCTTTAAGGCCAACAAGTCAGAGCTGCCCCTTTGCAGCTACTTTCTAGATTTTTGTAAGCATGCTTCATTGTTTTTCACTCTTCGTCTTCTCTGTGAATTTTCAAATAGCTTGTCTTTAGCTCACCAATTCTGCTAGATCAATTCTGCTGTTAAGAAACTTTGGGGGCCAGGCGTGGTGGCCCACGCCTGTAATCCCAGCACTTTGGGAGGCCGAGGTGGGCAGATCACGAGGTCAAGAGATCGACACCATCCTGGCCAACATGGTGAAACCCTGTCTCTACTAAAAATACAAAAATTAGCTGGGTGTGATGGCGTGCGCCTGTAGTCCCAGCTACTCGGGAGGCTGAGGCAGGAGAATTACTTGAACCCAGGAGGTGGAGGTTGCAGTGAGCTGAGATCACGCCACTGCACTCCAGCATGTGCCTGGCAACAAAGCGAGACTCTGTCTCAAAAAAAAAAAAAAAGAAAGAAAGAAAGAAAGAAACTTTGGGACAGGCATGGTGGCTCATGCCTGTAATCCCAGCACTTTGGGTGGCCAAGGCAGGTGGATCCCTTGAGTTCAAAAGTTTGAAACCAGCGTAGGCAACACAGGCAAACCCCATCTCTACTAAAAACACAAAAATTAGCCTGGTGTGGTGGCACGTGCCTTTAACTCCGCTACTCAGGAGGCTGAGACACAAGAATCACTTGAACCCAGAAGGCAGAGGTTGCAGTGAGCTGAGATTATACCATTGCACTCCAGCCTGTGTGACAGAGTGAGACAGGGTCTCCAAAAAAAGAGACTGATATGTTCTGAAGAAGTCAATTGCATTTTCAACTCCAGAATTTCTGCTTCTTTTTGATTATTTCAATCTGTTCTATATGATAGATTTCTGAATTTCTTCTGTGTTATCTTAAATTCTGCCAAGTTTTCTCAACACAGCTATTTTGAATTATTCATCTGAAAGGTCACATATCTGTTTCTCCAGGGTTGGTCCCTGGTGCCTTAGCTTATTTGGTGAGGTCATGTTTTCCTGTTTAGTCTTGATGTTTATGGATGTTTGCTGGTTTCTGGGCATTGAAGAGTTAGGTATTGATACAGTTTGGCTGTGTCCTCGCCCAAACATCATTTTGAATTCTAGCTCCCATAATTCCCATGGGTCATGAGAGGGACCTGGTGGGAGGTAATTGAATCATGGGACTTGGTCTTTCCCATGTTGTTCTCATGATAGCAAGTAAGTCTCACAAGAGCTTATGGTTTTATAAAGGGGAGTTCCCCTGCACATGCTCTCTTAACTGCTGCCATGTAAAATCTGTGGTCCACCTGTGCATTTCACCATGATTGTGAGCCCTCCCTAGCCATGCAGAACTGTGAGTTCATTAAGCCTCTATTTATAAATTATCCAGTCTCAAATATGTCTTTGTTAGCAGCGTGAAGATGGACTAATTAAGTTGGTACCAGTTTTGAACCCGCCAAATCTGAGACAATCTCAGTCAATTTAGAAACTTTATTTTGCCATAGTTGAGAACACACACCCATGACACAGCTTTAGGAGCTCCTGACAATATGTATCCAAGGTGGTCAGAGCACAACTTGGTTTCATACATTAGGAAGACATGAGACATCAACCAACATACATAAAATGAACATTGGTTCAGTCCAGAAAGGCAGGACAACTCAAAGCAAATGTAGGCTGACTCAAAGCAAGGAGGGGCTTCCAGGTCGTGGGTAGATAAGAGACAAATAGATGCATTATTTTGAGTTTCTGATTAGCCTCTCCAAAGAAGGCAATTAGGTATGCATTTATCTCAGTGAGCAGAAGCATGACTTTGAATAGAATGGAAGGTAGGTTTGCCCTAAGCAGTTCCAGCTTGACTTTTCCCTTTAGCTTAGTGATTTCTGGGGGCCCAACAAATTTTCTATTCACATTTTCTCCCCTTTTAAAAATATTTTGGAGAAGGCATTTTAGAATGAAATGAGTCTCTGGTCTCAGGTTTCATCTGATCTCTCATGGCTAGGATTGTGTATTCCTAGACAGGTAAGTCTTGAGTCATTAGGAATGCTCGTTTTTGGAGGTTATGAAGTCTCATATCCTAGGAAGAGAAAATAGGGGGAGGAAGGGAGAAAAACAAGAAGAACAATCCTGGAAAATCAATCTAGGCTACATTACTCTGACGTCCATACATCAGTAGGCAGGTATCAAAGAGGTTTATGTATGTAAATAGGTTGCCATTATTTTCTTCTGAAGTTTATGTTGTCTAGCTTCAGTTCACAGGGCTTTAAGAAGGCACAGCTTAGTTTTCAGTGACTCCAAATTAGGAAAAATGGGGAAAAAAGAGGAAAAAAAATGAAAACATTCTTTTGAAGACTTATAGCCAACAAAAAATAAAATAAAAATTGAAAACAATTAGGCAAGATTAGAATTTAACAACAGATGTGTACTATAGTTTTTGAAACAATTTTTCTTCTCTTCAGTTTCCCAGATTTACTAAAGACAAATCATGGTAGCATTTATTTATTATACTTGACCTGATTATTTGTATACAGTGCAGCAAGAATAATTATTTTTTACATAGGCTTTTAAATTGACTTTCATGGAATTTTGTTCCATGGTAGGAATCTCAGATAAGAATTTTTCTTTTGAAGCCAAGCTCAGCCATAGATCTCTGCCATTAAATACTTATGAGTTGGATGAACTCTCCTCTTGAGGTTTCATGATAAACTTAGAGCTTCTGGGCCTGTCAAATAGTGACATTTTTTAATTACCGCAGGTCAGGAACTGTGTACAGGAATTGTGTAGAAAAATGTATGAGGCCAGTTTTTCCAAGGGCCTTTCATTGGCTCCATAAATCAAGTTTGATTCCTTAAAGGAAAGCACATCATTCCAGTCAAAGCCTTGGCAAAATAACCAGTTTCTCCAATTGTGTCCTATTACAAATGAAAACCGATTCTTATTGCACTTATGCAAATAACGGTATTGTCATACAGTAAGAATACTCACAAATAGTTTTCAAATTCTGTAGAAATCAGGTAGCAAGAAACAAATATGCTCCAAATTTTGTTTACAGGTGTATACTTTAATTATTAAAAGCTGTACATAGCTTAGGAGAAAAGTTTTCTTGACTCAGAAAAACAAAACGAAGGATCAGCAACATTAGAAGCAAAAAGTTAAAGAGATTTTTTCTTTTAGACTTTTACTAGTTTAGTTCATGCAGTTAATTCCTGTTCTGCTTGATATTCATGAACATTTCACCTCTCTGTGAGTCCTGAAAGTTTTTTCCTCTATTCTGATGTCACAATCTCCAAAGTTATCAGAAACCTGCATTTGAGAGCACCCGTTAGAATTTTATAGCTGATTATAAAACCACCTCCTAAAGAAGACCAAAACAAGACAACAATTGTCCGTGGTTGACAAAAAGTTTTAGGGCAGCCATAGTCAAAGACACAACTGACAAGGAAATTTGTTACCTATATGGCACACAATAATTTAACCTAACAATTATTATTACTGATAATGTATACACTACATAATATCAGATTTATAGGAGTTTCCCATAATTTGGAACACATACCAATAACATATCTGTACAAAGATAGCTCAAAGAAAACCAAACAGCATTTCATATTTGACAGTGCTTCCTGTGTAATTTTTATACCAAATAAGCCAAACTATGTCATTTTTGGACTTAGGGAACCTAATATCTTAAAAGATTAGTTAGACCAGAAAAAGATATAATTTATAATTTGATTTTGGAATGTTTGTCAAACATCAAAGGTTTAACACTCTTGATATCACAAGATAGGACCATTCATTTAACCCAAGTAGTAACTCAAGGATTTCAAAAAAGGCAAAAACTTTCATTCTTTTAACAGGAGATTTAATTTTCCAAACAGCCCTAATAAAAACAGCATGCAGCTAATTCAATTTGTTTAACATTTTATGAATCACCTATAAAATTTTAATCTTGACCATAAGATACAATTTCCATAAGCCTTTTATAACCTTTATATCCTTTATTAAGGAGTCAGTTAATGCTTCAAGAAAACCTTGTTAATCTGACACAGGGACCCCTATGCTGGTCTTGCATTAGTGTGCCTTTGACATTAATGATTGATTTATAGAGAAATTGAACTATCTTTCAAAATTGACCCTTAAAATCTCACATGCCCACCTCTTTCGTAATAGTCCCTGGGCCATGATTTGAATAGCTTTAATTTCTGGCTCTGTTTCTCAAGAATGCAGTTTGTTTTGATTGGCTTCTTCTACGGGGCCTGAAGATGAGGATTTAATTCCTGTCAGCGTTTAAGATTTGGCAGGACTTGATGTCCTTTTTAGACCCAGGAGTCAAAGCCCTGTAACTCACTGTCACAAGGACTTTAAAAGAACATACAGAAAGATACATAGATGTAATAACCTTAATTTAAAAAATTTAATCTGTTTTTTCCTAAGGAAACCAAAACTTTTTGTTTTTTGTTTTTAATAAATTTTCTTATTGTGACTTAAACAGTTTTTTCATGACATGGTTAGACTTTCTGGTTTGTCCTGAACATCTCACTTTTTAAACAACCAGTCATTTTACAATAGGACTAAATTTGCCATACACAATTATTTCTCATATGAAATTATTTCTCTTTAAGCTTTCTTACCAAAAAAAAAAAAAAAAAAAATTCTTATTTTTACAATTTTCTTTACATCTCTTATTTCCTGGTTCCTTTTACCTTGTTTTTATACATGACCTTTAAATAAGCTTTGAATTAGACAAAAATTGTTTGCCTTTTATTTTTCTTTTTTTCTTTTTATTTTTTTGAGACAGAGTTTTGCTCTTGTTACCCAGGCTGGAGTGCAATGGCGCAATCTCGGCTCACCGCAACCTCCGCCTCCTGGGTTCAGGCAATTCTCCTGCCTCAGCCTCCTGAGTAGCTGGGATTACAGGCACGCGCCACCATGCCCAGCTAATTTTTGTATTTTTAGTAGAGACGGGGTTTCACCATGTTGACCAGGATGGTCTCGATCTCTTGACCTCATGATCCACCCGCCTTGGCCTCCCAAAGTGCTGGGATTACAGGCGTGAGCCACTGCGCCCGGCTGTCACCTTTTATTAAAAGAACATTTTTTAGAAAAAAATACTTGCCTAGAAATATATTTTATAGGAAAATGCCAAAATAATGAAATATCTATTATTTAATTTAATGTAACTTTACATTCTCAATTATGACAAGTTTGTCTACAAGTTTTTATCCTATTAAATTTACATATTTTAATTGTTTACCTAGAATATTTATGAAAACTGTAATGGTCATTTAAACTTATAGAACCACAGTTGCAAAATTATAACTGAGACAGTGAAAAAGTTTTGACATAATTAACTCCATCTTGCTTTTAACCTCCAAGCTGTCCTCGTTCATTGCTGGACATAGGCCATACTAATTTTGGGAGGAACTTAGTTTATAGTTTACCTTTGAAACAAAGATGATAATAAACCTTGCTGCCTATGGACTAGATTGCCTAAAGTCCAAGAGTAGAAGTTATGGAAATCTTACAAAATTCAAGATATAGCTGTTTTTATTAAACCAATATTAATGTCTTATTTATTAATGATTACAGACACAAAGATCATTCTGTTTTGGGTTGTGTTTATAGTTTTGTAAACCCTATGCCAAATGTTGACACCTTTTAACATTTGACAAGGATAAGTATGAAATTGCTTAATTAATAAATGCAACTCAAAATGTGTGCTGGCAATTCTTAAGACATTTCTAATATTGCTTTACCAATAATTTTAAAGCTAGCTTATTTATGAAATACTTTAAATGGCAAACTTGAAAAAGCATTTGACTAGTCTTTTTTTCCTGATAAAGTATTTTATTCAAACACTTTTATTTTCTTAAACCAAATAATTAGATCTTTTATATATTTTCAGTAGTGAAACACTGTGTACACAACACATAAATACATAGACACATTAGGCATGCAGATCCAAGTACATCTTACAGAGTCATAAAAAGCTTTCCTCCCCCCATCTTAGACTTTCAGATTCTTGATAACCTATTTCACAACCCTGGGCAGTTGTCAGCTAAATAGCCTTAAATTTGCATATTAAAGGAACTCAGGTGAAAATCAAATAGCAAAATTTACATCATAAGGCACAGAGAGAGAAAGTCTGGTATGCTACAGGGAAATAAAAATAGATTTAATTGCCAATTAAAAATAAAATAGACCAGGTGTGGTGGCCCATGCCTGTAATCCTAGCACTTTGGGAGGCCAAGGCGGAAGGATCACTTAAGGTCAGGAGTTCAAGATCAGCCTGATCAAGACGGTAAAACCCCAGCTCTACTACATACACAAAAATTAGCCAGGTATGGTGGTGGGTCCTGTAATCCCAGCTACTCTGGTGGCTGAGGCAGGAGAATCACTTAAACCTGGGATGCAGAGGTTGCAGTGAGTTGAGATCACACCACTGCATTCCAATCTGGGTGACACAGTGAGACTCCATCTCAAATAATAATTATAATATAAATTATAAAGACCTTTTAAATATATATACACACGCATACATAAAAACACAAAAAGATCCTATAGCTTTTACTTTAGAACTTTAACCATGAGACAAATACAAATTCATTGGCTCACAAAAAGAATTTGTTGGATCTAAACAGTAGTTTTTATCTTAATAGAAAAATAACAGCAGATTTAGAGCAGGCAGAAAAGAAAAACAGAAAATGAAGATTTAGGAACTCTAGTTTGCAGGTCAAACTTAAGGCTTTTTCCTTAATGTAAATATGTACAAAGACCATATTATTTCCATTTTATATAAACTCTGTCAAGTGGAGGTGCCATAAAACCTACAGAGTGCTCAAAAGAAGGTCATTCTCCTTGTTCTCTCCTCATTCTTACATTATTTGTTTCCCACTTTTTTTCTTTAAAGGAGGATCTGAGCTGTGGTCTACTGTTTTTGTGTGGTGGGTCATTGTGTGCTGTTTGTGGGCAGGACTCCACGGTGAGTTACCATTGAGTCATTTCCATTCTCTTAACTGTCTCCACTTCTCTCTCCAGATGTCTATTACCTCTGAGAGGGCTCAAAATGCTTAGTGGTCAGCCATTATATGCATTTCCTGGATGAACCCTTTTTTAAAATTAATTTTTGGTGGGGATTCCCTGCAGGGCTGCTGCTTATCATGGGGGGTCAACCCCCAAGACACTCCCACAAGGTCCATGGTCACCAGAGGCACCTTCTGACTAGGAGGAACAAAATGCCCTTTCTCTTTGGACCTGAGAAAACTGTCTCTCATTTACCTATGAAAATTATGGTTTAGTTGCTCACACAAATGCTACAGACAAACTGAATTGAGATCAATTTTGGGAGAAAAAGAAATAGAGAAAACCCTCTAGAATGTATCTTTGAACAGAATTAGGATCCTTAAACAGAAACTCCTAAGAAGAAAAAACCAAACAGCCAAGACCACTTCCTGCAAACTGCGCTCAGCCATATCTGACTTTGTAGCTGTCATCCACCATTATACATGACAAAGTTAAACCTTCTCTCAGTGCAAAGCCATCTCTGGTACTCTCAAATCCAAAGAGGTCAGGTCATTCAAAACAGGAAAACACAGTTTTAGGCCCAAGAAGAATCTGCCCATGACTCTTGAAGCTCTGCAAAGAAAACAGAACGCCCCGAAAGTGGGAGAGTGGTGCCTTTGTTCTGAATTCTTTAAAGGAGTTCAAGTCATTAGAAGCCTTCTCTAGAATTTTTTTGGTACTGTAGATGGCAAAAGGGGAAGGAGGTATAGGGTAAAATACATATTGTTTTTATAAGACATATAGCAAACACACAAACCAAACACATGATTTTTTGTTTTCTCTTTTCAGCTGTGAGGAAATTTACCCAAATTAGAGAGGTCTTGTTACACATAATTTGGAATTCTCAGTTGAATTTGACCAAGTCAGGCAGGGATGGTGAAATCTGATGGGAGAAATACCAGGACAAACAACAACAAAAAAACCCCAACAATATGATCACTGGGTGCCCTAATGATAAAAAGAAATTAAGACCAGCTGGTTGTTAACTTTAGCCAAGACAAAACCCAAATTTAGTTACTTGCCTAGGGATGGGTTTCAGGCTAAAGACTGCTCTCTACCATCTTAGAAGCAGGAAAAAAACCTCATCTTCCCTGTTGGAAATAAGCCCAACTCCATAAAGGAGTTACCTGTCTTCCATCATCATGGAAGCAGGAAAACTTGCCTTCCTTGTTGGAACCAAGTAAAACTCCAAAAAAAAAAAAAAAAAAAAAACGGAGTTGTACAGCAAAATAATCTGTAGATCTTGAACAGATTTTGGGAGATCAGGGATTCTCTGGAGTGGGTGCTCCCAGACATCAGCAAATTATCCTGTTGGTTTGAGCCATAAAGTTAGTTCATGCTGGTACCAAGTACCAATATATTTGTCAAAGGTCGGGGCACCTCCAGTCAGAATCTCTCTGTGGTTACCAAAATGTGAACCCCCAAAATCTGAGACAGGTCTCAATTTAGAAAGTTTATTTTGCCAAGGTTGAGGACACGTGCCCCGTGACACAGCCTCAAGAGGTCCTGATGACATGTGCCCAAGGTGGTCAGAGCACAGCTTGGTTTTATATATTTCAGGGAGACATGAGACATCAATCAACATATGTAAAATGAGCATTGATTCGGTCCAGAAAAGTAGGACAACTCCAAGCAAAAGTGGGATAACCTGAAGCAAGAGGGGGCTTCCAGGTCACAGATAAGAGACAAATAGTTACATTCTTCTGAGTTTCTGATTAGCCTCTCCAAAGGAGGCAATCAGATATGCTTTTATCTCAGTGAGCAGATGGGTGACTTTGAATAGAATGGGAAACAGGTTTGCCCTAAGCAGTTCCAAGTTTGACACTTTTTTTTAGCTTAGTGATTTCCAGGGGCCGAAGATATTTTCCTTTCATGCTTCAAAGGGTATTGGCCCACTCCTGGTTACTTTCACAGGCTGGCATTGAGTGTCTGTGGCTTTTCCAGCATTCTGGGGTCTGGACAACAGTGGCCCTCTTCTCACAGCTCCTCCAGGCAGTACCCCAATGGGGACTCTGTGTGGGTGCTCGACCCCACATTTCCCTTCTGCACTGCTCTAGCAGAGGTTCTTCATGAGGGCTCTGCCTCTGCAACACACCTGTTCCTAACTAGATATCCAGGCATTTCCATACATCCTCTGAAATGTAGGCGGAGGTTCCCAAACCTCAATTCTTGACTTCTATGCACCTGCAGGCCCAATGCATGTGGAAGCTGCCAAGGCTTAGGGCTTGCACTCTCTGAAGCCATGGCCTGAGCTGTATGTTCGCCCTTTTTAACCACACCTGGAGTGGCTGGGATGCAGGGCACCAAGTCCCAAGGGTACACACAGCAAGGGGGCCCTAGGTCCAGCCCATAAAACCATTTTTCTCTCCTAGGCCTTCAGGCTGTGATGGGAGAGGCTGCTGTGAAGGTCTTTGACATGCTCTGGAAACCATCTTCCCCATTGTCTTGGAGATTAACATTTGACTGCTCGTTACTTATGTAAATTTCTGCAGCTGGCTTGAATTTCTCCCCAGAAAATGCTTTTTTTTTTTTTTCTATCACATCCTCAGGCTGCACATTTTCTGACCTTTTATGCTTTGTTCCTTCTTGAATGCTTCACCACTTAGACATTTTTTTCCCCAGATACCCTAAACTATCTCTCTCAAGTTAAAAGTTCCACAGATCTCTAGGGCAGGGGCAAAATGCCACCAGTCTCTTTGCATAGCAAGAATGACCCTTATTCCAGTTCCCAACAAGTTCCTCATCTCCACTTGAGACCACCTTAGCTTGGACTTTTTTGTCCATTTCACTATCAGCATTTTGGTTAAAGCCATTCAACAAGTCTCTAGGAAGTTCCAAACTTTCCCACATTTTTCTACCTTCTTCTGAGCCCTCCAAATTTTTCCAACCTCTGCCTGTTACCCAGTTCCAAAGTTACTTCCATATTTCCAGGTACCGTAACAGCAGCATCTAACTCTATTGCGTGAAAGAAAAATATATCTTCAGGCCCCAAAATCACTAAGCTAAAGAAAAAAGTCAAGCTGGAACTGCTTAGGGCAAAGCTGTTTCCCATTCTATTCAAAGTCACCCATCTGCTCACTGAGATAAAAGCATATCTGATTGCCTCCTTTGGAGAGGCTAATCAGAAACTCAGAAGAATGTAACTATTTGTCTCTTATCTGTGACCTGGAAGCCCCCTCTTGCTTCAGGTTATCCCACTTTTGCTTGGAGTTGTCCTACTTTTCTGGACCGAATCAATGCTCATTTTACATATGTCTCCCTGAAATATATAAAACCAAGCTGTGCTCTGACCACCTTGGGCACATGTCATCAGGACCTCTTGAGGCTGTGTCACGGGGCACGTGTCCTCAACCTTGGCAAAATAAACTTTCTAAATTGAGACCTGTCTCAGATTTTGGGGGTTCACATTTTGGTAACAACAGAGAGATTCTGACTGGAGGTGCCCCGACCTTTGACAAATATATTGGTACTTGGTACCAGCATGAACTAACTTTATGGCTCAAACCAACAGGATAATTTGCTGATGTCTGGGAGCACCCACTCCAGAGAATCCCTGATCTCCCAAAATCTGTTCAAGATCTACAGATTATTTTGCTGTACGACTCCCTTTTTTTTTTTTTTTTTTTGGAGTTTTACTTGGTTCCAACAAGGAAGGCAAGATTTCCTGCTTCCATGATGATGGAAGGCAAGTAACTTTTTTATGGAGTTTGAGCTTACTTCCAACAGGGAAGATGAGATTTTTTCATGCTTCTAGGATGGTAGAGACCAGTCTTTAGTCTGAGACCCATCCTAGGTAAGTAGCTGAATTTGGGTTTTGTCTTGGCTAAAGTTAACAACCAGCTGGTCTTAAATTCTCTTTACCATTAGAGTGCTCAGTAATCATATACTTTGTGGGATCATTTGTTTTGCTTAACAGGTTTTTTTTCGTTGTTAATGTTTTTGTTGTTGTTCCAGTCTTTTTTTCCATTGCATTCGACCAACTCTGACTTGATCAAATCTGAAGGAAAGTTCCAAATTATGGGGAATAATGCCTCTAAATTTCCACAGACGTGTGCATACACACACACACACGGTGTGGTGGGGGATAAAAACGGCCAACAAAAGGGAAAAAAGAAAAAAAGGAGGAAAGATTTTTGATTTTGACTACTAAAGGGGCTTTATTTACATAACAAGGTCATCATTTTGCTAGCCGGACCAAACTGAAAGCAGTGATGTCACCCGAGGCTGCAGTTCAATAGCTAACGTACTGCCTTCTTTTTTCCACCACAGCAGCCTGGATTTTGTTCCTAAATCAAGTCCTTTCTGGTTTGATACTTGGTACTTCTGAAATAGCAGCAATTTGTCCCAGCTGAAATATGGTAATAAGATTAAAAAGATTTTTTTTAAAAGAGCTCAATGATTAAAGTCAGTTTAATTAAAAGCTAACATCCAGGATGTGTGTGTGTGTTTTAAAGGCCTTATTGTTTTTGGGGTTTTCCTCTCTCCTAGGACCTCATCCTTGTTTTGAGCAAAAGTTTTTTTCTTCTAATTGACTGAATTCTGTTTTCATCTACTTCCGCAGTCTCTTCTTTCTCTTGCACCCTCTGCTGCATGAGGGACCTAAAATAATTTATAATACCCTGGGGTACCTCGAAGAAAATGGAGAAGCTGCCAGACTCCCTTTGGGGGAGAAACCCATTTTTTATGGAACCCCAAGAATGTAAATGAACAAGTTCATCTCAGTTTTTAAACTGCTTTTGTATTGTGTTACCTGATTTATTAAATGAAGTAATTTTTGCAACAGAGGCTACACTTGGGTTTTTAAAGAAGAGTGTAGCATAGACACTTAGAAATATCTTTGTTTAAAAAATTTTAAGTGCACTGTAACATCATGTAGTCTAGTCTCATAATGATTCTTCCTCTTTGGAAACCCAGGATTCAGTGTGGATTCTGCCTAAAGTTTAGAGATCTAGTTAAAAGATAGGTAGTCCCTATCTAAATAAAACTGACCTCGTTTGACAATGGTATGATAGATTTTTATAATTTTATGTTTGATTTGGCATCCATCTTTAATATCCCTCTAGTACAACAGAGTTTTTGTCTCTGTACCTTAGGATGTAACTTTTGCTATCTGATTTTCACCTTGTTTCCTTTAATATGCAAATTTAAGGCTATTTAGCTGGCAACTGCCTAGGGTTGTGAAATAGGTTATCAAGAATCTGAAAGCCTAAGGTAAAGGAAAAAAGGTTTTTATGAAACTATAAATTGTACTTTTATTGGCATGCCTAATACATCTATGTATTTATGTGTGGTGTACACAATGTTTTACTACTGAAAATATATAAAAAAAGCTCTAATTGACTTAAAGAAAAAGAAGATCGCTTAAATCAAATACTTTATCAAAAAAAGAAAAGACTAGTCAAACCCTTTTTCAAGTTCACATGATTTAAGTAAACATCTTTAATAAGCTAGCTTTAAAGTTATTGGTAAAGTCATATCAGAATGTCTTAAGAATTGCCAGCATACATTATGGTTCGCATTTATTAACCAAATAATTTCATACTTATCCTTGCCAAATATGGTAAGGTATCAACGTTTGGCATAAGGATTACAAAACTATAAACACAGGCCCAAACAGAATGATCTTTTCTTGTGTACTTTTCAATAAATAAGACAATAATATTGGTTAATGAAAATAGCTACATCTTGAATTTAGTAAAATTACCATAATTTCTAATCCTGTGGCTTTAAGCAGTCGAGCCCATAGGCAGTAAGGAGCTTTGCCTTGGGAAAGGACTGTTTTCCTTTTTGTATCAAAATTAAACTATAAACTAAGCCCTTCCCTAAGTTAGTTTGGTCATTTTTGGCCCAAAAATGAACAACGACAGCTTAGAGGTTAGTAACAAGACAGAATTATTTAGGACAAATCTTTTTTACTGTCTCAGTTATAATTTTGCAATGACAGTTTCATAACTTTAAATAACTATGCAGTTTACTTAAATAATCTAGATAAATGATTAAAATAATTAGGTAAATGTAATAGGATAAATACTTGTAGACAAACTTGTTATAATTTAGAATCTAAGGTTATATTAAATAATAGGTATTTCATTATGAGTATTTTCCTATACCAATATATTGTGGAAAAACATCCTTGCTAAAAAAAAAACGTGTCCTTTTTAAAAAGGTGAAGAATTTTTGTCTAATTCAAAGCTGATTTAAAGGTTTTGTACAAAACAAGTTAAAAGGGACCAGGAAATAAAAGAGATGTAAAGAAAGTTAGAAAAATACAGAATTTTTGTGGGGGCAAGAAAGCTCAAACACAAATAATTTTACATAAGAAAAAAGTCTTCTAGGGTAAGTTTAGTCCTAGAATAAAATGACTGGTTGTTTAAGAAAGAAGAATGATCAGGACAAACCAAAAAGTCCAAACATGTCATGAATGATCTATACAAATCACAATAAGAGGATTTATTTTAAAAGACCAAAAACTTTTATAAGATCAAGCTGTCATTCATTGAAAAGAAATTATAACATTCATTTTAGAGATTGACCTTGATAAAAAATAATTTGAGGTTATTACATCTGTGTATCTTTCTGTACGTTCTTTTAAAGTCCTTGTGACAGTGAGTTACAGGACTTAGACTCCTGGGTCTAAAAAGGACATCAAGTCCTGCCAAATCTTAAACGCCAACAGGAATTAAATCCTCGTCTTCAGGCCCCATAGAAGAAGCCAATCAAAACAAACTGCATTCCCAAGAAACAGGGCCAGAAATTAAAGCTATTCAACTCAAGGCCCAGGGACTATTATGGAAGAGGTGGGCACATTAGATTATAAGGGCCAATTTTGAAAGGTAAGTTCAGTTTCTCTATAAATCAATCATTAATGTCAAAGGCACACTAATGCAAGACTAGCATAGGGGTCCCTGTGTCAGATTAACAAGGTTTTCTTAAAGCATTAACTGACTCCTTAATAAAGGATATAAAGGTTACAAAAGGCTTATGGAAGTTGAATTTTATGGTCAAGATTAAACTTTTATAGGTGGTTTATAAAATTTTAAAAAGCAAACTGAATTGGCTGCATGCTGTTTTTATTAGGGCTTATAGTTTGTAAAATGTAGTCTCTTCTCTCAAAGAAGGAGGGATTTTCTCTTTTTTGAAATCCTTGAGTCACTACTTGGGTTAAATGAATGGTCCTATCTTGTGATAAAGAGTTTTAAACCTTTGTGATTTGATAAACATTCCAAAATCAAATTATAAATTATGTCTTTTTCTGGCCTAATTAATCCTTTAAGATATTAGGTTCCCTAAAGTCCAAAAATGATATAGTTTGGCTTATTTGGTATAAAAATTACACAGGAAACATTGCCAAATATGAAATAGTGTTTGGTTTTCTTGAGATGTATCTGTATAGATGTTATTGGTCTGTGTTCCAAAATTATGCGACACTCCCATGATTCATACAATAGAGTTAACAAATTTCCTTGTCAGTTGTGTCTTTGACTATGGCTGCCCTAAAACTTTTTGTCAACCATGGACGATTGTCTTGTTTTGGTCTTCTTTAGGAGGTGGTTTTATAATCAGCTATAAAACTCTAATGGGTGCTCTCAAATGCAGGTTTCTGATAACTTTGGAGATTGTGACATCAGAATAGAGGAAAAAACTTTGAGGACTCACAGAGAGGTGAAACATTCATGAATATCAAGCAGAACAAGAATTAACTGCATGAACTAAACTAATAAGAGTCTAAAAGAAGTAATTGCTAACTTTTTGCTTCAAATGTTGCTGATCCTTTGTTTTTCTGAGTCAAGAAAACTTTTCTTCTAAGCTATGTACAGCTTTTAATAATTAAAGTATATACCTGTAAACAAAATTTGGAGCATATTTGTTTCTCTCTACCTGATTTTTACAGAATTTGAAAACTATTTATGAGTATTCTTAATGTATGACAAATACTGTTATTTGTTTAAGTGCAATAAGAATCGGTTTTCATTTGTAACAGGACACAATTGGAGAAATTGGTTATTTTACCAAGGCTTTGACTGGAATGGTGTGCTTTCCTTTAAGGAATCAAGCTTGACTTAGGGAGCCCATGAAGGCCCCTTGGAAAACTGGCCTCATACCTTTGTCTACACAGTTCCCGTACAGGGTTCTTGACCTGTGGTAAGTAAAAAATGTCATTATGTGACAGGCCCAGAAGCTCCAAGTTTATCATGAAATCTAAAGAGGAGAGGAGTTCACTCAACTCTTATGTATTTAATGGCACAAATCCATGGCTAGGCTTGGCCTTAAACAAAATTCGTATCTGAGATTCCTGCCATGGAACAAAGTTCCATGAAAGTCAATTGAAAAGCCTATGTAAAAAATAATTATTCTTGCTGTACTGTATACAAATAATCAGGTCAAGTATAATAAAGCAAATAAATCCTACCCTGATTCATCTTCAGTAAAACTGGGAAACTGAAGAAAAATTATGTTTCAAAAACTATAGTACACGCCTGTTGTTAGAGTCTAGTCTTGCCTAATCATTTTCAATTTTTATTATTTTCTACAGTTTGAACCAAATTTTATTTTTTGTTGGCTACAAGTCTTTAAAAGAATGTTTTCAATTGTTTTTTCTTTTTTCCACATTGTTCCTAATTTGGAGTCATTGAAAACTAAGCTGTGCCTTCTTAAAACCCTGTGAACTGAAGCCGGACAACATAAACTTAAGAAAACAATGGCAACCTGTTTACATACATAAGCCACTTTGATACCTGCCTACTGATGTATGGACATCAGAGCAATGTGGCCTAGATTGATTTTCCAGGATTGTTCTTTTAGTTTTTCTCCTTTCTTCCCACTATTTTCTCTTCATAGGACATGAGACTACACAACCTCCTAAAAACGAGCTTTCCTAATGACTCGGGACTTACCTGTCTAGGAATACACCATCCTAGCCATGAGAGATTAGAAGAAACCTGAGACCAGACACTCATTTTATTCTAAAATGCCTTCTCTAAAAGATTTTAAAAAGGGGAGAAAATGTGAATGGAAACTATATTGGGCCCCTGGAAATTACTAAACTAAAGGGAAAAGTCAAGCTGGAATGGCTTAGGACAAACACGCCTTCCATTCTATTCAAAGTCACACCTCTGCTCGCTGAGATAAATGCGTATCTGATTCAGAAACTCAAAATAATGCAACCATTTGTCTCTTATCTGTTACATGGAAACCCCCCTCCTTGCTTTAAGTTATCCTGCTTTTGCTTTGAGTTGTTCTGCCTTTCTGGACCGAATCAATGCTCTTTTTACTTATGTTGATTGCAGTCTCATGTCTCCCTAAAATATATAAAACCAAGCTGTGCTCTGACCACCTTGGGCACATACTGTCAGGAGCTCCTGAAGCTGTGTCATGGACACCTGTCCTCAACTTTGGCACAATAAAATTTCTAAAATAACTGAGACCTGTCTCAAATTTTGGGGGCTCCTGAAAGTCACATAGTCTAAGCTGCCTTAAACTGTGGGAGCCCACCTCTTACATCAGTGTGACCTAGAAGTGAGCGATGGACTCAAAGGAGATAATTTTGGAGCTTTAACTGCCCTTCTGGATATTGCATGGAGCCTATAGGTACTTCACTTTGGTCAATTTCTCCCCTTTGGAATATTGTATATTTACCCAACCCCTGTACCACCATTGTATCTAGGAACTAACTAACTTGCTTTTAATTTTATAGGCTCGTAGGCAAAAGGGACTTGCCTTGTCTCAGATGCAACTTTGGACTTTTGAGTTAATGCTGAAATGAGTTAAGACTTTGGGTGACTGTTGGGAAGGCATGATTGGTTTTGAAATATAAGAACATGAGATTTGGGAGGGGCCGGGGGTGAAATGATACGGTTTGGCTACATCCTCACCCAAATCTCACCTTGAATTAAAGCTCCCATAATTCCCACGTCATGGGAGGAACCAAGTGGGAGGTAATTGAATCATAGGGGTGGATCTTTCCCATGCTGTTCTAGTGACAGTGAATAAGTTTCATGAGATCTGGTGGTTTTAAAGTGGGTGTTCCCTTGCACTCACTCCTTTGCCGGCCGCCATGAAAGATATGCCTTTGCATCTCCTTTGTCTTCTGCTGTGATTGTGAGGCCTCCCCAGCCATGCAGAACTGTGAGTTCATTAAACCTCTCTCCTTTACAAATTATCCAGTCTTGGCTATGTCTTTATTAGCAGTGTGAGAACAGACTAACACAGGTATTCGTTGTGGTCATTGCTTGTTTTTACCTGTCCTTCTTGGGGAGGCTTTCCAGGTATTCAAAGGGACTTGGGTGTTGTGATTTCTGTATTTGGTAACTGCAGCTGTATCTGCATTAGGAGGCACTCCATGCCCAATAATACTGTGGCTTGTGCAGGGTCAGAGGTACTACCTTGGTGGGCTCAGATGAGAGCCAGAAGAATTCTCTGTATTAGCAGGCAGAGACTCTTGTTCTCTTCCTTTACTTTCTCCCAAAAAGATGGAGTCCCTCTCTCTATGCTGAGCTGCCTAGAGCTGGGGAAGGGGGTGACACAAGCACCCCTGTGGCCACCACCACCCCTGGGACTGGGTGAGACCTGAAGGCAGCACAGCACTGAATTTCATCCAAGGCCCACTAACGACTATGTGGCTACCACTTATGCTTGCTCAACGCCTAGGGTTCTACAATCAGCAGGTGTGTTCTTCCCTTTAGGGCAGCAAGTTCCCTCCATCCCTGGGCAGGTCCAGAGGTGCTGTCTGGCAGCCAGGGCCTGGAGTCAGATACCTCAGGAATCGACGGGTGCTCTATTCTACTGTGGCTGAGCTGGCACTCAAGCCACAAGACAAACGTTTTTGCTCTTCTCTCCCTTTTCCACAAGAGTCTCTTCCCATGGCCACCACTGCCACAGACCAATGGGGAGTACTGCCAGGCTACTGTCGGTGTTCACTCAAGGCCCAAGCGCTCTTCAGTCAGCTTGTGGTAAATGCTTTCAGGCCTGGGATTTACCCTTCGGGGCAGTGGGCTCCCCTCTGGCCTGAGGCAGGTCCAGAAATGCCATCTGTGAGTAAAGTCCTGGAATCAGGAACCCCAAGCCCCCACTTGGTGCTCTACCCCACTGTGGCCAACCTGTTACCTAAGCTGCAAGACAAAGTCCTCTTTACCCTTCCCTCTGATTTTTTTTTTTTCAAGCATAAGGAGTCTTTCCCCATAGCTACAACAGCTGTGAATGTGCTGGGTCTCACCTGAAGCCAGCAAATCTCAGAGGTTCACCCAAGGCCTACGACATGTACTACCTGGAAACCACTGCTGATTATTCAGGGACCAAGGGCCCCTTACTCAGCAAGTGATGAAGCCTCCCAAGACTGGGTCCTTCCCTTTAAAATAGTGGGTTCCCTTCTAGCCCAGAATATGCCCAGAAATGTTGACTGGGAACTAGGCTCCAGAATGAGTGGCTCAGGACACTGCCCAGTGCCCTATTCTGCTGTGGCTGAACTGGTTTCTGAGTTGCAAGATAAAGTTTTCTTTACTTGTCCCTCTCCTCATCTTGAGTGGAAGGAAAGTCTCTTTCTGAGCTTCAAGCTGTGTGGCCTGAGCCTGAGGGGAGAGGTGGTGCAGGCACCCCTTCGGCTATCCCGGCTGTCTCACTAGATCGTGCCCGACCAAGTCCACTGGCTCCAAGTGCGGCACAGCACTAGAACTCACCTAGGAGCTGTAATCCTCGTGGCCTAGACTGCCTCTCAAGGTTATTTGGAAGCCAAGTCACCTTAGTCTGCAGCGGTGAGGCTTGCAGGAACTTGATTTCTGGCCACTGGAAGGGATGACTCCCCTCTGGCTAGGGCTCATCTGAATGTTCTCTCTGTGGGTGTCAGCTGATTTCTACCTGGTGTTGCTTTCCACTGTGACAGGGCAACACTGAGTTCAAACGCAAAGTCCCACAATTACTGTGCTCTCCCTTCCCCAAGGACACAGATTCTCTGCCAGGGGTTGGGGAAGGGGTGGTGTTGGCTATGCAAGACTGTCTTTCTGACTCTTTCCAGTGCCTCTTTCAGTAATAAGTTAAACCAGGTACTATGATTGCTCACCTGATTCTTTGGCTTCTTATGAAGGTGCTTTTTTGTGTAGGTAGCTGTTAGATTTGGTGCTCCTGTGGGGAGGATGATTGCTGGAGGCTTCTTTCACCATCTTGCTCTGCCTCCATCTGAAAAATTAATTTTTAAAAAGGTTCTGAAAAAACATATGCATTATAAACCCTAAAGTAAAATAAGACAGAACTCACACAATTATACAAACTAATAAGCCCAGAAGGGAAATACAGTGAAATTTTAGAACACATTCAGTCAATTCAAAAGATAGCAGAAAAAGAAAAAGGGGAACAAAGAACAGATAAAGTAAAGCAATAGCAAGGCGGCAAATATAAACCAACCACACCAACAAATGCATGTCCATCGCATGAAACGGAAATGGTCTCAACTGGGAAGTTGGGAGAAAAAAATGTAAGTTGTTCAAACGGAGAGTCTTCAAACCTTTTCTTAAAGGGGCCAACAGTAAATATTTTAAGCTCCTAGGCCATAAAGTCTCTGTTGCAACTATGTAACTTTATAATTTAAGTATAAAAGCATAGACAACATATAAAGATGTGGCTGTATTTTAATAGGACATTAGTTACAAAAACATGTAGCCCAGGAGGCTGTAGTTTACTAATCCCTGGTCTAAATATCTCAATTAAAAGGCAGAAGTTGTTAGAAAAGGAAAAAAAAAAAAAAGAGCGACAGAGAGAAAAAAATCCCATGAAGCTTAACTATATGCTTCCTACAAAAAAAACAAAACAAAACCACTTTACCATGACACCCATAGATTAACAGTAAGAAGGAAAAAGATAAACTATGCTAACAGGAACCAAAAGAAAGCTGGAGTGCCTATTGTAGTATTTCCCAAAGTATATTCTAGAGCACAAATTGGGGGATGAAGAGACAGAGATGGCAAGAGTGAAAACAGAAAGAAACACAGCTCCATCTTTCACCAAGGAGATCAGCTTGCCAACCTCACGTTGCCCTGCCAGACTCCTAAGGACAAGAGAGACCAAAAGACGAAGACAGAAAAGGACTTGCTGGGTCTCCTCCTATGTGGATGTCTTTAGCCCTTATCATCACAGTAGAAAAGTCAGAGGGAGCCAAAAAACATGGGGGGAATCCTAGGTATTCTCTGAGAGGCAAGAAATAGTGCTAAAAGCGTGAGCTCTGGTGTCAGACTGCCTGAATTTGAATCCTGACTACACCACTTACAAGCTGAGAGACAGTGGGTGAGCTTCTTAGTTTTTCAATCTGGAAAACTGATTTTAGAAAGACTATGCCTTATAGGCTTCCCATGAGAATTGCATGAGTTAACACATGTAAAGCATTTAGTATACTGCCTGGCACACAATAAGCACTCAATAATGTGAACCAGGATGAGGGCACTCATGTTGCCACCACCATAGTATTTCTTTTCTTGGTTCTTTGGAGAAAATTAAATGAAAACGATTGTAGCCTATGTGTGCATCTCTTTAAGTTGGCACAGTGGCTCCCATCTTCTAGCAACGGCCAAAAAACGTTCTTAACCGAAAGTACCATTTAGGTAGCATGAATATCCCAGGTGTTGGCAAACTATGACCTTCGGGTTAGATCTGGCCCACTACTTCTTTTTGTATGGTCTGTAAACTAAAAATGGCTTTTACATGTGTATATCGTTTTTAAAAGTCAGATGCATGTCGAAAGTTTGAGAACAAAGGAAAGAGTCAAAAGAAAAACATTTTGTGAAATGTAAAAATTATATAAAATTCTAATTTCAGTGTCCATAAAGTTTTATTGGAATAGAGCCATGCTCATGTATTTGCATATTGTAGTTTTCAACTACAACAGCAGAGTTGAGTAGCTGCAACAGTGACCGTGTGCCCCACAAAGCTTAAAATATTTGCTATCAGGTCTTCTACAGAAAGAGTTTTGCCAACAAACTTGATTTAACTCAGCTCTGAATTTTCCCTTCATTTCCAAACGCCCACAAAGTCTACAAAAACTGCAACTTGGAAGTGGCCAACACAGACATTTTATCCCATATGTCAGAGCCCCAGTCTGTCCCTGTCCATGTTCTAACCTGAGCATAGCAGGTCTTCTTTTGTCGGGAGTTTAACCTTCTCTGGAGGTTGGCAATTCTGATCTTTATGTCCAGGGTCTGATCCTGAGCTTTTTCTCGCCTTCTGCAGGAGACGAGAACCTCTTTGTAAGCTGGAAGTGTAAGGAGCTGGTTAGGAGACCCGTGGCTTTCTCACTCAGCTGTCTTTTGGTGATTAGTCACGCTCGGCTTTTTATCTGTTTCTAGTGGGTCAATCAAGCTTAGCAGTAGCCACCTGATTTTATTATCCTTTCAGTCCCTATTTCTCCCATAATCTCAAACATCTGATACATCACATCAGCTAATACCTTCCTTTCTATCACTATACTATGCCAGTTGATCACCAATGAAAGTTTTAGCAATTAGGCCAATTCCTTGCTAACTGTGCTTCATCTATTATCAACCTGGGGTCCTCGCTGAAGGAAGGGTGGTGAGCGATCCAGCCTGGAAGCCCCATATCAGTGGCTTCTTTCTGGGACCATACTTGGTTAGGATTGTCAGATTTAGCAAATATTAATACAAGACTCCCAGTTAAATCTGAATTTTAAATAAACAAATACTTTTTAGTATTTTTCATGCAATATCTGGGACATATTTTTACTACAATTTTTCTGTCAATTTGAAATTAAAATGTAGCTGAACATCCTGTATTTTATGTGGCAATTCTACAACAGGTTGGGTTCCCTGGGAAGCAAACTCTGAGATGGAGTTTAGCCAGCAGGATGTCATTAAGAAGATCCCTTAGGATCAACATCTGTGGAAGGGAGGTGCCAGAAGCAGGAAGGACAGAGAAAGTCAATCTGCAATACAGGCTCAGTGACAGACTTGGCTGAATCATGGGGTACTCTGGCACTAGAATTGCCTTTTAGCGTAATAACAAGGTGGGCTGAGATGTCCAGACCTTTACACTCTCACACTGATCAGTCGTTGGATGATGGGGTGTGTTCATGGGCAAAGCGGCTCCTTGCAGCTCTGGCCATTTCCGTAGAGGCAGCACTTCCAGCACCAAAAGCAAAATGTCTTTTCTGAAGTGGAATCCAAGTTGTGAGTGCATCAGAGTCCACTGCATTTGTAGAGAGGATTTAAACATCATGCAGAGAGAAGGGGTGATATCTAAGGACTTCTCCACTTGGGCATGATTGAGTGAAATCACATGTGCAGTTTGCCCAGAAGACATCACGGCATAGAGATCATGAGCACCAAGTGGCAGCTACTTTGATGTTTTTAAAGCATCTACAAGTAACAAGTAGTGCTGGACTTGGGCGTGTCTATCTGCTCCAGAAGGTGAGGCTGGGCATTCCCAAGTGATGGAACTTCTCTGCAAGACGAGGCTGGGTTCAGCATATTTCTTTAGATACAGCTTTTTAAAAAGGAGTGCCATAAAAAGTGTTCAAAGTTAATTATTTCTGCTTTCCAGTTATAAGAACCAAATCCTGTCTTTGGAAGCGGTAGGATGAGGTGGAAAACATAAAGTCAGAAACCGTGTTTCCTCTTGACTCTGGCACTCAGGCTGCATGTGTGGTGAGTTAATCATGCATCTTCTCTGGTCTCACTTTCCTAGACTATAAAATGAGAGGGGGATCAAGTGTTCTGGAGGGTCCCAACCAGTGTTGACCTTTTATCCTGCAGTTGTGGATGTGGCCTCTGGGCAAGCAGCTTGGGAGACTGACAGTGCCACATTGCTAGACACAAGAGTCTGATTTTAGAAGTAGTTTAAACCACTTCTGTATTAAAACTTAACTCAGTTGTTGAGTTTGATTGCAGCAGAGTGTCTGGAGGAAACTGTAGTGGGACTGAAAGACCAATCTGAACCTTATTTAAAATCTTTACAGTGAATAGATATAAGATTAGATATCTTAAAATCACAGGCACAATCTTAAAATCACACCCTTAAAGGGGCAAGACTATTATTTTCTCCTTGGACTTTTCTTTTTGCTTTGTAATATTTCAGTTACAAAAGTCCAGTAACAGGCACCTCTAGGGAAGGTTATAAAGAAGCTCTATAGGTCAAGGTAACACGTCCTTGAACTGTTTTTTCATTATTTGGGGACAGTTTTATGTAAATTCATTGTATAACTAAGGGACCATTTTTTTGGCATTGTGACAGTGTTACCTGATCTACCAGGTCCTTGCTCTCAGCCCATGGGAACTATTCACATGGTGTCCCTATTTCTGAAGCCCTAGATAAGGCCATAAGAACAACAGGGTCACTCTGGTTCCCTGCGGAGGAACAATAAAAGTAACAATTAGGATTTGTCAAGAATTGTATAATTATCAGAGCATTTCACATAGAAAAGTAAAGGGAAATAAATACTATTATCCATGTGTTATGGATGAAACACAGGCTCCAAGGGATTAAGACACTTGCTCAAATTCACTCAAATCCAGTTTTAAATTTTTGTTCTTTTCATCTTTAGCCTCAAGTATTATGTCCTCAGTTGCCTTTCCCAAGCTGATGAATTGGCAAATCTTTATTGCATTTATGTCTGTGTATTACCCAGTTCTAGTACTAGATTTCCATTGTTCATGTATTCTTATAGAGAAAAGACAGTCCATATCAACAATTTTTCAGTACTGTATTCAGAATGAGCTAGTAAACTGAGAGCTTCCACCAAGGAGCCACCAGTATAATTCTACCACAATATTGTTTTAGATTGTTTTTTCTTTTAAATATTACATATAAATTAACAAGAGGTGAAAACAACAACACACTTGTTTCAACATGTGATTGTGCTCAGCAATGATTGTTTTATTTGGCTTGTTAAATTACAACCAAAAAGACATTCATCATTATCATTTGTTGTTCAGAATCTGTACAGGTTGGAAATTATGGCTCTTAATACAGTGAAACACAAGCCCACGGCATCTGGATGTAAATGAAAAGCCCTATCACTCACGTCTCCTTCACTTGACATCAGATGATCGTAGCCAAAATGTAGTCTGTGTGACTGGGAGATGACACCTGACTCATCAAGAATTGTACTGTTTCATTTGACTTTTCACCTTGTGACAGTTAAGATGCTTAAGATCAGGATTCCTCATCTTAAAACTTCCACCCCAGAACATTTTCTGCCATAGCACCTGTGCCTAATGATATCTTGAAACCAGAACCACCTGCTTGGCTTCAAAAGGCCACCTTATCAGTTGAAAGAAAATGCTTTGATGTAGAGTCTGGCCTAGCTTTGAGGTTGGGAGGGATGGCTTTATTTACTTTCCAGTGGGAAGCTATCTACTTTGGATTAAAGAAGAGTTAGAGAATATCTGGTTTGATTCTGACATCAGAAGTGCAGATATTTGGAACGTGCTTTTGAACAACTTTGATTATAAGTGAGAGGTTAAACTCCTAAAACAGTATCTTGACTTAAAAACATTAGATTGTACATTCTATTTTAGCAGCGAGCCCAAAATTTTTTTAAAAATCAAATAATGTTTATAAGAATAAAATCTCAATTCTTTTCACTTTTTTTTTATTGCATTTTAGGTTTTGGGGTACATGTGAAAATCATGCAAGGTTGTTGCATAGGTGCACACGTGGCAGTGTGATTTGCTGCCTTCCTCCCCTTCACCTATATCTGGCATTTCTCCCCTCTTTTCACTTTTTTTTTGAGACGGAGTTTCGCTCTTGTTACCCAGGCTGGAGTGCAATGGCGCAATCTCGGCTCACCGCAACCTCCGCCTCCTGGGTTCAGGCGATTCTCCTGCCTCAGCCTTCCGAGTAGCTGGGATTACAGGTACGTGCCACCATGCCCAGCTAATTTTTTGTATTTTTAGTAGAGACGGGGTTTCACCGTGTTGACCAGGATGGTCTCGATCTCTTGACCTCGTGATCCACCCGCCTCAGCCTCCCAAAGTGCTGGGATTACAGGCGTGAGCCACCGCGCCCAGCCTCTTTTCACTTTTAAAGACAATCAGATAAGATGACCCACTGCCACTAAACACTGATCAGACTCAGATGTCCTTACATTTGCATTACTCTGCCATAGCAAGAAAAGAGAAAAAAAGTCCCAGTATGAGCTTCTCCAACAGTGAGCATATGATTCCTTACTCACAAGTAAAGGAGCCAAGATAGCTCAGATATCAAGACTAAGGTTTCTAAAGCATTTTTCTAAAAGGAATAACCTCTTTTGATTGCTACAGATAAACAATGAGTATCGTATACATTACCATTACTATGAAAGTAGATTCCTATCCTGGTCTCCTGTGTTCAGCAACAGCAACATATATATTTAAATACTTTAAAAGAACACCAGCATTCATTAGACAGATCAATGTAGAGAACGTGAATCTCAAAAGAGTGTTTTTTAAAAGCTAGGGTGATGTGGCACAACCATTCTAATGAAAAGGTAGGGGGAGAAGTTTCAAATACTCATCATATTGTGAACACAACAAACAAGTCACTAACAGCTGGGACTTTCAGGGGAGCAGGGAGATCTGATTATTTAAATCTGTACATCTCCTAAGTTTTATTTACTTATATTTTACTTTTTAGAGACGGGGTCTCTCTAGGCTTGTCTTGAGCTCCTGGCCCCAAGCGATCCTCCCACTTCTACCTCCAGAGTAGCTGGGATTACAGTTATGTGCCACCAGGCCTAGCTTATCCCAAGTTTTAAAATACTGCTGTAAATAATGCATTGAACTAGGGCCACTGAGAATGAATTTGGTCCCAGAGAAAAAGTTTCGGAACACCCACAAATTGGGGCAAGTTGCTGAAAAATCTTTACATGAGATTTGCCCTGGTTCCCCTTCCTGGCTGTAGAGCCCCAGGAACTTTTCCAGCTTCTTCCCTATTCTCAGTGGCCCTTCCAGGATATAGCACTGGGCTGAAAGATGTTTAAAGAAGTGAGTTGGCAGAAAATATGCATATTTAAGAGCATTCAGGAACAAGTTCAACTGGATTCTCTCCTGGCATCCAAAGAGACTAGATCACATCCTCTAAAGCTATGTTAGGGAAAGAGCAGCCACTAACTGGCCTTTGTGGAGGACACTTCATCTTATCACCCTTCCCCTCTACCCAAAGGCACGTCACATCCTCTGTGGCTTCTTAGTCTAGAACAAAACAAAACAGGGTCTGGTTCTGATTTTTTTCAAGAATCAGGCTCGCTTTGTCTTTATCGGGAGTCAGCAGCCTTTTTCCATGGAGGGCTAGCTAGCCAATATCTGAGGCACTGTGGGGCCACACACTCTTTGTTGCGATGACTCGACTCTGCTGTTGCAGAGCAAAAGCAGTCACAGGCCGTACTGCATAAACAAATGAGTGTGGCTGTGCTCAGTAAAACTGTATTTACAAAAACAGGCAATGGACTGACTCTGGCCCAGTTCTACACAATAACCGCAAATGGCGCCTCTCTTCTGAACACTGCAAAGTGCTTCCCGTGGTTCCAGCCCGATTAGTGTCTACTTACATAGCATTTAGTACTTTGATAGGGGACCCACAGAAGTATAAGAAGTCAGAGTGACCTGACGACTCGGTGTTCATGGTGCACAGCTACAAATCAACATGATCGGAAACTGGGGGAAACCTGCAAGGTTGTGATTCTGTTTTATTAAGAAACCTGGGCCAGGCACAGTGGCTTATGCCTGTAATCCCAGCAGTGGCAGGCCAAGGCAGGAGGATCACTTGAGCCCCAGGAGTTCGAGACCAGCCTGTGAAACATAGCAAGACTCTATTTAAAAAAAGAAAACAACAACAACAAAAAATATCTTATTAAAAAAAAAAAAAACACCTGAGCATGTAGCTGTCCCTGGCTTTTGCTAATCTCAGAGCTGCCCAATCAGCAGCTGAGGGTAATGATTATTCTGTGGTGGCAGGTGCAGATGCAAAGAAAAGCAATAAATTATGGATAGCGTGATACTTTAGATGTCTTAAAGAGTCAATGCATTTTTTCAAAGAACCAGATATAAGTCAGCACTGAGGGGTTCACTACTCAAGCCACTGGACTTATCAATTCAAAGTTAAAATTTGGTCAGCATGTGGCTAAAAAACTAAACAACAGAAGCAGATACATAAAAGTTGTGAGGATAGCAGCAGCCAAGAATCACCAAATTTCCTACAGGTAAAGAAATCTTACCAATCATCTTAGCCAGCTGATTCAGATTACTAACGGGGAAACTAAGGCCCAAGGAGAAGGAGGTAACTTGCCAAGCCAATTGTGGAGACATCACCAAATCTCAGCCATTTCAACTTCCAACGTGTTGCAATTTCACTAAGAGGGGCTCACTTGTGACCATATAAACACGTACGTCACAAGTTTATGTTCTAAATATCTGGCTTCCCTTAAAAAGACAAGTTTCCTACTGGGAGACAACTGGTCCCATAAAACACCTGAAATTTGCTGAAGGGAGCAGAATGCAGTACATCAATGATTTAAGGTGGTTGACAAAAACTGCACAGGATAAAGCATTAAATGGCCATCTTCCCACGAATATAAATGCTTATCTCTCATGTTGTATGCTAACATGGCAAGAACAGACTGGGAAGTTCTCAAATCAAAGTTTGCATTGATCTGTTTCCCTCCTAACAAATCAAATGCAAATGTGACTCTCATATCTTTGGTGTCTGTGACATAGAGGATTCCTCGGGCAATGAAGGCATTGCCGGCCTTGGATTTGGGGTACGTGGTATTGATGTGCTGCACCACTGAGAATGTCCTCTCATCCAGCTGTGCTACAAGAATGCTTGAGCCATCCACACTTGATGCATAGATAATCCAAAGGCCCTTTTCATCTACAGCTAGATTGAAGTAAGTCTTGGAATTTGCAAAAAGGTATTTTCGATCAAAATACAAAGCATTTTCAAGCTTCAGAGTTTGGGATGTTTTCTTGCCAAATTCAAATCTGAAATATGCAAACAAACAAACAAAAGGGAGACGTGAGTCACTGTTTCTGTGGACGGAGGTGGTTTATCAGGCTCCTCTATTAAACTGAGTTAGTGGGTCTAGGGTAAGGGCTGGGGTTTTGCATTTTTTACAAGCTCCCGGGTAATGCCTGTTCTGCTGGTCCTTGGACAATGCTGTGAGCAGCGAGGGCGTTAAGAGATGATGATGGGCTGTGCTAGCAGAGGCAACAGGGAGACTGTGGTGTGGTGTTCAAGAGAATGCTCCTCGCAGTCAGAATGAATTCGCATCTGAGTGACCACTTACTAGCCATGTGATCCCCAGAAAATTACTTTACTTCACTAATGCTCAGATGATTGCTGACCTCCTGAAATGCCCCCTCAAAGATTCTTAGAGCTGCGCGGGGGCTGTAAAAGAGGATGTAGTCCAATCTTCTCATTTTATAAGCAAAAAATGAGAAGTGACTGGCCTATGAATACAAGTAAGAGGCAGAGCCGGAGGTTGAACTTAGGGTTCTAAGTGTGGGAGTTATTCCTTTACTCCTTGCTGAAATTAAAAAAAAAAAAAAAAAAAAAAGGTTTCACAGCCTGCTAAGAAGAAAGTCACCAGCTGAGAAGGGCTATTGCAAAGTCATGACTGTGACCACCATTTTCTTGTCAAGTAAGTGGCTGGACACCTTAAGCTATGGCATGAAATCTCATGCCCCTTAGCTCCTGGGGGCTGTCTGATTGGACAGATTCCAACTCTAGGCTGTACCTTTTGAATTATAATTCCAAAGGTACCTAACTCCAGGAATGAAAGTTCAGGAACATTAGGCTAAAAGAAAACACCAGAGGGTGCCATTGAGCAGCAGAAGAAACATGAAATGTGTGAGTCTGTGGATATGCATTTGATCCTAACAGACTTGAAGTCTATTAAGAATCCATGAAGAAACTAGAGAGGAGTGAGGCTTGGGAAGGTCCCTGCCCATCTTAGTTCACAGGAATTCTCCTTCCTCTGAATACCTGGGGTTCAGTGCTGCCATTTGTCCCTGTCTGGTCCTGGTACCTCACAGCTGCATTCCTTGGTGAGGCCCATCTCTCCCAGCAATAGCAGGGTCGAATTCAGCTCTGCCTCTCCATCAGGTCCAGGCTCATGGCTGGCATACAGCAGTACAGGCCTCCTAACCACTGCGTCCAAACTTAGCCTTCTTAGAAGACACAGCTCCTTAAAGAGGCCAAGTCTCACTGTGGGGCTTATCCGCCACAGAACTCCCCCGACCCTACCTGTGTGGCGATAGCCCTATATAACATGGCAGCAGGGAACCACAAGATTCAACGAGAAGCATAGGAGGAAAGAGTGTGTCTTGAGAGCAAGGACTGCTGAGCAGGTGGTAGGTCACTTGTCTTTTTCTGCTAGCACAAGACTGCCCAAAAGCGTCAGCCAGGGAGGTGTAGAGATGATGGGGGTGTCACGTAGAGGGAAGTGAGAGGCAAAGGAGGGAATGCTTCCTGCCACGGCTGACGCCAATGTCCGATGTGTCTGTGGATGGAGGTGGTTTACTAGGCTTCTCTATTAAACTGAGTTAGCGGGTCTGGGGTAAGTGTTGTGTTTAGTGATGTGCCTGATCAAATTGCACATTACATTGGGAAACTCGCCCTATTCTAACCTGAGCATTCAAATGCCAAAGGTTGTTAAAGCTGGACCCCACTAAGGGTAGGAGAAGGATGAGGGAAAGAGAAAGGACCATCTTCCCTCATCTTGTTTGGAATGAGTAGGACTGTGGCATTCATAATACTGGGTTTACTGTTTCAGACAGGGAAAGAGCTAGAAGGACTCAGAGTCTCTAGTCCGTCTTTTTAGTTGAGGACATGGAGACACAGGAAGTGCTGTCTCTTGTCCAAGGCCATAGAGGAGGCAGAAGAGCTGGAGCCAGAAACCAGGTGTCCTGGCTTTCGGTTCATTGCTCTCTTGATTTGCCCAAGATGACCTGCTTCTGCCTGAAAAGGCCAGAGCTTGATTTCCTCTTCTTGATTTCCTCTTTTTGAACCATAAAGACAGAACTTCAGCAGTTCTCATGGGGAAGGCTCAGCGGCTGCCCTGGCAGTGACTACCCAGGTGACCCTCCTCCCTTCCCCGTGGGAGAGCAGAGGGCGGCCTGGGAGGACTCCATAGGGATGACGCATGGATCTGAAGGCAGAGACGCCTGACTTGGGGTTCAGTCCCCAGTCTTCAGTGATCTCAGCTGTGACATGAAATTCCTCACATCCAAAGTTTTCCAAAACAAAACTTTATCAGGGAGCAGCAGCACATTCCAGCCGAGAGAGCTCTGAGTTTCTGCTGCTTCTCTCTCAGAAGACGAGGAAGCTGTGACCATCACCCACTCCAGGCCTACTTCTCCCTGGCTCTGACCTTCCTTGGGGTGTCCAGACCAGCAACAAATGCAGACCCCAGGCAGGGGCTGGGCCATGGGGCTCACTAATGTATCCTGTGATTCATTCATCAATAAGCCCTGATTGACCTCTGTGTGTCAGCCCTAGGGTCACAAAGATCATGCTCACAAAAGCACCACAGCACAGGTGCTGCCTGAGAGGCCTGAAAAGGTGCCGTGGTCCAGAGTGACTCACCTCACTATGGTGCTGGAACCCCCTTTGTGGTAGTAGAGAGAGTTGTTGTGAACAGTGTGTCCACAGCCATGGAAATAATACGGGAGGTGGATGAAGGTGTAACTGCCATTCAGAAGAGAGGGCTGGTCCTTGAATTCCTTCACCATGATGCCTGTAGGAGGGAAGCCAGAAAGAGGCTGTTACTTGCTTCCAGCTTGGGAGGGAGTTCTTGGGAGGAATTTCAGAGGAAGGGAAGTTGAGAGTGAAATGTTCCCTAAGGTCCCATGTCCAATGTGAAGAGTCTAAGACTCCCAAACTCAAAGTCCAATTCTCCATATGGATTTCTGAAATGTCCTTCAAATGTGGTAGGCATCAAATTGGCCTTGTTCCTCCTGGGAGAACAGTGTATCACCCTCTCCCTCCCTGTCCCCTCACTCTATACTGTTTATCAAACTCTTCTTTTTTCCTTTTTCTTTTCTTCTTTGAGACAGGGTATTGGCTATGTCACCCAGGCTGGAGTGCAGTGGTGTGATCTCAGCTCACTGCAACCTCCACCTCCTGGGTTCAAGCAATTCTCCCTCAGCCTCCCAAGTAGCTGCGACTACTGGCATGGGCCAACATGCCCGGCTAATTTTTGTATTTTTAGTAGAGACAGGGTTTTGCCTGCTGGCCAGGCTGGTCTTGAACTCCTGACCTCAAGGGATCCACCCACCTTGGCCTCCCAAAGCGCTGAGATTATAGGCGTGACCTAACACACCCAGCCTCATCAAACTCTTTATGAGAATGGCATAGGCCATCACCAGGAATAGCAAATACTTGGTGCTTGGGTGGTCACCTCTTGCCTCCTCCCACTTCTTCCTGCACTGTGCGGCAGCCACTGCTAATATACAGTATTACTCTTCCTTTTTGAGTCCCCAAATTCTGGTATTCTGGGCAGTTACTAATAGCTGCCCAGTTGAATAACTGGCCTTGATGAAAAAAAGAAGTGATTTCTTCTGAGCTCTTTCTCCAACCAGTGAGTATGGCCAGACCCCTTCTTTAACGAGGCCAGTGTTCCTACCACCAGCAATTCCTGACCACATCTCTTTGGGACAGTACAACCAGGGTCCTGCTCAGACACAGTATAACTGCAAGGTGAAGCTTCACCTTCTTCCTGGGCTCTGCGTCCACCAGGTGGCTGGGAAAGATGGCCAGAAGTACTCTTCTGGGAGCGGGGGCAACCTTAGAGAAAGATGGACGGTGCACAAGGATTTGTCTGACAATTTTTTCACATTATGGTCTGGAGGTTTACGAGGCCTGCAGTCACAGTGCTGTGTTTCCTTCTGGACGCTTGGCCTAAAACAGGCTATATGTGGGTTACCCTCGCCATGCCCCTGGGACCTTAACTTCAAAGCTTGCCGCCAGCATGTTCAAAGGAAGAAAGTTTTCTGCCCACTCATCGGTCTTTCTAAAATAAAGAGACATTTATTACACCAACTACCAGGGATTTCAGACACACAAATAGAATACGCCAGAAGGTAGGCAACAGGTGAAAAATCCAGTTGCCACACAGATATGGGTCATCGGCCGAGTGCAAGTACCTGAAAAATGCTCCGTCACCCAAATCCGGTCATCACTCTTGTTAGCAGACTCTCTTATCCAAGTCCCAAATGTCTCTGTCACTTTCAATACTTGCACGGGGTTTCCAATGGAAGTGATCATGGATTCTGCCAAAAGAAGAGAAAAGAATGTCACTTACCAGTCAATTATGACTTGAAGGCATTCAGTTTCTAAATTTCAAGACAGGAGGCTTTGTTTCTGTACCTGCTTGTGGGGAATGTTCACTGGCTTTCTCATCAGCTTTTCCAACCAAGGTATCATCATTCGGTATGGCACAGGTCTCACCTAAAACGACAACAATAATCATCAGAGCAAATGCAGTTGGCACAGTGAGATTTGTTGGACTTTATAGCTGCTGCTCTCCTCTACCTCATTCCAAATTCTTGTCTCATAAGCATCCCTTGCAATAGGTCACCAGATTCCTTGGTTGCTTGCTTTTAAGCAACTCTAAGCCATAGCCTTCCAAATTCTACCCCCTGCTTGTTGAGTTCCCAAGAAGCTTTCCATAAGCACAGTTGCTAAGATAATACAATCCCAAAAGGATGTCAGTAAAAGCGACAAAGTGACCTGAGCCAGCCTGTTCAAGGCATCAGCAATTTGGGGAAATGAGAGACTTGTGGACACCTTCCTGGCCTGTCTGGCAGGTGGTGTCACTATCATGATTGCATTGTTCTGGAAGGATTCTCACTTTCAGGCAAGGTGGTGGAAGCTGTGAAGCAGCAGCCCCAGAGAACGGGGTGGCCCACTTTATGCAGCATCTTCCTGGGAGAGGCATTGGAGGGAAAACACAGATTTAGAGGAAGAACTAATCTAGATTCGTCCAGCCCAGAGACACGGGAGTCCCCTTCATGACCATTTCCCCACTGTCTCTGAGGGCCTAGAGAAACACTGGTCCTTGACAGGGGCCTGGTTCAGGTTGGCTTGAGGCTGCAGCTGAGCTGTGATTCATCCTCCTCAGCTCGTTGGTGTTCCCCTTAATGAATGGGCTGAATTCAGACCTTTGGTGAAGACGTGCCTTAGGGTGGCAGCAAGGCAGAGGGAGGAGGATGAACGTGGCCATGGACTGGACTGCAGGCCCACTCAAATCCTGAGGGGTTCAAATCACCTTGTAGTTGCTTGACGGAAAGGGTAATCTAAAGGGCTCCTTTATCAGTAAAATAAGGGGGCCCAACCCTCCATGATCTCTAAGCTTCCTTCTAGCTGGATAAGCCTGTGTTTCCCTGAAGTCCTGTCATCTGATGAGAGTGGTCTGGGGATCTGTTACTACTTCTCATGGGCAATCCTGCTGCCCCCAGGGTTTCAACGGGGCTTTCATTTAGGGAACTACACGGTATTAAAGACATGGAGTTGGAGCAGGAGAGAGGGCCAAGTTCAGATGCAAATGCCTGGCAATCAAAGACTCATTTCTAGAAGGCAGAGTGGAAGATAAGATAATGCCTCTCATTTAAAGCCATTTTCATGGCTCTGGGTCCAGCCCCTGCCGACCCAGCCCCCGGGTAGATCACGCCAAACCCAGGAGATGGCTTCTCCAGACAAGGGCTGTCACTGGCTGGCAGAGCCTGTGGCAAATTAGAATTCTGCAAAAGCTCAGGTCAGAGCCCTCTTCTCTCAGGGGAGGTTCCACTCAGCTCATTCTTCAAAGGAAGCTGAGCAAAGGGCTGGTGCTAATGTCTGGGGAGGAACTGCCGGGCAGCCCAACGGAGGAGCAGCTCTGCCCTGGTCTCACATTGCAGAATTAGAATCAGCCTCCACCGAGTCGGGTAGGGGGATGGTGCCATCTTCGAAAGCACAGATTCGCCCACTTTACAACAGCTAACTGCATGCACCCAAATGTCTTCCAGAAAGAACAGTGCACCAAACAGAGCTCAAGACCATTTAGGAAAATAGCAGCAATGGCCACAGCAAGGCTGAGAAATTCCAGTGAGGAGCCTCCTTATGAGTGCCATTGAGGAGACGGCTGCAGGTGGCCCTCCTCATGGTTTCAGTAAAGGGACAGATCCTAGGTCACTCCTTTTGGGAAGAAGTCCTAGCATCACCCTAGAAGTATTTTCTATTAATATAATCCTCGATTTCCAGTTAGCTTTCAACCCTGTGGCCACTGTGCCAGAGACTGGCTAAAGAACAAGTCCTCTTGGTCCAGCAGAGCTCAAGTGTTCCTTGCTCTTGGTTGGCTTGACCCTGGGTCAGGTCTCACAGTGTGGATTTCTATCTAAATGGAAGATGCCCTGAGAGCTGGGTTTGAATCCTAGCCCTTCCACTTACTCCTGGAGGTACCTTGGGCAAGTTCCTTAGCTCTCTGGGAGCTAAGGAATAGGATAGTATCAGTTTTACTATCTGAGAGTTAAATGCAATCATGATTCCAATATCATAGGATTGCTGTGAGAATTAACCAAGCACATAGCCCTGTGCCTGGCTCATTGCAGCACCATTGTCTCTATTCGTGAGGACTTAACCAACCCAAACTTCCCCTTCATCTCCTGAGCATCAGTCAAGCTTCTCACTTCCCAAGAGTGCAAACAGTTAGCAGCTTAGCTTTCCAGACTGTTTCTGAGGGGAGGGATGATCTGCTCATCTGAGCCCCTGACCTAACCTCTGGTAAATGAAGGAAGCAGGATGAGGGAAGGAGAATGGGAAGCCTAATTCTATAACTGTCCCTGGTCCTTAGCCTAGGGGCGGACTACAAAGAGACCTCCTATGAGAAGGCTGCAAGAAGGGGACTCTTATTTTGTACAAAACCCTCCTCCCTCTATTAAAACAAATCTGGTCACAGAGCCTGGGGTGCAGATCAAGAGTTTGGGATAATAGACAGAGGTGATGGGTCCTGTGGGGGAGGGGTGCTGACCTGGGCACTGGCCGTTGAACATGTTTGGCTGCCGAGGGCCTTTGGCTCTTCTGCTTCCAGGGGGCCCTGGAGGACCTGGAGGGCCTGGAGGCCCAGGAGGACCGGGTGGGCCTTGGTCACCTTTGGCACCTGGAGAGAGAGAGAGAAAGGGAGAGAAGGAGGGAGAAGAGGGAAGAGGAGAGAGGGACAAAGAAGGGGAGGGAGGGAGGAGGGATGGATGGAGGGTGGAGGAAAGGAGGAAGGGAAGGAGGGAAGAGGGAGATTGATTAAGGAGCTCTAAATATGAGTAGGGAGGACTAACCGGCACCTCCCTGGAGCCTCACTGAGCTACCCCTCCTGGAGGTAACTTACCCTAACACTTGTCTTTGCCATGTTCAGGAACAACCTATAGTAGGTGCTGAGTACCAACTGGGTGCCAGAGACTGTGCTGAGAGTTTCACAGTCTCCCAACCACACTGTGAGGTCATAGTGTTATCTCCTTAGGAAACTGAGTCTTGGAGAAGTGACGTGACCTGCCCAGAGCTACAGCTGAAGACAGTGGAAGCACAGCTTGAGGTGTGTGTCTCTCTGCAAAGCTCATCCTGTTTCTGTTGGCCAGTGCCTGTGTATCTCAACCCTGACTGCCTATTGGAATCACCTAAAAAGCTTTCATGCAATTTTAATGCTTGGGTCCCATCTCGGACCAATCAAATCCGAATGTCTGTGGGGAGGTTGGTCTGCTGTATCATCTGAAGCATCTTCATGTGTAGACAGGCATGAGAAGCACTGCTCTGTGTGGTTGAAGAAATCAGGAGTTCTATAGGTTCCATTTCTGTTCAGCTTCGTGATCTTGGGCAGAGAACTTAACCCTTCTGAGCCCCTAAATTTCTTCATCTCCAAATTGAGTCTCACAATTCCTGCCCTGCCCTGTGGGAATCAGGGAGGCCACTGCTGTGAGTGCTTTGACAGCTGTGTGATCCTTACACGCTTGCAGGCAGCCACTCCTCTAACTTCACGTGGCCAATGTGGATGAAGCCCCAGCAGGGCTGTTGGTTCTGGAGCTTTTGCAAAGATGGCACTGGCTGGGGTGTATAGCCCTTTGGTTCTCCCCGCCTGTCCTGAGCTAAGATTGGTCAGCTAAGGTCTCTTTAGCTGCCTCCTCACAGCCAGACCAAATAAGCCTTTTCAGTCTCTCTACAGCGGGCAAGTGGAGCCACAGAAGCCGGAAGCAGGGATCTGCAGGCAGAGCAGACGTGCCCCAGCCTCCTACGCCATCTCCGCCCTCCTCCTGCGCCCTCTCCGCCCTCCTCCTGCGCCCTCTCTACTCTCCTCCACGGGACACCTCTGCCCTGACCCGGCCTTTTCAGTTGGGGTTTGTAAAGGATGGTGCTTTTCTGAAGGGTTTGTCATCACCCCTCACTTGGTCAGCAGCATGGGGGAACGTGGTACTCTGGATGTGTAGATTTCCTATGTAGCTGAAGTGTAACATAATCTTGTATTTTTCAAACATATTTATGTATATTACTCTGTCAAAACCCCTCTTAAATTTTACACGTTTTGCATAGCAACATCCCCTGTTCATGAAACAAAATGTACTAAACTCAGTTCGACGTTTCCTTGATGCTTTGGCCTAAGCACAGTGCCTGGTGAACAACAGGTACTCAGTCAAGTCCGAGTGGATGGATAGACGGTTGGATGGGCAACTGATTCCGGGTCATCATTCTCAACATCTAGCATCCTCCTAGCTTCCTGAGGACAGATGTTATGTCTTACTCATCTCCAGCTACTAGCTTGATTCAGAAATAATGTTCTCTGGTGTTTGATAAATCTTTATTGACTAATAGTTATATTTATATAGTTATATTTTTATCATATAGGTGATCTCCAAAGTATGGTGCTTCTAAAATTCTTCTGCCTCCTGCTCCTCCATGAGAGTCAGCTGTCACCTGCTCTTTCCCCTGTGCTATTGTCTTTCTGGCTTGCTGCCCCTTACCCTCTTCTCCCATAAACACCAACTATCTGCTTTTACCCTGGCCTGGAAAAGCAGCCACTGTATTTGTAGGGGAAATGCCCCTGATGACAGTAACCGAAGTATATCCTTAGAATGACTCTGTATGGCAGATGCATCTGAATGTGTGCTCAGAGCTGGGGAATCTGGGAGTTGCCAACCCAGAGCTTCGTTCCTTGTTTTGAGGAACATCTGAGCCCCTGACCCATCCCATGGAACGGGGGCCATGCAGGCAATTGAGGCACTGAGTTTTGGGTTAAGTGAAGGTTGCCAGGTGGAGGTGGTTAAGGGGAGGGTGCTGAGGTAGTATGAATGTCCCGCTCAAATCTCATGTTGCCCAGTGTTGGAGGTGGGGCCTGTGGGAGGTCTTTGGATCATGGGGGCAGATCCCTCATGAATGGCTTGTATCGTCCCTTGGTAATAAGTGAGTTATTGAGAGACTTGGTCATTTAAGCGTGTGGCACTTCACATTCCACTCTCACTCTCTCTTGCTCCTGCTCTTGCCATTGATGTGTCTGCTTCCCCTTCCCCTTCTGCCATGATTACAAGTTTCCTGAGGCCTCTCCAGAAGCTGAGCAGATGCCAGCATCATGCTTCTAGTACAGCCTGCAGAACTATGAGCCAATTAAACCTCTTTTTTTAAAAAACAAATTACCCATTCTCAGGTATTTATAGCATAGCAATGTGAGAACAGACTAGTACAGGTGTTAAGTGAAAATGCCAGGTAAATTGCATGCTGTTTGCAGGTGGCTGCGGTTTTCCTGCTCAGCCCACAGCCCCTGGGCTGCAGGTAAGGCAGTTAGCTCATCCAGTCCACTGCCCTGGGCTGTTTTTGTCCTAAGGTGGTTCTCCTGTCCACCCCATTACCACTGGACTCTCTCCCCTGTACGAAGCCCCCAGTAAAGCCCCATGTAGCAGTTGCTGGCCCTGGGTCTCTTCTTTGGATTCTTGAGTCTGTTGCCATCCTTACTGAGGTTGACCGGGGCTTGGCACAACAATATTTTGCCCCAGTCCTATGTGAAAAGGCCATTAGGATCAGGGCCTGAGGATGGCTCGACCTCGACAGCAAATGCTTGTGCTTCCTGTCAGTTGTCCTCTGAGGTATCGTAAGTTGCTTGCTTACTTGTCTTGTTCTGGATTGTGCTGGATTTCAATAGATACTTAGAAAAGAAACTTCCTTCACTCCATTGAAGTCAACCATGGCTTTTAGACCCAATTACCTGAACCACTTATGCTTAGATCCCAGATCTGGTCTTGCCCACATGGAGTAACATGCTCAGGTTTCTCCTCTTTGAAAGCATAGAACTCCAAAACGTGCTGCAAAACAGATGGCCTCATAAGGCCATAAAGGAGAGAAGACACAGGAGCCACCCTTGTGTTTGAAACCAGGTGGTTCTCTGGGCACGCATGCCCTCAGAGAGTCAGAGCGTGCCCCTCTTACCTGCCAGGAGCACGTCGTTGGACACATCTCCTTTGTCTCCCTTTTCTCCCTTCTGCCCTGGTGGGCCCTCATTTCCCTGCGGGCCCAGTTCACCAGGGTCTCCCTTTTCTCCCCTTTCGCCTGGATTTCCTGCAGCTCCAGGTATCCCTGACCAAAAAAACAAAAGACATATTAGCCTATTGTGAAAGAAGTTCAGCATACCACTTTATTGTACTTTGTGCTTTTCGGAGTAGCAGACACACCAAACGCACAGCTTTTCATAACCATTTTAGAGCAGCAGTGTGGCCATATGTTCATTAAAGAACAGCATTTCCGGTGGCTCTGCTGGATTATTTATTTATTATTTTTTGAGATGAAGTCTGGCTCTGTTGCCTAGGCTGGAGTGCAGTAGCATGAGCTCAGCTCACTGCAAGCTCTGCCTTCCCGGTTCGAGTGATTCTCCTGCCTCAGCCTCCTGAGTAGCTGGGATTATAGGTGTGAGCCACCACACCCACCTAATTTTTATATTTTTAGTACAGACAGGGTTTCCCCATGTTGACCAGGCTGGTCTTGAACTCCTGACCTCAAGTGATCTGCCCTCCTTGGCCTCCCAAAGTGCTGGGATTATAGGCATGAACCACCACACCTGGCCTGCTGGATTATTTTCAGAGAAATTTGGCTGAGCCAACAGATCGGAGAGAGGAGAGAACGGCAAGAGGGGTGACAACAGCAGCACTGGAAAGAAGGTCAGGGAGGCCTAATGAGAAGTCTGCAACCATGATGCTCAGAGGGGTGTGTCCACTGCCATAATAGTGGTGTTAAATACATTAGTTTATTCCTCACAACATATCGGAGTGCTAGTCTGGGCGGTCATCCTTACTCTCATTTTATAGGTGTTGAAACTAAGGCCTACAGTGGTTATAACAGATGCTGCCAAATCAGAGCGGCAAAGCAAATCTCTAATGCCCTTTTCTGTGACATTCCAATGCAAAACACTTTCAATCACAATAGCAAAACAGGCAGAGTTTGCTTTAAGACAACCATCAGTAAGGATGCTGAACAAAAGGTAGTGGGTGAAATTTCTGCCTCTGTTCACAGGGAGCTATGACTACAGGAACTGCTGTCCTCCGCACACTGCTAGCAACCAGTCAAGCTCTAAGTTACAGCTTGTGTCCGCCCTGGACCTGGGCAGTGAAAGCACCCCCTAGGATTGTCCCCGTTCACTGCTGGGAGGTAGTTCCCAGTGGCACAGGGAGGAGGACCTCAAATAGCCTATCAATCTCAGTAAGTTGAGGAGCCAAAAATCAGAGTTTCGGGGAGATGGAGGTGGCTAGAATTTGCAAGATAGAAGAGCAGAGAGGAGACAGCTGTGTGAAAGAGCCCTGCTGATCTGCAGAGGGCGCTCTTGAACCTGTGACTGAGGGATGACTCGCACATGTGAGGGAATTCCAGAGGGCTGGGAAAGGAATTCACAGACCATTCACTATACAACTTTTGAGGTTCATATAGCAAAAAGTTCTCATTCTCATTGCCAACATGGAGAAATCTCAAAATACTGACATAACGGGTAGAGTCTTTGAAAAAGTCTAGTTGTAGTAGTGAGGCTAAATTAGCCCCGGCTTAAAGGATGCTGTGGACCCATCATTACAAAGCTTCAAAACAAGTTTCTAAAGGACCAAACTTATCTGCAAATGATTTAACCGCTTGACTCTATGCTTGCTGAGAGTCCAAAATTTGAATCATTCAGTTCATGTAATCCAGTGTATTACCAATTTAAGCAAGAAAAATTATATGATTATCTCAAGGATATAGAAAAGGCCTTTGATACAATTTAGCACACATTCTTAATTTGTCAACAAACTAGAAATAGAACTTCCTCAGTCTGCAAAAGGGCATCTACAAAAAACCTACAGCTAGCGTCATCCTTAATGGTGAAAGACAATGTTTTCTCCCTAAGATCAGAAACGAGGGTATCTAATCTCATCACTTTTATTTAACATCCTACTGAAGGTCCTAGCCAGAGCAATAATGCATGGAAAAATAACTAAAAGGTGGATAGATTGGAAAGGATGGATGAAGACTGTCTTTATTTGCAGGTGTCATGAGTGCTTATGCAGAAAATCTCAAGGAATCTATTAAAAGGCTACTAGAACTCTTAATTATACAGTTATACAGGGTCCCTGAGAGGGGAAGTTAATTATCTAATATTGTACAAAGCTATTGCCAGATATGGATCAATTAACATGATACTCTATCTCAGGGAATATGTGCTCATTTTAACAACAGCTCCTCGGAGATATTGCTCAACAGAGGTATTGTCCAAGTGGCAGAGATTTCAGTGATGGGGAGGTTAGCAAGTCATAATACTCTTCAGTTTATACCCAAATGCCCTGCACTGCCATCAGATTAATTATTCCCTAAAACAGCAGTCCCCAGCGTTTTTGGCACCAGAGGCTAGTTTTGTGAGGACAATTTTTCCAGAGACTAGGATGTGGGGAGAGATGGTTTTGGGATGATTCTGATGAATTACATTTATTGTGAGCTTTATTTCTATTACTACACTGTAATATATAACAAAATAATTATATAGCTCACCATAATGTAGAATCAGTGGGAGCCCTGAGCTTGTTTTCATGCAATGAGACAGTCCCATCTGGGGGTGATGGGAGACAGTGACAGATCATCAGGCATTAGATTCTCAATAGGGCTTGCACTCCTATGAGAATCTAATGCCACTGCTGATCTGACGGGAGGTGGAGCTCAGGGGTAATGTGAGCACTAGACAGTGGCTGTAAATACAGATGAAGCTTCACTCAGTTGTCCACTGCTCACCTTCTGCTGTACCCAGTTCCTAACAGGTCATGGACCGATATGGGTCTGGGGGTTGGGGACCCCTACCCTAAAACATAAATCTGGAGCTCTTAGCACCTTTCATTTACCCTAGAGGAGTAATAAATAATCAAAATTGTTTCTGCTCTTCCATATTCATATTTGTATCCTATATTCAAGGAACTATCCACAGATTATTCTAAGGAAGACAGCAGTGCATGAAAAAGCCTCAAAGTGTTGATCACTGTTAGAAGAAAACTGAAGTGAACAAAAATCATTTGCTAGATTTCAACCAACCAATAGAAAACCTTTGTGAAAACCATGAAATTTAGCTACAGCTGGGAGTCAGAAGACCTGGGGTCCTCACCGCTACCAGTGGTAAGCGTGGGTGGCGGCTGCCCGTCCAGTGGAAGATGATGTGAAGAGGAGCAGGGGCCTCTCCATTGTCAGCACTGGCTCTGCTATGGGTTCAGTGGATTCAGTGGTCAAATCGTGCCTCTTTGAGGGGTCATCAGTGGTAATGCCTTCCTCACAACAGCACCAGAAATCCATTGCACTGGCTCCCCCCAGCCTCAGTCATCAGGCCATTTGGCTGGAAAATGGTTCACTCACTTGAAAGGAGCCCTTCTGCCAGGCCCTCTGTGTGAGAAGACGTTCTTTTGTCAGTTTTAAACAGGCAATTTGGCACTTTATCTAAAGGAGACAAAAGATGAGGGCATTGCCATAGAGTCCAGCCCGCACAATGCACCAAGTGTAACTGACACCTTCGAAAGGTCTCACATGGCCCAGATTTAGCAGTGCTCAGGGAAATGGTATCTGCTGGTTACCGCAGGGATATCTTTTTCAGGCATTTATTATAGTCACAAACAGCCTTCTGCATCATCTGATTTCTACTTCCTTTCTTTTATTCCTTCCTCTTGTCTTTTCTTTCTCAGAAAGGTCATATGTGAAATAGGGAAACGTGCTTGCTGTCGGGCAGCTGTTGTAATGCAGCCCCCACAGGGGCAGGTATTTAAAGCTATTCAAGGCCTTTGTTTAAGGCTGTATTTTGACTCTAGTTGGGGAAGGCATGATCATTGTTCTTTCATTAAGAGAGTGTTGGGGGACATTTTATCTGCACAGAGTTTGCCTTTGCCCTCTTGTCCACCATGGCACTGACAAAGCATCCCCTCGTCTTTGTTGGTTAAATCTCCCTGGCTGTGCTTTGGCTGTGGTATGTCAGAAGTGAAATACACCTAATCGTGATTCACCATCAGGAACCTATGTGTGGCATTTTCCACCCTGCCCTGGCCCAGCGAAGGTCAGGGATGCTGGCTGTGCACAGTGGCAGCTAAGACATGATGTGATCTGGACCCCTGGCTGGCTTTGAGTCAGCACTTTCTGCCAGAGAAGGAAGGCCCAACTCTGCCTGCCTAACTTATGCTACGAGTGGCTCGCTGGCATTTCTTTTCCCTGGTGTCGCCCACTCAAAACAAACAGTTTCATTAGCATTTGAGTTTGGAGTTGTGTGATATATCTGGGCTGAGGTCGACTCTCATCTTCACAGTAGGGGGTGAGGGAGGAGGTTTTATTTTCAGCAGTATCATCTGTTGCTGACTAAGACGGGGGAAAGGGGGCTGGAGGGTGTCACACAAAACCCAGTCCTGAGACATGAACAAGGAGGAGGGCTTTCATTTCTGTTTTTATAAGAATTTGATTTTTAGAGACGACTCTGCAGCACTAACTCGTAAGTGAGAAAATGAGAGGCAGATGGAAGGAAAGAAAATGCTTGATTTTGAGGCAGTGGCATGTCATACTTCATAGAAGACGCTGGCTGCACAGTTGACAACATTTAGGTCTCTTTCAGTTCTGACTCTTCTCTTCAAATCTAAGTGGGTGTTTCCAAATGAATACAGAACACTTCCAGTTAGGTTTCCTTTTGGTCTAAATAAAGTTTCTCCTTCCCCACTTTTGAAAACAACAACAACAATAATAATAGCTAACCCCAGTATAGCACTTACACTGTGTCACGTCCTCTTCTAAGCACTTTATATATATATACAAACTCATTTAATCTTCCTAATAACACTATGAGGTTAATGCTATCATTGTCCCCATCTTACAAATAAGGAAATTGTGGCACAAAGTGATGAAGTAACTTATCCAGGGGCATACCGCTGGTAAGCAGAAGAGCCGGGGCCCAAACCACCTGGCTCCGCTCTTCCACCATCATTCTTAGCTTTTCTAAGGTCAGAACCTGAGAAGCTTTGATGTGTCAATCTTCTAGAAGCCACTCTTAGCCTACAGAGCTTAAGCTCTGGCTTCATCAGGGTAGTCTTATAATGGCTCCTGGTTGCCTCCTGCATGGGTGGAGCTGAACCCCCTGACCTTACTTTGAAGGCCATTACCCCCTAGTCCTACCCTAACCTAGCCAGGGTCCCCGCTAGTACCCAGGGGTGGCCTCATAATCTGTGAGCCTAGGCCTTTCTGTTCTCTCCCCGCGGTTAATGCTGCAGTATCTTCCCTAAAAATCGAATTCTCAGAAAAAAAACAGAAATGCAAGCCCTCCTTCTTCTTTGAGTCTTGGGACTGGGTTTTGTGTGACACCCTCTGGCCCTCGTTTCCCCGCCTTTCCCACTGCTCCTCTACTTATGTCCAAGCTGCTGATCGCTCTTCTCTCTCGCGCTTTACACTTAGTTCTGTTTGCTCATCATCTGCACAGGGAAGTTTGGCTTTTTCCTCTGGCAGTATTGCCCACTATGGAGTATTAAGCAGTCTTCCAACCAGAATAAATAGTTACTGAGTACCTGCTGTTGCCCGGTATATCTTCTCTTTCAACTGGTTTGTGAGGAAGCCCTTGTATACAGACGCTATGTTCTATTCTCATTCGTGCGTTCATGCATGCATTCAGTCATTCATTCTTCACTCATCAATTATTTATTGAACCTTAGCTGGGCCCTAGCTAAGAGATGTGATGAAGAATAAAAGCTGTAAAACATAGTCCCTGCCTTCATAGACTAACACTATAGTAGAGTATTTAAAACCAGAAACCATATTAGAGTTGTTATAACCCAACCTCTTCTGGCTACAGATGAGGCGGTCAAGGCCTCATCTTGGAGTGACTTGCCCAGGGTCTCAGGGCCAGTAAGGGATCAAGGCAAGAGCTCCTAGAACTCTTTCCACTGTTCCCTTCTGCCTTGAAGGCAGGGAACGAGAGGGACGAAATCAACTGTCTCTGACTGGCAGGTTATTACTCATTGAACTGCATGTTCTCAACAATATCCCGCAGGCCTTTCTGAAGGGCTGGAACCCTCCCAATGCTCCCAGGAAGACTCAGCCTTGGAGCTCAGTTGGAGGGTGTCTGAAGCCCTGTATTCTCAATCATTAACTGCACCAGTGCCCAGGGCCCAGGCTTCCTTCCTATTTGCTCCTGCTCTTCAGCACTTCCAATAACCCTGCTCTCACAACAGGGCCCAAGCCCCTTGAGTATGGAAACTGACAGGTCACTCTGGTTAAGAGCAGGGATCCAGAAGTCAGAGAAACCTGGATTCAAGTCCTGCCTCCTCCACTTATTAGCTTTTGACATTAGACAATTTATATCCAATCATTCAACGATGAATTTACTGAGCTTCTTGACAGAGTGTTCCAGGCACCGAAGGTAGAAACTAGGCAAGACAGACACGCCCTGGCTCTCATGGGTCTCACATTCCACTTGGGGAGCCAGTCCATCAGGGCAACAGCAAATAATCACCACGGGGTGATTTCAGGGAGGGATCAAGATTTCAAAAGAGCAGAGGATGACAGAATAGGTGAGACAGGCTAGACACAGCGGCCAGGGATGATCTTGTATACGAGGTGACATCTGAGCTAAGACCTGCAGCCTGGGAAGACAGGGGAAGGCAGGGAGAGGGCATCAGGCAGTGGGCACAGGTCACTATGCCCTAGTCCCACCTCAATCTAGTCTGGGTCCCTAGTGGTTCATGTGCAAAGGCCCTGGGGCAAGGGAGGCTTGGCCTGTTTGAGGAGGAGAGAAGTATCTTCATCTGGAAAGAGCATGGCTAACAAAAGCATTTGTGACCTTGAGTTGTTTTGAGGACTAGATGAGCTGCATGTACTGAGGCCTCAGTGGAGTGTCTGGCAGTAAATGCTGGCTGTGTATTATGGTTCCAAACTTTGTTGCTAGGGGGCACATCCCACCCTAACTGGGTCCCTGACACTGTGGAACACAGGCCCTTTTTCCTTTTCTTGGAAATAACACTTGTTCCCTCTTTGTGGAATGTACTCCCACACCTCCCCTGCCTCACCCCTGCCAGCAAACTATGAATGATTCTTTAACTCTCAGTTTAAATGATGGCCCTTCCTTCTCTACAGTCACAGCATTGGCCTGGCAGGTTGCATACCCACGTGAGGACCTGCAGTGCCTTCCTGGGAGCTGGCTGCTTATCCAAAAGCTCTGAAAGGGCCTGGCACCAGCCTCCAACCTCACCTGGCTGTGTGGTCCTACCCTTCTGTGTGTGCCAGCCCTCCCTTCAAGTCTGGCCAAGCTGTTACCTCCCTCTCTATCACGGTACCTCGGAGCACCTCGTTCTTCTCTTCAAACACACATCTCGTGTTGAGATGGTAGGTGGATGTGACTGTTGTCTGCTGATAACTATTTATCGATGAATGTCCCCACCCTCTCCTGGTGCTCCTCTCGCTGCTCAGGCCCCACCTCAGTCTCCTTTGCCGACTCATCCCCTTCTACTTGGTCACATTGAGGTTGGAGCTTCTCAGGGCTGAAGCCCAGCCCCTCCTCTCCTGACAGGCTCTCTCCCTAAGTGACCTCACCCCTGCTCACATGCCCAGATGCCTCGAAGATGCCCTAGTATATACCTCTCACCCCAGGCCTCCTCTGACTGCACATCTGTTTTCCAAGGCCACCTCCCCACCTCCTCCTGGATACCTCAGGGCATCTCAAACTCAGCACATCCCACGCAGTCCACGATTGTCCCTTTAGATCTGAGTTGAGTGCGGGGCTCCCCAGTTCAGGCAGGAGCAGCTCATTCATCCATTCAGTCAAGCAGGACGGCAACCTCAGAGTCACTCTTGATGCCTCCCTGACCCCCTGACTCCCATATCCACCATCCACCGGGAACTGCTGGCTTCACTCCTAAATATCACTTACCCCTATGGGTCTTTCTGCCCCCGCTCACTGTCCTCCGCCTACGGAGGCCGTCTCCCTGCCTCCACCCTGGCTCCCTCACCTGCCCGTTCCAGCGTGCTCTCCACGCAGCAGCCACAGTGGTATTTAGAGAGGCAGATCTGATTCCATCACTCTCTCCCACATGACAATTCTCTGGGGCTTCTCATGGCCCTCAGGAGGAAGCCTGGTTTCCCTCGGTGGCCCTGCTGCCTCTGGTCCCTCCTCCCTATCTGTTCTTAGCAAGTGCAGGGTAGGAAGGGAATCTGTCCCAGGGCTCAGGAGTGGGTGGAGGAGGGAAAGTGCATCCTCAGGGCCTTGGCAGGGTGAACAGGGCAGTGTGGCTCCTGCTCTGCAGCCTGAGCTGGCCCATGACTGAGCGATCCCATAGAGCTGGGCTCTTCAGATAACCTTTGGTGGCTAGTCTCCCACTTCCCTGGCCTGGGACAAGGACTCCCTGTGGGGGCCTCAGACACTCAACTTTTACCCTTAGTATGAGTGGAGGCTTCTCAGTTAACGCTGCTGACCCCTAGAGGCCTCACTGTCTGGGAGTTTGCTGCAGAGAAGGGTCTGTGTTGTTGCTGCAGTTCCTATGGGACCTCACAGAAACCAAGCATTGGGGTCACCCTCTAGTGACAAACAGAATCCAACACCTTCTCCCTCCTCTGCTGCTATCCTCTGTTCCAGCCTCTTCCCTGTCCTCCTGTGTCCTCTCAGCACAGCTGCTGGGCCGTCCTCTCACCCATACGCCAGGCACAGCACTGCTCCGCTTCACAGCCTCCCCGTTTTCCTCCGAGTACAAACCACAGTTCTTAAAATGCCCAAGGCCGACCTGATTTGGCCTAGTTACCTCTCTGATCTCAACTAGACTAGGTTAACCACTCAGCCTCTCTGTAGGTATCCTGGTGACTTACACGCTCTGCCAGAGCCCTCTGTCCCAGAAACCCTGAGACCCTCTCTCAGCTCCTCCAGGTATTTGCTCGAAGTTCCCTTCTCAGGAAGGTCTTACGTGGCCTCTCAATCTAAATGTACCACCCCCAACTCCACATAAACTTCCTACCCCTTTCTATGGTATGTTTTCTCCTGAGCATTTCTCACCATGGAACAGGCCATATATTCTGTTTATTTATCTTATTTACTATTCACCTCTCCCAGCTAGAATGTAAGCCTCATGGAGGTGGCGGGGCGGGGGGCGCTTATATCTGAGTCTCCGGCATCTAGAATGGTACCTGCCACATAAATACGTGCTTCATAAACAAACGCAGTTTTTCTTTTCTGCACTCCCTGGGTTGCGGGCTGCATGCTAAGCGCATCCTCAAGGCCAGGATCTGTCTCAAGTCTTTTTGAAAACCACTCCTTTCCTACATGCCCTCCTGCCCCTGAGCCTGCCCTCATCATGCCCATTGCTGAGGCCTCAGGACTGAATCACATTTTTGGAGTCTTCCCAGGATAAGCCGATCGTCATGTTATTCTACAGCAATGGTCGTGTATAATTATAATCATTATCCTATATGAACAATCCACTGCTGCTCTGTAATTCCAATGGTAATTGCTGGCCTTCTGAGGACTGAGCTGGCTTGGACGGTGTGTGCCCATTTTCTCTGAAGCTACCCTCTGGAACACAAGCAGGTAGGCACTGCCAAGTGGCAGAGGGGCTCAACAATTTTTCCCTCTCCACTGGCCCTTACTTCAATTGTTAATGAGAATAAGAGTGGAGGTCACCAAAGGAGTAATGCTGTCTGGAAGAATTTTCTACCATTTCTTCTAGTCTAGGGCCAGTCCAAGTGAGTTCGGGTAGCAGAGCCAAAAGGTTGAAAATGAGACAGTGCAGTGGAGTCTCTGGCTGAAAACAACCTCTCTCTGCCGTCAGCAGTGGCCTTGATAGATGGCTGAGAGCCAGGCCTTTGTGGGAGTCTCCTGAGTAGTTTCTTACCCTCTGTCTTTGAGCCCCCACCATGGCATGTGCCAGCTTTCTTCAGGTGAATCTGCCTGGGCCCTGGCTCCCTGGGACTGCTGCTCAGAGCCCTTCAGAATCTTCCCCTTCTGTGCTCCAGCCTCCTGCCTGGCCCTGCACCAGCCCCTGCTTCTCGCTTTTCCCCGGGCACATCTGACATGTTGGTGCTTCTGGGCCTTTGCTCCAGTGGTGGCACGGCCCTGCACATAATAGGGCAAAGGAATCTCCCCTGAGATGCCAGCCATGTCTTTGTAGTTATCCTGTAGACCCTGAAGAGGGGACCCCATGACCTGAGTGCTGGCCTCAGAGGGGCCGGGATGCTGCCTTTCCACTAAAGCAGTTTGAGCTATTCCTCTAGCCAAGAAAAGCCTTACCAGGGGCCAACATCAGTCCATTGATTTTTCAACCAAACACAGATTTGCTGGGCAGGAGGAGGCAATAGAAGGCAAGGCAAGAGCTGAGCCTTGAAAGAGAATGCACCAGCACCAGCTGTCACACGGACCACGGAGCGTCCCTCCCACTGCTCCCTCCACCTCCCATCTGCAGCAGAAGGGTGGGAGTCAGTTCCCAGGAGCTGGCTTCTCCAGTCTGAAATAAACAGTTGCCAAGGTGGGACCAAGAAGTATACACTTGGCGTCCCAGAACACAATGGCTTCTAGGTAAGAGTTAAACCGGCCTTTTGTGCAGAGGTGAAACACCTTACCTCTGCTGCACACAGCTTTAGTCATCCAAAAATGCAATCATGGAGGTAAACAACAGGAAAATTAATTAGAACAGTTGCCCAAAATACCCATTTTTCCTCTTTTCCCATTTGCTCCTTTTTCTCCTTTTGGGCCCTGAGGACCAGGCTGTCCATCCGATCCATTGTGTCCTGGCAACCCGCCAGCTCCTGGAGGTCCTGCATCAAAACACGGAAACAGGGACATTAAAAAAAAATCTTCATTGAAGTTACTGTGATTTCCTCTACCAGTGAAACTGAGCAGGCATCAATGCCTTTTCCACATCCTCTCCCACTTCTTCCCTTCCTTCTCTGGCTGAAGCAGTGCCAAGAAGGGGATGGTGACGGCAGAGCCTCAGGTGAGGGGCGCCAAGAAGGAGACACACAGCCAGGACCGCCTCAGGCTCTCACCCTCCCCACATCTGTCCCGGCAGAGAGATCCCAGGGCTTTGGCCACCCACAGCCACCCCGTGAACTAGAAAAGTCCATAGGCTCTTACCTGCTGGTCCAGGAGGTCCTATAACAGAAAAAAAATTTAGATGAGAAACCACGGGTGGAAGAAAGAGAAACCAGCATTGAACTCAGAAAACAAAAAGCACCCTCCCACCTTTGAGTCTCCTAATCATCTACTGACCCTAAGGAACAGATTCCACACCTTCTATTTAGAATTCATTATATTTGGCCAAAAGGTCCTTTAAAATAATTCAACAAAGACCCATTTGCCAATCAAACCACCTTTGCTTAAGTTTCAATGAACCAAGATTAATTTCTGAGCTGGCCTCACTGTAGATTCACAAATTAGTCATCTCTCAAGCTGTCAGCCTCATAAACGGAGGGCCAGTAACAATGCTGGTGGGCACGAGTGCAGCCCTAGCACAGGGGGTTAGCGAATGATGGTGCTGTCATTGTGGGACTGAGATTTGGCTGTCCCAAGAGTCGCTCCAAGTGCTCTCATGTGGCTGCCTTGTCTCATCTGAGCCACTGGAGGGAGTTGGAAGTGGAAGCTGACTGGCTAGATTTCTCTTTTGTTACATGATATAGCTTGAGAAAAATTGAGAGCATAGATCAGGTAACAAACACCTTTCTTAGTGTGTATATACCCAAGAATCTAAGGGATTCAGATGAATCCAAATTGATTTTGCTCCCACAAATAGGAGTGTCTTATTGTCAACTATTCTGAGTACTCAGACAAGCTAATGAGGTTGTAACTTGAGCAGTTGATTTCCTATTCTTTCTTTCTTTCTTTCTTCTTTCTCTCTATCTCCTCTTTTTTTTAAGATAGAGCCTCGCTCTGTCACCAGGCTGGAGTGCAGTGGCATGGTCTCGGCTCACTGCAACCTCCGCCTCCCAGGTTCAAGCAATCCTCCTGCCTCAGCCTCCTGAGTACCTGGGACTACAGGTGCATGCCACCATGCCCAGCTAATGTTTGCATTTTTAGTAGAGACAGGGTTTCACCATGTTGGCCAGGATGGTCTCGATCTCTTGACCTCATGATCTGCCTGCCTCGGCCTCCCAAACTGCTGGGATTACAGGCATGAGCCACCGCACCTGGCCCTTTTTTGTTTCTTTAGACCACATATAATGATTTACCAATATTGGCATGGCAAGGTCTTTCCATAAATCTAAGCTTGTGACCAATCACAAAACAAGCATTAACTAAGCACTTACTATGTGCATCAAACTCCACCAAGAAATCTTCGTCCCTGTATCTGTCATGGTCACAGTCTATGTGGGGATGGTGGACTCTTTGAAATCATAATGTAGTATGAGAGAGCTACAGTGAAGTGTCCATTCCCATATCCCTGACAAGGGGTACTGGGGAAGTGTGGGCACTCAGTGGTTTGAGAAGGATCCTGGAGCCATGACATTGAAGAAATTGGGCTTAATGAGATCTGGCCTCTATGCATGGGCCACGAAGAGTAAAGGTACAGAGGTGGGGACTTAAAAGATTCAGGGTGGGAGGAAGTGAGAGGACTGGCCCAGCTGGAGTGTGGAGAGACGAGGCTGAAGAAGGACCTGGGTATGGTGGGTGGCAGAAGCACTTGACTGCCAAGCCAAGAGGTGTAGATGGTATCTGTGAGGCAGGAGGGAGCCATGGAAGGTTCTTAGGCAGGGGGATGATGCTGTGAAAGCAATGTGGGTTTGCCAGCCTCTTTCTAGCTGGAAGATGGATAGAACTAGGTGCAACAAGACGAGAGAAACAGTGACAAAGAGACAGGAACAAAGACATGGAGGATGGCTATTGCAGAAAAAAAAAACCCAGGGAATCCTTGTAGTGAAAATCAGTGACAAGATTGTGAATAAATGTGCTGACTGTGATGTTGTAGAGAAAGCTAGAAATTCAGGAGGTATTTCAGCAGAATGAGCAGGAATCTATGTCTGATTGGGTAGGAGGCAAAGGAGTAAGCGTTTCAGATAGCAGGGGGCCTGCGATACAGATGGATAGAGTCTATGTTGACATATTCCTGGGAGAAATAGGTGTTTGAGGGTATGCTTTCAATACATAACAGTCCTACTCTGGGCAAAAATGGTCAGTACAACCTGCGTCTCCATGACTTTACCACCAGATGGCGCACACGTACTGGGAAGGGGGTGATGAGTCAGAGGGAATCAATTAATCATCGTTCCCGACGACAGAGGGAGCCATATTCGGATATACAGATTGGTAGAAGGATGCTTTGACTGTAAGACGGTCGACTTGCCTGTACACAGTAGGTTTCAAGATTTCCCAGGACAGTCTGATAACCATGTCCGTGCATCGGGACTGTTGGTGAGAGCTCCCGGCTGAAGCTTGTATATTCAGGACACGTTAGCGTGGCCAAGGGTCTTACTATGGTCAAGTGCTTAGATTAGGGTTTTCTGCAAGAACTCCACTAACGCCCTAAGGATTGTGTTCCTCTCATATGAATCCAGAGAATTGTCTGCAATGCCTATTAAAATGAAGATACCCAGGCCCTATCTGGAGTTCCTAATTCAGTTTGGATTTAGAGTAAAGCCCAAGAATCTGCATTTTTACCAAGCATCATAGGTGGCTGGGATGCAGATGGTCATGGGCCCTCTGATGTGGTATGAAAATTTTCTGGGAAAAGAATCAGTCACCATCAGCAGACCCTTAGAGGGGTTCTTGACCCTAAAAAGGTTCAGAGCTACTAGTCTTAAGGCAAAAGTAAAAAGTCTGGGCTAGAATTGGTAATGGAAGAGGGGGAGGGCCACGCCCCACCTGGAGAGGCAAGTGAGAGAAGAGGCACCAGGAAAGAGAGATCATCAGAAGACACGTGGAGGAGGAAATCCAGGAGGTCTAATGCCCCAAAGCTAGAGGAGGAGAGAATTTCAGAAGAGAAAGGAAAACAGCCCCAGGCAGACATAAAACATGCTGAGGCATAGGGAGCTGTGGTGATGGCGGGATGCCCTCTTGTCCTCTCAGAATGCCAGCCCAGCTCTCCAGGGGCCCCAACATCCGGAAGAGCCCCCAGATGGGTCAAATAATGTCAAATGTCATGATATGTGCCAACTGAGTGTTTAGAAAACTTTTTCAACTCTTGACCCTTCTCTTTCTTGAATGCCACATCCTCAAGGAATATGTGCAGACATCCACGTTCATGCTAGCAGCGCATGCAGGGCTGGTGCCCTGGGCCTGCCACCCATGCGGGTGCATAGGGTTTCACCTCACAAGGGGGCTTCAGGTGTGGGCTTAATGCTCTGCGGTCGCCATTTAGAAATTCCCAGTGATCTTGGCTTTGAATTTGTGTTTTGTAAATGAAGTCCAATGGGTCAATAAAGTAGGCACAGAGGGCTTGGTGGAGTCCCACTCCCACCACCTTCCTAGGACAGGTTGCCTGTCATCTGTTCCCTTGCCCCGTGATGTGTCCTCTGTACTCCTTGCCCTGTCAGTAACTTCTGCCACCTTCCACCCTGGTAGGGACCCAGGCACAAGTGCAGGAAAGGTGGGGCTGAGTGGTGCCTTGCATGCCTGAGTCACAGGGCAGGACCCCTGGTTCCTGTGAGGGTCTGTACTTTCCCAATAAGTATTCCATGCTTTGGGGAGTATGACATTAGGTAGCAGATAAAAACTCACACCAAAAGAGGTCAAGACTGTGGAAGAAAGAAAGAAGCCTTTTTTTCTGCTTCTTTTGCACAAGAAACCCTGCATTTTCATTTTTCACTGGGCCCTGCAAATTATGTAGCTCACGGTAACTGTACCCATCCCACACTTCTAACCAGAATTGATTAAAACTGGGTGGATGCTTGGTAAGAGCTGAGCCACTTAGATATTTTTTTTCCTTGAAATCTACAATTGGCCACGTGCCCCTAGTTATGTAAACTTGAGGTATGTGATGGCCATGAACACTAAAAACAAGTCAGTCTGCAGAGAGAAGTGTCAGTTCCAGTCAATTTGTGCTGGCTTTCTGGAACAGCAGAAAAAAATGCTACGAGGCTGTGCTCAGCGTCATTAACCCATGATTGATATTTGCCTAGGTATAGAATGAGGGAGTAGTGACAAGTATCATAACTGGGTTAGGCTCACTTGGCAGCAAGGAAAATGTGTAGTGCTTCTGCCCCCGTAAGCAGTTCAGTAACGTGATGATTCCCAACAAATCCACATGAAGAGGATGCAGTGAGTGAAGAATCACTCAAGAACATGGCTTCTTCAAGACACCTGCTCTCCCAGAAGATATGCTGCTGGGTTCCCAAGGAAATGTGGGCTCCTGAGTAAGATGTATTCAGAAAAACATGTGGTGTTTGACAGACTCCGTACTAGCAAAAATAACTAATTACTTAAGCTAGGGGATTAGGCTCACAATCCAACTGAGATGTTAAAGGTTGCACAGAATGGCATAGCATCTGTCCTGACTGCCAGAGCAGTGATAGCTGGATGAGGAAGAGGAATGGGAGCAGGGTTGCCTGGTCACAGCTGGACTAGCCTCAGGTTATGAGTGCCTGCTTTTTCAAAGATGAATCCAGTGGAAAGCTAAATCTCGTTCCTGGTCCCCAAGCCCAGGTTCTGCTCTGGCACATCTTCCTGCCAGGCATCCTCTTAGGGCTCAGAACCAATGCTCTCTGTCCACCCACTGGAGCTACCCAGTTCATTCCTGGGTCCTGTCACTCACCCTCCTGCCAACTACCCTGTCCCCAGTCCAGGCCTTGTGGTTCATCCCAAAGCATCCTCTCGCTTTGCAACTTGTATTTTTCACATCTACTTTTAATTGAAGAACTTTCTGTGTGAAAGAGGGCCCAATTTCAGTCTGGCGTGAAAGGAGAAGGTGCTGTCTTTTGAAAAGCATTTGGAAGTGCTAAAGTAAAACCTACTCAACCCACTTCTAACGCGGGTGTCTTCCCCCACCTCCCTGCCGATCTCTCCTAAGTGATCTCAATAGCTCCGTCCCGTGCATTCACTGTACAGCCTGGCTATCAGGTCTGTCACTATAAAAATAAAATGAAAAAGGAAGATGCTTTTCCTCTGCCTCTCAACAGGCTTTTGTGCCTGTAATTCCATCCTTCCATTTCTCTAGCACTCATTACTGTCACATGTAACTCTGAAAAGGGACTTCCAGAGATGGAAGAAAGATGCTTAAGCTACAAGAGTTTCAGAATAAAGGACCAAGCTGTTCTGAAGATCTTTAATTTCCAGCGAGGGCTGAAATATGACTTGAGTTATTCAATCAGCATTTCCCAAGAAGCCACAGGATTATAGTTTTTCTCTCGGAGGCCAAACTAACTGAATGTGAGTCAGACTTGGATTTGGGGTTCCTGAGGGGAGCTTCTTTCTTACCATCTCACCTCTGTTCACACACTCACATGACCACAGCAAACTCACATTGCACTCCGAATGCAAGGCAGGTAATGAGAAGGAGGTGAGGGAAATATTGCTGAAAAGGGCTAGGCTTCCTACAACCTGATACAAACTGTGCAGGGTTTGTCAACCCTAGCCTGGCCTCCCCAGGGACTGGGACCATCAACTGAGAGGTCCAGCAAAAGCTTCAGGTAGCTTCAAGGTCTCATGGTAATGTTTTAAAGTCAGAGCGGGTGGTTCTAGCACTCTGCAACAACACCTGTACTTCTGATAACAGAACTCTATTAATTAGCAAGGTCTTTTCCCTTCCTCCCCCCGCTCTCTTAAAAACTAGTGGGAATAAGAAAAACATCTCTGGCTCTGGTTCAAGGTACCACATGTTTCTAATTACCCAAGTCCTTGTTATTTTCCATGGCTCTATTTCTATGGCAATACTGAAAATACTGTTTTTCATAATCATATTACAATGGGTTTTCGGCTCATTAAAAACATCTGGTGAAAGTAAACCAACATGTATTTTTATAACGTCACGTGTTCCTAGGTGTTCATTCTGCCACGGGCCTCCGGCGGCACACGTGCTCGTTGCGTGAGCGGCTCTGCTGAGCAGCCGGCCTACCTGTGAGGCAGATGCCCTTGGTGCTGTTGCACAAGTCCACCATCACTCGGATCTGCAGGGGAGAGAGGGTCATCAGAGCGGACAGTAGGCAGCAGGCCCTGGGCTCACCCTTTCTTCACATGAGCAGAAAGCAATCATAGATAGTCACCAAGTAGCTTCAGGAGAACACGCAGTTCAAGGAAAATGCAGTGATGTCCCACATCGTGACAATGCAGTCAACCATAGATCATACACAAGGGTGATTTCGTAAGATTACAGTGGAGCTGAAAACCTCACTTGTGCAGTCATGAGAGAACGTCTTGGTGCAATGCATGACTTTGTGTTTGTGGTGATGCTGGTATAAACAAACCTACCACACTGCAGAGTGTAGAAAGCATAGCACGTATAATTACGTATGGCACATCATACTTGATAACAAATGACTATTACTGCTTTATGCACTTACTATATTATACTTTAAAAAGTCTTTTTAAAAAGGTTCCAGCTGACATCTTGACTTTACCATATTTTGTATTGTTATTTTAGAGTGTACTCCTACTTAGAAGAAAAAAGTTAACCGTAAAACAGCCTCAGGCAGGTCTTCAGGAGGTATGCCAGAAGAAGGCACTGTTAACATAGGAGATGACAGCTCTGTCCATGTTACTGCCCCTGGAGACCCTCCAGTGGGACAGGATGTGGAGGTGGGATACAGTGATACAGACGAGCCTGACCCTGTGTAGGCCTACGCTAATGTGTGAGTTTGTGTCTTCATTTTTAACAAAAAAAGCTTAAAAAGTAAAAACAAACAAAAAGCACCAAACTTTAGAAATAGAAGAAAGCTGACGCCATAAGGATATAAAGCATTTTTGTAGATCCATACAATGTGTTTGTGTTTTAAGTGTTATTATGAGTCAAAAAGTGAAAAGAAATTTAAATTTCATAAAGTGAACAAGTCACACTAAGCCAAGGTTAATTTATAAAGAAAATATTTTAAAATAAAGTTGCGTAAGTGTACAGCGTTGATAGAGAATACCATGGGGTACAGTCACGTCCTGGGCCTTCACATTCACTCACCACTCACTCACTCACTGACTCTCCCAGAGCAACCCCAGTCCTGTAAGCTCCGTTCCTGGTAAGTGTTCTATACAGGTGAGCCATTTTAAATCTTTCATACTACTGTTTTACTGTACCTTTTCTATGCTTAGATACACAAATATTTACCATTGTGTTACCGTTGCCTACAGCATTCTGTACTCTAACACGTTGTATAGGTGTGTAGTCAAGAGCGACAGGCTCCCTCAGAGAGCCGAGGTGCGTGGTGGGCTATAGCATCTAGTTTCGTGCAGGTCCACGCCATAATGTTTGCACAACAAAATTGCCTAATGATACATTTCTTAGAATGTATCCCTGTCATTACATGACATATGACTGTAGTTAACATAAAGCTTAAAAGAAACCCTTAAAAGATGTAAGAATATTTGCTGTCAGCAGCTTGTCTCTCAACATTATCAACAGAAATTCCTTGAATTTCTGTGGAATTCTGGCAGATGATGATGAGGGAATTGCCAAATCCAACTTCCACCACTGTAATGAGTCAGCCCCCACAGCATCTGAAGGGCTTGATCTGTGGGCCTGAATAGAAGGGGTAGTAAGCCTAGTGGTGGGATGAGCACAGATGAGGTACTTAGCCTCTCGGAACTCTGGTCTCCTCCTTTGAATAATACAAGCACCTGGCCTTGAGGATTGTACCTGCTCAGTACCTGGGATATGGAAACTGCCCCTGGGTGGCAGTGATTCTCATGTCATGTGGACACTCCCCACTGGATGACCACCTGTGGTAGATGGTCACTGCAGCATGCCATTAGTCTGATGTTTTGAAAACCAGTGGAAAACAGCCGGCTGCCCCACACCCACTGTATATCTCTTCCCATTTTCCACACTGCTCCAATGAGCTTCAGAAAAAACAAATCTGATCGGGCTAAATTCTTAGGCTGATACTGAAAGATCGCTAAGATAAATGAAAAAATGCAAATGTAGAACAGCACATATAACATACTTTTGTTTATGTAAAACAGTGGTGCACACAGAAATGCTTCTATATGCTTCTCTCTTGCTGCTTTTAAGATACTCTCTGTCTTTCCAGAATATTTCTGGAGATAGATCTAGGAAACCTCAAGTGAGGGGAAAATGGAGGGCCAGGGTGGAAGGGACCTGTACTAAACATGATACACCTTTGTCTTTTCCAAAATTTCACTGATTACTCTTTCCATTAAACTATTTTTCAAAATACCATGTTTTGATGTGAAGGGAAAATGATTTTGTCTTAAATCTAGATTTATTCTGTTTGTTAGGAGATCCAGAAGAAAGCTCATACTGTATTTACTTTTTGTCAGGTATGTCAACCGCTATTTATTGACTGCTTTAGAAACTTATCGTGAAATATATCATACATATCACACATAAAGAAAATGTGGGCCTGGTGTGGTGGATCATGTCTGTAACCCCCATGCTTGGTAGGCCAAGTGGAAAGATTGATTTGAGTTCAACCAGCCTGGGCAACATAGTAAGACCCTTTCTCTACAAAAAAATTAAAAATTAGCTGGATGTAGTGGCATGCACCTATAATCCCAGCTACTTGGGAGGCTGAGGTGGGAGGATTGTTTGAACTCTGGAGGCTGAGGCTGCAGTGAGCAGTGATCCCACCACTGCACTCCAGCCTGGGTGACAGAACAAGACCTTGTCTCCAAAAAAAAAAAAAAAAAAAAAGGAAAAAGAAATAAAATGTGTACAGATAACTTAATGATGGATAATATGACAAACACATATATATGAAATGAAATGGAAGCTTATCAATGCCTTGGAAGCCTTCCAATGTCCCCTCATCCCCAACAGCTCTCTGAGTTGGAGTACACTGGGCAGTATTACTCTCCATTTTATTCAGATAAGAAAGTAGAGATTTAGAGAGATGGCATCATTTACTCAAAATCACACATCTTGCTGGTAGGAGAATGGGACTCAGCTCCAGGTTTCCTGATTCCAGGTCCATTCTACTTTCTATTATGTCTCTGGTGATTATCTTAACATCACAAGACAGAAAAAAAAATTGATTTACTGCTTTTAGTCATTTTCACAAATGAATGTAATCAGCTGCGCTAGGAACAAAATTTATTGTCTTAAAAAATGTGTAATTGCCCATTGAGAGGACAAGAAAAGACTTCACAATGGCTTCATTTGCTGCCTGGGGATCGCAGCAGAAGGGGTCGTTGGAAACAACAGAAGCATCAATAGGGAAATCAGCCTTTCTCTTTGGTACTCATCACTGATCTGGGGCAGGTGCAGCTTCTGTGAAAACTAAGAAGCAGTTTTCATTTCCTGACCTTTGGTTTCATTTGTATGCTAAATGTCAATTTAGATATTTACCAGTAAATTATGTTCATCTTTACTAGACAATAGTCTTTTAGTGAATTTCGGCTGCGTATATAAGATTGTATTGAGATGAAACAGATGGTATGAAAAGGTGCGGCCAGAAAGTTAGAAACTTTTATTTCTGGTCATAATGATTAAAAATTGGAATGAAAATAAGAAAACTCCCAATTGCAAGTCACAAAAATCTAGATGGTCAAATTAAGGAGTCTTATTTGGCATAAGAGGCCTCTTAAAACTTGAGGTAGGTCTAGAGAAGGTTGAAGCTGGAAGAGTCCTTAGAGATCATTGTCCTGGGGGTCCTGGGCATGACCCATTCATGTTGTGGCCCTGCCCCCACCTTGGAGGGCATCTCCCACTGCTCTCGCCCTCCCCTGCCCATCACTGTCACTCTGCTCCAGTCTCACTGGCCTTGTTGCTGGTCTTGGCTGTGCCTAGTGTGCTGTGCCCTGCATCTTTACCTGGTGGGCTTCACTGATGCCTCAAATCAGGCTTTCCCTGGCTCCCAACTGAAGGGAGCCCAGGCAGCCACTCCCCATCACCTCAACTGGCCTTTTGTCTTTGTAGCACTTATGATTATCCAGTACAGTTGACCTTGAATAACAGGTTTGCACTATGCCCACTTGTACACGAATTTTTATCAGTAAATACAGTCAGTTCTCCATATACACAGGTTCTGCATCTGCAACCATCCACAGTATTCAAGGGATGCGAAACTCTCAGAAAAGGATGGCTGACTTTCCATATACGTGGGATCCACAGGGCCAGCGTCAGGACTTGAGAGTGTACAGATTTTGGTATACACAGGGGTTCTGGGCCCAGTCCCCCACAGATACTGAGGAATGACTGTATTATCTCGCTTACATATTTGTTACCTACTCCTGCTCCCCAGAGAAAGGAAGCATTCTGAGAGCAGGAAAGCTTGTTCTTTGTTTTGTCTGCGTCTCCTGTACTATGATTTGAATACGTCCTCCCAAACGCATGTGTTGGAAACATAATCCCCAACATAAGTGTTGGGAGGTGGAGCCTAAAGGAAGACATACAGGTCTGCAGAACTCCACCCTCATGAATGAATTACTGCTGATTATAACAGGGCTTGAGTTCACTCTCTTGCCCTTTGCCTTCTGCTGTGGGATGATGCAGGAAGAAGGCCTTCACTAGATTCTGGTTCCTCAATCTTGGACTTCCCAGCCTCCAGAATTATGAGAAATAGATTTCTATTCATTACAAATTACCCAATCTATGGTTTTCCATTAGAGCAGCACAAAAGAGACTAAGGTACCCTGCGTCTAGAACAGTGACTGGCCTCAGGCCTGGAACTTCTCTGCTGAGGAGAAGTGGTTCAAGTGGGAAAGCACATCGACTGTCTCCAAGGGAGAGTTTCCCTGAGAGAAGCTGACAATGAATTGCTAATCAGTTCATGACAGAAGCGTCTGGCGGTGCTGGGGAGAGGGTGGGTGAGGCACAGGTAAAAAAAAGTCCAACCCAGCCACACTAGCATGGAGGACGGACTTTGTGGGAACGATGGGTGTTAACCTGAGAGCAAGATAAAAACAGGACCCCCAAGAGCTCAGGAGGAATGCATCATTGGCTGTAAGCATCACTGAAGAGTGAAAATTATCTGCCAGAAGAAACAATGGGGCCCATCAGGTTCATCTCCCAGGTGGGAAGATCAATGAAGCAATGGACAGGGACATATTACGTTGTGTGGGGACTTGTTTTCAGCACTGAATGTATTGTAGCTGCTGTGGTTTGAATGTTCCTTCCAAAACTCATGTTGAAACTTAATCCTGAACGTGGCAATATTGAGAAATGGGGCCTTTTAAGAGGTTACTGTATCATGAGGCCTCTGTCCTCAAGTATGGATTAATTATCCATTCATGGATTAATGAGTTATCATGGTAGTGGAACTGGTGGCTTCATATGAAGAGGAAAAGAGTCCTGAGTGAATACATGTCAATCCCTTGCCATGTGATGCTCCGTCCCACTTGGGACTCCTCAGAGAATCCTCACCAACAAGAAGCCTGTCACCAGATGCAGCCCATCAACCCTAGACTTCTCAGCCTCTATCACTGTAAAAAATAGATTCCTGGCCAGGCACGGTGGCTCATCCCTGTAGTCCCAGCACTTTGAGAGCCCGAGGTGGGCAGGTCACCTGAGGTCAGGAGTTCACATGACAAAACCCCGTCTCAAAATACAAAAAAAATTAACTGGGTATGGTGACGTGCTCCTGTAATCCCAGCTACTTGGGAGGCTGAGGCAGGAGAATCATTCGAACCAGTGAGGCGGAGGTTGCAGTGAGCTGAGATCAAGCCCTTGCACTTCAGCTTGAGTGACAGAGTGAGACTCCATCTCAGGAAAACAAACAATAAACAAACAAACAAACAGACATCCTTTTCTTACAAATTGTCCAGTTTCAGGTATTCTGTCATAATAAACAGAAAGTGTACTAACACGATAGTGATAGGGGAAAAGATAGCACAAATGGGCCCTGCTGGTAGCCTGACCAAATTTCCCAGTTGTTTTCTCTGAAAGGGAACTATTCTCATTGGATTAGTAGAACTCTTGGGGATCTCGGCCAAGGAAGAGGCCCCAGGAGAAAAATAACAGACTTCTTGCTAACCTGGCATCAGATGGTTTGAGCTTGTTTTAATTCAAACTAAATAGAGATGGGACATAATTTGGCAGTATCTGTTAAAAAGAAAATGCTACAAATTAGGAATCCCACTTGGAAGAGCATGCAGTGATAGCTGGGACAAAATGCTCAATGCAACATTGGTGGCAGAACACGCAAAGCACCTAAAGGTTCATCAATAAGGGTCTTGTCGAACAAATTTTAAAGGATGAGGTAGATCTATATGTACTATTGGAAAGACAGCCTTGGCATGGTGTTAAGGGACAAAGCAAAGTACAGCCCAAGCCACACAATGCAACACAACTCTTTGGTTGAAAAAGATTACCTATATGTTTCTGTATAAGTACGCAGAAAAGCTGGGAGGGCCACGAACCCAACCAACTGATATTCTTCCCCCTAGAGACTGAGACTAGGGGATAAGAAGAGAGTATTTTTATTTTTATTTTTTTACTTTTTATTTTTTGAGATAAAGTCTCACTCTGTTGTCCATGCTGGAGTGCAGTGGCACCAACCTGACTCACTGCAACCTCCGTCTCCCAGGTTCAAGTGATTCTCCTGCCTCAGCCTCCCAAGTAGCTAGGACTACAGGCACCCACTACCACACCTCGCTAATTTTTGTATTTTTAATAAAGACAAGATTTCACCATGTTGGCCAGGCTGATCTTGAACTCCTGATATCAGGTATCTGCCCACCTTGGCCTCCCAAAGTGCTGGGATTACAGGTGTGAGCCACTGGACCTGGCAAATTTTTTAAAAAATTGTTTCCACTTTTTAGTTTAGATGGTTGTAAAGGTGTGTTGGAATAATAGGTGATTTTTTACTTTGCTGTGTTTTTAGTAATCCAGAGAATGGAAAGTATGTAAGTGCTGTGTTAACCCAAATATCACATTCTCACAATTACTCCCATCACTCGAAATTACTTGAACCGGTCTCTGTTGTTTCTAGAAAAATGAACAGAATGAACTAGAACTCTTGTCCAGTGATTTTCAAATTGTTCATCAGCTATACGACTTTTCTTTTTCTTATATATGTACCAAATCCCAAAATATAAAGCAAATAAAAATGGAGCTGCCCTGGGTAAATGGGTGGGGTTGACCTTAGTGACTTGTCTGTAAAATGAGAGGGTTGGACGCGAAAGATGATTTTCAGACTCTGCTCCCATCAGAGGATGCTGGGTAGGAGGTGGTGAGAAATACTCAGAGGATGTGGGGAGGAGGGATGAGAAAGCTGATGCCCAGAGAAGCCATGGAGTAGCGGGTTTAGGATTACCCAGCTGGCTTCCAGAGCTGAGACATTTCCCCTTCATCTAGTTTTTCTTTCTTTTTTTTTTTTTGGAGACAGTGGTTCGCTCTGTTACCAAGGTTGGAGTGCAGTGACATGAATGTGGCTCACTGCAGCTTTAACCTCCCAGGCTCAAGAGATCCTCCTGCCTCAGCCTCCCCAGTAGCTTGGACTACAGTCACGTGGCACCATGCCTTGCTAATTTATTTGTTTTGTAGCGATAGGATCTTTCTGTGTTATCTAGGCTTGTCTCGAACTCCTTGGCTCAAGTAATCCTCCCGTGTCGGCCTCCAAAGTGCTGGGATTATAGATGTGAGCCACTGCTACTTTTTCATACTGCTTAGCCTTTGCAAAAGGAATTGTCTGAATTCAGCTTGAAACACAGATTTTTTTGCTTTGGTGTACTTTGCATATAAATAGGATATTAAACTTTTATGAATAGATGTGTGATTTAAAATGTGTCAATTTCTATGTGTAGGTGAAAGGCTTATTAAATCAAAACCATGTCTTTCTCATCAGAATGAATAGAGCTAAATGTGGTAAGTTGCTACTGCTCAATGGAACTTGAAACCTCACAGTGTTTGGCTGGCTGCTCTCTTGAACTCCCTTTCTCTCACCTTTTACTCTCAGGATGAATTCATGCAGAAGTAAGAGAGCAAACATGCTCATTATTATCAGCCACTCTGGTTTGTGTGTTGCTAAAACAATGAGGCCTGTCATGGTTTCTCTGAAATTCTCTAAGCGCAGGCTACAGTTTGCTAGCTGGAACACCGTTTAAATGCTAAGTCATCTTCCAGGTCTGACCCATTTTGTAACTTAAATTCCATCTCTTTTAGACAACTGAATACTCTGTATGACTCTACTTAATTATGCAAACTTCTATTATTCTGTGCATGCAAACAATCCTGTTAGAAAAAGCTCCAGGAGCTGATAATTCACCTTACCATTGGCTGAGATTGCTTGGGCTGGAGAGATGGGGCTATGAATATGGTGGTCCACCTGCTTGTCACTGGAGGGTTAGACCACAGATGTTGGAAGAAGCCTTCATGGGATCTGAAGCTGGGGTCAGACACCCTGGACTCATTTCTGGGAAAGGCAGGAGTTTGCATAGGGACTAAGACATGGTGACGGCACTCTGCAAACACCAACGGGAATGTGGGTCTTGCCTTTGTTAAATGTAAATAAATAAAACTGGAGGCCACAGTTTAGTATCCAAGGCCAACGACTCATAGCCACATAACCAAGACTTAACTCTTACTGATTCCCTGCCCCACAAAACATAAACGCTCAAGATAAACAAAATGCTCAGTAAACTTTTCATCTTATCAACATGATTCGATGAAATTAAACCAATCGACTACAGGCAAATCAGCTTAAATAGCCATATCCCTTAAGAAAGAATAAATGACATCCAATCCTGAAACAGGCCAAAATGCTTCCTCCTCTACACTCTTGAAACTGAGCTGTAACTGCTATAAATTTGAGACTTTGTGCCACTTTCCAGTTTGAGGTCTCTTAGTTCATGAACTTTTCTTTGTATGTACAATAAACTCTTAAAATCCTAACTTAATCTAATTTTGATACCTCGTATGCAGCTTCTTTGAAACACAACAGTGGAATTCTGGGGTGTGACTCCTAGACTCCAGCTGCTATTGGGCTGCAGGTGTTTAACAGCTCACGTGAGCCTGTTCAGCCATCTTCTGCCATCCCACATTAGTGACCTAGGGGGCGAGTGTTCCTGTCAGTTCATCCTGCCAGGAATCTGCAGAGTCCAGCAGACTCTGGCTCAGCCTTCCCCAAAGAGCCCAGTTCCTACTGACTGCCCCCTTCTGAGCCCAGCAGTGCAGCCAGTCACTGGCTCACTTTTTCGCTGTTACGCTGGCTTCTGAACTAGGCTCTGAATGGTAGAAACTATTTTGTCCTTTTTCTGTTTGCCACATTCACTCATCCATTCCCTTTTTCAGCACTAGAATGGCACCGAGCACAAAGTAGCTACTCAAAAAAGACTTCCGTATTTATTGCTTGCTCAACTGGGAGGGGAATGTGCTCCCCAACCAATGATATTATTCCTTTCAGACAGGCAATCACTTTGTTTCCAGGAACTGAAAACCTCTCATGGGTTACCTGCTTCTCTTTGTGCCTGCTTGTTTAGGATAATTTGATTTTTGTAGGCACTCCACTAATCCCTAGAAAACAGGACTTTGGAGATGCTAGGGTTATCTAGTCAGGGTTCCCGAGACATGGCTAGACCCCTCCTGTCTCTATCAACATCACAGCAAAACCAGAGACCACTGATGTGGCCTGATTTGTAGGGCAATAGTACACAAGCCTTTCACACTATCTTGAGTCAGGGCACTTGCATGAGGTTCTGCACCCAGGGCTGGTCAGGGCTGGATCAGGCAGGTTGACACTGAGGTGCTGACATGTAAAGGAGGCTAAGACATCACTGAAAATGCAATGCCATGGGGAAGGCATGATATTCAACAGATTTCCTGCTTTGCTAAGTAGATTAGGATGGCAACGGAGGCCAGCCTGCCTTTCAAGGGGTAGGGCTTATTCTCGAGTCATTTGTTTTGCTGAGTAGAGTCTGCAGAGCGGAACTGAATTGGTGGAGACTGGGTGGAGCCTCCAGCAGTGCTCCTTCCCACCCTGCCTCCATCATTGCCCTGATTCTCTAATAAAATCTTAGACAAATAATTACCAAGTGTTGGTTTTTCAAACCAAATGGGTGGACTTCACTCCACCCACAAGCCCTGGCCAGGCTTCTCACATGCAAGGGCTGTGGGAATCACAGGAGCTGGGGCTCTGCTCAGGATTCCTCAGCAATCTCAGTTGGAAGGGGCAGTTCTGGCAAACGCCTGCGTGCCAATGTCTCTGGCAAAATTACGTTCAGTTGAAATCAGGGCTTTGGAGAAGCACTCCGTGTGACATTAACATTGGAAACATCTGAAAATGCATGGCTGAAATTCCGGAAAAAGTATTTCCTCCCCCAGGTGTGCTTCTTCAGGATCTGAAGGCTGAATAAGCCAGCAGGGGTGGCAGATGGCCTGGGAGGTTCTTCTTACTGACCACGGCAAGACCCTAGACAGATTCCCAGCCTCTCTGATGACATGGGGAATGCAATAGGAAAAGTGACGATATTTACCCAGGGAGTGGCTGTGAGGAATTTTGCATGTTTGTGCTGTTATAGAAACACATTTGGTCTTGATTTAAATGTAAATCAATTCTGCTTTCTGAAAAAATCCTCAATTCATACTTTTTTTTTTTCAGACAGGGTCTTACTCTGTTGTCCAGGCTGCAGTGCAGGGGCAGCCTCCGCCTCCCAGGCTCCAGCAATCCTCCTGAGTAGCTGGGACCACAGGCCTGTGCCACCATGGCTGGCTAGGTTTTAGACTTAATGTAGAGATGGGGTCTGCCTATGTTGCCCAGACTGATCTCAAACACCTGGGCTCAAGCAATCCTGCCTCAGCCTCCCAGAGTGCTGGGATTACAGGTGTGAGCCACTTCGCTTAGTCAAATCCATGCTACTTTAATAAAGATATTCATGAAAGTCTAATCACCAGCTCAGTTTAAAAACTGAATTCAAAATGTAATCTGAGTAAATCATACTAAGATTTATAGAAAGAGCCAGGAACAAACAGATAAGTGGCTTAACCCACTGACTGCAAGTTGTTGTTGGTCATTATAACCACCGTCCTAAACCTTTACTGTCTCCCACCTGGAGACCTACAGGCTCCATCAAGCCCCTGGTTTTCAGCCTTGCTCAGTCTTCAGTTCAAGCAACAGCCACTCAGTAATGACAAGTCCTTGTGCTTTTCCCTCGGTTGTTTACCTGGCTAGATAGTAGCTGCTGGCAGCAAGACCTCCTTCTTGTATGAACTGGCTGACCCAGTTCCAGAACCAAAAATCCTGGGCCACTCTCAGAGGTGGCCTCCAACTGTGTTCTCCCAATATGCCTGTGCTTGGATTGTTCTTCTTCCGGGTCAGGAATAGACACACACACACACACATACACACACACACACGCAGTGACAACTTGACATTCTATCTGCTTAACTACCGCAGCTGACCCCAAGATAGTTGTTTCCCAGTCATAAAAAAGGAAGCATCTATAAATCAACTTACTAATCTCACATCCTCGCCTATACTTTATTTTTAAGAAGTTGTTTGATAGTGAATTGCCTATTTGTAAGTGCTGCAACTTTACAACTTATTCTGGACAATTGTTTCTTAAAGGGGACAGGCTCTTTTTATCTCTGTGTTTTAAACACATACAAATGTAACAGAATAGCTTTCAACTGAAATTATATATAATCATGAGAAAATGCAGGTGAATATTTATCTGATCTTGAGATCTTGAGGTAGGAAAGAACATTCTACACATAAAAGCAAAAGAAGAACCCATGAATAGAAGATTTTATAGATTTGACTGCACGAAAATGAAAAATGTCCAATCCCTTCCCAAAATACCCACAAACAAAATTAAAATGTAGATAGCACCCTAGGTCAAAGGTGTAATGTAAATAACATGGACTTTGGAGGCAGACACACTCTGTCTGAATTCCAGCTCCTTCACTCACTGGCTGTGTAACCCTGCACAGGATGTTCAACCTCTCCAAGCCTCAATGACGTGTCTGTAAAATGGGAATAATAATGATAATGATGATAACGACTACCTCACAGAGTTATTATCAGATAAGATAAAGACCTTTTTGAAACACATACCTAATGTTCTTACCGTAAAACCTGGCATGATGTACATTCTCAATAAACATTATAATTGTTATTAAAGGAAAAGTATGGCAATGTGTATTATACACAAAAAGCTAATAATTTTCCTATATAAAGAGCACTTGTAAATTAGTAAAAGATTAAAAGCTCCAATTAAAAATAAGCAAAGAAAATTAATGAACAAATCTCATACAGTGAAAAAAATTCAAATCACCAATAAATATGTTTAATCAAACACCTGCAGTCCCTTCTTGGTGTCAGTGGTCCAATCCATCCACGAGTTGGACTCTCCTCTTTTAAAAAAAACTTTAAACTACCAAGACTCTAATACTTTCCCCAGCCAGTCTGGCTCAATTCCAGGCTGCTGATTCTCCATTTTAGAGTCATTTGTTGAAGTACCAGATTCAAACTTGTATTTATCTTCTGTTGTTTTTGTGCTTCGTTTGAGTTCTTATTTGACTGTGAAATAAACAGTAGGACATTTTTTGGCATGAAGCTAGACTGTGTAGTTTCTGGGATGGTCAGCCATGTGAAACTTACTCAAGGCTATTTATTTCCCTTGGTAATTAAAGGGTGCCTCACTGAGCTATAGCACCCAACAAGGTAAAATTCACAATGTCTAGCAGCCAATAAAAATTACTAGATCTTCAATGAAGCAGAAAACACAACCAATAATGAGGGAGATCAATTAATTGAGACTCACTCAGAAATGATACAAAAAATAACTAAATAAATTAGTAGACAAAGGCAATAAAACAGTTATTTTAACCATATTCCTATGTTCAAGAAGCTAGAGGAAAGATTGAACGTGCTAGACAGAAATGTAAAAAATATAAAAACCACCCAACTCAAAACTCTAGAAATGAAAACTACAATGTCTAATATGAAAGGTAAACTAGACTGGGTGTAGTGGCTCATACCTGTAATCCCAGCACTTTGGGAGGCCAAAGCAGGAGGATCACCTGAGCCCAGGAGTTCAAGGCTGCAGCGAGCTATGATTATGACACTACTTTACAGTCTGGGAGTAGATCCTGTCTCTAAAAAAACAAATAAGTACACTGGACAGGCCCAAAGGCAGATTAGACATTACAGATGTAAGGTGAGTGAACTTGAAGACATAGCAGTAGAAACTATCTGAAATGAAACACATGGAGAAGAAACACTTTTTAAAAGCGAGCAGAGTACCAGTGAGCTGTGAGACAACTTCAAGGAGCCCAATACATGTGTAACTAGAGTCCAGTGCTGGCAGGGACGGCAGACACGTTTCTGAAATACCAATGGCATAAAAACTCCAAAATTTAATAAAAACTGTACTCCCATAGATTCAACAGGCTCAAGAAGCCCCAAAGACAAGAAACATGAAGAAAATGACACCAAGGCATATCATAATAAAACTGTTTAAAACATGTGATGAAGAGAAAATTCTAAAGGCAGCCAAAGGAAAAACGGCACATTCCACAGAGAGAAACACAGCTAAGGATAACAGCAGACTTCTTCAATGGAAACGATGCAAGTGAGAAGATAGTAAAGTAACATTTGTTAAGTACTGCAAGAAGAACAATTTCTGTCTAGAATTCTATACTCCAAATAATTTTCAAAAGTGAAGGTAAAATAAAGAATCTTTAGACAGTTTTGCATCTACCTGTATCATGCTCAAGTGAAAATGAACCACCTACTGTTCAATGCCATTCCCCTCTCTCATCCTTCAAGATTTGACTGGCATGCTGCCTCCTTCTTGAAACCCTTCCTGATCGCCCACTGGACTTTATCCATACCCCTCTTAGGGTCCTGTTAGGTATTGCTTGTGTCATAAGTGTTTAAGGATTTTTCTTTTCCCTCCCACTTGCCTGTGAATTCCTTAAGGGATCCTTTCTTGTTCTTCCTCAGCACCCACAGTGTGCACCCACATGCCCATAACAGGCTCTGAGTGTTTGTTATTTTGATTTACATTTTACTTGGTTGCTAAAAGCCTTCTTTAAACTTCTTTCCAAGATATTTTTGACTGATTCAAAAGTACCTATGTCTGTATCAGGAAACACATGATAAGCCGGGCCCTATGCTTTTAAAAATAAGGCAAAATCTGTGGGCACAAAAAGCTCACAATACAGTAGATTGATTGAATTTGGTTGTTTATAAAGTACTTAAAAAAGTAACAGTCTGGGTTTCATAAGGAATAGACAGACTCTTGACAGAGCCTCCTTAAGTCCAAGTAATGAATAATATCATGCTTAGCATCTCCACAATTTCTTGGCTATGCCTCCAGCTGGGAGGCAAGTATACAGCTACTTCTTGATGACATCTTCTGTTGGACATCTAATGAACATCTCAATGTTAACAACATTCAAAACTGAACTCTTGATCTTGCCCCACAAACCTGTTCCATTTGCAGTTTTGCCATCTCAGTTAATGGCAATTCTTTCCTTCCTCTTGCTCAGCCACTAACCTTGAAGTCCTTCAATTCCTCTTTTATTCTCTCACATCACATTCAAACTGTCAGAAAATTTTATCAGCTCAACTATCAGACATACCTATACATTGTTCACTTCTTATCATCTTCACTGCTTCCACCTGGTCTAAGCTACTATCGTCTTTCACCTGAATTATTGCAATGGCTAAATAAATATAGCTCCCCTACTTCCACCACCTAACTTGCCCACTTACAGAGTCTCTTCTCATCATTGAGAAGCCAGAGTGATTCACTGAGAATTCAGGTCAAATTACGTCACTCTTCTGCCCCAAACCCTCCAAAGATTCCTCATAAAACCAGTGTCCTTATAATAGCCTTCAAGACTTTACATGAACTGGTCTCTTGTTCCTCCTTTCCCACTCCACCCAATTACCTTTCCGACCTCCTTTTTTTTTTTTGAGACAGAGTCTTGCTCTGTTGCCCAGGCTGAAGTGCAATGGCACAATCTTGGCTCACTGCAACCTCTGCCTCCCCAGTTCAAGCGATTCTCCTGCTTCAGCCTCCTGAGTGGCTGGGATTACAGGCACCCGCCACCATGCCTGGCTAATTTTTGTATTTTTAGTAGAGACAGGGTTTCTCCAAGTTGGCCAGTCTAGTCTTGAACTCCTGGCCTCGGGTGATCCACCCACCATAGACTCCCAAAGTGCTGGGATTACAGGCGTGAGCCACCGTGCCCGGCCCTGACCTCTTTTGTTACTGTTCTTCCCACTCACTCTGCTCCAGTCTCCTTCCCTGAGCTCTCTCACCCTGGGGCTTTTGCACTTGCTATTCCCTCTGCCCAAATGACCCTCTCCCCATGTATTCACACGGCTCATTCCCTGGCCTCCTTCTAGTCTCTGCTCAAATGTTACCTCTCCAGTGAGGCTTCCCCAGCTCCACTACTTATAATTACAGCTTCCTGTTCCCCCTCCCTAATCCTCCTCCTTGCTTTATTTTAATTTTATTTTTTGAGATGGAGTCTTGCTCTGTTGCCCAGGCTGGAGTGCAGTGGCATGATCTCGGCTTACTGGAACTTCTGTTTCCTGGGTTCAAGCAATTCTCCTGTCTCAGCCTCCTCAGTAGCTGGGATTACAGGTGTGCACCACCACACGCGGCCACTTTATTGTTCTTCATAGCACTTATCACCTTCAACACTGTAGATAAATACATTACTTATTTGCTTTGTTTTTTATCTCCTTCCCCCCAGAACATAAATGTCAAAAGAACAGGGATTTATACGTTTTGTTCATACTGTTTCTCAAGTACCTACAATAGTGCCTTGGATAAAATAGGTGCTCAGTGGCTACATATTGAATGAACGAATGAGTCTTTGATCAGTAGAGCAGTTCTCTAAGTCAGTCTCACCAATATCTGATGTCATCTCCTATTTGGTGAGTAGCATGAATTTCTAGGAATGAATTTTTTAAATGTTGCAGGACCCACCTCCAAAACTCTTAGTATGGCAAGAAATCAGGTTCAGAAACTGGCAGATACCCAAGTTTATATATGCATTCATCAAGCAGTGGATCAGTCTATCAGTCAAGAGGTTTTCATCAAATTCTTAAGTAGAGGCATAGTAAAAAAATCAAGAGACATATTTAAAGAGATAAGGTGAATAAAGGTGACAAATTACAGGCCAAAATTGTATAAAAACAAAGTTTGAGTTGTATGATACAGATAAATAAGTGCAGAAGAAGTTAGGGTGGGAAGGGATGAGTGTTTTGAAGTGAGCTGAGAATCACTTGTCTTCCCCAGGCCTCTAATGGAGTTTCTAAGCAGGAGTACTGCTGGAATCATCTTTCAGTAACCACTAATAGCAATATTTTATACTCACATTGTTGCCTTACAAAACAACTTCAGATACTTCCTGATTTTTATCTAAGCATTCTTTACATTCATCTGAGAGTCAGAAATCATAGTTAACCAACACATCTGATGTTGGGAGAAAAAGACAAAGAATTCGACCATTACCTCCAAACGCTGCCCTGTGGCATGCTTTGTACAGAGCAAAAACATCTGTAAGAGTTTTCTCAACCGATTCCCTGCTCAGCCCCCTCCCCCCTCAATGCAGGGGATATCTACCTGTGTCATGCTCAAGCTAAAATGAACCACCTGCTGCTCAAGCATGTTCCGCTCTCGTATCTTTCAAGATGAGACTCAGATGCTGCCCTGGGTGATATTATATGATCATTCCAGGAAACATCTGAATGAGGTCCTTTGGGGTATAGTGAGATGCTTACCCACGAAACAATTGTTGATGATGTTAACATCAGGACACTGGCTGGATGGGAGCATTGGTCTAACCAGCATGCAGATTTAGGCAATAAAAAAAATGAATGCATGCGTTCACATTGGACAAAATGAATAAAAAATATTTCCAATTAAAATATTTTAAAAAAATTTTGTGAGCTATATACATATCTATGGGATGTATAGGATATTTTGATACAGGCATAAAATGAGCAATTGGGTAATAATCAAAGCAGAGTAAACAGGGTATCCATCACTTCGGCATTTATTGTGTTATGAACAATCCAATTATGCTCTTTTATTTTAAAATGTACAATTGAATTATTATTGACTACAGTCAAATATTTTCAAATTATGCTCAGTATAATTAATCTCCCTAAATCTAATATCAAAATACATTATCCTTTTAGTCCCCACGAACTATCAAAACACCTATCTGGGAAACAGTATTTTTTTTAGAGGTCTTTGTGTTGTCCCAGTCACCCAGGATTCCAAACTTTAGTGTCATCCTAGAATCTGTCATTTCTCTGGCAAGTTCTTTTGATTTATCTCCAAATTCTTTTTATTACAAGGCTTCCAAATTCCCTGAAGCACAGAATGGCAGCATTTGAAAAATACTAAAATAATAACAATGAGTGAACACATACTGAGTTCTAGGCACTGTATTAAGGACTTTACATAGATTAATAAATTGAGTTCTTATACCTTGTAGGTTAGATACTGCTATCACCACCTTTTTAAAGCTGAGGGAACTGAGATGCAGAGGGTTTGAGTGACCTGCCGAAGGTCACACGGCTGAGAGGCGAGCCACAAGTGAACTCACAGTCTAATTCCAGTGCTCACGCTCTTTATCATTATAAAGGCTTAGATTATTTTGGGGTCTGCCTTATACTTTTTAGATTTGCAAAGGCCTCTTACATGGAGAAGATAGAGCTCTCCTTGGAAGCAGGATGTTCTCCTTTCCCTGAATATTCTTTCTTATCTCAGTTTTCCTTCTCTCTTTTAGTGTCACATTCAGTCCCAAAGCAAACTCTGCATCCTCAAGTCTAAATTAGCCTGCTTCCATGTTTCCTCATTTCTGACCATAACACTGTCTTTGATGTTAAATGGATCTGGACCAGGCGGCTCCTTTTGTCAGAGGTGTTCTAACCAGAGCGACTCCATCTTGAATAGGGGCTGAGTAAAATAAGGCTGAGACCTGCTGGGCTGCATTCCCAGGAGGTTAAGTATTCTAAGTCACGGGATGAGACGGGAGGTCAGCACAAGATACAGGTCACAAAGACCCTGCTGGCAACAGAGCATGCAGTAAAGAATCCAGCCAAATCCCACCAAAACCAAAATGGCAATCAAAATGACATCTGGTTGTCCTCACTGCTTATTATGTATCAATTAGTAATGCATTAGCATGCTAAAAGACACTCCCATCAGCACCATGACAGTTTACAAATGCCATGGCAATGGCTAGAAGTTACCCTATATGGTCTAAAAGGAAGAGGAACCCTCAGTTCTGGGAAATCCCTTCCGCTTTTCCCAGAAAACTCATGAATAATCTACCTCATATTTAGCCTATAATGAAGAAATAACCATAAAAATAGCCAACCAGCAGCCCTGGGGTCACTCTGCCTCTGGAGTAGCCATTCTTTTCTTTCTTTACTTCTCTAATAAGCTTGCTTTCGTCTGTGGACTCGCCGCAAATTCTCTCTTGTGCATCATCCAAGAACCCTCTCTTGGGGTCCAGATCAGGACCCCTTTTGGTACACTTTTCCTTATATCCAATTAGTTAGCAAGATTAATTGATGCTTCCCTCTTGATATTTCTAGGACAACACCCTTCTTCATTTCCAATGCCATTATCTTAGCCAGACATGAATTGTTTCTTGCCTAGATTAATGTAATAACTTTCTTTCTTCTTGCTTCAGTCTTTCCCCATTTCCAGTCTTTCCTGCATTGCACCAACTGATCTGACCTCCTATAAAACCACTGTCTTTATGACTCCTCCCTGGTAAACGGTCTGCAATGGCTCCCAGCTGCTCATCAGGTTTATTCTCAACTTCTCAAAAGTACAAATTCAAACCTCTCTCTAACCCAGCCAACCTTAGTTCCCTTCTCCCCACCCCAAACTCTCCTGTACAGGAAGGCCTGTCTGACTTCTTGTTCTTCCTGATTTGTACCATTTTCATTTCAGTCCCTAGACTTTGGCTCAAATTATTGCCTGTACTTGGAATGATTCACCCTCCTTGCCTGCCCCAGTCTCTACAACTCTCCATTGCCCATTTTGAATTCAGTTTCCTTAGTGAGGATTTATTTTCTCCCTTCTTCATTACCCGCATGCTCTCCACACAGTCACTGTGAATCATTTTTCACTCTAAAGGTCTTCCTGCTCTGAGAGACTGTCCCCAAGTGTGGCCTAGGTTGGGGTAGGCATTTTCCACCTTCCAGTAAAAAGGATACCAGACTTCAACACTCATCCACTGAGTAACCAAAAAACTGGGGAATTATTTTGCCATCACCAGCTCAACATTTTAGAGTACAGTTATTCACAACCCATTACAAAGTACTTCACAGTTTTTATATAGAGCCTAGGCAGGGCCTCCAAATTTCCCAGCACTTTGGCAAGCACAAACTTTTTCTGAATGGCAGATGAAGGGGTTACTCTACCGCATTCAGAACAAACTACACAAATTGCATTTTGAATGATCTTTAGTGGGCCTTGTTTTAATGCTACCTTTCAGAAAAGAAAATTGTGTCTTCAACTTTAGATAAATTAGAAGCAGATTATACCTATTTAAAGTATAGAGCTGTTAAAGATCTACATAAAAGCAACTGATGGGCTGCAAAATGCTCCCTTTGTAGCTCAATTACAACCTAAAATCTTCAGCTTGTTTTAAACAACATGACCTTTAGTCTGTAGATAAAATGCATGTAAATTAATCTTGAATGTCAAGTAGATTTGGCCAAGAATTTCTTTTTTGTGTGGCGGTGGTGGTGGTGAGTTTGAGGAATGTAGAGACAAAAAAAGAATGTCCTTTTTTTTTTTAATTGCATAAGTGTGTTTTTATCAAATCCAAGGACTGTTCTGATAGTTCTCACATTGGCAACAATATCCTGGAGAACACAAGACCCCTAAGAAGTAAAATTATTCTCCTTTCCCAATCTGTTTTTGCTCTACCTTCCACTCACATTTTCTCAATTTTCCAAACGCAATCATACAAAAATTTTTTCAGGAATGCCACCAACAGAAATCAACAGAAGTTAACAATAGCTGAGCCAGTCAGAGAGTGGCAAAGATGACTGCCTTTCAGTGAGTGCCAAACCCCATCATCAGTGGCCGCACAGAGGTGTAACTACCCAACAGGTTCATCTTGCCTGCTGCATAGATAGAGCCAATTTATCAAGACAGGGGAATTGCAACAAAGAGTTTAATACATACGGAGCTGGCTAAGCAGGAGACCAGACTTTTATTATTTCTTGAATCAGCCTCCCCAAAATTCAGAGGCTAGGGTTTTAAAAAGACAGTTTGGCAGGCAGGAGGCTAGGGAATGGGAAATGCTGATTGGTTGGGTCAGGGATGAAATCGCAGGGAGTCAAAGCTCCCCTCTCACACCAACTCTGTTCCTAGGTGGTGGCCACAAGACCAATGAACCAGTTTATTGGTTTTGGTGTGCCAGCTGATCCATCAGGATGTAGGGTCTGAAAAATACCTTGAACACCAATCTTAGGTTTTACAATAGTCATGTTATCTATAGGAGCAATTGGGGAGGTTAGAAATCTTGTGGCCTCTGGCTGCATGGCTCTTGAGCCATAATTTCTAATCTTGTGGCTAATTTTTTTGTTTTACAAAGGTGATCTGCTTCCCAAGCCTGGAGGGAGTTTGTTTTGGGGAAGGGCTGTTATCATCTTTGTTAAAAAGTTGAACTATAAACTAAATTCCTTCCAAAGTTAGTTCAGCCTACTTTGAGGAAGGAATGAGGGCAGCTTGGAGGTCAAAGCAAGATGGAGTCAGCTAGGTCAGATTTCTTTCACTGTCATAATTTTCACACCATTATAATCTTTGCAAAGGCAGTTTTAGAGGGGTGGGAACTGGGAGATCCTGAATCTCTGAAGAAGCCCTGTTGCCATATTAAAGGGGGCTCTGTTTTGTTGTCAATGCCAAGATGACTTAGGTTGGTATGATGCCAATCCAGGCTTCAAGAGGCCAAATATTATCCCAAAGCAGCAGCTGATAAGAGCACAGATGAACAGACAAGTTGGCACCCTAAAGTAAGTGGAAATAAAGAGTAAACCCAGAAACAAGGCACTAGGAGCATGGGGCAAAAAGGGTTAATGGCAAGCAATACGGAGTGCCATGGTCTGAATATTTGTGCAGCCCCAAATTCCTATGTTGAAACCTACTATCAGTGTGATGGTATTAGGAGGTGGGGTCATTGGAAGGTGACTAGGTCATGAAAGGAAAGCCTACATAAATAGGATTAATGACCTTATAAAAATGATTTTATAAAATCATAAAAATGATTAATGATCTTATAAAAATGAGGCCCCAGAGAGCTGCCTTGCCTTTCCACCATGGCGGAAGGCAAGAAGATGAGAAGGCGCCATCTATGAACCAGAAAACAGACCCTCATCAGATGCCCAATCTGTTAGCACCTAGATCTTAGACTCCCCAGCTGCCAGAACTGTGAGAAATAAATTTCAGTCATTTATAAGCTACCCAGCCTATGGTATTTAGTTGTAGCAGTCTGAATAAACTAAGAGTATGATAAATTTTTTTTTTTTTTTTTTTTTGAGACAGAGTCTCACTCTGTAGCCAGGCGCCAAGCTGGAATGCAGTGGCACAATCTCAGCTCACTGCAACCTCTGCCTCCGAGGTTCAAGCAATTCTCCTGCCTCAGCCTCCCGAGTAGCTGGGACTACAGGCGCACGCCACCACGCCCAGCTAATTTTTGTATTTTTAGTAGAGATGGGGTTTCACCATGTTGGCCAGGATGGGCTCGATCTCTTGATCTCATGATCCGCCCGCCTCGGCCTCCCAAAGTGCTGGGATTACAGGCTTGAGCCACTGCGCCCAGCCTAGATAAATCCTAATAATAGCAACAACAAACAAACACTTATTGAGAACCCAACTATACCAGGCACTGCACTTTATCTATATGATCTCCCTTAAACATCCTAACAACCTAATGAGGTAGGTATTATTTTCTCAGTCATACAGATGAGAAAACTGAGACTTGGAAAAGTTAAAAGATTTGCCCAAGTTCACCCAGCTATCAAGCTGTGGGTCCAAGATGTGAATCCATCCAACTTCCAAGTCCACACTGCTCACCACCACCACATACTTCAAAGAATCAGGAGAACCCCTGATTTAGTGCCTCGGGCTCTCCTAAGAATCAACCCTAGTGCTGTTCCAGGGAATTGCAATGTAAGTGGAGGTCTGGCAAACTTTTTCTGAAAAGGACAAGACAAAAAGTATTTTAAGTTTTGTGGGCCACATGGTCTCTGCTGCAACTACTCAACTCTGCTGCTGTAGTGCCCAAACAGCAATAGACAATCTGTAAACAAATGGGCATGATTGTATTCCAATAAAACTTTATTTATGGTGACTGAAATTTGAATATCATATCATGTTCTTATGTTATGTAACATTATTATTCTTTGGCTTTTTCCCCACCCATTTATAAATGTAAAAACTATTCTTCATGGCCTGTACAAAAACAAGTATAATAGCCGGGTGGACTTGGCCGACAGGCCATAGTTTACTGACCCCAGTCTACATCTTCAGCTTTTACAACATTTGGAAATAATCCAGTCCAAGGAAGTGGGAAAGGGAGGTAAACTCTGGTACAGCCAATTTAAGGAAATATAGCACCCATGCAAACAGAAGCTGTGACTTTTTTCTTTATAAACAATAGAATTTTTAGATCCATATCAGTGTAGCTTACAGCAGTCATCATGCAAAGCTACCTGTTTGCCATAATAATGTGTTACTGCTTAATCCAGCTGGAATCTCCTGCTTGGGAACTACTCTCAGAATCGGAAGCACATGCTTTTGAAAGTGACAGGAAATCTCCATCCACTGAAGTTGGAGTTGATTTTTAAAAAACAACAAAAAACTCAAACCAAACCCAATGCAAAAAACCACACTGACCTCAATCAGTAATAGCAACAATAATAATGACACAGTAACTACTACGCTTTCAGAATCAGACGGGTAAATAAGGGAATTGTGGTCGAGCTAAATAAAGCCCTTTGGGTTCAAAACCACTCATAATTCTGAGATGAGACTCCTGCAAATGCATGATAGGAAGTCCTAACATGGCCCCTAACAATGCGAATGTTGTTTGGCCAACATTCTGTCAGCCAATTAAAAAAAAAAACAAAACTTCTTTGAATTGCTGTCAATATTTAAAAGACAGGAGATTTCACATAAAAAACCAGATTTTATACTTCTCTTAAAAAAAAAATCAGGCTGGATACAGTGGCTCATGCCTGTAATTCTAGCACTTTGGGAGATTGAGGCAGGAGGATTTCTAGAGCCCAGGAGTTCAAGACCAGCCTGGGTAACATAATGAGATCTCGTCTCTAATAAAGAAAAAAAAATTTTTTTAATTAGCCAGGTGTGGTGGCACATACTTGTAGTCCCAGATACTCAGGAGGCTGAGGCAGGAGAATCATGTGAACCTAGTTAGTCAAGGCTGCAGTGAGCTATGATCACTCCACTGCACCACTCCAGCTTGGGGGAGAAAGTGAGACCTTGTCTCTAAAAAACAACAACAACAAAAAATGAAAAGGAAAGAAAAAAATCAGGCACAGGAAGCAGGAAGCTCAGGTTCTTGTACAGTCGCTATCAGTGGAAACCTCCCCTTTAGGCATAGCAGATGAACCTCAGGTTGGTGCAGTCCCTACCATGCTCTATTGCTCCCCGACCCAGGAGCAGCTGCCAGATGACCTGGGGTGCAAGGCCCTTTTGACTCCTATGAAGAAGAGAGTAACACAGTCACATGGTTCAAAAGTCAAAATAATACAGAAAAGCTATACAATAAGGGGTTCATTCCTACCTTATCATACCCTCCAAAAGTAAGCACTTTTATTAATGTCTTCAAGTAGTTTTCCTTTTCTTGCTTACACAAGGTAATACAATACATATTTTTCTCTGCCTTGCTTTGTTCACTTAGAATATATCCTGGGGATTGTTCTAACTCTCATTATATAGAGAATTTCCTCATTCTTGTTTTACAGCTACTTAGTATTAGATTAACTTAACTAGTACTGGATTGGTGGACATGGGTTAATTATAGTCTTTTGCTTTTACAAATATTCAGTGATGAATATGTACAAATGTCATTCACAGGTGATACAATCTATGATGAGATTGCTGGGTCAAACAGTATTTGTAATTTTTTCCTGATTTTGCCAAAGTGCCTTCTGCATGGGTTCTACCATTCTGCACTGCAAATAGCAATGCAACAGCATGTCTGTTTCTCTTCAGCTTCCCTAACAGAGTGTGTTGTCAAACTTTTGTAGTTCTGTCATTCTGCTAGGTTAAGGGTGTCCAATCTTTTGCCTTCCCTGGGCCACAATGGAAGAAGAATTGTCTTGGGCCACACATAGAATACACTAATATTAGCAATAACTGATGAGCTAAAAATAAAAATAAAAAAATCGCAAAAAAATCTCATAATGTTTTAAGAAAGTTTATGAATTTGAGTTGGGCCACATTCAAAGCCATCCTGGGCCACAGATTGCATAAGCTGGTTTTAGGTGAAAATTATATTTTGGGGTACTTGTAATCTACATTTTTAAATGAAGAGACCTTTTCCCATGTGCTTATGAGACATTTGTATTTCTTTGCTTGAGAACTATCTACCTCATTTTCCTATTGGATTCTCATTTCTGTTATTGATTTTCCTATTAAATTCTTGTTTTATCAACTTTTAGGAATGCTAAATGTATTATAAAGATTATGTGTCTGTCTGGGCGCAGTGGCTCATGCCTGTAATCCCAGCACTTTGGGAGGCCGAGGCGGGCGGATCACTAGGTCAAGAGATCAAGACCATCCTGGCCAACATGGTGAAACCCCGTCTCTACTAAAAATACAAAAAATAGCTGGGCATGGCGGCACGTGCCTGTGGTCTCAGCTACTCAGGAGTCTAAGGCGAAAGAATTGCTTGAACCCAGGAGGTGGAGCTTGCAGTGAGCCAAGATTGCACCACTGCACTCCAGCCTGGTGACAGAGCAAGACTCCGTCTCAAAAAAAGAAAAAAAAGATTATGTGTCTATGACATGATATGGTTTTTCCAGTTTGTTTTGCTTTGTTTTGTTTTGTGAGACGGTGTCTTGCTCTGTCACCCAGCTGGAATGCAATGGCGCAATCTCGGCTCACTGCAACCTCCTCGTCCCAGGTCCAAGTTGTTCTCCTGCCTCAGCCTCCTGAGTAACTGGGATTACAGGCACCCGCCATCATGGCTGGCTATTTTTGTATTTTTAGTAGGGATAGGGTTTCACCATGTTGGCCAGGCTGGTCTTGAACTCCTGACCTCAGGTGATCCGCCTGCCTTGGCCTCCCAAAGTGCTGGGATTACAGGCGTCAGCCACGGCATCTGGTCCTCTAGTTTGTTATTTATCTTTTGCTTTTGTTTGTGGTGTTTTAATTTTTGTTGTTGTTTGCTGTGCAGAATTTTTTTGTTGCTTCATGTGCCTTTAAAATACAGTCAAATTTATTTATTGTTTGTTTGTTTCTGGCTTTTGAGTTACAATTTGAAAGGAAATCTGCCCAATTCCAAAATTAAAAATAATATACTCATATTTTCTTTTAGTTTCATTTTTTAAAAATATAAATCTTTGATCCATTTACAGCTTGTTAAAGTACACATTGTGAGAATAAAACTATTCTTTTCCAACCTTTATCTTTTCCCAGAGGGCTTGCCTGTTGTCTCAAAATCATTTATTAAGTTCATTCTTCCCCACTGGTGTGAGATACTATATTATGCACTAAATTGCCATATGTCTTTAAGACTATTTCTGGACTTTCCACTCTGTCCCATTGGTTTGTCTATTCATATCCCACTCTGTTTTAATTACTCAGACTTTAATTATATTTTAATATCTCATAGAACTAGTGTTACCCATTGTTCTTTTTATTACATATTTTAAAAATCAAGCACAGATGTTAAATTTTGTCAAATGCCTTTTTATCATTTGGCAATTATGGAATCATATTTGCCTTCCTTGAAAAAATCATTTGAACTGTAACTCCTGCTTTAAAATAGCCAGACTGATTTTCATGTTAGAGAGGTGCCAAGGACCTTTTGAACAATATCCTGGGTGAGGAAATGCATACGGTCCCTCAAGGACAACAATTATCATGGATACGTAATCACCTGTCTCAGAGTATTACATCTTCTCTATGTTTGTTTAATTTATGAAAATATTTATGAAATGCCTTCTGGGTGCTTGACCCTGGATTTTGGACAAGTAAAGACAGGATGATAAAGCTACTAGAACGTCAGCAAGTGTGAGATAGGAAGAGGGGAATGAGAGAGAGTAGCTGAGGGGAAGAGAACAAGGAGGATACCAGAGGAGGTCAGAGAAAAAGAGACTAAACAGAAGTAGCATCTCCTACAGGAGTCAGTAGCAGATGGGTCAAATTTTCTCTTTCTCCCCGCTCACCAGATCCCTATTGCCATTACTGGCCTAATTCAGTGGTTCCCAAGCCCCATCCAGGGCCGCTTTTATTACTTTCTCCCAGGAGTATGCACATGGTTTAAAAAATTTAATGTGCTTCTGGGCTGTGCCAAATTAACTGTACTTAATAATTATCTTGTCTTTTTAACGAAGTCATTTACAGCTGCCAACCAGGTTCTGGTAAGAAGATGCTCAGCTAAATGGAATTCTCATGCTGAGTTGATGTATTTTCAGCCAACAGTACAGAAACTCAAAGTATCAATTACACTGAGGTTCATCTTGGATAAATGAACCATTCTGGAAGGCTTTTTGAAATGTTGACATTAGTCTGCATAGATAGTTTGATTCTTTGTTCCTAGACTTGTAAGGACATAAGATCTCAGGGTGACGACCTTGGGTCTTACTCTCAATCAAGATATGGTAGTGTATAAAAGGGGCTGGGAAGGTGTAGCCTTCACCCATAAAAAATGTGTACACTTGTGTCCACGATATATACAAGATCATTGTCTTAACTTCTCTACAAGAACTTCCCAATGACTTTTTTAAATAAAAAGTTGTTTTCTCATATGAATAATTGTTCTGAGTAGAGCCCAGAGTAAAGATGAGGAAAACTGTGAAGCTGAATGGAAAGAATATTGCTGTAATAAATTTTAAAACTTCTTTTCAGTAATAAAATTGGCTCCTTGGCCTGAAGAAAAGGCCTTGATGGAGATCTGGTGAGAGTGTGATGCCTAACACAGTTACTATCCATAGGAAGTCATGCCAAGGTCCTTCCTGCTGGTGAGTGAGCACTCCACCCCAAGGCTGTGGCCTAACAAATTCAGAATCTCTGGGGGTGGGATTCAGGCATCAGTAAGTTTGAAAGCTTACTCCTCAAATAATTCCAGTAGGCAACCTTACTACTCAAAATGTGGTCTACAGGCCAGGAGCATTGGTAGCAGTGGGAGCTTGGTAGAAATGCAGAATCTTAGGCCCCATCTTAGACCTTCTGAATCAAAATCTGCATGTTAACAAGATTCCCAAGATATTCGTGTGCACAATAAAGACAGTGTTAAGACACAGTGTTCTAGAGGAGTCTTTCTTAAAGTGTGGTGCCTGCACCATCTGCATCAAAATCACCAATGTCACAGGAGGTAGGGGGATGAGGGTCAGGGGACTGCCTTCTCCTAGCCTCAGGGACAGTCCCCCATGACTCTAAAAGGTCAAAACATACCCATTGCAGTTGGGGATGAGATGATGATAATCTACTATTGCATTCCATCTGACTAACATGTTAATTCTGCTCTCTGACTGTAACAGAGTTGGTGGTAGCACTGCCAGGTCACTTAATCTAGCTTTGACACAGAGAGGAGTGTCTCCATTTAATTTGTTAGTGACAGAATAGGTTACAATTTGGATACAAAAGCTTCTACCTTAAAAGTAGGATTAGAAGTATAAAACATTGATGCTCAGATGCATCCCTCTTTGAGGATTTTTAAAAAGCCTTAAATGTAGGGTAGAGCGCTGAGAGAGTGAGAATGAATTCCCCTAAGTAGGTTTTCTCATCTTATAGCAGTCTTTTTTTGGAATTTGCTTAGGTCCAGATTTTTATATAACACGAATTGAAAAAAAAATGAAGAATGGAAAACTTGATCTCTCTCAAAAGATATATTTGAAGTTTGTAGTACTTTTATGTAGTTTTAAAAACATTTCAGCTCATGTAAGATATTTAAAAGCTTCTATGATAACAGAAGCTTTAACTCGATTTATTTTGAAATACCTAGGATTCTGAAGTATGGCTCACACTTGACTGGAGGTAATAGCTGAAATCTTTCTAATTATAAAGTGAAATAAGACTGTTGCAATTGTAATAGATAATGAAATGGGATGGGGAACTGCAATGTTATCTAATAGTATTTGTTAAATACTGAATTAAAAGCAGCAAAAGCAAAGAAACTTAAAACTGGAAAAAAAATCTTTGAGGCTTTGAAGACTTTCTTCAGAGCAGTGTTTCTTAAACCTTTTGGGGGAGGCATGCAATGAGGCCCTCCTTGAAGATCTAGTGAAAAGCTGAGGACCGTCATCCACCTGGGCAGGATGACAGGCACACACACTTGGCCCATGCGGAGAGTAATCCGCAGACCCATGTTAAGAACCTCAGCTTTGACACGGCATTTTAAGAAAAAAATTGCACCATATTGATGTCTCTCATTTGGAACTACTTGACATCCAGGGGCAACTTTCCCAGCATCTAGGTCCCAGGTGGGCAGTAAAACTACGGCTGGCTGTTTTCACTTAAACGGAAACAATCAGGGCGGCCATCTCCTGGGAATGAGGCGATGCCAGGTGAAAAGCCAGACCACTAGATGATGCCAGGGAAAGAATCCCTTTATTGAAAAAGCCTATGCTCTTTCAGAAACGCGCCTCCATCCTCTCAGAGGGCCCCAGCCACAGGCCAGTGGCACCCTCCATCCTCTCAGAGGGCCCCAGCCACAGGCCAGTGGCACAGACGGAGCCCCGAGGCTGCTATGGCTCTGTTCACACCAGAAGACGAAAACTTGTCTAAGTTGAGAAGGAAAACAGGCTCTTTAAAACACTGCCTTCGCCCTTCATTTACATGCGGACTCAAAGAATGTCTGTCAGAGGTAGAAGAGACTCACTCCTTCACCCTCTCCCCAACCTCACAGATGAGAAAACAGACTCCAGTAGGTTGAGGTGCTTGCCAAGGTGACATCCCCAGCTACTCGTGCCCAGGGCCCTCTCCGCAGCACCTCGCCGCCTGGCCAGGGGAGGAAAGGGCGTCGGCGTCGGCGTCCTCGCCCCACACCCACAGCCGCCCACCCGGCTGGGGCGCCACGGGGAATCGAGCCCCCGCCTACCGGCACCATGGAGTAGGTCATCATCATCAGCATGTCCTGGCTCTCGGCGCGGATATGCGACGCGGGCTCCCCGCCGTGGCTGCGCTTGTTGCGCGCTGAGCTGGCAGGGTCTGGGGGTGGGGCGGGCGCTCCGCGCGGCGCGCGGCTCAACTCGGCCAGGAAGGCGCGCAGGGCACCGTCCTCCCGCTGCTCCCGGCCCTGCTGCGCCTCCAGCGCTCGCAGCGCCGCACTCAGCCCGCGCCACTGACACAGCGCGAACACCGTGCCCGCAGCGTTGAGCGCCGAGAGCAGCGCCACGGCCGCCAGGGCGCCGCGCAGGCCCCAGCCCGCGTCCCCACGGCCTCGCTCCGCGCCTCGGGCCATGCTCTGTGCACCTCGGGCCGAGCAGGGCTTGGCAGACTTCGGCCCTGGCAGCTTTTATACGCCTCGGGCAAGCCGTGGGCTGGTGGCAGCGCCGTGAGTCAAGTCACTCTTTGGCCCAGCTGGCGGGGCGGGTTGGGGACAGTAGCGGTGGCGCCCGAGCAGCCCAGAGGGACAGGCGGGCAGAGGCCGGAGAACAGCCAGTGGAGACAGCCCGCGGAGGAGGGGCTGGCAGGGTTCGCGCTCCCAGAGTCCCTCCAGCTGAGCAAACCCTCTCTTCCTCTTCCCACTGCTCTGGGCACTGCCGTGGCCCAGATGGGCAAAGCAAGGGTCAGACTGAGGAGGAGAGCAGGAATTCTTATGGCGAGAAGTCTCCGGATTCCACCCGCTTCTGCCCCCACACTGCCCTGTTTGGAGAAAAAGCTCAGCATGCCCAGATGCTAAGGCACGTGCCCACTGTCCATGGGAGGTCTAGTCCTAGGCTCAGCCGCAGGCTGCCCATCACTCCTCCCCATGGCCATGAGGCTCCACGGGGCCACTGAAGACCCCAGATGACCTTTTCCAGCAAGGGGATGGATAGGGGCGGGGAGACAGTTGGCACTGGAAGGCAAAAAACAAAACAAAACAAAACAAACAACAAAACAAAACCACCCATCAGAACCAGAAAAGCCCAGGCCTGCCTGGCAAACAGGACTCATCCTTGAAGGAAGAGTTCCAGGATTTGACAAGCCAAGAACTCTCCCATGAGATCCAGACCTGGAAAATGGCAGAGAGATGAGAAAAAAAAACAACCCCAGGAATCAGGAAATCTGATTCTAAAGCCATTCTGTTGCTACTCAGCTGGGAGGCTTTGAGCATGTCCCAAGACCATGCAGAGGTGCTTTCTGGTGGAGGGGTTGGAGAGCTGGGCCAGGGTTGGGCGCTTATGTAGCCCTAGAAAAGCATGTTGTCCCATCCCTCCCATTTACTCCTCACAACTTTTATGTTGCCCAGATACCTGCTCTGCCTTAGGGCCACTGTTATCCAAATGCAGAGTCACTTTTGAGCTTCCTCAAATAACTTCTTCACTCATGATCTTGCTCGGCTTCTCCTAGAATGGCTCTGCTGCTCTGGGGCCCCAGGGCCTGTGGGAAACTAATGTAGATAGCCATCTTCTTAATCTATGTTAAGAACCTCAGGTGTGACATTGCTTAAGAAAAAAAATCACTCTTTATGGATGGCTCCTATTTGGTAGACCCAACCAGAAGCCAGGATTGCTGTTACCCTAGCCCCATAACTCAAGGAAGAGGTGGCTCCCGGCCATTGAGTCAGTTGGAGCAGTTACAGAGAAAGGACTTCCTCTAGCAGAGAGGCCTCACTGTTTCAGCACCTGGGGGAGACCAGTAGAAAGATCAGAGAGCAAGAACCTTTTGACTTAATAGTAGGAGCTCTGTAACCATCTACTCCCCAAAGATTTGCATTCCGGTATGGTTTGGATCTCTGTCCCCACCCAAATCTCAGGTAGAATTGTGATTCCCAGTGTTGCAGGTTGAGCCTGAAAGGAGGTGATTGGATCATGGGTGTGGTCCTTCATAAATGGTTTAGCACCATCCCCTCAGGGCTGTTCTTGTGATAGTGAGTTATCATGAGATCTGGTTGTTTAAAAGGGTGCAGCATCTCTCCCGCCCTCCTCTTCCTCCTGCTCCCACTATGTGAGACGTTCCTGCTCCTGCTTTGCCTTCCTCCATGAGTAAAAGTTTCCTAAGGCCTCCCCAGACACAGGTGCTCCCATGCTTCCTGTTCAGCCTGTGGAACCATGAGCCAATTAAACTTCTTTTCTTATAAATTACCCAGTCTCAGGCACTTCTTTATAGCAAGGCGAGAATGGACTAATACACACTCCAATTCTTGCAGGCAGGTTTTTTTGGCATAGGAGAGAAATCTGAGTAACATCAGACTTCTTGTCCCCTACTCTCCAGGGTGAGCCAGGGTAGAGCCTTTGAGGATGCACATGGAAACTGAGGTGACATCTCAATCAGAAATTCTGGATCAAGATTCAGATTCCTACGTTTTAATAGGAATATTGACCAACTTCAGTATTCTTAGAAGAGCATCCAGGATAAGGAGAAATTAGGAAAGCATGAAGGTCCAAGTAGTTCATTAACTACCCCCACTGTGGGGGCATGATGGAAGGGATGGCAGTGATGATGTAAAAAGCTACGTCAGTTTCCTCTCAACTGGAACACTCTGTGACCTACTTGAAGAATTGTCACGTATCCTTATCTGTTTTCATCCAGGTATCAGGTTTAGGGCCAATGGGGAGGAGCCACTGAGCGGGAGGGTTGGCACTCAGCATCAGTCAGATCCTCATTGAATTCAGTAAACACTGGGCACTTCCTGTGCCAGGTATGATCATGGGCATTGGAGATACAGGAGTGAACAAGACAAGCAGCTTATCCTGTGAGCAGTTGGAACACCAAGGAGCCTTCTGGGCTTCTCTTTATCCTAACATTCATTACAGTTACTGCTGACTGACCTTCTGTCATCAATACCCACCATCAATCATGGAAGAGAAGGCTCTTGAGGCTAGGGGCCATGTCACCCCCAACACATAGCACAGTTCCTGGTTTGGAATTCAATATTATTCATTGAATGAGTGAGTGAATGAATGAATGAATGAATAAATAAATGAAAAGCTGTATAGTGAAGGCATTTCTATGTAGAACAATGTGGTGTGTGGTGGGGGGGGTGTGATCTTATGATTACATATGTATAGGTTTTTGTCCATGGTTCCTGGTTCATACTTCCCATGACACTTGTTACAGTCTTTTGTTATAACATAGAGGTAGTTTAGCCCTCAGGAAACAGAATCTCTCTCTCTGACCTTCTTTTGCCCTCCTTTCATCCACCCAAGGCAGGATTCTATAATCTGTTTATGGATCATAAGATCCTCATTCCAGAGGAAGTCATGCCCCATACCCTGGAGGAAGGAATGCTGCAGAGAGATGAAGAATCTGGACAGACACACCTTGCTGGGATTAGATCATGTCCTTTTTGTGCAATCACGTTTTGTTCAATTACATGCTTCAGTCATGGAAAACCAAAGAAGTTTCCATAAAAGGCCCAGAGAACAGGGTTCAGGGGGTTTCTGGAGAGCTGAACACTTGGAGGCAGACAGGAAGGCAAAGAAGAACTTATCCTGTGAGGACAAAAGCTCCTGCACTCAGGATCCTTCTAGACCTCACCTAATGTATCTCTTCATCTGACTGAGCCCTCAACCTGAAGGATCAGACACTCTTTCCAGGTAGATAGTGTCAGAACTGAATTGGAGGACACCCAGCTGGTGCCCACTGCTTGGTGTGTATGTGTGTGGTGGGGGATCCCCACACATTTGGTGGCAGAAGTCTTCTGTGTTGATGATTGTTGTCCTGGTGTGTGAGTAGAGGAAAAACATGGCTTGAGAATTTTTCTGAAATAGGAGGGCCTAAGAACTGTACTGTTCTATGCCACAGAACTGCCCTCCACCACCTTCCTTGCAAGGCTGGCTATCCAATGGTCAGGAGAGGAAGTGGTAGCCTGGACCAGCCTCCCCACTTCCCCACCTCCCACCCCAGTTCAGAGCCCAGATCCAGTAGACACAGTGGAGATGAGGCCTGCTTGGAGTCAGGCAGGCTCTATCAGACAACTTCAAGCCAAGAAGCTGCCCCTCTTGGGATGGAGGGCTCAAAAGTCTTGTGACATGGGCACAAGACTTGGGCTGGGTAGGTGGAAAGCATGGGTATTGCTCTAAGGCAAGACAGGGGCAGAAGGAAGGGCAAAGGAAAGGCCAGACTGCTTTCCTACCAGACTCCACTGTCGGATCTCTCTCCAACTCTTCCTGTGTGGGATAATGGCAGTTTTCACAGAAGGGGGACGTGTTGATATGGCCTAAGGTAGCTATCTTCACTCATCCCTCACCCTGAAGTGGCTGTGCCCAAGCAGCTGCCACAATCTTTCCTCTTTCCCCTTCTCCTCTATCTTCTGTCTCCAACACTCTTTCCACCAGAGTGCCACACAGTGACCTGTCTCCGTCCCTGACCTATTTCAGTGTTGCCCACTTTGAAGCCTAGCTCCGAGCTCCCTTCCTCATCCAGCCTTGCCTTCCTAGGCCAGCCCCAAGCCCTGTGAGCTCTGCAAGCTGCAGGGGCTCTGTGGTTATTCACCTCGGCTTTGGGATCAGACCTGACCTTGAAACTGTTTTTTAACTGCATGACTTTAGATCTGCTACTCAACTTCTCTGAAGAGACTGCAATTATCTATTTCATAGGAGTGTGAAGCTTTAATGAGAAAATACATGTAAAGCACATGTTGTATAATAAATGTTCAGTGCAGGTTTGTGTTGCTGGATATGGGCTGTAGGAACTGGCCGTGTGTGCCTTGTGCTGTTAATTGATATCTTAGTTCTTCCACAGCCTATTTCTTCAGTTGGGTTACCATATTCTTAAGGAAGGGACCTATCTTAACTGTGTCCCCTCACAGCAGGGACTTTTGCCAAGTAGGAATATTTGATTAATCGATTGATTAGCTAATCACACTTTGTAGATGCTTTCTGAGGTACAGAAATTTGAATGCATGATAAACTGGGTTCTTGTATGAATACAGTGGCTTTGAGGTTGGCTATATGGAGCCTTTCAGTATGGATCCCTAAGCCTCCTGAGACTTCTTGAGAGGCAGATATGCCTGCATAGGCTGCCCTGCCTGATACTTAACAGAATGTCCTGCTACTTTTTACTTATTATTTAAAAAAAAGTTATCTATCAATCTGTCCTGTTTTGTTGACACAGGAGGCTCAAGATAGTGGGAACACAGGGAGATATCTAAACTCCCTTTTTTGGAGACCAAAGAAGCCAAGAACAGTGTGTGCTATCTTTACAATGAGAAGTAGTTTTTCCATTAAAAGGCAGATGCTTCGTTTCCAAAAGTCAAATAGAATGGTCCTTAAAAATGATTCCAGCTGGCTAACTTTAGGGCTCTGGAGAATAAAATCAAATTCAAGATTATACCCCAACTCTAGTTCCATAACATTTCTTCCTGATTGTGAAGTGAATAATTTTCCTGTACTCCAGGGCCTGGCAACTGGGTACTCTTGCCTTCAGTAATGAGATTGGCAGCTACGCTGTGACTTCTGATGGCTTTGCTGCCCCCACCACCCTTCCTCCCCACCAGTGATTAGGGAGAAAGTAACCCTAAAAGTTGTCACCACATGCACCTTCCACTCAGCCTCTTCTGGTTTTAACTCCCCATTCCTACTTTTAAACCCCAAGAAACCTCACACCACCCAACCAAAGTCAGCAATTCTCCCTTTTTCCTTTCCTTTGTTCATTCATGTATTCATTTACTCAGCAAATGGTAACTGGGTGTTTAATATCTGCCAGGAACTGTGCTAGGAGCCAGGAATAGCATGGAGAGCAAAGTCAGGCACCATTCCTGAAGCCCAGAGTGGGGAGACAGATTTACCAAGCAATGTTAGACATGAGGGTGCAATTCTAAATGCAGCCATGAGATAAATGCTCTGCAGGAAAGGAGTGCGGTTCCTTGAGATCATATCACTGAAGAGCCTGTCCTGGACTTGGTTCATGGAAGGCTTCCCTGAGAACAGGATGCTTGTGTTGGCATCTGACGCTGAGTTGTAAACTAGGCAAAGGTGGGAGTGAGGAGAGTAGCAGAGAGGAGGAACAACATGTTCAGGGTCCTATGGCAGGAAATGCAATGGCTTATTTCAGGAACCATAAGAAGGCAATGTGGTGCAGCTGGAGCATCAGGAGCAAGGAGGAGGGAGTGAAGTGAGGCTGTAGCTAAGGCAGGGGCCAGGCTCTGTGGGTGGGACCTTCCTTGCAGGGTTGAGGCCTTTACTGTAAAAGCAATGGGAAGCCAATGAGGAGTTTTACATGTATGTGGGAAGGAAAGGAGTGGGTAGATGGATGACAGATTTTCATTTTAAAAGATTACCTTTTATTGCCCAGACTTGCAGCAGCTTCTGTCACTATAGAAACCATGTATGATCTCTGACCTCCACCAGGGCCAACTTCAGCCTTTAAAACCACGCTTCCAAATGAAATAAGGAAGTGCTGAGTTCTAGAAAATGTCACTTTCTCTTTCATCTGTATGTAAAAAGATAGTTGAAACAACAGAACTGTGACTAACGTTTAGATCATTTAGCCAATCTTGATACTAGCATGAGTTTTTGTATGATATACAGCGTGTTGTTAGCATTTTCATAGAAGTTAGCCTTTGGTGCTTCCAGGTAAGAGCACCAAATCAGCTTATCTCTAGGGCTGGGAATAAGAATAGATGATATTGCTTCCCTTGTGAGATTTTGGTCCAAGTTGGGCAGGTAACAACAGCTTTCCACCTGTCACAGTTGCAGTGTCTAGACCTTTGAGTTGCCTATTCATTGTTCGACGTGGAGCTGACTGTGGTTGTGAAGTTGATTCCATTTCAAATCCCCTCTTCACATTCTTTTCTTTCCTTTTTTGCAACAGACATGCCCTCACAACCCCCCCTCCCCCATTCCACCTTTCTAGTGTAGTATATCTGATTGTCACAGGTTAGATTCTCTGGAAACAAGTGCTGAGATGCAATTTGGAGTAAAATGGTTATCAGGGATCAGCACCTGTAGAGGAAAGAAGGAAAAGCAGGATTGGGCAGAGGGAGAAGTCCAACACACTCCAACCCTGCAAATCCTCAGGCGACCCACTGGGAAGTTCTGGATTGTGTATTGCCTGTCAGAGTGTCCTGTGTTAGGCCAAAGTGACTGGGCTTTTACCCCTGTCTCACTCAGTCACAGGACAGATGTGGGCTGCCCTGGGAGGGTATGACCTAGGGCCAGGTGGCTCTCTGCAGCTGAAACACACCTTAATCTTAATCTCTGCAGTCAGGCACTCAGTCCTTTCTTGAAGGGGGACCTAGGGCACATCTCCATGTCTACCACAACAACCACCTGATTTGTGACATTAGTAGGCTTTAAATTGTAACCGTGTCAGGCTGTAGAAAGAAACCTTTTCCTTTTTCACCTAGAGTTATGGCCTTTCAATGAATAAAAAAGTGATTGTTTTCAGAAACAATGAAAATATAAAGGGAAGCTCTAAGAGTGGATTCTGTGAAATCATGGGAATTGCTCATGAATTTGAAACTGCTAAATCTATAGAAGTAAGTTAATACTGCAAAGCTCCACTTATGAAATGCAAGCCACTGTTTTTGAAAGGATAAAACAAAGCCTTGCATGTGTAGAGCACTTCAGTTTTCAAAGTACTTTCTCATGTCATTTGAGTTCCATAAGCCTGTGAAGAGGGCAGGGCAGGTCTTATAACCATTTCACAGATGAGGAAGTCAGGGCTCAGGAAAGCTTAAGTGATCTGCTCGAGGTCACACTGTTGAAACTTCATCAGCCTTCATTTATGCCCTGGTTTATCAAAAGTAGGAAGCTTTTTGGCCCCCATCTTGGGCCACTCAGGAATGCTCAAAATGATGGACAGGAAGTGAAATAATAGAGCAGGGAGAGGATTCAAAGTGATAGAGTGGAAAAGGGCTCAGACTGGCACTTGGCTCCAAGGTTTAAAAAAAAAAAAACCTGGGGCGGGCACTGCATGCTAGAATGTGTAAGCTAGTCAAGAGAGAAAGCCAAGCCTGGTCTAGCAGATTAAGGGGGGTGTTAAGAGAGCAATGATGTAAGAACGTGATTTCCTAGAAACCATGTAGGGAAACTTTCATCTCTGCAGTGAAGAGGTGCATATAGGTCCTAAAAAAAAGTGAATTTGGGGCCTGATAGCCTAAGACCTTTCCTCCTCCCTGGGTTGCAAAGGCAGAGTAACAAGCTAGAACAGATATGCCTTACCTCTCCAGAGAGACTGGTTGGGAGGGACCGAAAGGGATTTCTGCCAATATCAAGCCTGGATAAGATGACACCCTATCTGCCGGGCCTGGAGACTCAAACCAGACACCAGAGAAGTGGCCCCAGCCAGGGGAAGCTTAGGTCAAACCGTAGACCCTAAACCCATGATACTTTCTTAAAGTTGTGTGAGTAAACACATGGTCTCCAAACCACCCCTGATTCTGGGAATAAGAATAAGAGGGTACCAGTATCCGGGCACCAGTGATTATCCTGGGAGATGGACCTGGCTAGATGAGGTAGGGAAGTTGTGCAGGTATGCTGAGTCTATCTCTACCTCTGAGCCTGGGAGATGTGAGAAAACAGGAAAATGAGAGTCTTCCCCCAGGGACTTGATGGGGGATTAATAACCACCATTTGTGGATCTGTCCCTTCTGAGAAGGCACCCCTGCTGCTGGCCCTAAGCTCAGAGAGCTTACATTAGAAAACATTACTCTCATACCCAAGGGGTGCAGCAATGCTCTTAGAAGAGGCTCACATGAAACCAAGCCACTAGAGAACAGTAATACGTATAAAAATATTAGCATTAGGACCTAAACGTTCCAGTAGAGCACAAAAAGTTTCTGGAACCAAATGACAAGATCTGCAGACAAATTCAGTAGCTGGAGCAAAGAGAGGTAATAGCTAATAAGAAGTAAATTTCCCAAGTTAAGAAAGGGCCCGAGTTTGCCGATTGGGAAGTTTTGGCAAGTTCTGGGTAGGACAAATGATTCACAAGTTGGGAAATTCCAGAAGTCTAAAGATGAAAAGAAAATCTTACAGTCTTCCAGAAAGAAAGTGCAAGTGACTTACAGGGGAAGAAGGATCATGGAGGCATCAATTTTCTCTTCTATAACACCTAAAGTAGGGATGATTGAGGCCAATTGTGTGAAGATTTCTGAGAGAAAAACACTGCACACCAAGACTCCTGTAGCAAGACCCCACTCCTCTGTCAGGGCCAAGAAAGCATAGTTGAGGACATGCAAGGAAAAAACACGTCATCCACATCTTCTGTCAGAGAAAAACGTGTTAAGATCTAACCAAACAATAGATGGATCAGCTTAAAGCCTGCAGGATGGAAGGAGGAGGAAAAGGGAGAAAAAAATTAGTGGTGAGCAAGGAGCCTTACAACACATCATCAGTTAAATTCAGACAGATAATAATAGTCTGTTCAGGAATGTGTAATATAATTGCTGAAAATAGAAGAGACATATTTCAAGGGAAATGTTAACAATAGCCTGGAACAAAAAGTTCTAAAGGAGAAAGAGGGAAGTGAAGTTTCCACAGGTCTCACTTTGGTGTGTGAGGGAGGGAAGTGAAAGCGTTCTAAAGGCCTCATGCTGGGGGAGGAAGAACAGTAGGAGAAGAGAGAATCAGGGAGATAGTTGGACTTTTATCTTGGTATAATGTAATAAAAGAATGAGTTTCACTATGAGTGACAAGAAGGAGAATGAGCTGGTAGAATGAAATACTAGAGCTCCCAAATTAAGAAGAGAAATAAAATAACTGAGTAGTAACTTGATACCTAATTAATACAAAGAACATGGAGGGGGCTTAAATGAGTATTAAATATTAAGTAAAATAGAAGAAATAAAATTCAGTGTATTATTAAATGTGAATAGACAGAATTATTCGTAAAAGAGAGACTATTGGATTGGGTAAAATAAAAAGCAGACAGTTACATGCTTTCTTGTATATATGTATACGTACATATATTGTATATATTGTCGTATGTATTATATAAAAATATGTATATATACACACAAGAAAAAAATACATTTAACAAATGTGATAAAGGTTGAGAATAAAAAGGCAAGAAAAGATACCAGGTAAATGCAAATAACAAAGCAGGAAAGAATTACTATGTTAATACCCAATAAAATGAAATGTAAAGAGCACTGAACAAGATAGAGTTGCTATGTTATGCTAAGATAATTTGCAAAAAGTCTCTAATCAGTATGTGTTAAAAATCAAATGTGAAAAATAGTAAAGCCATGTGTGATTCCAGTACCTTTTTTCTTTACAGACAGCGAGAAGTTGCTCCCCCTGAACATGGCCCCATTCTATCCAGTCCTACCTCATAATCATTCTGGGTCACACAAATACGTATGCTCTTGCAAAGATGCAAACATGCTAACTATACGTAGCTCCTTCTGGGTCAGTATTTACAGGTTTGCCCCCATTCCTTATTTCTACGAGGAGGGATTTCCCTAAAATGCCACAGGTCCTCTTCCCCTTCTCCCCCATTGCTTCTCCCCAGAAAGGAGGAATGTCTTGGTTGACTCATCTTCCTCACTTCTCTTCCTTCCTCTGCATAGCCAGCCCTATCAGCCTGCTCTCATTCTGATCTGCTCTCACGTTATTCCAGCTCTCCAGGCGCAGCCTCTGTGCAGGAAGGCCTAGAATGCCCAGTGCTGCCTGTGATTGGTGAGTCTGTCTTTCTCATTTGGAAGAATTATTACTGGACATTTAATGTCACCTTTTCCAATGTCAGCTTTGTCCCTAATAAAGGTGACATTTTGGTCTCCATCTGACTTGCTCTCATCCTACTACCTGATTGGTTTAGAATTCTGGTGAGGAAAATAGGAACTGAATTCTGAGGGTCTCCATACAACTCCAAAACCACCTTATTCTTCCCAAAGTCAACCAGCCATCTTGAATATGGCTAGATTCCTCATCTGCGCTTCCTCATCCCTCATTCATTCCTCAAGTCACAACCATGTAGCTTCTCCTCCCACCAAACATTGAACCCATCCTGCCAAGGTCGCTGATGACTTATTTCAAAATACAATGAAACTTTTCAGTCTAAAGGTCAATTTTACTTGAAGTCTCTGCAACTTTCAAAGCTCTTCATCACTTCCTCCTCCTTGGCATTCCTTCCTCTCCAAAATTCCATGACATTACTTTCTCTTGGTTTTCCTTGTGCTTCTCTGACTGTTCCTTCTCAGCCTCCCTGAACTGTTCTTCAACCTCTATGCCCCTCAATTGCTAGTGTTCTCCAGGGTTTTGCCTTAACCTCACTCTGTGGTCTCTTCCTTGTTGATTTTATCCACTGCCGAGGCTTCTGATCACCACATATACCCAAACCCTGCCTGCTGCCCAGGGCTCTCTTTGAAGCTCTAGACTCAAAGGGCCAAGTACCAGTGGTGTGACTCCATGTGTGATGGAAGAAGGCACCATGTCATTTTATTTTTTATTGCTTTATTAATGACAGCAAGATTTTTTTCACATTTTACTGATAAGTTGTGCATGTTTGTAGGTGCATGTGTATACATCTTTTCCTCACTTGACATTTCTTATGCCCCTTCCCTCCTCCTTTTTTCTGTCCTGCACCTTAGTTTGGGTCACAACACACCTCAGTGATGTTGCTGTGCCACTTCTCCAAGTGCAGCTTCTGCTCCTAGTCTGCTAGTTTGTGAGCCCAGACTCGATTCTTCAGTGCTTGTGATATGTGCATACACAGGGACTGTGTACATCACACAGACCACGACCCCACCCCTGCCTACTCTCTCTCTGCACTGTTTCTCACCATTCCTCCCTTATGCCTTATGTTCCTTCTACCGGCTTCCAGGAAGTACCTACTCCCTCCCTGCTCCTTGCCTCTGTCGTGCTCATTTCTCTGCCTGTTTTCCTCTTCTCCCCTTCTCTGACTGACTGACTTTATTCTTTAAAACACACGTCTGGTGTCCCTTCTGGGAAGCCCTCTGGCCCCACCTCCCAGGGAGGGCTAGCTGCCCTGACTGTGCGTTCCCACTGTAATTGTATTTACCCATTCTGGTGTATATCTGGTCATTTCACAATGGCCTTTCACTCTCTGTCTCGCTGCCAGGCTGTGCATTCCTTGGGGATACACCTTGCTCATCTAATACTCCCAGAACTTCATGCACACCTGGCATGTGGTAGATGTTCAATACATTTTTGAATGAGTGGATATGTGACAGAAGTCAGTGCCCTTACAATTTATTCCTGAGATCTCCCTTCCTGACCACTGGATTCACTCACTGAAGGGAAGTGATCAGTTTCATGCCAGCAGCAGCCTCTGCCCACTGAGAGATGGTGCTCCATGGGGAAACTTTCTTCATCCCCGGTGGTATTTGAAGGAAGTTCTCTATACATGTTTACCTTGTAAAATTTCCCTCCATCATTGGCCCTGGCCTTGCTGACCTTCCCGTTATATTTCTTGGGGGGGGCACTACTAATAACCATGTCTTCTGATGTTTCACAAGAGGCCCCTGGCCTTAATGTCCAAATAGACACTGAAAATGGGTGGAAGGCCCAGGAACAGTCAGCTCTCACAGGGTGCCTTGCTGGTGTCTCCTGCCCCTCTGGTTTGCCATTGCCTGGCTCCTGCTGAGTCTGGAGTGGGGTCCTATGTGCTGAAGCGGTAGCCTCCTGTTAGAGTGCTCCAGGTCATCTCAGCGTGGACCAACGTCTGTTATGGCCAAGAGCCTGGCATCCCAGAGTCAGTGATGAGAAGGGAGGAGGCAGCCCAGGGGAAGAACATGGCTCAGACTCATATGGGAGTGTATTAGTCAGGGTTCTTCAGAGAAACAGAACCAATAGGGTATATACAGAAAGAGATTCATTGTGAGGAATTGACTCACACAATTATGTAGGCTGACAAACCCCAAGATCTGTAGGGTGAGTTGGCAAGTAGGAGACCTACGAGAGTGTAGGTCCAGTCTGAGGACCAGCAGGCTCATGACCCAGGAAAAGCCAATGTTTCAGTTTGTATCTGAAGGCAGGAAGAAGTCAATGTCCTACCCTAAAGCCAGTCAGACAGCAGCAATTCTCTTACTTGGGGGACAATAACCTTTCTGCTGTATTCAGGCCTTCAGCTGACTTTTTGAGGTCTGCTTGCATTGGGGAGGGCAATCTGCTTTACTCCAACTCATTACATTTAAATGTGAATCACATCCAGAAACACCCTCCCCAACACACCCAGAAAAATGTTTGACCAAATATCTGGGCACCCTATGACCCAGTCAAATTGACACATTAAATTAACCATCACAGGGAGCAATAGGGTGATCAGGTCACTCTCAACTCTAGCTGTTGGAAGGCACACCTAACCTACACACACACACACACACATACACACACACACACACCCGTGCCTCTAACTCAGGATTCCCAGTGAGGGTGGTTCCACCCGTTAAGAGGTCTCTTTGGAAATTATGGAGGCATTTGTTACTATCACAGTTTGTTACCACAATGAATGTGGGATGCTGTTGACATTTAGTGGACAGGAGGGGGGATGTCAGATGCTCTGCAGTGGTCAGGACCATCCACATCACAAGTGACTGTCCCTCATGACTTTCAAATGTCCTACTCGATGTTTATGTCCATGAAAACCTGTTAATACTTAGTTGGATCTAGCATCCAACCCCATTTTATATAGAAACACAGAGGATTTTTTTTTTTTTTTTTTGCAGTTTTAACATACACTGAACTTTTCAGGAATGCAGCCTAGAGTGAAGATGATACATATTTGTTCAGGACTTTATGAAGACTGTTCACCATTTTGGAAAATCATGTTATGAATGGCCATGCTAATAACAGTGTTTGAGCCATCCTAACAACACATGTGTCTGTGTGCATTTATAGCTATTGCATTCATGGCGACTCTATACATAGGTGCAGACATCTAACTACTCAATAGGTTTTCCAGTGCAGTTATGTACAAGTTTTTTCAGATACTGAAATGTTTATTTTTCTTTTTTTTAATTGTACTTTAGGTTCTGGGGTACATGTGCAGATCATGCAGGATTGTTGCATAGGTACATACATGGCAAGGTGGTTTGCTGCCTTCATCCCCCCATCACCTATATCTGGTATTTCTCCTCTCATTATCCCTCTCTGCCCTCCCCACTCCCCGCTCTCCTTCCCCTAGCCACTCCCAACTGACCACAGTATGTGATGCTCCCCTCCCTGTGTCCATGTGTTCTAATTGTTTAACACCCTCCTATGAGTGATAACATGCGGTGTTTGATTTTCTATTCTTGTGTCAGTTTGCTGAGAATAATGGTTTCCAGATTCATCCATGTCCCTATGAAGAACATGAACTCATCGTTTTTTATGGCTGCATAGTATTCCGTGGTGTATATGTGCCACATTTTCTTTATCCAGACTATCATTGATGGGCATTTGGGTTGGTTCCAGGTCTTTGCTATTGTACACAGTGCTGCAATGAACATATGTGTGCATGTGTCTCTATAATATAACAATTTATAATTCTTTGAGTACATACCCAATAATGGGATTGCTGGGGAAAATGGTATTTCTATTTCTAGGTCCTTGAGGAATCGCCACACTGTCTTCCACAATGGTTGAACTAATTACACTCCCACCAACAGTGTAAAAGTGTTCCTATTTCTCCACATCCTCTCCAGCAACTATTGTCTTCAGATTTTTTAATGATCGCCATTCTAACTGGCATGAAATGGTATCTCAATGTGGTTTTGATTTGCATTTCTCTAATGACCAGTGATGATGAGCACTTTTTCGTATGTTTTTTGGCCTCATAGATGTCTTCTTTTGAAAAGTGTCTGTTCATATCCTTCGCCCACTTTTGATTGGGTTTGTTTTCTCTTGTAAATCTGTTTTAGTTCTTTGTAGATTCTGGATATTAGCCCTTTGTCAGATGGATAGATTGCAAAAATTTTTTCCCATTCTGTTGTTTGCCGGTTCACACTAATGATTGTTTCCTTTGCTGTACAGAAGTTCTGGAGTTTAATTGGATCCCATTTGTCTATTTTGGCTTTTGTTGCCATTGCTTTTGGTGTTTTAGCCATGAAGTCCTTGTCTATGCCTATGTCCTGAATGGTTTTGCCTAGGTTTTCTTCTAGGATTTTTATGGTGTTAGGTCTTATGTTTAGATCTTTAATCCATCTGGAGTTAATTTTAGTGTAAGGTGTCAGGAAGGGGTCCAGTTTCTGCTTTCTGCACATTGCTAGCCAGTTTTCCCAATACCATTTATTAAACAGGGAATCCTTTCTCCATTGCTTGTTTTTCTCAGGTTTGTCAAATATCAGATGATTATAGATGTGTGGTGTTGCTTCTGAGGCCTCTGTTCTGTTTCATTGGTCTATGTCTCTGTTTTGGTACCAGTACCATGCTGTTTTGATTACTGTGGGCTTGTAGTATAGTTTGAAGTCAGGCAGCATGATACCTCCAGCTTTGTTCTTTTTGCTTAGGATTGTTTTGGCTACGCAGGCTCTCTTTTGGTTACATAGGAAGTTTGAAGTGGTTTTCTCCAGTTATGTGAAGAAGGTCATAGGTAGCTTGATGGGTATAGCATTCAATCTATAAATTACTTTGGGCAGTATGGCCATTTTCACGATATTGATTCTTCCCAACCATGAGCATGGAATGTTTTTCCATCTATTTGTGTCCTCTCTTATTTCCTTGAGCAATGGTTTGTAGTTCTCCTTGAAGAGGTCCTTTACATCCTTTGTTAGTTGTATTCCTAGGTATTTTATTCTCTTTGTAGCAATTGTGAATGGCAGTTCATTCTTGATTTGGCTCTCTTTAAATCTGTTATTGGTGTATAGGAATGCTTGTGATTTCTGCACATTGATTTTGTATCCTGAGACTTTGCTGAAGTTGCTTATCAGTTTCAGGAGATTTTGGGCTGAGACAATGGGGTCTTCCAAATATACAATCATGTCATCTGCAAACAGAGATAATTTGGCTTCCTCTTTTCCTAATTGAATACCTTTATTTGTTTTTCTTGCCTGATTGCTCTGGCTAGAACTTCCAATAATATATTGAATAAGAGTGGTGAGAGAGGGCATCCTTGTCTTGTGCCAGATTTCAAAGGGAATGCTTCCAGGTTTTTCCCATTCAGTATGATATTGGTTGTGGGTTTGTCATAAATAGATTTTATTAATTTGTGATAAGTTCCATTGATACCTAGTTTATTGAGGGTTTTTAGCATAAAGGGCTGTTGAATTTTGTCAAAGGCCTTTTCTGCATCTATTGAGATAATCATGTGGTTTTTGTCTTTGGCTCTGTTTATATGATGGATTACATTTCTAGACTTGTGTATGGTGAACCAGCCTTGCATCCCTGGGATGAAGCCTACTTGATCATGATGAATAAGCTTATTGATTTGCTGTTGCATTCTGTTTGCCAGTATTTTATTGAAGATTTTTGTGTTGATGTTCATCATGGATATTGGCCTGAAGTTTTCTTTTTTTTTGTTGCATCTCTGCCCAGTTTTGGTATTAGGATGATGTTGGTCTCATAAAATGAGTTGGGGAGGATTCCCTCTTTTTGGATTGTCTGGAATAGTTTCAGAAGGAATGGTACCAGCTCCTTTGAATGTCTGGTAGAATTTGGCTGTAAACCCATCTGGACCCGGGCTTTTTTTAGTTTGTAGGCTATTAATTGCTACCTCAACTTCAGCCCTTGTTATTGGTCTATTCAGGGTTTTAACTTCTTCCTGGTTTAGTCTTGGAAGAGTGCAAGTGTCCAGGAATTTATCCATTTCTTCCAGATTTACTGGTTTGTGTGCATAGAGTTGTCTATAGTAATCTCTGATGGTAGTTTGTCTTTCTGTGGAATCAGTGGTGATGTCCCCTTTATTGTTTTTTACTGCATCTATTGGATTCTTTTCTCTTTTCTTTTTTATTAGTCTGGCTAGTGGTCTATTTTGTTGATGTTTTCCAAAAACTAGCTCCTGGATTTGTTGATTTTTTGAAGGGTTTTTTTTGTGTCTCTGTCTTCTTCAGTTCTGCTCTGATCTTAGTTATTTCTTGTCTTCTGCTAGCTTTTGAGTTTTTTTAATCTTGCTCCTCTAACTCTTTCAATTTTGATGATAGGGTGTTGATTTTCGACCGTTTCTTCCTCCTTATGTGGGCATTTATTGCTATGAATTTCCCTCTAGACACTGCTTTAAATGTGTCCCAGAGATTCTGGTATGTTGTGTCTTCATTCTCATTAGTTTCGAATAGCATCTTTATTTCTGCCTTTATCTCATTGTTTATCCAGTCAACATTCAGGAGCCAGTTGTTCAGTTTCCATGAAGCTGTATGGTTCTAAGTGAGTTTCTTAATCCTGAGTTCTAATTTGATTGCCGTGTGGTCTGAGAGACTGTTTGTTACGATTTCCATTCTTCTGTATTTGCTGAGGAGTGATTTACTTCCAATTATGTGGTCGATTTTAGAGTAAGTGTGATGTGGTGCTGAGAAGAATGTATACTCTGTGGATTTGGGGTTGAGAGTTCTGTAAATGTCTACCAAGTTCACTTGGTCCAGATCTGCATTCAAGTCCTGGATTTCCTTGTTGATTTTCTGCCTCGTTGGTCTATGTAATATTGACAGTGGAGTGTTAAAGTCTCCCACTATTATTGTGTGGGAGTCTATGTCTCTTTGTAGTCATTAAGGACTTGCTTTATGTATCTGGGTGCTCCTGTATTGGGTGCATATATATTTAGAATAGTTCACTCTTCTTGTTGTATTGATCCTTTTACCATTATGCAATGCCCTTCTTTGTCTCTTTTGATTTTGCTGGTTTAAAGTCCGTTTTATCAGAGACTAGGATTGCCACCCCTGCTTTTTTTTGCTTTCCATTTGCTTGGTAAATCTTCTTCCATCCCTTTATTTTGAGTCTATGTGTGTCTTTGCATGTGAGATGGGTCTCCTGAATACAGCACACTGATGGTTCTTGGCTTTTTATCCAATTTGCTAGTCTGTGTCTTTTGACTGGGGCATTTACTTCCTTTACATTTAATGTTAATATTGTTATGTGTGAATTTGATCTTCCATTTTATTACTGGTTTGTCCTTTGGTTGGTGTAATTTCTTCATTGCGTTGTTGGTCTTTACCATTTGGTTCTTTTTTGCAGTGGCTGGTTCTGGCTTTTCCTTTCTGTGTTTAGTGCTTCCTTCAGGAGCTCTTGTAGGGCAGGTCTGGTAGTGACAAAATCTCTCAGCAATTGCTTGTCCATAAAGGATTTTATTTCTCCATCACTTATGAAGCTTAGTTTGGCTGGATATGAAATTCTGGGTTGAAAATTCTTTCTTTAAGGATGTTCAATATTGGCCCCCACTCTCTTCTGGCTTGTAGGTTTTCTGCCAAGAGCTCCGCTGTGAGTCTGATGTGCTTCCCTTTGTGGGTGACCTGATCTTTCTCTCTGGCTGCTCTTAGTATTTTTTCCTTTGTTTCAACCTTGGTGAATCTGATGATTATGTGCCTTGGGGTTGCTCTTCTAGAGGAGTATCATTGTGGTGTTCTTTGTATTTCCTGTATTTGAATGTTGGCCTGCCTTGCTAAATTGTGCAAGTTCTCCTGGATAATATCCTGAAGAGTGTTTTCCAGCTTGGATTCATTCTCCCTGTCATCTTCTGGTACACCAATCAAGCATAGATTAGATCTTTTCACATAATCCCATATTTCTTGAAGGCTTTGTTCGTTTCTTTTCACTCTGTTCTGTTTTCCTGCCTTCTCGTTTTATTTCATGGAGTTGATCTTCAATCTCTGATATCCTTTCTTCTGCTTGATCTATTCAGCTATTGAAACTTGTGTATGCTTTTTGAAGTTCTTGTGCTGTGTTTTTCAGCTCCATCAAGTCATTTATGTTCTTCTCTAAGCTGGTTATTCTAGTTAGCATTTCTTCTAAGCTTTTTTAAAGGTTTTTAGTTTCTTTGCATTGGGATAGAACATGTTCCTTTAACTTAGAGAAGTTTGTTATTACCCACATTCTGAAGCCTGCTTCTGTCAATTCGTCACATTTGTTCTCTGTCCTGCTTTGTTCCCTTGCTGGTGAGGAGTCGTGATCTCGTGGTGGGGGAGAGACGTTCTGGTTTTTGATGGTTTCATTCTTCTTGTACTGGTTTCTCCCCATCTCTTGGATTTATATAGCTTTGATCTCAGGTAGCTGCTTGGGGAGGCGGCCTTTCCTTTGTCTGCCTGCAGAGGCGCTGCTGGGCTGCCACCAATTCAGTGGAGCTGCTGCCTCTTTTATTTACTCAGGAAAATTAGGTGATTAGGTGGGCTTCTGCAATGGTGGCTTCCCTTCCCCCCACCGAGCTCGATCATTCCTAGTTGCTCTCTAACTGATGTTCTGGGTGCAAAACTCTGGAGTGAGAGTTTTTTAGCCTGCAGGGCTTTGTGCAGGTGGGGGGACCCATCCTGCCGTATGGGCTCTTTCCCTGTTTTCAGTTCCCCTTCTTTCTGGGGGGCAGATGGCTCCATCCAGCCAGCTTTCTGGCTTTCACGTCAGCCAGTACTTCCGCCTAGATCTATGCTGATGGCCCCAGTGCTGGCTGAAGTTGCTGTTCTGCCCTGTTCAGGCAGCTAGCTGAAGCTTGTCAGCCCTGCAAAGATCTCCTGTTCTGTGGGTTGTAGAGGGCTTGGGTGGAGCGCCATATCCTAACTGAGGTCCCAAAGCAGGAGATCCCCTGGTCCTCCAGTCGGTTACATGCACCTCTTGGGTGGGGCAGTGCCACCACCTTGCCTCAACTTGCCCTATTTGGTTTATACCCACAGTCCAACCAGACCCACAAAATTAGCCTGGTACCTCGTTTGGAATTGTGGAGACCACTCAGCTTCTGTGTCTCTCTCGCTGGGAGGTGCTTTCTGGAGCTGCCTCTTATTCGGTCATCTTGGGATCCTGAAATGCTTATTTTTGTATAAAATTGATTTTGTTTCTTGATTATAACACAGTGACTGCATTACATTTTTTTGATATTATGAATTTGGGGAGGAAATTTTGTGTGTAGGTATATATATTATCTATGGATTTCATTTGAGCATAACAAAAGGGGAGTTACAAGTTACGTGTTGCTTGTTTGTTTGCATTTGTTTGTTTTTTTTCCGAGCTAGAGTCTTGTGTTATAAGAAGGCACACTGAGTCTGATGTGGCAGACAGCCACTATTCTAACTGAACTAGTGCCTGTGAAGAACATGCTTCTGTCTGTTGGGCTGAGCCCCAAGGGGCCTGTGGACACTGGATCCTGAAGACACTGTGTCCTTGATAACCTTATTTTCCACTTTGAGGAAACTTCAGAGATTAAGTCCCCAAGCAACTGACTGATAAATCCTACTCCTCAGTGTCACTGGACTATTTCTCTCTTCTGCCAAGGAATGGAATAATAGAATCAAGTGGCTTCACACCTAGTTTCTCCCAGGAGCTTGCAGGCCCTGCCTCCTCCATGAAGGCCTCCCTGATCAGCTCCACATTGAGGAGCCTCTTTCTCCACTTCTCTGTTCTGCCCACACTTGTTGCAACTTAACTTTTTCTTCATGAATTCATTTCTTATGTTCTCAAAATGACTGTAAACTCCTTGAGGGAAGAAATGGATGTGTTCTATGTCCTAAGGCATTCATTAAGAATGTCAAATGGGTCAGGCATGGTGGCTCACATCTGTAAGCCCAGCACTTTGGGAGGCCAAGGTAGGTGGATCACTTGAGGCCAGGAGTTTGAGAGCAGCCTGGGCAATGTGGTGAAACCTCACCTCTACTAAAAATGCAAAAATTAGCTGGGTGTGGTATGTGTCTATAGTCTCAGTTATTCAGGAGGCTGAGGCAGGAGAATTGCTTGAATCCCCCCAGAGGCAAATGTTGCGGTTAGATGAGATCACCTCACTGCATGACAGAGCACAATTCTGTCTCAAATAAAAAAAAAAAAAAAGAATGTCAAATGAATTAGTGAATGGATGGATGAATGAATGCATGCATGCATGATTTGAGGGGTGGGAATATTAGATGGCTCTACTAATTTAATCTCCTGTGTCTGTGGAAGTCAAACACAGGAGACTGCTTTGTGCTTTCCACCAGCCAGCTCACCAACTGAGCCCCTAATGGTGCCTTGGACTTTAATTGGGAGTTTAATTAGCCCTGGCGCTTGATTCTGAAAGAAATGGAGAACAGTGATGAACACAAACAGGAGAGATCTGGGCAGTAACCAGCCTGGCATATGGCACCATGGATCACCCACTGGCTTTAGGGCTGGACTAAGTCCTAGGTAACTGTACTTCTAAATGTTACTCATGTTTATTCTTTCAAGATGCTAGATGATTAAGACCTTTTCTTGACTGCCAGAAATCAAAATACGAGCTGCTTTTGGATGATTAGCAGTATATGCAGAGTCACTGGGGCTGTAGTGGAAGTAGGGAAAACAGTTCTGGGTTTGGATTCAAAAGACTGAGCTTGGTGCCTGACTTTCCCCACAACTAGCTGTATGGTCATGGGCAAGCTAGGTTTCCAGGTTTAAAAGCCTATGGTTCAATGAAATGCAGTAAACAATGATTCAAAGGAATTACACAGCGATGTGTTTATAGTAGATATACCACAAAGTTAAAGACACTTGCACTTTCAGGCATCTCACTGCCCCGGCTCCTTCCAAAGCCCTGTGTCTCATTTTGTTAGATGGTATCACTATCTTAAACCTGGGTCTCATATTAAAGTTTCTTCCAGGTTTAAAATTCTATTGTTTCTGGCCAATGAACTTGAAAAAGAACATTTTCTGTTATACAACTCCATTCTACTCCATAACTTGTAATTTTTTAGTTTCAAGGACACCACTGTGTCGTATATACATTGTTCCTTTCTTTAGGTACTTAGTATGATTTAGGACAAATCTGATAAAGAAAATTGAAAGTCTAGATCACTGGAAGTTACTAGTATAATGCTTAAAGTTGAGCCACATTCTAAACTTTATTGTAGTTGAAAATTCTAAAGCAAGAATTCTTTAACTATAAGGTCTATGTTGGGTTATTATGAGTTTTGTTCTGGTCTCATTTTCATTGTTCAGGAGTTCTGGACATCTGATGCTGCCCAAGCAATTCTCTTCTTTTCTTTTTCTAGAAGAGCTTTGCCTCTGGCCACTTGGAAGCTGGGCCTTGGGAGGTCCAGCGGTAAACTAACTATGCATTGAGGTGACAGTGCTCAGTAAGACAAATCTTTACTCTGTGGCAATCTGGTTTGGACATCTACCCTAATTAAACTGGGAAAATCTGGGGAGGACTCAGGAATGATCTTAATTATAGACACGTCTGACTTATAATGATTCAATTTATGATGTTTCAGTTTTACGATGGTGTGAAGTTCACTTTTAGTAGAAACTGTACTTTGAGTACCCATACAAATATTCTGTTTCTCACTTTCAATACATGATAAATAAATTACATGAGCTAATCAATACCATATTATAAAATGGGCTTTATGTTAAATGATTTTCCCAGTTGCAGGCTAATGTAAGTGTTCTGAGCATATTTAGGGCAGGCTGGGCTAAGCTATGATGTTTGGTAGGTTAGGTGGACTCAATGCACTTTCAACTTAACCATATTTCCAACATACACTGGGCATATCAGGTTGTAGCACCATGGTAAGTCAAGGAGCATCTGTACTTGTGGGATAACTACAAGGCTCAATCCCTATGGTTAGTGTCATACTCTGCTAGGGCAAGAGACTAGAGCAAGCAAAATGGATGGCAGGGGAGGCGAATATCTCTGGGCTGCAAGTCCTTACAAAGGGATCTTTCTTCCCAGACTTCTCAGTCCTCATAACCCATACACCCTGCCAGCAAAGAACACCCACAGGACATCTGCCTTCAGCTTGCTGTTCAGAATCACTATAAGGGCTTTGCCCTGTAACAATTTGGTTTGGACATTTACCCTAGGCAAACGGGGAATTTTTTTGAGATAGGGTCTCTTGCTTGTTACCCAAGCTGGCCTCAGCCTCCTGAGCTCAAGCAATCCTCTGGCCTCCCAAGCACCTAAGACTACAAGCACATAACCGTGTGCCCTAAACCTGGGAAGTTTATCTGGTTCAGGAATTCTCTTAATTATTTTGTTTTTCTTGTAACTGGTATTTTGTCCCCTTTTGTGAGGAGGGGAAAGGAAGCATTTTCTTTAACTTATCTGGCTTTGTCATTTTCATCAAAAATGAGGTTACAGGTCTACTTCTGACTTTAGTTTGTAACAAACCCCAGAATTTTGTTATTGTTTTGCCTCTGACTTTTATTTGCCCAACATAGAATCACTTCCACCTCAGAATTATAACCCCTAGGGTCCCTAGACCTAATAGTAAAAATTCCAGATCAGTGGACAGCTTAAAGGATTTCCAGTTAACATTTGCTCTACCTTCTGAAATTTGCATCTCCCATTGCTTTTTTTCACTTAATTTTAATTTCTATGTGTTTGTTAGTTGGATTTAAATAGACATTTCATTTTTAACCAGTTTTAAGGTTATTTTTTATTTTTGGCTCATAATTATGTTTTAGTTTATATTATTTTATTGCCATTTCATTCTTAACCAGCCAGGAACTGGCCTGGATTAGGAGAACTGCGTTCTAACCCACCCCTGATTGGTCTATTACATTGTCACACAGGGTGCATTACTTAGTTCCTCAGACTGGGGCTCAATCAATGTGACGGCCCCTCTTTTTACAATGTTCTAGTAGCCTAAAAATTGGCTTTGTTTTTTCATTCTTATTTCTATGTTAGCATCTTTGCAAAAATTCCTAAACTTATTTAGGAACAAATTGTTATTACATGAGGCTAATGGTAACTAGAAGTAACTAGAATAATTCCCAAGAAGTTATGGCTTTATAAAATATTAATTTTTGGCAACGACCAGAAATGTCTACCTTTAAATAAATACCTGTGTCTACTGTTTTTGGGGCTGGCAGAGTGTCTTCTGACTGGCCTCCATGTGTGGGAATCCATTCCAAGTGCTGCTTGATTGTAATATTGGACCAAGCCTGTCGTCACACTGCCCAGTCTTTGGGTGGGAGGAGCTGAGAGATTCTGTGAATATTGTTAGAAGGGACATGTTTTTTCATAGGTTAAAAAAAAAAAAAAGCAGCAGCAGCAAGGTCCACAGGTCCCCTGATTTTAGCCATGACGTAGAAAAGCTCCACACAGACCCTCCTCCCTTCCGCTCTGGCACAGAGTCCCGTTGTCCTTTCAAAGGCGGTGTCAGAAACCCTGTGGTGAAATTCAGCCTTTGGATTCCAGAAATTTGGAGTGTTCTTGGTGGGAAAAATCCACACACACAAAGCAACATTTGGAGATCCCTGTGGTGAGTTGGGAGGTGGGGAGGGCATGCAGTGTGGGAAGGTTGGAAGGGAAAGCGCCGGTGTACATCCTCCCTCTTCTTCCCAGGGCTCTGAGTGTCAGGGCTGAGAGGAGATGACACCCCGGCAGAGGAGGAGGCAGGGTGCTGGGGGCAGGGCATGGACTTTGAGGTCTGTGCTGAGCTTTACAGTTTGCAAACACTTTCACGTTATCTCGTGAGTCCATGGCTCCATAGCCGTTTTAGTCACAGACATTGACTTTCACAGTGGCTAAATAAATTTCCCAAGACCACATGGTTGAAAAAAAAAAAAAAAAAAAAAGAGTAGAGACACACCCAAATCCAAAAATTTTGTGCTGGAAGGCTTTCATGCCATAAAACATTTCCATCTCTGTTTATCGCTGAGGCCACAAGTTCTACTACTCTAATTTCTTTGGAAGCTTAATTGATTTTTTCCCCTCCCTAGGACATCTGCACTTAAATTCTTTAGGAAGTATTATGCCTGAGTGTGGCTAACTTCCTACCTAAGAGCAGCTTCTATAAGAAGGAGCTTCTCAGCAGGCAAGGAGAGAGAGGGCTGGAGAAAGGCCAGGCATGGCGAGCAATTGTGGGCCACCCAAGGGCCTGGACTCTCAGGGTGGTGATAACATGGTGGTAGAGGTTTGGGGAGATGTCCAGAAACAGCAGCCCTGGAGGCCACTGCAAGGGAAAACAGGAGGAAGGCAATAGGTCAAGTTCCTTCTTCAAACCAAGCCAACTAATGCCTGTCCAGGTCCCTTCATGTAGCTCCAGCATTCATTTGGTGCAGAATTCAAAACACTGAATTCCTTGGAGCCATTATTGAGGCTTGAAAGTTTGGAAGCTCTGTGTTAGCAGCTTTTAGGGACAGTTCAGCCAGAAGTGGATGTGTTCCCTACAGACATGAAATTCAAGAAACTGCATTGTTTCCTAATGGGATCACTGGTTATGGACTCATGGAGCTGAAGAAGTCTCCACAGTGGGAGAGAAACTGAGAGGTCCTGCATCCAGCTGGTGAGACCCAGTGCAGTAGGGACTGGTCCAACACCACCTGGTGAGTTAGGTTGTTACAATCAAATGCACTTGCAAAATCCTAATGGAGAAGCAGGGGGTGGAGGTAATACAAGGATGGAAAATATTTTGTCAAGCATCAGATTATGACAAAGCTCTTCCTAAAAGTTAACAATAGGATGACTGAAAGGGGCCTACGATATATTTTATATATTTGGTGGTGGCACTGGCATTTGAGTATTTCTAGTTTGCTTTTATTATCTAGATGATGAACAGTAACAACAGCAGCAGCAGCAGCAGCAATAAACTCTTACACAAAATTCATCTCTAAATGCCAAAGCAGTTTGTTTCTCTAAATATAGCACACAAAAATAGAGAGGCGTTACATAAAGTAACTCGCTATTAATTGTCACTTGTGCTTCCCAGTCAGGTAAGGGCAGCACAGTTCAGATGAAAGCCTCCACTGGCTGCTTGTTCTCTGCTCAGCTCTTGGCCACAGACACCTGCCCTGCCTTGTGATTAGGACACCTTCCTCTGACAAGGGCAGAGATCTCCAAACTCACTGACAGCTCCTTTCCATGCACAGGGAGGCAGAAGGGGCTTGCAGGTTTCCACTCAGCCTATTTCAAGTCTGGCCTAAGCAGCTCCTTTGCCTGTGGAGCCAGGTCTGACCCATGGCCTGTGGTGGGAAGGCCACACCAGATGCAGATATAGGATGGGAGCTGCGGCTCCATCTTCTCATTCTCTTGCAGAAGAGGATGTGTGTGGTGCTCCTTGACTTAGCAGCTGCTCTCAGGAATTTTATTTATCATGGCTTTTTTCCTAAACAGAATTTCTGTCCATTTAGTTCACAGGATGTTGATGGGTTTCACTTTCTTTTGGGTTCCTTTCCACTCAATGAGGGTCCAGGCCTTCCCCCTTCCCAGCATAGTCCAGCCTGCCTGGACACTCTTTCATGGGCCTCTGGGGCAAGAGGATGAGTCCCTAGTGCTGTCTGTCTGCTCTGTTCATGTCCAATTCAGTAGACATTCATTGAAGAGCCACCCTGGGAGGATCCACCTAAAAGAGCAGCTTGCATACGTGCAGGGCTACATAGGGTTCAAAGGCCTTTCATGCTCATTAACTGCTTATTTGTCCTAGAAGGATGCCTAAGCCCAAAGTCTTGCTATATAACATGAAGACAAGATTTTCATGAGATTCCTGTAACCAATGAAGAATAAAGCTTTCAGTAATCATGTGGATCTAATGGTTTAAGTGTTACTTATGGGTGACAGGTGATAGGTTATGAGGATTAGACAAGAGCTGTTTGTAAAATGTCTACAAGGTACAGTGACAGGCTCTGGTCAGATATTTTGATCATTCTACAGTGCTTGAAAGTGTTTGTAAGAATTGTATGTGCATCTGTATCTAACAGAATCTGCTTATATCTTCAGAAAACTTTGTCATAAATTTGAATTACTCAGTGTCTGATCTTCAGATACTTTAAGTAGCACATTTGAGAATGGGAATGTTGATTACGGTGTTTATAAGGAAATAGATGAATATTCCATTAATAACTATGAAAATCTGCTAAAGCTTAGACTAAGCTGAATATATTTAGTTATAATAAAATTGGGTGAACACATTCCAACTTCAGCCTGATTAAGGGAAAGGGTGTAGGGGTGAGACAGGTGGAGCTCGAAAAGGAATAGTGAGAGTTTGGCCAATGGGAAGGGAGGCTGTGCCAGACAGGAATGTGTGGGCTGGTGACAACTAAGGGCAAAGTGCTGGACCCCTCAGAGTTGGGCAATGAATACAGAGGGGCTGAGGTTCATCTGTTGCCTTCAGCTCTGCAGGCTACATCTCAGGGTGTTTCCTGTGAAAGTTCCAAAAGAAAGCTGAATGGTCTACTTGGGGAAATCTGTGGTTCATGCTGGAATGCTGGACATACCACATTATTGGAAAGATGCACACTGAATGACCGACAAAATGAAACTCAACTTTCCAAATGCTAGTAATGAGAGAAGATTCAGTTCTAATGACCAGTTGTTTCCCAAAAGAATGTCAGCTCGATTCATAATGAATGCATTCTAACCATGACAGCCAGTCAGGGCACAAAAAACAGAGCATCCCCAATCCCAGGAAACAGCTCTCTGGAATCTGTGAGCTCTAGAACCTAGATTGAAGAAACTCTGACACCCCTGCCCCATGACCAGCCAAGACTAAGAGTTCTAGGAAGACTGAGGCCACAGAAGGCAGGGGCCTGCCCCCTTTCCAGGAGGTCCCTGACCCATGTGGGGTCATGGTCAGGGCATGAGTGATGCGATTGCTGGAGGGAAACTGGCTCCTGGCTCCAGGTAGAACGTAACCAGTTGGAGCCTCATAGGAGGTCCCTGGCACAGGTCAGCCCATCAAACCAGGTAAGTCCTTGGGAGTCTGAACAGGGACAGGAGACTGTTCTATGCTTTGGTGAGGATCAGGAAGACATTAGAATGTGGTGCTAGGAACTTACCTTTGGAGTTGAACAAACATGGCTTTATATCTCCACTTTGCTATCAACTGAGTGGCTTTGAGTAGGTGGCTTCATTTCTTAGATCTTCAGTTTCTTCATCTTCACCTGTAAAATGTTTTTAAAAAATATTTTAGGCTGTTGAGGGCAGTAAATTAGATCATGTACCTAAAGCACCCAGCACTGTGATAGACTCATTGGTACTTATTACATAGTGGGATAGTACCCTGGCTATGATGCCCTTGTGAGGGGGAGCTATACGGGAGGCCCAGGAGGGAGCTCTGAGTTAAAGATAAGTCCAGATCCTAGACTTCTGGCAACCCCCAAAGCCCCCTCCTGAACACGTTGGGGTGTGATGGGGGTGGGTCAAAGTGTGAAACCTCTGTTCCTGCTCTGTCTGCCCCAGATTCTCTCAAAGAGCACAGAATTGAAGGATAGCACTGGACCAAGTGTCAGGAGAATTGAGATGGGCTCTGCTACTCCCTGGCTGGGTGACCCTGGACAAGTCCTTCAACCTATTGAGGCCTGGGCTTCTCCATTTGTACATTGGAACAAGGTCATCTGCTCTGTGTGTCACAGGATGAACTCCAGCCTTATTAGCCTGGCATTTGAGAACCTTCCATCATACTCCCTCACCACATCTCCCATGAGTCCTCTTCATGCCCACATGGTTCTGCCACACCAAACTCTTCTGGGCACTTCTTTCGCCCCTAGACAGAATGTTCTTGCCCAAGTCTCTGTATATCTAAAGCCCATATTCTTTGGCATCCCCTGCAGCATCTAGCACAGGGTCTTGCATAAAGCAGATCATTTTTTTCTCAGTTAGGATTAGGTTTGATTACATGGGACAGGAAAACAAAAATAATAGTTGCTTAGCAAGTTAGAAGTGATTTTTCTCTTATGCCAAAGAAGCCCAAAGGGAGGACAGCCCAGGACTGGGAAGGTGGCTCCTTGTGCTGGGGACCCATGGTCCCTCGGTCTTGCCACACCAGCACTCTTGGCACCTTACCTCATAGTCCGATATGGCTGCCTGGGTTTCAGACGTCTTATTCTCATTCAGCCAGCAGAGGATGAAGAGGGCTAAGCATGTATTCTCTTCCTTGAGGGAGGCTTCCTAAATGACACTTCTGCTTATAGCTTTTTGGCTAGAACTTAGTCACATGGTCATTATCTAGCTGCAAAGGAGGCTGGGAATGCAGTTTTTAACTGGGCATATTGCCATCCCTTCTTTCCTTCTTTTTTTGAGACAGGGATCTCCCTATGTTGCCCAGGCTGCTATCCAACCCCTAGGCTCAAGCAGTCTACCCACTTTGGCCTTCCAAAGAGTTGGGATTTCAGGGGTGAGCCTGAGCCTCCATGCCTGGCCATATTGCCATTTCTAATAAGATTGATAGGGGAGAGTGGGAGGATGGATATTGGCAACCCATATAGTTGCCTCTGCCACAGTTACTGAAAGAACAAAAAATATAAAAACTCACTATGAAGTTTAAAGCCCTATCTGATATATGAGATTATTATTACAAAACACTTAACTCATTTTAGATGATTAATTGTCCTGATTTTTAGGCTAAAAACAGCCCAATTCTTCTTGACCTCTAGTGGAAATATGATGACATGTTTTTGATTTTTTGTAGAGGCAGTCTCACTATGTTGGCCATGCTGGTCTTGAACTCCTGGCTCAAGCAATCCTCCTGTCTCAACCTCCCAAAGTGCTCGGATTACAGACATGCATGAGCCACCACGCCCAGTCAACATATTCTTGCCATATTTTACTACTGAGGGAACTGAACGCCAGTGAGGCTAAGTGATGTGCCCATGACGGCATAGCTGATTGGTGGAGAAGTCAGAACTGGAGTGTGAGTTTCTGTACTCCATCAGGGCTTCTTCCTCCATGAGCAGCTCATTCAGGTTCTGCTGTCACCTGGAGGCTCTGAATTCTGTGCATCTCCTAACCCTGCATGAGGGCCCTGCTCCGCCAGCACCCCTGGAGGCAGATCCAGGTCTCCTTATTGTCAGCCACATTCCTGCCAGCAGGTAGTTCAGAAACCTTCCATCTGAAGAGAGGGAAACATGAAGAAATAGAGGAGCATGCTATTAAACTAATGAGGCCTTTTTGCTAAGAGCAAACAATCTCTTCCTTTCCTTGGTACCCAGAATCTGCAGGGCCCTGAATTAGGCACTGAAGGGAGATCCAGGGAAGCATGAGGAATGGTCACTGCCCTTGAGGGTCTGGATGTATAGGTTCATTCTACCTTTCATTCATTTATTCAAGAATTGTTTCTTGAGCCTCTACTAGCGGCAGGCACTGGGCCTGGCACTGGGTTTAGAGCAAGAATCATGGCACTGGTATACAACAGTAAACTGCAGTATGGTTCTTGCTCTAAAATTGCTTATAGTCTAGTGGGGGACAGAGGCAAGTAAATAGGCAACTACAAAATGGAATGAAGATTGCAATGATGGGGAGGCGGTGGGTACTCTGGGTATAGACTGGGGTAGGTGGGCAAGGCTGAGTGGGTGAGATATCACTGCAGTAGAGACCCGAAGACTGAGTACATGTAAGCTAAGCATGCACCATGAGGGGTGTGGTGGGTGGGATGGAAGCGTAGAGAATGGCGTAGAGAATAGCATTTTACAGTTTACAGGTGGAGAGAATGTGCAGGAGCACGCATAACCTTCTGAATAGACTGCAGGCAGGCCTGGGGGATGGTGGTGGTGAAGATGGGGAATGTTGAGGAACACAACCAGAAAGGTAGGCAGGGGCCAGTAACTGAAGGACTTTGAAAGGCCTATTGGAGAGTTTCTGTGTTATCTCAAGTGAGATAACAGGCTTGAAGCAGATTTGTATGTTAGAGTCCTCTGGTCTCAGGGTAGACAGTGGATGAAAGCAAGCAGGACCAGATTCAGAGGGGTCAGTAAGGAGCTGTTGCAGTGATGGTGGCTTGAACCAGGAGAGAGCCGCAAGAGGTGCAGAGAAGTTGAGGAATTTGAGAGATCTTTAAACGGTACAACTAACAGATTTGGTGCCTGGGCCAGAAGTAGAAAATGAGGAAGATGGAGGAAACCAACATTTATGAAGAAACAAAGACAGAGGCTAACAAACAAAAGCAATAGCCATTCTCTAGGAAGAAAATGGTGGCACGACCATGTGTTTTGAGCAAGGAACAATTGCTGTGGGCTAGAGAGAGTTTGAAGGACTTCCTAGAAGAGTTGGGATTGGAGCTGGGTGTTAGATATGGGTAGGATTTTGGTGGGTAGAGAGGACATTCCAGGCTAAACAATGATGCAAGTTAAAGTTCTGAGGCAGAATAGTGTGTGATTTGTTTAGCATGGTTTGGTCATGGTGTTCTTGGGAGACTCCCAAAGAGCTGATTCTCCAGGGGGTGCTACTAAAACTCTTATTGAAAGGAAGGACTGCGGAGATGAATCTCCTCACTCTCCCAGAATGGGAGACCCCTGTGCTACCTATGTAGGAACCTCAAGGGGTCTGTGGACCACTAGACAGCCCAGCATACCTGAAACCTCACAGATACTGGCTTCCACCATGACAAAGATGAAAAGTCCCTCTTTCCCAAAATCGATACTTTTATTCTCATAGGCCTCCTGCTGTGCCCCACTCCCCACGTTGAGAGCTGCTGTCCCAGGTGTTGCTTCACTACATCTAGGCTCCTGTGGAGCCCTGCCTGCCAGGACGCACTGGTGAGCAAGGCCTGCAAAGCCATCAGGGAGACTACATGAATCCAAGGCCGTGGAAAACTTAGGTTTGGATACTCTCTCTGCTCCTTCCTGGCTGCGTGACTCAACCTGAGAGGTTGAGTAATTATTCTAGGGTCACGCAGTCAGGAAGGAGCAGAGAGAGTATTCAAACCTGAGTCTGTCTGACAGCAAAGCCTGTTTTCTCCATCTCTCCAGGTACCTAAGCCAGGTGAGGGTTTAACTTCCTTTCTTGAATGAAGGTTCCAATTCCTAGGTAGGAAAGCACAGTGAGTAGGGAAATATTTACATGGAGGCCACACACCACAGCCCTTTCCCAACCTGCTCTTGTGTGATCCTTTTGAGGGTTTTTTGTTTTGTGGGTTCTTTGGGTTTTTTTTTTTGTAGAGTCTCACTCTGTCGCCCAGGCTGGAGTGGTGTGATCTCAGCTCACTGCAACCTCCACCTCCCGGGTTCAAGTGATTCTCCTGCCTCAGCTTCCTGAGTAGCTAGGATTATAGGTGCCCACTACCATGCCCAAATAATTTGTATTTTTAGTAGAGACAGGGTTTCACCATGTTGGCCAGGCTGGTCTTGAACTCCTGACCTCAAGTGATCCCTCTGGCTCAGCCTCCCAAAGTGCTGGGATTAACGGACATGAGCCACTGCGCCTGGCCTGGAGTCTTTTATAGACGGGAAAACCGAGGTCTGAACACTAGCGAGGGCTCCCCATGCCACCATGCTACCTCTCTATTTTCTCAGCCCCTTCTGCAGGCCCCATGCCATAAGAACATGGCTCCTAAGGTTCAGGCCTATGGCCCCAGTTAGGTGGTGCCTCTACTCTGCTCCCCTACGCCCCCGCCTACTATTTGAAGGCCAAAACTACTCAGCTTAGATTCAGGTTGAATGAGTCATCAAGGGTAAAACAAAGAAGAGAATAAAACAAAGAAGACCTACTCCCTTTTGGATGAAATGAACCCACCCACCTTTTGACTTCTTTTTGTTCTGGAATGATGGCAGCATGCCGTGAATCATCACACTCACAGGGACTACTTTGTATTTTTTCTTGAAAATGAAGAGACAATACACCAATAAATTAACTGAAAATGGCTCGTGAAAGGAGGGAAGAATGACCTCCAGCACATCAGGGCAGAGTCAGGGCCACAAGAAGGTGCAAGAGCGGGAGGGAACCACAACGCCTTGGCAGAGAGGAGAGCAAGTGGGGGCCATGCCACAAAGTTCTTCAAGGGCAATCAATGGTGAAAACTGAAGGAGTCCTGTCCGTCCCCAAGTCTGCTTGAGTTAAAGCCCTGCACCCTCACAAGCAGCTGGAGGGAAGGGAGGAAAGATATTTTCAAAAGAGCCATCATGTGTGGGGTGTGGGAATGAAAAACGCTATGTCTAACACAGAGAGCCTCTCCAAGCCACGCTGTCTGCCTCCGGGCAAATGAGGCAATGGAAGTGAGACAGAAGACTCTTGGAGCCAGCTATCAGCACCGCGTTTCTGTCAGGAGGAATGAGCTGAGAAGGTCTGAATCTTCTCCCGCCTGTTCTGCAAATGTGGGATAATTGCACAATGGCTGGCGCTCACAGCGTGGCTCCGGTATTATCCAGGACTCTGGTTCTTGGTGATGGGAAACCGGACAAAATTGGAAGCCAGACGAGCTAGGGCTGGATCGTCTGGAGGAAAACATCCACTTCTCTCAGACTGTTTCCTCTGAGGAAACAGATGATTGCTACCAGCTACCTTAGAGGTTGGGAGGATGAAATGAGGTAATGCTTGTGGAGCTGTTCTGTAAACTGTAAAATGCTATGCAAATGCTGCTTGTTAACGTGTTTACACATGTGGGTGAGTTAACGAGGTCTGACAGACTGGACGTCAAACTCAGAGTCCAAGGCAATAGGGGCATTATGTTCCGTGCCTTAGCCTCTGGAAAACATGATGAAATTGGAAATGCATTTATTGAAAAATGAAAAGTTCTCTGCAGAGCTTCCTGTCCTTTCCAGTGAATTCCAGGCTTCCCATGGCGCTTTCAGGGCTACCCCCGGAAGCTGTTGGGGAAAGCTGACTTCCATTCAGGTTGCTATGAAACTCCATTTTTGGTTCTGCTCTGTGACCATCTTCATTTCAGTCACTTACACCATTATGAGGACTGAAAAGACTCTTGGCAGAAAAGTAGTTTTTTGTTTCATAGCATTAGAGTTTGATATATAATATCATTTTTGAACAGAAAAAGTGCACAGAGGAGTTCATAAAGGGTGGTATTTTTGAGCTGAAAGGGACTTGGAAGACTGTCTAGTTCAACCCTGCGATTTTTTCAGGTGAGGAACTGAGGCCCAGGCAGAAGGACTGGTTTTCTCCAGATCTCACACATGAGCTAGTGAGCCAGGATTAAAATCCCCAGAGGTCTGACTCTGATTCCTGTGCTCCTTCCCTTACCCCAGGGTCAAAAGCTCAGATGCTTTCAGAGTCCAGACGAGTGACGGGGAGGGCACTGGTGGGTAGGAAGGTAGGGAGTTGTAGGATGTTCAGTTCTGTTTATGTTTATCCTGTTAGAGTTTTAATGAGCTACTTGAATGTTAAATTTATGTCAGTCATCAAATCTGGGAAGTTTTCAGCCATTGTTTTTTCAAATTTTTTTTCTATACTAATCTCTTTCTCCTTGCCTTTAAGGACTCCAATGACTTGAACGTTAGACTATTTGGTATTGTCCCACAGATCCCTGAGGCTCTAGTCATTATTTTTCAAACACTTTTTTATCTTTCAGATTAGCTAATTTCTGTTGATCTACCTTCTAGTCTACTGACACTACCTCTGTCATTTGCATTCTGGTATTGGGCCCATCCAGTGAATTTATTTTAGATATTGTGTTTCTCAGTTCTAATATTTCCACTTGGTTCTTGTTTTTATGTAATTTCTCTTGCTTGACTGAGAACTTCTGTTTTTCCATTCATTGTAAGAGCATTCACCTTTATGTCACACAGGATGATTATTATAGATTCTTTAAAGCATTCTTTTCTAATTCCAACATTGTCTTATCTTTTCCCTTGACAACTCGTCATGTTTTCCTGGTTCTTATCATGCTGGGTAGTTTTCAACTGTATACTGGACATTTCATGTAGTATATTATGAGACTCTGGTCTTGTTAAAATCATAAAGCATGTTGAGTTTTGTTTTGTTTTGGCAGGCAATTCACCCCATTAAGTTCAACAGCAAGTTCTGTCTCACCTTCTGTAGGCAGTGGTTTCAATGTCAGCTCAGCTTCCAAAGCCTTTGTTTTGCTGTTTGGGTATGTTCCACACAGGCACATCTTGCAGGTGAGCTCAGGACTTGTGTTGGCTCCTACATGGAATCCCTTTCTCCTGCTCTTTCCTCTGAGAGATTTCCCTCTTGCAAGAAAAGGACCAGCCTCTTTTCCTGGTCCTCTGGCTAGAAGGATGAATTGCTCTCGGCACTGAAGTGGCTGATGATGCCACAAAGTTTCATGCCACTTGGCCAGACCTTAGAGCAAAGTGCAAGAGGAAAAATGTGAGGACTCACATGATACTCTTGACTTAACAGGGACCTCTTTTCTGAACTTCTCTACCCAGAGGGGCACGTATGCTCTTGAGATTTTAGTGCTCAAGCTGCTGCCAAGGTGGTGGCGGTGCAGTTTGGGGGCTGCATCTGACCGTGGGGCAGAGCTGAGAGAGAAAAAAAAGACAACGATTTTCCCCCCACTTTCTGTCTTGCAGGGGCCCCCTTTCCAGATTATCTATCCAAAAAGATGGGCCATTTCTTGGGGTTGTTGATGTCTATGACAGGACATGGAGGTTTCAGGATTCAGCTCACTCTTGGGTCAAAGACAGGAGGAAACAAATTCCAGGAAATTCACCATCTCCATATTGGTCATTCATCGACTTTTGACTTCTCCTCACAATCTAGCTGCTTTTAGAGGACATTTCAGAGACCTAAGTTAATTGCTTTTTTGTATTTTGTTAAGAGTCTTTGGTTGTAATCAGTGAGGGAGATAGTGTGCAATGCATGCCTTTCACGTGGTTGGAACTAGCAGTTGAGCAAAGCACTTGGAATTCATCTTTTTTGGTTAGTGCTGCCCCAGGACTTTCATGGACAGAATCCCAAAATAGAACCTGTATTTGGGAATCCCATATTCCCTGGGCCGGTGGTGGCAGGTCTGAGGAGTCTGTGGCTTCAAGTTTTCTACCTTATTTGGGTAGACGCTTGAAACAATGCTCATTCAACAAAGACGTACTGGGTGCCCACCATACGCTATGTCCTGGAGATACAAAAATGACTAAGACATGGTGCCCACCCTCAAGGAGCTCATAGGTGAGTGGAATAAAGGGATTTGGAGTAAAAATTTAGGATCTAAGCTTGAAAGCTTCTTTCCCAAGGCATCCCGTGGGTCCCAGAACCACAGCACATTGTCAGAGAGCATTTCCTAGCCTGATTCCTAGCCTGATTATGGAGTTTTGCCTTTCTAGAAACGTCTATCATTGCTTCTGTCCTCTGAGAGGAACCAACAGCAAAGCACTGTATATTCAAAAACAGCCTGTAAAGTGCTCCTTTTGTTTTGTGAACTCTACAAATACCTAGATTACCTGTGAGTAATAGTCTTCTTGCCTATTAAACATACACTTAGAGAACACAGTCTGGTTTGGGGCTGGAGAACTAAAAAGGGAGGTGTAGACAATGGAGAGTGTTCAGACAGTGCTTTTAGTAGATGGCATCTGATATTTAAAAATAAAGAGTGGGGGAGTTGGGGGCCATCTGGCAAGGAGATAATCCTTCATAAAGCAGATTAACCATACCTTTGTCTTAGTTCACACCACTGTAACAAATTACCATAGACAGGGTAGCTTAACCTACAAACATTTATTTCTCATAGTTCTGGAGGCTAGAAATCTGAGATCAGGGTGCTAGTAGGAGCAGGTCCCAGCGAGGGTCTCCACCAACTTTTGTTATATTCTCACATAGTGGACAGAGAGCTTAAAAAGCTGTCTGGTACCTCTTCTTATAGAGGCACCAATCCAATTCATGCAGGCTCCACCCTCATGACCTAATCACCTCAAAAGGCCCCACCGCCTAATACCATCACACTGAGGATTCAATTCCAACATGTGAATTTTGGGGGAACATAAACATTCAGTCCATAACACTCCCCAGTCCACCTGTGCTGCCTTTTATCTTTGAAAGCACTTACTTTCTCTTTCTGCATTGATGTAATGCCAGAGCATTGGATCTGGGAAATGAGGTAGAAGGTGGGAGGGAAGAATTGGGGTTCAGCCATTTAGCTACCATAAGTAGGTGCCATGTGCCAGCAAGGGCACCCTGTACATGAGTTAGCTTACCACACTCACAGCAATCAGCAGGCCTGTGTGATAAGTGCTGTGTTTCCTTTATGGTAGATGAGGAGACCAAGACTCAGAAGTGACGTGATTTTCTCCAGGTATTAGCTGGCAAATTGTAGACTAGAATCCAGGTTTTGGCCAGGCATGGTGGCTCACACCTGTAATCCCAGAACTTTGGGAGGCTGAGGCAGGTGGATCATGAAGTCAGGAGTTTGAGACCATCCTGGCCAACATGGTGAAACCCCGTCTTTTAAAATAATAATAATAATAATAATAATAGAGAATCCAGGTTTCATGAGTGTGGGTTTTGTTGATCTAGTTTACTTACTGTGCCAGCCTGTAAGACTTTGGGGTCTGAATGTGTACCTCTTCATACCACTAGAGCCCCAGCAGTCTTCTAAGTGACACATGAGCCATACTGGGGAGGAGTTTGGGGAAAGGAGATCTTACTTTTGACACCAGAGTCTTGGGAGCTCATGAGAGAAGAAGATGCCTGCTGGGAAGCCAGATCCTAGGTTCTCCAGACCTATATCTCCTTGGAGTATAATTCAATCAAGTGCTTATTCCCCTCTTTAAAAAAACTAAAATGATGCAGAAACTAAACAAAGGAAGAAAACACAAGGGAAGGCAGGGATTGTTTTCCAGGACATTTTCATCTGACCAGGAGGGTTAAGTTGGGGACAGAGGACTGATGGGGCTCCATCAGAGGCAGCCCAAGAGAGAAGAGTCATCTCTTCTATCCCCACCTGTCCTCGGTGCTGGCTCTGACCCAAGGAGAGCAGGGGACTTTGACATGGGAGGCTTCTCTCCTTCCTGAGTGGTCAGTGAGGGGCAGCTTCTCCTCCTACTCCAGGAGAGTTTAGGGAACCTGCATGTTGCATTCCAGAGCAGTCAGGGCTTCTCCTTGCCAGTCTCCTACCTTCCCTTTCTGGCTCCTTTTCTCCCACCTCCTGATGTCCTCTTTCTCTTTTAATAGCAGGGAGAACTACCAAATGAACCTTGATGGAGCCTGACTGTGCCAGGCAATGTGCCAAGCACTTTGTGTTCATTTGTTTCTAGAAGAGGGCTTGGTATACTGTAGGTGCTCAATAAGTGTTAGCTCTTACCTTTAGTGTCTCCATGTCCTTCGTTCCACTGATCTCCAGGCACAAGTCAGCAGGCGATGGCTCAGTTTCACAACTACTGCAGAGAGGAGGCAAGAACAAGGTCAAGTGGTGGGGGGAGCAGAAATGAGACTGGCATTAGGGCTAATCACACACAGTTCTCTTTTGAGGCCCTATTTCCATGAGAAGGAAACTGTGGCAAACCCAGACACTGACAGCTTAGCTGGGAACTGAAGATGATAATATACGGGAGCCCATGGTAACTGAGGGCTTGCGCAGCATCTTTTGGCACCAACCTGCACCCAAAGAGCATCCTCAAAAGTTGTCTCATACTTGCCCTGAGCGGCTCTTTCATGCCATTAGCATGCTCTGTGCCAGACGTGACTAATTTTTTAAATCTCCGACATTCTCAATCAGTCATGAGCTAATTCTGTAAGGATGTTAGCGTAAGTACACTCAAATTGTATTCTTCTGCAAAGAGAAAGGAAGATTGCCTGAGACAACTTGTCCCCCATCAGACAAGTAAGATCCCAGCCACAACCTTTGAAGCCTTGTGACATCAATAGATTTTCTGGAGTGGCATCAAGTCCTTTTGATTTTTCTGCATGTCGTATTTTGAACGCCACATTCTTCCCTCCTTTCCACTGCCACTGCCCTGGCTGGGTCCTCAACACATTGCCATAAACTCTCACCAGGCTCTCTGCCACCAATCTAAACAAAACCAAACACTACTAATCATGGATCTTCATGGCACATTTGCTTTTGTTGGCCCCAAAAGCCTCCAGTGACTTTCCATTCCCCCATTGGAAAAGTCTAGACTCGGCGATCAAAACTTCCACCATTGATTGCTTTTCCAAACATCTCCCCTATTTCCGGTTGTGAATACCATGTGGCTTACTTATTATCTCTGGTTTACTATTATCTGCTTTACTTATTATTGCTACATGAATATGTCTAGACCCTTCTGACCTTCCCACCTTTACCCATGCCTTTTCAGCTCTCTTCTTCTCATTCCTCACCACTGATGGACAGACATCCATCCTTCTGGTCACCTGGACTCTAGATAATTTCCCTCCTCCTTAGCAATTCCACCTTTGATTGTGTACACTCCTCATGCTGTATTGTTAACTGTCTTTCTATGTCTATAATTTGCTTTTGTGTTGTAGACATCATCGCGGCACACTGCCATGCTTTCTCACAGAATGTTACTTAGTATTCTATTATTCAATCTACTAGAGCTTTGCAATTTCATAAAGATAACTTTGTCATTACAAATGTTTCCAGTGGGGATTTAGGGCCCTTGAGATGGGGCAAGGAAAGGAGATAGAGGGTGTGTGTGTGTTTTTTAAAGCTTTTTGTTCTTCCTGTGCAAATTATATAACTTCTAATTATTTCCAATGTTAAGGAAATAGTCCCTCTTAACCCTTTTAAATTATTCAAACATTAAAATGATTCACTAGGTTTAAAAACTGCTCTGACCCTTCCAAAAATGTAAAAAAGAAGAAAGAAAACCCAAATATTGACTCTTTTGGAGGAAAAATAAGCTGGCTGTGGTTTTATTTCTCCAATATTCTCAAAGAACTGGGAATGCACCACAAAATGGCAGTGCTTGTTTTTGTGACTTTGGGAGCAAGTAATGAGATGAAAGAAAGTCTTAGGAAACAATTAAATTCTGAAATCAAAGTGTCATTCATGGGCCAGAAGTGAAGCATTTGCCTTTGACTGAAACACACTGTCAATGCCACCCGAGTGTGTACACCTCACCTCTGCCTAATTCCATTCTCTCTACCAAGCTCTTCTTGGGCAGAAGTCACGGAGCCATAGGTGGCACCACTGAGCACTCCTCTTGTGAAGGAGACTTTGGGTTTAATCTCTGCCAGAGGGATTCAAATGCTGCTTTCCTAAGGAGGAGAGCAGGTTTTCTTTGCTTGACTGTATTTCAACACCTCTGGCAGAATGATTCCAGCCAGCCAGTATGCTTTTTTGCTTCCCAGCTTCTCATAGTGCCCTAGATCTTGCATCCTTCCAGTCCTCAACATTTACTTCCCTCTTTACCCACTGTAATTTGCTTCTGTGTTGTAGACATCATCACGACACAGTGCCATGCTTTCTCATGGAATAGATACACAAATATTGATGATATTTTCTGTTGCTATGTAATTACCAAAACTTATTAATTTAAAACAGTACAAGGTGGGGTGCGGTGGCTCATGCTTGTAATCCCAGCATTTTGGGAGGCCAAGGTGGCTGGATCACCTGAGGTCAGGAGTTTGAGACCAGCCTGGCCAACACAGTGAAACCCGGTCTCTACTAAAAATACAAAAATTAGCTGGGCATGGTCATGCATGCCTGTAGTCCCAGCTACACAGGAGGCTGAAGCAGGAGAATCACTTGAACCTGGGGGTAGAGGTTGCATTAAGCTGAGATCGCACCATTGTACTCCATCCTGGGTGACAGAGTGAGAGAGACTCCATCTCCAAACAAACAAAGAAACAAACAAAAACACAGGCACAAATTTATTATCTCATGGTACCAGCTGGCTCCTCTGCTCAGGGTCTCACTAGGCTCAAAGCCCTTTTTGTTCTGTGTCCCTGTCTACCACTGCCATCATCCTATATGCCCCTCTCTGTGGCACTTTGTGCTTCACAGCTCAAGGTCATATTATCTGCATTTGGTTTTGAGACAATCATAACCTTATGACCACTTTCTCCATTCTTCTCTGCTAGCTGAGTTTCACGAGACATAAGACATAGGCCATGCCCTCACAATTCTATACTCAGGCATCTTCCAGAATCACACATTCCTTAATGCAGTGAAGAATTGATGCTCATGAGTGACATCCTACATTGAAATGAAGAGACACAGCCAGGCGTGATGGCTCACGCTTGTGATCCCAGTACTTTGGGAGGCCGAGGCAGATGGATCACTTGAGATCAGGAGTTTGAGGCCAGTCTGGCCAATATGGTGAAACCTCTAATACAAAAATTAGCTGGGCATGGTGGTGGGCGCCTGTAATCCCAGCTGCTCGGGAGGCTGAGGCAGGAGAATCACCTGAACCTGGGAGGCAGAGGTTGCAGTGAGCCGAGATCGCCCCAGCATGGGTGACAAGAGTGAAACTCTGTCTCAAAAAAAAGAGAGAGACAGTCAGCTTGGGGATAGTAAATGTTCTGTTTAGAAATGTATTTCTAGGCCAAGCATGGTGGCTCATGCCTGTAATTCCAGCACTTTGGGAGGCCGAGGTGGGTGGATCATGAGGTCAGGAGTTCAAGACCAGCCTGACCAACATGGTGAAATCCCCTCTCTAATAAAAATACAAAAATTAGCTGGGTGTGGTGGTATGTTCCTGTAATCCCATCTACTTAGGAGGCTGAGGCAGAAGAATCACTTGAACCCGGGAGGTGGAGGTTGTAGTGAGCCAAGATCGTGTCACTGCCCTCCAGCCTGGGCGACAGAACGAGACTCTGTCTAAAAAAAAAAAGAAAGAAAGAAAGAAATGCATTTCTAAAGCTCACCTTGTAGGGTTTCTTGTCCTGTATCTTTAAAAAAAGTAAATTAAAAATGCTGAATATTAGGCTGAGGATTTTCTCTTGAAAGAGACACAGAGTCATGGTCAAGAGATTGGGAATTTCATGGCTTAAGAGGATTCTCTCAGAAGACTTTCTAGAAATAACTTCAATAAGCTCCAATAATCTGCAACCTATTTTTCTTTCTTTAAAACAAACAAAATTAGTTATGCAATTAAAATTTGGAAAATGCAGAAAGCTTAAAGGAAATAAACATTTCCTGTAATCTCACCATCCACTGAAAACCATGGTTAACATGACACAGGAGTGGGCTTGGGTTGGAAAACAAATAGGAAGAGAGTTCTACCTCTGGAAAGCGTTGCTGCCTCCCTTCCACACTTTATGGCACATATTAGCTTAGTGACACTGTAGGGAGAAGCACAAGTTAAAGACAGCTTAATTTGGCAAGATTTACTGCCTAGCTAGGGGCTAAAAAGATGAGTGGGGTAGAAGCAATGGTTTCCACAGCACCCCCAAGATGAGGGGTATCACTTGTGCAAATTTAGCACCAGGGAGCAGGGCCAGGCCAGAACTTCATCTCAACCTTTATCAAGCCCTCAGTATACCTTCCAACCCAGAAAAACAATAAAAATGTTAATTTTTGAAATCACTAATAAAATATTAAATACAATGTCAATATTTATTTTAAACCAAATTGCCCTGAGAGCACAGTTGTTTCTAATGACTTCCTCTTCCCTGATCCTCTATTTTTCTCCCCAGTCTTATCTTTCTGGACTTTTTTGCTGCAGTTGGTGAGCATGGAAGGGCTGAAACCACTATTATCACCACTATCACTGCCGTCCCTTTTGCATGTGAACACCCCGCTGCATCCTGCACCTTGCCTCTTCCTTTATACTTCCTGCTTTGGATGAGGTCCCAAGTATCATCCTCAGCCTGGGATCTTCAGGCTCCTAGAAGACATTTCCTCTTACTGACCCACTGACACATGCAATTGCAGCCCAAAGTTGAACTGGTTGTAAGGGCTCCCTTCAACTTGGCTCCCCTCTCCCCTCTCACTGCCTCCTGCCACCTAATCAGCTTTACTTGTCTGTCTCTTAGAGGGACCATCTCTTCAGTTAGCCATTCTTGTGTACACACAACCTGCTGGTTTTCACTTCCTTGTCTTTGCTCAGTTTTTTCCACCCAGGCGGCAGATGCCTCAAAACCCAGATGGACACTGCCTTTGAGAAGCTCTGCCTAACAAAACCCACCTACATCTCCTAATTGGCATCTCCAAGCACTCATGTGTTTAGGCTAGGCTATGTGTGTTTTCACATGTTTATGTTGTTTTCATTCTTGACTTTATAGTGATGACAATACTAATTACTACTTATTTAAGGGCTACCATGTGCCACAATATATCTTTTTTTAAAAAGGGCATAGGCAGAAGGAGAGGAAAAGCAGTTCAGAGTACTAAGGGGCTATGATTGGAAGGGTGTCAAGAACCAGCTCTCTCACCCTCTGAAGGACTCCCTGGCCCAGCCTGTCCTACCTAAATTCTCTAATCAGAGTACATGTCACTGGTGAGTAAAGATTCTCACCCTCACCTCTTTTACCCCTCCACACCTGCCCACCCCATCTCCACTGGTCAGTGCAAAGCCTCCTGGGAACAGTGACATTCTAAACTGTTAACAGCTGAAGCCCTCCAAAGGATTCTGTCAGCTAGTGACAGTTGGCTGAAGACCGTGAAAGAGAGAGGTCCTCCAGGGTTGGGAGTGAGACTGAGAGGGAAGGGAAATTACCAACCTCAGGAAGAAAGAGACTCTCGGCTTGAGCTCCTTGCATCGTACTGGCAGAGTTAGTGCCTCACGCCTCACCCAGCCATGCCTTCGAGCCCCCTTGACGGTTTACAGGACACAGCCCTGCAGGGGACCCAGAGATGAATCAGATACGGATCTTGCGCTTGAGGAGCTTATTGTCTAGTGGCAAAAAGTGCCAACTACATATAGCCAGGGCAATTTCAAGCGCTGTGGGACTTCAGAAGAGAGAAAGATGTGGGTTGGACATCAAAGAAGGCCTGTCAGAGGAGGTCACATTTGAGCTGGACCTAGAAAGATTGCAGGAGAATTTCCACAGGCAGAGATTGCAGGTGGTGGTAGTTATGGAGCCAGACACCTTCAGTCTGAGACACCTCACCTGATCTGTGAGGGCATCAGGGAGCGGGGAAAGCTGGAGAAGGGTAAGAGGCCAAGGAGATCCTGGCCACCTTCTCTAGTAAGAGGACACCAAAGATCACACATTGCCTGCTTTAACATTTTGCCTACCATTGCCCTGATGAAAATAGGCTACTGTTTGGGAGGAGTAATTGGCTAAAAGTTGAGAACTCAGACTTGGATTTGACCAAGTTAAACCAAGCCTGGACCCCATGATTCTATGAGTCTGTGATTCACAGGTGGAGCCAATGACACATCTTTGGGACTAGGCAAGGCCTCTTGGTCATTGAATTCCCTCTGGGGGAATTCACAGGAGAATGGCGGATGGAAAACCCCACAAAGTGAATATGCCCAGGACTGTTTTCATGACAGTTCCCAATTATTGACTAGCTCATGCCTATCAGCAGAGCCAGAATGGACACGTACTATAAAAAGTATGAGGGCAGGTAGAGGTGAGAAAAAGTACTGGAGGTGACATTAGATGGCAAGAACAGGAAATGAGGTTACTTGATGAGAAACCCCCAAAATGATCAAGAAGGTATTCAGGTAACTTGGTGATCAAAATGAGGTAACTGGGTGATAAAGGGGGAAATTAAGAAGCCTATGCTTTGTCGTACCCAGTTCTTTTTTTCCCCACTGTTACTGTTTTAGAATTGCAGCTCTATGTTTTGTGGAGATTACAGCAGAAATCTTGTAAAAAAATTTTTCTCTGACAGGGAAATAATTCCCAAAATCTTAACTCTTTTCATAATATTTGTGCAAATTTCAAGAATAATTTTTGTTTGATCTTTGGTGGCACCACATGCTTTGGACTTCTGTTTTTAAATCCCAGCATAACCAGTATATTCCCAGGATTCTAGTCATTCCCAATGGGCTGAATTTAGCCAGGAGTAACCCTAGCCTTTCAAAGACAAAGCAACCCAGTGATATGGGACAAAATAGAAGCTGACAGACAAATCAGGTCTAGTCGATCAAAGGATGAAGAGCAGGAGACTCAGGCCAGAGGAAGTAGCACATCTTGGATGGCCAGAAAAAGAAGAGAAGGAAGGCATGTGGGGGATCAGCCCAAGTAGGTGTCAGTATGCAGGACTCTGGCCTCCAATCCTAAGACCCCTTGGGAGGGGAAGAGCATTCATTTTCTACTTCACTTTTTATGCACCTGGCTTGGCGGAAGGAGCCTTGGTCTTAGAGGTATAGTTCCTGCATCCAAAATGAGATGAAGCCTGCCTCTGGTCAAGTTAGGACCAGAAAGGCTAAGTTGATCTAACTTGGAAAGGAAACTTTGTGCTATCTCAGTTTTATGCTCAATGTCTGCCTTTGAAGGGCAAGAACAGCACTAGAGGAGTAGGAAGAATCTCAGGGTATGAGAGAGAGGAGGCAACATAGCCACAGGGTATGAGAGAGAGGAGGCAACATAGCCAAGTCCAGTGTGAGAAACTGCCTTCTGGGGAATTTCTTCACATAGCTGTACTTTTAGCTGGTCTCTCCAGCTTCTGTCTGACCCGCAGTAGGTTGCTTCAAAAGTCCAGTTTTCCTATGACCATTCCAATCCCCTGCAAAATACCTCTTTGATGCTCAACGTGACAGTCCCCTTTGGATCTGACTTCTCTTCTGACAGCTTCCTCACCACCCTGTTTTATTGGTATAATTGTCTTCCCTGAAAAGGTAGTTCCCTTTCTTAGCTTCCTGTTCTTCTGCTCACCTCTTTTTCCTTCCTGTTTCTCCACAAACACTTTGCTGACCTTCAATAATCTTGGTGTCCAGATTCAGTTTGGGGCCTACCATTGTTTTATGTCTTGCTGGGTGACCATTTTCTTTGAGGAATGTCCTCATTACCACATATTTTTAAACTAAAAAGTTTGCATGAATAGGGATCCCCAAGCATTTGACATAAGAAAGGCACACAAATTGGGTTGTAATTCGGGGGCAAGGGTATTCCTTGTAGGAGAGAAAGGCAGCAGAAGCTGGTTCCCAGTATAGGGTTGGAGAAGGAGCTGCTGCTGGTACTGCTCATATGCAGCAGGCTGCTGGCACAGGGGGTTCCGGAGCTCCAGGCTTGGCAGGCATGGTGGGAGGAGCAGGCCCTTTTTGGTGGTCTTTTTGAAACTCTCTGCCTTGACAATTGATTGAGGAATAAGGGGTCAGTTTCACTCAATGCCCCCACAGGTGACTCAAACTTGTATGACACCCAACCATATTCCCCAGAGATGATTTCTCCTATGAAAGCATTTGAAAAGCACCAGAGTGATTTCTTGAGAGTCTTAACCCTCAATGAGAAGCTAATAGCCTGCATGTGGCCCTCTTGTTCATCATAGTTTAGGTTATAAGCATAGAACACAGTACATACATTGTGTAGAAAAATGTTGTAAGACTCTATAGAGCCTAGGCAAGAAGTTGAGATCATGGATTTGCCTTCTCTTTTAAGGGCTCCTTAGGAGTCGCTTCCTCCTTAAAACCCTTTTAATGGATTTCTGTGAAGAAAATCATCTAAATAAGAGTTTTACTCAAACCGGGGTCAGTACTTCCCAGTAGCTCAGGGCTTGGAGGGGGCTGGCGAACATGCTGCAGAAGCACACCAGCAGTGGTTTGGTCCTGCCTAGACCGGTTGCCATTTTGTGACCGGTTGCCATTTCACTCTTCCTGTTGCTCAGATTGGCTGTGCATTCTCTTGCTTTCAAAAAAATGTAACTGCATGAATGAAAGTGCTCTCATCCCCATTTCTGCCCAGTGAAATCCTACCTCTCCTCTCAGTTCAGCTCAAATGCCACCTCTTCTGAAGATCTTTCAGAGTGTCCAGTGAGAGGTCAATGTTCCCTCCTCTGGACCCAACAGCCATTTGGTTGGGTGCTCCCCTACACTCTAAAAGTGAGCATGTTAGTGGAGGTCTTATCTTCCCTGCTGGGCTGAGAATAAGTCAGTAGGAGATTGATGAGCATTGAGGCTAGGATGAGCCGGTATGGTGGCACTTGTTTTTTCAGCTGCCATTAAATCCCTGTATAGGAACTTCTCATTGAGCTTGCTTTCTCTGTGTGTGCAGAACTGCACGAAAACACTCCTCTTGGCCTTTTCTTTGCAAAGGCACAATTAGGTCTGCAAATACAGAATCTGAGCAGCTGTGGCAAGGCAGCCCTGATCACATGGCCCATCTTTTCCATTCTCCAGCTGTCCTGACCAAAGGCCACATTGGAAACAGCTCTAAGAGCCACTAAGAGCTGTGGAGGCAGGAGTAGGGGAGGAAAGACAAATGTCAAAATTCTTGGATGATCCTGGGTAGCAAGTGGCCAACGGGGAATGAGAATGGGTGACAGAGCCTTTCATCTTCGGGGTCACAGCATGTCTGGCTGCAGAGTAAGAAGGCCAAAACATCTGTCAGCTGGGCAGCAGCTCCTATGAATGAATCGCCTTTGTCTTGTTGGAGGCGGGGACAAGTGTGAGTTTATTTCCTCAACAGAAAGCCATGTAAACCAGGGGTCAGATGGAATCCCTGGTGGTGGCAAGAAGCCCAGTATACCTTCAGACAGGAGATGCCCATCAACAATGGAAATGAGTACACAGGGCCTCAGAAGGAAGGGTCCTGTGTCTTGGCAGAAAGCCCCTCACCTCTCTATGAAGCTCTTTGGGGCAGAAGCCCTTGCCAATTCCAGCAAACCTTCATGGAGTATGGGGATAGCAGATGGGGTGCCTGGTCCCAGCCAGTCCTCTCCCAGCTTCCCACTAGCTATGTGGGCAAGCTCACATTAGCAATGAGCTTAGGCCTCCTTTGCTCATTTAAGGAAAATCAGTGATCCCATTATCCTAGGGGTGATTCTTTGCCCCAGACTCAGCTTCTTTTTTCTAACTTCCTTCAGCCCTGCTGGCTCGTCCTCAGCAGTAGCTAATGTAGGATGATTATCAGCAGCAGTTGAGCTATTTTTAAGTCAACAAACTACCAATGCTAAGAGTTCCTGAGAAAGCAGGGAATTCAGAGCCACGGAAGCAAATGCTAAACCTCATTGATGGGCATGGAAGGGAATGATCTGGACTGCTGTTTAAAAAAGTAACCCCCTTATTTTTAGATTGCATTCCAGCCTGGGCAATAGAGCAAGACTCCTGGTCTCTCTCCCCCTTTCTCTTTCTTTCTTTCTAAAAAAAAAAAAAAAAAAAAAAGTAACCCCTTGAATTTAATCCTAAAAATGGCCAAGCTGGAAGAGTCCTTAGAAATCATCTAGTCTGCTTTTTTTCCTCCCTAGAAATTTCTACAGATGAGAAAGTAAAGTGGATGATGATTTAGGGCTGAGGCACTTAGCTGATCCAGAGCTAGAAGCCAACTCTTCCTTCTTCTTATCTGGATGATCTTTTCACAAAGATCAGTAGAATATGTTTCTGGATTTCTTTGTTTCAATGAGCTTCGATTATTACACTTTATTTTTCATAGCATGGGCTCCATAAAACTAAATTACTCTACAAACTCTAAATAAGGTCATTAAACAAGCCCCAAACACAGAGGAACTTTGAAGACGTCGGGATACTAAATCAGTGGAGGTTATAGTCAGTGGACAGATAACTCTGAAGTATCAGCTGGTAGCATATTCCAAATCAGTAAGGAAGGAACATTTGGTTCTTACACCACCCCCATAGTGGCGGCATTCCAGCTGGTGAGTCCTCCTGGGCTCTTGATGCAGTGCTCTCCTCCAGCTCCTGCTTTGCTTTCTGGGGTAAATTCAATACCCAGGGGCAGGGAACCAGACTTGGAAGGTCCTCTCCCTACCTCTAACTCCTGCTTCAACAACCCAGCTCTTCACTGTCTTCTCTGTGAAGCTTTCCTGCATCTTCCCCCATTCCTCAGAGAAGCCCAAATCTTCTCTTAATGTCCCTCCTTCATAACGTGCCTACAGTCATATTGTGAGGTCACTGTGTTAGGCCCCCACCAGGCCTAGGGGTGTTTTTGTCATTTGTGATCTTTCAGCCTCGAAGACTACAAATGAGAATTTTAGTGTTAATATAGGAGAACTGGGACCCACACCAGACAGAGTTCACTAGAGACAAGATACCCCTACTGGGGTAGACACTGAACAGGGAGGGAGACAGGGGAGGAGGCAGAGCAGTGGTGGTGTCTTCAGGAAAGCCTTGTTGAAATCATGGAGGCTGAGGTAGCTTATGAGAGCCTGGGTCTTAGAACTGACACATGGGTCACTGAAAGAGAAGCCCCTCTTGGAGGGGAATGAGAGGCTGCAGCAGCTCTGAGTCGCACAATCAGGAAGGGATTGAAGGCTTGAGGCAAACAGCCATTATGACAAAGGAGAAAATGTGCTTTACTCCATGGGACTCTGTCTCCCCCGGTGGACCTAGCATGCTGGGCAAAGGCTGCTGTCTTTTGGCTTGAGGCTCATCTGTTGAAGAGGAGGCTGGTGTCACCCTAAGCCGGGGGCATGTGGAGATAAGGGAGAGCTGGGTGGGGTGTTTGGAGTCTGGGCCTGTCTCGGCTCTGCCACCAGTTGGTTGCACGGCCTTGAGTAAATCTGCTCTGTCAGAATAATGTGGGCAAGGTAAACTCTAAACTTCTTCCAGGTCTAAAGGTCTGGGATCCCAGGGCTGCATGAACCTGTTCCTAACTCAAACCTGTCCATGGGTGTCTCTAGAGAGAGACGGACGCAAAAGTCATCACTTGGCCCTTTTGGAAACAGTTGAGTCAAAAAGTCCTGGCCCCCTACCCATTTTTAAGCAGGGCCTCACAGAAAACAATTTGCAATCCAACTGGTACACTGGCATGAGGTAAATCCTAACCAGGAGAGCAAACCAGAAACCTCTCTCCTTGGGTGTTCAAAAATACCTCATTTTTTGAAAATGGTCTTTTAAAACTGTAAAGGTGTATAAACATTAGTTTTAGAGCAATTGCTCCCCAATAATTTATTTTACAAACAGGAATATGAAAAATAAATGGTGGTGGGAGGAAGGACCCACTGAGAACACCATTTTTAAACTTTGCTAAGTAAGGACATTGAGGGAAAAAACTCAAATCTACCATCATTGTTTAATGTTCAGCAAGCATGAAGCATTCTAATACCAAAAAAGTGAGAATATAACCTCAGCATAATAAAGGAACAACCCTTTAAACTGAATTTAGCACTATGAAAAATGTTCCTCATTGTCTGCAATTTTAGCGTTTCCCCCTGCACATACATTGGCCCCGTGGATTGGCACCGGGGATCACCAATTTAAGGGGCCAGTGTCTTCTGACAAAGGCCCACAGATCCACATGAGTGCCGGCCTGTTCTTTTCAGAAACTTCCCACACTGCAGAGAAGTGATTGTGAAGGTCTCCATCCCTGCCATGCCCCCACGTGCCACCTTGACTTGGGAGAAGTGGAAGACTCACAGAAGCATGTCAAATCTACATCTATTCCTTTCTCTTTCCCTCAGGTCTCAAGGGAAGAACTTTTCCTCTGCTCCTCAGATTCTCTCAAGGCCTCCTCTACAAAAACCCCTGCCAAGAGGGTTACTCCTAAATAAAGCTCCTACCTCTGTCCCCTTCCCCGGCCCCCAACTGACTTGCCTACCTCCCCTTGCTGCTGTCCCCACCTATTCCCCTTCATGCTGGCTCTAGAAAGATGAGGTCTTTGTCCCGGGCCCCAGCCCCTCTGGCCTCCCTGCCATCCAGCTTCTAGCCTCTCCTCTCTGGAAGGTACGCAAGAATCATCAAGCAACTTCTGGAAATCCAGGAGTCTGTCCTTGGTCATTGTCGTCCTCAACCTGACTGTGTTCTTGAGAACGTTCACGCGCTCCCAGAGACATTCTTTCACTTGCCTTTCTTGGTCTGGCCACATTTGACTGTGTCACTTCTCTCTCTTCTCACTCTTCTCTGCCCTTCCCCAGACCTCTGTGCTGTCTGGGCTTCATAACAGAAGGGCTTGGCCAGCTCGCTCAAAGTCATCCAGAACTGGACCCGAGGGAACCAGCTCAACTTGCAAGTTCTTTTATCTGCGCAGGAGATGGGAAGACGCTAAGACCGTGCTTCAGTGCTGCCCACATCTGTCTTTCTGAATTTGGACTTGGTTTTTCCTTTACATTCCATTCAGTAGGATTTTCCATTATATCCCACAGTGTCTTACCTAACCCCAGCTGTCTATACTCAACAACAATGCCTCCTGAGAGCCTCCTGGGTGTCGTACTCTGTCGTGTGCTTTTGAGGACTAGGACATTAGTAAAGCACAGTCTCTGCCTTTGCAGGCCTCACAAATTCATGGGGAAAACAGATGTTCCAGTTACAGTGAGACAAGGCAATCTGGCAGTAACTCCATAGAGAGGAATGATAGGCTGGGCGGAGGGGTAGAGGGGAGCGGGTAATGGAGGATCCTAAGGAAACTGAGAGAAGAGGAGCTGGAGTGGGGCTGGTCTGCACTCCTGTGTAATGCCTTGGCTAACATTTTACTAGTCCTTCTGAATCACCCTGGCATTGTCAACAAAGAATAATGTTGGAGTAAAAAGCCTTTAGCAGTACTTCACAAAAAATTCTATTGTAAATTTTGCATCCTACCTCAAATTAATTAATTAAAAACCACGTTGTTAATTCACTCCAAGCCCACTCAGCTGCTAAAGAATTTTGAGTATTCAGCTAGAAATCTTTGTAACGAACAAGTAGCTCAATTATTCTAGTTTCATTATACAATGTATCAGACATTCTTTTGCATCAAGGAATTAAAGCACATTTTCTCTGGCAAATGGCAACAATATTTGATTTGAAGACATACCCTACACAAGTGGTTCTTGACCAAATGTAGTTCCATTTAAAAATAAGAGTTTTCACATGATTTAACCTCTTGTAGTCTGGTCTTAGCTGGCTCATTCCAGGGAGTTCTTAGCTCACACTTGCTAATAATTTGGTTTACAACTGTGCAAATTCTGCAGTTGACAATACTGTGCACTAGGCATTGAACTCTTTTATTTATTATTATTTTAACAGGTTTTGGGGAAACAGGTGGTGTTTGGTTACATGCACAAGTTCTTTAGTGGCACGTCTGGTATTTTGGTGCACCCATCACCCAAGCAGTATGCAGAGTACCCAGTGTGTTTTTTGTCCCTCACCCCCCTCCCACCCTTTCCTCCAAGTCCCCAAAGTCTATTGTAAGGCACTGAACCCTTAAGCCTTGTTCCCACAGCTCGGCCAGTTGTCTATGTCCTTTCCCCGGCTTTATTTAGTCACTTCTTCTGGAGGCTGGCCTTTTCTACCCAAGACACCACGGGTAGTGGACCACTCAATCCGTGTTCTCCCAGGCATGCCCCACAATGTTAAGCAGAGAAACCTGGTGTTTGGGGACCAGGCCTGTGTCCACTAAAGGGCCCAGTCAAAGGAAATGTCTTCTCTTTAAAGAAAAAAGGCTACTTTCCACCCATGAAGAAGGACCCTAACCTTCCCCCAGTAGAAATGTATAGGCAGGACCCCCACTACCCTGTACTCCTTTGTGCAATTTAGGAAGAGGTGTCCCATCTGGATGGATACAAAGCTTGGCAGGAAAGCAGGGGCAGGATTTCAGCTCGCTTGGTCCCCTGTGCAAGTGAAGGAAGCTTTCCTCTGAGGTTTATTTAACACTGTTCTCCCCAGACAGCTGCCTTCCCAATTCATAGGCTCAAGACCTTTGAAAGGCATATGCCGAAGGACAGACTAAACCTGTGACAGAGATGATTGCCAGTTTTTGAAAATCCTGAAAGCTTTCCATAGATATGGGATCTACAAGGCACCTTGCCTTCACATGCTGGGTCAATTCCATTGCAGCGGGGAGTGGAGGGCTGGACTGGATGATGCCCAGGAGCCCAGCATTGTGTTGAAATAAATTATTCTGCAGGCTGGTAGTGATTATAAACTCACTACCAGCAAGGAGTTGGGGCTGAAAGGAGAAACATTATAAAATGGTTGCCACTAAGGTGCAGTCTGTTCAGGGCCAATAATTAACCTAGGTGGGGATGATTTCTCTTCTTTTTTTTTTTTTTTTTTTTTTTTTGAGACGGAGTTTCGCTCTTGATACCCAGGCTGGAGTGCAATGGCGCGATCTCGGCTCACCGCAACCTCCGCCTCCTGGGTTCAGGCAATTCTTCCTGCCTCAGCCTCCTGAGTAGCTGGGATTACAGGCATGCGCCACCGTGCCCAGCTAATTTTTTGTATTAGTAGAGACGGGGTTTCACCATGTTGACCAGGATGGTCTCGATCTCTTGACCTCGTGATCCACCCGCCTCGGCCTCCCAAAGTGCTGGAATTACAGGCTTGAGCCACCGCGCCCGGCCCTGATTTCTCTTCTTGATCACCAAGGTTGAGAGCAGAGTGGCTACACCTGTCCAATTTGATTGTTAGGCTGGTCCAAAGAAGAGTTCCTCCACCTTCTTCAACCTTCCTCGGGTTGCTCTCCTCCTCCTTTTACTGCCAAATTTCTTGAAAGAAGAGTCCACACTTGCTGTCTCAATAGCTTCTCTGCCTTGCATCTGACTGACTGAGTGGCTGACTGACGAGAGGTCACAGTGTGTTTGACTGCTGAGGCAGCAGGCCTTTTCTTGTTTCCTATTTGTCAGTGTAAAGTGTTCTAAGCTGATGGTTTCTCTTTTCTCTTTTTCTACTTTCTTCCTTGGACTCCAGTTAAATGACCCCTCCAGGTTACCTCTACCCTCACAGCTGCTTTTCTGTGCCTAAGCTCAACGTATTGCTCATGGTTCTAACCTGAGCTTTGTTCCCTAATCTCTATCTTCTGTGTTGGAGATCTGACCCACTCCTGGGGTTTCCATGATAACGACTCTGCCACAGACTCCCAGAGTCATCTCAGCCGGTCTCATGTGCAGTCCTCGATGACCACATTTCAACATGTTCAAGGCTGTCATCTTCCCTCTCTATGTTGGTCCTGCTGTGGCTTCTTTGAACAAATACATCAAGACGGTGGGGTCATGCACCCAGGTTGGAATCCTAGTTGTACACTTTTCTGTGTGGCCTTTGAAACGAAGTCCTTTTTTCTCATGTTCTGTGAATGCTGCCAATGCTCTTTATACAATAAGCACTTGTCAAATGCTGGTCTCCTTCCCTGTTTCTTATTAGCATCAACCTTTCTCCTCTACAGTGGGCTTGGAATCATCTGGTTTTTCATTGTAATAATGTACTTTCTCCTCCCTTACACCTCCCCAAGCCCATTTATCTGGAAACACCTCTCATGTTGGTCCTCTCCTTTCAATATTGAGGGGAGTCATCTGGGCCTGTGCAACCAGTCTCTCTGCCTGTAGGCTCTGCCCACCCGATCCTCTCTGCCTGCCACTACTGCCTGAAGCATGTTTCAGATCATATTCCCACCCAAAAAGCACCAGTGCCCCCCACTCTCGGTTCCACACCTTTAGTTTCAAGGTTAATGATCTGCTTCAAACCTAATTTTCTGCCAAACTTAGGCTGGCTCAATCACATGGCATGCTGGGACCTCAGTGACAGAATCCAAGGGGGTTGGGTAACCAGGGTTGCCAATATCTATCCAAAAGCCTCCAATCTGGAGGTTGGGGCAATGGTCTAGGGCCCTAGGAGCTGAGCTCTGGTCCTCAGAGCAAAGATCCTAGGCAGGAGGATCAATGACTGGTCCCCTGCCAAGCTGCTTAAAAGTCAGGGCAGCACTAGAGGACCAGCTGGAAGTCCAGAGTCTTGGGAAATAGAAGCAAAATCTCAACCTCTATGTATAGAGCAACTTGAAGGTGAGGAAGAAGGCAATGCAGTGGCCCTGGGCTTCTAGGTTAATGCTCAGGGTGGCCCCTCAACTGTTCGTCTTTATCTTCCCTGGCTTTAGGCATGTACCTGCTTAATTGGTTTGATACATCTCCCTATGCTTACCCCTTTCCATAGAAAGTGCCAGGTCCTCTGAAAGCTCCCTATATAACCTGGCCCAGTGAAATTTTCACAGCCAAGATAGAAAACAGGTGTAAATCTCCATCTTAGGCATTGAACAGGATATGTAGTGAGTTCATGGAAACCCCTTTTCACTCTTCTGAAGACTTAAGAATAAAAAAGGGCTCTTATCATTATCATTTTGTCAGAAGGCATTCTTTCTCCACTTTAAAGAACCAAAACTTCCTCCAGTTCAGAAACAGTAAATGAATGGTCCACCACGTGCTGAGAACTTTGCTGTTCACCTCCATGGTCTGCTCTTAGCAGCATCTCTATGCAAGCACCCCATGGATGCTATCCTGGGTTTCTTCCTTTTATTATTAATAGCTAACATTTACTGAGTGCTTACTATATGCCAGGCACTATGCAAAGGGAGACAGGATGCCTCATTCCCAGGTAGTTCCTGGGAAACTGAACAGAACCTTACCTAGAAACTCTGAGGAATTAGGGGAGTATGGGCTCACGGGGGGAGCAATCCCAGAGGAGACCACACTCAAAAGATGGTTTTGCAACTCAGCCTCATTTCAGGCCTGCTATATCACTTCCACTCGCTCAGTAGTAGGCCTGGCATTTAGTGGGGGACAGGGTCATGTTGGGAGCTTGCGGCACTATTCAGGCTTGGCTTTCACCAGCCTCTGCTGCGCCTGGTTCCATGAATGTAGTATAGGATGTTGGGGAGCTGGAAGAAGACTCTTCCCCAGCCCCTCCCACTCTATCCCAGACCTCTCTCATCTCCCCACCTTTCGAGCTTAAATATTAAAAATTCCCTCCATGGGGTGAGCTTTCAGTCCTTGATTCACTCCAAGCAGGCTTCAAATGCAAATAGTTCCAGAGACGGTAACAGAGTTGTCTCCCAGTACAAGAAGAGTTGAATGACTTGAGAAAATTCTTTGGCAAGGGGCAGGGAGAGGACGCCCAGGAATCCTGGCTGGCTGGAGAGTGGGGAGAAAAGAGGGCACAGTGGGAAGCTGTAGGCAAACACCTGTCATTGTACCATTGCAGAAGGCCCCAAAGGACCCAGCCAGTATGAGACAGGTTGGTTTAAAAGCCTCCTATGGGAAGGAGCCCAGACTGATGACAAGCAGAGCCAAGTTCACGTGCCTGTGGATGAGAGTGTGGCTCTGGGAATGTGAAGCCTGCAGCAGGAGTCCGGGGCAGGGGCTCTGGGAGAGCTGCTTCATGCTCAGAATTGTGCTGGGAATGGCATAAGCAGTGGCCCAGTCAGCTTGCTTATGCCAGGCCCCTCTTCCCAAATTTATGATTTGAAAAGGAATTCTTTTAAGATGTCTTTGGAACCTTGTATATGGTCTAATAAGGCATTTGAAATGTAAAGATTTGTATATTAGGAAAGCATGAGGTAAATTACCTTCATTGAAAAAAAAAATACAGTACCACAGGGAGTAGGATTGTCTCAGACAATTCAGCATGTCTGCCGTTGGGGACCTGTACCCCCACCACCCTGTCCTTCCACAAAGAATGCAACTAACCAAAAACCTTAGATCTGTAGCAATGACCTCGTTTGAGAACAACCCTACCCCCTGAACTTAGCTCACCTTCATTTCTCTTGGCACTTCAAGAAGGAGGTCAGAATGCAGTTGTGTGCGGGGAGGTCACTGCCGCATTACAGATCTCTTGCTCATGCTGAAGGTTGGCAAGATAGGCTGGGAGACAGCAGGGTTCCATCATCAGCGGTGAGCTAGATGCTAGAGGTGGGGCCGGCTGGGAGGGTGAAGGGCACAGAGATACCCCATGCAAGTTTGTAATGGACAGTAGGATACGGGGGAAGGGTGTCTCACCAGAGGAGCAAGGCAGAGCCCAGATCAGGGCTGTCATGCCTGAGGACAGTCTGCATTTAACAAGGAGCAGGCTGTGGGGCCAGGAGGTCAGAGCCAGGCTCTGATTTTCAGGAAAAAGCAAGGATGGGAGAGTGAGTGGGGACAAGAATAAAGGAGGAGGCTAAGCAGACACTTTCTCTGTAGTGGGCCACAGCAGCATGCCAAAGGGTGAGAGGATGGAGCTGGACCAGACTGCTTATCTGAAATGAGGAAGCTCCATTAGATGAACCAGGAACGTGGTGGTGAACCCTGTGGTGTAAGACTCCAGGTTTCAGCAACCCCCAAAGGGTGTGGGATGGTGGAGAAGCTGTAACTCAAGTAGCAGCTGTGGAACACTAGTGGCTAGCCCCAGGGGTGGACCTTGGGGGGTGGGCAGGGGGTTGGTGCCACACTTTGGACAGTGGGCAGAACAGTGGCAGCTTGAACAAGAATTCCTGTCTCCAAATTGGGCTGGGAGTGTGGCAGGATTGAGCACACAGATAACTCGGCTGTCAGGACCTGAGAAGGGCCAGGAAAGGTAGGGGCTGGGGACAGGAGGCAAAAGGTAAGCAGTTTCATTCATTCAAAAATCACTGCACAACTGTGGAGAGCTACCAACACCAGCAGGCCAGGGATAGGAAGATGAGTAAGACATGGTCCTTACTCTTGAGAGGTTCGTGATTGCTGTAGGAGAGCTAGACTGGGGAAAATAGAGAATCCCGTGCCTTAAGACACTTAGTCAAACTTATGGTGCTTTGAAAGCAATGCACAAAAGCAGCTCTCTGTTATTCATGTTTTACTCCCATAATAATCTTTAGCTTACACATATCAAATTTATCCATCCATGGACTATTCCATTGAGGCACTGGACTTTTGAACATTCCACCTTCAACTCACCTCTAAGACTTTAGTTGCCAATAAAATTGGCTGGCAACCTGGGACTGCTTTGGGTCAGGCACCGAGGAGGTGGTGCTTCTGTTTCATTTTATAGTGTTAGCCCCAGACCATTGAAGAAAACCAGGAGTCAGTTTAATAATTACTTTAGGGGTCTTAACTGAACAACTAGTTGGAGGGCATGAGGGAAGGTGAGGCCATCTGAGGGTAATAGGATGGAGACCTGGCCAGGGCAGAGTGAAGGGGAATGCTGTTTGGGCCTAGGAGACAAAGACTGTGTAGGAGGGGCTGCTTTCTGCACAGCAGTGATACCGATGTCTGAGCTGTGGCTCTCCAAGAGTGCTGACGAGGCCCACACAGCTTCAAGGAAGTGGCACTTGTAGCATGTGAGACAGCCTGGTTTGTAGAGGCCCCAAGTTCAAGTGGGCTCTCTTTCCTGGCCAATTCCAAACAGACCTGCCTGATTTGCCAGAGAACACAGGTATCCAGGTTTGCATTGCGTTAGCAATGCCTGTGGGAGGCAATAGGGTGAACTCCTAAGCAATTTTTATTTAGCCTTCTTCTTTCCTGGCTGAGGAGCCTCGGTTGTTTTTTCTGAAAGGATATATCCTCCATTATTTTCATTGGGTGTGTCCAGGGGTGCTGGGAAGAACAAGATAGGCGAGAAGGGAAGGACTAATGAATTTTCTTGCTCATTCCTAAAGTCCTATTTTTAGATTAGAATTTTAAATCTTGAACTCATCACTATGTGCGCTAGTTGTCATTGGATAAGTCATGTCCAGGTGGGACACTTGCTGGTGGCTCTAGTGTTGCCGACCCTGCCCTCTATTGATCCCACCCACCTCACAGATGAACGTGTTGGGTAGGTTCAGCCAAAAGCTCTTTCTTTTAGAATCAGCCTTGGCAAGACTAGAGTGACCTCCTGTCCCCTCTAGAGGCCATCTAGAGGTATATTCTGAATCTGCCGAGGCTTGCTTCTCTCAAGATCTCCTGGGTCAGGGGTCAACTTCTCACCTGTACGTCAGCCAGTGTATCCTCCTATAAATGAGTCCCTGCCTTTTCTTTCCTTCTGGGTGATTTTCATCAGATTGCCTTGCTGAATAGGTACAAAGTAACAGGTCTGCAGAATGAAAACAGCTGGGAAACCCTGAATGGGGTGGAAGTAGGATGGAGGAGGTGGTGGTATCTTCTTAAGGAGGTACTCACGGTGGGAAGGTCTTTGTTTTTCTGGGGGAGGATTCCCTTTTTGCTGTCCAAGGAGACTTCCCTTACGCCATGGGCTTTGACCATGCTTAGTAGTCAGGGCACACTTGACTTTGAAATGCAGCGTGCTCAGTGGAATACGCACTTTGTACCCTTCTGGCCGACTGGTACCACGCTGTGGGTCAGATAAAAATCAACCTTCCAGGGGAAAAGAACAAAAAACAGACAAACAAGTGCCTGAAGACAGAAGTTTAACTGAGTGCTTCCTGGCCTTTGTTTTAGCCCGCCTCATCTAAAGATGTCCCAGATTTGAGCTATGGTGTGTGGAGGGGTAGAAGAGAGAAAATGTATGTGCAAATGAGAGGTGTTGGGCAGGCCATACAGGTAGAAAGAGGAGAGGTGGATTGCACAGGTCAGGAAAGAGGAGAATAGACAGTAGCTTGATTTATAAGCAAGAATTTGGCACATTTTAATTATTATACTTTGCTAAAACACCATGGTTGGCATATAATTGTGTTGCAATTTACTAATTATCCCCAATTTTTTATCTTGTGGATTAGAAGATCTTAGAAGTTGGTGACTTGCTGTGGAATTTGTTCAGTGTGAATACTAAGGTCTGCACTCATGGGGCCACAGTGCCTTGTAAGTTCAAGAGGACACTTGGCCTGTTTTCTTTCACATTTCCCCTACCATATCACATTCTCCCCTGTTTCCCACCCCATTCCCTGTCTCTTCTCACTCAGTCAACTACTTATAGATGAGCATAATTAATACCTGAACATTGACAGGCAGCAACCAGAGGTAAATTACCAGCTCTGAAGAAGGTCAACCAGAGCCAAGCAATCTATGGGGAGAATACCATGGTTCTTTCTCCAAGAAAAGCAGTGAAATTGGAGTGTGTCAGGGTGCTTATTAGGCTCTGATCTTTTGTTGCATTGATTATCATACAAATGGCAGCCCCAGGAGCTTCCCACGTTGAATGTCTAAGCTAAGAAGATGGCACTCTTCACTGTGGTCTTCAACGTGTGCGAGTGTCTCTGAGGTCTTCCTGGAAAGGTTGCTGTAGCTCCCTGAGGCAGGGTGGCTGCCAGGGTGTTGGTGTAACCAGAATTCTGGGGATTTGGGTGAGGAGGGAAGTCAGGTTTTCTCTGGCAGGGGTAAGAAGGGAGAACAAGGGAGAGAAGAGGTGTCCCAACAGGAGAGAGGGGTAGAGCTGTTATAGATGACTTCTCCTGGAGAGTTGGATCAGGCCCACTGTGGGTGAGAGGGGGAATCTTTCCCAAGAATCTAAGTGGTACAATGGGTCTGACCTTCCCTTTAGGTGGTTATTGGAGAACTGACGGGTGTGCATGTGGAGACACGGATGCCCGACAAAGCTGGTGCAGTCTGGATGGGGGCAAGTAAGGTGGTTAGAGGTCTTTCTGTGGAGTGAGACTGTGGTGACTGGTGCCAAAAAGAGAAGATGAAAGTGTCATGTCTTAGGAGCTCCATCTGCAAGGATGATGTGAGACTGGAAAAAGGGGTGAAATCAGCGAGGGTAGCCATCGCCACGTGTCTTGAGGTTTGCTCCTCCTTAACTCCGGCATCTCTGTCTCAGCTCTTCTCATTCCAGAGGTCCCCGTAGACTGTGACAAAGATTTTTCAGAATTCAGAGAGGCAACCAACAAGGGGCAAGCTTGGTGGCAGTACCTCTGACCAGCCTAGTAGCTGTCCCCTGGGAGGCTGATTCTCCCACCCCTCACCACCTGCCTCCCAAGGCTGCCCTAGGGCTCAGCTGCAGGAGGCGGTTGTGCTTTGCTGCCCCCTGCTGCTCAAGTCCTGCTCTTCCATAGGAGCTGTTTGGCTAAATGTCGGGATGTGACTTCTCCAGGCAAATCCTCCCCTCCTGCTCGCAGTGCTCTGGCTCTTCAGAGTAGGTTTCTGTCCAGCATATTGCTCCCGAAAGGGCTTGGAAAACGCTCCCTTGCGTGGTACTGGCTGAGCTTGGTATAAGTGTCTTATACACTTATATTCAGCAAGTATAGTATAAGCTATGCTTGCTGCCCTAGGAATCTCCAGAGAGTGCCCCAAACATCTGGCATAGCCTCTATTCTTACCTAGTCATGTTTCTTTTCAGGCCATTTGGCCTCTTCTAGGAACAGTTTCCTGGAGATAAAGTTGTGGTCACTACACTGGAGTCTTCCTGGGATAGGACCGGGTCCTTCCTAAGGTAGAAGGAGCTGTATAGTGAGGGGACTGTGTGAGTATTCCTAAAAACGGTGTCTGCTGAATTTTCCTCTGGGAGAGGCCAAGTCCTGGGGGAGTAAGCAGCAGTTGGGCAGTAGGCAATAGACAGCACCAGGGTCTGTGGATGGTCTGGCGGGGTGGCATCAGGAGACACTGGTTTCCCCAGTAAGAGGCGCTGCAGCGGCAATCACTTCCACAGAGGATGCCCCGGAGCTTGTTGTCTCTCACTGTCCTGTCTCCTTGGTCAGGAGGCAGGCGCCTGCTGTTCTGGCTTCCCATTCCTGAGACTGGAAGATGGAGCTTGTGTGGGCTGGGCAGCTTTCTAGCAGTGGTGGGTCAGGATGTGGGAGCGCTGTGGTCTAGGCACCTGTGGACAGGTGGCCTGCCACACTGCAAGCCCCAAAATGACACTGGACTGCATTCCTTGATGCAGTTACATCTGTATCAATTTTTTTTCTCCAAGCTTCAAGTTGGAACATTTGTAAGCCGAGCCCTCATGGGTCCAAGCCTGTTTTCTTCTCCACAGCACACTGAGTGAGGGCAAGGGCTCATCACAGATCCCGGCCTCTCCCCACCTCCACCCAGGCAGATGAGAACCTGGAGCCTGCCAAGGACTAGTATCCAGAATGGTGCCTGAGTCACCTCCTGATAGGAAGGAAGTGGCCAAAAGGAGGTGTAGGACCTCATGTCCTAGAGGTCAAAGCTAAGAGTCCAAGGCAAATGGCCTCAAGGCAGAAAGAGTCAAACCAGAGCCCCCAAAAATGGAGAGATCTGGATGGACAGATAAGAAGGGCAGGCTTTTAGTTTTATATCTAGGACCAAAGTACAAATATGAGCAGAGCGGGCTCTTATGGAGGGAGCCAGTCACATGGGGTTTAGGATGGAGTAACAGTTCAACCCCCTTAGACCCATCCCTTCTCTCTCTCTTTCTCCTTTGACTTCTAAATTAACAAAAACATTTAATCACATTCTAAATAAAAAAGCCCTGTGCAAGTACTTGGAATTGGGAAAAGAGGAGAATATGACAGTTTCTGCCCTCAAGGAACATAAAGTCAAGTTCACAGCCTTTTTGTCTTTCAGCCTTCTCTTCTCCCTCTCATTCCTTCACCTAGCATGTCCTCAGCACCAACTGTATACCCAGGCATTATTACTTCTCTTGCCTTTTCCACTGCTAATTCCTTCCTAGCCTCTCCTTTCTGCTTCCATTTCTAGCCCAAAATATAAGCCACAAAGAGAAATTTGGGGAATTAGAAGGAAGAGACTTTAAGAGAAAATGTGGATATCATTGGTGTCTCCATCAGTTTTGACTCATAGCTTGGGTTGGGGGAAGTCAGTGTTTCCTTTCCTCTTGCTGAGGAAATTTCTTCTGAGCCTTAGCTACATCCCACTTACACAGGGCATCATTCTTTTCTTTTTTTCCTGGTATATGTCTCTACTTCAAATTCAGGCTGGTTGTGGGTCTTCCACCCACTCTGTGGCCAGGGGTGTGGGGGTAGATGCCAATCTGACAGTGACCAGCTCTACAAAGTGGAATGAGAACCTTCTCATCCTCCCACTGGGCTCCCACCCCAGCCCCCAGGTCTCACCTTGCCCTCTCCTGTGCAGTGGGTTCATTCGAGGATGCCTTCCAAATCAGGCTGGGGGCCTGAAGGCTTCTAGAATGGCAAGCACTTTGGAGGCTAGGCAGGGCACGCATCTTTAAGACACTAGGTACTGTTTTTACTTCTCATTTTGATTTTAATCCAAGTCTTTGGTCTCTTATTTGCTTGCTTTTCACCCAGGACAGTCACAGAGACCTTGGAGAATGGGGGAGGTAGAAGAAGGAGAAATGCAGAAGGAGGTGTGTTATGGTGTTATCCAGTGGAGGGTCGCATCCAGCTTTATTTTGCCCCAAAAGATCTTGTATCCTACCTGTTAAGAAGCTTGGAATGCCACTATTCCCTTAAATCTTAAAGGAACTTGAGTTCTTCATTTAAAAATATATTCCTAAAATGTAAATGTCCCTATGTGGGACAGTATTTAGCCAGCAGTAAACTTGAAGGGAGGGTCTCAAGGGGCGGTGTCACCAGGAAAAGAGAGAGGAAGGCGCCTCCCCGCAAGCCAAACCTTACCAAACTTAACCGATTGTATTTTCCCTCTCAGCTAATGCTGTATCTCAGTACAGGAGATAAAATAAAAGGTAGAGAGATTTTTATCTAAGCACCCCTGTAAGCCCTGGGTGTACACAACTGAACCTGATGCAGTGACAATCATGTTCACACATAAAAACATCTGGCTGAAGGCTAAGACCACTTCAGATTTCCAACTTACATTTTCCTAAGCATAGCATTTTTCTCTTAATTTTCCTTAGGAAAAGACTATAAAGTAGCTCCACAATTCCTATGTCTTCATACTCAAGCCTGCATTCAAGTTTCCCTGGGACAGCTATCTGTGTGTGTATGTGTGTGTAAATCTTATTTACAGCATCTGTCTAGGACCCCCCATGAGGAGCCGAAGTTTCAGAGAGCCCAGCGATGATGTACCTCCACGGAAGGGAGGCATGGCATTACTCTCTGTTCATGGGAGCGTACGCACAGATCTTTTCTCCTCATGGTCAGCTTTCTATTTGTGATTAGTAATTGGCTTCTCTTGGTACACTACGATCTATTACAAAAGCCAAACATTCAGAGGGCGAGCTGAAATGACAAAATTTGGTTATAATTTATGTTGGCCCCTGACATATATATTTTTTTAATGGTTTGGTCTCCAAGCAACTGATCTCTTAGCAACAAGAAGCACCTTTATAAAAGATGGCACACAAAGAGTGATTGCCAGAAAAGCCACCCGGTTCCTAAACGGACACGCATCATTAGCAAAACTCACCATCTTCAAGAGTCCAAAAACTAGAAGTGACCAGCAGACCCAGGTAACCTTGATATTTGCACATTTTCCTGGAAAAAAAAAAAAAAACTCATGCAACTATTGAAGAGAACAAAATTCTTTGAAATATGTTCATTTTTGAGGTCTTACTAGTTGGTCTTGGCTAACTTTTAATAATAGTATGTATTCTTTTAAATAACTGCTTGTTGATTTTTTTAAAAAAAAAAAACCATGATTTTTGTGATCAGAAAACAATTCACTTGAAGTATTTCATTGGCATGAGAAGGGAAGGAGGGAAACAATCTACTATTTGTTTCAGCATTTATTTCTGTAGGTTTTCATTTGATGGGAAAAAAAAATCACATTGTGGCAAAAATAGGAGTATACAGAATGTCACCCAAGTGGTGTGCACTATTAGGGAAATATGTGTATTTATTTTCTAGTGTATTTTAAAACTGCTTAAATATTTAAAGAGTAGCAAAATAATTTTACTTTCAAACTTTAGCTTTTTAATCCAATGTCAATTTCAGTAGCAAGTGATAGTCTTTTGCTGCAAGTGTTCAAGGACTGGTTTTTTCATTCACTTTAATCGCCGTAAGAAAAGATTCATTCTAAAACTAAAAATAGGAAAAATTACAGGCATCTGTACCTTGTTTGCTTTTTTCAGGTACCCAGAAATTGACAATTTAAATGTCTTTCCAGAAAATTGGAATTAGAAATGAGAAACAATTGTTATTTTATCTATACTCCTTCAATTAAGCACAAGCTTAATTATAAACCTACTTGGGGTGCTCAAAGGGCATAAAAATGAGATGTTTTATTGGGGGTGAAATAAAAATCCTCCTAATTGAGCTTGGAAACAATGTTACATAGAGATACTGCAGATGTAAGAAAACAGATTAGAAAATTTTATTTTCAATAAAGACAAGTTGAGATAGTGACACATCGTTTCATTTTTTATTAAGAACTGCTTTTACCACTTTCTCTCTTTGTCTCTCTCTCTCTCTCTCTCTCTTCTTTCTCTTTTTCTTTCTTTTGGTGCCCTTTCTGAGGTGCAAATGGCTCTTTAAATTGAACTGTATGCAGACATCTTCTTGGAACCAGAAAATGGGAAGCTTTGTCTGAATACAAAGCTTGGGAATGGGTCAGGGCATTCAAAACCAACACAATCCCAGAAATTTTGGGACTTACAGTTGCTACTCTAAGCAAAGTCACCTCAACAGCACAATATGATTACATTTGATTTTAAAGCTGCTTATGATCTTTATTTCTGTTACTACTACAAACTTCAGGCAGAAGAATTCATTTTTGTGATGGCTTTGCTTGGAAGTTAGAAAGTTGGGTGTTTTGGGTTGAATTGCAGAAATGCTTTTGAAGCAATGCACTATGAAATCACAGAGAAGCGTATAGTCTTGTCCTTCAGAACTAAAATTTTATGTACTTGCAGTGTGGTAATTATTGTAGAAATGGTTTGTGGCTTTAAAGTTAAGAAACTTGCATAAATAATTGTAATACGTAACTTGCGTTGGCTGTGTCTGGATATGTTTTCAGTTTTAACGGTACTGTAGTCTCCTAAAATATGAAGGATTTTAAAATGAAAGCAAAGGTATGATAACATTTATATTGCAAGTGGCAGCTAAGTTTTTGCAGTGGTTCTTAAAATCTAGTCACTGTGTCCTTTGAGGTTCGTGTGTTCTGAGTTTTATCTATGCCTGAGGAAACAAGGGGGGTCAGTGGGACTGTAGAGCTTATCATTTTGGCTGGCTGAATGAGCCATCTGACAAAGATGGACAAACACCTGCAAGATGGGAGATACACTATGAAATACTCTGATTAGACTGGCTGCTGTAGACTGAGCCCAAATCATTCTGCTGTGTTGGGATTAGTTACTTCTGAGACACACACACACATATTCACACACGTGTGCGTGCATATGACTGGTCTCAATATAAATGAGGAAACCAAAACAAGCCTCTCTATCAGTGAGAGCTTCCCAGGAAAAAGGATAGTTTTAATTTTGTGAATGATAGTTTCCAACATAATCTTTACTTAGTGTCTAAAAGTCCTAGACAAACTAGATGGCTCTTTTCCTTCAAACCTCAGGCTGGAATCTGGTGTGGAGTGGGCTGGGGGAACACATCAGCTGTCAGGCACACTGTTAGCAGTCCTGCTATGGAGGTGATCTGTGTTGCAAATGAATCCATTTATTTTGGACACCTTACTGCCTGAATGGAAACAATCAGGCAGGAACTTGTTCAATTACTACATGATTGGCCTTTGGCAGATTTTTAAAAAACTCATAAATGAGCCATGCTTCGGATAATTTAGTCTTTCTCTGGCGAGAAGGAAGCAAGGAAAAAAAAAAAGAGTAGCCACTCTGAGTTAGGTGCTTGACGAGGGCTGGGCAATTTGCAATGTATAGTTTTGCTTAATCTTTAAGGCAACTGTGCAGAGGTGTCAGTGTCCCCATTTCACACGTGCCAAAGCCAGACCCAGCAGTTTGCCAATGTGTTACCTAAACAGTGAATGGCAAAGTTGAATTTCAACCCAGGACATCCTGACTCCCAAGCCTGTGTACTTTCCTCGTGTCACGGTACCACAAGGTGCAATTTAAAACTGATGCTAAATAGTCCCTCTGGTCTTAGTAAAGCATAAGCTCTAAGTGGTTGGGCTGGGGGTAGAGATTCAGGCATCTTTTCAGAGAAGAGGCTCCTTAACCACTGGTTCTGTTGGTTGGAGTGACTCAGGTCCTGTGTTTTCAAGGCTGCCATTGGCTATGAACCAGAGGTGGGTGCTCAGTTAGGCTGTGGCCGTGGTAGCCACAGGGCATGGCACCATTTCTTGCCATGATGCACATCCCAAATGAAGTAGGGTAGGACTCTTTGAGGTTCTCTTTCTGTGTGAACAGTTCTGAGGACAGGGCTTGCTGGGTGTCCCCTCCCACCCCAACCCGGGCCACAACAGTTAGGGACTGCACAAGCAGAGCGGAAGCCAAACCACGATCCAGAATGGGTCAAGTGACATGCCACCAAGTTAAGGTGAGGGAAGGAGAGCCCAGGTGTGGCTAGGGCAGGCCTGGGAGTTGGGGTGAGAAGATGACAGAGAAAGCAGAGCTTTCTCCCAAGGATGTCACTTCAAAGTTGCAGGATTTCAGTAAGCTGTCCCCTCTGGCTTATGGTGTTGCCCCTTCTTCAATACCCTGATAGAGAGATCAATCTTAGAGAGGTCATTAAAAAAAGTGAGGTCATTAAAAAACAACCTTCCCCGAAATGGTTTGTGGGTAGGAGATGATGTATAGAGGAGTGAGGGCCAGGGTGGCTATAGGCAGTTCTGGAATAAACACTCTGTGCATCTCTATTTCTTGTGGTACTTGCATCACTCAGACATCTGGAGTATCGTGCCCAAAGCCAGACAGTTCATGTAGGTGGGACTCAAACTCAAGTCTTTGGCTGGAAACACTGTGGCTCTTTCCTACAACTGGGAAACATGATGGTATTTGTAGGCAGATACAGATTCTGAGGTGGTCTGCCTTGAATTTGGCATGACCATCGTGAATAAGGAGAGAGCTCTTCACCTGTTACACTTGAGTCCATTCCCCAGAGGAGAGACTAACGCTCCCAAGAGGCTTAAGAAGCAACCTCCCATTTCTTTTTCCATTCCCTCCCTCCTCAGGGATATCTACGGTTAATCCTCCAGTTGTGAGTCAGAGGGCTGATGGGCAGCTCAGGAAGTCTGAAAAGAATGCCCAGTAATAGGTTCAATTTTTGTATGAAAATCAGTAATAATCCTTGTGCAAAAGTAATCTTCATGCCTCTACTTCCCTAGGGTCCTTGTCTCCAATCAGACATGTTCACCCTGCTTGAGTTCCTGCCTGGTGAGTGGTGCTATTGATGTATATGGTTGGCACATTGACACCACACACCTGCTGTGGAGAGCACGTGCCTAGTCCCACTCTCTATCTAGTACAAAGAAAGTCTCTTTTTATCTGGCAACTCTGGGTAAAAGAAAAGGGCCACTTATGTCATTTTTATTGCATTCGAATGACGTACCTGGCACTGGTCTAGATGCTGGTGTTATAAAGTTAAATAAGACATGATCCTTGTCTTGAAGAAGTTCATAGGCTAATAAAGCTCATTTCCAGTTAAATTTGGGAACTTCTGCTCTTTAGGGCTAGTCTAACAGCAAATAAGAGATTTACTCTGAAATGCATATCTTGAAGGTTGGGAAGGGTTTGAGATGAAATAGGAAAATATAGAGCTGAGGTTAAAACTGAAGGGAAAAATTGAAGATGGATAGAAAGATGGCACTTGCAGTGTGTAGAACACAATGGGCACAAGCATGGATGAGAGGGTGGCCAGGTTGTGTAGAAGGGTGAGCCAGCCTGGCATTTCTTTCTTGGCTGAAGGAGTTCCACATTGAGGCAGAATATAAACAATGAACTTGGTACTATAGGTAGGACAATGGTAGAAAATCCTAAAGACCAGGCAAAGGAGTTTGGATATAGTGAACAGACAGTGAAGAGCTGGTACAAAACCTTCTGCTGATGCAAATGCTGTAATAGCAACAGATTGTGAATACCTATGATTTAAACAGTGCCAGAGGAAAAGATTTTTGTCAAAGTAACATTGACCATGATGGGGGATAATACAACTAGAAGATCAGTCTTTGGAAATTCATGGACTAATCAATCAAAGAGTGGCAGTAGCCACGGAGGATACAGCCTAATCCAAGACTAGTTCAGAGAAAACAATGGGCTAGGTTCAGTGAGTGGATATGGGAGAGGAGAAGAAGGAAAGAAAACCAAAAGGATGCTGGGATCCCTAGAACTAAAGAGAACTTTAAGGCTTAGCTACCGTGTGGGTGGAATTATGGTTGGAGCTGGTTTGTCAACAAGGTTTAGATCTTGTAAATTGTCCATCCAAGTGAGAACATTTTTTGGAGATGTTAAATACGTCGCCCAAACTATAAATCAAGACACACTGGGTCTCAGAAAAGATGTACTCCTCTGAGAGTACAGGAAGACAGGGGAACAATCTGGAAAACATCATTTAGATGTTAAAACTATTAGAAATTTCAAGGTATTATAACGGTTTTATGGGTATACTAGGGTTAACCTGGTAGTCAGAACTTTAGGTGACTGGCAGGCTTGGTTAGAGGGGTCTTGCTCCTCCAGGTGCTTGAAAGAGCATCTCTAGGAATGAGAGAGGGACAGAACAGAAGCTCTGGAGACCACAGACTGCATGACCTGGGTGATTAAGGAGAGGGGGATACAAAAAGAATCAGGATAGAGTATAGGTGAGAAGTGACCATAGACTTGAGAAAAAAAACAGAAGCAAACTGAGCCACCTGGTTCCAAGGAGATGTTCTCTGCAAAGGCAGCAGGGAAGTAAAAAACAAAATGCTTAGAATTGCACACAGTTCATCAGACAGGGTGAGAGGGAGGCTACTGATATCCTCACAAAGCTATTTAGGAGGAACAGGAAGCTAGGAAACCAGACTGCGTGGCAGGCGTTGCAGGGGTGGAATACCAGAGCCTAGTCAGGCCTCCAGACCCACAGGGCCACGTGCTGAATGAACATGAGACAGTCAGTCTAAAGACCTGGGCCTCAGCAGAGACCCATTTTGAAATCTGTCTGCTGTGTGGCCTGAGGATAATCAGCTTGCAGTGGGAGGAAAGAGCATGAACTCTGGAGTCAGATGGATGGATTTTGGTCTTTCCTCAGAAAGAAACCAACTATTGAGACCCCGTCAAAGACATTTAATCTCTAATTCTTCATCTTTAAAATGGAGCTACTTCTGCTTATCTCACTCAGTGGTTTCCTTTTTTAATTTTAAAGACTAAAATGAGATAAGATGCCTATAAAATATGGGGGCAGGTGCTCAGTAAATACCAATTTCCCTAGAACAGTGGTTGCTTATACTGTTACTTGGAGTATGAGGTTTCTTCAGCAACTTCTAGAAGCTGTCTCTGAGGGTGAAGAGGTTCCAGGCAGGGAGAGGGATACTGACTGGGGGACCTCTGGTTACCCACACCCTAGGCTTACCAGAGCACTGGGATCCCCCAAAAGCTTTTGTTTAAGCAGGTAGGGGAGGAAGCAGAGACCAAACTACTGGGACTATTAATAAATTCAGCAAGGTTTCAGGGTACAAGGTTAACATACAAAATCCAATTGTATTCTTATATACTATCAGCAGTCAACTGGAACATAAAAACTTTGAAACAATTTCATACAGTAGTACCAAAAACAAACAAAAATACTTAGGAATAAATCTAATAAAAGATGTCTAATATCTCTACACCAGAAATTACAAAACATTATTGAAAGAAATTGAAAAGGAATTATCATGCTCGTGGATAATTGGCTCTATTGAGCTACTTTAAAATTTCATCAGGCTTTTTGGGGTAGAATTTCACAAGCTGATTTCTAAAATATATATGCGAATGCAAAAGACCTGGAATAACCAATGTGCGTGTTTGTTAGGAACCTTTAAGAAGCAGGTGACAAGACTGCATTAAACACACAAGAGGTTTACAGGGGCAAATGACTGGGAAAGATAAACAGGGAGGGAGCAGGAGTAAGCCGGAAAGCTTTCAGTCCCCAGTGTAGGTCTGAAATCCGTGAAAGAAGAGAGGGAAGGGAGGGTTGTGTGGAAAGGGCTTCAGATTACAGTGTGGCTCTGAGAGAGTTGCAGCCAGCAGCGGGAAAGCCCCAAGCAAAGAGTGCTTGCCGGAAGAGTCCTGCCTGGACTGGAATGGGCTACCACCAGTACCTTTAGCATGCTTGTCGTTGTTTAGGAGCTACCCAGAGAAACACGGCCTTTCTGTGAACATGGTGGTGAACGCATAGGGTGGAGCTGTCAACTGTGCTCCCGATAGTAGCAGTAGTGGTAGCAGTAGCAGTTGTTGTTGTTTTAAGGAGATTTGAGCAGTGCACCTCCATGGCAACCTCATAATTTTTTTTTTTTTTTTTTTAAAGAACCAAGTTGGAGAGTTCAACCTTCAATTTACCAACCTTGCCTTTATATTTCAAGACTTATTATAGCTACAGTAATCAAAAGAGTTTCATGTTGGCAAAAAAAAATAAACATATAAATTAATGGAACGTAACAGAAAATCCAGAAATACACCCACACGTATATTGCCAATTTTTAACAAAGGTACTAAGGGAATTCAATTTGAGGGGAAAAAAAGGGGACGTTTTCAACAAATGGTGCTGAATATAGCCATAGAGAGAAAAAATAACCCTATTAACCCTTACCTCATACCACATACAAAATTGAACTCAAAACGGATCATAGACTTACATATAAAACCTAAAAGGATTACACTTCTAGAAGAAAACAGAATGTGACCTTGGAGTAGACAAAGGTCTCTCAGAATACGAAAAAAGCATGAGCCATAAAAACACCTGACAAACTTGATCAAAAATTTAAAACTTTTGATCTTCAACTGACACAAAGAAAATAAAGCAGAGCACAGACTAGGTGAAAGTATTCAAAACACACGTATCAGACAAAGAACTTGAATCCAGAATATATAAAAAACAAAAAGCTTAATAAGACAACCCCATTTTTTTAATGGGAAAAAACGATTTGACCAGATGCTTCATAAAAGATACATGATGGCCAGTAGGTTGATTGGAAACTGTTCAAAATTACTAGTAACAAGAAGATGCAAATTAAGATCACAATCAGATACCTCTGGAATGGCTAAAATTCAAAGACTGAGGATGTGAAGCAACCAGAACTCTTATATACTACTGGTGGGAATGCAGTGGAACTTTGGAAGATGATTTGGCAGTTTCTTAAAAAGTTAAACATACACCTGCTATACAGCAAGTGAAATATATGTCCACACAAAGACTTGCACACTGATGACCATCATAGCCTTGCTTGAAACAGCCAAACTAAAAAAAAAAAAAAAAGAAGGAAACAAAATATTCCTTAAGAAGTGAGTGGATAAACTGTGGCATAGCTATGCAATTGAGTACTACTTGGCAATATTAAGGAACAAACTACTGATATGAACAATAAGAATAAATCTCAAAATCAATATGCTAAGTAAAAGAAGCCAGACAAAAAAGAATACAGACTGTTTGATTATAATGACAATAGAATTGCAGAAAGCACAAACTGACCAATAGTGACAGGGAGCAAATCAGTAGTTATCTGGGAATGGGGGTGGAGGAAGGATGATTGACAAGTGGGTGATGGAAATTAAATGCCATCTTGATTTTGGTAATGGCTTCACAAGTGCGAGTGTGTATGTTAGAGCTCATAAGATAGTACACTTTAAATATTTGAGATTTATTGCATGTCACTTATGCTTTGGCGAAGTCCTTCAAATGGGATGGGGGAAGGTGGGATCTGATGGAAGGAAACCAACCTCACCTCTACAATAAAAAGATTTCACACGTGCTCTGGAAGAAACCTAGGGGGAACTGATGTACTTTGCTTTCATATTTATCTACTAAGTAGCTGCTGCTTCTCCAGGTTGGGTAGGGGCGAAGGTGGAGCAATGCCTAGTGCCAGCCAGTTGTGGCGTTCAGGCTCCTTCGAGTGCTCTTGCCTGCTCAGCGGCGGTGGGCACAGGGAGGACCGCCCTCCCACCCACCACCGTCTGGGCACAGGGAGGACCGGCCCCCCACCACCGCCCCCAGCCCGCGCCCCCCACCTCCGCCGGGGCCTGGAGAGCAGGCAGGGCTGGTTTCAACCAATAGCGATCCGCCATAGGGTCCCGCGCTCAGAAGGGGTCGCGTTTGGAGTTTAATGCTCTGCAGTTACCATGTGAAATTCTTTATTATTTTTTCTTTGAATCTGAGTTTTTGTATGTGAAGTGCAATGAGACAGCGGATGCTCGACAGCTTGTACTCTTGTCTCACTCCGGTCACATCTCCTGCGTCTTCCAGGGACCGGTTCTGAGCCCCCACCTGGTGAACACGGCTGCTCTCCTCCCTGGGCAGTGGCCAGGCACGGACATGGGGTGGCGCAGGCCTGGGCGCACAGCCAGGGGGCTGACCGTGCTGCAGCGCCCGGTCGCCTGCCAGGGTCGGCCTTTGCCTCGCCAGCATCCCCGTGCCCAAGGGAGTGCAGCATTGAGTAGCAAGCAAATAAAACCGGCCAAGACAGGTGGACAGAAAGACCGTGGAAAAAGGGAAAGACTTTTTTTCTACTTTTTGCACAAGGGGCCCCACGTTTTCATTTTGCACTGGGCCATGCAGATTCCGTGGGCGGCACCGACTACAGGCGGCCGGCTGCAGACAGCTCGCGGCACTCCTGCCTCGCCCAGTGCCTGGGCTGCTCCAGCTGTGAATGGACACAAGCAGAGGAGCTGGTTTTGCTCCTGAAAGCGTCCAACAAAAATGTGTCTCGATTCGCCCTGCTTGGGAGCGACAAAGACCCAATCTTTGTCATTAAAAGCCGGGAACGGAGGGCAGCCTTGCTCCCCAGAGCAGGGAATGTGCCTGGGTAGAAGCAGGGAAAGTTTCTGCCCGCCTCATATTTTCTTCTGGATGCAGACTGCCCTGTTCTTTGACTTCCCCTCCAGTGTGGAATAAGGCTGAGGGTCTCAATTTGGTGAAAAAAGTAACCATGACAACAGCCACATCGTGGAGAGCATAGTAAAATGTGTAAAGCTCACTGGCAATGCCTTCCCTTCCAGAATGAAAACTCCTAGTCAGACAATGACCCAATGGCACCAAAAGAACGAAAGACCAGACCCGGGAAAGCTTCCCGTGCCTTGCCCTGGGGCTTTCCACAGATGAGGGGACCACTGTGATTTGTCAGTTCTTTGCCTCCAGCTTTCTGCACACAGCCCAGGGCTGCTTTCGAGAGCTTATACTAAAAGGGCAAGAGCAGAGATGAGCTGTTTTTAGGAAACATGCCCTACACATGGAGTAAACTCATGGAATTTCAAAATAAAAATAAACTTGGAAAGTTCCAATAAAAGTGTTTAGGGCCTGATAGGATTTGTGCATGAATCCTTGACTCCGAGGGTTGAAGGCCTGGCAAAAGCTTGTCCACCTTCGTCTGGGTGAGGAGGGAGGTGCTTCTTCTCCTGCCATGGGGGAGGAGGCTTCCCACTCAGTCCTTCTATAGTCAGGATGAAGCAATAGCATCTTCAGGGGCACTGGCTGGAAAGAGAGACAGGTGGCCTGGGCTCCAAACTCTGTCACTAATTAGCTGTGAGACCTTGGGTACATAGTTTAACCTCTTAAGATGCTCTGTCTAGTGTTTGCTCTGCTTTGTCCATAGATATGCAGGTGCCTTGTATAAGTATGTAGACGGCATCCATGGGTGGTGTGTAGGCACATCCTCAGGTATTCACTTCTCTTTGCTGTCTTCCCAGCCTGGCAGAGAAGGGTTGGTTGGATCTGGAACTTTTTGTGAGGTGAGAGCAAAGTCTTTCCTCAGCTAGCTCTGGGCTGCACAGCTGGGGAGACTTTGGGAGAGAACAGAAGTTTCTTTTACCTTTGCGCAAAGGAGGCCAGTCATCTCCCTGAATTTTACCAGAAACTAGATTTGCTATGTTTCTGGGGCTATCACTAGATTTATCGAGACCAGGCAGGTCCTCCAGCCTGTAGCCTGACTGGCTCAGCAGGCATCCAGGGATCCGAATGAAGCTCAAACAACTAAAAAGGGCAGGCAGGTAACAATCAGAGTATAATAAACCATCCAGGAATGGTTGGCACTGTGGAAAGAGGGCAGTCCCGGCTTGGGACAAATGGGCGTTGCTATGAGGTAATGTGATTCCTCTGGAGCCAGATCTGATTTTTTTTCTTAAAAGAGGCCTGCAACCTGGACTTTAAAAATTTAAGATAGCCAAAAATTTACATAAAGATAGTGAAAGCAAATGTAAGTCAGTGTAAGCAAAAAGAAGACAGGTGAGCAGGTTGAGTGGGTTAATGACAGGAAACTGCAATTGGGACTGGGACATCTGAGAGTGATGTGCTTTTCCCCGGCTTCCCACAGAGAGCCCTGACCCGAGCAACTCACCTCCCTCAGCCTCTCTTCCTCCCTCCAACGCAAGGAGACTTTCTATCCACATCCCTTTTTTTTTAAAGCCATTATTGCGGCCAATCCTTGCCTAACCTTTATAGGACCTGGATTCTGAAACTCAAAATATAATTTTTTCCATCTGCTTTCTGCTTCCCTGAGGCAATGCTCAGCTGACTTAATGTGGGGAGGGAATAAAGGGTAATCAGATCAACATCTCAGAGGGAAGAGAGGACATGTAATGCTGTCTGACCTGCCCCCAGCCCAGGGGTGGGATCCAGAATGGGAGGCTATACTGGGTGGAGAACACCACACACATAGCCTTGGAGGCCCAAACAGGGAAGTATGCTTGGGAAGTAAGGCCCCGTTTGATAGAGCTGGGTGGAGCGCAGGGCAAGTGGCAGGGGATGAAACTGGAAAGATGGATGAAATAGGATTTGCGTAACATAAGAAAGTATAATTGGCTTGAATGTCTGATGACTTATGTGTTATTTTTGTAAAGTTGGTGACACAATCCTACATCGGTTTTGTATAATTTATCATCTGTGCACTCTGAAGGGACATACATTAATGAACTCGGAGTCTCAGAAACCATGACCTGGAAACCACAGCTATCCTAATTTGTGGGTGGCCTTGATCTCTATGAAGTATCCAAACTGGTACTAATTGGACTCATTTGAGGCTATCAGGTAACTCCAGACTTCACTGAGAGGTGTGCTACAGCTGTCTCCAAGGGACTGCTCCTACTTTCTGCCTGTACCACACCCAGCCCCTGTTCCCTGTCTCCCCAGCTCCAACCAACTGTTCCTGTTCCCTGGTAATCCTTCCCACTCTATCTCCTCACTGTATTGGGGCTGGCCCCTGAAGACTCCATTTTTCCTGCTGCCCTGCATTTTCAATAACAAATTCTCCAGTTTCAGTGCTGAGAGCTGGTATTGGTGTCTTCCAGGCACCTCACCGCTGTCCCTTGACAGTTACTCTTTCTTTCCAAAAGACTGAAATTCTCCTGTAAGATTCACACCATCCACCAATTCACCCTGTCTCCCCTACTAACCAAAGACTTTGGTGTCTTTCTTGGGGTCTTACCCTCCCCTTCTGACTCCTGCCATCATTCTAAGTAACTGAATATCCTTGTGGCTCATCCAACCAATGCCCTAACTGCCCAGTTCCATGATGACTGCACCTTTAGTGCTCTTCTTTGCCCTTTCACCTCAGCACACACTCACATGGCCACAGTGGTGACCCTGCCATCAGAAACTGTTCCTCTGAAATCTCATTCTCTCACCACCAACCTCCAGCTCCTTGCTCAAGTCCGCTGACTACAGCAGTTCTCCAGCCTCAATGAGATTTCCAAGCCAATGGCCCCTCCACTTTTCCTATGTCCATAAATCTCCTCCTATCTTCATTTTCTTCTGTATTTAGCTCAGAGGCCCTGGGTCTTCCTACAGTGTCCTCAAAATACCACTAAATCCTTTGTTCACCTCAGTTGTTCCTGGACCTACTCATGCCTGTTGTCTGAACAGATCAGAATTACTGGAGAATGTGACACAACTGGGCATTTTGGCATGGTTCAAACTTCATGCTCTCCAAACTCAGCTGGGACCTCCACACTGCCTAGCAGGTTTACCATGCTTTTCTAGAAGCTCCCTCCACGTTCACAATCACAATTTCATTTCTTCCTCTCAGAGTTGGAATACTTGCAACCCCTTCTTCCCAAAGAAGCCGCCTGGGAGGGAGAATGTGTCCATTGCATTTGCTCCTGTCCTCTCCTCTCATCACCACCTCCAGTCAAGGACAGTCCCTCACAGGTGCCTGGATCCCATCCCTTCCTCCCTGGTCAGGGCTCTTGTTCCATCATCTATACCCTCTCTTTTCCAAATCTTCGACCTCTTCCTTACCACTGGATTCTTCTCTTCAGCACTCAAATATATGTGAGCATCCACCATCACAAACAAAACCAAGCAAGTGAAAACTTCCCTAACTCCACGTCTCTGTCAAGCTATCACTCATTCTGTCTATTCTCCTTGTACAGCCACGCTTTTTGACCATTATACATAGGCACTGGCTCTACTTTATCTCCTCCTCTCCTTTCTATTCTGGCTTCCCACTTCACCACATTTGCAGAAACTGTCTTGCTGTGGTCACCAGTTGTTCCCTTGCTTTATCAAATGTCCATATTCTGCCTTCATCTGACTTGACCGCTCAGCAGCACTTCATACAGTTAACCAGATCTTCCTTCTTGAAACACTCTCGACTCTTGGATTCAGTAATAAAATAGGTTTTTGTTTGTTTTATTTATACCTTATAACTGTTCTTTCTGAGGATTTTTTTTGCCTGCTCCTCCTCTATCAAATTCTAAATTCTTGAGTTCTTTGGGAGCTCATTTCACAACATATTCTCCCTGGCAATTTCAACTTCTCTCAAGACCTTAAATACCATCTCTACAGTGGCCAAAGTTAGGTCCCTGGTTTAATCTTTCCTGAGATATTACCTTTTCCATCACAGAACTGAAATTAAGTACTTATTTGGGTGACTATCTGTATTTTGCCTGTCTCCCTTCCTGAACTATAAGCTCCAGAAGTGCAAGCAATGTCTTTTTTTATTCACCATTTCCATAATCCATTTTGTCAGCTTCAACACCAACTTCTACCCAATGGGTTCATGCTCTGCCTGCTGCAGGCCAAAGCAAGTATCATGAAGTTTTCTAAAAGCTAGGACATATCACTGCAGCCTTTCTCTGAATTTAAGTGTGCAGCTACATTTTCTTTATTGTAGAACAGGTAATCAAGTAGTTTCTTTTGCCAGAAATGGGGAAATCCTATATTAATAAGAATATAAAAACCCTAGCATCAGAGGGGTAAGGAGTCTTCAGGTCTGTGAGTCCAGGCATGACATGGCAAACTCTATAGATTTTGGAAGGCTAACTGTCAACAGTAAGGAAGAAGAATTGGTAGGAGGAGAGAATAGGGGAAGGGTGATTTGTTGTGATTCTGTTTCAGGAGGCGGCTGACGAAAGCCTTTACTCACAGATGGCATTAAGAATAGAGAGGAAAGGGGAGAGGACAGACTTTCAGAGATGAAATAACAATTGATTGGGGGTGAGATGGTGGGCCGTGAGAGGTGACCCAGAACCTGAAGACTCTATTGCTTCACGCTTCATCCTCTCCAGTGGGCCCTTGCATGCGTGCTGTTCTCACTCCTGGGGAGAACCTGCCCCACACTTCTCTCCTTAGAATCTTATTCCTCCACCATTACCTTTATGAAACTCTCCTTGACTACCCCAGGGAAAATGACTGTTTCCTTCCTCTTAACCCCCAGAGCACTTCATTCAAATGGTCAATTTTATTGCCAGTTGTATGCAACACAAGTGCTCACTCAGTTGGCTGTATCAAGGCATTGTGCCTTGTGTAATGAAATGGCTAAAAAAACCCATGCATTGAAGGAACACACTGCTTTCTTTATTTCCTTGACTTGTAATTAATATTAATTGACCAAAAGCATTATCTTCCTCTTTTTGATTTTTTACAAAGTTGTGGTAGGTCATATTAATAATACCCATTACTCATTTCTCTGATAAGATTATAGAAGTCTAAGGTCTTGGATGATCTTGGCCTGTTCCTTCCTCTGATTTTGAAGTAAACAATTTCTTAACTTTGGGACAGCCTGAGATACCACCTCTGACTTCTAAAATGACTCAATATCCTGAAAACTCATGATAATCCCACTCCAGCTCAGCTAGTTTCCATTAACCTCTTTCCAAGCTATCTGTGTGGCCCTGCTTTATCCTTTTAAGAGGAACCAAACGTTTTTAGTCACTGTGGATGCATATGATAGCATGGTTTACCTCAGATATGCTGTGGGTTAGTTTCTATGGGCCTTCCCTGACTTCACATTTAATGCTTTTCCAAAAATTTCCCAACATCACTAAGGCTTTAGCAACCCTTTAGGACCAGTATTTCTGGGAAAACACTCAAAATACATCTGACTCTGTGTCATGTATCATCACCTAGAGCATGCCACCATCTAGTTCCAGCAAAATCCTACTGATTTCACCAGATAGGAAGGATTGCCTCTCTGGGAGACAGTTGCTGATTCCCGTTGCCTTTCACTGTTCTACTTTGATAATTTGCATATGCCTTTCCTGTGGCATTTATCACATAAAGCTTTGCTATTTTCATCTGTATCCATGTCTTTCTCTCTAGATGTATCATTAAAGGCAAAAACAATATTCTTTTAGTGTCCTTCCTATCTGTCCTCCTCCCCACAATACTGGAATCCTAACACCATGCATTGCACTTATTTGGAGTTCAGGATTCTAGGAAAGTTAGTAAATGGATGAATCATAAATGTAATTTGGGTCAGTTTTTTCACAAAATGAGTCACCTATCTTTGTCTCTTCTCTGTCCACTCATACTGGCTCCCTGTGACTTCTCCCCATCTGTGCATTTCTCTCCACCTCTCAATATTGTCAGTCTGCTGCAGCCCTGGCATCTGTGCCATCACTCCCTCTTTGGACTCATTGTTAAAGATGTCGAGGAAGGTTAGTCCCAAGGTTTAGCCTTTGCATTTAGAGAACTGTCTTACCATTATTCAGTAATTGGGGGGCAAACACAATTTGGATTCCTTTGAATTATTTTAACTTGGGTTTTGTAGAGACAAGGGACCTTTCTCTGTCTCCCATGTCATAAGTAACTTTAATGAGAAATGGTGAAAATATCAATTAGGGCAAGCCCACCTGCACTGGGGCTACCCTCCCTTCAACTCCCCATACCCTGCTGGGTAGAAACCATGTGGGAATTGACTGCTCAGCTGTTCCAGAGACCCTTAGGACAAATTGTGTTTGCCCCCCAATTACTGAATAATGTTTACATAATTTGGAAAGAGGGCGATTTCCTACTTTTGGTAAGAACATTGCCTTCCTCACCATCAGGCATCAGGGCCTTTGAACACACTGTCTTCTCTCCCTGGAATAAGTCACCACCTCTTTGCCATTTCTTCTCCTGGCAAACACCCACTCATCCTTAAGACTCAGCTTAAGGGAGCACATGACTTGTTTGAGGTTCTGGAGGGTCTTCTGTTACATACTCCTGTAGGACCCCACAGCTCCCTTCGATCCATCTTGTTTCATTTTTCCTGTTAGCCAACTGACTAACTGGAAATTTCATCCATAAATGAGCACATATTAAGTAGTCACTGTGCATTTGAGGAATGTCAGCACCTTGAAAGGAAGTTGCAAGTTGTAAATGGAGTTTTTATGGGAGGAGGCTTGCTGATCAATCAAAATAGGACTCAAGAATATATTGTTAGCATCAGAGATACAAGCAGATATTGCATCCATAAACACATAAACAGATAATGGGCATTAATATTTTGATTTTTGAAATAAAAATGTGAATGAATGGCCTGAAAGGACAAACAGATGACAAACTGGATTGGAAGAGTCAACCAAGGAATTATCCCAGAATGCAGCACAAAGAGAAAAGAGATGAAAAATCTGAGGAAGCAGGCAAGAAATATGAAGGGTGAATCCATGAGACTGAATGTTTGGTCTAATTGATATTCTAAGAAGCAAAAATGGTGAGAATGGAGGTGGGGAGTGGGGCAATAGTCAAATATTTAAGCAAGAACTGAAGACTGAAGTCTCAAAACTAAAAAGTCATATACAGATATCTCACTGGGGCCAATCCTTCAATCAATCACTGAAGCTAGACTTAATTTGGAAAGCAGTCGAAGGTCATTTGCAACCAAGTGTCATTTGCAACGGAGATGAAAAATTAAAAAATTTTTTGCAAGGCTCATAATAGACTTCTGAAGATGCCTGCCTCTCCTGTCAGCACCTGCAGACAGTTTAGCTAGTTGAGTTTGCTGTGTCTTTCTCAAAACTTCCTCTAGTTTCCTTGTATCACCGAATGGGAGGTCATGGGCAAATTAGAAAACAGGGGTCAACTAAGAGAGCACTGCCTCTCCTGTATCCTCCCTTATCAACTGCCTTTCTACTTATGGTTCCACCACAGACATTACTGCTTCCCAATACAAATCCAGCTTCTTCATTCTTATTATCCCCCAACTGCTTTACGCAGTCCTACCTCCAGCATTGCAAAGACCTCTCCTCTACTTGCCATCAAAATCTCAACCACATTTCAAGGCCCAGAACAAGTCCCATCATTCACGTGAAGCCTTCTTTGGTCTGTATGCTAATATCTCTTTGTACTTGTCAACAGTAGCAAGCTTCTTAGTTTTTCTCTCCCAGTAGACTACAGGCTTCCCTAGAGCGGAGAGAGTGCCAAACCTTTTCTTAACGATCATTAGGACCTGCTCCAGGTACATGTTAACATGAAAATATGCCAGGAGGGAGAACAAGTTGAAGGATTAGCCCCTGGATATGAATTGTGTTGATGAGGTAATTTCCTCTGTCAGGGTAGAGGATAGGGGGTGGATAGAAAATGTGGGGAAATGACACAGAAAAGGAAGTGTGGGTGGGAAGGGGCACTGGAGGCAAATGTCAACAATCCCACAAGTGTGTTCAGTGACCTGATGGCTCTCACATGATCCCTAATATAGCTGCGACAACAGGGACGTATCAGGAGCTAAAACACTTCCCCGCTCCCCAGCCTGCTCCACGTTCTCAGGACAGATATAGTGACCTGTCCAAAAGCATACAGCTCTTTAGGGACCCCTGAGGGCAAACTCCAGTCCATACCATTTCTTCCAGCTAGTCCCAGGACTGTCCATTATTACCTCTGCTCTTACTGGAGACTCAATCTTAATAAGTTTATTGAAGTTTTACCATATGCTAGAAACCTGACAAGGCCTTAACAGGCTTTATCTCATTTCTTCCTCCTAGTAACCACATCAAGAAATACCATCATTTCCCCCATTTTTTCTAATGAAGAACCTGAGGCAGAGATCTAGCAGTGGACATAGTGACAGTGGGTCCCGCTGGACCCAGGAAAGTGAATGGTGTTGGGAGGGATGCAGAAGCAGCTGAGTTTCCCTCTGCCAATTTGTTTCTCATTCTCTCTACCTGCTACGCCCTTCCTCAACTTGGTATCTTGCAGAATAATGCGTCTTCTTCAAGGCCTGCTTATAAAGCCATATGTGACCTTCCTAGGGTAGTCACTTTTTCCTCTCTCTTCATAGCTGTTTATGCCTCTGGTTGAGCACTTGTGCAATCTGACTTATGATGATGTGGGTGGCTCTATCTTGCCCAGATTAACTCCGTAAGAGCAACAACCTCATTTCTCCATATTCCTAGAGCCTAGAACAGTGGCTAGGACACTGCAGATTTATTCAGTGTTGGGGGTGAAGAGAGTGGCCTCCACATGCGTGCCCTCCATGTGCCCTCCATGCACTGGAACCCTCCTTGGCAGAAGCCTGGAGATCCCATGAGCCCTGATGCTCCTGCAGGGCTACAGTGTGGCCATGGACAGTATCAGTCTGAGGGGCCACAGATGGGATATTAGCATACCAAATGTGCCCCTCATTCTCTCCTTAAACCTTTCTCACTTCTTCTGTGGACTGAAGAATGTAACACCCCATGATGAACTGTAATTTGGGGTCCAGTTAAAATGGAAAATCTTCAAGAGAAATTGTATTCACTTATAACCTGGAAACAAATTTCTACTGGTCAGTGAAGGCAGTTTTAATCTTGAAAGAGCCTCTGGGACATTGGACATCTGAGGCAGAAGGTTGAGAAAAGAACTGGACCCAGGAGTTGTTAATTTGAGGTCTGTGGATGGGCCATAGAGGGTCCAGGATCCCAGAATTATACTAAAAGCTTTGCATGTTGATTCCTGATTGTGTTTCTCCAGAGTGAGATTCCAACACTTTCACTGGATTCCCAGAATGGGTCTGGGACTCTAAAGAAAATGAGAAGAGATAGAGAAGGTGGCCATAATGGGCCATGTGCACCCCAGCTTCCCTGATGTCTCAGTATATCTCTTCATACCTGGGCCTACAGGCACTACTGGCTGGCCTAAGACAATGTGGAAGAAAAGAACTGAGGAAGGCAGCAGGGCAAAAGCATGGGAAAGGGCTGGGGGGGCGGGGGCAGCTAAGACAAAGGGTAAGAATGCTGGGCAGTAGATACAGAGATAAGAGGGGCCCTGTGGCTCAACCCCCTTGCTTTATAGATAAGGAAATGGACATCCAGAGAGGCTAGGTGGCCTCAGCACTCTGGGGTCAGCCAGGGGCTTCCTTGCCAGAGAGTGTCCCTGCTCTAGGACATCTCTACGGCCTCACAGTCTGTTCATTAAACAACAGATAAGCTCTCAAGGAAAGGCCAGCAGTGGTGCTGCTATCTGACTGTTTGGGTGGTAGCTATGGGCCACTGCATTGCTGGGACTTGGCATCTGAAATCACTGCTTAGATGTGAAGAAGGCAAACATCCCTCTGAGGATATGTGAATGCATCGTTCTTTGACGACCCCAGGTCTAAAAGGCTTAAGATGCTAACCATTGGTTCACTCATTTCACATTTACTGAGCACTTACTGCATGTGAGGCGCTTGTGGCCAGAGAGAGGAGCAAGGTGGGGGTCCTCACTCAGGAGGAACTTACGCTGTGGGAATACTGAATGACATCCCCTGTTTCTGCTGTTACAAGAAGTTATCATAAGTTCTTGATAAGTTGAGTAGAAGGATAGATGAGTGGAAGGAAGCAAGGCCACTTGGGACCGCAGTGCGATAAATCTTGGACGTCAAGACTGAGGCATGGCTCTGGATTCTGCCATAGAAAGAGGTTCAGGGGCCTCTGGCTGGCAACATCTGCACTGCCCTAAAGATTGTATATCCACTTGGGGACCTTCTGTCTTTGCTACCAGAGACAAGGAATCCCACAACTCCATGTGCCACAGAGACCTTACAGCCGGAGAAATGACAGACACCACCACTGGCGTTTGGCTCCAGAGGTTTCCCTTTTGCCCTCACCTGAGAGTCCTGAGGTGGCTTTAAGTGTACTCCCTCAGCCAGGGTGCAGCAGGTCTGGGAAGGAAGCAGGTCTCTGGGACTCAGACTCAGCTCATCTGACCCCAAAGCCTGCTCTCGTGATGTTGTAACTTCAGCCTTTTCCCTCTTCGGGTTAAAAGCCCAATTTTGGCTGGAAAATTCTACCACTTTATCTTCTCTGGAGCCAGGTAACCTGTTAGGTCATATAAAATTGAGTTGAAAGTGAAGTGGTGGGAAACTTCTTAGAAAAATGACTGCTGTTGTTGGACAATCCCTGACTGGCCCTTTCTGCCTCCTCCTCAACTTGAGGCCAGACTCCTCATGAGAAAAACTATGGTTTGGGTGTCAGGCAACCCCAATGCAATAAGGATCTGGGGGATCAACCCCAATTCAATAGGCCAGTGGTGGGCCTCTGCTCCCCAAAAACTGCCCTCCACTTTGTCCCATGGCCTGAAATGCCTTTAATGATCAAGAAGTCTTTTAAGACAGTCATTTCTCACTGTGTTTCAAAAAAACTTCCGTGGGATACTCTACCAGATGCAGCCCACTGGGAAGACAGTGGATTAGGTATCTGAGGAACCAGAGGCACCATGAGACAAGCAAAGATGCAAGCTGAGATAAGCGCACCCTGGAAATATGCCCAAGTCCCAGGCTTGCTGGTGGTCAGCCAGTAGGTTGTTGTGAAAAAAGGAGTGATTCCATGAACCCACATGGAGCGCCTCCTGGGGCAAGTGTTGTGCTAGAAGTCATGGGACCTCAGAGATGAGTGAGAAAGCTGCGGTCCTGTCTGACGGATGCCCAAGAGCTTTGGGTCTGCACACACATGTGAAATATGGGGTTTAGCAGCAGGCACCTTTCATACACTGTCAATAGTCTTCCCTATGTGGGTAGAACCCTAGGAGCTGAGGTCTCCCATTTGTGCTCTCAGGACTTTTTGCTTGTTCCACACAAATGGTCAGAGACTATAGCAGAGATAGGAACTACTGAGTGGAAAAGGAATTTGAGCTGAAGGCAGTCCAGGCCAACTACACCATGTGTATCTATCTGCATTCTTCTTGTTGGTTTGTATTGTATCGCTCCTGCTCCAGAATAAGAATTTCCCAGGGAATCACTTGGAAGTTTGCAAGGAAGAACAACTGGAACCTCAAGTGTCATGACCCCAGTGCCAGGGGATGGAAATCATATCACTGAACATGCACATGGATGAACCTTCCCTGCTTTTAAGTGGCCATTGACAAGTGACCTTCCCTGAATCTTATGTAAGTGGTTCATTTTTAAAGGGAGAGAATCATATTATTAGAAGATCACAGCATTTCTTTCCAGTCCTGATACCCTGTGCCTCCTTGATGTAGAAGTTCATGGACACCTCTGCATGTCTTTCTAGAGAACTGGGATTCTCATAAGATGTCCTGGCTAGCAGCACCTTCAGCTTGCTTATCTTACTGCCTCTCATGTCTAGAAAGTAAACTGAATGTCTGAATGTAGTACCCTGCTCAGACAAGGTTCCTAATAAATGTTTACTTAGTGAAACCTTCCAAGACTCTGATTTATATAGTGCCTTGGCAGTCAAAAGCAAGAGTAGTCCAAGACCCATGTCAGAGAGAAAAAGATGAGGGGTGTTTATACCAGGTAAGAGACGGCTCAGGCAAGGAGAGGAAGAAGCAGACTTATCATGGGAAATCAGTGGGGCAGATCTGGATGAGCAGGGAGACATGGAGGAGGAAGAACTTAGCAGGTAAGATGTTGCGGTAAAGCAGGAGTCAGACTTTTGAGTGGAGAGAACCAAGAAAGAAGGCTGGATCAAGATGAATTTGGGGCCGGGCGTGGTAGCTCATACCTGTAATCCCAGCTCTTTGGGAGCCCAAGGTGGGGGGATTACCTGAGGTCAGAAGTTCGAGACCAGCCTGGCCAACACGGTAAAACCCTGTCTGTACTAAAAATACAAAAATTAGCTGAGCGTGGTAGTGGGCGAGTGCCTGTAATCCCAGCTGCTCAGGAGGCTGAGGCAGGAGAATCACTTGAACCCGGGAGGCCAGAGGTTGCAGTGAGCCGAGATCTAACCACTGCACTCCAGCCTGAGTGACAGAGCAAGACACTATCTCAAAAAAAAAAAAAAAAAAAAAAAAATTAATTTGGAAGCCTTGCAGGCAACTGGAAGCAAAGAAGGGTTTTTAGCAGAGGATTGACATGATGAAAGCTGAGTCATAAAGCTATCTGGCAGCAATGTGCAGAACACAGTGAAACAGAAGGTCTGGTCTTGGGAGTTTACAATGGGGAATAAAAGCCAGACAAAGCCAGAGACAGTGCAAACTCAGGCAACAGGTTTGTAGCAAGCATGTATGAAGGCCTGGACACTGTTCTAGAATTGGAATACAGTCAAGAAGGAGAGACACACAGATCCCCATCCTTGGGGAATTCACCTTCTAGAAGGAGAGGAAACAGATTAAAGAATTTGACTTTTCATGAATTAATGCCTCATTTTACCCTGTAAGAGGTATGAGGAAATTTACAAAAATACATCCACTCAGAATGATAAAAATAAGTGATTTTACCTATTGCCCTTGACAACATCCTTTCTTTAGATAAAATGGTGAGTTCCCTATGGCTGACCTTACGAAGTCACTCAGAGTTAGCTTACTGCCTAGCACCAAAGCAAGGCTAGACAAAGGTATTTGCAAAAAGAGCACAAGTGACTAGTTCCCAGTGTGTAGCTCCGTGAAGGTTTTGACGGTTTGATTCAGATACTGAGTAATGGCGGCAAATGGGCTGGAGTCTCAACTGGGCTCATGGAGAGATGGTTTGTTTGGCATCATGCCTGGTCCTTTGAGAGGAGGGCTGTGCTCTAGAGTGTGCTACAGTCCATCCCCCACCCTCCACATTCATGTCACCTGTGTTGCCCTTGAAGGCATTAGAGCTTGGGACTGCCAAGGGGGGATTGAGGGTCCACCAGGAATCCCAACAGATTTTTCACAATAGAGGTTTTTGAGAGCAATTAATCTTAAAAGAGTTTGAGGTGGGGGTAATTTTTGGCAAAGAGGGAAGCCATGAATTTGCCTTCAACTGACCACTGAGATATGCTTTGATCATGAATAGAGCAGAGGGTAGGGTTAAGGCCTATTATAAAAGTTAAGATATAAGCCAGAAGATTTTAAAAAATACAGGGATGTATCTTGAGACAGGGACACAACAGTTTTAGGGACCATGCCTGGAACTTTGTGACTGGATATGGTTAGGCTGGGATGGAGAGGGATACGGTAGGAAAGTAAAGGGAAAAGGGAAGTACAAAATAAGATTTTGAGGCTGGACGATGGGGCAATGATATATAAGATGCTTAGGGCTCGAATCACTTGAGGTCAGGAGTTCGAGACTAGCCTGGCCAACATGGTGAAACCCCATCCCTACTAAAAATATAAAAATTAGCTGGGCATGGTGGTGCATGCCCTAAATCCCAACTACTTGGGAAGCTGAGGCAGGAGAATCGCTGGAACCCGGGAGGTGGAGGTTACAATGAGCTGAGATTGTGCTACCACTGCACTCCAGCTTGAGCGACAGAGCAGGACTCTGTCTCAAAAAAAAAAAAAAAAAAAACGGTTAGGGAAAAGGGAGAAGGTCAGGAGGAGGTTGACGGATTGGGTTTTAGACGTAACTGTGGAGTAATGGTGAAATATCTGCATAGTGGAGTTCACTAGGAAGTCAGCGCTTCAGAGATGGAGAGGACAGGGCCAGGAAGGGAATAGGGAGAGGTGCCCTCACAGAGGTAAGAGCTGATGACAGGAAAATAATGAGAATAATGAGTTCTCAAAAGGAGAATAAAGCAGAGAGGGTAAGTGCTTTAGGCTGGAGAGATGCTCATGGTTTAGGGGGCTGACAGAGGAAGAAGAACAGCTGTAAAGGAACAGAAGAAACAATGGGAGAAGCCTGCCACAACCATCATTGGAGAACAGATACAAGGAGTAGGAGTGGCCAAATGGGTCCAGCGCCACAGAGTGAGATCAAGAGCAAACAGAGCGGGAAGAGGTATGGATCAGGCAGTAGAAACGTCATGTGTCAGCTCTGAGACAGGTATTAGTGCAATCAGGCAGAAGTTGGGAGACAGGAAATGGATAGGAAAAAGATGCATTTCTATAGGAGTTGGGGTGTGAAAAAGGAATGGGCCAGGTTTGCTGGAGAGAATAAGAGGGAGTGCAAGCTTGGCACCCAGCCCGTAGATCCTGGGTAGCTGGGTCTATTTCCCTGCTGGGCCAGTACCCTCCATGCTAAAAGGTGGGATTTAGCAGGGTCTGGATATGCTAGGCAGCACTTCTGCCATGCCAGGGCCTGCCTTCCTCCCTGTGGAAGGCTAGGGTTAGAGCTGTAGCTGTACTAGGGGATCTGGGAGTCCTCATGGCACTATGGGACCCAGAATATGTTCAGTCCCGTAGATCACCAGGACACCTAGGCTCTGCTGTGTCTCCATAGGCCTTTGCCCTGACTTAGGCTGAGGACTTTGGGTATAGGACTGGCATTTCCTTATGCTGAGGTTGGTGGGGCACTGAATGAAGACGTTAGTAGGCTCCATGTAGCACAGGCACACAGGCCGAGTGCATCAAGTGGTCAGAGACCCTGCTTGGTGCCAGGCCAATGTGGAATGCCTGAGCAGACAGAGAACACTCTGCAAATAACAATGGTGGGACCCAAGGAAATGACCCTCAGAAGGCAGTGGAGACCCAGACATTTGAAATGGTCTGAAATGCATAGTACCTGACGACTGTGTGCATGTGTGTGTACGTTTGGGGGTGAGAGGAGGGTATTACTGGCTGAGGGGATGTATAAACAGCCTCTGTGAAGTTCTAGGACCTTCCTATATTCCTGTACCGCTATTTGAAGGCGTCTGTTCAACCTACCTGTGTGGCCCATTAGAATGCCCCACTGAACAGGAAAACCAACGTGCAGTCAGGAGAGAATCTCAAAGTATCTTTCCAGTTGTGGCACTCAGAAGTCCATAAAGCTTAATCCTTTAAAAGGAATCATTCTAAATAGCCCAGGAGTGAACATAAATGAAAAGTCCATGAGTGTGGAGAGTAAATCCCATAATAGGTAGCAAAATGGCATGATAAAGAGCATGGGCTCTGGAGACAGACCCCCTAGGCTCCAATTCCAGCTGTGTCACATGAGCTGGGTGCCCTAGAGCAAGCTGCTTAACTTGCTAAATGCAAGATTTTAAGTGTTTTCTTTCTTTGTAAAAAGAAACTAAGAGGTTTTAAAAGTTCTTGCCTACTTTTCTTTGCATAACTTATGATGATACTGAGGGAGCATCTTTCCTATGCCAGTGAATTGCCATAGTCCTTTATAAATGTGCATCAGCTTCCAACATCTTATGCTCTTTGCTTTCAATGTTGTGAAATACCTCTGAGAGTTCCTTTAATGTGAAGTTTTTTGCTGGCATCACCTCCTGTGGGACATCTTCATCCTTTTTGTCGCAACCACTTTCCTCATTTATGCTTTGAACAATGGTTTCAGGTTTCATCAATGTAAGTCGAAACTTCAAGGGTCCTGGCTGTCAGAAAGTCACATAAAGCTTACTCAGAATGATGTCAAATTCCGCTCTAGACATTTAAAACCTCAACCTGTTAAAAATAGCTTGTCATCAGCAAAGGAACCAGATGATAACAGTCACAAGGCTGACTTTTTAGTCTCAACTTATATATATTAAAAAATGACAACAAAACTGTTCAACATAAGCACAGGCATTTTCAGTGCCCTGCATCCAAGCATTAATGATTAGTTAAATGGTAGAATAATATAAACAAAATGACGAAGCAACTGGATAAATTTGACTATGTTGTAAAATTTTTGTAGTTGCCAGAAATCAGTCTTTGGACTTTAAGATCTCATATAGCTCAGAGAAGAAATACAATTACATATTCCTTAAGAATCTGATGAAAGTTATGGCCTTTCTCCCCTAGAATGTGCACATGAGCTGAAACAATATTTTATGCAGTGTTTCAGGGAATCCACAGAGCCCCCGATATCCAATTAGAAGCCCTGGCTATGAATCTAGAATTTTATTACTAGGTGAAACCCAGCCCATGTCTGTTTGAGAACCATTGCAAGTCCTGAAAACTGTAGGCACTATCTAAATAAAGGCAAACCTTGGAGCATGTCATCTGCCACTGAAAAAGCATTTAATGATGCATCTTTCCTCACTATACAAGTTGGTTCAACCTACACCTCTTCAGCTACAAACTACCTACCATCCCGGAAACTCTGTTCTAAGAGTAAAGGTATTACAAAACCTTGCTGAAAAAGACAGACTCAATGGCATGTTGTTGAAAAACACAGGAGAACCAGCACATCAAACTGAAAATTGGTTGGCTTGCACAGGATGTTAGCAGCTCTTTGAATGAGGTTGCTGAGTAGCACCTGAGCCTATTGCTGTGGCATCCTATTCTGCCTGTCCTCTCTTTCTTCCTCCTTCCCCATTCCTTTCTTTCTCTTCTCCCTTTATTCTTCCTCTGTAATTCTTTTTTCCACACTACTGTTGGCATTGGTCCCTAGGGACACTGCTAAATCCAGCCCATAGTGCAAGAGATATTAGATCTTCATTAAAGTCACTAGAGATGCCCTGAGTTAGTCACTTTGAATTCAACAGATGAACTGATGGAAGGCTCTGAGAAGACCTCAACAATGCCCGAGAAATGTGTTCTTACTGTAGAAACTTACTATTTTGATCAAAAAAGTAACTTTGGTCAAAAAAGGGAGTAGGGGGATTGCTTTTTTTTGTTTGTTTTGTTTTTATTTTAAGTTGATTTGGCTTGAAGGGAAGATTGCCTAAACAAAACCTGCTGATGAAGTCACAAAACGACTCCGCCTCTGGAATGAGCTTTGTTTTCTTATATTTTGGCAAGAAATTTCGCTTTCAATGGGAATGCATGTCACTCTACCCATTCAAGGGCAAGATGATAAGGTTCTATCAGAACAAGCGTCTAAAGGAACCTGAGACTCTACCAAGGTCAGAAATGCTGCAATTCAAGCCAAAAGATCTTTCTTGGGCTTCTGTGTTTTGACTTGTAACCATAAATTAGTCTTGTCCAAATGTCAGATCACATTATAAAACACTAAGTGAATCTGTGCTGTACAGCACCCCCTGAAGCCACGGGAGTTATAGATGAACCTTTTAGGGGATTCTGTAATTTTTCTGCCCCTTTGATTTCCACAGGTCTCTAAATTGCCTTCTCTGACGTAAAGGAACACAAGATGGTTTTGGAAATGCTGAACCCGATGCATTATAACATCACCAGCATGGTGCCTGAAGCCATGCCTGCTGCCACCATGCCAATCCTGCTGCTCACTGGCCTTTTTCTCTTGGTGTGGAATTATGAGGGCACATCCTCAATACCAGGTAAGTCAGTCATTTATTTCTGTATCTAAGGAGGTTATTTACTTGGGCTTTTGGTCCATGATGGTAAAGAAAATTTTGCAAAAGGACAAAAAGCAAACCTGGAAAGATCTCCAAAGACTATGGCCATGTTAGCAATTGAGGACTTGGGTGAAAATGTTCAGACCAATTATCTGCACATGTTAAATGAAAGTACTTAAAAAATATCTTAGATAATCCCTTCCAGTCTGCACTCTGCTTTGGTAAAGTAGGTGTGGCACAAATACCCTTTAAAACAAGCTGAAGATGGAGTGGGCTAAAGTAAAATTCCAGGCTTTTCTGGTTAACTTTTAAAAAATAGATTGCAATTTTGTTCTGAAGGTGAAAATGTCTTTGGAATGCCTTCTCTACTGCTTTCCTTCTCCCTCTCACTCCGCTTCCTCCATGTCCCCACTTTGTCTGGTATGTATCCCTTCTCTTTATTCCACCCATCATTTTCTCTTATTCTTGGGAATGTGGTGATAGTGGTCCCCATTTTTCTCCCACTGCCCAGCTCCCATAGGGTCGAATGGTATCCCGGCAGTGGGAGAAAAATGGGGACCACTCCAGTGCTCTTGGAACATCACACCCTGTTAGAATCTTCAACAAGATCTGTGGGTTAATCAAATGTGGTGAATAATATAATTATTCAGATAATCCCAATAGAAAACCCTTACCCCTCCACCGTTAATGCTGCAATGATCAGATATCAGATTAATTCAGAATGATCTGAAATTTCAGACTGCTTCTTTAGTTTTCAGTGAAAATGCCTCATTGCAGATAAACCTATTTCCAATTCCATAAGATATATGATGAGACTTTAAGAATATACTTATTACACACTGGTAAGTGTGGTGGGCCTCATCTCAGTGGGATCAGAATGGGAGCATGGGGCTGGCTCCCAAAATGCTCTGTGTCTGGATTCTTTTTAACATTCCAGATAATTGCCTGTCTCTTTGCCTGATTCAGCCTGATATTTTAGATTACTTTAACACCCAGCTTAAAGGAACATTTAGTTAATTTTGTTCTCTGCTCCCTGACAGGGTCAACTCCAGAGAAGGCAGGCTCAGAGCTAAGGGATGACTGTTTCATGGTCTTTAACTTGAACTCTCTTCCCCAGTATGGCCCTTCCTCACTGGATTTCCCCTCTCCCAAGGGAGCTTCTAGGTCAGGGTCAGTGAATGGTCAGGGTGGGGTGACTAGGTGGCGGGTGTGGAACACCTTTTCCTCTTCTTCCCTTCATAGGCCCAGGTGCCGAATTCTAATTTGTCTGTATTATCAAAGAATCAGGCCAGGAGAGTCCAGCACTGCCCATGCAGCATTGCTCATCCAGTGAGCCACAGGTTCTCAAGCTTTTAGTCTATGTAAGAACACCTAGGAGGTAGGAGCTTGTTAAAATTTCTGTCCCTGGGCTCTGCTCCTGACTTTTTGAATCAGACTCTTCAGGCCTAGAAACATGCATTTTTAAAAAGTCCCCCCAGCTGCTAATGCTAATCAGCACTGGTGGAATTTCCTGGGACCCTTGACCAAGGAGGTCAGCCTGTTGGGGACAAGCCTGAGAACCAGCAGCCCTGAAGCTCTGGATCAGTGGGAGAGTAGGCAGCACCTCACTCTGTGCACCACTTCTGGACCAGGGCTATCAAGCTGCATCCACTGACAGTCAGAACGAGTAGCACAGTGATTCTCAGCACTCTCTGAGGTGGGGTCTTAGCTAGTTTTGGGTTGCTTTTAAAAAAAAAAAAAAAAAAAAAACTCCCCTCCTGATTTTTTTTTTTTTTAAATCTCCCCTCCATCAGCAGCCAAGGTTGAAAGCCACAGATATGAGCCGAACCCCTGCATTTGACAGAAGGTGAAACTGAGACCCAGGGAATTGATCTGCCTTGCCCAGGCAAAGTGCTGTGACAAGCATGAGAAGCCATGGAGTTCAAACTCCTCATTTTACAAGTGAAGGGTTAAAGGCCAGAGAAAGGAAATGGCTTGCCAGCTCACCAGCTGGACAGAAAGTGGGAACACAGGGGGACCACCAGGAAGTCCTAAAGCCCAGGTTGATTATCATTTTGCTAGCCAGGTAGTTTCTAGTGTCACACTTTGAAAGCAGAAGGTCTAGTTAGAATCCGCTAGTGGCACAGACTGTGAGATCCTGTGGTTTCTGGTTGGGGGAGGGAAGGTAAGAAAATTGGCCTTGTTTAGGGTGGTTTTGCTGATCAATGCTCCTGAGCTCCTGCCAGCTCCCTCAAGTCAGTGCCTCTCTAGGTTCTCGGTTTTGGGGTTTGGGGGAAGCTCAGAGTCAAGAAAGCTCAGGACCAGTGAAAGCTGGAGGGACTTAAGAACTTATAATGATGTAAAGTCCTTAAGTGAGTTATAATTTACAAAGCAGTTGTTTCATGCCCATTTTCTCTGGTGAGGTTGGTGTGTTTGTATCTATTTTGTCGACGACAAAACTGAGACTCAAAGAGTCGCACAACTAGTAAATGATGAAGCTGGGCTCATAACTAAGCTGCTTCTGTGGGTATTTACTGAGAAGCCCTGTTCTCCAGCTAAGGGAAGGGAGGAGGTGTGAGAAGATGAAAGAGATGCAGTTTCTGCCCCGAGGGGATTATATACAAATGGTAAAATCAGTCAGGGACACACACATAGGTGGTTGACTGGACTTAGTGCCAGGTAGGGGCTATGAACGTCCTGAGGAAAGGGTCATTCCTGTTGGGGAGGAGGAGTGGCTGAGGGGGCGGAGTTGGGAGCTTCAGTTCTGAAAAATTGCCCCCAGTCTACTGATCTGGGTCAGGACTCACAGACACCTGGCACTGGCAGCTTTCCCTTCCCCAAGGACTTATAGCCATCCCCAACTCTGAACAAGGGTCCTCTCCCTCAAGATGCCACACTCTGCCCTGGGTGCCACATCCCAGAGCAGAGCACTGGGGGAAAAAAAAAAGCATGGCAACTGACATCCCTCTTTTTCTTGTTAAGACAATATTTCACAGAAAAGTGCACAGTGCAGTGATAAATTTGCCATCACAGGGCAGCCCGAGAAAGAGGATGTTATCCTTGTTCCAGAAGCTCCTCGTGTGCCTTTGCAATCACTCTCTCCCTCACTCCAGAGCAAAACACTGTTTTTGAAATACTCTTTGATTTTGTGACAGTCACTCCCTTGCTTTTTTATAATTTTGCCATATAATTTCACATCCCCAGACAATACAGGTTAATTTTGCCTTGTTTTAAACATTTTAGCAGTCAATTCATACATTATGTATTCTTTTATCTTGCTTCTTTTGCTCAACAGTATAGTTCTAGGATTCATCCACATTGTAGCATGCAGGCATAGTTCATTTTCATTGCCATAGGTATTGAGTTATATAAATATCTCATGGTTTAATTGTCAGTTCCTTTGTTGAGAGATACTTGAGGTGTCTTTAGTTTGGGGCTATTGTGAACAGAGCTGTTCTGAACGTATATGTGCACACAGGTTTCTCTATGGTGTTGGACAGCTGGGGAGAGGTACCAGTTGTTGGCTCCAAGGAGGTTGTCTCTGAACAAAAATGCAGCAAAGTATTTACTGCTCCTTTTAGGGTATGAAAGAGGCTCCCACAATCACTGCCTGCCTAGATAAGCATTCCCAAATCTGAGAAGCAGAGAGCAGCTTAACGTGGATACGACCAGAATATTTCCCTAATATTTTACCAAAGTCTCTACCTTCCTCCAGCATTCTCCTCTCCAGCCGGAGGGTGGGTGGGGAGCATAAGATATATATGTAAATGAAAAGGTAACACTGTATTAAAATTCTTTTATTTTGTAATTATTTTTCACACACTCTCCTCTCCTGCCCCTAGATTCTGATGGGGACCATTATACTTATGATGTCTCCAGTCCCTAATTTGGAGTTAGTATCTGTACCAGTAGCATCTATACCAGTGTTTGCTGGATGAATTAAGCTGATATACAACTGGTCGCTAAGAACTCAAAACTCTAGCTCTCTTCTGGTTAGAACATTCAGGTTCTTAATCTAAGCACAGGGTTCAATCTCCCTTTTTCAGTAGATAGATCTCTCCTGCGTCATGGCTTACATTTGAATGGCAGGTCGCAAATATTAAGATTTTTTACATGGCGGGCTGGGTGTGGTGGCTTGCGCCTATAGTCCTAGCTACTCAGGAGGCTGAGGCAGGAGAATCTTTTGAACCCGGGAGGCAGAGGTTGCAGTGAGCTGAGATAGCGCCCGTGCACTCCAGCCTGGGCAACAGAGAGAGGCTCTGTCTCAAAAAAAAAAAAAAAAAAAAAAAAAAAGGATGGCATTTAAAACTTCATCCTTTATATTAGATACACATGCCTAATTTTTGAAATTTATTCAGGAAATATTTGTTGCGCATCTACAGTGTGCCAAGCTATAAATATCCAGTAAGGTATTATATTATGCGTATATTAATTGATTAAAGGTTAATATATCTAATGACAGTTTAAGGAAATACATATTCAATCAAATCTGCTATGGAAATCTTTTAAAGAGCTTAATGGAATTATTTTAATACAAAGTCAGTCATCTACTGTATACTGTAGTGTTACTAAAATAATCACAAGATTAGTAACCTTAGACCATATTTTGGTTCCATAGGTATTAACAAAGATCGTCTATTTAAAGGGAAAAAAGAGCTGACAGTCTTATTCATATTAACTTAGCTATTGCAAAGTAAAAGACTAAACACGATTTGCTGTGTTTGGGACTAAACATTCAATTCAGATGATTCAAGCAAAAGCTTGAATTCAAGCTACGTAGATTATTACAATTCTTGCCCATAAGGTGAGAATGCTATCTCACGTAGTTAGGTGTGTTTTGGCTTCAGAATGATTTCACTGACAGAATGGAATTAGAGAAAGATTTAGAAAAACTACTACCTGACAATTCCGAAAAACATCCTAAAACTTTTTAATCTAACTTTTTACCACCACCAGTAAAATCAAACCAAGTTTGTTCTCTGATAAAAGCAACAGTAAATTCCCTAGTTCCCTGAATTCATGTTCTTTACAATTCTGCCATCCTCTGCATAAGCAAGGTTGCTATGTGGCCACTACTCTTGGCTAAAACTAGATTATGGGACTCAAACTCCAGTATAAAGGCTGAAAGACCCACTGCCTGACTCCTCAACTCTTTTGCCTAATGAGATTTAGCTTAAGAGCCTTTCTTAAATGGAGTCTTTTTTGAGGGGAATAAAAGAAATAGATGGGCCAGGTGTGGTGGCTCATATCTTTAATCTCAGCACTTTGGGAGGCCAAGGTGGATGGATCATTAGGTCAGAAGTTCAAGACCAGCCTGGCCAAGATCGTGAAACTCTGTCTCTACTAAAAATACAAAAATTAGCCGGGCATAGTGGCGGGCACCTATAATCCCAGCTACTCAGGAGGCTGAGGCAGAGAATTGCTTGAACTCAGGAGCCGAGATCATGCCACTGCACTCCAGCCTGGGCAACAGAGCAAGACTCAGTTTCAAAAAAAAAGAAAAAAGAAAGAAATAGATGTTCTTGGATTGGACATTCTCTTTGTAGATCTCGTTTCTTTCAGTTGAAAGATTTCCTACAAAACTACAGACCAGTTTTAACCCACCCATTCTGTCAACTGGGGCACTCAAATTGAAAGTTTCCAGAAAAAACTAGGCACCAAACAGATCTGCTGGCTTGTCACTTGTCAGTGTTTCCATGTTTGCTACCAAACACACCAATTGACTTGTATTCAAAACTCACTAACCCCAGTTAACATGGGAAGAAATTAGCACACACACCCCAGTTCATTCAGACTGAAATGACTGAGACCAAATAAAACTAGTGTGGCGTGGACACTGAACTCCTTTTTACTCATGGAGGGGAGAAGTGCCTCATGTTAAGCGTGAGGCTTTTGTTTTGTTTCACTTTATTCGTGATTCACAGATACACATCAGAGATAAAGAACATTTAGCTATAAAAGAAAAAAAAAAAACAGGAGCAACACAAAGCAGTTGCTATTTTTGGTATGGCTAAGATGTTTATTGTGCTGTGATGCCTGTCCTAGGTCCCGGCTACTGCATGGGAATTGGACCCCTCATCTCCCACGGCAGATTCCTGTGGATGGGGATCGGCAAAGCCTGCAACTACTACAACCAGATGTATGGAGAATTCATGAGAGTCTGGATCTCTGGAGAGGAAACACTCATTATCAGCAAGTGAGTCTCTTCATAATCAAAGACATACTTTTTAAATTGATGCTGGAGTTTTTTCCACTTAGGACAACTTTGTTTTGAATCTTGATGTGTTTGTTTCTGACGCTATATTTTTACCACTGAAATGAAGGTGAGCAATCCCCAGAAATCTAACATTGCAAACAGAATAAGTGGGTTTTGCTTGAATTGAAGCCAGTGGTACATAAATAAAGAACTCTGGAAAGTTGGGAAATTATTTAAAATCTCTGTGATCAGTGCATGTGGAAACTTAGAAGCCAGATAATTTGATTTTGACAAAACATACTCTTTTCTGCTTTTCCAAGTTTTTTGGTCTTAACCACAAATAAACATTAAAAAGAACCATGCCAAACAAACAAACAAAAACAACCATAAAAAACAAAAATAAAGCCCAAGACACCACTGCACTGTAGTCTGTGTCACAGAGCAAGACCCTGTCTTTTTAAAATGAAATAAAACCTGAGACAGAGGTATCTGGTTAGCAATTTGCTATTCTCCTGCCAAGCAACTGAGCACCTCTAAAAGAGCAGACAGTAAGCTGACCTTGGCTGAATCCAATTAAAGAAAAAAAGAAAAGAAATAAAAGAACAGATGGTAGAAAAAGAAGTCATTCACATGCTGCTCTCCCGTTTATGACTTTATGCCAGTATCCCAGCAGAATGATCTTACATAAATCAGGAACAATATTACCCATTTAAAAAAATGGTGTCCTCCCTCTCTGCATTGTTATATTTTGTGGATAACAAGCAGATTGAATTAGTTCTACGGTTAGCCAAATGGGAATTGACTGTAAAGAACTAGTTTGGTAGAACATTTGTTTTCTTGTTTATTGATCTTAGAAAATGGAGAATTTCAAAGATGGCATATTTCCCTAGACGTTCAGCTATCTTTAGTAGACTTTTAGCAAAGCTATCTGCAAACATTGTCTCAATACATTCTTATATTTGTAATCCGTAACAGAACTTCACCCACAAACTAATGCTGACCAGGGTGTCTTCCAATTTGTTAGAATTATTCATTCAGATACAAAGACTAAAGCTCAAAAGTAAGTGAAGCTTTTCTAGAAACTACATAATTTTTTCAGGTCAAGATTACATACATAAAATACCACATGTCATAAACTACTATATCTTATAAAATACCATGGTATCCTCAAAGCCCAAATATTTGAAGCAGATACTGAAAGAAGGGAGCAGGGGAGAAATCAGTATTATATGAATACTTCCAAATATTTCAAACCACCCCAAAATTTTTTTGGGCCTGGGCTTTTTTGGTTTGTTTCATTCAGTTTTGTGTTGTACCACTTTTAAGAGTAGCTAAGGCAGACCTCAGTTACACAACTAAACAGAAATGGCTTCAGGTGGAAACATCATTTCACCGGGTCCATTGTGAAATACTCTAATGCAGTGCTTTTCAAAGTGTGGTCCCTCAAGGAGCAGGATCAACAAGCCTGGGAACTTGTTAGCAATGCACATTCTTGGGCCCCCACTCTGATCTACTAAGTGAGACAGTTTGGGGTAGGACACACAATCCGTGTTTTTTTGTTTTTGTTTTTTGTTTTTTTTAAGACAGAGTGTAGCTCCTGTCGCCCAGGCTGGAGTACAATGGCACGATCTCGGCTCGCTGCAACCTCCGCCTCCCAGGTTCAAGCGATTTTCCTGCCTCAGCCTCCTGAGTAGCTGGGATTACAGGCATGCACCATCACGCCTGGCTAATTTTGTATTTTTTAGTAGAGACAGGGTTTCTCCATGTTGGTCAGGCTGGTCTTGAACTCCTGACCTCAGGTGATCTACATGCAGGTGATTGTGCTGCACACCTGAGTTTGAGAACCACTGCTCTAAGAACTAGATCATAATTAATTACTTTTTTATTTACTTCTCCTGGTCTATTAGGCTGTAGTCAGTCAAACTGAAGTGAGTATAATATGTTTTTGATATGTTCTCATTTTAAAAATCAGTACTTGAGTCATTTTTACAACTGGATACGGTCTCGCAAATATCCTGGAAGCGCTGGTGTTTGGGTTTGGGGGTAGGGACATTTGCTGCTGCTCTTTCATTTCCCCCCACAGCCGCCTGCCTTCCAGCTCTCCCCAACCCAGAGTCTGCTTTCCCCATCACCTCTTTCCCTCAGCAGACAGGTGAAGTGACCCCCAGATATTTATCTAGAAGTATATCTACCTGCAGTCCAAGATCTAGCGCAGTGCCTCTCACCCTGGCTGTACCTTAGAACCACCCAGGGAGCTTTTCAAAGCCCCACTGCCCAGACCATACCCCTACTTTTAGTTCAGAACCTCTCGGGGTAGGACCCAGGCATCAGTAGTGTTTAATAATCCCCAGGTCATCCCAGGGTACCGCTGAGTTTGAGAACATTCCATCTAGAGAGGGGGTGGAGGAGGAAGCTCCTGGGGCAGGAGGACCTCTCCTCGGGGTGAGGGGAAACAACGATGCAGGTTTGGTTTTGTCTTATGCTAAGATGGTGGAGGTGTGAGACTAGAAATGGAATAAAGAATGATGGACTTGAGAAAGGACCACAGTACCCAGACAGACATCATTTTGAGATACTAGATATTTTGATGCTGGATTCTTAGGTCTCCAGCAAAATTCCCCAAATTTCCAAAGACAATTCCTGAAAGTGGTTGTTTCTTACAGTGGGGGTGGCATCTGACCACTGTGCTTGTCTTAATTAGGAAAGTGACTCCCACCAAGTGAGGGCTGGTGCACAGCGAGACGCAGCCACAACCCACCCACCCTACCCCCGGCTCTCCTAGTTCTTTCTTTGTCCTGCCCTCTCAGGCTTTTCACTTGTCGGAGTCTTTGTGTTCTCCTTAATTGCCTCAGAGCAGCTCAATTTTGCTGTTAAAGGCTGAACTCCCCTCAGGAATAGGACATGTTTGTCCCCATCTCCTTTCCTTGCCTGCTCTTCAAGTCTCTTCCAGAACTCCCCGTACCTCTTGAAAAGAGACGCCATTGGACCTCAGAAAGATTTTTATTTTTGTTTGAATAGTTTGCCAGATTTTTTTCTTTAGAAAAGTTTGAGGTCTATAGTCATTACAACTGTGTAGAAATTATGGTGCACCTTTTTCTCTAGCTTCATCCCAAAGTAGTGGGGGCTGCAGAACTTCAGGGGAGAAATCAGGCATGTGCACTGCTGAGATGCTGCCTGCGCCACTGGGGGCCTTGGAGGTATGGTCCATCTGGTGAGCTATAGATGATGTGTGCAGGGTTTCCCCAGGCAGCTGTGCTCTAAATTAATGAGGGTCTGTAGGTGCTGCATATGACACTATATGTCCACTATATGTCCCTAGATTGCTTTTTGTCATGAATACAAAAAAAAATGTAGCACTCATAAAGGGAAATTAGCAATTAGCATGCTAATCTGGGTTATATTTGCATATGTGTCAACAATTAACATACTAATTAGGGTTATATTTTTACAACTGTCTTGATGTGCAAATTTACACATCATTTACAGGGGTTTCCTCATTTATTCTTTGAACATACATTTACTGAGAATGTATTATATACTAAGCACTGAATGATTCTAATAGTCATTACTGGCTCTCCATTCATTCATTAAATATTTATTGAAAACTTACTATGTATAGCAGGTATTGTTCTAAGCTCTGGAAATGCAGCAAACAAACCAGCCAAAATTCCTTACTCTCATGGAGCAATATGTTGTTAACTATGTCAACAATAAACAAAGTATATAATGTATCAGCAGGGTGACCAATTGTTTCAGTTTGCCTGGGACCAGGGCATTTCCGGGATGTGGGACTTTCAGTGCTGAAACTGGCGTAGTCCTGGGCAAACCAGGATAGTTGATCACACTATTATCAGGCAGAGAAGTGTTACATAGAGAGTGGGGAAGGAAGATGGGGGAGGACCAGTTGTGGAGACGCAGGTGTGATTGTAAATAGGTGGTTCAGGCAGCCCTCACTGAGAAGACAGCATTTAAATAAAGACCTAAAGGAAATGAGCAAGTAGCCCATGCAGAGACCTGGAGGAAAAGCATTCTAGACATAAGGAACAGCAAGGGCCCGAGTGGAAGAATACTGGAGATGAGTATTTACCAGCAAATCATGTCAGGCCTTGCAGGCCATTGTAACAACTCTGGCTTTTACCCCCGTGAGAAAGGAAGCCATTGAAGACTTTGAGCAGAGGAGTGACAGATGACTCATTTATGTTTCAGCAGAATCATTCTGGCTGCTCTGTTGAGAACAGGTGCAAGAGGACAAGGGATGGGGGCAGAGAGACCAGTTAGGCAAGAGGTGACGCTGGCTGGTCCAGGTGGTAGCAGTAGAGATGACAAGAGATGAGGGAAACTTCTGGACATATTTTGCAGGCAAAGCCAACAGACTTCCTGACAGATTGGATGTAGGGTGTGAGAGAAAAAATAAAGTTAAAGTGCTGTCCAGTTTTACATTGAATGGAGACATCGTGTCCTGAGATAGGCAGAGCAAGTCTGGGAGGGGGAAGGATCAGGGTTCCATTCCAGACACGTTAGATTTGACATGCCCAGTTGACACTTGAGTGGGATGATGAGTAGAGAGGACTGAATCTTGAGACCCTCAAGTGTAAATAGGTCAGAAACTAGCAACAGAGACTGAGAAGGAGCAGCCAGACTGAGAAGAGAGAACCAGGAAGTGTGATGTCTGAAAGCCAGGTGAAGAATGCATATCAGGGAGTGGGAAATTGTGAACCATGTCAAATACCACTGATGGGGCAAGGGAATGCATCGAGATTTTAGTACTGCATTTAGCAACAGGGAGGTCACAGGTGACCTTGATGAGAGCAGTTTCAATGGACTGGTGGGGGCAAAAGTCTGACCAGAAAAGAGAATAGGGGAGAAGAATCAGAAGCAGCAAGTGTAGACAAGTCTTCCAAGGAGTTTGCCATAAAGGAGGCAGGAAATGGGACAGTAGCTAAGAGGAATGTGTGGGCAAATGAGTTTTGATTTTTAAAAGAGGAGAAATCACAGCATGTGAGTTGTAGAGGGAATGGTCAATTATGAAGAAAAATCAAATGATTGTTGATGAAAGAGAAAGAAAAGGTGTGCTAGGTGAGGTGTGACGAGGTCCCTGGGGACAAGTGGATGGGTTGGCCTTGAATAGGGACATGGAATTTCCATAGTAATTGGAGGGAAGGTGGAATATATAGGCACAGGTCCTGGTCGTTGGGGCTTGTGGAGATGTTCTTGTAGTTGCTTCCATTATTTCGGGAAAATAGGAAAAGTCTTCAGCTGGAGCTGAGTGGGGAGAATATAATAGTCATCTAGAAGAGTGAGAAAGTGAATGGGCTGGGGACATGCCGTAGAACTGCCAGCGGCACTAAGGGCCCACTTGAATTGAACCGAGAACTGTCAGCAGGTGGGTGTGGGCTTACACACACACACATGCATGCACACATGGTTTTTCTTTTTTTCCCAACCCAATCCAACTGCCAGGTGCAAACATAGAATAGGCTAAGAGTTGGATTTGGCTGGAGTTGTTGTTTTACCAGGCAACCATGACAAAGTAACAAGAGGGTCAAGGGAGTTGAGGATTCAGGGAAGGGTATTCTAACTTTAATGATTGACAATAATTTTTCCCAATTTTCTATTAAGAAAATTATCAAATGAATAGGAAAATTGAAAGAGCATCCCCCCACCACACTTTTCCCCCTATGACACTGACTAGGTCAATTATAAGATATCCTACATTCTGAATTTCTCTCACTATTTCAACATGGCGTCATTTACTATATTCATCTATTCCCTGTATTTCTTATAAACGGAAAATTGGGTCTAAAGACTCAATTAGATTCAGGTTGCACATTTTTGCAGTAACACTTCAGTAGTACTAGGAACTTCATATCACATCGCATCAGAAGATGAGTAACGGGTTGTCCCACTAGCACTGACGTTAAATTTGATCACTTGGTTAGGTGATTACAGTAAGACTCATCTTTTATAAAGAGTGTTTATCTCTTATAGTCACCTAGAATTTAAACTGGGTAAGTGAGGACATTAGAGCAGTGAAGGACAGTGAAAGGTGATAGGATTGATGGAACAGAATAGGCTTGCATGAGGCAAGTGTTATTAAATGTTTGTCACCAGCCGGGTGCGGTGGCTCGTACCTATAATGCCAGCACCTTGGGAGGTGAAGGTGGGCAGATTACTTGAGGTCAGGAATTCGAGACCAGCCTGGCAAACATGGTGAAACTCTGTCAGCACTAAAAATACACAAAAAAATTAGCTGGGCATGGTGGTGGGCACCTGTAATCTCAGCTATTCAGGAGGCTGTGGCACAAGAATTGTGTGAACCTGGGAGTTGAAGGTTGCAGTTAGCTGAGATTGCACCACTGCATTCCAGCCTGGGTGACAGAGATTCTGTCTCAAAAAAAAAAAAGGCACCAATTATTTCATTAATTGCCTCCTTATCACTGTTAAACCTGCCCACAAGTGTGTGAATTGTTTAAACCCAGAACTCAGGTGGCTTCCTCCTCATCACCTAAGAGCTTAGTCTCTGGCTACTTTTCATTTTGAATAGACAATAGGTTTGCCATCTTTGGAGGTGTCTTTTGCCCTCAGTCATGCTTAATGAGGAATAATGACCCTAGTGACCAGACACGCAACACTATGCACTGTCCCTTCTGAGGTTGGAGACTCAGTTGGACTCTCCCCAGTGGTAAGAAATCCTCTCTCTCCCAAATAATCAGTATAACACTTGCTTCCAGCAGTGTTGCTGGTTGGCCCACAAGCCAGAGCCAGGCCTGTCTTGACTGCCCAGAGGAGCTCTGGACTGGGGTCCTTAGCTCATCACTGACCTTCTCTTCTTCACTTTTCTGATTTACTCTGGTTAGATAAATTCAGCTTACTTTTAGTAAACGACCTTGTTTTAAATTGCTGTTCTGTAGCCAGTCATCCATCCCCTTGCTTTATCACTTCTGCCTGATTAGCTTTGTCCCTTGACAAGTCTGAGCTTTGGATTCAAAATAGCTGAGATGTTGGTGCCCCCTAAAGGACACATGAATTTTAAAGTTCGGCTTTTTATTATTAATAGCTAGCAAACATTTACTTGGGTTTGTTTTATGTTTGGAGTTTCTTAGTCTCGTCTAAAAATGGATTAGCAAGTTTTTTAATGAAACGGACAGGCCAATATGATTAATACAGGAAGCAAAAGAAAAATAGTGTTCTGCTTGTCCTCTGAGTGCTTAAAATTTTTAGATATGAGTTTGTGAACAAAGAATATACAAATTACTGACTTTCTGCTTTAATTATAGAATGATGGAGGGGAAGGTAAGTAAAGCTAGAGTTTTCAAATATTTTAATTCATAACGATTTCATTCCTTCCTATGGCTATAGATTTTTCTATAGATGACAAAATTTGAACCATCAGACAAATTAATTCCCTAGAATACAAATGGAAGCCTCTGGATTTTTATTTTTGTTTTTGTTGCTAGGGAGAGGCAAACATGTCCAAAATTTAGGATTATTTGATGAATATTATCTGGAATCAGATCAAGAGAATATTTACTAGTGTTTTGATTTGAAAATAGAGGTTTTCTTCCTGAAATAAATATCGAGTAAATAAGTTATTTATATAATAATCACTGCTTTTTTTTTTTTTTTTTTTTGAGACAGGACCTTGCTCTGTCACCCAGGCTGGAGTGCAGTGGCATGATCATGGCTCACGGCAGCCTCAACATCCAGGGCTCAAGCTATCCTCCTGCGTCAGCCCCCCAAGTAGCTGGGACTACAGGCACACACTACCATGCCCAGCTAATTTTTGTATTTCATATAATAATGATTCTGTTCTGACTTCTTGACATTACCATTATTTCGGGGACTTACTTTTAAAGCTTAAATAGGACTATGGAACACATCCCAGATGTGAGAACTGGATTAATACTGAGCCCACAACCTAATCCATTAAACCAGAGCAGCACATTTTTGTCCTAGAGTCCTCTGGAAATGTATTTCAGCAGGCATTAACTGAACAACCTCACTAAGGCAAAGGTATCCTTTTATGAGCCAAGTGTCAACTAGCAGAGGGAGGAGCAAGAGTCTCTCCTACCCGTCTGAGAACCAATTGCAGATATTATAGTAACCACGTCTAATCTTTGAGGGTTATAGGTTCTGAAACCCTCCATAATAGGAGAATTTGCAGTTGTGAAACAACATTTCAGGAGACCAGAGGGGAAGGAGGGCCAAAGCTGCAATGAATACATGAAAATTTGTATAAATATTAAGTTCACCAAGAAAGTAACAACAACATCTGAAATCAAGATAATACCAATGACATGTATCTTGAATTTGCACAACTGAGCATCATGCAAACTGCGCTATCTCATGACTCATTACATCCTATATCATGGGAGAACTCTGTGACCCTGGAGACTTTGATGAGTCGTGATGGAATGTAGAGCCCCAAAATAGCTTCCTTTACTACCATAGTGAACTTGGCATGCCAGCCCAGCTAGGCCCTGGCCAAGCTCAGAGCTAGAAGTGCCCAAGGAGATGTTTTTCAAGCCCTGAATGACACTCCACTGGAGGGAACAGGCCTGATTAGAGACTGGAATTGGGTGGTGCTAGGCAAAACTGCTGGTTCCAAACTGGGAAAACAAGACTTCAGTAATTCCACAAACTTCCAATTCTGTGGCTCACTCTTGTAGTGGGTGGCATTTTCTGGAGTGAGGCTGGATGATACCTGGGAGGCTGGAGGCTCTTCTGGCTCTCATGATATGGAGGGTTCAGCTTCTTAACACCCTTGCAGCTCTGACTCCAGTAGTGGGACATATTTTCGTGAAGTTAGAGAATAAAGAGAAATAAGGAATGGTATGTGGGTATGTGTGTGTGTTTTCTGTCTTTTGTGATGTTCAAACAGGGAGTCAGTAGGTAGAAATGATTCAACTGGAGAAGGATGTTCTCAGGCTAACAGAAGTGCTTATTCAACCTGAATACTTGAAATCATGCACATTGCCTTTGGAGCAACATGAATTTGCTAAGAGAGCTACCTCCTAGCCAAAATGTATCACCATGAGTTCTCCTGACCCTTAAAAATTGACACCAAGGTTTCCTTTCCTTTCAGGTCCTCAAGTATGTTCCATGTAATGAAGCACAATCATTACAGCTCTCGATTCGGCAGCAAACTTGGGCTGCAGTGCATTGGTATGCATGAGAAAGGCATCATATTTAACAATAATCCAGATCTCTGGAAAACAACTCGGCCCCTCTTTATGAAAGGTAAGCAGGTACTTAGCTATAAACTTCTTTTTTGTCTATGAATGTGCCTTTTTTGAAATCGTATTTTATTTTTTTTAAAGTATTTATTTATTTATTGAGATGGGGTCTGACTCTGTCACCCAGGCCAGAGTGAAGTGGCACAACCTTGGCTCACTGTAATCTCTGCCTCCCATGCTCAGGTGATCCTCCCACCTCAACCTCCCAAGGAGCTGGGGCTACAGGTATGCACCACCACGCCTGGCTAGGTTTTGTATTTTTTGTAGAGTTAGGGTTTTGCCACATTTGAGATCAGGCTGGTCTCAAACTGCTGGTCTCAAACAATCAACCCGCCTCAGCCTCTCAAAGTGCTGGGATTACAGGCGTGAGCCACTATGCCCAGTCTGAAGTCATATTTTGAATTCTACTGCATCACAGCTTTCAAATAATAAAGGTGGAAGAGCTAACATACATTATACCTTTACTCTATAGTAGCCATTGTTCTAAACACTTGATATTTTTATACCATGGCAGCCCCATGTGGTAAATGTTGTTATCACCTACAATTGACAGAAAATGAAGGCATAAAGAGGTTAAGTAACTTGCCCAAGATCCAACCATTAGTAAATGATGGCCCTGAATATAACCCCAAAGCCTGTATTTTTTAATCACCACAAATTTTCTTCTTATTGATGTGCAAAGCAATTTTATGGGCATAAAGAAGAGATGAAGCTATATACTTACAGTCATTTCAGTTATGAATTTAGCATGTCACCCATATGTTTCATATAAACATGGCCGAACAATGTGTTTGCTGAGTCCTTGACTGACAGCCCAGATGATTTAGCAGAAAGGAATCTGTGAATGAAATTAGAGAATTTTAGAACTGAGAAGGACCATATATGTTGTCTCAACTAGCCTCTTATTTTAATAGCTGAGGAACTAAAGTCCCAAAGAAGTTATGATTTTCACCCAGGCAAAATAGGGAGTAATGGATGAGCTGAGACCCAGTTGCAAGCCTCCTTATCCAGTGATTTTTCCCCTTTACCTCATCATGCTGGAAACAGAACTGTTGGGGAATACACATGACTAACCCTTGACATTACTATCAAGCATCAAGAAAGATAATCATGCCCTGGAAACGTCAGTGATAGAATCTGGGGCTAGATGATTTTAAGTCTGGCCCTGTCTATGCACAGCTTTCCCTCCAGCAGCTCGTGCTGTGAACCTAGCTAGCCACCTTCTGTGTGACTGCTAAGATAGGAAGAGCTATGCCAGGACCTGGGCCCCCTGGGTGTTGAGCCCAGCCTTCAGAGCTGCCCCTCACCAAGACTCAGCACAACTCTTGCTTCAGACCCCAGTGTATCACTTCCCTATTGCTGCTGTAACAAATTACCACAAACTAAGTGCCTTAAAATAACACATTTATCTCACAGTTCTGTAGGTCAGAAGTCTGACATGGATCTCAATGAGCTGAAAATCAAGGCACAGGCAAGGCTATGTCCCTTTCTGGGGGCTCTAGGAGAGACTCTTTCTTTGTCTTTTCCAATTCTAGAGGCCACCCACATTCCTTGCTTGTGGACCTTTCCTCCAGCTTCAAAGCCAGCAACAGTGGGTTGAGTCCTTTTCATGTTACGTCTCTTCTGTGAGTTGGGGAGGGGTTGGGAGTGTTAGTAATCCAAGTTTAGAACACCTCAAGATAGTCACCCCTGATCTCCAATCCCCAGCTGGGGGCTGGATAGAGGGAAGGGAGAGAGGATTTCTATTCACCTTTAATCTATTTTTACAAAAAAAGCAAACAATTTAAAAACAAGCCCACCGCTTCTGTACATGTCTAAATATATTTTTAGAAGTGGGTAGGATTGTGAATTTCTGTTGTACCATCTCTCTCTGGCTTTGACCTCAGCTGGGAAAGGTTCTTTGCTTTTAAGAACTCATGATTAGGTTTGGCCCACCCGTTCTCCAGGTCCTTAACCTTAGTCATATTTTCTAAGTCCCCTTTTTCATGTAAGGTAACATATTAGTAGGTTCTGGGGATTATGACCTAGACAAATTTAGGTGCTATTATTCTGCCTATCACTCATGTTGGGGGAGATAAATCTCCTTATATCTTGTAAAACTATGGAATGCATTAATGGAAAAAGTATAGAACTCAGTATTACAGGTTATGAGTTCGAGTCCCAGCACTGCTACTTGCTAGCTATGTGACCTTAGGCAAGTCACTTTGCCTTTCTGAGTTTCAGTTCCCTTATCTAAAAAAGGTGATAAACGTTATAAAACTTGCACTCTAGGGCTACTGTGAAGAACAAATGAAATAATGCTGTCAGAGCCCATAGAAATGTACATTTGACTTTTTCATTGGGCTCAGGTGTATTAGGAATATGTGAACTAGTATTTAGGAGTAGTTGATTTTACATACCAATATCCTCCAGGCTGACACGCAAGAGCTAATTAAAAGAATCTCTAAGTTCATTCGTTTAACAAATTACTGTTCTCATCATTAAACTCGGTCCCAAGATACAATTACAAACAAGATGCGGTTCCTGACCTCAAGGAACTTTTAATGGGGGAGTTGGGGTTGAATTAGGAAGGGGCAGCTCAGCACATCACCAAATACCACCCTAGGTTATGGTAATGCTGGCGGTGTGCACGGAGTGATGCCAAGTACAGATGAACAGGGAATCTAAAGCACACTGAGGGACAAGGGAGACTTTTCAGAGGAATGCAAGCTTATAATGAGTTTTAAATGAAGGTAGAAGCTAATTAAGAAAACAAAGGACAAATAATCTAGGAGTAAAGAACAGGATATTCAAAGGCACAGATGAATAGATAGACATGACGCATCCAGGGACCTGTCAGTAAGCCCTTGTGCCCGGTGCAGACACATTTAGGGATGTGGCCAAGGGGAGGGCAGGGCCAGATCACCAAAGACCTCTCAGTTAAGGCAAAGAATTGAGCTTATCTCAAAAGCCATGGAGAATCACTAAAGATTTTAAGCAGAATGACATGAATATATATGTATATTATAAAAATCCCTCTGGTAGCAGAGTAAATGACTAATTGGAAGGAAGCAGGACTGTGAGCAGTGAGAACATTTAGGAGCTACTGCAGTGTTGCAGGAAGGGTGGAGTGGAGGCTGTGGGTTTAAGAGATGTCAAAAGGGTAGACCCTACAGTAGTAGACCCTACAGTACTTGGAAATTAGGCAAAACATCTTTGTGACTTTTTTTTAGATAGCCTTCTATATGGAAGGTCAAGGTTTCTACATAAAGTGCTACACAACTGGACCCAAATTCATAGTGCCAAAAAATAGGGGGCTAATTGCTTATTGGAAAGTTCACTGTGATGTCTGACATTTCTGTAATCAATGGGAGTCCTAGGCATTTTTCAATGAATCTCCTCTTAGACTCCCCGTTGGTTTTCCTGATATAGTAGAAAGTCTGACACAAGTTTTGGTATCTAAATCAGTAACATTAATTAAAGTATTGACTTACTGGGTGAGTCTGTAGGGATATAGTTAAGTGCAACTTAGGCAATGGCCCATCTTGGGAGGTGGGGAAGGGTGGGGGCGAGGGGTGAAGAAATAGCATGTTTTTCCCAAAACTGCCAAGAAGTGTGTCCATGTTGATAGTATTTGCTGATTGCTTGCCCAATTTTCTTTTGACTGGATAGATTCAATACTTTTTAGCACATTTTAAAAATTAAATCATATCTATATCATACCACTACCTATAAGCAATGTTATTACATTTTTGCCTATAAGTTTGGCGTGTGGCTTCAAACTCTTAAACATAGAAGCAAATCATGCATTGGCCTGGGAGAAATCCACAAGTGACATTCTAAGTCAACCATTCCACACAAAGCATTGAGCCATTTGTCCTGCTTGCTGAAGTGGCAGTCACCCAGAGAACAACATCCTCGCGTTTCACATCTGCCAAGTCCTTCCTATGGTCAGAAAGCCTGTTCCTACCTCAACCTTCCTTCCAAGATGTATGGAAACCTTAAAAGTCTAGGACCAGTCCTCAGGCTTCCTTTCTTATTTGCAAAGTATACCTTTAGGCATGGGGGTTCTGCACCTAAACCTCTGTGTGTGCGTGTGTGTGTGTGTGTGTGTGTGTGTGTGAGAGAGAGAGAGAGAGAGAGAGAGAGAGAGAAAGAGAGAGAGAGAGAGAGAGAGAGAAAGAGGATAGTCTTCTTCTGGAGTTACACCTACAAAGTTTCCCAACATTTTTCATCCCATTTCAAAGACTGACGTTAATAGCAAATCTGAATAATAAAAGACTTAAAAAGAGAGATTACTCCTAAAAGAAGCTTAAAGAAACTTAAGACATAGGGAGAAAGGGGCACTTTAAGGGTTAAACCCTCCTGTGTAGGTCACCTACCGTCAGGACCCACAAGCCACTGCTCAGATAGTCAGGAACAGGGCAAGAGTGAGATCAGAGCCAGTTTATTCTGTTTTCATTTATTCATTCATTCCTCTATGGAAAAAACATGTATGAGGGCTCCCATGGACCATTAGCTTGAAGTGCAATGCTAATGGGCAGCTGTCACTGTCCTTAGAGAGCCCTCAGTTCAGTGAGGGAAGACTGGTAAGCAAGCAAGGAATTGCTTAGCTGCCATGCCATTGGTTGAGTAAAATAAACCTGGAAGTAGTTTGAAGAGAAATCAAAATTCAGAGAAGGGCACTTTGGGGGATTTATACGACTAGTCTTTTACACTTAAACAGGAAGCACCTTAGATCAAATAGTTAGGATCCAATTTGACCAGTTTTGCAGTAATATCCTGCCACCTGTTGAAACACAAAATAAATATGACCCTAGGCAAATCCAAATCATCTTTAGAGGGAAATGTATACAATAAATATGAAATATTACTGATTTGTGACTTATGACCACAAGTACTAAATGTTTCATTTGCAATCTTATAAATAACTGGCTAGAGCATGAAGAAAAGTTTAATTTGTAATAGTTTGTTTAAATTAATACTTATCCCTACTTTCCTTCAACTCATCATTCTTAAGCATAGGATACATGCTTACGGAAAATTAAGAGACCACACAAAAGCGTAAGAAAAGATTATGAAAATTTCCACCCAATTATTAAATAAAAAATTGTGGACAATTAAGCTCCAACATAAAAGGCCAAAATGGCCTAATGTGTGTGTGCCCTGGAGTTCATGATGCCTGATTCTCTGATGTGTACCCTGCAGCTCTGTCAGGCCCTGGCCTTGTTCGCATGGTCACGGTCTGTGCTGAATCCCTCAACACGCATCTGGACAGGTTGGAGGAGGTGACCAATGAGTCAGGCTTCGTCGACGTGTTGACCCTCCTGCGGTGCGTCATGCTGGACACCTCTAACATGCTTTTCTTGAGGATCCCTTTGGACGGTACTGAAATTTTCACTCTTATATCTGGACCTTCTGTCCTTTATTGAAAAATGGGCTAGGAGGCATAGCAGACCAAAGGAATCATACGTCGTTTTCTACATTGCTCTTGTTTAAACATTTCTAAGTGCTCCTGGGTTTTTTCCCCTCGTGTTTCTGCTTTGTTCACTTATAAAATATAAATTTCCATAAAGTAGGAGCCAGCATCTATTTCTTTTGTATCTCTCCTCATTGCTCTAGGAAATAGAATTCTACCCACAGTTGAAACTTAACAAATGTGATTAGTCCATTTAGTTATTACTATATCCTATTACTAACCGACTTGATATATTTAACCATTTCCAACTGTTCTTTTGAGCATGATATATATATATACATATATACATATACATACATACACATATACATACACTCCTCCCTCAAAGCTACCAAACATGAAAACATTGTGTCTATAAAATAAAAATGTCAATACTGCTGGTGACACTGATGCTGATGGAAATTATGATATTAGCTGCCATTAACATAGTATCTAATGTGTGTGCCAAACAGTATTAAAAATTGCTATATATACGTTTGCCATTTATTATTTATAACCTTAACAAGAGGTCTCACTCAAAAGGGTATTTTCCCCACTATGATATAGAAAATGAATATCAAAACATGTGCATGCTCATGTCAAACTCATAGAACTTGATTTTATTTTGGCAGGATTAAACCAATTTGCAACTGCCAGAATTTTAGCTAGTTCTTGAAAAGTTGTGCCATTGTGCAAAAGTCCTTGAATTCTTTGATAACTTTTTAACCTAATGATCAAATACCTGACAGGAATGGAATGGACTTATATCTAATTGTTTCACACTGTTTTCTATGGGTTACATTTTTCATTGCCATTGTGACCTTTATCCACACACTAACTCTGTAAAATGAATTCATTATTCTGATTTTGTACTCATCTATAAGGGATTCTGACAGATTCTGACTTGTAGTAGTTTACCTGGAAAGTATAGGAATTAAAAAATTGGCATTCTTTCTAGTATACCTTTTTTGTTTTTTTCTTAAAGTCATTTATATAATGTACCACTCTTAAAGAATGTTTTAGTCTCCATTTCAGTAATCTGTGCATAAGGTTACTACTATGCGTACACAAAGAAAAATTCAAAAGCCCATTCGGGTATCTTTTAGAACATCATTTACCACTAAATATTTACATAGTTGATATAATGCTTACTATAATAATAATAGAATGGTAATAGATTTTTTTTTACTTCTTATCCATAAGCATTGGCCTTATATTGCCTCAAGAGGAGTAGAATTTATTAAACAAGATTCCTAAATCCATAACTCATATTAAGACTTCATACATTTTGTAACCCTAATAGTGACTATATCCTAAAAACCTATAAATCTCCCAAATCACTCTACTGATTACAAAAAAAAAATGTGCATGCAACTCTACTATCACCAAAAAGCAAACAATCATTTGAGTAGTTTGGTGGTTGCCAGAGGGCAGGAAGGGTAGCGGGGAGAGAAGAGATGAAAAGAAGTTGATTCATGGGTACAAAAATATAGGTAGATTGAAGAAACAAGAGCTAGTGTTAGATAAATCAGTGTAGTGAAGAAAATAAATAATAATCTATGTACAACCAAACAGCTAGTAGAGAATAATTTGAATGTTCTCAGCATAAAGAAAAGATAAATGTTTAAGGTGATAAATATCCTCATTACCCTGATTTGGTTATTACACATCATATAAATGTATAAAAATATTACATGTACCTCTAAATAAGTATATCTATTATATATCAATAAAAAAGTAATCATTAGGATTCCTAATTCCATTCTGCTGTTGACATTAAGTATGTACAACTCAATGTGACTTTTCCTGAATCAGTTTACACCAGTGTTCATTGATTCATACATTCATTTATCAAATGTTTATTGATTGCCTGTTTTATGCCAGGCACTGTTCTAGGTTCTGGGGACATAACAGTCAACTAGACAAAGTTCTTGCCTTCAAGGGATTTACATTCCAGTGGGAGATGTGTACAGAAAAAAAATCTAATAACATATTAGGCAATGTTAAGTGCCTTGAAGGAAAAATGAAGCAGGGCAAGAGGATAGGAAGTGTGAAGGAGGGCGACAGTGGGCGTGGGCATGGATGTCAGGGAGAGGTGGTCAGGAAAGGCCTCTGCAGAGAAGACGTTTGGCCGTAGCTCAAATTTGTTGAGGCCACAAGCCACAGGTAGATACGAGGGAAGAACACTTCAGGCAGAGGAACAATGCATTCTTTTAACATTTGCCCCAACCAACTGACCTGGAACACATGCTACCTGGTATACCACACTTAGACACATAGACAAGCTATAAGCCCTCCCTATTGACTCATCTCTCCTACTCCAACTACTCCATACAAGAGCTGTAGAAACTTCATCTGATGGCCATTTGGATGGGAGCCTTCAATCACTTGAAGAATTTTTAGTCAAACTATCTCACCTGATCTCTTTTCAGGCAGGGATGCCACTCCCAGGGTGCCTGTTCCTACAGACATCACTTCTAAAGTGAGACAGGCATATATTTTACAAGTCTAGGCTCCCTGGTCCCCCTCTAGCCTTGCTCATTAGGAAGGATCATGTAAAAGGAATTGTAAATCTCTCCATTCATTTTTGGATCCAGACTGTGATGCTGGCAAACCTGTGCAACCCACAGTTACATAATCCCTTTTCACAGGGGTCCATGTTGAACTCTCAATTTGCCTAAGGGACCCAGTGCAAGAAAGAGAAAAGGACATGGTCCTGAGGTCAGACAGAACCAGCTCCAGCCTCAGGGCCTGCCTGTCAGCCACACTGCTGTATGATTTTGGGCAAGCTTCCGAATTTCTATGAATTGCAATTTCTTCAACTGCAAAAGGATGACACCACAACGGCCATGGCAAGATTGTAAAGATTAAATTAAAAATCTCTTTCACAAAGCACCTAGCACGATGACTGGTATTCAGCAGTTGAAAATAAATATCTGTTCTCTTCCCTTTTGTATATTAGCTGGTATAATTTGAAAAAGCAAGGGTTTTCTTTCCTCTAGTATTCAATTTAATTAAAGAGCATTTATTAAGAGCTGATTGTACAGGAGGCTTAGGACAAGGCATTGAAGAACACAAGATGAATTCTATACTCTGGACTGAATTTAAATAACTATGAAAGCTATGTGATGAGTGCTATAGGGAAAAGTGAACAAAGCACCATGAGAACACGATTGGAAGCTATCAAGTGTGTACTCCAGGTAAACTGTCCACTTCATGGCTCTGCTTACCTGACACCAAATGAAGTTAAAATGTGGTTGTTAGCCACCTAACAGGCTCTGCTTTTTGTCCTCCCAGTTACCAGAGTGATGGCCATATCAGCCATAGTTACTAGTTCCATTTGTCCAGAGAAACAGGAGCAAGTTGGAAGCACAGCCCAAGGAGGATATGTGATATTCTAGGCTGAAAACTTGAAAACACAAACTTGAAAACTGGCAACTCATTGGTTAACTAAGGCCAACGTGGATGGCAAGGAGAAAAAATCAGAGCTTGATTTGTCCTGTAGTATTCACGTGGCTAAAACCCCTACTGAAGATGGAAACTTGCTTAGCTTAGAACCTTAGCCTGTTAGAAAAATCTACAGGGAATGTTTTCTGCACAGAGCACCCCCCTTAGGCTCACATTTTGCTCAACTGCTTTCTTGTGTGTGTGGTTCTTTTTCTACAGAAAGTGCCATCGTGTTTAAAATCCAAGGTTATTTTGATGCATGGCAAGCTCTCCTCATCAAACCAGACATCTTCTTTAAGATTTCTTGGCTATACAAAAAGTATGAGAAGTCTGTGTAAGTAATACAACTTTGGAAGATTTATGAGTACAATTGGATTGGTTTTTTACCCTCGTGTCTTTGCTGTTTTTGTTGGTCTCTTTGGTAACTTTTCTGCTCTCTAGAGCCCACAAGGGAGCTGGTGGTTAAGTTTCTGATGAAACACTTTTTACAGCAGTTTGGCTGCATTTGGCCAGACCAGAGAGTAAAAGCCTTTGGCTGGGCAGCTTCTCAGCAAGGGGGCTGAGTATGTGGTCTGGGAGCTTCAACTTGGGAACTAGTACACGCTAGTGTATTTTGAGTTGAAGAGAGGGGTTGACTGATCCTGTCATTAATATCTGTCAGAATTCTCTTTGCACATCTGAAAAACTGGAACCACAGAATAAATTTATAGTTGTGTTATTTTTGAATGAATTTAACATAATTCAACTAGTAAGAACTAACAATAGTCTCAATAGAAGTTTTTCATAATGAGTATAGTTAACTTCAATAAAAAGTGTGTGGGTTTTTAAAATTATGTATCTTGTGTTTTGAGGGTCCTGAAATTGTCAGTAAATGGCTTTGTTTTGGTTTTATAATCATCCAGCAGAAAACTAGACAAATGCCCAGTGGCCTACAGACTAATCAATGGGTTTGTAGAGTACAAGTAGCCAGTCAGTAAACACTGCTACCTCTAACCACCAGTAAAAAGCCTATGGAATCTGGAAGCAGAAAGCCCTGCTTTCTATCCTGTTTCTAATGGCCTTGGGAAGTTATTCAAAATAAGATATAACCTTTCTTCTAGAGTGGTGGCATAGGTTAATGAGATCATAGAAGTAAGGCAATTAGCAAACAGCATGGCATATAGTAGGCACTAAATATGTTAGTTTCTCCCTTCCCTGTGTTCACATCTTCCTCAGATGTTCCTAACCATCTCAAGTTCTCCATCTCTAAATGAACCCAAGCTTGTCTGAAGACCTAACTTTATTCTACTTGTGGATTTTGAAATTCATTAATATTAGTTTCTAGAGAAGAAGCCAACTTGATGTTATTTTGTTTATTCTCTCATGGTTGATGAGTACTAGGTGAATGTTTTAGACACTTGGTTCTTTACACATTTCATTTCCACTAGAGCTTATTGTGACTTGAAAAGAAAATAGATAAAAGATGCATCTCTTTACTGTGATCAGAGTTGGTGGCAGTGGTAGTGGTCTGAAGAGTTCATTATATAGCTCTTAGTCATTAGTTTAGCCTTGGTCTTGGGCAATGGACCCATAGAAACTTATTGTATGAGTCTGTATAATTGTTTCTCTGAGGTTTCTGCAGTTCCATCAAGGAACTCTCTATGAATTTAGAGGCTAGAGGCATTCCAACACCTCCTAGACCATTTGGGGCTAGTGCTCAGATAGGAATGCTATGAGCATTCTCAGCCTACTAGGAAGAGGGCACCACAGCCCAACTGAATGAATATCTATTCTTTGTATATAGGAGATGCTCAGTAGACATTTGATGAATGCATGCATCAGTAGGGTATTTCAGTGTATAGGTGAACATGTCACTTAGAATTTGGAAGACAGATTTATTGTACAATTAACATAGTACAGAACATTGTTCCCTGGGATAAGGGAATAATATGCTGAGAATGAACACATACACTGAAGGACAGAGACAAGAAAAATTGAATTTAGATTCAAGGTGAACTTATTTTTCATCTAGTCTGGCCCCTTTACTTTAAAAGGATGTAGGGCCCAGAGATTTAAAGTAGCTTACATAGAAAGAGAACAACCTAAACTGGGACCTGACCCCACCCCATCCAGGTGTTCTTTCAACCACACTGCTAAGATGCATATAAATTTTTATGCAGCTAGTTATTCATTCAACATATATTTACTTAGTGTTTACAATGTGGCAGAATCTAATGAGGCATGAGAATAAATATCAAGAAAAATACCTAGTCACTGGAGTTTACTGTTTAGAACAGGAATCTCAAACTCCACAGTCTTCAGGGCTAGGCAAATAAAAGCAGGCTATGGGGGCCAGGAGCAGTGGCTCATGCCTGTAATCCCAGCACTTTGGGAGGCTGAGGCAGGTGGATCACCTGAGGTCAGGAGTTTGAGACCAACTCGATCAATTTGGTGAAACCCTGTCTTTACTAAAAATACAAAAAATGAGCTGGGTGTGGTGGTGGGCACCTGTAATCCCAGCTACTCAGGAGGATGAGGCAGGAGAATACCTGGAACCCAGGAGGCAGACGCTGCAGTGAGCTGAGATCATGACACTGCACTCCAGCCTGGGCAACAAATTGAGACTTTGTCTCAATTTTGAAAAAAAAAAAAAAAAAAAAAAAAAAGGCAGGCTATGGGAATGTAAAACAAGGAAATGAAGGTACCTGTGGCAAACTGAAGAGCACATGACAGCATTCACAGGTTTTTTTTTCATTTTTTAATTTAAACTTTGTGCCCACCAAATCAGAAATTGAAAAACATTGTTAGATTTAGCCTTTTGGTATCAGTTTTTAACCCTTAGCTAGAAGTCACAGCCTTGATTTTGCTACCAGTATCCTAACCAGAACTCTTGGCTAACTGGCACCTTAACATGAAGTATAAGGTCTACGTAATTTAAGGGTATTTATGAAGAAATAAAACGGTAATTCACTTACTCATAAGCACCAATGAATTCAATTAAAGTAGATCATTTTACCTAAACACATGGCAAATAAATCTGTTTCACTAGATGTCTAAACTGAGTACAAACAGACTATATTTTGACTTTTTTTCCAGCAAGGATTTGAAAGATGCCATAGAAGTTCTGATGGTAGAAAAAAGACGCAGGATTTCCACAGAAGAGAAACTGGAAGAATATATAGACTTTGCCACTGAGTTGATTTTAGCCGAGGTATTGACCTGAATTAACCATAATTCCCATGCCACGTATGTTATAACTGTGTAGAAGTGTGTAAAGATTCCCTTTTGTAACTGTTGCATATTTCTGCTTTTAAATACTTTCTCTAGCAGTTTTGTAATCCCAATCCAAATAGCCCACACATTAGATATTTCAGTCAGACCTTTAAGATTGAAACATTCTAGTAAGACTGACTGCTAAGATTGTGACTCTTTCGTGTCACAATATAAAATATGAAAACAAGGTGAGGGAGCCCAAAGACACTATATACATAGACAATCAGCCTCATTGTACATCTTTCAGCTGAAGATTGTCATGTAGAATGTCCACAGTCAATCACAGAGACATGTGGTTTCTATGATTTCATTTTGTTGAGACTGTTGATCATTGAGTGTCACCTCCCCTCATTTTTTGAAACGTTGATTCATTTTTCCAAATTTTTCCCATCTTCCAATTGTTCAGAAACGTGGTGACCTGACAAGAGAGAATGTGAACCAGTGCATGTTGGAAATGCTGATTGCAGCTCCTGACACCATGTCTGTCTCTCTGTTCTTCATGCTATTCCTGATTGCAAAGCACCCTGATGTGGAAGAGGCAATAATGAAGGAAATCCAGACTGTTGTTGGTAAGAATTTATCAAATAAATAATACAGCTTAAAAAACAATTTCTTCTGAATGCTTTTTCTTATGCCCTAAGAATCTGATGTCAAACATAAATTTTTTTATAATTTACTCCAAACAATATAGCAAGACATTCTGTCACAGTTGATTATACCAGATAGACTGAAAAGATAGTTCTTTCTGTGTTTTTAATCATAAAAATAATACATGCTCATTGGGAGGAATTTAAACCATAGAGTGATGTGTAAAGCCATAAGTGACACTCCCTCCAGTCCCTTCCACTCTCCTCTCCAGCCTCATCCCCACTCTCCAACGGCAACCATTGTTAATAGTTTGCTGCGTGTTTGTTAAGATCTTTTTCTATGTGCCCACAAACACATACTTATGATTGGATTTGTCTATTTTTACAAAAACATGGGATCATATACAATGTTCTGCCTACCTTGTCAGTTACAAAAGACTTCTGCATCTCCCAGGGAAATGATAATCTATCATTTATAGCAGTGTTTCTGGGCTTCAAGCAGCCCATTCACAGATGAACTTCCAGTTTGTGGCAGAAGAAAGAGGTGAGGATGACAGCAAAGACAGGGGAGTGATAAAATTTCCCTCTCCACTCCAATCCAGTGATGCTGGCCCTTTCCTTTCCCCTGCTGGCTCCTCCTCTGCAGGGGAGCTCCCAGGACCACACTCAGGTCTTCCCCAATTCTACCTCTTCCTTATGCTGCCTCAGCTTCCGTTTCATCCTGCTCCACTGTTCTACAGAAACAATGCCACCTTTGAAAGAAATCAAACTTGCTTTCTGGGAGAAAGCAGAATTCCTCATTTGATATTTCCTTCACATGAGTAATCTTTTAGGAACACATTTCTTACAGATGTGAAGAGATATCACAGAATGTAGATTTCCCTCTCTTTACACAGTCCCTGCAAAACAAGTTATTTGCTTGTAAAAGGGCATCATCTTTTTCAAACCTTTGGAATGCTGCTTGAAATAGTTAAACATAAGGGGAAATTTCATCGAAGGGTTAAATATGTGAGAGAAGGGATCTGCAGATGCCTCACAGAGGCAGAAAGATTCCTGGCTAGGTACATAGCAATGAGCCAGAATAACATCTGGACTCCAAATTTCAAAATGTTTTCTCAAGTGCCTCCTATCAGGTTCTCACGTTCTGTGCCAGGTGCAGGGTTATAGCCTTGAACAAGCCAACACCATCGCTGCACTCATGTGCTCATGGGCTGGTGGGAAAAAGAAAACAAGCTCAATAAAGAGAGAGGGAAGGAGGGAGTTCAGGGAAACCATAAGCCTTTAATATACATTGAATACATTTATTTGACAGGCGAAATGTGCCTGTATAAGTTGATGTTCCCCGACACTTCAAAAAGCCTCTGCAAAGATGGAAAAGCAGCAGAGCCATCTGCAAACATCCATGCTCTCTCCTGTGTGCCACACACAGACTCGGTAACTACTTCCTAGTGAGCACCTTTGGTCACCTTCTCCATCATCTTCCTTTCTACTTCCCCACCCCAGATATACAGACCCCATTACCCTTGAGCATGCCAAGGGGAAGGGCCATGAGAGTACTCTGACCAAACTAGACCTTTCCTCAGTGGCTTGGTTGTACAGAAGACTGGGCTGCCTCGGGACCCTGGGCTATTTTTGATTCTGCAAAAAGTGGCATCTCTGAAGCTTTGCCATGTCTGGGAGTAATCTGAGCCGCTTTGACCAGTATCAGGCCAATCTGAGACAGTGGGGGTGTCAGTCAATCACCACCTCACCCAGGGCTGATCTGAGGCACCTATTTTGTTGTGGTGGGGAGAAGAATGTCCTTGTCACTCTACTGCAGAAGATCTTCTTGATGAGATGCAGATGAACTATCAGTGACATGTATGGGCAGATGACTGCACAGGTAATCAGAGGAGAACATTTCATTGAAATGGATCAAATCTGCCATCTCACTTTGACTCTGCAGCAGCCTGTGCATCATCTCTGGGATGGCTGTGGTGCCACTTTGCTCACAAGTGAAGAGAGGAAATGAATGTTCCCGACAATTTAGAGCAGGGAACAAAAACTCAAAGGTTTCAGAAAGCAGGCAGATAAGATGAATGCTTGAAGCAGACTGGGTGTGTTCTAGATGGAACTGCAGGACGTATGCCCCCTCTAAACAGATAATTGGCCACTCAGCGTCAGCCCATTATTGCTATGTGGGAATGTAAGTTCAGTGTCACCAAGTTTTCTGGATATTCAGGCTTTTCTATAAAATCTTTCAGTTTTTAAGGGAATTGGCTTCCTATCTGAATTTTTATAAAACATTCTGTGGACCAAGAATAACATATTTGGTCCTGGTTGCTGGTGTGCATTAGAATTAGAGCCATCATTTTTTTTAAACCAAGAGCAAACTGTTCCGTGGAAAAAGTAGGAGTTTTAATGCCAATCGCAGGTGGAAACTAACATTACCTTCTTTGTCCCTTTTTTCTGTTTTCACAGGTGAGAGAGACGTAAAGATTGATGATATACAAAAATTAAAAGTGGTGGAAAACTTCATTTATGAGAGCATGCGGTACCAGCCTGTTGTGGACTTGGTGATGCGCAAAGCCTTAGAAGATGATATAATCGATGGCTATCCAGTGAAAAAGGGGACGAACATTATCCTGAATATTGGAAGGATGCACAGACTCGAGTTTTTCCCCAAACCCAATGAATTTACTCTTGAAAATTTTGCAAAGAATGTAAGAGCCCTTCCTTAAAACTGAGTGTGCCACTCTTGAAAATGTCAGCGTCAAATCCTCTCTGGTTCTCTGTGTTTGCACCATAAATGTTTCATTTTTCTTACTTGTTCCCCTCTGCCACCTCGCCAGGAGCACACATGTCCCCTAGCTTGGAGCAGGTCTCCCATATTCATCCTTAAGCCAAGGATTCTGGGTCTCCAGCTCTAAGAAGTATCTGCATAGTGGCCACAAAATAGGTGAAAAAGCCAGGCCCTTAATTTGCCTAAAATGAGGTGATTTTTGTTTAACCCAACCAACCTACTTTTCCATTTAAACTTTGTCATCATGTCATCATATTCAGCTATAGTACCATCTGAGCAAAGGAAAGTCCATTACTGCTTCAGATGGAAATCAAATGAGACCAAAAGATTTGGTTTTTGCAAAGTGTCTTTGGTTCATCGAATGGCCCCAGGAACAGCAGGTCCCATTCTAAACAGGGCTTACTAATTAGAAGAGTCAGGTTTTCTTTTTCCATGATTGATGTGTACTAGACATTCCACCTTCATTATGTCAAATTTTAGGCAATATGTTTTTCAATCTGAATTAAATAAGCAGTTCCCTAAGTGCCTTTTTTCAATTTGCATATGGTGTAGAAACGTGATGCTAATTAATTCAGTATGCTAATTCATCTTGTTTCTACATAGGCAATCCAGATAATGCCATGTAAATCAGTCAATTGGTCAACAAAAATTTATTGAACATCTACTATATGCCAGGCAGTAAGTCCAGATGTGGACAAGACAGATGTGGTCCTCATTAATTTTCTACATAACTAAAAATAGTTCGATGATTAGCACTGAGTAGGCCAGGAATCTACATCTTTGCTTGCTTTTGTCTCTTATTTGGTACCACACAAAAATGATCTTTGCCGGAGTGACTTGTAAAACAATAGTAAATCTGTGTCTATTCCACAGAACTACCTGATTATACTAACACTGGCTGTAATAAGATGATTTGCATTGCTTTACCCCAGCACATGAAAGGCAAAACTAGGGACTCTTAGAGGTTGGGTCTGTCTGTGTTGGATCGTAAGGGCTGAATCAAACAGGACAGAGAAGGGGCTTATTTGAGTTCCAGTTGTTCATCTGAGGGGGCGGGGGGCATTGTGGCTGATACCCCAAAACAGAGTGTTCTGACTGACCAATATTTTCAGAATGAATCCAACAGAGATTGAATGACTCTAGCCTTTAATATTCTGGCTAACTGTCTGATCATTTTCATAGGTTCCTTATAGGTACTTTCAGCCATTTGGTTTTGGACCCCGTGCCTGTGCAGGAAAGTACATCGCCATGGTGATGATGAAATCCATTCTCGTTACGCTTCTGAGAAGATTCCAAGTGAAGACATTGGGAGGAGAGTGTGTTGAGAGCCTACAGAAGACAAACGACTTGGCCTTGCACCCAGATCACACTAAAAGCATGCTGGAAATGATTTTTACCCCAAGAAACTCAGGCAGGTGCCTGGAACACTAAAGAAGACTGGTCAGTACCTACTCTGAAGCATTTCTCATCAGTAGTTCACATACAAATCATCCATCCTTGCCAATAGTGTCATCCTCACAGTGAAAACTCAGTGACCCATGGCATTTTATAGGCATATCTCCTGTGGGTTTTCAGCAAGCTGGGTGCTACTGGTCATCTGCTCCTATTCACACCAGAGAACCAGATTATAGGAGAAAAGGTAGAGGCCAAGAGTTTGAGGGAGAAATTGTCAGTGAAGAAACTGTATCCTTAAAGGCCCGATTCCACCAAAAGTGCTTTGAGAAGGATGGGCCTTCATTAGCTAAACATATGTCTGGTTCCCCACTGGAGCTCTACTGCCTCACCCCAAGGGCATTTTTATGTCCGGAGCAGAAACACTCAAGTTGATTAGAAAAACCAGGCCAATGTCAGGGTACCTGAAGTCAAACACACATGCTATTGTGAATTAAAGTACTTTAATTTTGTTTTCTGTGGGAGTGGGACAGCAACATTCATAGTCTTTGAAGAAATGCTTACAAATTCAGCATTTAACCCTTCCTGTGATTAAGCCCAATTAACTCCTGTTTCTGCACATATGATCTGACTGTGGCAAAAGTTAAATCAGAGGAAATTACTTCCTAGTCTGTCAATTTATGCCTCAGCCACTTGCCTGTGCTCCAATTCATTGTATTACCTGTAGATTCAGGTAATACAAGCTAATTTAGTAATAGCCTGGGTTAAGTATAATTAGGACCCTGTGTCTGCTGTAGAAAAAAAAATCACATGATATACTTCAAATTCAAATAAAAATCCTTTTGGCATTTTCCATTGTTGCTTAACTCAATTAGTGTGGCTAACCAAGATATCACTGTAAATGTGGCATTGATTTGCTCTTACCACAGCTTCAGTGATTGGGAGAGGAAATGTCCTCCACATCCGTATCTAATTCTACAACCCAGTGGGCTGAAACTTCTAAGGAGTGCTCCTCTCGTCCCCTTATCCTTCTCCCTTGACATTTTCTCCCCCTCTTTCTTCCCTTGACCCCAAAAGCCAAGGGCAACAGATCCATAGAGAACATGGTCAGAGTAGAATCCCTGCAGTATTTTTTAATCCTACCTCAACTGTAACTGTTACCTGAGAGATTTAACGTTATCTAGTTCATTGAATCATTATAATTGTATGTGGTCATTGATAAAATGCACACCTTGGAATTAGCTTTCTAAAGGAAAGCAGATGAATGGATTAACTTTCCAAACACCATTTTTCTTGTGTTATATAGCCAGTATGACTATCTCTACTGAATGTCGTTGAAAAACTGAAAAATTAAACTTATTTACAAATAGGTAAATATTTGCCATTAAATCCATTGCCATCCCATTTAATTATTCTTTCCATCCTACTGTTTAGTAATAAGGCAACAGCTGAGTATAAAACAAGAGTGTAATCTCCCTGAAAGCAGGAGCTACTTTCTTTCTTTTGTAATCCATCTCCATCCCCATCTCCCCAGCCTGTCTCCCTGTATTCACTCCCAAGCTCAGTTCTAAATAGACTCTTCTGCTCAGAGATATACCCAACTGATGTAGAAACCAAGTAAAGGTAGGTATTCCAAGAATTTAAGAATGGACAGCAGTAAAGAATAAAACATTTATTGAACTTGAAATTATTTGGATCATCTATATGGCCTAAAAATATATGGACTCCAGGCACGGTGGCTCATACCTGTAATCCCAGCACTCTGGGAGGCCGAGGCAGGTGGATCACGAGGTCAAGAGATCGAGACCATCCTGGCCAACATGGTGAAACCCCGTCTCTACTAAGAATACAAAAATTAGCTGGGCATGATGGCGCATGCCTGTAGTCCCAGCTACTTGGGAGGCTGAGGCAGAAGAATCGTTTGAATCCAGAAGGCAGAGGTTGCAGTGAGCTGAGATCATGCCACTGCACTCCAGCCTAAGGACAGAGCAAGACTCCGTCTCAAAAATAAAATAATAATTTAAAGATATATATTCATATATATATATATATGGACTTATACAGATGTATTCAGGTACACAGGCATAGTCCATATAAATATAAATATAAATATAAATATAAATATAAATATAAATATAAATATGTATGTATGGACTATGCCTGTGTACCTGAATATGTCTGTAGATCTGTAGTCAGGTCTAGACTATCAAATACTTTAGACCCCCGAAAGCAAGAAGCAAGGCCAGGATTTGAGATTTAACATATCCAAGTTAATTCACTTGAAAATTAGTAACACTGTTTATATTGCCTCTGGCTGGAGCTGCATGGTGGAAGAAGCCCAACTTTGGATCTGTGTAATTTACCCATCCAATACTCTTGGGACATTTATGTGTATTTTACCTGTATATATATGTAGCGAAGATCTATGTCTACACAGTCAAATTGAAATGAAAGTTTGATATAATTGTACATAGATAACTATTTTGCAGATATAAAAATATGCTGGGGGAAAACAGATTGGAGGGTTGGGGGTGGGAATGAGGGATATGGGGGAGGAAGAGGGGAAGCATTGGTCTGAATGATCCAAGCAAACTCTCCCAGGATCAAATTACCTGGGTAGCTGGGTAGTTGTTTAACTTTTCACTCAGCTTGGCCTGTAAGGCAAACCTCATATGTTTATAGAGGCTTGGCCTATGAATTTTGGAATACCATTGGCTTTTCGGTAGGCTGATAAACACATATTTGAAAATGCTATTATCTCTTCAGAATTCTGCCTCATTGTTAAGTGCTTAACTGTCACTCTTGAATGTGCAATGTGCTGTGGATTCCATTTTCATCAGTTCTCAAAGAACTGAAATGTGTACATTATCAGTGAAATGCATGTATATAAGGGCTCTATCATTATCAAATTGTAAGGACAATTGTACCCTTCTATATCCTCTGGTGTACTAGACACCCCCCATGCCTTGATTGAGATCCCATGTTCTCCTCTCAAGTGGAAATAATCACATCCAGCAAGCTCTCTCATTATTGAGAAATATCACTTGGAAATTGCCACTTTTTATTCCTAAGCAGCACCTTTCACTGTTCATAGTGCTAATATTCCATAAAAGTATGTCCATTGGCCCACTGAAGAATGGCTGGACCCTTTTCACTCTGTATCAACTGGGCTCTGGAATGGAACCTCTCACCTATTCTTGCAGAAAGACATACTAAATTAAACCTTGTGAAAGTAGTAAGTCAAATGGAGCATTTGAGGCTTTCAGTTGCTCTTAGCTCAAAGAACAAAGTCAAGGGCTTAACCCTTCAGGGCTCAACCCTGTCAGGGCTTACCTGTTTCAGCTCCCTTATTTCCTTTTTGCAGCTTTTAGCAGGTATTGGCCTATTCTAGGAAGTCAAAGACCATAACCCTGTTTCTACCAGGTCAACAAGACAATGGAATGTATTTACACAGGACAACCCCCATTCATCAAGTCCAGCCCATTAAGTGTATTTTACCTCTCTCTCTCCCATCAAGAAAACATTTCAAAGCGCAAAACAACTGAGAATCATAAGAATATAATGATAATTATAACCTCAAATCCACTGTGATTTATAACCAAAAGCAAATGTTTCACAAACCTCAGTATTTTAACTTGTTAGCAAAATATTTCTTGTAAAGAAGGTCTTAATAGAGGCATGGCAGCTGACTGCCTGTGGTTCAGGTAATGTTTAAAGTTCCTTTCAGCTTTGCAACTCCATGAATAGGGAAGCAGTGAAGCCCTGAATCTGGGCTCAGACTTTTCATAAGGAGATGCTTTGGACAAGCTGTTTCATCTCTCCATATCACAGTTTTCTCATCCGTCCAGTGGGGATAATAATTATCTCAGAAGCATTGCTGTGAGAATTGCAAGAAATAATTTCTGTGGAACTCTTTAGCACAGTGCTGGTACGCAGCAGCCTCTCACCGAGCACAGGACATGATAATGATGAGCTCAGTAATTAGGCTGAATCATGATCTCCTCAAATCTCTTCTCTTGCAGTCGAGGGGGACAGGAGATGATGTGCCAGATGTTTCTATTATCTCATATTAAGCTTCATCACAACTTTCCCATCAGCATGAGTGCCTCAGTAATCCCTGCAGCCTATTGGTAAGACAGTCCCAAGCACCCAAGCACTGACCTAGTAAAGGAACAACCTGGGTTCGAGTCTACCTCTCATTCCAAAGCCCTTGTCCCCTCTCTGATGCCATCTTCTTGCAGCAGGACTAACTGCTGAGAGGCTGAGGAGTCTCATTCCACTTCCCCAGCTCTCTCACCGTGTCACGCTGGGTAAACCCCTTTGCAGGGCTGCTCGTTCCCCATCTCATTATCCAAGGAATTTGAAGCAAGGAATATCTCAGTTTCTTCATCTATTAAATATGGATAATTTTACCTGCTTTCCCTACTTCCCACATGTGTTTCAAGGTGCTTTCTCAAAAGAGATAGGGGAAAGTGCTGTAAAAGTTTAGTTAGTATAAGGTGGTAGTACTAATGAGTGTATTCCAACAGCTGCCTCAATAGGAAATTATTAGATTCCATTTTGCCATTACCTGACCACCAGGAACACTTCCAGCTTTGCACAATTTCAATTAATTTCAGATTTGTCACTCCATTAAAAAATAAGGAGTGAGTTTAAAAAATAGTCATTTTCTATAAACACACAATGTGCAAGGCAGACTGCATGATGGTAATAAAATTGCCTACATTTTAGCCAAATTGGCAAATGCTAATAAGTCTATTATGATTGACAGCTATTATGCAATTTCTTCTTCTGGCAAGGATTTCATATACGGATGAAATATTCAGTCCCTCACATAGTTATTTCCAATGGGGATAAGCTAGGGGTTTGGTGTGGAGGAGGCAAAGCCAGACTCACGGGCACAAAGGCTTCCTCTTCTAGGCTAGTTAAGCCTGGATAGATGAAGAACTAAGGGTTGTGAAAGTGTATTCATTCTTTCAGGCCAGGAAAACAGTAACTGTAGCCACTTTCTTACTACATTAAGCCCTTTTAACAGTCATGTACTTCTCTTAACAATACTGTGAGGTGGTTATTATTCCCCCCATCCACCCATTTTTATTCCTTTGCTACCTGCTGGGTAGAGTTTCCCTCCCCTACCCACATACACCCTAACACGTATAGCCAGTGTCTCAGGTTCTATTATCAAAAACTACTCCCAAAACATTTTTTTAAACTCCTTGGGAGGCTGAGGTGGGAGGATTGCTTGAGTTGAGGAGATTGAGATCAAAGTGAGCTATGATAGTACCATGGCATTCCAGCCTGGGCAACAAAGCAAGGCCCTGTCTCAAAAAAAAAGTTGCTAAATGTGTCTACCTAAGTTATAAAGCGTAGCTAAGTTTCAAAATGTCATCCTCCCTGATAGTAGAGGTTTTTGGTTTTCTAAGGAACTGTGCAAAAGCTTTATTGGCATCTGTAAACTGGGCTTGTGGGAGGAGTGGTGGAAGGAAAAGAGATGCTACATTCCAGATACCCCTAAAATAATACCACCTACTTCACCCACACGTGAAGCTGGCCTACCTATAGTGAGTGCGGTGTTTAGGTTGCAAGGGTTCCCAAATCAGAATGGTTATAGGAGCCAGGCAGGCAGCATAAATTGGACAATCAGGCAAGCTATAAGTAGAGACTGTGGGAGACAAGGAAAATGTCCCACCTAAAGGCATTCAGGTTTGGTGTTCCTGAATGCCAGTGCCAGCCAAACCAAACACTGTGCCAGCCAAACCAAACACAGTGCCAGCCAAACAAATCTCATTCATGAGCTGGATTGAGCCCATGGTTTAAGGTCTCTAATAACATTCTTGTTCATATCCAACATTTTGTTTGTACCCTGTCCTCACTCAGTGAGAGAAGCAGAGAAGTCCCATTTCACTGATGTGAAAACCAAAGCCCAGAGACGCTGAAGCCACCCACTAAGCACCAGCTCCAGGACTCCTCGGGGGATCCCAGCTCCAAGTCCAGGGCTGTTTGATTTCACCTGGCCAACTTCCCTTCGTAGCTGTGCATATTCTGATGGTGATTTCATGCACTTTCACCAACCTGAACATCAATAGCCACCTCTGTAAATATGGATTACACGAGAGGAACTCTGCAGTCATTTCCAATGCCTTTATTATGTTGTTACTATTTTACTTCATAAACATAGTAGCATCTTTCCCCCTTTGTATCTAAGCCTTAATAGCAAATTGAGTGTATAAGGCCATCTCACTTTCAAGTCAAGCATGTAATCTGGTCACTGAAAGAATGATTTGGGCATCCAGTGTGCATCAGCTGGCAGATTGCAAGCTCCCAAACACTAGCATATCTGCATGTATCCCTAACTTGCTGTTGCAGGGCGATGAAGATGTTGATGGAACACATTTCATTCACAAATAATTACTTTATTCCCTATTGCAACTTTTGAGCAAGCTGCAATAATTTGCTGAAGAAAATAATTTTTTTTCTAAGTGGCATTGGTTTTATGCTCAAACCAACTGAAGCACTAAGAGCTCAATAATACCTCCCTTGCCTGCTGAAATTAGCGCTTTCTCTGGGCACCAATGCCTCTGGCATCCTAATACCTTCTCATAATGCAGCTGCTGCTTTTACTACTCATGGGCCTCTAAAAAACAACCAAAAAACAGATAAAGAGAAATGAACTCTCACTTCACAGAAATGCCTGCCCATGATGATGCAGAAATGGTTGACACATCTTTGCATGTGGTCCTGGGGCAAGTGTGAAGAGTAAAGAATTATTATAAATCAGTCAGACCACAGACCAGGTTATCTCATTTAAACCTCACAACAGTTATGCAAAGTATAGATTATTTCCCATTTTGCAACTGATAAAACTGAATCCCAGAGTAACTTGCCCACATTCACTCAGCTAGAAATTTGAATTTCCTGGCTTATTCCAAAGTCTATGATGATCTTTCCTGTATGCTACCCTAAAAGTGTGATTTGGTCCTTTGGAAAATCAAATATAGTATAATAATAAGTGTCTGTAGGGTCTAATTGGTCAACAATTTAGTATTAATATTGGAGAGTACAGTGCCATATATTAAGGAAACTAGGGAATTCTGGCTCCTGTCATAACTCATACCAGCCACTCCCCATGGGAATAAGTCTAAGAACAGTGACTTGAGACTTTGCCCTGCCTCTCCAACCAACAGCTAAGGGTGAGTCAAACCAGTTCTATTGATTCAGCTATATTAAGCAGCCAAAGTAAAGTGATCCATATGTGTTCTCTAGTCATCCATGTTTTACTCATCTCCATGTCTGGCACACAGCATGCTCTCAGTACATTTCTGTTAAATGAATGAGAGAGTGAATCTTTGAGCCAGTAAGAGAAGTTAGTTATATTAATTTCCTAAGAATAGGCAACACATGTACACATTCTAAAATGTGGCCTTTGCAGGCTACTAAGTGCCGCTGAAAAAGAGTGAATGATCAATCTACACACTTAAGCAAGAAAAACATGGCCCAGTGGCGGAAGCTGGATTCATCTTGGTCACAGAGACTGGCGGTCGGGGTAGATATTCCTGCTCTTTGGAGAACTGGAGGAGATTAGGACTCATGCAACTGAAGATTTCACAAGTCCATGGGTTTGTGCCCCTCACTACAACCAACTGGTGATGATTTAGACATTTTCTAAGGTAAGCCAAAAAGCTGGATTTTGGGACACATAGCCTCAAAGAGGTCATCTTTCAGAATAATCTCTCTTAGCTTAATAATCAGCCCATACTCATAAGGATCACAAATATATGATATTTTGTGTTTAATAATCACATTTGATGCCCATTGGTTACCAGGATAGGTAACACTATGCCTGTTTACAAAACTCATTTCCAAATGAATCAAAAAAGCACATTTTATCCTACTTTAACACAATTGTTCCTGGTTCTCCTTCTTGGGTCTCATTCTAACCTCTCAACAGCCTGTATTTCTACTTCTTGCAGGTCTTTTGTGGCTCCTTCCATAATGAATCCTCTCTAGTTCTTTCCTTCTGCAGTTCCCCTCGGCCTGTCTCAGGACCAGCTCTGAGGACTGTGCTCTAGGGAAACCCCAGCCTGTCTCCCAGCCCCAGCCTTGCCATCTTTTCCCTACTGTTGAATGCCATCCTAACACACCTGCTGTGTGATTGCTTTTCATCCTTCTCTTTCTTCTACCTCTGCAGATTCATCTTCCATGTTTCCCTCATTCCCTTCTGAGCCTCCTGTTATCTATTTCCCGTTTCTCTCACCATCTGCACACACCATCCTGAATTGCTCTGCCTGAGGTCACCCTTTTATTCTGAGCTGATGAAGCAGAAGCAGCCACCCTCCTTTTATCATGATGAGCTCTTGTATAGATGAAATGTAGCCCTTCATCCTTATATTTGTTTCCTAAAACTGCTGCAACAAATTACCACAAACTGGTGGCTTCAAACAGCAGAAATGTATTATCTTATAATTCTGAAAGCCAGAAGCCTGAAATCAAGGTGTCAGCAGGCTCTGTGGGAGAATCCTTCCTTGCCTCTTCGAGCCTCTGGTGGCTGTAGGCTTCCTTGGGTTGTGGCTGCATCACTGTAATCTCTGCTTCTGTGGTCACATTGCCTCCTCCTCCTCTGTCTGTATCTTTCCCTCTTCTGTCTCAAATTTCCCTCTGCCTTCTCTCCTAAGAACACAGCATTTGATATAGGGACCACCCAATTATTCGAGAATGATTTTATCTCAAGACTTTTAACCTACATCTGCAAAGATCCTTTTATCCAAATCAGGTCACATTCACAGGTTCCAGGATTTGGATGTGAACTTGTCTTTTGGGGCCCCATTTGACCCACTGCACCCCCAGAACAGACTAGCACTTCTCAATTTTTAAGAGTAGTAATTCCTAAGCTTTAATGTGTGAATCACCTAGTGATTTTGATACAATGCAGGTTCTGACTCAGTGGGTGTGGGTAGGGGAGGGCCTGAGGTTCTGCATTTCTTTTTTTTTTTTTTTACATATACTTTAAGTTTGGGGTACATGTGCAGAATGTGCAGGTTTGTTACATAGGTATACACGTGCCATGGCGGTTTGCTGCATCCATCACAGCGTCATCTACATTAGGTATTTCTCCTAATGCTATCCCTCCCCAAGCCCAAGGTTCTACATTTCTAATAAGCTCCTGGGTCACACTGATGCTGAGGTAGGCGGTCCACATTTTGAGTAGCAAGGTGAGCCAAATGTGTAGCTGTGTGATTCCCAGAGCAGTTGCAGTGGCACTGCCTAGGAGTTTGTTGGAACAGGAATGCCCAGGCCCCACCTAGACCTGCTGGGTCCAAATCTGCACTGCAATGAGATCCTCATGTGCTCTGGTTGCATGTTAAAGATTGAGAAGCACTGATCTAGTCTAGAAGGTGTTTTTAATCCTCATGCTTTATATCCAAGACCTCTCTTAATCATACTCTGCACCCTATCTTCGTGGAGTCCTCAGCTTCATTGGGGCAGGACTTCTGCAGCCCTGCACAGACTATAACTCCTCTGTGACCCTAAGTGGAAGCCCTTGGAAGGCAATTAACACTGTCTTCCCTTGTACACTGTTCTATTGCATAAATGTCCCCAACCTACACCCCAAACCAAGTAGCCATATGTCCCAAGACTGTTAATTCCATCAAGCCACAGCAGCTGTGACACATATGGAAGCTACCAAACAGGATCTTATTCTGCTCAAGTAAATCACTAGAAAATTCTCCCTGTAATCCTGGTCTTTCTTTTGGATATAGTGATCAGTTAAAAGTGTTTTTACTGGCCTGACACAGTAGCTTACGCTTATAATCCCAGAACTTTAGGAGGTTAAGGTGGGTAGATAGCAAGGTCAGGAGTTCAAGACAAGCCTGGCCAACATAGTTAAACCCCGTCTCTACTAAAAATATAAAACTTAGCCAGGCGTGGTAGTGAGTGCCTGAAATCCCAGCTATTCAGGAGGCTGAGTCAGGAGAATTGCTTCAACCCAGGAGGCAGCGGTTGCAGAGAGCCTAGATCGCACCACTGCACTCCAGCCTGGGCAGCAGAGTGAGACTGGGTCTCAAAAAAAAAAGTGCTTTTTCTACTCTTCTGAAGCTTCCATCAAACTCTCTACTCATAAGGATTCAAACTATGAAAACGTGTCTCTTCTTTCATCCCAGTGAATTAAGAACGGAGGTTCTCACAATTAAAATCTTCCGTTAGATTTCTGCCATCATTTCTTATGTGGCTTCTTTATTCATAGAATTTCCTCTGGAGGAGACCCTCCCGAGCCAGCCTACCTCCTATTATGTAGGAGATACATAATCAGGCAAAACTTGAACTTGGTCAACTTAGAATTAAATTCTACTATTTACCAGCTGTGTGACCTGGGGCAAGTTGCTTAACCTCCTATAGCCTAGTTTTACTCATCTGTAAAACACATGCCCCACAGGCTTCTTCAGTTAGGTAGATCTTGAGTATGAGAACGCAACACATAAGGGGCAGCAAAACAATGTTCAGAGAGCGTTTCCTTCCTTTGCTCTCCTGTCGGTCCTCTTCACACGGCTCTTAGGAAAAGAAATAGGTCAATTACATATTTTTGTTTTCTTCTTCCTCCTCCTTCTCCCTGGCCTAGAGGGCTTTCAAATCATTCATTTTGAAGAGAAGACTGTCCCTAATCTTGTCTTAAAAAGCGTATGTGCCAGGTGCGATGGCACACGCCTGTAATCCCAGCACTTTGGGAGGTTGAGGTGGGTGGATCACAAGGTCAGGAGATTGAGATCATCCTGGCCAACATGGTGAAACCCTGTCTCTAATGAAAATACAAAAATTAGTTGGGTGTGGTGGCACGTGCCTGTAATCCCAGCTACTCAGGAGGCTGAGGCAGGAGAATCGCTTGAACCTGGGAGGTGGAGGTTGCAGTGAGCCGAGATCACGCCATTGCACACCAGCCTGGCAATAGAGTGAGACTCCATCTCAAAAAAATAAAAGTGTATGTATACTTTTCTCCACATCAAAAGAAAACTACGTCAACTGGAAAAAAAAAACTTTTAAACCAGTTTTATAAATTGTCAGAATGAATTTGGAATTTTCTACTGCTTAAAAAACCTCCATCTTATAACAAAAATAATTTATTTTTGACCTATTGATCATTTATTTATTCAACAAACACTTATTGCCACTTATTATGTGCTGGACCTTGTTCTTAGTGCTTATACCTTTGCACCCTATATGTCAAAACAGAAAACAAAGTAACAAATAACGAAGCAGATCATTTCAGACAGTGTCAAGGGCTATGAGGCAAATAAACTGGGTGATGAGATAGTAATGGGGAAGGGGGCTCTATTTTGGAATTAGAAGCTCAGGTAAGACCTCCCTGACACACTGAAGTTAAGATCAAATTGACAAAGAATAACTAGTCAAGATATAGAGAAGAAAGTTCCAGGTAGAGGGAACAGCAAGTGAGAAGGCCCTCATGTGAGATTAAGCTTGGAATATTTGAGGGGACACAAGCAGAGTGGCTGCAATGTCATGATCAGAGGGGAATATGAAACGAAGTGAAGCTGGCAAGATGGACAGAACACACTGGGTCATGAGGTTCTCAGAAAGAAGCTGGATTTTAAATACAGTTGCTGGATCTGGCTCATTCTAGCTCATGAGAGCCACTTGTTAAGATTTCAGGTGTTTTGAGAACTGAATAATGTCAAATTGATAGCTTGAAACTGGCCATAGTGGCAATACTTATACCATGATAATTGGCAAATACTACAAACCCAGGTTCTTCTCCCAGATCTCTCCTCCAAGAGAGCCAGTTGTTAAACATTTACCAGCACACCACTGGTGTATGTGCAATTTAAGGGCGATCAGAAGCCACTAGAAGGTTTAAGCCAGAGGATGTTATGACCTAATTTATGTTTTAAAATAATCCCTCTGGCTGCTGTGTGGAGAATGGCTCCTGGGGATGAGAGGACAGCTGGCGGGAGGTGGGGACAATAAGGGAGACTTGAATCCAGCTTTTCTGACCCCAAGTCCAGTGCTCATTTTACTATCACACAAGACAGACATAACTGATACCTGCGCTTAGTATTATTTTCCTCTTTAAACTTTTGCTCCATAACCAGCTTTCTTCCACACTTAAAATTACCATTAGTACCAGGCATCACATCTGAATATCTCAAATGAGTCAGAGCCTCAAAAACCCTCATATAGATTCTGGAAATAAAAATAACTAAGGTTCATTAGGATGAAACAACAGCAGCTTTTCTTGTAAGAAATTAATCATATCTCAGGGTTTCAGGGAAATTCTTTATATGATTTTACTGTTTTCAAAGATTTATGGAACGTTCTGGCTAGAATGGGCACAGTCCACCATCTACAAACTCTAAGGAGGTTAAGAACGTTTTGCATATGGCCACAGAGCTCTTTGGGGCAATGCGAGGACTGGAAGTTTGGCCTCCCTATTCTCAGTCCAGGCTGTGCTCAGTAAACTCTAGCTTTCCCTGTAAAGAAGCTCAGGCTACTGGCTGCCAGCTGTAAGGCTGTTTGCTGCCTCTGCAGTGGTGCCACCACCCCAGGGATGGGGTTTAAATCTCAGTTCAGCCCTGGAGGCCGCCTCCCAGCACAGGGCCCTGCCAGCCTGGTTCTGGCCCTCTCTCCTGAACCATAAAGCAAGACCACATCTCAGCCTGCCTGTGCAAGGCAAGGCAAAAATGGCAAAAGATGCCTTGCCCATTGATTAATGCAGCTGATTCCTTCAGCACTTCCTTCCTCCGGGGTCTGGACATGGGCCAGCCTTGGTCTAGTTGGCCTATATTCAAGTTACTTTTCTGTTCCTGATGAACTGTGGTTCTATTTATTACGGGGAAAATTGGAGGAAATTAATTGATACATAAGTTTTTAAGTCATCCTTGTGTTTCCAGGGGACTGGCATCAAGCTCTCAGTAATAACACAGTCGTGAGATGCACAGATGGGAAGACACGAGCCTCTCTTTTTTTCCCTTTAAAAAACTTTTTAATTGTGGTAAAATATACATAACATAAAATGTACCATATTAACCATTGTTAATACAGCTCAGTGGTACTTATATATTCGCCTTGTTCTATACCACTCACCAGCAGAACTTTTTCATCTTGCAAAACTAAACATTTCCATTTTTCCTCCCTCCCAAGCCCCTGACAACCACCATTCTATTTTCTGTCTCTACAAATTTGATGACTCTAGATATCTCGTGTAAGTATAACTACATAGGATTTGTCTTTATTGGCTAATTTCACGTAGCACAATGTCCTCAAGTTTCATACATGTTGTGACATGTGTCCAAATATCCTTTCTTTTTAAGGCTGAATAATGTTTCATTGTATGCATATACCTCATTTTGTTATCGATTAATCTGTCCATAGGCACTTCAGTTACTTTCAACTTTGGGCTACTGTGATTAATGCTGCTACAAACATACATGTACAAATATCTCTTCAAGTCCCTGCTTTCAATTATTTTAGATATATGCCCAGAAGTGGAATTGCTAGATCATATGGTAATTCTATTTTTAGTTTTTTTGAGGAACTACCCTACTATTTTCCATAACAGCTATACCAATTTATATTACCACCAACAGTGCAATTTTCTGTTTGTTTTTGTTATCTTTTTCTTGGTGGGGAGCACAGAGTTTCACTGTTGTTGTCCAGGCTATAGTGCAATGGTGCAATCTCAGCTCACCGCAACCTCTGTCTCCTGGGTTCAAGCGATTCTCCTGCCTCAGCCTCCCAAGTAGCTGGGATTACAGGCATGAGCCACCACGCCCGGCTAATTTTGTATTTTTAGTAGAGATGGGTTTCTCCATGTTGGTCAGGCTGGTCTCAAACTCCAGACCTCAGGTGATCTGCCTGCCTCAGCCTCCCAAAGTGCTGGGATTATAGGTGTGAGCCACTGTGCCTGGCCTTGTTTTTGTTTTCTTAAATAGTAGCCAGCCTGATGGGTGTGAGGTGGTTGAAAATTGACTTTTTCTTTAAGAGACAGGGTCTTGCTCTGACACCCAGGCTGGACTGCAGTGGCACAGTCATAGTTCACTGCAGCCACAAACTCCTGGACTCAAGCTATTCTCCCATCTCAGCCTCCTAAGTAGGTAGTACTACAGATGCGAGTCACCATGTCCAGCTAATTTTTAAAAAAATTTTTTTGTAGAGACAGTGTCTCCTGTTGCCCAGGATGATCTAGATAGAGGTAGCTATGCCCAGCAGCCAGACTAGGCAAGAAGCTGGTGAGAAGTCCCTGTTATAACTACACCCCTGCCTTCCTTAGCTGGACTCCTCAGACCTGACTACACGGCCTGGCTTCCATCTCTCTTGTCCAAACAACCAATCCTGCAGCTGCAGCTTGGGCTTGAAAAGCTACTTCCTGCAGCTACTGTCAGGACTCCATCTTTTGCCCCACATCCTTTAAATGCTGGGGATTAACCACAGCTCTAAACAGTTTGTATTTATAGCCCAGAAGCCAAGTTCATTTACATTTATTTTGAGTAAGAAATTATTTATGAGTGATGGACATATATTGTGTGGTTTCTTGGGAAATGAAATATGTCTGCCAAAGTAATTACGTTATCATCTGGCCAAAATCTTCATTTGTTAATCCATGGTCTTAAATAACCTGTTTCTGTTCATATTACTGAGGCACCGTTTATAGAGACAAAGTGCAGCCAACAGTTGAGGTTGTTTTGCTGTGACTGAGGGATGGGTTAGGAAAGGTGCTCTGAGCTTGGCCACAAATGCAGGTGCAAATGCACAGACCCTGGGAAGCACAGGGAAGATTATAAAGTGAGAGGAAGACCCTGTTCCAAGTGTCCAGCTCATACTCCTGCCCATTCCTGCCTCTGACCCCTCTGCCCACTGGCTCTCCCTCTCTACCCCCAGTTCCTAGATCTGTGATCTGTGCCTCCATTGTCCCTTACCTCTCCTCCAGATTTGTGTCTTCCCTTGATTTAGACAGGGCAGCAGACCTGGAATGACCAAGTGGGGAAAACGACTGGATGAAGCTGGAGGATATGGGCTGAAGAACCTAGAGGGCATGTCGCCTAGGGGAAGCAGGCGGGAGGAAGAGAGTGGGTTACATGATGGGACAGAGGAGCGACAAGAAAGCTAAAGTAGATTCACACTGGGACCCTCTGAAGCATGTGTGCTGGAGACTTGGCATGTTGGCCAGAACTTCTAGACCACTGGGTCATCTGCATGACACACATAAACCTATGGAAGCCAGATCCTAAACCACTTATTACATATGATTTCAGAGTTGAGCTAAGTGGGAGGTGTGATGTGGTGTAGAATTTAGGCATTGCAATTCCTAAGAGGAAGGGACAGGAACACAGAGCAACTATGGCAAGGACACCCAGGGAACATGCACAGACTTTGTCTTTGATTTAGAAAAAAAAAAGCGAGCCTGATCAGGGTGGCAAGGATTCTTTTTAAATTGTGACCCAGATGACTAAATGAATAGAGCCATAACTATTTGTGCCTTTAGAAACCTTCTGAGACAACCTCATTATGTAGTTGTAACTACACTATCACTACACTTTAATTTCATCATCATTTTCAATGTCTTTAGTGGTGTTTGGGGTCCTTGGTTATTTTAATAAAGGCATTAGTAGCATGAAGTGTGCTGTGGACACAAGAAGTTAGGAAATCATTGGCTCAGATGGAGCCTTTTAGGCTAGTGGCCTCTGTCATGCGTAGCCCAACACTGTTTCTTACTCATTTCTCTTCAAAATTGTCCACTGAAGGCAACCCCAGAAAAAAAAAAAATCTATTCCAAAACTGTTCCAAGCAGTGGCAGTATCATTAGAATAACAGTATGATCCCTAAATTTAATGTCAAAGTTCTGGTATGTCTACTGAAAGCCAATATCATTCCATTAAAATCACACTTCATTCAGGGGCTCAGGACTGTCTTTTCCTTCATATTTTCAGGGTGTTTCCTAACATTTTGAAGCCAGATTGCTAATGTACCTAAAACATTAAACATAATGTGAAATCCTTATTTTCTAATTTGAAAAATGTCATTTGCTTTGTAGCTGAAATCAAAACAGAAACAGATGAAATGCAGTTACTAAACTTCAAAGCTGAAAATAAGTAGAAAATAGGAAAGACAGGTGATGAGCTGACTACTGTCCCGTAAGAGCCAGCCCCTATTTGTGGCCATTTCTGGACATGATTTTCTCAATAAAGTAACATGGATGTGGACTTTTAGGGTGAGTATAGTAGAGTTTTACAAACATGTCATAGTGTGCTATTGCTCCTGTACTTTTGACTGTCTGATATCCCAAGCACGTTCAAGTTTAAAGTAGGAAAACACTAGTCCTAGTGATGCCGAGAAACTCAATCATTCCTCAGAGTGCCATGGTCATCTGCACACAAAATGTATCTTTAATGTGGCTGTGTTATTTGGTAAATGTGGTGTTAACAAATAAAGTGCTGTGAATGCTCCTCTGCTCTTTGTGGAAATGTCTATTTGTTAAAAATTACTATCTCCACTGCTATCCTTCATCTCCAGAGAATACAGAAGTAAGAGTGACTTAGACCATGTCTTCTCTTACCAGGAACCCCCAAACAGTTTGCACATTGGCCCCACATAGGCTGGGGCCAGTGTGCAAACTGTTTGGGGGTTCCTGGTGAGATACACATGTATATAGAGTCAGTGTCTAGAAAATGTACAACAATGTAACAACAACCACATCATGAAGCACATCACCAGAGAACTTGCCTCATGAAAAGGAGTAGAGGCTGGGCATGGTAGTTCAGGCCTGTAATCCCAGCACTTTGGAAGGCCAAGCCAGGGACGGATCATTTGAAGTCAGGAGTTCAAGACCAGCCTGGCCAACATGGTAAAGCCCCATCTCTATTAAAAATACAAAAATTGGCCAGGCATGGTGGCATATGCATGTAATCCCAGCTACTTGGGAAGCTGAGGCAAGAGAATTGCATGCACCTGGGAGACGCAAGGTGCAGTGACCCGAGATCACATGCACTCCAGCCTGGGTGACAGAACAAGACAAAGGGAAGGAAGGAAGGAAGGAGGGAGGGAGGGAGGGAGGGAGAGAGGGGATAAAGAGAGGAAATAAAGAGAGAGAGAGAAAGAAAGGAAAGAAAGGGGAGGAGGGAGGGGAGAAAGAGAGAAGGAAGGAAGGAAAGAAGGAAGGAAGAGAGAGAAAGAAAAAAGGGAAGGAGGGAGGAATGAAGGAAGGAAGAAAGGAAAGGAAGAGAGAAAAAGAGTAGAGACTGGTTTGGGTGTTCCTCATTTCATTTTCTAATAATTTATTTTTATTGTATTTTTTAAAAGTGTCAATCCCCATGGGTTGAAAATTAAGAAAAATAATTTGTCCTTCACCCCAGGAACCCTGCCTTAGACTCTGCTGAGGCTGAACATATGTGTGCATATGTGTGCTCCAAAGTAAATACAAAAATTCTCTGGAAAGTCTTGTTTCTTTAGAAAACACCAGGGTGGAACATGAGGTCACACTAACAGCAATAGCCATGTATGGCTGGTTCTACCTTCCACTGCTGCTGGCACAGGAACTCCGGCCCCCACAACATTTCCCTTGGGAATTTCTGGGCTCCTCAGGCATCCACTCCTGGACCACAACAACTTTATGTGCCTCCCCAGAGTTCCTTGGCTCCAGCTTTTCTGGGAACTTCAGCCATTTGCTCAATGGAAAGTGCCAGCAGCTGCCTTCCCCTCACTTCTTGATAGCTCTTGCCATCTCCACTGTCCTGGGTTTGGTCTTGTCAGGAAGTGAGAGGCAAGCTGGCCTCAACACCAAGGAGCACAGCCTAGTTTCTTTCTGAACCATAAGATTTCCATTCTCAGTGAACAGGGCCTGGAGACCTCATACAATGGTGGCTCAAATTGGGGGTCAGGGTGGGCAGCTGAAGTTAGCAAGTTGCCTGACTACAGAGGGATGCAGATGAGCAGGGTTGGAGATGTGGTATGAGGCCTGGGGAGGAGCTTTCAGGAGAGAATGTGAGATCCAGCCAGGAGACCTGCTTAAACGAATCTTTAAAGAGCTTACAGGTAGAGATTTCAGACCCAAGGACCATTAGATGTCATGTAGTCTAATGCCTCATCTAACAAATTCCAACACTGGAGTAGGTGGCCCTTGGACAAGAACCCAGAGTCCCCTGAATGGTGTTATAATGCTTTTAAAGATGATCGTTAATTCCTCACCATCCTCTCCTAAGTCCCACTGTTTCCACCCCACATCTAGTAACTACACAAACTAGCTTTGCCAGGACAGCAACCAATTTTAACCAGCCCATCCTAAGACATTTCTATTTGTCAGAGCCCAGGTCCCAGTTTGGGGTTACGGCAATTCACCACTCCCCTACAATTATGGAAGCCCAGGCAGCAGCAGCTGGGGCTTCACTCAGCCTCATTCTCTTTTCCAGGATGCAAAGTGGGGAGAGGGCCCTGCTATGCTCATATCCGCCAGCAGGGTGTACACAGGGAAAAGATTTGCTGGCTTTGAAGCCTGACAGCTCCCAGCAGAGGGGAGTGTGCCTGCCTTGGTTTCTACCAGGGCTGCTCACTGAACTTGGCTGCCTGCCAGGGGCCAGCAGTAAAAAGCCAGTCAGTTTGGTATTACTGTCTGGTAAAATGAAAATACCCCTAAATGCTCATTTGCTCCATCATTTGAGATTCCCTACTGGCTGGCTCCAAGCAGGGCACTTGAGTTACATCATAACCTGGTCACTGAAGATCTGTGACCTTGAGGAAGTTACTCTGTGCTTTCCGCATTTGAAATGAGGAGAACCATAGTGCCTACCTACTGGGGTTGTTGGGTGAAACAAATTTGAAATTTCCTGCTATATATTATGTAATCAATACATATTAGCCAGCAATAATAAGTGATTTTACTTTATTAACTCATCCTTTAAATAAGTATTTATTGAGCACCTACTATGCTTAAGGTTCTGACCCAAGTGTTAGAAAAATAAGATGCTCCTTCAAAAATGTTGTAATTATTTTCTGTCATATGCCTATTAACAACACTATAATCTCTTATTTCTTTGATTGCCCTTGTTATGATGAAGCTCAGCACCAAAGCTGAAGGTCGATCTTTGCTGCTGTTTTGATCCTCAGGACCAGAGGCTCTGCACACATCTTTTCTGTTAGTTCTTGTATTCCATTCTATTCTATTTATTAAGTCACTGCATACATCTCTTGCCTGACCTGCTCCATGCCGGGGTCTGGGCTTGCTGCCTTGCTGATGGGAAGTCAAAGCAGAGCAATTTGGGGAAAGGAGGGCCATTAACCACCCAACCAAAAAAAATATTTACAGGTAAGGAAGTGACTAATGAGGCCTGAGGGGATGAGAGATGGAGGAGAAACAGCAACAATGAAAATACCTCTAAGAAAGACAGGATCAGATGCTCTGGGGAAAGAAAGAAAATACAGTGAAAGTAAAGACCTTGCCAAGGGCCAGCCCATCGTGGGCAGAGAAGACAAGAAAGGGACGGCATGGAAGTATGAGCTGAAAAGCACAGGTTCAGAGAAAAGTTGCTTTTTGTATCCATTTCAGGAGAAGAGCAAGGGGCAGAGAGGCCAACTAGCCATAGATTTCCCATCAAGAGACAGAGAAGGGCAGGGGGCAGAAATCACTGTTTCCGGAGTGGAAAAACACAACTGAGTGTCTGAACGGAGAAAAAGTCACAGTGACAGCTGGCTGGACAGCCAAGTGTCCAGGTTCACTGGCCAGCTCAGGCAGCTGATGCTCATGTCCCCTCACCCCTGAGCCAGTCTGGAGCCAGGATGTAAATAAGTCACCTGCATATGTTAAAAATATAACAGGGCAGCCACTGCCCTTGCTCAGCAATGTTGAAGAGGCCTGCAGATGAAATGGTGCACTTCAAGGAAGAATAAGTACAAAAGAAAAATTGCTGATTATGGCAAAGGAGAAAACAGGCTGATTCATCTGTTAAGCCTGGGTCAAGAAAATATCTTGGCCAAATAACTCACCACTTTTCTTTCAAAGACTAAGCAGACCCTACAAAAATGTGTACCTCTGTGGGCCAAAAGATAGATGCTGGAACCATAAATTGGAAACTGCCCCAATGTCTGCCAATTGCAGAATGGGTGCATACATTGTATTTTCAGACAGCAATGAGAATGAACAAACTTCAACTACATACAACAATGTGGCTGACTCTCACAGCAGAACGTTCTGGTTTCTGCATACCCCCCCCCCCCCCCGCAAATAATAAAGCAAGTTTCAAGTGTATACATAAAGTTTTTCAACATTTCTTTACACCATATAAACCTGCAGTTGTTTTGACTTCTTTGAACCAATTATATACAACATCTTACCAGCTCCCTCATTCAACTAGGGAGTTAAATAAAATATTTGATATGTGTTCATTTTACATTTCCCTGAGAACCATGATTTTACTTATTTAAAAAGACTATCCTCGAGAGGATCCAAGATGGCCACTTAGGAGGAAGTCGGGATTGCAGCTCCGAGAGAAGGCGCAGAGGGTGAGTGGACGCCGCATTTCCAGACGGATTTTTACTGCCCACAGACCAGGAGATTCACAGCAGGAGAAGCCCCACGGGTCGCCAGCACCGCTGGTTTGAGTGGTGTGGCTGCTCAGCCTACGCCCTGGGGTGGGGGGCAGTGGCTTCTTATGCAGAGCGAGAGAGACAGAGTTCCCTCTGAGCCAGCAAGGGGAGCTGAAGCAGGGAGCCAAGCCAGGAGACCCCGGGCAAGGGAGCCCCACGAATCTCAGAGCCGCTGCTTCGGCTGAGGCAGCGACACACAGGGCAGTGGATTTTAACTGCCCACAGACCAGGAGATTCACAGGCGGAGAAGCTCCACGGGTTCCCAGCGCCGCTGGTTGGACCAGAGCAGCCGCTCGGCCTGCACCGGGGGCGGGGAGCAGCGGCTCCTTGAGCAAAGTGAACGAGACTGTGTCCCCTCTGGGCCAGCAAGGGGAGCTGTGGCAAGGAGGCAAGCCAAGAGATTACCGGGCAAAGAGGGCCCCTCTGGAAACACGGCTGAACCCGGGACGGTCCAGCTCTGTGGGGGAGGGGCGTCCTCCATCGGGAAACACCCTGCAGTTCCCGGGGCAATTTTCCGTAACCAAGACAACCCGCCACTACAGAGACTCCGTCACTACAGGGGTGGGCCAGCATAGCGGAAGCAGTTCTAACTACACCCACAGGACTGCAGGGAAGCTCACACAGAAGCTGGGCGGAGCCCAAAACAGCTCAGCGAAGCCTCTGCAGGCTGAGTGTGACTAGACTGCCACCTTGTGGGCAGGGAAAACAGTAGCAACACAGCTGAAAAGCATAAAGCGCTAACCCCCTGGGCCAGAACACCTGGGGAGAAGAAAAGGGGGTTTATGAGTTCAGCTGCTGCAGACTTAAAATTACCAAAATCAGAAAGACAGCAACTACAAAGTCAATAGGCGGATAAATCCACAAAGATGGGAAGAAACCAGCGCAAAAAGGATGAAAACACCCAAAACCAGAACACCTCTCCCCCTACAAGGCAGCACAACTCCTCACCAGCACGGGAACAAGACTGGACGGAGAATGAGTGTGATGAAATGACAGAATCAGCTTTCAGAAAATGGATAATAAGAAACTTCTGTGAGCTAAAAGAACATGTTCTAACCCAATGCAAAGAAACTAAGAACCTTGAAAAAAGGCTTGATGAAATGCTAACGAGAATGGACAACTTAGAGAGGAATATGAGTGAATTGATGGAGCTGAAAAACACAACACGAGAACTTCGTGAAGCATGCACAAGTTTCAACAGCAGAATTGACCAAGCAGAAGAAAGGATATCAGAGGTCGAAGATCAACTCAATGAAATAAAACGAGAAGGCAAGATTAGAGAAAACAAGGTAAAATGGAATGAACAGAGTCAACAAGAAATATGGGACTACGTGAAAAGACCTAATCTACGTTTGATAGGTGTACCTGAATGTGACGAAGAGAATGCATCCAAGCTGGAAAATACTCTACAGGATACTATCCAGGAAAACTTCCCCAACCTAGCAAGGCAGGCCAATATTCAAGTCCAGGAAATACAGAGAACACCACAAAGATATTCCTCTAGAAGAGCAACCCCAAGGCACATAATCATCAGATTCACCAGGGTTGAAATGAAGGAGAAAATACTAAGGGCAGCCAGAGAGAAAGGTCGGGTTACCCACAAAGGGAAACCCATCAGACTCACAGCAGATCTCTCAGCAGAAACCCTACAGGCCAGAAGAGAGTGGGGGCCGATATTCAACATCCTTAAAGAAAAGAACTTTCAACCCAGAATTTCATATCCAGCCAAACTAAGCTTCATAAGTGAAGGAAAAATAAAATCCTTTGTGAACAAGCAAGTACTCACAGATTTCATCACCACCAGACCAGCTTTACAAGAGCTCCTGAAGGAGACACTACACATAGAAAAAAACAACCAGCACCAGCCACTCCAAAAACGCACGAAATGGTAAAGAGCAGCAACACAATGAAGAATCTGCATCAACCAATGGGCAAAACAGCCAGCTAGCATCAAAATGACAGGATCAAACTCACACATAACAATATTAACCCTAAATGTAAACGGACTAAATGCCCCAATCAAAAGACACAGACTGGCAAATTGGATAAAAAGCCAAAACCCATCAGTGTGCTGTATCCAGGAAACCCACCTCACATGCAAGGATACACAAAGGCTCAAAATAAAGGGATGGAGGAAGATTTACCAAGCAAATGGAGAGCAAAAAAAAGCAGGAGTTGCAATTCTCATCTCTGATAAAATAGACTTTAAAGCAACAAAGATCAAAAGAGACAAAGAAGGACATTACATAATGGTAAAAGGATCAATGCAACAAGAAGAGCTAACGATCCTAAATATATATGCACCTAATACAGGAGAACCCAGATACATAAGGCAAGTTCTTAAAGACTTGAAAAGAGACTTAGACTCCCACACATTAATAGTGGGAGACTTCAACACACCATTGTCAATATTAGACAGATCAATGAGACAGAAAATTAACAAGGATATCCAGGACTTGAACTCAGACCAGGAACAAGCAAACCTAATAGACATTTACAGAACTCTCCAGCCCAAATCCACAGAATATACATTCTTCTCAGCACCACATCACACCTACTCTAAAACTGACCACATAATTGGAAGTAAATCACTCCTACGCAAATGCAAAAGAACGGAAACCATAACAAACAGTCTCTCAGACCACAGTGCAATCAAGTTAGAACTCAGAATTCAGAAGCCAACCCAGAATCGCACAGCCTCATGGAAATTGAACAACTTTCTCCTGAATGTTGACTGGATAAACACTGAAATGAAGGCAGAAATAAAGATGTTCTTCGAAACCAACGAGAACGAAGACACCACATACCAGAATCTCTGGGACACATTTAAAGCAGTCTCTAGAGGAAAATATATAGCAATAAGTGCCCACATGAGAAGAAAGGAGAGAACTAAAATTGACACCCTATCATCAAAATTGAAAGAGCTAGAGGAGTAAGATCAAAAAAACTCAAAACCTAGCAGAAGACAAGAAATAACTAAGATCAAAGCAGAATTGAAGGAGATAGAGACATGAAAAACCCTACAAAAAATCAATAAATCCAGGAGCTGGTTTTTTGAAAAGATCAACAAAATAGACAGACCACTAGCCAAACTAATAAAAAAGAAAAGAGATAATAACCAAATAGATGCAATAAAAAATGATAAAGGGGATATCACCACAGATTACACAGAAATTCAAACCATCATCAGAGATTATTACAAACAACTCTATGCACATAAATTAGAAAACCTGGAAGAAATGGATAAATTCCTGGACAGTAGCCTCCTCCCATGCCTAAACCAGGAAGAAGTCGAAATCCTGAATAGACCAATAACAAGGTCTGAAGTCGAGGCAGCAATTAAGAGCCTACCACCCAAAAAAAGCCCAGGCCCAGATGGTTTCACAGCCGAATTCTACCAGACATACAAAAAGGAACTGGTACCATTCCTACTGAAACTATTCCAAATAATCCAAAAAGAGGGAATCCTTCCCAAATCATTTTATGAGATCAACATCATCCTAATACCAAAACCTGGCAGAGACTCAACAAGAAAAGAAAACTACAGGCCAATATCCATGATGAACATAGATGCAAAAATCTTCAATAAAATACTGGCAAGCCAATTACAATGGCACATCAAAAAGCTTATCCACCATGATCAAGTAGGATTCATCCCGGGGATGCAAGGCTGGTTCAATATACGCAAGTGTATAAATGTAATTCACCACATAAACAGAACCAAAAACAAAAACCACATGATTATCTCAATTGATGCAGAGAAGGCCTTCGACAAAATTCAACAGCCCTTTATGCTAAAAACTCTCAATAAACTAGGTATCGACGGAACGTATCTCAAAATAATAAAAGCTATTTATGACAAACCGACAGCCAATATCATACTGAATGGGCAAAAACTGGAAGCATTCCCTTTGAAATCTGGCACTGGACAAGGATGCCCTCTCTCACCACTCCTATTCAATATAGTACTGGAAGTTCTAGCCAGAGCAATCAGGCAAGAAAAAGAAATAAAGGGTATCCGATTAGGAAAGGAGGAAGTCAAATTGTCTCTATTTGCAGACGACATGATTGTATATCTAGAAGACCCTATCACCTCAGCCTAAAATCTCCTGAAACTGATAAGCAACTTCAGCAAAGTCTCAGGATACAAAATCAATGTGCAAAAATCACAAGCATTCCTATACACCAATAACAGACTTAAAGAGAGCCAAATCAAGAAAGAACTGCCATTCACAATTGCTACAAAGAGAATAAAATACCTAGGAATACAACTAACAAGGAACGTAAAGGACCTCTTCAAGGAGAACTACCAATCACTGCTCAACGAAATAAGAGAGGACACAAACAGATGGAGAAACATTCCATGTTCATGGTTAAGAAGAATTAATATCGTGAAAATGGCCATACTGCCCAAAGTAATTTACAGATTCATCGCTATCCCCATCAAGCTTCCAATGACCTTCCTCACAGAAATGGAAAAAACCACCTTAAACTTCATATGGAACCAAAAGAGAGCCCGCATAGCCAGGTCAATTCTAAGCAAAAAGAACAAAGTGGGAGGCATCACACTACCGGACATCAAACTCTACTACAAGGCTACAGTAATCAAAACAGCATGGTACTGGTACCAAAACAGAGATATAGACCAATGGAACAGAACAGAGGCGTCGGAGGCAACACAACATATCTACAACCACCCGATCTTTGACAAACCTGAAAAAAACAAGCAATGGGGAAAGGATTACCTGTTCAATAAGTGGTGTTGGGAAAACTGGCTAGCCATATGCAGAAAGCAGAAACTGGACCCCTTCCTGACACCTTACACTAAAATTGACTCCAGATGGATTAAAGACTTAAACATAAGACGTAACACCATAAAAACACTAGAAGGAAACCTAGGCAAAACCATTCAGGACATAGGCGTAGGCAAGGACTTTATGACCAAAACACCAAAAGCATTGGCAACAAAAGCCAAAATATACAAATGGGACCTAATCAAACTCCACAGCTTCTGCACGGCAAAAGAAACAGTCAATAGAGTGAATCGGCAACCAACAGAATGGGAAAAAATTTTTGCAGCCTACCCATCTGACAAAGGGCTGATATCCAGAATTTACAATGAATTAAAAAAGATTTACAAGAAAAAAACAAACAAGCCCATACAAAAATGGGCGAAGGATATGAACAGATACTTTACAAAAGAAGACGTACATGAGGCCAACAAACATATGAAAAAATGCTCATCATCACTGGTCATTACAGAAATGCAAATCAAAACTACATTGAGATACCATCTCACGCCAGTTAGAATGGCGATCATTAAAAAATCTGGAGAAAACAGATGCTGGAGAGGATGTGGAGAAATAGGAACACTTTTATACTGTTGGTGGGAGTGTAAATTAGTTCAACCACTGTGGAAAACAGTGTGGCGATTCCTCAAGGACCTAGAAATAGAAATTCCATTTGACCCAGCAATCTCATTACTGGGCATATATCCAAAGGATTATAAATCGTTCTACTATAAGGACACATGCACACGAATGTTCATTGCAGCACAGTTTACAATAGCAAAGACCTGGAACCAGCCCAAATGCCCATCGATGATAGACTGGACAGGAAAAATGTAGCACATATACACCATGGAGTATTATGCAGCCATTAAAAACGAGGAGTTCACGTCCTTCGTAGGGACATGGATGAACCTGGAAAACATCATTCTCAGCAAACTGACACAAGAACACAAAATCAAACACCACATGTTCTCACTCATAGGCGGGTGTTGAACAAGGAGAACACATGGACACAGGGAGGGGAGCACTATACACGGGGGTCTGTTCGGGCGGAGGGGGGATAGCGGGGGGATGGGGAGATGGGGAGGGATAGCATGGGGAGAAATGCCAGATGTAGGTGAAGGGGAGGGAGGCAGCAAATCATACTGCCACGTATGCACCTATGCAACAACCTTGCATGTTTTTCACATATACCCCAAAACCTAAAATGCAATTAAAAAAAAAAAAAAAAAAAAGACTATCCTCTATCATACAGGAAGAGGTCAGGTTCAGATGTGTGGCCCCTGGGTTTCCTGAGGAAGGCCCCTTCTTCGCTGTACCAAGCTCTGCTGGGAGGAGGCCACGTGGACCTCACAGGACAGGCGCGAGGCCAGGACCCAGGTTGGCCTTATGCTCCACTTCCTCGCCAGGGTTGGCATGGACAGTGGATGGCAGGATGGATTTTAGAAGGAACTCTGGCTGGCCCAAAGGCAATAAACAATAAGCAGGGAGGGATTCTGGCAAGGCCAGAGCTGTGGGCCCCATTGTGGGCTGCCTAGGGGCTGAGGGACCAAACTGGATCACTGGAGTTTGGTGGTGCATAAAAAGAAAACAATGCACCTTACTGGGGAGGTGCAAACACAGGGTCCTGAAGGACTGAGGTTTGGGTTCTTTGCCCCTTTCCTAGTTCTGCGATCTGGGCAAATTATTCCAGTTCCCAAGTTTCATTTCTTCCTCTTTAAAATGCCAATGATACCACAGTACCTACTCCCCGTGTAGGGGAAGAGCAGTGTGAAAATTAAGTCAGGTGATGTATCTAAGGCTCTGGGTACCATCTCTGCCCTGAACATGTGATAAATGGCAGCTATTTTCGTTGTTATTGTCAGCGAGAGACTGCAGCTTCTGGTAGAGAATGCGTCGAGTAAGTGCTTGTGGCTCTGGGGTTTTTTGGTCTGTAGAGCACTATTCATCACTATTATTTTCCCATGACCTAAAAAAATCATTGCAACCCTCCTGAGGTGAAGTAAAAAATATAACCAATCTAAAAAGAAGTCAAGTTATCATTAATTTATCAAAGCAAGAAGTAAGTACTTTATGATTCTTAACCACAGGAACAAAGATACATAAGGAATTTCTTTCTTTCCTTTTTTTTTTTTGAGATGGGGTCTCTCTCTGTCACCCAGGTTGGAATACAATGGCATGATCTTGGCTCACTGCAACCTCCACCTCCTGGGGTCAAACAATTCTTCTACCTCAGCCTCCTCAGAAGCTGGGACCACAGGTGTGTACCACCAAGCCCAGCTAATTTTTGTATTGTTTGTAGAGGCAAGATTTCTCTATGTTGACCAGGCTGGTCTTGAAATCCACAAAGCAATCCACCCACTTTGGCCTCCCAAAGTACTGAGATTACAGGTGTGAGCCACCATGCCTGGACAGGAATTTCTTTTAAGAGAAGAAGTAGCCAGTGACGGCAGTTGTAATGGCTGGCATTTATTAAGCATTTGTTCTCTGCCAGGCAGGGTGCCCAGAGCACAGCATATCCTGTCATTACATTCCTCATTTATTACATGCTAAAGGCAACCTCATGAGGGGGTGCGTGTTACTGCCTCTTTCTAGTTGGGAAGTGATGAGGAGCTGGGATTTAAACCCAGGCTAAGCCAATCAACCCCACTGTGTGTGGAGGACCCTGGAAGGCCTGATCCTAGATCCTAGGGTGTGAAGGTGGATCTGAGGTGCTGGCAGGACCTCCAGGCAGCACAGTCCAGCCAGAAGCTGAAATGTAGGACTGATGCTAAAGAGAGGTCAGCAATGTTATTCATTTAGTATATATTAATGGAGGGCCTATTATATGTCAGGCACTGTTCTAGGCTGAATAAAACAGGCAAAAATTCCTACTCCCATAGGGCTATAATTCCAGTGGAGCATTTAGATACTAAACATAATAAATAAGTAAAATATATAGTATGTTAGCTAGGGATAAGATCCATAGAGAAAAATTAAAGAGACAAAGGATACAGAGAGCCAGGGATGGGGATGGAGGGTGCAAGTGTACTTAGGGTGGTAAGGGAAGGCCCATTTAGGGGCATTTGTATAAAACCTGAAGAGGGAATAAGTCATGCAGCCCTTTGGCAGAAGAACATTCTGGATGGCAGGAACAGTGGTGCAAAGGCCTTAAGGTGAGAGAACACTTGGGATGTTTGAGGAGCAACAGGAGGCCATTGTGGCTGTACCACGTCAGAGACATGTCAGAGAGAGGCAGGAGGTGCAGACCCAGTGGGACTTTCTATGCTCAGTGACTTGAGGGTGGTCCTGAGCAGACCAAATACATGGGCTGACTTAGGTAAAAGAACCACTGTGGCCACTTCATGGCTAATGAAGATTAGTTGGGAAGGGAAATCACTCAGCAGCCACTTACAGTAGCTCAGACAGGAGATGGTGGTAGCTGGAGCAGTGTGGCAAGTAGCTTTGGGGAGAAGTCATGAGATTCTGGGATTTTGGAGTCTTCAGAAACCTTTGAGACTATCCTTTGAGGGATGTTCCAATGTGGGGCCTGATCCCAACAACCGTTCTTAGAAGGCCCTCTCCTGGTGTCCCCAGGATAACAGAACACATCACCCATGAAAAAGAAGCCTTTCTAGCCCCTACCAAGTGTTCAAGCACTGGGCCAGCTTTTTTTCTATTCCCTAGTGATTCTGGGCCCCTCTCTGAGACACAAACAGCTGCAGGTAATGAGCATCAAAAGCTCTTCAACTTCCCCTCAGATTTTCCCCAGAAATGAGGAAAATTCCACGGGGAGCAATGTTCTAGTTTCTATTGTTGCATTAAAAACCACCATAAAACTCTGTGACATAAAGCACTATGTTCTTACGCTCTGGGATTCTGTGGGTCAATTACATGAGAGTGTACCATGGGGGTGGCTTGTCTCTGCCCCATTATGTCTGGACCCTCAGCTGGGAAAGCTCAATGGCTGGGGGTGATGGATGACAGGAGCTGGCATCACAGAGAGGTGTCCTCACTCACATTTTGGCTGTCAGCTAGGATCTCAGCTGGCTGCTGGGCAGAACATCTACACTTGGCCTCTCCCTGTGGTCTCCTGTGTAGGGTGGTGTGAGCTTCCTCCACAGCATGGTGGCTGGGTCTGGAATGTCTGTGTTATGTACATGAGACCTGGCCCTGCAGCAGTCACTTGGCAAGCAATGGAGATACCAGAAAATAAAGTCGCCACGCTGCAGATGGCAAGACGAAGAGGTGGAAACCACTGGGGACCCTGAATTAACCTGGGGCACTCTACCCCAAATTTTCTGTTTGGTGAAATCAAATACATTTTCTGTATTGCTTAAATCAGTTCAAATTGGAGTTTTCTGTTACTGTCACTAAAGGCAGCATAACTGATACAGTGCTCTTGAACTGCCGTGTCTCTGGTGGATTGCATACTCCTGGGAAGGAAGCCAGGATTGGAGCACCCATGACAACTGACGTCCTGCTGCCAGCAGACAGCTGCTGCCTCATGGGCCAGTTGGGGTCAGGGGTCCTTATGGTGGTTCATGCATGAGCTATGACATGATTCTCGACATCTTCCCCCATAAAGGCAAGGAATCAATTCTTTACAATTATCAAGAATTCACACCCAGGGGATGGAGGCAGGGGTGTGTGGGGCATAGTTCTGATGTGTGGTAACTTGATGGTGGTAAAACAAAAACATGGAAAACACTAGTGGGAGAAAACCCTTCAGACATGGCCCCATCACTCTAACTCCCAGGGAGTTGCTCACCTGAAGCCATGCGTATGGTGAAAAAAGAGGCTGTTAGTGCCCCAGACACATCCCTCAGGCCTTTCAGTGGACTTGAGCCAACTTCAAGCTGTGTGTCTCTATGCTTGTGCCTGGGACTTTTTCCAAAACTATGGAAAACCCCTCAAATCACATGCAAGGAAAGCCAAAAGTCGGGGAGAATAACACCCCTAGGAAGTAGCCTTCCACCAATGCACATGGAAGCTGGTGTATAAACACCCTCATCCTCTCCCTTGGGTGGTGATATTCTGAGGTATGTGTTCGATATTGGTTTCCAGAGCTTCCCCATGAGACTAAGCTCCACCTGCCTGCTGTGGAAGCTGGTGGAACTGCATCCTTTGTTGGCTGCCTTCCTTCCTGAATCAGTTCCCCAGGTCCCCCTCCCCTACTGGTGTTCTCTGACCCTCCCAGATAAGTTGCCTGTGCTCAAATCTGTCTCAGCATCCACTTCTGGGGGGCCCAAACTAAGGCAGTGATCATAAGGAAGTGGTTGAAGAATATGGGAAAAGAAATTAACAGGAAAATCTCTGTGGGGTGAAGTGCAATCAAACCTTAGGGTTCTTTTAACTAGAAAGTTCCAGAAGTCATGAAACCAGGCTTGTTTGACTTGCCAACTGGACATAAGCCTCCTAAATTTTCAAGGCCCACTGGTAGCTCACGGGTGCCCAGTTGTTGAGCCTTCTGTATGTACCGGGACCAGGGCGCCATCAATACCATTCTGATTGGATCCAATCCCAACAGCACCCATGAGCAGCATTTCACAGTAATGATCTGCTCATCCACTCATCTCCTATCTCCCTGCAGCTGAGGAAATCTCTCAGCAGTGATCAGCATCAAGAATGGATCCTCTTTTGTTCTTGTCCATTCAATGTGTTTATTTTCAAGATTGCATTTGCAGAAAGCATTTAAACAGCACCGTTTATTAGAAAACAAAAGTCACCAGATGGAAAAATAGAATAAGAAACACATACACACACACAAACTCCCCAAGAAATACAGCCAGGGCAGCGGGAGTTATTGTTGTCCTGCTGTTGTGGATAATGCAGCTGTGTTAGAAAAGCTGTCTGCTTTTGACAGCCTAGAATTTTCAAGAGGAAAATGAACACAGGTCAACAGAATTCTGTGCTGCAATTCACTTCTTGAGAAAGTTTGACAAACCTTCCTCTTCCTTGTAGGACAGAACAACAGCTACTAGAATTACCATATATATATCAAATCATAAAGCACAGGCAAGTTTTCCTTGCAATAATGCCTTACAGTTGGCCCATGTCTTATCTGGACAGATAAGGTTCTTTCTTAGGTTCTCAAGAGCCTAAGCAACACCCTTAGCCACTGGCTGGCTGCAAAGCCATGCTGATATGAAAACAAGAAAGATAGTGGCTGTTTCTGGGGCTGAGACAAACATCACCTCCTGTCCTTGAAGAAATCAGGAGAACCAAACTGCTTTCCCCTCTCCCTGACTCCACCACCAAACACATCGTGATTTTGCCTATACCAGGAGTTGAAAAACTTCAACAATATACCAACTTTCAGTCACAACTAACTCCTGGCCATGACTTCCTCCCTGCCATTCTTCTAATAGCCAACATGGGGAAGAAAAGATGGCACTATGAAAAGAGGCTCAAGTCAGGATTGATGTTCTGGGTCCTGTGAGGAGTCTTAATATTAGTTTTCCCTGGACTGATCTTAGCTGGACCCCAGGCCTCCACCCACAGCCACTCTGGGTGTGACATGCTCAGAAGAGGGCAACAGGTCACAGCAGCAGCAGGGGGACATTATGCAGCATGGCTGCCCTGGCAGCAGTCAGGGAGTATTGAGCCCTACAGTCAGACAGACTCTTAACTGACTTAACTGTGTGATACTCAGGAGTGTACTTAACCTCCCTGACCTTCAGTCTCTCCAACTGTAAATAATAGCTCCTACTTCACAGGGTTATCTTGAAGTTTAAAAGCATATAAAATGCTAGTGCCAGACACATCATCAGCTCTCTATAAATGGCAGCTCTTATTACCACCACTGTGGGCATTCGGCTGTGGTTTATAACACTGTAAGCAAGTACGGACAAATAACAGCTCTTTCCACAGTTGTCAGTTTTAGGAGCTGTTAACATGATTGCAACTGCGGGTCTGAGAACCCGGGATGACTGATAGAGAACCCACTGGGATTTCACATTAGGGAACTAATGGCATTAAGGAAAAGAGTGGGGTGCAGGGCACAGGGTGGATGGTGAGGACAGCCAGAGAGTGTGGGGAAAGTTACCAGAAGGCCCAGCTGCCATCAGGAGGGCTTCCCAGAGGAGTAGCCCACTCAGCCTGACATGGATGCAGGAGCCACAGGAAAAACTCTGTGAGCCCCGGAGCAGAGCTGACACATGCAGGTTTATTGACCATAAGGTCATGAGAAAGAGATTTTACATAGGTCAAGCCTATCTGAGGAGAAAGGAGGTTAAGACCACAGCAAAGCCGTCTGTTTCATACCAAGTGTCCTCACCAAGCCAGGCCTCCCCCACTTAGCTGGGAGGAGGTTCAGGAGCTGGACAGCGAGATGTGCACACACCTGGATGTGCCAATGCCAGGGCCGAAACTTAGAAGCTAAGGAAGCTTCTGAAAGAGCAAGGTAAGTGCCCCTAGGGATGGGTCCTAGAGCATCCTCAACTGGAATTTATGTTTCTAAAGCGTGGATCTGAATGTTATTCAATACTACTGTGCCCTTTTCCCTCCACGCTTTTCAGACAACAGGATGACCACACACAGCTGGGAAGCAATGCTGCTTTGTAAGCCAACTCCAGAGTGGGTGGCTTATTTGAGGAAAGAGTCAAAATAGACAGAGATGATGCAGGTGGTCAGTATTGGAAGAGTTCCCCTCCAAGGATATGCTGATATACACCTCCCTGGAGCTGAGAGGCACTTGAGAAGGGCCTGGGCCACCAGTGAGCACCCAGGGGGTGAGAGAGATGCCATCATGAACTTCTTGAGGCCAGGAACCATTTCCAATCCACATATCAACTAATTTATCTTGGTTAAATAAAAAAAATTAAAAACATTAATCTTTTATGTATTTATTGCAGAAATACAACTTCTCTTCTTTTCCTCTGTCCTCCATGCACACAACACACAGAGCAAATCCCACATCTTGATAGATGGCTGGCTGATAAGTAACATTGTACTGCCTTCTGTCCTGAAGCCGCGACAAGAACAAGGCTACCTCTGGAAACCACTCACTACACTGATCATGACTGGTTTGATCTCAGTCTATCTCATGAATCTCTGCCTTGTTTTATGGGCCTGTGACACAGTCAGGGCAAACCAATGGATTTCCCTCAAAGGAGCAAAAGAAATCTGTGCAACAGCCTAGTATAAATATATTACATCCTGGAAAAATAGACTATCGTAAAAGTCTACTTTACTGATGTACCCCACTCAGAACAAGCAAACCACACCCTTTATCAACAGCTTGTTATGGCCCCTTTACTACCGCCATTATCCCACCTGAAATAGCCCTCCCAGTCCACAGGAAGTGCTGTTGTGGAAAGAGCACTTATTCTGGAGCGAGACAGGAACAGGTTCAAGCACTGTTTCACATTTACCAGCTGTGGATCTCTTTTCCTATTTGGAGAATAAGGACAACGCTACCTATCTTATGGAGATGTCATGAGGATTAAATGATGTAACTTTTAACCCTCCAGTTTTACAGCTTAGAAGCCAAATCAGAGACGATTCCAGAAGGGAACCTCCTTGTCAGGTCACAACCAAACCATAGCAAGCTGAATGAACGTAGGGAGCTGAGTGAGCATTTTTGAGGTCCAAGTCTGTACCAGGGACCCTAAGGGTGTGAAGGATGTCAGCAGGAGGGGACTCATGATGTCTTAAGACCTAGATAAGGGGTGGGAGCAGAATGGGAGCCTTCCCCAAATCCATTTTCTCTTTTTCCCTAACCAACGAAAGCCTGGTACCCAGAGTTTTAATGTGCCCAGAAGAAAAACTATATTCTGCAGCCTACCCTGTAGATAAGAATGGCCACAAAACTAAATTCTGGCCAATAATATATAGGCATAAGCTATTGAATGAGGCATTTAAGAAAGCTCTTAAAGAAACAGCAGATTCATCTGGGAAGCCCTTTTGCATTTCTTCCTTCCTTTGCTAACTGGAACTCAGACATGAGGACAGCAGCTGCAGAGACCATCTTGGAAGCATGAGGCAACCCTAAGGATGAGAGCACAGAAAGATAAAAGGTGCCTGCGATGATGATCTCCACCTCCAGACTTATTTTATATAGGAGAAAAATAAAGCACTATCACTTGTTGTTTCAGGCCTGATACTAGGGGAGTTTAGTAGCCAGCCTCCAAGGTGGCTCCCAGTGGTCCTCACTGGGACCACTGGGAGGATTCATGCCAATGTAAAGCCCTGCCGCATGTTGAATAGAACTGAACTGTGTAACTAATAGGATATTAAGAAAATGACAATGTTTGATTTATGGGCCATAAAAGACATGTTGGGTTCTGCCTTGCTTTCTCCTGGATCACTCACTCTAGGGGAAGCCAACTGCCAGGTCATGAGGACATGTAAGCAGCCCTACAGAAAAGTCCACATGGCCAAGAATCGAGGCCTCCTGCCAATAGCCAGCATCAACTTGCCAGTCCTATGAATAAACACTTGGAAGCAGAGCCCCTGGCTCATGAAGCCCTCAGACAACTGAAACCCCCAGACAACTGAAACCCCAGTAACATCTTAAGCGCAATCCCAATGGAGACTTGAATCAGAATCACAAGGTAAGCTGCCCCCAAACTTTTGATCCATAATAACTATGTGAGATAATAAATGTTTATTGTTGTTCTAAGACACTAAATTTCTTATGCAGCCATAAATAACTAAAACATAGACATACTCAATTCCTAACTGATACAGAACCTAAAGAGGCAATTTGGAATGACCACACATGATGCCTAGAAGACCTGCACTCTCCAACCTGCTAAAATCCCTTCCTGAGACGCATAGCTTCCCTCCTGCTCTCACTACCTCCCTCTGGACATGTGGGAAACATGCAGCACCCTTCCTGTAGACTGGAGAGCAGACACTGGTGCTAGCTGTAATCAAAGAAGTCAGTCCACTCCATTCCACTAGAGGAGTGATCTCAGCCTCAGCCAGCTCTTTCTCCTCCAGACTTGCCCGGGTGCAGGAGTTCTCAGCCCCACACCACCTCACCTATCACACCTCAGCCCCACTCTCTGCCATACAGTGGGCCCCCAGAGTTCTGGGCCATTGAAAGTAGGTTGTCCATGGGTGTCAGCTGGATACCAAGCCAAGTTTGGGGGAATGGAGTCCCTGAAAGCAAATGCCTCTTAGGGGCAGTCTTCACTGGCCTCACTCAGTGGACAACTAGACTTGTTCATTGAAACTGGTTCCCTCAGGATTTCTGAAACTAGAAAAACTGAGCTGGAAACTGAAGTTATTTTCCCCAAAGTCATGAAAGTTATTTCCAATCTGAGGGGCTGGAAAATGTGCTCACATAAGCCTTGAAAACTCTTCTTCCTACAAAGGTCTCTTACACAGAGACCTTTGAAGGTGAAACCAGAAATGTGCTGCTGCTTCTTTTCTGATTCTTTCCCCTCAAAGAAGATGCTAACTCTTTTCTAATTGCCATTAGAAAAGAGAAGGAATTTCTTATTCCCTTCCTTCCATTGGCAGATAGGAATGTCCACAGGATAGGAAAAAAAAAAAAAAAGATCTGCACATGGTAGGAATAGAGAAAAACATCAATTAAAAACACAAGTTGTATTAGTTGAAGTTCTCCAAAGAAACAGAACTAATAGGAGGGAGGATATATTTTAAAATGAGATTTATCATAAGAAATTGGTTCACATGATGATGAAGACTAAGGAGTCCCATGGTCTGCCATCTGCAAGCTTCCCTCCTTACCCAGGAAAGCCAAGGGTGTAAACTTTAGTCAAAGACCTAAGAACCAGCCACTCTGATGGTGTAAGTCTCAGTCCAAGGGTAGGAGAAGACCAATGTGTCAGCTCAGCAGTTAAGCAAAGAGAAAGAATGCAACCTTCCTCTGCCATTCTTTTCTACTCAGGCCCTCAAGGGGTTTGGATGAGGCCTACCCACATTGGGAAGTGTGATCTGCTTTATTCAGCCCACCAATTCACACGTCACCGTCAGCTGAAAACACCCTCACAACACACCCAGAAATGGCTATCTGGGATGGCTATCTGGGCATCCCAGGCCTTGTCAAGTTGATACCCAAAATTAACTATATATAAAAGCTTATTTATGGAGCACATGACACTCCTTGATCACACCTGATGCTCTGGGGACAAGGACCTCTGTACACATCCCCAGCTGTTTTCTCTTCCTTCCTTTCTTCAATGTTCTTCTGCCAGAATGGTCTTTTCTCAGCTTCATATGTGGCTAGGCCCTATTCCTACATTAAGACTCTGCTGAAGCCACCTCTCAGGATATGTCAGGAGCCAGTGTTGCAAGCTCTTGTAATCCCCATGTTCTCACTCACACCACGTTGTTCTCATAACCCTCTGTGCACTGACCACCATGCTTACACCACTGACCCCTTAGGTGCCTACCCACCACATTATTCTGAGGATTTCTAGAGAACAGGAGTTTCACTTTTGCCTTCCCAATTCCATCGTTTAGGTTCTAGGACAGTGCCTAACAAATAGTAGATGCTCAATAAATGTGTGCTGGGTGAGTAAATTGATTGAATACATGAATAAATATGTAATAAGCACTGCACAGTGGAACACCATCCCTTCCACTCCATTTTATTGTCTTAAGCTTTAAACATTGTCCTTGAATGATGTTTGGGGGCTGCTCCCTGGCCCTGAAATTTCCCACTCTTAAAACTGGTCCTTAAACCACCATACCCAGGAGCAAAAATTTCAGATCACTTCATTTTTCTAACTCAGAATAATTCAGCTTTGATGACTCTCCAGAGTGGTGAGAAATTCAATCTCAGTCACATTTAGGGGTAACAAAGTATAATTTCAAAATGCTAAAAATGTAACTTTCATATAAATATATAAGGAGCATGTGTCAAAAGATTTACATAATTCATTAATGAGAGAAGGAAGGATGACAAAAACTGGCTCAAAGGATGACACAAGGAAATGATATATAGAGAGAGTCAGTGATAAAAAGAGAACAGGGGAATGAGATCGCTAAATTAGATACGAAACTAGTTAATGCCCTACATAGCAATAAAACCATCACTCTTGGGGTTCCCTTCTCTACCAAACAGAAACATTTTCACTTCAACCAGGCAGAAATCGTTCACCTCCCTTCCATTTTTCTGAAAGCTAGCATCTAATGCTATAAATTTTGAGCCTTAATGACCATACATAGTAAACTCAAAAAACTTACTACAAAAAAGTTCACTTCCCTAGAGAAGGCAAGTGATCTCTATTCTGGAAATGATTCTACCCATAAAGAGGTTAAATGAGAAAGAGTTAAGTTGGGGATTTAGGCATTTAAGACAGATGTGAAAACGAGACTAAATGAGATTTAGGCACAATGTGTATATGCGGCAGGGGAGCACGTGCAGGGCAGTGTGACCTGGTGAAGAAAGGACAATAAAGAGAGATTATAACAGGGACGCTAGAGCCAACGTGTACATAAACAAGAGAAGGTGCAAGAAAGCTGGTGTTTTCAGACAGTGATCTGATGAAAAGACCAACAACTTATGTTGGGCAAATATCCAACATGTGCCCTGATTAAATATTAATGTTCTGTTGAGAGTTTAGGATGGATCCCCAGATTCTCCCCTCTGGGGTTTGCTGCTAAGAGAACTGTCTGTACAGAGAAAATGCTAAATGTGAAATAAAATGGTTTTCTACTCCTTCCCCATCACATGGCTCCCCTAAACCTGAAAGGCAGGCCTGCAGAACAGACCCACAGTCCCTGGCTCACCTGCTTGCTGGCAGAGGATCCTACAGGGTGCTCAGTGGCCATCAGCCCCTTGAAGGTGGCCTTGCCTTGGGGCACTTTCTACACAGCAGTGGGAAATGTGAGAGCTCTGAAGACCAAAAATTTGGTGACAAAACTTGAGCTGAACTGATGGAAAATGTTTATAGCTTTCATTTATTCCACATAGTGTGAATATCCTATATTTCAAGGCAGAACTATTAATGAGTTTGATAACAGGGCACTGCTCCTGGCCCCAGTGGTCTATGTTAACCTTTCTGAACTCCAAAAAAATTCTGGATTCTAACACCATCTGAACCAAAAAGTCTTAAGTCAGAGGTGACCCACACTCAGAGATGACCCACATTCACATTTTGGTATCTAATCTGATTTTTCATTTCCCTATTGTTAGATATTTCCAAAGTTGTTTTTAATTTTTTCTGTTTAAAAAAATCCTGCAAGGATGATATCCTTATGATAAATTCCTAAAAGTAGAACCAGAGTAAGGAGATATGCATGTTTTAAGGCTTTCGAAACATGTTGCCAAATTACTTTCTAGCATTTGGCCAATATTTAAGAAAGGCTATCTCAGCCCAACTCACTCACATTGAATGTTACTGTTACAGCTTTACTTTTTATTTATAGAAAACCAGCACTCTAGCATGATAAAGAATTCAAGTAGTACAAAAATATATATACCCTGCTGCCAACTTTCAATTCCTTTCCCCAAAGGGAGGGAGGGAGAGAGAAAGTCAACCATATTCCACATATTGTCCTTAATTCTCTCTTAGCCTTTGCTGGTGCCTCCACAAACACTCTCTGATCTTGTGTCTCCAGAGGCCAGGTGAGGAGAATAACTCATGGTATTCTACTTCCCCAAACTTGGCCTTCCCTCAGCTGTTTAATTTCTGGACTTGACTAAATTTTACTATTCTAACAGCAGTTAAAATTTTCCTTTCTACTACCTAGGTTCTTATTCTAGCAGGATTTGACATCCTGTAGGTATTAGTAGTCCTTTAGCACTGGCTGAGGGAAGATCAAAATATGTAAACACCATTATCTCTATGACTACTGATGTGACAGCTAGCTCTTACCCAAACCAAATAGACTGGGGCATATTTGAGAAGACCCTGCTGCAAACAAAGCCTCCTCTGGCTCTAAAAACGTCTTTCCCTTTAAAGTCCTGGCCCCAGCAAAGATTCTCTATCTCCATTCTACACCAGTTCTCTTGGGGCTGGGGATAGCAGGGAGATAGGCCCTACGTGGTACCCCATGAGTACTGCATGACTGAGGCGATGGTGAGCAAATTCCCAGTGAAAGCCATGGGTGGGGGTGAGGGTGCTCTGAATAGGCCAGGACGACAGTGGTCCACCATGACAGCCACCAGCTCTGCCCACCTGGGTTCTCAACCCCTGGCAAATGCCTCCTCCTGATGCTCTAAGGCTTATATCAGACAGGAAAGGAAAGCAAACAGCCCTGTGTGGATTGGTTGTAATCCTGCTAGGTGGGTCAGCACTATTCATTTTGGATGGCATGTTTCCCAACACCCACCCTGGGGTCACAGAGACAACACTGCCCAGGAGAGAACAAACCCTGTTACAGGCTTCCTTTCAAAGTTCTTTCCCTTTTAATCACAGTCACCAGTGTACTCAATCCCATTCTGTGACAAGCAAGAGGCTCCACGTCACGGAGCTGTCTCTGTCTGAACTAAGTCTGTAAGCTGGAAATCTCATAGGGAGAACCTACCAGGCTGTGCAAATTTCCCTGTGATGTTTAAACAACCAGCTCCAGAGGAGGAAGGAAAGGAGGAGTGGGAGGGAGGTGAGACAGGCCTCCTTGTCCCAGCTCCTGCCTCCTGGCTTCCTTCTCTAGCCTCCAAGTTTCAGAGCTCCCATGCTTTGCTAGGGTCCCCACACTGCTGTTTGCACCCAGGCCTGTCTGCCCAGAATGCTGCCTTCTACAATAGCTGTTCCTTCTCTCTTCCCACTGAAGCCCTAGGCCTGAGACTGCCCCACCCTGTCTCGCCAGACTTTTTAGGTCCAAACCTCATCCCAGCGCTTGTTTCTATCTGGTCTCTAATACCAGTCTGAGATGCCCTTTTGCATCTACCAATAAGGTGTTAGTATCACTGTTGGCTTCATTACACTACTCAGACTTCTAACACATGAAAGACAAGCATCAAAGCACACTTCCATTTCCCAACTTCCCATAGACTTTATGTGTCTAGTAAAATGCTTTCAAGTATTAGTTTTTCAGGGATATACCTATCACATAACTGAGATTTTACTGTACAAAGTAAGATTTCATTTCTAACATAATGATTTTTAAGTGCTTTCATTCTTATTCTATTTGTAGCCAAATTCTCTTTAACGACAGTCTCTTATGTACCTTAGGCCTAACTGCTCTTATACTTCATGCTGGTAAGTGTGGACTAATTTTTATCATCCAATGATACCATATTTTAATGGATACCCATGCAACCTACCCTTAGATTTATATTTTACAAAAGTCTATACTAACAAATGATATAGTACCATCTCTGTGCAATATTTTCTAGAGTTTTTCCTCACAAAGTAATTTTGTACCCCCTGTGCTATAATTCCAGTCAAAGTTGTTCCATAGTCTGAGAAACATCTACACTGGACAAGTATATTATTAGACATATCAATATCAATTTCCTTTGGGCAAATAATTTGCAAATTGTAGCTGGAGGGTGTTCCCTGAGCTGTCCCTTTTAATTGGAAACAAGGAACGAAAAATCTAAATAAGAATGTTAACACCAGGATGTGGACATAGGTGAAGGACCTAGAACTATAAACTGAAATTGCCTTGAAATGAACTGAAATTATCTGACCAGAGAACCAGGTAGGAGATGGTCAAGACATTGTTAATGCTGCATCCGGAAGCAGAGGATCGGCTCAGCCCATCGGGACATTGCAACCCAGACCTTAGCTGTGCTGACAGAGATTCCTGAGACCTGGGAATAGAAGAGGACCTCCTCCAGCCCCCAGCCCTGCAACTGCTTCTCCAAGGAGAGTCAAGGAGGCCCAGTTCTCATTGCTGTTCTCCTCTGATGCTCTGTAGAAAAGTCCCTCTCCATGAAAAGCCAACAGAGACATCTGCCCCTTCCTGAAAGTTCTGGGTCCTCCACTCCTCCCTCTAACCGAATGTAGACCTTCCCTATCCCTGGCTGGGTCTGGCCCCCTGGGCTGTTTCATGGTGCTACTTAAAGGAAGCAAACAAATAGGCTGCTTTCATAAGGTCAAAGAACACATTGGGCTCATGAGGAGACCCAGATAACTCCTAATAAAATCAGCATGGACCCAGACCTGTTCATTTTAATTCCTGATCTGCTACCAACTGTGAGACCTTAGTCAAATTGCTTCACCCCTTTGAGGCTCCCATTTCTCCATCTGTAAAATGTAGATAATACCAAATAGGGATGTGGTGGGCATACTAAATGAATGCATAAAAGAAAAGTATGAAAACACCAAGTACAATTATCAGTCTGGCAATATGTTGATGCTAGCCTTGAACAGTTTGTATTACTTTCTAAAAATAAAAAAGGCTGCTAAGAAAATTTTATGAAAATTCATCTTTCTACTTGTATAATTTTCATAAAAACTCTGGAAGTGTTAGCATGTAAACAATGCCAGATATTCATTTTCTTTATAAATATCTATAATTGAAATCAGCTTTACAAAGCAGAACAAGCCCAAGTAAATTATATGCACGTGATTAATTGTAAAATTTTTATCTCATTAACAAAAACTTATGTAAATCTGAATTAAGAATGTAAAGAACATTCTTGAACTTTTTGATCCATTTCTTCAAGCTTCATTCTAAAAATCTTAAGAATGATACCATTACTCCCACTCCCTGAACTAAATCCAACTGAAGGGAGAGAACACAGTAGAACCAAACCCAAGCCCTGGAGATGCCCATGCTCAAAAATCTTCACTTGGACCAATGCTCAAAGCCATCAGTTGTCAAAGAAATAAAAATTAAAAGTACTAGAATGGCTAAAAATAAAAGGACTGAAAACACCAAATGTTGATGAGGATGTGAAACAACCAGGACATTCATCCATTGCTGGTGGGAGTGTAAAACGGTAAAACAATTTTGGAATGGTTTGTTTCTTCTATAGTTAAATAAGGACCTACCCAATGACTCAGCACTTATAGTTCTAGGCTTTTACCCAAGAGAAATAGAATGTATATCTACAAAAAGACTTGTACAGGAATATTTATAGCAGCTTTATTTATAACAGTCAAACTGCAAACAACTCAAATCCAGGGAAAAGGATAAACGAACTGTGGTACATTTATAACACAGAATACTACTCAGAAACAAATGGGAAAAATCTGCTTCTATGTAATAGATGAGTCTCATAGACATTATGCTAAGCAAAAGAAGCCAATTATGAGAGTGCATATTGTATGAATCTATTTATATGAAGTTCTACATGAGACAAAACTGTCAATAGTGAAACAAAACCAGAAAAGTGGTTGGCTCTGGGGGGATTGACTGAGAAAGAGAGTTTCTAGAGGGTAGAAATGTTTTATACCTTAACAGGAGTGAGTATATGTTCCTTATAAGTTCTAGTGTTCTATACCACTGTAGGATAACTATAATTAACAATAATATATTATTAGTTTTAAATAGCTAGGAGGAGGATATTGAATGGTCCAAGCACAAAAAAATGCAAATGTTTGAGATGATGTATACACTGATATCCTGATCTGGTCATTATGCATTATATGTATGAAAACATCCCTGTGTACCCTAGAAATAAGTACAATTATTATTTATCAACTTAAAATTTTTTTAACATCAGATTATATGTTTAGGATTCATGTATTTTACTACCTATAAATTTTACCTTAAAAATCACCAAAGAAAGGAATTCGATCCAAGATGGCTGAATAGGAACGGCTCTGGATTGCAGTTCCCAGTGAAAATGCAGAAGGTGAGTGATCACTACATTTCCAAACGAATTTTTACTGCCCACAGACCAGGAGATTCCTGGGCAGAAAAGCACCATGAGTCTTCAGCACAGCTGTTTCAGCCAGCCCAGCAAGTCTCCACACAAAAACTCACACAAATCCAGGCACCGTTTCAACTGGTACCTGAAATGCCTGGGAGACAGAGCTGCCCATTCAACTGAAAAAAGGGGGCTGAAACAGGGAGCCAGGTGATCTGGCTTGGCTGGTCCCACCCCCACAAAGACCAGCAATCTGAAACGCTCTGGATTGAGAGTTTCACAGCAAGCACAGCTGGACCCGGGACAATCCAGTTCTGGGGGGGGGGGGAAGGGCATCTGCCATTACTGAGGCAGTCCACCACTACCAAGGCAGTCCACAAATACTGAGGCAGTCCACCATTACAGAAGCAATCCACCATTACTGAGGCAGTCTGCCGTTACAGAGACAGCATTACTGAGGCAGTTCTAACTATATCCCTATAAACAAAACTGCAAGGAAGTTCACACAGCAGCAGGGCAGAGCCCACAGCAGCTCAGCAACGCCTCTGCTGGCAGACTGTGACTAGGCTACCTCCTCGCTGGTCAGGGCATCTCTGAAAAAAGGCAGCAGCATGACAGGAACTTATAAATAAAGCCTCACCTTCCCAGGACAGAGCGCCTGGGAAAAAAAGGAAGTTATGACTTCCGCTGCAGCAGACTTAAACGTACCTGCCCAGCAGCTCTGAACAGAACAACAGAGCTCACAGCTCAGCACTTGAGCTCCTATAAGGGGCAGACTGTCTTCTCAAGCAGCTCCCCACCCCCCGTATAACCAAAGAGACACCTCATAAAGGAGAGCTCAGGTTGACATCTGGCGGGTATCCTTCCGGCACAAAGATAACAGAAGAAACTGGCAGCAACCCTTACTGTTCTGCAGCTGCTGCAGTTGATCTCCAAGCAAGCAGGGTCTGGAGTGGACCTCCAGCAGTCCTACAGCAGGGGGGGCATGGCTGTTAGAAGGAAAACTAAGAAACGGAAAGAAATAACTTCATCAACAACAAAAAGAACATCCACTCAGAGACTCCATCTGAGTCACCAACCACAAAGACCACAGGTAGATAAATCCACAAAGATGGGAAGAAACCAGCACAAAAAGAATGAAAACACCCAAAACCAGAATGCCTCACCTCCTCCAAGGGATCACAACTCCTCATCAGCAAGGGAACAAGGCTGGATGGAGAATGAGTCTAATAAATTGACAGAAACAGGCTTCAGAAGGTGGGTAATAACAAACTTCTCTGAGCTAAAAGATCATGTTCTAACCCAATGCAAAGAAACTATGAACCTTCAAAAAAGGTTTAACGAAATTCTAGTGAAAATAAACAGCTTAGAGAGGAATATAAATGAATTGACGGAGCTGAAAAACACAACGCAAGAACTTCGCGGAGCATACACAAGTTTCAATAGCTGAATCGACCAAAAGAAGAAACGATATCAGAGACTGAAGATCAACCAATGAAATAAAATGAGAAGGCAAGATTAGAGAAAAAAGAGTAAAAAGAAATGAATAAAGCCTCCAAGAAACATGGGATTATGTGAAAAGACCTAATCTACGTTTGATAGGTGTACCTGAATGTGACGGAGAGAATGAATCCAAGCTGGAAAACACTCTTCAGGATATTATCCAGGAGAACTTCCCCAACCTAGCAAGGCAGGCCAACATTCAAGTCCAGGAAATACAGAGAACACCACAAAGATATTCCTCAAGAAGAGCAACCCCAAGGCACATAATCGTCAGATTCACCAGGGTGGAAATGAAGGAGAAAATGCTAAGGCAGCCAGAGAGAAAGGTCGGGTTACCCACAAATGGAAGCACATCAGACTCATGGTGGATCTCTCAGCAGAAACCCTACGAGCCAGAAGAGAGTGGGAGCCAATAGTCAACATCCTTAAAGAAAAGAACTTTCAACCTAGGATTTCATATCCAGCCAAACTAAGCTTCAAAAGTGAAGGAGAAATAAAATCCTTTATGAACAAGCAATTGCTCAGGGATTTCATCACCACCAGGCCTGCTTTGCAAGACCTCCTGAAAGAAGCACTAAACATAGAAAGGAACAACCAGTACCAGCCACTCCAAAGAGGTACCAAATGGTAAAGAGCATTGACACAATGAAGAAACTGCAACTAACAGGCAAAACAACCAGCTAGCATCAAAATGGCAGGGTCAAATTCACACATAACAATATTAACCTTAGATGTAAATGGGCTAAATGCCCCAATCAAAAGACACAGACTGGCAAATTGGATAAAAAGTCAAAACCTATTGGTGTGCTATATCCAGGAAACCCATCTCACATGCAAGGATACACATGGGCTCAAAATAAAGGGATGGAGGAAGATCTACCAAGCAAATGGAGAGCAAAAAAAAGCAGGAGTTGCAATCCTAGTCTCTGATAAAATAGACTTTAAACCAACAAAAATCAAAAGAAGAAGGACATTACATAATGGTAAAAGGATCAGTGCAACAAGAAGAGCTAAAGATCCTAAATATATGCACACCCAATACAGGAGCACCCAGATACATAAAGCAAGTTCTTAACGACCTACAAAGAGACTTAGACTCCCACACAATAATAGTGGGAGATTTTAACACTCTGCTGTCAATATTAGATAGATCAACGAGACAGAAAATTAACAAGGATATCCAGGACTTGAACTCAGACCTGGACCAAGCAAACCTAATAGGCATATACAGAACTCTCCTCCCCCAAATTGACAGACTATACATTCTTCTCGGCACATCACACCTACTCTAAAATTGACCACATAATTGGAAGTAAATCACTTGGACAAACAGTCTCTCAGACCACAGTGCAATCAAATTAGAACTCAGAATTCAGAAACTAACTCAGAATCACACAATTTCATGGAAACTGAACAACTGGTTCTTGAATGTTGACTGGATGAACAATGAAACGAAGGCAGAAATAAAGATGTTCTTCGAAACCAACGAGAATGAAGACACAACGTACCAGAATCTCTGGGACACATTTAAAGCAGTGTCTAGAGGAAAATTTATAGCAATAAAAGCCCACATGAGAAGCAATGAAAGATCTAAAATTGACACCCTATCATCAAAATTGAAAGAGCTAGAGGAGCAAGATAAAAAAAAAAACTCAAAAGCTAGCAGAAGATAAGAAATAACTAATATCAGAGCAGAACTGAAGGAGACAGAGACATTAAAAAAACCCTTCAAAAAATCAATAAATCCAGGAGCTGGTTTTCTGAAGAGATCAACAAAATAGACAGACCACTAGCCAGATTAATAAAAAAGAAAAGAGAGAATAATCAAATAGATGCAATAAAAAAACAATAAAGGGGATATCACCACAGATTCCACAGAAATACAAACCACCATCAGAGATTACTACGAACAACTCTATGCACATAAACCAGTAAACATGAAAGAAATGGATAAGTTCCTGGACACTTGCACTCTCCAAAGCCTAAACCAGAAAGAAGTCAAAACCCTGAATAGACCAATAACAAGGGCTGAAGTTGAGGCAGCAATTAAGAGCCAACCAACCTAAAAAAGCCCAGGTCCAATGGGTTTACAGCCAAATTCTACCAGACATACAAAGAGGAGCTGTTACCACTCCTTCTGAAACTATTCCAAGCAATCCAAAAAGAGGGAATCCTCCCCAAATCATTTTATGAGACCACCATCATCCTGATACCAAAACCCAGCAGAGACTCAACAAGAAAAGAAAACTTCAGGCCAATAACCATGATGAACATAGATGCAAAAATCTTCAATAAAATACTAGCAAACTGATTGCAACAGCACATCAAAAAGCTTATCCATCATGATCAAGTAGGCTTCATCCCGGGCATGCAAGGCTGGTTCAACATATGCAAGTCTATAAATGTAATTCACCACATAAAAAGAACCAAAGACAAAAACCACACGATTATCTCAATTGATGCAGAGAAGGCCTTTGACAAAATTCAACACCGCTTTATGCTAAAAACTCTCAATAAACTAGGTATCGACAGAACGTATCTCAAAATAATAAATGCTATTTATGACAAACCCACAGCCAATATCATACTGAATGGGCAAAAACTGGAAGCATTCCCTTTGAAATCTGGTACTAGACAAGGATGCCCTCTCTCACCACTCCTATTCAATATAGAATTGGAAGTTCCAGCCAGAGCAATCAGGCAAGAAAAAGAAATAAAGTGTATTCAGTTAGGAAAGGAGGAAGTCGAATTGTCTCTATTTGCAGACAACATGATTGTATATTCAGAAGACCCTATGGTCTCAGCTCAAAATCTCCTTAAACTTATAAGCAACTTCAGCAAAGTCTTGGGATACAAAATCAATGGGCAGAAATCACAAGCATTCCTATACACCAATAACAGACTTAAAGAGAGCCAAATCAAGAACAAACTGCCATTCACAATTGCTACAAAGAGAATAAAATAACTAGGAATACAACTAACAAAGGATGTAAAGGACCTCTTCAAGGAGAACTATAAACCACTGCTCAATGAAATAAGAGAGGATACAAACAAATGGAGAAACATTCCATGCTCATGGTTAGGAAGAAACAATATTGTGAAAATGGGCATACTGCCCAAAATAATTTATAGATTCAATGCTATCCCCATCAAGCTACCAGTGACCTTCTTCACAGAACTGGAAAAAACCACCTTAAGCTACATATGGAACCAAAAGAGAGCCTGCATAGCCAAATCAATTCTAAGCAAAAAGAACAAAGCGGAGGCATCACGCTACCTGACTTCAAACTATATTACAAGGCTACAGTAATCAAAACAGCATGGTACTGATACCAAAACAGAGATATAAACCAATGGAACAGAACAGAGGCCTTGGAGGAAACACCACACATCTACAACCATCTAATCTTTGACAAACCTGACAAAAACAAGCAATGGAGAAAGGATTCCCTGTTTAATAAATGGCAAAACTGGCTAGCCATATGCAGAAAGCAGAAACTGGACCCCTTCCTGACACCTTACACTAAAATTAACTCCAGATGGATTAAAGACTTAAACATAAGACCTAACACCATAAAAACCCTAGAAGAAAACCTAGGCAAAACCATTCAGGACATAGTCATAGGCAACGACTTCATGACTAAAACACCAAAAGCATTGGCAACAAAAGCTAAAATAGACAAATGGGATCTAATTAAATTCCAAAGCTTCTGAATAGCAAAAGTAACAATCATTAGAGTGAACTGGCAACCAACAGAATGGGAAAAAATTTTTGCAATCTACCCATCTGACAAAGGACTTATATCCAAAATCTACAAAGAACTAAAATAGATTTACAAGAAAAAAAAAAACCCATTCTAAAGTGAGCAAAGGGTATGAACAGACACTTTTCAAAAGAAGACATCGATGAGGCCAACAAACAAATGAAAAAATGCTCATCATCACTGGTCATTAGAGAAATGCAAATCAAAACTACATTGAGATACCATCACATGCCAGTTAGAATGGCAATCGTTAAAAATTATCTGTAGACAACAGATGCTGGAGAGGATGTGGAGAAATAGGAACACTTTTACACTGTTGGTGGGCGTGTAAATTAGTTCAACTATTGTGGAAGACAGTGTGGCAATTCCTCAAGGACCTAGAAATAGAAATTCCATTTGACCCAGCAATCCCATTACTGGGTATATATCCAAAGGATTATAAATCATTCTATTATAAGGACACATGCACATGTATGTTCATTGCAGCACTATTTACAATAGCAAAGACTTGGAACCAACCCAAATGCCCATTGATGATAGAGTGGACAGGGAAAATGTGGCACATATACACCATGGAATACTATGCAGTCATTAAAAACGATTAGTTCATGTCCTTTGTAGGGACATGGATGAACCTGGAAATCATCATTCTCAGCAAACTGACACAAGAACAGAAAATCAAATACTGCATGTTCTCACTCATAGGCAGGTGTTGAACAACGAGAACACATGGACACAGGGAGGGGAGCATCACACATGGGGAGACTAGGGGAGGGACAGTGTGGGGTAGGGAGTTGGGGAGGGATAACATGGGGAGAAATGCCAGATATAGGTGATGGGGATGGAGGCAGCAAACCACATTGCCATATATGTACCTATGCAACAATTTTGCATGTTCTTCACATGTACCCCAGAACCTAAAATGCAATATATATATATATATATATATATATATATGTAAAATAACCAAAGAAAAATGTGTACTCTAACTAGTACACTTGCTTTTCTCAGCAGTGTGGGTTAGGAATTCTGAAATTAATTTGTGTGTATCTTATGCTTGAGCAAATGAATAAATATACTGATGAAAATAGGAGCCGTGTTTCTTACTGTCAGAGAAAAGAGTTACAAATATGGAAAAGGGGAAATTAGAGTGCTCTCTGAGGTTATGGATTGGAATTGGAGGTATCAGTATGAACTTATTTTTTGATACATAGATGAATAGATAAATATATTTCCTAGCTCTGTCCACCGAGAGTGTCTAGGAGCAATGACACACCTGCAGCAGTGAGCACAGCTAGCACTTAGGTCTTGGTTTCTAAATACCATTCTTCACTAAAATGAATCAAGAGTCCTTGAAGAAAAGTTTTGGATTCTAAGACTGGGGTGTGGAAAGCACAAGATGCGTTTAGGATGTCTTATTTCACAAGAAACTAAGAAGATGCTTGGTGAGCAATGGGGAAAATTCAGTAGGACCCAGGGTTAGCTTGAAGGAACTTACAATGAGTTGAGTCCCAAACTCAAATTTGGGACAATTTGAGCAACAATTAGAATAATGCATTATATTTAACTGAATAAAATAAAACCCCTGAGAGCACACTTATAAAAAAAATGCCAACTAGGCAGGGCACCATGGCTCACACCTGTAATACCAGCACTTTGGGAGGCTGAGGCACATGGATCCCTTGAGGTCAGGAGTTCAAGGTCAACCTGGCCAACATGGTGAAACCCCATCTTCACTAACAACACACAAAAAATTAGCTGGGTGTGGTGGCACATGTCTGTAATCCCAGCTACTTTTGTCGCTGAGGCAGGAAAGTCACTTGAATCTGGGAGGCAGAGGTTGCAGTGAGCTGAGACTGCACCACTACACTCCAGCCTGGATGACAGTGAGAATGAGAGTCTTTCTCAAAAAAAAAAAAAAAAAAAAAAAAAAAGGCTGGCTAATAAATATAGAAGGGATGATGGAATTAGAAAATCATCAGTGGTTGCCAAAACTAATTTGATAAGGGTGAAAGGTTGATGAGAAACAGAATATTTACAGTCTCAAAGCATTTCCCCTCAAATTACTTATTACTTACAAAAGGGAAAATGGTAACATGGTGGAGAAATTTGGCAGACACTTCCTGTTCCAGTTACTTTGTCTACATGACAAATTACCCCCAAACTCAGCACCATTAAGCAGCCATTTATTATGCTCATGGATTCAAGAGTCAGGAATTTGGACAGAGAACATCAAGGATGGCTTGTCTCTGCTCCATGATGTCCAGGGGTCTTAGCTGAAAAACTGAAAGGCTAAATGCTGGAATCGTCTGAAGGCTCCTTTACCCACATGACTGCAGTGAGTGTTGTATGTGGCAGAGAGCCCCAGTTCTTCCCCAGGTGGCTGGTTTGGGCTTCCTGATAGGATGGTGGCTACCTGGATTCACCACTGTGCAGTTAGTATTTTTCACTTTGTCATTGATAAATAGCTTGTAGGGAGATGGTTTGAGATTAGATGAATATCCTATCTCTTGATCAAGCTTTTAGCCACTACTTTCAGCATTGTTGCAAACTCTTTTTTAAAAGGCCAATTTATTTCATAGACATTTATATTTTTTCAAAAAGTCCAAACAGTGTAATTCTTGAAAGCACAGAATCCTTTTGTTTGGCTCGCAAGCTTGATCTTTGAAAAAGCCCTCTGTTTCTCCAGCTTGAGAATCTTTGCTAATCAGATAGGTTTTCTTTAAAAAAGATATTTCATTATACTTTTAAGGGCCTGTCTATTATTACAGACTGAGCTCGAGCATCTTTTCATGTTTGAATCATTTGTATTTCCTTTTCTGATAACTAGAAGCTTTTTACATATATTAAAGAAAGTAATTATAGAATAGAGAAATATATTAAGGAAAATCACCTTTTATCAGTTATACAAGTTGAAAGCATCTTTGTCAGTTTTGTGTTTGCCTTTTATCTTTTAATTTGATTTAGTGGTTTTTTTTTGTCTTGTTTTGTTTTTGAGATGGAGTCTCACTCAGTCACCCAGGCTGGAGTACAATGGTGCGAACTCGGCTCAGTGCAACCTCCAACTCCCAGGTTCAAGCGATTCTCCCACCTCAACCTCCCGAGTAGCTGGGATTACAGGTGTAAGCCACCACGCCCGGCTAATTTTTGTATTTTTGCAGCGATGGGCTTTCACCATGTTGGCCAGGATGGTCTCGAACTCCTGACCTCACGTGATCCGCCTACCTTGGCCTCCTAAAGTGCTGGAATTATAGGCATGAGTCACCGAGCCCAGCCTGTGTTAGTTTTTAATACACAATTTTTTGTTGTTTCTCTTTTGCAGAATTACCAATTTGTGTGTGGGTGTGGTTTCTTTAAAGAGCCTTCCCCATTCTGATATTATTAGTTAAATCTCCCATTTTTATATACTATTTGTATGACCTCATTATGTTTATATATTTAACCTACCTAAAATTTATTTTAGTGTAAGAAGTGAGATCCAGCTCTTTTTTAATAAGAGGATCCATTTGTCTCAATCTCATTAAATGAATAGTCCACATTTTTCCTATGGATGTAGCTTTTGTCATATACTAAATTCAAATATGTATTGGTTTGACTTTCTAGTCTGTATTATTGATTTAATCATGGATTTGTACCACATTGTTCTAATTACTGTAGATTTGTAGTATGTTTCAATATTACATATTATAAAAAAGTAGGACTTTTCCCTCCTCATTACTTTCTTTTCCCCCCACAATTTTTCTATCCAAGAATATGCTTGCTTGTTTGTCCATGTGAACTTTAGATTCAGTTAACAGGCCTAAAAACTTCTGGAATAATTTAGGGAGACTTAACATCTTCATATTAATCTTCCCAAGTATGGTTGTTCAAACAGTAGATCTTCCCATTGCTTAAGGCTTCTTTTGTGTCTCCCTTCTTTGCATAGCTTAAAAAAGCATTTTAATATGTTTTTCACAAGAGCTGACCACCGTCTCATCTTGCCCTGTCCTGTAAGAGCCAGCCCCTATTTATTGCCATTTCTAGACATGTTCTTTTCTTTTCCCCTAATAAAGCTACATGGATGTTGAGTTTTAGGATGAGTATAGTAAAGTTTCATTAAAGTGTAGTAATGTGCTATTGCACCTGCACTTTCAAATTTCAAGTAGAAAGCAATACTTCTGGTGATGCTGAGAAACTTAATACCATTCCTCAGAGAGTCATGGCCATCATCAGGCAAATTTATTTCAGGGGTATTTTATCTGTTTCATCACTATTACAAATGGGTTCTTTTCTCAAATCCTATTTTCTGCTTGATTGCTATCTATGTATAGTTAAATGGGCTCATAGGTTCTCTAAGCATATCACTTAATGGGAGGAAGAGGATTTTATTTCTTTCTTATATCAGTCACCAACTCATAATGGTAGAAATGAATCTAAGGCTATATACCAAAAGCAACTTCAGGCAGTTCACTTTTTTCTTTTCTTGATAGAATGAAATATCAACAGAACATTCAGCAAATTGACTTTTGGACTGTACATTTAACTATTGAATAAGTACATCTTTAAAAAAACAAATGGTTTCCACTTATATTAACTGTATCTGCCCCAGTTAATACAAGTGATGAGACAGAAAGATTGAGGGGTGAGATATGGAAGATTTTGCAGTGCTTGTCAAAAGTCATAACCATACATCCACTTGGGGTGTGGTCTTTGCTGTCATTGCACTGCCTCAAAAAAAAATTTCTTTTTGGCCAGGCACAGTGCTTCACACCTGTAATCCCAGCACTTTGGGAGATCACAGTGGGAGAATCGCGTGAGTCTAAGAGTTTGAGATCAGTCTAAGTAACATAGTAAGATCCTATCTCTAAAAAAAATTTTTTTTTTTAAATTTTTTTTCAGAGACAGGGTCTTGCTCTGTCGCTGAGGCTGGAGTGCAGCGGCACAGTCATGACTCACTGCAGCCTTGATCTTCCAGGCCCAAGCAATCCTTCTACCTCAGCCTCTCAAGTAGCTAGGACTATAAGCTTATACCACCACGCCCGGCTAATTTTTTTTAAATTATGTTTTAAACTCTTGAGCCCAGGAGTTTGAGATAAGTTATGTTGCCCAGGCTGATCTCAAACTCCTGGGCTCAAGAGATCCTCTTGCCTCAGCCTTCCAAAGTGCTGGGATTATAGGTATGAGCCACTGTACCTGGCCTAAAAAAACCTTTTTCTAAGGTGACTACGTGAAGCTCCCACAACATTTCACAGTCTAATTCAGAAGCTCATATGCCTAAAGAGGCTAGGCAGGTGACATAAATGAGGGAAGTTGACCTGGGGGTCATAAAACAGGGAAAGGTAGGAACTAGAGCAAACTAGATACTTCCTGCCTCTCAGCACCAGCCATTGCTTCCATGTGGTAACTAAAATTCATGTTGCTATATCTTCCAATTTTTTCAGAGAAGCCAGAAATCCAGATTTAATATATAAAATTTTCCCATTTTTAAATCCTGGCTCAAAATTTTTAAAACAAATACCATCGTGCAGGCCAGATGTAACTCAGGCCCTCAGGTCAGCCCACGGGAGGCGTGCCCTGCTCTAACCCTTACTCCTAGGGACCGCCATGCTGAGTGGCAGACCCCAGCAGCCCACAGCAGTGAAAAGTTCTCTCCATGCTAAGGTAGTGCCCAGCACAAACCATGTAGACTCCAGCCTTAGCCAGCTCTGGACTCTAGACTGACCATCACCACCTTAGTTTAATGGGACAATTAATAGCCTGCTTTGCACCAGAGAAGTGGAAAATCAACTACAGAGTTTTAACATTCTTTAATTATGGACACGACCAGCTTCAGGAAACCACTGATTTCATAACGGCCTCCTCCCCATGAAGCAGCTGTTAGGCACATTATCCTGGGCACAAGACACTCAGGGTGCTACATTGGCTTCTTCACAGAATGGCCACTGAGAGTGCTTCCTGACTCCATAGGAGAGGCTAGAGCACACCCCTCCACACTCAGTAGGCAAAGACGGATCCTTCTCAAATATCACATTTGTCACAAGAACCAAAGTAGCATGCTTTTAAAAATTAATCAACTCTTTCTTCAAGAGTGGCATCTTTTTAAAAGAGATCTATTGATGTACAACATTTGTAAACTGACTTGCAATTTTCAGTCTCCCTTGTCCTCTCCTTATCCAGTCTTAAAATAACTTCAAGAGGGAGGTGTTGTGCTAATCATTAGTTTACAGGTGAGAAAGCTGAGATCCGGGAAGGTCAAAGGTTTGCTGGCTGGAGGTTCCACACTGGGAGGTAGAAACATCTGTGGCCCTAGGGGGCAACTCAAGTTAGAATTGGCTGTGCCCCTGGGGATGGCCACCTCCAGGGTGGCTGCTGCTATCTGGATAGCACAGGGGAAGAAACAAAGTAAGACTGTCTGCTTCTGTTTACGCAGCTTAAAAAATCCTCTGTCCATCTTCCAATGGTTGATAAAGCAACCAGCAGAACAAGGCTTTGCCTCTGTTTTGTGTGGAAATCTAGGTAGAAGGAAAGAGATAAATGGTGCAGTGTCCTTCAAACCTCAGGAAAAGGCAGAAATAAACTCCACAAAACCATAGGAGAGAAGATGAGACAGACTGACAGAACACTGAAAGTGAGACTACCAGAACCCACTGAGTCATTAGTTCTTAAAGGGAAAGTCAGGCTGCTCAGAGAAAAGAGATAATTAGATCTTTTGTTTGTGTATTTATCCTAAATGGCTTCTCCACTTTTTGGCGATATCTTTGCTAAGATTTCCACTGTTTTATATAATGAAGTTTTATGGGATTTTTTTTATTTTTCAAAGAGGAATCTATTTTTATAGAGCTGGAATATTGTGAGGCTAATTTTGTATCTCAAAAAAGCAGGCTCTCTGCAGGGGAGGCAAGTGAGTCTCTGTCGCCACCTAGTGGACGTTGCTAAATGGGGTCCCTCTGAGAAGGCTCCCAGTAGGCGGTTGGAGCCCCCATCACATCGCACCAATGACAGACATGTGACAGCCACTGAAGGGCCACAGCAGTCTTAGCAGGCCAATCCACAATTGCGTGTAATTTCTGATTAGAAACACATGTCATTTAAAAGATCTTCAAAAATTGCTTTTAGCATTTGTACCTGGAGAGAAGCATCGCAAACTGAGCGTGCGGTCTCGCCTGACGGGTGTGTCCTGTTCTCCAACATTATTTCCACATTTTCCCCTTAACCACAGTCCTGCTTTGTTGACTTCAACATTCAATCCAATATGTGGGCTATTCAAGCTGACTATATTCTAGATCCCAACCTGAAAATGGTTCTTTCTTCTGGCTTTCCAACCTTGCCTTCACCTATGACATGCCACCATGCTTCTCTTCTCCAGCTACTAAGGCTTGTCATCTAGGACTGTCATTTCTGCTTCCAAAATATTTTTCACCCCTTTTCCTCCTGGGGCCACGCCCTGACCTTTATGGCCTGAATTCTGGATTCACTGATGTATTTGACCCATTTTGACTAGACACCAACTGCAGTTATTTGCAGCTGCAGCATGGCATACAGGGTAGAGAGAAGAGGCCAGTATGGCCAGTAGAATCAGAAAAGGACATCTTTACAGAAAGCTTTAAATGGGCAGCCCAGGTGGAGAAGAAGGAATAGTTTCTTTGCGGGGCTTGAGCAGCATGATCTCTTTCCAGTTCAATCCACCATACCACCTCATCAGCCTGACTTCTTTCCTTTATTCCCTGACTCAAAAGCCTTCAAAGACCCCTCCTGCATCCATTCAGCTTGTCCACAGAGTCTGCATTACCCTGTGCTCAGAGATATAAACAGGGGTGGGATTCAGTTCCTGACCTTCAATTGCTCAGCATGAGGAAGACAGACCAGCAGACCCACCGTGTGGAAAGCGCTGCCCGAGCCTGGGCTAATGGGTGCCTGGGGGAGCCAGAGAGGGTAAGACCAATTCTGCTGGGCAGCAGGGAGAGGCTGGCCAGGGGAGGTTCCCAAGAGAAGGTGACATTCATACTGGATGCTGAAAGATGAATAGAAGTTTATCAGTAGGAGGAGGGGGAAGGAAAGGTGAGGCAGACAGCATTCTGGGCAGAGGGAATGGCAAGCAGAAAAGCACAGAGGAATGGAAGAGTTAGGGGTCAGGGTCAGTGGTCCTTCAGCACAGCCTGGAAAGGAGATGCAAGGCTAGTGTGACAATGACCCAGATTCCAATCACAACACTGGATGTGATGGCCATATGTTCATCCCTAGCATGTGGGTTTATTATCCCCCCAAGGCAACAAGAACTAATAATGAGGTTTCAAATGAATACAATCCCATGCAGTCACTTTGACTCTCATTTCTCCTGCTGCTGTACTGATCTGGCTGGGGTTGTCTGGGGCCCAGTGTTGTCATCATCTCAGGCTCTGGAAGCACGGCTCACATCCACAAGTCACTGTGTGGACCGAACAGTGTGAGTTGTGGGATTCAGGCGTTGATTTCCCAGCTGTGGCGTTGGCAGCTGATGGCTCAGATGAGTTTTCATCTTGCTCTCTTTCAACTTGCTCTCAGTTGCAGAAAGCTGCCTCACCCAAAGATACGTCCCCTTCCAATAGATAACCCCTTCCCACAGATAACCCACATCCAATAGAGGGGTAGATGCTGGGGGCAAAGCCCAGGCCCCTGGCTTTCATACAGCAAAACTTAGAGGGACCATCCTAGCTCCAGACCCCCAATGGGATTGGTTGAGACCTTTGTCACATTTGTATCACAGCTCAACTTCTCCCTCTTCCCAATATTGATCCCAAGGGCATGCCCCAGTCGAAATTCCACATACAAATCTGTCTCGGAGTTTGCTTTTCCAGGAACCTGATTTGCAGCAGATAGCTCAGGAAGCCTGGTTCCCATTCAAACAAGTTCTAAGAGGATGGACATAGTTTGAAAAGAACTGTGTCTATCAGAAGGAAGTCGGCCAGCCATGGAAGCCCCACTGATACAGTCTAGTAGTGCTCACCCAGGCACTGTCCTGGGGGAAGAAGCAAGGTCAGGGCCTCACAAGCTCCATTCCACCTGGTACGACTCTTCCCTCTGGAGGAGATGGCTTTGTAGGGCTGTTGGATCTGGTGTCATTAAATGCAATCCACATTCCATAACTAATTCCCCTCTTCTTGCTCATGTTCATCAGCAGACATTTTGATTCTCATCTGTCTTTCTGCATACCCCATCTGCAGAATGAGAATGCCATGCATGTGCAGTCCATCCTGCGGTTACACTTCCTTATTTTCAGTCAGCGTATTGATATTTGGGCCTAAAGTTGGTCTCTCGCAGACTCTGTCAGCCCAAGTGGACTGTGCAGGAGATGGGGAGAGGATATATGACTAAGCCCACAAGGCAGAAACCCCATCTTAGGTGGTGGTGAGTCCACCATGGCAGTGCCTTCTAGGGGTGCCTTGGTGGACACATGGTGCATTCCTCCTTATGATACCTCACCTTCGACGTTCAAATACCCAGAGGTCTCACTCTGAGGAAACCAAGAAACAATTCTGCTTCCCCCAGTTTAGCCCTTGCTCAGTTAATATCTACTAGGAAATGGATTTCTTTTCCCTAGAGGTCAGGAAAGATGGCTGCTTGGGAGATTAAAATTGCTTTTTCACAAGCAAGACAACTAAGGGAATCGAGAGCTCCCCTGGGGATGAGCCGGAACGAAGGCCTTACTGTGACAAGATAGTACCAATAGGCTTAAGAGCAAGAATTTCTATAAATAGCCCCCTTGGAATAAAGGAGATGGGATCGCCAGTAACTGCTCTATGACTTCACTTGAAAGCCTCAACAGCAAAGTGATCAATATTATAGACAAATAGCCAGTCAAACTCGTGTCTGCCCAGCCAGCTCAGTGCCATGGAAGGGCATCCACTCAGCTGCTAGTCCCTGAGGGCAGGGGCCAGGTGCCTGGCTGGTTCCTTTGAGCTCCACTATAAATGTGGAATTCTAGATAGACTTTTAGTGTCTCTCACAGTCTAGGTGTTTCTCTGGGTGGAGAGTGCTCCTCAAGTATCTGCTTTTGCAAATTGACTTCAAATGAAATTTAAAAACTTGCTCCTATTCCTACCACTTTTATCTCCTCCCTAATCCATCTTCTCCCCTATACCACATCCCTGCTCCCCCTCTGAAGGGTGGGTCCTCAGAGGTCTACCCAGGGAGAACACATGTGGCCTCTGGTCGACTTGATCAGCTGAGACATCTTTCCCCAGGCTTATGTATCAGCTGAGCTGGTCCTGGCAATGTCACTTCAGAGGAACCAGCAAGGTGTGTCTGAGAGTGAGCACTGGGAACAGCTCCAACCATCTCACTAAGCACATCTTTTACACCATGGGAAAAGGAGGTTCAGGGACGTGAGGTGATCAGAGCCCAGATCGCATTCTTAGGCCAGTGCCCCTTGCATCCAGATACTCTGCCTAGCTGCTTTCATCATGTATTATTATTCAATAGCATATTTAGTAGACCATGTTAGTGAATAAATGTTCACTAAGCCCCCACCATGGGCAAGCACAGAGGTGGGTTCACTAGGAGAAAGTGGGAAAGTCTTGGTGCTGGATGGTGTGGCACCATAGGCAGGCACACCCAGGAGGACATGGTGGCACACTCTGGAGAAGTACCCAGGGTCTGCAGGAGGCTTAGCTCCAAGAGATGATGGGCAAGGACTCAGAAAGGCCAGATGAAGGACCGTGGGCAGGTATCTCTACCTTACAACTTGGCCAGGGGCAGCCTTGGCATTCACTCAGTCTCCAGTGTCTAAGAGCAGAGAGTGGGCACTGATTCTCAGGACTGACTGTAATTTGCAGGGTCTGGTACAAAATTAAAATGTGAGGCCCTTTGCTCAAAAAATATTATGCATTTCAAGGTGGTGGCAGCAAAGCATTAGACCAAGCACCAGACTCTTCTAACTATGTGGTGCTGTGTGACTGCCCAGGTCGCACGCCCAGCAAGTCAGCCCTGCTGCTACTCAATGTCACCATTTAATTCATGAACCCGAGGAATGCCAGGCCTCTCATCATCCCATCCAGACCCATACTGAACAAAGGAGGAAGCTGAGACCCACGGAGGTAAAATGACACGTCTATGGTCTATCAGCTGGTCAGTGACTGCCTAGTGTCCTTAGACTCTAGCTTTGCCCTGCTTTGGCCAATCAGAACTATACCGTATCTATTTGTCTAATCATCTGCTTGTTTACTTTTTACTATGAAGCTGGCTATGTATAAGATAAAAATAAGAAAATGTGTCCTCTTTAAAGAACAAGGTGAAAACACCTGAAGGCAGATCTCTTTACCAGCCCTAGACTCTCCAGCCACCACTGCTGGTTCCTCTTTCTAAGGAAGCAGCCTAGCCCATCCGGGAAGGCCCTGCAGTATCACCCTCCCTCCTGGGCTCACATGCAGCATGCAGCACTCCAAGGTATGAAGAGCACCTCCCTTCGGTATAGGCTTACCATCCTTGGTGAGAACGGGGTTATGCAGAGCCACAAATCAGGCCTCACAGTCCCAAGGAGGAATGGGTCAAGCAAGCCACTTTGTTCTTGCACCTTCTGTGGGCCTTGGATGTCATGGTATCACTACTGGAAGGACCTTGGAGATGAGCAGAGTAACCGTCCCATTTGACAGATGACAGACCTGAGGCCCAGACGGATGTGTAGAGTTGCAACAAGAACTAAGGTCTCCTGGTAGAAAACCCAGCTCCCCAGATGCCAATCTCAGCTTATAAATCATGTAACCATATTCCTGGCAGTACTCCCTTCTCTACAGCATGGGGATGTGAGGGGAGAAGAAGGACAAAAGGGAGCGATAGAAGGGTCTTCCAAACCAGGCAGAAGTGGCCAGGTCTGCTGCCTTCCAGGTGTGTAAACTTTGCCTTAGTTTCTTTATCTACAAAATGAGGCTATTAATTAACCTCAAGAATTGGACTACATGAGGCAAGATACCTAAGATGCCCAGAAGAGACTTGCCATTATGGCAAGCACCCCACTCTTCTTTCTCCCTTTCTTACTCCATGTCAGGGGTTCCAGTGGGGACAACACTGAGATCTATATACTTCTCATGCATGGTGTTAGGTGACACATTCAAACACCGTTGTATCACCTGTTATACACGGAACTTAAGAACTTCAGGAGAAAACATTTTAATCATATATTTACTTAGGATTCTAACTCCTAGGGGCAAACTGGGAGTCATTGGGAGGTGAGGGGAGATCCTTACTTTGAAGCAGCAGAGGCCTAGGACCACATCAGACACTACTAAAATGTCCAGAAATCCATGAGGGAAGTGGGAACCCTAAAGGAGTTGCTAAGATCCTGTGCTCAAGCAGAGGAAGGCTAAGGTGGTAAGATCCAGGAGTTCCCATTAATGGGTCTCAGGGATCCCTCAGGCCATTGACACTGCAATCACCCCCATGCACTCTGCCATGAGGAAGCCTAAAGAGGTCCCTAAGAGTGGGGGCTCAAAGACCTTCTGGTCAAATGATAGGCAGTCGGCCATCACCATCACGAAGCCCTTTCCCTGCTGGCTTCTGGCCTTGGAGGATCTCCTCAGTGTGGGCTGACGCCTCCCGCCCTGCCCTCCTCACCCAGTCACAGTGCCTTCCAAAATGAGGTGCACCTGTCTGTGATTTCCAACACCCCAGCACCTCCCTTCCGAGTCAGCCAGGAGCCCTCACAGAGCTGCTTTCCCCAGAGTGCCCACTCTCCCACCCCACCCCAAGCCAGCACCAGCCCTGCCTCAGCCTCCCACTTTGTCCTGGATACACGGGTCACATTTCCCCACAATGATGACAAAGTATGCTGTCATTTGAGGGAACACACTCCATGCAGATCCCTAGTGGTAGACATTTGTGATTTCATGGACCCTTTAGGAGACTGCGGAATGTTCCTTCCTCAGGGAGAGCTGAAATCTTGGGAGGTCTGAATTCAGCACAGATTAGAATGGCAGAATGGTTAGAGCAGGATGTGGAGCCAGACCTGCCTTCCAATCCTGGTTTGGTCACTAACCCATGTGGTCCCTCACACAGGTTACTACACCTCTCTAAGCTTCCATTTTCTCATCTGTAAAAAGGCTAACAGCAATCCTTTCTATGGAGGAGTGAATGAGAGGGTTCAAGTAAAGAACTCTGCACTGCGCCTGGCACTTGAGGAGTCCTTAGTAAACATGCAAAGCAGTGGCTGCTCTGGATAATCCCCAACGTTCTCCCTATCTAGTCCCTCATGCAACCCACCTACAAGATTACAACAGCTTCTTCACCTGACTCCCCACAAACACAACTGGGTGACTTAAGCAACAGAAATTTATTTTCTCACAGTTCTTGGAAATCCAAGATCAGGGTGTCAGCATGATCAAGTCCTAGTGAGGACTCTCTTCCTGGCTTGCAGACACCTGCCTTCTCATTGTGGCCTCATGTGCTGGGGAGAGAGATCAAGCTCTCTGCTGTTTTTTCTTATTAAGCCACTGATCCCATCATGCAGACCCCATCCTTCAGACCTCATCTAAATCTAGCTACCTCCCAAAGGCTCCATCTCCAAATACCATCATATTGGGAGTTAGGGCTTCAACATATGTATTTGGGGGGAACAATTGATTGAATCACATCACTTCAGAAATACCCACAGGTAACATCCACACTTCTTGGCATAATAGCCAAGCCCCAAGCTTGCAATGAGGACTCAATCCCCTTCAGTTTCATCCCTCCCTGCCCCCTCCTCCACGTGAATTTCATCCCCTCCTCCCCTCGCTCCTATTGACTCTCAGCTTTGAAGCTTTATACCCAGAGGCCTCCACCCCTCTCATGGTCCCTCTCCTTTGGGAAATTCTCCCCATCCCATCCATGAGAGACCTCTGTGGTCCCTCCATGCTAACTCTTTCCCACAGTAGGCCTCTCACTGGGGATTGTGACACAGGCCTGTCTCCCCAGAGACCATGAGCCTCATGGGGGGAGGAACAGCATCCTGGTCATCTCTGTGCACTCCCCAGTGCCTAATACAGCGTTGCACGTGTGTTGCTGAATCAATGAATGGAATCATTAGGTAATTATCTAATTATTGCAGACAAGTACAAGACTCTATCCTCTACATTTCAGACTCAGCATTGTAGACAAGCAGAAAAGGAGGGAAAGAGCCCCAGGTGCACACATTCCTGTGCTTACAGCAGCATCTTAAGGGTAACTAGCAGCCAGCCATGCCCTGCACCCCCTGCACCACCCACAGCCACCAGCATAGGCACACTGCAGAGCTTTTGCTGGCTTCCCTGAGAAATCCATCATGCCAAGCACTTCACGTTCTTTTCAGATTTTCTGATGGTTCATGAGGTCACCAGGAGGAGCCACACCACAGAGCTTGCACATTTCCCTGGGAAAGTTTGTCCTTGCAGAGCCATCACCGCAGCTCTTCCACAGCCCTCAAGACCTGTCTGCTTCCTCCTTGCTTCTCCAGGCAGTTGATGCTTCCAACAGCTGCCTGGTCCTGATCAACCCCTTCTTCCCAGAAGCTCCTGCCTCTGCCTGTGTGCCCAAACCATCATTCCTGTGGCATAAAAGGACTCTCTGGTTATGGAAACACTTACTGGAGATGCTGGTGGAGGATGCAGAAAACATTTAAAAACATGTCCTGTTGCTGAGCACTGAGTTCTGGAGAGAAGCCACCTCTGGGAGAGAGAAAGGGAGTGGCAGGGCTTTGATTTGTCCATACTGTTTGATTTCTTTAAGCAAGGGGTTCTAAAGTCAATGTGACAAATCAGAGAGGTACAGGTTTGGCTTTAAGGCATGTGTATTGGGGGGCAGCGTATACTTCATAATTTTAAAAAAATGTCTTTAAGCAAAAGTACCTGGAGACAGAAACACAACACCCTTCAGGATGAGACTGGCCTCAGCCAGCTTCCCCAGCCAGCGTGACAGGGGGCCCTCCACCCTGCTCTTCCTGGTCCCACCCAAGACCCCACACTCCTACTCCCCTCCAGGCCTCAGCTCTTTCACCCCTTGCCTCCTGGGGCCCAGACATCTCTCACTCCAAAACCAGCTGGGCCCAACTGGCCCCCTACCGCTTCCCCAATCCACACACCCTTGCCTTCTTCGTGGGAGCCCTCAGGCTTCTCAGCACTGCCAGACTGCAGAGACTACAGTAAAAATAACTAACAAAGCAGATGCCTAGAGCAGCCATGAATATTCTTTCAAATCTCATAGGAAGAATTGTCCCTGAGGCTCCCTAGGAATCAAAAGTGGGCCAAATCCTCTCTCTCACAGCAATTTCACTTGAGCTTCTAGTGTCTGAACTCTGCCTTACTGACTTTTAAATTCCTGGCGGGTGCACCTGGATCTCAATTCCTCCCTGAGAAAGTGGCATTGGAGGAATGAGGAAGAAGGTGAGGAGGAATGAGGAAGAAGGTGAGGAGGAATGAGGAAGAAGGTGGGAAGGAACCATGGTGGCACCAGTTCCACGAAGGTTAGTCACACTTATGTCTCACGGGGACCCCCATGCTTTGCTGTCTGCCCGAGTCAGGAGAGAAGCCTCTCCTAAGAGCAAATCCCAAACTAGGCGTGCCCCTCAGCTGTCTCCTCTGTGCCCTGCTCTTCACCATCCCCCACTTTTCCAGATCCATCTTCCTCTCCCTTTTATGACTTGAGAGGTTAAGCCTTCCCCATCCTGCTGTCATCAAAAGGAGCTGTGGTCACATATAGTGAGAAGGGCTTATATTTTATAATAATAACATTCTTTAAAACTTTTCAATGAAGAATAACTGATAATGAGAAAACTATATATCTCACATGTGCTCAGCTCAATGAACATTCACAAAGTGAACATCCTTGTGAAACAAGCTCCCAGGTCAAGAAATAGAACCTGAGTAGCTTCCAGAAGTCCACCATGACCTCTTCCAGGCACCATCTTCCCACCCAAGGGGAGTGCTATCCTGACTTCTAAAAGCACAGATTCGTTAGCCTGTTTTATGCTGTTCTTAAGAAGAATCATTCAGTGAGAATTAATTTGTGGCTGGCTTGTGCCCAACATTATGCTTGTGAATTTCACCCAGCTTGTTTCTTGCCATTGTAGTTCTTTACCCTCATTGTTAAACTAGGGTACTGATATGGCTTGACACTACGTCCCTACCACATCTCATGAATTGTAACTGCCAATGTTGGAGGTGGGGCCTGGTGGGAGGTGTTTGGGTCATATGGATAGATCCCTCATGCTTTGGTGCTGTCCTCATCTTAGTGAGTGAGTTTTTGCAAGATCTGGTTGTTGTAAAGTGTGGTACCTCCTCCACTCTCTCTTGCTCCTGTTTTTGCCATGTGGCCTGCCTGCTCCTGCTTCACCTTCCACTGTGACTAAAAGCTCCCTGAGGCCTCCCCAGAAGCAGAGCAGATGCCCACATCATACTTCCTGTAAAGCCTGCAGAACCAGAAGCCAGTGAAATCTTTTTTCTTTATAAATTACTCAGTCTTGGGTGGTTCTTTACAACAATGCAAGAACATCCTCATACAGGTACCACTTATTTATCCACCCTCCAACTGTTGGACATGTGGGTCATTTCAGTTTGGGCTATTATAAATAATGCTGTTATGCAGGGAAGACTTTCTAAAGGCTTTGCCTGTGTCCTTTCAAAGCTGTTTTCCTCCCTGAAGGTTAGAAGGATGATAAAAGATGGGACCATGGAGTCTTCTGAAAGATTCTGGGAAGAGCTGACCCATTTGGTGTCATTTGTGGGGTGGCCCTGGATCATCCTGCCACAGTCCATCTCTTTTCTAATAGCTCCAATTTCCTGGAATGCTAACCTTCCTCTTTTGGGTCCATCAACTTGCCCAAGGTCACAAGTAATATTTAGCTAAAGCAGGATATAGACTGTGATCTATCTGAGCACAGAACTCAGAGGCTCTTACCACTGTCTCTCTTGTGATAAGAGACCCTCTCCTTAAGGTCATTATTAAAATGAGCCTATCATGACTAGAAACAGGTAGCACCCATTAATGCCCCAGCATAGATTTTTTTAGAAAAGGGAACTCCAGGAGGTCGAGGCTGTAGTGAACCATGTCTGCACCATTGCACTCCAGCCTGGGCAACAGAGTGAGACTCCATTCTTAAAAAAAAAAAGAAAGAAAGAAAGAAAAAGAAAGAAAGAAAAAAGGTAGGGAACTCCAAGACTATGTCAGTATAGATATGACTGGTGTGGGGAGGAGAACAGGAGAGAATGAGGCCTCCAGGGAGCAAAGAGAAGAAAGTGGAGGCCTCTAGGTAAGGGGTGGAGTAAGGGGGAGTAGAGCTGTCGGGAGGATGAGTAGACTTGGCTTTGGGTTTCCCAAGCCCCAACTGGTGGAGGAGCACCAGCACGACTTTTGTTATTGTATTCAAGTGCCATCTGTACCACTACTGACTGTTTTTCTAAAACTAAATATATTTTAAAAGGAAACTTTATATCTCCATTCTAAATCCCTACCAGAATCATTTGCCAAAAATAGAATATAACTGTAGAAAATAAATACAATGAAAACAATCATATGTTTTTAAATTCTAACTAAATAATTGTCTGCCAAAAACTGTGAGCCTGAGGCCTATTTTCTCTGTTAAAGAGAAACTCTAACTTGAGTTAGGGAGTTGTGGAGAACATTACCACCATGATAAGTATTCCTTGATACAATCAGAAAGATTAGAAAACAAATTAGAAAAGGCATAACTTTCTCACCCTGCAATTCAAAGTTATCATATAGTGGGTTGATGGACCACTTAAAATGACCTCCAAACCACCAGTGTAACATGTCCTTTGGTAAAGAAATTCTCCTGTGGAAAATCAGGCTTGTCTTGTTTTTGTAAAAAAAGCCCAAACCTCCACCCCAGAGGAGCCCTGAGAAATGGGGGTTGTGGCTACGAAGCAAATCTGGAGCATTTCTAGGGAGGTTACAACAAGGAGGGCCCTCCAGGGCCGCAGGCAGTGGACCCTGACCAAGTGCAACTTCTCTCATCCTTCTGATTAGCTTTCCTAGGATCTGCCAGGAAAGCAAGAGCCAAAGGTTAGCACCAGGAAAGGGAGCTCTAGCAAGTTCTGATGAGTCTTTGGCTTTGATTCCCTCTTTCCTCTTCTTCCTTCTTCCTCCCTCCCCTCCCCTGCCCCACTTCATTTCTCCAATCTCTCTGGCTGCAGTCCATCTCTTAATGAGCATGAAGTAGAAAAATAGGAGGCACTGGTGCAGCTACAGTCAATCATGAAGACTCTGGATGCTCAGCAAGAAGGTTCTCAAAATAAGCCTGGCCTCCAGACACCCTCCATCCAGACATATCTGTTGGTGGTGGCCCTGCTGGACAGTCTATTCTAGCTGACTTCATATACGTAGGAGAAGATGGAAAAGACACACTGAAATGCCATTAGGGGTTTTACTTGGGGATTAGGAGTGGAAGAAGGGGGGATTCATAGGGACTTTATTTCATGTATAAACCTTTATATTGTTTGCATTTTTTGATGACTATGTACCAACTCAATTAAAAACATTTTCACAAATTGAACAACCACCACCAAAAGAAATGACTCAACAAACATTGTGGTAACCATGTTTTGCCTCATGGGAGATCTGCATTCTGCTTGGACTCAATATGGAAATTACTCTTTTCACCAAAGAAATCAAGGTCGAAGGCCCCACCACTGCCAGGTTGGAGGTATAATATTGACTATTCAAATTAAAGACCTGCAGAAGCAAAACTGCAGTGTCACAAATAAAGAAAGGAAAGCCATTGGGGAGTAATAAGTAGTTAGTAGCAAGCAGTTAGCAAAAACCATATTAAAAGATGGAGGCTGCTTTTAAAAAGAACTTCCAGCAAGTAAAAGCAGATCATTTCTAAATGCTCTTGAAAGAAGTTTCCACCATTATTTTTCTACATTCACTCCTTGTTTGCTTTTATATGGTATTTATCACAATTTGAAGTTATTCTAATTACTTGTCCACTTATTTTTTGTCTCACCCATAGAATGTAAGTTCACAAGAATAGGGATCCTATCTGTCAATTATACTCCCTGGCAAATAATAGACAAATAATTTGTTGGATGACTGTGTAGTTGAATGAAAATAATAATAAATACCCTGATATAAGGAAATAACAACTTCAGAACAATCTACTGTGAGACAAAAATAGTATAGAAACTCATTTGAGATTTAAAAAAAAAAAAAAAAGAGTCCTGCAGGTTATAAGAAAAGATTTGCACCAGAGATTATGGAGACTATACTAATGGTTTTTACTAGTACCTTAGTGAAGAAAAATTACAAATTAATACCTTGGTTTTACTGCCTAAGTCAATACCTAAAACTTAGAAATTGTTGCATACACATATACTCAAGTTAACTGTCTTATAAAGCATACAGATTCTTCCATCCACAATGTGAGCTGGGTGTTTGGAAAGAGCATAGGTTTGGGGCAAGACCAATCTGGATGTGAACTACAGCCCCACCTCTATAAAAGAGTATGTGTGGTCCTGATTCAAACTGTGGAGAAACACGGATGAGACAATTGGGGAGATCTTAACACTAGTAGAAAGATGACGTTAGGAAGTTGTTCATTTGGACAGGTGGGATAACAGCATTGTGGTTACATTTAAAAACAGGCCTCATCTATGTAGGCACACGTGCTGTGAATGAAGCAGTATGATGTCTGGGATTTGTGTTAGAATAATTGGGATGAGGGCTGGTTAGCAGAATGGATAAAACGAGATCAACCATGAGTTGATGCTTGTTGAAGCTGGGTGTTGGCTGCACAAAACTGCACCATCTTTTCTTTCCTTTCTATTTTTGTATAAATTTGAAAATTTTTCATTATCAAAAATTAAAAAACAAATCAGTATGTATGTAAAGATTAGAATAACACTATGTGAGTGACTCTCGGTAAATTTCTAACCTTCTCTTTGCTTCAGTTTCCTTTTTGTCTGCAAAATTGGGATAATAGTAACAACTACCTTGTAGATTGCTATGAGGTTTCAATAATGAAATACAGATATAAAACAGTGACTGGAACATAGCAAGAGCTCATAAATATCAATTGTTGATATTAATTTTTTCAGAGAGAGAAAGAGCATAAAGTGTGGACACATCAGTATTAAAATACTAACAATCTTCATGGAGATATAAGTGATCTTAATGTTATTTTTTTACCATATTTTCTGATATTTTAAAAAATGAATATGTATTATATACATAATAAAAATTAAGTGAGAAGTCAGGTCCAGTAGCTCATGTCTGTAATCCCAACACTTTGAGAGGCCAAGGTGAGAGAATTGCTTGAGCCCAGGAGTTTGAGACTAGCCTAGGCAACATGGTGAGACCCATATCTATAAAAAATTTAAAAATTGGCCAGGCATGGTAGTGCATATCTGTGGTCCCAGCTACTCAGGAGGCTAAGGCAGGAGGATTGCTTGAGCCCAGGAGGTCAAGGCTGCAGGAAGCCTTGATAGCACCACTGCACTCCAGCTGGGTAAAAAAGTGAGACGCTGTCTCAAAAAAAATTAAAATAAAAATCGAACTAGAATATTGCCTCAAATCCTTTTATGAATGAAGTTAAATTACCTAACCAACCAAAGTTTAATGAGCATGAAATTAAATTACTTCTTAACAGAAGGCTAGCAAGGATCCAGGAAAAATCAAGACACAAGAAGGGAGGTGGGGCCTCCCAGAAGAGAGGATAGGTTGGGAAGTGTTGGGGAGCCCTTCAGAAAGGATAGAGGCCTCAGAAAGCCCTCCAGTGACAGCTTGCCCCATATGGCAGTCCTTTCTGCTTACTTTTCTTCCATTGAGAAGTTTCAATCCTTGCCTGGCCTCTTTGCTCTCAATATATGTTCTCTTAGAAGAAAATACCCTCTCTAACACCCTAAATGGTCACACTTCAAAGACAGCTTCCAAAGCCACATATCCAATCTCCATTTCTGCTTAGGCTGTCTCCCCACTGCCTGTACAGCAATTTCAATTTGGCCTGCCCATTTTCACCTTAAATCTTATTGTATCTACAATGGCATGAATCCTCTCCCCAGCCCCACAAGTGACACTTATTAACTGCCTTTCCGATTCCATTAGCTATCCAGTCTCCAGAGTAAACCCTCCCTTTCCTTCTGCTCTCAAAAATAATTCTATTTGACAACTTCTATATAGTAGCATAGTATGTGCCAGGAACCGGGGTTTAATAGATGACAATATGGTAGCTCTGCACTCAGGAGTCAAGTGCTCATTCCAGTCTTCCTGTTTGGAATGCCCTTTGATCATTTTTCCCTCAATAAACTCCTATTCATCCTTCAATGCCCAGTCAAATGTTACTTACTTTGTGACACTTTTTCCATCTTCTTCCTCTGAGGCCTCAGCTTAACAACTGTTGCCTTGTGTTTATTTGCTGTGGAAGAGGCTGCTAATTGCCCCCCCAATATTTATTATATTTTTTATCCCATAACAATAGATTCCCTAAATTTCAGCCCAACAAGTGATCTCCCAGAATAAAGACTATATTTCCCCAGCCTGGGCAACATAGTGAGATCCCACGTCTATAAAAATTTTTTTTTAATTAGCTATGTGTGGCGTGTGCCTGAGACCCAGCTCCTCTGGAGGCTGAGGTGACAGAATCACATGAGCCCAAAACGTCAAGGCTGTGACGAGCTATGATTGCACCACTGCACTCCAGCCTGGGCAACAGAGAGAGACTGTCTCTAAAAAAAAAAAAAAAAAAAAGACCAATTTTCCAGTCTCCTTTCTAGTTCATTGTGAGTTCATTGTGGCCATGTGATCAAATACCACTCAGTGGGATGTGAATAGAAAGTGAGGTATACAACTTGTAGGGAGAAACTTTGAAGGAGAAACTTATGATCCTTCCACTCTCTCCATCCTTTTGAGGGGACCAGAGAGGTAGTAGTGGTGAGCCATGTTGGTTCAAGCAGCTGAGGGCAACATGCAGTGGAGAAGAGTTTCCATGCTACTCCCTGGAGGCCTACCTCCAGTCGTTAAGTAAAAGAGAAAGAAACCACTTTATGTAAGCCACTGTTATTCTGTGTCTCTGTAACATGCAGCTAAACCTATTTCTTTCTTTCTTTTTTTTTTTTTTTTGAGACGGAGTTTCCCTCTTGTTACCCAGGCTGGAGTGCAATGGCGCAATCTCTGCTCACCGCAAACTCCGCCTCCTGGGTTCAGGCAATTCTCCTGCCTCAGCCTCCTGAGTAGCTGGGATTACAGGCACGCGCCACCATGCCCAGCTAATTTTTTGTATTTTTAGTAGAGACGGGGTTTCACCATGTTGACCAGGATGGTCTCGATCTCTTGACCTCGTGATCCACCCGCCTCGGCCTCCCAAAGTGCTGGGATTACAGGCATGAGCCACCGCACCCGGCCCCTAAACCTATTTCTTAAATAATATACTTGCCTACCTTTTATCCCCACTTGGTGGTTGTATAATTCTTGAAGGTATAACATGCATGCAATTGAAATCTCCAAATAACAGAATGAAGAGCGTGAGGCAGAAGGAATAATTAAAAATACAATCACTGAGAATTTTTTTTAACTGACCAAAAAAATTCTCAAGCCATAGATTCAAGAATCTGTAGGAACTAAAGCAGGATAAATACAAAGAAAACCACAATACACACATCATAATAAAACTGCTGAAAACCAAACAAAGAGAACAATCTTGAAAGCAGTCAGAAGAAAAAAAGACAAATATACATGCCCAGTGCTTGGCGTAGAACAGGTCCTTGAGAAATATTTTTTGAGTGAATAAATGATGGCTTGGATGACTGTTTGATAGACTAAGATTGCACTGTTGTCCAGCATGCTGTGGTAGGCGGCACTGGAATGGGCATCAGGAGACCTAAGTGCTAACTCCAGCTCTGCCTTAATTAGCAGGCTGAAATTAGATGGGCCCCTTCTCCCCTCCAGACCTCTGTTTCCTTTCTATAAAATGAGGAAACCAGATTTCTGCCTTTGATAATGGGCACAGTGGCTCACCCCTACAATCCCAGCACTTTGGGAAGCTGAGGTGGCAGATCATTTGAGGTCAGGAGTTCGAGACCAGCTTGGTCAACGTGATGAGACCCCGTCTCTACTAAAAATACAAAAATTAGCCAGGCAGGATGGCATGCACCTGTAATCCCAGCTACGTGGGAGGCTGAGGTAGGAGAATCACTTGAACCTCAGAGGTGGATGTTGCAGTGAGCTGAGATCATGACACTGCACTCCAGCCTGGGGGACAGAGAGAGACTCTGTCTTAAAAAATATAACATACAAAACAAAAAAATAACAGCAGAGCAGCTTGTTGAAGATCACCCCTCCCACTGAGAACATCTGAAAAAACTAGATGATGATACAAAAGGCCAGGCACACACACACACACAAAAGTATTGGAGAGATGCCCTGGCAGCCAGGGCTTGAGGAGATAGGACCTTGGGGGAAGGGAACTAGACTGACTGACATGAGTTCAACAATCGGCCAGCACTTTCCCCCACAAAGTACTTGCTGACTCATACGCAGTTCACGGTGCGTGGATGGATGGTATTTTAGGTTTAGAAAGCTCACCTTAGGTGTCAGCAGCTGCACAGAGTTGAGGAGACAAAAATGGGAGTGTGTGCTAAACACTTTCTTTGCCCTAGAAGCAATAAAAGTACTAATTTACGGTGAAATCATGAATATGTGCTGTAATCTTTGAGGTAATCACTAAAAGAACAGTAAAATAGTGTATGACTAACAAATGGTTAGAGGAGGAAATGGAATTATTAAAACATTTGATTTGTCCATAATCCAAAAAGACAAAATGGAGATTTCTGGTTACTGGGGACAGGAGAAAAAGAAAATTGGATAGCAACTGCTTAATGGATATGTATTTCCTTTTGGAATGACAAAAATGTTTTGAAACTAGATAGACATGTTGGTTGTACAACATTGTGAAGTGCCACAGGTTGTTCACTTTAAAATGGTTAATTTTATGTTAGATGAATTTCACTTCAACAAAAATAAAAAACATAATAATGTTAAAAATACTTGATTTCTCTGAAAGAAGGCAAGAAAAAAGAGGAAAAGAAATATACAACAGCTGGGGCAAAAAAATAGTAGAAGCAAGATGGTAGAATTAAATCCAATGTATCAATAGTTTACATTAAATATAAATAGTCCTAATATATCAGACAAAAGACAGAAATTGTCATAAAACCCAATTATATGCTGCTTATAAAAGAGACATTTAAATGTCACAATGCAGGAAGGTCAAGTAAAGGAAGGAAAAAGATATATAAACACAAAGCTAAGGAAAACTCTGGAAATGAACTAATATCAGACAAAGTAGACTTAGAGGAAGAAGCAGTACTAGAGATAAAGAGGAACAATTCATAATGATAAAATCCAGTCCACCAGAAAGTCACGATAATTCTAAATTTGACTGAAGCTAATAACAATTTCAAACATATGAAGCAATATGTGACAGAATTAAACAGAAATAAACAATCTATAGTCATACTGGAATACTTAACATGCTTCTCTCGGTAATTGATAGAAAAAGTAGAAAAAAAATCACAAAAATATCTAAGATTTAAACACTACCAATATATTAACTTGAGCCAATTAACTTACAAAGAATTTGGATTCAACAACTGTATGGTATACACTTAAGTTTTTCCAAACTTTTATATTTACTAAAATTGATTGTACGTGGGGCCATAAAGCAAGTTTCAACACAATTCAAAGGACTGAAATCATATAGCATATGTGCTCTGACCACAGTAGGATTAAGCTAGAATCAGTAACAAAAAGACTACAAGATACATTTAAGAGATTCATTGTACAACAGAGTATAGTTAATAACAATGTATTGTAATTTTTTTTTTTTTTTTGAGACAAGGGTTCACTCAGTTGCCTAGGCTGATGTGCAGTGGTGTGAACATGGTTCACTACAGCCTGGATCTTCTAGGCTGAAGCAATCCTCTTGCCTCAGCCTCACGTGTATTCTTGAAAATTGCTGACAGTAAGATTGTAGGTGTTCTTGTTACAAAAAAAAAGAATAAGTATGTGAAGTAATACATATGTTAACTAGCTCAATTCAGCCATTCCACAATGTGTACATATTTCAAAACATTACATTGCATATGATAAATAGGTATGATTTTTATTTGCCAATTTAAAAATTAAATTTTAAAAATGGGCAAAGGTGTGGAACAGATGTTTCTTCAAAGAAGATATACAAAAGGCCAATAAGCACATGAAAAGATGCTCAATACCAACCACAGCCAAAACACACTGAAGTACACAAACCAATGACACTCTGAAGAAACTGCACCAACTAGTCTGCAAAATAACCAGCTGGCATCATGATGACAGGACGAAATTCACAAGTAATAATATTAACCTTAAATGTAAGTGGGGTTAATGCCCCAATTAAAAGATACAGACTGGCAAACTGGATAAAGAGTCAAGACCTATCGGTGTGCTATATTCAGGAAACCCATCTCACATGCAAAGACACACATAGGCTCAAAATAAAGGGATGGAGGAAAATTTACCAAGCAAATGGAAAACAGAAAAAAGCAGGGGTTGCAATACCAGTTTCTGACAAAACAGACTTTAAACCAGCAAAGATTAAACAAAGACAAAGAACGGCGTTACATAATGGTAAAAGGATTAATTCAACAAGAAGAGCTAGCAATCCTGAATATATATGCACCCAATACAGGAGCACCCAGATTCATAACACAAGTTCTTAGAGACCTAAAAAGAGACTTGGACTCCAATGCAATAATAGTGAGAGACTTTAGCACTTCACTGTCAATATTAGACAGATTATCAAGACAGAAAATTAACAAAGATATTCAAGACTTGAACTCAGTTCTGAATCAAGTGGACCTGTTAGATATCTATAGAATTCTCCACCCAAAAATAACAGAATATACATTCTTCTCAGTGCCACATGGTACTTACTCTAAAATCTATCACATAATTGGAAGTAAAACACTCCTCAGCAAATGTAAAAGAACTGAAATCATAACAGTCTCTCAGACCACAGTGCAATCAAATTAGAACTTGAGATTAAGAAACCCAACCAAACAACTACATGGAAATTTGAACAACCTGCTCCTGAATGACTCCTGGGTAAGTAATAAAATTAAGGCAGAAATCAAGTTCTTTGAAACCAATAAGAACAAAGAAACAATGTACCAGAATCCCTGGGATGAAGGTAAAGCAGTGTTACAAGGGGAATTTATAGCACTAAATGCCCATATCATAAAGCTAGAAAGATATCAAATCAACACCCCAACATCACAACTGAAAGAACTAGAGAAGCAAGAATAAACTCCAAAAGCTAGCAGAAGACAAGAAGTAACTAAGAACACAGCAGAACTGAAGGAGACAGAGACACAAAAAACTCTTCAAAAAAAAAAATCAATGAATCTAAGAACTTATTTTTTGAAAACATTAATAAACTAGATATACTAGCTAGACTGTTGAAGAAAAGAGAGAAGAAACAGAGAATCAAATAGACACAATAAAAAATGATAAAGGGGATATCGCCACTGACCCCACAGAAATACAAACCACCATCAGAGAATACTATAAACACTTCTACATAAATAAACTTGAAAATCTAGAAGAAATATATAAATTCCTGGACACATGAACTCTCCCAAGACTAAGACAGGAAGAAGTAAAATCCCTGAATTGCCCAATAACAAGTTCTGAAATTGAGGCAGTAGTAAATAGCCTACCAACCAAAAAAAGATCAGGACTAGATGGATTTACAGCCGAATTCTACCAGTAGTTTCACAAGGAATGATACCAGTTCCTCTCAACAAAGAGGAAACTCCTCTCAAAAAAGAAAACTTCAGGCCAAGATCCCTGATGAACGTCAATGTGAAAATCCTCAATAAAATACTGGCAAACCAAATCCAGCAGCACATCAAAAAGCTTATTCACCATGACCAAGGTAGCTTCATCCCTAGAATGCAAGACTGGTTCAAAATACGCAAATCAATAAACGTAATTCATCACATAAACAGAACTAAAGGCAAAAACCACATGATTACCTCAATAAACACAAAAAATGCCTTTGATAAATTCAACATCCCTTCATGTTAAGAACTCTCAATAAACTAGGTAATATGATATATTTCAAAATAATAACAGCCATTTATAACAAACCCACAGCCAATATTATACTGAATGGGCAAAAGTTGGAATCATTCCCCTTGAAAACTGGCACAAGACAAGGATGCCCTCGCTCACCACTCCTATTCAACATAGTATTGGAAGTTCAGGCCAGGGCAATCAGGCAAGAGAAAGAAATAAAGGGCATTCAGATAGGAATACAGGAAGTCAAACTGTCCCTGTTTGCAGATGACATTATCCTATATCTAGTAAACCCCATAGTCTCAGCCCAAAATCTCCTTAAGCTGATACACAACTTCAGCAAAGTCTCAGGATACAAAATCAATAAGCATTCAAATCATAAGCATTCCTATACACCAATAACAGACAAACAGAGAGCCAAATAATGAATTAACTCCCATTCACGATTGCTACAAAAAGAATAAAATACCTAAGAATATGGCTAAGAAAGGATGTAAAGGATCTCTTTAAGGAGAACTATAAAACACTGCTCAAGGAAATAAGAAAGGACATAAATAAATGGAAAAAAAATTCTCTGCTCATGGATAGGAAGAATCAATATTATGAAAATGGCTATATGGCCCAAAGTAATTTATAGATTCAATGCTATTCCCATTAAACTACCACTGACATTCTTCACAGAATGAGAAAAAAACTACTTTAAAATTCATGTGGAACCAAAAAAGAGCCCAAATAGCCAAGATAATCCTAAGCAAAAAGAACAAAGCTGGAGGCATCACCCTACCAGACTTCAAACTATATGACAAAGCTATAGTAACCAAACAGCATGGTACTGGTACCAAAGCAGACACATGGGCAAATGAAACAGAACAAAGACCTCAGAAATAAGACCACACATCTACGTCCATCTGATCTTCAACAAACCTGACAAAGATAAGCAATAAGAAAAGAATTCCCTATTTAATAAATGGTGCTGAGACAACTGGCTAGCCATATGCAGAAAATTGAAACTGGACCCCTTCCTTATACCTTATACAAAAATTAACTCAAGATGGATTAAAGACTTAAATGTAAAACCCAAAACTATAAAAATACTAGAAGAAAATCTAGGCAATACCATTCAGGACATAGGAATGGGCAAAGATTTCATGACAAAAACATCAAAAGCAATTGCAACAAAAACAAAAATTGACAAATGGGACCTAATTAAACTAAAGAGCTTCTGCACAGCAAAAGAAACTATCATCAGAGTGAACAGACAAGCTATGAAATGGGAGAACATTTCTGCAATCTATCTGTCTGGCAAAGGTCTAATATCCAGAATCTATACGGATCTTAAATAAATGTACAAGAAAAAAACAACTCCATCAAAAAGTGGACAAAGGATATGAACAGATATTTCTCAAAAGAAGACATTTATGCAGCCAAAAAACAAATTTTTTTTAAAAAAGTTAAACATCACTGATCATTAGAGAAATGCAAATTAAAACCACAATAAGATACCATCTCACGTCAGTCAGAATGGCAATTGTTAAAAAGTCAAAAACAATAGATACTGGTGAGGCTGTGGAGAAAGAGGAACACTTTTACACTGTTGGTGGAAATGTAAATTAGTTCAATCACGTGGAAGACAGTGTGGCAATTACTCTAGGATCTAGAACCAGAAATACCATTTGACCCAGCAATCCCATTACTGGGTATATACTCAGAGGAATATAAATCATTCTGCTACAGTGATACATGCAGGTGTGTGTTCGCTGCAGCACTATTCACCATAGCAAAGACATAGAATCAGCTCAAATGCCCATCAATGATAGACTGGATAAAGAAAACATGATACATATACACCATGGAATACTATGTGCCATAGAAAGGAACAAGATCGTGCCCTTTGCAGGGACATGGATGAAGCTGGAAGCCATTATCCTCAGCAAACTAACACAGGAATGGAAAACCAAACACCACATGTTCTCACTTATAAGTGGGAGATGAACAATGAGAACACATGGACACAGGGAGGAGAACAAAACACACCGAAGTCTGTCAGGAGGGTGGAAGGAGGGAGTGCATCAGGATAAATAGCTAATGCTTGCAGGGCTTAATACCTAAGGGATGGGTTAATAGGTGCAACAAACCACCATGGCACATGTTTCCTATGTAACAAACATCAATGTCTTGCACATGTATCCTGGAATTTAAAATAAAATTTAAAAATAATAAACTAAATAAAAACATTGAATTCAGTGGAAAAAAAAAAAGAAAACATGTTCAACATCATTCATTGTTAGGGAAATGCAAACCAAAATCACAATGAAATACCACTTTCCACCTACTAGGATGGCTATAGCCAAAAACATGGAAAATAAGTGTTGGCAAGGATGTGGAAAAATTGAAATTCTTGTGCATTGCTGTGGGAACATAAAATGGTGTAGCTCCTGTGGGAAACAGTTTGATAGTTCCTCAAAAAACTAAACAGAGAATTAGCACATGACTTGCAGTTTTACTCCTAGGTACACATGTACTCGAAGGAATTGAAAGCAGGGACTCAAATAGATACTTGTATGAGAATGTTCATTGCAACATTATTCACAATAGGCAAAAGATGGAACAACTCAGGTGTTCATTAACAGGTAAGTGGATAAACAAAATGTGTCATACATATAGAATGGAATATTATTCAGCCATAAAAAGGAATGAAGTTGTGATTCATATTACAACATGGATGAACTTTGAAACATTACGCTAAGTAAAAGAAGGCAGACACAAAAGGACAAATGATTGTACAATTCCACTTATATGACACACTTAAAATAAAAAATTTCATAGAGACAGAAAGTAGAATACATGTTACCAGCAGTTGGAAAGAGGGAGATGTGGGGAATTATTAGTTTAATGGTTACAGAGTTTCTGCTTGGGGTGAGGAAAAGGTTTTAGAAATAGTGGTGATGGTTGTACAACAATCTGAATATAATTAATGCTACTGAACTGTACAGTTAAAATAGTTAAAATAGAAAATTTTGCTATACATATTCTACCACAGTTTTTAAAAATCAATGTAATACATCAAAACCACTGAATTGGACATTTTAGATGGGTAAATGATATGCTATGTGAATTGTATCAATATTTTTTTTTAAGAAAAAAAGAAAATTTCCGTCTGTTTGGAAATTGAGCAACACAAATCTGAAATGAGAAGGCCAGAACAGATGCTCTCTAGGGTCCCTTCAATAACTGATGGTCTCCATGTCTGAAAGCCTTATCTGCCATGTTCCTACTTCACGCTGAGCAGTGCGGTCTTTATGGCAATCTTTTCCCTGCAGCTTCTGAAGCTAACAGGATTGTTGGCCTTTGCCTCATTCTTTCTAAGACAGAGAGAAAGAAATTCTTTGGGCAGAGTGAAACAAGCTCCTACTTGCTCTCCTTCCTCCCTTTGCCACCCGTTTCTGCAGGAGACATTCATGTTTCCCAATAACCATTTTTCCCGTCTTGGAGATTGTGTCACATCACCAGGGAAACATCCACAGACCTTCCAGCTTCCTGGGAGGCTCTGTGAGCCCAGTGACAGTAGCCATTCCATTTCTGAGGCTGCTCACAGGAAGGGAAGCAGCAGCAACCCAGAAAGTGATGCCTGGACTATGTACAGAGTCCTCAAAAGATCCCATAGAGACCGAGAGACCAGCAGGGTAGGGACATCTTTCTGCCCTGAACTTCTGAGCTGGGCCACTTATGGCTATCTTGTATGGGCTCCTGACACTAGCTAAAAGTAAGTCACATACAGCTGGCATCACTTATTGGAGGGGTAAGTAGGGTCTGACACAGACCAACTCCCAAACTGACAGAGGCTCTTTTCAGTCACCCTGTCCAGCCTTATATTTTCTGGAAAAGATTGAATACTCCTTTACATTATGGTAAACATGACTGAAACATTTAACAGGCATCCAAACCTCATTCATTCAATATACCCTTATTAAGCTCCTACTACATACCAAATACTCTGCTTGACACTGTGGTTACCGAGAGGAATCATAAGGATTCATAGCTAAGAGAAATAAGCTTTAAGGTGTAAAGGAACATGTGTTCAGGGGTATCCACTGGGGCTATCCTAAAGATGGGTCTGAAGCCCAGTATTTTCCTGAAATTAGAGCCTGGGCTATGGCCAGTCCTGGAGCCTAGAGGGGCTCAGATCGTATAGCTCCACAGTGAAAACCAAGGAGTGGCCTTCTCCCAACACTGCCCCAGTACCCAGGGTCCCTGCATCCTAAAACATAGGATGCAAACATTTTTGGAGATCTCATTAAAGCAGATATGTGGGTATGAGGGAACAAGCACTTGGTAACAACAGGAAAAGACACTATTACCCATACACTCACGTTATTGGCATGTGACAGAGACCCCTGGTTCCAGGGCTATGCTGAAGCCTGGAGAGGGCTCACGTGTCACTCTCGGGTGACGTTGTACTTGCATTTTCACAAATAGGCAAAATGAATAGGAGATGTGGGTCCTGTGGGAGAATGAAGAAGGCTGGCCCTTCGAGGAATGGCTATAGGGACAGTGTGAAGAGAGGGTACAGGCAAGTCCAGGTGGCCTGGTTGGAGTAGGCAGGAGTTACTTCCAGCCTCTAGAGGATCTGCTGGGCCAGCCCCAGGCTTCCCTAAAGTAGCTTCAATGTCTGCTGGCACTTGGGCTACCAGCCCCATGCAGCACCCTTTCATGGTTCTTCACCTGAGCCTCTGCTCCTCCAAGCCTCAGTGTACCTGTGCTCCGACCTCTGAGAAGGGGGCCTGCACAGATGAGGGTCAGGCTGATCTCCTCAGTTCTGCAGCCAGGCTGCCCTTTTGGCCACACCAAGCTGACATGTAGCCCTGCTTCCCTGGGTAAGGTGGCTGGCAGCCAGCTGAGAGCAAGCCCCAAGGCATCTCCAAGCAGGAGAGGTCACTCAGGCTGGGCACAGTGGCTCATGACCATCCATCCAGTCAAGTAAGTTCTCAATAAATTTTCCTTGACTCAAACACCCTCAGGTCCCAAATTCCCCAGCTTAGCCCCTTCCAAGTTTAAGAAATCTGTGCTCATTAATGCAAGAGCCATGAACCCTTTGGAAGAAAACCTCAGAACCTCAGGACAATGGGAGAAAGTGCTGACAGGCAACCTTGATGCAGCAGGTAGAAGATGGTACATATCATTGATGGCTACACAGCCCATGCCTTAGAGACAGCATATGGATGTCTGCTGAGTCTCCCTCAAGGAGACTATCATTACCATCTTACATGAAGCTGGTATGATGTCATACCAAAGGGAGTGTAGGAGTGTGCCTCTAAGGCCCACCCCAGAAATCACACCGTGACTTGGAACACCTATAGGATCACCACCCTTGGTATCAGGCTGAAGCAGTCCTTGAGGCAAGGATTCAAGTACAAGTACCTTATTTGTACTCAGGCAACATGGATGGGGCACAGGGAAATAGGGAGGGAAAGGGACAGGGAGGGGAAAGAGACAGGGTCTTATTATCAAGTAAGTTACAGTGGACAACTGAAGTTCAAAGTTATGCTAACCTAGGGGTTAATTTGTTAGTTGGTTGGGGGCTGCTTCTAAGGGCAATAACTCTAAGGTGCTTCCAGATTGCTCTATGTGTGGGCAGAGGGTGTTCTCATGGCCAGAAAGAAGCCCCAGGGCAGAGTCGCAGGTATTTTGCAGTAGGCAGCCATCAGGCAGGTACAGTGAGTGTGGGGTGTGAGCAGGACGCCTGCACTGTGCTCCCCTTGCTGTGTGTGCTCCCAGCTCACTGTGCAGCCTTGAATTGTTGAGCCAGCATCCCAGGATATGCGACGAGGTAAGAAAAGCAAAAGCCTGGAATACAGTCACAAGCCTCTGGTACCTGGACAGTGTTTCACTTCCTGTGAATTAACTAATTCACAACCCAGTTTACCTTGTAAGTTTGATGATTAGATTAGGTTATCCAGAGCTCAATGAATAATGACTATTTATTAGCTGCTTAGCTATTTGAGGCTTTCAACCCATATTGTGGTAAATCATCAGAACACCTGAAAGGACAGTTTTGTTATTTCTAATTTAGAGATAGAAAAAATTGAGAGTTAGAAATTAAATGACCTGGCCAAGCTCCCATAGCTACTAAGAATACTCAGAATTCAAGTGTATGTGAAATACGGGTCTTTGTGAAATTCATACATTGTGCTCTAGTACCTCCTTGACTCCTGGGTACTCTGATGAATCAAACCTCTGAACCTGCAAAGATGAGGTGATACTCTGGACCCACAGTGACCTCACCAAGTTGCAGATATCCTGTGAGAGACAGCCAGCAGTCAGCCCCAATTGCTCACATCTGCTTTCTGTTCATTCTCGTCCTACTAAAAAAATTCCCACTAGGTCCTCAGTAATTCCCCCAAACTCCCCAATCCTCAATCTCAACAACACCTTCTTCTCTGCATTAAAGAAAATAACATTCTAACACTTGTTAAAACAATAAGGAACACTTTATTCAGGACTACTGTGATAGGGGTATTGCAATGGGGTGAGAGATCGGGTTCAACTTCAAATTCAAGGACAAGTGGGAATGTCAGTCAGGAGCAGATTGAGAAGATTCGTGGATATGGAAAGTTGCTAAGAGAAGACATCAAGGGTAGGAGATTCTTTTGAAATCAACTTAATAGGATTCTTGCTAAACACAGACTAAGGTGATCAGATATCAAGCATGGGGGATTCTCCCTTAACTAACTTGGCAGGATTCTTACTAAAACTGGACCAGGCAAGGACAGACACAGAAACAGAAGCCCAAGATGAAGGCCTAGATGAGAAGAGGCTCACAGGAGCCTTACTAAAGTCTAGTGAAAGAAAGAGTCTTTGTCACTTGCCACAGTGGTCCAGATAACAGTTATGAAGCCAGACACTGGGACTTGGTGATCTGAGTCCTCAAAATACCCTGAAAGGCAGGGACCAGGATCATCATCTTTGCTTCACCAATGAAGAAACAACAAGTTAAGTATCTTGCCCAAAGTCAGACTGCCAGCCAATAACAGAGCTGGGATTTGAACCCAGAAACTCTGGTGTCAAACCCATAGCTTTACCCACCACATGACAAAGCTTCTCATCTTGTTGATTCTTTAGTGGATCTCATGCTTAATTAACCTTCCCATCACCAATTTGGGATAAAGAGACCCAAAGAAATGGGGCTATCATATAATCCTGCTTTACAACAGACCATCCTTCACATCCTCACAAGTTACTTTGGGGCCTCAAAGATAAGCCATTGTAATGGACGATTCATAATGTGATTTAACCAACAAAAACATTGGTATACAAAAAAGGAAACTGAAGCAGATTTCTGCATTCGTTTCTATTTTTGTTGTGTTCTGCTTTTGTTTAATAATAAGGGGGAGGAGACTGAGCTTGAGCACTGATCTGCAGCAAGAATTTTTTATTACCAGTGGCTGAAAAACAAAATGGGTTTTAATTTCTTCCAATTTCATTTCAGTTTTGCCAGTGGACATCTGTGCTTGTGGTCTTGGAAGCTGTAATACATGGCTAATACTTTCCAATAATTTTCTTTTGATAATTCCTCTGACAGTGTGAAGAAAAGGGCCTAAACATGGATTAACATCACATGACAACATTTTCCCAAATCTGTGTGGGAAACTGCTATTTTTCTTTTTCTACCAAGATAATAGGGGGAAAAAAGCAACTTATCAGAGCAGAAAGCAGCAGACTAGGTTCAGGGAACTGGGGTTCTCCTCCTGGCTCTGCTACCCACTATCCAGCTGTGTGGTCTGAGGCAGGGGACATCATCACTCTGGGTTTCTGTTTCCACATTGGGAAATGAGATGCTTAGACTGCATGATCCCCAAAGTCCCTCCCAGCTCTGAAATTTCCAGAGTCTCTGATAGAACATGGTGCCAAATGACCTTCATAGTGTCAGCATCTTAGCTTTGGACCTACTTTTGAGTTAACCTGGCTCACTAACTAACATAGGGAAGGAAATCCACAATTAATTCTGCACACATGTGAGAACTTAAAAAAAAAAAAGCAACAGTTTACATCAGGAATCTCAAATGACAGGTGGCATAAGTGAGGGCATCAGGCTGAGCAAGGAAACATTAGGGAGCAGTGGGATCACCGCTAACTGAGAGCTCACAATGTGTCTGAAGGCGGCAGCTGCTCCTTAGCGCCGTCCAGTGGCTTCCATGTGGCAATGCAGACCCAGTGCAACCACAGACTGATTTTTCAAGCAAAAACAGAAATCTAGATTTTTATGTGCGGTTTTCCAATTTTTTAAAACACTGCTGGGGCCAAAGAAAACATACTCAGGAGCCCTAGTTAGCAAATCTTGAGTCACATGCACTGGGTGTCTGTATCATTCTCTTTTCTCCAGGAGCATCCTGTACTTCCTCTGTTCATTTCTGTTTACTCATCTGTTTCCCTCCTGGACCCACAGCATTTTGAGGGTCGTGGGTTCTATGCCTGTCTTGAGTAGCAGATTATTGGTAGTCAATGAAATGAAGTAATTTTACTATTTACAATGAACACTTCACTGTATTAGTCTGCTCAGGCTGCCATAAAAAAATGCCATGGCTTAAACAACAGAAATTTACTTCTCACAGTTCTGGAGGCTGGAATGTCCAAGATCAAGGTCCAACAGGGCTTAGTTTCTGGTGAGGGCTCTCTTCCTGGTTTACAGAGGGCTTCCTTCTCACTGCATCTTCACATTGGTGTGTGCACACAGAGAGAGAGCTCTGTTGTCTCTTCTCACAAGGACACTAACCCTATTGGATCAGGGTCCAACCTTATGACCTCATTTAACTTTAATTACCTCCTCAGAGACTTCCTCTCCAAATGCAGCTACACTGAGGCCCAGGGCTTCAACATATGAAGTTGAGGAGGACACAAACATTCAGTTTATAATACCCACCCGATGCCAACTCACAAGAATTTACCAAAAGCATGGGGGAGGGAAAGGACAAGAAGTTACATCTAGAGGTCAAGAGAGATGGGAGACGCAGGGCCTCTCAAGTCCAGGCTTGCCCCAGCCTTTCTCCTAAAGAGACAGCCCCCACTTCTCACCTTGATGATGCTTCTTGCTCCTCCTTTGCCCACTGAGCTGAGCAATGGGTCTCACCAGGACCAAGACCCTGATATTTCCAACAAGCTGATACACACGCAAAACCATCCGGGCCACCCCTAGCACCAACAGGCATCATCTCCCTTCCTTGCAACAGGCCCAGGTAGGTGAAGTAATGGGTTCATGGTCAAATGTGTGGTGAGTGGCAGAGCCCAGATTCAAACTCCTGCCCCATTCCCCGAGCATCACTGCTTTCCTCTCACCAACTTCTCCACCACGTGCCCTGTCCTCAGTCTAGAACTTTCTGATGCTAGGATTCAGTACCTGAAGCCCAAACTAACTGATACCTCCAAGGAATCATTCCTCATATTTCCCAGTCCCCTGTAGGAAGTATTCATGAGGAGTGGCCTCTGGGCTCCCAGAAATGACCCCTCACTCAGAAATGGTTTTCTACCACTCTGTTGTCCAATGCTTGAAATTCCATTTTTTTATTCCTAAGTTAAACCCTGGTGATGAAGCCTGGTTACTATCAGAATCATTCAGGAAGCTTTTTAAAATTTTTTTTACGTCATGAAAAACTCACTGGTTTTCCATCTATTTATATTTATTCTAAAATTTTAAACTATATGTAAAGAGAAAAGGAAGAAAAAACTCACCTGAAATTCTACCCTGAGATTACCATTATTGATACATTAATGACCTAAATTCATGCATTTCATTATGAATATATATTTTAGATATTTATTTATATATACATATAAATATATACATATATGTGTGTGTGTGTGTTTTATATATATACAGCATCCACAGGCATCACCTCCCTTCCTTGCAACAGGCCCAAGCAGGTGAAGTAATGGGTCCAAGGTCACATGGGTATATATAGATATATTTATATATATAGCTTTTATGACTTCTTATCACACAAGCTGTTTTTTTTTTTTTCATTGTTACCTCTTTAAATACAGTATTGGCAGGGACACTACCTTGGTTACTGTCTTGTTCCTCCTCCGTTTCCTTTCACCCATACAACTTGGTGCAGATCACCAGTGTGAACAACCTTCTCTACATTTACCAATTCTACATAAATATATAGACAGATATAGACTAATGATGATGATGATGATAGAAGTTTAAAAAGACAACAGCGATTACCCTTTATCATTTTTTAAAAAGCAATATACATTGCTCTGGATCCTGATTTTCTTATTTAATAATATCTCATGGGAATACTTCTTAGTCACCTTTTTAAAAATTAAAATATTCCATAATAGTGATCATTACAATTCACTACATTATTCTCCTTCTGATGGGAACTTTAGGTTCTATTTTTGTCACTATGCATAATGTTGCAATAACTCTCTGAGGACATATTTATCCATACACATTGCTTTTATTCCATCAGAGAGATTCCCTGGAATGGAATTACCAGGTTGAAAGGATGTGCATTTTTAATTTTAATTGCTAATGCCAGATGGCTTTCCAAAATGTGGTAGCAATCTCCATTTCTACCAATGGTGCATAAGTGAACTCTCTCCTGCCTCCCACCAGTAGTAGGTGTTATCATCCTTTAACTTCTGTCAACCTGACAGGTGGAAAGTGATAGCCCATTGTTACTTTTTTTGCATTTCCCTACTAGTGAACTTGAGCATCTTTTAATGTTCATTCGTCATTTGAATTTGTGCTTCTATGAAAGGCCTGCCCTTATTCTTTGCCCATTTTCAATTGAATTATTTGTCTTTTTGTTATCAGTTTGTAAGATGTTAACTTTTTGGGGGTAGCAACTGGCTAGCAGTTGACCTAAACTGTTTCTTTGTCCTTGTAGGAGCAGCCAGACCATGTGTCCCAGCGTCTCGTGTGCTTGTGTATATCCATAGTATCAGTTCTAGTCAGTGAAGCATGGGTGGAAGTGGAGTATTACCCTTCCAGGCCTGGCTTACAAAACTACCCACCTGTGAGCCTACCTACTAATTTCCCTTCCACAAGGACCTTAGAAGCCACATGTTAAAGATGGCGGTGCACACAATAGAAGGAGCCCAGGTTCCTGAATCTCTGCCTGGAGGAGGGCTGTCTGCCAGGATCACCCATCATGGACTTGATATGAGTAAGAAATTCAGTTCTACTGTGCTAAGCCATAGAGTATAAAGGGTTTATATGTACAACAGAGCCACTCTAAATAACACATCTACCACCTGCCATATGTGTTACAACTGTTTCCGCCAAACTATCATTTGTGTAATGACTGTGCTTGCAGTAAAATTTAAATTGTAAAACGTTTATATTTTCTTGTATGCCTGCATTTTATAGCCTCTATATTTTCCATCTAAAATGGTTTCTTGGAACCTTTTTACAAGTACAGATTCTAAGATCCACCCTAGAAAACTCTGCTGCAAGCAGTCTGGAGTGGAGCCAGGAAATCTCGATCTTCTTAAAGCCCCCTGGAGTTTTCTGCTGCATCCCAGGATTGGAGAGTATTGCTTAGGATGTTAAAGTGGCAGCCCCTGCCACAATGGAAGTAACTCTGGGGGTAACCTAACCTGCCTCCTAAAAGTAGATTCCTAGCGACACCTGGAAAGAGCCTAAAGCTGGGTTAGCCCAACATCATAGGAGGTTCTGAGCCCAAACCGAGGCTTCTCCACTTCCTCAGGTATGCCCTGGGGTAGGCAACTTAATTTCTCTAGGCTTCCTTTCCCCTCTCCTACAAAATGGAAGTGATAATAATTCCTACGTTGTGATAGGAATACCTACTTAGTTTTCAGGGTCAAGGCAAAGATAAAGATACATGTAAAAATATTTCACCCTAAACCTGGCACATGGGACTGGCCCAAGAAATTATTAACTCAAGGCTAATAACATAACTTTGAACTATTTAACTAAATATTACCTAAATATATATTAAACTAAATATTAACCAAAATAAAACCCTGCCCAATTTACAATTTTGCCTGTGATAGTTCTGCTGGACACCATCGGGCACTAAGCCCTTTCAGTTCAAAATGCAAATTATAGACATTCATTATGTGAGATATATAGATACAGATACAGATAGATATATTTAAAGAGCAGTTAGCTTTACAAGCATAGAATAATTCCAGAACCTCCCTCAAAGCTTGCTTAGTTACATGTGTCTTGTATTAACATTTTTGTGCATGCATGTGTGAGGTGTGATGTGTTGGCGTGTGTGTGTGCACGTGTGTATGCCTGTGTGTAAATGCATCAGGTTAAGTGTAAGGACTATGAGCTCTTCAGAAAAGGTTTGGATGCAGTAACAGTGACTCATAAATTACTGCTCAGGGTGATTCCTGACTAATCCACAGAAAAGCAACTGCCAACATTAATTTAGGAAAATGAAATTTATTCAGGGACTGCCCTGTGCCAGACACTGCGTTGAGTATATTTGCTCTCTCAATCTTTAAATAGCCCATCAAATTGTATGATACTCTTCCCAGTAATGTCTTGTTCCTACAAGATAAGGAAACTGAGGCTCAGAGAGGCTAAGCTGCCCATAGTTACAAAGTTTCTGAAAGGGTGAAGGCGGAATGTGCCTCTAGGTATACGGTTTCATTACAGATGATGAAAATGTTCTAAAATTAGTTTATGGTGATGCTTGTGCAATGTGGGCATACAAAATAGCCACTGACTTACACACTTTAAACAAGTGAACTTTATGGTATGGAAATGATATCAATAAAGCTGCTTTAAAAAACAAAAGTGCATCCAGGTCTAGCTGACTCTACAACCAGACTTGAATGAAATGCTTCTTGTTTAAAGAGTGCCTTCATGCAAATCACTTTGTTCATGTCTGGCTGCTTTTCTGCTCCCACCACCACCCCATGGCTGTGGAAATCCCTCTGCCTCCTAAGGGGAGGAGTGAGATGGATAAACAAAGCCAAAACTCTTGTATGGCCTCCAGGCCAAATGGTCAGCAAGTGTGAGGCGGTCATCAGTGTCAGGAATCTCAGCAACATGTGGGAGCAGGTGTCCTTCCATACGCACCAAACCTCTGCAAAAACCTCATCAGCCATTTGTAATCTGAGTCGGCTAGCCTTTGTTTAAAATCCAGACCTGTTCTCATGGATCGCACTGGAACCACTCAACAGCTCACCTTTGCCTTTAGGGTTACATGTGGAGCCTTTAGCACAAACCCCAAATCCCTCAAGACCCAGGGCCTGTCCACTGCCACACCATACCCTATGCTCTGGCCACTTTGAAGACTGCACTGTCCCCTGCCTACCCATGACACTCAAGTCTTCATGCTCTGGTCTACATTGCTCCTTGTCTTCCTGGGAGGATCCTACTCGGCAGGAGATTTGATATGAACATCTTATGTGTGGCTCCCCTCTCTCCTCTCCCCACGGTCCCACATCCTGTCTTCCACTTACATTGTCTTCATAGACCTATCTCAGCATCTTTCACACTGCATTGTCACCATTTGCTTCTTGCCATCTTCTCTCCCCTCCACACCCCTATCAATACTGGTCCACACAGACTATTGACCACTTGCCACTCCACTTAGACAGTGCAAAGGCACTGTTGTGGCTTGAATTATGCCCCCCAAAAAGATATATTGAAGTCCTAACCTCATGTCCTTGTGAATGTGACCTTAATTGGAAATAGGGTCTTTGTAGTCATAATAAGAGAAGATGAAATCATATTCATTAGGGTGGGGCCTAAATCTAACTGGACCAATGTCCTTATAAAAAAGGAGAAGACACCAACACACAGGGAGAACACCATGTGGTGAAAGAGACTGAGAGCAGAGTGACGCAGCTGCAAGCCAAGGACTGCCAAGGATTCCCGGCAGCCACCAGAAGCCAGGAAGAGGTGAAGAAGAGTCTTCCCCTAGAGCCTTCAGAGGGAGCATGGCCCTGCAGATACTTTGGTTTCAAACTTCTAGCCTCCAGAACTGTGAGAGAATAAAATTCTGTTGTTTGAAGTCACTCTGATTGTAGTACTTTGTCACAGCAGACCTAGCAAACTAATAAAAATACTTTATCCCCATTAAGACCAAATCTGATTTCATGATCTTATCATCCAAAAAAGCCTCTTCCTGACTTTAGCTCTACCTCCATCCTGTTACACCAGCCAGAAACCCACAGCAGTGCAGGCAACTTCCTCTCCCTCCTATCCCCATTTCCAGTTCATGACTTTAGAAGACATTACTGTGTCTTCTAAATATTTCCCCAACCTGCCCGCTTCTCTCCAGCTCCATCCTACCAACCTAGTTTATCATCTCTCACCTGGACTACTGGCCTCTCTGCACACATTCTTGCCCCACCAATTTTTCTCCACGTGGCAGCCACAATGACATTGTTTAAAATGAAGTCTAATCATGGGTTCTCATCCCCCTTCAAAATACTTCCTGACTTTCCATTATTCTTAGGAAAAAGATAAAACTCATTTCTCTAGCCACGGTGAGCATCACCCTCTCTCTCACTCTGAGATCCAGATACTCATTGAGCTTTTTGGAGTTCTTTCAATTTGCCACACTCCCTCCTACCACAAAACCTTGTACCAACCATTTCTTTGTCAAAAGGCTTTTTACACCATTCCAGGCTCCCAAATAATTACCTCCTGATCTTCCTTAAGATGCAGCTTGGCCATCACTTCTTCAGAAAAGCTTTCTCTGACCTGGTCAGGTAATTCTCCCTAACTGCTGCTCCCCTTGGCACCTCTTCAATGGTATCAGTGAAGGGTACTCAGTCAATATTAGATTTGGCTGCATTTAATAGAAACATACCTACAGTGGCTTAAACAGAAAGAAATGTATATTCCTCTCATATAACCAGAAGTCCAAAGGTAGGAAACCCAGGCCAGGCTCCTTCTTATGTCCCACTCCACCATTGTAACAGGAGGCTTCCAGAATCACTTATGGCTCAATGTCTGTAGAAATCCCAACCATCACATTGGCATTCTAAGCACCAGGAAAGATCAGCCAAAAGGATGTCCTCCTCGCCTTTAAAAAGACACTTCAGTTGTTCCATTCCTCTGGCTCACTAGCCAAAGCTTAGTCACATGGCCGCATCTAGCTGCAAGGGATGCTGAGAATGTGTCTTTCACTCAAATAACAACAAAAAAGTAGGATTGTGCTACCAAGAAAATGAAAGTGAATAGATGAGGCAATTATTATTGTGATCATACATTATTTGAGTGATTTGAGTATTAATGTCTATTTTTCCAACTAAACAATAAGAAATATGGTGGCAAAACCTATGTATATTTTTGCTCACAATTATATGCACAGGTCTTAATGAACATATGTTGGGTATATTTGACAGAGCAGTCAAATTACTCCTCTGTTTCCCCATCTGATAAATGAACATAATAATAGCACCTATCTCAGAGAGTTGTTGTGAAAATTATATTAAATAATATATGCTGGACAGGCATGATGGCTCATGCCTGTAATCCCAGCACTTTGGGAGGCTGAGGCAGGAGGATAACTTGAGGCCAGGAGTTTGAGACCAGGCTGGCCAACACAGTGAAACCCTGTCTCTACAAAAAAAAAATCCAAAAATTAACCAGGCATGGTGGTACACACCTGTAATCCCACCTACTCGGGAGGCTGAGGCAGGAGAATTGCTTGAACCCAGGAGGTGGAGGTTGCAGTGAGCCGAGATCACACCACTGCACTCCAGCTTGGGTGACAGAGTGAGGCCCTATTTCCAAAATAAATAAATAACATATGCAAGATACTTCACATAAAACCGAGAATCTGGTAAACATTCTATAAACATCAAATATTATTATTAATCCCCACTGAGGTGAACTCTTTGGAGGCAGATTCTGATTCACTGGCATCTAGGTGCTTACTAAAGGTTGTTGAATGAATAAGTGAATTAATGAATGAAGTAAACTGGGAAGGATTATAATCATATATATTTTACAAGTGAGAAAAATGAAACTGAGTCCATTAATAAGTGAGATTAGTGCTGATTCTGGTCCCACCACACATTTAAATATGAGAAATTTCAGAACCAAGAAAATAAACTTCAAAACCAGCGAACAGATTCAGGAAAGTTAGCAACAGCAGTGGCAGCCTGGCAGACTGCAGATCTTCATGAACCCTTAGATAAAAATAGAGCAAATAGATAACAAAACTAAAACCCATAAACAACATTTCCAAGAAAACTAAGTGTCAAGAGGTCCCTAGGAAGCCCAAAACACAAGCAGATGAAAGAAGCCACCAAGAACCACAGATCTGTGAGTTATGGATGTGTGCAGAGAGGAAGCAGAGGCAGCATCGGGGCTTCTGATGGACCTGAGAGAACCCCCAGAGAGCTAACAGATATCCACTGGGAAGCCTGGTGGGCCAACTGAGACAAAAACTGGGAGAGGCTGTGCCCAATCGTAGACTAGGGTAAGGATTAAAGGGGCTGGAGCAGCCAGAGCCCCTAGGAATGCTCTAAACTGACAGCCAGGGTTTCCTTCCAGGACAAAATAACTCAGTTCCACACTGAAAATAAACTACTTGTAGCAGAGTAAAAATAAAGCAGGACAGGGACAAAAGAGTTGAAGACCAGCTCAGATAGATGCAAGGAAGGGAACACAGCCAGTAAATCTCAGAAAGCAGCTGCCATATATTTTAAAACCACCTGAAAACAAAGAAGTTATAAAAGCAAATTAGACAAGCTATCTGAACCAAGTCTCCTTCTCAAACTAAATTCACATAAAATGAGCAAAAGACAAGTATCAAGGTCAAATCCCATCCACAGTTACTATATTAAAAAGAATAAGCAGAATGACTTTTTTCTAGAAAACATAAGCATACCAGAAAAAAGTACTCTAAATATCTGAGCTATTATATACAATTTCAAAACAAGATTAGTAACATTGAGAAATGATAAGATATAAGATCAAGAAAATGATACAAGATATAAAAGAGTAACATGAAAAAAAAATTTAAGGCCAAATGCAGTGGCTCACACCTGTAATCCCAGCACTTTAGAAGGCCAAAGCAGAAAGATCACTTGAGCCCAGCAGTTTGAGCTATAGTAAGCTATGACTGTGCCATCAAACTCCAGCCTGGGAAGAGACCAAGACCCTGTATCTAAAAAAAGAAAATAAGTGACAGATATAAGAGAATTTTTAAAATAAGAAAAAGGTTTCATATTTATATAGTATATATTTATAGGCAAATAATCTATTTTACATACAAAATATATTTTATATGTAAAATAAAATATGTAATTATATTATTTATATAATTAGTATATATTATATAAAATACGTAATATAAAATATATTTTATATGTAAAATGCCCATCAATGATAGACTGAATAAAGAAAATGTGATACATATGTGCCATAGAATACTATGCAGCCATAAAAAGGAATGAGTTCATGTGCTTTGCAGGAACATGGATGGGGCTGGAAGCCATTATTTTCAGCAAACTAACACAGGAACAGAAAACCAAATACCACATATACTCACTTATAAGTGGGAGCTGAATGATGAGAACACATGGACACAGGGAGGGGAACAACACAAATTGGGGCCTGTCGGGGACAGGAGGAGGAAGAGCATCAGGATAAATAGTTAATGCATGTTAGGCTTAATACCTAGGTGACAGGTTGATAGGTACAGCAAACCACCATAGCACACATTTACCTATGTAACAACCCATACATCCTGCACATGTATCCCAGAATTTAAAATAAAGTACAATAAAATTTAAAATAAATAAATAAAAGAAAAAGGCTTTATCTATCTAAATATATTTTAATATATTCAAGTACCACAAGAGTAAACAGACACAATAAATAATTCCTCAAGAAAAACAGACAGTGAAACGAAAAAAATAATTATTAAATTTAAAAAAACAAACAAAAAGAATTTCAGAGGAAAAAAAATTGGAGATATCAAAGAAGAGCCAACAAATTGATAATAGAAGTGCCTAAAGATAAAAACCAAAGCAAAGGAACAGATTACCATAGTAAAATGACTGGACTCTAATTTTTAAAAAAGGAAAACAATGTGCTGGCATCTAGGCAAAAAGAGCAAACGACTTACAAGGAAAAGAAAATCTAGTTATCATCAAACATTTCAACATTTTATTCCACCAGAATATAGAGTACATTTACAACTTTTTTATAAATCTAAAACCATCCTAAAATAAAAATGTGTTTAAATTTTTCTTTAATTTGTTTTGAATTTGAATTTAGAACATCACAGGAAATCAAGCTGTTTTATCTTTAAATAAATGTGTATGTGGGTATATGTGTGTGTGTGCATTTTTCTACCTCTGCCTACTGTAAAGACATAAATAATGACCCAATGGCCAATCTAGCCCCAAGATTGTGGCCTTGAAGTATCACCTCCAATTTAAAAAAATGAGGACTTCTTGGAGAAATGGTCTGTTTTTGTTCTGTGGCAGGAAATATACACAATAAGCCTTAAAAGGCCTTGTCATGCCAAATACCTTGTCATGCCAAATACCTTGTCATGCCAAATACCTTGTCATGCCAGACAGCAAGGAAGCTATCAAAGACTATGAGTTTCATGTCAAAGGACTCAGGAACCAACTTTGGCCAAATATGGGCATTTTGAACTTCAATAAGGATAAACATTATAATGGACTGAAATCAATCAAATATGGTTCATAATTATATTAAGAAAAAAAATCATCTTCAGAGAGCCTATTGACTTTCTTATATGAACTATATTACTAAGTATCTTAATAGCAGATGGAGGAGGAGGTCTTTTTATATAAAATTATTCCAGTAAATAAGTGAAAATGACATAAAAGAATATCACCATCTTACAACTCTCCAATGAATTACTGGATCTAGACATTGAACATCAATGACTGGTAATATAAGAGAAAAAAGTGAAAAACAGACATTTTGAGCGTTCTAATGAAAAAACACACACCAATAACAATCCAGTTAAAGGGATCAAATATAGGTTTGATCAAACCTCTGGATACAGCTGCCAGTTTGTAGGAAATATACAAGATGGAGAAACATTGAATTTCACCGCAAGAATGCAATCGGCAAAACCATGACTATGAAAATCTCCATATGTCAAATGGAGCAGGTTTTTCAAAAGATAAACTGTCAGAAGAATAAAGAGATGGAGGGGAATCTGCAGTTTAAAAGAGATTTAAAAGACATTTAGATTTCTTTAAGGAGCAAAATTAAACTTTAGTGTCTAGGATGTACAACTGGAGTGATAAAACTGTAAAGACATGCAAGGAAGTGGTTACCATAAAAGTCAAGATGATGGTTACTTTTGGAGGGATGGAGGAGGTCATCACTGGGACAGGCCCCATGAAAGGGCTTCCAGAGAAGCTGGCAGAATTCTGTTTTTTTACTTAGGTGGAGGTAGGTTAGAATGATGTTTGCCTTATAACAATCCTCTAAGCTATCATTTCTTTTGTGTTACATTTTCTATATTTGTGTTTTGTTTATCATAAAACAATTGAAATTGAGCAAAGAAATGTTTTGCCATTAAAAATTATTTCAATCTTCAATTAATAAGGATGCTTGAAGAAAATATTAAAGGGCAGAAAAATGCCCACTATAATCAAAGAAATAATTGAAGAAATTTTTTCTTAATCTGAAGACACACTCAGTGAAGCTATGGAAAGGATATGTAGGCTGCTATACAGAAGTAAGACTTACAGAAAGCAGTTTCTAGAAGGACTTTTGACTAAGAAGGCTGAGAGCTTAAGCCACTGCCAAGGAGTTGCTCAGGGCAACTTCAGCTTAAGCCAGGAGAGGCACTGTTTCCCGATAAAGAGGAGGTGATTGCCTGGTGTAGTCCAAGTCACCCTGTGAGTCAGGGGAACACAAGTTCCTGTTTCAGCCCTGCACTGCCTCCCTGTGACCTTGGGTGAGTCACCTGATCTCGGTCTGTCTTCAACAGAATGGGGAGTAGGATGAAATGCTCTCTAGAGTCTCTTCCAGCTCTATCTTTGTATACTTTTATGATTCTAAAGCAGGGTCTCTCACAGTGTGATCTACCAGCTACCTGTGTTAGAATCATGGCCTGACAAACAAGCCAGATTCCTTGGCCTCATCCAGACCTACTAAGTCAGACTCTCTAGGTATGGAGCCCTGAAATCTGATTTTTGTTCAAGGACCCCATTTCTTTCTTGTAACCCTAGTTTAAGGGCCACTGTTCTAAGGTATTGTTTAGGTAGAAGGAGGGGGATGATGGGGTTCAGGACATGCCACCCCAAGATATGGCATCTTGGCAGTTGAGAAAACAGCAGTGGCAGGAAGGTCTCTCTGGCCTTCTCCTACCCTTCTCCCCTGATGCAGGCCATAAAAGAATTATCTGATCTTCTAAAAGCAGGTTATAAAAACCTCATTCCAGAGACATCTTCCCTATACCTGGAGGAAAGAAACAACACACAGAGACACAGAGAAGCATCTGAACAAACAGGCCTTGCTAAGTTTCCCCATTTATTACCAGTAAATCACACCCTTCTGTCCTCCAACATACTTCTGCACAACTGTTCATAAAAATACAGTTTCCTCTGTTTTTTTGGGTCTTCATTTCTGAAGGCTCCAGTGTCACATGAAACTCATATTACATAAATGTGTATGCTTTTCTTTTGTTATTCTGCCTTTTGTTATAAGGGTTTCAGCCATGAACCTACTCATGGATGAGGAAGGAAATCTCTTCTTACCTACAGAGAAAAGATCTCACATCTCTTCAACTCCCCTTTATGTCAAGCACCATAGGCATTTGATTATATAGTTTAGATTATTAGATTATATAATATCTCATTTAATCTTTAGAGCTACCTAGAGAAGAAGGTGGTGTGCCTGTCCTTAACCGTTGAGGAGAGGGCAGCTCAGAGGGTTATGGTCACAAAGCCAGTAGAAGTGATGAAGGGCTGCTTCTCAAAAAACTAAGAAGGGATGGAGGGAACTAAATTCACTGAGAAAATGTCTCAGGATTAGAAAGATCCTAGTTGGATGACCCTGTTCTGCTCTCAGCACAGATATATTCTGAAAAAAAAAAAAAAAAGAAAAGTAAGACCTTTCCTTTGTTGAGTTGGAAACCATTTGAAGCTTCTGGTGCAGGGAAATAAATAGTCCAGAACAATATTAAAGCTAAGTAGCCCCAAGATGGACAATAAGACATCAAGGAATAGCTGTGACTCCTGAAGGTGAAGGAGGAATTTATGACACAGCAACAAAGTGACACATTGATTTCTTTAAAAGTTGCTATAAAATATTATATTTAAGTATAGGGAGTACTTAATAGACCTCGAATGTCTTAATAAAGAAGAATGTTTATAAATAAGGACCAAAGATGTCATGACTGGAAGCAGATCTCAAAGCAGACCATGCCTTATAGTACAGATCATGTGTTTGAAGCCCCGTGGTCTGGGTCCAGCATATCTAATACATGGGAAGAGAAGATGTTAATCTTCTTAAAGGTAGAATCTGCAAATAAAATGAGTGAAATTCTCAGCCAATGGCACAACTATGTGGGAGAGGAGCAGAAATTCCTAATATCTGTTAGAATTTTCTAAAGTAAATCAAAGGACTGGAAGTGGCTGCAGTATAGGTAGTGCTCTGCTCACTCAGCCGGGAGAATAGAGCTCAGACAGCCTCTGGCTGCCAAAGTCAGGGTGTGGGAAGTGGTTTAGTCAGACAGCACAGCCACTAAGATCACAGAAGCGTTTGCAGCCTACCAGCCACAGCCACTGAGCTAGCACTACCAGGGAGGCATGTCTGCCCTCAGGGAGTTTATCAAGCCAGTGGGAGGCTAGTCACACACAAAGAAAAGATGACTAACAAGAAGAGATGGTGGAATGAGAACTACAGAGCAAGATGTACAGGAAGTGCTATAGAAGTACAGAGGAATGAGACACTTGAAAGGCCTAGGCTTCCAGGGAAGGGAGTTTCTAAGGAGAAGAAAGACTTCTAAGCCAGACTCCAAATGGGAGGAAGGTGAGCAGAGGCACAGAGTGAGCACACCACATGGCACAGTGGGAGCATGGAGAGTCAGCCAGTTTAGTCGGAGGAGAGTGTTCCTACAAGGGATGTAAGGTTGCAAAGAGCCAGACTGGGCATGGAGTATGGGGTTTGAATGACAAGATTAAAGAGCTTACAAGTTTTTTCATAGGCATTAGGAAGCTACTGAAAGATTAGGAATAACACAACCATTGTAAATCCCAGATCCATGTGTCCAGGCTTTATATGGAGTTGCAATAAAAAAATAAAAAAAATTAAAAAAAAACACAAACCAAACAGTCAAAATTAACCAAAAAGAAGAAAAATTCTAGTCTTTTACTTTCATCTCTCTAATGCATAGCTCCCAGCAATTCTTCTTCAATCCATGTTGCTCCCCCTCCTCCTCCAAACACACACTCCATAATCTTTTATTTGCTATATTGCCTAATCACCTCCTTCACTTCTTTTTCTCTTCTCTCTCGCACTTTATTATAAAAATCGACTTGAATTTTCAGGCTTCCCCTTCCACTCTGTGTCACAAAAGTCCTGGAAACTTCAGACAAATGAAAGCACTTTTAATTGTGGTTGGGGGAGGGGGGAAAGGATGGGGTATAGGAAGCAAGAGTTGAGGTATACAGATAACATTCTCCTAACCAAAATGAGGGAAGGGAATATTCTAGTGTAAATATATTTTATCCCATCACTATAAGATGGGGTATGAGGAAAAAGTGGGGTCTTAAGAAAATGTCTACAATTATTGATCTGACCAGAGACGCTGAGTATTCCCCAAAATCTTGACTGTTACGATCCACACACAGAGAATGCTAGATATGTACATGCAAAAACCATGGTCAGGTAGATATGGGAATGACACAGTGTTTTGATGACTGGGAGCCAATGGCAGGATGGACAGGTTCAGTGACAGGAGGGCAAGCATGAGAGAATGGTGACCTGATATTGTGTGTCATCAAGGCTGGCACCGAAGATGGTGAATGATCGGCAACACTAACAAGGAAAGCTAAATTTCTGTGATTTTTCTCAAGGTTTGTGAGTCACCAGTTAGCCATTTCCAAACACTTCAAGCTGCATGTCTAGGTCTTCTGAGAGGAATAAAAATGAGTTTGTTTGTATTCTCATTAAAATTTATTTTATCTTAGGCATAATTTCAGACTTATAGAAAAGTTGCAAGAATAACTATTTTGTAGAATATCCCAGATTTGGCTTTCTCTGGTGTTTCATTGTCATTAGATTCCGATTATGCCCTCCTGGCATCACATAGTGATGCCACTGGGTTCTTCTCAATGTCTCGTATCAGGAGGCAGTGTATTTTTATTTGAAAATATATTAAATGGAGTGTTTGTTCAGAGAATGATTCTGTAGAAATTACGTTTAGATATAAAAAGGAGAACAAACAGCTCCTAAAGGAACCATAGTGAACAATGGAGTTATTGTCCAAGATGACACCAGAACATGGGGCTGTTTTCTTTTCTTTTCTTTTTTCCTGTCTACAAAATGTGTTTATGTGTTTAGTCCTGAGGGCATGTAACCCAGTTAGCTTTTAAAACTTTAAAAATCATGATTATAAGGAACATAATTCTGTATTAGTCTCTCTCTATAATATACCCATAAAATAGAATGCCATGTAGCCATTAAAATGATAATGTCTAATCATATGAATAGATATGAAAAGATGTGCAGAATAAGTTTTAAAAAACCTTGAGATCTTGAGAAAGAGAAGGATCTGGAAAGATACATACCTAGCAGTGGTTATTTCTGGGATGTGATATTATGGGTAAATTTCACTGTCATTTGTCTTTATTTCTTAATAATTAGAATTTTGATAAGTATGATTGCTTATGATCAACAGGAGCAATCAAAATGCTTCCATTTTGAAAAAAGAAATCTGTTATGAGTCTTGGCAGCTGAGCAGCATCTCCTCAGAGGCAACCCTTCTCATACACCCCTTCTTCTTCTCTCTCCTACCAGATGCCCTCACTGTCTACATCTTGACAAGAAAGGGAACTCCCTCCATTTTCCTGCCTTGCACCTCACAGTTTCTCTGCACTACTCTCAACACTGCCTGCTGCCCTCCTCTCAAAGGAAGGAGCTTCCTTCCCCCCTTCCCAGGTGCCTCTGCTCTGGTGTCTCTATTTCCCTCTTACCTCTGATGTTGTACCCTGCAGGAAGGCTCAAGAACCCTTCCCCATCCCCTCCCATCCAGCCAAACTTCCTGGAGAGGTGTCTACCTTGTTGCCTCCATCGCCTCACTAAGCCTTGAGGTTGACTTCCATTCCTTACCCCAGAACACTATGCTCTTAAATCCAGGTCAAATCCAATGTGCTCTTAAATCCAGGTCAAACCCTTTCATTTTCTAGAAGATTCCTCTGCAGGATCTGCTGTCTTCAACAGCCTTCTTGAAACATCTGTCCTGATCTCCAGGATACACTGCAGCCTCAGCCTCTTTCTCTTCTCTGACTTCTCATCCCCAATGAGTTATTCCACCAGACCCCATCCTGGGCCTTCTGCTCTCCTCTTCTACATCCTCTCCCTGGATGATCTCACCTACATCAGTGACTTCTCTGCAAACCTCCAAGGATCTGCTTTCAGCTGTTAGTATCCAGCCTTTTCTATCATACAAGATAGACAATACTGGCATTTCCATTTCTTCAGCCACTGAACTGCTAAGTCCAAGTGATTCTACCCCTGAAACAACTCTTCTTTTTCCAGTTTTATTGAGGTATAATTGATATATTAAGATTTTATGTATTTACAGTCTAGTCCCTCTTCCCCCAGCCCACTGCCATTGCCCTGGTTCAGGCCATCACTTGTTTAGATTGTGACAGAGCCAGCTTCTGGGTCCAATTACTTGCCTTTACAAACTACTTTAAAGCTGTCACTGAAATTCCCTTCCTGAAACATAAGTCTGATCATGTCATTCCTCTGCTCAAAACCAACATGCAGATTTCCCATAGGGTGCTTGTGCCATGGAGATGCTAATAGTAAACAGGGCAGTATTTTTAAAAAGTCAATACCCACAGAAGTTTAACTTCTTTTTTTTTTGAAATGGAGTCTTGCTCTGTTGCCCAGGCTGGAATGCAGTGACGCCATCTAGGCTCACCGCAACCTCCACCTCCCGGGTTCTACGTCAACCTCCCAAGTAGCTGGGATTACAGGCATATGCCACCAGGCCCAGCTAATTTTGGTATTTTTAGTAGAGACAGGTCTCACTATGTTGGCCAAGTTGGTCTCGAACTCCTGAACTCAAATGATCCATCCCACTCAGCCTCCCAAGGTGCTGGGATTACAGGCGCGAGTCACCGCATCCGGCCCAGAAGTTTAACTTTTTAATAAACACTGGGTTAAACAAAGCCCAACAGGTTTCTTTATTGTAGAACTTAACAGAGTCCTTCATATGCTAATGACCCTTTGAATTTCCAAGAAAGAGTGCATTAGTGTATTATTTCTCAAATTTATTTGACTTCAGAATTCTTTCAATTTACGCAGAACATTTGCTCTTTAGGAAAAATCCTGAAGGAGACAGGGTCACAAAATGGAAGGAGCCTGGGTTCCCGACTCACTTTTTGGCACTGAGCCTCCCAGAGAGCAGCCCTAAGAGAAACATCTGTGACGGACTAGTGCATGGGTGAAAAATAAACATTTATTGTGTTCAGCCCCTTAAACATCAGGGTTGTTCGTTATAGCAGTTAGCCTATGCTGTCCAATACAGAATGCATGCAGGTATTTAAGTTATTTGCCAAAGAATAGATTATCTTTTTTGACCTGCAGAGTTTTTGTCACAAACAATAATAGGTCACAAGAATTGTAGCCTTACTAAGGCACTGTGATAAACCTTTGCAAACAGCATCTCCTTTAATCCTCTTGACCACCCAGTAGGATAAGTACAATCATTGTCCCATCTGAGAGATGAAGAAGCTAAAGCTCACAGAGGTTGAGAATTTGAGATGGGAAGCCCAGGATATGCATGTAGGTCACTTGACTTTGGGTTCTTGATCTTAATCACATCAAGGTCCTACCTCCTAGGCCCAGGTTATGAGGTCAGAAAAGCTGGGTTCCAGGTGTGATTTAGTTAGTTACCTAGATTAACCAAACAGCTACACAACTTACTTCCAGTCTTTTTATTTAGACCAGTAGCTCCCAATCAGGGTTGATTTTGCTTCCCCAGGAGACATTTGGCAATATATGGAGATATTTTTGGTTGTCATAACTGGGGAGGTGCTACTGGTGTCTAGTTGGTAGAGGCCAAAGATGCCACCAAAACATCATACAATGCAAAGGGCAGCCCCCAACAACAAAGAACCACCCACCTCAAAATGTCATAGTGCCGAGGTGGAGAAATATTATGTTTTATAGACAGAGCACAAATGTCCAAATAAACCCACACTCTTGTTTGGATTAAGAATCTTACTTTAAAACCCTGCTTTAGGCTTTAATTCTGAAAAGGGCAAGAAAGGCCACGGCCAACAAGTAGCTTTTGGTGCTCAGAGATGTGAGCCTTGGCCATTTTTGGAGGGAATCCAGCCCAAAGAAGACTTTGCCACATATAAACAATTCGGTTTGGCAGGACCTCAGGAACAATATATGGTGACAGAATAGAAATTCCTTTTGAAAGAATGCCAAACCTTTTTGGTTTCCTAGTAACGTAATTTTCCTGAGATTTCTCTCATATTTGAATTTCAGCATCCCTACACCTATATTAAATCAAGGCAACAAAAGACAGTTTTTATAAAAAGACGACATAATAGAATCAGCTTCTTGGAGAGAGAAAGAAACCTAAAGGCCATCCAGTCCTTCTCCTTGCCCACCCCTTCTGGCATGTGGCACCCCTGTTTCAACATCATATGATGCAGGGCAGGGATGTTACCATCATAAGGTTCCCGTTTCATTTCCAAAATGGTCTGTTCGAAACTTTTTTCTTTCAGGGCCAGAAACCTGCTTCTCTGAACTCTCTGTTTTGCTGCCCCTCATTCAGTGCACTCAGGGAGGGTTGGGGAAGAAGGGATGAGGAGATGGGTTTGGGGGTGGGAAAGCGTTCTTCCATGAAAGCTTACTGAGTCCCAGGCGCTGTGCACTTCATTTCTAATCCTCCAGCATCTCCCATAGCAACCTCAGGTAGTGATCGTCCACAGCCTCCCTGCCCCTGAGTGTTGTCTCTTTTCCAGATGAGACATTATGAGATTTCACATGGAAACATCCCTTTCACACCCCACTCATTCCTTCACTCATTTATTCAGCACATAACTACGGGGCACCTATGATGTGCCAGTCTTGTGTCAGAGACTTGGGATACAACATTGGGCTGGGCAAAATGGCTTGTCTGGAAAGCAGGGCTGGCAATACAGTCAGCAAGGGAAGCCCTCAACTTAGGGGCTCTTATTATCTGCAGCAAAAAATTTCCATGCCAGCACCCTATGGGGTAGTGTAGGGCATCAGGAACATATCCCAGAGGGAGTGATGTCTAACTGGACAGGTAAGCAGAGATCCAAACGGTTTCACCAGGTGATGGGGCATGTAAAGTGTTACAGGCAGAGGGAAGAGTTTGTGTAAACACCACAAGGGCACCCAGGGCACTGAAAACAAGTTGGCATGGCTGATCTGAGGGAGGCTGGACCAATGCTGAAGAGATGGGCCCAGACTGGTAGGCCCTGCAGATTGTGTAATGGATTGAGTTTTTAGCTGAAGGGCCAGAAGGACCAATGAAGCTGAGAAACAATAGGATTGGAGTCAACTTACAGAAAGCCATTCCTGGAAGCTGTGTGGAGAATGGATCAGAAGGAGCAGGAAGGCAGGGACTCTGCATGGGAGGCTGTGCAGTCACCCTGCCTCCCTCAAGGGACACAGTGGCATCAGGGACTGAGAAAAGGAACAGTGGTGGTAGAGGGATTAGGGGTCTTTAACCACTTCCCATAATCTCCATCAAAGCACCTTCAAAAGTCACCTCAATAAACAGAAAGTCAAATTCAAAGCAGTGCTTAGTTATGCTCCTGCAGCTAGGAAATGAGCCCCCGGCCCTGCACCCCTCCCACCAGCAGATATTCCTTAAGCACCCCCATGTTGAAAGTTGGTATCCAGCCTGAAGAAATAGAGGTATTTAGGGTAGACATGATTTGGACGTGAAATACACACAGAAAGAGAGAGAGAGAAAGAAGGAAAGATGACTGGTCCCAGGATTGAACAGTGAGTGGATATTGGAGAGGGAGTGGGTGTTTTCTGGTGGGGAGGAAGGATTCACTGGGGCCAGGTGGAGTTAGGTAGCCAAAGGGCAGAGAGGGAAATTTGGAGCCCCGAGAGAATCTGGGTATGAGGAGAAGTCAAAGGACAAAAGGGTGAGCCTGGAAACTGAATGAACTCTCCTGAGATACTCCTGAAATCTTCAGGGATCTCCACAAAACTCACAAAATACTTGCCACAATGTGTGCCCATGGAAACTGGAGTGTGGTTGAGCTCTTATACATCAAGAGGATGTATAAGAAAATGGGGGCCAGGTGCAGTGGCTAACGCCTGTAATCCCAACACTTTGGGGGCCGAGGCAGGTGGAACACGGGGTCAGGAGTTCAAGACCAGCCTGGCCAAAATGGTAAGACCTCCGTCTCTACTAAAGATATTAGCTGGGCATAGTGGTGCACGCCTGTAATCCCAGCAACTCAGGAGACTGAGGTGGGAGAATCTCTTAAACATGGGAGAATCTCTTGAATCTGTGAGGCAGAGGTTGCAGTGAGCCGAGATCATGCCATTGCACTCCAGTCTGGGCAACAGGGCGAGACTCCATCTCAAAAAAAGAGAAAAGAAAAGATATTGTCTTTATTTACTTTTTGTTTTGTTTTTAAAGACATAGCTTAGCAAGAAGAGGCCTTATATTCTGCCTGACAGCACAGGGTTTGGGGTACTTGCCTTGCACCTGCTCTGCACTGCCTCCCCTCCCTGCAAATCCAGCTATTAACTCCTTAAGACTGGAAGGATTTCACTTTTTCCTGTGTCCTCAGCAAGTCTAAGACCATAGCTGACAGGTAATAGTTACTCAATGAGAACCTGCAGATCTGAGGGGAACTGTTGGGGAAGACAGCAGTGTGGTTTTTCCATCAGGAAAACAGGGTCAGGGGACAGCTGCCTTGAGAGGTCACTTGGTCCTCTACTCTGGGTGCCCCATGATGGCAGGGGCCAGGCTGTAACTGGCTTTGTGTTCCCAGCCCTTGCCACCCACCAGGCATTCAATGAAAGTTGGATGTAAGAGGCTAGGCATTAGGGCCAGGAAAAGCAATATTTATATATCAGGGGAAATACTACAAAAGCAGGATGTTTTCTTTTTGGAATCAGGGAACTCCAGGCCAGGGAAGCAGACCCGTTTTGGTTGCTGGAATAGTAGAGCTGTCACTGGTGGAGGATGGTGGGAGAGTTTCCAGGATCTTCATTCCTGGTGGGTGAACAACACAAGCAGGATGCATAGATCAGCTCCTTGATGCCTAGAGCCACAGAGCTGTTCCTGTTAACATTCTCAGTTCAGAACCTCTTCCTGCACACATTCAACAAGAACTCTGGGTAAGACAGGTTTGGGTTTCAACCAAAACTTCAGCACTCACCAGCTATGTGACCTTGGGCAAATTACTTAGCAATTCTGGGCTTCCATTTTCACATCTGTAAAATTGGCCTAAAACTTAGTAGTAGTACCTCACTGAGAAGTGGAATAGATTAAATGAAATCTTGACATATGAAAGGCACAGTTCCCGGCACATAGCAAGCACTCAGTATATTTCCCCAGGGTGGTAGAGGCGTACCCAGGGTGAGCCCTGGCCACACTTGCCTGGTTGAAGGTATTTGTTCTCACAGCTCCTTTGATAATTCTATGCAAACAGGCCCAAGCTCAGAAAAGGGATAGGAGGATAGTTGGGGGTATAAGGAGTGACACAGAAGCTAAGACAGAGTAGGGCTGGGGCTAAGGGGAACCACCTGCAAGATGTCTGCCCCCTCTGCTGGTGTAGGGGAGGTGGGAAGTGGCCAACTGAAGGCTATAGAGGTCATCCCAGGGAGGGCCCTGGAAAGCACCCTGTAGCAGGGTTGATATTTGCTGACTCAAGAAGAGAAGGATGGGGTTATAGCCCCAAGGGAGTCGACAGGCAGTTTCCAGGGCCTCGTCCAGGTAACCAGGGCTCAGGATCGAGCTCCTGAGTGATTCCTCTACCAGGGCTTACTCCAGGCCTTCAAGGCACTTGGACTGGGGAATCAGGAGTAACTCCTCCTGCCACCCAACCATTCTGACTTCCTCGTTACCACCCTTTCCATGCCTCCACCCAACCACCCGGGCCTCCAGCTGTTCCTCAGCCCCACCAAGCCAGCTCCCACTCAGGTACTCTGCCCCTACCGCTCTCTGTCCTGGCATGCTGGTCCCAATAGCTCATCCACTGCTTACAACTCTCTGCCCAACAGTCACCTCAGCCAAGAGAACCTCTCTGTCTGCCAGTATAATATCATACACAACTTTCACCATCCCTTTCACTCTCTAGCCCTCCCCCCACTCCCCATTGTCTCCACATAACTTGCCACCATATGACCCATACACATTACTGGTGAACTTGTTATTCTCTACCTTCTACACTATAATATATGCTCCATGAAGGTAGGGACTTTGTTCACTCCAGTATGCCAAAAGTCTGGCCAAAATACCTGGTCCCTGAGCATGGACCTGCCCAATAACTATTTGCTGACTTAATAATGAGTGAGTGAACTGCCAAACCCCATCTGCTGGCATGTGAAGGATACGAACATCCTGAGCTGGTACAGAACTGGCCAGGACCAAACCAGGACCTTATGAAGGTCACAGGTACTAGTTGCTCGTGGGTTTGGAACTGAGGAGGAGAGAGCTGAATTTACAGAAGGCAGTAGCCTACCTTGACTCCCATCTACCTGCTTGTATCAATCCAGGGAAAATTGTATTAGGAAACTTTTGAACACTGAAAAATTTCTTTTGATTCAGTGGTGCGAACCACGGATGATAGAACTTCAGGCACCATGGCCAGCAGAGAGAAGGTGTCCAGCTGTTTGGCTCACCCAAATCACCCCTTGTGTCACTTCATACCTACTTTTAACTCCAATAGTAACCAAAAGATTGTTTACGCAGACAAGCCATTAGAGAAATTTGAGAATTTAAGTCATAGTTTCAGCAGTATTACCCAAATAAACAGCAGCTTGTGGTTAGGTCTTGGATGGAGTTTTTGCCCACAGGTCAGGGTTTCTCCTTTCTGGTGCTTAAAATCACTGCCTTGCCAAGAAGGCAGCAAGCAGGGTATCATTACAGTGAACAGTTCATGACACAAAATGCAAGAATGTCCAAGCCCCACCCAGAAGCCCTTGGTCATGATGCTTCCCTGATCTGCTCATGACTCCATCCATTGAGAGGAATTATTTTGGTGCTAACAACACATTTCCCAGTTCCCATCCATATGTAGGGAGAAATGGCATGCCTCTGTGTGTCAGTGCCCAGAAACAAGCAGACTCTCAGAGTCGGGAATAACAGAAGCCTCACCCACAGTCTAGCAGACATCTGAGAGGTCTCCAGGGAACCTCATTGAAGAAGCAGTGTTATTTTCCAGAGAGGTCGGAGCATAGTGGTGATAATATGGAAAAGGAGAAAGAAAATGAAACATCCGGTTCTGAAAGCATGAGCTCAGAAAGCAGTGGTTGTATAAGAGGCTGTCCCTTGCAGGAATGTCACTATTCCTTCTTGTGACTGCCTTCCCTGCCAGGGCACTGAATTTCTCCTGGGCCACAACTAGTTACAACGAAACCCCATCCCCAAGAAAGAATCACATCTGCATGGTGTTCACATGAACAGGATCTGATCTATGCCTTCAGCAAAATAACATAACTGCATGTCCATGGAGCTGTTTTATTGGGATTAAATAAAATTGTGTACATAAAGGATCTAGAAAATCTTTGCTTGGGAGTCAGTGTGTGCTCAAAAATATTATTTTTCCTGTCTAAGGATCTCATTACTTTGCTTAGTACACGATATTATGTTACTTGTAGTGATGATTATTTCTTTTAACATTTGGCTTAGACTACCCCTTTTAGCTTCTTGCATTTTTGTCTCAGAGAGTATAAAGTATGTTTAGTTTTTAGTTGTAATAAAGTTATGTGTTGGAACTAGTTCAGTCTAATAATAATCTCAAACATCAGAGTTTGAGGGATATTTGTTCCCTTCATTAATCCACTTACCTCATTTTGTTCCAGAAGTATTTTGAGGGGCCTACAAAAATAAATACAGCAGAATATAAAGAGATAAGATTAATTATTATAAGTTGGTTCCAAAATTGGTCCCAAGAATCAGAGAAGCCAATGCAAAGAGGGAAAACTGAGCAAATGATAAGATTCACAGTGTTTGCAAGACACCAGTTCCTTCAAGAAAGCACAATTTTTCTTGCACTAAGCCCTAAGTGAACTCTATTCCATCTTCAACAGTATCTCTACAGAATAGCTGCCTCTGATCCTGCCTGCTGGTACAAAACAGGGCACCACACCTGAGAGCAGCTGAAGACAAGATCTAAAGAAGGTAGGTTTCTGCTGGACTTGTGTGATTCAGAGGTGGGATCTTCTTGCAAGAAGAATCAGTGAGATGTACACTTGTTCCAATTACTATAGGTGTATAACAAATTACCCCAAAACCTAGTGGCTTCAAATTATTATTTTAGTTTGCTTACAATTTTGAGAAAGAGGAAGGTGGACAGAGCACAACAAGAATAGCTTGCTCTGCTCCATGATGTTTGGTGTTCACATAGGGGTGATGTGAAAGTTGGAATCTGGAAGCATCTTTACTTACACAGCTGATGGCTGGTGCTGGCTGTTGGCTCAGACAGGGGCACTCACACATGGCTTTTCCATAGGGCCAGGGCTGCCTCGCTGCATGGAGGCTGAGAGTATTCAGAATTCTTCTGCCTACTAAGTGCTAAGCGTTCCAAAGATGAATGTCCCAGATACCCAGACAAAAGCTAGATAGTCTTTTCTGGCCTAGCCTCAGAAATTATCCAAAGTCCCTTTCGCTGAATTTGGTTGGTTACAAAGCAAGTTACAAGCCCACTCAGATTAAAGAAAGAGGACAAAGACCCCACTTCTTGGTAAAAGGCATGCCATCACATCATAAAAAAGCATATGGATGAGAGATATGGTTCCCACCATCTTTGGAAAACACAATTTTCTACACATCCTTTATGCAATCACCTATACATACTATATCTTGCAATAAACACTTTGATAAGAATTGAGCAGACCCTTGGTCCTTAAAGGGTATCTTTTTGGTGTCAAACATTAGATGAATATGTCTTGGCTTGGTCTAAATAGGTATACAGCACATTTAAGTCACTGTGACCATAAACTAAATGGCTCAACAGAATCTAGGTCCTCAAATAAATTAATGTGCTCAGGCTTCTACCACAAAATACCATAGACTAGGTAGCATAAACAACAGAAATTAGTTTTCTTACCATTCTGGAGCCTGGAAGTTTAAGATCAGGATGCCAGTACGATTGGTTTCTGGTGAGACTTTACCCTTGGGTAGCAGATGAGCACCTTCTGGCTGTGTACTCAGCTGACCTTTCTTGTGAGCAGAGAGAGAGAGAGAGAGAGAGAGAGTTCTTTTGTCTCTTCTTATAAAGGTATTAATCCCATTATAAGGGCCCCACTCTCATGACTTCATCTAACCCTAATTACCTACCAAAGGCCTGCTGTTCAAATACTATCACATAGGAGCTAGGCCTCTACATGTGCATTTGGAATGGACACAAACATTCAGGCATAACACCATGGTTACAGACATGTCAGCATTCAGTGAAAAAATGGCATCAATTCCTGAATATTTCTAAATATCTGGAGTCTTTAATCAAGTGGACAATTTACCCAAACACATGAATTTTTCACTTTCTTTCAACTTAGTCTTACAGCTAAAATTCAAGCCAGAGACTATGACATAGATATAAATAGATCCAGAGCATCATTATATATAATTTGGAAAGGGTGTCACTGGCATACATCTGTAAGCAGTTCAGGAACACTTTCAAGCTGTGTTTACATGATATAAACATCTGGATGAAAACTGAAAAAAAAATAATCGATTTGGATTGGAAACAAAGCAGAAGTACAAATCTCAGTGTACTGCACTGGCCCTTGGAATACTGAATGCAGAACCAATCCCCTTACCCCAGGAATGAGATAATGGTGCACAAGAAGGAACACTGAAATGGCCAAGATAGAAAGGGGGCTTTTGTGGGAAGGCAGACTTAAAAAACAAAAACAAAAACAAAAACCTAATTCCATTTTGCAAACAGGAGATGAGAAGGGATAACATCAAAGACTGAAAAACATAAAGAATGTGAATATTAAAGCACCAAACTGCTAGAACTGGGAGCTTTGAGGCTTAAAGGCAATGATTTTAATTCAACTAAAAATCCAATAAATCCTGGTCATCAGGGAAAGGGGCATTCAGGAAACTCAAGATTCTAGATAGCCAACAAATCATTTCTTTAAGCATCACAACCTATGTTCACTTTTCAAGTAGAACCTATTCTCAAATATCGAACTTATTCCCATGGCCTCTTAAATAAGAGAATACACATCACTCAGATAACTACACTCCAGCCCTCAGGCATAGTTTCTGTGTAGAGAAACTATGCCACATATCCTTGTGTCCCAGTGGTCCCTGTTAAAGGACCCCAGGACCCCAAAATACTTTAGTTGTTGTGTATATTTTTTCAGAGCTCTCCATTTTCTCTTTCCAACATTTCCTGGCTTTTTGTTCTTGCAGCATGCCTTACCATAAGTTCCCCCAGAAGCCGACCCTGAATTAAGGACTTGAGAGCCAGTTATTTGGGAAGTGGTCCCAGGAAACACGAGGAAGCCCATCCAGGTGCATTCCTGAGAGGCTATTTATTTAACCCCGATGGACAGCTGGGCTTCAGTCCTGCCAGAACTTCTATAAAACTGTGCAGAACTGTCCCACACAAGGGGCAGGAACCTGGATTTCATCCCCAAATCTTGTCCATCGTTCTCTAAGAACCACTCTCCTTAACTCCCAGGCACTATTAAAAGCCTGCAGGTGTTTGCAGTAGGAAGCCGTCAGGTGAGTAAAGAGGTAAAGTGGGTGTGAACAGGGGCACCTGCTCTACCCTGCCCTCCCATTCCCATACCTGATAGAATTTTGGAGTAAAGAAAGAAAACTAGACTATGAGTGAGAGCCTGCAGGACTCTCCTGAGTAAAAGACGCCTTTTCTGATAGCTTAGGGGTCTTCACTTTCTGATTTCTCCCTGGTTCTTGGTTACATATTTTAAAGGTGCTATAATGCAACTGGTAGTTAAAATTCTTTTTTGGTCATTCAAAAAGTCCAATCTAATTAATTTTTGAAGCAAAGTAAGAGTCCACTAAATGGCAGGTTGTGTTAGCTAAACTCCCTAGAGATAAAAACGGACTTGCTAGTATTACCTCAAGTAACGGGAAATGACCAGATCTCAAAAAGAGTCTGTGTGAAGATTAAGGCTACTGTCCCAAGCAGGACACCTGAGTGCAAATGGGGAAACTGTGGCAGAACCCAAGCACACTGGTTTTCACACTCTGTGAGGCAGAGCCAAAGGGGAAACTGCGGGTCAATGGATAGGCAGGGGCCCAAGGCACAAGGGATGCCACGTTACAAACAAGACCCATCCTTTATCTTTTTATTTTTGGAGGGGAAAGGCCTTTTATCTTTGGTCAGGACTGGCTCAGGAACTGGCAGGGAAGGGAGTGTAGGGGTGGGGAGGCATGTGCAAAGTGGCGAGCTGAGGGCACACAGAGCTGGCATCTGAAGAGAGCCAGCACAGGCAGCCCATCTCTTATTTAATGCCCCACATCAAAATTCATGAACAGCCAGAACAAAAATCCAGGTGTCTTCACTCCAACACAGTAGAAATTACTCAACATTGATTCATCCAGAGGCAAAGCTAAGAGGATGTGGGTTCCAGGAACACAAGGGCACACTGGCCAGAATGTCACATGAGGATAATTCAGAGAGAAGGGCCCAAGGCCAGGTCAGAGAGCCAAAACTTCCAACCATAACAGCAAAGCATCCACTGGCAGGAAGGAGACAGCCTTAAGCTGAGGGAAGGAGGGGCCAGGAGTGCACATACCAGGGAAGAGTCTGCAGCAAACAGAGAGCCAGAGGAAAGACATGCAGGAGCAGGGCAGAGAGCAGAAACAGACTGACATGGCGCAGATGCAGGACATGGCTGGGCTATGACAAACCTCTTGCTGTGTGGACTCTGGGTAGTTCTTTGTTTTGGTGTATACTCAGGACTCTCCTGGGAGTGGGGAGCATAGCAGGATAGTAAAGAGGTTGGCTCTATGATGGCTGAGAAAGCTCAAACTCTGGCTTGAGTGTAGCTGGATTTGGGCAAGGCTGGTTAAGGGGAGACAGCCAAGAGAGTGCTATTGCAGCAATCGAGACACTGGAAAGAGCTGGGGGGCAGGAGCCATGGAGATGGAAAGGAAAGGATAAAATCAAGGGACTTGTGGTAGAAATAGCATCAGATGTTGATAGGACTTTGGATGGCAGCATGGAAGCAAGGAAGACAGAAATAAGGGCACTTATTTGGAGACTATGAGACTGGGGAACTGGGAGGCTGTTGGCACCTTTAGTGCAATGGAGATGTAATTGTTGGAAAGATGTGATTGAGCTGAGAATGGTTGCACTGACCTCATACTCCACTATATCAGAAGAGAGCATGTTGGGATGTGATTCCTGGTTTCAGAGGCTCTCCTCTTTCCTGCCAGTAACTCCTCATTCCTCTAAACTCTTGCAGCAATATCACCTATACTAAGAAAGAAGGCACATGTCCCACGTGCTTGTTTCCTGGGACAGAACCCAAATATTTGATCCTTGGACTTACAAAATTCGTCAAGAGAAGTTAAAGTATGAGTTACAAGAATGTGGAGGATGAACCAAGTTCCTGGGTTTTCAACAACTATGTGACTGAGACAAAATACACATTAGAAGAAAGTAACATGGAATTTGGAAGGATAGAAGACAACAGTTAAGGTAACTGGAAATATGGTGTCAATGTGTCTGTTTTAGAGGAGGACCAGTCCACTTGAACGAGGTCACTGTGACTCAAACATTATACTGTAATGATGTTATCCTGAAAGAGCTTCAATAAATCTAACCACTCATGAATGTCTAGATAACACAAATTTGGCAAGATCTAAAAACCAGCTAAGATTGATAGTGACAGCCAAAGGAGAAAGTTGTTGAAACATTGGAAACTCTCATGGGATGATGTCTGTTAATGGTTTGAAATAAAATAAATTTGATATCCTTGGCCATTGAAGGAATTCCCATCTCTGCAATAGTGATTGAGGTGTTAAGATGCCCACAGCCACAGTCAAGAGGCCAGGGAAGTAATGGAGAGAGGCCCAGGTGTCCTACTAAGGGATGATATTAACTTATGCCCTTCCTCAGAGAATGAGCAAAGGCTTTTGGCAACTAAACCTGGAAAATTACTCTCTTAGAAGTGTTGATAGCTTCGTCCAGGCAGATTGCTTTGAACACAGAAGGGAGGGATCAGTTTAAGGACAATGCCAAGGGAAAACTTGGTGGAAAAGAGCATGTTGGCTAGATAGAATGAGAGGAATGGAAAGAAAACCCAGAAAAGAATAAAAGGGAAGGGAAAGGGAGAGAGATGGAAGAAAGGTGGGGGAAGAGGAAGGGAGGATAGGGGAGAGAGTCTTTGATGAGATGAAGAATTGAGGAGGCATTGGTCAAGTCTTGCTTTTGTTAATTCCATTCCAGATGGATATGGGCTACTAGAACACTGGACAGTACAGGATAAAAGGAGATGAAAAATCAGTTCTGGGGAGAGAGATTTGGGAAGTGCGGGTAGAAGCCAAATGAAAACTGAATGTAGTAAAGCAAGCAGCAGGAAGTCACTGCCATCCTGAGCTGGAGTAGAAAGGCCATAAAGGAGCATGGTAATATGATGGGAAATCCCGAAACAGGGACAGAGAATGGGTTCTAGTCTCAGTTTTTCCTCACTCTGGGCAAACCACTCCATCTTTCTAGATTTATTTCTTCATATCTAAAGTGATAGGGTTAGACTAGGTGAACTTAAACATTCCTTCCCCCTTATACAGCCCTCAACTGGACATAGATGTTATCAAATCCGAGACTTACATAAATGGAATCATCCAGATTGGAACATGTATTTAGCTTTTCTAAGTAGAAAATGCTTGGAAGGGAGAAATAAAACGTTCCACTCAATACTTGGCGAGCAATATTTGTTCTGTAAAATAATTAGTGAGTAAGCATTATTGAACTGGATTGTCACATAATCATGAGAGGATTAAAAGAAAAAACAAATTTAAGAGACTCAATTTTCCCTTCCATAGATCAGAAGGATGATTAACATAAACCATGGGAGAATAATTTTAAAGACATGCGCAGGAAGAGAGTCAGCATCAGATGAAAAGCATGCTTGTCTGGGGATCAGGAGCCTTGAGTTCTAGTCCCAGCTCTGCCACTCCCAGGACTTGAACACATCATTTCCTTTCCATGCCTCCATTTCCAAAGGAATCCTAAAAGTCGTGGACTCCAGCCTCCTACAATACCCCTGCCCATGATCATCCAGTTGTGTAATAATTAAAAAACATTTTCTTATTCCTGTACCATCGGTACATATCTGTACCAATGAGGTCTAACTAGGAAAGTATTTTACATATTTTCAAAGGAGACCGTGTAATGCAGGGAACTGGCTATACAGGTTTGAGAAGCCAGAGGATAGTGAGGTAACTTAGACATTTGCAGTAGCAGAAAGTCACTGCCACCCTGGGCTAGAGGACAAAAGGGAGGAGGTGCTGTTACTGAACCCTAGGGGCTGGGGTCACCTCATGAAAGCTGGAACCACAGTGGGTCCATTTGGTGGAAGCCAGAGCCACAGAGGAGACATAGCCATTGTCAAAGGTGCCAAGATTGAGGGATAGAGGATAGGGGAGACTATTCCTGCCCCGATCTGCCCATTTTCTGCCATTGCCTCCCATTGGCTGTATCCAGCTAGAAACCATCTAGTATATAGGCCTGGCAAATGCAGCCTGCAGGGGTCAGCCCCTTTTCCACACAGAGGATGGAAAGGGCAAGGACAGGGAGTCCAGAACTGGCACAAGATCCAAATTCTTCCTTTTTATAAGTTTTATCCCTTAGTCCCACATCAGCCTAGAATCTGAGTCTTTGCACATTTAAGGACATCCATCCAGTCATGCCTTGGTTGTTTTTTGTTTGTTTGTTTGTTTTCCTGAAAACCATACAGACTCTAGTTGCTGCTGAAGCCTCATGGGTCTTGATTCCATCTTCTTCCCAGTGGGAATAATACTGACCTTTTCTATGTCACAGAGCTGTGTAAGGATCTAGGAAAATGGGAAGATACTAGGAAGAGCTCAACAGTCACTTAGGGTACCCACATACAAGCTGTGCAGATGCTTGTAAGAACAGCTCTCATACAGCAGTGGAGTCACATCCTGCAGCCAAAATGAATGCCACAAGTGAGATCAGGCACCATATGTGATCAGGGAGGCTCCCAGTGGGGCTGAACCTAAGATCCTGGTGCTGCTGTTTAAAGAACTTATAAATAACCCCATAGGGTTGGGCTAGGGTACAACAGAGGTTGAGCCCATGGAGTTTTCTTCTCTCTCCCTCTTGCTTTTCTCCCTTTCTCTTTCTCAATTTCCCTCTCCCTCTGGATCAGTGCTTTTGAGTCACTGTAACTGCATTAACCACCCAGGAAGCTACCCTGCCGGCAGCTCAGGAAGCAGAAGCTAAGAATCCAGGAAAACAGCTGAATGCCCAAGTTGCCAGCCTCATCCACCCTCTGCCTCCTACAAGGTGTCTGGACTTGGATGGGGCTGAGCAGAGGACACATTGCCCACAAAGAAAGTGTGGAAAGAAACTTTGCACTCTCTCCTAAACCTATAGAAATCCCTTCTGGGCTCAACTGATGCTGGACAAATCCAAGAATGAACTCAAATAACCCACCCTCTGCCTAGTGGAGATTAGTCCCATGAAAATTCTTGATAACCTTAAAGTCTTGGGATATATACAGCAATTATTTTGTTAGCTGCAATTTTCTGTCTTGTTTCTCTCTCCCAAGGTAAACCAAGGAGGCTGCTGAAAGTTCACAGACATTGAAAAATGATGCGTGCAAAGATTTAGACACGAGGATATTGACTGATGCTATTATAGCAGAAAATTGGAAACAACCTAAATGTTCAGCAATAGAGGATTGTTTAAATACATATGATGTACTCATCCAGTAGAATATTGTACAGCTATTAAAAGTCATGTTATCAAAGGATACAATGATTTTCACAAGATATCATTAGAAGGAAAAAGCAATTTACAAAAGCAGAACACTGTACACACGCACAGAAGGAAACTTTTCAAAACCAATTGCAATCATGGTTAAATCTTAAAATTATGATTAATTTATGTTCCTTTTTGTTTACATGTATTTTCCAATTTTTCTACAGTGATGTGCACTGCTTTTGAAATAAGAGAAGGGAATAATAAAAGCTTATTTTTACAGGCAAGAAAAAAATAGAAAAAGCTCCCTTTTTCAAGGCTGTCTTCTAGCACCTTGTTCTGTTAGACAGATAAAAAACTAGCTGGGACCCTGCTCTCCAGCTTACCTACTGTCCCATGGAGCCTCCCTCAGCTCTGGGCAGAAGCTTCCTTGGGACCAGCGTCTACCTTGAGACAAATTATCAAAAATAGGGCGAACCTCTCACTTTGAAGAACCAAAGGCCACTTCAGCCTAGAGAAAACAGCTGTTCTAGAGCTGGTGGGGTTTCAAAGCAGAGTAGCAGCCCTAGCATGTGAAAAGTATCTCCCTGCCTCCTCCCACTGCTGAAGGTTTGCAGACAGCTCCCTTTCCATCCCACAAGAGGAGACAGGCAGATGAGTCATAGCACTGGCTCAGATTAAAGGAGTATTATTGCGTTAGCAAAAATGGATCTATTTTATTATCTGTTTCTTGACACCTTACAAATATGCTTTACCCATCAGACAGGCAATTTCCTTAAAAAGCCAGTGATTTTGTTCACTGGAGTTAAGAAATGACCAATGAGTGGTAGAAACTCGTATGTCTGAAGAGCTGCCAGGCTGAAAAGATGTAGTGGAAACATTGAGGAAGGTGGTTTATAACCCTCAGACTCTAGATTCAAGTCTGCAAAGTGATGCCATTCTTCTAAAAATATACAGAGGAACTACAGAAACCCTTTCCCCTTTTTTCTTTCTTAAGAGTTTTTTTTTTTTCCTCAAGAAATATTTCCGAGCTGTTTGTAAAGGAGATTCACCACCTCAGATTTCACTGTTTTAGTGGGGGTGATGGTCATAAGATACTATTTTAAGGACTTCCTTCTCTTACACAGATTTTTCCATACTGGGAGGAGAGATAAGGTATGTTCCACTAATGTTCCTCATTAAACTCACACTCGTGCCAGTAGTCATTTCCCTTTGTCTTGCTGTCCCATGACAACAGATTGCACATCATAGGAAATTGGAATGAAGACCTTATTTAGTTTGGATCTCTCTTCTCTATTGTCTAATTGCACATTAAATTTTTCATTCTATGTCTGCCTCCTTTCACAGAAATATACTATGAATGAATATAGGAACAGGTAAATGAATAGGCATTATCTAAGAACTTAAAGACTTTTCAGGATACCTTGACCAGTTCTTTCTCCTCCCCACACCCCAAGCATTTATCTCTAGGTCAAAATGTACTGGATACTTCATGAAGACCTGATAACTGATGAGCATACATGTGTTGTAAATTTGTGCTCTCAGCACATTGTTTACTGTTGATCAAATTCTAATAGCTTCTGTTTCCTTTTTGCTGTTATCCATACATGTCTCTGTGGTCTTTCTGTCTCCCTCACACTGCAACCCAGGCTACCTGTGCATTAAAGCACAAACAAAATCAAAAAAGATTCCATGAAGTACAAGGAAAGAAAGTCTAAGGAAACAGGGAAAGTTTCACATTTCCTGTTATTGAATCTAGGCACAGCCTTTAGAGGAAGATGAATGCCTTTTCAATCCCATATGCTCTGTTCTGTGAAGCTATCATTGTTGTTTTACCTTATGACTGCATAGCTACTATGGCAAACTTTTTAAATGATCCCAGCTATTTGTTTTATGAGAATTATCTTGTATCCAAACTTTGCCATTACTTTTTTCTTTTCACTAAAAAATGCAATTTTAAAATATTTTGTTTTTCTAAATGAGATCCATTCGATCTAAGAATTAGTGTTCTTTCCAGTTATCAAACATTAACTGTGTGCCATGCATTGGGTAATAGCTTTCACATTCATCATTTCATTTATTTACAACCCCATGAAGGAAACCAAGGAAGACTAAGCCATTTGCCCAAGAAAACACATCCAGTGTGGGGCTCTTTTGACCGTTTCATCAATATCCATCCAACTTTTATCACTAGATCCATGAGTTTGGCCATCCTTTGTTTTCTGAAAATACAAAGTAAAGTGGTATTTGTACTCTGTTAAGCCCACACTTCACTAAAGAAGGCAGCCCTCAGGTAGACCAGGAGCCAAAACTCACTTATGGCACTGTACCATAGCAGTCAGGAGCAGATCTGGACATCGGAAAGTCCCAATTTCAAGTCCCAGCTCACCCACTTACTGGACCTGAGACTACAGGGATGTCATCTACTCTCTCTGAGACTGTTTTCCCATCTGTCAAATGGGAATGAAATTAAGTTGAATGTTATGAACTTGCCAACTTTCAACCATTTTCTACTTCCAAAAATTATTTTCAAATGGTTTACCTAAATTCTTCACTGGGTCATTGTACAGATTAGATGAGGACACATACGAAACGTTAAGTAAGTGTCGCTTTTTAGTAGACTTTTTCTTCTTGATTTTCTTTTGCTCTGGCCAATGGTTTGCATTCTCTGGGCAGACTTTACATGCAGAGAACCCGGCTTGAGGCTTTATGAGTATTGGAGCCTATAATAGGGAGACAAAACAATAAGAGCATATAGATAACCAAGAATTAACAAAAAAGGCCTTACTGCTCTGTGCATTCCCCTACTCGTTTGGGCTCTTAATCAGTAAATCGCTTTTTTTTTTTTTTTGAAAGGAGGGTGTTATGGAAGTTTAGCTTCACCACCGCTTACCCCACCTTCCTGCCAACCCCAGGAGAAGATTCAAACAGCCAGAGTTAGCATTACCTGCCTATGTGTTTACTTCGTCGCCAGGTGCCAGGCCCTGCGCTCGGTCCCGCACAAGCCTTGCCTTACTACTTCCCACAACAGTCACCCCCCACCCCCCCGCCGCCCGCCTTCCCTCATTTTCCTAGTGAGGAAACAGACAAACACAGGTCTCATCCAAAGTCTCCGAGCTGTGGAGTTGGACTCGAACCCTGGCAGCACCAGAACTCGAACACTCGGAACCTCTCCTTTCCTGCGCGATTTGAAGCGCTTTTTCACCTATGAATCTTACAAACTTGGCCTCACCCTAGGGAAGGAGGAGCTGGGAGTCGCCGACTAGCACAACTTCGCCGCGCTCTGCATGTCCGTGGGCTCAGGCGCCGGGCAAGAGTAGGGAGGCACGGCGCTGCCCCCGGGGTATTTAACCCCAGCCTGGAGCCTGCCGGGCGCCGGGCGCTCGGGCTCCTCGGCGCTCGCGCCTCCCCTCCCTCCTCCCAGTTCTCTCCCGGCGCGCCCCACCCTCCGCCCCGCGCTCGCCTCGCACGCAGGCACCGGCCGGCGGGCGCGGGGAGCTGGGCACGGGCGGCGCTTGCCTCTACGGAGTCGCCCCCTGGCCGCGGCCGCCGCGCACCGCCCAGCCCTCGCAGCCCGGGCTCCAGACGCCCCTCTGTCCGCAGAGTGCGCCGCGGCTGCCCGAGCGCCCCGCAGACGGGCGGGTGGCCGTGGACGCCCAGCCAGCAGCCCACAGCATGGATTCGGATTCCGGGGAGCAGAGCGAGGGAGAGCCAGTGACAGCCGCAGGTACCTAGGGGCCGCGACGGCCCAGCCGGGTGGGCTGGGGCTGAGGAGAGAGGAGGCTGGGGCAGGAAATCGGGAGGCCGATCCCCAGCAGCCCGACCCCTTCCAGGCCAAGACTGGGTATCACTCCGCACCGTGAGTTTGCTTTGGGGCTTCCCCCAACCCCATTGCACTTGGGCGCGCGGGAGGGAGAGAAGGTGCATTTGGGGGTGGCTCTCCTTGCTGCCAGTCTCCTGCGGCGGGCTCTAGTTGCCCGGGCTGGGTGGGGGTGGGGAAGGGTTCGGGAATCCGCGTCCTGTAGTTTGCTGCAGAGAGGGTTGCAACACATCTGCCTTTTGAAATAACTTTTCCAGTGTGAGCCGGGTCCTCGAACCTGGGGCGCCGGGACTGCGCTGCGGAGCAGGTGACTGGGTCCGAGAACGTGACTGGGGGCTCTGGGCAGAAAAGGCCTCGCCAGGGGATGGGGCAGGGGTCAAACCACAGCTTGTGGCTGCGGTTCCTGAGGCTGCTAGGCGAGCCCGTACAGAGGCGCTAGCCCATGGCTGCCGCGCAGCCGGCAGAGAAGGCCCTGCGGACTGGTTCCCCGAACACCGGCGCGGCGGCGCGCGGGGCCCGGCTTCTCCTTTAAGAGCCCCGCCAGCTTTTCGCAATCAATAGTTATTGAAGCAATAGGTGGATGCTTACTTAGGGAAGAAAAAAAAAAGAATGTCCTCCCCCGCCTCTCCCCGATACTGAGCAACAGGAGGAAGCCACCCACAGCCGTGGGTCGACTTGCCGCCGGGCTCTGCCCACCTCCACCGGTCCGCTCCGCCCCCAACCCACGGGTCTACGCACCTGGGACCGGCTCGCACTCTGCACGTGCCCACGGCTCCCGGCTCTCGTGCAGCTCTGAAGGTTAGCCCTGGGCCTGCAGACCCGTGACCTGCGGGTTGGGACCCCCCTGGACAGACCGCAGCCCTGGGTTAAGCCCCCCTCTTCCCAGTGTCAGACTAGAATCCTGGCGGTGGGGACCAAGTGACAGGAGGCTCCAGTCCAGGCTTGGGTGTAGGAAAAGGTGGTTCGGGAACCAAGCGGGACAGCGCCCTACGTATATTATTACCCTTCATCCTCACAGCCCCTGGCCAGGCAGTTATTTTCATTTTACAGAGATTCCCAGAGAGTAACGGGCTTACCCACGTCTCACAGCCAGGGAGTAGCCAGGGCCCAGTGATGCCCTTCACCCTGCATCAGACTTCAGAGAGGGTGGCTGTGGCCCGCCCCTTTGGGTGTTGGGAAAGGCCGAGGCTGGTGGAAAGGAAATGCCAAGATGCCTGTATTTGAGGATTCCTGTGTATGTGCAAAAGCCACCTGCTTTGCGTAGGTATGTGTGGCTATAATTCATAAACATGAGCCCTTTGCATGCCTGTATGTTTCTGTGACTATAAAGTGAGGAGATTTTGCTTCACAGGTGGCTTGTGGATTTCCTCTCATCATTTAAAAGTTCCAGTAGGTGTTTCGTGTGTATCTATTTCCAGAGCGCAAGCAGGAGGGAGACATTGACACTGACACTAAACCCGTTCAAAATCCCAAGAACAACATTCTCTGCGCTACCCTGCGCAACCCTCCGTCTCTTCTGGTTGAAGTTAAGGGGCTGAAGAAGAAGGGGGAGGAGGATAAGGAGGCTTAGAAAAAGAGGAGGGAGGAGAAGCTGGGGAGGGAGGAGAATCTTCAGAATCCCTGGTACTTGGGTGAAAGGGAAGGAAAAGAATTCTTCCACACCCTGTTATCTTCTCTCTCCAACCTGCCCCAGTGTTTAATATCCCTGTGATATTCACAGTCAGTTTGTGTCAGAAGGCCTCTGCATAGCTGACAGCAAACATCACTAAGGTCAGATGGGCCTCATGAAGAATAGGGCAGCCAGTTCTGGTGAGCTGTCACCATTTGTTTGTGCCTTACTGTTTTCTGCAATCGTTTCTTCTTTCTGAGTGTGCTTGAATCTCACAATTTGAACATGTATTTTAATGTCACAAGCCATTCTGCTAAATGGCATTCAGTCTTACTCATTATATTCCATTTTAAAGTATTATCCTGTATGACAGTGCTCCAAAGTTGGATGTTAATTCACCACCTTGCTAGGGCTGCATCCTGTCAAATGGAAACCGTTGTTGTAGATTCAGATACAGATTAGATGACAGGTATGTTCTTCATAGAGGCTGACCTTTGTCCCCACAAGAAACTTGACATTCATCCATGGACCTGTATCTATGAAAGCTGAAGGGGTATCACTGAGAAGTACAGCAGAGTGAGTGGGACCTCTTGGAATATTTATATGTGTGGTACCTCCCTCATAGGGAGTTGAGACATAAAGGCTGCTTCCTCATCCGTGCCTTTACATTTCCTTAATTTGTGAAAAATCCCTGCCATAAGATGGACCTTATGAGGTTAAAAGTCTGGACTCTGGAATTGGACAGACCTGGGTTTCAGTCTCCACCTCATGGGCAAGTTATTTGACCTCTCCAACCTCAGTTTCCCACTCTGTAAAATGGGGATAACAATAGTACCACAAGGGCTTATGAAGATTCAGTACAATAACACATGATAGGTGTTCCTGGTAATCATTTAGTAAATGGTAATGACTACCAGGAACACCTTTAAGTAATCATTTAGCTGTTATTTTGGTTATTACCTGATTGGATTATTTGTTGTAAGAATACTGCTAAATAATGAACCCCAGTGTTTTAAAATATAAATGCATGTGTAAAACAATTAGTGTTGCTATTGTTATTATCACATTAATATAATTGCCTAAAGAGATTTGTTTTGAATTTTCTCCTTTTCAGTCTCTTGTTTTCTCTGGGGTGTGTGTGTGTGTGTGTTTGAGTGTTTGAGGAGGTATTTTTAGTTTACTTCTTCTCATCTTCATCCATCTTCCAGCACAAGGCATGAAGATGGGGACATTCCAACCTGCTGCTTTCACCAGCCTCTCCTACACCTCTAGGGAAAGTTATAAAAAACAGAGAACCCCTTACTCAATCCACCTGCTAACATGGAGATGAAAGCATTTCTTCTTTCATGGTGCTTCAATGGAAGAAGAGGAGGCAGTCCCCTGCCTTCACACTCTCCTGTCCCATTGGTAAACCTTTTCCCTTCAAGGTGGCAGGAAGCGTAGGAGGTGCTCACCTTCCTCCCTGCCACTTTTGCCCATCATGGTCATCTTTCTCTTCACCTGTTGGCAGAAGAGTAAGGTAATCTTCAAAGACAACTCACTTTTTACTGTACCCCTTTCAAGAGACCCTTCCAAAGTCCCCCCAACTTCCTGCATGCAGAGCAGATGTCTCATAGAGCAACACGCTGCAGTGGACGGTGGGGTGAAGGATAAAGTTTGTCTCCATCTGCATATTCTGTTTTTGATAATGATGCTTCTACGTCATTATGCTGCCCGCACTCTCCTCTGCCTTTCTGTCATTTTATGGATCTTTCTATGATTAAGAAAAAGGCAGGATTTATGGAACACTGGATTCTTTCCAGAGACCCAACTTGGCAGTCTTTCCTTTGGCAGACCCACCATCCATCTCCCAGAAATCCTAGAGCAAGGTGCATTCACTTGGGAGTGATTGAGTCTTTCTTGAGAAGCAACGGGAGTAAACATTAACGACATCAGGTTTTTCCCTTTCTGTCTCGAAAGATCAAGGCAGCCTACTCAGCTGAGGGCAGATGAGCTCCTTCCTCCCACAACTAGATGGTCCAGGGCAATCAAGCTGATGGTGTCCTTGTGTCTGGGTCGGTGCTGCAGAAAAGCATTTCCATGTGATGGAGTCAGAATATGGTAGGGGAACCACAAGAGAAAAACAGAACTGGGAAAACACCAGGCCCCTAATTCTGCCCTTCCTGTCTCTCTCCTCTCCTACGGCTCAGCTTGGTCCATGTGAACAAAGTGAAGGAATGGGTAGGATTCAATAGGATCCTATTGAGGAAGTGGCAGGTGAAGAGGAAAGACATTCCAGGAGTCATACAGCTTGAGAAAAGGCACAAACAGGAAGTCAGCTAGAATAGAGGACACCTACTGGGGAGTCCTGGGAGATACAGGTAGGGGCATGTAGGGAGGAACAATTTTAAGTTGGTCTTGGCAGGGCCTGGGGAGTCCCCATGATTCTTGAGCAGAGATATGACCAAATGAAAGCTGAGTTTTCAGAATATACATCTGGCAGAGATGGAGAGATGCACGGTTTGCCTGGACTTAGCACCTCAAATCCCAGGGTGTGGCTACAGCATCAGAGAAGGTGGTGGCACTAAGGAGAGACAGAAGAGGGAGGGTGCAAATGGTATTTCAGAGAAATCAACAACAGAAGTTGGTGACAGATTGTACAAAAGCAGTGAAAGGAGAGGGAGAGTTGAAGGAGACAGTGGCATGTTGTGTTGGGTAATGTTCTCTGGAGGCAGAGAAATGCAGGAGACAGGCTTCCCGACCCCACAGATGCTCCCTCTTCAGGCACTTAGCAGTGGTGTTTGGAGTAGAGGTTCTTTTCCCCTTTAGACGGTAAGTTCTGCAGGTGCATTGGTTTTGAGGCACCGTGAGGTTTGAGGGTTTACTGATTCTCATTACTAGGTTCCTTGCAGAGGCTCTTTAGTAATCTTTGTCTACTGATGGGTTGAAGATAAATAGGCTGGTCTGCTGAGGGCAAGGACAACCTGGGAATGATGTGCCATTTGGCTATTAGTCATATTACCATTTCTTATTCCTGTTTGTTGAAATTTGCACAGATGTCTGCCTCGTGCACAGAGTAAGCTGTAGCTGCTTTGGGAGTCGGGACCTTGTCTTGTGCTTCCTCATGTTCCTGAGATTTTATGGACATAGTAAGTGAATGAGCATCTTGAGGAACGTCCTGAGAACTTTGTCCCAAAAGGCCAGACCAGCAGCCAGAAACCTGTCCCATAAAGTAGAACTGCCAAGGCTTTCCTTCAGTGTTTTGTTCTGTTCAGTGTTTTAAGATTTCTTGTACTGTCTGGGACTCTGTGTTAGGAATTATGGGAAATGCAAAGAGATATAAGGATACAGTTCACTCTGTCCTCCAGGGCTTGACATTGGACAGGGAGACAGGGTATGTTACTGATGACCACAGCCTAAGGCAGTACATGAAGACTCCTCACCTCCCTTGCCTCGCATCACATCCCCAGCCACATCTCCCTTGACACCAGCCCTTTCTATTGCACACTTTCTGTTTATTCCTCTGGTGGACTGTTAGTGAGCTTCCTAAGGGAAAGGACTGGGTCTTTTTAATCTGTGTCAGCCCATGCCACCCATGCCACTATGCTTCTCCCCTAAGCATAGTGGCAAGTTGCAGGCTGGGTGGGTGGATGGTGGTGTGGGTTGATTTGATAGGAAACAGATGGAAGTCAGTAGCATGCACAACATTTATTTGGAACTTCTCTTGGAATTAATACCTGTATGAGGCAAGGGAAGAAAAGGGGAAGGGAAGGGAGTGGGACTGGGCAGAGAAGCTGAACTACTGCACAGACCCAACAGCTTCAGCTGAGCCCACAGCAGCTCTGGAGCTAGAATGGCTCATCAGAACAATTCTGAGTTGGGGATGAGAGGCCAGGCCTTTATATCTTTGCACCCCAAAATGAGCAGCCATTAAAGGCAAGCCATCACAAGGAACAAAGTATGACGTTGGGTGAGGCTGTTCTCTCCAGCTGAGGGCTTCTGCAGGTAGCACTCCCAGTCGCTTTTGGAGGAAGTTCTTCAGTCCTGAAGGGGAGTCCATGTAGCACATGGAAGTGGTCATCAGTGATCTTTAGGGCTGTTTACTAGGGATGGCAGTCCTGTCTACCAGCAGAGGTCAGGGGATAGTTGTGGAACTGCAAACTTTGTCTAGACTTCTTTGGACAGTTTTGGTTGCCAGGTGGAAGTGGCCATTCTAGACCTCATAGCTCTGAATCCAACTGTTCAATCCACACAGTCCAGTAAATGCCAGCAGATCAGCTGTTTTGTATTCAGAGTGGTGCTGATAGTATAAAGAAATGCACTTAGATGTGGTCCTGCCTTCCAGGGGTCTGTAGCCATGTTGGGGAGAGAAAACCCACCCCAAACTGGATCTGTAAAACTGGGCAGCACTGGCAGTAAGTAGTGCAGTTTTTGGAGCACGGAGCAATGTGATTTGGAGTTCTAGTGGAAGGGCTTCTTGAGGTAAAGATTGAATTTTTATGAATATATACATGGAAAGCTCTATTTTCTATGTTATTTTTCTCTTTAAAAATACAGCACTTGCCTTTTTATTTGTCAACAAAGCTAAATTATGGTCACACTTCCCATTAGCACGGTTCCCTAACTGGTTTATTTCCCTCCGGCATTACCCTCGGCTCCCATTCGAATTCACATGTAAATCTCTATAAAGACACTACATAAATAACTTTGTTTTGTTTTCCAGTCACTTGGCTTCCAACTCTTTATGTAAAATGCCTGTGTAGGTGGATGTTTGGGCTGTATTCTATACAAATATAGAAATAAAAGGATAGAGAAGAGGAATTTAAAAGATAAGTTTCCTCTAAAAATCCAATCCAAAAAATCATATAAGGAGAGCAAATAAGTTCCCCCTTCCCATACATATATGTTAAGGTGTGCTAGAAAATTTTTATTTTATTACATATCAGAAATGCTCTTTTTGGGCAACGGCCTGGAACAAATTCTGAGTCTGCTTTAGAACAATCTTCACGTTCATATTGGGTTTCCTAAAGATCACTGCCTGGGAACAAATTTGAGCCTGTTCATGGAAAATCTACCAGTGTGCAGGCTATAAAAATGGAAGACTTGGCAGCACAGAAAGTGCTAGACACACCCTAATAGAAACCAATATTTTGTAACTCAGTTCTCCGGGAAAAAAAGGAGACGCTTGGGGTGTTCAATATTGCTTTAAACTGCTGAAAAACCACAGGGACAGCCACTGGCTTCTAGGTTGTGTTTCAGAAGTAAAATATACTTTCTGGGAAAATATTCTGGCCATGACAAGAAGCATGTCAGCCATACGTAGCTTCATGGAGACTCCAGTTTATATTTTTGTAGTAGAAGCATCCAGTTTCACATGAGGGAGGAGATTCTGGAAGGAGCTGTTGCTAGTGAGCACACACATCCCACGCTCCTGATTTGGAGCCTGTGGGTTATGCTGGGAAGGTGGGCAAATACGGAGTCAAATACAGGAGGGAGGTGAGGGGGGCCATCTGCCCAGCAGACCTCTGTGGCAGCTCTTTCCTGTCACAATTGAGTCCTGGCTCCTTGGTTTCCTTAGGATAAGACTGAGAATGTGAGGATGAGAAGACTGGGATTGGGAGTTACCGGGTAAGAGAAACCAGGGGTTTAAGAAGTTGTAGACCAGATTACAGTGGATCGTGCCTGTAGTCCCAGCACGTTGGGAGGCTGAGCTGGGTGGATCACCTGACATCAGAAGTTCAAGACCATCCTGGCCAACATGGAAAAACCCTATCTCTACTACAAATACAAAAATTACCCGGGCGTGGTGGTGCATGTCTGTAATCCTAGCTACGCAGGAGGCTGAGGCACGAGAATTGCTTGAACCTGGGAGGCAGAGGTTGTAGTGAGCCGAGATCACACCACTGCACTCCAGCCTGGATGAAAGAGAGACTCTGACTCCAAAAAAAAAAAAAAAAACGAAGTTGTGCTAAAATAAGATGAGAAATAAGATGGCATGATCCTTGCCAGCCCAAGGTCAACCCCAGAGGGCTGGTACTGAACATGAAAGTATAATAATGTTTTACTTTTTTATTTCTCCTATATTAAGCATTTACAATGTATTGGAGACTGAGTTAATTGTTTATATGGTAGTTAATCCTTATACTAGCCTTCTGGGCTATGTACTAGAATAGCCCCAATTGATAGAACAGAAAACCAAAACACAGAGAGGTTACGTAACTTGGTCAGGATTGCACAGCTTATCAGTAGAAATGAAGCCAGTCTAACTCCAGAGACTCTTCTCTTGCACCAGGTAGACCATGTAATTAGAATCATGGATGCCACCAGGCTGCTTTGCATCCCCCACGGAGCTCCCACGGTGCCCAGAACCCTGACCCTTAGACTCCCTCACCCTTAGGTGGTCATTCTGCCTCCACAAAAGCCTGTTGTAAGCTGCACACACTCCCTGCATTAGCCCAATAATAACATAGGCAAGGACTGGCTGACACCAGCTCCAGATCAGGGGATGGTAAAGGGCGATTTAGGAGGGAAGTTAGGAGAATCAGCACAAAGCCACTGCTAGGGAGAAAGCCCTAGAAGGACACTGCAGCTGTAGGCTTCTTCTGGATCACACGGGCATGGTGAGAAAGGAGAGAAGAAGGTTTGAAAAGCAGAGTTAAGAGAGATACCAAAAACAAGTACACCCTTTTTCAGAGTGTGCTTAAGCTGGGTTCTAAGCCCTTTTTTCACCCCAGCATTTAGAATCATTTCCGATATACAATCCCCAGGACATGGTGACCAGCAGGACTTGAGGAGAAAAAAACTCAAAAGGCAAGAGTGCAGCAGAGTGAAAAGAACTTGACATTCAGAGCTGGATGACTCAGGTTTGGGTTTCCAGTGTTGTCGCTTAGTTATTGCTTGTCAGTAACATTATTTTCTGACCAAAGAAGTGCAAGCTCATGGTAGACTATGTGAAAACAGTACAAAGAAGAAAATTAGATTGAGCCCTAAGAAAAGATTGCACTCTTCCAAGAAGGCGGTCCAAAAGCAACTCTAAAAAGATGTGAGAGCTTTATTTATGGAGGGAGGAGGGTTTAAAAAGAACAGGAGTCCCATTTCTGAAATGTTGACCTGGGATGCTAAAAACATTTTGTTCCACTGCCAGGCAGTGTTAGAACCAGAACTGGAGGCCAGACCCCCTGGCTTCTCTGTGTTTTCCCCAAAACATAGGTAATTTAAAGGAAAAAAAAGGATCAGAACTATTAAAAGGAGATAATAAAAGGACTTTTGCTCTTTTTCCTTCTGACACCTTTCTACTGTGTTCTTGCCACTCCCTCCCATCACTTGTGTTTCCTTTCTTAGGTTTCTCCATCCTGGGCCCATTTGCCCACAGGTCAGATAAGCACAGGCCCACATCAGCACGTTGCCCAGGGGCCTCCTTCTCTTGGGTCAGGCCCACTCATCTTTCTCAGTCAGAAGAGCCCTCCACAAAGCCCTCAGAAGATTAGTACATTTTTTTAAAATACTTGAGAAGCATTTGTTAGGTTTTACAGATGCCCAGTGACAATTTACTTGGAGCTTGAATAGCTCCCATCTTCAAGAAAAGGTTTATTGGCCACTAGTTCTCCAATTACGCTTTATCCTTCTTTAGATTGATTTTTTTTATTATTGTAAAGAAACTGGATGTTTGTTCATCCATGTTAGGTCTCTCTACCTTTAGGATTTAACTTCATAATTCTCTGAGTCAAACAAGGCAGACAGAGCTAAATTTATACAGGGTCAGCTTTTAGAGAGCCCATAGCAGTATCTGGTAGGCGTCAAACCTGAATTTTTGTGACTGTATTTTTCTTTCTAACTTCTCTGTGTATAATCGTGGTTTCCCTGTACTCTTCCTTAACTGCTACTCCTGCATCCCCTAAGATACAGCTCTTGCCTTGCTTTTTTTCTGACAAAACACTTTATTTTAGAAAAGACCATCCATTCTTATAACAAGCTATAAGCTGTGGGAAAGCTAAAGGTTCCCAAAGTTGTACTCCAGCCCAGTCTTCTCTCCTGAGCAAGAATCCTGTCTTCCAAAGGCCCCAGACCCCTCCTCTACACTGTTTAGGAGACATCCAGGCCATCACCTTTCTCTCACTTTTTCCCAACTCTGCTGGTGGGCTTCACAGCCACCAAGTCACTTAAAAGACTGTGAAGTCATAGAACAATGAAAACTCCTCCACACATGTTCTCATATCAAAACCATGATATGGATAAAGTAGGTATTATCATTCCCAGTTTACAGATGAAGAAACAGATGCAGAGAGATTAAATTATCCCCATCACAAAGTAAATGGCAGATTTTTGCTATTTAAAACTGCCTGGGGTGGGGGCAGAAACAAGCCTAAATAAACAACTTCAATATTCAGTCAAATATTTATGGAATTATTAAATACATAATGACATTTCCACACAGTGGGATATTATTCAGGTGTTAAGGAAAGTTAATTTGAAGAACATTTGATGTTAGACGGAAATGTTCACATTATAACATTGTCAAAGAAGGCTCAGTAATCTGTGATCCCTGTTTTGCTATATGTACATATATACATAAATGTGCATACACACACGCACACACCCCCCATACATATACCCCTTTGTATATGGAGAAGGGGAGAAATTTCCCCTCGCATTCACACACATAAACACTTGAGATTTTTTGTTAATGCTCAGACAAAATAAACCACTCTGTGCTGAGTGTATAGGTAATTTTAAATGTCGTCTTTGTACTCTTCCAAATTTGTCTTCAGTGAGTACATGCAGCTTTCAGCTGGTAATTCACTTTTATAAGCAACAGCCAAGTGAGCTACCGTGCCTGTTCCCCAGCTCATCCTCCCACAAGGTTGTCCAAGGCCCCTCCATCCTCTCCCTTGAAACTTACGCTTCTATCAATTCCCTGTGTTTCTCTTCCCCCTAGAGCATTCCTCTGTGACCCCCCTCACCAGCTTCTCCCAGTCCCCTACCTGGGGTGATCCAACCTTCTGCTCTGCTCACCCCCTGTCCCAGCCTCAGCCCCTACTTTCTCTGGTGCCCCCCACCCTCATCACCACCTCCTGCTCTGAGCCCATCTGGCTTGCCTTTGTGGGCCTCTGTTCCATGAACAGAAGGTCAGAGTAGTTAATGAGCTTATAAATATGAGGCCTACAGACTGGCCAACGGCTCTGCAGCCTCCCAGTCTAAGCAAACCCGTGGGTGAGCTTGTGGACTTAGCCATCTTGGCTGCCATGCAACATTGCTGCTGCTCGCTGGCCGGCACAGGGGCAACCTGGCAGCTCTAACCCATGTGCCCTCTCTGACCCTTCCTCTGTCCTTGACCTCCATCCCAGATTTGAATGATGTTCGCTTCCCACATTTTCATTTACCTATACTAATTCTGTGTTTTTATTACTTTTTAAATTAGAGGGGAAAATAAGGACATTTAAAAGTCTGTTATAACAGGATTGTTAGCTTTTAGGAGGTATTGGTCTGCCACCACCACCATTAGTCTGTTGTTCCAAAAAAAATTATTATTGAGGAGTGGTGTGATATTAAATATAATGTGAATCTATTTCTGAAGGAATTAGATTGAAATTTAATTGAGGATTCCTTGTGCATCTTGGAGCTAAAAATAAGAGATCATATGTTGGCCTCAGAATTCCTTACTGCCCTCTAGTTTCAAGCAGAGGGAGCCCATTCAGGAAGCCTCTAGAAAAGGAAATGCTCACCATTTAGATTCACATTTAACAAGTTTTTAACCCAGTTTTAAATTAGCCCCAAATCACCCTTAATAATTGGTATTCCCCATCAGCCAGGATTTTGTCTATCTTTATTTACTTTCTTGGTTTATATTATGAAAAATGATTTATCCTTACTCCTTTTCAGGTATAAAATTATACAGTCAGGTGTCACGTAATGATATTTTGGATGTGACAGTGGTCCCTAAGCTTACAGTGGAGCTGAAAATTCCTTGTACTTGATGATGTCTTGACGATGCTGACCCTTTGTAGGCAGAGGCTAATGTGTGTGTTTTTCTTAGTTTTTAACAAAAAAGTTTAAAGAGTTAAAAAAATTAATAGAAAAAAGCTTATAGAATAGAGACATAAAGGAAAAAATAATGTTTGTACAGCTATACAATATGCTTGTGTTTTAAGCTAAGTGTTATTACAAAAGTCAAAAAAATTTTGAAAACTTAAAGTTTATAAAGTAAAAAAGTTTCAGTAAGCTAAGGGTAATTTATCATTGAAGAAACAAAAGTGTTTTTTATAAGATTAATGTAGTCTAGAGATACAATGTTGATAAAGTCTACAGTAGTGTACAGTCATGTCCTGGGCCTCCACATTTACTCTCCACTCACTCACTGACTCACCTGAACAACTTCCAGTCCTGCAAGCTCTATTCATGGTAAGTGCCTTAGACAAGTGGGCCATTTTTTATCTTTTATACTGCATTTTTACTGTACCTTATACATGTTTAGATATTCAAATACCATTGTGTTACAGGTGCCTACAGTATTCAGTACAGTAACATGTGGTACAGGTTTGTAGCCTAGGAGCAAAAGGCTGTACCATATAGCCTAGGCGTGTAGTGGACTTGACCATCTAGGTTTGTATAAGTACACTGTATGATGTTCACACATGGCAAAATCTCCTAACAATGCATTTCTGAGAACATAGCCCCATCAAGTCACTCATGACTCTATATTGACTGTGCTTTTTCACCGTTCCAGAAAACTCCCCTCATTTAAAAAAAAAAAAAAGTCACTCTTTCTCAGTTTTCAAGTTGAAATCAGGAAAGTTCCTTTACTTAGTGCCTTTATGAAGGAGCCATCTTTTCTTATTATTTGCAAGTGAGTGACTATGACCACTGTGATCTTAAAATGAGAGATTAGGAAATATGAGAGGGAAAATGATTGAGATAGGAGTAAATTCTTGGACAAAGAGAGCATTGTGCCCAGAATGATGGATAGCTCATCCTGAGACCAGCAAGCGCGGTAAGCACAAGGGCTGCTACCAACCAGCCCTACCCAGGCTTTCTTCTCACCCTGGGAGGGAGGTCAGTGAAGGGCTGAGACTCAGGGATGGGTGAGGAGGCCTGTTTCTACCCATTCTTAGTGTTTTGTTTTGTTTTCTGTTGTGTTGTTAAAAACCAAAGTCCATGTAAAAAATAGCTCTGCCAAATTGTCATAACCCGATTAGGGTGGCTGAGGTCTGAGCAGCTTGTGAAGAGGGTGAAGATTGGTGGTGATTAGGTGCCGAGACAGCACATAGGTGGAATCAAGGCTGGTCAAGGGCCAAGAGCAGCTGACCAGTGGTTCAGGGAGTCATGGGGCACATGACAGGAGTGCAGTAGGGCAAGTCCATTCTCTCATGAGTCACTTGGCCTGCAGCCAGTCTGCCTGTCATGGGTTCCCCAGCTTTCTGGGGCCCCTCCACCTGGAGGGTAGCCTCTCTTAAGCTCACAGAATCTAAAACTTCCAGAAAAGCTGGCTCCCCCATGGGCCCTACCCATCTTGTCCACACTTGAGCAGCAATTTTTTTCCTCCTGACTTCACCCTGTCCTCCCCATCTTCATGGTCCTAGCTCTCTGCCTCACCTGAGATATCTTCCCTTCCCTGGCAGCATCTCAGGCCCAGATGCTCCTCTCTGTTTCCTCTGCCTTGGGCCCCCACCACCCCTACAAGCCCTCCTGGGTGCTAAAGGGACTAAGACAGCGAAAAATCCAAGTCTTATGGCCATTCCTCGAGTCGAGTCATGAAGCAAAAATCTTAAAAGCTTCCAGAGAGAAAAAACAGGCGCTTACCAACGTATACTAATTTCTAAATAGCAACACTGAACTCTTGACAACAGTGATGGCCTGCCTTTGAATTCTCAAGGCAAATGATTTCCAACATAGAGTTCTGGACACAAGCAAACCATCCATCAAGTGTGTGGTTGGAATAAAGTCATTGTATGACATGTCAGATCCCCAAAACTGACTCTATTATGTCCTCTTCCTGAGATAGCTGCTTACTCAGGAGGCACCCAACTGAGGCCCCCAGGCCAAATCTGGCCTGCCACCTGTTTTTGTGTTTACATTTTTAAGTGGTTACACCTTATGTGGTTATATAAGTACCTACACAGTATTCTCTATTTTGCCTCTTTCTCCTTTACTCTCTGGCTCTTTAAGGCAGTTTGCCGATGCCTGTGCTGGGCCAGGTGTTCCACTGAACTGAGGACTAAATTTAAAAAGAGGAGTCATGAGATCCAAGAAACAGGAGATGGACACAGGAGAGAAGGGGTAACGAATAAAGGGAGGACCCAGAATGACTGCCTGTATCAGGCATCAAGAGAAACATGCCCAGACTTGAGTTGGGGGACAGAGGGCTGCCGGAAACGTCACCAAGAGAAAAAAAAATGGAAGCAGTTTATTAATGTGTTTGAATCTATTGAGAAGAACTTATATTCTGCTAGAAACTTTAGGAGTGAATTGGCACTGGACAGATAAAAAACTAACTAGAAGATTAAAAAGTAGTGTTTAACTTCATGGGAAAACAAGATGAATAATAAAGAAAATGCAGGCACGGAAGTTATGGAACACATGACTCAGCTATGAATGATAGCTAAATCATAGTAATGTCATTGCTCAAGTTTGATTTAACCAAATGTTGAAACAGAAGCAAATTGGAAGGTGGAAGGAAAAATGAATGGGAAAGAAAGCTAAGTTTTCACCTTCCATAGTAGTAAGTTAAAAGCAAATAAAATCAAGAATTAACAGTGTAAGAATGTAATTTAAATATAGAGGTGTAATTGTTGATTGAAACAGCTAAAATACTTTAAAGTATTCTGTTTGTAAGGAGCTAGCATCAGAGGTGGGCCAGGGGATGCTATATTTTGTTGTAAGCCTCCCTCATAAAATGACTTTTATTTTCTTTATTTTTTTGAGACAGGGTCTTGCTCTATCACCCAGGCTGGAGTGCAGTGGCACGATCAATAGCTCACTGCAGCCTCGAATTCCTAGCCTCAAGTGAACCTCCCACGTTGGCCTCCAAAGTGCTGAGATTACAGGCATGAGCCACCATGCTCAGTCTGATTTGACTTTTTAAATAATTGTACCTGTATTACTTTGAAAACAATTTTTAAAAAAAAAAAAAGTGACAGAGCAGCCTGGTGAGTGATGTGGCAACCATGCCTAGGTGGGAGCATTCAGGCCCCTGTTTGGAGGACATGACAGCTCTGGTTATTACTGTTCCTGACATGAGTGTGAATGCATTTCAATAAAATGTCAAGACTGAGAGCCATGCATTCAAGCAATGAACATTTTCTGTTTCAGTCCCTGGCTACAGTTGCCCAGATAAAGAAATCTTGGTCCCTGCCCTCGAGTTCACAGCACAGTGGGTGATAAAATTCCTCATCCACCTAATGGACGATTGATTGCTCCACAAGGTGATAAGAGATACTCCAAGGCAGGTGATTGCAAAAACAAATTGCCTAGAAGTCAGAAGTCATTCAAATAGAGCCCTGGAAAGCTAAGCAGGAATTGGGCTGGGAAGAAGGTAAGAGGTCAGTGTCCCAGCACGGGGACAGAAAATGCAAAGGTGCAAGGAGACCCAGGCCTCATGAGTGTTGAGACCTGCCTGTGGCCTGGAGCCAGGAGCTTAGGGTTTGTAAAGGGTGAAGAGAAAACAGATGTCTGTTCAGTGGCCTTGTGTGCCATGCTAAAGAGTCATCTGGGTTCTCTGTCTTGAAGGTTATGGGAATCCCCTTGAGGCCCTTACTAGAGGAGCAGCGTCATCAAAGCCTGCTGTCAGCCCAGTGTGGAAAATAGAACGGAAGCTGGAATAGAGAACTGAGCAAGGAGACAGACAAGCATTCGAGGGAGAAACCATGAGGGTCTGTGCTGAGGTAGCAAGAGAGGGGCAGAGGAAGGTAGGTGCCTTTGAAGATATAGGAGCTGAATAGACAGTCGGAGACCTCATTAGATATGGGAGGTAAGGGAGAGAAATAAGGCAACGATGGTCCCCAGGTTCTTGTCTGGACACAGGCTACTGGCAGAGCCACGTATACTACAAGGAGAAGACTTCAGGAGGGTTGGAGAAAGAAGCTGAGAGAAATGTTGAATATGGATGGGGAGGGATCTGTGGGAATCCAGGTGGAGGTCAGGCAAGCCGTTATGGATGGGAGAGCCCCTGGACTGGAGAACATAGGGGACGCAGCAGGGGGCAGTCCGTGGGACAGGGGTGGCGTCTCACACTTGAGTGTCTAGCGAGAGAAGAGGACCCTGAGAGACCTCAGGAGGACACCCAGACATGAGGCATAGACAGAGGAGGAGGAGGTCTGGAGGAGGCTGAGAGGGGCCAGGAGAGCTGGGGTTAGGAAAGCGGAGACCGAGAGGGTCCCATGCTGCCGGCAGCCAGGTAAGCCTAAGTATCAGGGTGCCCTCAGCGTTCCAGGATTACAGTAGTCAGCATATCTGCCCCCGCAACAGCCTTTGGAACCCCCTACTCATATGTGTGACAGCCAAAAATGCCCTCCCATGTTTCCAAACACTCGTCAGGGCCAATTACAAGACTATTTGGTGAGAGCGGGTAGATTGAGTTTGTGGTGAAAGCCAGGTTAGAACAAAACCACAGCTCCTCTGTCCTGCTGTGGCCATTCCCTCCTCAGGTCCCTTCCGGGGCTGCCCAGTCACTATTTATTTTTTGAAGTTTATATTACCGAATTCCTAGCACATGTCAGGGATGCCATAGTGAACACGACAGTCAAGGTGATATAGACATTTTTGCTCCTTTGTTCAGCTAAAACCGTGTTCTTCTCACATGACCAGGAAAGATGAGGCCTGCAGACACATTGAAAGGTGAAGAGAGCAGAACTTATTAAAAGAAAGCTCTCAGAGAAAAAAGAGGTCATGCTAACAGGCTTCCACCTCACAGACTGGATTCCTGGCCGGCACACTCGAGCTAGAGTCCAGGCTCCTCCCCCTGCCCAAGGCGCGAAATCCAGAGGCTCCGCCCCCCACCCCCCTAGTGCGCATGTGCGTATTTTCTGAGCGAAGCCGTAGGAAAAGGGCGGGCAGACGGGGCGGTTCTCCCTCTGTGTTGCGAGTTTTATATGGGCCCAGCTGTCGGGTGTTTACGCTTTCAGCCTGTTCTAGGCTTGAATGGGGGATTTCGCTAGGTATCCTTGGCTGTCTCCTGTCTCTGAAAGGTCTCCCCTCTTGGAGCTGCCAGGGAAAAAACAATTGAAGCCAGGTGGTGGTTCCTTAACTAGACCCATTTGCAGAAGATCGGAACGGGGTGGGCAGCAGGGCATGCTTGGCTCAGGGAAGAGTTGGGCTGAACAAAACGGGATGAGGCTGGGGAGACAGGCGGGGCAGCTGGGATGTGGAGCCAGTGGGAAGAGCTGGCCTTGAGGTTTCAGACACGAGTCCCACCCACAGCTGCGTCAGCACAGGGCGGTCTGCTGGGGCTGGGGGCCTGGCAGTCTGTGGTTTGTTCTGTGGGCACTGTGGCCAACACAGGAAAAGGCCTTGGGGAAAGCCAGCATGACGCCTGCTGACCGCATGCTCTATGGCGAGCACAGGCCAAGGCCTCACAGAGGAAACTGAGGTTTAATGGAGGAGTCAAGGGCCCTAAGAAAACAGGGGAGTGAGTGGCATTTTGGAGGCAAGCCTCAGATAAAGAAAGCTGGAGGCTCCAAGGTCGACGACCCAGGTGTTACAGTGTGAGGGAGAAGCAGGAGGATCCCATTTGTGAAGAATGGCAGGAGCAGAATGGGGGCGGCAGGGAACCAGCACAGAGAGGAGAAACGTGGAGGACCCCTCCACAGGCATCAGCGCACATCTGATGTGTGCCCAAATCATGACCGAAATTCAATTTCTCGTACTTAAGGGGTTACTATGAAATTAAGAAGAGAAAGCAAATTAGCAGAATCTTCTTGTCTGCTTTCTCATTTAAGACCCAGAAACCAGCGGGTAAAGAGATGGGCCCATGGCACACAATGAGTGTGCTAGGGGTGGCAGGCACAGGGCTGGAGGCTAGGCGCTCTCTTATACTTCCTGCTGCTGGCTTAGTGGTGAGAGTCAGGACCAGGGCTGGGCTCTCTGGTTTTCCCTGTATGCGGGGAGCTACTCCATGGGTACAACCCTGGCATCTTGATTGTGCGGGATAGCCATTCTCAGCATCTTTGAGTGACCACACCTGGTGATTTGGTTGGAAAACAGTGAAACCTTTTGGTGGTACTATTTTTTATTACCATGAAGTATAAAAAATTCTATTCTGAGCCATTTGTGTCCTTAGCGCTTAATTTAGAAAGGAAGGCTGACACTTTGGGAGGCCGAGGCGGGTGGATCACGAGGTCAAGAGATCGAGACCATCCTGGTCAACACGATGAAACCCCGTCTCTACTAAAAATACAAAAAATTAGCTGAGCATGGTGGCGCGTGCCTGTAATCCCAGCTACTCAGGAGGCTGAGGCAGGAGAATTGCCTGAACCCAGGAGGCGGAGGTTGCGGTGAGCCGAGATCGCGCCATTGCACTCCAGCCTGGGTAACAAGAGCGAAACTCCATCTCAAAAAAAAAAGAAAAAGAAAGAAAGGCTGAGAAAAAGTTACATTTCTGAGACATTTCCAGGAAGTCAAGCCTCGACACAGCTACTTGGCCCCTCCTTTTACGTGAGGTGAATGGGATTCCCCATGGACTCAGAGTGGTTCTATCACAGTAGCAGTTCCAGCAGAGCCTAGAAGCCCAACCTCAGGAGATCTTGAGGGTGCCATACTACTTCCCATCTGCTAACAACATCCCTCAGCACTGTCATTCCACAGGCCAGATACTGACCATGACACCAGCGGATATTAAAAATGTGGCTTGACTTGTCTTAAATCTGTAAACCCAGTTTTATAACAGAATAAATGTAAGAGAGATTATAAGCAATATATTACATGTCCCTTTGTTGCTGTTCCACATTCAGATTGACTGAAATCCAAAAATGTCATTGTTCAGGATTCATATTTCACTAGAAAAAAACTAAGTAGAACATTGAGGAAGCTGTAATGCTGTCTGCCAAATCATCTCCCATCCAGAAGTACCTTCGGGTTTCTTCTCCCTCGTGTGTTCCGACCTCTCAAGTACAGCTAACAGTTTGTCTGGTTGTTGTTAAGCTCACTAAGCTAAGGGTTTACATGTTACTACATTAATTAATTAGAGCACCTTCCAGTAGCCTCAGTCCTTTAGGTTTAAATATCCACTGCCACAGGCCATGTTTTGTTCCTTTTTTCCAAGATAGACTGGAGTTTGTTCCATTTTATTGTTTTGCACATTTTAGGTTCTGCATCCATACTCCAAAAATTACAGCATTCCAAAGACTGACATTTTTATTGCATTAGGCTGTTTGCTAATTTCACATATTACTGTGTTGGCATGCTCCCACAGCTCTGAATGTGGCATCCTACTGGTGTCCTTGTTAGCAGTCTGGTGTTCTGAGCCTGGGTTCTTGGGTGCCTGCTGTGGTGGAGAAAGTTTGGGAGCTGCCAGCAGAGAGAGAGGATTACCCAGAGAGACAAAAAATGGACTGTGCTATTCCAATGCCCAACAGCTCCTCAGTATATTAAAATAGCTCATGAGTGTGAAGGGGCATAAATGAGGAGGCTCCAAGGGTGGTAGGAGGGAGGGGTGCTGCTGCCATGGAGAGAGGGTTACTGCAGAAACTGAACACTGAGAGCGTGGTGGGCGATATATCTGGCCCCCAGGTGATGCTGCTGTTGTTGGGGCAAAGACAGGCAGGGCCCAACTGGGCCAACCAAGTAGCTCTGTATGAAAGGCAAAGGGTGGACCTTGTGCTCAGTTCATAAGGCATTTGAGTACATTCAGTTCCACTTGCACATTGTGAATATGCACCTCCTTCCAGGTGTGGGTCCTGAACTGACAGAATCTGGGCCTCAAAGAACAAGCACAAACACACTAAAATCATTCAGTCATTCATTTACAAGACATATACTGAGCAACTTCTATATAGTAGGCACTGTCCTGCTTATGGGGATTCACAGGTTGTCTGAGCATCAGTCCCCAAGAACTCAGCTCCAGATGCGGAAAGTGGAGGGCCGGTCACAGTGCAGCACAGGAATGGGGCTACCACTGAGCTGGGTGTGAGGGCGAGCCTCCCTGGCAAGAGGGACATAAGGGTTGGCCAGGGTCTCATGGTGGGAAAGAACCTTCAGCTGCAACAAACAACCTGTCAGCTGTGCCTCTTCCACCTTGATGAGGGTCCGCTGTTTCAGCTATGGCACAAGAGAGTCAGGGCATGATTGGCAGCCAGGGAAGCACCCTCAGGGAGCACTGGCTTGATTGCTGGTACCATTTGGTTGTCATCTGACTATTTCAGCCAGTTGGGTTAGGACAAAACTGTTCTTGTGAAGGATCGAGCCTCCTTTTAGCTTTGAATTGGGCAAGCAGGCCTCTGGTGGGAAGGATGGGACGAGGTGGGCAGAGCCAGAAGTCTTCATGGAGCTCCTCTTCAATATCCCCTGCCAGTATGTTACTTAGGAAGGAGCATTAGAAGTGAATCCTACGATGTGCCAATAGGCACTCTTTTCCCCAACAGGCAGCCAGGTGCTGGGTTGTTACTTTCTGCAGATACTTCATGGCAAAAACTGGAAACAGTTTGAAACCTACCAAGAGGGACTGGTAGAGAAAATAGTGGCATGTGTTATTGTAAAAAAAAGATGATGTAGTACATTTGTTGTCATGGAAAGATATCCTTAGAATGTTGATTGAAACGCAGGCGAGAAAATAGTGTTCATTGGTCCTGTGTTTGTGAATATTAAAGTGCACATGCCTGGGAGAATGTTTGGAAGAATATATGGTTTGGCTGTGTTCCCACCCAAATCTCATCTTGAATTGTAGTTCCCTGTTTCCCATTGCTATAACAGAATACCCAGGACTGAGTAATTTAAAAAAAAAAAAAAAAAAAAAAAAAGAATTGTAGTTCCCATAATCCCCACATGTCATGGGAGGGACCCAGTGGGAGGTAATTTAATCATGGAGGTGGTTACCCTCATGCTGTTCCCATGAGAGTGAGTGAGTTTTCATGAGATCCTATGGTTTTGTAAGGGGCTTTTCCCCCTTTTGCTTGGGGACTTCTCCATCCTGCTGCCCTGTGAAGAATGACGTGTTTTTTCCCCTTCTGCCTTGATTGCAAGTTTCCTGAGGCCTCCCTAGCCATGCTGAACTGTGAGTCAGTTAAACTTCTTTCCTTATAAATCACCCAGTCTTTAGTATTTCTTCATAGCAGCATCAGAATGGACTAATACACACACTAACTGTGATGCCTGCGGGGATTGTGGGGTCTCATTTCCTTCCATTAGCTTGTTTGTCTTTTCTGACTTTTCTCAGGGTTCGTGAATTATATGTTGTCATGAAAGTATTAAAGAAAAAATATTTTGAGAAACAGCTCCTCAGTCTTTTTTTTTGAGACAGAGTCTTGCTCTGTCACCCAGGCTGGAGTGCAGTGGCATGATCTTAGCTAACTGAAGCCTCCACCTGCCAGGCTCAAGTGATTCTTCTGCTTTAGCCTCCCAAGTAGCTGGAATTATAGGCATGCACCACCACACCTAGCTAATTTTTGTATTTTGTAGTATAGACAGGTTTTTACCATGTTGGCCAGGCTGGTCTGGAACTCCTGACCTCAAATGATCTGCCCACCTCGGCCTTCGATAGTGCTGGGATTACAGGTGTGAGCCACTGTGTGTACCCAGCCTCAGTCTCCCCTCTTAAGATAAAACAAAGAAGCTAATAATTGAAAATTTTACTAGTAGATGATCTTTATCACTTTATGCCTCAGAGTGATCTACCATTCAGAACAACTACTTTGTGGCTATGCTAGGAAAAGTAAGGAAAAATCTGGTGAGCTTAAAATGCTTGCTAAGTGAAGTATCATAAGTGTGTGTTATTTAGGGGACAATTGCTCTTTTACACCTGAGTAAACATTTTAAAAATTGATTCCTCACCTCATCCTCACTCTCAAGATATACACTAACACAATGGCTTTATAGATGAGGTTTACTAAAACTGTCAAAAAATAGCTAATCCCCACCTTACATAAACACCCTCAGAAATAGAAAAAGAAGGAAAACTAGTCAATCCATTTTATGGGACTAGTTTTCTCTGACATCAAAATTTGACAAAGATAGTAATAGACCAATCTCGCTTTTTTTTTTTTTTTTTTTTTGAGACTGAGTTTTGCTCTTGTTGCCCAGGCTGGAGTGTAATGGTACGATCTTGGTTCACCGCAACCTCCACCTCCCGGGTTCAAGTGATTTTCCTGCCTCAGCCTACCAAGTAGCTGGGATTGCAGGCATGTGCCACCACACCCAGCTAATTTTTTGTATTTTTAGTAGAGACAGGGTTTCACCATGTTAGCCAGGCTGGTCTCGAACTCCTGACCTCAGGTGATCCACCCACCTTGGCCTCCCAAAGTGCTGGGATTACAGGTGTAAGCCACTGTGCCTGGTCCAATCTCACTTTTGAGCATAGGTGCAAAATGCAATATTTACTAATAATACTAGTATTTACTAATTTATTACTGGTTAGAATTCACCAGTATAGTAAATACATATGCATCATGACCAAGTAAGGCTTATCCTGGGAATACAATGATGATTTAAATCAAAAAGTCTTTGAATAATTGGTTAAATTTACATATTAGAAGAGATAAACTATATGATCGTCTCAGTGGATACAAAGAAAGTATTTGCCAAAATTGGATACATTTCTACTTAATAGCAAAGAATGCCTTAGCAAAATAGAAATAAAAGGAAGATAACTTGATAAGGGGTATCCATCAAAACCCATAGCAAACACTGCATACTCAGGGACATTTTAGAGTCAATCCTGTTAAAGTTAAGAACAAGACAGGGATGCCATGTAACACTTTCTATTCAACACTGTGCTGGATTTTCTACTGGTGCCATAAAACAGGAAAAAGAAATAGGGGGCCAAAGAAAACAATCATTTTGTGTAGGCAATGTTGTGTACATAAAAAATCCAAGAGATGCTATATAAAATATATTAGAATTGGCCGGTCGCGGTGGCTCACGCCTATAATCCTAGCACTTTGGGAGGCCGAGGTGGGTGGATCACGAGGTCAAGAGATCGAGACCATCCTGGTCAACAAGGTGAAACCCCGTCTCTACTAAAAATACAAAAATTAGCTGGGCGTGGTGGAGCGCATCTGTAGTCCCAGCTACTCGGGAGGCTGAGGCAGGAGAATTGCTTGAACCCAGGAGGCGGAGGTTGTGGTGAGCCAAGATGGCACCATTGCACTCCAGACTGGGTAACAAGAGCAAAACTCCGTCTCAAAAAAAATAAATAAATAAAATAAAATATATTAGAATTCATAACAGAGCTCAGCAAAATGTTTCAATTGGAGATTAGTATACAGGGATCAGTTGGGCTCCTTTGCATCATTAATAATTTAGAAACTAACAGAAAATTTACACTAACAGCAGCAACCAGAACTATAAGGTAGCTAGCGGTAAATCTAATGAAAGATATGCAAGAGCTTTATGGAGAGGACTGTAAATATGACTGAAGGACACAGAAGGAGATCTGACTAAATGGAGAGACATATCATGTTAATGGAGAGGAAGATTCGGTATCATAAAAATACCAGTTTAGGCCGGGTGCAGTAGCTCACACCTGTAATCCCAGCACTTTGGGAGGCCAAAGCAGGCAGATCACCTGAAGTCGGGAGTTCGAGACTAGGCTGACCAACAAGGAGAAACCCCATTTCTACTAAAAATACAAAATTAGCTGAGCGTGGTGGCACATGCCTGTAATCCCACCTACTCAGGAGGCTGAGGCAGGGAAATCACTTGAACCCAGGAGTTGGAAGTTGCCGTGAGCTGAGATCACACCATTGCACTCCAGCCTAAGCAACAAGAGCAAAACTCTGTCTCAAAAAAAAAAAGAAAAAAAAAAGGAATCAGTTCACTTCAGATTAACATAGCGTTCTCATGGCATTTGATCATATGATCCTAAAATTACTATGGAAGAATAAAGGCAAGAATAATCAAGACATTTCTAAGCAGAATAAAGTGAGGGTGACAGAGGGCACTTCCCTTGGCCTATCGTGACTTATGAGTTAATTAAGAAAACATGGTTTTGGGGCTGAAATAGACAAATGGAACAGAGGAAAAAAACTCAAAAACAGATCTATGCAGTATAGAAACCTGATTTGAAAAGAAGGGGCCTACCAGATTGGTAGCAGAAGGATGAGCTATTCAATAAATAGAATAAATTGTGGGGAGAAAAAGATTCCCAACCACCTGCAATGTGTACGGATAATTTTCAGATTAATTGAAGACCTAAATGTGAAAAACAAAACCTTTAAACCTCTGGAAAATATATGATTATCTTTTATCACCTCATGGCAAGAGAAAAATTTTTTAAATGAGATACAGAAACTACCAACCATCAAGGAAAAGATTGATAAATTTGACTATTAAAAATTTAGATTTCTGGCTGGGCACAGAGGCTCATGCCTATAATCCCAGCTACTCGGGAGGCTGAGGCAGGAGAATCTCTTGAACCCAGGATGTGAAGGTTGCGGTGAGCCGAGACTGTGCCATTAAACTCCAGCCTGGGCAAGAAGAGCAAAACTCTGTCTCAAAAAAAAAAAAAAAAACAGATTTCTGTCCTAAAGACACCATAGTAAAGTTAAAATGTAATGCCACAGACTGGGAGGAGATAGTTGCCACCCCTGTGATCAGCAGACGCTTGGTATCATAAGCAAAATGTACAATAAAGAAAAAGATATATAATTCAACTGAAAAAAATGAGTAAATTATATGAACAAGCAATTTGCAGAAGAGAAAAACCTTAAAGCCCAATAAACACAAAAATATATTGATTCTCACTAGCAATCAGGTACATTATTAAAACAAGGTACCATTTTATACCTATCAGATTGGCAAAAATTAAAAAGTTGGATGATTTGAAGTGTTGATGAGGAAGTGGAACCACAGGAACTCAGACACTGCTGCTGGGAGTGAAAATGAGTGCAGTCCCTCTGGAGAGCTATTGGCAGCCCTTGCTGCTGTAGGACTTGGCAATCAAGTTCTAGGTGTAGACCCCAGGAGACTATTGTGTATGTGCACACAAAGAGACATGTTTGTGGACTTTTTTGCTTTCAGAAAATGGAAAGAACTTCAATGTCCATCAGTAGGAAACTTGAAGATATAATATATTTATATAAGCAACTAAATGACTAAACAGGATACATCTTGAAAACGGGATGTGAAATAAAGAGATGCAGAAGGATCTGTGTAGTATGACACCTTTTGTGTGTAGTTTAAACGTGATGTTGATGCATGCATACTCACAAAATGAGAGAAAAGCATAAAAACATGATGGATGAAACAAAAATACAACTTCTGAAGTGCAGTTCGATCTGGGAGCTAGAAGCAGAAGAGAGGGAGTTGAAAGCAAAGAGGGCTTTCTCTCTCCCTGTCTTTGAGGGTAAAATATTAAGAATTTTTTCGTCTGGGTGGTGTGTTCACACAGTGTTTGTTAAACTATGTTCTGTTTTGTCCATATGTTATAAATGCTTAATATTTAAAACATTAAGAATTGTTCCATTTGGGTGGTGGCCACACAGTGTTAAATTATCTTCTATTTTGTCTATATGTTTGAAATGCTTGGTGGTTTTTAGAAAATTAATTCTTGTGAGGGAAAAAAACTGCTCAATCTCCATCCTAAAGTGGGCAGTAATTCAGCAAACATTTAAACTAATTGATGTTTGTCACTCCGTGCATCGCAGCTCAGTGTGGCAGAATGAAGCACTGGACTCAGGCAGACTCTGGGGCAGACTGCCCAATCCAGCTCTGCCACTTTCTAAATGGTAGATTCAGACAAGCTACTTAATCTCTCTTTGCCTTGGTTTCCTTGATGTGAAATGCTGCATCTACTGCTATTGCTGACGTTAGTGCCTACTTCATGCAGTTGTTGGAAGAATGTGATGGCTTAACTGTGCATAAAGCACACAGAAGAGTGAGCACTTTATTATTATTATGCCTGAATATGATCTACCATTCAGAGAGACACTAGTTATTTGTTAGATGCAAGGGGTGGGGATGAATAGCTTTGTTTAAAGAAATCATGTAAGTAGATGTTGTTTTTAGTGATGGTTACTTTTCTGCAGTGAGCCAAAAATATCTCTCAGATCTCCAAAATTAACCTGTTGATTTGGATATGATTCATCTCCCCAGTGGCTTCACAAGTATCTGCTTCAGTTAGCTCTGGTAAGTAAAATTATCAAACACTCATTCACTTTTCAGAGCTGGCTGTAAAATCAATATGAAAAGCAAAATCAATATATTACTCTGTTGAAATAGATAAAATTCCCTCTACAATTGAAAGCTACATCTATCAAGTCTTGATGAATGAATATGTGCTATTTTATCACATAAGATTGTCCCTTTTGTATTAAAAAAAAAGTGATAAAATACAACTCTTGTAGGTAGGTGGAGATTTAAATTGAGGCCTTTAATGTTTCAAATAAGTGAGAAATCACAGTCATTAGGGAGCCAAGGGCAATTTTTCCAAGGCACAAGCAAGAAAGCAAAGACTGCAGGCTTTGGTGTTTGGTGAACTGGGACCCAACTGCAGCTTTGCCACTTACTAGACACTTAGCTTGCAGTGAATTACTTAAATTGGCTGTACCTCAGTTTCCTCATCTATAAAATGGAACTCACAGTCCCTCTCTTGAGGAATTGTTGCGAGAATCAAATACATGGAATATAGCACCTCTTGTGCCTAATCTGTACTCAGCAGTTGTCCTTATCTCTGACATTATCATAGAGTTACAGATTGCTCAGTGCTGATGGGTGGTGGATTGGAGGCTCTAAAATAAGATGAGATAATGAGCTAAATGGTTTTACAGCTCTCCCTGCCAATCTCTCACTTCAAGGCCCAGGAATAGGGGTAGGGGAAAGGTTTTCATCTTGAAGACAATTAAATGCTGCTTTTCAAGTGTAATTATTCAGTGTAAGACATTGAAGCAGTCTGATATCGTGTCCTGTTTTGACTCCCATTGCTTTGGTATGTTCTTATTCATCACCCTCAAAATGTCCAAAAGAGTTGGGAAATTTTGTCATGTTTGGTGCCCCCAAAACACACAAATCCCCATTTCTGGCCTGTGGATGAATGAATCTCTGGAACTGTGTAGCTACCCAGGATCTCAGGGGCACCTAAGCCAGAGTAGAGTCAGGAAGGCTGGTCACATGGCAGAGGGGGTGAAGACTGATGAACCAAGAATCCCTGTTCTGTGTTTGGTTGTCTCTGGTAATTGAGGCTTTCATCCTTCCAACCTCTGCCCCAGTCCTACTGCACCTAAGCCTGCCTCTCCCTCCACCCTAATTTTTAAATAATTCATTCTCTTGATGAAAGAGGAGTGGTAGACCAGGTGTGGTGGCTCACGCCTATAATCCCAGCACTTTAGGAGGCCGAGGAGGGTGGATCATGAGGTCAGGAGTTCAAGACCAGCTTGGCTAACCTGGTGAAACCCAGTCTCTACTATCACGGGTGGTGTGCACCTGTAATCCCAGCTTATTACAGGAGGCTGAGGCAGGAGAATCGCTTGAACCCGGGAGGCGGAGGTTGCAGTGAGCTGAGATTGCACCACTGCACTCCAGCCTGGGAAACAGAGCAAGACTCTGTCTTGCCAAAAAAAAAAAAAAAAAATGAGGAGGGGTGATTTGATGGTGGATGACAAAGGTGAGAGAGACTCCCAAGAGAGATACAGTGTGGCTCTGACTAAAGTGAATAGAGAATCCACTTTAACAAGCTAAATGGATGTGTTTGCATTTTGAAGGAAGAGCCAACTTATCCCTCAATATAAGCCCTAGTGGGCTAATTATGTTAGGAAGATGGGTCTTTTCATCATCTCTTCCTTACTGGAAAGGAACAACATTTGCAGGGGAAAATGGGAAGCCAGGGTAGGACAGGTGAGGTTTGAAGTATCCTGCTAGACATGCTGGTGTCACCATCTCCCCCCAGATCTTCCACAGTTACCTGGAATTCAGACTGAATTCGTCTTCCCTACAGGCTGGCTCCTCCTCCAAGATGCCCATTTCAGTTGGTGGCACCTCTATATCCCTTCACCCCATCTGTCTCTCAAGCTAGAAGAAACACTCACCGTCATCTTTGACTCATCCCTGAACCCCAGCAATCACCAATGCTGTTCTTTACTGTGCTCTCTCCCTGTCACCCAGAGAACAAGCTAAAGATCAGAAACACAAGAAGTTTAACTATCCTTCTAATTGCCACGGCTTCCTACTGCCTTTGGGAAATTATCTCAAGGCAAGTAAAAGTGTTTGAGATCTATTCTTCTTCAGGTTGTCCTGTAGAAATGTTTGAAATGTTGATGGCCCATTTCTTGTCAGATCTGATTAGATCATTACTTTTCCTTTAAAGTGGGGCTGCAGAAAAGCTCTTGCCAAGAGGAGGGATAATTGTCCACTCTGTGTTTTCCTGCTGTTCACATGAGCTTGTATGATTAGCATCTCGTCTTCAGTCCTCAGTTTTGTTTCTTTCAGGGATCTTTTGAAATCACTGGGCTATTTTGCAAGGGCTAGTTTAGTTAGAATGAAATAATATAATCAGTGAGTCTGTTTAACCAAGCACACATAAACATATGCTGAAATAAATCAAAACTGCTGAAAGAGAACAAACAAGTGAGGGATACACTAAGCATCTCTCCCCACCCATGTGGGGGATCTTTCCCTCGTTCCTCAGAATGCCACACAACAGTGGGGCCCAAATCTGTCTGTTTATTAAATATTAGTAAAGCTTAATTTATCTCATTACAAAAAAGGAAACCTAAATAGAGGTTCTAAGAGTTCCATTTTGTGCATCCAACCAGTGATGCCTTGTAGAGGCTACTGTCGTTTAAGTCGTGGGTCCCACAAGCTGACTGCTTCCGTGGCAGGTGGTGAAAAATTTGGAAGACTTCAGGTCTTCCCAGAAGCAAGGGTAAGCTCAGGGTATCTGTCTTCAAGGTAGGTGGCTTCTTTGGAGGGTTGGGAAGGGACCAGACCCAAGAAAGAAGTCTTCAAGGATATGCTGCGAAGTTAACCCTGAGTCTGAAAAATCCATTCTCTAACCTTCTAAATCATCTAAGTTTTACCATGGGTGCCTTTTAAAGTGTCCCTAAATGCCTTTTGTAAGCCTCAAAAGTGCCATCTCACTCAAGTATGAAAGGAATTGGACTAATAAGAGGCACTTTTCAAGAGCTTCTAAGCTTTGATCATTTCTCCATGGGGGAGGGGAGGATCAAGGTGTTTTATTTTTTTGCTTGTCTCTAATTCAAAGAGAATTAGAGACAGCCCACCATCCCTTAAGGATTTTATTTCATTCTACCTCCTCCAGCTCCATGTTCTTTCTTTAGAATTCTAGTAGTATATACAAACATTTTTATACAAGGGATGGAAAATGTTTTGTAGTTTGACTCTACTGGAGATGCAACAACTCAATGAGCCTCTCTGGAAACTACAACTATGTTAGCTTCACATTTCAAACACTACTTAAAGTTCCTTAATGGTCTGCGCCCACAAGTACTTAGAGACAACCAAAAACCTAAAGCAGAGGCAGTGTCTTTTTGAGGAGGCGTTTTAGCTTTGTCAGGATATCCCATCCTTCAGACCACCATGCCTCACCCCTACAGCAAACACCTTCCTCATTATTCACCCACAGAACAGAAAAGGAGACGGGAAGGGGCAGGGAGTCCATCACTCCACGCCCTGGCTCCTGGCCACTTAGCAGTAGTGAAAGATGGAACATGAGGGATGTGACAGGTTCAGTCAGCTTTTCTGGCTGCATAAACGGAGCAGAACGGAATTTTTCTGATGCATTAATGGCCTGAAAGTTCAAGTTCAGGCTGGGCGCAGTGGCTCATGCCTGTAATCCCAGCACTTTGGGAGGCTGAGGTGGGTGAATCACAAGGTCAGAAATTCGAGACCATCCTGGCCAACATGATGAAACCCCATCTCTACTAAAAATATAAAAATTAGCCGGACATGGTGGCACGCGCCTGTAGTTCCAGCTACTCGGGAGGCTAAGGCAGGAGAATCGCTTGAACCCAGGAGGCAGAGGTTGCAGTGAGCCGAGATTGCGCCACTGCACTCCAGCTGGGTGACAGAGCAAGACTGTCTCAAAAAAACAAAAAAAGTAAGTTCAAAAAGTTCAAAGGAGTTTGTGATCCTGTTCCATCTCAAAGGAGGCTTGCCTGAAGTTCTCTCTTTTTTTTGTTTTTTTCAACTAACAATTAAGTGTCAGTGATTGAATGCCAGAAACTTGGACTATCAGGAATCTCCCTCTGCCCAGGGCTCTTACCCCATCTCTTGGGCCTTCCCTCCTACCTTCCCTGTCTTCTGGGTCCCCTGCCTTGACAGATGATGCCCATTAAGCATTCCAGATTGTTTTCTTCTGGGAACCATCTTCACTCTTAACTTCTGCTTGACATTTTTGGTTAATTCTCTTCCCTGCCATTATCTTAAGCTATTTAGAGAAGTGAAGTAATTCTGATGTGTACTGGCGATTACAAATAATTTCCCATTTTATAATTTTGACACAAGTATCCACACTTACATTCAAGTTTTCCACACACTCCTTAGAGAAGTTTCCAAGTCCTGTGAAAAAGAGGGGAAAATAGCTGTCCCCTCACCCTGTCCACTCCCACATCCTGGAGTGATGCTCAGAGCCCTTTTCTGGGCTATAGCTGAGAGCTCAGAGCCTGTCATCTTTTATAATCATCATTTACTTTATTTTTCTCAAAATTTATTACCTCGTTCTTACCATGCTGAAGCTTATCTACCCACTCACCCAGTTTGGTAAAGATCTTCCTGCTCTTTATCACCATCAGCTTGGCATTGCACCATCTGGAAGAGCTTAGTGTTTTCTAGAAACAGGGAAACATCACTTGTACTCCGGCTGAACATCATTTATAAAAGCAGCACCTCAGACTGGCCCTAGCACTCTTCCATGCAGTGAAGTTCCCCACCCCAACCCCCGCTTAAATTGTCTTTTGCTTTCTCTCTCCAGATTAGCTCACCGCCATTGTCACACCATTCTCCCAACATAGTCCTGGTGTGTTTCCTTTCTTGTAAATGTTCAAATGGTCCATATTCTCAGAGCCTTTATATTATCTTTGCTTGAGTTCTTCTGTCAATCTTGGTTTAAGGAAGCCCCCTGTCTTTCTACCAGGATGAATTTGCTATTACTGCATAATCACATTTTTATGTCTATTCTGAGATTCTGAGGTATTATGAAAAATGGGAACTTTTGTTCGAACTTAGTTAAAAGAATTATTCCTGGCCAAAAGAGCTTTCCTAGGGCTTGTATACAGAAATAAAAGAAGTTTTTACCAAGACCTGTCCTCCATCTTTTAGTATTTCTCCATTAATAAACCTGGTCCACTAGTTAGGCCTCTTTCCCAAATATCCCACGCACACCTGTGATCTTGACTCCCAAAGTTTAGCTCATCCTCTTTCTCTCAGCCTGCAGTGTCCCTCCCTGGTGGGTCACCAATAGGCACCCTGTGCAGAAGCCTGAGGCAGAAGGATGGTTAAAAGCAAGCCCAAGATTTCCATGTGCAAAAAGTCTTCCAAATGGGACTGCTCCCTCAGTGCCTCTCTCTCCCTTAAATCATTTGTAACATTATGTATGCATGTTGGAAACAATGGTATCTCCCCACCTTCCCTATTAATCTCTGAGAGTTGTAAGAGTGTTCTGTTGACCAGTGTCTTTCTTGATTTTATTTCTCTCAGTCCTATCCCAGTATGTCCTATAATGCATGCCAGAGAATGTGATATATATATATCGTATACTTATATGCATATGTATATGTCCAGTAAGTTTCAGAAGTGGTAGACTAAACAAAACTATGCAGGTATCTTTACCTACATAGAATGGTGAACTGTCAAAAGCAAACCATAATATATTGTCATCTACAAACTCATTTAACCGACCTCAAGGCCTTCTTTCCTGGAGCATCTAAAAGGACGAGCGCTCTGTGGGATACACGTTGGAGCACACTGTTGTAAACTGGGGGTCCTACATTCATCATGTCAGAATCACTTAGGGAGCTTGTGACAATCTGGGGTAGAATATGGAAATCTACTTTGTTGCTGTTTATTCTTAACCTTCCTGGTGATTTTGGCGGTCCATAACATTTGGGTTCCTCTGCACAACAGTTTTGATCTTTAAAGCTTCAGAGATGCTATCCCTGTGACCCTCCTGAGCCCTCACTGTAGAAGTTTGTACCCCAAATTACTTGCAGGTAAATAATAAATTCTTATACAAGAGAGATGGCTGAAAGCTTATCAGGGAAGCCACCCAGGGCCTTTGTGACTTGGGGAAAAACACTGGCCTGTATCCGTGACTTTAGAAACCACTTCCTAACATAATAGCTGTCCCTACCTACATGCAAATCCACCTTCAGAGCCCATTTAGTTTACCCCAACTATTTTCACTCATCCCAGTGTGGGCTGTTTCACATGTTTCTGTATTTTGTTTCATTGTCTATATCCGGCCTCATTGCAGGATCACATTCAGAGCAAGACCTAACTGAATAACTTTCCTTGGGATTTCTTCATAGCTCTGGATACATAGTCAAATTAAGAGTAGATGCTCAATAACTGCAGAGAAAACAAGGGACAAAAGGGAACTTGGTCTGAAAGGGACAAAAGGTTGGCTCTAGAATTAAAAACCAGGTAGAGTGGGTGATGAATGTGGCATGATGGGTGGCCACTCAGCTTCCCCTGCTGAGATAGGAACTTCTTAAATGGTATCATCTTCCTCCACTCTGAAGTTGTGTCTCTGTTACTTCTCTGTTCTTCTATCACTAGTAGTTACAGAATAGATGATGAACTTGTCCCAATTTGTATGGGGCATTTCCAATTTAGCAATGAAAGTCCACTGCCTGGGAAAGCCCTCCTTACTGGCAAACTGGACATATGGTCACTCAGGAGGCAAAAATAGTTCCCTAATTAAAAAAATCAAGACTGCTACATTCATTCTACCCACCAAATACATTTCCTATTGCTGCTGTAACAAATTAACAAAAATTAAGTGGCTTAAGACAACAATTTATCATCTTATATTCCTGGAGATCAGAAGGCCAAAATGGATTTTGCAAAACTAATATCCAGGTGCTGGCAGGGGCTCTGTTTTTTGTTTATTGTTCCTGGAGGCTTCAGGGGAGAATCCCCTTGCTGGCCATCTCCAGCTTCTACAGGACACATTCCTTGGTTCTGACTTCTTCCTCCATCTTCAGAGCCAGCCACCATGTCACCCCATCCTCTGTTTTCATCATCACATCTCTCCCAACTCACTCTCCCACCTCCCTCTTTCACTCTCAATCACATCTGCAAAGTCCTTTTTGCCATAGAAGGCAGCATATCCAGTGGTTCTAGGGATGAGAATGTGGTTGTCTCTGGAGGCCTATTCTACCTACCACACCCACTTCTCTCTGGGAGTTGATAGACCACCTTAATGTATTAAAGAAATATTTTTAAAATCTCATAGAAAATAAGCTATTTCACTTTGCTTAATCAGTGTTTTTCAAATTTATGTAACCAAGAAATTCTTTTTTTCTTCCCAAGGAACACTTCTTAACATTTCATGGAAGGCTGCTGCTCTTGCAAAAGAGTAGGATTTAGAATGGTAGATGGGCAGACTGCAAGTCCAGAGACATTCCACAACATGTACAGAGTTTTGAGGGAACCAAGTTATAGATCCAAATTCCTCTTGACAACTGCATTACATATTCTTTGTACATACTAATATACAAACTCATCTGCCTAAGAAGAAACCTAAGGTCAAGGCATGGTGGATCTCCCTTTCTTCCACTCTTGCAGCCTCTACCTCCTGAGCTCAAGCAGTTCTCCTATCTTAGCCTCCTGCGTAGCTGAGACCACAGGTGTATGCCCGGCTAATTTTTTATTTTATTTTCTCTTTATTTTATTTTATTGAGACCGGGTCTCACTGTGTCATATAGGCTAGAGTGCAGTGGCAATATCATGGCTCACTGCAGCCTCAACCTCCTGGGCTCAAGCCATCCTCCCACCTCAGCCTCTCAATTAGCTGAGACTACAGGTGCACGGCAGCACACCCAGCTAATTTTTGTATTTTTTCTAGAGACGGGTTTTGCCATGTTGCCCAGGCTGGTCTCAAACTCCTAGGCTCAAGTGATCTGCCCAGCTCAGCCTCCCAAAGTGCTGGGATTACAGGGTATAGTGGCCAAGCAAAAAATCCTAATGGGACATTTTGCCCTGGGGTACAAAACCTCCTGGGTCAAACAAAGAGTTGATGTGAAATTTGCCTTGCCGATGATAACTCTTTTGATAAGGCACCATAACCCACCCCTGCCCATCTTATTTAGAGGTACATTTCTACTAAAACTTTATTTCTTATGTCTAGTAAGTAGTTATCAAAGTTTTGATATTTTATATCATACCTAAAGTATTTAAAATGATAACTCGCTCCAAAGAAAAATTTTTAATTTTTGCTTAGAGATTTATGGTCCCTGGAATCTTCTTTTAATTTAAATTTAAACTCATATGCATCCTTTGGTTGTAGAGAATTTGATGGATTGATCAAATATTTTCAGGCATAAGCACATACATGCATTTAAAGTGCTGTGGGTGAAGTAGAACAGAGATACGATTTCAAGGAGAAAAAAGAACAATGTAACATTTTTAGAGAAGACCTTGTTCATGTCATTTTTAAAGTGTTATATAATGGATATTATATAACAACAGTAATTATGTTAATTGGACACATTTAAAAGAATGATTTAACAGGTTAGTTTGAAAATGTCACTATTTACATTATCTAGAAATTGTATCTTTCCTAACTAATCTTAACATGAAAAATACTTGCTGACAAGTTTTTAAATATTCGAGAAGGTACACAGTTTAAAAAATTCTTTCGGGGGCCAGGCACAGTGCATGTTCCTGTAGTCCCAGCTACTTGGGAAGCTGAGACAGGAGGGTTGCTTGAGCCCTGGAGTTCAAGGCCAGCTTTGAGGGCACCATAGCGACACCCCCATCTCAAAGAAAAACAAAATAAAATAAATGTTGATTTTTGTTGTTGTTGTTGAGACAATCTTGCTCTGTCAATCAGGCTGGAGTGCACAGGCGCAGTCTCAGCTCACTGCAAGCTCCGCCTCCTGGGTTCAAGCACTTGTCGTGTCTTAGCCTCCCAAGTAGCTGGGACTACAGGTGCATGCCATCACGCCTAGCTAATTTTTGTATTTTTAGTAGAGACGGGTTTTAGCCATGTTGGGCAGGGTGGTCTTGAACTCCTGACTTCAACTGATCCACCCGCTTTGGCCTCCCAAAATGCTGGGATTACAGGCATGAGCCACAGTACCCAGCCAATTAGTTATTTAAAAAAAAAAAAAAAAATTGTTATGGGGATATGTGAGGTCTAACTACTGGTCCAGAGCAGAATGGAGGAAATGCTGGCAGTACAAAGAGCAGGGTATGGAATCAGGCCAGCAGGAAAGCCTCCAAAAAAATGCCCACTTCACCCAACCAAAAGAGTTAAACAGGGCCTGGCACAATGCCAGCACTCCTTTCACTCAGCCAACACCTGCTGTGTGTGGCCAGTGTGCCAGGCACTGGAGGTAAAGTTGGGCTTAGACATGACTCCCTGCCCCCAGGCACTAACTTGCTATTGGACACATAAGTAATTGACCTGCTGCTTCTGGGTAACTACATGTTGGCTGCATTTCTAGAGAATCTGAAGACCTTATTCTTGGGTAGTTTTTAGAAGCTGTGACTGACTACAAAGCCATGACTCATTTTTTTACTTTCTAGAATGAATCTCTAGATTCCCCTATTCCTATTAGAATAGTCACCTGAGGAGGCATATGCTTATTTCAGTGACAGAGCAATTGCTCAAAAGTCTTTAAGCATCTGTGGAATTTACTTCAAAGCATACAGTGCAATCTTTTGAATATGCTTAGTGCTTGTAAATATTTGCTTTTGGAGAACCTTTGATTTTGCAGAAAACAAAAGCTATTCACACAAAGCTCTGGTGATCATGGTAGTTGATGAGACTGGGCAGGAATATCATTTGACTCAAACTCTGGAATAGTATCAGTCAGGAAGTTGGAGATTTCTCATAGTAAAGAAGAGTCAGGAGAGACTGTTCATTCCTTTTATGTTCTGCACGATGAGTGTTTATTCCTTTTGGCACTGAGGCAGGAGAGAAAATCCTGGGCATATCATGGTCACTTGACTGTGAAGTTGCTTAAAGATTCTGTTGTCTCAGACTTTGGGAGAGAGCTTGCTGGGGCTGTGGAAGGCCCCTGGTGCTCACTGCTTTAGTTCTGCTGACCCCGCTGCAGCTACCCCATGCCAGGTTGTACTCTGGAGGGACCCGTATCTGGAAGAAGCCAAAGAGCAGAAGTAGCTGTCCTTTAAGGACCCAGGGCTGAAGGTATGTGGCTGGGCAAGCCATGAGGGGGCATGTAGGGCCTATGGAGTCCTGATAAGTAAGCAACAAGGAGGAAGAGGCCCCAAGTTGGGGAGGGTTCCAGGTTGGGAAGAACAATGAATAATTGTTCTGAGAAATGGCTAATCACAAACCTGCAGGCACAGCCACCTCATTCTGTTTGTGGTCCCAGCAGCAGAACCTCTTCTGCATGTAGCTTCCTCCAGCACAACCCTATAAAACCTCCTCCAGCTCCTGCCTCTTTGAAGGCAGCCCCTTCTCTGCTGTGCGGCCTGTTGTAACCTTGCAACATATTTTCATACTTTCCCTGATAAATCTACCTTTCTTTACCTAAAGCTGTCTTGGCAATTTCTTTCCCACCCGTGACACCAGCCCCAGCTAGTTGTACTGCAACAGGGCCTTTGTTTAAATTGTGTTTGAGTGTTTACTGAGTCTGTGTCTGCAAGGCCGGAGCATCCACTGATTAATCACTGCCCACTGAAGGAATGAGTCCACAGGAAACAAAGAGGGAGGGGCCAGACAGGGAGAACAGAAGACAGGGCATGTAGCCATCACTCTATTTACTCTACCTATCCTGTCGCTCCTGTGTGCACACAAAGCACTGGACAAAAGCTCTTGGGATTCTCAAGGACCCTCAATTCTCAAATGAACATTGAGTATAAGTTTGGTGTATACTGTATTTTACTACTTTCTTATTCTTCTGCATTTCTCTGGTATTTTACTCAACAGATACCATTTCCTATACCCAGAACTGAGCTAGGTGCTGCGGGAGACATTCTCTCTGTCCTTGGGCAACTTGAATCTGCTTGGGAAGATAAGAACAATATGCATACGTACTGTAGAGTGAGGATGGCCAGTGTGTTTCATTTCAGATGTCAGCTCCAGCTAATTGGTGGCCTTGTGGAGTATTTCATCAAATCAAAGGCACCATCAATTGTAAGATGCCATTTTATGTGTTCTAAAGAAAGAAAAAAATGGCTGGGTGCAGTGGCTCACACCTGTAATCTCAGCACTTCAGGAGGTTGAGGTGGGTGGATCACAAGATCAGGAGTTCAAGACCAGCCTGGCCAGGATGGTGAAACCCTGTCTCTACTAAAAATACAAAAAATTAGCCAGGTGTGGTGGTGGGCACTTGTAATCCCAGCTACTCAGGAGGCTGAGGCAGAGAATTGCTTGAACCCAGGAGGGAGAGGTTGCAGGGGCCAAGATCGTACCATTGCACTTTAGCCTGGGCGATAGACTGAGACTCTGTCCAAAAAGAAAAAGAGAATGAAAAAGAAAAGAAAAGAAAAGGAAAAGGAAAGAAGTAAGGAATGAAGAACGGAGGGAAGGAAGGAAGGAGAGAGAAAGAAAGAGAAGGAAAGAAGCTGTAGGTTAAATTATGAACCATTGCTTTCTTATTACTTAGAATTTTTATTTATATTTATTGCAAGAGGCTTTTTAGACTTATCTGCATATAATGTGGATTTTTAAAAACATATATTGCTCTCACTCATAAAGTAGAAAATAACAGCAAAATAAATTGGGTCTGGTTTTCCTAAGCTGCTTCACCTTCAGAGTACTACTCATCTGTAGCATCTTTGACATGGAGTTATTGATGTCTGTGTTCCCACAGTACAACTCTCTATGCCATCAAGAGTATTCAGATGGCAACAATTCTTACACAAATTTCTCTTGACTTGCTCCCAAATCTCTGACACCTTTGTGTAAATTGATGTGTACACAGGTAATAACAGCCACAGTACAACAGCTACCTGGCAACAGTGACTGAAAGACCCATCCAATTTTCAATATTTCAAAAGCCAAAAAATACCTCTTAGACTCAATGATATGTGGGTTCTGAGACTCAGTCAACATTATTGTCATGATCAACTATCCATGTCTGCCCTGGGAATGGGGTTGACATTGGGGCTACATTCTCACCACTAAGCAATAATTTGCTCCTGTATAGTTTGCAAAGCTGAATGGTTTCCAGTGTGACAGCAGTGGTAGGGAGTTCTCTGTGAGCTAGTAGAATCAAAAAAGCTTTATGAATGAAGTAGGTCTAAAAAGGTAAGATCTGGCCTAGTTTCCTCCAGCAGAGGAAACAGCATAAGCACAGTTTAGAAGATTCAAAAGGGTAAACAAACATGTCATGTGGAGAAGAAAGTAGGGGAACTAGGGTAGGCTGGGGTTTAGTTAGGGAGTTGGGGGATATATATAAACACATGAGTTTTTGCTCTAAGAACATAAGTTCAAGTTAAGTGTGTTTTACTTGTGGGAAAGTAATAACAGTTCTTTTATCTTTAAAACATTTATATCTTTCCTTACCATAGGTCCTGATGTTTTTAGTTCAAAGAGTCTTGCCCTTCAAGCCCAGAAGAAGATTCTAAGCAAAATAGCCAGCAAAACTGTGGCCAATATGTTGATTGATGACACCAGCAGTGAGATCTTTGATGAGCTCTACAAAGTCACCAAAGAGCACACTCACAACAAGAAGGAAGCCCACAAAATCATGAAAGACTTAATCAAGGTGGCGATCAAAATCGGGATTCTCTACCGGAACAACCAGTTTAGCCAAGAGGAGCTTGTTATCGTGGAGAAGTTCCGGAAGAAGCTGAACCAGACCGCCATGACCATTGTCAGCTTCTATGAGGTGGAATACACCTTTGATAGGAATGTGCTCTCCAAGCTGCTGCATGAGTGCAAGGACCTGGTGCATGAACTGGTACAGCGACACCTGACGCCCAGGACCCACGGGCGCATCAACCATGTCTTCAACCACTTTGCCGACGTAGAGTTCCTCTCAACCCTATATAGTCTGGATGGAGACTGTAGGCCCAACCTCAAGAGGATTTGTGAAGGAATCAATAAGTTGCTAGATGAGAAAGTCCTTTAAATGCCTTGCCTCCACCTGGACTTTGCTGCTTTAAAGTTACAGTGCCCAACCATAATCTGGGTGAGAATCAAGAACATAAGCAGAAACCCTTGTCAAAGATGTCCATGTTCTGTCCTGTTCATCCCTCTGATGCTGATGCTGATGCTGAACTGAGCTTAGGTGTGTTTTTCTTCTGAGCTCTCTAGCAAAGTTTCTACTTAAAATCACCTGTGTGTAAGCCCAAAGAACATTTCATCTATTTTAAGCAGAAAGTCTGTTTTGCTTATTACAGTGAGTGCAGTTTATCTCACAGAGTGGGAGGAGCACTGGACTGGGAGGACAAAGATTTGGTTCCAACTTTACCAGTTAGGACTCTATCCTCTGCATTCTGGAACCATGATGCCTGCCTGTCTGCCTTACAGGGCTGTTGTGAGGACCAGATGAGATGATGTATGTTCATGCTTTTGGAAACTCTAATGGTCTTAATATTTTTGTCTTCTGAGTGTGAGGGGATAAACCTGGGTATAGAATATTGAGCAGCATAGGAGAAAAGAACAGTAGAATCTAATGGACTGGGTTTGCAATCTGTCTCTAAATGCACTGCTTCGGACAAAGTAAAATCCAAAGGTGTGAAAAAGTGTAGCTGCAAATTGGAAAAATGTTTTTCAAGAGTTATGTTTTTGGCCCAGCATGGTGGCTCACACCTGTAATCCCAGCACTTTGGGAGGCCTAGGCGGGAGGATTGCCTGAGGTCAGGAGTTCGAGACCAGCCTGGCCAACATGGTGAAACCCCGTCTCTACTAAAATTACAAAAATTAGCTGGGTATGGTGGTGCACGCCTGTAATCCCAGCTACTTGGTAGGCTGAGGCAGGAGAATTGCTTGAACCCAGGAGACAGGGGTTGCAGTTAGCTGAGATGGTGCCACTGCACTCCAGCCTGGGCAACAGAGCAAGACTCTTTTTTTTTTTCTTTAAAAAAAGGTGTTTTTAAGGTCTTAAATGTTTAGGTTTATGATCCTGCGGAGGGAAACTTTCCATGGGGGGTGGGGAGAGAGTTTTCCACCCATAACAACACAGAAACAGAAGCACTGTGCTCCCTCTGCAGGACCAGCCTTCCCTTATCTAAGGGGCATGGAGCTCAGGGAGGCTTTATTCCACGCGCACGGGAGAGTCAGGCAGAATGAACCCCTACCAATCTTTCTTGGCCTTTCACAGTCATTTTGTGCTGTTGTCTCTGGTTCATTAATAAATTAAAACTACCCTCCAAACAAGAGATCTTAGAGTTGTGATTCAGAATAAAATTCCTTGGAGTTAAATACAGTGTTAAGAATAACAGGATTGAAAAGAATAAGAAAATGAAGAGTAAGAGTTCTGCACTCGGAACCCAAGGGACAGTAGCTTCAGAGGAGCACAAGTAGGTGTGTCTGTGAGATGGTCAGTGGGGAGCTAGGCCATAGACACAAACCACCTTCTCCAAATGTCACAGCCTTGCTTTCACAGCGCAGCTTCTGACATCTTTTCATCATAGTCTTAACTAACATCAGGACAATGTACTTCCTTTCAACATTGTGCCATATTAAGAGACTTGCTCCTTTTACCTTTCCTCCCATCCTCCTATGCCTCTCTCTGCCTAATAATAATATAAAAATACCATACTAGCTCAGCCCTATGGTTCATCCCACCCCATGGTCTATCTATCTCCAGCAGGAGCATCAAGAGATGGTTTGTGGGAAGGTGTGAAAACAATGTGCACTGAGCCTTGCTGGCCATTCAGCCTCAGCTGGCTCTCATGTTAACATCATAACGAACCATCTGGTTATGTTCTTCAGCCATAGCACCCAGAATTAGTTCATAGGAAGGCTATTCAGTATGGAATATGGAAGAGTAAAACAAACCCCTGTTCTCCATATTAGACAAACATGGCCTAGCCCTCTACTCAAACCCAAGGTCTGAACAATGATGCCCTGTGCACACCTGGGCTGGGGAGGTGGCTGGTCATTTGGCACTGCTGGTAGGAACTACAGGCAGTTCGATCCCCTTCCTTCCCACCTGCCTGTGAGGCATCAGTCCAGCAGTAGCTGGATATTCTCATGCAGAGTCCTCAAGGTTTGCCTTGATGTATTCATCTAAGGATTGTTTTCTAGTTCAAGAGATGGTTCTATAAGTAAGTAGGTTCATTGTTCATTAAATGGACCGTTACAGAGAACTCAGACCCAAGAGGAATGAGTGGACCTGTCTTCTGTCCATGTGAGATACAGTGAGGAAGAAGCCAGGATCCCCAGCTAAAGAAGGTGGTGAGTTCTCTACTGGCTCTGCGGGCCACAGCACAATAGTGTAGGAAGGATGAGTTGGGTTCTGACAGCCCACAAGTCTCTAAAGAAACTGGGTCCTTCCTGCTCTGGTCAGGGAAGGATGAAGGATCAGCACTTCCACCAGTGGATCTCAGCAAGTGCAATGGCAGAATGTGGACCAAAACATTTTCTATTACCTTAGGCTCCCCACTGAGGGAGCTGGTGGGCTCTCTATCTGAGACCCCCAGACTTAGCAGCAGCTACCAGTGGGGAGCTGGGCTACCTGCACACAAGAACTTCTCTAAAAATACAAAGCCAAAACCAATCCCGTGTGCACATTTCAAACATACAATTGGCATCTAAATCAAGTGATTCTTGAGTTTCATTAAGCAGCTGAAAGGCCTACAAATTTCAAATACTTTATATAACAATCCAAAGACCAAAGCAAACATCTCATTATACGGCCCTATTGGTTTATCCTGAGGACTCTAACTATATCACCTGGTGACCCTGAAAGGTTGTTTTGGCTGAAAAAAATGTGACAGAGGCCAGCAAATGCTTTAGAAAGCAGGACTCTAGATGTGCATTTGTGCTCAGAACTCTGTACAAAATTCTCAATATGAGAACCCACAAAAGCAGAGTTAGAATAGCTACATTTTTAGGCCCTAATAACAAACATATCATTTTGCAAAATGATGGGAAAGTAATTTTAAAAGAAGCAATGGTACAAGATGGCTCAACTAATCCTGCCACACACAGACTTCAGACAGCGATGCCTGACTCAGCAAACCAAGTAGGGGAGAGACATTCTTTAAGGGTGGGGAATGGCAGGAGCAGGTTGAATCAGTCATCTGGAAACATCACTGGGTCTTCAACCATCCCTGAACACTCAGCTCAGTCCCCACAGGAGGACACCAGCGAATTGTGCTGAAATCCTCACCAAGCCCTTTGGTGCATGTCACTCCTCCTGTATCTGAGACCTGCAGAAACACATTCCCCGCCAGCTGCCGCCGGCCATGTGTCTGTACCACTCTTCCTCTCCGTGTTTGCATCTGTGGGTCTTGACACCCTAGTAACTCCAGGTCTCTGCTCAGTGACAAAATGAAAAGACTTCTTCATCTGTGCTTCTCCTTCAACTCTCATCTCTCCCATCTGTACATTTTTTAGAATCAAATCAGAACATTCATTGGCTGCTCCAATAAACTTATTGCATCCATTTATATTTTTAAAAAGGAAAGAGTTCAAATCAGGCCTATGTGTCCTCTGCCCCCATATCTTTTTTTAATTCTTTTACTTTTTAGAGATAAGGCCTCCCTCTGTCACCCAGGTTGGAGTGCAGTGGCATGATCACAGCTCACTGAAGGCTCAAACTCCTGGGCTCAAGCAGTCTTCTTGCCTAAGTCTCCCGAGTAGCTGGGACTACAGGTATGCACCACCATGCCTGGCTAACTTTTTTTTTTTTGTAGAGATGGAGGTCTCATTATGTTGCCCAAGGTGGTCTCCAACTCTTAGCCTTAAGCAATCCTCCCACTTCATTCTCCCAAAGAGCTGAGATTACAGACATGAGTGAGCCACTGTGCCCAGCCTTGCCCTAATATTTTTATGACTTTTCTTTTTCTTTTAATTCCACATGATCTCCGAGGTCAAGACCGAAACCAATTAGGGAAAATTCAACTTTGGCTGTGAAAACATTGCACTAACAGGAGCTATTTAATAGTGGACTAGCATGTTGACAATAGTGTTATAAATCAGATGGACTTGAAGAAGAGGGTCGCCAAGGCCTGCCCAACTGGGAGTTGAATGGTCAAATGGATTTTGCTTGTTTAGTCTGACCCTGCTACATGAGCCACAGCCCAAGCTGGGCCCAGCTCATGCTCCTTTTTTTAGAGGGAAGTCTTGCTTGTTAGCAAGGGCAGGGGAAGGGGTGGGGGACAAGAATCTTTTACAACACTATTCCTCAAAATAGCATCTATGAATCTCTGAAAGTCCTGAGGGCAAGGGGGCGGGGAAGGTGGAGTCCATGAGATCCAAAACAAGTTTTTAAGGTTTTTTTCATTCTGACAACTTTTTTAAAAAATTAAAATCAACATAAGTATGTTCCACATCATGTGGGAATGACCTTATAGCCATGTGGTACCATTTGGCTTCAGTCTGAGTTTCTGAGTTTGTGTTTACAACATTGCTCATGCTGACTGAGCATGGCAGGTGAAAGAAAAGAATTTAACTTCATGTGTTTAAGGTCTGACATCACCTAGAGGTCTGCTGGGGTAACTTGTGGGGTCTGTGAGTGCTCAATTTCGAGAATCATTGCTATGACATACGAAAGTGGAGGCTTGCAAAGAATGAATGCCACCCTTCCCTAAACAGTGACTTATTTGTGGGGGCTCAAAGGTTGAGAGGTGAGCCAATTGTCTGGAGCACACATAGGTCTGCATTCTGTGTGCAGGTCAGCTTCCACATGTTCTGCCTGCCCTTTGAAAACTGGCCAAGAGAAGCTACCACGTATGTGTTAGTCTGCTTGCATTGTCATAAAGATACCTGAGGCTGTGTAATTTGTAAAGACAGAAGGTTTATTTTGTCTCATGGTTCGGCAGGCTGTACAGGAAGCATGGTGCCAACATCTGATCCTGGTGAGCGCTCAGGGAGCTTTTACTCATGGCAGAAGGTGATGTGGGAGCAGTCATGTCACATGGCAAGAGAGGGAGCAAAGGAGGAAGAGAGAAGCCTCTCTTTTAATAACCTGTCTTTTAAACAACTAGATCTCACATGAATTCAGACCAAGAACTCACTCATTACTGTGAGGACAGCCCAAGACATTCATGGGGGATATGTCCCCATTGACCCAAACATGTTCTACCAGGCCCCATCTCCAATACCAGGGATTACATTTCAACATGAGATTTAGAGGGAACACACATTCAAACCGTGTCAACATAGAAATCAAATTAAAGAATTGACCAACCTATGCTGGCAAGCCTAATACTAATTTTAAAGGCTCAAGAGTGTCCATCACTGGACAAAGCAGGCAGTGTTACTCCCAAGGAAAGGAATAGAGGAGAAGCTTTCGAAGAAGTCATCTGCACATGCTTACACCCTGTCCTAGTTCTAGCTTCATGTGCTGGCTTGCAGACACAAGTCTGAGGCCTCAAGAGACCTTGTATGCTTCCAGAATCCCAGGAGGTTGTTCCTGAAGAATGAAGCATGTGGTTTGAAGATACTGGTGGTACCAAATTCCTTCCAGCCTCAGAAAAAGGAGAGGTCAGCTGGTGCAAAGACTCACACCCACCCCCAGCAGCACTGCAGTTCCACTGGTAGCCTTGCCTTTTCCTTACATGTCCTTCCTTTGCTAAGTTGGGACAGGTCTGTACAGAGGAGGTGTCCTGGCAGCCCACCCAGGTAGCCAGAGTCTGGGCAGCCAGCTCTCCCAGGCCTTGATATAGAGCTCCTCTTAGCTGACTATTAAGGCCATACTGGACCAATTCCTGAGACAAAGGAGTCTGGGGTTTGGCTCCCAGCTCAAGGAGCAGCTGGGCCGGAGCCAGAGCTTGGCACAGAGTGAGTGCTGGAGGCTAGTGGGGAAGTGGCAATTAGGTTATGTTAGGGAGAAAAGCACTTTCTCAGGGTCTGTCACTGGTGAAGGAAGAGCTTGTGGGCTGGTTCCCAAGGAGGGACTTGGGCTCCTTCCACCTCTCCCAGCAGCTGGCTTCCCTGTTAAAAGGGTCATATTTCCTCTCAGCCATGGGATGGGGCTTCCCCTACTTTGTGTTTCAGAAATAGCAACAACTTGGTTTTAGAAATAGATTGTTGGCTTTGGGTTGGGGGAGATGAGGGAGATAGATATTTTGGAGTTTGCTGTCTTTTCAGCTTTCATAGACAATAGAAGGTGTAGAACATGGAGCCAGCCATGGGTCAGGGGAGGATTCGTCTTAGCTTGCCCACTAGCAGGGATTTCCTTATGCTTTACCTCTCCAAGCCTCAGTTTCCTCAACTGCAAAAGCAGGAAGTTGCTCAAGGTCTTTAAGAATGCTTCCAGTTCCATAGTTCTTCCAAGTAGCATAGAAGAGAGGTTCTGGGCATTTCTGCACTGTAGGTCTCTTAGAAGGGAAACCTATTCATTATTCAATGGAGCAATAGGCTCCAAATTGAAAAATGACTCCTCAATGATCCTCTTCAGAACTTTTGAATGAAGATCTTAGTTAATGGATTTCAAAGGGGAAAAGCTGTAAGCCAGAAAAATGAAAAGTAAAATCAAGACTCCATAAACACCAGAGAACTGCACACTGTGGGCCCAGGTAGTCAGCCAATTAGCCAACTTAGCAGGAGCCTCCTGTGGTTCGATGTTAGGCCCAACCCTCTACTGAGACATGCATTACAAATAGAAATTGTGTCAGACTCCAGAAAAATGTCTCTGGACGGAGAACAGGGTATAAGCAAAGTCATGAATAAGTCATTACTGATTTGAGTCAAATATCATAGGATGCTATCAGAATTATTTTAAAATATATTAATAAAGCCATTCCACCAATAAACAAAACATTTCATGGAATTCTCAGTCCTTTTTAAAAAATAGCTTTATAAAGATATAGTTCACTTAACATACAATGCACCAATTTGAGGAGTACAATTCAATGGTTTTTTAAATTGTGATGTGTTATGTGCTACCTATGGACACTTTGGTCAATAACTGACCCCATACACAACAGTCGTCCCATAGGATTATAATGGAGCTGAAAAATTCCTGTCACCTGGTGATGTCTTCATGATCCTGACCCTTTGTAGGCCTAGGTTAATGTGTGTGTTTGTTTCTTAGTTTATTAACAAAATAATTTAAAAAGTAAAAAATTTAAAAATAGAAAAAAATTTATAGAATAAAGATACAAAGGAAGAAAACATTTTTGTAGAGCTGTACAATGTGTGTGTTAAGCTAAGTTGTTACAGAAGAGTTAAAATAGTTTTTAAAATTTTTAAAGTTTATAAAATTTCAGTAAGCTAAGGTTAATTTTATTGAAGAAAAATATTTTTTATAAATTTAGTGTAGCCTAAATGTACATTATTTATAGTTTATATGAGTGTGTGATAATGTCCTAGGCTTTCAGTCACTCAACACTCACTGACTCGCCCAGTAAAACTTCCAGTCCTGCAAGCTCCATTCACGGTTAAGTGCCCCATCCAGGTGTACCACTTTTTATCTTTTAGACTGTATTTTTACTGTACCTTTTCTATCTTTAGATATGCTTAGATACATAAACACTTACCATTGTGCTACAGTCACCCACAGTATTCAGTTCAGTAACATGCAGTACAGGTTTGTAGCCTATAGGAGCAATAGGCTCTACCATATATCCTCAGTGTGTGGTAAGCTATGCCATCTAGGTTTATGTAAGTACACACTATGATGTTTACCCAACAATGAAATCACCTAATGACCTATTTCTCAGAATGAATCCCTGTTAGTATATGACTGTATTCATTAATATGTGCAACCCTATTTTGAATATTTTCATTATCTCAGAAAGAAGCTCTATATTTTATCAATTACCTCTCTACCCCCGTAAGACCTTATTAGCAACATAAAAGTTGATCTCCCCCACCCCAAATATCACAAATAAGAATTTTTCAATATTGGAACTGCTCTATGGTCTTAGATTCAGATCAAGCAAATCCCAGTTACATGAATGACTGACTCATTTTGCCAAACCACATCCTAGATTGAGCCTCAAGCTCCATCTGTGTCCCCAACCTCAACATTCTTTTGATATGAAGCCTCATCAGCCTCTTAACAGGGGTGACCTCTGTGGGGAAATGGGTTCTGCAAAATGTTAAGGACAACCTGGTTGCCAGAGGCTGGCCTCTCCCTCATCATCCTGCAACCCCATTGAGGATGCAGAGTCAATAGCCCTGTGCTGGGGGTGCCATAGAAGGAATTCAGGCATTTCATAGGGCAGAGGATCTCAAAATGGAGACCGTGAAACACCTGCACCAGAAGTCCTAGGGATGGGAATGGCCCTATTAAAAATGCAGAATCCTGGGTCTTACCCCAAATCTACCTGCTCCAAATTTCTGGAGGTGGGGCTTGGGAATCTGCATAGTTAAAAAGTTCCTTGGTGATTTTTAGACACAGTAAAGTTTGCTGATCCAGTATAGAGGACTCCACTTGAAATAATTTGCATCTCAAATTCTATGGTTTTCAGAGAATGTAATTCCTGCCTGAATTGTTTTTACTTCCCGCCCTTTTCAGCTTTGAAACTGAGCCCATCCCCTTCTTCCTTCGTGTTCAGGACGCAACCTCTGGGCATGTGCTCACCCCACTACTCTTCACATTTTTTCATCACCTTGGGGCTTTCATTAAGCCCTATCCTCACTAGCTACAAGTGCCTGAAGGACAACTATCTTTAGGCAGTTATTTCCAATGCAAAGAGCCATGAGAACCATGAGAAAAGTGGTACAAGTTGGACTCCATTGTTCTGGCAATTGCTGCTTTTTTTCCATTTCTCACCTCTCAATTAATTACCTTTTAAAGTAACTGTTTAAAAATTTTATTCCAAGGTCAATGACCTGGGATGCTGATCTGGAGATATAATTTCTTGAACTATATTTGACCCATATACAAAGAATAAACAGAGGGAGTCCCCACCTCTTGAGGTAAATGTCATCTTCTGCTAGGCCTCTCTTTGGCCCTTTTCTTTCCAAGGCCTCCTCTCCAGTAATGTCAGATGATCTGGAAACTCCAATGTGGAGGATTACTTCTGGAACCTGGAGGTAAAAGGGGGCAGGAAGAGCACCCCAGGTGACATTGGCTTTCTTTAGCCAATGGAGAAACAACATCTATAAAAGTCGAACCTGGTCTCAGATCAGCCAGCCATGAGACTCCCAGATGGGAGGCAGAAAAGAAAACAGGGACACACAGGAACAGAGGGGAGAGGCCTCCAGGAACAGGTACATTTGGTTGTAAGTAGAACAGGGCTACCAATCCCTTTAGCTTTCCCTAACCAAGCTCTCCTGAGAAAAGGGAAGAAGGCTTCATCTTAGAAAAGGACTTTACAGCCAATGAACAACAAAAAAAAGGGATGTGGGGAGCCCAGCCATATTGTAGGAGTTGTTGCTCCCAGGCCTCCCTAAAGGGTTATCCAGGTCCTTCTACCATCACTGGGAGGAGGTCCCCTAGCACAGGGCAAGACTACAGGTGTTAGCATACAAGGCCATTCCTGGCAGGGGTTGGGTAAGGCTCGGCAAAAATGAGGGCTTGCCCTGACCTCATGCCTCTAATCTGACAACAGGCAGCTCACTGGTCTCTGGAGAGACCAACTGGCTTCTAGTTCAGATACCATGCCACACCATGGTCATCTCACAAACTCAAATGCCCAGACTCAGCAGGGCACTTCTCTTCATTATACATGGATGGAGGCTCCTTCCCTTATCATTTAGTTGGGAGGGGCAGTAATTAAAGGTGTTTCCCTCCTACTGCTCAACACAATAACAGACAACTTCACTCTTGGAGCCCCTGCCTACTCAGCCCTTGCCCTTATCAAGGTTATATATGTGTGACCGGCTTTCCTCCTTTACTCTCTCTTCAATTTTCAGGTCACCGAAGAAGAGGTCATGTGGGCATCAGTCACATGCTGTGACCTATCAATTCAGAAGAACTAGGGACCCATTTCTTTCAATCTCTCTAACTCCTCACCCTTTGACAATCATATATCTTTTTACACGTTGCCTAATTTTCTACCTCTGTGATCAAAATCCCAAGGAAAGGACAGGCCTTCATGTTGTTTGGGTGTGCACACGTGTGTGGTTACACGAGCATCTCTTTCAAACTCCCAAAACCATAGTAAAAGATATATTTTCCCTTTTTAAAATTAAACCCAGTTGACAAATTTCTCAAACTCCCTCTAAGTTAACTGCAAACAACAGGATTGCTTGAAAGATTTTCGGATAAACTTAACATCTCCAGGACCTTGAATGTGGAGAACTGGCCCATTAGTACATATGTTTGATGCCTCCCAGCCTGGAGCAGGTCTTTCCACCATCACTGGGAGGAGGGAAGAAGAGGTGATATTTCACTTCCCACCTCTCCCCTTAATGCCTCTCACTTACCTTCTGAGTCATGGTGGTCTGATTTGTGGACTAATCAATGCCATCTTGGTGTACTGGAAGAGATACTACGACTATTGGGAGACATACTCCTTCACCCAGGAGAGAATGGCAGCTCGGTCAGGCTGCTGAACTCTCGGCCTTTGTAGGGATCTGATTCCCCCTGGCTTCCCTCCCCCACCTTGGAACTGCTGAGGGAGAAAAGGCCCACAGGGGTGTGGGTGACCCTCACAGTGGTGGCTGGCCAACTCCTCACTTGCCTGTGAGTTCCCAGAGGAAATGCAAACAAATCAGACTACACTTGGCTGCTGGCCAAGGAATCTTTGAACTTCTTCAATAAAAAGTCTTTAAAACTTTGGTTCTGACCCAAATCTTTTGCTCCAACATAAAAACTGCAGGGCCTTAAGACTTTCTGTTTAGAGAAACAGTGTGTCTCTGGCATTTGAATAAGGGTGTTTATCTCAGAAACCCTTCTTTGAGTTCCACTATGTTCTGTAAGCTCACTATATCTCACCTTCAGCCTTCAAGCCTCCCTGAACATCTAGCATGAGTGCCTACACCTCTTGCAGCAGTTCTTTCTTTATAAGCCCCTAATTGTGCCTTGTAAAAGGGCCCAGAGGTTGCTGAGTTTCCCCTGAAATCGAGACAAGACAGAGGAAACTCTCCAGCAGGAGGTGTTTAAAAGGTACTGGTCATTGATATTTGCTATCCAATGTGGTCCTGGAGCTGCCATCATTTAAAAAAATAAAATAAAATGCTTAAGGAACTGGTGCAGTATAAGGCATAGTTGTTTCTTTTAGAGTAAATGGTACATTACTGAATGGTACATTTTCATTCCCTCTTCGTTGCTGCTTAATCTCCAAAGCAGATTATATGGCACATAGCTGTCTCCAAAGTCTTATCTCCTATCTTTATAAATAGAGGTCTCAGAAGGAGGGAGAGCCAGGTTTTTCAGATGTAGGCCTTCCCCTTCATCCCATGTGTTCACCCAATCAATACCCTCACTGCCTCCACTTCTGTACCTTCCTGGATATAATTTTATTGAGTCTATTTTCTGCTGTCAAGAGGAAGTCTGGAGGAAATCAGATCAATTGCCAGCAAACCACTAAAGAGTACCCTTTTAATCTACCCCATCACCAATTTACCTAAACAACATGGACATTCACGCAACAGCAGAACTCTTCCTGGTGTGTCTCCTGAAAATATAGACTTGAACCTTCTCAACATGAATTCTGTCTGATCCCAACTTGCAACACATCTGGAAATCAAAGGCATTGGGAAAAGTTCTCTCGAGTTGCAGACTGCTGGAAAAGTAACCTGGGAGCAGGAAAGGGTTCCAGACTCAAGGACAAAAGAGAGAATTACAGATCATATCCAAGGCATATTTTTTAGAAAACTCAAGTGAACAATAATTGTTAACCCGTTTCCTTAATTGCTTCCTTAATTAACACCTTCGTAGAATCCAAACTGTTCATTTTCACCTGAATAACTTTTCGTGACAGTAGATGGGAACCAACTCTGCTTCATAATTAATTTTCTTTTATGGCACACTTCCAGAAGTGTCATAGGGTATTGTGTGTTGTAAAATAATGGGTCTTGTTGTTGTTCTTGTTGTTGTTAAAGTGCCAGGATAAATTTACACGTACATAAATGTGCTGGCTGTAGTATTTTAGGACACTACCAAATTATTTATAAAGGTAGACATTGTCAATGAAAGAGTCAAACTTTGTAAAATATTTGAAGAGATTTATCCTGAGTCAAATATGAGTGATCATGGCCTGTGACACAGCCCTCAGGAGGTCCTGAAAACATGTGCCCAAGGTAGTCGGGGTGCAGCTTGGTTTTATACATTTTAGGGAGGCATGAGACATCAATAAAATACACTTAAGAAATACATTGGTTTGGTCCAGAAAGGCGGGACAATTTGAAGTGGTAGGGTCAGGGGTGATGGGGGTGGTGGTTTCTTTTTCTTTTCTTTTCTTTTTTTTTTTTGAGGCGGAGTTTCACTCTTGTTGCCCAAACTAGAGTGCAGTGGCGCGTTCTCGGCTCACTGAAACCTTGGTCTCCCAGGTTCAGGTGATTCTCCTGCCTCAGCCTTTTGAGTAGCTGGGATTACAGGCACCTGCCACCATGCCTGGCTAATTTTTGTATTTTTAGTAGAGACAGGGTTTCACCATGTTGACCAGGTTGGTCTCGAACTCCTGACCTCAGATGATCCACCTGCCTCAGCCCCTCAAAGTGCTGGGATTACAGGCGTGAGCCACCGTGCCTGGCCTGCTATAGGTAAATTTAAACATTTTCTGGTTGACAATTGGTTGAATTTGTCTAAAGACCTGGGATCAGCAGAAAGGAATGTTTGGTGGTAGAGACCAAAGTTTTACTATGCAGATGAAACTTTAACTAGCAGGCTTCCGATAGAATAGATTGTAAAATGTTTCTTATTAGACTTAAAATCTGTATTGATGCTAATGCAGAGAGGTATAATGAGGCATGTCCGACCCCCACTTCCCTTCATGGCCCAAACCAGTCTTTCAGATTACATGTTAAGAGCCCTGGCTGAGGAGGAAGTCCATTCAGATTGTTTTGGGGGGTGGGCGGGGGGAGTCTTAGAATTTTATTTTTGGTTTACAGCATCATTAGAGATTAAAAGGGGTTCTAAAGATGCCTGCTCCGTTCCCAATTTAGACATCTTTTCTTTTTAAACTGGTGATAATACACATAACATCATCTTCCCCACCACCATCAAAAAAAAAAAAAAGTTTACTTTAGCCATCCATAAAACAATTTCATATTCTATCATAATATTTGTGGACTAAATGTGATACTTGACCTCTTTTTTGTTCTGTCTTCATTTTTCCCTATCATTATTTTTATATATTTACATGGAAACTTCTAAAATTGGCCAGAACCATTTTGGAAGAGACAAATTATGACAGCAGATGAAATAACATGTTCATAGATATTTATGATGTTGTAACTTTCTGAAGCACAATAAAGTCAACTCATATGAGGATAATATTGTTTTACTAATGCTAGTATTTATGGCAAGTCATAAATGAACATGCTGGATGCCTATTTTGGGTAAAGACTGCTTTTAGAGCATTGGGAGAATTTCTCACTGTGGCTGTTTAAGAGGAAGATGATCCTGGAGGAAGGTGGCCAAGGCTACATTTAATGTGGTGTGGTCATTATCACTTCCTAGGTGAAGAGCGCTTTCTGTTGTTCTCAGGTTGCAGCCTGGAGGCAGCTAAGGATTCATAAAGCCCTACATTTGCTCCTGCTTTTTTCCTGCCCATCTCCTTCCTCTGCCTCTATCTTTGCTCTAGGTTTCCCTACAGCCTGATTGCTTTGGAGCTCAAACACAAACTACTTGCACTATCATTTCTCCACTTGCTCATCCCTGCCCTCTCCCCAGCCATGAAACCCAAATTCCTTTTCATCCTCCATATATACCCCTAAAGAACAGAATTTAGCTATTCTATTAATTAGCAGGTCTTGCTTGGAAGTCCACATCAGAAAAGCAAGTGCCAAAAACCCTTCTGCTGTTTTCAATCTATTGTTTCTCTGAGCCCATCTTGTTTCATTTTCAGCTTCCAAAATTTTGGTCAGTTTGAGAAAATGGAAGTGTCCCAACAGAAAAGACCAACTTTATGTAATGACTATATGCTTGGTGAAGGTTTAGGAATTCCCAGGAAAAGCCTGAAATTCTAACACTGGAACTCCTTTTAGGTAGAACATCATGTGGTCATACATTTCTGTGCAGTTTGAATACTTCTGAGAAGGAAATACAGTAATCCATTATCATTCCCTAACCCGTTGGCACAAATGGTTGGCACAATTTTATATTTTGTAGTAAATTCTTTCAGCAGCAATGAGCTGAAAAATAAAAATTTAATGAAAATTTAATAATCAAATTTCCATTTCACAAGAAAGTTGATGAAGGATACACAACTTGCACAGAATGTTTATTTTACCATCTACCTCTGTGACAGTGTGATCACATAAGAATTAGAAGCAGCATCAGCATCTGCTTCAGGAATTAGCATGTATCTTAAGAAGACTGCACCCAAAGACATGGATTTATCATATACAGCTGGAGAATGTGTGTTTACCTATCACTCTGCAAAGCACAACTTTTCATTTAGATCAAATGATTCCCCCCTTAAATAAATTTTGCTCATTTTTGATTCCAAGTTTTCTCATGCATGGACAAAAGGTAAATTAATAGAAGTACACTGCAAACAGTTGAATGATGCCTAGCTTAATACCAGTATCATTAGATGATTCAAATAGAAAATCATTTCATTCCAATAATGCCTCAATTTGTTTTCATCTAATTAAGTATTAAAATGTTTATTTTGCCAAAAGTGAAACATTTATTCTAAATATTATTGTAAATTCAATTAAAAATCTGACATCAAGGACATAAGTACTGATTTTTGCAATAGTAATGTTAAGTACAAATTTTGTAGTAAAACTTATGTTCTTACTAGATTGAGCAAAAATGTATTTGGAATGGATTGTGGTGCATACATAATTTATAACTCAATATCATAAATCAAGCAGCTACAGTATGGTGTTATATTGAGAGCCTAGCCCCACCAGCCTGCATCCTGCCTGGGGGCCCAACACAACCTGCATCTCCACATCCCTGGAACCCTACTAACATCATCAAGCCCAGCCACCACCACAGCTGGCTGCTGCCACCAAGGCTGAAGCTTAAATCATTGGCAACATCCCCAATGCTCCCTATAGCAAAGCTGCCATGCATTTTCATGAACCCTGAGAACAAACCCTCCGCCCACAGCCACTACTACTGCAGGCTGCCACCACGGGGGTGAAACACAAGCAAAGTGCATGCTCCTAAGCTGCCTGCATACAGCTCTTGCCCTTGAAAGCAACCCCACCCTTGCTAGTAGCAGGGCTGAGGATACCCCCACCTGAACATTCACTGAGGACCTGGGGATCACCCTATTTCTGCCTACTATAGTTAGTGCCTGCATGCACTACCAGGGGGCCTGAGGATCAGTTCACCCATCCCAGCTCTGCAACCCACTAATGCCCAAACATGCCATCCAGGGGCCTGAGAACCACCCAGACCAGTCTACCAGTTTGGGCACTTGAGCCTCATAGGGGCCTGAGGTCAGGCCCACTCAGCCTGCCACTATCACCATAGCAGGAATCTACCAGCATGTACCACCTGTGGGCCTGGTGACCAGCCTACTCAGCCTATCACAGCCACCACCAACTCCAGCAAGGACTGCTTGGGAGCCAGAGAGTTGTCTCAACACTACTACTGCCATTGCCCACACCATTCTCACTCCTTAAGGGCCTGAAGAACTTGTTCACTATTGCCACAACCAGCACCTGAGTAAGCTGCCTAGAAGCCCAAGAATCAGCCAACCTGGACCTGCTAACACAAGTGCCAGCATACGCTGCCCTGGGGCCTAAGGACAGGCACATTCTGCCTGCTGCTGCCACCACTAGGGCACAAGCATAGGACTACATTGTGTTCTTGTCCTCAGCAAAATTTCACCACAGACTCTACTAACAACTATATCCTAAAACCAGTAAGGAAGTCATAGATATCACTAATGCTGTTTATAGCTAAAGAAATCATGCAGAGACTACACTACTTCATGCACCCAAAATCAAAGCAAAAGTGCCCTACCCAATCAGCACCATAGATACATCTTCAGGAATAAGTACTCTCCTATGAAAGCAAATACAAAATACTGGAAGAAGTGACTGTTACACCAGATGCACAGATATCAATGTAAGGACACAGAAACATGAAAAGCAAAGAAATATGACACCTCTAGGAAAAACAGTAATTCTCCAACAACATATTCCAATCAAAAAAAAATTATGAAGTCACAGAAAAAAAAAAATTGATGCTGAAGAAGTTCAGTAAGATACAATAGAACACAGAAAAACAATACAAACAAATCGAAAAACTATTCAGGAAATAAATGAGAAATTTACCAAAAAGATAGAAATCATTAAAAAGAAACAAACAGAAATTCAGGCAAGGAGGTGGAGCAATATGGCTGAACAGAACCCTCCAGCAATCATCCCCACTGCAAGAACACCAAATTGAACAATGATCCACACAAGAAAGCACCTTCATAAGAACCAAAAATCAGGTGAGTCGTCACAGTACCTGGTATGAACATCATATCAAGGAAAGAGGCAGACAGTCTTGAGTTGCTGACATCACCCATCTCCCTTCCCCCAGCACTAGTCACGTGGCATCGAGAGAGAATATGTGTGCTTTGGGAAGAGGCAGTGTAGTGATTGTGGGACTTTGCATTGGAACTTGGCACTGCCCTGTCACAGTGGAAAGAAACACAGGGCAGAAATTGGCCAGCACCCATGAAGGATCATTTAGATCAGCCTTAGACAGAGGGGAATCATCCACATCCATTCCAGTGGTTGGAACCTGAATTCTAGCTAGCCCTTCCACCACAGGCTAAAGCACTCTGGGGTCCTAAATAAACATGAAAGCCAGTCTAGGCCACAAGGACTGCAATTCCTGGGCAAGTCCTAGTGCTGTTCTGGGCTCAGAACCAATGGACTTGGGATGCATACAACCCAGTGAGACACTGGCTGAGGGAGCCAAAGAAATGCTTAAATCACCCTTCCCCTAATCAAGACAGTGTAGCTTACAGGCCCAGGAGAGACTTCTTCCTTTTACTTGAGAAATGGAGAGAAGAGACTAAACAGGACGGTCTTGCAACTTGGATACCAGCTCATCCACAGATTAAGAGGGCACTAGGCAGTTGTGAGACCCCCATTCCATGTCCTGCCTCACAGATGATATTTCTAGATATACTCTGGGCCAGAAGAGAAACTGTTGCCTTGAAGTGAAGGACCTAGTCCTGGCAGGATTCACCACCTGCTGACTAAAGAGCCATTGAGCCTTGAATAAACATCAGCAGTACTTGGATGAGACACAAGAGCTGTGCTGGCTTCAGATGTGACCCAGTATACTCCCAACTGTGGTGGCCACAGGGAGAGGACCCTTCTGCTTCAGGGAAGGGCAGGAAAGATTAAAGGGGACTTTGTCATAGAACTTAGGTACCAGCTCAGCCACACTGGCATACAGCATTAAAGTAGGCTCCCAGGGTTCCCAATTCCAGGCCTTGGCTTCTGGATGGCATTTCTGGACCCACCGTCAGCCAGAGGGGAGCCCGCTACCCTGAAGGGAGAGACCCAGACCTGGCAGCATTCACCACAAGCTGACTGAAGAGCATGTGAGCCTTGAGTGAACACTGGCACTAGCCAGAAAGTACTCACAGTGGGCTTGGGGCAATGGTGGCCATGGTGAGACACTCCTGCATCAGGAAAGAAGGGGGAAGAGTGGAAAGGACTTTATCTTGCAGCTTGGATGCCAGCTTAATTAACCACAGTAGAATAGAGCACCAAGTAGAATCCTAAGATTCCCAACTCCAACCTCTGGCTCCCAGATGGCATTTATGAACCTGTTCTGAGCCAGAGGTGGGAGCTCACTACCATGAACAGGATATAAGCCTGGCTGGATTTACCACCTGCTGACTGAAGAACGCTTGGGCCTTGAGTGAAGATCAGCAGTAGACAGGCAGTGGTCTCTGCAGGATGGGCAAGACTCAGTGCTATGCTGGCTTTGGCTCTGATACAGTGCAGGTCCAGTGGTGGTGGCCACAGGGGTGTTTGTGTCACCCCTCACCCAGCTCCAGGTAGCCCAGCATGGAGAGAGAGACTCTGTTTGTTTGGGGGAAAGTAAGGGAAGAGAAAAAGTGTATCTGCCTGGTAATCCAGAGAATTCTTCCAGATCTTTTCCAAGACCACCAAGATGGTACCTCTATAAGTCTGCAAGAATCACAATGTTATCAGGCCTGGGGTGCCCCATAATGCAGATATGGCTGTGGTGACCAAAGACTTAGATTACAATACTGAATTCCTTTTGAATACTCAGAAAGCCTTCCCAAGAAGGATGGGTACAAATAAGTTCAGACAGCGTATAAATACCTAACTCTTCAACGTCTAAACACTGATGAACAACCATAAACATCAAGACCATCCAGAAAAACATGAATTTACCAAACAAACTAAATAAGGCACCAGTAACCAATCCTGGAGTGACAGAGATATGTGATCTTTCAGACAGAATTCAAAAATCATGAGGAAACTCAATGAAATTTAAGATAACACAGAGAAGGAATTCAGAATCCTATTAGATAAATTCAATAAAGAGATTGAAATAATTTTTAAAAATCAAGCTGAATTTCTAGAGCTGAAAAATTCAGCTGACATACTAAAGACATACAGAGTCTCTTAACAGCAGAATTGATCAAGCAGAAGAAAGAGTGAGCTTGAAGACTGGCTATTTGAAAATACACAGTCAGAGGACACAGAAGAAGAAAGAATGAAGCATGCCTGCAAGATCTAAAAAACCTTATAGAGGAGGTAGACAGAAAGACTGGGGTAGAAAGTGTATTCAAAGGAATAATAACAAATAACTTTCCAAAACTAAAGAAAGATATCGATATTCAAGTACAAGAAGAATATAGAACACAAAACATCTTTAACCCAAATTACCTCCAAAGCATTTAACAATCAAACTTCCAAAGGTCAAGGATAAATAAAGGATCCTAAAAACAGCAAAAGAAAGGAAATAAATAGCATACAAAGGAGCTCTAGTACAACTAGCAGCAGACTTCTCAATGGAAACCTTACAGGCCAGGAGAGAATGGCATGACATATTTAAAGTGCTGAAGGGAAAAAAAAAAATTATTGTAGAATAGTTTATCAAGCAAAAGTATCCTTCAAACATAAAGGAGAAATAAAGACTTTCCCAGACAAATAGAAGCTGCAGGATTTAAACACCAGACCTGTCCTATAAGAAATGCTAAAGGGAGCTCTTCAATCTGAAGGAAAGGATGTTAATGAGCAATAAGAAATCATCTGAAGGCACAAAACTCACTGGTAATAGTAAATACACAGAGAAACACAGAATATTATAACTGAAATTGTGGTGTGTAAACTACTTATACATTGAGTAGAAAGATAAAAAGATGAACCTATTAAAAATAATAACTGCAACAATTTTTAAAGGCATATACAGTGTAATGATATACAGTGTAATCTTCCTATTTAGGAACAACAAAGAGTTAAAAAGTGGGGGGAAGATAAAGTTAAAGTATAGAGTTTTTATTAGCTTTCTCTTTGCTGTCTGTAGTTTGTTTTTGCAATTAGTGTTAGATTGTCATTAGTTTAAAATAATGAGTTTTAAGATGTTATTTATAAACCTCATGGTAACTTCAAATCAGAAAACCCGCAACAGAGACACAAAACATAAAAAGCAAGAAATTGAAACATACCACTATAGAAAACCACCTTCACAAAAAGGAAGAAAGGAAGGAAAGAAGGAAGGAAGAAGAGACCACAAAACAACCAGAAAACAAATAACAAAATGGTAAGAGTAAGTCCTTACTCACCAATACTACAATGGAATGTAAATGGACTAAACTCTCCAATCAAAAGTCATACAATGGTTGAATGGATAAATAAACAGGATCCAACAATCTGTTGCCTATAAGAAACACACTTCACCTATAGAGACACACATAGACTGAAAATAAAGGGATGAAAAAAGATATTCCATGCCAATGGAAACCAAAAAAGAGTAGGAGTAGCTTACGCTTATATCAGAAAAAATAGATTTTAAGACACAAACTACAAAAAGAGACAAAGAAAATCATTATATGATAATAAAGAGGTCAATTCACCAGGTATGATGGCTCATGCCTGTAATTCCAGCACTTTAGGAGGCCAAGGTGGGCAGATCACTTGAGGCCAGGAGTTCGAGACCAGCCTGGCCAATATGGCAGAAAACCCATCTCTACTGAAAATACAAAAATTAGCTGGGTGTGATAGCACATGCTTAGAATCCCAGCTACTTGGGAAGCTGAGGCACAAGAACTTCTTAAACCTGGGAGGTGGAGGTTGCAGTGAGCCAAGACTGTGCCATTGCATTCCAGCCTGGGCAACAGACTGAGACACTGTCAAATAAATAAATAAAGCAATTCAGCAGAAATTCTGGAACTGAGGCCTGAATAATTCATTAAATGAAATACAAAATAATATTCAGGCCAGGAGGGGTGGCTCACACCTGTAATCCCAACATTTTGGGAGGCTGAAGCAGATGGATTAGTTCAAGTCAGGAGATTGAGACCAGCCTGGCTAACATGGTGAAACCCTCTCTCTACTAAAAATACAAAAATTAACCAAACATGTGGCGGGCATCTGTAATCCCAGCTACTTGGGAGGCTGAGACAGGAGAATCACTTGAACCCGGAAGACAGAGGTTGCAGTGAGCCGAGATCATGCCACTGCACTCCAGCCTGAGCAAAAGAGCAAGGCTCCATCTCAAAATAATAATAACAAACAATAATATTTGAAAGCTTCAACAATAGATTAAATCCAGCAGAAGAAAACATTTCAGAACTTAAAAATAAGTCTTTCTAAAATATCCCAGTCAGGAAAAAATGAAGAAAAAAAAGAATGAAACAAGTCTACAAGATGTATGAGACACCAAAAAGACCAAATATTTAAATTTCCAGTATCCCAGAAGGCAAAGAAAAAAATGAAAAGTATAGAAAACCTATTTTATGAAATGATAGCTGAAAACTGCCTAAGTCTAGCAGAAGCATTAGATATCCAGGAAGCTCAATGACACCAAATATATATAATTTTTAAAAATCTCCACAGCACATTGTAGTCAAACTGTCAAAAGTCAAAGACAGGGAGAGAATTCTAAAAACAGCCAGAAAAGAATGTTTTATCACTTATAAAAGAATCCCCATAAGACTAACAGCAGATTTCTCATCAGAAACGTTACATACCAGGAGAAAATGGGATGTATATTCAAACTGCTAAAAGAAAAAAAAAATTCAGTGCAAGAATATTATACCCAGCAAAGCTGTCCTTCAGGATTGAGAGAGAAAGTCTTTCCAAGATAAGCAAAAGCTGAGAGAATTTATCACCCCTATACTGGCCGTACAGTAAATGGTTAAGGGACACAGGGATCATTTTCAAGGATAGACCATACGTTAGGTCACAAAACAAGTCTTAAAATGTTCAAAAACTGAAATAATATCAAGCATCTTTTCTGACCATAAAGGAATAAAAATAGAAATCAACAACAAGAGAAATTACGGAAACTATAAAATTACACGGAAATTAAACAATATGCTCCTGAATAACCAGTGGGTCAACGAAGAAATTAAGAAGAAAATTGAAAAGTTTCTTGATGTAATGGAAACACAATATACCAAAACTTATGGGATACAATAAAAGTAGTACTAAGAGAGAACTGTATAGATATAAATGTCTACATCAGAAAAGAATAAAAACTTTGAATAAACAACCTAATGATATATCTTAAAGAACTAGAAAAGCAAGAACAAACCAAACCCCAAATTAGTCAAAGAAAAGAAATATTAAAGATCAGAACAGAAATAGATGAAGTTGAAATGAAGAATACAAAAGATCAATGAAACAAAAAGTTGTTTTTTTGAAAAGTTAAACAAAACTGACAAAACTTTAGCCAGACTGACTAAAAAAAAGAGAGGAAATAACCAAATAAATAAAATGAGAGATGAAAAAGAGACATTACAACTGATACCACAAAAATTCAAAGGAGTATTAGAGGCTATGAGCAACTATGTACTAATAAATTGGAAAATACATAAGAAATGGATGAATTCCTAGATACATATAACCTACAAGGATTTCTACCATGAAGAAATCCAAAACCTGAACAGACAAGTAACAAGTAAAGAGATTAAAGTTGTAATAAAAAAATCTCCCAGTAAAGAAAACCCCAGGACCCAATGGCTTCATTGCTGAATTCTACCAGACACTTGAAAAACTAATTCCAATTCTACTCAAACTATTCTGAAAAACAGAGAAGAGAATACTTCCAAACTCACTCTATGAGGCCAATGTTATCCTGATACCAAAACCAAAGACACATCAAAAAAACAAGACTACAGGCCAAAATCTCTGATGAATATTGATGCAAAAATCCGTAAACCGAATTCAAAAATACATTAAAAAGATCATTCATCATGACCAAGTGAGATTTATCCCTGGGATGCAAGGATGGTTCAACATATGCAAATCAATCAGTGTGAAGCATCATATCAACAGAATGAAGGACAAAAAAAATCATATGATCATTTGAATTGATGCTGAAAAAGCATTTGATAAAATTCAACATCACTTCATGATAAAAATCCTCAGAAACCTGGGTACAGAAGGAGCATACCTCAACATAATAAAAGCTATATATGACAGACCCACAGCTAGTATCATATGGAATGGGAAAAAACTGAAAGCCTTTCCTCTAATACCTGGAACATGACAAGAATGCCCACTTTCATCACTGTTATTAAACATAGTACTGGAAGTCCTAGCTAGAGCAAATCGAACAAGAGAAAAAAATTAAAGGGCATCCAAATTGGAAAGGAAGAAAAATGATCCTTATTTTCAGATAATCTTACATTCAGAAAAATCTAAAGACTCCGCCAAAAAAACTATTAGAACTTAGAAACAAAATCAGTAAAGTTGCAAAATACAAAATCAATACACAAAACTCAGTAGCATTTCTATATGCCAAGAGTGAACACTCTGAAAATCAGGTCAGGTGCGGTGGCTCACACTTGTAATCCTAGCATTTTGGGAGGCTAAGGTGGGCGGATCACCTGAGGTCAGGAGTTCAAGACCAACCTGGCCAACATGGTGAAACTCCATCGCTACTAAAAATATAAAAAATTAGCTGGGTATGGTGGCACGTGCCTGTAATCAATCCCAGCCACTTGGGAGGCTGAGGCAGGAGAATTGCTTGAACCCAGGAAGCAGAGGTTGCAGCGAGCTGAGATTGCACCACCAGCCTGGGTAACCGAGCAAGACTGTCTTTAAAAATATATATATATTAATGATGAAAGGAAGAAAGGAAGAAAATAAAAGGAGGAAGGGAGGGAGGGAAGCTTACCCTTGCTTGTGGGTTCTATGCTGTTCCTGCAGTCCCAGTGCTTGGGGCTGTGTCTCCTTTGTTCTCTAGTATTAGATCCCAGGAGAACCACAGAAAGGCTGGCATGATAACTAATGCTTGCCCCCTACCTTTGGGCTTCTAGGACTGGCACCCACACTCCCCAGACCAGAAAGTAAAGCTGCATTTCAAACTCAAAATCGGCATCAGACCCAGTCTCAAACAGCTGGTTCTGAACTCCAGGGCTCCTGCCACCCTAGGCTTGGTCCCAGAACTCTGAAGAGGAGCTGGTAGTCTGATTATACCACATTCTGCTCTGTTGGGAGCAATCATGGCACTTTGGCTGAGAAATGTTATATTCAGACATTTCAAGTTGATGTGGCTGAAAATTTTAATTTGGAAAAGAAATTTCACACATATTAATAATAGTTCAGTTTCAAAATGTTTATTTCATTAAATAATTATATATGTGCATATGTGGGTGTGGTGTGGGTGGGCGTGTTTGTATCTGTCTTCCTGTATGCTGGATTTATCTACTTCTCATTCATTTTTGGTGATCATTATTATTCTAATAGAACACTACAAAAAAAATACCAGTGAATCATCAATGATTAACTCGTTGAAAATAGTTTTCCTCTAGCTTCATGATTACCTGCTTCAATAAAATAAAATAATCACAGCATTATTTAATTTCCTGACCCAACTACCAAATTAATCTAAAATAAAACAAGTTACTGTAATCCCCCAATTTTCTTTAGACTAGCTGGACTTTTGGCGGTCAGAATCACTTCAAATCTGGAAGTAACAAAGAAAAGAAAAAGAAAAATATCTTTCTCTCCAGTAGAAAAAGAACCCTCCCTGTGACAGGCTGTGACTTGTCAATCTGCTCACAGACGTTATGACACCCTCTTATTGGCAGAGCTCCCAAAGGGCCAGCTGCTTCTCACTAAAGCCAAGAGGTGTGAAAGAATAAAAGGGAAAATGAAATAAGAAAAAAGAGGATATTCAAGGAAGATCATGAAATCCCAGTGCAAGTCCTGATTCTACAAATAGATATCTATATTGTATCATTTAAGCTCTCTGAGCCTCTGTTTCCTCATCAATAAAACGGGGGAAATCCTGTGCTACAGGGGCCTGAGGAGACTAAGATAAAACCCATGACAGTGTTTAGAACAGCTTCTGACCCAGATGCACTCAATAAAATAAAGGAAGGAGGAAGGGAAGAAAGGAAGATTACCCTTACTTGTGGGTTCTATGCTGTTCCTGCAGTCCCAATGCTTGGGGTCATGTTTCCTGTGTTCTCTACTATTAAGATTTCCTTGTTGTTGTGAAGACAAACTACTTTTTCATGGAGGCCTTTTAGACTTAATTAAAGGTAGAGTGTTATTATAGATAACAGTAAATCATGTAGAAATGTGTGTTTGAAATGTACTCGTAGTCAACAAGTTGGGAACCCCTAAATGTGAGGAAGGCTGACGTCAGAAGCTAATTATGTACCACTTTTTTTTTTTTTTTTTGAGACAGAGTTTCACTCTTGTTGCCCAGGCTGGAGTGCAAAGTTGCAATCTCAGCTCACTGCAACCTCCGCCTCCCAGGTTAAAGTGATTCTCCTGCCTCAGCCTCCCAAGAAGCTGGGATTACAGGCGCCCACCACCATGCCCAGCTGATTTTTGTATTTTTAGTAGAGACAGGGTTTTGTCATGTTGGTCAGGCTGGTCTTGAACTCTCGACCTTAGGTGATCCACTTGCCTCAGCCTCCCAAAGTGCTGGGATTCCAGGCGTGAGCCACCACACCCGGCTTTATGTACTGCTTAAGACAGAAAAAATAGGTTTCAAAACTAGTAGTGGATGCCTGAAGCACTATGGTAGGAAGGATCCTGAAGCTGAGTTTTAAATCCAGAGAAGAAAGATGTGATAGATAGCAACACCTACTATGATTGCAGAAGGGGAAGTGATGGCACATGCCATTCCTGATATTCTATGCACAAAGGATACAATTTCAATGAGTTCTGTAGCCAGCCTCACAAGAGAAATTCAGACAAGTAATAATTCTTAAACCAGGAAATAATTTAAGAATCACTCCATTTACCAAAAAAAAAATTCAGCACTGCTGCCAGTGCTATCCTCAGCACCCATGTGGACAACAGCCCTGAGGACAGGCCTGCACCACCCTCTGCTGCTACCACTGGCACCCATATGTGCCACCCAGGGGCCCCACAGCCAGCCTGCTGCCAGTACTGCCACCAGTGGTGCCATGCATGCCACTCAATGACTCACAGCTTGCCTCCCAGCCTACCACTGCTACTCCCAGCACATGAGGATGCCATCTGGAGGCTACAGAATGGGCCCATGCAGGCCCCCCACCCACCAGCACCCACACATGCTTCCCAGGGGCATGAAGACTAACATGCCTGTCCCACCAACATCACCACTGGTGCCCGAAGACTGGCTCACTTGGTGTCCCCATCCCTAGCAAAGACTCGTCACAGCCTCGATTAACACCTTTAGCCTAAGTCATCAAAGAACTCACAGACACTAATGACATTGATTACAGTCAAAGAAATCATATGGAGACTACACTACCGTGCCCACTCAGAATTAAAGCCAAAACACCCAACCCGACCATCACTATAGATACAACTACAGGAAAAATCTTTCCCTACAAAAGCCAATCCATAAAATTGGAAGAAGTAACTTTTATACCAGACACACAGATGCCAATGTAAGAACACAAGAACCATTTAAAAAGCAAGGAAACATGACACCTTCAAAAGACCACAATAATTCTCCAGTAACAGATCCAAAAGAAAATCTATGAAATGCCTGAAAAAGAATTCAAAATAATGATCTTAAGAAAACTCAGGGGATACAAGAGAACACAGATAAGCAATACAAAGAAATCACAAAAACATTTCATGATCAGAATGAAAAAATCAATGAAGAGGTAGGTATTGTTAAAAAAAAAAAATCCTAGAGCTAAGGAATTCAATGAAGGCAATTAAAAATACAATCTGGCCAGGCGCTGTGGCTCACATGTGTAACCCCAGCACTTTGGGAGGCCAAGGTGGGCGGATCATGAGGTCAAGAGTTCATTGGGCAACACAGTGAAACCCTGTCTCTACTAAAATACAGCTGGGTGTGGTGGCAGACGTCTGTAAACCCAGCTATTCATAAGGCTGAGGCAGGAGAATCGTATGAACCCAGGAGGCAGATTTTTCAGAGATTGCAGTGAGCTGAGATTGTGCCATTGCACTCCAGCCTGGGTGACAGAATAAGACGCCATCTCAAAAAAAAAAAAAAAAAAAAATCCAAATCTTTAATAACAGACTAGATCAAAGAATTTCTGAACTTGAAGACATACATTTTGAAATAACCCAGACAAAAAATAATTTAAAATAATCTGAAAAGCCTATGTAACATGTAAAACACCATAAAGCAAACAAATATTCAAGTTTTGGGAGGTCTAGAAGGAGAAGGAATGGGTAAAGTTATAGACAACCTATGTAATAAAATAATAGTGGGAAACTTCATAAGTCTTGCAAAAGATATGGACATCCAGATTTTTTAAAAGTTCAAGGATCCACCAAATAGATTCATTCCAAAAAGGCCTCCTCCAAGGCACATTGTAGTCTAAGTGTCAAAAGTCAAAGACAGAATTCTAAAAAAAAAAAAGGAGGAAAGAATCAAGTCACACATAAGGGAATCCCTATCAGAGTAACAGTGAATTTCTTAGCAGAAAGTTTACAGGCTTTGAGAGAATGGGATAATATATTCAAAGGGAGGGAGGGAGGGAGGGAGGAAGGAAGGAAGGAAGGAAGGCAGGCAGGCAGGCAGGCAGGCAGACAGGGAGGGAGGGAGGGAGGGAGGAAAAAAGGAAGGGAGGGAGGAAGGAAAGAAGGAAGGTAGGCAGGCCCTGTCAGCCAAGAATACTACACCCAGCAAAGCTATTAATCAGACATAAAGGAGAAATTAAGTCTTTCACAGAGAAGCAAGAACAGAGTGAATTCTTCACCACTAAACTGGACCTACAAAAAATGCTTAAGAGAATCCTATATCTAGAAGGAAAATGATGGTATTTGCCATGATGAAAACACATGAAATTATAAAATTTACTGGTAAAGCAGATACACAAATGAGAAAGAAAAAGGAATAAAAAACAACAAATATAAAGGTAAACAATGAAAGAGGAAGAAAGGAACAAAGGATGTACAAAACAATCAGAAAACAAAATGATAGGCATAAGTTCTCATCTATCAATAACAACCTGGAATGTAAACAGTTTAAATTTCCCAATTAAACTATATAGACTGGTGAATTAAAAAAAAGCAAGACCCAACTACATGCTACCTATAAAGACACACAGATGGAAAGTGAAGAAAAAGAAAAGTTCCATACAAACAGAAACAGCAGCTTGCAGGAATGACCATACTTACTACACTCATATTGGACAAAATAGACTTCAAGGCAAAAAACATAGAGACTGAGTCATTATATGATGCTAAAGGGATCAATTCAGCAAGGGGATATAACAATCATGAATATGCATGTACCCAACACTGGAGTATCCAGATATATAAAGCAAATATTATTATATTTTTTATTGTACCTTAGGTTCTGGGGTACATGTGCAGATCATATAGGATTGTTGCATAGGTACATACATGGCAATGTGGTTTGCTGCCTCCATCCCCTGTCACCTATATCTGGCATTTCTCCCCATGTTATCCCTCCCCAACCTTCCTACTCACTGCTATCCCTCCCCTAGTACCCCCCAACAGATCCCAGTGTGTGATGCTCCCCTCCCTGGGCCATGTGTTCTCATTGCTCAACATCCGCCTATGAGTGAGAACATGCGGTGTTTCATTTTCTGTTCTTGTGTCACTTTGCTAAGGATGATGGTTTCCAGATTCATCCATGTCTCTATAAAAGACACGAACTCATCGTTTTTTATGGCTGCATAGTATTCTATGATGTATATGTGCCATATTTTCCTTGTCCAGTCTATCACCGACGGGCATTTGGGTTGTTGGTTCCAGGTCTTTGCTATTGTAAACAGTGCCACGATGAACATACATGTGCCTGTGTCTTTATAATAGAACAATTTATAATCCTTTGGATATATACCAGTAATGGTTCCAGGTCTTTGCTATTGTATAAAGCAAATATTATTGGAACTAAAGAAAGAGATATACTTCAACACAATAAGTATTGTTGGGAACTTCAACACCCCACTTTAAGCACTGGACAGATCATCTGGACATAAAATTCACAAAAAAAAATCAGATGTAATCTGCACCACAGATCTGTAATCTGCACTTAACAGGCATTTACAGAACATTTCATTCACAACAGCTGCAGAATACACATTCTTCTCATCAGTACATGGAACATTCTCCAAGATAGACCATATGTTAGGCCATAAAAGAAGTCTCAACAAACCTGAAAAAAAATTAAAATCATATCAAGTATCCTCTCAGACCACAATGCAATAAAACTAGAAATCAATGACAAGAGATAGTTTGGAAACTGTACAAACACATGAAAATTAAACAACATGCTCCTGAGTGACTACTGGGTCAAAGAAGAAATTAAGGAGGAAATTTTTTAAAAAACTGAAAATGAAAGCACTACATACCAAAATCTATGGCATACAGTAAAAGCAATAAATATTTGCATAAAAAATGTAGAAAGAGCCAGGTGCAGTGACTCACACCTGTAATCCTAGCACTCTGGAATGCCAAGGATTTGATTCCAGGAGTTTCAGACTAGCCCAGGCAACATGGCAAAACCCCATCCCTACAAAAAATTTAAAAATTAGTTGGGGCCGGGCGCGGTGGCTCAAGCCTGTAATCCCAGCACTTTGGGAGGCCGAGGCGGGTGGATCCCGAGGTCAAGAGATCGAGACCATCCTGGTCAACATGGTGAAACCCCGTCTCTACTAATACAAAAAATTAGCTGGGCACGGTGGCGCGTGCCTGTAATCCCAGCTACTCAGGAGGCTGAGGCAGGAGAATTGCCTGAACCCAGGAGGCGGAGGTTGCGGTGAGCCGAGATCGCGCCATTGCACTCCAGCCTGGGTAACAAGAGCGAAACTCCGTCTCAAAAAAAAAAAAAAAAAAAAAAAAAAAGTAGAAAAATTTCAAATAAACAGTCTATTGATGGGCCAGGCATGGTGGCTCACGCCTGTAATCCCAGCACTTTGGGAGGCCAAGGCAGGCAGATTACCTGAGGTCCGGAGTTTGAGACTAGCCTGGCCAACATGGCAAACCCCATCTCTACTAAAAATACAAAAATTAGCTGGATGTGATGGCACATGCCTGTAAACTTAGCTACTTGGGAAGCTGAGGCATGAGAATCTCTTGAACCTGGGAGGCAGAAGTTGCAGTGAGCCAAGATTGTGCCATTGTACTCCAGATTGGGAAGTGTCACAAAAAAAAAGACAGAAAGAAAAGTATTTTAAAACAAACAACAACAAAAAAAGCTATTTCAAACATTTGAATAGAAAGGAATTCTTCCTAACACACCCTAAGCAGACAACATTACCCTGACAAAAAACAGACAAGAAAACAACAACAAATGCTATAGGCCGTGAACATAGGTGCAAAAATTCTCAACAATACATCACAACCAAATCCAACAATGCATCAAAAAGTTAATGACATGATCAAGTAGGATTTTCCTAGTGCTGTGAGGATGGTTCAACATACATAAATCAACAAATGTGATACTTCACATCAAAAGAATGAAGGACAAAAACCATATGATCTTCTCAACAGATGCAGTAGAAGAATTTGACAAAATTCAATGTCCCTTCATGATAAAACTCTCAACAAATTGAGCAAAGGAGGAACACACCTCAACATAAAATCCAAATGTGGCAAACATACAGCTAACATCCTACTATATGGAGAAAAGCTAAATGCTTTTCCTCCAAGAACTAGAATAAGACAAGGATGCTCACTTTTGTCACTCTTATTCAACATAGCACTGGAAGTCCTAGCCAAATAAATTAGGCAAGAAAAAGAAATAAAAAGCATCCAAAATGGAAAAGAAGTCAAATTGACCCGCTTTGCAGAAGATACAATCTTATATATGGAAAGACCTATATTCCACCAAACACTCTCAGAATTGATAAACAAGTTCAGCAAAGTTGCAGGATATAAAATACACTTCAAATATTGCTAGTTTTTCGCAGGTTTAGTGATATTGTAAAACATTTTTAAAATAAAATACAAATAAACAAATAAAAATCTCTAGTGTTTCTATACACTAACAACAAACTAGCCAAAAAAGAAATCAAGAAAGCAATCTCATTTACAATAGCTATGAAATAAATAAAAGAAAAGGGAGACAAGATGGCTGACTAGACACAGGTGGCAAGCACCACTCCTACTGAGAGAAATTAAATCATCAAGTAAACAACCATATGTTAAGCAGATCTTCAAAGAGAAAATCCTTAGAGTGGATAGAGAGGAAATGCTGAAGCCAAAGCTGAAGAGGGAGGAAGCTGGGAATCCTGCACAGAGTACTCAAATGCTAGGGCTAGTTCCTGGGCCCTGAACAGTCTTGGGAAAGGGGTGAGTGAAGGAAATGAGATTAAATAAAGAGACAAAATCTACAAGACATTGGCATTCCTGAGAGAGAAGCAAGAATAAGCAACTTGGAAAATATTTGAGTATATAGTTCATAAAATTTCCCTAATCTTGCTAGAGACGTTGACATGCAAACACAAGAAATACAGAAAATCGTTGCTAAATAAGACCACCATCCTCAAGGCACACAGTCATCAGATTCATCAAGTCAATGCAAAAGAAAAAATATTAAAGGCAGCTAGAGCTGAGGGTCAAGTCACATACAGAGGGAACAGGCTAGCAGCAGACTGCTCCACAGAAACCTTACAAGTCAGAAGAGATTGGGGGCCTGTTTTCAGTGTCTTTAAAGAAAAGAAATTCCAAGTAAGAATTTCACATGTAAACTAAGCCTTATAAGTGAGGGAGAAATAAAACTTCTCAGACACACAAACACTGAGGGAATTCATTTCAACTAGACTAGCCTTACAAGAGGCCAGGGAGTGCTAAACCCAGAATCAAAAGGACACCCGCTACCCCCAAAACACACTTAAATACATTCTCAACAGGCATTATAAAGCAGCTATGCAATCAAGTCTACATAACGCCAGCTAACAATATGATAACAGGATCAAAATCAACTAACTTTTATGCTCTGTGACCAAGCATAAAGGTTATGTAATGGGCTAATGAATCGAAGTGGGCTAAATGCCCCCACTTAAAAGACAAAAGTGAAGCTAGAAAAAAAGACAAGACTCAACCATCAGTTATTCTCAAAAGACCATCTCTCATCTAATGACACCCACAGGCTCAAAGTAAACAAATGGAGAAAGATTTATCATGAAAACAGAAAAAAAAAAAAAAAGCAGAAGTTGCTATTCTTTTATCAGATAAAACAGACTTTAAACCAGTAAAAATTAAGATACATAATAAAGGGCATAATGATAAAGGGTACAATCCAACAAGAAGACTTAATTATCCTAAATATGTATATACATCCAACTTTGGAGCACCCAGATTCATAAAACAAGTTCTTCTTGCTCTACAAAAAGACTTAGACAACCATACAATAATAGTGGGAGACTTCAATGCCCCATTAACAGCATAAGACAAATCATCAAGGCAGAAAGCTAACAAAGAAACTCTGGATTTAACTCAAGACTGGGCTAGTTGGATCTAATAGACATGTACAGAACACTCCACCCAACAACCATAGAATATACATTCTTCTTATCTACATATAGAACATATTCTTTTTACATATATATATATTTATATATATTATCTTGCAGGATTGTTACATAGGTATACATACACATGCCATGGTGGTTTGCTGCCTCCATCCCCCTGTCTCTTACATTAGGTATTTCTCCTAATGTTATCCCTCCCCAACCTCCCCACCTCCCATTATGCCTCCCCTCGACCCCCACCTCCCAATAGACCCCAGTGTGTGATGTTTCCTTCCCTGTGTCCACGTGTTCTCATTGTTCAACACCCACCTATGAGTGAGAACATGCGGTGTTTCGTTTTCCGTTCTTGTATCAGTCTGCTGAGAATGATGGTTTCCAGATTCATCCATGTCCCTGCAAAGGACATGAACTCATCGTTTTTGATGGCTGCATAATATTCCATGGTGTATATGTGCCACATTTTCTTTATCTTGTCTATCACTGATGGGCATTTGGGTTGGTTCCAGGTCTTTGCAATAGTAAACAGTGCCACAATGAACATATGTGTGCATGTGTCTTTATACTAGAATGATTTATAATCCTTCGGGTATATACCCAGCAATTCCATTGCTGGGTCAAATGGTATTTCTATTTCTAGATTCTCGAGGAATCACCACACTGTCTTCCATAATGGCTGAACTAATTTACACTCCCACCAATAGTGTAAAAGCGTTCCTATTTCTCCACATCCTCTCCAACATTTGTTGTCTCCAGATTTTTTAATGATCACCATTCTAACTGGCGTGAGATGGTATCTCAATGTGGTTTTGATTTGCATTTCTCTAAAGACCAGTGATGATGAGCATTTTTTCATATGTTTGTTGGCCTCATATATGTCTTCTTTTGAAAAGTGTCTCTTCATATCCTTCGCCCACTTTTTGATAGGGTTGTTTTTTTCTTGTAAATTTGTTTTAGTTCTTTGTAGATCTGGATATTAGCCCTTTGTGAGATGGGTAGGTTGCAAAAGTTTTTTCCCATTCTGTTGGTTGCCAGTCCACTCTAATGGTTGCTTCTTTTGCTGTGCAAAAGCTCTTAAGTTTAATTAGATCCCATTTGTCTAGTTTGGCTTTTGCTGCCATTGCTTTTGGTGTTTTAGTCATGAAGTCATTGCCTATGCCTATGTCCTGAATGGTATTGCCTAAGTTTTCTTCTAGGGTTTTTATAGTGTTAGGTATTTTTTTTTTTTCTCCTTTTAGCACCTCTACAAGCAAGGTATTAGGTCTTATGTTTAAATCTTTGATCCATCTGGAGTTAATTTTTGTATAAGGTGGAAGGAAGGGGTCCAGTTTCAGCTTTCTGTATCTGGCTAGCCAGTTTTCCCAATACCATTTATTAAACAGGGAATCCTTTCCCCATTGCATGTTTTTGTCAGGTTTGTTAAAGATCAGATGGTTGTAGATGTGTGGCGTTACTACCGAGGCCTCTGTTTGCATATAGAACATATTCTAAGATTGACTGGTCATAAAGCAACATACATAAATCAACAAATGTGATACTTCACATCAAAAGAATGAAGGGCAAAAACCGTATGATCTTCTCAACAGACGTAGAACAAGAATTTGATAAATTCATAAAGCAAGTCTCAATAAATTAAGAATAATTAAGTCATACCAAGCACACTCTTAGACCATGGTGCAATAAAAATAGAAATAAATATCAAGAAGATATCTCAAAACCACACAAATACATGGAAATTAAACAAGTTGCTTCTGAATAACTCCTGGGTGAACACTGAAATTAAAGCAGAAATCAAAAAATTATTTGAAGTTAAGGATGAAATATACCAAAATCTCTGGGATGTAGCTAAAACAGTGTTAAGAGGAATGTTTATAGCACTAAATACCTTCAGAAGGTGAGACTTAGGGTGTTCTCAAATTAATAACCTAACTTTGTACCTAAAGAAACTAGAAAAGTAAGGAACAAACCAAACCCCAAAGCTAGCAGAAAAAAAGACATAAGTAAAATTAGGGAAGAACTGAATGAAACTGAGATGTAAAAATCCATACAAAAGATTAATGAATTTATTATTTGAAAAAATGCTAGCTTGATTAACACAGAAAAAAAGAGAGAAGATCCAAATAAATACAATTGGAAATGACAAAGATGACATTATAACTGATCCAACAGAAATATAAAAGATCCTCAGAGAGAATATTATGAACTCTATGCACACAAATTAAAAAATCTAGAGAAAATGGATACATTCCTGGAAATATATGATCTCCTAAGATTGAATCAGTAAGAAATTGAAACCCTGAATAGACCAATAGCAAGCTCTGAAATTGAATCTGTAAAAAACAAACAAACAAAAAACCCACCAACCAAAAAAAGCCCTGGACCAGATATATCAACAGCCAAATTCTACCAGATGTATGAAGAAGAAATGATAGCAATCATACTAAAAAAGTATTCTAAAAAATTGAGGAGGGACTCCTCCTTAACCTATTCTATGAAGGCAACATCAGCCTAATACCAAAATCTGGCAGAGAATGACAAAAAAAGAAAACTTCGGTCCACGAATCCTGAAAGCACAGATGCAAAACTCCTCAACAAAATACTAGCAAACTGAATCCAACAGCACATCAAAAAGTTAATTAACCTCATTCAAGTAGCCTTTATTCCTGGGATGCAAAGTTGGTTTAATATAATGCAAATCGATAAATGTGATTCACCACATAAACAGAATTAAAAGTATAGACCATATGGTCTTCTTAATAGATGCAGAAAAAACTTTCTATAAAGTCCAATATCTCTTCATGATAAAAACCCTTGATAGACTAGGCATCAAAGGAACATATCTCAAAATTATAAGAGCCATCTATGACAAACCCACAGTCAACATCATACTGAGTGAGCAAAAGCTGGAACCATTCCCCCTGAGAACTGCTCACCACTCCCATTCAACATAGTACTAGAAGTCCTAGCCAGAGCAATTAGGCAAAATAAATAAAGGGGATCCAAATGGGAAAACAAGTTAAACTATCTCTCTTTGCTGATGATATGATTCTATACTTAGAAAATTCTAAAAACTCTACCAAAAAGAGAATGAAAAAAATGACTTTAGCAAGGTTTTAGGATACAAATTCCATAAACAAAAATTAGTAGCATTTCTATTCATCAGTAATGTCCAGACTGAGCGTCAAATCAAGAACATGATCCCATTTATGACAGCCACAAAGAAAATGAAATACCTAGGAATACAGCTAACCAAGGAGGTTAAAGATCTCTACAAGGAGAACTAAAAAAGAAAACACTGCTGGAAGAAATCAGAGATGACACAAATAAATGGAAAAATATTCCATGCTCATGGATTGGAAGAATCAATATCATTAAAATGGTCACACTGCCCAAAGCAATTTATAGATTCAATGCTATTCCTATCAAACTACCAATGTCATTCTTCACAGAATCAGAAAAAAACCATTCTCAAATTCATATGGAACCGAAAAAGAGCCCAAAGAGCCAAAACAATACTAAACAAAAAGAACTAAGCCAGAGGCATCACACTATCCAACTTCAAACCATACTATAAAGCCATAGTAACCAAATCAGCATGGTACTGGTACAAAACAGACATATAGACCAATAGAACAGAATACTCAGAAATAAAGCCTCACACTACACAATCTTATCTTTGATGAGGCCAATAATAACAAGCAATAAATGGTGCTGGAATAACTGACTAGCCATGTTACCCCAGAAGAACAAAACTGAATCTCTACCTTTCACCATATAAAAAAATTAACTCAAGATGGAGTAAAGACTTAAATGTAAGACCTCAAACTATAAAAATCCTAGAAGAAAACCTAGGAAATATCTCCTATAGAATGGGAGAAAGTTTTCACAAACTATGTATCTAACAAAGGTCTAATATCCAAAATCTATAAGGAACTTAATTCCACAAGCAAAACACAGATAGCCCCATTAAAAAGTAGGCAAAGGACATGAACAGACACCTCTCAAAAGAAGACATCCAAGCAGCCAACATACATATGAAAAAATATTCATCATCAGTAATCATCAGAGAAATGCAAATCCAAACCACAATGAGGTACTATCTCATAACAGTCACATTATTTATTAAAAAGACAAAAAACACAGGTGCTGGTGAGGCTTTGAAGAAAGGGGAACACTTATACATTGTCAATGGGGATATAAATTAGTTCAGCTACCACGGAAAGCAGTTTGGAGATTTCTCAAAGAATTTAAAACAGAGTTACCATTCAACCCAACAATCCCATTACTGGGTGTTCACTCAAAGGAAAATAAATAATTATACCAAAAAGACACACACACTTATAGATTCATCACCATGCTCTTCACAATAGCAAAGACATAGAATTGAACTAGGTGCCCATCAATGGTGGATTGGATAACAGAAATGTGGTACATATACACCATGGAATTCTATGAAGCCATAAAAAAGGATGAAATCGCTGGGCGCAGTGGCTCACGCCTGTAATCCCAGCACTTTGGGAGGCCGAGGCGGGTGGCTCACGAGGTCAAGAAATCGAGACCATCCTGGTCAACATGGTGAAACCCCATCTCTACTAAAAATACAAAAAATTAGCTGGGCATGGTGGCACGTGCCTGTAATCCCAGCTACTCAGGAGGCTGAGGCAGGAGAATTGCCTGAACCCAGGAGGCGGAGGTTGCGGTGAGCTGAGATCGCGCCATTGCACTCCAGCCTGGGTAACAAGAGCGAAACTCTGACTCAAAAAAAAAAAAAAAAAAGAATGAAATCATGTCCTTTGCAACAACATGGATGGAGCTAGAGACCTTTATCCTAAGAAAATTAACACAGGAACAGAAAATCAAATACTGCATGTTCTCATTTATATATAGGAGCTAAACATCAGGTACTCATGGACATAAAGACGGCAACAATAGACACTGAGGACTACCAGAAGAGGTGGGGAGGGAGAGGGGCATGGGTTGAAAAACAACCTATTGTATTGGATACTAGGCTCACTACCTGAGTGCAATATATCCATGTAACAATCTTGTACATGCTTTGTTGTATAATCTTTTAGATATTCCTGTATCTAAAAGTTGAAATTCAAAAACAAACAAAATAAATAAATAAATTCCCAGGAACTTAACAAAGGAAGTGAAAGACCTCTACAAGGAAAACTGTAAAATACCAATGAAATAAATTCTTTTTTTTTTTTTTTTTTGAGACGGAGTCTCACTCTGTCACCAGGCTGGAGTGCAATGGCATGATCTCAGCTCACTGCAACCTCCACCTCCCAAGAAGTTGGGACTACAGGTGTGTGCCACCACACCCAGCTAATTTTTGTATTTTTAGTAGAGAGGGGGTTTCACCATGTTGGCCAGGATGGTCTCGATCTCTTGACCTCATGATCCATCCACCTCAGTCTCCCAAAGTGCTAGGATTATAGGCATGAGCCACCGTGGCTGGCCTGAAAGAAATTCTTGAACATCAAAAGATGTTCACTGAAAGGTGAAAGAAATCATTTCTTTCATTGGTGTTTGGACACAACAAGTGGATCCAAACAAATGAAAACACTTCTCTTGTTCATGAATCAGAAGAATTAATATTGTTAAAATGACCATACTACCCAAAGCAATTTACAGATTCAATGTAATACGTATCAAAATACCAATGACATTCTTCATAGAGATAGAAAAAACAATTCTAAAATTCATTTGGAACTACAAAAGACCCTGAATAGTCACACACACACACACACACACACACACACACACACACACACACAATCCTGGACAAAAAGAACAAAGTTAGAGGCACCACACTACTAGATTTCAAAATATGCTACAAAGCTATAGTAACCAAAATAGCATGGTACTAGTATAAAAACAGACACATAGAACAATGGAACAGAATAGAGAACTCAGAAATAAATCCACATATTACAGCCAACTGATATTCAATAAAGGTGCCAACATACATTGAGTAAAGGACACCCTTTTCAAGAAATAGTGCCGGGAAAACTGGATATCCATATGCAGAATAATGAAACTATACTCCTATCTCTCACCACATACAAAAGTCAACTCAAAATTGATAAAAGACTTAAGCCTACAACCCAAAACTATAAAACTACTAGAAGGGCCAGGCGCGGTGGCTCACGCCTGTAATCCCAACACTTTGGGAGGCCGAGGCGGGTGGATCACGAGGTCAAGAGATCAAGACCATCCTGGTCAACATGGTGAAACCCCGTCTCTACTAAAAATACAAAAAATTAGCTGGGCACAGTGGCGCATGCCTTTAATCCCAGCTACTCAGGAGACTGAGGCAGGAGAATTGCCTGAACCCAGGAGGCGGAGGTTGCGGTGAGCTGAGATTGCGCCATTGCACTCCAGCCTGGGTAACAAGAGCGAAACTCCGTCTCAAAAAACAAACAAACAAACAACAACAACAACAAAACTACTAGAAGAAAATACAGGGGAAGTGCTTCAGGATACTGATCTAGGCAAAGACTTTATGACTAAGACTTCAAAAGCATAGGCAACAAAAGGAAAAATAGACAAATGTGAACTATATTAAACTGAAAAGCTTCTGCACAGCAAAGACACAATCAATACAGTAAAGAGACAACCTGTTGATTGCAACAAAATATCTGCAAATTATTCATCTGACAAGGAACTAATATCCAGAATATACAAGGAACTCAATTCAACTGTTAAAAACAAAAATACGCAAATAATCCCATTAAAAAGTGAGCAAAGGAAGTCAATAGACATTCAAAAGAAAACATGCCAGTGCCCAACAGGTACATAAAAAAATGCTCAACATCACTAATCATCAGGGAAATGCATAGCAAACCACAATGAGATCTCTCCCCAGTTAGAATGGCTGTTATCAAAAAGATAAACAAAAAAAAAATCACAAATGCTGGTAAGAACGTGGAGAAAGGGGAACTTATACACTTTTGGTGGGAATGTAAATTAGTACAGCCATTATGGAAAATAGTATGGAGGATTCTCAAAAAATTAAAAATAGAACTACCATACATTCAGCAATCCCATTATTGGGTATTTATTCAAAGTAAAGGAAATAAGTATATCAAAGGTATACCTGCACCCCCATGTTTATTACAGCACTATTTCCAATAGCTAAGATATGGAATCAATCTAAATTTCCATCAACAGATGAATGGATTTAAAAATAAGCATAATGAAATACTATTTAGCCATAAAACAAATGAAATCCTGTCATTCACATCAATATGAATGAGCCTAGAGGATATTATGTTAAGCAAAGTAAGTCAGGCACAGAAAGTTAAATACTTCATATTCTCACTTATAAGTGGAAGCAAAAACAAATTTTTGAGCTGATGGAAGTAGAGAATAGAACTGTGGGTATCAGAGGCTGGGAAGGGTAAAGGGGAGGGAAAGATGGGGAAAGGTTGGTTAATGGATACAAAATTATGGCTAGATAGGAAGAATTCATTCTAGTGTTCTGCAGCATTGTAGGGTGAATATGGTTAACAGAAACTTATTTGTATATTTTCAAAAAGCTAGAAGGGAGGATTTTGAATGTTCATAGCACGAAGAAATAATGTTTGAGGTGATGGATTTGCTTTTTATCCTGGTTTGATTATTATACATTATATACACATATCAAAATATCACTCTATAGCCCATAAATATGTATAATTATTACATGTCAACTAAAAATAAAAGGGAAAAAGTCAGCAGATAGAAAACTATCTTGTAAAATTACAAATAAAAGCCAACGAAAGTTTTCAAATTAAAACAAACAAAAAATTGTTTAACAAAGAAAATGCCAGTACTGATAATATCCATGTCATTATAGGGACAAATCTTTAGAGATATCCTACTTTACTGACTTATACCTTTGAAATCTGAGGAAGAAGGGCCAGGCATGGTGGCTCACGCCTGTAATCCCAGCACTTTGGGAGGCCGAAGTGGACGGATCACCTCAGATCGGGAGTTCGAAACCAGCCTGACCAACATGGTGAAACCCCGCCTCTAAAAAATAAAAAATAAATTAATTAATTAAAAAAAAATAAATCTGAGGAAGAGGTAGGGAAAAGAGACTGCTGGATAGCCCAAGGGCTGACAACAATTTTCAACATTTATAAGTTTGATGTCCATGGAGGGAAACTTTTAAGAAACAGAAACCTTCCCCCAACAAAATAAATTTAAAAAAAAAAACTGCCATTATACAAGCAGACAAATTGGTAGTCCTAAGCCACAATATTCTCCCACAAAGAACATTTTCAAATACCACTCACAATTTTGGGGAGAGTTCAGCTCCGACTGGCCTACCAGTTTTTGACTTGGGCTGTTCCAGCAAAGGCCTCTGATCTGTGTATTCTGGCCTATCCAGAAGTATCTGTTGATGCAAGTCTTCAGGGGCCTCATTCTAATAGGAAGATTTAAGAATTTCTCTATTTAGCTTTCTTAACTCACCATTTAGCTGTCACAATAAGGGACTCTTCCTTTTGATGATAATGGCAGCCCTAATTATAGCTTCATTATATTTAATAACCTGACCAAACCCAAAACATACATATAGAAGAGTTATTTGTCTACACAGAGTGAGACAGCTCTCTTCCTTCCAAATTCTGCACTGAATTAGATCAAGTTCCTCAGGAATTTCTAGAATAAGGTAGGAATATCTAATGAAATTAAAACCTGGTTAACATACTACCTCTTATGGCCAAGAGTAACAAGGACTGGATTTATCTTCCCGCCTTAAACAACTAAGAAACTGGAAAGACCTGTGATTTTCAGACACTGAAAAACAGCCAGCACAGGACTCCAATCTCCCAGAGAGAAGGAAAACAAAAACAAGGCAAGCCCTATGATTGTCACAGCTTACGGACTAGAGGCAGATTCCAGGTCATAGCACAGGGAGGAGAAATCCTAAGAGTTAAGGAAGGTCCAGGTGGCCAGAATTTGGGATAGAAATAGTTTATGTTTCCACCACCCAGACTGCCCTCATGATACAGAGGATATCTGGTAGAATCTTCAGAAGGGTGTTTTCTAGGGATAAGTTAACCCTAGACTAAAGACTGCTCTGGATCCAGACTAATAAAGCTTAAAGGCAGGTCTTTTTTTTTTTTTAACTTTTAGGTTTGGGGGTACATGTGTAGGTTTGTTATATAGGTAAATCTGTGTTACGTGGGTTTGTTGAACAGATTATTTCATCACCCAGGTACTAAGCCTAGTACCCAAGTTGTATTTTCTGCTCCTCTCCCTCCTCCCACCCTCCACCCTCAAGGAGCCCCCAGTGTCTACTGTTCCCTTCTTTGTGTTCATGAGTTCTCATTATTTAGCTCCCACTTATAAATGAGAACATGCGGTATTTGGTTTTCTGTTTCTGCATTAGTTTGCTAAGCATAATGGCCTCCAGCTCCACCCATATTCCAGCAAAAGACATGATCTCATTCTTTTTATGGCTGCATAGTATTCCATGGTGTATATGTACCACATTTTCTTTATCCAATCTATCACTGATGAGCATTTAGGTCGATTCCATGCCATTGTGACTAGTGCTGCAATGAATATTCACATGCATGTTAAAGGTAGATCTTAAAAGGAGCCAAGCGATTCCAAATAACTTGACTGTGTACCAGAATAAAATTCAACATTACATAAATGAATTCAATGCAATTCACCATGCAACAATGACATGCTGACATGGAAATGAATACAATACAATTCAGCATACCACAATATAAAATTCACAGTATCTGGCATCTAGTAAAAAAAATCATCTCTAGACATGTCAAAAAACAGAATAATATGATCAATAACTGGGAGAAAGTGCAATCAATAGAAACAGACCTAAAAATGACAGAGAGAACGGAATTCTCAAACAAGGACAGTAAAACACCTATTAAAAATATATTCCATATGTTTAAGAAAGTAGAGGAAAGCATGAACATGACGAAGAGAGAAACTGAAGGTATAAAAAGACCCAAATAGAATCTCTAGGGATAAAAAATAGTGTATTTTAAATGAAAAACACACCTAGATTAGATTAATCACCAATTAGGCAAAAATAAGTTAGATGTAGGAGGGAGGCAAGAAAAAAAACAAATAGACATCAAATTCCTCAAGAAGTGAAGGGAAAATTTTCCTTTTCAGAAATAATTCTCTCTAACCTGTCATTAAAATTCAAGGACAGTATATAGATTTAAGGTTAGTAGTAGTAGTAAGAAAGACATAGAACAATCACTGACGTTTCTTCTAAATTTAATCTTTGAAGACTGTAAACTGAGATCCCGATTGAAAGATCTGAGACAGCACTTTTCAATACAAATATAATGCAAGTCACATATGCAACTTTAAATTTTCTAGTGGTCACATCAAAAATAAAGATAAATGGGTGAAACTAATTTTAATAATATATTTTATATCTAATATATCTAAAATATAATTGTAATAGCATTAATATAAAATACTTTACTTTTTGTGTACTAAGTCTTTGAAATCCAATTTGTTCTACAGTTAGAGCACATCTCAATTCTGACTAGCCACATTTCAAGTGCTCAGTTCCCACATGTAGCTAGCGGCTAACATATTGAAAATTATGAGTCTAAGCAGATGCATTAGTCAAGGTAGTTCTGATGTAACAAACCCCCAAATCTCAGTGGCTTAACACATCAAAGACTTGTTTTCAATTCAGGTTACAGTCCAGGGAGGTCAAGAGGGAAAGGAATTGCTTCATTCAGAGACTCAGGTTTCTTCCAACCAGTAGCTCCATTGCCTCCTTTTTAGAGACTTTATAACTGGATTCTCTCCATCCAACAACCTGATGAGCAAAAAAGAGTGAGGGCATGTAAAATGTTTTAGGGTCCATGCCTAGAAGTTGTGTATATCACTTCCACCAACATTCTACTGGAATATAACTGACTTGAACTCAATCACATGAAAATCCAACTCCAAAGAGCTGGGAAACACAGAAAAGCATGTGGAAACAGTGATGCTGCCACAGCTTAGTGTTTAATGAGAGTGGGGAGGCTTTTCTGCAGATCAGAGCTGCAAAAACAGTTAATTTTTTCCTATCTGATTAGATAGAAGCCCAGCTGACCTGCACAGAAAGCACTGGCTATGAAGAATGCTTCTGTTGAACACTAAGACCCTGTGGGTTATTTTGAAACTTTCTGAGTAAGTTACTATTCTTCTATGGACTGATGTTCTTCCATATTGTTTTAGAGAAACATATAAGAATCTGCTCCCCACTCTACAATAGTGACAAAGGTGATCTCCTTGAGCTAAGAAATTTTAGAAGGAAGAAGAAGGAATATAATTTGTGAAAATCGCATATGCTCAGAGCAGCCCTGAGACTCTGAACCTCAGAAGTAAGGAGGATTTTAGAGATCTATCCCAGTCCTGTCTCTCTCTTCACTTTACAGGGCAGAAAACTATAGCCCAGAGAGAAAAGATGACCCATCCAAGATTAGAACTAATTTGATCATAATTGTAAGTCACTGGGTTATTATTTCTAGCCCTGTGTCCATCTTATTGCAACAAGTAAATGTTGACTTTCTGATGTGCATCTCAGCTAATGCTACAACAATGCTGTCTATATGTCACCTGAAAAACTCAGTGGCTAATAGCAACAAGTATTATTCTCATGATCATGAGTCTGCAGGTCAACTACAGTTTAGCTAACCCAAGCTGGGCTTGGTAGGCATGAAATGGGTCATGAAATCAATCAATCTAATTGGTTGGTTGCAACTAGCTTTAAAAAAAAAAATGGAATGGATCAGAATAGAAGGTATCAAAGTGCATGGGACTGAGTATTAGGCTAAGTGATTTTTTTCTACAATTTGAAATTTCAATTATATGCATAATGTGTAAACTAGGTCATGATGTACCATGTATTTCCTACTGTGGATTATAGACAATACAGTTTGAACGTCTTTAACATTTAGAAGTCAGGCCATAGTGGCTTATAATCCCAGTACTTTGGGAGGCTGAGGAGGGTGAAATGCTTGAGCACCAGAGTTCAAGACCAGCCTGGGCAACATAGAAAAACCCATGTCTACAAAAGATACAAAAATTAGCTGGGCATAATGGCGTGTGCCTGTACTCTCAGCTACTCAGGAGGCTGAGGTGAAAGGATCACTTGACCCCGGGAAGTCAAGACTGCAGTGAGCCATGATGGATCCACTACACTGCATCCTGAGCAACAAAGCAAGATTCTATCTCAAAAAAAAAAATAAACAAATAAATAAAGTCTTCTGAATTGGTCAGGCTAAGTATAATCTCAAGTGTGTGATAAAATTATCAAAGATTGAGAAGACTGAGTCTGCTAAAAATATTTTAAAGAATCCTTTAATTCAAGTGGATCACTATTCTCTGACCACAAATTCCCAATCTTGCATCTCTCTCCCAAACCATATTACCTTCTGTCACTAAACCCCTTCTGTTTTTTGCTCACGTAATTTAAAGTTGTTCTAGATGCTGGAGATGTATTAGTGGGTGAAGAAAATGTGTGAACTCATCATTATGACACATCTTAGGCTAAGGAATAGCTCACCAGCACTCCTCATGTCCCATCAATATTGTATCTATCTAATTTTGTTCCCACATCTGCTCAGTACACCATTCCTTTCAGGTCCCGTCTTTCCACATAGTTGATAAATGCAGAAACAAAAATTTAATTAAAAGAGCCTGATTTCAAAAATACATCCTTGTCTGGGCATGGTGGCTCACACCTGCAATCCCAGCACTTTGGGAAGCCGAGGCAGGTGGATCACCTAAGGTCAGATGTTCAAGATCAGCCTGGCCAACGTGATGAAACCCCGACTCTACTCATAATACAAAAATTAGCCGGGTATGATGGTGTGCACCTGTAATCCCAGCTGCTCAGGAGGCAGTGGCAGGAGAATCGCTTGAACCCAGGAGGCGGAGTTGCAGTGAGCTGAGATTGTACCATTGCACTCCAGCCTGGGTGACAAGAGCGAAACTCCATCTCCAAAAAAAAAAAAAGTACATTCTTAATGATTCCATTTTTATCAAGTTCTAGAACAAGCAAAACTCATCTATAGTAGAAAAAAACAGAACAGTAGCTGCCTTGGAGCAGGGCAGTGATGGAGTACAGGGACTGACTGGGAAGGGACAAGAGGAGGTTCTTGGGATAATGGAAATGCTTCACAGCTTGATAGAGCTGTGGGCCACATGGGCATATCCATTTGATGAAATTAAGCAGTTAAGATTTGTGCATTTCAATGCATGCAAATAAAAGAAATATAAAAATAACCTAGTGGGGGGGCAGGAAGTGAGGAGGTATAATAAGAAAGGCAGAATGCTGAGAGTTGTTGAAGCTGGATAATGGTACATGGATTCATTATGTCACTGTTTATTATGTGTTTGAAATTTTCGTAATAAAGTTTACAAAATTATTGCAGTTCAGGTCTTTCCAATTATGCCACTTTTATTCATGGTGGCAGCTATCATAGGACATATGAATGAGATTCAATATTCTGATCATCTTCAACAAAATCTGAATCAATAAAAAGGCAACATCTGAGAAACCCATTATAAATAGATGTTTTATCTATAAAAACCTAGGAATTTCTGAATTTGAAGATATACATATTCTATGTCTGTAAATGAAGATGTCCAATAATAGGGTACAAAATCATTTCATCTTTCCCACAATTTACAGTAACTATTTACCCCCATAAACCATTAATCAGTCAACTAAAATAGAAAATAAATTCTAATATCTTGATAACTATCACTAACAGGACCAGGTTGTTCTAGTCACTAGTTTTGTCCTTGCCTTCATTAAATTATTTGGTAGAGATCAAATGCCTCCCCCTGAGAATGTACATGCCTTACCTCTGCTCCTTTCTACTTGTCACATAAGGAGTGGAGGAGATGTGCAATTAAAATATTTCTAAGCACTGTTCTCTCACTGAAACACAATTAACCTCTGGGCTCTAGTCTCTCCATTTGGCACATAATCTCCCAGATCATATCAAGGAAAAATTTCCTGAAGTCAGCCATTTAGTGGCACTGGCAATGTAATGTTTTGGGGAAGGAAAAGTACTCATCCACTTAGGAAAATAGTTTAAAATAACTAACGGAAATTGATTCCCTCCCTTGGAAAAAAGCCCACAATCTGGCTGCAACTGCTTACAAGGACCCATGATTTTTTCAGCATTAAAGATGCTTCAGGAAGCTTATATGCTCCTCATCATCTGTACTTTCTGCACAACCAGGCCCATGTTCTCTATACCCACAATTTTTTTAAGTTCTCAGAATTCTCTGGGATTCACCTTTTGGATGCTCTCCTACCTAGGATCCATGTACCTATCATAAAAATTTTCCAGTGTGATGCATATGAAACACATTTCCTTTTAAGTAACTCCTTTCTGCTGCTTTATCCCAGAGGGCCTGTTCTTTCCCAACTTTCCTGATGTTATTGATTTTACTAATGTGTAGTTGTCCCTAAAAAATCAGCTGGGCATGGTGGTATGCACCTGTAGTCTCAGCTACTCGTGAGGCTAAGACAAGAGAATTGCTTGAACCTGGAAAGCAGAGGTTGCAGTGAGCTGAGATTGCACCACTGCACTCCAGCCTAGGTGACAGAGTCTCACTCTGTCAAAAAAAAAAAAAAAAAAAAGAAAATCAAAATTAATAAATGTAATCCATCATGTCAATGAGCTAAAGAATAATAATCATATGATCATACTGATAGATGCGGAAAAAGCAGCTGACAAAATCCAACACCCATTCATGATTAAAATCTCAGTAAATTAGGAAGAGAAAGCTAGCATCATACTTAATGATGAGAAACTGGAAGCTTTCCCACTAAGATCAGGAGTAAGAGAAGAGTATCTCCTCTCACCACTGCATTTCAACATTATACTAGAAATCTTAGTGAATTTAGTAAGACAAAAAGGGAACTAAAAGGTATACAAACTGGGCAGGAAGAAATAAAAGTATCTTTGATTAAAGATGTCTCTTCTTCCCAACTTGATCTTTAGATTCAATGCAATCCCAATCAAAAACCCAGCAAGTTATTTTGTAGATATCTACAAACTAATTCTAAAGTTTATAGTAAGAGGCAAAAGACCCAGAGTAGCCAACATAATATTGAAGGAGAACAAAGTTGGAAGACTGACACTACCTGACTTCGAGATTACTATAAAGCTAGAATAATCATGGCAGTGTGGCACTGGCAAAAGACAAAAATAGATGAGTGGAATAGAAAAGAGAGCCCAGAAATGGATCCACATAAATATAGTCAACTGATTCTGACTGATACGGTTTGGATGCTTGTCCCCTCCAAATCTCATGTTGAAATCTGATTCCCAATGTTTGAGGTGAGGCCTGGTGGGAGGTAACTGGATCATGGGGCAGATCCCTCATGGATGGCTTAGCACCATCCCCTTGGTGGTAAGTCAGCTCTTGCTCACTTAGTTCACATGAGGTCTGTTTGTTTAAAAAAGTCTGGGACCTCCCTCCTCTCTCTCTTGCCCCCTTCCTCACCATGTAATACCACCTGTTCTCCCTTTGCCTTCTACCATGATTGTAAGTCTCCTGAGACCTCACCAGAAGCAGATGCCAGCATTATGCTTTCTGTACACCCTGCAGAACCATAAGCCAATTAAACCCCTTTTCTTTATAAATTACCCAGCCTCAGGTATTACTTTAGAGTAATATAAAAACAGACTAATACATTGACAAAGAAGCAAATGCAATATAATGGAAAAAAGATGGTCTTTTCAAGAAATGGTGCTGGAACAACTGGACATCCACATGCAAAAAAATGAATCTAGACACAGACCTTACACCCTTCACAAAAAATGACTCAAAATGGGTCATATACCTAAAAGTAAAATGCAAAATTATAAAATTTCTAGAAGATAACATAGGAGAAAAATCTAGATAACCTTGGGTTTAGCAACGACTTTTAGATATAATATCAAGGCATAATCCATGAAAGAAACATTTAATAAGCTGAACTTCACTAAAATTAAAAAGTTCTGCTCTGCAAAAGACACTATCAAGAGACTGAAAAGATAAGCCACAGACCAGAAGAAAATATTTACAACAGATATATCTGGCAAAAGAATGTTACCAAAAATAAACAAAGAACTCAAACTCAACTACCAGAAAACTTGATTTAAAAATGGGCCAAAGCCCTTAATGGGCATCTCACAAAAAAACAAAAAACAAAACAAAAAAAACCAGACAGATGGCAACAAAGCATATGACAAGATATTCAATACCATATTTCATCAGGGAAAAGCAAATTGAAACGAGGTATCACTACACACCTATTAGAATGGCCAAAATCCAGAACCCTGACACCACCAAATGCTGGCAAGGACGTGGAGCAACAGCAATCTTTGCTGGCAGGAACGCAAAATAGTACAGCCACTTTGGAAGACAATTTGGCAGTTTCTCACAGAACTAAACATATTCTTAACATAGGATCCAGCAATCGTGCTCCTTGGTATTTGCCCAAAGGAGTTGAAGACATGTCTACACAAAAAATCTGTATACAATGTTTATAGCAGCTTTATTCATAATTGCCAAAACTTGGAAGCAACCACATCTTTAAGTGAATGGATTAAAAAAGCTTGGTATACATAGTGTATTTTTCAATGCTAAAAAGTAAGCCATGAAAAGATATGGAGGAAACTTAAATGCATATTAACTACATGAAAACGATCTGAAAAGGCTACTACTATATGATTCCAACCATATGATATTCTCTGGACAAGGCAAAACTATGGAGATAGTAAAAAACATCAGTGGTTACTAGGGGTTGGGGGCAGGAGAGTGGAAGGGACAAGCAGGCAGAGCACAGAGGATTTCTAATACAGTGAACACACTCTGGATACTACACTGGTGGATTCATGTCATTATACATTTGCCTAAACCCATAGAATGTACAATGAGTGAACTATAATGTAAAATATTTGGTGATAACAATATGTCAAGGTAGGTTCATGAATTATAATAAATGTAACACTTTGGTAGAGGATGCTCATGATGGGGTAGTCTATGCATGTATGTGGGAGGAGGGAGTATATGGGAAACCTCTGTTCCTCTCAATTTTGCTTGAACCTGAAACTGCTCAAAAAAATAATGTCTTAAAAAATAGTCTATCAAAAAAATAAAAACTCTATATACTCACAGAGTTCCTAAGCACAAAAAGCTCACAGTCTCCCACTATGCATACACATAAACCAGTAACTATCATACAATCATCAGCCCTGGCCCATAGGGCTGCAGGCCACTCCTCCCTTAAACAGCTCCCTTCTTTTCAATTACTACAGTTGAGTGTGGTGCATTTAAACCTCCTTTTTGACTTCAGTGCCGCAAAGACGGAGCTTCAAGTCTCAGGGTTTTTTTTTTTCCTTGATATACATTGTAGCCAAGAAGAGACACAAATCAGTAGGATTTAAACTCCATTTCTGATCTAGCTTTGTGTCTTAGGATACACGACGCAGAGATGGCCAGCACACTCAGATTCTTTGGTCACTAAGTTTCTAGTAGATTTACTGTGTTTCTGGCATCTTCAGACATCTATAAAGGAAGCGCATGATGGAAACAATGATCTGCTTTAAATGCTCTGCTCAGCCTAAGGTGAAAGCAGGGGATATGGACAGGCATCCTGAGAATCAATCAATGCTATAATTTGTCTGAAGCCAAAAAAGTTCTCTCTGACCATCATACAGAAAGAGAAATAGCACTACCTTTACTTTTAACCAATTAGACAAGATTTTGGGGGGGGCTGTAATGAATAAATCATTCTTTTCATCCCATTCCAATTGCTCCTGCTCTTTTTAGCTAATGTCAACCAAATTACTGATTAAATAATATTACTTAATATTCAGCTACTCAGTTAATAAAGAACATATAGACCAAAAGACAGTACAGATCACTTTGTATTTATTACATTACTGAACTTTTTCTAATTATAGAATTCAACTCCAAAATAAAGTAATAAATGCCTATTAAATTATTATTCACTTGCATTTTTCTCTCCTAAAATTTTAACACAGCAAAACATCTTAAAGACGTGTGAATAGGTTCAGTGCACTCTCAGTGGCTCACAATTATGAGGCAAATATCACATTTATCCATAAAAATATAAGATAAACAGATCAATATTTTAAAATATTGCTGACATAAAAGGAAAAAATAAAATACTACACTTTTACTACAATTATTTTGGTAGATGATATAACATTGTTTAAAATAATGCTCCTCTACAGAACACACGCTGTGGTTGGTATACTTGGCACATTAGCAATTGGTAACTGCTCAGCTTCTAGCTGCAGTTTCTCTAGCAGGACCCTTACTTAGGCCCACTTTCAAACCCAGAGCTCTGATCTGCCTTCCTCCACAGGGACTATTCTGGTAGGAGTCTGACCCTTCTTCCTCCACCTACTCTTAAGGCTTTTTTGTCATCCCTTATATTCCCCCAGATTCACACTCGCTGCCATTTCCATTTTCAGCAAAGATGCCTGGCACAAAATTCACAAAGCTGAGCATCTCCTCCATACCCCTTACCCCAGATGTTGTCCCTTCACTGACTAAATTATGACTATTAGGTAAAGAGAATGAGTTTACCCACAAAAATAATTCAGCCGGGCATGGTGTCTGATGCCTGTAATCCCAGCACTTTGGAAGGCTGAGGCGGGCGGATCACCTGAGGTCAGGAGTTTAAGACCAGCCTGACCAACATGGAGAAATCCCGTCTCTACTAAAACTACAAAAAAATTAGCCAGGTGTGGTGGCGCATGCCTGTAATCCCAGCTACTCAGGAGGCTGAGACAGGAGAATCACTTGAACCCAGGAGGCGAAGGGTGCGGTGAGCCAAGACTGCACCATTGCACTCCAGCCTGAGCAACAACAGCAAAACTCCATCTCAAAAAATAAATAAATAAAATAAATTCTCCTTACTTTATAGTCACAACTCCTGCAATGCAAAAATAAAGGTTGATGATGCCTGATTTATAACTCAAAACATTCAATGAGTTTAGACAGAATATATACTGCTCTGAAGTTCCTTAGAATCTATTCTTCTATTATTGTTTTTAAAATCATAAAAATATAAAAACTGTAAACATTCTACTAAACATTTCAGTAGAAACCCTGTTACCCTACTTTTCATTTAGTGGGTTCAGAAAGAACAAAAGTGATACCACATTACTTTGGACAGACCCAAAATCATGCTCCCAGCCCTAAATCTACCATTACATGTCTCCCACCCATTAGACAGCTCTGTATGCCAAGCATGTCTCTCATGACAACTGCAGCTACCACTCACAAATACATCCTGTAACGAAGCAGCAGATCTCTCTGGTAGCAGTCCATGTGCTCTCAGCATCTTACACACTTGACCTAGCCTCAGTAACTAGGCAAACACAGGGAAGTAAGGAAACAAAAAATTGGAGCACCTCCTTTGTGACATGCTGAATTCCTTTGCAAAGTGAGAAGGCACTTCCTCTCTGTCAGAGTCATAGCAGAATCAGGTAAGGGGAGAGGGATGCTGCTGACAGAGGTAGGAATAAGGAGGGAGCTGATAAGGCTAGCTACCAGAGTCCACCGCACCCCTGGAGTCAGCATACTCCGTTCATTATGACACCGCTGAGAGCCTGGGGATGAATCTCATCTATTTAAAAGGAGGAACCTATTATGCAGGAAATTCCAGTCACTTACTACTCTTGTAGCAAGATTTCAATGTATGTTTTTAAAAGAATAAAATTAACAAGATGTTATATATTTTTTAATGACTAACTTAAAATTTGAGAAAGAAAATACTGGTTTTGTTTTTAGGGAGGAATACTCTTGACACAAATGACTAATGAACTCTATCAGCTCTGAGGAATATCCGTAGCTTCTTTATCAGCTATGATTAATGAGATAACCTAAAATCAGAATTCCTGACCTGGGTGACTAAAAGTACCAATTAACCAGATTATTAACTGTAATGACTTAAAACTGTAATGACTTACCTGAACAGTCTCTGTGGTGAAGTGTCAGAAAAAGTGAAATAATAAATATTTTCCACAGCACCATAAGATTTTATAAAATAATATTTCAGTTAATATACAACCTCAATATTTTGGTCCATCATTCATATAAAGGCTTAACTTCTTTTACTGATAACGGTTCTGACAGAGGCCACACAGGCATAACTATAACATGAAAATGATATATTTTACTGAAGAACCTGTATGCTATACTTAGACAGTCTCTGCTTCAGCTATATCCATTGAGTACTAGTGGATTCAAAGGCCAGGAAAAGATGGTTTTGCCATTTATACTCTAATCACAAATTTTAATTTGCCAAAAGGACCTAAGTGGTAACTGACTAAAATATTTGTTATAACTAAAAAGTCCTTTTTGTATCTGTTTGCTTTGTTACTGTGTGCTCTTATGGGTTTTGTTTCCATATGGTATTTTGAAAATGGCTCTGAGTTTCAAAAATAAGAATAGAGTGATTTGCTTTGAATTTTAAAATAATCCAAGCGTAAAACAGACAAATTTCATAACCAAATTATCTGGAATTACGTGTAACAGTTATCTATAATAAAAAAAAAAAACACCACAGATTGGATCCCCTCAATATCCAGCATGCTCATGGATCTTCTACAACTGTTAGTGTATGCTATGCCAACTTAGTTCAACACTGATCTAAGCAAAACATAATCAAAAGTATTGACTTGCCTACCAAAAAACATACACTGCATTCCAAAGCCAAATATGAATTAGGTTTGAGATTATCAATTTCATGTCTCCCTTCAATTAATGCAGAAAACTGAGACTTGGCTTTATTACAAATTAGCTAGCACTAGAGTAAACTTGCTATAAAATTATTTATAACAAAATAAATATTTTCAGTCCCTCTACACACTAAGTGGTATATAAATCATTAGCAGTTTATAACATTAGCTTAGGTCACTTTTTGGGGGACCCAAACATACTGTACAATCCTGAGTTAAAGGTTAGGGGTACAGTTTGGGGGATCTTTCTTGACCAGGAATCAAAGAAAACATATAAACCACACTTGTAATAATCCCCGCTTTCATTAGAAGTACCATGAGTTCTTTTTTACTTTGGTAAATAAGTTTATCTATGTAAACCATTGATCTTAATGAAGTAAAATTTAGCAGAGCTTCTGCTAGGATCCCTCCATCACCTTTTGACACTGATACAACAAATAGTCAGAAAGAGTAGAGCAGGAGGATCTGAACCACAGGGCTAATATATTTGCATGAACTCGGCAATGCAGTAAGCAGGGGATGGATGGCAGCAGCTGACAGGCCAATAGCCCTTCATTGCCTACAACAAAACAAAAGTGAAAAATGATTAAATGCAATAGGAATTAAACAGACATTTCGCCAAGAAGATACACAAATGGCTAATAAGCACATGAAAAGATACTCAGTATCACTAATCACTAAGGAAACTGCAAATTGAAACCACAATGAGATACTGTACTTCATACCCATTAAGGTGGCTAATATTAAAGAAAAAAACAGATAGTAACAAGTGTTGATGAAGATGTGGAGAAACTGGAACCCTTGTACATTGCTGGTGGGAATGTAAAATGGTACAGTTGCTGTGAAAATAATATGGTGGTTTCTCAGAAAATTAAATCTAGGCCAGGTGCAGTAGTTCATGCCTGTAATCCCAGCACTTTGGGAGGCCAAGGAGAGCAGATTATTTAAGCTCAGGAGTTCCAGACCTGCCTGGGCAACATGGTGAAACCCCGTCTCTACTAAAAAATACAAAAAATTAGCTGAGCATGGTGCCACACACCTGTAATCCCAGCTACTCAGAAGGCTGAGGCACAAGAATTGCTTGAACCTGGAAGGTGGAAGTTGCAGTGAGCCTAGATCGCACCACTGCACTCCAGCATGGGCGACAAAGTAAGCCTCTGTCTCAAAAAAATTAAATTAATTAATTAAATCCATAATTACCATATAATCCAGCAATTCCACTTCAAGCAGGGACACAAACAGCGATATTTGTATAACCCTATTCATAACAGCATTATTCACCAAGAGCCAAAAAGTGGAAGTAATCCAAGTATCCATTTACAGATGAATAAACAAAATGTATCACATTCACAACATGAACTAGTATTCAAACTTAGGAAGGAAAAAATTCTGACATATGCTACAACATGGATCAACCTTGAAGACATTATGCTCAGCAAAATAAGCCTGATACAAAAGGACAAGTATAGTATGATTCCACTTACATAAAGTACCTAACGTAGTCATGTTCATAGAGACAAGAGGTAAATCGTAGTTGCCAGGAGATGGAGAAGAAGGGGAAAGGCGGAGTTAGTGTTTAATGGGTATAGTGTTCCAGTTGAGGAAGATGAAAAAGTTCTAAAGACAGATGATGGTGACAGTTGCATAACAGTGTGAATATACTCAATGCCACTTAACTATATTTTTTTTAATTGTTAAAATGGTATATTTTATGTATGTGTATATTCCAATAAAAAAATTCTTTAATATAGTCTGAAAAACACACTCATCTGAAAGACAGTGGCAACTGGAAATAAAGCTCTAAGAAATCTGATACTTGTAAGAGTTTGTGTTCCAATTGTAAGAAAGCTCCTATAAATACGGAATTGCCTTTTTGTAACTCTACGAACCTATAATGTCAACAACATGGAGTCTTAATTTCTGTTGCAGAGTCTTTAGTATAGAAGGCAGTGCAGCTTGAGATTCTGACATTTTTACATTTTGTTTCACATCATTTGCGAAGGATAACCACAGTTTGCCGAAGTCTTCACTTGAGATTTTTAATGGTCTGAAAATAATGTTTAAAATTAGATATATATCAAAAAAAGTGAAATGATTCTAAACAAATTTCAAATGCCTCATGAGAATAAAACATCATTGTAAATCTGGGTCCCATAAGATTTATGTTTTTAAACCCAAATATGCTAAAAATAATTAGTATCATCCTCTAACCTGATGAAACTACTGAAAGCAGGTAATACTATTAAGTTTAAAACGTCATTTCAATAAATCACTCAGTTCTCTCTACTAGTCATTCCAGTAAGATTTTACCAAGTAATTTCATAAATCATTCAAATATAATATGAACTTTTCTTTCATATATAATTTGAATTTGGGGATAATGGGATACTTTATCAAAGTTATGTAAAAGAATATGAATATAAAGATCTAGCACCTTAAATAAATTAGACCAAAAGAAACAATTTTCACAAATACATTTTTTAAATGGTTCAGGAGACTAAAGATCAAATAGTTAAAACTGGGTATCTCTAGGGATAGAATAACAAAGAACTTTTATATTCTACTTATATTTTTCTATAGCATTTAAGTTTTATAATAAGTATCTATTGATCTGACAAGAAAGATATTTTTCTTAAAGATACAGAGGATTTTATTAATACACACAGAACAAATGTCTGTGTTATATATACCATGCTTCTTCCGATTACTAAGGTTCGCCATGGGATACACCTCCACAATCACAGAATATAAGTTTTTTGAAGGCTGGATTTTATCTTATACAGTACCACAGACATACAGTACTCTAACAGATGGACAGTTAAGTTATTACTAAAAGATTTTAAAGAAAAGGAAAGGCTGGGTATGGTGGCCCTCACCCCTAATCCCAGCACTTTGGGAGGCCAAGGCAGACAGATCGCTTGAGCCCAAGAGTTCGAGACTAGCCTGAGCAACATGACAAAACCCTGTCTCTACAAAAAACACAAAAATTAGCTGGCATGGTGGCAGTCCCAGCTACTCAGGAGGCTCAGGTGGGAGGGTCACTTGAGCCTGGAGGTCGAGGCTGCAGAGAGTCATAAGCGTGCCATTACATTCCAGTCTGGGTGACATGGTGAGACCGTTTCAAAAAAAAAAAAAAATGAACAAAAAATTAGAGTACTGTAACATAAGTGACATGTGGAGGTTAAAAAAATATAGATATTCACTGGAATTCTGTACTCTTGGTTCAGGCAGCCTTCATTTTTTTGATGTTCAAGAACAGTACAATACATTTATAAAACAAAATTAGAGCAGATAAGATATTGTTTTCAATTACTTTGGTAACACCGCATGATACCTAGTATAATGGTAAAAACTGCATGTTTCATAAAAATTTAATAACTATGTTGAGCAATTTTCTCACAGTTCTCTAAGGCTTAACAAACAGATGTTATGAAATAATTGAATAAAATACAAATGAGATAAACTTTTTTAAAAGCCATGCAGAATCTTTGGAGTTATTTAGTTTAAATTTACTTTCTCTCACAAGTTTTTCCAGATCACCAACCAACTCCAACCTAAATTAGGTCTCATATTATAATCCCTCATTGTACCATTTATTTTCTCTTCATAGCACAATTCATAATTACATATATATTTATGTAATTGTTCCATGTCTCCTCCATAGACTAGAAATTCCTCTAAGGTAGGAAATTATGTGTAGTTTTTAACTGTTGTACTCCCTAGCATGCAGCATACTGCCTCCATCCAGAGAAGAGATCTAAAAAATAGTTGCTGAACAAACAACTTGAATTAACATTTCACAAAACATTTACCTAATGAAATCTAATAGTGATAAGTTTACAGAAAATTCCAGCTGAGTAGAATGAGTATCCATCATATGATAACTAATAAAACCAGAAAGATTTCCTTTTGTAAAAGGTTTTTCTATCTGCACACTATATTGAAAGCTTTTGGTGCTTTCTGCTTCCATTACAGGCAAACAGCATCCAGGTTGCTCAGTGACCTGCAAATAAAAGTAGTAAAAGTGTTGAAGAAGTAAGGGATCAATACAGACTATTGTAAGACTACCAATTTTCTATTTAATTCAAGTGGCACAAATCATACTAATGTGGGAAGTTAATAACAAACTACGTGATGAAGATGACCGACAACTTCACTTGAGAAAAATTCACTAGAACAGATAATGAAGAAATAATAATTATACACATGTCAAAATTATGTTAACAAATGGCATTATAGTTAAAACTCTAATTATCCTGGCTGGCCCTAGGTTTTTAAAGACAGGAGAGTTTTAAAATAATTTTAAAGAGAATTTAAAAATAAATACAAATACATGTGTCATCTGTTTTTATTCTCTACCCCCAAGCTCTGGTGGTAGAGTTAAGGCAACTGGGATCAGTTTTGTCTGGTTTTTTTTTTTTTTTTTTGAGACAAAGTCTCCCTTTGTCGCCCAGGCTGGAATGCAGTGGTACAATCTTGGCTCACTGCAACCTCTACCTCCCGGGTTCAAGCCATTCTCCTGCCTCAGCCCCCTGAGTAGCTGGGATTACAGATATCTGTAACTACGTCTGGCTAATTTTGTATTTTTAGTAGAGATGGGGTTTCACCATGTTGGCCAGGCTGATCTCAAACTCCTGACCTCGTGATCCACCTGCCTTGGCCTCCCAAAGTTCTGGGATTACAGGTGTGAGCCACCTCACCTGGCCCCAAAGGTGATTCTAATGCACATCTAGTATCAGGAACTTTTGCTCTGGTCAGTGGCACAGACCATATCCCATTCAACACATTCTAGCTCATAGAAGAATCTGGGCCAATTTTGTGGAAGGTAAATATATTGGTTAAATCCCTTTATAACTCCACCAAGGACATTCATACAATAATGTAATTAAACATACTTCCCGCAATCACAATGGCAATCTCTGTTAGAGCTGGGGAAGAAACAGAACTGATACCTGAGCACTCAGTATATAACAATAAACTGGTGAGAGAAGGAAACAATATACATATTTATTCTTCAATAACTTTACTCCTTAATGTTCCACTTTGCTAAATAATTTGAGAATTTCATTTTAGTGTTTATGACAAAAGTGAATGAGACATTTAAAGAGTACAGGAAAAGAGAACACAAAATACACACTGAAAATAAAACAATAATACCTTGAAATTTTACCTTGAAATTTTCTGCAGGAAAAATTTCTAAGTTAGCATTTTTCAATTCCAAACCACTCTTATTAGTGACTGACCAGACCATCAATAAACAATCATCTTTCCAAACTTTGTTAGAAGACACTGATATGGTTTCATTATTACAGACTTCCGTAACATCTGAGTGTATGTATTCAGTAGTTTCTTCCAAAAAAGATGAAGCTAAAGAGCTTTCTTTGGCAACTGAGGCTGCAGTAGACTGAGGAGGGTGAAAAATTTCCATGTTGTTATCAGCAAACAACGAAGGTGTAGACAGACTGCAGTTTGAGAATTTCTCAACCAAGGGCAGTTCTGTGAGTGACTCAGAATCCAAAAGTTCCGAATTGAGAGAAAATTTCTTTAACTCTTTGTCTCCTCTATCATGCAAAGTATTCAAATAATAATTGTCTTCATATGCCACGTTTGACAAAGAACTAAAGGAAAAACAGGTCATATTATGAGTAGTGGTTGTTTCACCACTTTTGGCGTCCTTGACTTTTGATTTCCTTCTGAACTTGTGAGAGACAGTATCTGATTTTCCCAGCTGCAAAAATAAAACATAATAATATAAAAAGAAACCATTCTACTAGTCATGAGTTTTAAATATTCATCTATAATTTCAAATAAGTAATATACCAATTTGCTAAGGTTCTATCTATAAAGAAAAAATTAGCAAAGAATCAGAGATTAATAAAATGTTAAGTCCTAAAATTCTGACAGCTATATAACTTTGAACTATTAGCTAAATCTTATTTCTCATAAAAAACACATGGAATCAGAAAAAGAAATAAGGTTAAAAGGTCACTCATGAACAAAAAACTTTTTAGATTTCAGAATAATACAGTATAGAACTGAACAAATTAAAAAACAGTGAGAGACTTGGCCATTTTTTGAGTTGCCATAGTTGTTCTGTAAGTCTAAGTTACTCTTGAATGCAGGGATGACCCAACCTCTGTTTTAGTCATCTATAATAATCATGATTTCATGGCCTGTGAGTTAGTAAGCAGGAAAGAAAAACTGGTTTTCCCTCAATAATTAATTGGCAGTAGCTGACTGGAACACTCAGCAGGAAAGAATTCAATAACTGACTAGTGATGTTTGCCACACATTCAGGAGATAGAACAGCAAACTTGCCATCCTTGGTCTAAACCTTCTGAAGAATGGTCTGTGAATCTATGTAAGAGAAGTGATGGTTCAAGTGTTTCCTTGCCTCACAAAGTTCTATGTAAAATCAGTACAGCAGAATGGCACTACCCTATACCTCCACCCCCCGGGGGGCTTCAAAGCTACACAGCATCCTTTACATTCTAGTTGACCAAATTCTAGTTCTCTTTTCATACCTTCTCCATCACTCTCCTCAAGCCCCAACACCTTCTTCAACTCTAAACAGATGATTTTTATCTCTCACCTCCAAATTCAGAAGTCCCCAAACAAGAACTAACATTTTATTAACACAAAAACAAGGGGGAACAAAAAAATACAAAAAATAATTCCTATTAAATAGTGGTTATTATTTAAATAGTAGTTATTTTCAGTAGTTTGGAACTCAAGTTAGATGTATATTAGAGGCCAGGCATGGTGGCTCATGTCTGGCCCAGCACTTTGAGAGGCTGAAGTGGGTGGATCACTTGAGGCTAGGAGTTCGAGACCAGCTTGGCTAACATGGTGAAACCCCATCTCTACTAAAAAAAAAACAACAACAAATTAGGCATAGTGGCATGTGCCTGTAACCCTAGCTACTCAGGAGACTGAGGTGGGAGAATCACTTGAACCTGGGAGGGGGAGGTTGCAGTGAGCTGAGATCATAACATACACTCCAGTCTGGGCAACAGAGCAAGATTCCATCTCAAAAAAAAAAAAAAAGATGTATATTAGACTGCCTGTTACGGTTCCCCGAGTTACTGATGCTTTCTATTCCTTTTTTTTTCTCTTGGTCTTTTCTGGTCTTTTTTTTTTTTGGTCTATGTTTCATTTTGAATAGTTTCTATTACTTTGTCTTCAAGTTTAATGATCTTTCTTCTACACTGTCAATCTGTTGTTATTCAGAAGCTATACAGGTCAAAGACATTGTAGTGACATCTTCGTTAAAATACTTAAAGAAAAGAAACAGTTTAGCACTGCATACTCCAAAAAAAAAAAAAAATGGCTTAAAAATGAAGGTGAGGCAGGGCCTAGTGGCTCATGCCTGTAATTCCAGCACTTTGGCAGGCCGAGGGAGGTAAATCATCTGAAGTCAGGAGTTCAAGACCATCCTGGCAAACATGGTGAAACCCGTCTCTACTAAAAATACAAAAATTAGCCAGGCACGGTGGCATGTGCCTGTAATCCCAGCTACTGGAGAGACTGAGACAGGAGAATTGCTTAAACTTGAGAGGCGGAGGCTGCAGTGAGCCAAGATTGCGCCACTGAACTCCAGCCTGGGCAACAGAGTGAGAGACGCCATCTCAAAAAAAAAAAAAAAAAAAAAGCTGAAATAAGAAGCCAAAGGTTAAAAAAAAAACAACCTTGGCCTCTACAGTGATGTAAAAAATTAACCCCAAATGGATCACAGACCTAAAAATAAAAGCTAGTTAAAACGAAATACATCAATAGAGCCTTGATGTATGTAACTGAGAACTCTAAACATAAGAAAAAACAGTAGGCAACAGGATTCCTGGAGAAAAACAGCCACTCAGAATGAGGCATGACACAGAACGAGCACCTTCAGTTAGTCCCAATCCTGTCTGCTTTGCCCTAGTATCAGAGGAAGCATCAGGGTTAAGAACTGAGAGGACACATGCTAATTTTATGTCATCATTAACTGCTCCTCTTTCTTTATGATGCCATCTCAGTTACAACACAATTCCTCATGGAATTCAGGGTCTCATTTTTCTACTCTTCAGTGATAGCTGGGTGGGAATTAGGGGGAAATATAAGGGGTAAGCCAAAATGAATTTAGAATCATTAATAGAAAAAACATCTTAATAATATTTCTGATTTCAAACTCACCACAAAAAATCTGATTATCACCCTGAATGTTCCCCTGAAAAAAAAATCTAACTGAAACCTATGCACTTGTTAAATAGGCAGGAATACTTATATCAGCAATGAAGTTCACAAATCAGGGTTCTATGAGCCTGGGTGTAATCTGACTTTGGTGTGCTCTTATTAGAGCATTCGTTGGTACTCTCTCATCACAGCCTGTCAGAACACTCAAAAACCCAAGATCAGTCACTTTGCTAATGATCTGCAAATGTCAACTCAGAAAACATTAAGATACACTAATTATTAATATTTTTAGGCTGAATTTGTTTTTTCTTAAGAGAGAATATCAGGTGTAACAGAAATAGGATCTAGACTGGTGAGTCTAGAAAAGAAAGAGACAAAAATAAACAGTATAAAGTATGGTACACCATCCTGTCTGGTACTGACAGGAACAAAGGGGAAATTTCACCCTGGGAGGAGGAGAATGAAAGAGCTGGGATGTCACTCTAATCAAAATTTTGTACAAGATAGGTTCATTAGCCGCCAAAAGGAGGATACATTCATTACATGGTATTCTCAAATGCTCAAAAACACCACCTGTCCTTCACTCCAACTTGTCATTCTTTTACTATGAAAATAATTTCTCAGTATTAAAACTTAAAAAATCACTATAATCTTAATTATCATTTTGTATAATTCCTTTCGGCCTTAGGTATAAACAAGGTATAAATAAAACTTTGTACTTTTTGTTTAATATATCATTTAAGTATTTTTTCTTTTTATAAAGCAATATTATTGATCTTTCTTAGAGTTGGAAAACGTTCTGGGAGAATACAATTTATGTCACCATTCTCCTACAGTTAGATATCTAAATTGATTACTATTTTTCACTACAAAAAAATACAATTTTGAGGAATACTTTTTACAAAGATACAGTTCAATACAGTTGAACTATTATTATTATTATTATTATTATTATTATTATTATTATTCATCCCCCTTCTCTTTGAGAACTGCCCCATCTACCCACAGGGGTGAGAGTGGCCGTGATCATATCTGTAACTTTATTTAGAGCCTGACCCTTGTCCACTGACTGGGCTAAAGAGAACACCTAACTGAAGTTGAGCCAACTGCATTTTCTCTTTCAGGAATATAAAAGGTGTGTGTCATTGGTGGTTCTAGAGCTGGGAAATGATGGAGAGTAAGAACTGGGGAAGCCACTTCTCACCATATATATAGATGACAGCCAGAAGCTTTCACAGAGCCAGTTTTTTGGTACAAACAATGACAAAGATTCTTAGAGGAATAGAACCGATTACTTACCAGGTTGACTGTACTTTCTGATCCTAGCCCAACAAATAATGATGATGCCAGCAGCTGCTTTTCTTTCTCCTCTTTAGATTGGGTAAGAACTTGAGATTGATCCTTTTTTGTTATAGCTTGATCTACATTCTCCATTATACTCTCTTGAGGAATAGGCGGAGCTCCACTTTCATCACCAGTTTTGCTTTCCTTCTTGGGAAGATAGCCTTCTTTCCCCCACAATTTCTTTATACCTTCCAGCTTCAAGCTATTTGTCCTAAGGAAGTTGATAATAAAATCAAGTCAATTTAAATAACTGCTAATAGTCACTTTCTTGAGGCATTCTTTCAAAACACATCAATGCCCATGACCTTTTAAAAACAACTGTCACATTATATTCTATACACCAGAAGTAAAACCTAGATCTCTAGATTTTATTTTAGTTATAGTCAACATCCTTCCACCCTCAAGTCAAAGGATTTGATTCAAGGCTGCAGAACTCTAGACTTAGTTACAAATGTCAGAGCATTTATTTTTCACTTAATTGCTTATATTATACAAAAATAGAACTACTTTAAATCAGTTCCTTTTCTCTACTAATTTTTCAAAAAATACCTTTAATTCTGATGGTTAAAGATGAGAAATTATTCAAATTTCTTAGCAATATGAAGGAATTAAACCTATATAAATTAAGAAAAATCCTGTTAAAAGCAAAAACATCATTCGAATGTCCTCCTATGTATAAATTTACATTTTATTTATTTATTTTAACTTTACAACCCAGGAGACATAAATTCAAGTTGCCCTGAATACATGCTCCCCATAAATTTACTTTAATCCAAAAGGTTTTTCTCACTATGCACACAAGCAACCTTTTCAACTATTATTAGGTATACTTTTATCAAAATGAAATGAGGTTTTACCTATAAAAGAAAAATGTAAGATTTTAGGAAAAAGCATGAGGCTGATGAATTTTTACATCTGAGTTGGAAAAGAATTATAGTGTTTAGGAGCCAGGTGTCCTACCCAAATGCCTAGAAAAGGCATCTAGGCAATAAGTCCAGGGTCAAATTTAGAATCCTAATGTTGTCCCAAAAGTTGCAGCCATGAATCTGGAGTGATTAACAAGTGCGGGCTAAAACAGCCAAGGATTATCTCTACTATTCTCATAAGAGAGCTATGTGTCCATTGACTAGTTTGATTGTGGTAATCATTTTACAATGTATATGTATATCAAAACATCACACAGCACACCTAAAATACATACCATTGATCACTGAACAATGGAGAGGGTTGGGACACTGACTCCTTGTGCAGTCAAAAATCCACATGTAACTTTTGACTCCTCTAAAACGTAACTACTAATGGCCTACTGTTGATTGAAAGCCTTACTAATAACACAAACAGTTAGTTAATACATAAACAGACTAATATCTATATATATTTTATGTATCCCTGACAATCTTATTGTTTCTTAATTTTTTTATATTCCTGGACTACATGGTTTGCTGGAAATTTTTTCAAATTGTCTCAAATCTGAAAAACTTTTCCCAATATATTTATTGAAGAAATCTGTGTATTATGTGAACCTACACAGTTTAAACACATACTGTTTAAGGATCAACTGTACAATTTTTATTTGGCAATTATATCTCAATAACACTGGAATTTAAAAAAAACAACAACAACTATGTGTCCTTGGCACTTGACTCATTTAAGCATCCCTGTCATGGTCCAAATTAGCATTAAAAAAATAATAATTTCTACTACAAGATGAATAGATTATGAAATGAACAAAAAGGAAGACTCAGAAATATTTCTACTAATTATTATTAGTATTGAAATTGTTGGAATCATGATCAATTTGATTTTGAGCCCAAAACGAAACAAAAACAGGTTACTACACTTCATATTGAGTGAAGAATTAATGCTATTAAGAAGTAAGTAGCTAAAGGAAAATCTGAATGTTAATTAAAAAATGTCCTTTGGGGAATTGGTTCACTCCTTCTTAATGATTTTTACTGCTGAGTACCCCGTTACAAATATCTTCATTTCCCCCTTTCTTCCTCCAGGTACCAAAAGAGTTTTCTAACGGAAAAATAAAAAAAGAAGGTATACAATAAACCTCTTAGACAGAAAAAAAAAGGTATACAATAAACCTCTTAGACAAAAACTGGTTGTACTTGCCATAAGCAGATCCAAAGTGGTCATGGGAACCACTAAAATAATCCCTACCATTTCTAGAATAGAATTCTCAAAAGAAGCACCTCTAGGAAATTCATGAATACCCACAGTAGTATTATAGTATCTTTGTACTCCCTTTAACCAAAATATTACATTCACAAAAAAAAAAAAGTCCCTAAATTTTACTAATAAATGATTTAAATATCAGTTTAATAACAACAGGTGTGGAGGCAGGGATGGAGGACAGTGGGCTGCTCCATCCAGATCCCTCTTCAGTGAAGGACTGTTGATCATCTGTTGGGAGTGCTGTCAGCTCTCAGCCCCTTCAGGGATTGCCTGAGCTGCAGAGGGCTACTTCACCCAAGATCACACCCCTTCCAAGGCAGTCTATATCCAGTGATGAATGAATGATAGTATTAAGTTCTCGTCATCCATCTTGGTCCAACACAGTACAACTCTGAAGGGTCATTTCAGCTCCAGAGCTCCCCATGGGGTCAGCAGAGGTTGTCACTGGCAATGCATTGCATCTCAACTTCTGCCCAAACCTGCTTCTTTTCCCTTCCTTCTAAAGATGTTGATCCCAATGACACTCCTAATTATTCTGCATACTAAATGCCATCACAGAATGTGCTTCCCAGGGAACTCAATACACAACTGGCAAAAAGGGGTAAAAGGTTCAAAAGGAGCCTAAAAGGATCCTCAAGCTATTTTAAAGATTTGTCTTATTTATTTCATCTGCATACATGCTTGTGATCAACACAAACATTCTGTCACGCATACATATAGACCATCTAAAAAGTAGTAAAATATGGCCAGGTGCAGTAGCACAAGCCTACAATTCCAGCACTTTGGGAGGCCGAGGCGGGTGGATCACTTGAGCCCAAGTTCAAAACCAGCCTGGCCAAATTGGTGAAACCCCACCTCTACTAAAAACATAAAAATGAGCTGGGCATGGTGGCAGACATCTGTAATCCCAGTTGCTTGGGAGGCTAAGGCATGAGAATCACTAGAACCCAGGAGGTGGAGGATGCAGTGAGCCAAGATCACACCACTGCACTCTGGTCTGGGTGACAGAAGAGACTTTTCTCAAATAATAATAAATAAATAATAAAAATAAAAAGTGGTAAACTACATAAGCAAGCAACATAAGGCCACTCATTTTATATACAAAATATGCTTCTTAATGACATGAAACATTATAAAAAGAATATTTTTAAACATGAGTCATCTTTGCCCAGATTTTGATAATACTATTATATAATACATGGTTTTCTATGGTGTGTCCTTATATTATTTTAATTCAGACCATTCAAACATAGATGTAAATCCTGACCAAGTAACTAACCCTTGAAAGATTAGTGGTGTACTTTAACTCAGCTCTAGTAATTCCCATTTGAGATAGGGTGCTGCCAGGTAAGAAATTATAAATTAGGTTACTACTTTATTCTCAGGTTGCCAGGGACTGTAAGAGAGCAACTATCTTCCCTCTAAGATGATTCACCTTGCTAATTACTAGGTTCCTCTTCTGAAATAATGTGTGAGCTAAGTTCCCCTTTGGAAGCAAATTTTAAATTCATTCCTCATCTTCCATTTCACAATAATACAGTATATATTATATAATTCCTTAGCAGTTTTCCAAAATGCCATTTCTCTGAGGGTAATATATGTATATGTATAGCATTTACAAGGCCCTGTCACATTCCCTAGATCCTAGTTAAGTACTATAGTAGCAGATGCTGTCACCTGTTACACAGGTAAAAGTGTGTAAGTTCCTTCCTGGGTTTGAAGGGTTCCTGTCTTTCCCTTGTCCCTTTGGTCCCTGTTTGGGACACTTAATTGCTGTCACCTTCATCATCAAATGCACACAAACAATAACTGCTCCCCATGCTTGGAGTACCAAAATTAAATATCTGGGAAAGAAAATAAGGAGGTTAACAGAGCAGATAAAAACATATTCTACATTCCTCATGATCCATTATTAGTATATTTCTTCTAATAAATATTTATAATATAACCATTGACAAATGTAAGGATGAACATAAGATGATTGACTTCTTAATACAGAAGAACTCAAAATTCAAATGTTATCCTTCTTAGTTGTCACTTTTGAGATTTTATCACATTTATTCCAACAATGCTGCCATTACTTAAAACATTTTTAACTCTATTAGATGCGGCTTCTTCACAAACAAGAAAGCCATTTTCATTACTTTACTCTCGCATCAGCATACTGACCAAAATTATTCAGAATGATCACAAATTTTATTTAGTAAACTCACCTCTTGGATAATGAAGACAATCACAATAATGACAATCATTATTAATAACAGCAACTACCATTTATCCATCACTCACTATAAACTGGGCTGTACTATGCACTTTATACATATCATCTCATTGTATTCACTTAATTATGTTTCTAAAGGTAACTTAATTATGTTTCCGAAATCAAAATATACCTTACAAGGATGAAATCTGGCTCCAAATAAGACATTTAAACAAACACATCACCAATTTTCAAGGTAGCTGGAAAGAAACTCTGAAAGCATTTTCAGCAAAGTATACAGCTTCCTCAGATGAGTACAGATGGTGCCTGACCTACAATAATTCAACGTAATGATTTTTTGGCTTTACAATGGTGTGAAAGCAATAAGAGTTTAGTAGAAACCATACTTCAAATTTTGAAGTTTTATCTTTTTCCAGGCTAGCAATAGATCGGGCACGGTGGCTCAAACTTGTAATCCGAGCACTTTGGGAAGCTGACATGGGTGGATTACTTGAGGCCAGAAGTTTTGAGACCAGCCTAGCCAACGTGGTGAAACCCCATCTCTACTAAAAATACAAAAAATTAGCCAGGTGTGGTGGTGGGCACCTGTAATCCCAGCTATTCAGGAGAGTAAGGCAGGAGAATCTCTTGAACCCAGAAGACAGAGGTTGCAGTGAGCCAAGTTCATGCCATTGCACTCCAGCCTAGGCAACAAGAGCAAAGCTGCGTCTCAAAAAATGGTAACAATAAAATAAAATAATAAATAGTAATAGGCCAATAATCAGCAGAACTGAGTTCTAGACATGGATCTGGTGTTTGGTGGATCACTTCTGATTTATGATATTTTCAACTTATAATGGGTTTATCAGAATATAACCCCATCATAAGTTGAAGGGCATCTGTATTATGCCTTCTTTGGATGACTGACTACATGGCTTCCTCACATGAAATCAATCACCTTATTTTATGTTCACCTCTGTATCTGTCAATGTTCCAATGAGAGAGTTACAAGATACAGTTATCATAAGAATGAGGAATGTAGAACAGTATGTTAAATATTAACCTGAATGTATAAATTCTAACATTATTACTATGTATAAAGCTTGTATACATTTTATGCTGTCTTAGACAGTAGATAAGTTCTTAAAGTATAAGAGCATACTGTACAATATAAATACTTTAAGAGCAATAAGTAGAAACCACTGAAACAACAGCCCATACAGAATTTAGCCATTTAATATAATGGCTTTCTTAGAAAGTCACAAGTGTGCCTCTCCCATTGAGAATTATCTGAAAACCACTGAAACAACACACTTCTTGAAAGCCACCCTAAAATAAGCAAATAATGACCATGATGATACAAGCCAGGAACAGAAGGCAAATGGAATGCTAAAAGACATTTAAACACTCCCACAACCTCAATTTTAATAAGAAAGGAACTTACTCTTTCAGTCCCGTCTCAGCACTATTCCCAGATATATCTGAACCAAGAGAAATGCCAGCAGGAGACTGTCGTTCAGTGAAGCCAGATGAAGAAAAGGAGAGTCCATATGGTTCAAAATTGAGAACTAGAATTTTAAAACAATAACAGAGGTTCATATTTAAAACAAAGCAAAAACTGTGAAAGTTACCAATCACTACCGAAATAATTGAAGACTGTAATCTAACAACAATTTTTAAACTCTAAGGGACTTGGAGGATGATCTAATCAAATACTTACAGTAATAATAATAAATCAGCTACCATTTGCTAAATGTCTACCATAAGTCTTCATACTACTAGGTGATCAAAGACAAACTATCCTTCATTTTTATCTTTTTACCTCCCTTAGAAGCTAAAAAAAGAACTCAATTAGGAAAGATAACTAATAAACCAGGTCTACTGAAAAGTTGCTGCTCCTGTGCAAAAATGTTTAATGAGTTATGAATGAAGAAATGACCATGTTTTACTGAACAAACTGCTCCTAGGTACCTTCTTGTACCAAATGGACTGATAGAGCCATCAATGTGAAATCTCTCTAAGATTAACTCAGAGTCTGATTCCTTTGAATCTGTAAAACCTAACGAATTCAAAAAGAGCCATGAAAATTCACATTGTTATTTTGGTAGAACAGATGCCAATTCCATTCTCCCTTTCTTTCTATGTAATAAACCCCTCAATTCTTATCTAGATCATGACCACCCAGAGACACTTCCAGACACCTCTGCCATATGACTGAGGTGTCTAACCTATGAAATCAGGCATACATTTGTTTGCAACTTTTGGAAGGAGTCATGGAAGAAAAGACCATCCTTCTTCTCCCCCTTCCTCTTCCCAGCTGGCTAGACTACAACACGATTGCTGGGGTGCAAGCAGCCATCTTGGATCATAAAGTGGAACACCAAAGATACCAGAGCAGCAAGAGAGGTGAAACTTGGGTTTTTTGATAATCATGAAGCCATCCTCAACCCTACATTGCCTACTTCTGGATTCCTTTAATGGGAGAAAGCAATAACCATCTATCTTGTATGAGGTCGCACTTTGTTTATTTATTTTTTAATAGGCTAATTCACTAAGCCTAATCTTAACTGACAAATTTTGGACAGTCTAGATTATAAAAAAGGACCTTTTTATATTAAGTGTCAAATTCTGTAATTACTATTCTCATTTTACAAATGAGAAAACTGTGGTGAAGAGTTTGTCCCAAATTACAAAAAACAGAAAGTGACAGAGCCAGATATGAACTCAGACATTCTAGCAGCAGAGCTGTACTCCCAACTATTACATGGCCTCCTCCAAAGGAAATATCACCTATTCCAAAGAATACTAAATAAATGGCCAGGTGTGGTGGCTCACGCTTGTAATCCCAGCACTTTAGGAGGTCAAGGCAGGTGGATCACAAGGTCAGGAGTTTGAGACCAGCCTGACCAATATGGTGAAACCCCGTCTCTACTAAAAATACAAAAATTAGCCGGGCATGGTGGCATGTGCCTGTACTCCCAGCTGCTCAGGAGGCTGAGGCAGAAGAATTGCTTGAACATAGGAGATGGAGATTGCAGTGAGCTATCGAGCTACTGCACTCTAGCCTGGGTGACAGAGTGAGACTCCATCTCAAAAAAAAAAAAAAAAAAGAATACTAAATAAATGCTTGTTAGTTACCTAAAAAAATGATACAGCAGAATCAATGTAAAAAATAATAATGATGGACTAATGATCAAGAGAACTTCGTTCTGGACATCGATTTGCTGTTAACTAGGTATGTGAACTAGATCTTCATTTCTTCATCTGTAAAGTGAAGAATTCAAACTATGTCAACAGTTTCCAAATGCTGATCTGATGATAAGGATCAAGCTTACTTCACTGAATCTCCCAAGGACCTTTTTATACATACAGTCAAGCTTAGAGAGATTCAGATACAGAAGGGCTCAAAAAAGTCTCATTTTTAAAAAACTCTTCGTGATTCTGATTCATAATCATGTTTGGAAACCACTTATCTAAATCTTTTTTAAGGTCTATTCCAGCTAGAATATCCTCTCATTCTAAGTTTTTTAATCATCTAGCTTAACATTTCATAGTCCATTTGATGTTGCTGTAAGACAATGCAACAGAATGGGTGATTTATAATGAACAGAAATTTATTTGGCTTATAGTTCTAAAGACTGAGATGTCCAAGAGCATGGCACTGGCATCTGGTGAGGGCCTTTGTGCTGCATCATCCCATGATGGAAGGAAGGCAGAAGGGCAAGACAGCACACGAGCAAGAGAGGGCCAAACTCACTTTTTAAATGACCCATTCCCATTATAATGATATTAATTCATTTGTGAGGGCAGAGCCCTCAAGACTTAATCACCTCTTATTAGGTCTCACCTCCCAACACTGTTTCACTGGGGATTGTTTCTGACACATGAACTTTGAAGTACACATTCAAACAACAGCATTCTGCTCCTGCCCCCATAAAATCATGTCCTTATGATGCAAAATATATTCATTCCATTCTAATAGTCTCAAAAGCCTTAACTCATTCCAGCATTAACTCCAAAGTCCAGAGACATGTAAATCAGATATGGGTGAGACTCAAAGCAAATTCCTCTCCAGCTGTGGGACTGTGAAATTAACAAGCTATGTGTTTCCAAAACACAATAGTCGGGCAAGGATAAAGTAGATGTTCCCATTCCAAAAGGGAGAAATAGGCCAGAAGAAAGGCATAAGTGGTCTCAAATAAGTCAAAACTCCAACAGAGGAATCAACATTAGGTCTTATTAATCCAGAATAATCTATTTTGACTCCACATTCCACCTTTTGGGGACACTGAAGCAGGCGTTGGACACTCAAGGCCTTAGGCAGCCCCACACCTATGACAGAGTCCTATGACTTTGGGGCTCAGTTCACCCAGCAGCTCTCAAGGGATTGGAGTCTCCTGCCTGCAACTCTCCCAGGCTGGTGCTGCAAGCTAGTAGCATCAGTTCTGTGATTTCGGGGTGACCCCACTCCCAAGGATCCACTAGACACTGCCCTAGTAGGGACTCTCTGTGATGCTTCTGATCTTGTATTTCTGCTCAGCATTGCCCTAGTAAGGGCTTTCTGTGGTGGCTCCACACCTGTGACAAGTCTCTGCCTAAGCCCCAGAAAGTCCATTACACCTTTTGAAATACTGATGGAGGACACCATGACCCCATGGCTGTGTATCTACAGAATTAGCACCACATATGCCACCAAGGTTTATGGCTTGAATCTTCTGGAGTAGCAGGTCAAGCCACACCTGGAACCACAAGAATAGGTGAAGCAACCACGGAATGCTGCACCAGAATTCGAGGAGCAGAGACTGGAGGTGGCTCTGGGCAGCAAGCCCATGAAGGGCACCCTAGTCCCACCCACCAAAAGCATTCTGCACTCCCAGAGCTCTGAGCCTGTGAAGAGAAGGGCAGCCTCTGAGATCTCTGAAATGCCTTTAGTGTTACTCTCCCAATGTCTTGATGATCTTTTCTATCTGTACTAATCACTTCAGCAGACAGTCACTTGACCAGATCCTTGGCCTGGTCTCCCAAACTATTTTCTCATTCTCTACATGGCCAGGCTGAAAATCTTCCAACTTTCTATTATGCTTCTGTTTAATTATAAATTCTATCTTTTTTTTTTTTTTTTTGAGATGGAGTCTTGCACTATTACCCTGGCTGAAGTACAGTGGTGCAATCTCGGTCACTGCAACCTCTGCCTCCCAGGTTCAAGCAATTCTCTTGCCTCAGCCTCCCGAGTATCTGGGACTACAGGCGCACATCACCATGCCCAGCTAATTTTTTGTATTTTCAGTAGAGACAGTGTTTCACTATGTTGGCCAGGCTGGTCTTGAACTCCTGACCTTGTAATCCACCCACCTCAGCCTCCCAAAGTGCTGGGATTACAGGTGTGAGCCATAGCGCCCGGTCTATAAATTCCATCTTTAAGTCATTTATTTCCTTTTATGTCTTACTGCATGCAGTTAAAAGTAGCCACACAGCTCCTTCAATATTTTGCATAGAAATTTCTTCCACCAGATTTCTAGTTCATCACTCTTAAATTCTGTCTTCCATAAAGCCCTCGAGCATGAAGAGACATAACTCATCCAAGATTTTTGCCACTTTATAAGAAAGGTAGCCTTACTGTAGTTTCCAATAGGATTTATTCCTCTTTCCAGTCTGGGATCTCATATACTTAATGAACTTAGAGATTATTAAGTATACTTAATTAACTTAGAGATTATTAAGAGACAGTGAAGTCCGTATGTCTAACAACATTCTGATCACGAACACTTAATAATCTCTAACTTTCAGATTTTCCCTACAGCTCTCCTCTTCTTCTCAGCCCTCACCAGAACTACCCTTAACATTGTTTATGGCAATCTAAGATTTTCTTAGCCTGCTCCTTTAAATTCTTTTTTTTTTTTTTTTTTTTTTTTTTGAGACGGAGTTTCGCTCTCATTACCCAGGCTGGAGTGCAATGGCGCGATCTCGGCTTACCGCAACCTCCGCCTCCCGGGTTCAGGCAATTCTCCTGCCTCAGCCTCCTGAGTAGCTGGGATTACAGGCACGCGCCACCATGCCCAGCTAATTTTTTGTATTAGTAGAGACGGGGTTTCACCATGTTGACCAGGATGGTCTCGATCTCTTGACCTAGTGATCCACCCGCCTCGGCCTCCCAAAGTGCTGGGATTACAGGCTTGAGCCACCGCGCCCGGCCTCCTTTAAATTCTTCTGCTCTACCCATTACCCAGCTTCAAAGCCATTTCCACATTTTCAGGTATTTGTAATAGCGACAGCCTCACTTCTCGGGACCAATTTTCTGTCATAGTCTATTTTATGTTGCTATAACAGAATACCACAGAATGATTAATTTATGATGAACAAAAATGTATAGCCAGGAGGTAATTTCAGCACTTTGGGAGGCCAAGGCAAGTGGATCATTTGAGGTCAGGAGTGTAAGACCAGCCCAGCCAACATGGCGAAACCCCGCCTCTACTAAAAATATAAAAATTAGCCAGGAGTGGTGATGGATGCCTGTAATCCCAACTACTCAGGAGGCTGAGGCAGAAAAATCGTTTGAACCTAGGAGGCAGAGGTTGCAGTGAGTCGAGATCATGCCTCTGCACTCCAGCCTGGGTAACAGAGCAAGACACTGTCTCAAAAAAAAAAGAAAAGAAAAATTTATTTGGCTCATGGTTCTAGAGGTCGGACTATTTAAGAGTATGGCATCAGCATTTGGCAAGGGCCTTCATGCTGCATCATGAAGAAAGCAGAAGGGCAAGAGAGTGTGAGAGCAAGAGGGCCAAATTCATTTTTATAACAACCCACTCTCATGATAAAGATATTAATCAATTCACGAAGGCTGATTCCTCATGGCCTGATCACCTCTTTACAGTCCAACCGCTGAATACCATCCCAATGGCAATTAAATTTAAATACAGTTTTGAAAAACACATTCAAACCATAGCACTTACCATCCAACAGTGGTATCTTTTTAATAGCATCTGTGACAGTGAGTCATCCAGCCACTGCATTAACACTTCCAGTAGCAGTGACTACCTCAAGAAATGTTTTCTATGCACATTAAAGATAAAGAGTTTAAACCAAGAGCAGAAAGAAACTCAAAATTAGAAGGACAAAGTTTGAAAGCAGAGAGAATAAAACAGACATGGAAAGGAACAGTATTTTGAGAGCAAGCAGAAAAAAAAAATCAATTCCGAGTCAAAAGAATTGAGACTATCATCTAAGGAAGGGCTGGAAAGGCTCAAGGTTGAGAATAAAGTTCAAACCACATTATTTTCATTCTTCAGTGAAAACTCCCCAAGACCCATATTGTGATGAATGCCTAAAAGAATAAAGATGCTGAGGAGTTAACTACATGTGCAAGAGCTCTATGCACATGTGTGGAGCAGAAGGGAAAAAAATAGTATGCAGAAAGAGCGAAGAGAAGGAAGAAGACAGCTGACTTACAACTTAGTGAATATGTAGAATTTAGCCAGATAAAGAATGAGGGCAATTCACCAAAAGAGAAAACATGAGCTGGAGGCAGAGTCCTTGGAGTTGGGAGCCGCTGAAGTATTCTAAGTAAGACATAATAAAGTATAAACTATCCTGGGCATAAGTGAATAATTCAACATTTAACCTATTTGTATCCCTTATTATTAATACTTTAGAGGTCCCGGTTATACGTACACTCATTTAGCATACTTCATACTGAAATTCTTTTACACTTTGATGACTTGGTTATATTTCTCTAACCATCCTCAGCTGTTATTAATTTTTTAAATTAGTTAAGTAATTAACTTTAGTTATCTGATTATTGTTATTTTATTTTTTGAGAGACTAACAACTTCACGTTGACATGACTTTCCAAAAGCCGTAGTTAGTAAATATTGTTTTGCCTTATTATTTCTGGTTATCTAGTGCTGGAGTTATAACACATTTGATTAACTTTTTAATAGAATAACCCACACTGATTCTGAAATGCTTTCTTTGATGGAAAATTTTAAGAAAGTTTGTTCCCCATCATCTCACCTATTTTTGGTAATTCTTAATATCTCATGGTATATTCCTGAAGTTTATTCATTTTTCTGACTAAGAGATCAAAATATCACTTATTAAAGTAACATTTAACTACTACTCTCTATAAATATTTATAGAAATCTGAAATAAGATTAGTACCAGAACAGGCTGGGTGTGGCGGCTTGAGCCTGTAATCCCAGAATTTTGGGAGGTGGAGAAGGGCAGATCACTTGAGGTCAGGAACTCGAGACCAGCCTGGGCAACAGGTGAAATGCCATCTCTACTAAAAATACAAAAATTAGCTGATACGGTGGCATTTACCAGTTGTCCCAGCTGCTCAGGAAGCTGTGGCATGAGAATCTCTGGAACCTGAGAAGTGGAGGCTGCAAAGAGCCGAGATGGTGACACTGCACTCCAGCCTGGGCAACAGAGTGAGACTCCGTCTCAAAAAAAAAAAAAATTAGTACAAAACAGATAATGGAAAGATTCCAGAATTAACTCTTTATGCATAAAATACCTATTTCCTCTACTCTTTATTTTCTGTCTTAGAGTCAATCCCAATTCTAAGATATATAATTTTATGATTTACCCCACAAGTATACTCGCTATTTCCTGTCTCATAACCAATTTCCTTTTCTATACCAGTCTATTGAAATTTCAATTTTGCTTTACAGGACTTCTGAAAAACAGATTTGGGAGGAGAGAGGAAGAATCTAGTTTGAGAACTTAATCCCATTTACAATGATGGCTCTATGGGGAAAAAAATGTACTTGGCAAAGGACTGCATAAGCTTGGAGAATTCCAGGGTTCTTATATTTGGGTCAGCAATTTAACTTATTTTAAGAAAGAAAATAAGCAGTGCCAGGAAACAGTCTCCCTATTCTATCTCCCTTTCCCTATCTAACCCTTGACTTCAGTAATGGCAAGTGGTGGCCCCCAGATACTTGAACATAAGGAAATATGACAACTGAACCAGACCTCCCACTGTGGAAACTCAGATTTTCACTCTATGTCCTGAATGTCGTAAGGCCTATATATGCAGCACAGCCGCAGGTTGGGCAATTATAATTCAAAAGTTTACTTTTTCCCCAAATATATTCTGCTAATATATAAAAAGTTAATGAAAGGAAACTGATTACACTTTGAAAGAAAGTTTAATTTTTATAGTCTATTAGTTGTCACTTTGATAAATAACATATAAAAACCCTTAGAAGAAAGGGATTGCATGGAATACATGTGCCTTCCAATCCATGAACACATGATGTGGGTTTCCATTTATTTGTGTCTTGTTCGATTTCTTTAATTAATGTTGAGTGGTTTTCATTAAACAGAACTTTCTCACCTGCTCAAGTTTATTATTAGGTATTTCGCTCCTTTTGGCGCTATCATAAATTGGGCTGTCTTCCTAATATCCTTGGCAAACAGTTTGCTTTTAGTGCATAAAAATGCAACTGATTTTTGCATGTTGACTTTGCATCCTGCAACTTTCCAGAATTTGCTGACTACTTCTAAGAGTTTTTTGATGGAATCTAACTTAGGGTTTTCTATAAAGAAAACCGTATTATCTGCAAAGAGGAACAATTTTCCTTTCCAATCTGAATACCTTTCTTTTCTCTCTTGCTTAAATACTAGCTCTGGCTAGTATTTCCAGTACTGTGTTGACTACAAAATAGAAGAGTGGGCATCCTTGCTTTTCTCCTGATCTCAGAGGAAAAGCTTTTGATTTTTCATCATACCATGTTATAATGTTAGCTGTGAGTTTATCATATATGGCCTTTATTATATTGAGATATTGCCTTCTATTCTTAGTTTATCGAGGTTTTTTTTTTTTTTTATCATGAAACGGACTTCAATTTTGTCAAACACTTTTTCTACTTTTATTGAGAATCGTATGGTTTTTATCCTTTATTCCATTAATGTGATGACACATTAATTTATTTTCAGATGTTGAACCATCCTTGGATCCCTGGAATAAATCCCACTTGATCATGGTGTATAATCCTTTTATTGAGTTCAGTTCCCTAGCATTTTGCCTTTATTCATCAGGGATATTGGCCTGCAGTTTTCTTTTCTTTTTTTTTTTTTTTTTTTTTTTTTGTGGTGGCTTTGTCTGGCTTTGGTATCAGGGTAATGCTGGTCTCATAAAATAAGTTTAGAAATGTTCTCTCCTCTTCAAATTTTTGGAAGAGGTTAACAAGAATTGACATTCTCTCTCTCTTTTTCTTTTTTTTTTTTGTAGAGATGGGGTCAAGCTATGTTGCCCAGGCTGGTCTCAAACTCCTGGCTTCAAGTGATCCTCCTGCCATTGCCTCCCAAATTGCTGGGACCACAGGCATGAGCCACTATGCCCAGCCCCAATATTAATTCATTAAGCATTTGGTAGAATTCACCAATGAAGAACCACTAGAGACCATGAATACTCAAATTAATCTTGAGAACAAAGAGCAAAACTGAAGGCATCACACTTAATGATTTCAAAATATATTACAAACCTACAATAATCAAAACAGCATACTACTGGCATAAAGACAGATATAGAGACAGAACAGAGGGTCCAGAAATAAACCCAAGCATTTATGATCAACAGATTTTGAACAAGGACACCAAGAATACGCAACAGAGAAAGGGTAGTCTTCTCAACAAACAGCATTGGGAAAACCAAATATGCACATGCAGAAGAATAAAATGGAACCTTTATCTTACACCATACATAAAAATTGACTCAAAATGAATTCAGGACTTAACTGTAAGACCCAAAACTGTAAAACTCATAGAAGAAACATAAGGGAAAAGCTGCTTTATGACACTGGTCTTTACAATGATTTCATGGATATGACACCAAAAGTACAGGTAGCAAAAACAAAAATAAACAAATGGCAATACATCAAATTAAAAAACTTCTGCATAGCAAAGAAAACACTCAATAGAGTGAAAAGGCAACATATGGAATGGGAGAAAATATTTGCAAATCACATATCTGGTAAGGGTTAACCTCCAAAATATAGTAATCCTATGACTCAATAGTTTAAAAAAAAAAAACAACAACTAATATAGCCTGATTAAAAAATAGGCCAATAACTTGAATAAACATTTCTCCAAATAAAGACATACACATGGCCAACACATATATGAAAAAATGCTCAGTGTCACCATTAGCAAGAAAATACAAACCAAAACCATAATAAGGCATCACCTTGTACCTGTCAGGATGGTGATTATCAAAGAAAAGAAAACATAACATGTGTCAGCAAGGCTGTGAAGAAGTTAGAACCCTTACCCATTGTTGATGGGAATGCAAAATGGTGCAGCCACTGTGGAAAGCAGTACAAAGGTTCCTCAAAAAAATAAAAATACAGGCAGTGCCTGGTAGCTCATGCCTATAATCCCAGTGCTTTGCAATGTAAAGGGAGGAGGATCACTTGAGCTCAAGAGTTTGAGACCAGCCTGGGCAGCATTAGGGAGACTCTGTCTCTACACAAAATTAAAAGTAAACCAGGCATAGTAGCATGTACTTGTAATCCTAGATACTCAGGAGCCTAAGGCAGTAGGATCACTTGAGTCCAAGAGTTCAAGGCTACAACTATGATCATTCCACTGCACTCCAGCCTAGGTAACAGAATGAGACCCTGTCAAAAAAAGAAATAGCCTAGCACAGTGGCTCACACCCGTAATCCTAGCACTTTAGGAGGCCAAGACTGGTGGATTTCCTGAGGTGAGGAGTTTGAAACCAGCCTGGCCAACATGGCAAAACCCCATCTCTACTAAAAATACAAAAATTAGCCGGGTATAGTGGCTCATGCTTGTTCTCCCAGCTACCCAGGAGGCTGAGGCAGAAGAACTGCTTGAGTCCGGGAGGCAGAGGTTTCAGTGAGCTGAGATCACACCACTGCACTCCAGCCTGGCTGGAGCAATACTCTGTCTCTAAATAAATAAATAAAAATACAAGTACTATATGCTCCAACAGTCTCACTTCTGAGTGGGCATTTATGCCAAATAGTTGAAATCAGGATCCATAAAAGATATTATTACTCCCATGTTCACTGCAGCAGTATTCACAATAGCCAAGATGTGAAAACAACTAAAATGCTCATCAGTAAGTGAATGGATAAAGAAGATGTCATATACATATACAATGGAATACTATTAAGCCTTGAAAATGAAGAAAATTCTGCAATATATAACAACATGGATAAAGCTTAAGGATATTATGCTAAGTGAGATAAGGCACAAAAAAATATTGCATGGGTCCACTTTTATGAGGTACCTAAAAGGTCAAATTCATAGAATTGAGGAATGGAATGGTGGCTGCCAGAGGCTAAGAGGAGAGAGAAATGGGGATTTACCAATCAATGGGCATAGAGTTTTAGTTAAATGAGATGAGTAAGTGCTAGAGATCTGCTGTACAACATTTTGTCTATAGTCAATCATAACATATTATACACTTAAAAATTTGTTAAGAGGGGACACCTCCAGGAAAGGTTCTTAATCACAATAAAATAAAATAATAAAAAAAATTTTAAAGTTAAAAAAGGCAAAAAAGAGCAAATGCTTCTGAAAAAAGAGAACATCAAGTAATGTTCCTAACTTTCTGGTCTCATTCTAGGATCAACAGTTTAGTTGTTGTCTTAACTATATATGTCTAGCACAGAGACTGGAAAATAAGTACTCAAAAAGTAATTAAAAGGTAAATAGAAAAAAAAATCTTTCAGCATTCAACTTTTGAGTATTGACATTGTGAACTCATAAACAGATAATATATTAACTGATCTCCCTTTATTCATATGCATATTTCCTTTCTACCATCCAAGTAACTCAAGGTTTCCCCTTTACCAAAATCATGTCAGAAGTATTTTCCTAACAGGCTGCATTTCTTTTTTAAATTTTATTTTATTTTATTATTTTATTATTTTTTCAAGACGGGGTTTCACCATAATGGTCAGGCTGGTCTCAAACTCGTAACCTCAAGTAATCTGCCTGTCTCAGCCTCCCGAAGTGCTGGGATTACAGGCATGAGCCACCGCGCCCGGCTGGGCTGCATTTCTTAAGCACAAAGTTACTCTTTCCTTTATTAACTGTTTCTAACTTAAATCATCAGGTATTTTGTTGAACAAAGAATTCTAATACACTTAAGAAATATTAGACTGCTCACAGCCATGCAGCTGTGTCCTGTGTGAGAGAAACATCCCCATGGTGCTACCCTCAGAAGACACGCCCACCCCACCCCTAAGGCCAGCCAAGCAGCCATGTACCCACATCTCAAGCCTAAGAAACAGCACCCCCATAGGCTGCTCTTGGCAGATGTGTCCCAAGGCAGGCTAAGCAACTACATGCCCATGCTCCCAGTCAGAGTAACAGTTCCATGGCCCCAACCTGAGTGAGCCAGACCCCAAGTTGGCTGACTTACTGTGTACATGCACATATCCATGACTTGAGAAACAGCCTGGGAAGCCCACCCTTTGCAAAGCCACACCACTATCACCACAAACTGAGTCTGGGCCACTGAGAAACTCTCAAATACCACTAGTGTAGATTACAGGTAAAGAAACTACATGGTCAGGCATGGCAGCTCATGCCTGTAATCCCAGCACTTTGGGAGGCTGAGGTGGGCAGATCATCTGAGGTCAAGAGTTTTAGACCAGCCTGACCAATATGGTGAAACCATGTCTCTACTGAAAATACAAAATTACCCGGGCATGGTGGCATGTATCTGTCGTCCCAGCTACTCAGAAAGCTGAGATGGAAGAATTGCTTGTAGTGGGCCAAGATTGTGCCACTGCACTCCAGCCTGGGCAAGAGAGCAAGACAAGAAAGAAAGAAAGACAGAAAAACAGAAAGAAAAGAAAGAAAGGAAACAAACTAACTACATGAAGACTACACTACATGTCCACCTAGAACCAAGGCCAATGTACCCTACTGAACTTATACTCCAAGACCCATTTATACAAATAATTCTTTCCCTTCAAACTCCACTACATAAAATTGAAAGAGTCAGCTTTTCCACCAGATTCATACAAATCAACATAGGGACAAATCAACAATGAAAAAAAGAAACATTACCACAAAAGCAAAATAATAAATTTCTAGTAACAGACCCCCAATCATAAGGAAATACATGAAATTCCAGAAAAAAGGATTCAAAATAAGAGTTTTAAGGAAACTCAGTGAGATACAAAAGAATACAGACAGACAATTCAAAGAAATCAGGAAAACAATACATTATTTGAACAAGAAATTCAACAAAGAGGTATCATAAAAAAGAACCAAACAGAAATCCTAAAGCTGAAGAATTCAATAAATGAAATAAAATATATAAGCAAGAGCTTCAACAACACATTAGAAAGCAGAAGAAATCATTTCTGAAATTGAAGACAGGTCTTTTGAAATAACAGAAGACAAAAAAAAAGAAAAAAATTTTTTAAAAATGAAGAAAGCCTACAGGATTTATGGGACACCATTAAGCAAACAAATATTTGTATTATGGGCACTCCAGAAGGAGAAGAAAAGGGAAATTGTGAAGAAAACAATTAATGAAATGATAGCAAGAAACTTGCCAAGTCTTGGAAGAAAGAACATCCTAGTCCAGGAAGCTCAAAGAACCTAAATAGATTCAACCCCAAGCAGGTCCTTTTCAAGGCACATTTTAATTAAATTGTCAAAAGTCAAAGACAAAGAATTTTGAAAGCAGCAACAGAAAAGCATCAAGTCACATATAAGGGAATCCCTATTAGACTAACAGCTGATTTCTCACCAGAAACCTTACAGGCCAGGAGTAAAGGGGATGATATATTCAAAGTACTAAAAAAGAAAAAGAAAAAATAGTCAGCACGAATATCATACCCAGCAAAGCTATCCTTCAGAAATAAAGGGGAAATAAGATCTTTCACAGACAAGTAAAATCAGGGAATTCATTACCATTAGACCACCCTTTCATGAAATGCTCAAGGGAGTCTGGAAGTGAAAAGACAATAACTACCCAAGACAATAACTACCATTATGAAAACATTCAAAACTATAAAACTTACTGGCAGAGCGGATACACAAATGAGAAAAAGAAAGAAATCAAACTTTATCACTAAAGAAAACCACCCAACTGCAAAAATAAACAACGAGAGGAAGTAAGTAACAAAGCATATGCAAAACACCCAGAAAACAATCAATAAAATGATAGCAGCAAATCCTCGCCCATCGATAATAACCTTGAATGCAAATGGATCAAATTCTACCACTTAAAAGACAGAGAATGACAGCCTGGATTTTAAGAAAACAAGACTCAACAATATACTACCTACAAGAAACTCACCTCACCTGTAAAGACACACACAGACTGAAAGTGAGGGGATGGAAAAAGATATTCTAGACAAATAGAAATCAAAAGTGAGCAGAAGTCACTATACTAATAACAAACAAAACAGACTTTAAGTCAAAAGCTGTAAAAGGACACAAAGAAAGACACTGTATAATAAAGGGATCATAGCACTGAAATGTCCTTGAAAAAAAAAGAAAAAAGAAAGAAAGGGATTAATTCATAAAAAGAATATAACAATTATAATATATATGTACCCAACACCAGAGCATCCAAATATATAAAGCAAATATTAGACCTAAAGGGAGAGAGAAACCCTGATTTGGTTATAGTTGGGGGCTTCAAAACACTGCACTCTCAGCATTGAACAAATTATCTAGCACCTCAATGTTTATTGCAGAGCACTATTCAAAGTAGCCAAGATATGGAATCAACATAACATGGAATCAGCCTAGGTATCCAACAACAGATGAATAGATAAAGAAAATGATGTGGTATATATACAAAGTGAAATACTATTCAGCCATAAAAACATATGAAATCCTGTCATTCATGGCAACATGGATGAAACTGAAGGACATTATATTAAGTGAGGAACAGAAAACACCACATATTCTCTCTCATATGTGGAAGCTAAAGAAAGTTGATCTCATAAAAGTAAAAATTAGAATAGAGGACACTAGGGGCTGGGAAGGGTAGGGGGAAGGGAAGAATAGAGAGATTTGTTAAAGGATAAAAAATTATAGCTACATAGAAGAAATAAGTTCTAGTGTTCTACACCACTATAGAATTACTATAGTTAACAAAAACATTAGTCTCAAAAACTAGAAGGATATTGAACATTCCTAACACAAAGAAATGATAAATGTTTGAGATATGGATATGCTATTTACTCTGATCTGAACACTATACATGGATCGAAACATCATTATATTCCCCATGAATATAATTATTTGTCAATTAAGAAAATAAAATTTGGCCGGGCGCGGTGGCTCACGCCTGTAATCCCAGCACTTTGGGAGGCCGAGGTGGGTGGATCACGAGGTCAAGAGATCGAGACCATCCTGGTCAACATGGTGAAACCCCGTCTCTACTAAAGATACAAAAAATTAGCTGGGCATGGTGGCGCGTGCCTGTAATCCCAGCTACTCAGGAGGCTGAGGCAGGAGAATTGCCTGAACCCAGGAGGCGGAGGTTGCGGTGAGCCGAGATCGCGCCATTGCACTCCAGCCTGGGTAACAAGAGCGAAACTCCGTCTCAAAAAAAAAAAAAAAAAAAAAAAAAGAAAATAAAATTTAAAAATAAATAAATAAATAAATAAATAAATACAAGCCTGCTCAGAATAAAAATGAAGCTCACTAGTCCATAATAACCAGGGTTGTTTTCTGAAACTTTCCACAGATATGCTACACTAATATGTGTCAGCCTACCAGCACAATAAACAACATGATACTCCCACCTTCAAGTTCTTCCATGTAGCCATAAAAAAGAATGAGCTCATATCTTTTGAAGGGACATGGATGGAGCTGGAGGACATCCTTAGCAAACTAATGCAGGAACAGAAAACCAAACACCGCATGTTCTCACTTGGAAGTGGGAGCTAAATGATGAAAACACATGGACACACAAAGGGAAACAACACATGCTGGGGCCTTTCAGAGGGTGGAGGATGAGGATCAGGAAACCTAATGGGTACTAAGCTTAATACCTGGGTGATGAAATAAGCTGTACAACAAACCCCCATGACACAATTTTACCTATGTAAAAACCCTGCTCTTGTACCCCCGAACTTAAAAGTTTAAATTCAAAAAAAAGAAAAAAGTTTCCCATAAAGATCATTATTATGTTACCCAAAAAAGTTCTTCAAAATTCGTAGCCAGGCACGGTGGCTCACGCCTGTAATCCCAGCACTTTGAGAGGCCAAACCAGGCGGATCACTTGAGGCCAGAAGTTTGAAAACAGACTGGCCAACAGGGTGAAACTCCATCTCTACTAAAAATACAAAAACTAGCTGGGTGTGGTGGTACCCGCCTGTAATTCCAGCCACTTGGGAGACTGAGGCACAAGAATCGCTTCAGCCTGAAAGGCCAAGGTTGTGGTAAGCCCAGATTGCGTCACGGCACTGCAGCCTGGGTGACAGAGCAAGACTCTTGTCTCAAAAACAAAAATATTCCAGTATGACTACAGTATCTTAGGTATTTGTGTATAGAGAGCCTATGCCTTTAGGAATACCTCTAGGCTAACTTTATTTTTTCCTCTGGGTATCTGAAAACCTAGTCAGGGCAAACAAATCACAAGTAAATCATTAAAGAGGAATAATAGAAAGTAAATATCTTTATTTATTTACTTACATGACTATAATATTAAAAAATTACCTCCCTACACTCTAGCTTATCATAAATCCATGAAAAATTACCTTTTTCCTGAGAAAGGTTTTCCTCCTGGCGTTGGTGGTGAGGTTTGTAAGGCGCTGCACCCTGACTGAGTCCTTCGGCCACAAAACCATCCAGAAAAGATAAAGAAGCATCTACCTATAATAAAATTAAGCAAAAATTAGGAATTAAATAAATGTATCCTAAGTAGATTATATAGTCACATAAATAATTTTAGCCCATATATATTTTTTAAAATTCTAAATGAGAAACAAAAACTACAATTCTAAAAATGCCACCACAGCCAGGCGCAGTGACTCATGACTGTAATCCAAGCACTGTGGGAGGCCGAGATGGGCGCATCATTTGAGGCCAGGAGTTTAAGAGCAGCCTAACCAACGAGGTGAAACCCCATCTCCACTAAAAATAAAAAAAATTAAAAATTAGCCAGGTGTGGTGTCATGTGTCTGTAGTCCCAGCATAGCCACCACCTGGGAGGCTGCAGCAGAACTGCTTGAACCAGGAGGCAGAGGTTGCAGTGAGCCAAGATTGTGCCACTGCACTCCAGCCTGGGTGACAGAACAAGACCCTGTCTCAAAAAATGAATGAATGAATGAATAAATAAATGAAAATGTTACCCAACTCTCTACCTTTCTGAAACATCTATAATCAGATCACCTGGCTAAGAAGCTAACAACATAAATCATTTGCACTTATTATTAATTTCACTGCAGTGCAGAATATATTTTTGAGCACCGAATACGTTATGGCATCCTATTGGGTTCTATAATTGAGATGAAGACAGAGTTCCTACCCTCAGCAGAACTGTAACCCACCAGAAGAAACAGACATATATACTATAAGTTATGGTGACTGTATTGGTTTCCTGCTGCAGAGGGCTAAAATCAAGGCTTTGGCAGGGCTGGATCCTTCTGGATGTACCAAGGGAATCCATTCCTTGTTTCTTCCAGCTTTTAGAGACTGCCAGCATTCCTTGACTTGTGGCCCACATCATTCCAATCTCTGCTTCTGTTGTTACTTTGCCTTCTCCTATGTAATCTCTTGCTTCACTTTTATAAGGATCCTTGTGATTATATCATGCCTAGCTACATAATCTAGGATAACTGCCCCATCACAAAATATTTAACTTCATCACATCTACAAAGTTCCCTTTAACGTTTAAGGTAACAAGCACAAATCCCAGAGATTAAGACATGGACATCTTTTGAGGGCCATTATTCAGCCTCCCACAGTGCCTTTGATTTAATTATCCTAATAAAACTGAAAATGCTTTTTCACAAATCTATGGAAAATTACTTAATTGCAGCAGAAAAAGTATTGAGAATATTTTTTAATGAATAAATAAGAGATGAAGAAAGAATGAGAGGGAAAGGAGAAAAGAAGATGAACAAAAATGATAGATAAACAAGTGGATAGAGCAGTGATGACCTCAGAAACCAAAGACTTGCCTCTACTGATTTAGCCAAATATATACAAATAGCTCAGATAATTTAGAATAGCAAATAATTCTCAAACATAAAAATAGCACCTCACCCTCTGAATTTGGAAAGGTTTTGCTTGAATAAGATTCTTGGGCCAGGTGCCGTGGCTGATGCCTGTAATTCCAGCACTCTGGGAGGCCGAGGAGGGTGGATCACCTGAGGTCAGGAGTTCGAGACCAGCCTGGCCAACATGATAAAACCCCATCTCTACTAAAATACAAAAATTAGCCAGGTGTGGTGGTGGACACCTATAATCCCAACTACTCGGGAGGTTGAGACAGGGGAATCACTTGAACCTGGGGGAGGCAGAAGTTGCAGTGAGCTGAGATTGTGCCATTACACTCCAGCCTGGGTGACAAGAGTGAAACTCCATCTCAAAAAAAAAAAAAGACTCTTGAGATGAAGCTATGTCAAAATCATTATCTTTTATTGGAGAAAAAGGGAAGTGTAGTTACTCCCTATGTAATACTATGTGTGGCATGTTCACTCATCATTTCAATAAACATCTCTGGAATGCTTACCAAATACTAAAGCAAGGCTGCTGCCCTTGAGGAACTACTAAAAGATCTAATGAAGAAATGTTTAAAATGAATATAAGCCATGAAAATCTGAGTCAAAATTAGTAGAAATATTACCAATTTTTTTTCTCTTTCTCAACTAATTTGAATAATTCTAAGTGCCTTTGAAAGTTTTCTAATTTACACCTGAGGGAGACTATGGTATGAAATAAAGACAGTGAGTATTAAATAAGAATTTTAGGTTAAAAAGGGTGGTGGCAGAAACTAGGTGGGAACCAAAAGGTGGGTGATCAGGCTCCAAAATAGTAAAGATTTTAACAAGTAGATGGACAAAATAAAAGGGAAAACCACTTTTTTTAGATTCTCAAATAGAGGAGAAATAAAATGACACAGAATTTCAAAGGAGATTAAAAATAAAAGAAGATAGACAAACTTGTGGAGTATCCTGAAAAGTGGCATGCCCAGGGACAGTATAAAAGCTCTGAGAACCCTCCTCCATAGCTTGCCCTATGCATCTCCTTCCTCTGTACCCTTTGCAATATAGTTTATAATAAACCAGTAAGCTAACACAAATCAAGGAGAAAGTGTGGAATAATGCTAATGGGATACTGCCCAATTCATGAATCACTACTAAAAATCAATTTGTGGCCGGGCGCGGTGGCTCACGCCTGTAATCCCAGCACTTTGGGAGACCAAGCAGGGCAGATCATGAGGTCAAGAGATCGAGACCATCCTGGCCAACATGGTGAAACCCCATCTCTACTAAAAAAATACAAAAATTAGCTGGGCATGGTGGCATGCACCTGTAGTCCCAGCTACTCGGGAGGCTGAGGCAGGAGAATTGCTTGAACCCGGGAGGCGGAGGTTGCAGTGAGCCGAGATCGCGAAACTGCACTCCAGCCTGGCACCTGGCAACAGAGCAAGACTATGTCTCAAAAAAAAAAAAAAAAGAAAAGAAAATCAATTTGTGTGCACACCAGTGTTGCTACCACCAGCATCTGCACGTGCCACCGCTGGAGGCCCAAGGTCTGGCATACCCAAGCCTGCCAATGCCAGGACCCATACAAACTGCCCAGGGATCTGACAACCAGTATGCCCAGCTAACCACTGCTACCAGCAGTGCACAAGAATCAACCTCCCTAATGTTCTGTCCTCAGCAAAGCCTTTCTACAGCCTCCCCTGACAAACACACCCTAAGCCACTGTATATGTCCATTTTTGCATTGGTATAAGAAACACTTGAGACTGGGTAATTTATAAAGAGAATAGGTTTAATTAGCTCACAGATTTGCAGGCTGTACAGGAAGCATGATGCTGGCATCTGTTCAGCTTCTGGTAAGGCCTCAGGAAGCTTTTACTTATGGAGGAAGGTAAAGCAGAAGCAAGCACATCACATGGTGAAAGCAGGAGCAAGAGAGAGAGAGAGTACGGTGTGTGGGGGGTGGGGGGAGGTGGTACACTTTACAACAACCAGATCTCTCAAGAACTCACTCTCCATCACAAGGACAGCAGCAAGCCATGAGGTATCTGCCCTTATGACCCAAACAACTTCTACTAGGCCCTACCTCCAATAATGGGGATGACAATTCAATGTGAGATTTGGGCAGGACATCCAAACAACATCACCACTGAGGAATTCACAGACATCACTGATTTTGATTATAGCTGAAGAAATAATTTGGAAACTATACTACTGTGCCCATCCAGAATCAAAGCCCAAGCACCTTATTAACCAACAGCATAGATACATCTATAGGGAGAGGGCTTTCCCTACTAAAGGGAATCCATAAACTTAGAATCAACTGCTATTATACCAGATACACATATTTCAATGTGAGGAAACAAGAAAAATTAAAAAAACAAAGAAACATGACACCTCCAAAGGCACAATAACTCTCCACTGACAGATCCAAAAAAAAAGAAAATTTATAAAATACCTGTAAAAAAACCTCAAAATAATGATCTTAAGGAAACTCAAAAGATACAAGAGAACACAAATAAAACAAAAATAAATCAAGAAAATAATTCATGATCCGAATGAGAAATTCAAAGAGAGGTCGATATCATAAATAAGAAACAAATAGAACTCCTAGAACTAAAGAATTCAATGAATGAAATAAAAAATATAACCAAGAGCTTCAACAATAGACTAGATTGAGAAGGGAGGATTTCCAAATTTGAGAACATGTCTTTGAAATAAACCAGACAAAAATAAATAAATAAAACAGAGTAAAGAAAGCATACGTGACATATAAGACACCATGAAGCAAACTAATATTTGAATTTGGGGAGTTTAAGGACAAAATGGGCAAAGGCACAGAAAACCTAATTGAAAATAATAGCTAAAAACTTCTCAAGTCTTGCAAGAGATACAGACAACAATACACAGGAAGCTCAAAGACCCTCAAAGAGATTTAACCTGGCCACGGTGGCTCACGCCTATAATCCCAGCACTTTGGGAGGCTGAGGTGGGGGGATCACCTGAGGTCAGGAGTTTGAGACCAGCCTGACCGACATAGAGAAACCCTATCTCTACTAAAAAATAAAAAATTAGCTGGGCATGGTGGTGCATGCCTGTAATCCCAGCTACTTGGAAGGCTAAGCCAGGAGAATCGCTTGAACCCAAGAGGCAGAGGTTGCAGTGAGCTGAGATCGCACCATTGCACTCCAACCTGGGCAACAAGAATGAAACTCCATCTCAAAAAAAAAAAGAGAGATTCAACCTAAAAAGATCTTCACCAAAGCACATTACACTCAAACTGTCAAAAGCCAAATTACAAAGAGAGAATTCTAAAAACAACAAGAGAAAAGTATCAAGTCACACATTAAAGAGTATCCCTATCAGACTAATAGAGGATTTCTTAGCAGAAATCTTATTTTATAGGCAAGGAAAAATGGGATGATATACTCAAAGTGCTGGGGGAAGAAAAAAACTGCAAGGTAAGTAAGTATCCTATACACAGCATAAAGGAGAAAGAAAGTCTTCCTTAGACAGGTAAAAACTAAGGGAATTCATCCCCACTAGACCAACCCTAAAAGAAATGTTTGAGGGAATCTTATGTCTGGGAGTAAAAAGGTATCTACCAACATGAAAACACATGAAAGTATAAAACTCACTGGTAAAGTAGATATACAAATGAGAAAGAGAAAGGAATCAAATATTATCATCACACAAAAAAAATCCATACAGGGAAACAATTAAAAAAGGAAGAAAGGGGAGAGGGGTGGAGGAGGAAAAAAATATATAAAACAATCAACAAAATGACAGGAGTAAATCCTCACCTATCCATAACAACCTTTAACTAAAACAGTTTAAATTACCCAATTAAAATATATAAGCTGGCTGAACAGATAACAAAACAAGATCCACCTATATGCTGCCTATAAGAAACTCACTCACCTGTAAAGACACACATAGACTCAAAGTGTAGGGATAAATAAGAATAACCATGCAAACAGAAACCAAAAGCATGCAAGAGTAGCTAATGTTACATCAGACAAAATAGAATTGGAAAAAAAAACATAAGGGAGACAAGAAATGTCATTATATAATGATGAAGGGATCAATTCACCAAAAGCATACAACATTTGTAAATACATATGCACCCAACACTGAAGCAAATACATATAAAGTAAATATTATTAGATACTCAGATACATAAAGCAAATATTACTAAAGCTCAAGAGAGAGAGAGAGAACCCCATACAATCATAGTTGGAAACATCACTTTCAGATTAAGACAGATCATCTAGACAAAAATCAACAATGAAGCATCAAACTTAATTTGCATTCTAGACCAAATGGACCTAACATATTTACAGAACATTTTATTCAACAGCTGCAGAATACACATTCTTCTCATCAACACATGGAACATTCTCCGGGACAGACCATATGTCACACCACAAAAAGTCTCAACAAATTTGAAAAAATTAAAATCATAGCAAGTATCTTCTCAAACTGCACATAATAAAACTAGAAATCAATGATAAGAGGTACTTTGGAAACTAAACAAATATCTGAAAATTAAACAACATATTCCTGAGTGACCATCAGGTCAGTGAAGAAATCAGGAAGGAAATTTAAAAATTTCTTGACTCTAATAAAAATGGAACCTCAAACACAACATACCCAAACCTATGTAATACAGCAAATAACAGTGTTAAGAGGGAAGTTTATAGCAATAAACACCTACATCAAAAAAGCAGAAAGATTTCAAACAAATAACCTTATGATGCCCCTCAAGGAACTAGAAAGGATGAACAAACCAAATTCAACATTAGTAGAAGGAAATAAATAATAAAGATCAGACCAACCAGAAATAAACAAAATGGAGACTTAAAATAAGATACAAAAAAAAAAATCAATAAAACAAAAAGTTGGTTATCTTGAACAATAAACAAAATTGATAAACTGCTAGCTATACTAATAAAGAAAAAAAGAGAAAAGATTCAAATAACTAAAACCAGGAAAAAAAAAAAAGGAGACATTGCAATGGCTACCACAGAAATACAAAAGATTATTAGAGACTATTATAAACAACTGACTAACAAACTGGAAAACCTGATGGAAATAAATAAATTCCTGGACACATCTATCAAGATTCCACAAGGAAAAAATAGAAAACCTGAATGAATAACAATATTGAATCAGTAACAGTAAATCTCCCAACAGAGAAAAGCTTACCAGATGGCTTTACTGCTGAATTCCAGCAAATATAAAGAAGAACTAACCAACTCTACTTAAACTAGTCCAAAAATATTGAAGAGGACATTCTTCCTAACTCATTCTATGTGGCCACCAGCATTACCCTGATACCAAAACTAGACAGGGACAAAACAACAACAAATTACAAGCCGATATCCCAGTTGAACAAAGATACAAAAATTCTCAACAGAAATCTAGAAAACTGAATCCAAAAACATATCAAAAAAAAATATACTATGATCAAGTAGAATTTACTAGAAAACTAAATCCAAAAACACATCAAAAAGATAATACACTATGATCACGTAGAATTTTCCCAGAAATGCCAGGATAGTTCAACATACACAAATCAATAAATGTGACACTTCACATCAAAAGAATGAAGGACAAAAACCATATGATTATCTCAATAGATACAGAGAAATCATTTGGTAGAATCCAACATCCTATCATGATAAAAACTCACAAGAAATTGAGCATAGAAAAAACATAACTCAACATCATAAAACCCATATACGACAAACCCAAAGTCAATATCACAATGAATAAGGAAAACCTGAAAGCACTTCCTCTAAGAATTGGAAAAGGGCAAGGATGCCCACTTTCATCACTCCTATTCGACAAAGTCCTGGCCAGAGCAATTGGGCAAAAGAAAGAAGTGCATCTAAATTGGAAAAGAGGAAGTCAAATTGTACCTTTTTGCAGATGACATGATCTTATATATAGAAAAACCTAAAGACTTCAACAAAAAGTTCCTAGAACTAATAAAAGAATTTAGTAAAGATTCAGGATACAAAATCAACATACAAAAATCAGTAGCATTTCTATACACCAATAACAAACTAGCCAAAAAAAAAAAAAATACTTGGAATAAATTTAACCAAGGAGGTAGAACATCTCCACAAGGAAAACCACAAAACACTTAAAAAAGAAATGAAGAGGATACAGACAAATGGAAATATATCCCATGCTCATGGATCACAAGAATATTGTTAAAATGATCATACTACTCAAAGCAATCTACAGAATCAATGTACTATCAAAATACCAATGACAATCTTCACAGAAATAGAAAAAACAACCTTAAAATTTGTAGAGAACCACATGAGACTCTGAATAGTCAATGCAATACTAAGCAAAAAGAACAAAGCTGGAGGCATCACACTACCTAATTCCAAAATATACTAAAGCTGTAGTAACCAAAATAGCATGGTATTGGTATAAAAACAGACATACAAACCAATAGAACAGCAGACAGATCCAGAAAAAAACTGTGTATTTATGACTGACTGATTTTTGGTAGAAGTGCCAAGAATATATATTGGGGAAATGATATCCTCTTCAATAAATAGTGTTGAAAAGCCTTGGTACCAACATGCAGAATAATGAAACAAGATCCCTATCTCTCACCATATAAAAAAATCAACTCATAGTAAATTAAATAATTTAATGTAAGATCAAAAACTATACAACTACTAGAAGTAAACTTAGAGGAAATGCTTCAGGACATGTGTCAAGGCAAAGATTTGTGTCTAAGACTTCAAAAGCACAGGCAAAAAAGGCAAAAATGACAAATGGGACTGTATTAAGGTAAAAAAAACGTATGCATAACAAACGATACACTCAACAGAGTGAAGAAACAATCTGTAGAATGGGAAAAAATATTTACAAACAAGGGACTAATATCCAGAATATGTAAGGAATTCAACTCAACAGCAAAAATACAAATAATCCCATTAAAAGGTGAGCAAAGATCATTAACAGATATTTCTTAAAAGAAGATATACAAATGGCCAACAAGTAAACAAAAAAATGCTCAACATCACTAATCATCAGGGAGATGCAAATTAAAACCACTGTGAGGTATTATCTCATCTCAGTTACAATGGCTATTATCAAGTAGATAAAAAATAATAAATATTGCCAAGGATACAGAAAAAAAGGAAGCTCATGCACTAACAGTAGGAATGTAAATTAAGATAGCCATTATAGAAAACAGCACGGAGATTTAAAAAATACAAATAAAAATTGAACTACCATACAAACCCACCATTGGGTATTTATCCAATGGAAATGAAATAATTATTTCAAAGGTATACCTGCACCCCCATGTTCAATGCAGCACTATTCACAACAGCCAAAATATGGAATCAACCTAAGTGTCCACCAGTGGACACATGGATAAAGAAAATGTGGTATATATACACAATGGAATATTATTCAGCCAAATAATATTCTAGCAACATGGATGGGACTTACTTCACTATGAAGTAAAACAAGCATGGCACAAAAAGTCAAATATCAGATGTTCTTATGCATATGTGGAAGTTAAAAATGTGCATCTCATGGAGGTAGAGAATAGAATGGTTAAAGAAGTTGGGAAGGATGAGGGGAAGGGAAGAAGAATGGTTGGTTAATGGTTAGTAACATGTCTAGATAAGAGGATTAAGTTCTAGTATATGACAGCACAGTAGGGTGACTATAATAATAATTGTATATTATTTGTATATTTCAGAATAACTAAAGAGAAGATCTGAAATGTTCCCAAGACAATGAAATAATAAATGTTTGAGGTGATGGATATCCTAAATACTCTGATTTATGTATTACATATTCTATGCATGTATCAAAGTATCATTTGTACTCCAGATATGTATGTTAAAGTCAACAAATAAAAGAAATTCTTGAATTATTCTATTAAAAGAGACTGTCACAGGATATAAATATCTTCACTGCAGTTCTCCAGAAAAGACACTCTTCTTCCTATTTAGAATCAGTACTGAATGGAAGCTCTTAAATTCTCTGTCATACTAATGTAAGAAAAAACTCGAAAGTTCACCTTAAATGCTACAGAAACCATATTTTGATATATTCCTGATATGTCACAAATGCAAAATTACTCTGTTTAATGATGACACAATTTTTAAAAAGATAGAACACCAATGTCTTACCACCAAGTCTTCACAACTCCTGTCAACTGGAAGCAAGCTCTTCATAAGTTCCACATTCTCATGCAAATGTTTTAATTCAAATGCATGTTGTCTCATACAAGTATCCAAAGATATTGTAAATTCCTGGATTAATCTCTCAACTGTATTAGAAGAGTGTGCCTGAGGTGTCAATTTGGTCACAGCAGCAATTAACCAGGCTTTTGTTTCTGAAGACACAGAGTCATTGATAAGTAACTTGTAGAGCTTAGCTATAACTTCCTCTGGCGTTTCCTTATCTAAGAGGTAGGAATATTCCCCTAATACCTGTAAATAAAACAAAGAGATATTTACATAAAAATGTCAAGGTATATGGTAAACTATACTCAAATCTAAACAGAGAAACTTATATAAAAATGTCAAGGTATACGGTAAACTATACTCAAATCTAAACAAAGTGCCTATTGCTAGAGTGAATTTAAAGTAGATTAAACATCCTCTCATGGTGAAAAAATTATTACATAAAGATACAACCGCATATTTTAGATTCAAAATCATACCAAGAATTCAAAATGGCTTTCCACATCATTGTCATTAACAATATATAAAGCAGCATACCTTTACAAGTTTCTGAACTAGAGTTGGTTGTTGGTTTTTATAAGCACTATCATATTCTGTTATTATTTTACAGTAAGCATTTAAGTTCTCACATAATGATGGTTCTTACTACACGTAAGAGGCACCTCAGGTGTTTCATAAAAATACAGATTTCTAGGCTCTACCCCCAGATATTCTGATTTAGTATGTCTGTGGTCCCCAAGGATATACATGTGAATAAGCATCAGCTGATTCTTATGTAGACAGTCCACAGAAGAGACTTGAAGAAATGCCTATTGGCTGGGCACGGTGGCTGATGCCTATAATCCCAGCACTTTGGGAAGCTGAGGTGGGCAAATCATCTGAGGTCAGGAGTTCAAAACCAGCCTGGCCAACATGGTGAAATGCCATCTCTACTAAAAAAAAATTAGCCAGGTGTGGTGGCACATGCCTGTAATCCCAGCTACTCGGGAAGCTGAGGCAGAAGAATCACTCGAACCTGGGAGGCAGATGTTGCAATGAGCTGAGATCACACCACTGCACTCCAGCCTAGAGAAGAGGGCAAGACTCCATCTCAAAACAAAAAACAACACTTATCTACACATCCAACTTAGGTAACATACAATCCTGTAAGTGAAAGAACTTGACAGGGACAGGAGGCAGAGAAATTCTAGGCAAAAAAGGGCAGGGTCCCTGGCGAAGCCCCACCCTCAAGCCAAAAAGCCTGAGATCACCACCCAAAGTGAGAACTTATAGCGCTATTTTCCCATTCAAATGTTGCCTTTTCCTAAACCACCCATGGCCCTGCCCTGCCCCATCCTGTACCTATGAAGACCCCAAACTCAGCCAGCATAGAGGAAGAAGCAGCTGGATGTCATAGAGAAGTAGCTTGACTTCAGAAGGACAGCTTGACGGCGTAACTTCAAAGAAGAATCCAGCCACAGACAGCTGGACTTCCAGAGAAAATTACCTTCCCTGCCCTGGTCCCCATGTCAGCTCCCCTTCCTGCTGAGAGCCCCTTTCACCGGCAATAAAATCCCCCACATTTACCATCCTTTAACTCATTCATGCAACCTCATTTTTACTGAAGAAGACAAGAGCTCAGGAGTGAGTGCAGATAAAAAAGGGCCCACTGAGATGTTAACACCTAAGCCATCTCTGATGGAAGAGCTAAAAGAGCACTGTAACATGCTCACTGGATTGTGGGGAGTCATGGGTATTCCCTACTAGATGCTGCCATGGGGCCACACAGTTTTGCTCCAGCCAGAGCCCAAAAGCACTCACTCTGGCACCCACTCACCTGCAATGCTTACCTTCCCTCAAGGGGTTGAGAGCTACAGGATGAGTAAGTGAAGCATCCTGTCTCAAGGCCCACAAAAGGGTCAAGGGAAATTTCCTGTTTCAGTATCATTAATAAACTGATAATTCAGGAAGTGTGAAATCTTTCTGATATGGTTTGGCTCTGCGTCCCCAACCCAAATCTCACCTTGAATTGTAATAATCCCCACATGTCAAGGGCATGACCAGGTGGAAATAACTGAATCATGGGGGCAGTTTCCCCTATGCTGTTCTTGATAGTGAGTTCTCACAAGATCTGATGGTTTATGAGGGGCTTCCCCCTTCACTTGGCTTCGTTCTCTCTCCTACTGCCCTGTGAAGAGGTGCCTTCTGCCATGATTCTAAGTTTCCTGAGGCCTACCCATCCATATGGAACTGTGAGCCAATTAAATTTCTTCTTTATAAATTACCCAGTCTTGGATATTTCTTCATAGCAGCATGAGAACAGATTAATACACTTTCCTAAGTGGTGTTTATGAAATAATTTCATGTCTTTGGTATAATGTTGGTACCAGCAAGAAAAGAAAAGAGGGAGGCTGAGTGATAGGCAAGGGAAAATGCAGAGCTAGTAAGAAGGAAGGAAGGAAAAAGAAATAGGACTAATGAGTTCAATCCTTAAACAGTATAATTTTTAGGGTGGTTTTATAAAAGATGGAAGGTAGCTCCAGAAGAGCAGGTAACATGAATCCCAGTTCAAAAATCAGTAGTAATGGACGTCTGCATCTGGGAAGATGGAGAAGACGTTTTTATCCCTATTCTTCCTACTAAGTACATCTAAAAACCCTGGATATTATATGTAAAACATACAGCAGACTATCTGTTGTCTCATTTACCCCAGACTGGATGTGGAGAGCCAGAAACCCAGAAATGCCAATGGGTACAGACAAAAAGCCCCAAGATGAGCCTGCCCCCTAGTCAATAAGCCAAAAGGACAGAAAACTTTCAGACAATAACCCTCTTACTCCAGCCAAGCACCACACGGAAAAATCTGCAGCCCCACCCATACTAGCAAAGGCAGAGTGGAGAATCAAGACTTCCACCCACACCAGGGTATAAGAGGTTCCCCAAACTCCCCACCAGGCAACAGAGAAGCCTGAGTGGGGAGTCAGGACTTTCATCACCACTGAGCTGTAGAGAGGCCTACTCTCCCACAGTGTCAGTGGAGATTGGGCAGGGAGCCTGCACTTTAACTCCACCAAGGAGAAATGCAGTGCCCCTGCCTTTCTCTGATGGGAGTGTGTCAGTGGAAGCCAGGTAGAGTCAGGATTTTCCCCACTATTCAGCAAGCCACCCCCTCATAGTGTCAATGTAGGCCATAGAACTGAAGATCTCAATACCCTTCTCTCAATAGTTAATAGGACTACACAAAGAATCAGCGAGTATATAAATCACACTGCCACGTATGCACCTATGCAACAATCTTGCATGTTCTTCACATGTACCCCAAAACCTAAAATGCAATAAAAAAATTAAAAAAAAATACTGAATTAACAAAAAATGAATAAAAATGCTTATCTCTACAACTCAAGAAAAAAAAAAAGAAATTTTTTTTAAGAAAATTGAATTTGTGATTTAATAACTCCCCCAAAAATCTACAAATCCAGATGGTTTCACTGGAAAATTCTACCAAATTTTTAAAGCAGCATTAACAGCAATTTTATACAAACTCTTCCAGAAAATAGGAGGGCACATTCCCAAGTCATTCTATGAAACAAGTATTACCTTGATACCAAAACTGGAGTACCACAAAAATGACAACTACAGACCAACAGCCCTCATGACACTAGATAAAATTCAAGAACACTCCAAGAACTATTAAGTTAGTTCAGCAAGACTGTAGGATACAAGATAAAAATACAAAACCATTATATTTGTATATACAGTTGGCCCTCTGCATCTAAAGAGGATTGGTTTCAGGATTCCCTGTGGATGCCCGAATCCCAAAATAGTACTGATCCCAACTGCTATCAATTGGAGCACACTTCTGTTCACATCTTCCACTACTCACAAATTTAATGTCTTTTCCATCTTAACTAAGAATTCATCATGCACTGTAACCATAACTTTTGTAGTGTAAGGTATGACAGCAAAACTAACGTGATTTTTTTTCCTTCTTCACAATTCCACAGAGAGAATTTCTCTTCTTACTGTAGAACTTTACAACCTCAGCATACGATTTTTTTCTTTCCTCATTAAGTCAAGAACTTTCACCTTTTCACTTAAAGGAAGTACTTTTATAGTTTTTCTTTGGCATACCCAAATTGCCAGCATCACAACTCTTGTGCTGTGGGGCCATGATTAAGTAAATAAAGGTTACTAGAATATAAGCACTGCAATAATGCTACAGTTGATCTGAAAACCTAGACATCTACTAAGTGACTAACAGGCAGTAGTATATATACCATGAATATACTGGACAAAGGAATGGTTCAGGTCCCAGGTGGCACAGAGCAGGATGAACCAGGATCGCTCAAGAGTTCATCACGCTACTCAGGATGACACATAATCTTAAAGTTAGGAATTGTTGATTTCTGGAATTTTCCATTTAATATTTTCAGACCATGACTGGCCATAGGTAACTAAAACTGCAGAAAGCAAAACTACAGATAAGGCGGGGGGGTCAACTGTACATGACCTGTATGCTGCAGAAAGAAAAGACAATCTAAATTAAGTGGAGTGACATGCCACATTCATGAACAAAAAAAAGCAACGGCCACCAAAACCAATAAATTCAGGAAGGATCATCAACACTAAAGCCATAAGTAAAGAAAGCCTCATAGAATCACCACACAAATTAGTTATAAATTACAAAAAGGAAAGATATCCTTATAATGCAAAGATATGGAGGTCACCATCTTTTTTTTAATCCCTTTGGTTGAGACTAGGTCTCACTTTGTTGCCCAAGTTGATCTCAAACTCTGGCTTCAAGCAATCTTCCCGCCCCCCATAATGATGGGATGACAGGCATGAGCCACCTCACCAGGCTACCATCTTAACCCAAACTTATAAACTTACAATCACCAATAAGTGAACAAACTGACATTATATACATCCTGATATGATGTAGCAGGAAATACACAACATTGCTTATGTAGTATTCTCACTAAAAATGTTTAACCTGAACAAAAATAATCAGATATCTAGAACGTAGGACCTTCTATAAATTAACAGTAGTCATCCAAAACAAACAAAAAAATCAATGTCCTAAAAACCCAAATAAAGTGGGGTTCATTATAAATTAAAAGAGCTAAAGAGACATAAGTAAAGGCAATTTGTGAGCCTCAACTGGACCTGGGCCTGAAAGGAGGAGAATAATAGCCCTAAGAGACATTTTTTGGTACAACTTGATAAATCAGAGTATGGATAGTATATTAGGTGACATTAACAAATTACTATTTACATTTCTTAGGTGTGATAACGGTTTAATAGTTATGTCATTCACAGAAGATTCATGTTGAGGTTTTAGGGGTGAAATGTCACAGTGTATGCAATTCAATTCTAAACAGCTCAGAAAAACAAACTGTATATAGGTAGACCTAGATATACCTATAGATGCAGACATGGTAAAACAAATGTAATTAAAAATATTTAACTGGGCCAGGTGTGGTGGCTCATACCTGTAACCTCAGCACTTTGGGAGGCCGAGACAGGTGGATCACCTGAGGTCAAGAGTGACCAGCCTGGCAAACATGGCGAAACCCAATCTCTATTAAAAATACAAAAATTAGCCAGGTGCGGTGGCACACGCCTGTAATCCCCGCTACTCGGGAGGCCGAGACAGGAGAATTGCTTGAATCCAGGAGGCAGAGGTTAGAGTGAGCTAAGATTGCACCACTGCACTCCAGCCTGGGCGACAGAGCAAGACTCTGCCTCAAAAAAAAAAAAAAAAAATTAACTGAAAAAGCTAAATTAAAAGCATATTTATTATCTTAGTCTTTTAACTTCTCTGCAAACGAGAAAAGAAAAAAATTTTATGTAAAAAAATCTGGATAAAATTTAAGCTAACATGCTAACATTTGGCAATACTATAAAATATTAAAATATGCATACCATATCACTTCTCTAAATCTCCCCTAAAGAAACACTTGCCTATATGCACAAGAAAGAATACATAAAGGTGATTGTGCGTACGCAATTACATGTGATTATATTACATAAAATTGTGACCTTTGTCTTGTAAAAGAACTGATCTCCACTACTGGCTTTTGATGAAGCAGGCAGCCCTGTTGGGAGGCCACATGGCAAGAAACTGAAGGCAGTTCTAGCAGCTAAGGACAGCCTACAGTTATTAGTATGAAAGCAAAACCCTCAGTCACAAAAACTCAGCCACAGGAAAATGAATTCGGCCAAAAACCACACATGAGCTTGAAAGTGGATTATTTACCAGTCAAGCTTCAGGTGAGACAACAGCCCCAGCCAACACTTTGATTGCAACCCTCTGAGTCCCTAAGCACAGAACCCAGCTAAGCCATGCCTAGACTCCTGACCCACAGAAACCATGAGATAATGAATTTGTATTGTCTTAAGCCACTAAGTTTGTGGTAACATTGTTATGCAGCATAAGAAAACAAGCCTATCAATGACAGACTGGATAAAGAAAATGTAGTATACATATACCATGGAATACTATGCAGGCATAAAAAGGATCAAGATCATGTCCTTTGCAGGGACATGGATGAAGCTGTAAGCCATTATCCTCAGCAAACTACCGCAGGAACAGAAAACCAAACACCACATGTTCTCGTAAGTGGGAGCTGAACAATGAGAACACAGGGCACAGGGAGGGGAACAACACATACCAAGGTCTGTCAAGGAGGGTGGTGGAGGTGGAGAGCTTTATGAAAAAGAGCTAACGCATGCCGGGCTTAATACCTAGGTGATGTGTTGACAGGTGCAGCAAACCACCATGGTACACATTTACCTAGGTAACAAACCTACACATCCTGCACATGTACCCTAGACTTAAAAAATAAAAGAAAGAAGAAAAAGAAAAACAAAAGTTAATGATATAAGCATTCAGCACTGTGCCTGGTACCTTGAAAATGCTTCTTAAAGATGAACGTCTTTCTTTTTGTTTAAAATAATTTACTGTATAAATTTTTAAAAATAAAACTAATATATTACAGAAAAATGAGTATTCAAATATTCAAACATGGACTCACATAAAAAACACAACAAAAACATTGTAAACACAAACAGAAATTAAGTAAATACCCATATTTAAAAGACCAGACAAGTGAGATGGCACAGAGAAAAAACGAAGAATTAAATAGTTAAGTGACTGATGGAGGCCATTTGAAAAACTGACAGCTGAAGGAGTTAGCTGAGTAGAAGTGAATAGTTTCTTTTTTTTTTTTAGATGGAGTCTCGTTCTGTAGCCCAGGCTGGAGTGCAGTGGCGTGATCTTGGCTCACTGCAACCTCCGCCTCCCGGGTACTGGTTCAAGCAATTCTCCTATCTCAGCCTCCCAAGTAGCTAGGATTACAGGCACAAGCCACCATGTCCAGCTAATTTTTGTATTTTTTTTTAGTAGAGCTGGGGGTTTCACCATGTTGGCCAGTCTGGTCTTGAACTCCTGACCTCGTGATCCATCTGCCTTGGCCTCCGCCTCCCAAAGTGCTAGGATTACAGGCGTAAGCCACCACACCCAGCCCAGTGAATAGTTTCTGAAGGAAATATGTTAACATTTGGTTTGTAGAAAAAATGTTATAAAAGTTTATGATTTAATGTACTTTGCTCACCCAACTCATAACTTGAAGAAATCTCTGCGGATAGAACACATTTTCCACATCTAGTAAAGTGAGATAAGACTGAACTGCATAGAGTCTTAACTGCTGATCTTCCGTTTCATCATCAAAACCTACAAAGAAATTGATACACCATTTTAATTTCCACTAACTTCCCTACTCTGTAATAAAAACATTTAACTTTAAAATGTTTACTGTAGAGAATGTAATAGTCTACCAACCTTCTGCTAGTAGTCTCAGAAAGTTATTAGGAATATCAGGATGCATTACATCTCCTCCTACTGAAAACACAGCATTCATTGTCTGAATAAACCATGCATTATCAGGAGCATATGTGTCCACAGTGTTAAGAACAAGTACACTTCCAAATGCTACCTATTAAAAATTACCCTTCTGTAGCAACCTTTTAAAAAATAACCCCAATTCATCCTAGTATGGCACTTTTATCTTTAACCTTTGCCATAAATTTTTCTATACCCCAGTTTTATGTAAAGTACTCAGTAAAAGCTTATTTAATAAACTTAATAAACTGAGTTTATGCCACTTTAGCATCACGCTTGCACAGAATAGTCATCCAATAAATAAATGTGAAATAACCAAAAGAAACAAACCAGCTAACTAGATACAAATAACAGAAAATTATATACACTTAAAAGAAGCTAAATATTGTGGTATGTCTACTTGAACAAGTTGTTTAGCCTCTTTTCTAATCTGTTCCCCATCAGTTTTTGTTTTTTTTTTTGAGACAGAGTTTCGCTCTTGTTATCCAGGCTGGAGTGCAATGGCGTGATCTCGGCTCACCACAACCTCTGCCTCCTGGGTTCAGGCAATTCTCCTGCCTCAGCCTCCCGAGTAGCTGGGATTACAGGCAAGTGCCACCATGCCCAGTTAATTTTTGTATTTTCAGTAGAGATGGGGTTTCACCATGTTGACCAGGATGGTCTCGATCTCTTGACCTCGTGATCCACCCGCCTCGGCCTCCTAAAGTGCTGGGATTACAGGCGTGAGCCACCATGCCCGGCCCAGTTTTAAAGTTCTATCATTCTGCTGGCCAGAATTACAGCACTGATTAAGTCAAAACTATACTTAAGCAATTTCCAATATAATTTGATTAACAGTATCCACCCACTATTTTTTAGAATTATACAATAACATGTCTAAAAGAATGGAATATCCTTATGACCTGTAAAGTTCTTCTGACTTTTAAGAAACAAATATGAAGAAGAGTAACACGTTAATGGAGTTCCCAACTACTTATTTGTGATTAAGTAATCACTTAATTTCCAGCAAAATCACTTAATTTCCAGCATAAAACAATAAAGTATAAGTTTTAGCATTCTGACCACTCCCACACACCTTCCACTTTCCCCCAAAAGCAAGAACTTTTACTCAGAAATCAAGGTAGAAGTAGAAACAAAGCAGGACGTAAAGAGGAATAAAGAGGATAAAGTTTCTATCTTCCTGCCCAAAATACTGACTATACGAGTAACAGAAACAAGGGAAAAAAGCCATGTCCTAAGAAGTCTACACAAATTCCTTTTTCTGACAAGAGACTTGAAAATCAGGTATAAAATTACTGCTGAGTCTCTGAACTCAACTTGCAAGTGACCATACCTACACCAATCATCTTGAAGTCACTGTGTAACTATTTTAAGACTCATGGTCCAAATAAAGGATATTTCTCAGCCAGCTCTGCTATTTTGCCAACCAAATTGACGATGACATACTCTTCTTTGCTCTGATGTAAATATTCAAGCATTTTCTGGACAATAACTGTTACATTCTGTGCATTAGTAATTCTGTAAAGAAGTTCCAGAGTCTATTTAAAGAAGAGAAATTAAAAATAATGTTGTAAAACTATGCATAACATCAATAAGTACAGTAAAATACAGACTGATCATACAGTTGATTGGTAGTCACTTAAAAGGTAAGAAATGCAAATTTTAATGAAAAGCTTAAGAAAGGTAAAACTATTGTCAAACAATGAATTATGATCAATTCCAATGTCTATAAGCTTTCTACTGAGATAATCACAATCTGACATCTCTACATGACAGAACACTTAAAGACTAAAAAGTTAAAATACAACACATATATATTTTCTAAATACATAACAGCTCTTAAATATATATTACTGACAGCTATGAGTGTATACATATATGTATGCAAGTGTATGTATGTGTGTATAAATCTAGTCTTGGAAACTATTTCCCACACTATAGAAGACAGCAGACTATTTCCCAAACAACAGAAAACAGCACTTGAGTGGGTTAGGTAATCAAAGGCAAACAGCTTCTGTTTGGATGGACAAAGGTTGGTGGCCCAAATACTTCAAAGCCTAGCAAAGCCTACGTTCAAAATCTGTCATCAAGGAAGAACCGTTTTATAGCTACCTTTTTTTTTTTTGAGCCAGGGTCTTGCTCTGTCACCCAGGCTGGAGTGCACTGGCACAATCTCAGTTCAGTGCAACCCCTGCCTCCTGGGCTCAAGCAATCCTCCCACCTCAGACTTCCAAGTAGGTGGGACTACAGGCACGTGCCACCACACCCAGCTAATTTTTTGGTACTTTGTAGAGATGGGGTTCCATCATATTGTCCAGGCTGGTCTTGAACAAGCTCAAAGGATCCTCCCACCTTGGTCTCCCAAAGTGTTGTGATTACAGGCATGAGCCACTGTGCATGGCCTGCACCTACTTTCTTTCTTTTCTTTTCTTTTTCTTTTTCTTTTCTTTTCTTTTTTTTTTTTTCTGAGATGGAGTCTCACTCTGTAGCCCAGACTGGTGTGCAGTGGCACGATCTCAGCTTGCCACCAAGCCTGGCTAATTTTTGCATTTTTAGTAGAGATGGGGTTTCACCATGTTGAACAGGCTGGTCTCAAACTCCTGACCTCAGGTGATCTGTCCACCTCAGCCTCCCAAAGTGCTGGGATTACAGGTGTGAGCCACAGTGCCCAACTGCTACAGCTACTTTCTAAAAGGTATAAGGAATATACCTCTTACTGCTTCAAATATTATGAAGACCAATATCAGAGTAAACTCCTACTTGCATGGCTTTCCACAGCTCTAGATTAAGGTTTTAAAAATATAACTCTCAGAAATCAATATGAGTCCAAAGGCAATACTAAGCAAGCATCATTTATTGGTGTTCTAGGATCAGCAATATTAGCTGCAACACAATCTCCACATATTTGTCAAACTTCCTCAATATATTTAGGGTTCTTTCTAATTTTTCAATCCTTACAGCCAGGACTTCAGTACAAAAGATAACATATTTTGAAAGCTTTTCTTTTAAAAAAAAAACAACTGCTTTAATGTGTAAACGCCACTTAAATCTAAAAATATGTAGGCCACCCCATCAACAGTTTTCAACCTATGGAGCTGCTTCAGACATGCTCCCTGTGGATTCCAAATAAAGTTATATAGTTTTAGATAATATACATCAAATTTATTTCCTGTTCTCTGACCATGAAATATGGCATTTCCAGAACTGAATGGAGTACAGTGTTACAAACTATACTGCCAGAGGTCTTTTCTATTCAGATTTTGTAGCTCCTTCTCATCTTCTCTCTTCCTGTAATATGAGAGAGGTAATAAAAGCTGGTAAAAGGGAATCCTATCCCAAGCAACAGCTCACCAAACACCCAAGGACCAAAGTTCTTGCCATATCATTTGACAGAGGTTAGAAGTGACAACAGCATTGAGGAAACAGTACTTTAGCGCCTTCTTTGGGCGCCAAAGATACTCACTATCTCCCCAAAGAATTCAAATCACTTTTCTCACTGCAGGTAATGGACCAAATAGATCAACTTTCATAATTTTAAAAGTCATCTATTTTCCCTTTGACTCTCGCTTTTAAGTGAAAGTATAATCATTAAATACAATAATATTACAAACCCTCTATCTGTGGTTTTGTTTCCCATGCCTTCAGTTACCCATAGTCAACCACAGTACAAAATATTAAATGAAAAATTCCAGAAATCAATAATTCATAAGTTTTAAATTGCATGCCTTTCTGGGTAGCATGATAAAATCTTGCACCACCCTACTCCATCTGGGACATGAATCATCCCTTTGTACCTACAGTGTATATGCTGCCTGCTCGTTAGTCACTAAGTAGCCACCTTGTTTATCAGATTGAAAATATATAAATATATATATGGTTCAATACTATCTGTGGGTTCAGGCATCCACTGGGGGTATTAGAACATATTTCCATAAATAAGTGAGGACTACCATATAGCAATAAAAAAAAAACTGTACCTAAGTCAACTTTGTTCAACTTAGTACTCAACTATACAAAGGAAATGCATGCTCTGTATCTGTTAAAGTAGAATGGTCATATGATTATTTGTTATTGTCTCTTGGAGCCTTCTTATTTTTCTAGGATGTCTACACAGAAATTAGTACATCCGCAAACTGTCCAGATCCAAGGCATGTAACAATTTTCAGACTACTAAAAATATTAAATAAATAAATATGTATGTGAAGGCAAACTTTTTAAAAAATGTGTTTCAAAAATACCTTTTAAAATGTAAAATTTGTAAACTTCAAAAATTATAGTTGTTTAATGCAAGTGTTCTCTCAATAAACTCTCCTATTCTTAACTCATTGCTTTTAAGATATTTAGATGTTTAGTAGATTCTCTTTTTTTTAAGAATGTAATCATGTCCTTTGCAGCAACATGGATGCAGCTGGAAGCCATTATCCTAAGTGAATTAATGCAAAAACAGAAAATCAAATATCGCTTATTCTCACTTATAAGTGGGAACTGAACAATGGATATATACATGGACATAACAATAAAACAATAGACCCTTGGGACTCCAAAAGCAGGCAGGGATGGCAGGAAGGGAAAGGAATGGGTTGAAAAACTACCTACTCAGTACTATGTTCACTATTTGGGCAACGGGTTCAACAGAAGCCCAAATCCCAGCATTACACAATATGTCCATGTAATAAACCTGCGTATGTACCTCCTAAATCCGAAATTTTTAAAACATTCTTTTAAAAAGTATTCTTTTAAATATTTTAAAAATTAAATATTCTAAAAAATTAAATATTCTTTTAAATATTTTTTAGAAATAAAATTATTCTTTTTAAAGATTTACTATTTTTAGAAACAGAAAATTTTTTACTCTTAACTAGGTCCCATATGCCATTTTAAATGAAGATGCTCAATGATTTCTTCCATAAGAATTAAAAGAAATATTTATATAGACAACCAAGTAGACACCCAAGTAGAAGAAAATTTACAAAAAAAATTAGAAAGAAGTATAAGTGATATATATAATTATATATAATATACACAATATGTATTATAGATAAGTAATATATAATATATGCTATGTATATTATATATAATATATATTGACATATATGATAATATTATTTTTCTTTCCAAGAAGTTAAAATCATTTTATGAATATCTTCATTAATTATTTCAATATTTCTATTTGGCAGGGAATTAACTAATTTTATAGATATAAAAGAGAATAATGATAAATCATCAATTAACATAAACTGCATCTTAAATTGTACAATAACAGCAGTACGCCTTAAATTGTACTAATAGGAAGACCTAGGACCAGAATTCAGTCTCCTATTGGTTCGATGCTCAGACCAAAATGATATTAATGAACCCACACAGATGACTGGACCTAATTCCTCCAACTCATAATTTAAAGACATTCTTGTGGACACTGACATAGTACTTTTTAGAAAAGTTACTTAAAGTTTAGTAAAAAGAATTAAATATGCCAGATGCAGTGGTTCAAGCCTGTAATCTCAGCATTTTGGGAGGCCAAGGCAGACAGATCACATAAGGTCAGGAGTTCAAGATCAGCCTGGCCAACGTGGTGAAATCCCATCTCTGCTAAAAACACAAAAATTAGCCATGCCTGGTGGTGCACACCTATAATCCTAGCTACTCAGGAGGCTAAGGCAGGAGAATCACTTGAACCCAGAAGGCAGAGGTTGCAGTGAGCTGAGATCGCGCCACTGCACTCCAGCCTAGGTGATGGAGTGAGACTCTGTCTCAAAATAAAAAAATAAACAAAGAATTAAATACACTCAAAAGTCAAAATATACACTCAAAAGTCCACACAAGCACACATACACACTGCCCACTACTTTAACTCTCTACAGAATGCCAACAAAATGTTTACAATTTTAACACTTCACACATACTATTCAAAATACCAGTTTACCTCTCTTTTAATAATGGGATCAGGATGATCTAAACATTCAATTATTGTCATCTGGTGTTGAAGAGCCAGAGTAGGATCCTGTTGGATAACATAAGTAAGAGCCTTCAGTCCTAAAAACAAAGACACATTATACAAAGTGAAATGAAACAAACACATAGCAAATTTCAAAAGCTATCTCTGTAATTTCTGTCAAAAGAACCAATCAGCTTACCTAAATATTTTAGATTTATTTTAGGTGACAGGACAAATTTTCCAATGCACTTGGCAGCCTTCTCAAGTAATTCCGATTTAGGATAAATGGAATAGACTGTATGCACACATTCAAACAAAATAGCTAGAGAAAGAAAAATAAAAATGGCAGGTGTCATGGTAAGATATAACAAAAGAACATACTTGTGTAGAACTTGAAATGAAACTAATTGGAAAGTCCATTTTAGTCAAAAATCTTAATTTATGAAATTTTCACAGAAACAAACGCTACTGTTTTCAGGCTTACACAGTTACTAGGATTAGGTTACCACAATACAATTTTTTAAAATTATATTTACTGATAATAATGATGCATTTATTCATGTAACAAGTATTTACTGAACACCTCCTATGTGCCAGGCATGGTTTCAGTATTATGAATATAGCAGTGAAGAAAACAGATGGGAAAAAAAAAACCTGCCCTCAAGGAGCTCACATTCTAATGGAAATATAAATAATACATTCATTATTCCTGTATAAAAATATATTTCCCACACTCCTTTAATGCTTTAAAATGCTTTATTCTCAAATAGCTTCTACCACTTAAATGCCAAAATTGTATATGTAGTTTATTTCAGCATAGTTTATTTCAACATAATCATTTTATAGGATGATCCAATATTTATTTCAAAGATACGGTCACTACTCATAAATCTTTAAACTTCTTCTTTAAAATAACCTCAAAGCATATAAAACAATCTACTGGACATCCTGATAGAATTCAAATTTTATTTTCTGATACAGTCAAAAGTCTGATAACTATGACAGATGATCAAAGTGAATGATCAAAATGGACACTAAAGTTTTTTTCAAATTCTTTGAAAAAGCATGAGTCAAGGAATTGGAGCTCTGCCATAGTTAAAGAAAAATCACTAAGAGACCATTAAGTCCTTTATGGGCTAAGGAATCACAGTATCAGAAGTGTGAACAGTTAGGGTACAGAATCAATACTTAAAAACTGTTCCAGTACAAGCTGAAGCATATCAAGTGTTCTGATACAATCACTCCTTCTCTGTTTCCAAAAGCTTAAAACATAACCAGACATTCTTTTTATGTACAAAATATATTCTGAATATTCAAGTAGCTATGTTTTACACTGTTACCTATCAATTAATGCACAAATAAATTTTATGGAAAAAACTTCCATAAACCTTTTACTTTTTCTTAAATTCACATAGAAAGAAAAAAAAAAAGACAAAAATTTAAAACCACTTCCGTAACAGAGACAGAAAAAAAGAAATATTAATTTTTTTCTTTAAGAAAGGAACAGACTTTAAAGGAAAAACTACAGAGTAAGTTATCTGAACCTAAAGATACTTTGTATATACAGATGCTATGCTATAAAATGTCTTTGTGCTGTGAAAAAAAGTTGGTTTTATGATTTGTGAACTAAACAAACTAAACAAAGAGGGGCTTAGTCAATCAACTAATAAGATAAGGCAGGAATGGAAAGAATTCCACTAAATCCAGCCTTCAGCCTATTTTTATAGGCCTGTGAACTAAGAATAATTTTTACATTTTTAAAAGGCTATAAAAAACAAAACAAAAAACAAAGGAAAATATGCAACAGAAACCTCCATGACCTGAAAAGCCTAAAATTGTTTACTATCTGGCCCTCTTTTCAGAAAAAGTTTGCTGAACTGTTAACTACCATGACAGTCCTAAGATTTCAAATGATGATATTCCATTTTCCATCATAACTCATACATTTTTCATTACAGTTTTCTACCATTAAGAATTCTCTTGCTATCAAATTGTTTTACTAACAAAAGCTGGCTATTACTCAACCAAAATTTAAATGTTTATATTTAGATGCTCATAAGGTTTCTGAGATGCTAATATGGGAAAAAAATAATAGTTCAAAAATTGCACTTATTATTCGTCTCTTTAGGCATAATTGAGCTGAAAATGAATTTAATGGATTTGTAAATTATTTTCTCACCTAGAGCTAAGTCCTTTTATTCTCCAACTCTGCAAATATCTGAGTATAAGTTCATAACTGAAAGAGCTGCCACTCTGCTGTCTCCTCTCTGTGGAGGTGAACTAAAATACAACTGAGAATTTTTTCTTTTTTGAGATGGAGTATGCAACCTCCATCTCCCAGGTTCAAGTGATTCTCCTGCCTCAGCCTCCAAGTAGCTGGCAGTATAGGCGTGTACCAATATGACCAGCTAATTTTTGTATTTTTAGTAGAGATGGGGTTTCACCATGATGGCCAGGCTGGTTTTGAACTCCTGACCTCAAGTGATCCACCCAACACAGCCGCCCAAAGTGCTGGGATTACAGGCATGAGCCACCATGCCTGGCCACACAGTGGCTCATGCCTGTAATCCCAGCACTTCGGGACTAAACTTAAAAACACAACACAGAACTTGGTTACTCTTTAGTACTCTTGGTTATCCTCTTAGTACTAATTCAAATACTACAAAGTAAATATTATTAAATTAAAAATTAATAACGTTCTACCATTCATGACACTGCAGTTTCATCATAGGTATTTTGGGTTGGATTATGTACGCTCAAATAAAACGTGAAGTTCTTCTGACACCTTATCCCTCAGAAGAGTTTACTTTCACTTTAATTAAGTTAAATAAGTATCTACTGCCACTATTCTGGCAGGAGAGAGGGGGGTATCACCCAGTGAGAATGGAATCCAGGCTCTCTATTCTGCCTCCTTTGATACCTGGGGATGGAGAGGCTCCTGGTTATTGTTGAGGGGAGTATCCACTGATTCTACCCTGCCCGGGAGAAAGAGGGGTACCTCATTACCGCTCCCTTTGTGGCCTCCAGTGACACCATGAGGGAGTGGCCTCATTATCGCTGATCGGGGTGGAAGTTCCAACTGTCCACCAGGTTTTCTCTAACACCTCCATCTCTGAACCCTGGCCACAAAGAGGGAAAGGGTAGCTCATTACTCCCTACTCCCAGATGGGTAAAATCCAGACTTCCCAAGTCACCTCCACTGACAGTGTAAGAAAGGAGCCTTCCTTATCATCTGGCACCAATGAAATTCCAGCTTCCTCTTGGGCTTCTGTCACCACTCTCAGGGGGGTCAGGAAGGGTGTTTTGGGGCACCTCTTTATACCTGGTGAGGATGGAAATCCTAGCTTTTCACTTAGCCTTTGCCAGAGGGGATGGGTCCACAGTTTTTTCCTGTGTAGTGCTTGGATGGAACAGAGGCATTACTGTCTAAAAGTTTTCTACCTTGCTAATTTTTTTCTTTTTGGTCCTTTGGTGAGAGAGGGCAGGCTTTTCTTGGGGTGTTTTTATCTGTGTCTGTTGGCATTTCCAGACTGCTGGCTCTTCAGTATCCAGTCTGGGGTAACTGAGGCAAAAAGAAAATCCAGGGTACACACCACTACGTCTGTTTCTTTCCTTGTGTCGTGAGGTCTCTAACCAGCCTGATTTTTTTCTCCACTTTCTTGAGTCTTATGTTTCTTATACATAGTATCCAAGGGTTTTAGGTGAAGTTAGTGAGAAAAAAAAAAAGGGAAAAGTACTTCTACCTACCTACTTTTGATGGTTTTCTCCTTCGTACTCCATTTTATACAATTTTCAATTTACTAATTTACTAAAAATTACATTCTCATGCTATCAGTACCTTATCCAGAAAGCCTGCCATACCTTCAGATTTATAAAGTCCAAACTCATTTGGCTGTCATGAGAGGTCCTACACAATATGGCCCTTCCACTGCTCCCCACCATGAATTATCCTTTCAGAATGGTGAGACATTGTTCTCTGAAACTGTATTTAAACAGCCCCATGTCTACACCTTCTCTCATGTTCTCTCTACCTAAAAGCCCCTTCAACCTCCCTTCTGCCTATCTAAATCTTACCTACCTTTCAGGGTCCTATCGAATCAATAAATGTGTGCCCTCAGGCCCTTAATAATCTCTACTTCCTCTGAACTCCTATAATACTTATTCCCTGAATCATCCCTTCACATTCTGCCTTACACTGGTATTAAGCTTTCATGAACAAGTTATCTTTCCACTATATTATAAACTTCTTAAAGAGAGAGGTTACAAATACTTTTTCATACCCTATACACCACTTTATATAATGCCTGGCACATAGCAGATACTCAATAAATGTCTTTAATGTAATTTATTTCTTGATTAGACACTAAATTGTAATAATAGAGCTTCCATAAAAATAGGATATAGAAAGAATTAATACTGAAACCCACTTGGATAACTCATAAAGTAAATAACTTTATCTTCCTTTAATTCAATTAAAGCATATTACTTATTAACAAAGTGCCAGCTACTGAGATATGCTGGTTAATAAGAGAGACACTGTCCCTGCCCTTATGAGGTTTACAATTAAAATTAATATTCTTAAGCAGTAAAATATCTATATCAGGATTGCTAGAGAATACTCTACCACTGATATAATCAATATAAGTTATAAACTATATCAATACAGATATAGGGAAAAGCTTCACCATGAAAAGCTAAACAAAGGAAATGAAACAATAGAAACTATGAGGTTTCTGTAGCAAGGTGAAACACTGCTGATGTTGGTTCAAGCAATTTTTTTTTTGAAGACAGAGTCTTGCTCTGTAGCCCAGGCTGGAGTGCCATGTTGTGATCTCAGCTTACTGCAACCTCTGTCTCCTGGGTCTCAGTTCAAGCAATTCTCCTGCCTCAGCTTCCCGAGTAGCTGGGATTACAGGAATGTGCCACCATGCCCAGCTAATATTTGTATTTTTAGTAGAGACGGGATTTCACTATGTTGGCCAGGCTGGTCTTGAACTCGAACTCCTGACCTAGTGATCTGCCCGCCTCAGCCTCCCAAGGTGCTAGGATTACAGGTGTGAGCCACTGCACTCCGCCAAGCAATCTTAATAAAAAGGTCCTACTGAAAATATTAAAAGACATTTTCTCAGATATACAGTATTCTCCAAATCAAAAGGAACAGGTAACAGTGGTTATCCCCCGGAAAGGGAACTGGGTGGTGGGTGTTAAGGGTGGAAAGGACACTTACTGTTCATTGTATACCCTTTTGTACCTTTTGAATTTTGACCCATGTGCATATATTACCTATTCAAAAAAATAAAAAAATTAAAGCTGAAATGTCAATTTAAAAAAAAAAAACTTTCTGCAAGGAAAAAAAAAAGCAGATTTTTAACTGAATTTTAAGCAGAATTTCTTGAAAGACTTTCAAATCCTTAAACTGGGCACTGGTTATGTTACAAACAAAGCATTTTAACTTACTTTAACTTACTGGAAAAATTCTGACACTTTTCTAGATCTTCTCAGAACATTACCTGCTTCAGTAAGGGTCAGCCACATCTGTGGCTCCTTACTCTCACTGCATAGCAGAAACCTATATAATATCAACTGTTTATTATACTTACATACTCATAAGGACAAGGCCTGTGTCTACCTTATTCTTCCCTTTACCTCCCACACTTAGCATGGGGAAATACATTAAGTCAATCAACTCTTTCCTCAGTCCACACCTAGTTTAAAACAAAATCAAGTTTTTGTTTCACAGGCACTCAATAAATGCTGGCTGAACAAATTAATAAAGCATACTTATTGCCTTAATTACCATTCATATATGCAAAACATAAATCTATCCTTCAAAGTTTACTATAACAATTTACTACCATGTGCATTATTTTTCTTATATTAGTCTCATACACACAATCCTTTCTCCTTATTCGAACTGCATCTTTGTCAAGTACTTTTTATTTCAGTTAAACTAATTCAAATTCTGTACTCCAGTCTAACCTATGCTTCTACAACCATTGTTCTTAAAGATCCACAGGTTAGGCCGGGTGCGGTGGCTCACGCTTGTAATCCCAGCACTTTGGGAGGCTGAGGCGGGTGGATCACGAGGTCAAGAGATCGAGACCATCCTGGCCAACATGGTGAAACCCTGTCTCTACTAAAAATACAAAAAATTAGCCAGACGTGGTGGCACATGCCTGTAATCCCAGCTACTTGGGAGGCTGAGACAGGAGAATCGCTTGAACCCAGGAGCCAGAGGTTGCGGTGAGCCAAGAATGCGCCATTGCACTCCAGCCTGGGCAACAAGAGAGAAACTCCGTCTCAAAAAAAAAAAAAAAAAGATCCACAGTTAACTAACTGAAAGAAAAAGTAATGCTTTTCATCTCCTACTTCATGGTATTTTGCCAGATTAAGAAATGACTTCTCATTTGAGTTACACCTCTCAGTGCCTACTGCTTTCTTCCAGAGCATGCAAAATTCAAACTATTCTACTTCTACATTTTAAATAGCTCCAAAAATCTCAATTTCCTCACTGAGCTCTCTCAGGCTGATCAAAAAGAATAGCTCCTCCCTCTGGCTGTTAAAATTGGAAGTTTTTTTGGTTACTTTCTCAGTTTTCTCCCCTCTTCCCCCAACTTACTCTTATCTCCTATTACTAATTTTTAAATTGTCTCTCTACAAAATAGTACACTATTATTCTACATCTATATATTCCTATCTATATCCTATTCATCCTTCAGATGTCTTCACAGATATTACTTTCTCAGGAAAACCTTCTTTTTTTTTTTTTTTTTTTTTTTTGAGACAGAATTTCGCTCTTGGTGCCCAGGATGGAGTGCAATGGCGCGATCTCGGCTCACCGCAACCCCCGCCTCCTGGGTTCAGGCAATTCTCCTGCCTCAGCCTCCTGAGTAGCTGGGATTACAGCATGCGCCACCATGCCCAGCTAATTTTTTGTATTTTTAGTAGAGAGGGGGTTTCACCATGTTGACCAGGATGGTCTCGATCTCTTGACCTCGTGATCCGCCCGCCTCAGTCTCCCAAAGTACTGGGATTACAGGCGTGAGCCACCGTGCTCGGCCCGAAAACCTTCTTTATTCTTCCCCTCACCTAAGACTAGCTGCTATATTCTACCACACCCTACAATTCTCTTTTGTAATACTAACAACATCTATCGCTATCCATTCATCTAGTTTATAAGCCCCATAATAATGTTTTATTCACTGCTGTATTCTTTTTTTTTTTAGATGGATTTCGCTCTTAGTGCCCAGGCTGGAGTGCAATGGCATGATCTCAGCTCCCTGCAATCTCCGACTCCCAGGTTCAAGCGATTCTGCTGCCTCAGTCTCCTGAGTAGCTGGGAACACAGGCATGCTCCACCACAACCGGCTAATTTTGTATTTTTAGTAGAGGCAGCATTTATCCATGTTACTCAGGCTGGTCTTGAACCCCCAACCTCGGGTGATCTGCCCCACCTTGGCCTCCCAAAGTGCTAGGATTACAGGCATAAGCCACCACACCCAGCCTTCACTGCTGTATTCTAATTATCTGGCATAGGGCCTGACAAATAACAGAAATTTAATAAGATATCTGACAACTAGTCAATTCCTTTATTTTAGAACTGTCTTTGAATACTGTAAATTTTTACCAAGTATGGAACAATCTATGGAGTTATCTTCACAATCAGTTAGATACTTGATATGTGTTTTCAATACAGACAATTATAATAATAAACTTAGGTCAAAACTTAGAACATTCCATGAGTTCAAATTACTCCTATCTATATCAGTAATTAAATGCTTACATTGAAAAAATAATAACCCAAAGAACTATCTTAAAATCAATGTACAAAATTCCACTGGAATTTATAGTATTCTAACACAGATATAACTGCAAACTAAAAAACACTGTCAGCCATTAGAGTAACATTTACATATATTACCTACCATATGTGACATTGTGATTTAACTCGGCTCTTCGTAGGGATTCATCAAGAACATCATACATTAATTCACTTGTCCTGTTTAAAAGATATTTTATTTGCAGTAGATTTATAGTATTCTAACCCAATAAAACATAGTTTTTCAAACTTCTCTTTAAAACTGAGGATCTACAGAAGAGAAGTGAAAGAAATTCATTTTATGATGAAGTTATAGAAATTTCACTTCTTAAAAGATCTGCTCTTTTTCATGAGCTGAACTTCCTACTTTATCAAAGTTGACTAGTTAGCCAATGAGATATGTATGTCAATCAACTCTTTCCTCACTGTGCCTAGTTTACAAACCAAGTTTTTATTTGGTTGGACACACTACATTTTATGATTTCCTTTCAACAGAATATTTCTATCTAAGTTACTCTAGTAACACTTCATATATCCATATTCCAGTTAGTATATTATCTGTATTTTAACCAAATACTATTAAAAAGTATTCAAATACTAGTCTTTCCTTGAGCACAAACCAGGTTCTTCAGAAAGAAAATTTTTACTTACATTTACATAAAATATAAAAAAAGATATATTGTGGGTTTGTACCATTCATATGTCTTTATGGTCACTGATTACCGTAACAATAACTGTGACGAGGTAGATACTGTAAAAAAAAAAAAAAAAGTGCAGTGCTTATGGAGCCCTAGCACTCTGCCTCCACACTTGTTAGAGAAACAAACTCTCCAAGAAGCCAGTGTGAAAAAACTATAGCTTCTCAGCTGGTATTTTGCATGTTTTACAAATTCAAAAAGCACTAACAGAAAAAAAAAATACCAGCAACATAGGATATGTCAGTGGTCTTGCAGAGAAACTGTGTCATAAAATAAACAACAATATCAAAATACTTTGGGCTATATAACATTATATCTCTTTCAAAAAATGTTTTTTCCAAATATACAGCTAGAAAGTTCAATGTTAAGTGCATGTATTTTTAATCTGTCTTAACTGAAGTATAAACATCCAATAATAGGAATCCAGAACCACATTCTAAATCCTTTGTTTTATTGTATAAACATTTCTTCCTCAGAAGATAACCATACAGCAGATATTATCAATTCTTCCCTGCCACCCCCCTCCCAAAAATTCGGTAATATTGTACCTAGATTATAGTTTCTCAATTTTAAAAGCTAATATCTGGCATGAGTCATAATTAACCACATGAAATAAAGAAACATTTGTGAAAAAGATCAAGCTAAATGCTAATCATCTAAGAAGCACAATGCTACAAAACACAAGAAAGTATTCAAAGAGATATAAAAGACCATAAATATAACAGACCTTTCCAGTAAATTGGTTTTTTCAATTAAATACTTTAGAATATGGTTATAACTTAATTTTTTACTTTGCTACATTAATAATGTCCTACAAAATATAAGATTTATGATAAAATCTCATTAGAGTTGGTACAAAAAAGAGAAAACATTCTAATGTTCCATAATATTATAAGAAAGTTCCACTCTATTCATAACTCAGCCTAATTACTAGTCACCTGAGTGCTGTGAAGGTAAGGACTAGCTTACTCATCTCTGTGTGTATGTATTATCCAAATTTATCCACAAAGGCAAGAAAAAGGAAGATAGTTGATAAATTTAATAAATAAATTCACTGAATGCCTCTCAAGTTACTGCCTGATAATAATGGATGGCATTAAGTCTTTTTAGACAAGTAAGATCTGATGCATTAATATAAAATTCATGGTTTTAAAACATAATTCCAGTCATCTCCAACTACAGCTCCATGTTAGGATAGGGTGACATGATATAAAATAAAATATAATTAAGACAATGATTTCTAATGTGTGTGCCTGCTCCATCACCTTAGGTTTTTACTCCAAGTTTCAATCAGGAGTTGAGATTCATAAACACATAAAAAAGTAACACTGTAATACCAAGAGTGAAGTAGCTCAATTACTGCTAGTCAGGAGCTCACAGGCAAATGGATTCTGAGATGAAGTTGATTTCTGGGAGCAAAAGCCTAAAGAATGGTCCCTTTGTAAAGCTAGGATAAAGAGTCAGAATACAAAGGTACCCTACTACATAAAAGGGAAACAATATTCCTAAAATCAGAACACTAATTAGCAAACATTTTCTTAAGACAGAAACATATCAGGAACTCTAGCGAAGGTCCTTGCTCTCAAGGGAACTAAAATCTTAAGACTTGCTCTCAAGCAATTCAGAAACAGTTTTTTAAATAAAAATATGTATGTACACATGCAAATGCACACATGTGCACCCACACAGAGAATGAGAATGATACAATCAATGCAAATAAATTAAGGATTCTAGGTGCAGGGTATAAGGGAGCTCCTTGTACTGTCCTTGGAACTTTGAAAGTTTGTCAGTTTGAAAAAGTATGGCAAAATTGAGGCCGGTGCGGTGGCTCATGCCTATAATCCCAGCACTTTGGAAGGCTGAGGCGGGTGGATCACCTGAGGTCAGGAGTTCGAGACTAGCCTGGCCAACATGGTAAACCCATTTCTATTAAAAATATAAAAATTAACTGGGCATGGTGGCACACGCCTGTATCCCAGCTACTTGGGAGACTGAGGTGGGAAAATCTCTTGAATCTGAGAGACGGAGGTTGCAGTGAGCCAAGATCTTGCCACCGCACTCCAGCCTAGGTGACGGAGCAAGACTTAGTCTCAGGAAAAAAAAAGGCAAAATTGAAAAAAGAAAATATATACACACACACATATATATAGTTGGAAACATACACGTGAAAAGTTTAAGTTTTTGGCTAAAAGAATAATTAAGGGGTCAGGCCAGTGGCTCACGCCTGTAATCCCAGCACTTTGGGAGGCCGAGGCGGGTGGATCACGAGGTCAAGAGATCGAGACCATCCTGGTCAACATGGTGAAACCTCGTCTCTACTAAAAATACAAAAAATTAGCTGGGCATGGTGGCGCGTGCCTGTAATCCCAGCTACTCATGAGGCTGAGGCAGGAGAATTGCCTGAACCCAGGAGGCGGAGGTTGCAGTGAGCCGAGATCGCACCACTGCACTCCATCCTGGGTAACAAGAGCGAAACTCCGTCTCAAAAAAAAAAAAAAAAAGAATAATTAAGGTAAATGAATTAAAAAGGTGACACACTCACATCCAGCTAGTGACAAACTATAGCCCACAGGCCTAATCTGGCCAGATGCCTAGTTTTGTATGGCTTCAAGCTAAGAAGAGATTTTATATTTTGAAATAGTTGGAAAAAAATTAAAAGAATAATACTTCATGATGTTCCAATTATATGAGATTCAAGTTTTAATGTCCATAAAAAGGCTTCTTTTAAATACAGCCTTGCTCACTCATTTATGTTCTATCTGTGGCTGCTTTCATGCTATAATAGCAGAGTTGAATACATGCAAAAGACAACATATGGCCCACAAAGCCTAAAATATTTATTATCTGGCCCTTTGCAGAAAAAGTTACCTGACCCCTGAACTAGAACAATCACGAAAGCTTCACAGAGGAGATGGTATTTCATAGGTACCTTTCATGAAGGGTAAAATTAGGATAAGGAGAGAGCCAGGATTATCCCAGCAACCTGAAAGCATTTATGTGCTTCTTACAATGGCTAATTTTATCACTATTAAGCCAATTAAACACTGGAAGAATCTGGTTTATCATTAAACCACTAGGTAACTAAAGTCTAAGCCTATCTTCTGATATGGGGTCATTAAGCAAACTTACTGAGAATAGTTTACCTTTGATCATCTTTTCCTAGAAGTCCTAGTATTCTCAAGAGCTGAATTTGTAACCATGGTGCTGGCACACTGTGGTAATTGAAATCTACTGGGAGCTTTCCTCCAACTACTTGCTTCAAAATGGTTACAAAACTCCCAGTCAAGTCTTTATATCCAGACGAATTCTCCTACATCCACCCCCCCAAAAAAAAAAAAACTTTGTTAGTAATGTCTTATTAAATATAGATAGAGCTGGGTGAAATGTCATATAGAACCTAACTTAATACATGCTTAAGTTTATGTTCATATTTAATGAAAGTACTCTAATACGTATAATTTCTTCCATGATAAAATTCCTCTGGCTAATGAACCAAAGCTGAATCAACCCAGAAAAGTTTCCACCATTCCCTACATTTTCCCACATACAGTTTAATCACATTTCAAAAGTTCTTATAATTATATCTTAGATAGAATCCTTAATAGCCAATACCAGCAATTAAAACAAAAAGTAAAAAGAAATGGCATACTGCAAAAGGACAGTAATACCTCTGCTTTGGATGAAAATCAAGGCCTGTTTGCAATCTCTGAACTCTGTTTCCAAAAGACTTCACATGCAAATGAGTTAAATTCGTTCTGGGTAGAAGAGCACAGCCAAGACTATTTAAACATTAAAAGTCCCCAAAATCAGTATGCCTGCCAATTAAAAATTAATTAGCCATTCAGTACCTAAAAATATTTGTTTCTGAAGGAGTATGCCTTGATTATCTATCTGAGTAATCTTTTGGACTGGGGAAATTAGATACATACTCCTTAAAAGAAACATTAGATTCTTTATTCTAATATTCTAAATTTTTATTATGTATCAAGGGCAAATTTTTAAAAGGGAAATAAGGTTCTTTCAAATTTTACAAAATGTTAGGGAAAAAATAAAATTTACTATTGAATATCTATTTAAACTGTACTATTTTAAAACACAATACATAAAAAACAATATAACTTTTAATGAGTTCAACAGTATATTTTATTTTGTTATAATAGGTGCCATGAAATTTGTTGCAAATATGTATATTTGAACACAAATGGTTTCAGGCAATACGCTAAGGCTGAATTAGTATAAATCCATCATTGCCATTGAGAAAAGTGTTTTACTATAGCATTCAATCCTTTTTCCTCATATGGTACGGTTATCAATATATGGAGTCAACACTACAGTCTGTAGCTTGCACAACCCCCACTGATTCTCCTTATTTCTATAAACTGTTATGCATCCCACGAAGCTATATAAAAGAGAATTACTCCTTGAGAAAACACAAATCTGCAAACTTAAGACAACTTACATAGCTACCATTTTCCCATACCTGTTTAGTAACATCAAAAAATTTTAGGCACTAAAAAAAAAAACTAATCCTGTAATGTGCCTACAACTCATGTTATCAACAACTTGCAAAATTACCAATTAAAAATAAATAATGAAATCATAAAATGTTAACTAAGCATTTTACCAAAATAACAAAGTTTCCTTTTAATTCCATAACTGTATTTTTCTAATGGTAACTACTCAGTACTTGCTAAAACCTCCAACTTACCTTAATCATTCTAAGGTATATATGCAAGGAAGCAGCCATGACTCCAACATCTCTGTCACAAAGTGCTTTCCGAAACTTAATATGAATATGTTGTACTTGATTAGGAGCAATGAGATGGAATTTGTATAATGCCAGAACAGCTTTTCTTCGTATAATCTCCCTGAAGACAAAAAATGAAATCTAAACAAGACAATCTGAATCTTCGAGTATTTACTTTGAAAGATTATGGGCCAGCTGATTTCAAAATACTGACTCATTATCTTAATCTACAAAGAAAGAGAGAATCATACATTTGCCATTATTTTCTAATATACAAAATTATAAAAGTGATTACCTCTAAGAAGTAAGGTCTCAAAACTTTAACTGCCCATATTATATATGTATCCAGTTAGGGAATTTTTTTTTTGTAACAAGCATATAATACTTTTGAGATACAAAAAAAACAAGAAAAATAAATTTTATTTTTAAAAGACATATCTCTAAAAATTAAAAAAAGTCAACAGTAAGTTTAAGTAAGTAATAGGTAATTTCAGCTAGTAATATTAAAGTCTCTTTATTAATATTAAAAAATCTTTGGCCTGTAATCCCAGCACTTTGGGAGGCCAAGGTGGATGGATCACTTGAAGACAGGAGTTAAAAATGATCCTGGCCAACATGGCGAAATGCTGTTTTTCCTACAAATACAAAAATTAGCCAGGTGTGGTAGTGCACACCTGTAGTCTCAGCTACTTGGGTAACTGAGGCACAAGAATCGCTTGAACCTGGGAGGCAGAAGTTGCAGTGAGCCAAGATGGTGCCACCATACTACAGTCTGGGTGACAGAGCAAGACTGTCTCAAAAAAAGAGAAAGAAAAGAAAAAACTCATTAACATTTTCATTCTAAAATAGCTTTCTATTTTATTTTTATTATTATTTTTTTAATCACTGGATAGCAGACTCCAAATACTCTGGAGGACAGAGGGAAGGAATACAAGGACACACATGGAATAAAAAGATGTTACTCCTTGCCTTGCCTGGTTAATCTGTTTCAAAACCTAATGATCATAAAGAGGAAAAGTATATACTAGTCTTGTACTTCATCTGTAGCAGATTACTAGCACACAGAAATAAAAATAAAGAAATGCCATCCTATGTTCATGATGTAGTTTCCAAGGAAGCTTCTTCCTTGTTAATTGTCTATTTCTACATATCTCTTATTTGCAGACTATGCTGGCAGGGCTCAGAACAGCAGCAAACATCACAAAAGTGAATTATTTACTTTTAGGGTTCCTTAACAGATACTTCTATTATAGAATTTCAAGACTCAATGCAATCTTTTGTGGAAACTCAAAAACAACTTTTATAAGATTCTTAATAAATGGTCATAGAAATTCCATTAATAAACAACTCTTATCTTCCTAGGCAAGCTATGCCATGATGGAAAACTATTTTCACAAAAAGAAAAAAAAAAGGAAAGCCAGATTAACGACAGATTTACTATTAGTATTAATACTGTAGTGAATGCAAGCCACATCCCAATGTATTGTCATTGGGTGTTAACTGACATTAATTCTGTGAAAGAATAGGTAAATGAGGTGAGGAAAAAAGAAACACAAACTCAGAATAGGCCCAGGAATCCACAGGCCTGGCCTCAAGTGGTGGTAGGTACTTACAGAAGATAAGAGACCTAGATTCAGGCTGTGGGGTTGCTATGCTGAAATACAGTGTGGGACTCAAAAGTTGAATTTGAGCCTTGTTTCACATATTCTTTGTGACATCTACTGGCTTACCTATACCTCTGCCCCATATTCTTCAGCTCTTTACTCCCAAGCATGGGGCTAAGTATGGCCATAACTGCAGAAGCAGAGTTTCAAAAAGTCTAAACTCTAGCCAGGACTTTAAATTAGACCAAATAGGAAGCAATAAAGAAAAAAATGAAAAGGGACCTTTCAATTCTCAGAGGGATCTGATACAAACTGTCGGTAAGTAAAGTCACCACAAAAGTGGTGGTAAGCAAAAGTTAACTAAAAATATGCTGCTGCTATAATTAGATTACCATAAAAATATCTTTTAAAAAGCTAATATTGGCCAGGTGCAGTGGCTCAGCCTGTAATCCCAGCACTTTGGGAGGCCGAGGCGGGAGGATCACAAGGTCAGGAGTTCGAGACCAGCCTGGCCAACCTAGTGAAATGCTGTCTCTACCAAAAGAAATACAAAAATTAGCTGGGCAGGGTGGCATGCACCTGTAATCCCAGCTACTCTGGAGGCTGAGGCAGAATTGCTTGAACCCAGGAGGTGGAGGTTGCAGTGAGCCGAGATCGTGTCACTGTACTTCAGCCTGGTCCACAGAGCAAAACACTCTGTCTCAAAAAAGAAAAAGTTAATATTTTATTTCTTTTTTAATTGTCTATAATTATCCTTTGTTCTAAACACAGATATGACATATAATACATAAAAAGTCTGAAAGATCTATGAAGCTATTCTATAATTCTTAGTAAAAGCTATCATTTTAGCTGGAAGATTCATGATCCAATATTTCTTAAAGAATACAATCTGTAAGACAACATTTTGCAATCTTAGAACGTTAAAAATACTGACTTGGCTGGGCTTGGTGGCTCCCAGCACTTCAGGAGGCCAAGGTGGGGCGGATCACCTGAGGTTGGGAGTTCGAGACCAGCCTGACTAACATGGAGAAATCCCATCTCTACCAAAAATACAAAATTAAAAGGAGGTGGTGGTGCATGCCTGTAATCCCAGCTACTTGGGAGGCTGAGGAAGGAGAATCACTTGAACCCGAGAGGCAGAGGTTGCGGTGAGCTGAGATCGCACCATGGCACTCCAGCCTGGGCAACAAGAGCAAAACTCCGTCTCAGAAAAAAAAACAAAAAGCAACTGACTTAAAGCATATAAATGTTCTATGAGTAACAAAAAAAATCTTTATCAAGAATATATAACTGACATACCATAATCACAAAAGAGAATGACTGGAAACCTTTTCCAACTTTTATGACATAAAGGGGTTTAATCAAAAATAAAATATTAATAAATATGGTGAACAAGTAAGTCAACCTGATAAGGAAACAGTTAAGGACACTTACAAGAGAAGATTAGCAAAATACTACAAGGTAAATTAAGTTTATTTGGATACATTCTACTGTAAAATGGAATTTAAATGCTGGGGTTTTGATAGAAAAAGCATCTTTCCACTACACTGAAGCTTTGCATTCACAACACTTGCACAATCTCCATATGTTTTTCATTATTTCACTTTATCCCCAAAACAACTTTGGGAGAACTAAGGAGCTTCAACCAACCCCATATAGCCAAGGAAAAACTGCTCATTAGTGGTAGAACTGGGAGGAAAGCCAAGGATTCCTGGACACTAGGCCTCACTGTCTCTTTTAAATTTAGAAAGCTGTCTTCCATTTCCCTAAACCCACATAAAAATAAAGATGATCCTACTGAAGATTTTTGTATTATTTCTAGCACTCAAAGAATAATCTCTATCCTGGTAGCACTGAAGTTATAATAAATTTTCTGGTATAAACTTCTATTTTGAAATATATGGTATAGACACCTATCCCAAAAGAATTAACTTACTTAGAATGTTGAAGTTTATCTTCTATTAACGGAAGAACAGCTGGAATCATTTCTCGGGGGAAAATCTGGCTAACAACTGTAAGTGCCATACACACTTCTACTAGGTTAGTGCTCTGCAGGTCCTGACAAAACATTAAACAAAGAAAACATTCAGTGTAAATACTGGAACTAGGAATGGCAAATTAAACACTGTAATGGTCCTATATACTTAGTAATTTTGTGCTATTTATAATTAATTCGTATATCCAGACTTACGGAATATTTTATTGGAATGCTATTTGTTTTATTTGCCTTAATAGAGTCGGTAGAGAAATAAAGCCAAAAAGCAACTGATATAAAATTTCTGATACAAGCCAAAGTAGCCTCCTTTATTACAGCCTTTAAAACTTTTCTAAATCAATAATAAAACAATTTTATGAATTTTTCTTATCAATCAACAATAATATGAGTGTAAGTTTAAATGGAAGTGATTCTGGAATATTCACAATAAAATGCATACATTCATATATACTTATCTGTGCATATGGTTTATAAACCATTCTAATAGAACCTAAAAATATGTTTTCTAAGTTTGGAAAAAATTTAACCTACCAGTAACCTTAATATAGTATATGACTTAAAGTTCAGAAGATAGTGTTCTCTCTTTCTCGTGTATCAAAAAACTGACACAAGATAAAAAGCTCAACAACTCAATTACATCTCATTATCTTTTTGATTTAGAAATTTAACAGAAAATACTGTGAGTGTGAATTGTTTCTGTTATCTCTACATTTCAGTTACTTGGTTACATCTTATTCTTTTTTTACATGACTTTAAATTTTAAAGACTTCAATTCCTCAGTTTATCTCCCATTAGGACAGATCCTAGAAAAAAAGATAACAGCATGGAAAGTATACCAAAACTAAAAGCTTAGAGCCCTGGACTCTAATTCTAACTCTGTGTTTTAAAATGAAATTATAACAAGAGCAGCAGCTACTATTTCACATAGTGTTTCATTTAATCCTCACAACTCTGTCAGTTCTATTATTTAACTACATTTTATAAATGCAGAAACTGATTTAAAAGATTTTTCTAAGCCCATTCTGCAAGCCCACTTTCTTCTAATATTATCTAATTAAATATGATTGAGGAGAAATGTCAGAGGCTGGCCAGAATTATGACTTCATATTAACCAAAATAAAATACAATACCTTTACAACTGTATTCACGAGGAGAAGCAATAATTCATGACTTTCATGTAGAAATAAGGAAACAGCCAAATAACCTATGAAAATTGAGGGAAAAGTCTCATTACTACCTACCAAAAATAGACTTTTCACAAGAAGTTAAACAAAGCAGTCCTGTAAGTATCAAAGATACAAGTTACAAGTAAATATAAAAACAAACTGTAAAATATAAGGTTTTTAACCTTATGTCTCTTACTGAAGATTTTTAACCTTCAGTAGAGAAGATTTCAGGTATTCTTCACTATGAAATCTTCCAGAATTATGTATTTCATAGGATATTCCAGAAATTGAATAGACGCTATGTGTATCAACTCAAAATCTTGTAAATGACACTGAGAAAATATGCCTTCTCTCTTTTGTGCAATCCTTACATTATCAATCAAAGCATTATCTATTTTATAAATGCTATTTTATATTGAAACATAATTCAAAACAAATCACTACAGTAAAAAAAAAAAAATCTAATCACTACAGTGAATAGTGAGTTACTAGCTCTTTGTATTGAGTGAGCTAGCTACCTAATGCCAACCCACATGATATAAATCATATATTAAATACATTAAGACACACACACAATACCTTATTTTCTCAATTGAAAGAATAACAGTTATTCAGGAAAGAAACACTATCTGCTACATTAAAGGTACTCATTGGCTTAAATAAGCATTTTTACTGCAATAATATTAAAACATTTTAAAAGTACATTTTAATATTGAGGAAATATATTAACACTATGACAAATGCCATGTACACGGAATCTAGATTCTCCAAGGAATTTTCTCAGTCACCCTTCATATTGATAATAACACTTTAATTAGACAGTCACTATGGGTCAAGTACTTTATAAGCATTACTTTGTTTAATCCTCTCAACCACCCTATGAGATAGGCGTTATTATCCCAATACAATAATGAGACCCAAAAAAGGGCAATTTCCCAAGGTCCACACCTATCACATGGTGGAGCCAGAACTCAAACCCAGACAGTTGAAGTCAGTCCACATTTTAAACCCCCATGTTTTACTGCCTCTCCATATAGTCTATCATAAGACCTGATTCCCTGACTCCACACTCATTGATTTTCATTTTCCTCAATTCTTTCCACCCTTTCATCAGGGATTCTAATGTTAACTATACCCATCATCACCCAGTATCCATGCTGTTTGTGTCCACCATAAACATGAGAAAATAGAAATTTCCTATTCTCACAACCAAGAGGTGGCAGCATGACCAGTTCCAACACCTTCACTATAAGTCAGAGGAACAGAGCTATTACTCCTGCAATCGTAATAGATGAAAAAATCTGACTCCGGCCAAGAACGAGATTAGGAAAATCCCAGAAAGCATTTGTTTTGTTTTGTTTTCTGAGACTGAGTCTCACTCCGTCACTCAGGCTGGAAGGCAGTAGCACAATGAAAACTCACTGCAGCCTCTACCTTCCAAGCTCAAGTGATCCTCCACCTCAGCCTCCCAAGTAGCTGGGACCACAGGTGTGCACCATCACACTGACTTTTTTTTTTTTTTTATTTGTAGAGCAGGGTCTCACTATGTTACCCAGGCTGGTCTCAAAATCCCACACTCAAGCAATCCCTCCCACCTCAGCCTCCCAAAGTGCTGGGATTACAGGAGTGAGCCACCACACCAGGGTCCCCAGAAAGCATTAAAAAGAGAGACTGTCTTATTAGATTGCTGATAAATCACCTGTTTAGCTAAGGTATCACACATTCCCAAAACACCAATATTAAGGTCAACAAACTAATCCAAAGACCATCTCAATGAAACCTTAATTCTTTCTTTTACAAATAATATCCCAACTGTTTCAACAATCAGAAAGCGGGAAAAAACACTGGGACTCAAAATATGAGAAAAATTTCAGGGAAACAAAGAATAACAACTATGATTATAGATTATATTTGGTATGACTAAGAATGAGGTATACAAGCTTTGAGTATATAAATTTGGGCTCTGGCTCCATTTATCTGCTCCTTGACTTATGCTTATATGCTCTGTAAGTTACTTGACTTTTCTGAGCCTCCGTCTTATCTTTCACATGAAGATGAATACTGGCCAGACACTTAACAGGCATTTATGCCTGTAATCCCAGCACTTTGGGAGGCTGAGGCGGGCAGATCACTTGAAGTCAGGAGTTTGAGACCAGCATGGCCAACACAGCGAGAAACTCTGTCTCTACTAAGAACACAAAAATCAGCCAGACATGGTAGCACTTGCCTGTAATCTCAGCTACTTGGGAAGCTGAGGCACAAGAATTGTTTGAACCTGGGAGGCAAAGGTTGCAGTGAGCCAAAGCTGCACTTCAGCCTGGGTGACAGAGCAAGACTCTGTCTCAAAAAAAAAAAAAAAAAAAAAAAAAAAGGTAAAATGAAGATAAATACTATCTTAGAAGATAAAGCACTTAACATAATACTTAACTTTATGGGCAGTGAAGTTTATTTATTCATGCCTACAATTCCAGCACTTTGGGAGGCCAAGACAGGAGGACTGCTTGTGGCCAGAAGTTTGAGACCAGCCTGGCTAACAAAGCAAGACTCTACCTCTAAAAAAAATTATAATTTTTTTAGAAAAGAAACGTATTTATTCAAAAGTATTTATACAAAAAAAATAAGAAATTCTGACCAGGCACAGTGAGTGGCTCACAACTGTAATCCCAGCACTCTGGAAAGCCAAGGTAGGTGGATCACCTGAGGTCAGGAGTTCAAGACCACCCTGGCCAATATGGCAAAAACCCCCGATCTACTAAAAATACAAAAATTAGCTGGGTGTGGTGGCAGGTGCCTGTAATCCTACCTAATGAGGAGGCTGAGTCAGGAGAATTGCTTGAACCTGGGAGGCAGAGGTTGCAGTGAGCCAAGATCATGCCATTGCACTCTACCCTGGGAGACAAGAACAAAACTCCACCTCAAAAAAAAAAAAAGACATTCTGCATCAGAGAAAGCACCAAAGCTGGCCTTAAATTTCAGAAGAGTGGGTGAGACAACAGTACCAAAGCGAAGACATATAGAAGGCATAAATTATATATATACATATTTTTTTTTTTGAGACACATTCTCACTGTGTTGCCCAGGCTGGAATGCAGTGGCACGATCTCAGCTTACCACAACCTCCACCTCCCAGGTTCAAGCAATCCTCTGACCCCAGCCTCCCAAATAGCTGGGACAACAGGCATGTACCACCACACCCGGCTAATTTTTGTATTCTTAGTAGAGAAGGGGGCTCACCACCCTGGCCAGGCTAGTCTCAAACTCCTAATGTCAAGTGATCTGCCTGCCTAAGCCTTTCAAAGTGTTGGCATTACAGGCATTAGGCATCACGCCCAGCCCCATAAATTATATCTTTAAAAAATGATTTCCATTCAATAACACACATTAAAAACATCTGACGTCTGCAGATACATGTCACTCTAACTGGCAAGAAGTATTTTCCTAAAGATCATGAGTCTCAGTAAAAATGACTCTGAGATCCCCTTTAAGATAAGCTTCTGTAATTATAAAATGATACAGTTACAAGGTTATTAATTATAACTTTATTTATTAAGACAGGGTCTCACTCTTTTGCCCCACAAGAAATATTTTCCTAAAGATCATGAGCCTCAATAAAAATGACTCTGAGACCCCCTTTAAGATAAGCATCTGTAACTATAAAATTATAGTTACAAGCTTATTAATTACAACTTTATTTATTTATTTGAGACACAAGGTCTCACTCTGTCACCCAGGCTGGAGTGCAGTGGCATGATCTCGGCTCACCGCAAACTCCGCCTTCAAACTCTGCCTTTCAGGGTCAAGTATTTCTCATGCCTCAGCCTCCCCAGTAGCTGGGACTACAGGCACGCATCACCATGCCCAGCTGCCTTTTGAATTTTTAGTAGAGAAGTAGAGACAGGGTTTCACCATGTTTGCCAGGCTGGTCTTGACTAACCTCAGGTGATCTGCCCACCTTGGCTGGGATTACAGGCATTAGCCACTGTACCCGGCCTATACTGAAACTATAACTATTAATTTCTGTTTGTCTCTGTCCTCTCCCCTGCCACTGCAGGGATCCTTAAAGTGGAAGCAACATAAGTTACTCATGTATAAGCTTAACTGCAGTATCTAGCATACAGTGGGCACTCAGTGTATCGATTCCATGAATATTGAATAAATTTTATAAACAGGCAATCCCTAAGAAGATTTTCCAGTCAGAAATATTTTTCCTAATCAAGCCAAAATTTCACTATTGTAGGTTAATTTCTTTGGAACTGTCTTCCAGAGTCTTTAACAAAATAGATACCTCTAAGAAGAGTATCAATGTTATTTCAACTGCTGTGAGCAAGTACATAAAGCAAGTAAGAGAAAATGGCCCAAAGTTGAAGGAAAACATTAAAAAGGAAAGAAATAGAGAAATAGAAAAGTAAAAGAAATGAGATGTAAGGTAAGATGGGAGGGAGGCAAAGAAATATCAGACTTTTGCCTAAAATCTGCCATCACTGACTCCTGTTATGGCTGAATTGTAAACATTTCCCAATGTATTCACATCTAACATGTTTTTCCTTAGAAATGAAAAGAATGAAGCTGGTTTTTACTTTTCTCAAAATGCTCAACAATGGTTGAAATTTCCTTTTTGCTGTTTTTCTTCTTTTATCAAAACCAAACAAAAGAAGAGAAAAAACACTACAAATACAGTCTTTCAGAAGCTAAAAGAACATCACCATTAGAAAGACTTCAGACACACGAAAATTCTAACAGGATTTTCCAGGTTTGGGATGACAACTGAAAACAGTGAATATGACTGGAAGAGCTTAAATTCCGTATTTGCATAATGTTTAAGAGAAATCAAAGTTTTAAGAAAAACAAATTACTAATAAAAACTAATTTAAAAGCTTTAAAAAAAATTCCTCCTTTTAGGGAGCTTAAAATTAGTTCAGGAGCCAAGACATTAATATATGAAAAGATAACAATAAAAGGTAACAGATGGTAGGAGCCACCTGTGTGATCATAGAAGAATTAAAATTTGATTTGGAATATGGAGAGACACAGAGAATGCTAGAGGGCATTCTACTTGGAGGAAAGAATATAACAAGTTTGGCTGGGCATGGTGGTTCATATCTGTAATCCCAGCACTTTGGGAGGCCGAGGCAGGTGGATCACAAGGTCAGGAGTTCAAGACCAGGCTGGCCAACATGGTTAAACCCCAACTTTACTAAAAATACAAAAATTAGCTGGCTGTGGTGGCAGGCGCCTGTAATCCCAGCTACTAAGGAGGTTAAGGCAGGATAATTTCTTGAACCTGGGAGGCAGAGGTTGCAGTGAGCTGAGATCGAGCCACTGCACTCCAGCCTGGGTGACAAAGCAAGACTCTGTCTCGGGGGAAAAAAAAAAGAATATAACAAGTTTAAAAGACCAAAGATACAATGCAAGATGAGATTTAAAAAAAGAAATTTAGGCTGGGCGCGGTGGCTCACACCCGTAATCCCAGCACTTTGGGAGGCCCAGGCGGGCGGATCACCTGAGGTCAGGAGTTTGAGACCAGACTGACCAACATGGTGAAACCCCGTATTAAAAAAAAAAAAAAAAATTAAAAAAAAAGATTGAAGAGTGTTTTGGGTGGAGTGGGGTTCCACAAGTGGAATATTATGTGCATTCAGTCTCAGAATCTTTACCAAGACATCTGTCACTTCCACCCCATCATCATCTGATAAGACAGATCAATATAATTTATGAATAATGCTAGTCCTAAACGACATGACATCAACTTCTCTGAATAAAGAACATGTTCTTCCCTTTAGTATTCTAAAATGCTTCCTTCTTGAGATTCTGTATAAAGCTGAATCTTTATGAATAGAAGATTTAATTGCCTAAAAGAATTTTTCCTTACAGCCCTAAAGGTTGACTACAGAAAGAAATTTTTTGAAAAGTTACTGCTAATTCTCATAGCTACCATTTGAGAGGCTAAGAACAAGGTAGTTAAAATTACTCTAGTAAATTTCAGTTTTATTCTATAAAGAAACATTTCTGGCCATTAAACGAATAAGGTTAAACAGACTTCTTAGTATCAGCTCTATTGCTCAGGCACAGTGGCTCACGTCTAAAATCCCAATACTTTGGGAGCCTGAGGTGGGCGGATCACCTGAGGTCAGAAGTTTGAGACCAGCCTGGCCAACATGGTGAAACCCCATCTTTACTAAAAATACAAAAATTAGCCAGGTGTAGTGGTGGACACCTGTAATCCCAGCTACTCGGGAGGCTAAGGCAGGAGAATTCCTTGAACCCAGGAGGCAGAGGTTGCAGTGAGCCAAGATCGAGCCACTGCAGTCTAGCCTGGACAGCAGAGTGAGACTCCATCTCAAAAAAAAAAAAAGAAATTATAATACAGTATTCTAAAAACATACATAGACCTGCCATCATTCATTTTGTATAATAATTGGAACTTCAAGGACAACATAAAAGTATGAAAGTCTTAAACACATACATACCTACTCTTTTTTCTAAGAGGTTTCCTTGTTGGGCTAACTTGATAGCATGAATATAGCCAAAGGAAGCATCATATCCAAGCATTTCGCAATATATAAGTCTCACCATACATTCCTTCATCATTTTCTGAAAAGCAAAATACCCAGTAACTATATAAATGAATTGAATGTTTAGATTGTTTTACTATGTTCTCATAACTTAACAGGAGAATCCTTTAATCCTGGCACAGAAGAAATAATATATATCACAAACTAATCATGTAATATCAGACTTTATAAATAAAAATTGCTTCCAATCTCACCAACAGTATTACTTTTAGTAAAATTATTTCACTACTTTGTTAGTGGCACTACTATAAAATAAATCATCTATACTATTTCTATGTGCCCCTAGTGAAAAATATGGTTATAATGTGATACATAGGGTCTTCAGACACGATTTCATCCACAGTCCTCTTACTTGGCTTCTAAAATACAGCACATCATTTTAGTAGACTTTGTCAAATGAAAACATCCATAAAATTTCCACAAGTTGGTAATAATTTCTGTAACAAAAATATTTTTCACATTGAAAAATCAAATTGCACCTAGATTTTCTTCAGAATTATCGTGCTAAGCATAATATGGAATAGTTTGCTTTATAGGCACTCTTTTTTAATAACTCACAATTATAAACTGAGGGACATGATTTCATGAATGGTATAGCTATTGCAATAATACTTAGTTTTTTAATGGGGGCTTTTAATATCTGCAATGTAAGCCAAAAATTTTTAACAGATGCTAAAAATTTTTTATCACTAATATTTGCATTCTCAATATTTACGGTAAATTTTAATCAGAAATAAAAAATATAAATAAAGTGTGTTTCAAAATAAAGAAAAGCTCATACTTTTTTTTTTTTTTTTTTTTTGAGACGGAGTCTTGCTCTGTCACCCAGGCTGGAGTACAGTGGTGAGATCTCGGCTCACCACAGCCTCCACCTCCCGGGTTCAAGCGATTCTCGTTCAGCCTCTCAAGTAGCTGGGATCACAGGCATACATCACCACGCCCAGCTAATTTTTGTATATTTAATAGAGACAGGGTTTCACCATGTTGGCCAGGCTGGTCTCAAATTCCTGACCTCAAATGATCCGGTCTCCTCAGCCTCCCAAATTGCTGGGATTCTAGGCATGTACCACCACACTCAGCCACACAGACTATTTTAATATGTTAAAATTAATTAGGGTTAGCATATTACAGGATTATTAAATCACAAAATGCTAAGGAAACAGTGAAAATGAATATTTTAAAGCAAGGATAGTAATGTTTAATGTAAATATGAAGAGTTTAAAGAGAAATCATAGGAAAATCTCTTTTTTTTTTTTTTTTGAGACAGAGTTTCACTGTTGTTACCCAGACTGGAGTGCAATGGCGCGATCTCGGCTCACCTCAACCTCCGCCTCCTGGGTTCAAGCAATTCTCCTGCCTCAGCCTCCCGAGTAGCTGGGACTACAGGCGCGCACCACCATGCCCAGCTAATTTTTGTATTTTTAGTAGAGACGGGGTTTCACCTTGTTGACCAGGATGGTCTCGATCTCTTGACCTCATGATCCACCCTCCTCGGCCTCCCAAAGTGCTGGGATTATAGGCGTGAGCCACCGCGCCCGGCCCGGAAAATCTTAAGGGAATGAGATTTAAGTCAGGTCACTTGTGCTTAAAGCAGTAAAAGTTAATTCATTAACCCATTAATTAAGACTACAAAATACTGACTGGGCACAGTGACTGTCTCCTGTAATCCCAGCACTTTAGGAGGTCATGGTGGGCAGATCACCTGAGATAAGGAGTTCGAGACCAGCCTGGCCAACACGGTGAAACCCCATTTCTACTAAAAAACTACAAAAATTAGCTAAGTATGGTGGCTCGAGCCTGTAATCCCAGCTACTCGGGAGGCTGAGGCAAGAGAATCACTTGAATCTGGGAGGTGGAGGTTGCAGTGAGCCAAGATTCCGCCACAGCACTACAGCCTGAGCAACAGAGCAAGACTCCATCCCCCACCCCCGCCCAAAAAGATTACAAAATACTGAGAAAACAAATAAAAGATACCGGAAGTCCCTCTTCAGACTTCTACATTAATTAGGAGTGAAAGCATTCATTTAAACCATTAAGTTTCAACCCTAGATTTGTAACATTTTATCTCAGAGTTTTTCAAAAGTCATTAGGAACTTTATCTAAGTAAGATTTGCATCTCATACGTTTATTTTTAGAGATGAAAGTGCATTCCCCAATGCAGGAATTCTCTTTACAATTTCTCTGACTGTCAACCTTTACAAGAACACCTCTGGGACAGACTATTCTACAAGATATGCACAGAGTTGGAGGCCTAAGTGTTATAAAACCTTCCTTTCAAACTCTGCCTTCCTAATTTCTACCTATTTATCTTAGTTCTGCCCAACTTTAGGTTTCTGCCTTGGAACAAGGAAAACTATATACCAATGCCAATCTAAGAAAATGGAAATCTAACATACAAAAACCATCACTGTTTAACGTCTCTATCTAGAATAATATGCTAGAAGCATAATGATTTTATACATAGCCACACAGACACACATAGGTGTATACACACAAACATACATGTACATATATGCACAAGGATATATCAGATTATGTTTTGAGCTTTATTTGCCACATACCATTATTATGACCACGAACAAAAATATATTCATTCTCTCAGACTTTACAAGTGTTATTCAAATTCTCGATCATGTACGTATGTAAAATGATCACCCTGATATTTCACTAGCTAGGAGGAAAAACATTCCCACAGTGGCTTGTATACAGAAGGCACTCACCAAATATTTGCTGAAGAAATGTTGCTTGGAACAAAATCTCATTTAAAAAAAAAAATCAGGTCAGGCATAGTGGCTCATGCCTGTAATCCTAGCACTTTGATTTGGGAGGTGGGTGGGTCACTTGAGGTCAGGAGTTTAAGACCAACCAGCTCCACATGGTGAAACCTCAACTCTACTAAAAATACAAAAACTAACCAGGTGTGGTGGTAGGCACCTGTAGTCCCAGTTACTCGGCAGGCTGAGGCATGAGAATCTCTTGAACCCAGGAGGCAGAGTGCAGTGGTGACTGCACTCCAGCCTGGGCAACAGAGCAAGATTCTCTCTCAAAAAAATAACAATAATAATCAAACTGGGTCTTAATCGAACTATGCTGGGACAGCCCCACAGTGTCCTGCATAATAATGAATGACTATTCATTAAACAATTGCTGAATATTGTTTGAAAAATCAAATTATATAGAACAAAGTTTAAAAACAACTAGGTCTTAAATAATAAAATTAGATATATCTACAATATATCAATTCAGGTCTGAAAATATGTTGATAGCCCAACCTTTTCCAAGTGTATAACATTAAAAGCATCAGCTCAGCACTAGAGTCCCAAGAGTATCTCCACATTTATGTAATCATCATCACATTAACTCTGACTTGACACAGGCAAACCTTGTTCTGGTGCAAACCAGTCAACAATAAAAGGCTACAGTTAACATCTGAGTTGCTACCGTCTATAATTCATTTTGACTGTGATAAATTAAATTTTAGCAACCGATCATCAGTTAGATGCCACTATTGAGTCCACAGTAGACTAGATTTCAAATTCAAATGTGTTGGCACTGACTATGCAAACCTACCAGTGTTGTAGTAGGAGCAGAAACAGTCGCTTTCAGACTACTCAGTTCCTGCTGGATTAATTTTTCTTCTTCCTGGGAAAGTGAAAATATTTAAATGCTTGATTAACTGTCTTTTAAAACTGTAACAGCATTTATCTAAAGGGAAAAATATAATTTACAATACTTTTAATTAAAAAGAAACATTATTTTAAAGGAGAGTTATAAATATTACACACTTACAATCTAAAGGCATTTCTCCAAACCTCAGAACTGTCCCTGAAGAGAATAAATATTTCCAGGCTAACCCACCCTTCCTCTTTTCTTTACTCAGTTACTTCCCCTTAATGGCAGAATGGCAGAAAATAGGTTTTTAAAAAATAAAGGTGAGGCCGGGCATAGTGACTCAAGCCTGTAATCCAAGCACTTTAGAGGCCAAGGCGGGCGGATCACCTGAGGTTGGGAGTTCAAGACCACTTGACCAACATGGTGAGACCCCATCTTTTAAAAATAAATAAATAAAAATAAAGGTGGAGGCCGGGCCTGGAGGCTCATGCTTGTAATCCCAGCACTTTGGGAGGCTGAGGGGGTTGGATCACTTGAGGTAGGTCAGGAGTTTGAGACCAGTCTGGCCAACATGGCAAAACCCCGTCTCTACTAAAAAATACAAACATTAGCTGGGCAGCCTATAATCCCAGCTACTCGGGAGGCTGAGGCAGGGGCAGGAGAATCTCTTGAACCAGGGAGGTGAAAGTTGCAGTGAGCCGAGATTGTACCACTACACTCCAGCCTGGCAAGACATCATCTCAAAAAACAAATTAAATTAAAGGTGGAAAGAGAGTAGAAATTCTCCATGTATTGGCCCAAGAAAAGAGTCTCATCTCACATATTCCCCTTAGAAGTAAAGTCTTCATGGAATCGAAAAATAGGGTAAGAAAGCAGAAAGAGAAATCGGACTTTTTCCCTTAAACTACATTCTTCTTCCCTGTCTTTTCCTCATTCCCCAAATCCTTTCCATCACTTCGTATCTCAGACACATACCAATGTGGTCACTTCTACTGTCTGCATTGTATGTTACCTCCCTAAGCACTTAAAAAATTGGTCCCTTTTTTTTTTTTTTTTTTTGGCTACTATCACGCTACCTTTAAATTACACTCTAAATTATATGTTCATCAGGAGGCTATTTAAAAGTCATTAATGAAATACTGATCCACATGGATCCCTATCTACAGTTTCAAAATGCTATTTAAGACCAAAAATAACTTTTTAAAAAATTTATTGAGCATCCCATAAAAATTAGCAAAGGACAAAAACCTTAAGAAAAACAACATTGGCCGGGGGCTGTGGCTCACAACTGTAATCCCAGCACTTTGGGAGACCAAGGCGGGTGGATCACCTGAGGTCAGGAATTGGAGATCAGCCTGGCCAACATGGTGAAACCCCATGGTGTGCACCTGTAATCCCAGCTACTCAGGAGGCTGAGGCAGGACCATCGCTTGAATCCGGGAGACGGAAGTTGCAGTGAACTGAGATCATGCCACTGCACTCCAGCCTGGGGGACAAGAGCAAAATCCCGTCTCAAAAAAAAAAAAAGCCCACAAAATAATGATTCTGGAATGTGAAGCAGGTTCTCTCTGGATAGCATCATCTTATTTGAGCTGCCAAAAAAACGATTTTTTTTTAACCTTCAGAGCACTTTCTTTTCTGTCTTTCCTTCTCTTTTCGCATTTATATCGCATTGTAGTCATGCTTATACTTGTCTTAAGCCCAAAACCAATGACCAATTTCTTGGGAAAAGGGAATGTGTTTAATCCTATTTTCCTGTGTCTAGCACATAACCTTGTTCCATAAACATCTGTTGAACAAATAATGACATTAACATGTGCTCTTTTTAAGATATAAACTTGAAGGTGTCAATCTGTATACTACAAAATCCATGCAATCATCAAGCGCCTAAGAGGGTGTGGCACTATGGTTCATGCCTGTAATCTCAGCACTTTGGGAGGCCGAAGCGGTCAGATCACTTGAGATCTGGAGTTCGAGACCAGCCTGGCCAACGTGGTGAAACCCCGTATCTACTAAAAATACGAATATTAGCTAGGCGCAGTGGCACGCGCCTGTAATCCCAGCTACTTGGGAGGCTGAGGCAGAAGAATCGCTTGAACCCGGGAGGCGGAGGCTCCACTGAGTCCAGATCGTGCCATTGCGCTCCAGCCTGGGAGACAGAGCAAGACTCAGTCACTAAATAAAAAAAATTTTAAAGCCTGTGAGAGCTTAAGAACTTTTATAACTGCTCAAAGCACATTTGAGGCAGAGACTTAGCAAATTTTACATTTTGGGACCATAACGCTTTTTCTTTGCCCAACACGTGTTCTAACCCAAGAACCTCAAGCTCCCCAAAGATATTCAACAGGAAGAGCAGATGGCAGGATCTGTTCAGGTATGTGACATCTGAACTGTTGTTCAGTTGAAGGGACAGGGGTAGAGAAGGAAATTGAGAAGAGGAAAAAAACTTTGTGGATGCTAAATAACGTCTGACACCTTAGCACTGGGTATTTTCAAACGCTTGTCATCTCACCCAATCCTCGGGAAAAAAACCTATGAATTTTATGAATTATGTATCAGTACTTTTCCACGCCAACGCTGAGAAAATACAGGGAGGATCAGAGGTTGCAGAGATCTGCCTCAGATCAAAGAGTCAGTATCAGAGCCAACTGTGGAAACTCGGCCTCCCTGCTGTCAATCCCAGCAGGAAAGTGAAGCTTCCAGACAGAAGAAAGGACGAACCGACACAGCAGTCCCTGAACCCCGCCGGAGGGCTGACCCCGGAGGTCCTGGAGTCTCGCCGCCCAGCCAGGGCCTCCTGGCGCGGGGGCCTCACTCCAACGTCCCTGAGTTCCCCGGCCGGCAGGCACCTACGTGCTTGGAGGTGAGGGCGGTGATACCGCGGACGAGGCTGCCCAGCCGCGAGGAGAAGGACGCCTTGGCGGCCGAGGGCCCACCACCGGGCTGGTTCTGCAGGAAGAGTCCCGGCAGCGCGGTCAGCGTCTTCTCCACTATGTCGCTCATCGCCACCGCCGCCCGCGATGCCGTAGCAGCCCGGCTTCATGTCCGGACGCCGCTGCCAGCCCGGCCTCCGTAGGCACTTCCTGTTTTTTGAATAAGAAATCTTTATTTGCGTCCTGCATGAACAAGCCCAGTGTCGTTCTCGCGAGGAGCCACCAGAGGGCGCAAGAGACCGCAGGGACGGAAAAGGCCGCTCGCCCGAGATTGCGCGCGGAAGTGGACCTCATTTCTCGCGAAGGAGCAGCGGCTCCAGGATCCCCCACAACTGTGAGTCCACTTGAGGAAGCCGCCAGGTGCCTGGCCCTGTTAAGCATTGCCTCCCAGGATCTCGCTTTCCCGCTAGCCGCCTCCGCGTTGCCCAAGACCCCGTCAGGAGTTGCGTCTCCCTGGCCGCGCCTTTTTTGGGACGTCCCTGTCCCCTCAGCCGCCCCTCACTGTCCCCGGACCGCGCGCCACCCGCCCGCCTCCCACAGGCTGTTTCACGCGGGTCCCCGGCGCCGCACGAGGCTCCTGCTCTGGCGACTGTTGGGACACCCAAGGTGTTGAGTGACAGGGCGGCTGTCCTGAGGGTTAGGCGTGCCAGGTTCAGAGCCCGCCGCGGGCCGAGGACTCGCGGCCACTATCGCTTCCCGTCTGCCCATCTTCTCCTGGGATTTGGAGAGGCGGACGGGGCGAGTGGTCAGCGGCCACCTTTGCCGACTCCTCCTCAGCAGGTCTCAGTTGAAAGTCCTGGGGCCGACTTCCCTGCCCCGGCAGGCAAGGACGGGTCTCCACGTCTCACCCTCTCACAGCGCTCAGTTCTTTTCCACTTTGGAACAATCACAGTTGCCACTACGTAAACAGTTCCCCATAGAGTATCTTATTCATAGTTATTGCCCAGCTTTTACGTAGAACAGAATCTGGTACAGTGGTTCTCAAAATGTGGTCTCGTGACCTCTGAGGGTCCCTGAGACCCTCTAGGGAATTCACAAAGTCAAAACAATACTGATAACGTTTCTTACGTGTTATTTGCCATTTTCACCCTCATTCTGTTGGAAGTGTACAGAGTTCTCAAGAGGTTAGATGGCAGTTGACTAGCTGGTGACATGTATGCTGGACTATTCTTGTGTTTTCTAGAATTTTCTAAGGTAGGTTTAGGGCATAAATGTGCGCAGTTTGACCTCAGTACTCCTAGTGTGTTCTTAGGGCGTAAGTTAGATAGGTGGTCATAGCCTCCCTTCAAGGGGAACAAATTTGATAAATAGAACAAAGCAGCACAAAGTGCACAGACCATTTCCCAGGCTCCTGGGTAGAAAACCTTTCAGCAAAGGAGTAGAAGAGCAGAAACGAAAATCCCCAAATTCTCACAAGCGAGAAACCCATGATCAGTGTCCCTGGGCTGAATTATACTCATTGTAATAGTAAAAAACACACCGTTAGGTGAAGATTTAAGATATCAGTAAGACATGCAGTGTCTATACTAGCATGTAAAACCACAGCGCACATGGTGCCAGAAAACCACTGAGAACATATTTAATAGCAACACCTCGTCTCCCCACTTAATGAATGATCATGTGAGACTCCTATAAAGGAAGTTTCCCAGTGTCACTGCATGCTGTCTCACCTTTCAGCAGCCTGCTCTGATCCGCTGTCAGGATGTACTGTAGCTTTGCAGTAAAGTCTCTTGCTTGCTTCTTCTTTGGACTCGCTCTCAAATTATTTTGCCCCACAAAGTCCAGAACCTGAACGAGCCCACCAGCTACACTTAAAAGCTGTAACCTCCGTGTCACCTAATAAATGAGGTTTTTTTTTGAAATCCTGAAGTTGTTCGAATACCTATATGGGAACATAAGAAAAAAGTTTCTTGGCTTGTCTTGCAAGAGTATTTTTTAATTTATTGAGAACATTTTAAAATATTTAAACTCTATCCAAAAGGGATACTTTATTTATTTATTTATTTATTTATTTGAGACAGAGTCTCCCTCTGTCACCCATGCTGGAGTGCAGTTGGCGAGCTCTCTGCTCACTGCCGCCTCCTCCTCCCTGGTTCCAGCAATTCTTTGTGCCTCAGCCTTCTGAGTAGCTGGAACTGCAGGTGCGCACCACCATGCCCAGCTAATTTTTATATTTTTAGTGGAAAAGGGGTTTCACCGTTTTGGCCAGGCTAGTCTCAAACTCCTCACCTCAGGTGATCCGCCCACCTCAGCCTCCCAAAGTGCTGGGATTACAACCATTAGCCACTATGCCCAGCAAGAAAGGGATACTCTTTATAATTTAATATTTTATCAGCCAGGTGTGGTGATTTATGCCTGTAATTCTAGCACTTTGGGAGGCCGAGGCAGGCAGATTGCTTGAGCAATCTGAGTTTCAGACTAGCCTGGCCAACATGGTGAAATACAAAAAATTAGCCAAGCATGGTGGCGGGCGCCTGTAGTCACAGCTACTCCAGAGGCTGAGGCAGGAGAATTGCTTGAACCTAAGAGGCAGAGGTTGCAGTGAGCCGAGATCAGCCACTGCACTCCAGCCTGGGTGACAGAGCAAGACTCTATCTCTCCCCCGAAAAAAAAGAAAAAAAAAAAACAGGAATTTAATACTTGATCTTTAACTTTTGTTTTATATATAGTTTTTTTTTAATTTTTAGGCTTAAAAAGGAGAGACTATGACACTGAATATAGGAAAAAATAAAAAATAAAATAATAATTTTAAAAAAGGAGGGGAGACTAGAAGATTCGCTTTCTAACCTTCCCACATGTAAAGATGCTGAAAAATATGATGCTGACATTAGTATCAGAATTCGCTGACTCAGGCAAAGGGAGAAATCTAGTTGAAACTATAAATAACAAAGGAAAGTACAACAAAAGCATTTTTTCTTTCCCTTGGCGTTAGAGATATTAATAACTTGCCTTATTTTATCTCATTCAACAGAACATTTTCAAATACTATTATGGTGCCAGTCAAGTTGAGGCACTGTTTTCAGACCAGTCACAATTTAAAAGAAAAGGAATTGAATATTTTCAACATAGACGTGACATGCTTTATAAAAGCCAAAGCTTTTGTATTACTGTCTTCAAAGTAGGAATGAAAAATCTGAAGCATCTTACTTCAGTAGATTTTTATATGTGAAATTATTATATTGCATTCTTTGGAGAAGGACATGCGATACCTAAAAGTCTAATAAAGCCTTGTTCGTTTACCAAAATGCCTGCTAGATGATAATCAGTAACAGAGATCATGGGAATACTACTTTCCAAAGATGCAGTAACTCTCACTAAATTAGTAATTTAGTTGGAGACCAGGCGTGGTGGCTCACGCCTGTAATCCCACTGTTTTGGGAGGCCAAGGCAGATCACTTGAGATCAGGAGCTTGAGACTAACCTGGCCAACTGGTGAAACCCTGTCTCTACTAAAAATACAAAAAAAATTAGCTAGGTGTGATGGTGCATGCCTGTAATCCCAGCTATTTGGGAGGCTGAGGCTGGAGAATCACTTGTACCTGAGAGGCAGAGGTTACAGTGAGTTGAGATGGTGCCACAGCACTCCAACTTGGACAACAGAGTAAGACTCTGTCTCAAAAAAAAAAAAAAAAAAAAAAGCAGTTTAGTTGCAAACACAAAGACTAATGTCTCTTCTTCAGAGTTATAATTCCTTTAAAATGGACATAATTATACATGTAGCTGGACTTGCTGCTTTGCTTATATCCATCCAATGTAAGCAGCAACTAATTCTTGAAGATCTTCTTTTACATAAATCTTGACAAGAAACATAAGTGGTGCTGAAATAATGTATTGAACCACTTCTTTAAATCTTGTAGTTTATCCTGATATAACAATATACTGACATTTTTTTTAAAGCCAGTGTCACCTAAGAATATCCTTTATGTAGCAGTGAAGTTATCATGAAAATGAAAAAAGTTAAAAAATAAAAATAAAAAAACTAAAAATAAAAATAAAAGAATATCCTTAATGAAGCAGTAAGAATTCTTAATTTTATTAAATCTCAATCCTTGAGTGCACTTTTAAAAAAATTTTTTTTGTGACAAAATGGGAAGTACTCATAGAGTACAACCTCATAAAGTATAAACTCATAAATCCTGATGCATAGCTGAGGTAAGATATTTAAGTACTTGTATCATTGTTTGACTTGAAAGCTGAACCAACTTTTTTTTTTAATTGTACTTTAGCTTCTGGGGTACATGTACAGATCATGCAGGATTGTTGCATAGCTACACATGGCAATGTGGTTTGCTGCCTCCATCCCCCCATCACCTACATCTGGCATTTCTCCCCATGTTATCCCTCCCCTACCTCCCCACTGCTCCCACTCTCCTTCCCTTGGCCCCCCCACAAACAGACCGCAATGTGTGATGCTCCCCTCCCTGTGTCCGTGTGTTCTTATTGTTCAACACCTGCCTATGAGTGAGAACATGCGGTGTTTGATTTTCTGTTCTTGTGTCAGTTTGCTGAGAATGATGGTTTCCAGATTCATCTGTGTCCCTACAAAGGACACAAACTCATCATTTTTATGGCTGCATAGTATTCCATGGTGTATATGTGCCACATTTTCCTTGTCCAGTCTATCTTCGATGGGCATTTGGGTTGGTTCCAGGTCTTTGCTATTGTAAACAGTGCCGCTACGAACGTATGTGTGCATTTGTCTTTATAGTAGAACAATTTATTTATTTATTTATTTATTTTTTTAGTGAAAGCAAGTTTATTAGAGAATTAAAAAAACAAAGAAATGGCTACTTCATAGACAAAGCAGCCTGCCCTTTTTTTAATGGAGTTATTTGTTTTTTGCTTGTTTGGTTAAATTCCTTATAGATTCTGGATATGAGACCCTTGTTGGATGCATAATTTGTGAATATTTTCTCCCATTCTGTAGGTTGTCTGTTTACTCTGTTAGTTAGTTTCTTTAGCAGTATAGAAGCTCATTAGTTTAATTAAGTCCCACCTGTCTATTTTTGCTTTTATTGTGGTTGTTTTTGGGGACTTAGTTATAAATTCTTTGCCAAGGCTGATGTCCAGAATGGTATTTCCTAGATTTTTTTCTAAGATTATAGATTTGAGAATCTTACTTTTAAGTCTTTATTCCTTTAGTTAATTTTTGTATATGGTGAAAGATAAAGGGGTCTAGTTTCATTCTTCTGCATGTGGCTAGCTAGTTATCCCAACAGTCATTTATTGAATAGACAGTCCTTTAGCCATTGCCTGTTATTGTTGACTTTGTTGAAAATCAGATGGTTGCAGTGGGTTTAGTTTTGGGTTCTGTATCCTGTTCTATTGGTGTGTGATTGTTTTCATATCAGGTACCATGCTGTTTTGTTTACCATAACCTTGTAGTACAGTTTGAAGTTGAATAATGTGGTACTTCTGGCTTTGTTCTTTTTGTTTAGGATGGCTTTGGGTATTTGGGCTCTTTTTTGGTTCCATATGAATTTTAGAATTGTTTTTTCTGCTTTTGTGAAAAATGACATTGGTAGTTTGATAAGGAATTGTTATGAATCTGCATATTGCTTTGGGCATTGTAGCCATTTTAATGATATTGATTCTTCCAGTTCATAAGCGTGCAATGTTTTTCCATTTGTTTTTGTTGTCTGTGATTTCTTTCAGCAGTGTTTGGTAGTTCTCCTTGTAGAGATCTTTTATCTCCTTGGTTAGATGTATTCCTAAGTATTTTTTTTATGTGAGTGTGGCTATTATCAATAGGATTGCATTTTTAATTTGGCTGTCTCCTTGAATGTTATTGGTATATATTAAATGTTACTGAATTTTGTACATTGATTTTGTATCCTGAAACTTTACTGACGTTGTTTGTCAGTTCTGGGAGCCTTTTGGTAGAGTCTTTAAGGTTATTTCTACATATATATAATCATCATCAGTGAAGACTGATAATTTGACTTCTTTTCCTATTTGGATACATTTTTATCTTTGTCTTGCCTGATCGCTCTGGCCAGAACTTCAGTACTATAGGTCTGGTGAGTATGTGTGTAGCATTCTTTTCTTAAGTGGAATGCTTCCAGCCTTTGCCTGTTGAGTATGATGTTGGCTTTGGGTTTGTCATAGATTGGCTCTTATTATTTTGAGATATGTTCCAAACTATGTCAAAGCCTAGTGTGTTGATGTTTATATCGTGAAGAGATGTGGGATTCTATTGGAAGCTTTTTCTGTGTCATTTGAGACGATCATATGGTTTTTGTTTTTAATTCTGTTTATGTGGTGAATTACATTTATTGGTTTGCATATGTTGAATCAGCCCTGTATCCCAAAAATAAAGCCCAGTTGATTGTGTTGAATTAACTTTTTGATATGCTACTAGATTCGATTTGCTAGTATTTTGTTGAAGATTTTTGTTCTATGTTCATCAGGAATATTGGCCTGTAGTTTTCTCTTTTTTTTGGTTGTGTCTTTGACAGATTTTATCAGAGTGTTGCTTGTTTTGTAGAAAGTGTGTTAGGGAGGATTCTTTTCTCCTTAATTTTTTGGTAAGTTTCGTTAGGATTGGACCAACTCTTCTTGTATATCTGATAGAATTTGGCTGTAATGCCGCATGGTCCAGGACTCTTTTTGGTTGATAGGTTTTTAAATTGCTGATTCAGTTTTGGAGCTTGATATTAGTCCATTGAGAGTTTTGATTTCTTCCTGATACAGTCTTGAGAGGCTGTGTGTTTCCAGGAATTTATCCATTTCCTCTAGATTTTCCAGTTTATATGCATGGAAGTGTTCCTAACAGTCTCTGAGGATCTTTTGTATTTCCATGGGATCCACTGTAATGTCACCTTTCTTGTTTTTGATTGCGCTTATTTGGGTCTTCTCTTTCTTTTTTCCTTGTTAATCTAGCTAGCAGTCCATCAGTCTTGTTTATTGAAAAGTTCTCTTTTGAAGAGGGAAAGAGACTTGGAAAAAGAAGCAGAGTTATTAGTTCCTCAGCCCAAGATAAAAATCCCAGTTTGCTTAATTCCTGGGTTAGTGCTGTTTTCATAACCTCAGGTTACCTAATTGACATCACTCCAGGAGGATAAACAGATTGAGGGCCTGAATGATCCACAAGCAATTTGTGTAATCAATCATGGATAGTTGTCTAGACAGAAAGGCATGTCTGTATTTAAGCACTGGAATTTGAGGTAATAAAATTAAAAGCCATGGGCTTTAATGAGTACGTTTCTTAATCTAATAATGCCATAAATTGACTTGACCAGCACAGTTGATAAAACTCAGTGATTCAAAACCTCCTTAATCTCCATCTCCTTTGATTAATTTGGAACATATTTACTGTTATCAGTTCTGTGTTAATATTGGTTATGTTTTTTAGTAAATCTTATTTCCATTATTGTTTCAGGCTAGCACAAATAAGCCATGTATCAATTTGTCTTTATCTTGTCCTCTGATGCTTTCTTGTTCCTTGTATTCTTTCATCACTATGCCAGTTCCATTAATACAGTTTCCTCAGTATATTTCATTAATAAAGGTCGCTATATCCTTTTATCCATTTGACAAACATTTACTGGGAACCTACTTATTAGCACATATGTACAGGAGAACAAAAAATTAAGATATAGTGCCTTCCCCCAAGAGATTCACAATAATAAATAACTACAATGCAACAATTTATGTTTTGTATATAAAGGTATGTATAAAATACTGTTAGAAAGAAGCAGATTGTTCTACTTGAAGAGTTTGGGGAGACTTAGGAAAAAATAGTAAAAACAGATTGAGGGAGTGGAGGGTAATATTGGTTAAAGAAAGAATGTTAGTGTTTTAGAAATAGGTCGTGAATACTATTAAGTATTCTGTGCTGGCTAGAGCAGAGTAGGAGGTTATGACAGATGAGGATGAAAATTTTGACACTTTATAATGAATGTTGTCATAGAATGTTTTTAATATGATGAGATTTGCATTTTAAAAATAGTACTTTGGTAGTATAGCGGTGGATGGTTTAGGCAGGAGTGTCTAATCTTTTGACTTCCCTGGGCCACATTGGAAGAAGAAGAATTGTCTTGAGTCACACATAAAATGCACTAGCATTAATGATAGCTGGTGAGCTTTAAAAAAAAAAAAATCACAAAAAGAGTTCCATTATGTTTTAAGAAGGTTTAAAGAATTGTGTTTTGCCGCATTTAAAGCCATCCTGGGCCTCAGGCTGGACAAGCTTGGTTTAGATTGAAGAGGCATTTGGGCTGTGAGACTTGGTTTTTACAGTCGTTTTCTTTTTTTTTTTTTTTAAGACAAAATTTCACTCTTGTTGCCCAGGCTGGAGTGCAATGGTGCGATCTCGGCTCACTGCAACCTCCACCTCCCAGGCTCAAGCAATTTTCCTGTCTCAGCCTCACAAGGAACTGGGATTACAGGCATATGCTACCACATGCCTGCAATTTTGTATTTTTAGTAGAGATGGGGTTTCCCCATGTTGGCAGGCTGGTCTCGAACTCCTGACCTCAGGTGATCTACCCACCTCTGGCCTCCCAAAGTGCTGGGATTACAGGCGTGAGCCACTGCGCCCAACCATTACAGTCTTCTATGGATGATAATGTTCCAGTCTTTAAAGATGATAGTGTGTCGGTTTTCTAATAGGGAGCCAGTAGAAACAGAATTTAGAGACAGATTGGTTTTTTTTTTTTGCACCAAGTAAGAGTTCTTTTATTAGACTTGGACACTATGCACTCTATTTCCTTAGAGGTTCCGATTAACAAAATTTGAGGTAGGGCCCCGAGTAAAGTTGACATACAAAACAGATAAACCACTCTTGCCCTTAAGGTACATGTAATAAGAAAGCCAGATAAATGGGTTCAAATTGCATATACAATTAAAGGGATGTAAAGGAGTGGTGATTAGTAAAGAAAATACTTGGGAAACAAATTTGACTTTGAGAAAGGGTTTAATGAAAGCAATGCCTACAGGTTAGATGAGGGCCCTGAGAAGACTGAAAACTGGTGCCCACTGAATCCAGGTGAATCCAGGTGAATCCAGGCTGCACAAGGATTCCTTTTTTTTTTTTTTTTTTTGCATTTTAGGTTTTGGAGTACATGTGAAAAACATGCAAGGTTGTTGCATAGGTGCATACGTGGCAGTGTGATTTGCTGCCTTCCTCCCCTTCACCTATATCTGGCATTTCTCCCCATGCTATCCCTCCCCCAACTCCCCACCCCCCCATTGTCCCCCCTACTCCCCACCAACAGACCCCCGTGTATTGTGCTCCCCTCCCTGTGTCCATGTGTTCTCCTTGTTCAACACCCGCCTGTGAGTGAGAACATGTGGTGTTTGATTTTGTGTTCTTGTGTCAGTTTGCTGAGAATGATGGTTTCCAGGTTCATCCATGTCTCTACAAAGGACGCGAACTCCTCATTTTTAATGGCTGCATAATATTCCATGGTGTATATGTGCCACATTTTTCCTGTCCAGTCTATCATCGATGGGCATTTGGGTTGGTTCCAGGTCTTTGCTATTGTAAACTGTGCTGCAATGAACATTCGTGTGCATGTGTCCTTATAGTAGAACGATCTATAATCCTTTGGATGTATGCCCAGCAATGGGATTGCTGGGTCAAATGGAATTTCCATTTCTAGGTCCTTGAGGAATCGCCACACTGTTTTCCACAATGGTTGAACCAATTCACACTCCCACCAACAGTGTAAAAGCACTCCTATTTCTCCACATCCTCTCCAGCATCTGTTGTCTCCAGATTTTTTAATGATCGCCATTCTAACTGGCATGAGATGGTATCTCAATGTAGTTTTGATTTGCATTTCTCTAATGACCAATGATGATGAACATTTTTTCATATGTTTGTTGGCCTCATGTATGTCTTCTTTTGTAAAGTATCTGTTCATATCCTTCGCCCATTTTTGAATGGGCTTGTTTGTTTTCTTCTTGTAAATCTTTTTTAGCTCGTTGTAAATTCTGGATATCAGCCCTTTGTCAGACGGGTAGGCTGCAAAAATTTTTTCCCATTCTGTTGGTTGCCGATTCACTCTATTGACTATTTCTTTTGCTGTGCAGAAGCTGTGGAGTTTGATTAGATCCCATTTGTCTATTTTGGCTTTTGTTGCCAATGCTTTTGGTGTTTTGGCCATAAAGTCCTTGCCTACGCCTATGTCCTGAATGGTTTTGCCTAGGTTTCCTTCTAGTGTTTTTATGGTGTTAGGTCTTATGTTTAAGTCTTCAATCCATCTGGAGTCAATTTTAGTGTAAGGTGTCAGGAAGGGGTCGAGTTTCTGCTTTCTGCATATGGCTAGCCAGTTTTCCCAACACCACTTATTGAACAGGGAATCCTTTCCCCATTGCCTGCCTCTATCAGGTTTGTCAAAGATCGGGTGGTTGTAGATATGCTGTGTCGCCTCCGACGCCTCTGTTCTGTTCCATTGGTCCACATCTCTGTTTTGGTACCAGTACCATGCTGTTTTGATTACTGTAGCCTTGTAGTATAGTTTGATGTCCGGTAGTGTGATGCCTCCCACTTTGTTCTTTTTGCTTAGAATTGACTTGGCTATGCGGGCTCTCTTTTGGTTCCATATGAAGTTTAAGGTGGTTTTTTTCCAGTTCTGTGAAGAAGGTCATTGGTAGCTTGATGGGGATAGAGTTGAATCTGTAAATTACTTTGGGCAGTATGGCCATTTTCACGATATTAATTCTTCCTAACCATGAACATGGAATGTTTCTCCATCTGTTTGTGTCCTCTCTTATTTCGTTGAGCAGTGGTTTGTAGTTCTCCTTGAAGAGGTCCTTTACGTTCCTTGTTAGTTGTATTCCGAGGTATTTTACTCTCTTTGTAGCAATTGTGAATGGCAGTTCGCTCTTGATTTGGCTCTCTTTAAGTCTGTTATTGGTGTATAGGAATGCTTATGATTTTTGCACACTGATTTTGTATCCTGAGACTTTGCTGAAGTTGCCCATCAGTTTCAGGAGATTTTGGGCTGAGATGATAGGGTCTTCTAGATATACAATCATGTTGTCTGCAAATAGAGACAATTTGACTTCTTCCTTTCCCAACTGAACACCCTTTATTTCTTTTTCTTGCCTGATTGCTCTGGCTAGAACTTCCAGTACTATATTGAATAGGAGTGGTGAGAGAGGGCATCCTTGTCTAGTGCCCGATTTCAAAGGGAATGCTTCCAGCCTTTGCCCATTCAGTATGACATTGGGTGTCGATTTGTCATAAATAGCTTTTATCATTTTGAGGTACGTTCGTCGATACCTAGTTTCTTGAGAGTTTTTAGCATAAAGGGCTGTTGAATTTTGTCGAAGGCCTTCTCTGCATCAATTGAGATAATCATGTGGTTTTTGTCTTTGGTTCTGTTTATATGGTGAATTACATTTATAGACTTGCGTATATTGAACCAGCCTTGCATCCCCGGGATGAATCCTACTTGATCATGGTGGATAAGCTTTTTGATGTGCTGTTGCAATCGGCTTGCCGGTATTTTATTGAAGATTTTTGCATCTATGTTCATCATGGTTATTGGCCTGTAGTTTTCTTTTCTTGTTGAGTCTCTGCCAGGTTTTGGTACCAGGATGATGTTGGTCTCATAAAATGATTTGGGAAGGACTCCCTCCTTTTGGATTATTTGGAATAGTTTCAGTAGGAATGGCACCAGTTCCTCTTTGTATGTCTGGTAGAATTCGGCTGTGAACCCATCTGGACCTGGGCCTTTTCTGGGTCGTAGGTTCTTAATTGCTGCCTCGACTTCAGACCTTGTTATTGGTCTATTCAGGGTTTCGACTTCTTCCTGGTTTAGGCATGGGAGGAGGCTACTGTCCAGGAATTTATCCATTTCTTCCAGGTTTTCTAGTTTATGTGCATAGAGTTGTTTGTAATAATCTCTGATGATGGTTTGAATTTCTGTGTAATCTGTGGTGATATCCCCTTTATCAATTTTTATTGCATCTATTTGGTTACTCTCTCTTTTCTTTTTTATTAGTCTGGCTAGTGGTCTGTCTATTTTGTTGATCTTTTCAAAAAACCAGCTCCTGGATTTATTGATTTTTTGAAGGGTTTTTCGTGTCTCTATCTCCTTCAATTCTGCTTTGATCTTAGTTATTTCTTGTCTTCTGCTAGGTTTTGAGTTTTTTTGATCTTGCTCCTCTAGCTCTTTCAATTTTGATGATAGGGTGTCAATTTTAGATCTCTCCTTTCTTCTCACGTGGGCTCTTACTGCTATATATTTTCCTCTAGAGACTGCTTTAAATGTGTCCCAGAGATTCTGGTATGTGGTGTCTTCGTTCTCGTTGGTTTTGAAGAACATCTTTATTTCTGCCTTCATTTCAGTGTTTATCCAGTCAACATTCAGGAGAAAGTTGTTCAATTTCCATGAGGCTGTGCGGTTCTGGGTTGGCTTCTGAATTCTGAGTTCTAACTTGATTGCACTGTGGTCTGAGAGACTGTTTGTTATGGTTTCCGTTCTTTTGCATTTGCTTAGGAGTGATTTACTTCCAATTATGTGGTCAATTTTAGAGTAGGTGTGATGTGGTGCTGAGAAGAATGTATATTCTGTGGATTTGGGGTGGAGAGTTCTGTAAATGTCTATTAGGTTTGCTTGGTCCAGGTCTGAGTTCAAGTCCTGGATATCCTTGTTAATTTTCTGTCTCATTGATCTGTCTAATATTGACAATGGTGTGTTGAAGTCTCCCACTATTATTGTGTGGGAGTCTAGGTCTCTTTGTAAGTCTTTAAGAACTTGCCTTATGTATCTGGGTGCTCCTGTATTAGGTGCATATATATTTAGGATCATTAGCTCTTCTTGTTGCATTGATCCTTTTACCATTATGTAATGTCCTTCTTTGTCTCTTTTGATCTTTGTTGCTTTAAAGTCTATTTTATCAGAGATGAGAATTGCAACTCCTGCTTTTTTTTGCTCTCCATTTGCTTGGTAAATCTTCCTCCATCCCTTTATTTTGAGCCTTTGTGTATCCTTGCATGTGTGGTGGGTTTCCTGGATACAGCACACTGATGGGTTTTGGCTTTTTATCTAATTTGCCAGTCTGTGTCTTTTGATTGGGGCATTTAGTCCGTTTACATTTAGGGTTAATATTGTTATGTGTGAATTTGATACTGTCATTTTGATGCTAGCTGGCTGTTTTTCCCATTGGTTGATGCAGATTCTTCATTGTGTTGATGCTCTTTACCATTTCGTGCGTTTTTGGAGTGGCCGGTACTGGTTGTTCTTTTATATGTGTAGTGCCTCCTTCAGGAGCTCTTGTAAAGCTGGTCTGGTGGTGATGAAATCTCTGAGTGCTTGCTTGTTCACAAAGGATTTTATTTTTCCTTCACTTATGAAGCTTAGTTTGGCTGGATATGAAATTCTGGGTTTAAAGTTCTTTTCTTTAAGGATGTTGAATATCGGCCCCCACTCTCTTCTGGCCTGCAGGGTTTCTGCTGAGAGATCTGCTATGAGTCTGATGGGCTTCCCTTTGTGGGTAACCCGACCTTTCTCTCTGGCTGCCCTTAGTATTTTCTCCTTCATTTCAACCCTGGTGAATCTGATGATTATGTGCCTTGGGTTGCTCTTCTAGAGGAATATCTTTGTGGTGTTCTCTGTATTTCCTGGACTTGAATATTGGCCTGCCTTGCTAGGTTGGGGAAGTTTTCCTGGATAATATCCTGAAGAGTATTTTCCAGCTTGGATGCATTCTCTTCATCACATTCAGGTACACCTATCAAACGTAGATTAGGTCTTTTCACATAGTCCCATATTTCTTGTTGACTCTGTTCATTCCTTTTTACCCTGTTTTCTCTAATCTTACCTTCTCTTTTTATTTCATTGAGTTGATCTTCGACCTCTGATATCCTTTCTTCTGCTTGGTAAATTCGGCTGTTGAAACTTGTGCATGCTTTGCGAAGTTCTCGTGTTGTGTTTTTCAGCTCCATCAATTCGCTCATATTCCTCTCTAAGTTGTCCATTCTCGTTAACATTTTGTCAAGTCTTTTTTCAAGGTTCTTAGTTTCTTTGCATTGGGTTAGAACATGTTCTTTTAGCTCACGGAAGTTTCTTATTATCCACTTTCTGAAAGCTTATTCTGTCATTTCATCACACTCATTCTCCATCCAGTCTTGTTCCCTTGCTGGTGAGGAGTTGTGCTCCCTTGTAGGAGGAGAGGTGTTCTGGTTTTGGGTGTTTTCATCCTTTTTGCGCTGGTTTCTTCCCATCTTTGTGGATTTATCCACCTATCGACTTTGTAGTTGCTGTCTTTCTGATTTTGGTAATTTTAAGTCTGCAGTAGCTGAACTCATAAACCCCCTTTTCTTCCCCCCAGGTGTTCTGTCCCAGGGAGTTAGGGCTTTATGATTTTCCACTGTCTTGCAACTGTTTTCCCTGCCCACAAGGTGGCAGCCTAGTCACACTCAGCCTGCAGAGGCTTCGTTGAGCTGCTGTGGGCTCCGCCCAGCTTCCGTGTGAACTTCCCTGCAGTGCTGTTTATATGGGTGTAGTTAGAACTGCTTCCGCTATGCTGGCCCACCCCTGTAGTGACATAATCTCTGTAGTGGTGGGTTGTCTTGGTTACTGCAAATTGCCCTGGGAACTGCAGGGTGTTTCCTGATGGGGGACACTCCTCCTCCACAGAGCTGGACCGTCCCAGGTTCAGCCGTGTTTCCGGTGGCGCCCTCTCTGCCCGGGAATCTCTTGGCTTGACTCCCTGCCTCAGCTCCCCTTGCTGGCCCAGAGGGGACCCAGTCTCGCTCACTCTGCACAAGGAGCTGCTGCTCCCTGCCCCAGGTGCAGGCTGAGCGGCCGCACCAGTCCAACCAGCAGCGCTGGCAACCCGTGGAGCTCCTCCACCTGTGAATCTCCTGGTCTGTGGGCAGTAAAAATCCGCTGCCCTGTGAGCCGCTGCGTCAGCCGAAACAGTAGCTCTGAGATTCATGGTGCGCCCATGCCCAGGAGTCTCCTGGCTTGACTCCCTGCTTCAGCTCCCCTTGCTGGCTTAGAGGGGACTCAGTCTCTCTCGCTCTGCTCAAGAAGCTGCTGCCCCCCGCCCCAGGGCATAGGCCGAGCGGCCGCGCCGGTCAGACCAGTGGCGCTGGCGACCCGTGGGGCTCCTCCTCCTGTGAATCTCCTGGTCTGTGGGCAGTAAAAATCCGTCTGTAAATGCGGCGTCCACTCACCCTCTGCGCCTTCTCTCGGAGCTGCGATCCCGACTTCCTCCTAATCGGCCATCTTGGATCAACTCCAGTAGAACAATTTATAATCCTTTGAGTATATACCCAGTAATGGGATTACTGGGTCAAATGGAATTTCTATTGCTTTTTTTTTCTTTTTTTGAGACGGAGTCTTAATCTGTCACCAGGCTGAAGTGCAGTGGCACATCTCAGCTCACTGCAGTCTCCACTTCCCGTGTTCAAGAAATTCTCCTGCCTCAGCCTCCCGAGTACCTGGGATTACAGGTATGCACCACCACACCCAGCTAATTTTTTGTATTTTTACTAGAGAAAGGGTTTCACCATGTTGGCCAGGATGGTCTTGATCTGACCTCATGATACGCCCGCCTCAGTCTCCCAAAGTACTGGGGTTACAGGCATGAGCCACTGAGCCTGGCCTGGAATTTCTGCGTCCTTGAGGAAGCGCCACACTGTCTTCCACAATGGTTGAACTAATTTACACTCCCACCAACAGCGTAAAAGTTCCTATTTCTCCACATTCTCTCCAGCATCTTTTGTCTCCAGATTTTTTAATGATTGCCATTCTAACTGGCATGAAGTGGTATCTCATTGTGGTTTTGATTTGCATTTCTCTAATAATCAGTGATGATGAGCATTTTTTCATATGTTTGTTGGCTTCATACATGTCTTCTTTTGAAAAACCAACATGTGCGTAAAAATAGAAAAAAAAAGGAAAGTGTCTGTTCATATCCTTCGCCCACTTTTGGATGCGTTTGTTTGTTTTTTTCTTGTAAATCTGTTTTGGTTCTTTGTAGATTCTGGATACTAGCCCTTTGTCAGATGAGTAGATGGCAAAAATTTTTTCCCATTCTGTTGGTTGTGGGTTCACTCTAATGATTGTTTCTTTTGCTGTACAGAAGCTCTGGAGTTTAATTAGGTCCCATTTGTCTATTTTGGCTTTTGTTGCCAATGCTTTTGGTGTTTTAGTCATTAAGTCCTTGCCTATGTCTGTGTCCTGAATGGTTATGCCTAGGTTTTCTTCTAGGGATTTTATGGTGTTAGGTCTTATGTTTAAGACTTTAATCCATCTGGAGTTAATTTTAGTGTAAGGTGTCAGGAAGGGGTCCAGTTTCTGCTTTCTGCACATGGCTAGCCAGTTTTCCCAACATCATTTATTAAACAGGTAATCCTTTCCCCATTGCTTTTTTTTTGTCAAGTTTGTCAAAGATCAGATGGTTGTAGATGTGTGGCATTGCCTCCAAGGCCACTTTTCTGTTCCATTGGTCTATATCTTATCTCTGTTTTGGTACCAGTACCATGCTGTTTTGATTACTGTAGCCTTGTAGTATAGTTTGAAATCAGGCAGCATGATGCCTCTCCTTTGTTCTTTTTGCTTAGGATTGTCTTGGCTATGCGGGCTCTCTTTTGGTTCCATACGAAGTTTAAGGTGTTTTTTTCCAGTTCTGTGAAGAAGATCATAGGTAGCTTAATGGAGGTAGCGTTGAATCTATAAATTACTTTGGGCAGTATGGCCATTTTCACAATATTGATTCTTCCTAACCATGAGCATGCAATGTTTCTCCATCTGTTTTTGTCTTCTCTTATTTCCTTGGGCAGTGGTTTGTAGTTCTCCTTGAAGAAGTCCTTCACATCCCTTGTTGTATTCCTATGTATTTTATTCTCTTTGTAGCAATTGTGAATGGGAGTTCACTCATGATTTGGCTCTCTGTTAGTCTGTTATTGGTGTATGGAAATGCTTGTGATTTCTGCACATTGATTTTGTACCCTGAGACCTTGCTGAAGTTGCTTATCAGTTTAAGGAGATTTTGGGCTGAGATGATAGGGTCTTCAAAATATACAATCATGTCGTCTGCAAATAGAGACAATTTGACTTCCTCCTTTACTAATTGAATACCCTTTTTTTTTTTCTTGCTTAATTGCTCTGGCTAGAACTTCCAATTCTATATTGAATACGAGTGTTGAGAGAGGGCATCCTTATTTGGTGCCAGATTTCAAAGGGAATGCTTCCAGTTTTTGCCCATTCAGTATGATATTGGCTGTAGGTTTGTCATAAATAGCTTTTATTATTTTGAGATATGTTCCTTCAATACCTAGTTTATTGAGAGTTTTTAGCATAAAGGGCTGTTGAATTTTGTGAAAGGCCTTCTCTGCATCTATTGAGAAAATCATGTGGTTTTTGTCTTTGGTTCTGTTTATGTGGTGGGTTACGTTTATAGACTTGAGTGTGTTGAACCAGCCTTGCATCCCCGGGATGAAGCCTACTTGATCATGATGGATAAGCTTTTTGATGTGCAGTTGCAATCAGTTTGCCAGTATTTTATTGAAGATTTTTACGTCGATGTTTATCATGGATATTGGCCTAAAGTTTTCTTTTTTTGTTGAGTCTCTGCCAGGTTTTGGTATCAGGATGATGTTGGCCTCATAAAATGATTTGGGAAGGATTCCCTCTTTTTGGATTGTTTGGAATAGTTTCAGAAGGAATGGTACCAGCTCCTCTTTGTATGTCTGGTAGAATTCAGCTGTGAAACTGTTTGGACCTGGACTTTTTTTGGTTAGCAGGCTATTAATTGCTGCCTCAACTACAGCCCTTGTTATTGGTCTGTTCAAGGTTTCAGTTTCTTCCTGGTTTAGGCTTGGGAGGGTGCAAGTGTCCAGGAATTTATCCATTTCTTCCAGGTTTACTGGTGTTTGTGCATAGAGTTGTTTGTAGGAATCTCTGATGGTAGTTTGGATTTCTGTGGAATTGGTGGTGATATCCCCTTTTCATTTTTTATTTAAGCTATTTGATTCTTCTCCCTTTTTATTTTTATTAATCTGGCTAGCAGTCTATTTTGTTGAACTTTTCAAAAAATCAGCTCCTGGATTTATTGATTATTTGAAGGGTTTTTGTGTCTCTATCTTCTTCAGTTCTGCTCTGATCTTAGTTATTGCTTGTCTTCTGCTAGCTTTTGAGTTTTTTTGATCTCGTTCCTCTAGCTCTTTCAATTTTGATGATAGGGTGTCGATTTTAGATCTTTCCTCATTTCTCTGGTGGGCATTTATTGCTATAAATTTTCTTCTAGACACTGCTTTAAATGTGTCCGAGAGATTCTGGTACATTGTATCTTCATTCTTGTTGGTTTCAGAGAACATTTTTATTTCTGCCTTCATTTCATTGTTAATCCAGTTGACATTCAGGAGCAGGTTGTTCGGTTTCCATGAAGTTGTGTGGTTCTGAGTTGGTTTCTTAATTCTGACTGAGTTCTAATTTGATTGCTCTGTGGTCTGAGAGACTGTTACGATTTCCATTCTTTTGCATTTGCTTAGGAGTGATTTATTTCCAATTATGTGGTCAATTTTAGAGTAGGTGCAATCCAGTGCTGAGAAGAATGTATATTCTGTGGATTTGGGGTGGAGATTTCTGTAAATGTCTATTAGGTTTGCTTGGTCCAGGTCTGAGTTCAAGTCCTGGATATCCTTGTTAATTTTCTGTCTGATTGATCTGTCTAATATTGATAGTGGAGTGTTAAGGTCTCCCACTATTATTGTGTGGGAGTCTAAGTCTCTGTAGATCATTAAGAACTTGCTTTATGTACCTGGATGCTCCTGTATTGGGTGGGTATATATTTAGGATCGTTAGCTCTTCTTGATGCATTGATCCTTTTACTATTATGTAATGCCCTTCTTTTTGGCTTTTGATCTTTGTTGGTTTAAAGTCCATTTTATGAGAGACTAGGATTGCAACTCCTGCTTTTTTTTGCTCTCCATTTGCTTGTTAAATCTTCATCCCTTTATTTTGAGCCTATGTATGTCCTTGCATGTGAGATGGGTTTCCTGGATATAGCACACCAATGGGTTTTGACTTTTTATCCAATTTGCCAGTCTGTTTCTTTTGATTGGGGCATTTATCCCATTTACATTTAAGGTTAATATAGTTATGTGTGAATTTGATCCTGCCATTTTGATGCTAGCTGGATGTTTTGCCCGTTAGTTGACGCATTTTCTTCATCGTGTTGATGGTCTTTACCATTTGGTATGTTTCTGGAGTGTCCAGTACTGGTTGTTCCTTTCCTTGTTTAGTGCTTCTTTCAGGAGCTCTTGTAAGGCAGACCTGGTGGTGACAAAATCTCTCAGCAATTGCTTATCTGTAAAGAAATTTATTTCTCCTTCGCTTATGAAGCTTAGTTTGGCTGGATATGAAATTCTAGGTTGAAAGTTCTTTTCTTTAAGGATGTTGAATATTGGCCCCCACTCTCTTCTGGCTTGTAGGGTTTCTGCAGAGAGATCCACTGTGAGTCTGATGGGCTTCCCTTTGTGGGTAACCTGATCTTTCTCTCTGCTGCCCTTAGCATTTTTTCCTTCATTTCAACCCTGGTGAATCTGACGATTATGTGCCTTGGGGTTGCTCTTCTTGATGAATATCTTTCTGGTGTTCTCTGTATTTCGTGGACTTCAATGGTGGCCTGCCTTGCTAGGTTGGGGAAGTTCTCCTGGATAATATCCTGAAGAGTGTTTTCCAGCTTGGATTCATTCTCTCTGTCACATTCAGGTACACCTATCAAACATAGATTAGGTCTTTTCACATAATCCCATATTTCTTGGAGGCTTTGTTCATTTTTTTTCACTCTTTTTTCTCTATTCTTGCCTTCTTTTTTATTTCATTGAGTTGATCTTCTGTCTTTGATATGCTTTCTTCTGCTTGGTCGATTTGGCTATTGAAACTTGTGTATACATTGCGAAGTCCTCGTGCTGTGTTTTTCAGCTCCACCAAGTTGTTTATATTCTTCTTTAAGCTGTTTATTCTAGTTAGCATCTCATCTAACCTTTTTTCTAGGTTTCTTAGTTTCTTTGCATTGGGTTAGCACATGTTCTTTTAGCTGTGAGAAGTTTGTTATTACCCACCTTCTGAAGCCTGTTTCTGTCAATTCATCAGATTAATTCTCCATCCATCTTTGATCCCTAGCTGGTGAGAAGCTGTAATGCCTTGAAGGAGCAGAGGCATTCTGGTTTTTGGTGTTTTCATCCTTTTTGCACTGGTTTCTTCCCATCTTAGTGGCTTTATCTACCTGTGGTCTTTATACTTCGTGACTTTCGGATGAGGTCTCTGAGTGGATGTCCTTTTTGTTGATGTTGAAGCTATTTCTGTTTCTTAGCTTTCCTTCTAACAGTCAGGCCCCTCTGCTGCAGGACTGACTGCTGGAGGTCCACTCCAGACCCTGCTTGCCTGGGGATCACCCGCAGGGGCTGCAGAACAGTAAGGGTTGCTGCTGGTTTCTTCTTCTGTTATCTTCCTCCCAGAAGGGTACCCACCAGATGTCAGCCTCAGCTCTCCTTTATGAGGTGTCTCTTTGGGTATACAGGGGTCGGGGAGCTGCTTGAGGAGGCAGTCTGTCCCTTATAGGAGCTCAAGTGCTGTGCTGGGAGCTCCATGCTCCGTGCAGAGCTGCTGGGCAGGTACCTTTAAGTCTGCTGCAGCGGAACTCATAACTGCCTCTTTTCCCAGGTGCTCTGACCTAGGAAGGTCAGCTTTATTTATAAGTTCCTGATGTGTTGCTGCCTTTATTCAGAGATGCCCTGTCCCGCACAGAGTAGTCTAGTCACAGTCTGTCAGCAGAGGTGTTGCTGAGCTGCCTCAGGCTCTGCCCAGCTGCTGTGTGAACTGCCTCGGTATTGGTGGTCTGCCTCAGTAGTGGCGGATGCCCTTCCCCCCACTGAGGTGGACCATCCCAGGTCCAGCTGCACTTGCTGCAAAACTCTCAATCCAGAGTGTTTCAGATTGCTTGTTTTGTAGGGGTGGTACCTGCTGAGCCAGATTGCCTGACCCTCTGTCTCAGCCCCCTCCCTTTCAGTTGAATGGGCAGCTCTGTCTCCTAGGTGTTCCAGGCAACAGGTGAAACAGCCACCTAGATTTGTGTGATTTTCTGTGTGCCAACCTGTGGAACCAGCTGTGCTGAAAACTCATGGCGTTTTTTGGCTTGGGAATCTCCTGGTCTGTGGGCAGTAAAAACTTGTTTGGAAATGCGGTGGGCACTCACCCTCTGTGTTGTTCTTGCTGGGAACTACACTCCGGAGCTGTTCCTATTTGGCCATCTTGGATCCTCCCCTGAACCAACGTTCTTTCATGGAACACCATTTTTAGATGAAAGTGATAAACAGTGGTTTTCTTGAAAATAAACAGTGAGCCTTTCAGTTGTAGGGAAATAAAAAATCTTTTTCCTCTTACCCTTCTAAGTTCTCAGCCGGGGTCCCTGTGAAAAAAACAAACATAAGTTTATTAAAATGTATGGTGCATATAACACATAGCAATACCTAGAAATGAGTAACTCAAAGAAGATAGAACTCTGACATATATAGCATCTTTAACAAAATATAATACATTTGTAGAGAAATAACAGAACAAAGGAAAGCAGTTTAGTCTTCCAGGGTTGGGAATCTTGGGGAAGGAAAATATATGAGAAGAAACTAACAGAGTGCAGATTCCTCTGGTGCCATCTCTGTGCTAATAGAGTTACCTCCAGTAAAGGAAGTTGTATCCTGCCTTTAAACAGAAAAGGAGGAGGGTAGAGAGAGTGTTTCCTGCCTTTGTTGCTGCTTAATTGCCTTCAGCTCAAAATAATATTCATGTCAAAGAGGAATATTTTGGGGTGACAGAGTCTGGTTTCCTTTACACTTCAAGGAAGATAACTGACAATATTTGTTTCCAGCAATAAAATCAAGCTTTCAAGTGAAAACTAAAATTTTGAAAAATGTTTGTTTACTACAATTTTGATAATTTCCTGATACATAAAGACCGTTCTGATAAGATTCGTGATTATATTAGTGCATTTTTTGTATTGTTATAATTAAATGTGTCAACATTTGGAAGGTCTACATAATTCAGTGAACCAATATTTTCCAAATGATCAATGCACAATGTTATAAAATTATGTACCAGCAGAACATCCATTTAAAGCAAATAGTGTAACCATAATAGAGCTGTTGCCTAATATGTGACAAATCAATATGCCCACACACCAGGTTGTAGCAGAGAGAGAGGTTTAATTGTAGGGCTGCCAAATGAGGAGATGGAAGGAAACCTCAAATCCGTTTCCCCAAGGAATGTGGAGCTAGGATTTTTAAGCATTTTGGATTAGGCCAAAATGTAGAGATTGATCAGAGAGTGCAGGGTGAAGCCATGGGACAAAGAGATGATACTGCTTCGGTTCCTCTGTGGGGATTTTTAAACTGGTTGGCATCAGCTGTTCAGCTGGAATTCAGGATCTGCTTAAGCAATTCTTTTTTTTTTTTTTTTTTTTGAGACGGAGTTTCGCTCTTGTTACCCAGGCTGGAGTGCAATGACGCGATCTCGGCTCGCCACAACCTCTGCCTCCTGAGTTCAAGCAATTCTCCTACCTCAGCCTCCCGAGTAGCTGGGATTACAGGCACGCGCCACCATGCCCCAGCTAATTTTTTGTATTTTTAGTAGAGACAGGGTTTCACCATGTTCACCAGGATGGTCTCGATATCTTGACCTCGTGATCCACCCGCCTCGGCCTCCCAAAGTGCTGGGATTACAGGCGTGAGCCACCACACCTGGCCAACAATAAATGGCTTTATAACATATATAGATGTAATATGTATGACAGTAACACAAAGGAGAAAGTATAAGTGGAACTATATTGGAGCAAAGTTTCTATATTTTACTAGAGTTATTAATCTGAAATCAATTTTGATAAATCAAGATGCATATTGTAATTCTAAAAGTGGCTATTTAGAAAATAACTTAAAAAAATTAACACAGAAATTAAAATGAGATATAACAAATATCTATTAAACATAAAAGACAGTAAAGGAGGAACAGAGGAACAAAAAAGACAAGTGGCCTATAGAGAACAAATAGAAAAATGGCAGACATGAATTCAACCATATTGATAAATTATATTAAATCTGAATGGGGGGTGGGCACAGTAGCTCATGCCTATAAATCTAGTGCCTTGGAGGGCCAAGGCAGGAGGATCACTTGTGGCCAGAAGTTCAAGAACATCCTAGGCAGAATAGCAAGACCCTGTCTCTACAAAATAAAATAAAAAATTAGCCAGGCATGGTGATGTGCACCTGCAGTCCTAGCTACTTGAGAGGCTGAGGCAGGAGGATCCCTTGAGTCCGGAATTTCAAGGCTGCAGTGAGCTATGATTGTGCCACTGCACTCCACTCTAGGTGACAGAATAAGACCCTGTCTCTAAAATTAAAAAAAAAAAAATCCGTATCGGTTATTTCATTCATTCTGTTAATATGGTACATTACATTGGTTGATTTTCTTTTGTTGAACCATCCTTGCATTCCAGAAATAAATCCCATTTGGTCATGGTGTATAACCCTTTTTATTAATTGTTTGCTAGCAGTATTTTGAGACTTTTTTAAATCAATCAATATTCATCAGGGATATTGGTCTGTGATTTTCTTTTCTTGTAGTAACTTTGTCTGATTTTCCTATCAGTGTAATGCTAGCCTCTTAAAATGAGTTTGGGAGTGTTCCTTCCTCTTCAGTTTTTGGAAGAGTTTCAAGAGGTTTGAGAGAGTTTGGTGTTCTTTCTTCTTTAAGCTTTTTTTTTTTTTTCCAGAGACCAGGTCTCACACTATGTTGCCCAGGATGATCTTGAACTCCTGGACTCAAACAAGCCTCTTGGCTCTGCCTCCTAAAGAGCTGAGATTACAGGCATGAGTCATCATTCTTCTTTAAATATTTGGTAGAATTCACCAGTGAAGCCATCTCATCCTGGGCTTTTCCTTGTTGACAGATTTTTGATTACTGATTCAATCTCATGCTAAGTGTAGGCTATTCAAATTTTCTTTTACTTTATGATTCATTCTTGACACATAGGAATTTATCCATTTCTTCTGGGTTATCCAGTTTGTTAGTGTATAGTTGTTCATAGTATTCTCTTATCCTATTTATTTCTGTGGCTTTGGTTGTAATGTTCCCTCTTTAATTTCCGATTTTGGTTATTTGAGTATTTATTTCTTAATCTAGCTATGGGTTGTCAATGCAGTTACTCTTTTTGAAAAACAAATTTTGGTTTCACTGATTTCTCTATTGTGTTTCTATTCTATATTGCACTTATCTCTGCACAAATTTTTAGTTTGCTCTTCTTTTTCTAGTTCCCTAATGTGTACAGTTAGGTTGAAAACTATTCCACCTTTTTTTTTTTTTTTTTTTTTTTGAGACAGAGGCTCCTTTCATTACCCAGGCTGGAGTGCAGTAGCACAATCTTGACTCACTGCAACCTCTCCACTTCCCAGGTTCAAGTGATTCTTGTGCCTCAGCCACTTGAGTAGCCAGGGTTACAAGTGTGCGCCACCAACCACTCCTGGCTAACTTTTGTATTTTTAGTAGACACGGGGGGTTTCACCATGTTGGCCAGGCTGGTCTCAGACTCCTAACCTCAAGTGATCTGCCTGCCTTGGCCTCCCAAAGTGCTGAGATTACAAGCTTGAGCTGTCACATCTGGCCTCTTCCACTTTTTTAATGAATGTGTTTACAGCTATAAATTTCTCTCAGCACTCTTTTGCTGTGTGTCATATGTTTTGGTATGCTGTGTTTTAATTGTCATAAATCTTAAGGTATTTTCCAGTTTCCCCTTGTATTTCTTCTTTGACCTATTTTTGTTTAAAAGTGTGTGGTTCTGTCAGTGAAATCTGCTTAAAAAGAAATTTAAAAAAATAAAAGTGTGTGGTTTAATTTCTACATATTTGTGAGTTTTCCAGTTTTCTTTCTGTTACTAATTTCTAGTTTCATTCCATTGTGGTCAGAAAATATATTTTGTATTTCAGGCTTTTTAAATGTATTAGTGTTTGTGTTGTGGCCTAACATACAATCTGTCCTGGAGAATGTTCCATGTACACTTGAGAAGAATGTGTGTTCTGCTGCTGTTGGGCAGAGTGTGCACATGTCTGTTAGATATAATTGGTTTATAGCATTGTACAAGTCCTCTATTTCCTATTAATTTTCTGTCTGGTTTCTAACCATTTTTGAAAGTGTGTATTGAAGTCTCCAACTATTTTGAATCACTATTTTTCCCTTCAATTTGGTTTTGGTTTTTAGGGTGTTTTTTGGAGTTTTTCTGAGACAGAGTCTTGCTCTGTCACCCAGGCTGGAGTGCAGTGGTGTGATCTTGGCTCACTGCAACCTCTCTGCCTCCCTAGTTCAAGCAATTCTCCTGCCTCAGCCTCCCAAGTAGCTGGGATTACAGGTGCACACCACTACACCCAGCTAATTTTTGTATTTTTAGTAGAAATGGAGTTTTATCATGTTTGCCAGGCTGATCTCGAACTCCTGACCTCAAGTGATCCACCCGCCTCAACCTCCCAAAGTGCTGGGATTACAGGCATGAGCCACCGCATCTGGCCTGATCAATTGCTTTTTGATGAAGTAGCCAAGACATTTCAATGGAGAAAGGACCATCTTTTCAACAAATAGTATTGGGACAATTGAATATTCATATGCCAAAAAGTGAACCTAGGCTCTTATTTCATATCATATACAAAATGGAACTCAAAATGGATCTCAGACCAACATGCAAGAATTAAAACTATAAAAGTTCTAAAAGAAAACACAGGAGATGGCCAGGCATTGATGGCTCACTCCTGTAATCCCAGCACTTTGGAAGGCCGAGGCAGGTGGATAATGTGAGGTCAGGAGTTCAAGACCAGCCTAACATGGTGAAACCCTGTCTTTACTAAAACTACAAAATATTAGCTAGGTGTGGTGGTGCACACCTGTAATCCTGCTACTCCGGAGGCTGAGGCAGGAGAATCACTCGAATCCAGGAGGCAGAGTTTGCAGTAAACCGAAATCGTAGCATTGCATTCCAGCCTGGGCAACAAGAGGAAACTCTGTCTCAAAAAAATAAAGAAAATAAAAAGAAAACACAGGAGAAAATTTTAATGACCTTGGGCTAGGCAGAGTTCTTAAATATGACATCAAAAGCACAGTTCACAAAAAAGTCTGATAAATTGGATTTTATCAAAATTAAAACTTTCGTGTTTCAAAAGACATCTGTAATAAATTGAAAAAATAAGATGTACACTGAAAGAAAATATTTACAACTCATATATTTGATAAAGGGCTCATATCCAAAATATACAAAGAACTCATAACTTAGTAATAAGACGAATAATCTAATTTTAAAATGAAGTAAACATTTGAATAGACATTTCACCAGAGAGAATATGCAAATGGCTAATAATCACTCAAGAAGATGTTCAACATCATTAGTCATTAGGGAATTGCAAATCAAAACCACAATAAGATAGCATTAACACACCCACTAGGCTATAACCAAAAAGTCAGACAATACCTAGTGATGGAGGGGTTGTGGGAAAACCTTCATATATTGCTGGTGAGAATATAAAATGGAACAGCCACATTGTGAAACTGTTTGGCAGTTTCTTAAAAAGATTTGCCATATGACCCAGTGATTCTACTACTAAGTATCTACTCAAGAGAAATGAAAACATATAGTCATGCAAACACTTGTACACAAATGTTCATAGTAACATCATTTATAATAGCCAAAAACTGGAGACAACCCAAGTGTTCATCAACTGATGAATGAATAAATGTAATGTAGTTTATCTATATATGATGGACTATTATTCAGCCATAAAAAGGAATGAAGTACTGATACATCCTACAACATGGGTGAACTTTGACAACATTATGCTACGTGAAAGAAACCAGTCACAAAAAACTATATATGATTTCACTTATATGAAATGACCAGGAAAGGAAAATTTTTAGAGACAAAAAGCAGATTAGCAGTTGTCTGAAATTGAAGGTAAAAGTCAGGATTGACTGCAAATTCTCAAGAGGAACTTTCTGGGTGTTAAAAATGTTTTAAAACTGGATTGTGACAGTGGTTGCACAATGCTATCAATTTACTAAAAATTATTCACCATACACTTATAATGGATGAAGTCTTATGGTACATAAGATATATTTCAATAAAACTGTAAGAAAATGTCTCATGAATTTCAGAAATGCTAATGTATTATTGATTGACAGTTTGCAGAAATAGAAAGATAAAAGAATTTGTGTAGAAAAATTAGTAGATTGAGAAGAGTTTGTAGGGAGTGGTCAGAGAAAACCTTGGGAATGGCCAGAAGTTAGTCAGGAAACTCTCCAGGCTGAGAAAGGCCTATAAAAAGAGACACTAAGTGGAGTTCTGGGGACTGCAGCAACCGGGATTTAGGCAACTTTAAAGTATACAGTTCCACTCTCACACCCAAGGGGGCGCCAGAGCAGCAAGCCTCAGTAGAGATTGTAGACATTCCCAGCCCCTAGTGCTGGGTCACTGTAGCGCATGCATTCAAAACCTGACCCAAGTTCTTTAGAGAGCAGGGCTCTCCATTTTGTTTTATTATCTTTCTTGAAAGGCAGAGGAACTTGCCTGAAGGTGGCTTCCTTTTAAGTCTGAAAATGCAGCAGGAAAAGCCAGGCGAGGCCCTGTGACTCTCTATGGAGAGAGGCAGTGGTTACAGCCCAAAGAAATAACCCTAAGAAGAACTTTTTCAGAGTGACACATACTAGTTTCTTCCTCTCCTTTCATGACTCAGATCCATATTTCACACAGACCTTTGCCTGTGTTTTCTTTCCTTTGCCTTGACTGCTAGCCAGCAGACTGTGTCCACAGTGTTTTCCCACTCCTGCTCCCCAGTCCGAATCAGCCTGGTAAAAACATTAGCTGGAAGAGATCTGTTTGCCGGGTAAATTCCTCTACAACAAAATACCTTTGCAATGATAATCTCTGTTTAACCAAAAGTTCTCCACAGCGCAGCTTACCTAGTTCAAGCAGTAATCCGTGAAATAAAACTCTACTCCATACCATATATTTAGACAGTCAAGTTGAGCTATTTGTAAAGAGATTTGACCTGTAATACTTTTCTTTTCCCCAAGGAGCTGGAAATACAAGTAGAGGCAAAAGCTGAGTCCCCTTTGCACTTGGAGAGTATTTTCCCACGTGCACTCATTTTAAAAATCCAGTTCCCAGGAAATCTTTGTAAGGAATTTTCCCAATAGTCTACCAGAGTCAGGACAAGAAAGAAAGACAGGCTCCAGATTGGCTAAGCAGAGACCTTCCCAGAAGAAAACAATGGGAATTTAATATTCAAGCAGGCCCTGATCCAGAGCATTATGGGAACTGATCAAGGGATCAAAAATGAATCAAGTTAAAAGAAACAAAATAACATTCCAAAGAGGTGATAGTACTGTTGAAGCCTGAGGCTATACTCCACCATGCCCGGCCCTGTACTAATATATTAATGAGAATCAAGACTTAAAAAAACTACAGTATGTAGATCAGATGACAGAATTAATTGCATCAGTAGGCCTTATATACTAAGAGCAAGATGTTACATACAGATGATGCTCCTTGATTTACAATGGGGTTACATCCCAATAAATTCATCATAAGTTGAAAATATAAGTGGAAAATGTATTTAATACACCTCGCCTGCTGAACATCATAGACTAGCCTACCTTAAAAGTCTCAGATCACTTATGTTAGCCTAGAGTTATTTTATAATAAAGTACTGGATATTTCATGTAATTTATTGAATACTGTACTGAAAGGAAAACAGAATGGTTGTATGGGTGCTCAAAGTATGGTTTCTACTGAATGCATATCACTTTTGCATCTGGTAAATTTGAAAAATTTTAAGTTGGGGACCATCTGTACTGCAAAGGGCAATGTTATTAGGGGAAGCCATTTTCTCCCTCTCCTAGGCCCATAAAATAGAAACTTCCTCTTGAGAAGAGTGACTCATCTGACTGGACCACTGAGGAAGGAACTGAGCATGCTCATCCCCTTTTGCAACCTTCTTGGGCTAGCCTGCCTACTAGACAGGTGCATCATCCCACCAACCCCACCACTGAAGCATACGCACCTCCCCACACACATACACTCCTGCCTACCCAAAAAGTTTAGGAGTCAAGTATAGTCATGTATCACTTAAAAACAGGGATACATTATGAGAAATATGTAATTAGGTAAGTGACTCCCAACCTCTTTGGCACCAGGGAGGGACCAGTTTTGTGGAAGACAATTTTTCCACAGACTGGAAGGGGTGATGTATGGTTTTGGAATGAAACTGTTCCACCACAGATCATCAGGCATTAGATTCTCATAAAGAGCATGCAACCTAGATCCTTCCCATGTGCAGTTCACAATAGGGTTTGCGTTCCTATGACAATCTAATGCCGCTCCTGATCTGACAGGAGGTGGAGCTCAGACAGTAATGCCTGCGTCCTGCTCACCACCATCACCTCCTGCTGTGTGACCTGGTTCCTAACAGGCCAGGGACCAGTATCTGAAACCAGGAGGTAATGCTGGGTCCTGCATTAGGTAATTTCTTTGTTGTGCAAACATCATAAATCACACTTAAATCTAGATGCTATAGCCTACTACACACCTGGGCTATGTGATATATCCTATTGCTCTTAGGCTACAAACTTATACAACATGTTAGTGTACTGAATACTCTAGGCAATTATAATATAATGGTAAGTATGTGTGCATATAAACATATCTAAACATAGAAAAGGTACAGTAAAAATACAGTATTAGAATATATGCCATATATGTGTTCATCATTAATTAAAGAGTCCTTATGCAGTGCATGACTGTGTTAGGAAGTCTGATTGTGAGACCTGACCTGCAACTTCTCTACTTTGTCCTCACCCTCATGAAAGCTGATGCTTTTATCTCCATCTGTCTGATTCTTGTGTCTATTTCTAAATAGGAATTCAGATGGTTAACAGCTGTGATTTGTCTCTCCAAGGCCCCCAAATCAAGACTTTAAGTAGCCTTGCCACTGAAAAGGTTGAAAATCAGTGAAAAATGCAAATAAATGACTCTAGTAGAAGAGTAAATTCATCGTATGCCCTTGAGCAACGGTTGAGCTCCTCAGTCAAAGAAGAGAGCCACCTTTTCCATAAGAGAATGCAACTCAAGGGGAATGCAGGTAGGGCAGTGAAGGATAAAGAGACAGCTTCCCAGAAGCCTCAAGTAGGGGAACCAGCATCACTACCAGATTTCCTCATGTCTGTAGTGTGAAGTGGTAGCAAAAGCCCCACATTGGGACCCAGAAAACTTGTGATGAAGTCCAAGCTGTTTTCAGATGTGTAGCCTTTACCATTTTGAGCCTCAGTTTTCTTAGGTCTAAATGAGCATAAATATCTTCCCACCTACCCTATAGGGTTACTGTGAGAATCACATTTATATCATGTATAAATGTTCATGTATACTGGAAAGCATAATAAAAATATAAAATAGCATGAAAAAAGTAGGGAGGAGAAGGTGCTTCATATTTTGTGATAGAAGTGCTGGATATTTTCCATCTGTTCACCCAACTCTACTCTCTACACTGATCCGTATTCTAAAGGCTGAATTGTCTGGATTGCATCAATGGGTCCCTTGACTTTGGGCTGCTGGTTGAGTTTAAAAAGGAGCAACAGAAGGAATTGGATAGGGGTAGATTTGGATGATTTGATTAGATTCTCTTGGTACATCCCTGCTGGATCTCCCATGTTGGCTGCATCTCGCATCTCTCTGTGGAGGCCGATGCTTGTATCAAATTGCCTTTTTTTTTTTTTTTTTTTTGGCAGTCACCCAGGCTGTAGTGCAGTGGCACAATCATAGCTCACTGCAGCCTACACCTCGTGGGTTCAAGCAGTCCTCCCACTCAGCCTCCTTAGTAGCTGGGACTACAGGCATGCACTACAATGCCCAACTTTTTTTTTTTAGTAGAGACAAGATCTCATTATGTTGCCTAAGCTGGTCTTGAACTCCTAAACTCAAACAATCCTCCTGCCTCAGCCTTCCAAAGTGCTGGAACTATAGGCGTGAACTACACACCTGGCCCCAAATTGCCTTCTCCACACGGTTTTCTCTCCAGACCAGTAGCATTGGCATCATCAGGGAATTTATGAAAAATTTTACTCCTACCTCAGACCTAGTGAAGCAGAAACTCCAGGGTGAGGCCTAACAATCTGTGTTTTAACAACTCCAGGTGATTCTGATGCATACTAAAGTTTGAAAACCCCCTGTTGTAAGGACTTACTCTCATTTGCTTGCAGTAACCCTAGAATACTGCCCAATTCATTTCTGCTTCCCCAGAACACTTTTACTTTATAAATAGTCCTTTTATTATACTCTCCTCAAATTAGTCCTTTTCTTTTTCTTTTTTATTTATTTTTTAGGCTCTTTCTTTGAATTCTAAACATTTTTTATTTTGTCTTTTTAGTAGAGACGGGGTTTTACCATGTTGGCCAAACTGGTCTCAAACTCCTGACCTCATGATCCGCCTGCCTGGGCCTCTTGAAGTGCTGGGATTACAGGCATGAGCCACCACACCCGACCTAAATTATTCATTTGAAATATGCTATCATTTCCTGCAGGACTCTGATGTTGAGATCTCAAAAATAAGACAAGTAACTGCTTTGTATTATACCTGCATAAAGGATAGGCACACAGATCAAGGTGAAAGAAAAAAATCTGTCAACGGAATACCCAAATAAAATTTAGTTTGAGATCATTGTGGACTACACACTCCCAAAATCTTTTAGGTCAAAGCTCACAGTGAGTCTCTGTGTCTCAGGAAATGTCTCTATTTAGTAAACTAAGAAATGATGTAACATCCTTGCAAGACATATGACTAAAATCTGAGGTTTTTGTGTGGGCTTTGGCTGTAATTTTGGTTTCTACCAAGGGCTTTAGTTTGAAGAGGGAAGCACTAAAATAAGTTGCTACTTACAAAAAGAAGCTGCTGGTATTTCTTTTGTTTAGCTAAGACCAAAGCTAGAGTGAGCTAAATTCATATCATTTATTTTTCGTCTAGCATAAAAGTTATATGGGCCAATACATAACATTTGAGCACCGTAGAAGTTAAGTTCAAAGGGTCAGTGTGACTTGAGTGTATAATGCCCAAGACAAAGAGAGACAAAGAGGTGTTTGTTTCCTCAAGTCTCTTGTCATAGAGACTCCTCTTGTTTCCAGAGCATAAATCCAAGGCAGAAATATTCAACAGAGGTTGGGAAGGAAGCCTAGAGTAGAAACTGAGAAGCCCTGCCCCAGCAAGTCATTTCCTTTGGAAATATAAGTGTTAAGCAGCCTGGAGTCAGGTTAAGAAAGAGGCTTTGGGAAAATTTAGGCCAAAGTGTTAACTCAGGTTTTTCTTACCTTTGTGCATTGAGTCCATTGGTTTTCAAAACATATCTCTTATTTCTGCCTCATGATTTATTTATTCAGTCAGTGAGAGCTGGACCCTGAAAAATGGTGAAGTAGGTTAAACTTGTCTTCAAATTTTTTCCTTAATCCACTTTTTAAAACAATTTCTCTCACACAACACACACACACACACACACACACACACACACACACACACACAGAGAGAGAGAGAGAGAGAGAGAGAGAGAGAGAGAGAGATCTGGTATCTTCAAGCCCTAACCTGTCTGTTCATGGCTACCACTTGAACAATCTTCCCAGATTTTCCCCTTTGAACTATTCTAGAGTCCAGTCAGAATTTAAAGGAATAAGATCCTATCCCTCGTAGTCTATTATAGACATGATTTTCTCATTAGCCCTGATGGGCAATGGCTTGATGCTAGAAACCCTCTCACCTAAGGCAGCCCAGTGGAGTGGACCAATCAGGAACCAAAGGCTTTATTATCTGTGTGACCTCGGGAAAGTTACATAGATTCTTGGGGTTGAAAGGAACTAGTCCTTGAATATATAGCACATCACTGAGGTGTAATCCATCTTGTATTTCATTTTCTACTGAAAATAATTTCTACTACTTCTTTAGCACTTCCTATGGGCTAGGGCCTAGGCAAAGTATGTGGTATACTTTATCACTAGTCCTGAAATTAACCCAGCAAGTGGTTAGTACTAGTCGCATTTTACAAATGTAGAAAGTGAGACTTGATTGTGTGACATAATTCATCCAAGTAAGTGGCAGAGCCAGGATTCATACCTTTGATTCCAAAGTTGGAGCTGTGTGATTGCCTAAGAGATCCCATTTTTTTGCCCTATAATCGAAGCATAATTTATAATGAGCTGAATTCTATCTTCCTCTAACTCTGGCTTACCACCACCTCCAAGTCCTACCCCTCTGGGTATAGCAAGCAAAGCCTGCTCCCTCTTCCACATGCCACTCCTTCAGATATTTGAAAACTACAAACTACTTCAACCATCCTGAAATTGTTCAACTTTTCCTCCTACAAATGTTTAAAGTCCCTTAACAGTCCTGTGATTGTCCTTCACTTTGTCTACGCCCCATTAAAAAAAAAAAAAAAACTTGAAGCTTAAGATACGTACAGAAAACTACACCAATTATAAAGTGGTGCAATTGACTTTTACACAGTGAACACTACTTGGTCAAGAAACAGAAATATTACCAGAACCCTAGAAGTTCATGCTACCTTTTTTATCTCTGCCTCCCCCAGAAGTAACCACCATCCTGACTTTTAACATGTGAATTATGTCAATAGAATCACACACTATGTACCCTTTTATATCTGGCTTCTTTTGCTCAACATAGTAAGAGTTGTCCATGTCATATTGTGTTTAGCTATAATTGGTTCATTCTCATTGCTTTCTGTATACTTTTTTAAAAACTGCTAAAATAGACAAAGTTTATCACCTTTTTTCAAGTGTACAGTTTAGTAGTAGTGAGTATATTCACAATGCTCTATTACCATCACCACCATCCATCTCCACAATTTTTTAATCTTCCCAAAGCAAAACTCTGTACTTTAAACAATTACTCTCCATTTGCCTTTCTACTGACCCCCCAGAAACCACATTTGACTTTCTGTCTCTATGAATTTGACTATTCTAGGTATGTCATATAAATGTAATCATATAGTATTTGCTCTTTTGAAGCTGGCTTATTTTTTACTTAGCATAATGTCCTCAAGGTTCATTCATGTTGTAGCATATGTGAGAATTTCCTCCCTTTGTAAGACTGAATAATATTCCATGATGTGGATATACCACATTTTGTTTGATTCTGTGTACTTTTTTTTTTTAAGACAAGAGTCTCTCTCTGTTGCCCAGGGTGGAGTGCAGTGGTGCAATCTTAGCCCACTGCAACCTCTGCCTCCAAGGTTCAAGCAATTCTCCTGCCTCAGCCTCCTGAGTAGCTGGGACTACAGGCATGCACCACCATGCCTGGCTAATTTTTGTATTTTTATAGATAAAGGGTTTCACTATGTTGGCTAGGCTGGTCTCAAAATCCTGACCTCAAGTGATCCACCCACCTCAGCCTCCCAAAGTACTAGGATTATAGGCATGAGCCACTGCGCCCATCTGATTCTGTGTACTTTTTAAAGCATGTTGTCTAAATGGGATTTAGTGTCCCCAGGTCTGGTGTAAGCAGGCACTTTGCACAGTCACCACTGCTCTGATACACTTTAAAAATTGCTTCCAAGCCTGGCTCCCCTCTAGACAGAGTGCCCCATATGTGTTACCCATCTTTGTTTCCTCAGCACCCTGCTCTAAGTAGAAACTCAATGAATAATATTGTTAGTAAATGAATGAAAGTGTAACAACCCTATGAATTCCCTTCATTTTACCTCTCTGAGCCTCAATTTCCTCATTCTTGATCTAAAGGGCTTGGACTATTGATTTCTCAAGTCTTGCCTACTTTAACAGCTCTTATTTTGTGACAGACTTGTACTTAACAAGACTCTTCAATGATCTATTCAAAAGGGTTTTCTAACAAAAACAACAGTAATTTTTTAAAATACATTTATGTGTTCTAGTTTATGTAACTTCATCTTATCCTCTTGATGTCCCTGTGAGGTAATGTAAGAATACGAGGCTCTGCACAAGAGAAGCCTGCACAAGGATATAGGAGACAGACTTCCAAAGTAGTTCACTAAGGTATTCTCTGTTAGGAGGACGTTTGCCAACCGAATTTCTCTCATTCCACATCTGCAATCGGCAGGGTGAATCGGCAGGCTTCCCTAATCTGTAGGGAAGCTGCAATTCCCAACCTGGGTCACTAGATGGCCACATAACTGCATCCAGAGGGGATAGACAAGGAAAACAGCTCTGTCCCAGAACCAGAATCCACCGGGGACCAGAATCGTCCCAAAGTGGCAGTAAACCAAATTAGCCTTTTTCTGGGAGCCTTTCTAGATATAAAATGGTTAGGAGGTGCTCAGTGTTCTGAAATACACCGTGAGGGCATTACACTGAAAATGCTATTTACTCTATTCCTGCATAAGTTAAAACAATCGTAATATTTTTATCCTCCATCTTGTGGCTGTTTGATCTCACTCTTTACTCTCTTCCTTCTCCCTCACCCATCAGAATTCATAAGAAGAGGCACAAGGGTAATTTTTTTTTAGACAGAGTCTCACTTTGTCTCCCAGGCTGGAGTGCAGTGATGCGATCTCAGCTCATTGCAACCTCTGCCTCCTGGGTTCAAGCTATTCTCATGCCTCAGCCTCCCAAGTAGCTGGGATTACAGTCGCCTGCCACCACGCCTGCTAATTTTTGTATTTTTAGTAGAGACGGGGTTTCACCATATTGGTCAGGTTGGTCTCGAACTCTGGACCTCAGGTGATCCAACCATCTCAGCTTCCCAAAGTGCTGGGATTACAGGCGTGAGTACAGGCATGAGCCACCCTGCCAGGCCTAAGGGCAAATTTTTTATGGTCCCATGACTGAAACACAGTGACTTAAAATGTATCAAGGGACAGTAAGTTTACAGGTTAATCAGTAGCTCTCCAGCTGGAATTTTAAAAGGAGACCAAGTTTACTGTTTTATGAAAAAAAAAAAAAAAAAAAAAAACTCACATGTGTTTTAAGAACATTTGGAAACTTCTATATCAGATCAGATAAAAATCCATACAAATAGATATTCTTTCCTTCATAATTGCTGTAACATCAGTGTACATGCCTCCAGATGTTTTTTCAAAGTGCATACTAGCATGTTTCTTCTTTATAAAAACTAACACTTAAAAATAATCTTTACAGCTTTATTATAAAAAGAACTATTGATCAAACTGAGGACTGAGCTCTGATTTTTTATCTTGCTTAAATTCCTGGGGGTCTAGGGAGTCATGCCCTACAAACCATAAATTCTCATCAGATGGGTTTTATTTGACCCTGTATATCGTGACTTACTTTTCAGTCTGACTCTGGCATAACATTATGAGACAAGTAAAATATACTTAACCCCCAAATATATTTCCTTGCCATATCTTGAAATTGCCCTGTAAAGTCTCTTCTGGGAAAAATCCACATTCTGTAGAGAATCCCCTTCCCCTTTTGTTTTCCTTTCTTTCTTTTCAGATCCAGGAGATAATCAACTAAGAGCCAAGTACCCTTTTATGTCCAATAAGGAACATTGTACAACCTGCTTTCTCTCTGAAGTCTATCTGAGAGATTCCTCTGCATAATAAAACTTGGTCTCCACAATCCTTTACCTTAACCTGAATTCCTTTCCATTGATCCTAGGTCTTCATGTAAACTCAACCAATTGTCAACCAGAAAATGTTTAAATTTACCTATAGCCTAGAAACCCCTGCTTTTGAGTTGTCCCACCTTTCTGAACCAAACCAATGTATTTCTTAAATGTATTTGATTGATGTCTCATGCCTCCCCAAAATATATAAAACCAAGCTATACCCCAACCACCTTGGGCACATGTTCTGAGCACCTCCTTAGGGCTGTGTCACAGGTCATGGTAACTTATACTTGGCTCAGAATAAATCTCATCAATGGCCGGGCGTGGTGGCTCACGCTTGTAATCCAAGCGTGGGCCAAGGTGGGCGGATCACCTGAGGATCACCTGAGGTCGGGAGTTCAAGACCAGCCTGGCCAACGTGGTGAAACCCCGTCTTTAAATTAAAAAAATATATATATATATCGTCAAATATTTTACAGTTTGACTCTTTTCGTCGACAATAATCTGGAGCCCAAACTGGGGCCTCAGAGAAGACTCAGGAGCCTAAAGGAATTGCCTGAAACCAGAGCCAAGGAACCAGCAGGGGCCCATTGAAGCCTCACCAAGTTTGAGCTTCTTTTTCAGTGGAACTGGTAAGTCCTACTGAGCCCCAGATGTCCTGTTTTGGTTGATGGTCCTTGATTTATTCTAAGCTGTTTTTTTCTCTGTCTCTTTTCTCCTAGGAAGTTGGTTAAAATCTTAATTTTAGTTTCAGAAGTGCATTCAAAAGGGTCTTACTCCATTGCCTTTTCTCTCAAAATTAATCTCAATTGGCTTGTCTGTGTGCACTCTTGCATGAGGAACTGAAGTGTTATTTTTCTTTCTTTTTTTTTTTTTTTTGAGACGGAGTTTCGCTCTTGTTACCCAGGCTGGAGTGCAATGTTGCGATCTCGGCTCACTGCAACCTCCGCCTCCTGGGTTCAGGCAATTCTCCTGCCTCAGCCTCCTGAGTAGCTGGGATTACAGGCACGTGCCACCGTGCCCAGCTAATTTTTTGTATTTTTAGTAGAGACGGGGTTTCACCGTGTTGACCAGGATGGTCTCGATCTCTTGCCCTCGTGATCCACCCGCCTCGGCTTCCCAAAGTGCTGGGATTAAGTTTCGCGCTTGTTACCCAGGCTGGAGTGCAATGGTGCCATCTCGGCTCACCGCAACCTCCGCCTCCTGGGTTCAGGCAATTCTCCTGCCTCAGCCTCCTGAGTAGCTGGGACTACAGGCACGCGCCACCATGCCCAGATAATTTTTTTGTATTTTTAGTAGAGACGGGGTTTCACCATGTTGACCAGGATGGTCTCGATCTCTTGACCTCGTGATCCACCCGCCTCGGCCTCCCAAAGTGCTGGGATTACAGGCGTGAGCTACCGCGCCCGGCCCATGAACTGTTATTTTTCATAAATAAATGAGAGACTGAGTTGCTCAGCTCTGAAGAGAAAGGCCATTTTGCTCCTCCCAACCGAAAGGCACCTCTGGGTGACCAGGGGACTCATGGAGTGTTTGGGGGGTTGATCCCCTGTGATGTGCAGCAGCCCTATGGGAAACTCCCCAACAAATACTAATTTGAAAAGGCTTATCCAGGAAACACATATAAGGGCTTATCACCCAGCGTTTTGAGCCCTCTCAGAGGTAAGAGACCCCTGAAGAGAGAAACTGAGACATTTAAGAGTGTAGAAATGACTCAGTGGTGACACACTGTGGAGTCCTGCCCACAAGCAGCACATATAAATCCACTACACAAAAATCTTAGCCACATGTCAGTTCTCTTTAAAAAAAAAAAAGGCGGGGGGGAATAACCCTTCAAAAAACAGGAAAGGCAAGGAGAGCGGTCCCCCATGGGCTCCCCAGCTAGGTTTATGTTTAATAATTATGGTACCTTTACTTGCAAGTATTTATACAAATGGAAAGATCTAACTAACAATGACCTAGGTCTAAGGTTTCCAAAATGGGGAACTTTTGATGTCCCTAAACTGGTTTTCCTGCATGCTAGATTAGAAAAATTAGGCTCCCAAATCAAAGAAAATAAATGGCAATCGTACTTTAGCTGGCACCTAGAATCATCAAAAAGAGAGAACGATAAGCTTGCCTCCCTCCAGGAAGTTAATTACAAATTTTTTCAAACTGTCTCAGAATTTAAAAAATCAGTAAAAGCCACTTCTAAAATCAGGAAGGCTCCAGAAACCGTCTCCCCGTCTGCTCCTGACCCTCTGCTCTCTGAACTTATCTAGACAGTTTTATTTTTCCTCCTCCTTTCCCTCCTCCCTTGCCTCAAGCCACAGGGGGACCAGAAATAGCTGCACAAAATAATATAGTAGTTGCTCCTTTTAGAGTAAAACCCACAGGCAGAGAGGATCATAACATAATATATACCCCTGGACCAAATCAGAGTTAAGGCCCTGGTATCTGGATTCTCCAATCCTACTGAAGATCCCTTTGGGTTTGCTAAGAATTCCAATTAATTCTTAAGACTTATGATCCACGGTTCTCTGACCTATGTCAGCTGATTCAGTTACTGGTCTCCAAAAACAAAGCTGAAGAATGGTTTAGAACAGCGGATTGGAAACAGCCTTTAGAAGATTTTGACAAAATAGGTGCAAATGCAAAGCTTTGCAATTGCCTCTGTGAAACCATACCACAGATATTCCCCAAGGTTATAGATTCGGCAAAGGTGCAACAATGTAAAATCGGCAAAGGTGCAACAATGTAAAATACGCCCAAATGAAAACATGCCTGACTTTTAAATCAAATTTGAAAAGATATTCAAACAGTTTTCAGGAATACCTCCTGAAAACTTTGAGCATGATAAAAGTGACACTTTACTAAATTCTGGGTTTATTCAAGGTTTAGATAAGTAGTTAGCAAACCTAATAAAGAAGAATAATGTGGCTTGGGCTTGCTTTCCCACTAGCCACCACCTAGTCACCCTAGCTGACCAATTGTCACAAGCAATCATTAAGAAAGAAAAGGAAACAGTCTCTAAAATTATGTTTACAACCAAAACAACTTAGTAACTAAGTTGGGAGTTTACGAGGGTCCCATGGTCCCCAGGGATCTAAGCAATCCCAAGAGGAAGCAATTTGCCACTATTGCAAAAAGAAAGGACATTTTTAAAAAGAATGCAAAAAAAGTTAAATGGGTGCTTGCACAAAGGGGAAGCACCAGAACAAGTGAAAAATCAGAATAAGGATGCTCTGAGGCAACAGAGAGGGTTCTCCCCTACTTCTAACTAATGCTTTAGGAGAAGTAGAAATATCCAGAAATGGGGAAAATATCAAAGCCCTTGTTGACACTGATGCTATACTGTCAGTCCTCAACCCTGCCTTGATTTAAAACCCTCTCCCTTGGAGTAAAGAAAAAGTACACGATAGGGGTTTCAAAGTCTCCTATTATAGCCTTTAAATGAAATCCCCTTCCATTTCAATTAGGAGAACTAGTGGAGGATCACATTTTTCTTACAGTAGATAGTGCCCCCCACCCCGTCCCCGACACACCTGCTGGGAACGGGATTTCCTAGAGACTCATAATGCGCACATCTCATTTTCACAAAAGGGAGAAATTATTCTCAACTTGGAAGACATAGAAGACTTACAAAAGCCCACATATTATATTATGTTTGGGAAAACTACTCAATATTCTGGAGAGGAAGAATTAGAGCCTTTCTTATCTAACGTACCAGACTCCTTATATACAAGCTTTTCCACAGCTATTGGGAGATTTAAGTTAGCAGTCCCTATAGAAATAACCATAAATACGTCCAAACTCCTGCCAAATGTGAGGCAATATCCCCTTAAACCTGAAGCCTTACTAGGAATCAAATCAATTTTCAGGACTATTTAAATAAAGAACTCATAATACTCTGCACCAGCCCTTGAAATACACCAATCCTCCCAGTTAAAGAGCCAATGGGAAAGGCTGGAGATTTGTTCACGACCTAGGAGCTATAAATAAAATAATAATTGCCAGGAGCGGTGGCTCACGCCTGTAATTCCAGCACTTTGGGAGGCCGAGGCGGGTGGATCATGAGGTCAAGAGATCAAGACCATCCTGGTCAACATGGTGAAACCCCGTCTCTACTAAAAATACAAAAAATTATCTGGGAATTGCCTGAACCCAGGAGGTGGAGGTTGCGGTGAGCCGAGATGGCACCATTGCACTCCAGCCTGGGTAACAAGAGCGAAACTCCGTCTCAAAAAAATAATAATAAATAAAATAAAATAAAATAAATAATAATTCCTAGACATCCTGTTGTTCCTAACCCTCACACCTTACTTTCCAATATTCCTATCACTTCCAGCCACTTTTTTGTTATTGATTTATGTAGTGCATTTTTCAGCATATCTGTAGAGCAAAGTAGCCGGTATCTTTTCACTTTCACTTGGGGAAATTGCCAGTATACATGGATAGTCTTATTCCAGGGCTACTCTGAAAGTCCCACTTACTTTTCTCAAATACTAAAGGCAGATTTAGATGACATTAAATTTCTAAATCAATCTGCTCTAATTCAGTATGTGGATGATTTATTGTTGTGTTCTTCCTTCCTGCAAAAATGCAGAGAAGATACAGTCCACCTATTACAACAGCTTGCTTTTAAGGGACACAAAAAGTCAAAAGATAGATTATAATTTTGACTCCCCCAAATTAAATATTTGGGGCATATGATTTCCCCAAGGGGTCTATTAATAAACCCTGAGAGAATCTCTGCTGTTAGGACCTTTCCCCTGCCCAAAACTAAGAATCAAGAGGCTTCTTACGATTAACAGGCTATTGCAGGAGTTGGGTTTCAAACTACTCCTTAATGGCTCAACCCCTATTTAAAAAACTAAAACAGAGCCAGCCAGGCCCAATCCACTGGAAAAAGGGGGAAAAACAACACAGAGAAGATCTAAAACTGGCTCTGACCCGAGCGCTTGCTCTAGGTCACCCCAATTGCAGTCTTCCTTTTTCTCTCTTTGTACATGAAATAAAAGGGAAAGCTCTAGGAGTATTAACTCAAAAACATGGTAACAATCACAGACCAATTGGTTATTTCAGTCAATAGTTAGATCCAGTTGCAAGGGGGCACCCTCATTGTAAGAGGGCTGTATCAGCTGCAGCCACACTATGCAAAAACATCAAAGAATTTGTCCTAGGGTCCCCTCTGACCATCTATGTCCCTTACTCTGTGAAATATCTTCTAAGCTCTCACCACAGTCAACATTATTCTGTAAGCCACCTTGACTCTTAAGAAGTACTCCTGCTTTCTGCCTTCAACATCACTTTGAAGCTCTGTGACACTCTTAACCCTGCTACTGTGCTCCCCGTTCCCGGCAGACAACAAAAGGAAGAGGAACATTACTGCATTCTACTAACTAATATTTTATCCTCCCCTAAGCAAGATTTATAGGAAACTCCCATTGAGAATGATGAATTAATTTGATTCACAGATGGTTCTTATTTAAGGGACAACCAGGGACATTACCAGGCAGGATATGCCATCACTTCCATAACAGACATAATTGAAAGTGCCCAACTCCAAGGAGTCAAATCTGCCCAGATGGCTGAATTAATAGCATCAACTAAAGCTTTTAAATTAGCTGAAGGAAAAGTGGCAAATATATACCGAGAGCCAATATGCTTTCGGAATAGCCCATGATTTTGGCATGCTATGGAAACAGAGAGGATTTCTTACCTCATCCAGACAGCCCATATGAAATGGGCACCAAGTCACGGAGTTACTAGAAGCAATTCAGAAGCCAAAGCAACTTGCAATCACAAAAATTCCTGGGCACACAAAGAATAACACTGAAGAAGCAAAAGGAAGTAATCTAGCTGATGCTGCAGCAAAGAATACTGCCCTAGGAAAGATGGCCTATCCTGTAAGGGAATGTACCTTTTGTCTTAAAAATACCCTCACTAACATTCTTTTACAATGTCAACAAGCATCTACCCCTCAAGAGAAACAACCCGGCAGCAGAAGGGAGGCATGTTTGACCCAAGTAAGGAATTATGGCTAGGGCCTAACAAAAAACCCATAGTTCCCATAGGTGTCCAATTGCCTTTCCTTCAGTTTGTTCATGAAATGACTCATTGGGCCCTTAAACAAATGGTATCATGGGTAAAACAATACTTTTGGAAACCATCGCCTACAGTAGCCCAAAAGGTATATTCTCGATGTACTATATGCCCAAAACAGAACCCTGGCAAGCCCTTATGTGGCTCCCAAGGTCATTTTCCTTTGCCAATAGGACCTTTTGGTATGGCAGTTGGGATTATAGACATGAGTCACCCAGCCACGCTCCTCTTTTCAAACCTGAAAATTTCTTCTCATCCCCTGCAAACCTCAGCCTCCTGGGTTCAAGCAATTCTCCGCCTTAGCCTCCTGAGTAGCTGGGATTACAGGCATGCGCCACCACGCCTGGCTAATTTTATATTTTTAGTAGAGATGGGGTTTCTCTATGTTAGTCAGGCTGGTCTCGAACTCCTGACCTCAGATGATCTGCCCACCTCAGCCTCCTAAATTACTGGGATTACAGACATGAGCCACGTGCCCAGCCACACTTCTCTTTTCAAACCTGAAAATTTCTTCTCGTCCCTTGCAAACCTCAGCAATCTTTCTGCAGGCAGAGTCTACATCATTTGGTATGATATAGACCAGGAGGAAATGAAGACTATTATATGGAACAGCACCATTCTAAACATTCCCCAAGGTCCCCACTTTTTAGGGTACCTCTGTTATAGGGCTGCAAACTAGTATGACGCCCTGCAGGAATACTTGCCTAATAGTGCCTCAGGGCAATCACTGAGGGGGTCTAACCAGGTAGAACATTGCATAACAATAGATACTAGGGATGATCAGTTGAGACAAGTGCCTGGTTCCAATGTCTCCTGTATATACTACCATAGCATGGCCTGCCCAAATAACCACCAGTCCTGTGCTTGTGGCTGGATGCTCCTATGCAGCACCAACCATACTGACACTGCCCTTAAAGAACTGTTTATGGGAGTCAATTGGTAGACAGAGGTCCCTGACAGCACAGATTCCACCCTAAGACCAGGGCACCTCTGGGAAGCTTTATAGAATACCTAGACAAGGGTAACCTTCACTCATCTAACAATTGTTTGGGATACCCAGCGGTTCTGCATTGACTCCATTTATCCAAATTGTACAAATGCCATCAGTATACAATGGCAACAGCATTCCTAGTGGATTCACCAAAATTGGCCACCCACAAAACTAAAGCGTGACCTCACTGGAGTAATCATAGCTGGGCAAGGCATACTGGGGCAAGCTGAGTTCATGGCTAAAGAAGAGAGACATTCTTTAGAAAAAATATTCCCTATCAAAAATAGGCCACATAGAAGGAATGCTATTCCAGGAAGAGGGAAAAGGATGGGAAATGCTTTAAAAGATAATGCAGCATTCATTAAATGGATAGAAGAAACCAGACAAACCATGAAAACATATTCCCAAACCCAAAGATGAGAACAAGCATGTACTCTTACCTGATAGCAGCTCATGTCTATTTTATTACAAATGGAATCTAAGGTGGCTATGAAGCAGTGGCCTACAATCTTCAGTGCTGAGGCACAATCCAAACACTTGTGGGAAGTATGTGGTCCCCTAAACTTATGGAGGTTTTTGGATGGTAAATGTGACCTTAAACCTTGTATTCACAGAGCATAGGCACTGAAGTTAAATGAGGCTCAAAGATACTACCCCTGGGAAATAATTGGGCTATTTTAGCTGATAATAACACATGGTATCCCATCTCCCTTTCAGGTTACAAAAACAGAAAAGGAGAATGGCTATGCGCTTAAACCACTTGGAACCCTGATTTTTCCCAAACTTGGCCTCTAATATTCACCCCCATGGGACATAGCATCTGGTATGTGGGGAAGGGCCGTTTCTGTTGGAAGGGATGACAAAACAACACTATAGAATTATATGACTTCTCCTGTAACAAAACCTCCTTTTCTCTCCCAAATACCAGTATGTGGTGCAACACAGAAGTGGTGGGAAAAATAGATTTGTCCACTGTTAATAAGTCCTATAACTATTTAGACATTGAGGACCAGGCATTCCTTGCATTTGACTTATACCCTCCTCAGGATGTTATACCAATGGAGAGAAATTGGCCAGAAGAGAGACTAAATTTATTAGATTCTGATTTAGTGTCAATCCTATAATCCTTAAATAAGATTTATCATAAGCTTCAGATGACCCTTGATATGGAGGGTAAACACATTGTGAGTCTGACCAAATAATATGATGATGCATGCAGTGTTTTGTTTTGTTTTGTTTTGTTTTGTTTTTTTGGCTGGTTAGGTTGTTTACTGCCCTCTGACTCTACCTATAACCTTCTTGAACACCTGATCTTTGCTGTCTTTGTGGCATTTGTCACTGTGTTAGCATTATATATGTCTCATAAATGTTATGCCAGTTACAGCAAAATGAGGAAGGCACAATTAAAGACCCGGATCATGATAGCTCACAAAATAGACATGATCCAGGATTTTTTTTTTAAACTAAACCCTAGGTGTGACTCTATCTCACCCCTTAAACTATTGGCTATTACATCAGGTCAGACTATGTCCTCCCCATTATCCAAATCGCAAATATTTAAAACTATTATCACCAACCAGACTACTCTAGGAATGAGCATTCTTAGCATCGTGGGACCTGTTTCTGTTTGTTGGCCTGCATATGCATTTTCTGGAATCCTTTTTGGCCAAGAAGAGGGACTGAGGACTAAGCTCTGTTTTTTTGGTTTTTCGTTTTGGTTTTTTTTTGTCCAAATTCCTACCTAAGGGGTCTAGGGAGTCATGCCCTACAAACTATAAATTCTCATCAGATGGGTTTTATTTCACCCTATATATCATGACTTACTTTTCAGTCTGACTCTGGCATAACATTATGAGACAAGGAAAAGATATTTAACCTCCAAATATATTTCTTTGCTATACCTTGAAATTGCCCTGCAAAGTCTCTTGTGGGAAAAATCCACCTTCTAGAGAATCTCCTTGCCCCTTTGTTTTCTTTCCTTTCTTTCCAGATCCAGGAGATAATCAACTAAGAGCCAGATACCTTTTTACGTCAGATAAGAAACATTTTACAAGGCCAGGCGTATTGGCTCACGCCTGTAATCCCAGCACTTTGGGAGGCTGAGGTGGGCGGATCACTTGAGGTCAGGAGTTTGAGACCAGCCTGACCAACATGGTGAAACCCCGTCTCTACTAAAAATACAAAAATTAGCTAGGTATGGTGGTGCCCACCTGTAATCCCAGCTACTCGGGAGACTGAGACAGGAGAATTGCTTGAACCTGGGAGGCGGAGGTTGCAGTGAACTGAGATTGTGCTCCTGCCCACCAGCCTGGGAGACAGAGCAAGACTCCATCTTGGGGGGAAAAAAAAGAAACATTTTACAACCTGTTTTCTCTCTAAAGTCTGATATCTGAGGTATTCCTCTGCATAATAAAACTTAGTCTCCAAAATCCTTTATCTTAACCTGAACATTCCTTTCCATTGATCCTAGGTCTTCAGATAAACTTAACCAATTGTCAACCAGAAAATGTTTACATTTACCTATAGCCTAGAAACCCCTGCTTTGAGTTGAGTTGTCCCACCTTTCTGAACCAAACCTGTGTATTTCTTAAATGTATCTGGGTTGTTTGTTTGTTTGTTTGTTTGAGATGAAGTCTCCCTGGGTTGCCCAGGCTAGAGTGCAGTGGCACCATCTCAGCTCACGGCAACCTCCGCCTCCCAGGTTCAAGCGATTCTCCTGCCTCAGTCTCCAGAATAGCTGGGATTACAGGTGTGCACCACCACACCCAGCTAATTTTTGTTTTTTAGTAGAGATGGGGTTTTACCATGTTGATCAGGCTGGTCTCAAACTCCTGACCTCAAGTGATCTGCCCGCCTCGGCCTCCCAAAGTGCTGGGATTACAGGTGTGATCCACTGCACCCAGCCCTTAAATGTATTTGATTGATGTCTCGTGCCTCCCTGAAATATATAAAATAAAGCTGTACCCCAACCACCTTGGGCACATGTTCCCAGGACCTACTGAGGGCTACATCATGGGCCATGGTCACTTATATTTGGCTCAGAATAGATTTCTTCAAATATTTTACAGAGTTCGACTCTTTTAATCAACAAAACCATGACACCTAACTACTAATCTCACTCCACATCTTCTTCTTTTACTTTAAATATTCATGGCCTTTGGTAAAGTTCTGTTCAATTATTTCTTTCTGTCTTTTAAAAATAATTATATTTATTTAGACCTCCTTCTAAATCCTTAAGCATTATTGGCATTTCTGCTACAAAGGTATTCTCACCAATTCCTACCAACTTTCTCCATTCTTTGAAATTGCACATTTGATGACTGAACCTAGGTTATATTTTTTAGGTTGATTTATCACTTTTGAAACATGTTACTTTGTTTTATTATCATTGCTTCTCTTGTTTTGGGCCCTACTAACTTTAGGTGGGATTAGCACACTTTACTATTCATCATTCTCTGGTCTTCTTGGAAGTTCTGTGACACTCCAGTTTTGTTCATTCTTTAGCATGGTAAATGCCTGGATGGAATAAAAACAGACAGAAAAGTAAAATATAAATAAATAAGTAGCTATTTTGGCAACAACAGAGAACAATTTCAACTACATGTTATTAGTGTTATATATGAATATAATGAAATAATGAATGTGAAGGCACTTTGAATTACAAAAGTATGCCATGCAAATGTAAATTAATGTAATATTTGGCTGGATTTGAAGTGGAAATTAACAACTGCTAAAATAATGGCTTGTTAAGATTTACCAGATTCTTGGGGTTAAATATCTGTGGGGAGAGCATGGAGACACATCACTAACATCATTTCTTAAACTACTTGAATACTCTTTACGTTATTTACTTATTAGTGTTCTGGCTACTATTGTGACTTAACACATCTTAGTAACAGAGCAGTGGAAGAATGCATTTTTAAAGTAACCCAGAGATTACAGTGAATATCAGGGACATAAATCAGCACAAAGTCTTAAAAGTGACTGGTTTGACAAGACGAAGCCAGTGTAATTTGGCTTTTCTATTAGCTTGGCTATAAAGTTGGCTATTAACTTAGCACTTAATTGGATCCTCCTGCAGTGGAACCATAAGAGCATTCAGTCCTGCAGGCTAAAGAACATGGTGTACCTGCTGAATAGTGTTTAAGGTACTTTAAAAGTCTAGTTATAATTGAATAATGACTAAACACAACTCTATTATATCAGACTTTTAGAGGTGGTAGGTATAGTGTCTACCTGCACACAAAATTGTGTCTGAACATCTGAACCTGAATCCATTTACAAACTGTGTGACTTTAATCATATATTTTAGCCTTTATGAGCCTGTTTCTTCATCTGTATACTAAAGTAACAGCATCTGTCCTTCTTACTTCAAAAAATTATAAGAAGTCAGATCATACACAGAAAAGAGACATAAACACCACACAAACATTAATTATAATTTTTTTTTAAATTAAATATGGGATTTCACCATGTTGGTCAGGCTGTTCTTGAACTCCCGACCTCAGGTGATCCGCCTGCCTTGGCCTCCAAAGTGCTTGGATTACAGGCGTTAGCCACTACACCCGGCCACATTAATTATAATTACCAAATGTAGCTATCATATCTTACAAATTAGGAAACTGAGGCCCAGAAAAGCTGAATGATTGGTTAAGGACCTATTGTGGCTGAGTTATATCTAGAACACAGATTTTCGAGGCCTCTTTTCTTCTCAATATATCAATCAGTACTGGTTTTGACATTTTATATATACTAAGGTCTCCATGACTCATTTACATACTATTTATTACTCAGCCATAAAAACTCATTAAAACTTAACTTTAAGTTTGTTGGAAGCTAGATTTAATTACCATGTATGTGTAGATGCATTACTGAACTTTCAGCTATAGCTGGGCTAGTCCCTGAAGGAAAAAGGTTTTTGTTTTTATTTTACATGTCAGTGCTTGGTTAAAATGTCTGTTTTTATAAAAGAGTCACATGAGATACTCTAAACCCTAAATCTCATTACTGGGAAGAATCTAAAAAACAAATCCAAACCTTGTATGAAAGCCAAACCTTCATTGTACTTTCCAGTCTTCCTAAAATAACATTTTTCTTCTTCATCCTAGCATATATTTTAAACCTTTAATTTTACTATTCACATAAAAAAAACCAGTTATGGCCGCAAAGATAATTTATTCTAATATTATTTTTGTCCTAATAAATTTATCAGTAGTATGTGAAAATAGCATTATATCTAAAGATGCTTTTGTTTTAAATGAAGCTATTTTGAGTTTTTCCTTATAATTTGTGATAGAGTAGGACTAAATAAGGTCTAAAGTTTGCCTCTACCTCTAAGGTCCTGTGAACTAGAATTCAGAATTATAGGAGGAAACTAGATCAATATTTATTTTTCCAGCTACAGTTGCATGGAGATTTGGGGCTAGTTTCTTTTTCACAGAAAAAAGAAATACACAAGGACATGTTCATCCTTAAGGACTTATTAAGGAATGTTTTCAAAGCTTTGTGAGGCTGGGTGCAATGGCTCACACCTTTAATCCCAGCAGTTTGGGAGGCTGACGTGGGCGGATCACCTGAGGTCAGGAGTTCAAGACCAGCCTGGGCAACATGGTGAAACCCCGTCTTTGCTAAAAATACAAAAATTAGCTGGGAGTGGTGGTGTGCACCTGTAATCCCAGCTACTCAGGAGCTGAGGCAGGAAAATTGCTTGGACCCAGGAAGTAGAGGTTGTAGTGAGCTGAGATCACGCCATTGCACTCTATCCTGAGCGAAAGAGCAGGACTCCATCTCAAAAAAAAAAAAAAAAAAAAAAAAAGTCTGTGAATGTGTGGTAATTTAATTTTACAGTGTTCCACCATGGAGAACACATGGACTTTGTAGCTGAAGATTTGACTCATGTACTGGCTGATCTGAGCTTAAGCCTCTCTAACTCTCAATTTTCTAATCTTTTAAATGGGTTTTTTTCAACCGGATGCCCAAACTTAACCCATAAGATTTATTTTTTAAAGGAAGGGGGAGGGCAGGGTACTGAAATAATCTAAAAAAGCTATTATTTTAAAGGTAGAATTTTTCAATCTAGAAAGATGTAAAAACTTGACTATTCATTGTATTCACCCTTTGTTCTGGAAAAATTGCCCAACTGGGCCCTTTACAAAAAGTAAAACTTCTAGCTAACCTGGGTCATGAAGAGCACTTTGAGAAAACTTAACTGCGGATATTTCCAGCAGAGAAGCTAACTAAGTATTCTGGTTAATACAGCAATTATTGTGAGTTTCTGAGCTTGTACTTCGTCTCTGCCTGCTTTGTTGCTTTTGAGGTGGAGGCAGTGTCTCTTTTCTTTCCGTATGTATCTAAATAGATTGGGCAGCCTTCTTGCTTGTCCCTGGGAAAATACGTATTCTTGCCTGAGAAGGTGCTATCCAGAAATCTGAAGCTGAGGCCCAGGAGATGGCAGGGTGTTCCTTACTTGACACAGAATGCTACATCATCAGCCCACCCCTGAGCTGTACTCTTTGCCTTATTTCTCCAAGAATATATGAGCTTCAGCCCCTTCCTCCTTTTTCCAGAAGTGCCAAAACAAAAAGGTTAACAAAGCTAACAGCCAGAGCATCTCTATGCTATCAATTTTCCCACAAAGTGGTTGAGATGAGATCTTGAACTATTTTAATGCAAACAAAATTCTTTTTTCCAAACTTCTAAATCACTTTAAACATTCTGTTCACCGTTTTTCAACCCAGTGGTTTTTCTTCATTCTGACTAATTTCATGAAAGGAGGGAATAGATATTTTATCATAAGAGAGTAGTAGGCTTTCAAGAATGCTTGTGGAATGAGGAGGAATTATTGAGTCCTTCCAGAAATGAGTGAAGGGAGAGGTGGCACTGTGTAGCACAGATCTACTGACAAGAGCTTCTCAACAGGGTTTGATGATTCTGATAGCCTGATACCCGTTTTTTTGGTTTTTTTTTTCTTAGTTTAGGCTACTATAACAGCATATCACAGACTGGGTGGCTTAAACAGCAAAAATTTATTTCTTTCAGTTCTGGAGGCTAGGAAGTCTAAGATCAAAGTGCTGGAAGATATGATGTCTGGTGAAGGCCTGCTTCCTGGTTCATAGATGGCCATCTTCTCACTATGTTCTTACATGGCAGAAAGAGGGCTAGAGAATTCTCTGAAGTCTTTCTTATAAGGGTACTAATCCCATTCCTGAAGGCTTCACCTTCATGACCTAATCACCTCCAAAGGTCTCACTTCTTAGTACCATCATATTGGGGGTTAGGATTTCAACATATGAATTTGCAAGGTACACAAATATTCAGTTCATACATTTCTAGTCTCTTTCTCCTGGGGTCGGTATATATTAAAGGAGCAGAATCTTACTCCTTCCCCCTTGGAAGGTATGCTTCAGTGGAAAGGCAAAGATTGCAGTATTTTAGATAGCTCCTGATACTGTGTCCATAGAGGGAAACCCGTAGGCATAGGCTATTTAAAATAATTTCAGTCCTTTCTTTTTATGGACTTGTTATGTTCAGAAAAAGCAAACTTAGCAAATTAAATTAAATTAAATACATGCATTCATTTAACAAATATGTATTGAGGGCCTATCTTACAACAGACACTATTCCAGGTACTCAAGATACAGTAATGAATAAGAGTCTCTGCCTTCCCAGAGTTTGCATTCCAGCGGGGACAAGGATAACAAATAGGTAGCCACACAGTAAGCCAGGTGGTAGATACAGCAAGAGAAAAATACAGCAAGATAAGGAGGATATGGAGTGTCATTATATATGAGGGAAGAGATGTAACATTGATTTCTCTTCCAGATATTCATTGCCACATAACAAAACACCCTAAATCCTATTGGTTAAAAAATATTAGCTGGGTGTGGTGGCATGCTCCTATAGTCTCAGCTGTTCAGGAGGCTGCGGCAAGAAGATTGCTTGAGCCCAGGAGTTTGAGTTTACAGTGAGCTATGACTGTGCCACTGCACTCCAGCCTGCGTGATAGGGTGAGACCCTGTCTCTAAAATTAAAAACAAACAAAAAAAATGTATGATCTTGTAGGTTCCCTGGGGTCTTTACACAGTTGAGGTCATAGGACAATTGAGGCCAGAGTTATCTGAAAAACTGAATGGGGTGGACATTCCAAATGACTTCTTCATTTACATGGCTGGCCCCTCAGCTGGGAAGGCTGGAACAACCAAGGTCTGGCCAGATACTCTGCATTTATCTTTCTATGTAGCTATCTTGGGCTTTCTCATAGAATGGTGGGACTGAGTAGTCAGGCTTCTGACATGCTGGTGGCTTCTCCTGAAGCAAGTATTCCAAAAAATCCAGGTGGAAGCTGCAAGGCTTCTTATGATGTAGACTTGGAAGTCATGCAAGCTTCACCTCCACCACACCTATTGGTCAAAACAAGTCACAGGGCCCACTAGATTCAAGGAGAGAGGACTCTATGAGGCTGAGAATATTGGAAGATGTGGCACATTAGGGGGCCATTTTTGGACACTCACTACCACAGTTATTAAAGGGATGGCCTCACTGATAAAGTGATATTAGTGTGGAGATGGAAGGGAAGCGAGGGAGAAGCCATGTGGATATCTAGAAGAGATCTAGCAGGGTGAACAGCAAACACAATGTCCTGAGGCAGAAGTAGTCATAGTATATTTATGAAAACAAGGAGACCAGTGTGGACAGAGTGAGATTAATGGACAGAAGTAGAAGTAATTCAGATAGGGAAGGAGGGGTTAGATGATATATAGCCTTATAAGCTTTTTAATGACTTTAACTTTTATTTGGAGTGATATGAGAAGCCAATCCATGATACTGAGCAGAAGGATGATAGGACCTGACTTCTATCTTTCTTTTTTAGGCTAGTCATTTGAAGCTGTGGGAGTGGGGAAGACTGACTTCTGTATTAAAGGCTTACTCCGGATCCTAATATTGAGTGAAGACTGTAGGGAGACACAGAGGTAGGAAACAAGTTATTGCCATCATCCAGGCCAATAGAAAATGAAGCTTGGAGCAGAGTAGTAACAGTAATATAAAATAAATTCTAATATATTTTAAAGGTAGAGCCCTCAGTATTTTCTGATGTTCTATGACAGAAAGAGAATTAAAGATGGCACAAGGGTATTTTTTTTTTTTTTTTGCCAGGCCTATTAGAATAATGGAGTTACCATTTATTAAGCTGGGAAAGACTACATGAGCTACAGTTAGGGGGAGTTGGTCTTCAGGAATTTGGTTTTGTACGTGCTAAGTTTCAGATGCCTATTAGATGTCAAAGTTGAAGTAAAAGTAAATACAAAGTTTATCAGGTCATGTTCATGCTCTGATTTTGTATAACTGCATGCATTAATAAAAATTGTTGCACTTAGCAGAAGGTAAAAGATTTGGGTAGCACACAGCATTCTGTGAAAGCTGGAGACCCATGCTGAGGGTCTCCAGTGAACTCTAAGTTCACATTTTGACATAAATGAATAGGCAGTAGTGTCATGAAAAGAGCATATAGGCTTTGATCTCAGGCCGACTTGGGTCTGGATGCAGGCTCTACCCTTTATTAGCAGTGAGGCTTCTGCATATTACATAATCTGAAACTCAGTTTTCTCATTTATAAAATGAGAATAATGACACCTTGGAATGCATTTGTTAGAATTAGGTGAGCTAATGCTGGCACACAACAGATATTTGGTAAATGGTAGACATTATGAATGTGCCCACTGTTTTTTTTTAACTAATTTTTTACATGTCCTCTTCCTCTGACAGACATCAGGGGAGGTGACAGAAAGCAGGGCAGGATTCAGTAGAGGACAGTCCTACTGAGGTGCTGACCTGTGTGGTTCCACCTTACTCCTGGACATACACCTACAAACTTTGGGCAGGTCTCTGGGTGACAGCTTGATAGGGTAACAGCAGTGAGAAGCAAAAGCAGTCTGTACATCTAGCATCCTCTCAGGCTGCCCAGCAAGACATGTGAACTGTAGTTCAGCAGCAGTGTGGGTAGGGGACACATGCTTAGGTCCCTGGGTTACACAGGCTTGCATTCACTTACTGACCTTTCAAACAATAGAGGCACAGCAACACCAGGCAGAGGAACACTGCTGCCAGTGAACATGCCTAGGACAGTGCTATCTTGTTGTTTTAACCTTCAGTAAATATGCTGCCCTTGAGGTAAATGACAACTAGAGTAGGGGTCTGTAGCCAGTGCTGTGTGCCATCTGCCCTCCTGTGGGAATTGGGGTATTGGGAGTACATAGGCATTTTTAAGAAAACAGTTAAGGAAGGTGATCTACTGAGAGAAAAGCAGGGGACAGGTATGACAAGCCATCTAGGAGTATAGGTGATGTGATAGAATAGCCAGGCAGCATGGCTGGGCACAGTGGCTCATGCCTGCAATCCCAACACTTTGGGAGGCCGAGGTGGGCATATCATTTGAGGTCAGAAGTTGGAGACAAACCTGACCAACATGGTGAAACTCTGTCTCTACTAAAACTAGAAAAATTCCCCAGGCATGGTGGCAGGTGCCTGTAATCCCAGCTACTTGGGAGTCTGAGACAGGAGAATTGCTTGAACCGGGGAGGTGGAGGTTGCAGTGAGCCAAGAGAGGTCATGCCACTGCACTCCAGCCTAGACAACAGAGCAAGACCCTGCCTCAAAAAAAAAACAAAAACAAAAACAAAACAGCCAGGCAGCATGGAGGGCCAAGGATGTCCATGATCATGAACTTAAAGTGAGTCTAGTCAGTATGGTTGCATGTCTTCCCCCAACACTTTTAAGCACGAACTAGGCAGAGAGTTGGTTTTAAACACAGCTAGGATTTTGCCAGGCACATACTGTACTCTGAAAGGAGAGAGAGGCAAATAACTTGGTGCATGCAAGGACCACAAATGGAAGCTGGCTAAGGAGGGCAATGAGGACACAATGGCCATGATGGGCAGTAGAAGGTGTCAGAGTCAATGGACTCTGGGTCCCCATGGAATTGAGGACATTCTTTGAGCAAATCTTGGCATTACAATTCTTTTTTTTTTTTTTTGAGACAGAGTCTCTAGGTCAGCAGGCTAGAGTGCAGTGGCAGCAATCTCAGCTCACTGCAACCTCCGCCTCCCGGGTTCAAGTGATTCTCCTGCCTCAGCCTCCCAAGTAGCTGAGTGCGCCACCACACTCAGCTAATTTTTGTGTTTTTAGTAGAAATGGGGTTTCACCATATTGGCCAGGATGATCTCAATCTCTTGACCTTGTGATCCACCCACCTTGGCCTCCCAAAGTGCTAGAATTACAGTTCTTTTTTTTTTTAAAGGTGTTTAAGAATGGGACATTTCTTTGCCATCTTCTCACTTCACCTTCTTTATTCTCACTTTTTTCATTACCTTTGCACCATTTAAATAGTAAGTTTATGAGGTAGAGTGTTGCTAGCTGCTTTGCTTCTATTGGGGCATGGGGGGCAGGCGGGGCAGGGGATGGGACATCCCTCAGAGTACAAACTCTTATAATTCTGGCAAATAAAGAGTTAAATAGTATTATTTGAAAGTCCTTTAATATTATCCAGATTTGGCTTAGAGATAGGATTATGCTGCTGAACTTTATTTTTCTTCTTAATTTACAAAGAGTTCTCTTAACTCAAATATTCCAGTGCTTTGTTGGAATTTTCTGTAATGCAGCCTATTACAGAGCAATTTTGAGGGGAGTTGCAACTTGACCCCTATCTTGGAGCACGATCCTAATAAAATATAGGTCTCCTGACCAGAGCTTCTTGCTCAGCTTCCTAACAGGAATGTCTTCTCTCCAAAATGGCTGCAGGAGATCAAATGACAGAGGCAGTTTTATCAGTTTGTTGTGCTGGTCTTTCACCTGCCTGAAAACTATCTTTAAATGATTGCTTTCCAAATGCAATGACACAGCAGTCTGTTTTCTAGAGACCTGTAGTTCAAATAAGCTTCTTGTGTGGAATGTTGCCCTGGTGATTCTGGAGGTGATTTAAGGTAGAAAGAGCAGTTCCCAAAGACACAGAAAGGACCAAAAATAATAGAATCTTTAAGATTTTGAAATATTAAAAAGTGAAAATGACCCACTAAGTCCACTACCCCTGCCTTGAATTGTCTCCATTTTCATCTTCCCATCTCTACACAGGATTGCAGAGAAGTTGTTCTAAAAGAGAGCTTTCTGCCCGTTTGGAAATTAGGTCCAATGTTCTGTCAATGTCTTGAGAATTTTCTAAAGTTATCTTATATTTATCTTTATGCAGATTTACTCTTCCACACTTGTACTCATTCTTTCATTGGCTACTAAGGGATATTCCCAGTTTGGAAAGTAATTCATTTCTTGTTGCTACAACAAACAAACCTAATGGTTAAATTATTTTCTTACCACAAGAAAAATTAATCATGATAACCTAGGGCATAAATCTTGATTTTTGGTTTTTTGAACCTATGGAAAACATAGTCTTGTGAAAGGTGACTTGAATTCTCCCTGAGTTCAACTACTTCATCTTCCTGGCATTGTGGAATGGTGGGAAGAGAAAGAGAGCTGAAGTCAGAAGCCTCAAATCCCAACTCTGCTTTTATAAGCTGCATCACAGTTTATATTATTCTTAATTTATAGCTCCAGCCTTTTTATCTGTAAAATGTTAAGAAGCATACCTATATTTGTTACCAATAATCAGGTAACAAATAGGAAAACTACTTTATAAACAGTAAAACATTGTAAACACTGTGTTTATTTGTAGAGTTTACTACAAGATGCCCCATGTTAGCTTGTTTGGGGTCCTCCCTGAGCCCCTGTCTATCTTCCCTCCTCTCTCTTTCCCCAGCTTTCTCTCTCCTTTTTCTAGTGTTCAGCTTTCCTCCATGGAATATTACTGTAGCAGAGTTCCCAGAAATGACACAAAAACTAAAACTGCAGCCAAAGAAGAAAGTAATAACAGTGTACAGAGACCTTCCATCTACAAAACACATTTTTAGAGGGTACTATAAGAATGGGCAACGGAGGAACAAGAGGAAAAAGCAGATTGGAGAAGCCAGTGACAAAAAAGCAGGAGATGGGGGGAGGAAGAGTAACACAGGCAGGAAAGAGTCAACTAGAAAGAGAGAGAATACACATCACTCCCAAGTGTCTGAGCTCAGTTGGGAAAGGAGGATAGAGGGCTGCATAATGCCAATAAATAATAAAAGTACATAAAAGGGAGTTTGTACAGAAAAGAGAAAAGTAAGCACAACAGAACAACATTCTTTTCCAGGAGTGAGTATCAGGTAGCACGGCAGGTAGGCACTGTGATAAACTAAAGTTATGATGCAGTATAAACTGCTAGGAAGAGTTTAATAGGAGTATGTGATTCCTACAGCTAATTACTAGAAAGAAAATGTAATCACTGTTATATTTGTATTACAGGTAAAATTATACTATGACCAGTAAAATATAGAAAAGATTTGCCTAAAATGCAAATGCTCTGTGCAGATGAGGGAGCATGTGTAGGAAGTTAATTTGGAGCAACACACAATCCCATCTACATGCTGCCTGCCTCCGTGGAATAAAGTGGCACTCTGCAGAAGCTCAGAAGTGGGTTTTTGGTAGACACCAGGTGTGGAAATTGGAAAAATGCAGGGGCTGGAGGAGGAATAACCAGTAAGACTTGAACTGGTATTCACAGAGGGAAGAGTGTTCTACATGGAACAGCAATCCTGTTAAGGACTAGACTCTCTAGTGGAATTTCTTTTTTTTTTTTTTGAGGCGGAGTTTCGCTCTTGTTACCCAGGCTGGAGTGCAATGGCGCGATCTCGGCTCACCACAACCTCCGCCTCCTGGGTTCAAGCAATTCTCCTGCCTCAGCCTCCCGAGTAGCTGGGATTACAGGCACGCGCCACCATGCCCAGCTAATTTTTGTATTTTTAGTAGAGACGGGGTTTCACCTTGTTGACCAGGATGGTCTCGATCTCTTGACCTCGTGATCCACCCACCTCGGCCTCCCAAAGTGCTGGGATTATAGGCGTGAGCCACCGCGCCCAGGGTGGAATTTCTTGAGTAGGATAATTGCTAATACCTAGTCTACTTTGTAATTAAAGAGAGCCACATAAGCGCACATGCAGACCTAGGCTCCTGTGTAAAGATTACCAACCAATCCTCAACCTTCTGACAAACATATATAAGGTGTCTTTCTTTGAACCTGGGTAAGGGCAGTAGCAGACCATATTACATCCTGGTCGTTTACTCTCACAAGACTGTTTCAGAACCTAACATTAGGGGTAGAAACCAGAATAGTGAGCTAACGTTGGGAGCTACATACTCTACATCTTCAAGCTTCTCAGATAACAAAACCATAGAAGAGGTAAACTATATCTGTTTTCACATTCCTGAAGTATCCTATGACTCATCGCTTTCTTTTTTCTTAATTGTTCCTTCTCTTTCATATCACATCCATCTCATCTCAGATGAACCTAATCTCTTACCCCACTGTGAGCACCACAAAGAGTCTTTCCTTATAGTGTTGTCTTGAGATTCACCAGGTTGATTTCACTTCTGCTTTGGCTGCTCTGAAACCAACCACTTTATGCAAAATTGAATGTAGGTGCTTTATCTAAAGGTTAGGCAAGGTGCTAGTGAAGAGAGGTCCTCTTCTGTTAGCTGGGGAAGACTGCACTTTCTCTCCCAAGTAGTTCAGGTAAAAGCCTTGCTGCCAGGCCTCTAGGCAGCTTTCAAAGCCATCAGTTCTCTTATTATGCTTAGTGGCCAACAGAAAGAAAAAACAAACACATAAACAAAAATTCCAGGCTATTCCATGGGCCTCAAAACTAGGACTTCATGACTTCTGAGGTCTGACCTCACTTGCAGGTTCAGAATCCTAAGGCGGTAGCTTCTACTGTCATGTTCATGTGAACAAGTTAAGCAACTTTTATGTTGCCAGTCTCTGAAGTCATTGTGTAAGGGAAAGCATGCAGAGAGAATGAAAACCTTTTGCCCTGAGGAAAAAAACTCTTCAGCTTCCACTTTGAATACACCCAGCGAGACTGAGCAAGAAAACATCTTTCATAACTACTTGCTGGGTGTTATAACAGAAGTCAGGGATAGGTTCTTTGTCTAAATCAGGGCTGTTCTGGTTTTAAGGCAAGAAAGCAGGCTGGATACAGTGGCTCACACCTGTAATGCCAGCACTTTGGAAGGCTGAGGTGGGTCAATCACCAGAGGTCAGGAGTTTGAGACCAGCCTGGCCAGCATGGGGAAACCCCAACTCTACTAAAAATACAAAAAAATTACCTGGGTGTGGCAGCAGGTGACTGTAATCCCAGCTACTCAAGAGGCTGAGGCACGAGAATCGCTTGAACCTGGGAGGTGGAAGTTGGCACTATTGCATTCCAGCCTAACCCCTAACCTTAACCCTAACCCTGGAGACTGGAGCCTGGAGCCTGGGCGACAGAGTGAGACTCTGTCAGAAAACAAACAAACAAACAAAAAAGCAAATGTAGGAGAGCCAGTCCTGCACTTATAAACACTCAACTTTAGAAAAACTAGTACACAGTGCCTTTTATGTCACAGGGCAAAAGGGGTTTATCTATCTGCTTGTGTGGGAAAATTCCAAATAAATCTTATACACATATCAATTACCAAATAAAATACCCTAAAAGCAGTCCATCACATTTCTCTTTTTGTCTTGGTTTTCCAAATAGGCAGTGAGGTTGCTGGAAATGGTGGTGCATGTCTGTAGCCCCAGCTACTTCGGAGGCTGAGGTGGGAGAATCAATTGAGCCCAGAAGTTCAAATCCAGCCTGAGCAATATAACTAGACCCCTAAAAAATGGGAGAAAATACCCTAAATATTATTAAATTGATCTGTTTACCTACAATTCTGAAAATTCCTTGGTTGAAACTGTAACCAAGAAAACCAGATTTTGATGAGTTTTTTTTAAATTTTTTTTTAATTGCATTTTAGGTTTTGGGGTACATGTGAAGAACATGCAAGATTGTTGCATAGGTACACACGTGGCAGTGTAATTTGCTGCCTTCCTCCCCTTCACCTATATCTGGCATTTCTCCCCATGCTATCTCTCCCCAACTCCCCACCCCCCGCTGTCCCTCCCCTATTTCCCCCCAACAGAACCCAGTGTGTGATGCTCCCCTCCCTGTGTCCATGTGTGTTAATTGTTCATCACCCGCCTATGAGTGAGAACATGCGGTGTTTGATTATCTGTTCTTGTGTCAGTTTGCTGAGAATGATGGTTTCCAGGTTCATCTATGTACCTACAAAGGACACAAACTCATCGTTTTTGATAGCTGCATAATATTCCATGGTGTATATGTGCCACATTTTCCCTGTCCAGTCTATCATCAATGGGCATTTGGGTTGGTTCCAGGTCTTTGCTATTGTAAACTGTGCTGCAATGAACATTCGTGTACACGTGTCCTTAAAGTAGAACGATTTATAATCCTTTGGATATATACCCAGTAATGGGATTGCTGGGTCAAATGGAATTTCTATTTGTAGGTCCTTGAGGAATCGCCACACTGTCTTCCACAATGGTTGAACTAATTTACACTCCCACCAACAGTGTAAAAGTGTTCCTATTTCTCCACATCCTCTCCAGCATCTGTTGTCTCCAGATTTTTTAATGATCGCCGTTCTAACTGGCGTGAGATGGTATCTCAATGTAGTTTTGATTTGCATTTCTCTAATGACCAGTGATGATGAGCATTTTTTCATATGTTTGTTGGCCTCTTGTATGTCTTCTTTTGTAAAGTGTCTGTTGATATCCTTCGCCCACTTTTGAATGGGCTTGTTTGTTTTTTTCTTGTAAATCTGTTTTAGTTTTTTGTAAATTCTGAATATCAGCCCTTTGTCAGATGGGTAGACTGCAAAAATTTTTTCCCATTCTGTTGGTTGCCAATTCACTCTAATGACAGTTTCTTTTGCTGTGCAGAAGTTGTGGAGTTTAATTAGGTCCCATTTGCCTATTTTGGCTTTTGTTGCCAATGCTTTTGGTGTTTTGGTCATGAAGTCCTTGCCTACGCCTATGTCCTGAATGGTTTTGCCTAGATTTTCTTCTAGGGTTTTTATGGTGTTAGGTCTTATGTTTAAGTCTTTAATCCATCTGGAGTTAATTTTAGTGTAAGGTGTCAGGAAGGGGTCCAGTTTCTGCTTTCTGCATATGGATAGCCAGTTTTCCCAACACCGTTTATTAAACAGGGAATCCTTTCCCCATTGTTTGTTTTTCTCGGGTTTGTGAAAGATCAGATGGTTGTAGATATGTTGTGTTGCCTCCGAGGCCTCTGTTCTGTTCCATTGGTCTATATCTCTGTTTTGGTACCAGTACCATGCTGTTTTGATTACTGTAGCCTTGTAGTAGAGTTTGAAGTCCGATAGTGTGATGCCTCCTACTTTGTTCGTTTTGCTTAGAATTGATTTGGCTATGTGGGCTCTCTTTTGATTCCATATGAAGTTTAAGGTGGTTTTTTCCAGTTCTGTGAAGAAGGTCATTGGTAGCTTGATGGGGATAGCATTGAATCTGTAAATTACTTTGGGCAGTATGGCCATTTTCAAGATATTGATTCTTCCTAACCATGAACATGGAATGTTTCTCCATCTGTTTGTGTCCTCTCTTATTTCATTGAGCAGTGGTTTGTAGTTCTCTTGAAGAGGTCCTTTACGTTCCTTGTTAGTTGTACTCCTAGGTATTTTGTTCTCTTGTAGCAATTGTGAATGGCAGTTCGCTCTTGATTTGGCTCTCTTTAAGTCTGTTATTGGTGTATAGGAATGCTTGTGATTTTTGCACATTGATTTTGTATCCTGAGACTTTGCTGAAGTTGCTTATCAGTTTCAGGAGATTTTGGGCTGAGACAATGCGGTCTTCTAGATATACAATCATGTCGTCTGCAAATAGAAACAATTTGACTTCCTCCTTTCCTAATTGAATACCCTTTATTTCTTCTTCTTGCCTGATTGCTCTGGCTAGAACTTCCAGTACTATATTGAATAGGAGTGGTGAGAGAGGGCATCCTTGTCTAGTGCCAGATTTCAAAGGGAATGCTTCCAGTTCTTTCCCATTCAGTATGATATTGGCTGTTGGTTTGTTGTAAATAGCTTTTATTATTTTGGGATATGTTCCATCAATACCTAGTTTATTGAGGGTTTTTAGCATAAAGGGCTGTTGAATTTTGTCGAAGGCCTTCTCTGCATCAATTGAGATAATCAGGTGTTTTTTGTCTTTGGTTCTGTTTATGTGGTGAATTACGTTTATAGACTTGCGTATGTTAAACCAGCCTTGCATCCCCAGGACGAATCCTACTTCATTGTGATGAATAAGCTTTTTGATGTGCTGTTGCAATCGGTTTGCCAGTATTTTATTGAAGATTTTTGCATCTATGTTCATCATGGATATTGGCCTGTAGTTTTCTTTTCTTGTTGAGTCTCTGCCGGGTTTTGGTATCAGGATGATGTTGGTCTCATAAAATGATTTGGGAAGAATTCCCTCTTTTTGGATTATTTGGAATAGTTTCAGAAGGAATGGTACCAGCTCCTCTTTGTATGTCTGGTAGAATTTGGCTGTGAACCCATCTGGACCTGGGCTTTTTAGGGTGGTAGGCTCTTGATTGCTGCCTCGACTTCAGACCTTGTTATTGGTCTATTCAGGGTTTTGACTTCTTCCTGGTTTAGGCTTGGGAGGATGCAAGTGTCCAGGAATTTATCTATTTCTTCCAGGTTTTCTAGGTTATGTGCATAGAGTCGTTTGTAATAATCTCTGATGATGGTTTGAATTTCTGTGGAATCTGTGGTGATATCCCCTTTATTGTTTTTTATTGCATCTATTTGGTTATTCTCCCTTTTCTTTTTTATTAATCGGGCTAGTGGTCTGTCTATTTTGTTGATCTTTTCAAAAAATCAGCTCCTGGATTTATTGATTTTTTTGAAGTGTTTTTTGTGTCTATCTCCTTCAATTCTGCTCTGATCTTAGTTTTTTCTTGTCTTCTGTTAGGTTTTGAGTTTTTTTGATCTCGTTCCTCTAGCTCTTTCAATTTTGATGATAGGGTGTCAATTTTAGATCTCTTCTTGCTTCTCATGTGGGCACTTATTGCTATATATTTTCCTCTAGAGACTGCTTTAAATGTGTCCCAGAGATTCTGGTATGTTGTGTCTTCATTCTCGTTGGTTTCAAAGAACATCTTTATTTCTGCCTTCATTTCATTGTTTATCCAGTCAACATTCAAGAACCAGTTGTTCAATTTCCATGAAGTTGTGCGGTTCTGAGTTAGTTTCTGAATTCAGAGTTCTAACTTGATTGCACTGTGGTCTGAGAGACTGTTTGTTATGATTTCCATTCTTTTGCATTTGCTGAGGAGTGATTTACTTCCAATTATGTGGTCAATTTTAGAGTAGGTGTGATGTGTTGCTGAGAAGAATGTATATTCTGTGGATTTGGGGTGGAGAGTTCTGTAAATGTCTATTAGGTTTGCTTGTTCCAGGACTGAGTTCAAGTCCTGGATATCCTTGTTGATTTTCTGTCTTGTTGATCTGTCTAATATTGACAATGGGGTGTTAAAGTCTCCCACTATTATTGTGTGGGAGTCTAAGTCTCTTTGTAAGTCATTAAGAACTTGCGTTATGTATCTGGGTGCTCCTGTATTGGTTGCGTGTATATTTAGAATCATTAGCTCTTCTTGTTGCATTGATCCTTTTACCATTATGTAATGTCCTTCTTTGTCTCTTTTGATCTTTGTTGCTTTAAAGTCTATTTTATCAGAGACGAGAATTGCAACTCCTGCTTTTTTTTGCTCTCCATTCACTTGGTAAATCTTCCTCCATCCCTTTATTTTCAGCCTTTATGTATCCTTGCATGTGAGATGGGTTTCCTGGATATGGCACACCGATGGGTTTTGGCTTTTTATTTAATTTACCAGTCTGTGTCTTTTGATTGGGGCATTTAGTTTATTTACATTTAGGGTTAATATTGTTATGTGTGAATTTAATACTGTCATTTTGATGTTAGCTGGCTGTTTTCCCATTAGTTGATGCAGATTCTTCATTGTGTTGATGCTCTTTACCATTTGGTATGTTTTTGGAGTGGCTGGTACTGGTTGTTCCTTTCTACGTTTAGTGCCTCTTTCAGGAGCTCTTGTAAAGCAGGCCTGGTGGTGATGAAATCTCTGAGTACTTGCTTGTTCACAAAGGATTTTATGTTTCCTTCCCTTATGAAGCTTAGTTTGGCTGGATATGAAATTCTGGGTTTAAAGTTCTTTTCTTTAAGGATGTTGAATATTGGCCCCCACTCTCTTCTGGCTTGTAGGGTTTCTGCAGAGAGATCTGCTGTGAGTCTGATGGGCTTCCCTTTGTGGGTAACCCGACCTTTCTCTCTGGCTGCCCTTAGCATTTTCTCCTTCATTTCAACCCTGGTGAATCTGACAATTATATGCCTTGGGGTTGCTCTTCTTGAGGAATATCTTTGTGGTGTTCTCCGTATTTCCTGGACTTGAATATTAGCCTGCCTTGCTAGGTTGGGGAAGTTTTCCTGGATTATATCCTGAAGAGTATTTTCCAGCTTGGATTCATTCTCTTCGTCACATTCATGTACACCTATCAAACGTAGATTAGGTCTTTTCACATAGTCCCATATTTTTTGGAGACTTTGTTCATTCCTTTTTACCCTTTTTTCTCTAATCTTGCCTTCTCATTTTATTTCATTGAGTTGATCTTCGACTTCTGATATCCTTTCTTCTGCTTGGTAAATTCGGCTGTTGAAACTTGTGCGTGCTTCACGAAGTTCTCGTGTTGTGTTTTTCAGCTCCATCAATTCACTTATATTGCACTCTAAGTTGTCCATTCTCATTAGCATTTCGTCAAATCTTCTTTCAACGTTCTTAGTTTCTTTGCAATTGGGTTAGAACATGTTCTTTTAGCTCACAGAAGTTTCTTATTACCCACCTTCTGAAGCCTGATTCTGTCATTTCTTCACACTCATTCTCCATCCAGCCTTGTTCCCTTGCTGGTGAGGAGTTGTGATCCCTTGTAGGAGGAGAGGTGTTCTGGTTTCGGGTGTTTTCATCCTTTTTGTGCTGGTTTCTTCCCATTTTTGTGGATTTATCCACCTGTCATCTTTGTAGTTGCTGACTTTCAGATTGGGTCTCTGAGTGGACATCCAGTTTGTTGATGATTAAGTTATTTCTGTTTCTTAGTTTTCCTTCTAACAGTCTGGCCCCTCTGCTGTAGGACTGCTGAGGTCCACTCCAGGCCCTGCTTGCCTGGGGATCACCTGCAGCAGCTGTAGAACAGTAAGGGTTGCTACCAGTTTCTTCTTCTGCTATCTTTGTCCCAGAAGGATACCCGCCAAATGCCAGTCTGATGTCTCCTTTATGAGGTGACTCTTTGGATATACGGGGGTCAGGGAGCTGGTCGAGGAGTCAGTCTGTCCTTTATAGGAGCTCAAGTGCTGAACTGTGAGCTCTGTTGTTCATTCAGAGCTGCTGGGCAGGTACGTTTAAGTCTGCTGCAGCAGAACTCATAAACCCTTTTTTTCCCCAGGTGTTCTGTCCCAGGGAGTTAGGGCTTTATTTATGAGTTTCCATTGTGCTGCTGCCTTTTTTTTCAGGACTGCCCTGCCCAGCAAGGAGGCACCCTAGTCACTGTCTGCCTGCAGAGGCTTTGCTGAGCTGCTGTGGGCTCCGCCCAGCTGCCGTATGAACTTCCCTGCATTTCTGTTTATATGGCTGTAGTTAGAACTGCCTCGGCAATGTGGCCCACCTCTGTAATGACGGACTCTCTCTCTGTAATGGCAGGTTGCCTTGGCAATGGCGGGCTGCCTCAGCAATGGTGGACTACCTCCGTAGTGGTGGAGTGCCTCAGTAATGGTGGACGCCCCTCCCCCACAGAGCTGGACCGTCATGGGTTCAGCTGTGCTTGCTGTGAAACTCTCAACCGAGAGCGTTTCCAATTGCTGTTTTTGTTTTTTTTGTGGGGGTGGGACCAGCTGAGCCTGATCACCTGGCTCCCTGCCTCAAAGCATTTTTTTTTTTTTTTTTTTTTTTTTTTAGTTGAATGGTGGACTCTCTCCCAGGTGTTCCAGTCGCCTAGTCGCCTGTTGAAAAGGCGCCAGGATCTGTGTGATTTCCCATGCGGCAACCCACTGAGCTGGCTGAAACAGCGGCGCTGAGATTCGTGGCACTATTTTGCCTGGGAATCTCCTGGCCTGGCTCCCTGTTTCAGTCCCCTTTTAATCAGATGAATGGGCGACTCTGCCTTCCCAGAGCTCCAATCACCAGCTAAAAGGGCACCCTAATCAGTGTATTTTGTATGGAGAACCACCGCACTTGGGCACCTGCAAAACAGCCACGCCGGCCACAACAGCCGTGCTGGCAACCCGTGTGGCTCCTCCACCTGGGAATCTCCTGGTCTGTGGGCAATAAAAATCTGTCTGGAAATGCGGCGTCCACTCACCCTCTGCGTTTTCACTAGGAGCTGCAATCCTGAGCTGCTCCTAACCAGCCATCTTCTTCATGAGATTTTTAAAAAATAGGTAGCTAGGTTTTATTCTCACTTTTAGTAGTTCCCCATAGCATAAATATACTCCTAACATTACATTCATGCTTCATTACTTGACTGTTGTCTTTTTGCTCTTGATTTAATAGGTTTATATTTTAATGTTCCTATTTCTTTTATTGTGTCTATCCCTCACCTAATTTGGAAGAATAAAGAACATACAGAAGAAATTTTTTTTCTTGTTTTGTTTTTTTTTTTTTTTGAGACGAGTCTTGCTGTTGCCCAGTCTGGACTGCAGTGGTATGATCTTGGCTCACTGCAACCTTTGCCTCCCAGATTCAAGCATTTCTCCTGCCTCATCCCCACAAGTAGCTGGGATTATAGGCTCGTGCCACCACACTGGGCTAATATTTTTAGTAGAGACGAGGTTTCACCATGTTGACCAGTCTGGTCTCAAACTCCTGCCCGCAGGTGATCTGCATGCCTTGGCCTCCCAAAGTGCTGGGATTACAGATGTGAGCCACTGTTCTCAGCCTAAATATACTATTTTGAAATAACAGTAATGGTTATGGTTTCCAATCAATGAAAAGACTTTTTCTCTTTGCTATGAAGTGAATATTTGTGTGTCCCCACCCTGTGGGGACATTTATATGTTGAAGCCTAATTCCCAATGTAATGGTATCTAATCCCCCTCCCAGAGGTACCTCTGGGAGATGATTAGGTCATGACAGGGGGAGCCCTCATTAATGGAATTAGTACCTTGTAAGAAGAAACTCTATAGAGTTTGCTGCTTCTGTCTCTCTTTGCTTTCCACTATGTGAGGATACAATGAGAAGATGGTAATCTGCAAACCAAGAAGCAAGCCCTCACCAGATACTTGGCACCTTAATTTTGGAATTCCCAGCCTCCAGAACTGTGAGAAATAAACATTTGTTTTTAAGCCACCTAGTCTATGGTATATTTGTTACAGTATAACAAATATACCATATATACGGTATATGGTATATTACAGTATATGCTTTAACAAATATACCATATATATAGTATAACTATATATATATACACACACACAGTATATAGTATAACAAATATATGTAATGAACTCACTAAGACACTCCTATTCCAAACATATACAAATAAAACAAAATATAACAACAAAAAATAAAATACATGGATGAGTTCAAAAACAAGAAAGGTAAATCTCTAGATGCCAAAAATGAAGCAGAAACTAAAAGCCATAAAAAGATGTGAGTGAGTGGCAAGGCAGCCAATCTGTACCTTTCCATGAATCAGAAAATAGACCAACTCCCTGAGCAAATTCACCCATGGGTTCAGGAATTGGTGAGTAGAGTTTAGGCTTGATATTACCCCCATACACCATCTTGCCCAGGTGTCTTGATATAGGATATAACTGGCTTACCTGTGCCCAGCATCCCTGAACAGTGAGAGCAGAAGCTACATCACTCAGAGGGGTTTTGAAATTGGAAGTGGGCCTTTGGTGCTGAATAATAAAGTTTAAATGCATATATGTAGAGAGGATACTAAATCTTAAGTCCACAAAAGACAGAGAACTGATTGTACACTCATGCTTATAGCAGCATTATTTGTAACAGCCAAAAGGTAGAAGTAACCTAAATGTCCATAAATGAAGGTATAGATAAATAAAATGTGATGTATACATACAGTGGAATGCTTTTCAGTCATAAAAAGGAAGGAAATTCTGACATATGCTATAACATGGATGAACCTTGAGGGGTAGTATGCTAAATAAGCCAGTCACACACACACAAAAACACTATAATGATTCCACTTCTCTGAGATATTTACAGTAGTCAAATTCTTTAAGACAGAAAGTAGAATAGTGAATGCCAATGCCAGTGGAGGAGGGAGAAATGGGGAGTCATTGTTTCAGGGGGATGGGATTTCAGGTTGAGAAGATGAAAACTTTGGAGATAGATGGTGGTGATGGTAGCACAACAATGTGAATATACTTAATGCCACTGAACTTTACATTGAAAAAGAAGGTGAGGATGGCAAAATGCAAAAATGTATTTTGCCACAATTTTTAAAAATTAAAAAGTCATAAATAATTTTTAGTGAGACCATAATTTTTGTAAAAGATAAGGACCTTTTCAGGCAGCTCTGCTGCAGAAACAAAGAAAGAAAAAGAATATAAAAAAAAAAGATAAGGAGCTGGAACCAAAGTCCCCATATAATTCCAGGAGCCACAAGGGTGCTCTTGAAGTAAACCAGGAAGCAAGTACTGTGGTCCTCAGCAAGGGAAGTAGCAAGGAATACTGCTGAAATGAATCAGATGAATTCAAAGAAATCAGAAGCACAGACCAGTGTCAGTCATGGACAAAAGATCTGAATTCACACTACCTGCAAGGTGTAGGAACTCTAAGTAAAAAAATGCACATGAGGAGAGATCCAAGATGACTGATCACTAGCAGCTCGGGCTCGTAGTTCCCAGTGAAAGCGCAGAGAATGAGAGAACGCCACACTTTCAGACGAATATTTGTTGCTCATGGACCAGGAGATTCCCAGCAGAGGAGCCCCACGTGTCACCAGGGCGACTCTTGTGGCCGGCGCGGCAGTTTTGCTGGTGCCTTAGCGTGCCAGTTTTTGGTGCAGAGTCCGGAGATTCCTGGGCAGAAAAGAACCATCAATCTTAACACCACTATTTTGGCCGGCGCAGTGGATTGCTCAGATTTCGGCGCTGGGAATCAACAAGTTTGACGTCAGCTCAGAGACCTAGTTAGAAAGTCGGTAATTACAAAGACAACAGACGGATAAATATATAATGAAGGGAAGAAATCAGCGTAAAAAGGCAGAGAATACTCAAAATCAGAATGCCTCTCCCTCTACAGGGGATCGCAATTCCTCATCAGTAACAGAACAAGACTTAATAGATTACGAGTGTGTTCCAATAACAGAAGCAGGTTTCAAAACGTGGGTGATAAGAAACTTCTGTGAATTAAAAGAACTTGTTCTAACCCAATGCAAAGAAACTAAGAACCTTGAAAAAAGGTTTGACGAAATGTTAACGAGAATGGACAATTTAGAGAGGAATGTAAGTGAATTGATGGAGCTGAAAAACACAACACGAGAACTTCACGAAGCATGCACAAGTTTAAACAGTCGAATTGATCAAGTAGAAGAAAGGATATCAGAAGTCGAGAACCAGCTCAGTGAAATGAAATGAGAAGACAAGATTGGAGAAAAAAGGATGAAAAGGAAAGAGCAAAGTCTCCAGGAAATATGGGACTATGTGAAAAGTCCTAATTTATGTTTGATAGGTGTACCTGAATGTGATGAAGAGAATGAATCCAAGTTGGAAAATACTCTTCAGGATATCATTCAGGAAAACTTTCCCAACCTGGCAATGCAGGGTAATATTCAACTCCAGGTAATACAGAGAACACCACAAAGATATTCTTCAAGAAGACCAACCCCAAGGCACATAATTGCCAGATTTATTAGGGTCAAAATGAAGGAGAAAATACTAAGGGCAGCCAGAGAGAAAGGTCAGGTTACCCATAAAGGGAACCTGTCAGACTTACAGCAGATCTCTCAGCAGAAACCCTACAAGCCAGAAAAGAGTGGGGACCAATATTTAACATCCTTAAAGAAAAGAACTTTCAACCCAGAATTTCCTATCCAGCCAAACTAAGCTTTATAATCGAAGGAAAAATTAAATCCTTTGTGAACAAACAAGTACTTAGAGAGTTCACCACCACCAGGCCTGCTTTACAAGAGCTTCTGAAAGAAGCACTATACATATAAAGGAACAACCAATATCAGCCTTTCCAAAAATATATCAAAAAGAAAAGAACATCAACACAACGAAAAATTTACACTAACTAATGGGCAAAACAGCCAGCTAGCATCAAATGCCAGTATTAAAGTTATATATATTCTAATCGGATAAAAAGCCAAAACCCATTGGTATGCTGCATCCAGACCCATCTCACATGCAACGATACACAAAGACTCAAAACAAAGAGAAGGAGGAAGATTTATCAACCAATCAGAGAGTAAAAATAAACAAATAAACAAAAAGCAGGAGATGCAATTCTCGCCTCTGATAAAGTAGACTTTAAAGCAACAAAGAGCAAAAGAGGCAAAGAAGGACATTACATAATGGCAAAAGGATCAATGTAACAAGAAGAGCTAATGATTTTATAGATCAAGACAGAAAGTTAACAAGGACATTTAGGACTTGAACTCAGACCTGGAACAAGTAAACTTAATAAACATTTATAGAACTCTCCACTTCAAATACACAAAACACACATTACCACCTCACACCTATTCCAAAAGTGACTACATAATTGGAAGTAAATCACTCCTCAGTAATCGCATAGCATTTCATAGGTTTAAATGAAATATTGGTTGGCTGCTCGTTTGTTATTTTCTTCCCTTATTCCTTCCTGTTTACATCAAGTATAATTATTGGTATAAAAGAGGTTTTCAATACCCATTACTAAACTGCATTCTAGCCTGGGCAAGAAAGCAATACTCCCATTCTCTCTCTCTCTTTCTCTTCCTTTTTCCTCCTCTTCTTTATTCTTTTTCTTTCTTTCTTTCAAAAAAGAAAGAAAAATGCACATGAAAAGAAGTCCAAATACAGTGTTTCTTGTAGGGACAGAGACAGGGAAACATAAAATTTCCTGAGACCCCTCCCAACCCAGGGCACAAGAGACTCCCATGTAAAACAACCAGCTACAGATGAACTCACAGCCAAAACTTACAGATCACATGCAGAAACACCTCGCTGGGCAGAAGAAAAAGTACATTGCATATCTTCCATTTGCCCCTGTAGATCCACTCTCCACTATTCTACATCTTCTATTGCTGGAGGCAGACCTACATGGACACATCAGTGAGTTCTCATGTCCTCTGGCCTCTTGTTGGATTCAGCCAATGGGAAAAACCCTAGCAGAAGATTGGAGAGTGGGATCAGTTTTATTCCCCAGTTGACTCTCTCTCAGCTGTTGGCTGTGTCCCTCAACAGAAGGTCATTGCACCACTCAAGGTGATTTTCTCTTCATGAGTTGCTTTCAAATTCTACACACTTCTCCCTATCCTAGCCTCTTCAGATCAAGGAGTAGTAATAGCTCCACTGCAACCATTTCCAGGTTATTGCACTATCCTCTGTGGCCACACTACACCCTGCTCACACCTCTGTAAATGGTTCCTTTGTAGATAAACCACTGTGCAATCAGACGAATTTTAGTACATTATCTATTTCCTGTTAGGAATCTGATGAAATAATCATAAACAGGACATGGGGGAATTTGAAATTTAAGAGCTAGAAATTTTTAAAATAAGCAGAAAGAGACTTTAAAAAGAGTAGATTCAAACCCATAAAAATAATAAAAATTTTAAAAATAAATAAATAAATTCTTTTCTTTTTCTTTTTTGAGATGGAGTTTCACTCCTGTTGCCCAGGCTGGAGTGCAATGGTGTGATCTCAGCTCACTGCAACCTCCGCCTCCTGGGTTCAAGCAATTCTCCTGCCTCAACCTCCCAAGTAGCTGGAATTACAGGCGCCTACCAGCACGCCTAGCTAATTTTGTATTTTTTTTTTAGTAGAGACAGGGTTTCGCCATGTTGGTCAGGCTGGTCTCAAACTCCTGACCTCAGTTGATCCACTCACCTCGGCCTCCCAAAGTGCTAAGATTAAAGGCATGAGCCACCACGCCTGGCGAATTTTCTTTTCTTTTTTTTTTTTTGAGACAACATTTTGCTCTCGTTGCCCAGGCTGTAGTGCAATGGTGCAATCTCGGTTCACTGCAACCTCCACCTGGGTTTAAGCTATTCTCCTGCCTCAGCCTCCCAAGTATCTGGGATTACAGGCACGCGCCACCATGTCTGGCTAATTTTGTATTTTTAGTAGAGACGGGGTTTCACCATGTTAGTCAGGCTGGTCTCAAACTCCTGACTTCAGGTGATCTGCCTGCTTGGCCTCCCAATATGCTGGGATTACAGGCAAAAACCACCACATCCAGCCAAAAATGTTTATTAAATAAAATAAAAACAAGAGTAGAGGCCAGGTGTGGTGACTCACACCTATAATCTCAGCACTTTGGGAAGTGGAAGGGGGCAGATCACTTGAGCCCAGGAGTTCTGGACCAGCCTGGTAAACAAGGCAAAACCCCATCTCTGAAAAAAAAAAAAAACCTACAAAAAAAGTTATGTGGATGTGGTGATACACATCTGTAGTCCTAGCTACCTGGCAGGCTGAGGGGGAAGGTCACTTGAGCCCAGGAAGTCGAGGCTGCAGTGAACTGTGACCATGCCACTGCACTCCAGAGCCTGGGTGACAGTGAGACCTCGTCAAACAAAAAAAAGAAAAAAAAAGAGTGAGAGAGAGACGGAAAATAGAAAAGATAGGAACTTCAGGAGAAAGCAGAAAGAATGGGAGGAGGAGATAATATTTGAAGAGATAATGGCCAAGAATTTTCAGGAATTAAAGAGTAATAAATCCTCATACTGGAGAAATATGCTGGAGCCAGCTTATGAGAGCTGTTTATTAAATATTTAGAAAGTATGCAAGCCAAATGTTAACCACCATTATTAAAATTAAATTGCATAAACTTATGATTAAATATATTAAAAACAAAAGTACTAAATATGTAAAGCTTATTAATTCCTAATTATTTTACTACATTTTACTTTGTTTATGCTCTTGAAGTTATTTATAGCTATCATGTTTGCATGGCTAAAATAAAATGGTATGCGACTTTGCATCCCTTCTCAAATCCTTATTTAAAGATGTCACATTGGTAGCTTGAAATAGGTTATTAAAGGCTGGGCTCCGTGGCTCATGGCTGTAATCCCAGCACTTTGGGAGTCCGAGGTGGTGGCAGATCACCTGACGTCAGGGGTTCGAGATCAGCCTGACCAACATGGAGAAACCCTGTCTCTGTTAAAAATACAAAATTAGCTGGGCGTGGTGGTGCATGCCTGTAATCCCAGCTACTAGAGAGGCTGAGGCAGGAGAATCGCTTGAACCTGGGAGGTGGAGGTTGTGGTGAGCCAAGATCATGCCATTGCACTCCAGCCTTGGCAACAAGAGTGAAACTCCATCGAAAGAAAGAAAGAAAAGGAAGGAAGGAAGGAAGAGAGAGAGAGAGAGAAAGAGGGAGGGAGAGAAGGAAGGGAAGGAAGGAAAGAAGAAAGAAGAAAAAAAGAAAGGAGGGAGGAAAGGAAGGGAGGGAGGGAGGGAAGGAGGGAGGGAGGGAGGGAGAGAGAGGTTATTGAGGGAATGTTTATGTCACAGAAACTGGCAAATTGCTACAAATCAGCCCCTACTCCCACATTTACCAGCACACCACTGTCCAAACATTATACTATTCAAACAACAAAAAATACTTCTACACACTCCATGGTGAAATTGAAAAATGTTAAGAAAAAAAATCTGAAAAAACTACCAGAGATTCAAGATAACCTTTGTACCCAAAACAAAAACAAGCAAAAAACCTACCAGAGAAATCAATTAATTGAAAACATGAAATCAACCGAGAAAATCAATAAAGCAAAAAGCTGTTTCCTTGAAAAGATCAATAAAATCAATAAGCCTCTAGCCAGGATAACTAAGAAAAAAAACATTACTGATACCAGAAATGAAAGAGTAGATATTACTACAGATCTCATGGACATTAGGAGAATAATAAAAGAATACTATGAATAACTCTATGTCCACATATATGATGACCTAGATGTAACGGAGCAATTCCTTCAAAGAAACAATCTTCCAAGACTCACACAAGAAGAAATAGACAATCTGAATAGGCCTATATCTATTTAAAAATGTGACAATAATTAGTAACTTTCCAAATCAGAAAACACCAGGCTCAGATGTGTTCACCATTCTACCAAACATTCATGGAAGAAATTACATCAATTCTCTATTATCTTCTCCAAAAGATAGAAGTGCAGAGAATACTTTATAAGTCATTCTATGAGGCTAGCCTTGCCCTAATACCAAAATCGGAAAAAGACATAACAAGAAAAGGTAACTACAGACTAGTATCTCTCATGAATGTAGCTGTAAAAATTCCCCCCAAAATATTAACAAATTGAGTCCAATGATATATAAATTAAAACCAAGTGAAACTTATCCCAAGTTTACAAGGCAGGTTCAATATGCAAAAATATGAAATCCCTATTGATAGACTAAAATCACATAGTCATATCAATGGATGCAGAAAAGGCATTTTTTTAAAAATCCAACACATATTCATGGTAAAAACTCAGCAGATAAGAAACAGACATGGATCTTCCTCAATTTGATAAAGAAGAACTATAAAAAACTTACACATTAAAATCGTAATGTGGTGAGAAACTTGAAGCTTTCCCACTAAGATCAGGAACAAGGCTAGGATATCTTCTCTTACCACTGCTTTTGAACATCTGAAAGTCCTAGCTACTGCAATAAGATTTTTAAAAGAAAACAACCAGTATATAGATTGGAAAGGGAGAAATAAACAGTCTTTGTTTACAGATGATGTGATAATCTATGTAGAAAATCCAGAAGATTCAACCAAAAAGCTCTCCTCAAACTAATAAGCTAATCATATCCTGTAATTAGCCAGACTATAGGACATAGGTTAATATATAAAAGTCAATCACTTTCCTATTTACTGGCAATGAACAAATGGAATTTGAAATTAAAAACACATTAACATTTACATTAGCATTTCCAAAAATGAAAGCTTAGGTATTATGATGGTATTAGGTTTCTTTTCCTTTTTCTTTTTCTTTTTTTGAGACAGAGTTTCACTCTTGTCACTCAGGCTGGAGTGCAAGGCGCAATCCCAGCTCACTGCAACCTTCGCCTCTTGGGTTCAAGCGATTCTTCTGCGTCAGCCTCCCAAGTAGCTGGATTACAGGTGCCTGCCACTACACCCAGCTAATTTTTGTATTTTTAGTGGAGACGGGGTTTCACCATGTTGGCCAGGCTGGTCTCAAACTCCTGATTTCAGGTAATTCACCCGCCTCAGCCTCCCAAATTGCTGGGATTACAGGCATGAGGCACCGCGCCTGGCCTATGATGGTTAATTTTATGTGTCAATTTGATTGGGCCAAGGGATGCCCAGATCTCTGGTTAGACATTTCTAGGTGTATCTGTGAGGGTGTTTCTGGAGAAATTAGCATTTGAATTGGTGACCTGAATAAAGTCGGCCCTTCACCATATGGGTGGGCATCACCCAGTATGTTGAGGGACTGCATAGAACAAAAAGGTGAAGGAAAATTGAATGTGTTCTTTGCCTGACTGCTTAGGTTGGGACATTAATCTTCTGCTCATAGTGCTCCTGGTTCTCAGGCCTATAGACTCAAACTGGAATCTACACCATCCGCTATCCAGGTCTCAGGCCTTTGAACTACACCATCAGTTTTCTTGGGTCTCCAGCTTTAGATGGCAAATCATGGGACTTCTCAGCTTCTATAATCACATGAGCTAATACTTTCTAATAAATATCTACATACATATGTTCTGACTAATACAGAAATTGGTACCAAGAAGTGAGGTGCTGCTGTAACAAATGCCTTAAAATGTGGATGCATCTTTAGAACTAGGTAATGGATAGAAGTTGAAAGAGTTTTGAGGTGCATGCTAGATAAAACCAGTGGTGCCATGAAGAAATTTTTAAAGATGATTCTGGTAAGGGCTCAGAAAGAAAGGATTTCTGGAGAGAAAGCCTCCATCTTCTTAGAGATATAAAAGTAATTACATACACAAAGTTGGTAAATATATAGATAGTAAGACCACTCTGATAGTAAGACCACATCCTCAGATGGAAATGAGGAACGTGTTATTGGACAATGGAGAAGAGGCTATCTTTTTTTGTTGTTGTTGAGACAGAATCTTGTTCTGTTTCCCAGGCTGGAGTGCAGTGGCATGATCTCAGCTCACTCTCCTGCCTCAGCCTCCCAAGTAGTTGGGACTACAGGTGTGTGCTACCATGCCCTGCTAATTTTTTGTATTTTCAGTAGAGATGGAGTTTTACCATGTTAGCCAGGATGGTCTCGATCTCCTGACTTTGTGATCCGCCCACTTCAGCCTCCCAAACTGCTGGGATTACAGGTATGAGCCACCATACCTGGCCTAGAGGCTATCTTTTTAAATTTTTATTTCAATAGTTTGGGGGAACAGTTGGTCTTTTGTTACATGGATAAGTTATTTAGTGGTGATTTCTGAGATTTTAGTGCACCCATAACCCAAGCAGTGTACACTGTGCCTGATATATAGTCTTTTATCCCTTACCCCCCTCCCACTCATCCCTCCAAGTCCCCAAAGTCTGTTCTATCATTCTGATGCCTTTGTATCCTCATAGCTTAGCTCCCACTTATAAGCAAGAACATAGGATATTTGGTTTTCCATTCCTGAATTACTTCACTCAGAATGATGGTCTCCAGCTCCATCCAAGTTGCTGCAAAGGCCATTATTTCATTTTGTTTTATGGCTAAGTAGTATTCCATGGTGTATATGTACCATATTTTCTTTATTCACTTTTTGATTGATGGGCATTTAGGTTGGTCCCACATTTTTGCAATTATGAATTGTGCTGCTATAGACATGTGAGTGCATGTGTCTTTTTCATATAGTGATTTATTTTCCTTTGGGTAGATACCCAGTAGTGGGATTGCTGGATTGAATGGTAGTTCTACTTTTAGTTCTTTAAGGAATCTCCACACTGTTTTTCATAGTGGTTGTACTAGTTTACATTCCCATCCGCCATGTAGAAGTGTTCCCTTTTCACCATATCCACATCAACACCTTTTTTAAAAATTATTTTTAAATTCTGGCCATTCTTGCAGGAGTAAGCTGCTTTTTCATTGTGGTTTTAATTTGCATTTTTCCTGATAACTAGTGATGTTGAGCATTTTTTTCATGTTTGTTGGTTGGTTGTTTATATATCTTCTTTTGAGAATTGTCTATTCATGTCCTTTGCCCACTTTTTGATAGGATTATTTGTTTTGTTTTGTTTTGTTTTTCTTGCTGATTTGAGTTCCTTGTAGATTCTGGATATTAGTCCTTTGTCAGATGCATGGTTTGCAAATATTTTCTTCGACTCTGTGGTTGTCTGTTTATTCTGACTATTGTTTTGCTGGCAGAAGCTTTTTAGTTTCATTAGGTCCCATTTGTTTATTTCTGTTTTTGCTGCATTTGCTTTTGGGTTCTTAGTCATGAATTATTTGCCTAAGTCAAAGTCTAGAAGAGTTTTTCTAAATTATCTTCTGGGATTTTTATGTTTTCAGGTCTTAGATTTAAGTCTTTGGTTCATCTTGAGTTGATTTTCGAATAAGGTAAGAGATGAAGATTCAGCTTCATTCTTCTACATGTGGCTTGCCAGTTATTCCAGCATTATTTATTGAATAGGGTATCCTTTTCCCACTTTATGTTTTTGTATGCTCTGTTGAAGATCAGTTGGCTGTAAGTATTTGGCTTTATTTCTGGGTTCTCTATTCTGTTCCATTAGTCTACATGCCTACTTTTATATCAGTACCATGCTGTTTTGGTAACTATAGCCTTATAGTATAGTTTGAAGTCAGGTAATGTGATGCCTCCAGATTTGTTCTTTTTGCTTAGTACTGCTTTGGCTATGCAGGCTCTTTTATGGTTCCATATGAATTTTAGGATTGTTTTAACTAGTTCTGTGAAGAATGATAATGGTATTTTGATGGGAATTGCATTGAATCTGTAGATTGCTTTTGGCAGTATGGTCATTTTCACAATATTGGTACTATCCATCCATGAGCATAGGATACATTTCCATTTGTTTGTGTCATCTACGAGTTCTTTCAGATTTTTTTTCTGTTGCCCAGGCTGGAGTGCGGTGGGACAATCTTTGCTCACTGCAACCTCTGCCTGCCAGGTTCAAGCAATTCTCCTGCCTCAGCCTCCCAAGTAGCTGGAATTACAGGTGTGTGCACCCATGTCTGGCTAATTTTTGTACTTTTAGTAGAGATAAGGTTTCACCATGTTGGCCAGACTGGTCTCGAACTCCTGACCTTGTGATCTGCCTGCCTTGGCCTCCCAACGTACTGGGATTACAGGCATGAGCCACCACACCCTGCCCTATGAATTCTTTCAGTTTTGTACTTTTTCTTATAGAGATATTTTACCTCTTTGGCTAAATATTTTCCAAAGGTTTGTTTGTTTTTGCTATGTTTTGCTTTGTTTTTAGATAGAGTCTCACTCTGTTGCCCAGGCTGGAGTGCGGTGGTGCCATCTCAGCTCACTGCAACTTCCGCCTCCCAGGTTCAAGTGATTCTCCTGCCTCAGTCTCCTGAGTAGCTGGGATTACAAGCAACCACCACCACCACCACCATGCCAAGCTAATTTTTTTTTTTTGTATTTTTAGTAGAGGCAGGGTTTCATCATGTTGGCCAGGCCTAAGTAGTTTATTTATATATTTTCTTTTTGCAGCTGTTGTAAAAGGGATTAAGTTCTTGATTTGATTCTCATTTTGGTTGTTGTTAGTGTATAGCAGTGCTACTGTTTTATGTACATTGATTTTGTATCCTGACACTTTACTGAATTCATCTATCAGATTTATGAGCTTTTTGGATGCATCTTGAGAGTTTTCTAGGTATGCAGTCATATCACTGGTGAACAGCAACAGTTTGACTTCCTCTTTTCCAATTTGGATGCTTTTTATTTCTCTTGTCTAATTGCTCTGGCTAGGACTTCCAATACTATATTGAATAGAAGTGGTGAAAGTGGGCATCCTTGCATTGTTACAGTTCTCAGTTACCAATAATAATTCTTTCAATGATTACCCATTCAGTATAGTGATGTTAGCTGTGGGTTTGTCATAGATGCCTTTTATTACTTTGAGGTATGTCCCTTCTATGCCAATTTTGATGAGGGTTTTTATTAAAAAGGGATGCTGGATTTTTTCAAATCCTTTTTCTGCATCTATTGAGTTGATCATATGTTTTTTGTTTGTTTCTTTGTTTGTTTGTTTGTTTGAGACAGAGTCTCACTCTGTCACCCAGGCTGGAGTGCAGTGGTATGGTCTTAGCTCACTGCAACCTCTGCCTCCCGGGTTCAAGTGATTCTCCTGCCTCAGCCTCCTGAATAGGTGAGATTACAGGCACCCACCACCACACCCAGCTAATTTTTGTATTTTTAATAGAGATGGGGTTTCCCTATGTTGGCCAGACTGTCTCGAATTCCTGACCTCAGGTGATCCACCCATCTCGGCCTCCCAAAGTGCTGGGATTACAGACATGAGCCACCACACCCAGCCTGATTTTTGTTTTTAATTCTGCTTATGTGGGGTGTCACATTTATTGGCTTGTGTATGTTAAACCATCCCTGCATCCCTGGTATGTAATCCACTTGATCATGGTATATTATCTTTTTGATATGCTGTTGGATTCAGTTACCTAGTATTTTGTTGAGGTTTTTGAATCTATATTCATCAGGAATATTAGCCTGTAGTTTTCTTTTTTTGTTACATTCTGTTTGGATATTAGGGTGATACTGTCTTCATAGAATGATTTAGGGAGGATTCCCTCTTTCTCTATGTTATGGAATAGTTTTAGTAGGATTGGCATCAATTCTTCTGTGAATGTCTGATAGAATTCAGCTGTGAATCCATCTGGCCGTGGGCTTTTTATGTTGGCTTTTTTTTTTTTTTTGAGATGGAGTTTCACTATGTTGGTCAGGCTGGTCTTGAACTCCTGACCTCAAGTGATCCACCTGCCTTGGCCTGGATATATATCCAAAGGATTGTAAATCATTCTATTATAAGGACACATGCACACGAATGTTCATTGCAGCACTGTTTACAGTAGCAAAGACTTGGAACCAACCCAAATGCCCATCAATGATAGACTGGACAGGGACAATGTGGCACATATACACCATGGAGTACTATGCAGCCATAAAAAACGATTAGTTCATGTCCTTTGTAGGGACATGGATGAACCTGGAAACCATCATTTGCAGCAAACTGACACAAGAACAGAAAATCAAACACCGCATGTTCTCCCTCATAGGTGGGTGTTGAACAATGAGAACACATGGACACAGGGAGGGGAGCATCACACACTGGGGTCTGTCAGGGGGAAATAGGGGAGGGATAGCAGGGTGTGGGTAGTTGGGGAGAGATAGCATGGGGAGAAGTGCCAGATATAGGTGATGGGGAGGAAGGCAGCAAATCACACTGCCATGTGTGTACCTATGCAACAATCTTGCATGTTCTTCACATGTACCCCAAAACCTAAAATGCAATAAAAATAATAATAATAATACATAATAAATTTTTTAAAAATAAGAATAAAAAAGACACATGATAAATATTGATGAAGATGTGAAGAAATTAGAATCCTCATACCTGCTGGTAGGAATATAAGATGGTCCAGACACTTTGGGAAATAGTCTGGCAGTTCCTCAAAGTTACCACATGATCAAGCAACTCCACTCCTAGGTGTATGTCCAAGAGAAATAAAATCATATGTCTACACAAAAACTTGTACAAAATTGTTCATAGAAGCATTATATACAAAGCCAAAAACTAGAAACAACCCAAATATCCATGAACTGATGAAAAGATAAATAAAATCTGGTATATCTCTTTAATGGAACATTATTCAGACATAAAAAGAAGTGTTGATGCATCTACAACATGGAAGAACTTTGAAAACATGATGCTAAGTGAAGGAAGTCAGTCACAAGTCCAAACATTGTATGATTTCATTATATAAACTGTCAAGAATAGGCAAATCTATAGAGATAGAAAGTAGATTACTGGTTGCCTAGAACTATGGAGGTTGGGAGAAATGGGGAATGACTGCTAATGAGTACAGGATTTTCAGGGAGGTGATGATAATGCTCTAAAACTGATGGAGGTGATGGCTGTACAATTCTGCATATATACTAAAAACTGCTGAATTGCATACTTTAAGTGGATGTATTGTATGTAAATTATATCTTCTTCAAAGAGCTTTATATATTTTATATTTAGACATATTTCCAGAGTTTGCAATTTAATTGGGTCAGGACATCAGGTTTAAAAAAAGAAAACACCCTCTCCGGGTCATCCAAATGCACAGCAAGTTTTGAGAACCACTGACCTGAGCTGGTTAGCTGGCTAGAGATTGGTTTAGACAGGGGCGTATGTGCAATTCTGGCCAATGAGATGTAATAAGTCTGCCATTGAGATTTCTGGGAAAGCTTTCTAAGAGAATTGTAGGAAAAGAAAGCCTCTTCTTCTGAACCTTATATCTAGAACTGCAACAGCAGTCTCACAGCCATGGAAGAGTTAGGTCAAGGAAAAAGCTGACACACTAAGGATGGAAGAAAACAAATATGGAAAAGAACCTGGGACCTAGGTGACTTAGTTCAGCTGCATAATTAACCAAAGCTTGAGTCAGTTACCTGAACTCTGGACTTCTTATAACATGAGATAAATTTCCTAATTTTTTTTTTTTTTTGAGACGGATTTTTGCTCTTGTTGCCCAGGCTGGAGTGCAATGGCACAATCTCGGCTCACTGCAACCTTTGCCTCCTGGGTTCAAGTGATTCTCCTGCCTCAACCTCCTGAGTAGCTGGGATTACAGGTGCCCGCCAACACGCCCAGTTAATTTTTTGTATTTTTAGTAGAGACAGGGTTTTACTATGTTGGCCAGCCTGGTCTTGAACTCCTGACCTCAGGTGATCCACCCACCTCGGCCTCCCAAAGTCCTGGGGTTACAGGCATGAGCCACTACGCCCAGCCATATTTCCTTATTTTTAAAATCTCTTTGAGGTAGGTTTTCTGTTACTGTCAGATGAAAGCATCTTCATATATTGATAAACAACATTTAAGGGCCAAATGAAGACTAGCCTACAAAGAGAACAAGAAACAATGAACAGAGATGTACACAGAAAACCAGAAGACTATACCATCACAAAAGCCAGATACAAAGGACTGTTTCAGAAAGAAGAAATAGTCACCAGTGTAAAATATTTCAAAGTAGGTGAGATAGGATTGAGAGCACTGTGAAATCCAGTTCATTTTGATTTACATCCACTTGCCATAGTATACCTGCATAGACAATCTCTGCATATAGACTTATACCATCCAATACAGTATCTACTAGGCATGAGTGTCTCAGTTTAAATTGATTAAAAGTAAATAAAATGTAAAATTCACATTTTTAGCAACATTAGCCAGATTGCAATTGCTCAATAGCCACAGTATTAGGCAACATAGATATCAGACACTTTCATCATCACAAGAAGTTTCGTTGGACAGCTTGAAATAGACAATTTGGAGACCCTGACTCTTAGACATTTTGAATTCCAAGGCCAAGTCTATTTCTCCTTCTATTCACCTTTCTCTTCTTGAACTCTAATCTTCTAAACTGGTCTATCTATAATATTTTTCAGAATAAGCATATTGTAGCTATTCATTCTTTCTTTTTGTGCCAAATATTTTCCATTTGTCATTCAGATCTACTGTCCACTTTCTTCTGCTCTGTTCTATACTGCAGGAGGCTGACCTTAGATGAAGTAGATCAACAGCTTCTCATTTCTGGTTGTGTTTGGCCATTGGGAAGCACCAACAGTAGATTACAGGGAAGGAGGAGAAAAAAACAAGATACTTATGCCCTGGCTTGCTCCCTGCAGGACTGGTGCACTGGATGAGTCCCTCCATCAAAGGTCTCAGCCCTACAAGTGGGCCTCTTTATATGTCTGTCTAGTTCCAGGATCCCCTCAGGTAGCCCCTCTCACTCACCACTTTAAGCCTAGGAGTGGTAAAGGGAGCTCTGCTGTTACTCGTCCTGGAGTATTATACTTTCCCATGTGGTTTTCCTAGGTATTGCCCACACCTTTAGAAAATATGTATTTTGTTAAATTCTCCTTCCAATTATTTTAATTGAAGTGTACAAGGGGACCCAAACTAATAGACTTTCTTACATTCATTAATTATCTAAAAAGACGTGCCTATAAGTAGGGTGATCAACTTCCATTTGGCCCAGAATTGAGTTCTTTCCCAAGATGAGTGCTAAACTCAGAACAGTTCCAAAAAAACTGAGATCGTGACTACCCCATCTATAAGTATCTTTTAATATGACATTCACTTACATGATAGTCTTTAAAAATTCCTAGGTACAGGCCAGCCATGGTGGCTCACACCTGTAATCTCAATACTTTTGGAGCCAAAGAGGGAGGATTGCTTGAGGCCAGGAGTTTGAGACCAGCCCGGGCAACATAGTAACACTCTGTCTCTATAATATATATATATTTAAATTCTGGGTACAAGTAATTATCTCTCCTTTATTATACTACCGGTTTAACCTTTGTTCCTCTCTACCTATCTGGATTTTATCTTGGGAGCTATTGGTTTCTGTCTGATATTTCTCATCTACTTGTATTCAGTGCCTTTGTTCCTTGATGTTTTGTGCCTTCCTATGCTAGTGGAATCGTTTTTCTAGTGTGGGCAGAAGGCACATACAGCACCTGTCTGGAGAGATAAACTGCATAATACTTGAAGATGTTTCCTTAAATCTATAATGTTTGTGGAAGTAAATTATAGGTTATTTTCTTGCAATTGCCTGTCTTGGAATCTGTGAGTGACCTTTCATTCAGGGTGATTAGGATTTGAAAGTTTCTCAATTATTTCTGGTGTAGATAAAAAGAATACAAAACTGGTATAAGGGTTACTATAGGAAGAGACTTCAGCCCACTCAACATGTATCTTCTAGGATGCTAACTTCTAGTTAAAAAGATAAATATCCTCTAAATGAATGCAATGTTTCCTAAGAGCTCTTCTAAGGTTCAGGGTATGGATTTGGTACCAGGGTCTGAGATCTCAGAACTATAAGAACAAGCAAAGCCAGGATCAGTTACTGCTTTAGCCCTAAAGGTAAATACGAGGCTAAGCAAGAATTGTGGAGGCTCCAGGAATGACAACAGTGCTCATCCTTGGAAAGATTACACAACAATCTCCCAGACCCTCCATGACACTAACAGCTATTACCTACTCAAATTCAAGTCACACTTCTCTATGGAATCTCTTTATGTGGAAAATCTTGATTTTTTCACTTTATGATACTTGCTTTTTATTTTTTCCCCTATTCCCAAATAGAGGCTTTTTGTCTCCTGTCTCTTCCCTGTTTGCTGATCCTCCTACTACCTGACAGGACAGTTGATCAATGCACATCTATATGTGTTCTATGCAGGATAGAAGTGTGTCTAAAAATTGAAAGAGTTAGAAATCTTTCTGATGGGTACTTTGGGAGGCCGCGGCCGGTGGATCACTTGATGTCAAGAGTTTGAGACCAGCCTGACCAACATGGTGAAACCCTGTCTCTACTAAAAATACAAAAAATTAGCTGGGGGTGGTGGCGGGTGCTTATAGTCCCACCTACTGGGGAGGCTGAGGCAGAAGAATCAATTGCTTGAACCTAGGAGACGGAGGTTGCAGTGAGCCAAGATCACACCACCACACTCCAGCCTGGGTGACAGAGCGAGAGTCTGTCTCAAAAAGAAAAAAAAAAAAGAAAAAAAAGAAATATTTCTGATGGGCCAAACTCGCAGGTAAGGGGGGAAATGCTTTTTTTTGGAAACTTGGTGAAGCCTAACTTAAAATTCATGATATCGTCCCACTTTATGGTTCTTAATCCTGACTGCATATTAGAATTACCTAAGAAGTTTCCTACTCCCAGGCAATTGAGTCAGACCATCTGGGATTTGAGGCCCCCAGAGTGGTTATTTTTTAAAGCTGTCCGGGTGATTCTAATGTGCAAACAGGGTTAAGAACCTCCACCTTACTTTTTTTTTTTTTCTTTAAACATAGTTATTTTTATTCAGGTTTCATTACTCCAGTTTCAGGAGAAAGTGTAGTAAGTGTGTCTCAACAGATTTTTTTTTCAGTGTTTCAGCGTTTGACGCTGAATTGCTTATTTCCCTTGGAAATGTTTCTTTTTAAATTTTTTTTCAATAGTTTTTGGGATACAGGTGGTTTTTGGTTACATGGATGAGTATTTTAGTAGTGAACTCTGATATTTTTGTACACCTGTCACTTGAGCAGTGTACAGTGTACCCAATATGTTGTCTTTTATCCTTTGTCCCCTTCCCAGCCTCCTGGCAACCGAGTCTCCAAAGTCCATTATATCACTCTATGTTTTTACATCCTCATGGCTTAGCTCCCACTTATAAATGAGAACATATGGTATTTGGTTTTCCATTCCTGAGTTAATTCACTTAGAATAATGCTGCGCCTTACTTTTAAGGATGCAAGTGCATATGCATATTATGACTGTCTCTACTATGAAAGCAGAAATCACTGATATACCTAGAAACACATGGAGAGACATTCATTCTCTTTGTTTCTCACCATATAAAAAAAAAAAACCCCAAACCAACACTGTTCAGCATGACACCAACTGGCTGACATGGCACATTCTTGATGACCATTATCTCAATTTCCCTGTGAATCACTACACGGTTTTTTTCAGTTCACCCAAATCTCCTCCCACAGGCGGGTGCAGGGAGCAGCTGTCTATTGTGCAATAGCAGTGGACTAGAAGATAGAAGACATGGATTCTAACCACATACTGTCCCTAACTAGCTGTGAGGCATGAGGCAGGACACTCATTACCTCTGAGGCTTTGTAAAATAGCAATGATTTTACTGTCTGGTCTATACACTTCATAAGTTTGAATAATAATCAAATGAAACATGAAAGCAATAAGCCATAAATTGTCATGTCAAGATAACAACATGACTATGGACTTAAGAACCTCTGAGATAGAGCAGAACCATTCCTCTCCTTATTTTCTCTAGGTAGTCCTCTATGCACCTGCAGTTTCCCCTTTAGTCTCAAGGGAAACTATGTGCCCTCATAAAGAGATGAAGTAAGACAGGTATATGTACAAGAAAGTATTTTTGCAGTGCTTACAAAAGAATACCATGTGCCTATTTCAAAAATGAGATAGCGGCCAGGTGCAGTGCTCACACCTGTAATCCCAGCACTTTGGGAGGCCAAGGCGGGCAGATCTCCTGAGGTCAGGCATTCGAGACCAGCCTGGCCAGCATGGTAAAACCCCATCTTTACTAAAAATACAAAAGTTGGGCATGGGGGCAGGTATCTGTAATCCCAGCTACTCGGGAAGCTGAAGCAGGAAAATTACTCGAGCCCGGGAGGCAGAGGTTGCAGAGAGCCAAGATTGCACCATTGCACTCCATCCTGGGCAACAGAGTGAGACTCTGTCTAAAACAAAAATAAAACAGAATTTTTAAAAATGAGGTAGCGCTATACAACCCATACAAAACGATGTTAATGATATATAGTTAAGTGGAAAAAACTAAGTTGTAGTACAGTATACAGGGTATAATCTCATCTTAAAATTACATAAGAATGTTTGGTAACGTGAAAAATGTCTAGAAGGATACTTTCCAATCTGTTTCCACTGGGCACTAGGGTTGACTGAGGAAGGGACTTTTTATTTTTACTTTGTAAATTTCTGTAATATTTGAATAGTTTTATAATAAGCACATATCATTTTCATAATTTAAAAATATATACTAAAATCTAAATTGAAGGAAAACAGATGGTGAGAGTATTACAGCCCAGGATTAGTGAAGAGTCAGAGAGTGGTCCACGCACAGTGGCTCACACCCATAATTCTAACACTTTGGAAGGCTGAGGAAGGAAGATCGCTTGAACCCAGAAGTTCAAGACCAGCCTGGGCAATCTAGTGAGACCATGTCTCTTTGAAAAAATTTAAAATTGGCCAGGCGTGGCTCACGCCTATAATCCCAGCAATTTGGGAGGCCGAGGCGGGTGGATCACGAGGTCAAGAGATCGAGACCATCCTGGTCGACAAGGTGAAACCCCGTCTCTACTAAAAATCCAAAAATTAGCTGGGCATGGTGGTGCGCGCCTGTAATCCCAGCTACTCAGGAGACTGAGGCAGGAGAATTGCTTGAACCCAGGAGGCGGAGGTTGCGGTGAGCCGAGATCACACCATTGCACTCCAGTCTGGGTAGCAACAGTGAAACTCCGTCTCAAAAAAAAAAAAAAAAAAAATCGGCCAGGCATGGTGGTGTACACCTGTAGTCCCAGCTACTTGGGAGGCTGAGGCAGGAGGATCTTTTGACCCCAGGAGATTGAGGATGCAGTGAACTGTCATCACACCACTGCACTCCAGCCTGTACCACAGAGCAAGACCCTGTCTCAAAAAATAAATAAGTAGATAATAAATAAATAAAGAGTCACAAAGAATAATTTTCCTAAAGTTGTTCCAGTGCCTGGACCCAGACAAAGCATGCTATAAGGGAAACATACAGCTCTCACAATCCATTATCAACAACCTTTGAGAATTCACAAAGAAGATTAGAGGTGACAGAAAGCGGAAAATGGTTGAGGGTTCTGATTTTCAAAAATCAGAAATTGTGAACTACAAATCTTGAGGGTTATCACCAAGAAAAATCTAGAATGGACTATTATCAAACATTTGGTTTATGAACATGTTAAAAGGCAGGCTTGTGGTAATCATCAGCAGATGACACAGATTCACAAAGAACAAACCATAATAAACCTATTATTTTTTGTTAGGGTAACTAGATCAGTAGCTCAGGGGAGTCTCACAGACTTAGTAAACGTTGATTTCAGCAAAGCTGTTCACAAAGTCTCCCACAAATCATTTTGGAAAATACACACAATGCAAATTATTAAAGGATTCATAACTGTTTATAAAATCATATCCAATGACTATATCTGGATATATGTATCCAACACGTTAAGTGCCTGTCTTTGGCCCACTTCTCTTTCTTTTTCTTTTTCTTTTTTTTTTTTTTTGAGATGGAGTCTTGCTCTGTGGCCCAGGCTGGAGTGCAATGGTGCGATCTCGGCTCACTGCAATCTCCCTCTCAGGTTCAAGCAATTCTCCTGCTTCAGCCTCCTGAATAGCTGGGATTATAGGTGCATGCCACCACACCCAGCTAATTTTTGTATTTTTGGTAGAGATGGGGTTTCACCATGTTGGCTAGGATGGTCTTGATCTCCTGATTTAGTGATCCACCTGCCTCGGCCACCCAAAGGGCTGGGATTACAGGTGTGAGGAACCATGCCTGGCCCTCTTTCATTTTTTTTTTTTTTTTTGAGACGGAGTTTTCGCTCTTGTTACCCAGGCTGGAGTGCAATGGCACAATCTCGGCTCACCACAACCTCCGCCTCCTGGGTTCAAGCAATTAGCTGCGCCACCATGCCCAGCTAATTTTTGTATTTTTTAGTAGAGACGGGGTTTCACCTTGTTGACCAGGATGGTCTCGATCTCTTGACCTCGTGATCCACCCGCCTCGGCCTCCCAAAGTGCTGGGATTATAGGTGTGAGCCACCGCGCCCGGCCCCCCCTTTCATATTTTTAACAATAACCTAGACACAGACATTGAAGGCAGCCTTACCAAGTTCTCAGATGACACAAAGATGAAAGGAATAACCACTAGCTAAAGCACAGGATCTATGTTCAAGATATTATTAATTCACCAGAATGCCAAGCTGAAACCAGAGATGGAACTAATGGGTGGTAGGATGAGAAATTTCAGTTTCATGCAAGAAAGAACTTTTAACTATAGTTGTCTAACAATGGGGTAGGTAATTATTGGGGGAGAGGATAGGAGATCAGCCCATTAAATGTTTCTACAGATACAAAAACTAGTTGATTCTGACTGAAAAATTAATAACAGATATTAAATGCTAACAGATTTCAAAGATAGTGGAAATTAACAAAGGGCATCAAATTTGTTTTTATAATGAAACAAACCCAGAGCAGGACCTTGAAGAATCAGTAAATGATATAGATGCATGAAAGAGAGTAGATCACTCCAGAAGCAAGACTAACATGGCATTTTCCAGTCACAAAGTGACTGAGCTGGCTATGGTTTTGGTGAGTAAAGGAAAACAAGGTTGGGGCCAGATTATGGAGGATCTAGGACCAGGAAAGAAGTTTATACTTTGTACAGTGGAGAAAGGATCAGTCAGGCTCTGCTTGCACGCATCTGAAACAAATTCTGGCAAATTCAAGAGAGGAATTTATTGGAAAAATATGAGGAGCTCCCAGAACACATGCAAAGACTAGAGAACCAGGCCTGGAAACATTAGAAAGCAAAATGGACTCTAAGGCTAAAAAGTAGGAACTTGAAAAGTAGTCTTGAAGCAGGCCAAGGCTCCAGGCTAGCAATGAATGCATGCCCAGCCATGTTTAATCTCTTTATTACATTGCTAAAGATTCAAATTAGAGGAATAAACATTCCAAAGCCCTACTTTGAGTTACATGTTTTTCCCTTAGCTGAAGAAGAGAAGTACTAGATTAATAGTTGGGTTTTTTTAATCCAATAGGAAGAAATAATCCCCAAAAGGGAATTGAGGTGTGAAGGAGAAATAAGCACTGAGCAGCTAATGGACAACAAAAGCTCACTATTGGCACTGTTGGAGGTTTTGAGCAAGGAGGCAATGTGTTGAAAATAGTGCTATATGGCGATCTGGCAATTTGCAAATGGACTGAAGGAATGGAAATCTAAAGGCAGATAGTGAGTTTTCCAGGTATATAGTGTGGCAGTGGGAATAGGATAGCAATGATGTTCAAAATAAAAACAGCAAGCCTTGACAACTGCCTAAAGGTTAAGGAAAAGGAGAGGAAAGAGTCAAAAATTCCCATAAATGTTCTTCCTAAAGACTGAAGGAATGATGGTGGTAGAAGTATCACAGCTTAGAAAGAGAGCAACATCTAGGAAATGATGCTTACAGTGTTAAGTTTAGCTGACAGGGAAAATGCTCACTAGGAACTAGGACTAAGTAATCCATGAGAACTTCTTTGGAGATATAGACTTAGGAGGATTTGGGATAAAGATTACAATAAAGACCTGGCTGTCTTACAGAATATATAAAATAATATGCAGAAATGGTTGAAAATTTCCCTCCAAATTGTAAGAAAAAAAGAGTATCCCCCCAATAAATGAGTTAGTAGAGGAAGTTTTGGGAACTTAAAATGAGAACTTCTGTACTATAAACTTTTAACCATAAGCAGTATGAATTTTTCCATTTTTATTCTTATCCCATTTTCTCCCTCTACCCCAGATACCCACTCTAATTATGTCCTTAAAAAATACATATATATACACACACATATATATTTTTAAGTGATATATATACATGCATACACATATATCCCTGTAAAATGCGTGGAGTTTTGTGAAGTTTGTGTTTAAATTTAAATACATGGCATTATGTGGCAGACCTCATTTTGTTATTTTTTCACTGAACACATCATGTTGCTATAAGAACAAGAAAGCCAGTTGCTGCTTCGAAATTATGCGACAAGTTTACATTTCCACCAGCAGGTCATGAGAGTTCTCAGTTCTAACATTTTCACCAACACTCAGTAATATCTTGTTTTTGCCAATTTGATTAATATGAAATTGTGCCCAGTTGTTTACAGTCTTTTCTTCCTAGTGAGATGAAATACCTCTGAAGCCCTTAGGTTTCTCTTTCAATACACTGCTCGATTGTATTATTTCTCCATTTTTCTGTTGTTTCCTTTTATTTATTGATTTGCACTAGTATCATTTATGTTCTAGAGCTGTGCAGTCCAGTACAGTAGCCACTAGCCATTAACCATTAAGCCAAGAGCTCTCAAATACTTGAAATATAGCAGTCTAAATTGAGATATAACATTAGTATAACATGCACACCAGATTTTAAAAACTCAGTACAAAAACAAAGAATGCAAAATATCTCAATAATCTTTATATTTATAATAAGTTGAAATTACAGTATTTTCGATATATTAAATAAAATGTATTTTTAGAATTAATTTTACCTATTTATTTTTACTTCTTATATTGTGGTGACTAGAAAATTCAAAATAACGTGCATGGCTGGCTTGTATTTGTCCAAGACACAAATTATATTTCTATTGCAAATGCTGTTCTAGATATCCTTAGCTAGTTTTAGACATTGACGATATCTTCTCTGGCTCTGTCCTCCATCTTAAGTTTGTATATGGTGTCTCATCAAATCTATCCATTTTTCACCAGGCCACCACATTACACAACAACAGCATCTATGTAAATGGCCCCTGAAGTTAGGCACTGAATAACGTATGCAGCCATATGTAGCCCTGATGTTTGCCTGGTGAATTGTATTTTGTGCATCTTGTTTAATATTTTCTTCCCCACAGCTAGATCACAAAATTGTCCTTGTATTATTTTTATAATTAAAAAAGAGAAAAACAGGATGGTGTTGTGCCATAGGAGCCATAGAAGAAACTGGTTTATAAGGTCAAAAAATGCAGATTTTAGCCAAAAAGGATGATGATAGGGAAAATCATTTATGCTGGATTTTATTATTTTTGACAGCAATTTTATCTTTTTCATTATGTTTGGGTTAGACAAATGTTAAAATTTACATTCCAATGAGCACATTAACAGATGGTAAGGAAGACAGGCCACAAGCATGCTGAGTGACAGGCTGACTCCAGTTTCTAGTCTAAATATTCACTGAGATTAGTTTTCACAATAAGTAAATAACCTTGATGTAGATAATAAACAGCTGGCAATAATTGCAAAAATCATAGGAGAATGTTTAGATTTATACTTATATTATTCTGAAACATGCTTTTTGGAATATCACTTGCTTACTCTGAAAAGTCATTCAGTCTCCATTCCCTGTGAAATCCAAACTGCTTAAATCTGTCAGTGGAGACACCCTAAACTGGCCCCATCCAGTTTCATGTGTCTCATTTTCCCAGCAAACTGTACATTCTACATAGATAGGTACCATGTCTAGCATTCATACTTCTTCATCAACATCTTGAGAGATGTCATGGTTTAAAATTTTCTATATTACTTGAGTAAATGCTCTGTGCTTAACATGACATGGCTAAAATTTATTTGAGCAACAATTTTCACCTTGAAGTAACTCACCTGACCTCATACACAGAAAAATACCAATGACAGAAGCAAGTAGAAAATAATATGTTCAAAATGAGATAGCAAATGATAAGGTATTTAAAAGTTGAGGTCAACCTCAGAACTGCTAATATGCCCATTACAACCACAGAAATATAGGTTTGCAGTAATAAGTATTGTAGTCTTCTTCAAACCCTTTAATTCAAGAAAGAAGTGAAGGGTTCCAAAAAGTCAAAGGTAATCAGACCAACTCACCTCAGACCAAGTTCAGGATGTTTAGAGATTGAAGTCATTTATTCCCGATTAATACTGGGAATTCCAACTCACTTTAAGTATTAACACTTACCAGACTTTAAAACAGTTAATTCCAAATTAAAAGCTGACCTTTCTTTTTACTCAGCCTCTAAATATATGCTTAATTATGACTGTGTGAATGTATAATTTTCATTTTTAAGAGTTTGTAATACTTGTAGTACAAGTCTAGGTATTACATTAAGAAAACCAAATGTTTTTTATGACAGTTATAACTTCAGTGTCTACTGGAAAAATTTGCAAAGGAAAGAATTTGTCTTTTAACATTGTATTTGACATAGAATAGAAATGTATTTCCCAAGGCAAAATTGTACGTACATACTTTACAAAATTCAGCTATGATTGTTCCCAAGCCCAATTCTTCTCTGTGTCCACTCCTCCATCTAGATTTATTTTCCTTCTTGTTGAAGTACATTTTTTGGTGGTTTGTTCAAGTATCTAGGGATAATAAACTATTTGTATATCAGCAAAGGTATTTTACCTTTACTCTTCAATGATAATTAATCATGATATAGAATTTTATTTTGACAGCTATTAAAAATGAAATTATACATTCATATACTCATAATGAAACATCAGCACACTGAAGATATTATTTTACTGTTTTCTGGCATTTATTTTTGCTAATGAGGAGTTCAATTGTCTTTCCTCTCTGGTTAACCTTCTGTTAGTTTTAGAATATTATTTTCTTTTTCCTTGTTCTCCCATTTCATTAGAAGTAGCTAGATGTTAACTTAGTTTTTAAATCCATCTTGAACACAAATATGCTCTTTATGTATTTTATATTTTTTTTGCCTGAGAGTTTCTCTTCAGCTAATTATAACTTCTATAGTGTCCTATGAATACCTGGGGAATAGAAGCCTCCCTGTGGGATGGTTTCATTGTTACTTATGCCTGAGCCCTGTGGGTTTTTTAAATCTTTATATTTGTTTCTTGATTTTGGACACTCAATATTTAGGATAACCCCCACTCAGAGGTGGTTCCTAAGGCCTCTGTTGCTTGCAGGTCATCATCCTGTTTTCATCTATGAAGGGTTGGCTCATGTTTGCAGTAACTCCTGGCCTTTGGGTTTTCCTGGTCCCCATTCTTAGACAGTGCAGTAATTTTGCAGCTCCTTGCAGGCACCAGGCACAAGGCAGCAGCTTCAGCTCCCAGCCCTTAGATGTGCCCTATCCCAAAGACACAGATCAATTTGATTCCTCCTATAGGCAGCAAAGCTTCAACTCCTTCTCCCTTTTATATCTATACATTTATGGAGAATTTTTTTTCTTGATTTTGAGCTTGAGTAGATATTTCTTAAATTATTATTATTACTTTTAGTTCAACATTCTGTATGTAGAGTGGGGCAAAAATGATTCTACATAGCCATCTGGACTAGATCCTTTCACATTACCTTTTTTTCTTGTTTTTGTTTTTGTTACTTTGGTATAGATGATTTTAAGAAACCAGAGAGTAGATCCAAGAACAAATGTTAACTGTGGCCTTCTGTCTGTTTATCTTTCCATACTGGGAAGTTCTTAGCAATTAGAGCCATCAAAACAAAACTGGAAAATTTTTTCTTTATTCAGAACAGGTAACTTTAGGAGCACAATAAAATCTAAAGACATCCTATTAAAAGTGACAGCTGTATCATAGTAGAAGCATTAACTTGACATTTATAGATTGGATTCAAGTAGAAAATTGGTCTAAAGATCAAAACTTTCTGAGATCATTTGGAATAAAAGCTAATCCTCACATTGAAATTAATGCAATGAATAGTGGCCTTTTGTTGAAGCACTGATGAGATCACATCTAGTCCAAGCAGAAGTCTGTCAATCTCATACTGTGGTCTACGTTTAATCAGGCCTTTGTTTTCAAGTTCACAAACACTAGAAATTCAATCTAAGGTTTACACATTGTTAACTCTAACGTCATCAATTTACAGCTTTGAAGTTGAATCTGCTAGTCCATAGGGCATGAGGTCTTTTAGGTCTGCATAAAGTTCATCAAAATTTTGTCAACAATATTTGGGTTTTTTTTGTTTGTTTATTTGAGACAGGGTCTAATTCTGTTTCCCAGGCTGGAGTGCAGTCGTGCAATCTCAGCTCACTACAGCCTCCACCTCCCAGGTTCAAGCGATTCTCCTGCCTCAGCCTCCCAAGTAGCTAGGATTACAGACATGTGCCACCAGGCCTGGCTAATTTTTGTACATTTTTTCTAGTAGAGACAGAGTTTCACCATGTTGGCCAGGTTGGTCTCGAACTCCTGGCCTCAAGTGATCAGCCTGCCTCCCAAACCACTGGAATTACAGGAGTGAACCACCACATCTGGCCTCAACAATACATGATATGAATCAAAAACACATAAACTAAGAAAGCTTTGAGGGCATAATTATGTATTCTTAAAATTAAGGGAAAAAATCAACACGAGATTATAGTGAAATCCATACTCAAATCCTGCTGATAAATTGTTACAATCCTTTTGGAAAATAATATGACAACATAGGTGGCAAAAACCACAGTATTTTTTTTTTAACACCATTAAGGTCACTTCTGAGAGTTTACGCTATATAAATCATTCAACAGAAGATTAAAACTAAGTACCTGAAGTTATTAATATGCAATAGTGAAAAATCAGAAACAAGTTAAATGTCTTTGTAAGTTATAATCTTTTAAGTTTTGAATTACCTTAACTAATGATGGCTTAATGAGCAATAACATGACTTGTAAAGACTGACACGTAGTTCCAGAACTAGAATCTCTTGAAGCATAAGACATTTTGTTGCATTGTCATCATCAAAGTAATATTAACTTCTCAATCCCTAGTCAGGTACTCTGCTTTTAAAGAGACTTGGATATTCTTTAACTCTGCTTCCACGATTCCTACTACTACCAAACTATTATGTCTCACATTGAAATGTCCTCAAAAAGAGTATCTGATTATTTGGGGCATTTACTTTGCAATATTGGGGGGGTCTTTGTTGGGCAGAGCTTGCCCACAAGACTATCATAGATCTCTGACCAAGGTCCAACGTCTACAGCCCTGATCCAATTAGCAGTACTAAGGATGGTAAGGTGACACAGTGCTTTTTATTTTTGGTCTTGAGATTACGTGATTTTTGCAAGCTGAAAGAGAAAATAAAAGGTTTTTTTTAAATGAATATTACTTAGTTATACATGTAATACAAGTTGCCCTTAATTGTCCAGATAAAAACATGACCATACTCTGATCAGCATGATTCATATTTGCAGACAGATTTCTAAAATTAGGACAGGTCATTGCCCAGCAAAGAGATACTTCATTATGTAACCATTTCTGAGATTCTATAATAAGAAAATATAGTGCACTTGTTTATCATTTCCTGGACCTTAAAATCTATTCCTGTTATTTTTTCCTAAAACTGTAGCTATAGAAAAACATAAATACTTATCAAATAGGCAGAAAAGGTGCCAAGAGGTTTACTCATACTCATGTTTATCAGAACAAAACATGTCTAGAAAGGAGTTGCCTATGTTATGCATGAACAATGTGAAATGAAACTTTATGAAAAACATAAGCATGAACAAGATAAAGGAAAACACAGCAACTATGCAAATAAACTCAGCAAAGAAAGCAGCAGTAAGGAAAGGAGGATGGCACACCAAATACTATCTAAACATAACACAGAGACTAGAAAAATGTAAGAGCTATTTGTGTTAGCATGTTTGTGATAAAATAAGAACTTATTGCAAAATGATAAAATAACAAAATAAAAGGTGTAAAAGAGAGATTGCATAATCTAGGAATCAAAACTGTATTTAGTTAGGAGCCAGAAACTATACAACTTATTTTAACAGAAAAAGTTGAAGAACTGCTAACTAGGTCATCAAGAATTAACAAGGGAAAAATAAAACACTAAGATTATATATAGATATACAGATTATAGATAGATTGTAAAAAGGAACTTCTTCCCGTGGGGCTTGAGGAACAGAGGGAAAAAGCTAGAATAATTAAAATTTAGAAGCTTGGAGGAGGAGCTCCAAAAAACTGAGTATCAGATCTCTGAAAAGGAGGTGCTACTTAGCTGGTGCTATGGTCTTTTTGCTCAGAGAAGGGTGTCTATGGAATTAGCACCTAAATATCTAAGGAAGTGGTGCTGACCAGCTGATACTAGGTATTTGAGGGGATGTGATGAGTTTAGTTCTCCAAGTGTTAAGCAAACTGTGACTGTAACCTGGACTGTATAGCTGATGTACTGATACTGGATCAAACTTACTCAGCCAGAGTTAAAAATGAGACTGGGGCACTGCTATAAGAGGAGGAAACCAACAGGAAAGAAGGAAGTCCATCCTCCCTCTTCCAGCCCTTCACACTCTCTCTCTCTGATATTCCCTCTTGGAAGCAACTCACAGAGAGCAGCTGGCAAAGCAGAAAGGTGGTTTGCATAGTCCCAGCACCAGGATCATAAAACAAGATTAGGAAAGGGTGGATGTGGCACTGAGACATGATATTTAATAACTGGCCAAAGGACCAAAACACTGCTCTTACAGAATTAATAAACAAATTTGGAACAGCAAAAAATAAAAATTAAAACAAAACACAAAAAAACAGATCTGTGCTCAGTGAGTTGGCAAAAAAAACAAAAAACAAAAAAAAAAACCAGATCTAAAGACAAGAAAGGAAAGAAAGAAGGAAGGTCACTGCTACCAGTGACTCAACTTGCACGGCCTTTGTTAAGGCACACTTGATTCTAACATTAAATTGTTTGAACTTCTTTTTCACTGTTTTATTTGACAGTGGCCTCTCCTGTCATGCTGGTGGATACGTTAGCTAGCAGAATAGCCATAGTTATGACCTGGCCCTGAACAGCCAAAATAGGCCATATCAGATATCAGAAACTTGAATGATCCTCTGTTATCAATGGAGATATAGACAAAAGTAAAGTGTATGGTCTCTGAAAATAACCTATGAAGTGCTCAGCAAATGTCACATTCTACATTGTCAGTGATTAATTTTATTGTTACCTTGAAATGTATTTCAAAAATTGTTCTGTTTTTTTGCCATTACTCTAATATAAAACTATTCTCTTTTTTCCTACAGTGTGATTTGCACCATTTATTACTTTCTAAATGACATCTCTTTCTTACTCTGTGTAACATGTGTGTATCTTCCTGAAGAATCAATAAGCAGGCAAGGGTTTTAAAAGAAATGTGTGTGTGTGTGTGTGTGTGTGTGTGTGTGTTTTTAAGCTTTGGGAATTTTTGACATCATTCCTTGTGTTCAGGTTCAAAACTAAACTTCACTGGAGTATATAAACTGTTATAGTTAAGGGAACGCTTTATTGTTTCATGCTAAAAACTTTTCCTAGTACAGAATCTGTTGAGTGCTGGGATCTGCTTCCTCAACATTTCAGAAGACGCCAAAACTGAAATCATAATTTTCATATTTGATTGTTCTTTTACAAATAAAATCTAAATAATTATTGGAATTCATACAGATCCTGTAGGCATTGAACTTGAAAGAAACAGATGTAAATTAATTTTATTAGTTGTTTTTACCTTAAAGTTCTTCTGTGGCAAAGCGGTTTTAAACTGGATGTCTTGACAGCAGACTATTTGCACCAAAAATCATCACTTTTGCACCAAAAAGTCATCACATTCAAATATGCAGTTGCATATTAGCAAGTGAAAATTTGAAGATAAAAAGAAAGCTAGTAAGAAAAGAAAATGGGAGTTGGGGAAGAAAAGAAGAAATACATAAATATATGGCCGGGCGCGGTGGCTCACGCCTGTAATCCCAGCACTTTGGGAGGCCGAGGCAGGTGGATCACGAGGTCAAGCGATCGAGACCATCCTGGTCAACATGGTGAAACCCCGCCTCTACTAAAAATACAAAAAATTATCTGGGCATGGTGGCGCGTGCCTGTAGTCCCAGCTACTCAGGAGGCTGAGGCAGGAGAATTGCCTGAACCCAGGAGGCGGAGGTTGCGGTGAGCCGAGATTGCGCCATTGCACTCCAGCCTGGGTAACAAGAGTGAAACTCCGTCTCAAAAAAAAAAAAAAAAAAAAAAAAGAAATACATAAATATTTTAAACAATTTCTCCCACCAGTGTTACCAGATAAAGATACCAATTCTGCTGTGAACCTCTTTACTACCTAGCTGTGGAGCTCCTTGAAAGATAAGCAGGCAGTCAAGTGAGCCCGCCCTATCCCTGTCTGCCCCCATGCCTTGGAGGGTAGAGTTACAACCCAGATTACCTAAACACCACCAACCTTACAGCCTCAAGGTAAAGGGAACACAAACACACCTAAAACTACTGCCCACTCCTTTCTTCTGCAAACTTTCTCTTCCTTGTCCTTTCCTGTTCCTCTGTTCTTTCTAGAAAGAACTTCTGGAAACTTCTCTGGCTCTTAGAGTTATGGGTGTTGGCAAGCATAGGAATGCAGCATTTTATGGGTCCTTCTCTCTAAATTTGTACGTGGGCAGGGATTCATGCTACTGGGACTGTCTGTCAAGGTTGTACCATCGACGAAGGATAGACACTGGCATAATGGTGAACTCTTGATTTTTCCTTTTCAAGACAGAATCTTGCTGTGTCACCCTGGCTGGAGTGCAGTAGTGTGATCCCAGCTCACTGCAACCTTTGCTTCCTGGGTTCAAGCAATTGTCCTGTCTCAGCCTCCCGAGTAAAGCAATTCTCCTGTCTCAGCCTTCCAAGTAGCTGGGATTACAGGCACCCACCACCATGCCCGGCTAAATTTTGTATTTTTAGTAGAGACAGTATTTCACCATGTTGGCCAGGCTGGTCTCAAACTCCTGATTTCAAGTGATCCACCTGCCTCAGCCTCCCAAAGCGCTGGGATTACAGGCATGAGCCACTGTGTCCGGCCATGAACTGTTGATTTTTCTGACAGCTCCCAGATCACCTGAAGGTGAATTTGATTCCTCATGGTCTGAGGATCACCATTTCAGAAGTACCCTCTTATCTTTATTCCTTTGTTAGAGGAATTTACTTCCATGTTCTAGTTTAGTTTGAGTGCTCCTTAAAGGCCAGGGCTATGAGAAAGCTATCTTCCAGAGAACTCATAATCTTTATTATTTACCAAATCCGTGAGCTACTTATTGGACATTTGCTAATTGAACAAAATCCAAAAAATAAAAATAATTTAATACTCCAAATAATGTATTTTTAAAGTTTCAACAAGAAATAGAAAGTGTTTAAAATGTGGACACAGGAAAACCATATGGTGGTTTCTAAAAGAATTAAACATAGAATTACCATATAATGTAGTAATTCCATTTCTGAGTATTTACCCAAAAGAACTGTTGGCAAGTTTGGCAAAATGGTCATAGACCAAAAAATTAAACAAAAAAAAATAATTAAAAGCAGAGACACAAACAGATATTTGTACATCAACGTTTATAGCAGCATTATTCACAATAGCCAAAAGGTGAAAGCAAACCAAGTGGCCATCAACAAGTGAATGGATAAATAACATGTGATATATACATACAATAGAATATTATTAAGCTTTAAAAAGAAATGAAATTCTGACATATGCAACAATATGGATGAACCTTGAAGACATTATGTTAAGTGAAATAAGCCAGACACAAAAGGACAAATATATGATTCCACTCATGTGAGGTACCTAAAGTAGTCAAATTCATAGACAAAAAGTACAGCTGGGCACTGTGGCTTCACCTGTAATCCCAATACTTTGGGAAGTGGAGGTGGGAGGATCTCTGGAGCCCAGAAGTATGAGACCAGCCTGAATAACATAGCAAGACCCTGTCACTAAAAAAATAAAATAAAAAAATAGCCAGGTTTGATGGAGCACACCTATAGTCCCAGCTACTCAGGAGGCTGAGGCAGGAGGATTCCTTGAGCCCATGAGTTTGAGGCTACAGTGAACTATGATTTCCACCACTGCACTCCAGCCCCAGTCTGAGCAAGAGAGAGAGACCCTGTCTCTAAAAGTAAAAAAAAATAAAAAAGCAGAAATGGTGTTTGCCAGAGGCTGTAGGGTAGGAAGAATGGGGAGTTATTTAATGAGTATGAAGTTTCAGTTTAAGAAAATGAAAATTTTCTGGAGATGGATGGTCGTAATTGTTACACAACAGTGTGAATGTACTTAATACCACTGAACTGTACACTTAGAATGGTTAAAATTGTAAACTTTTATGCTATATATATATTTCCACAATTTTTTAAAAAAAGAAATAAAACTTTAAAGAATATTGGTCTCTAGAAAGTATTTTTTTTTATAAAGGCGGGGTTTTACCATGTTGGTCAAGCTGTTCTTGAACTCCTGACCTCAGGTGATCCACACGCCTTGGCCTCCAAAGTGCTTGGATTACAGGAGCCACCACACCCTGTCAGGCGGTTAGCTGTCTCTAAAATCATTGGTCGCAGCCAGCACCAGGGAAAGGCAGTCTCCCTATAGATAGGAAAAACCTGAAACCTAGTGATCAGTAGCTTCTCAAGAGTTGGTCGAGTGGGCTCCGACGTGCGCACTAAGAAGCCAAATGGCAGAGTTTAACTGGTGTTTGACCTCCTAGGGACATGCAGCCGGTAAGGGAAGAACACCTCAAGTGAGAGTGCGTACAACTCCAGTAAACACGCTACACGTGCTCACTTCCCAAGTGCTAGCAGGCCGCTACGCATGCAGACAGCCAACCCCAAGGGAAGAATAAGGGAAAAAGGACGCAAGACCCCAGAAGTATGCCAACGTACCAACATATAAAGTAAAGCCCCAAGTCAAAAGTGCACTTGATCTTTTTTATTTTTTTTAGACAGAGTTTCGCTCTTGTTGCCCAGGCTGGAGTACAATGGAACGATCTCGGCTTACTGCAAACTCCGCCTCCCAAGTTCAAACGATTCTCCTGCCTCAGCCTCCCGAATAGCTGGGATTACAGGCACGCGCCATCATGCCTGGCTAATTTTTGTATTTTTAGTACAGAAGGGATTTCACCATGTTGGCCAGACTGGTCTCGAACTCCTGACCTCAAGTGATCCACCCGCCTTAGCCTCCCAAAATGTTGGGATTACAGGCGTGAGCCACCGCGCCCCGCCTACTTGGTCTTTCAAGTTGTCAGGTTGGTCCTCTTCCAAGTGTACTTTACTTTCTTTTCATTCCTGCTCTAAAGCTTCACCGCACCACCACCCCCACCCCCACCCCCGCCCAACCTCTTTTTGCCCAGGCTGGAGAGCAATGGCGTGATCTCAGCTCACTGCAACCTTGGACTCCGGGGTTCAAGTGATTCTCCTGCCTTAGCTTCTCAAGTAGCTGAGATTACAGGCACCAGCTACCATGCATGACTGATTTTGTATTTTTGGTAGAGATGGGCTTTCACCATGTTAGCCAGGTTAGTCTCAAACTCCTGACCTCAGGCGATCAGCCCGCTTTGGCCTCCCAAAGTGATGGGATTACAGGTGTGAGCCACCATGCCGGCCTGCTGCTCCAAAGCTTTTTTTTTTTTTTTTTTTTTTGAAACGGAGATTCTCTCTTTTGCTCAGGCTGGAGTGCAATGGTGCGATCTCAGCTCATGGCAACCTCTCTCCTGCCTCAGCCTCCCGAGTAGCTGGGATTACAGGCATGCGCCACCAGGCCCGGCTAATTTTGTGTTTTTAGTAGACACAGATTTCTCCATGTTGGTCGGGCTGGTCTCAAACTCCCGACCTCAGGTGATCCGCCTGCATAGGCCTCCCAAAATGCTGGGATTACAGGCGTGAGCTACCGCGCCCAGCCTCTAAAGCTTTTTAATAAACTTTGTCGCTCCTGCTCTAAGACTTCCCCAAGTCTCTTCTGCCTTATGCCCTTCAGTCGAATTCTTTTTCTGAGGAGGCAAGAATTAAAGTTGCTACAGACTCCCAACGGTAACATATTTTCGTGCTGTGTGACTGGAATAACTTCCACCGCTAACGCTATTATACTTTTTTTTTTTTTTTTTTGCGACGGAGTTTCACTCTTGTTACCCAGGCTGGAGTGCAATGGCGCTATCTCAGCTCACCGCAACCTCCGCCTCCTGGGTTCAGGCAATTCTCCTGCCTCAGCCTCCTGAGTAGCTGGGATTACAGGCACGCGCCACCATGCCCAGCTAATTTTTTGTATTTTTAGTAGAGACGGGGTTTCACCATGTTGACCAGGATGGTCTCGATCTCTTGACCTCGTGATCCACCCGCCTCGGCCTCCCAAAGTGCTGGGATTACAGGCTTGAGCCACCGCGCCCGGTCCGCTATTATACTTTTTTTAAAAAACTTTCATTTTGGGTTTGGTGGTACATGTGCAGTTTTGTTACATAGGTAAACACATGTCATGGGGTCTGTTATACATTATTATTTCCTCACCCAGGTATCAAGCCCAGTACCCAATAGTTATCTTTTCTGCTCCTCTCCCTCCTCCCAGCCTCCTCAAGTAGACCCCACTGTGTTGTTTCCTTCTTTGTATTCATAAGTTCTTATCATTTAGCTTCACTTATAAGTGAGAACATGTGGTAGCTGGTTGTCTGTTCCTGTGTTTGCTAAGGATGATAGCCTCCAGCTCTATCCATGTTCCTGCAAAAGACATGATCTCTTTCTTTTTACAGCTGTATCCATTTAAATTTCTGGTATGGTAAATAATGATAGTTATGGCTGGGCAGGGTGGCTTATACCTGTAATCCCAGCACTTTGGGAGGCTGAGATGGGCCGATCATGAGGTCAAGAGATCGAGACCGTCCTTGCCAACATGGTGAAACCCTGTCTCTACTAAAAATACAAAAAGTAGCTGGGCATGGTGGCCCACGCCTGTAATCCCAGCTACTCAGGAGGCTGAGGCAGGAGAATCGCTTGAACCCAGGAGGCGGAGATTGTAGTGAGCCAAGATCACGCCATTGCACTCCAGCCTGTCGACAGAGCAAAACTCTGTCTCAATAAACAAATAAATAAAATAGTTACAGTCCACATGAGGAAAAGCTCTTTAAGGTCATCCATGTGTATAGGGGTCCTGAAACCAAAAAGTTTAAAACCTCCTGGTTCAGTTTATAGGGTGATCAGACTAAACCTATTAAGATGCCAGCAAACTGACATTTTTATCTTAGAATTCTATCCATTACCTCAGGTTAATCAAGGATTAGCCAACCTCTTCTAAATTCAGACAACCCAAAATTGTCTGTGAATGTAAACAGTTGTGTCAAATGTGAGTTAAGTGATACTTGCTGATAAATAATTCTGAGTCTGCAAACTTCTGGGCCAGACTTCATTGCTACTGGATCAAAATTCATGCCTGTGCGTAGAGGATGGTAATTAAATATCCTAACACAAATGAGAGGTTTGGAAGAAATGTACTCTTTAATTGGGTACCTTATCTATTCTGTGGTCACTTAAATATAACCCACTAACTATAGAGTTCTTACTCTACTTAAACATGCAATTTAAAATCCATTATCCAGCAATATAATTCGAAAAGGCTGTATAAAGTCTAGTTATGCAATAGTAACATCAGAAATATAGTCATAGTTTAAGATAGGTCATTCATTAGTCTCTTTTTTTTCTTAATTCTTCCTAAGGTATTCTATCATACACTCTAGTTTCTTAAGATAGTCTTCTTATTAGTTGGCATAACAATGTTTTGCTATCTGAAAGCTCCCTCAGAAAAAATGATACTGGTAAATGCTGACTGAAATGAAATGTCTTTATTTTTTTTTCCTTTGCAGGAACTCAGGTCTTTATCAGATCACTTACTGGTACAGTGGTTAAAAACATAAACCACTTTGAGAGATAGACAGACCTGCATTTTAGTCTCCACTGGGATACTCAGCCACTGTGTGACCTCAGGGAAATTGCTTACCCTCTTTAAATCGGTTTACCCATCAGTAAAATGGAGATACTAACACCTTTACTCAGTGGATTAAGAAATAATTAAATTAAGTAATTGGTAAAAAGCAATTAGCCCAGTCATGTCCATACTGCGCATCCGATAAATATTAGCTACTATTCATAAATTGTTATTGGCCTTTGTTACATAATTGAATTAGCTCTAGTTAGAAGTAAGAGAGGCCGGTCGTGGTGGCTCACACCTATAATCCCAGCACTTTGGGAAGCTGAGGCTGATGGATCACCTGAGGTCAGGAGTTTGAGACCAACCTGGCCAACATGGCAAAACTTTGTCTCTACTAAAAAACTACAAAAATTAGCCGGGCATGGTTGTGGGCACCTGTAATCCCAGCTAATAGGGAGGCTGAGACAAGGAGAAATGCTTGAAACTGGGAGGTAGAGGCTGCAATGAGCCGAGATGGCACCACTGCACTCTAGCCTGAGCAACAGAGCAAGACTCCATCTCAAAAGAAAAAATAAAATAAGAACAACAAAAGCAAAAGACAAAAAAATTAAAAAAAAAAAAACAAAGTAAGTCTCCTCCAACCCTGTCTCGTTGGTTCTGTAATGAATAATTTTACATTCTAACACCTCTGTGATTTAGATACATCTTAAAACTGATAATACATATTCATTGCTTAACTGGCAAGTTATTTTTATTTTATTATGCTAAATAAAATAATGGCATATCTTACAATTCATGGGTCTTAAGTTCAATGAAATGCAGTAATTGAGCTTTCTACTAAAAAATAGTAACAGCACACAAATAATTCCCCATAATGCATCCTCTATCATTGTACTTATCACACTAACCTGTGATCTGTCCCCCAGCCCTCAGCCCTAAAACACTTATCATCTGGCACAAAGATATTGCTTACATTTGTTGAATAGCTGCGTGCTTAGACTTGATCTGACCTTATTCACCTCTCATACTGTAAGCCTCTGAGTGTACCCAATGGGAGTCTATTTCTCTTTTCTCGGAATTCAACAGTCTTTAATTATATTGTGTCCAGTGTTGCTCATACTTGTTTTATGCATGTGAATCTCATCTACCTGGCTATACTGTAAGCTTATAAGGACTGTCTGAGTCTGATAAATGTTTTGCCTATCCTAAAGTGCTGGCAGCATGACATTTACAGATGCTACTTGTCTTTACCTTGGGGTTACCACCTGATAAACCCATCCAAGTTGAAATATCTCGAGTTGAAACTGCATTTAATACACCTAACCTACTGAACACCACAGCTTAGCCTAGCATACTTTAAATGTGCTCAGAACATTTACATTAGCCTATAGTCAGGCAAAATCAACTAACATAAAGGCTATTTTATCCTAAAGTATTGAATATCTCATGTAATTTATTGAATACTATGCATTACTTCAAAATTACTTCAAAAGTAATGATGGTTTTGTACCATCATAAAGTTGAAATATCGTAAGTCAAACCATCATAAGTAGGGGATAGTCTGTACTTAGTGATCAATTGCCTAAAAGGTTTTTTGACACTGTGTTAGGAAATATGATATCAGAAGTTTGCATTAGGAGATATAATCGCTTGAGATCAGGAGTTTGAGACAAGCCTAGCCAACATGGTGAAACCCCATCTAGTCTGATTCCCCTAGAATCTGGGCAGGAAAATGTTTGAATTCCTCAGGCTACTCTAACAGTTCAAAGCCCTGAGAGTCTCTTCCTCCACAACTACTGGTTGCTAATGAAGCTTTTGCCTGTTAATTGAAATAGTCAGATGTACAGTGAAAGTATTAAACTATAGAATAGATGGTCTTTGGCATAGCTGATACTGTCAGTGCATCACCCACAGCTTCTCTGATCCTTTTTTATTAGCTCTGGGGCCCATCTCCCACTTTCTGTTTGGTTTCCTGATCCACTTCACTATTATTCCCCGAAACCTAGAATTGTCCCAAGGGAACCATAGTGATTGTCTGAGTAGTGTCTGAGAATGAAAGCACAACTTATTTGCCTCAAAGCTAGATAATTCTGAAGGCATAATTTATGCTCCAGAGCTCTCCACAGGATCAGCCTGAGGCCAGACATCATCTGAAATTGTACCTTTGCTTGGCTTCTTTCCCCCTTCCCTATCTTAGTCCTCATTCTCTTCTTAAAGTAGTTAGTGAGGCAATTCAGATCTCTACTTAATAGTGTCTGGGTTGTAGCATAAAAGTAGTGAAAAAAAGCTTTGTGTTCCATGATTTTAAATTTTGCAATTTAATAAGTTTTTGTTATTCACACAGAATGTGTATCTTTGAAACTCATAACGAGCAATATAAACCATCAACAAAACCAGACCTCAGAAGTCTTTCTGCCCTACCCTTTAGAAGGACACATTCTGCCCTGAGCAGGATGATAGGAATAAAGAAAGAGCACTTTGGGAGGCCGAGGTGGGTGGATCGCTTGAGGTCAGGAGTTTGAGACCAGCCTGGGCAACGTGGTGAAACCCCATCTCTAGTAAAAATACAAAAATTAGCCATGCGTGGTGTTAAGCGCCTGTATACCAGCTACTTGGGAGCCTGAGGCAGGAGAATTGCTTGAACCTAGGAGGTGGAGGCTGCAGTGAGCCTGTAGCAGGATCAGCAGGGAACAAACCTCTTGAACACTGAACTGAGAAAGGAAGTGGCTTTTCATTCGGCCTCGAGCTGCAGGAAGCTAATGCCTTGACCACCAAGCTCCCCAAGAAGCAGCCTCTTTCCCTTTTTAAGGGCTTACAACTTTAAAGGGGGAGCAGAAGTGAAACTGTGTCATTGTCCACTAGCTGGACATTCGACCTCACAACCTTTGGCTTTATTGATTTGCTAGTTCATATGCAGCACAGGAACAGGCAGGGGAGGGGGCTTACAGAAACAAGACAAAGGCAGTAAATTATTGGTTGGCAGAGGTATTTCCAGGAGGGGCCTGGGTTGTGCAAATGTGGAGGATGTGACCTAGCACCGAGCTCCGGCCAGTAATGATACATTCTTTGCAACTCTTTCAAGGCTTATAGATAGCAGAGATGCTGGGAACCGAAAAGGTAGTTATTGTCCCAGTCCTTGGGCCTCATTATGGCCTGGTCAGTGGCGTCAGCAAGTCGCTTGACCACAGATTCCAGTTCTTTGGTATTTTATCTCTCTTTACCCTTCTTCTCATCCAGAGGGAGGAGGTGGAGGCCTGCAAGGAGGGAGATGGGGAGGGGGTCTCCCCTCTCATTCCCCACTTTGAGAACCTTACTTACCATTTTTTTTAGTGAGAGTTCTCACTTTTACCTTCAGTCTTACTGTCAAGATTTTCTGGTGAGACAGATTGGTAGTGGTTCGTGTAATAGGCCTGGGTCAAAGTCTTTTCTTGAACCATGGTAGTAATAAATTCTTTTACCACCTGAAGGAGCAAGGACATTAAGCAAGGGAGCAATATGCATGTTCCTACTATTAATAGCACACTTATGACAATGGTCTTGAGTCCTCCTATAGCAGGAAACCAATTTCCAAACGTTGATCCAGGGTTGAACCCATGCCAGACCTGCACGGGCACATGCTAGTTTTGTCATGTTCCTTACAGTCCAGCTTTCCCATCAGTACTGTCATACCCTTTTCTATTTTGGTCAAACAATATTGTCCAATGATGGAAGTTTTTAAAATTCAAAAGCTATTACTTAGGCCTTTTTGCAAATAAGTCATACTAGGGACAGGGTCAGTAGGCACATGCTTGTGTGCTTTTGATGGCCACCAGTCCCCCATAGTAGTTCCTCCACATACATAACAGGAATGCACTTTTAAAGTCTTGACCACATTCTCAACTAACTGAAAGATCAAGTTTTGTTCTTTCTGAGGGAATTCTGGAACTGGTTTATTTAATATATTATAAAAAGTTTGAAACACCAGTGGGGTGATCGTTTCTAGATATTACCCTGAATTAGAATGACAACCCAGGGGTTTAGTCCTTAACCTTATCTTGAATACAGTGGACATGGTAGGCTTAGATGGGTTATAACATATATTAGATTGGTCGTTTCCTGGGCTGCATCCTTTTAGGATTCCAGTACATTCATAGTAACTGTAAAACAAGAGAACTGTGGTAGCCTTTTGCCCTAGCTTAGTGACGTTGTGTATATACTGGGAACAATCCTCAGATGGGAAGTTTACATTTACTGGGGTAGCAAAGATATAAGGCATGGGGGCAGTCCTCATGCTTCGGCGGTGCGTAGACCAGTCAGATTCCGGGGTGTGACTGTAGCAGGGCTTGTTGTCTCAGTTCTCCTTAAGGTGATCTTGCATGGTTATGGAGATCTGGCTTCACTTCCCAGGTGTCTGGTGCTGCAGGTTTTACACAGCTATGATGGACCCGTGCAGGAACTCCCTCAACCTTCACGGCAGTTGGAGTGGTTAAAATGACAGTTTGGGGTCCTTTCCATCTCGGTTGTAGGGGAGCCACATTCCAGTCCTTGATCCAAACTTGGTTACCTGGTGAAGAAGGGTGAGATGGGGAGAATAAGCTAACAGAACATCTTTCATTAACTCATTTAGACACCTTCTCCGCCACCTTTCCCAAAGCCTGTAACTGCTAATATAATTCAGTTTCCCCGAATTCCCAGGGAGTTCCTGGGAGTTCCCAGAGGATGCAGGGAGGCCTATGATACAGGATCTCATATGGGGAATATCCAGTTTTTTTAGAAGGTCTACATCTAATTTTAAACAAAACCATAGGAAGGACCTGTACCCATTTTAACCCATATCATGGCACACATTTCCTAAGCTATTCTTAATAGTTCAGTTGATTCGCTCCACTCTGTCTGAACTCTGAGGCTGGTAGGCGGCATGTAGTTTCCAGCTGATTCCTAGTATTCTTGCTGTACTCTGCACCAGGTTGGCTACAAATGCAGGCCCATTGTTTGAGCCTACTTGCAAAGGCAGTTCAAATCTAGGGATGATGTTTTTTAAGAGAACATGAGTCACTTCACGGACCTTCTTAGTCCGTGTTGGATAGGCTTCTACCCACCCGGAGTAAGTACATACCAGAACTAGCAGGTACCTATTACCTACGCATTTAGGCATCTCAGTGAAGTTCACTTGCAAGTCTTTAAAAGGAGTGCTTCCATAAGCCTGGATTCCTGGTGGGACCGTAGGTCCTTGTCTGGCATTATGCTGTTTGCATGTAACACACTGTTGTGTTACTGTTTCTGCTTGTGCAGATAAAGGAGAAATGTAAAAATACAGGCCTAACAATTTTTCAAGGGTTTCTTGACCAAGGTGGGAGGTTTCATGGACAGCCAAGAGCACTGCAGATTCTAGCACTTGTGGTACTGCTACCTGTCCATCTGGCAGGCATATTTATTCTTCCTCTGTTTTCTTTCCACCTTCAGTTTGGAGGAAGTCTTTCTTCTCCTCTAAGTAAACTGGCACCAAATCCAGGACCTGGGGCAGTAGGGGGGCTGCAACTGATGCCTGATATGGGATGGATGCGGCCCTCTGGGCCTTCGCATTTAAATGGGCATTTCCCTGGGCTACGTGGTGGAAGTTTGCTGATGTTCTCAGCAGTGGACAACTGCCACTTTTCGGGGCTTCCATACTGCTTCCAGTAGCTGCAAAATTTCCTGTTGGTACTTTATTTCTTTGCCCCTAAAGTAGGCCCTTCTCCTTGTACAGTGCCCCATGTACTTGGAGAGTGAGGAATGCATACCGTGAGTCAGTAAAGATGTTAACAGTTTCCCTTCACTTAATTCCAAGGCACAAGTTCAGGCTATTAACTCCATTTTCTATGCTGAGGTGCCTAGAGGTAATGGCTTGGCCTCTAGAGTTGAATCCAGAGTAACCACCGCATATCCAGCACACCTTTCCCCTAGAGGGTTGACAAAGCTGCTTCCGTCCACATACAGTTCCCAATCAGCCTGAGACCATAGCTGGTCCCGCAGATCCAGCCAACTAGAATAAACTGAGTTCAGTACTTCTAGGCAATTATGTGTTACCAGGTTCTCTGACACCAAGAGTAAGGTGGCTGGGTTTAGGGTGTTGCAAACTTTTATGGTTATCCATGGATTCTCACACAGTAAGCCCTGGTACTTAGTCAAGTGGACATTGATGAGCCAGTGATGGCCCTTCGTGTTTATTAAGGTGAACACAGCATGGGGGGCTTTTATCTTTAAATTCTGTCCCACAGTTAGCTTGTCAGCCTCTTGTGCCAGTAGGGCAGTGGCCGTTAATGCTTCTAGGCATGGAAGCTTCATCCAGTTTTTTGAACAAGTACACCACAGGTCAAGGCCATGGTCCCACAGTCTGAGTCAAGACCCCAACTGTTATTTTTCCTCTCTCAGACAAATACAGTGTAAAGGGTTTTGTCAGGTCCGGCAACCCCAGAGCCAGGGCAGACATCAGTTTTTCTTTTAACTGAGAGAAGGCCTGCTGCTGCTCTGAGCATCACTCAAATGGCTTTCCATCTCCCCAATTTGTGGCTTCATACAGGAGTTTAGCCAGAACTGCAAAGTTAGGGATCCACAGCTTGTAGAATACTACTGCCCCCAAGAATTCTCGTACCTGCCTTTGAGTCTTTGGCACTGGCAGGTTACTAATAACCTGCTTCCTTTCTATTCCTAGGCTTTGCTGCCCCTGCTGGATAGTAAATCCCAGATAGTGCACCTGTTGTTGGCAAATCTGGGCCTTCTTTTTAGAGACCTTGTATTCACAGGTCTCCAGGTGTCTGAGCAACAAGTCAGTTCCCTGGGCACATCCAGCTGCTGCCAGGTGCCCCAGCAAAAGGTCATCCACATACTGAAGCAGCACACAACCTAGGTCCTTGGCAGGGAATCTCTGGAGGTCCTAAGCCAATGCGTCTCTGAAGATGGTGGGGAGTTCTTGAACCCCTGTGGAAGCCGAGTCCAGGTGTACTGTGTGGTTACACCTGACTCTGGATCTTCCCACTGAAAGGCAAACAGTTTCTGGCTCTCAGGGGCTAACTGGATACTGAAGAAAGCATCTTTTCTTTCAAAAAGAAAAAAAGCTAGTTTGAGTAAGTGAACCAGCTTGTCTCAGCTGGCAACAGTCCTAGCAACGTATAGGGATTGGGCACCGTGGGGTGCAAGGTCACAGTTGCCTGGTTGATCAAGTGCAGATTCTGCACTGGTCTGTAGTCCTTAATCCCTGGCTTGGGGACAAGCAGGAGAGCGCATTCCAAGGAGACTGGCAAGGAACTATAATACCATAGCTTTCAGGCATCTGAGATGGACCTGGATGCCATTAAGAGCTTCCCTTGGGACTGGTTACTGTCTTTGTCTGACTGATAGTGCCCAGTCAGACAAAGACACCACCCAGATAACCACCAGGGCTTGGTTTACTGCCAACCCTGGGGGGTTGTCTTCTGCCCCAACCAGTGGCCATTGCTTGGCCAGTGCAGGGGTTAATTCTCATCTGGGCTCAGTCAGAAAGAGTCTCCCACTCCTCCCTCGGGACTGTGAGAGCCATGATAATTCCTGCCTGAGGCAGTTCAAGCTGCAGGGAGCCCTTATCAGTAAACGTGATAGTAGCTCTTAGTTTGCCAAAGAGGCCTGTGAGGAGGGAGATGGGGAGGGGGTCTCCCCTCTCAAGCCCAGATCGTGCCACTGCACTCCAGCCTGGGAGACAGAGCGAGACCCTGTCTCAAAGGAAAAAAAAGAAGAAGAAAGAAAAGAAAAAAAGAAACAAATAGGACAACAAACAGTAAGAACTGACCAAATATTTCACAATCAATTCTAATTGATTTACAGGTGACATTTATCTATTTCCATTTTTGACAGTGCTTTTCTGATGAGCATCTTAGTGGCTTTTTGGAACTAAATAATGTAAAATGAGTTCACTAATCCCCTAGTGCTGTCCAGCATACAGTCCACATTTGGATAAAATGCTGTATGATCGCATTATAGAAATGCATCCCCTAATTGGCTCCAGTTCCCCTCTTGCTATATCCCTTGTAATACTTTGGATTCTCAAAAACAAATCTCAGGATCTATTCTAATGAATGGAATAGTTACATAGAATAACACACTTTGGCCAGCAGTTTCACAAATTTGATTTTTAAAATTTCTTTAAAACTCTTAGATGTGGTAGATGCTGGTGGATGGTGAAAAGAGCACAAGCCTTGAAATGAGACAGCTCTGAAAATTGTTTCTTTTTTTTTTTTGAGACGGAGTTTCACTTTTGTTACCCAGGCTGGAGTGCAATGGCACGATCTCGGCTCACCGCAACCTCCGCCTCCTGCATTCAGGCAATTCTCCTGCCTCAGCCTCCTGAGTAGCTGGGATTACAGGCACGCGCCACCATGCCCAGCTAATTTTTTGTATTTTTAGTAGAGACGGGGTTTCACCATGTTGACCAGGATGGTCTCGATCTCTTGACCTCATGATCCGCCCGCCTCGGCCTCCCAAAGTGCTGGGATTACAGGCGCGTGAGCCACCGCGCCCGGCTGAAAATTATTTCTAGTTCTTCCCCTTCTTTTTTGCCCTGAAGTGAGTTGTTTAATCTTCCTGAGCCTCAGTTTAATTTCCTTAACAAAACTGTTACAAATAAATGAGTGGCCCAGGCATGGTTGCTCACGCCTTTAATCCCCATACTTTGGGAGGCCAAGGCGGGTGGATCACCTGAGGTCAGGAGTTCAAGACCAGCCTGGCCAACATGGTGAAACTCTGTATCTACTGAAAAAAACCACACACACACACAAATTAGCCGGGCATGGTGGCAGGGGCCTGTAATCCCAGCTACTCAGGAGGCTAAGACAAGAGAATCGCTTGAACCCGGGAGGTGGAGGTTGCAGTGATCTGAGATCACACCATTGCGCTCCAGCCTGGGTGACAAGAGCAAAACTTCATCTCAAAAAAAAAAAAACTAGCCAGGCATGGTGACACCTGCCTGTATTAAACCCAGGAGGCAAAGGTTGGAATGAGCCGAGATTGTGCCATTGCATTCCAGCCTAGGCGACAGAGAGAGACTCCATCTCAAAAAAAAAAAAAAATGAGATAATATATATCTGTGGGTGGCAGGGGCAACTGAGATGTTAATCTGTGTTTTGCTCAGGCTGCTGTGGGTATTTTTCCCTCACTCATCTAAAAAAAGTAGTGCTCTGCCCCAGGGAATGGGTAATAGCCCTAATGTTGCAGAGCCAAAATTAAAAGTTGCCTGACACTTAGAATACAGCCTTCCATCTAGTGTCAGAGGTGATATTGCTGGATTGTTGCAGGTAGCAAGAGGCACCAAGGGTTGGGAGAAGAAGTAGACCAATACTGGAATTAAAGTTATTTGGGGACTATCTCTCCAAGTTTAGAAGAATGTGTTTATAGGTTTCAAGAAAATCAGGGACACGTGCCCTACTCCCACACAGTACTTGTGTCCAAGGCCTCTGATGGTGATGGCTGACTTGGCAGTGTGCTGCACTGCAGGGGGCAAGAAGGGTTGGCCACTAGACTTCAAGGTTTTCAATTTTAATGTTCATTTCTGTCTCAACCTGTCCTCAAAAATAGAGGAATCACCTACCCACAAGGACAGAACCACCTGTAGACCTAGGAGAGATGAGCTCTTGTCCTGTGTCCCACACTTTAGAGAGCCCTACTCTGGCCCTCCGTGGGCTTGTGCCTTTATTTCTGGTACAAGAGGTACACAAGGGACATGTCCACCTGGAGATCACACCTCACTCTTACAGACAATGCTTCATATAAATGGGACCCCAGAATTCCCAGCCCAAATAGCCTGAACTAGTTCCAGGTCTTTCCAGGATCTACATTCCTGAAGGCAGCCATGCCTCTGTGTACACACCCTCACATGAAGGACAGACAGTTAAAAGGTGACTTTTTGGCAGGAATGGGGATTGGCGAACAGAGCTTGGATGTGTAAGCTGGTCTATACACACACATGCATGCAATTACCTTTATTGTCCTGGACAGAGCTGGGATGGGAAGTCAAAAAGGGAAAGTGTAAGAAGGAAAAAACACCAAATATACAGGAGAAACCAACTGTTTTTTTCTATACTTACACCAGTCTCAATACTTCATGTCTGACACCAGATGTGTGCAGTTTTGCTCCCATACTAAGCAACTCTCCAATTCTCTATGGGAACCAACTGGGAATTAAACTCACTTCTGACACCATCTAGTGGGAGTCAGTGTAGATTCCGAAGGTTAAGGGGTCAGTCCCACAAGACCGCCCCCACGTCAACTACCAATCACAAGTCCAGGTTGCCACCTGTGCTCTGACAGACTGTCCATAAACCAGAGGTTCTTATGACCTCCTCGTTAGGCTCAATCATTTGCTAGAATGGCTCACAGAACTCATGGAAACACCTTACTTACATTACCCGTTTATCACAAAGGATACAATTCCTGAACAGCCAAATAAAAGAGATGCATCAGGCAAAGTATGTGGTAAGGGGCATGCAGCTTCCATGCCCTCTCTAGGTATGCTGCCCTCCCAGCATGTCCACACATCCCCAGCCTGGAAGCTCTCTGAATACTGTCCTTCTGACTCTTTACAGAGCCCTCATTATATAGGCATGATTGAATAAATCACTGGCCATTGGTATCAACTCAACCTTTAGCCCTTTCCTGCCTGGAGGTCAGGGGATGGGGCTGAACATTCCAACCTTCTAATCACATGAATGGTACCTCATCATCCAGCCCCCATCCTTAAGCTATCTAGGGACCACCAAGAGCTGCCTCATTAGAAAAAACACTGCTATCACCCAGGAAATTGCAAGGGGCTTAGAAGCTCTATGCAGGAAAAGGAAGAAGACTCAGTATATGTTTCTTATTTTGAATCGCAGTATCATCACAGGCCACAGCTAGGGCCTAAGGCCAGCTTTTCTTACACCAGCACAATCAGGTACAGAAGCCTAAAATGTCTTCAAATTCTAAATTTGAACCAGGACTTCCAGCTTATTATGAAAATGTATTTATCAAGACAGAATGACAGAATCTATTTAACAGGTTGTCAGCTTGATTTATAACTTTCAAATATTTTTATTTATTTATTTATTTTATTGCATTTTAGGTTTGGGGGTACATGTGAAGAACATGCAAGATTGTTGCATAGGTACACACATGGCAGTGTGATTTGCTGCCTTCCTCCCCATCACCTATAGCTGGCATTTCTCCCCACGCTATCTCTCCCCAACTCCCCACCCCCAGCTGTCCCTCCCCTATTTCCCCCTGACAGACCCCAGTGTGTGATGCTCCCCTCCCTGTGTCCATGTGTTCTCATTATTCAACACCCACCTATGAGCAAGAACGTGCGGTGTTTGATTTTCTGTTCTTGTGTCAGTTTACTGAGAATGATGGTTTCCAGATTCATCCATGTCCCTACAAAGGATGCGAACTCATCATTTTTTGATGGCTGCATAGTATTCCATAGTGTATATGTGCCACATTTTCCCTGTCCAGTCTATCATCGATGGGCATTTGGGTTGATTCCAAGTCTTTGCTATTGTAAACAGTGCCGCTACGAACATATCTGTGCATTTGTCTTTATAGTAGAACAATTTATAATCCTTTGAGTATATACCCAGTAATGGGATTGCTGGGTCAAATGGAATTTCTATTTCTAGGTCCTTGAGGAATCGCCACACTGTCTTCCACAATGGTTGAACTAATTTACACTCCCACCAACAGTGTAAAAGTGTTCCTATTTTTCCACATACTCTCCAGCATCTGTTGTCTCCAGATTTTTTAATGATCGCCATTCTAACTGGTGTGAGATGGTATCTCAATGTAGTTTTGATTGGCATTTCTCTAATGACCAGTGATGATGAGTATTTTTTCATATGTTTGTTGGCCTCATGTATGTCTTCTTTTGTAAAGTGTCTGTTCATATCCTTCGCCCACTTTTGAATGGGCTTCTTTGGGTTTTTTTTGTACACCTGTTTTAGTTCTTTGTAGATTCTGGATATCAGCCCTTTCTCAGGTGGGTAGACTGCAAGAATTTTTTCCCATTCTGTTGGTTGCCAATTCACTCTGATAACTGTTTCTTTTGCTGTGCTGAAGCTGTGGAATTTGATTAGGTCCCATTTGTCTATTTTGGCTTTTGTTGCCAATGCTTTTGGTGTTTTGGTCATGAAGTCCTTGCCTATGCCTATGTCCTGAATGGTTTTACCTAGGTTTTCTTCTAGGGTTTTTATGGTGTTAGGTGTTATGTTTAAGTCGTTAATCCATCTGGAGTTAATTTTAGTGTAAGGTGTCAGGAAGGGGTCCAGTTTCTGCTTTCTGCACATGGCTAGCCAGTTTTCCCAACACCATTTGTTAAACAGGGAATCCTTTCCCCATTGCTTGTTTTTGTCAGATTTGTCAAAGATCGGATGGTTGTAGATGTGTTGTGTTGCCTCCAAGGCCTCTGTTCTGTTCCATTGGTCTATATCTCTGTTTTGGTACCAGTACCATGCTGTTTTAATTACTATAGCCTTGTAGTATAGTTTGAAGTCCGGTAGTGTGATGCCTCCCGCTTTGTTCTTTTTGCTTAGAATTGACTTGGCTATGTGGGCTCTCTTTTGGTTCCATATGAAGTTTAAGGTGGTTTTTTCCAGTTCTGTCAAGAAGGTCATTGGTAGCTTGATAGGGATAGCATTGAATCTATAAATTACTTTGGGCAGTATGGCTATTTTCATGATATTGATTCTTCCTAACCACGAACATGGAATGTTTCTCCATCTGTTTGTGTCCTCTCTTATTTCATTGAGCAGTGGTTTGTAGTTCTCCTTGAAGAGGTCCTTTACGTTCCTTGTTAGTTGTATTCCTAGGTATTTTATTCTCTTTGTAGCAATTGTGAATGGCAGTTCGTTCTTGATTTGGTTCTCTTTAAGTCTGTTGGTGTATAGGAATGCTTGTGATTTTTGCACATTGATTTTGTATCCTGAGACTTTGCTGAAGTTGCTTATCAGTTTCAGGAGATTTTGGGCTGAGACAATGCGGTCTTCTAGATATACAATCATGTCGTCTGCAAATAGAAACAATTTGACTTCCTCCTTTCCTAATTGAATACCCTTTATTTCTTTTTCTTGCCTGATTGCTCTGGCTAGAACTTCCAGTACTATATTGAATAGGAGTGGTGAGAGAGGGCATCCTTATCTAGTGCGAGATTTCAAAGGGAATGCTTCCAGTTTTTGCCCATTCAGTATGATATTGGCTGTTGGTTTGTTGTAAATAGCTTTTATTATTTTGGGATACGTTCCATCAATACCTAGTTTCTTGAGGATTTTTAGCATAAAGCTCTGTTGAATTTTGTCGAAAGCCTTCTCTGCATCAATTGAGATAATCATGTGTTTTTTGTCTTTGGTTCTGTTTATGTGGTGAATTATGTTTATAGACTTGCATATGTTGAACCAGCCTTGCATCCCCCTGATGAAGCCTACTTGATCATGGTGGATAAGCTTTTTGATGTGCTGTTGCAATCGGTTTGCCAGTATTTTATTGAAGATTTTTGCATCTATGTTCATCATGGATATTGGCCTGAAGTTTTCTTTTCATGCTGAGTCTCTGCTGGGTTTTGGTATCAGGATGAAGTTGGTCTCATAAAATGATTTGGGAAGGATTCCCTCTTTTTGGATTATTTGGAATAGTTTCAGAAGGAATGGTACCAGCTCCTCTTTGTATGTCTGGTAGAATTTGGCTGTGAACCCATCTGGACCTTGGCTTTTTTTGGGTGGTAGGCTCTTAACTGCTGCCTAACTTCAGACCTTGTTATTGGTCTATTCGGAGTCTTGACTTCTTCCTGGTTTAGGCTTGGGAGGATGCAAGTGTCCAGGAATTTATCCATTTCTCCAGGTTTACTAGTTTATGTGCATAGAGTTGTTTGTAATAATCTCTGATGATGGTTTGAATTTCTGTGGAATCTGTGGTGATATCCCCTTTATCGTTTTTTATTACATCTATTTGATTATTCTCTCTTTTCTTTTTTACTAATCTGGCTAGTGTTCTGTCTATTTTGTTGATCTTTTTGAAAAACCAGCTCCTGGATTTATTGATTTTTTGGTGTTTTTTGTGTCTCTATCTCCTTCACTTCTGCTCTGATCTTAGTTATTTCTTGTCTTCTGCTAGGTTTTGAGTTTTTTTGATCTTGCTCCTCTAGCTCTTTCAATTTCGATGATAGAGTGTTGATTTTAGATCTTTCCTTGCTTCTCGTGGGAATTTATTGCTATATATTTTCCTCTAGACACTGCTTTAAATGTGTCCTAGAGATTCTGGTATGTTGTGTCTTCGTTCTCATTGGTTTTGAAGAACATCTTTATTTCTGCCTTCATTTTATTGTTTATCCAGTCAACATTCAAGAGCCAGTTGTTCAATTTCCATGAAGCTGTGTGGTTCTGAGTTAGTTTCTGAATTCTGAGTTCTAACTTGATGGCACTGTGGTCTGAGACACTGTTTGTTATGATTTCCATTCTTTTGCATTTGCTTAGGAGTGATTTACTTCCAATTATGTGATCAGTTTTACAGTAGGTGTGATGTGGTGCTGAGAAGAATGTATATTCTATGGATTTGGGGTGGAGATTTCTGTAGATGTCTATTAGGTTTGCTTGGTCCAAGTCTGAGTTCAAGTTCTGGATATTCTTGTTAATTTTCTGTCTTGTTGATCTGTCTAATATTGACTATCAGGTGTTAAAGTCTCCTACTATTATTGTGTGGGAGTCTAAGTCTCTTTGTAAGTCATTAAGAACTTGCCTTATGTATCTGAGTGCTCCTGTATTAGGTGCATATATATTTAGAATCATTAGCTCTTCTTGTTGCATTGGTCCTTTTACCATTATGTAATGTCCTTCTTTGTCTCTTTTGATCTTTGTTGCTTTAAAGTCTATTTTATCAGAGACGAGAATTGCAACTCCTGCTTTTTTTTGCTCTCCATTCGCTTGGTAAATCTTCCCTTTATTTTGAGCCTTTGTGTATCCTTGCATGTGAGATGGGTTTCCTGGATACAGCACACCGATAGGTTTTGGCTTTTTATCCAATTTGCCAGTCTGTGTCTTTTGATTGAGACATTTAGCCCATTTACATTTAGGGTTAATATTGTCATGTGTGAATTTGATACTGCCATTTTGATGCTAGCTGGCTGTTTTTCCCGTCAGTTGATGCAGATTCTTCATTGTGTTGATGCTCTTTACCATTTGGTATGTTTTTGGAGTGGCTGGTACTGGTTGTTCCTTTCTATGTTTAGTGCCTCTTTCAGGAGCTCTTGTAAAGCAAGCCTGGTGGTGATAAAATCTCTGAGTACTTGCTTGTTTGTAAAGGATTTTATGTTTCCTTCACTTATGAAGCTTAGTTTGGCTGGATATGAAATTCTGAGTTGAAAGTTCTTTTCTTTAAGGATGTTGAATATTGGCCCCCACTCTCTTCTGGCTTGTATGGTTTCTGCTGAGAGATCTGCTGTGAGTCTGATGGGCTTCCCTTTATGGGTAACCCGACCTTTCTCTCTGGCTGCCCTTAGCATTTTCTCCTTCATTTCAACCCTGGTGAATCTGACGATTATGTGCCTTGGGGTTGCTCTTGAGGAACTTCTTTGTGGTGTTCTCTGTATTTCCTGGACTTGAATATTGGCCTGCCTTGCTAGGTTGGGGAAGTTTTCTGGGACACTATCCTGAAGAGTATTTTCCAGCTTGTATGCATTCTCTCCGTCACATTGAGGTACATCTATGAAACGTAGATTAGGTCTTTTCACATAGTCCCATATTTCTTAGAGACTTTGTTCATTCCTTTTTACCCTTTTTTCTCTAATCTTGCCTTCTCATTTTATTTCATTGAGTTGATCTTCGACCTCTGATAACCTTTCTTCTGCTAGGTCAATTTGGCTGTTGAAATTTGTGTATGCTTTGCGAAGTTCTTGTGTTGTGTTTTTCAGCTCCATCAATTCACTTATATTCCTCTCTAAGTTGTTTATTCTCATTAGCATTTCATCAAATCTTTTTTCAAGGTTCTTAGTTTCTTTGCATTGGGTTAGAACATGTTCTTTTAGCTCACGGAAGTTTCTTATTACTCACCTTCTGAAGCCTGATTCTGTCAATTCATCACACTCATTCTCCATCCAGCCTTGTTCCCTTGCTGGTGAGGTGTTGTGATCCCTTGGAGGAGGAGAGGCATTCTGGTTTTGGGTGTTGTCTTCCTTTTTGTGCTGGTTTCTTCCCATCTTTGTGGATTTATCCACCTGTCGTCTTTGTAGTTGCTGACTTTCAGATTGGATCTCTGAGTGGACGTCCAGTTTGTTGATGATGAAGTTGTTTCTTTCTGTTTCTTAGTTTTCTTCTAACAGTCTGGCACCTCTGCTGTAGGACTGCTGAGGTCCACTCCAGGCCCTGCTTGCCTGAGAATCACCTGCAGTGGCTGCAGAACAGTAAGGGTTGTTGCCAGTTTCTTCGTCTGCTATCTTTGTCCCAGAAAGATACCTGCCATATGTCAGTCTGAGCTCTCTTTTATGAGGTGACTCTATGAATATATGGGGGTCAGGGAGCTGCTTGAAGGGACAGTCTGTCCTTTATAGGTGCTCAAGTGCTGAGCTATGAGCTCTGTTGTTCATTCAGAGCTACTGGGCAGGTACATTTAAGTCTGCTGCAGCAGAACTCATAAACGCCCCCCTTTTTTTTTCCCAGGTGCTCTGTCCCAGGGCATTAGGGCTTTAATTATGAGCTTCTGTTGTGCTGCTGCCTTTTTTCAGGGCTTCCCTGCCCAGCGAGGAGGCAGCCTAGTCACTGTCTGCCTGCAGAGGCTTTGCTGAGTTGCTGTGGGCTCCGCCCAGCTGCCATGTGAACTTTCCTGCAGTCTTCTTTACATGAGTATAGTTAGAACTGCCTCGGGAATGGTGGCCCACTTCTATAATGGCAGACTCTCTCTGTAATGGCGGGCTGCCTTGGCAATGGTGGGCTGCCTTGGCAATGGCGGGCTGCCTCAGCAATTGCAGACTACCTTTGTAGTGGTGAACTGCCTCAGTAATGGCAGATGCCCCTTCCCCACAGAGCTGGACCATCCTGGGTTCAGCTGTGCTTGCTGCGAAACTCTCAATCCAGAGCATTTCGATTGCTGTTTTTTTGTGGGGGTGGGACCAGCCAAGCCTGATCACCTGGCTCCCTGCCTCAGAGCCCTTTTTTTTCTTTTTTTTTTTATTTGAATGGTCGACGCTGTCTCCCAGGTGTTCCAGTTGCCTGTTGAAAAGGCACTGGGATCTGTGTGATTTCCAGTGCAGCGACCCACTGCATGGGCTGAAATAGTTGCACTGAGATTCATGGCGCTTTTTTGCCCAGGAATCTCCCAGCCTGGCTCCCTGTTTCAGTCCCCTTTTATATCAGTTGCATGGGCAACTCTGTCTCCGAGGAGCTCCAATCACCAGCTAAAATGGCGCCGGGACCTGTGTATTTTGTATGGAGAAACGCTGCGCCGGGGCGCCAGCCAAAACAGCCACGATGGCCAACACAGCTGTGCCGGCCAACACAGCCACGCTGGTGACCCGTGGGGCTCCTCCACCTGGGAATCTCCTGGTCTGTGGGCAATAAAAATCTGTCTGGAAATGTGGCGTCCATTCACCCTCCCTGCTTTCACTGGGAGCTGCAATCCTGAGCTGCTCCTAATCGGCCATTTTGGATCCCTCCAAATATTTAGCATATAGTATATGTACTTCCATTTGTACTCTCATCCTAGATCCTGAAAATATTAGGGGTGGCCCAGCCAAGAAACCATAGGACTAGGATCATCAATACCCAGCAGTGGTAGCCAGTGTGGTCTGAAGACCAGAGAGCTCACCTCTGAATATTCTGGAATGTATAGGATCCTGAGAAGGTGAAGATATCCCTAGTAAATGCCCCCCTCCTGAAAGTAAACATGACAAAACCCAGTTTTTCCTTCTTCCTTGACCAATGTGGTTCAGAGCCTGATTTAACTTTATTTAGAAGAAAGCAAGGCAAGGACTTTTGCCTGTCCTGTTCACTGCTTTCTCCCTCCCTAGCACTTATAACAGTACCAATTCATTCTTTATTTCTTTTTCTTTTTCTTTCTTTCTTTCTTCTGTCTCTCTTTCTTTCTTTCTCTCTCTTTTGTTCATTTGTTCATTCGTTTGTTCATCTTAGAGACAGGGTCTCGGTATGTTGCCCAGATTGATCTCGAATGCCTGGTCTTAACCGATCTCCTGCCTCAGCCTCGTAAAGTGATAGGATTACAGGAATGAGCCACCGTGCTTGGCCCCAATATACTTTTTTTTTTTTTTTTAATCAGAGTCTCGCTCTGTTGCCCAGGCTGGAGTACAGTGGTACAATCTTGGCTCACTGCAACTTCCACCTCCTGGTTCAAGTGATTCTCTTGCCTCAGCCTTCCAAGTAGCTGGGATTATAGGCACCAGCCACCATGCTCAACTAATTTTTGTATTGTTAGTAGAGATAAGGTTTCATCATGTTGGCCAAGCTGGTCTAAAACTCCTGACCTCAAGTGATCTGCCTGCCTCAGCCTCCCAAAGTGCTGGGATTACAGGTATGAGCTACCGTGCCTGGCCCTAATATACTTTCAATGAATAAATGAATTCTTGCTCCCAGTGTGAGGGACCAAACTCATGCCTTCCACATGTGTAAAGCTCCTGGTTTTGTGCTACCTTGTATTAGTTGTCAATGTCAGGTACATTTTATTTTATTTTATTATTATTTATTTTATTTTTAGAGACAGGGTCTCACTATGTTGCCCAGGCTGGACTCAAACTCCTCCCACCTCAGCCTCCTAAGTAGCTGGGGCTACAGGTGCTCACCACTGCCAGGTATGTTTTGTTTATGCTGAACACCATATGATACTTATTTGTATCTAACTTGTCAGATGAATCTAGAATACCCTGTTTATTTACTAAATTATTTTAGCACCTGTGGACTGTCTGCTAGGCCCAGACTACTGGCTAGGACTTGCCCATCAGGTTCTCTTGCTTACTATCATCATAAAGAAATGACATCCTACTTTCTGATGAAGCCCCTATCTATTAAAATCTCAGAGTTTCTTGGGTCCTGGATCTGAAACCACTTCTGTTTCACCCACAGCTTTGGGGCTCTAGACTTTCTCTATTTATGACTTTCCTATCCTTCTGGTGCAGGCCTGTTCACTGGTTGTCCCTGCATTTAAGGTAGTACGTGCCTTCTCTCCCATCCTAGATGCAACCCTAAAGTTAGAAATCCCACTTCCAAAGGGCTCATCACCAGGCGTCTGCACCAGCAGACATGTCCTTTGATCTCTGGGCCAGAAAGTAACACTCCTACTGTCACTCTTTAGGGCAGTTTATTCAAGGGAAATATAGAAAGAGTGACCATCTAAAAGGCATCTTCTTTCTTGACCTTCTAAAGGCTGAGGAGTACTGTTTTAGAGATCTCTTTAAGTCCCTGTGCACCTCTTTGTGCTTCTCAGCTCCCTGCCATCTGCAGAGAATGCATCCATTCTCTAAGGACTAAAAACCATATGATCTCTATCCTGTTGTTTGGCTGTGATCACAATTGCAGCTAGGATTTTATTAGTCTGAGTTTGACCACCTTCTGAGTTCAACTAGCTTCGTAATTTTGCTGCTGTGGAATTCTACTAGTAGTACCAAGCTCAGTAAGCTCCTAATCTATACACTGGAGGCTCCTTGCAGGCAAGAACTGTGCCTCTGGTTATGTATTCTCAGTACTCAACATCCTGCCTGGCATGTAATATTATTCAGTGAAATAATAAGCAGTCTCTCCCTCTGGAGACAGCTTCAGTCGACATGGGGAGAAATGCCAGATATAGTATGCACCTAAAGTAAAATAAAGAAATTTAAAAACAACTGTAAGGGATCTGAGATTTTACCCTACTTGCAAGTTAATGCATTAGCCTGTCATAGTTTCATGGATGCTAATAGAAGACATGAAACTCCTGGATCAAAGATAAAAATAGTTTATTACCCACAGCAATAGCAGTAGCTACAGTGTCTGCATTTTTTGAGCCAGTTCCCCAAGTCCCATTCCCCACAAGGTAATGTGAATAGGGCCAGTTAACGCCTGTACAGGGAACTCTGAGCTTAGGGAATCTGAATCTTTTTTTCCCAGAGTTTTTATGGTTTTATTTAACACAACTAAAACTTACACATGAGCTATGTGAGACAACAAAATTTCAACAAATTGAGTTTCAAGATCTTTTTTGTTTTCTTTTCTTTTTGGTTTTTGTTTGTTTGTTTGTTTTTTGAGACAGAGTCTCACTCTGTTGCCCAGGCTGGAGTGCAGTGGCGATCTTGGCTCACTGCAACCTCCACCCCACCAGGTTCAAGCCATTCTCCTTCCTCAGCCTCTTGAGTAGCTGGGATTACAGCCTTCCTCAGCCTCTCGAGTAGCTGGGATTATAGGTGCCTGCCACCATGCTGAACTGGTTTTTGTATTTTTAGTAGAGATGGGGTTTCACCACGTTGTCCAAGCTTGTCTCAAACTCCCAATCTCAGGTGGTCAGCCCACCTTGGCCTCCTAAAGTGCTGGGATTACAGGCTTGAGCCATCGTGCCCAGCTGAGTTTCAAAGATCTGATTGGCTTTTGTTGGCAATTTATAAACCAGGCAGCCACCTCTCGGACACTTGGAAAGTCGAAGACAGTCTACAAAATAGAAAGGAGTTCTGATGAGCTAAACAGAATGGGAGAGTTTAACAGGCAGAAAAAAGTGGAGAAAAGCAGAAACAAGAAAGAAATAACAGATGGTCATTTCAAAGTTATCTTCCTTATAGGGACATAGGCAAAATCTTGTTGGCTTAATGGGATTTGGCTATAATCTGTCTCCTGATTTCTCAGAGGGTTGTATCTTACAAGTGTACAGCTTAGGTTTCGGTTTGGTGAACGTCAGCATGAATGACTCCATTTCAGGTCTGCTGTCTTTTAACAGCTGTCTATTCATTTTCTTTGCTGGGCAACCTGGCCTTGGGATTGGTGATTCATGGCCAGTCAGGCTTCTCTTCCCTCTATGACTTTTCAGTTCTTAGACATTGTGAGCAGTCTCAACACAGTAAGATTTATTGCACATCAGCAGCACTTACAGCTCCTTGACATTGTAGACTAGAAACCCAGAAGCCACTGAGCAGAATGTGCTTTGTCTTCTTGTTGTTCCCATAACCAATGTTGGGCATCAAGATCTGGCATTTGAACTTTCTCCACACATCTGGTATCAATGCCTCTGGGTTAGAGTCAGATTGCAAACAGTCCTTGTTATCTGGGTACCCTGTCAATCTATCCTTTCCTGCCTCTGTGGATTTTTAGGGTTTTTTTGTTTGTTTGTTTTTTGTTTTATTTTTATTTTTTATTTTTTATTGCATTTTAAGTTTTGGGGTACATGTGAAGAACATGCAAGATTGTTGCATAGGTGCATACGTAGCAGTGTGATTTGCTGCCTTCCTGCCCTTCACCTGTATCTGGCATTTCTCCCCATGCTATCTCTCCCCAACTCCCCACCCACCGCTGTCCCTCCCCTATTTCCCCCCAACAGACCCCAGTGTGTAGTGCTCCCCTCCCTGTGTCCATGTGTTCTCGTTGTTCAACACCCGCCTATGAATGAGAACATGCAGTGTTTGATTTTGTGATGAGAAATAACCAGAGTAAACACACACACACACACAAACACAAAATCTATAAACGTATTTCCATTGCAAAAGAACAAAACAATTAAAATATTCTCAAACTCTCTGAATATCATATTAGAAATATGTGTTTCTTTTTTCTTTCTTTTTTTTTTTTTTTTTTTTTTTTTGCTTTTTTCTTTTTCCAGGCTTTAGACTCAGGCTGAAGGAAATTGTGTCTCTAATTACATTTGATTGGTTCGGTCATTTGGAATTATACAACTAGATCTTTCAAGTAAAAAAATCCTATTCACCACTACTGAATTTAACTTTACATCGTAAACATTTAGTCTAATGGGATAATTGTCTTATTAAAAATAAATTAAAATTGTTTCATCTTTAAGCAATTGGCACAGTGTATTCTCCATATATTTTCTCTACTTGGTGGCAGTATAAACTGGAAGTACAGGTTAAGCCACCTCTTGGACACTGGGAAAGTTGAAGACAGGCAGCAGAAAGGCCTGTCACAGCTGGTGTTATGACTTGTTAATAGGCCCAACCCAACTGCCCTTGCAGTAGTTCAGGGAATTAAAAAAGGCATCCTCAGGGGTATACAGCAAGAATATTTCTTGCATGACAGGATTGGAAAAATAAAGGGGGTTTCTTTGAAAATTGTGCTTGATGGCCCAGGTCAAAATATATGCCAAAGGATAAAAATTCTTTTTTTGGCCGGGCGCAATGGTTCACCCCTGTAATCCCAGCTCTTTGGGAGGCAGAGGCGGGCAGATCACCTGAGGTCGGGAGTTCGAGAGCAGCCTGACCAATATGGAGAAACCCCATCTCTACTAAAAATACAAAATTAGCTGGGTGTGGTGGCGCATGCCTGTAATCTCAGGAGGCTGAGACAGGAGAATCGCCTGAACTCAGGAGGCGGAGGTTGAAATGAGCTAAGATCGTGCCATTGCACTCCAGCCTGGGCAACAAGAGCGAAACTCCGTCTCAATTTTTTTTTTTTTGAGATGGAGTCTTACCTGTCACCCAGGCTGGAGTGCAATGGCACGATCTCGGCTCACTGCAACCTCCGCCTCCTGGGTTCAGGCAATTCTTCTGCCTTAGCCTCCTGAGTAGCTGGGATTACAGGCACGTGCCACCATGCCCAGCTAATTTTTTGTATTTTTAGTAGAGACGGGGTTTCACCATGTTGAACAGGATGGTCTCGATCTCTTGACCTCGTGATCCACCCGCCTCGGCCTCCCAAAGTGCTGGGATTACAGGCAAAAAAAGAATTTTTTGTATTTTTTAGTAAAGATGGGGGTTTCTCCATGTTGGCCAGGCTGGTCACTGGTCTCGAACTCCTGACCTTAGGTGATTCACCCATCTCAGCCTCCCAAAGTGCTGGGATTACAGGCATGAGTCACCATGCCTGACCAAAAAATTCTTTTCATTCAACGTTCTTATCAATCATCTTATTGTTGCTCTCATCTTGTCTATAAGTAAACCTGGAAAAAGCTATGGTCTCTGAAATCCATCAGCCTGGGTTCAAATCCCAATTCAATGTCTTGGCCAGAATATTTAATTTCTTTTTTTTTTTTTTTTAAGAGGAAAGCTCACTCTGTCGCCCAGGCTGGAGTGCAATGGCGTGATCTCGGCTCACTGCAACCTCTGCCTCCTGGGTTCAAGTGATTCTCCTGCCTCAGCCTCAGCCTCCCGAGTAGCTGGGACTACAGGCTCACACCACCATGCCCAGGTAATTTTCGTACTTTTAGTAGAGATAGGGTATCACTATGTTGGCCAGGCTGGTCTTGAATTCCTGACCTCGTGATCCATCTGCCTCGGCCTCCCAAAGTGGTGGGATTACAGGTGTGAGCCACCACGCCTGGCTTAACTTTCAAAGATTTATTTTCCTTACCTGTAAACAGGAATATAATAGCACCTAAAGGATTTTTATACAGATTAAATGAGAATATAGAGCTCTAAGCATAGTGACTGATCAATGGTAAGCAGCAAAGAACTGTTTTGTTGTCTTGCAAGTGTTAAAATAAAATTTAAAACCAAACTTTGATATAAGTTTGTAATAAAGAAAGCAGACCATGCTAAAAACTCCTGAAGAATTAATCACAAGACTGGTAAGAGAAGATTTTAATGGCAAATAATCCATTTATTAATCATTCTATCCTCTTTCTAATCTCTTCACCCTCTGATACTAAAAGTTATATGCATAGTTTTGAAATATGGAATATTTCATCAGAATATACTACTTTGCCTGGGCACAGTGGCTCACACCTGTAATCCCAGCATTTTGGGAGGCCGAGACGGGTGGATCACCTAAGGTCAGGAGCTCAAGACCAGCCTGGCCAACGTGGTGAAACCCCGTCTCTACTAAAAATACAAAAATTAGCTGGGTGTGGTGGCACACGCCTGTAATCCGAGCTACTCGGGAGGCTGAGGAAAGAGAATCGATTGACCACAGGAGGTGGAGGTTGCAGTGAGCCGAGATTGTGCCATTGCACTCCAACCTGTGCAATGGGAGTGAGACTCCATCTCAAAAATATACACATACCTATGCATATATGTGTGTGTGTGTGTGTGTGTGTGTGTGTGTGTGTGTTTATAACTTTGCCATATTATTTAGGAATTACAGTCCTGTTACTGCTTGTATTTTTTCCAACTGGTTACATGAAAAAGCCCATTAAGAGATTTATAAACATGAAAATTAAAAAATGGTTTTTCTTTTCATTTTAAAACTTATTTATCACACAGTAATATTATAAGAAAAACTTTCAATGAAATTACATAAAACAGCCAGGTGACGTGGCTCACACTTGTAATCCCAGTACTTTGGGAGGCAAGTAGATCACTTGAGGTCAGGAGTTCAAGACCAGCCCGGCCAACATGGTAAAACCCCCATCTCTACTAAAAATACAAAAATTAGCTGGGCACCTATTTTTTATATATATATATATATTATACACCTATAATCCCAGCTACTTGGGAGGCTGAGACTGGAGAATTGCTTGAACCCAGGAAGTGGAAGTTGTAGTGAGTCGAGATATGCCAGTGCACTCCAGCCTGGGCAACAGAGCCAGACTTCCTCTTAAGGCAAAAAAAAAAAAAAAAAAAAAAAAAATGACATAAAACGCTCTGGAATCATACAAGACTTAACCTTTACTTTGTCCAAATGCCAAGGAGTTTGGCCCAGTTCAGGTTACTCGTGTTCAACATCTTTCAGTTGTTCAGCTCTGGACCTAAGAGAGGTTTGAACTGAAAGTTTGGTCTTCTCACCAGGTTCAGAGAAATTCAAAATCTTGGTTTGGCCCAGAATTGATCTGTTCCCTCCCAAAATCCTCCAATGAGAATTTACCTGAGACAAGTTAAAATCAGACCAGTCACCAAGGTCTGGGTTAGGAATCAGAATTCTTCACTTTGGTCCACCATCTGCCTTCATTATAAAAAATAAAAAAGAAAAAGAAAAAAACTTAACACATTTTTTAAAGTAAATGCAGGGTGCAGTAGCCAGTAATACTCACATAATACTGTTCTCATTTCTCATACGCTGCCCAGTCTATTGCCGTTAGTTGGGGCCATGTGACTAGTTCTGGTTAATGGGCTACGAGAGGAAATGATGTATGTCACTTCCAAGCTGAGGAAGAAAAATGCCGGATTCTCTAGGCTTTCTTTTGCCATTCTAACTCAAGTGGCCTCCTGGGTCCCTGAGTGATGTGTGGAGTAAAATCCACAGCACACCTGTCTGGAACAGCATGGTTAAGTAAATGTATTTGTCCATTTTCACACTGCTATAAAGAACTACCTGAGACTAGGTAATTTATGAAGAAAAGAAGTTTAATTGACTCCGAGTTCTGCAGGTTGTACAGAAAGCATAGCTGAGAGGCCACAGGAAACACGATCACGGCAGAAGGTGAAGGGGAAGCAGGCATATCTTACTATATCAGAGCAGGAGAGAAAGAGAGCAAAGCAGGAAGAGCCACACACTTTCCAAACAGCTGGATCTCATGAGAACTCATTCACTTTCCTAGGAACAGCAACAGGTAAACTGCCCTCATGATTCAATCACCTCCCACCAGGTCCTTCCTACAATGCATGGAGATTACAATTTGAAATGAGATTTGGGTGGGGACACAGAGCCAAGTCATATCAGTGAGAAATGCAATTTTGTGTGTTAAGGACTGAGATTTGGCAGCTGTTTGTGACTATAACTTTATTTAATCTGACTTATATCATAACAGTTCGCAAATGCAACATGCTCTTTCAGTCCTCATTTGCACATGGTGTTCACAACACCTAAAAAGTAGGTCTTCACACCTTATCCGTCCTTTCATTTCCTATCTATACTTCAAGATCCAACCTTAATATCTTCTTCTGTCTAATGAAAGGCAGCATGGCAGATAGAGGAAAGAGTATATGTTTTGAGATTGGTGGGGCTCAGGTTCAAATTTGGGTTCCATCTCTTACAAGCTAAGTGAGTTTGGGAAAGTTGTTAACCTTTCTCTGCTTTAGTTTACTCATCTATAAAATCAGAAAAATAGCTTCATTGGGTGGTTGTGAGATAAAGTAACATAGGATATGTAAATTGCTTAGCACAGTGCTTGGCCCATAGAAAAAACTCAATAATTACTAATTGTGTTATTATTCCCAGACCACCATAACCCAAGCTAAATTCAGATGCATTTTCCCCTGGGTTTCCATAATGCCTCTATATAACACTGATCATCTTACATTATATTTATTTGTATCCATAACTATACCCTCCATTAATCTATGAATATAACTAGAAGTCAGCGGCATTGTCTGAGATTTTATTCTCAGTTCCAGTCTTAGCACCTACAATACTGTTTGGCAATAGTAAGTGCTCCACAAATATTTGCTTTAAAAATAGAAAAAAGGGAAAAAAAAGCCAGATATTGTGGCTCATGCTTGAATCCCAGCACTTTGGGAGGCCAAGGCAGGAGGATTGCTTGAGGCCAGGAGTTTGAGACTAGCTTGGGCAACATAGGGAGACTCTGTCTCTACAAAAGAGCAAAAAAAAAACAGGTAAAAATACAAAAATGTTTTTCCCACACTCACAAACCATTTAACACAATACTTGTGACACCATGTTTGTGTGGGGAAAAAAAACCTCACAAGTATTTCTGCAGCAGACACTAGCTGGGTGTCCTCTAATTCAATTAAATCCTGACACTATTTACCTAGAGATAGTGTCAGATCGGACCAGCTCAAAGCTAAGTCCCATAAGGATGCCCCCTACTTCAGATGCCAGTGACAAATAGTAAGTTGTCACCTGTACTTCTGACTAACCAGCTATAAATCATGGATTCCCATGAAACTCTCACTGGCTTTGATTAATTCACTAGAACAGCTCACAGAACTCAGAGAAACATGTTAGTTAAATTTACCCATTTATTACAAAGGATACAGATGAACAGCCAGATGGAAGAAATGAATAGGTCATAGTACATGGAATGGGTGCAGAGCTTCCATGCCCTCTCAGGGAGCAGCACCCTCCAAGAACCTTCACGTTTTCAACTATCTGGAAGTTCTCTGAACCCAGTCCTTTTGGGTTTTTATGGGAGGCTTCATTATGTAGGCATGATTGATTACATCATTGGCCATTGATGATCAACTCAACCCTCTCCCCTCTATGGCAGTTTGGGGAGTGCCAATCATGGCTCAGTCTTTCCAGTGATCAGCCCAAATCCTGAAGCTATCTAGAGGCCCCCAGCCACCAGTCATGTCATTAGCATACAAAAGACACTCTTACCATTCAGGAGATTCCAGAGTTTTAAGGGCTGTATGCCAAGAAACAGGGAAGAAGACCAAATATATACAGTCCTGTGTTGGTATCTTTGGGGGATTTGTTCCAGGACCTCCCTTAGATACTAAAATTCCCAGATGCTCAAGTCCCTTTTATAAAATGACATAGCATTTGCATATAACCTAGGCACATCCTCTTGTATACTTTCAATCATCTCCAGATTACTTACAATACCTAATACAATTAAATGCTTTGTAAATGGTTGTTATATTGTATTGTTTAGGGAATAACGAAAAAGAAAAAAGTGTATACAGTACAGATGTAACCATCTTTTTTTCCTGAATATTTTCTTTTTTATTTTATTTTATTTTATTTTTTTATTATTATTATTATTTTTATTTTTTATTTTTTTCCCGAATATTTTCAATTTGTGGTTAATTCATTCCACTATGAAATATGGCATACAATATGGCACCTCTGGTTCAGAGCTCTAAGATGGAGTCAGAAGGCCATTTTACAAAGGACCTGTAACCTTGATTTTTGAAAACCCAGGAACTTGCCTTTACCTTTGAATTGGGCCAAATTGCAATCACCACAACATCCTGGAAAACAGCTGAATTTCACCAGCACTGCAACTCCTGAATAGGATCAACCAATGAACTACAGACTCATGTACTAAGCCAGCTGCCTTTACCAATGACAATTCTTTCAAAACAACTTGTGTAATCACCCTTAACTTCGTTATAAATCTCCTCTCTCCTCCCTCTTACTGGAACACAATTTGGCTTCTAGCCAAATTTAAGTCTCCCAAATTACAAGTCCTAAGACCCCAGTAAAGGCCTTGTCTTACTGCTTTGCAGTCTGGTCTTTTGCCTCTTCTGCATTGACACTAATGTATGCAGAACAGATACAGATAACCAAATGTATACATTTTATTGTAAATTACAATATTATAATTTGTTAAATAAATTCGTCTTTATGGGCCCAGTACACTCGGTCGTCAATGAACTTTTTATTGACTGAATAAAGTAATGAATAAATCAATGAATGACTATATGATTATAGCTTACTTTTCCCCATAAATTAACTTTTTGGCCAGGCACAGTGGCTCATCCCAGCACTTTGGGAGGCTGAGGTGGGAGGATCACTGGAGCCCAGGAGTTTGAGACCAGCCTGGGCAACATAGAGAGACCCCATCTTTATAATAAAAAAAAAAAGAAATTATTTAAAAAATAAAAAGTAGGCTGGGCACAGTGGCTCACGCCTGTAACCCCAGCACTTTGGGAGGCTGAGGCAGGCAGATCACTTGAGATCAGGAGTTTGAGACCAGCTTGGCCAACATGGTGAAACCTCATCTCTATCAAACATATAAAAATTAGCCAGGTGTGGTGGCACATGCCTGTAATCCCAGCTACTCAGGAGGCTGAGGCAGGAGAATCGCTTGAACCAAGAAGGCAGAGGTTGCAGTGAGCCGATATCATGTCACTGTACTCCAGCCTGGGTGACAGAGCGAGGCTCTGTCTCAAAAATAAAATAAAATAGGCCAGGTGCAGTGGCTCACACCTGTAATCCCAGCACTTTAGGAGGCCGAGGTGGGCGGATCACCTGAGGTCAGGAGTTCAAGACCAGCCTGGCCAGCATGGTGAAACCCCATCTCTACTAAAAATACCAAAATTAGCTGGGTGTGGTGGTACATGCCTGTAATCCCAACTACTCTGGAGGCTAAGGCAGGAGAATCATTTGAACCCAGGAGGTGGAGGTTGCAGGGAGCTGAGATTATGCCACTTTATTTCAGCTTGGGTGAAAGAGCAAGACTCCGTCTCAAAAAAAAACTACATTCAGAGCATTATATTCACCCCAGTTCCTTGACCCATCCAGGGCTGGAATAAAAAAACACTTAAACAGCCTGGTATATGCCAGTCATCACCCACAATTTATAAGGCCTTGGAAGGAAAGAGCAGGTCCTTTCATTAGCACTTACCACTGGGATCCTGTGTTGTCTACCACTTCCTCCCTGCTGTATCTAACCTGAGATTTGGTCAGTGCTACTCATGGAAGAGCTGAGTTGCAGCTTTTTTTTTTTGGATGGAGTCTTGCTCTGTTGCCCAGGCTGAAGTGCAGTGGTGCTATCTTGGCTCACTACAACCCTCTATCTCCCAGGTTCAAGTGATTCTCCTGACTCAGCCTCCTGAGTAGCTGGGATTGCAGACATGCACCACCACGTCCGGCTAATTTTTGTTTTTTTGGTAGACAAGGGGTTTTAACCATGTTGGCCAGGCTGGTCTCAAACTCCTGACCTCAAATGATCCACTTGCCTCAGCCTCCCAAAGTGCCGGGATTACAGGCACGAGCCACTGTGCCCAGACAGGATTTGTAGCTTTTAATGCTCATGAGGTAGCCTGTTCTGGTAATGGGCACTGCTTCCTGAGCCCGAGTTCCACTTTTGCTTGAACAACTTAGTCTTGATTTTGGGGATTTTAGCTTAATATACAAGGAGTTCCTAGAATAAGACCTTGCTTTTCTTCTGCTGAGTCCTGTTGCAGAGGCATGTTCTATACTAATGAACCATGGTTAACATCCTAAAGCCAGCTTTCTGTACATTTGGAGTTGTGAGTTTTGTCTGTTCTCTTCATACCCTGCCCCTGACTCATGCTGGGGAATCTTACTGTGCTCTGGTGCCCTAGTTGGCAGATCAATCATTTGTTTTAACTATGCCCATTTCCCTTGAAGTCTATTGGGCCCATTTGCCCTACTGAATTGCCAGAGCATTTACTTCCAGCTGGGCCCACACCTACATTTTACTACCTGGTGTGGATGGGTCTGGAGCCAGATATCCTCTTGACCTTCCTCTCCAGCCTACAATGACCTGTGTGGTGCCTCACAGAGAAGTTCTGATATAGTACATTTCAGAGGTTATAGAGGCATTTTGTTTTCACATTGGCATTTTGTACTTTAATAAATCTTTTTATTATGATAAATGTGTTTTACTTGTAGAGTATCATAAGTGAGTTAATCGTTTTAGGGCCTTATATCTTTATGAGATATGGATCTACTGCATTTGGTATATGTTTGTCATGCACACATTCTTTTACTGTGTTAAATCCAGCCTACCTCAGCTTAAAGTTTTGATGACTCAACATACAGGTTTACAAAGGTTCCAGCCAGTTGCCCTGTTGTAAAGTCATTGTGTAAGCAAACTTTGAAGTGTTTTCCTTCCTTAATCTTACTTTTTTCCTACAGTTCTTCCAAATATGTCTTGCTTTCATTAGCTGGCTTATAACTTTACTATCTAGCTAAATAGGCCTAGTTGTTTCTCAACAATGACTTCTATTATTGAGTTTATGAAAGTAAGAAAATAAAATCAAACCTGCTGCTTGTAGGTACAAGTTGTCAATTGTCAATTCACAGGAAAGCAGCTGCTTTAAGTAGGCTGTCCTACACCCCTGGCAGCAACAATGACAATAAAAGCCTCACCCCACAGATGTTCTGGAAACACCCAGTTTCCACGCTGGAAGGGCAAATCTATTTTCACACAAGCATCACCACCTACACTAAGGGTGCCTGCAGAGTCCAGTAAAGATAGCTAACACTGAGTGGTTTTTTTTGTTTGTTTTTGTTTTTGTTGTTTTGTTTGAGAGAGAATCTCACTCTGTCGCCCAGGCTGGAGTGCAGTGACGTGATCTCAGCTCACTGCAGCATCTGCCTCTCAGGCTCAAGAGATTCTCCTGCTTCAGCCTCTGGAGTAGCTGGGATTACAGGCACCCACCACCATGCCTGGCTCATTTTTGTATTTTTAGTAGAGACGGGGTTTCACCATGTTGGCCAGCCTAGTCTCGAACTCCTAACCGCAAGTGATCCACCTACTTCAGGATTACAGGCATGAGCTACTGCGTCCAGCCAACACTGTGTGTTTATTATGTGCCAAGCATTATGCTGCACTTTTTATGTATTTATTTAATCACTGCAGCATTTTTAGAAGGCAGATACTACTATGATTGAAACAGCTTTTGCAAAATTATGACTGAGACAGTGAAAGATCTAATTTAACCAACTCCATCTTGCTTCTAACCTCCAAGCTATCCTTGTTTGTTACTGGGTGTAGGCTGCTGAACTAACTTTGGGAGAAACTTAGTTTATAGTTTAAAACAAAAATGTTTAAAACAAAGACAACTGTAAGGGTTCTTAGGTTCTTGCTGAGTTTAAAAATGAGGCCAGCACAAGAAGATCCAATGCGAATTTATTCAGCTCCTGGGCGAGGTTCTGTGGTCCGACAGGAGGGGCCAGAGAAGTCACACGGAGGCCTCTCAGACATGGGGTTTTATAGGGAGCAGGCAAGCTTGCTATTGGCAGGTAGGCAGGGTTTGAATGCTATTGGGTAGATTTACAAGACTTGACTGCTATGGGGTAGATTTACAAGACTCGACTGCTATTGGGTATCTAAGACTCGAATGCTATTGGGTAGATTTACAAGACTACTTTTGCATTTTGGCAGGGTTCTTTAAGGGAGGGCTAGGCTGTGTGAGGAGGGGTGAGCTCCTGGGCGGGGGTGGGGGGGTTGGGGGGTGTGTCCGAGCTCCTGGCAAGGCGACTGGCCTTACAACAACAGCCCTTTCCCAAAGCAGACCTCCTTCTTGCCTGGGGACTAGATTGCCTTTGTAGGACGAACAGCCACAAGATTAGAAATTAAGGTTTAGCTGGGCACCGTGGCTTACGTCTGTAATCCCAGCAGTTTGGGAGGCTGAGATGGGTGGATCACGAGGTCAGGAGATTGAGACCATCTTGGCTAACATGGTGAAACCCCGTCTCTATTAAAAATACAAAAAAAAATTAGCCGGGTGTGGTGGCATGTGCCTGTAGTCCCAGCTACTCTGGAGGCTGAGGCAGGAGAATTGCTTGAACCCAGGGGGCAGAGGTTGCAGTGAGCTGAGATTGTGCCACTGCACTCCAGCCTGGGTGACAGAACAAGACTCCATCTCAAAAAAGAAAGAAAGAAAGAAAAGCAATTATTGTTTAGAAATCATGCAGCTGGAGGCTACAAGATCCTGACCCTCCCTAAACTGCTCTTAAGATCAGTACTTGAGATATTTTGCTAAGCCTAAACTTGATGTATCAGTTTGCACCACCTAGATTAATAAACTGCCTCCTCTGATCTTGTGGCCCCCACCTAAGAACTGACTCAGCACTAGAAGACAGCTTGGACTTCCTGTGATTTCATCCCTAACCAGTCAGCACTCCTGGCTCACTGGCTTCCCCCAACCAACCAAGTTCTTAAGAACTGATCTGAGGCCGGGCGCGGTGGCTCACGCCTATAACCCCAGCACTTTGGGAGGCCGAGGCGGGTGGATCACGAGGTCAAGAGATCGAGACCATCCTGGTCAACAAGGTGAAACCCCGTCTCTACTAAAAATACAAAAATTATCTGGGCATGGTGGCACGTGCCTGTAATCCCAGCTACTCGGGAGGCTGAGGTAGGAGAATTGCTTGAACTCAGGAGGCGGAGGCTGTGGCGAGCCGAGATCACGTCATTGCACTCCAGCCTGGGTAACAAGAGTGAAACTCCGTCTCAAAAAAAAAAAAAAAGAACTGATTTGAGTAATAGTAAAACTCCTTCTCTCTTACAGCTGGCCCTGCATGAACTATTCTTTCTCTATTGCACTTCCCCTGACTTGATAAAGGGGTTCTGTCTAGGCAGGGAGCAAGGTGAACCCCTTGGATGGTTACATTATCACCTGTATTTTACAGATAAGGAAACTGAAGCTTATATGTCTTGGGTAACATGGAGAATGTCACAGTGTCAATTAGGATGGATTCAACTACAAGAAATAAAAACTTAGAGGAATAGCTTATACCAGTGTTTCTCAAAATTTAATATGGATAAGAATCACTTGGGACTGGGCATGGTGGCTCACACTTGTAATCCCAGCACTTTGGGAGACCAAAGCAGGCGGATCACTTGAGCCCAGTAGTTTTAGACCAGCCTAGGCAATGTGGGCGACCCATCTCTACAAAACACAAAAATTAGCTGGGTGTGGTGTCGGATGCCTGTAGTCTCAGGTACTTGGGAGGCTGGAGTGGGAAGAATTGAATGAGCCCAGGAGGTCAAGCTTGCAGTAAGCCGTGATCACACCATTGCACTCCAGCCTGGGTGACGGAGTGAGACCTTGTCTTAAAAAAAAGAAAATCTTCCTGTTAAATGCAGATTATAATTCAGTGGTGGGGGTGGGGTGTGGTTCTGCAATCAAGGGATGCCATTACTAGTCTGCAGACCACACTTTGAATATCAAGTGCTTACGCCACAAGAACACTTACTGCTCACCTAATGGAGTGATTTGGAGGTAGGTGGTTCCAGATTAATTCAGCAACTCTACAGTTGATGAATTAATAGTAGGCTCTTGAGTAGCTGGGATTACAGGTGCCCACTACCACACCTGGCTAATTTTTGTATTTGTAATAGAGACAGGATTTCACCATATTAGCCAGGCTGGTCTGAACTCCTGACTTAGGTGATCCATCCGCCACGGCCTCCCAAAGAGCTGGGACTACAGGCGGGAGCCACTGCACTCAGCCTTCTATCTTTCTGATATACCGTCATAAGTAAACTGACTTCTTTTTTTTTTTTTGACAGAGGTTTACTCTTGTTGTCCAGGCTACAGTGCAATGGTGCGATCACTCCCAGGTTCAAGTGATTCTCCTGTCTCAGCCTCCCAAGTAGCTGGGATTACAGGCATGCCCCACCATTCCCAGCTAATTTTTTGTATTTTTAGTAGAGACCTCTACTGAAAATAGAGACCTTTAGACCCAACCTCAGGTGATCTACCCGCCTTGGCCTCCCAAAGTGCTGGGATTACAGGTGTGAACCACCTCACCTGGCCAGTAAACTGACTTTTTAATCTTAGGCTATTTTCTCATGGTCATAAGATGGCCACCTCTGCTCCAAACATCATATTTATAGCTCCAAGCTGTAAATATGATTTATGCCCTGAGACTGCACACACAGCCAAATGGAAAAAAAATCTAGTAAGAAAGACCTGGAAGTTGATGGAAATAGAAGTAGAAGACGTAAAGCCTAAAAAAGGCCGATAGGCAGGCACTAAACAGTGTCTGCCATAGCTAAGAAGTGGTATAGTCAGGATTCGAATGAACCTGTGTTAAAAGCTGTATCACCTCGCATCTGTTGACTTGCCTGTCACTGAGGTGACCTGGAAAATCTCAGAAGGCAACCCTAGAATATGATTGTTCTATACATGTTAAACTCTGATGACCTGTACCATGCCAGCCTGAAGAATGAGTATGCTATAAAAAAGGGAAAGAATTGTTCAGTGCCTAGAGATGAAGAGCCAGATAAGCATTGTCTAATCACAAATATTCTGCTCAGCAGAGAGCTATTCCGTTTTAAGGAAGGGATTATTTTTCTGGATTAGATGTACCCATAAAAATATTCCTTAAAGGCCAGGCGCGGTGGCTCATGCCTGTAATCCCAGCACTTTGGGAGGCCGAGGCAGGTGGATCACGAGGTCAAGAGAGCGAGACCATCCTGGTCAACATGGTGAAACCCCGTCTCTACTAAAAATACAAAAAATTAGCTGGGCATAGTGGCGCGTGCCTGTAATCCCAGTTACTCGGGAGGCTGAGGCAGGAGAATTGCTTGAACCCAGGAGGCGGAGGTTGCGGTGAGCCGAGATCGCGCCATTGCACTCCAGCCTGGGTAACAAGAGCGAAACTCCGTCTCAAAAAAAAAATATATATATATATATATATATATATATATATATATTCCTTAAAAAGATATCTTCTATTTTAACTCCATGCTCACCAAGAAAATCACTGATTCTTCATTCGATTTGCCAGGTAATTGGATACCAGAAAGAGATGGGTCTGTGGAGTGCTCTGATAACTCGACGCAAGTTTTTGTTTCTCTGAGGGTGCGTAATTCCCATTTGAAATAAATACATGGATTAAGAGAAGAGCTCCAAGACAACCCATGTCCAGATTGAAACTTGTTATGCAATAAAAGTGGAACCACAAGTCATTATGAAAGAAACAGATTGTGTAGGAGATGTTGGAAAACTAGTTCACCATATGGAAGAAAATAAAACATAATCCACATCTAACATCACATATGGAACCTAGACCGTTTCAGGACCTAAATGTGAATGGTAAAGCTATAAAGTTCACAGATTAAAAATATAGACCAGTATATTTGTAACTTAGAGGCAATTTTTTTTTCTTTTAGGTTCTGTTTTTGTAAAAAATAAATTTTTAAACAAAATTTTAAAAGCACATTGAGAAATCAGTTTACATGGAGTAGTCTGTTTCTCAGGGAGCATGTAAGAAGAGGGTGTTCACTGAAGAAATGTATAGGGTGTTTGGGAGTATGAAGCAACTTGGGTGCCATCACTGAGAGAATAGGTTGGGCTGGGTGTGGTAGCTCATGCCTGGAATCCCAGCACTTTTGGAGGCCAGTGAGTGGATCACCTGAGGTCAGAAGTTCAAGACCAGCCTGGCCAACATGGTGAAACCCGGTCTGTACTAAAAATACAAAAATTAGCCAGGTGTGGTGGCACAGCACCTGTAATCTCAGCTGCTCTGGAGGCTGAGGCAGGACAATTGCTTGAACCCAGGAGGAGGAGGTTGCGGTGAGGCAAGATTACATTACTGCACTCTAACCTGGGTGAGCCACAGAGTGAGACTCCATCTCAAAAGAAAAAAAAGAGAATAGGTTGGATGTAATGGATCAGGTGTACCCTATAACAACAAGCACATAAAATCATACATATTTTGTATAATACATTCAAATAAAAAGATACCTGTTAAATACATTAAGTTGCCCACGGGAGTAGGGGAAAGGAAATAGAGTTTGGTGATAAAATGGAATGAATGGATGAATGGATAGGTACGTAAATAGAATGGGGGGGGGTCTTCATGGGAACAATGATAACATGCCAGTTACTGAAGAATGCCTTTAATTCAACCCTCTGTACCCAAGATCCAAATACATAAAAAAAATACATAAATTAACACATGTAGACGTGCATATATGAAGCAGAAAATCTGAGACTTGGAGAGACTGATGGGGTAGCAGGAGGAATTTATTTAACGTGATCACAAGCCCAGTGGAATTGCTTCCGAAGACAGAGCAAAGTAGAAAGAAACTGAGGGCCTTTTAAGCATCTTTGTGATACAGGATGACTAAGCAGGAAGTAATTTTACAGAACCAAGAACAAAGAACAGTTATTTAACCTGTAACATGTCTTGTGATGTAGGTTGCTTTTGAAAAATGGCATTTTGAGAAACATATTGTACCTTCTTTGGGTGTTATCTTGCCCTGTGACCTTGCAGCTGATCTGCAAGAAAAACAGGAGTCTTGAGATGCCTGGGAACTTTGCTGAGAATGTGGGAGAATAGATAAGGAAGGTTTTACAGGAAGTTAGTTAATTTTAAGCAGAGCTAGGGGTCAGGTTTTATATTGAACACAACATAGTAAATTTGCTTTATTGTACAGCAATTGCAAATTATTAATTTCTCTCTTCATATATACAGACATTTATGTACAGTTACATATATAAATTATTTGAAGTTAAAATAAATACATGAAGATTCTTGTTTATTAGTTTCCCTGTGATTTCTTTTTTCTCTTTTTTATTTTATTTATTTATTTTTTGAGAAGGAGTCTTGCTCTGTCATCCAGGCTGGAGTGCAGTGGGGTGATTTCAGCTCACAGCAACCTCACCTCCTGGGTTCAAGCAATTCTCCTGCTTCAGTTTCCCAAGTAGCTCTGGGACTACAGGCATGTGCCACCATGCCTGGCTAATTTTTGTATTTTTAGTGGAAATGGGGTTTCACCATGTAGACCAGGCTAATCTTTAACTCCTGTCCTCAAGTGATCCACCTGTCTCGGCCTTCCAAAGTGCTGGGATTACAGGTGTGAGCCACCTCGCCCATCCACTCTTATTGTGATTTCTTATAGAAAATTCAGTCTCAGGACTCACAAAGGTGAATCAGAGCCTGCACCTGGAGACCCATCAAAGCCCTGCCCCCCTAAGTAACCCTAGTCCACGAACATCATGTCTCTTTCTAACTACAACCATAAATTTGGAAGATTTCAGTTATTAAAATTGGATTACATCTTTCTATCTAGTTAGAATGTATCCTTCATTTCCTTCAAACAGGAAGCTATACGTTTTCTTTTCTTTTTTCTTTTTTTTCGAGAGGCTACTTTTTGTATTTTTAGTAGAGATGGGGTTTCACCATGTTAGCCAGGCTGGTCTCGAACTCCTGACCTCAGGTGATCCACCCACCTCGACCTCCAAAAGTGCTAGGATTACAGGCGTGAGCCACTGCGCCCAGGCTACATTTTCATTTTTATTTCTACTTAGTTACTGTTTCTTTGTCTAACTAAGTTCTTCTGATAGGAAGAGTTAGGCTGTTATTAACGATATATAAACTTATTCACACTAACAATTTTCACGTTCTTGCTATTAATACGGTAAATAATTTTCTTGGTCAATGTTTTTTTGGTGTGAAAGTAGGCATCTTTTTTTTTTGTTTTAGAATTAACTCCTGATATTTGAGGGATAACATTTAAGGTGAAGACCCTATAAATAGAAAACTCTCTCACTGAATTGTAAACTGGCATTTAGAATGGAAAAAGAAAAAAAGGAATGTGTCCATAAATGGAAGAGAATGTTTGTACAGGAGGCCAACTGTTGTTTTTAAACTAACCTTGATGCTAGGATTTAACCCTTTGCTCCTAAGGACATTAAATAGGTTAATTTCTAGCCACTTGGAATCAAAGGGCAACAGGGACAAAATTATGAAAATTCTTAGGTAATGCTTCAATTTGGAAATTCTGTAATCTAAGTGCCAAGTAAAAGGTCAAGACAAATCCTTTTTAGGCTGGCTTTTTATAAAGGCAAGTTTGTGAGATACATAACTAATATATTTAAGGAAAACAGCTGCACAAGTAACGCAAACTGTTAAAATATCTGCCTGATTAAAAAAATCCAAATGAATATACATGAACTTTTATAATAACCAATAGAAAACTTAGAACAACTAAAAATGTGTCTACACTTTGTGCTTTTATACTTCCAGTCCAGCTTTAAAGGAACATTATGACTTTGTGGCTTTATGCTTTCTTCCTTTTAAAATGCCATTTATATGCGTACAGGTGTAGCTCACTGCTAGTTCCTGACGTTCCAGTTTGCCTCCAGGCTAGACTAGCTCAGAATGCATTTTGCAGATGCTAGACACTACAGGCCCTAATCTCCCATAAGATATAGGACCTAAAGTCAAAATTGTAACAAATTCTAGTTATATGCCTTCCAGACTAAAATCTGTGGACCAAGTCACTGTAGTTGCAGAAATAAAAAATGAAATCAATCCAATCAAACTGCCAGTATGAAGAAATAATTCAATAAAAGGAGTTCTCCAAGGAAGCAAGTTTTCCTAGACAAATAGGAATAAGTGTTTGAAAAACGAATTACTAAATTGATAAGGAGTAATCTAGGAAATATTTGCTTCTTTAGGATTTTATTCAAGAACCAAGATGTATTACATTATTTAAACAATTGCTCAAACAAACAAGATTGCAGGCACTGTCATTTGTCTCCTGGTGCTTTCCAATTTGAGAATGAAAATTGAAAAAGAAGAAAAAGGCATAGAGATGATTAGAGGAAGCTGACTCCCAGAATTTTGAAACTATTTTGTCTTGTATCTGTTATTTAGGCTTTGGGCAGAGAAAGGGCTATAAAATATGATGACTATTTAAGTTATTATCCAGATATTTTGAGAGTAAAAGGGAGCATTGTTAATAAATATGCAAGGCCAAGACCAGGCACTGTGGCTCATGCCTGTAATCTCAGCACTTAGGGAAGCCGAGGCAAGATAATCGCTTGAATCCGGGAGGCAGAGGTTGCCAGTGAGCCGAGAGTGTGCCACTGTACTCCAGCCTGGGCAACAGAGCAAGACTCTGTCTCAAATAAATAAGCAAGGGCAATAGGTATAAGCCATGACTGTCCCAGACAAAATGAATGTATAGTCCCCCAAACTATAAACATGGTACTAGTTCAGAAACACTAAAGATGCTTAGCTGATGTCTGAAATTCCACAAGTTTATTCCTTTTTTTTTTTTTTTTTTTTGAGATGGAATTTTGCTCTTGGAGTGCAGTGGCGTGATTTCACCTCACTGCAACCTCTGCCTCCCAGGTTGAAGCAATTCTCTTGCCTCAGCCTCCCAAGTAGCTGGGATTACAGGCACCTGCCATCATGCCTAGCTATTTTTTGTATTTTTTAGTAGAGACAGGGTTTCACCATGTTGGCTATGCTGGTCTCAAACTCCTGACCTCAGGTGATCCACCCAACTTGGCCTCCCAGAGTGCTAGGATTACAGGTGTGAGCCACTGCTTTATTCCTTTGACTTAAGTCAACAAGGCAGTTCGCTCAGTTTCCTGGAAGAAGTAACCACTAAATCTATCTGTCTATATATGTGTGTGTGTGTCTGTGTATTTGAGACAGAGTCTTGCTCTGTCGCCCTGGCTGGAGTGCATAGGCATGATCACAACTCACTGTACCTTTCATGCCTGAGCTCAAGCCATCCTCTTGCCTCAGCCTGCCTAGTAGCTGGGACTACAGGCATGAGCCACCACAGCAGGCTAATTCCTTCCTTCCTTCCTTTCTTTCTTTTCTTTTTTTTTTTAAGAGATGAGGTCTCACTGTGTTATCCAGGTTGGTCTTGAACTCCTGAGTTTAAACAATCCTTCTGCCTCAGCCTCCTAAACTGCTGGGATTACAGATGTGAGCTACCCTTCTTCCTAGTCAATCATTTATATTTTAACATGAACAAACTTTTCAGAGCCTTCTTAGAGGGCAAGTTGGGAATGACTCTTTAGCTAATCTGTAGATCTCTGAACTATTTTTGGCTGAGGGAGGAGGAAAAAGATAGACCCACCCCAACCCAGAGAAGTATCCACATGCAACCACAGGTGTCAGCCAGGCCTCCTTAGCCCAAAGGATCTGTGCTTACCTTTGCTCATAAAACACACATGTTCCCCCAAAGATCCCATTTCATATCAGAATATAGAGAATGAGCTCCCAGCTGCTCATGGATCATTCTGCTCCAAGTAAGCCAGTTTAGAAGCTCACAGGATAACTTCCTTCTTTATGAAGCTGAGTGACTGCTTTGCCTTCATTACACCACCTAGAGAAAGTCCCTGGTCAGAGCTCTAACAGTTCCATACCACACCCAAAGTGGGAGCACTGAGGATGAATGGGGTGAAGAACCCTGAATTAATGCTAAAAAGCATCCTTTCTTACGGAAAAGATTAAGGATTTTTTTTTGTACTTCTTGCCTCTGAGCAATTTATCTCTCAAAGCAATTTATATCTCTGATTTGATCACCATTTAAACAATCCATGCATTAAAAACAGCCACAAAATAAATAAATGAATAAATTAAAGTCTCTAGGCTGTAATTTGGGCCATCTTTGACCAGTAATTTGCATCAATGCCATCCTTGCTTTTCACAACAGGTTATACAAGCAAGGTAATAGCCAGTGATCACTCACTTTTTATGAATATATAAATGAATACTAGAGGATGTCTCTGGAGAAGATTACAGGTTATATAGAAAGCTACTTTTAGAAATAAGGTCCTGAAATAGAAACTTACAATCTGAGCAGAAATCAAATGGCTCCAGGATTCCTGAACCAAGTTGTTCTTGCCAAAAGATCTGCTAGGGCAAATGCATCACCCATAAAAAGGCTAAAAACCAGCCTATAGTCAACCTCAGCAAGGTTTGCTGTCTAGAGTAGCCCGCATCCAATAGAACATTCTGCAGTGATGGACATGTTCAATATCTGTGCTGCCTGACATAGTAGCTATTAGCCAAGGGGGCTGGCTATTGAATACTTGAAATGTGACAAGTACATCAGAGGAACTGAATTCTTATTTTATTTTAATAAATTTAAATTCAAATAGCCACATGTGACTAATGGCTACTTTATTGAACAACACAAATCTACAGGTTAATCCACCCTAAAGAAAGCAATCCAGGCCAGGTGCAGTGGCTCACGCCTGTAATCCCAACACTTTGGGAGGACAAGGAAGGCAGATCACCTGAGGTTACGAGTTCAAGACCAGCCTGACCAACATGGTGAAACCCTGTCTCTACTAAAAAAAATACAGCATTAGCTGGGTGTGGTGGCACGTTCTTGTAATCCCAGCTACTTGGGAGGCTGAAGCAGGAGAAGTGCTTGAACCCGGGAGGCAGAGGTTGCAGTGAGCCAAGATCGTGCCATTGCACTCTAGCCTGGGCAACAAGAATGAAACTCCATCTCAAAAAAAACAAAAAGAAAGAAAGAAATCAATCAAAAAGTCATCTTTGAATTCAGCAAGGAATCTGAGAAGATAACATTTGATATATCAGTATTTTAGCTGTATAAAAAACTCTACTTTCCCCTATTAAATTATCTCAAGTCTTCACAATGGTTTTCTAGGCCTTTCATAATCTGGCCTTCCACCCCTCACTACCTTTACCCATTACCTCTAGGATTTCAGCTCCTGCTCTATCTATCCTTACTCATGCAGCCTGGGATTCTAGTGGCCCTCTTGCAGTATTCCTGCCTGAGAGTCTCTGCATTTGCTGTTTTCTCTGCCTAAACCACTCTCTTCTTACCTATACTCTCAGCTTGTTCCTTCCCTTCCTTTCAATTCATGTTCAAATATTATGTTCTCAGTGAGGCCTTTCCTGACCACCCTATTTAGAATTGTAATGCCTACCACCACCCAGACTCCTTATTTGTTTCCTTAACTTCACTTTTCTCTTTAGTGTTTATCCTTTCCTAATATGCTTTTTCTTTCTTTTCTTGTTTTTGAGACAGATTGGAGTGCAGAGGCACAACCATGGCCCACGGCAGCCTCAACCTCCCAGGCTCAAGTGATCCTCCCACCTCATCCTCGCTAGTAGCTAGGACTACAGACACATGCCACCATGCCCAGCTAGTTTTTTGTTTTTGGGGCTTTTTTTTTCTGTAGAGATGGAGTCTTCCTATGTTGCCCAGGTTGGTTGCAAACTCCTGGGCTCAAGCAATTCTCCTACCTCGACTTCCCAAAGTGTTGGGATTACAGGTGTGAGCCACCATGTCCAGCCTTTTCTAACATACTGCTAACAGAATTCAGTCCCTCTATTTTGTCTGTCTCCCCATGTAGAATGTGAACTCTATGAGGACAAGAATTTTTGTTAGTTTTGTTTACTTCAGTACTCAGTGGTGTACTCATAGATGTTTAACATCTAGCTCAGGGATGGGGGCAACACCCTGATTTGCCAATTTCTGTGGTGTAAATACTTCCACTATGGCCAGTTTCAAGCTACCAACATAGAGCTGAATGTAATCTGAAATTTAAGAAAAGACAAAACTAATATGTGGTGATTGAAGTCAGAAAGTAGTTATTCTTAGGAGCAAATGCCAGCTAGAAGAGAACACTAGAGGGACGTTGGAGTAGCTAGAAGTGCTCAGTTTCTTATAAAGGATGCTGGTCACACAGATGTGTTGAATTTGGGAATGCTCATCAAAGTCTACACTTACAATATGCACACTTTCCAGTCTTTATATTATACTTCAAGAAAAAAGTAAATTTAAATAATATATAGGGCCAGGCGCAGTGCCTCATGCCTGTAATCCCAGCCCTTTGGGAGGCTGAGGTGGGCGGATGACTTGTGGTCAGGAGTTCAAGACCAGCCTGGCCAACATGGTGAAACCTTACCTCTACTGAAAATACAGAAAATAGCTGGGCATGGTGGCCCACACCTGTAATCCTAGCTACTTGGGAGGCTGAGGCAGGAGAATTGCTTGAACCTGGGAGGCGGGAGATTGCAGTGAGCCAAGATTACACCACTGCACTCCAGGCTGGGCAACAGAGCAAGACTCTGTCTCAAAAATAAATAAATAAATAAATATAAATATATTATATACATATATATATGTATACTGAGTGCTCTCTTGACCAGGCACAGTGGTCACTCAGGTAATCCCAGCACTTTGGAATGCTGAGATGGGCAGATCACTTGAGGTTGAGATCAGACTGGGCAACATGGAGATCAGCCTGGGCAACATGGAAAAACCCCATCTCTACAAAAAAATATAAAAAATAGCTGGTTGTGGTGGTGTGCACCTGTATCCCCAGCTAGTTGGGAGACTGAGGTGGGAGGATCACTTGAGCCTGGGAGATGGACGTTGCAATGAACTGAGACTGTGCTACTGCACTCCGGTTTGGGCAACAGAGTCAGACCATGTCTCAAGAAAATTAATTAATTAATTATTTTAAAAAGAATATATAGTGCCCTTTTATGTTCATAAGTTGTAAAATACTATTCTCACTCCTCCCAATTTCCAGAGCTCCACCCTATTGTTACTGAATTTTAAACTCATGGCCTTAAGTCTTTATCTTGAGATAGTGGGTTACCTCTCTATATACACCTTCATTTAAACTGATGTTCCCATCTCAGCTGATCCAAGTGGCTGGAAATGACCGGCTATACTTGCTGATGGGGTCGCACACGAATGCCTAGACTAGGCCAGCAATATCACATGGCCCTATCATTGTGATCTCTGGCATGTACACCTGAAACAGAATGCCAAGTATAAGTTAATGAAAAACAAGAAAAACTGGAGGATGGGGCTAATAATGTCAAGACTTCTTAAAGAGAAAATATAATTATATAGTTTGTATTTTCAGCAAAGAACTCATGGGGGTCAGGCTACACATTGTTATGAATGTAACATTCCTACCAAATTGGATCCTTGGTATTAACATTTAAATACTGACTTAAAGGCCAGCCTGGGCTCATGCCTATAATCCCAGCACTCCGGGAGGCAGAGGCAGGTGGATCACCTGAGGTCAGGAGTTCGAGACCAACCTGGCTAATATGGCGAAACCCCATCTCTGTTAAAATACAAAAATTAGATGGGTGTGGTGGCACGCACCCGTAATCCCAGCTACTTGGGAGGCTGAGGCAGGAGAATTGCTTGAACCCGGGAGGTGGAGATTGTAGTGAGCCAAGATCACACCACTGCACTCCAGCCTGGGAGACAAGAGCGAGACTCCATATAAAAACAAACAAACAAACAAACAAACAGAAGAAAAACTAACACATACTGATTTAAAATGCACTTATTTATTTATTTATTTAGAGACAGGGTCTTGCTCTATTCCCCAGGCTGGAGTGAAATGGTGAGATCTCAGCTCACTGCAACCTCCGCCTCCCAGGTACAAGCGATTCTCCTGCCCCAGCCTCCCAAGTAGCTGGGTCTACAGGTGCATGCCACTGCATCCAGCTAATTTTTGTATTTTTAGTAAAGACAGGTTTCATCATGTTGGCCAAGCTGGCCTCAAACTCCTGACCTCATGATTCGCCGCCTCAGGCTCCCAAAGTGCTGGGATTACAGGCATGAACCATGACGCCTGGCCTAAGATGCTAATTTGCTTTTATGAATTCTTGTCATAATTTTTTTTTTTAGACAGAGTTTTTGCTCTTGTTGCCCAGGCTGGAGTGCCATGGCACAATCTTGGCTCACTGCAACCTCCGACTCTTGGGTTCAAGTGATTCTCCTGCCTCAGTCTCCCGAGTAGCTGGGATCACAGGCATGCACCACCATGCCCAGCTAATTTTGTATTTTTAGTAGAGACCAGACCTCAGGTGATCTGCCTGCATTGGCCTCCCAAAGTGCTTGGATTACAGACATGAGCCACTGCGCCTGGCTGATGTCATCATTGACAGGGAGGCAGCAATGGTTTATTCCTTATTCCTCCTGCACATAATATTTCTTATTCCTCCGCACATAATAGGAGTGGCTATTAAGGGAATTGCACTATTAGTCAAAAATCCTGAATCTGTTTTCTGCTGAGCAGGCAACAGTTCATAGAATCATAGTACAATAGAGCCAGAAAAGTCATGTGGAAAGTATACTGCTATATAATAAATGGCACCTTAGAAGTCTAAAATTATCCTTGTGCATCAAAAAACATCTTACTGCATTTACTTGCTTTGGATGATAGTTTATTTATCTGGAGGGTCCCATAAATAAATAACTTTAGGCTCGGCGCAGTGGCTCACACCTGTAATCCCAACACTTTGAGAAGCCAAAGCGGGCACTTGAAACCTGGAGATCGAGACCAGCCTCGAACATGGTGAAACCCTGTCTCTACAAAAACAATACAAAAATTAGCTGGGCGTGGTGGTGTGCGCCTGTAGTCCCAGCTACTGGGGAGGCTGAGGCAGGAGGATTGCTTGAGCCAGGGAGGTAGAGGTTGCAGTGAGCTAAGATAGTGCTGCTGCTCTCCAGCCTGGGTGACAGAGCAAGACTCTGTTTCAAATAATAATAATAATAACAACAATAATAATAATAAACAACTCTGATTTTATAAGCCCAGAGTAGTCTCATTATGTCAATAGTTAATACTGTAGAGTCCAATCAAGAAAATCATATAAATTAATTCATCTGGAGTCAGAGGATTTGAGTAACATGTGAATCAATCCACTATGCCTGAAAACTTTGGAAATGGATTGGGTTTTGCTTTTCCCAGCAATATCTAAAGTCAACTACTGTTCCTTGCAGCAACACTGCCTCTCTGCTCCTAGTCACCTCCTGTGAACCAGGAACCAGGAAGCACTCAAGTCACATGCTTTGCTCAAGGAGAAATGTCTCATAAACAGGTATCAAGGAGGCAAGCATTTAGCCAGTAAGGTATTCAGAAAAACACCACCAGGAAACTCTGAGCAGCATTTTAATCTGTGAACAAGATAATTACCGAGACTGAGGTGGTAACATTGATTATTCCCATTCAAAGGGTAATAAGCATATTGTCCCCTAGAAGTTGTGTTCTGAGATAGGTATTAACAGAAAAACCCAAACTCAACAACACAACCACTAAATGAAAATGGTGGGATCCAGCAATCCCATTTCTGTGTATATATATCCAAAGGAAATGAAACCAGTATGTCAGAGATATCTGCCTGGCCATGTTCATTGCAGTCTTATTCATAACAGCCAAGATATGGAAAACAACCGAAGTGCCCATCAATGGATACATGGATTTTAAAATGTGGTGTGTATATATATATATATGCTAAGTGAAAGAAGTGAGGCACAAAAAGACAAATACTTCATGATATCACTGTTAGAAACAGATGCTCGGTGCTGCAAAGAAAAACTAGAACTGAGACAAAGGATCTTTTAGCAATGCAATTTTTACTTCCTGGACTGCAGGAAGGGGACTCTTGCTAGCCATCTTGCCACAAGAGTACAATGAACAAAGGAAAACACACAAATTTATCCCTTAGGCATTTGGGGTCATCGTCCTTACTGCTGTGTCTGATCTCCATTGACTGGAGCCAGACCTCACAATTTAAACTAAAACCTGATTGGCTAATAACTTAAAACTTTTCTAAACAGGTGAAAGCAATGGAGAGCTGAGACATGCCTGTGAGCACATTCAGCACACATATTTTGGTTAAAGTACAAAGACATAGAATGTACTATGTGCTTATAAGCATGGCATGTCTAACAGCTAAATAGGATAGGGCTTAACAAAGTTATTAGCACACTTACTCTTTAACAAGAAAGGAAGCTTTAAAAAAAGAACTTTTCTACTTCCCACAGTCACTTAAATGTGGAATCCAAAACAGTTGAATTCATGGAAGTAGAGAGTAGAATGGTGGCTACCAGAGACCTAGAGGTAGTGAGTGAACAGGGAAAGGGGAGACATTGGTCAAAGGTGCAAAGTTTCAGTTAGACAGGAGGAACAGCTTCTGGGGATCAATTGCACAGCATGGTGACTATGGTTAATAACAATGTCTTGTATACAGTATTTAAAATAGCTAACAGAGTGGATTTTAAATATTCTCCCCACAAAGAAATGAAAAGTATTTGAGATGATGGATACGTTAATTAGCCTGATTTGATTATTCCACAATGTTTGCATGCATTGAAACATCACTTGTTCCTCATAAATATATATAATTATTATTTGTCAGTTAAAAATAAAATAAAGCTTTTTTTAAAAAACTCATGAGATAACTTTTCCCACTTTTAGAAAAGAAAAGAATGAAGCAATAAGATTCGGTTCATATCCACGTTGGCTGGAAACTTCTAGAAATTATTTGAGTTTACTAGTGATAAAAAGTTGATTTCTCTGCTTGAACCTGGGAGGTGGAGGTTGCAGCAAGCCAAGATCGTGCCACTGCACTCCAGCCTGGGCAACAAAGCGAAACTCCATCCCCCACCCCCCCCAAAAAAACAAGTTGATTTCTCTATACCAGTAGTTCTGTTAGGCATATGATGTTTTAAATTTGCATCTCTCTAATGACCAATGATGTTGAGCGTCTTTTCATATGCTTACTCATCATATGTGCATCTTATCTGGTGAATTATCTATTCAACTATTTTCTTCATTTTTAAAATTTTTGTCTTCTTATTTGGTTATAAGAGCTCTTTATATATTCTGGATTCTTTTTTGTTTGTTTGTTTTTGAATGTAGGTTTTGCAAACATTTTCTCCCAGTCTAGGCTAGGCTTTCATTCTCTTAACAGTATCTTCTAGAGAGCAGGTTTTATTTTGATGAAGCCCAATTTATTGATTTTTCTTCTTTTGTAAAAGTTTTGCTTTTTGTGTCCTATTGAGAAATCTTCACCTAACAACATGTTACTAACATTTTCTCCCATGTTTTCATGTAGAAAATTTTCAGTTTTAGCTCTTTCACTTAGTTCTATGATCTATTTTGAGTTATGTTTAGAATATGGGTTGAGGTAAGAATTGAGTTTCATTTTTCGGGGCATAGATATCCAGTTGTTCCCATACCAGTTGTTTTTAAAAAGATTATCCTTTTCCCATTGAATTGCTTTGGTGCCTTCCTTGAAAATCAATTGGCTCTATATAAAGTCCATGCATAGGTCTAATTATGGACTCTCCATTCTTTTCCATTGATCTATATTTATACCAACACCACACTGTCTCAATTACTGTAGCTTTAAGTAAGTCTTGAAATCAGATGTTTAAGTCCTTGAACTTAGCTCTATTTTTTTTTTCAAAATTGTTTAGGCTATTCTAGCTTCTTTGTATTTTCATGTAAATTTTGCAACTGGCAAGCCAAACAAGTTTCTTTTTTCTTTTTTGAGACGGAGTTTTACTCTTATGGCCCAGGCTGGAGTGCAATGGTAGGATCTCGGCTCACTGCAACCTCTGCCTCCTGGGTTCAAGCGATTCTCTAGCCTCAGCCACCCAAGTAGCTGGGACTACAAGCATGCGCCACCATACCTGGCTAAGTTTTTTTGTATTTTTGGTAAAGACAGAGTTTCACCATTTTGGCCAGGCTGGTCTCGAACTCCTGACCTCAGGTAATCCGCCTGCCTCTCAAAGTGCTGGGATTACAGGGATGAGCCGCCATGCCCGGCCTGGCATGCCAGTTTCTGTAACATTTCTCATCGAGTTAAAGGAGGAAACAGAGACCAGAGTAAGGAAATTAAAAGCCAATTTATTCAGCTCCCGGGCAAGGTTCTATGGTCCTGGAAAGGGGCCAAAGAAGTTGCACTTCTCTTCTTGGGGCGTGGGGTTTTATAGGGACTGGAGATAGCTGATTGGCTGCGGGGAAACAAAGCGGAGGTAGTTTCATTGGTTATGAAAGGACTGGGCTACTGGCAAGGGGCTGGTCGAGGATGTACGGGGCAAGCTGCCATAGGGCAGGTCTTTGGCAGGATTTTTCAAAATTTCGGCGAGTGCAGGACTGAGATTGGAATGCGGAAATGGGTGCGGGGAGCCCGCATGGAGGGGGCAAATGCTGAGTAATGCGCTCAGAATGGTGACGTAGTTTTCAGGTGAGGAGAGAGAAGGGCGTGTCCATTTGGCTCCCAGCGAGGCAACTGGCCTTACAGTTTCTACTAAAAACAATTGGCTGTTATTTTAATTGGAGTTACATTATTCTAAAGATTAATTGACATTTTAACAATATTGAATTTCCCAACGTATCAGCTTAGTGTATCTCCCCATTTACTAGGTCCTCTTTAAAACTCACAGCAATATTTTGCAGTTTTCAATGTTTCAAACTTTTTTTTTTTCTGAGATGGAGTTTTGCTCTGTTGCCCAGGCTGGAGTGCAGTGGGGCTCACTGCAAACTCCGCCTCCCAGGTTCAAGCAATGCTCTTGCCTCAGCCTCCTGAGTAGCTGGGATTACAGGTGTGCACCACCGTGCCCAGCTAATTTTTGTATTTTTAGTAGAGATGGGGTTTCACCATGTTGGTCAGGCTGGTCTCAAACTCCTGACCCCATGATCTGCCTGCCTCAGCCTCCCAAAGTGCTGGGATTACAGGCATGAGCCACCACGCCTGGCCCATAATCTTAAAAATTGAATCTGTGGCCAGGCATGGTGGCTCACGCCTGTAATCCCAGCACTTTGGGAGGCCCAGATGGGAAGACTGCTTGAGCCCAGGTGTTCAAGGCAGGCGGATCACTCGACGTCAGGAGTTCAAGACCAACCTGGGCAATGTGGTGAAACCCCATCTCTACTAAAAATACAAAAATGAGCCAGGCATAGTGGTGTGCCCCTATAATTCCAGCTACTCAGGAGGCTGAGGCAGGAGAATCGCTTGAAACCAGGAGGTGGAGGTCGTGGTGAGCTGAGATCACGCCACTACACTCTAGCCTGGGTGACAAAGTGAGACACTGTCTCAAAAAAAAAAAAAGCAGATTCTGATCCAGCAGGTTTTTTGTTGTTGTTGTTGTCACTCAGGCTGGAGCATAATAGTGCAATATCAGCTCACTGCAACCTCTGCCTCCCAGGTTCAAGCAAGTCTCCTGCCTCTCAGCTTCTGGAGTAGCTCAGATTACAGGTGCTTGCTATCATGCCTGGCTAATTTTTTTTTTTTTTTAAGTAGGGATGGGGTTTACACCATCTTGGCTAGGCTGGTCTCAAAACTCCTGACCTCAGGTGATCCACCCACCTCGACTTCCCAAAATGCTGGGATTACAAGTGTGAGCCACCATGCCCAGCTGATCCAGCAGGTCTTAATCACACCTATTCCATGATTATGTATTTCTAACAAGCATCCAGGTAATACTCTGATGTTGGTCCAGAGTATATGGTTATAGACTTTATTATGAATAGTAGTGAAACTACTGGTCTTCTAAACAGTACAGGGGTTCCTTAGGAGTTTTCTGAAGAGATTACAGTCACAATGCATCTGTAGTCTGATGGCACAGACATTTGTGTTTGGGCAAGCAGTTCTCCCATTCCTCTCATGAGTTTATTTAAAACTCTTCAGTAGACTTGTCAGTGGGTCCCACTTTCACCATCTGCCTCAGCCTCCCAAGGTGCTAGGATTACAGGCATGAGCCATTGCACTCAGCCCATATATCTAATTTCTAATTATCTAGGGATTTTCCAGACATCTTTCTGTTACTGATTTCCATTTCTGTTGTGGTCAGAGAACATACTTGGTATGATTTAAACCTCTTAAACTTATCAAGATGTGTTTTATGGCCAAATAGTTCATTTGGTAAAGGTCCTGTGTACCCTTGAAATTACGCAGTTGGTGGGTGGAGTGTTCTATAAATGCCAATTAGATCAAGTTGGTAGATGGTGTTGATCAAGTCTTCTGTATCCCTGCTGATTTTCTGCCTACTTGTTCTTTCAATTATTGAAAGGTTTCACTTGAAATATTTAACTATAATTATTAATTCATCTATTTTTCCTTTCTGTTTAATTTGTATTGGAGCATAGAATTTATTTAGTTTCATTTTAATTTCTCAGATGACTCTAATATGCAGCCAGAGTTGAAGGACATTGCTTCAAACCAATGGTTCTCAAACTTCAGCATGCATCAGAATCATATAGGGGGTTTGTTATTAATAGAATAGATTGATGGACCCTACTTCCAGAGTTTCTGGGGTGAGGCCCAAGAATTTGAATTTCTTATAGTTCCCAGGTGTTTCTGATATGCTGGTCCAGGAGCCACACTTTAAGAATGACAGTCTAAGACAACATTTCTCAACCTTAGCTGAATATTAGAATCATCTAAGGAGCGTTAACAATCCTGATTCACCAGGCCGCATCCAGAAAATTAAACTTAGGATCTGTGTGGGGAGAGGGGAAGTATTGGGACTGAAACATCAATATTCTTTAAAGTTCCCCTGTGTGATTCTATAAGTAGCCAAGATTGAGGATCGCTGGTCTATACAGATGTTCCTTGACTTACAATGGGATTACATCCTGATAAACCCATAAGTTGAAAATGCATTCAATACACCTACTTTACTGAACACCATAGCTTAGCCTAGCTTATCTTTTTTTTTTTTGAGACAGAGTCTTAGTCTGTCACCAGGCTGGAATGCAGTGGCATGATCTCAGCTCACTGCAACCTCTTTCTCCCAGATTCAAGTGATTCCCCTGCCTCAGCCTCCTGAGTAGCTAGAACTACAGGCACGTGCTACCACGCCTGGCTAATATTTTGTATTTTAGTAGAGAACAGGGTTTCACCATGGCCAGGATGGTCTCGATCTCCTGACCTCGTGATCTGCCCGCCTCGGGCTCCCAAAGAGCTGGGATTATACACATGAGCCACCGCGCACAGCCTAGCCTAGCTTAAACATGCTCAGAACACTTACACTGGTCCATAGTTGGGCAAAATCACCTAATCCAAAGCCTATTTTGTAATAAAGTGTTGAATATCTCATATAACTTATTGAATACTGTACTGAAAGTGAAATACAATGTTTGCATGGATATTCGAAGTATGGTTTTTAATGAATGTATATTGTTTTCACACCATCATAAAGACAAAAAATTGTAAGTCAAACCATTATCAGGAACCATGTACTAAAGTAATTATCCAGTTGCCCAAAAAAGTCCTTGCAGCTCATTATCCCCTGGGTAAAAACACTGTGCAGTGCTGGCAAACAACACGTCCTATGAATGATCTAGTGTGCAGGGACAGGACAATGAGTTTCAGCTCCTCTTCCTCTGCTGTCCATCTGGCCGTTTCTCTTTTGTAAAATGAAGCCGATATTTTCTGCCTGTTTCCTGGAATATAGAAAGGTTCTGGCCAGGCGTTGTGGCTCACGCCTGTAATCCCAGCACTTTGCGGGGCGGAGGCAGGCAGATCATCCTGGTCAGTATGGTGAAACCCTGTCTTTACTAAAAAAAAAAAAAAAAATTAGCTGGGTGTGGTGGCGCGGCCCTGTAATGCCAACTACTCAGGAGGCTGAGGCAGAAGAGTCACTTGAACCCTGGAGGCAGAGGTTGCAGTGAGCCGAGATTGGACCACTGCACTCCAGCCTGGATGACAGAGCGAGACTCTGTCTCAAAAATAAAAACTAAAAATAAAAGAAAGGCTCTGACATGCTATCTTTTATTATATAGAAAAAGAATAAATTGGATGGGCGCAGTGGCTCACATCTGTAATCCCAGTATTTTGGGAGGCCAAGGTGGGTGAATCACTTGAAGTCAGGAGTTCGAGACCAGTCTCTACTAAATACAAAAAAATTAGCTGGGCATGGTGGTGGGCGCTTGTAATCCCAGCTACGTGGAAGGCTGCAGCAGGTGAATTGCTTGAACCTGGGAGGCGGAGGCTGCAGTGAGCTGAGATTGCACTACTGCACTCCAACCTGGGCCACAGAGTGAAACTCCGTGGAAAGAAAAAGGAAAGAAGGAAGGAAGGAAAGAAAGAAAAAGAAAAATTCTGGTTGGGTGTGGTGGCTCATGCCTGTAATCCCAGCACTTTGGGAGGCCAAGGAGAGCAGATCATGAGGTCAGGAGTTCAAGACCAGCCTGGTCAACATAATGAAACCCAGTCTCTACTACAAATACAAAAAATTAGCTGGGCATGGTGGTGGGCACCTGTAATCCCAGCTACTTGGGAGGCTGAGGCAGGAGAAGCACTTGAACCCAGGAGGCGGAGGTTGCAGTGAGCAGAGATCGCACCACTGCAATCCAGCCTGGGTGACAGTGTCAAGGCTCCATCTAAATAAAAAAAGAAGAAGAAATTCTATCAACTAAATATATTTACAAATCAAAATGGTCTTTAATCTATTTATACTTATTTTTCATAATTGTGTTTTTATATGTAATTTCTTTATAGAAGAAAAATACTGACTAAAAAATACCCAGATATTCTTTATCCTACCTAATACTTGCAGGGAAATTCATGTGTAACAGCCTTTTCAGCAGTAAAGTCATTAAACAGGAATCTTTTAATTTTCCATAAATCCTCCCATTTTCCTTCATTTCATCCTGCACAGGGACTTTGATCAAAGAGAAACCATTCTGGCAGAAGAATTATGACAAATGGTGCTGACATTTTAGATTACAGCCTTCTATTTTGCTGATTCTCCTTCCCAGCCCCTCCTCCTTTCGTTCTTTCTTTAATTTCCAGAGTAATTTTACACACATTACAAATCAGTTAATTTTTACAACAATCATGCAACATAGGCTGAAGAGGTATTACTGTCCACATTTTTCAGGTGAGAAAACTAAAGCAGATAAAGACAGATTGCACAAGGAACCAGCCATATAACACATGTTCCTTGGCTGCCAACATTGTTTTTTTCCAACCAAGAGAATGGAAAAATGAGCACAAATGGAAGCAAGAAAACTAGAGAGCTTCAGGCCCAGAAAAGTGGCTCATGCCTGTAGTCTGTGAACCCCAAATATCTGAGATAGGTCTCAGTCAATTTAGGAAGTTAATTTTGCCAAAGTTAAGGACATGTGCCCATGACACAGCCTCAGGAGGTCCTGACGACATGTGCCCAAGGTGGTCGGGGCACAGCTTGGTTTTTATACATTTTAGGGAGACATGAGACATCAATCAATATGTAAGATGTACGTTGGTTCCATCTGGAAAGGCAAAGGTGGACAACTTGAAGCGGGGAGAAGGCTTCCAGGTCATATGTAGGCAAGAGAAAAATGGTTGCATTCTTTTGAGTTTCTGATTAGCCTTTCAAAGGAAACAATCAGATACGCATTTACCTCAGTGAGCAAAGGGATGACTTTGAGTTCTGTCTGTCCTTTGTCCACAAGGAAACTCGTTATGAAGGAGGTATATAGCTCTTTATCTTAGTAGCTATCTTTTATTAAGGAATAGAATGGGAGGCAGGTTTGCACTAAGCAGTTCCCCCACTTGACTTTTCCCTTTGGCTTAGTGATTTTGGGGTCCCAAGACTTATTTTCCTTTCACAAGTTCCAGAACTTTGGGAGGTAGGCAGATCACCTGAGCTCAGGAGTTCAAGACCAGCCTGGGTAACACAGCGAAACCTCATCTCTACAAAAAAAATACCAGAATTAGCCAGTCGTGTTGGCGCATGCCTGTAGTCTCAGCTACCCAGGAGGATAAAGTAAGAGAATTACCTGAGCTGGGATGTTGAGGCTGCAGTGAGCCGAGATCGTGCCACTGCACTTCAGTCTGGGCCACAGAGTGAGACCCTGTCTCAAAAATAAAAACAAACAAAAACTAGAGCTTTTCCGATAGCCCAGGAGCCAATTTGGCAATTCAGTAGGCAAAGGGATATGAGAAGCAGAAGGCGATATTTAGAGATGAAATCATCTAGTCCATCACAGCTTTTCTATAAAGGGGGAACCTGGGTCGGGTACAGTGGCACCACTGCACTCCAGCCTGGACAACAGGAGCGAAACTCCATCTCAAAAAACAAAGGTGGCAGGGGGTGATCTGGCTTGCTGTGGGCAACTTGAAGGTATGAAAAGAGTTCAGAATTGACAGGCAGCAAATGAGGCAGTTCTGGCCTCACTGTGCTCCTAAGCTTCAGACCAACCCACATAGCCATCAATCAACAGATATTTACACGTGGATATCCTACAAGCATTTCAGACTCACATCCAAAAGTATTTCTCCTCCCTCATTTATCCTATCAACTTGACCTGCTTCACCTGTGGCACCCAACTCAATAAATAGCCCAGGGCAAGACCCTGGGAATCGTACCTCTCCCTTTATCTCCATGGTCTTCTCAATCACCAAATTCTTCTACCAAACTTTTAGATCCATGTCCTCCTCCCCATTTCTTCTGCCACAGTTCAAGTCCTCACTGTCCCTGGATTGTTACTGTAGATGGTCTAACAGGTCTCCTGGCTTCCATTTCTTGCCCTGTTTCAACACGTCTGCCGCCCTACCAGCCACCACAGAGAGCTTTCTAAAACAGAAAGTGTATGTCATTGCCCTGTTTATTATTCATTTGTTCTTTACCCCTGGCATGACAAAGCCCAAAGTCACAAACAGTCCCAATGTATTTGTGATTTGGCCTCTGACCTCTTCTCACATGTCATCTTTCACCACTCATAACTTCAGCCAAGCTCAAGTTTTGCAGTTCCTTCAATGCCACCTTTGGCTTTGACACTAAGGGCTCACTCTTCCTGGAAGTGTCCCCCTTCTTCTACCCTTTGCCTTGCTAAAATTAACTGACATAGACTCAGCTCAGGTTGGTGTTTTTCCCGTCACCCCTTTTATACCTCCTTTTGATATTTCCATAATATCTTGGGCAAACAAGAGGCACTACTCACCCTGAACTGTGTTTGCTCACAGGTCTGTGTCCCTTACTAAACTATGAGCTGTGGGGTGGTAGGGACACTGTCCTTTTCAGCATTTGAATATTTAAATATTTAAATTTAAATTTTCATCCAACAAATATCTGAGGACCTACTATATGGCAAATGCTGCAGATATAAAGGGTATAGCAGTGAACAAAGCAAAGACACTCTTTGCTATCAAGAGGAGGTGACATAAATAAATAAGCCTATACATAGAATGCAAAGTGCTATGCATAAAATTAAAATAAACCATGATATGAAAGTGACTGAACAGGCTGGGCACAGTGGCTTACACCTATAATCCCAGCACTTTGGGAGGCCAAGGTGGGTGCATCACCTGAGGACGGGAGTTCGAGACCAGTTTGACCAACATGGAGAAACCCTGTCTCTACTAAAAATACAAAATTAGCCAGGCATGGTGGTGCATGCCCGTAATCCAGGCTACTCAGGAGGCTCAGGCAGGAGAATCACTTGAACCCAGGAGGTGGAAGTTGCGGTGAGCTGAGATCTTGCCATTGCACTCCAGCCTGGGCAACAAGAGGGAAACTCCATCTCACAAAAGAAGGAAGGAAGGAAGGAGGGAAGGAGGGAGGGAGGGAGGGAGGAAGGGAGGGAGGGAAAGAAAAAGAAAGGAAGAAAGAAAGGAAGAAAAGGAAGGAAGGGAGGGAGGGAGGAAGAAAGTGACTGCACAGGTACTTTAGATTGGGTATGTCGGGAAGTCCTGTCTGGTGAAGCAACATTGAAGCTGATACATGAAGGCAGGTATTCTGAGTTTTGGAGAGCAGAGCACTCCAGTAGGGAAGACTACCAGAGCAAAGGCCGGAAGGGCCAAAGGTCCGTGCGCCTTAAAGTGTAGGAAAGTGGTAAAGATGGAAAGACAGGAAGGCAGGGGCCACATTTAACTTTGCAGGCCAGAGTAGAGTTTTGATTTTATTCCAAGTGTTACACGATTGGAGAGAGACACGATCTGATTTATATGTTTTGAAAGATCACTCTGGGACTGCTACGTGGCCATTGGGCTGTCCAGAGGGGAAACTGAGGCCCATCCGGAGGAGAGAGACGTTGGTGACCTGGATAGAGTGGTGGCAGTTCTGGAGAAAGTGGATGGATTTGGGTTATGCGGTGAGTTAGATTGGCCAGGATCAAATGACAGGCAGATGAATTAGGGTGACCCTTAGATTTCTGGCTCCATGGAACACTAGGGTAGTTACTGGGGAACCCAGCAGACGCTCAGACGCTTCCAAGCCTTGAGAAGCAGGCCTCGAGAAATCCCTTCTCCTGCCAGGCTTCGGCGTAAGTTAAAATCAGGCAGCCGGAAAGCGACAGGCCCAGGCCCGCAGCCGGTGGCCTCGCAGAGCCGGAACGCCCGGACGCCGGGAGAGCGCGGGGACTTTTCAAGCCCGGCGCGGGGGTTTCCGTATCTTACGGGCGGGGCCGGAAGAGGAAGTCGGCGCTGCCGTGGCGGTCCCTGCAGCAGTGACGGTCCCATCCTAGCCCGGCCAGCCCCTGTCCGGTCCGGTCCGGCCACGGAGGCAGCTTAGCCTCGGGACCCCGAGCGTACCCCGCCGAGTGAGCCGCGCCGCGCCCCCCACCCGGCTCCCACCAGCCCGATGGGGCCGCAGCGGCGGCTGCCCCCTGCCGCGGCCGCACTGCTCTTGGGTTTCCTGCTCCCGCTGGTAAGGGGGCGGAAGGGCGCGCAGGCCTCCCAGTGGCTGGGCGGGGCCGGAGCCAGGCCCGGGGCTCCCTTCCCCTTCTCCCCACCCCGGCCCTCCGCCCGGCCTCCCCTCTGCCCGCGCCTACTTGGCCAGCTCTCGCGCTTCCCTTTCCTCTCCTCCCCTTCCCATTACTCACCTCCTTCTTTCCAGCCTCCCCTTTCCCCCCCTTTTCCCCCAACTTTCTTGCCCCCCACTCGGTTCCCAACGGTTGAAGTCCGGCGAAATACCTACCCAAAAAGATCAGAGGAGCCTCTTAGATTACATTGACCTTGGTGCTTCTCGATAGTTGCTGACTGTCCCAGTGTGTTTTAAATTGACCTCTGGATTTTATTGTCTAAGCCTTCCTTAACCGCTTCATACCCCTGGGAAGAAAAAAAAAATTATACAAGAAGCCAGGGTGTTTAGCGGTTCAAGGACTGCACTTTAATTGCAATAAATTAAAGACACAGATGTCTTTTTAAATTTTCCTTCCCACACAATAGTTCCTGCTTCGCCTTAGGGCTCATTTGGTTCTGTCATAAGGGTTTTTTTGTGGGGGCGGCCGGGAAGGGTTGTTTTGTAATAACAGTAATTTAAAATAAGTTTTAAAAGAAGACACCAAAATGTAATGCCTTTAGTTGTTTTCAGTTTTCTGCCTAATATAAAGGGTTGGGTGGGGAGGGTCGGTTAAATATAAGTAACAAATACGTGTTCATAGGTTTGTTGTCATAATTACAGAGAAGTAATAGTGTTTTAAAATTCGGCCTCAAGTAATTTGAGCTTCAATGTGGGAGGGGGGTTGTCAGGAACCTAGTGTTTCAGTTTTTGTTTCTAGTAACTTTCACTTAGGGAGTTTCAGGTTGGAAACTTATGAATGTTACTTATACAGAATTGGTGCAGTGTAAGCCTGTTTTGTTCTATTAGAATGTGTGATTTCTTTGAAAAACAATGTTTTGCGGACTCTCCAGTTTAAAGGGTTAGTAGTAATGAATATATACAATACAAAAGTGTCTTTAATATTTATTGAAAAACCAAAATCTAAGCCAAAAAGTAAGTGCCTTTTGGTGTATTCATAACTTTGATAGGCAACATGAGGAACCTGAGAGAATGTGTCTAAAAATTGCTGGGGGAGGGGAGTACGATATAAAAAGAGTAACAAAATAGCAGCGTTAGTTTGAGTTTTTAAAGGTGTTTACTGTGTAATACAGACATATAATACTTATGTCCAAAAGATATTCGGATACTATGTCGATGTATGCAAAACTATAACCTAGATATAAAACTTCCCAAAGTGTTTTTGTGCTCATTTTCGTTTGAATGTCTTGAGCTGATTTTAAGAATGAATATTTAAAAAAAATGAATATATATAATATCACGTTCATACTAATCCTTTCTCAACATAAATTAATAGCTTAGTGATATATCGGTTCTTCATAAACTCACATTGAAATTCTTCTTAAAATCCCTGAGCCCTCTCAATAGAAAACTCTACTTAAGTAGACTTGTCATATTATTTCACAGCCTTCACAAATCTAAAGATCATCCCTGTCCTAAATTGTATCTAGGCTGTGTCCCACATTCTGGATTTTAGGCTTTTTATATTGCACCTTTGTACTTTGTTGTACCTCACCATGGTAATCTCGGGTTGTATACTTCTCGGTCCTAGGGTGGTTGTGAGGATTAAGTAACGTTCTTCTACTCAGCAGATATTTGGTATACATCTTATTATATGGTAGATACTGTCCTGATGACTGAGTAAACTGACAAGATCTGTTTAAATTGTAAGGATCTTTTTTCGATACCAGCCAGTATCACTGATTTTTCTATTTCTTGTTGATTTCTTTATGGATTTGTTTTCTTCTTGATTCCTCCTTCCTTTAATTTCTTGAGGTGGTCTTTCTCATTCCTTTCATGTTTTGAGAACTTGAGCAGATCTGGTTTCCTTTTCCTCAGCTTGAGCTCTCTTTTCTTCTTTCTGGATACCTAGTTCCTTTCCTCCAACTCTGAAGTCTTTTACCATTTTCTCCCTAAAGCCCTTTGTTTATTCCTCTTCCCTAATTTTATAGCTCCAGGTAGCCTTTCTGAGTTCATTTGATTAGAGATGCCAGCGCAGTCATTTCATTTCTCCTCTCTGGGCTCTTGAAGCTGGCACTACTTTTCCTTAGTCATGTAATAACAGGGCCAACATCCTCATCTATAATAGAAGTTGCACATAGTCTTCTGAAACCACTGGCACATCCATGTAGAAGAGGCAGCGGAATTAGTATTGGAAAGGCTTTTAAAGATCATTTAGCCTACCCTCCTCATTATGCTCGTCTTCACATCAGCATGACCTCACTGTGTATTTTGAACTCAAGCTACAGCACTTCTGGCTGTTTTAATATTTTTTAAATCCATTGGGTCTAGAAATAAAATGAATGCCTAGCAGGTAGTTAACTGTGTCTTGACCTTGCCATAATTACATTTTATTTTATCTTTATTTATTTATTTATTTATTTATTTCTGAGACAGAGTCTCACTCTGTCGCCCAGTCTGGAGTGCAATGAGGCAATCTCGGCTCACTGCAACCTCCGCCTCCCGGGTTCAAGTGATTCTCCTACCTCAGCCTCCCGAGTACCTAGGATTACAGGTGCCCGCTACCACATTTGGCTAATTTTTGTACTTTTAGTAGAGATGGGGTTTTACTGTGTTGCCCAGGCTGGTCTCGAATTCCTGACCTCAGGTGATCTGCCTGCCTCGGTCTCCCAAAGTGCTGGGATAACAGGCGTGAGTCACCATGCCTGGCTATCATAACTACATTTTACACCTCTCCTTCCCCAGTTCAACCCTGGTCCTGGGCCCCAGTGGTCAGACTTTTATTTCACAGTGTGGATCCAGTCATGGGATTCTGTTTCAAAGAAAATGGATGATGTTTATTCTGGCTCTGTCTTTTTACTTTATTTTTATTTTATTATTATTTATTAATTTATTTTGAAATGGAGTTTCACTCTTGTTGCCCAGGTTAGAGTGCAATTGTGAAATCTCTGCTCACCTCAACCTCCACCTCCTGGGTTCAAGCTATTCTCCTGCCTCAGCCTCCTGAGTAGCTGGGATTACAGGCATGTGCCACCACACCCAGCTAATTTTGTATTTTTAGTAGAAACGAGGTTTTTCCATGTTGGTCAGGCTGGTCTCAACGCCCTACCTCAGGTGATCTGCTGCCTTGGCCTCCCAGAGTGCTGGGATTATAGGCATGAGCCACCGTGCCTGGCATCTCTTTCTAAATTGCTCCTAAGTTCTCTGAAGAATCCTGAGTCTTCCTCACAGTGTCTTTTTTTTTTTTTTTGATTGGAGTCTCACTCTGTCACCCAGGCTAGAGTGCAGTGGCGTGACCTGAGCTCACTGCAACCTCTGCCTCCCAGGTTCAAGCGATTCTCCTGCCTCAGCCTCCCAAGTAGCTAGAACTACAGGTGCCTGCCACCATGCCTGGCTAATTTTTGTATATTTAATAGAGATGGGGTTTCACCATTTTGGCCAGGCTAGTCTTGAACTCCTGATCTCATGATCCGCCTGCCTCAGTCTCCCAAAGTGCTGGGATTACAGGTGTGAGCCACCACGCCTGGCTCCTCACAGTGTCTTTATTAAAGTTCTGTTTGAGAGACTGAGGCGAGAGGATTGCTTGAGGTCAGGAGTTTGAGACCAGCTTGGTCAACATAGCAAGACCCCACCTCTACAAAAAATTAAAAAATTAGCTGAGCGTGGTGATTTATGTCTCTATTCCCAGCTACTTTGGAGACTGAGGTAGGAGGATCACTTAAGCCCAGGAGTTTGAGGCTGCAGTGAGGTATGATCATGCCACTGTACTCCATCCTGGGTGACAGAGAAGACTGTGTTTGTCTTAAAACACACACACACACACACACACACACACACACACACACACACAAATAGTTTTGTTGATTTTTTTTTCCTTCAAAGACTGTGAAGTAGAATATAGCTGCATCTTGAACTTGATACAATGAAATGATAATCAGGATCCCCAGTAGAAAAATCTGTTGCTGAAAATTTGCATTCCATTTATATACTACACCAACTCAAAGAATCTTCAGTTCTTTCTCTTCTGCTCTCTTCTCTCAACCTCCAGGGGAAAGTAGGTATGTTCTGCTACCCAGGCAGTCAGAAATCTGCTGAGCTGCTGTGCTATGGAATGAATTGTGTCCCCCGACCCCTGACAGCCCCACCCCAAATTCATATGGTGAAGCCATAACCCCCAAAGTATTGGTATTTGGAGATGGGTCCTTCAAGAGATCATTAGGTTTAAATGAGGTCATGAAGATGGGACCCTCATGATAGGATTAGTACCCTTTTAAGAAAAGACATCAGGCTAGGTGTGGTGGCTCATGCCTGTATTCCCAGCACTTTGGGAGGCCAAGGCAGGTGGATCATGGGATCAGGAGTTTGAGACCAGCCTGGCCAACATGGTTGAAACCTTGTCTCTACTGAAAATACGAAAATTAGCCGGGCATAGTGGCGGGTGCCTATAATCCCAGCTACTCAGGAGGCCGAGGCAGGACAATCACTTGAACCTGGGAGGCAGAGATTGCAGTGAGCTGAGATTGTGCCTCTGTACTCCAGCCTGGGCAACAGAGCAAGACTCTGTCTTGGAAAAAAAAAAAAAAAAGAAGAGAAAGATATCAGAGAGCTTTCTCTCCCTTTGCCATTCTTTGCCATGTGCGGACACAGTGAGAAGGTAACTATAAACCAGGAAGAGAGCCTTCACTAGAAACTGGCCCACCTGGCATCTTGGTCCAGAACTGTGAGAAAATAAATTTCTGTTGTTTTGAGAAAATAAATTTCTGTTGTTTAAACCACCCGGTTTGTGGTACTTTATTGTGGAGCCTGAGCTGACAATGACATTCTAGGTTTATTACATTCCTCCTTTTAACTTTCAGGTTCTTCAGAATTTTTCTTTTACCTTGCCTCTGAGCTGTCTGTGAATTTCCACATCCCGTTGACTCTTTTCTAAGCCACTGATGGCTGTATATCTCTTTCCCAAAATGCAACACCTATAATCTCCTTTGAAACTCAAAAAATCCTGAGAAGATTCAGGAAAATTATGACTTATCCTAGATCATATGGAAAGTCATGAAAAATATGACTAGAACTAAGGTCTTTTGGTATCTTTCCACTAAATTGTGCAGTAATTTTTTTTCTTATTAATGTAATTTAAATATGTATGTTTTAATAGAGATAGAATCTTGCTATGTAGCCCAGGCTGGTCTTAAACTCCAGGGCTCAAACAGTCCTTCCCCCTCAGCCTCTCAAAGTGCTAGAATTACAGGTGTGAGTCACCGTACACAGCCAATAACTTTTTTCTGATCAATAATGGGCCACAAGACTGATAGGATAGATTTGTTAACTTTATTTATGAGGCTTAAAAATAGGAAACGTTGGCCAGGCATGGTGGCTCATGCTTGTAATCCCAGCACTTTGGGAAGCTGAGGCAGGAGAACTGCTTGAGGCCAGATGTTTGAGACCAGGCTGGGCAGTACAGTAAGACCCTGTCTTTAAAAAAGTTTAAAAATTAACTGGGTACAGTGGCTCATGCCTGTAGTCCCAGCTACTCAGGAGGGTCAGGTGAATCACACAGAAGTTGAAGGCAGCAGTGAGCTATGACCCTTCCACTGTTCTGTAGCCAGGGTGACAGAGATTCTGTCAATAGATAGATAGATAGATATGCTTATTATATATTAAATCAATTGTTAAAAATCACCTGAAATTTTGTCTGTTTATGAAAATCCAAACCATAAAGTCTCCAAGTATAGGCCCTTCCCTCAAGATATTAAATTTTTTATTTTTTATTTTTATTTTTATTATTTATTTTTTTGAGATGGAGTTTCACTCTTGTTGCCCAGGTTGGAGTGCAGTGGCGTGATCTCGGCTCATTGCAACCTCTGCCTCCCCAGTTCAAGCGATTCTCCTGCCTCAGCCTCCCAAGTACCTGGGGTTACAGGCATGTACCAGCATGCTGGCTAATTTTGTATTTTTAGTAGAGACGGGGTTTCTTCATGTTAGGCTGGTCTCCAATGTCCAACCTCAGGTGATCCACCCACCTCGGCCTCCCAAAGTGCTGGGATTACAGGCATGAGCCACCGCACCCAGCCAACATTTTTTTTAAAGTTGATTACCTTTAGGCCAGAGTTTGCCAAGCTTTACCATGCTCTGTTGTTTTAAATCTGTTCTGACTTATGCATTTATATTACTTGCCTGGCCTTGTAGGCATTTGAGTTTGTGAATTCTAATGTAAATCATAAATTCTGTAAACTTGAGATATATTTTTAAGTGGTAAGATTGTTTAGAGAAAACCAGGAAGAAGGCTGGATCTAGGTAACAAGTGGTGTATAAGCCCTGTGAAGAAGCAGGATCTTTACCTAACTTATTCTCTGCCGTCTCCCCTATATCTTACAGACTGCAGAGTATTGAATGAATGAATGAATGAATAGCTGCCTTGTCTTCTCCTCACATCCTTTTACCCCTGAGCCTGTGCATTCTATGTTGCCAGATTGCCCAGATGGAAGGAATGATTCTGTTCATGCTTTTCCCATGGCCCACAGACAACTTTGATTCCCTGTAAATCCCTATTTGATGTCCTAGCTCCGACTTAATCACTATTTAAGTAATTATTCATAATCTCTGTAAATGTAATTATAGTCACTTTCAGGGCATCCTTTCTACAAACCTTGAATACTGGAAGCAGGAATAGAAACAATGTATGTTGACTTGATTATATAAGTTATTAGGAAGGAAAGAGTGAATGGTCAGAAAGATTTTAGGCCTGACTTTGGAACATGTGTCATTCAGATAATCTCAACTCTGCCTTTCCTGTAGGGGCTCCTTTCAACTCTTTCATTGTGTTGCTGTTGATTTAAACTGATGCCTGTGTAAAAGAGAAAGATATTTGTAAAGAGAGGGATATCTCTTCCATTGCTATAGTATAAGGGCAGGTGACTGTTGCTCCTTCAAATTTACCAGTGATTACACTGTAACTTTATATATTCTGGTTTATGAATATAGATTTTTAAAAATTGCTAGTTCTCGTTCTAAAAAAAAGTTGTTTATTAACAACATTTGTCCCCAAGCCTTCCTCGTATTTGGTATCTAAAAATAGAAGTATGCATAGTTTAATTTGTACATTTTATTTTATTTTTGAGACAGAATTTTGCTCTTACTGCCCAGGCTGGAGTGCAATGGCACGATCTCAGCTCACCACAACCTCCACCTCCTGGGTTCAAGCAATTCTCCTACCTCAGCCTCCCTAGTAGCTTGGATTGCAGGCATGTGCCACCATGCCTGGCTAATTTTGTATTTTTAGTAGAGACAAGGTTTCTCCATGCTGGTCAGGCTGGTCTCAAACTCCCAACCTCAGGTGATCCGCCTACCTCTGGCCCCCCAAAGTGCTGGGATTATAGGCATGAGTCACCATAGGCCCGGCCTATTTGTACATTTTATAAAGAAAGATTACAAAGGGGTTAATTGGAGAGAGAGAGAGAGTTATAGTCACATTCACATATTATCTTTTTAAATTGAAGACATAGACATAAGTATATCTAATGGAAAACAATACAAATAACACGAACCAGGTTTAACTGACAGACTGTGGAGGCGAGTGATTAAAGTAGGACCCAGTAACACATCTATGGAAGAGTTCTGAATAAACTCAGGAGAAGAATGGGAGAACTGCTTGCCTAAACACAAATGTCTGTGCCATCAGACTGCAGATGCATTGTGATTGTAATCTCTTGAGAAAACTCCTAAGAGGACTCTTGTACCGTCTAGAAGACTACTATTCATAATGAAGTCTATAACCGTGTACTCTGGATCAACATCAGAGCATCACCTGAAAGCTTGTTAGAAATGCATAATCATGTCAGGAATAGGTACAAATAAGAACTGTTGGATCAGAATCTGCATTTTTTTTTTTGTTTGAGATGTAGTCTTGCTCTCTCACCCAGGCTGGAGTGCAGTGGTGTGATCTTGGCTCACTGCAACCTCCGCCTCCCGGGTTCGAGCAATTCTTCTGCCTCAGCCTCCAGAGTACCTGGGACTACAGGCACATGCCACCATGTCTGGCTAATTTTTATATTTTTAGTAGAGACAGGTTTTCACCATATTGGCCAGGCTGGTGTGGAACTTCTGACCTCAAGATCTGCCTGCCTTGTCCTCCCAAAGTGCTGGGATTACAGGAGTGAACCACCATGCCTCGTTTTTTTGAGGGGGGCAGGTTGGAGGGATGGAGTTTCGCTCTTGTTTCCCAGGCTAGAGTGCAATGGCATGGTCTGGGCTCACTGCATCCTCCACCTTCCAGGTTCAAGTGATTCTCCTGCCTCAGCCTCCTTCCACTACGCCTGGCTAATTTTTATATTTTTAGTAGAGATGGGGTTTCACGATGTTGGCCAGGCTGGTCTCAAACTCCTGACCTCAGGTGATCTGCCCATCTCACCTTCCCAAAGTGCTGGGATTACAGGTGTGAGCCACCGTGACTGGCCAGAGTTGTCATTGCTTTAGATTTTCAGAAATATTTTGATACTTGTCATACTAAAAGCTATTTAGTAGAAAAGTGATCAGAGGAATAGGCAACATTAAGATAGATTTAAACATTAAAATTCTTCTTTTTTTTTTTTTAAATTGAGACAGAGTCTAACTCTGTCTCCCAGGCTGGAGTGCAGTGGTACAATCTCAACTCACTGCAACCTCCACCTCCTGGGTCAAAGCAATTCTCAGGCCTCAGCCTCCCAAGTAGCTGGGATTATAGGCGCCTGCCACCATGCCTGCCTAATTTTTGTATTTTTAGTAGAGACGGGGTTTCCCCATGTTGGCCAGGCTGGAAACATTAAAATTCTTTAATTTGAAAAGAAAATTCAGCGTATTTGAATACGCTGAATATTCAGCGTGTTATTTGATCCTGTTATGAGATTGATATGATGGCCCTGGAGGACTCTTGATTCGAAGACCAGTCTGAAGGAATTTGCCTGTAAAAGGAAGAATTGGGATGAGCAGTGAGGACCAATTATAATAGGAAAGGAGTTCCATGAGCCCTGGAGTCCTAGAATTAGGAATATTTAGAAGAATGTAAGGCAAGAATTTAGGATGTGGGAGGAACTGATTGGTTATCAGAGGAATTTGAGAAGTGATAGGAAACCCCATGCCAGTATTGTAGAAGGGAGGGAGTTAGCAACTAATGCAGAGAAATATGTGATCATTATTAAAACTGGAGTGTGATTGTTGGGCACTGAGAAAGAGGTGCCTGGGGATCTAGCTGTGTGAAGGGACTTGAAGTGAGAGCAGAGTTGAAAGACTGCTGATCTCTGTTTTAGAGAACTCAGTTCTAGCCCTGAGACCAACTGACATCCTTTTGATCATTTTGGGTCTGTTTAATCTATAAGATGAACAGACTAGAGTATGTTATTTCTAAATCCCTTCTACTCCTTAAACAGTTTTTTTCAATTGAGAATGGTATCTGACTATGTTGCCCAGGCTCATCTCAAATCCTGGCCTCAAGCGATCTTCCCACCTCAGCTTCCCAATGTGCTAGGATTCCAGGCATGAGCTACCATGCCCAGCCTCTTTTAGCTTTTGATACTAAGCTTTTTACTAAAATAATTTTTTTTAAGATTTTTAATTAAGTCATAGAAGACCAGACCACAGTTGATTACAAAGAAAAATTCAAGCTGGGCTCGGTGGCTCATGTTTGTAATCCCAGCACTTTGGGAGGCCGAAGTGGGCAGATCACCTGAGGTCAGGAGTTTGAGACCAGCCTGGCCTACATGGAGAAACCCCATCTCTTTAAAAAAAAAAAAAAAGAAAGAAAGAAAAATAGAAAAATTCAGACATTCTGGAGCATGTCTCTAACTTGGAAGGTGAAAAGAAAGGGCCTTTGTCAAATGATATAATACTAGCATGAGTGGACCACCTAATTTGGCACTTGTAATGTTTTCAATAGACACTAACTTTCAAGCCCATTTTCTATATGCTTCCCAACTTAATTGACACAGAACTGTGGTTTCCACTATTCTGTTCTTTTATAGCTTTGTTACTCAAGGTGTGGTCCATTGACCAGCAGCATCAGCATCACCTAGGAGCTTATTACAAATGCAGAATATCAGGCCAACCACAGTGGCTCATACCTGTAATCCCAGCACTTTGAGAGGCTGAGGTGGGAGGATCACGAGGCCAGGAGTTTGAGACCAGCCTGAGTACCATGGTGAGATCTTGTCTCCTGTAAGTACTGCTCCAATAGCAGTGGTTCTCAAACTTTAACTGATATCAGAATCTCCAGAAAGGCTTGTTAAAACATAAATTGGCCAGAACTTCTGATTCAGTAGGTCTGGAATGGGACCCGAGAATTGCTTTTTTTTTTTTTAAGAGACAGGGTCTCCTTCTGTCACCTAGGCTGGAGTACAGTGGCATGGTCATGGCTCCCTGAAGCCTCAACCTCAAAGGCTCAAGCAATCCTTTCACCTCAGCCTTTAGAGTAGCTGGGACTAAAGGTATACACCACTACGCCCAGCAATTTTTTTATTTTTTTTTGAAGAAACAGGGTCTCTCCATATTGCCCAGACTGGTCTCAAACTCCTGGCCTCAAGCGGCCCTCCTGCATCAGCCTTCCAAAGGGTTGGGATTAGAAGCATGAGCTACCATGCCCATCCAGATTTGCATTTTTAATACGTTAAGAATTATTAAAGTTTTCCCTAGGAAGTCTTTAACTTTAATTACATCCTGTTCATGATTATCTGTTTCAGGTTTGCTTTTAATCTCCCCAGACTTTACTTTCTTGTTTTGCTAATTTTTTTTTTCAAGATGGGGTTTCACCATATTGGCCAGGCTGATCTCGAACTCCTGACCTCATGATTTGCCCACCTCGGACTCCCAAAGTGGTGGGATTACAGGTGTGAGCCACCTCGACCTGCCACTTTCTTGTTTTGTGTTCTTTTTTCAGCAGCTTTATTGACATATAATTTGCATACCAAACATTCTATCCATTTAAAGTGTACAGGTCAATAAGTATATTCACAGATACATGCAACTATCAACTATCACCACAGCCAATTTTGTAACATTTTCATCATCAGCAAAAGAAACTCAATAAGTGGCACACTGAGGAATTTTAGGGGAGTGAAACTGTTTATTACAATGCTGTAATGATGGACATGTGTCATTGTACACTTACCAAAACCCATAAGATGTACAACACCAAATTAACCTTAAAGGAAACTGTGGGCTTTGGATGATAATGATGTGTCAATGAAGGTTCATCGGTTGTAACAAATGTAACACTTTGCTTTGGGATATTGATAGTGGGAGAGGCTACACATGTGTAGGATAAGAGGATATATTGAAACTCTGTATTCTCTGCTTAATTTTGCTGTGAGCCTAAAACTGCTCTAAAATAAAGTCTTAAAGAAGTTCAGGCATGGTGGCTCACACCTGTAATCCCAGCACTTTGGGAGGCCAAGACCAGTGGATCACCTGAGGTCCGGAATTCGAGACCAGCCTGGCCAACATGGCAAAACCCCATCTCTACCAAAAATACAGAAATTAGCCAGGCATGGTGGTGTGTACCTGTAATCCCAGCTACTCAGGAGGCTGAGGCAGGACAATCGCTTGAACCTGGGAGGTAGAGATTGCAGTGAGCCGAGATCACGCCATTGCACTCCAGCCTGGGCTTCAGCATGAGACTCTTTCCAAAAAAAAAGGAACAAAGAAAGGAAGGAGGGAGGGAGGGAACCTCATACCCTTTACCTGTACCCCTTATCTCCACATCCCACCAGGACCCAAGTAACCACTAATCTTCTCACCATTAATCTTTTGTAGTTCTTTTACATTGCACAAGTGCTTGGCAAGGTGCTAGATATATTTATTAAGAGCTTAGTATGTATTAACAATTGCATCATCTAATTTAATCCTTATCATAACTGTGAGGTCTGAGTGTTTATTGTTATCTCAAAGCTGAGGATATTGAAACTTAAAGATAGGTTAAATCACTTGTAACCAGTAAATGGTGAAACTAGCATTGTATCCTTGGATTATCATTTTAAACCTCATGCTCTTAACCTAACCTTTGTACCATAATATCTATTGTAGTAAACTGAATTTTTGAAGCTATGCAATATCTATGAGAAATTTTACTGAGATATTTAAAATGTACTGGAAAGGCTTAACTTGTTGGGGAATGCTGCATACTGGCTCCCTCACAAAATTTGCTGTATATTCTTTTAATAGCCTCTTTGTGTATCTCTCCACATTTTTCTTCAAGCTCATATAAATGTACAGATACATTGTAGGGGTTTCTTATGGGGTTATTATATAAAAATAGGATTATACTATAAATATCACTCTAAAACTTACTTTTCTCACTATGGACATCTTCTATTTTTTTTTCTCTCTTTTTATTTTTTATTTTATTTTTTTATTTTTGGTTCATTTGTTATTTTATGGATATCTTCTGTTTCTGGAGATAGACCTAACTCTTTCTTTTGAGTAGCTGTGTACTGTGCATATCATAATGCAACAGGTACCTTATTGGTGGAGGTTGGGTTTTTTTGCTATTACATACAATATTGCAGTGAATATACTTATAACTTTATTTTTGCGCTTTTGCATACTATATATGTAGATAAGAATCAGAGGATTCCATGTATTAAAGTTTTTGATAGATGCTGCTAATTATTTATTAAAAAGGTTATACCTTTTTTGTGCAGCATGCACAGTTAGGACCCAGATCCTGATCTGGGTACCTTTCCTCTCCTCAAGGAGCTTAATAGAATGGCTAGATCTGGATGTGTAGCAGATAAAGGACAAAGTCAGCCTAGGATACCTTGTGCCAAAAAAAACAAGAAGTCCTCAAAGATGAATGAAGTCTTGGGTTTCTTTTGTGTTTTTTATTTGTTTGTTTTTTCCTGCTCAGAGTAAGACTGTGCCCATAGAAGGGTTTTTTTGTTTTGTTTTGTTTGAGATGGAGTCTCACTCTGTCGCCCAGGATGTAGTGCAGTGGCATGATCTCGGCTCACTGCAACCTCCACTCCCCGGGTTCAAGTGATTTTCCTGCCTCAGCCTCCTGAGTAGCTGGGATCACAGGCATCCACCACACCACACCCAGCTAATTTTTGTGTTTTTAATAGAAACGGGGTTTCACCATGTTGGTTAGGCTGATCTCAAACTCCTGACCTCAAGTGATCCACCCGCCATGGCCTCCCAGAGTGCTGGGATTACAGGCATGAGCCGCTTCATCTGGCCTAATTTTTGTATTTTTAGTAGAGATGGGGTTTCACCATGTCGGCCAGGCTGGTCTGGAACTCCTGATCTCAGGTGATCCCCCCATCTCAGCCTCCAAAGTGCTAGTATTACAGGTGTGAGTCTTGTATAAAGGACACAAAGAGTCAGGTAGGAGAGGCTCTAAATGACCAAATTCGGGACAGTTTGGATATCAAGCAAATCATTGTAATTATACCACCCTGAATTTTTTAAAACATAAATTTATCTCTATTGATACTAAAAGATGGTAGGGGAAAGAGTAGAGCTCTTTTAAAAAGAAGGATACGGCCGGGCGCGGTGGCTCAAGCCTGTAATCCCAGCACTTTGGGAGGCCAAGGCGGGTGGATCACTTGTCAGGAGTTCAAGACCAGCCTGGCCAACATGACGAAACCCCCATCTACTAAAAATACAAAAAAATTAGTTGGGCATGGTGGCAGTCGCCTGTAATCCCAGCTACTCTGGAGGCTAAAGCAGAAGAATCACTTGAACCCAGGAGGCAGAGGTTGGAGTGAACCGAGATCATGCCATTGCACACCAGCCTGGGCAACAATAGCGAAACTCCGTATAAAAAAAAAAAAAAAAAAATGGAGACTAGCCAGTAAGGGTAGAAGGAAAGACAATATTTTAAAAATTCACCATCTTGTAATCCTCAGTGTGATATGGGAAATTACTTTTAGGCAAGGATCATTATGGAGGCTAATATCCTGGTGAGAAGAAGCTGTTGGGCTGTTCACATGGTGTCATAGATTACTTACTTATCAAACATAAAAGGGAAAAACATATCTTTACACTGGAGAAATCCTACAGTTACCACCTTAAGCAGATCGTCAAATCAGCAACACTAGTGCAGGAAATCATGGTGTTAATGTGTCATTTTGTTGGTTGCAGTAAGAAGTACCCAATTCACTTGTGAAACATTCTTTCCAAAAATAAACCCTCCTGATTACTTTCTATAGTTAGAATTGAAAATGATTCTACTATATGACCTTCCTTAGGCAGGTTATGATAGTGACTTGTCTGAGTCTGAGAGCCCTTGTTTGTAAAACTGGGACACTGAATCAAAAAAATGTATGAAAGTAACCTAGCATGAAGTTTGTTATATCGTAAGAATGTAACGTATTAGTTCAGCTGTGCTGTCAGAATCCAGTCATAGCCACCAAGTATATAGCTGAATGAAAACTGTATTTCTCTTTTTCTCATCTTATTTTCTTATCTAATTCTATGTAAGGTAGTGGGAAATGAGACAAAGCTTTTCTTTTTCTGTGCTTTAAATTCTGGATTGGTCTTTTTGAATAGGCAGTTGGAGAATGTTGAAAACATGAGCAAGAATAATTTACTTAAAGTTCCAGCTGGTTCTCTTCCAAAGATAGCCCTTAGAAATAATAATGTACTTTTTTTCTTTGTACTCTAGTTCCTAGTAGAATATGGAAAGTAAGACAGATTGAGGATTTTGAGTACATGTCATTTTATAGAATATAAACAGTGGCCAGGTGCAGTGGCTCACGCCTGTAATCCCAGCACTTTGGCAAGTCTGGAGTTCAAGACTAGACTGACCAACATGGTGAAACCCCGTCTCTACCAAGAATACAAAACTTAGCCAGGCGTGGTGGCATGCACCTGTAGTACCAGCTACTTAGGAGGCTGAGGCAGGAGAATTGCTTAACCCTGGGAGGTGGAGGTTGCAGTGAGCCGAGATCGTGCCACTGCACTCCAGTCTGGGTGACAGAGCAAGACACAGTCTCAAATAAATAAATAAACAAACAAACAATGAAGTAGTAATTCATAGGAGATTGGAAAGGAAAGTTTCCAGCTGTCAAGGGAAGACTGAAGTTACATCATAGCAAGACTCCTCCCTGGGGTACGACCCTTATAACAAGTCATAATTGTTATTCCCTTAAGAAAGTGACCTATTTTCCTTAAAGAAGGTGTGCTGGGCAATTATGTATAGTTTTAATATTCCTAAGCCTCCTTTTCATTTCTTCAAACAAGATTAAATAAATTCATGGAAGGCCATCCCTCTCAAGGAAATGTGATCAACCCTGTACATAAATAGCTTTATTAATATCCTTAGTTGTTGAAAAGCCAAATCATTGCTGGTTTGAAAGTTATTGTTTGTCTCCTAGACAGCCGCTCAGGAAGCAATCTTGCATGCGTCTGGAAATGGCATGTCCAAGGACTACTGCATGCTTTATAACCCTTATTGGACAGCTCTTCCAAGTACCCTAGAAAATACAGTAAGTAAATCACAGTTACTATTCATAAACATAAAAATAGTGAAGAAGGCTGGGTAGAATGGCTAATACCTGTAATCCCAGCACTTTTGGAAGTCAAGATGGGAGGATCGTTTGAGACCAAGTGGTCAAGACCAACTGGGCAACTTACTGACACCCCATCTCTACTAAAAAAAAAAAAATTGGGGAGCCGCGATAGCTCCGGCCAGATGTCCTGGAGCTTGAGGAGGCGAGGTTATGAGTTCGATGCCAACCTGGGCAATATGATGAACCTCTCATTCATTAAAAAATAAATAAATAAATAAATAAATAAATAAATAAATAAATAATTGAAGAAATGAGAATGTGTGACAATTGTGTTTTACTGTATAAAACCGTTGTAATATGTGGTTGTTAATAACTAATAATTTCATTGATTTTTCTCAAGTGTTTTTCTCTCTGGGAAAATAGAGAATTTTAAATACTTAATTCTAAGCCTAAATATTTCTAATTTAAAAGATAGTGTCTTAAACCAATATTGATAACTGAATGCAGTATTTATAACTGAATGCATTTAGGATGAAATATGATTTTTATCATGTTAAGAAGAAATTTCTTGTTTTCAGACTTCCATTAGTTTGATGAATCTGACCTCCACACCACTATGCAACCTTTCTGATATTCCTCCTGTTGGCATAAAGAACAAAGCAGTTGTGGTGCCATGGGGAAGCTGCCATTTTCTTGAAAAAGCCAGAATTGCACAGAAAGGAGGTGCTGAAGCAATGTTAGTTGTCAACAACAGTGTCTTAGTAAGTTATAAAAACAATCATAACTTATTTTGAGCTTATGATGTGAAATTTCACAGAAATGGAATAGACATCTTTATATATGGTTTAGAGGCTGAGTTTTGAGCAATCTGATAGCAAGATTCTTTGTAAATAAATAAGACCTCATAGGCATTCACTTGGAAAGTTTTGCAGGTTTTCTATTCCTAAAACAGGTAAGACTTTGTTAGGAACAAATACATATATATGCATATATATAGACATATGCATATTATACTTACATAATAGGATATATATCATATTATAAATGCCATGTGTAATAGCATTCATCAATTTAAGTTCATGTTAAAAGGATTCAATTTTGAGAACTTACAGAATATTAAGAAAGAATACCTGAAATTTTGTCTTATAACTTAAAGAAAGATATAATATTTATATTTCATGGAATAGTATTTTATTCTATAAATATTTTAGTAAACAAGTTTTCATACTTTTTTTTTTTTTAGTTTCCTCCCTCAGGTAACAGATCTGAATTTCCTGATGTGAAAATACTGATTGCATTTATAAGCCACAAAGACTTTAAAGATATGAATCAGGTAAATTAGTAATTACATATTAGATAAAGTTTATAAATAGTATATCTTTTTATTTTTAATTGCTGCTATTTAATTTCGAGTGTTACATTTGCTCCATTTGCTAACAAGAGGGTATAAGGCCTGGCCGGGCGCGGTGGCTCAAGCCTGTAATCCCAGCACTTTGGGAGGCCGAGGCGGGTGGATCATGAGGTCAAGAGATCGAGACCATCCTGGTCAACATGGTGAAACCCCGTCACTACTAATACAAAAAAATTAGCTGGGCATGGTGGTACGTGCCTGTAATCCCAGCTACTCAGGAGGCTAAGGCAGGAGAATTGCCTGAACCCAGGAGGCGGAGGTTGCGGTGAGCCGAGATCACGCCATTGCACTCCAGCCTGAGTAACGAGCGAAACTCCGTCTCAAAAAAAAAAAAAAAAAAGAGGGTATAAGGCCTATCAAGTTTTTCTTTGGAAAGTACTCACGTCTCATTTGGCACAGTGTCTCAAAGCCTACTAAACCTGAGAAAGGATGTTTGTCTTCAGTTCTTTAAAAATCTCTTGTCTCAAGAATGCACTCTAGAAAAAAAGGAAAAAAAAAATGTCTTGTCATGTCATTTATTTTAACTTTAAATTCTTGAACCAAATATGATTGTGTGGAACACTGCACTTTCAAGATTTTATAAACCAAAGCATGTCATACTTTTGACTAGAGAATATATTACATCATCAGACAATAATTCTAGTCTTCTTGACTGTCTGATGTATAATATCCATTCCAGAGTAAAATGTGGACTATTGCTGTTACGACTATAGTACAGAGAAAAGTTATTCCTGTGTTTAACTGTTATTTTGTCTTTCAGACTCTAGGAAATAATGTTACAGTGAAAATGTATTCTCCATCGTGGCCTAACTTTGATTATACTATGGTGGTTATTTTTGTAATTTCTGTGTTCACTGTGGCATTAGGTGGATACTGGAGTGGACTAGTTGAATTGTAAGTTTAATTAACTTTAGCATTTTTGTAATAAATGGTTAATTTTTTTTGCAATCATTGTAATCATATAACAACATTTAAAAATGTTATCTGCCCTCAGAATATGATGCCAGTAAGCCCAGTCTGCAGGTTTGTCGTCATGTGGATCACTTACATTTTCTCTAGGAAGAAAAGATTCATAGATTTCTCTAACTCTTCCAATGGCAGAGGAACATTAATGTCACATCAGAGACTTTTTTTTTTTTTTTTTGAAACACAGTCTCACTCTGTCACCCAGGCTGGAATGCAGTGGTATGATCTCGGCTTACTGCAACCTCCACCTCCCAGGTTCAAGCGATTCTCCTGCCTCTGCCTCCTAAGTAGCTGGGACTACAGGCACGTGCCACCACGTCTGGCTAATTTTTTGTATTTTTAGTAGAGACGGGTTTTACCATGTCGGCCAGGATGGTCTCAATCTCCTGACCTCGTGATCTGCCCACCTCGGCCTCCCAAAGTGCTGGGATTACAGGCATGAGCCACCACACCCAGGCTCCATGTTTGTTTTTGATTTTGCTTTATAAAAACCACTGATAAATTGAGGCATCTCTCAAATATAGGATTTCTCACATTAAAAATTATATTTTCTGTTTTTTCTTTTTTTCTTTTTAAGATGGAATCTCACTCTGTCACCCAGGCTGGATGATCTCAGCTCACTGCAGCCTTTGCCTCTTAGGTTCAAGCAATTCTGCCTCAGCCCTCCGAGTAGCTGGAATTACAGGGATTACATGGTGCCTGACACCATGCCTGGCTAATTTTTGTATTTCTAGTAGAGATGAGGTTTCACCATGTTAGCCAGGCTGTTCTCGAACTCCTGACCTCAGGTGATCCACCCACCTCAACCTCTCAAAGTGCTGGGATAACAGGCGTGAGCCACCATGCTCAGCCTAAAACTTATATTTTCTAACCTTGGCAACATAGTGAGACCTCATCTCTACTAAAAATAAAAAAATTAGCCAGGCGTAGTGACACATGCCTCTAGCCCCAGCTACTCAGGAGGGGGAGGTGGGATGATTGCTTGAGCCCAGGAGTTCCAGCAGTCCAACCTGGGCAACAGAGAGAGACCTTATCTCAAAAAAAAAAAAAAAAAAACCAGGTTCAGTGACTCATGCCTGTAACCTCAGTCCTTTGGGAGGTTGAGGTGGGCAGTTCACTTGAGCCCAGGAGTTCAAGACCAGCCTGGGCAACATGGTGAAACCCTGTCTCAGCTGGATGTGGTGGCTCACACCTGTAATCCTAGCTCTTTGGGAGGCCAAGGTGGGTGGATCACCTGAGGTCAGGGGTTCAAGACCAGCCTGGCCAACATGATGAAACCCCATCTGTACTAAAAATACAAAAATTTAGCCAGGTGTGATGGTCTCAGCTACTATAGGCACATGCCACCACACCTGGCTAAAGGCAGGAGAATCACTTGAACCCAGGAGATAGAAGTTGCAGTGAGCCAAGATCGTGCCACTGCACTCCAGCCTGGGCAACACAGGGAGACTCCATCTCCAAAACAAAAAAATAAAAAACAAAAATTATATTTTCTAAATATTTTTATTGAAAGAAATGAATAAACCACAAACTGTATTGTTTGCCATAAATTCATACATCGAAAAGTAAAACGCAATCCAACTGAATCTGTATATCCTCCTTCTTCTCCAACAATAGCTTTAAATGTTTTCTATATACTTTATAAGTTTTATTAAAATTAGTTCTAATGTATGCAGATTAGGGGAAATGAGTTATAATAAATTATCTTTCAAATTACCTTCTACAGGTAATTTGAAACCCTTCTAACCCTACTGTCCCTGTAACCGCATCTCCTGCTAAAGTGAATAATGATGTAATGTACTATTTGTGGGGGCCCAAAGCATCTGTAATCTTAATTTCCTAAATAGCCAAAGATTTCAACTTTCTGCCAATTTAAACAAAAAGACTCAAATGGCCAAAATTATGCAGTTAGATGAAAAATCTATAGCATGAAGGTTAATTTAAAGTTTTTTTTTTTTTTTTTTTTTTTTTTGAGACGGAGTTTCACTCTTGTTACCCAGGCTGGAATGCAATGGCACAGTCTCGGCTTACCGCAACCTCCGCCTCCTAGGCTCAAGCAATTCTCCTGTCTCAGCCTCCAGAGTAGTTGGGACTACAGGCACTGGGACTACCCAGCTAATTTTTGTATTTTTAGTAGAGATGGGGTTTCACCACGTTGATCAGGATGGTCTCGATCTCTTGACCTTGTAATCCACCCGCCTCGGCCTCCCAAAGTGCTGGGATTATAGGCGTGAGCCGCTGTGCCCAGCCAGATTAATTAAAATTTTAAAGTATGTCATAATTTAAATATAGAAATTTCATATGTACATAAAATTTGGATATTCCTATTTAATAGTAACCTGAACTTGGTCTCCCTACAGTTTTGTACCTTTGGCTCTAAATTAAAATAGGCAATATACTATAGGAGAGTCAATGTATATTCATAACTCACAATGAAAAACAAAAGAAAAAAACTGCCCAAAGCATATTATTTCATGTATGAAGGGCAGAATATATTTCCCTTGTGAATTGATGTATAGCTTCCATTTAAAAGGTCTTATTTGTAACTAAATGAAGCTAGGGTTATTTGTAATTTCTTAAATACTAAAATTTGACTGACTTACATCAAGAGGGAAATTTTAGAGTTTAACAAGTGTAGGTTCCTGGAGTGTTGAACTGTAAACATTTTACGTATTTGGAAAGCATGTTTCAACATATATCAGTCACATCTTTCATATAAGTAAGCATGTTTTTGTCCTTGATTATTAACCTTTATTCTTTTTTTTTTTGAGATGAAGTCTCATTGTGTCGCCCAGGCTGCGGTACAATGGCACGATCTCAACTCACTGCACCCTCCGCCTCCCAGGTTGAAGCGATTCTCCTGCCTCAGCCTCCCAAGTAGCTGGAATTACAGGTGTGAGTCACCACACCCAGCTAATTTTTTTGTATTTTTTTTTTTTTAGTAGAGATTTTTTAGTAGAGATGGGGTTTTGCCATGTTGGCCAGGCTGATCTTGAGCTCCTGACCTCAGGTAATCCACCTGTCTCGGCCTTCCAAAGTGCTGGGATTACAGGCGTGAGCCACTGTGCCCGGCCTGCATTTTTAACAAGTTCCCAAGTGATTTTGCTTGCCCACGAACCACACTTTGAGTTTAGCAAGGCAAGCTTTTTTTTTTTTTTTTTTTGAGACGGAGTCTTGCTCTGTTGCCAGGCTGGAGTGCAGTGGCGCAATCTCGGCTCACTGCAACCTCTGTCTCCTGGGTTCAAGTGGTTCTTCTGCCTCAGCCTCCCTAGTAGCTGGGACCACAGGTGCATGCCACCACGCCCGGCTAATATTTGTATTTTTAGTAGAGACGGGGTTCCACCATGTCCAGGATGGTCTCGATCTCTTGACCTCATGATCTGCCCGCCTCAGCCTCCCAAAGTGCCTGGATTACAGGTGTGAGCCACCATGCCTGGCTGGCAAGCTTTTTTATATACATGCTAGGACAAGCTCCTCCTTGAGAAAATTGGAAATTGGAGGAGAATACATACCAGCTTTTTTATTCGTAAAACATGACAATAGAGCAGAAACAAGTAATTTGTTGCCTTCAGTAACCAGACTGGGAAAGGAAATGTCCCATACCTGCAGGATCATGGGTTTTAAAATTGAGGGGGCTGATTCTAAGAGCAAAATAAAGATAGAGAGAAGTAAGTGTATGTGGGAGGAGAAGGGGGTGGTGACCATATGGAGAAAGAGAATATGAATCAGTGATATAAAGGAAAAAGTTCCATAAAAAGAATTATTACAAACATAAGACACATCATTTAGCAGGTAAAGACAATTGGTTAGAAAGAGAATAAGGCTCAGGAAGGGAAAATTTGCCAGAACAGGGCCTCACAACCCAAAATTACTCTACCAAGTGAAAGATGTACCTTAAGCAAAAGGGATAGATGCCTGGGTTCTATGGAAAGACTTTTCAGCAGAGTGTTAACTTTTTTTTTTTTGAGATGGAGTTTCACTCTTGTAGCCCAGGCTGGAGTGTAATGGCACCATCTCAGTTCACTGCAGCCTCTGCCTCCTGGGTTCAAGCAATTCTTCTGCCTCAGCCTCCTGAGTAGCTGGGATTACAGGCATGCACCACCACGCCCAGCTAATTTTTGTATTATTAATAGAGATGAGGTTTCACCATGTTGGCCAGGCTGGTCTTGAACCCCTGACCTCAGGTGATGAGCCTGCCTCGGCCTCCCAAAGTGCTGGGATTACAGGCATGAGCCACCACACCCAGCCTAAAATCTTTTTTGTTGTTTTTTTTTTGAGACGGAGTCTTGCTGTGTCAGCCAGGCTGGAGTACAGTGGCACAATCTCAGCTCACTGCAACCCCCGCCTTCTGAATTCAAGTGATTCCCCTACCTCAGCCTCCAATGTAGCTGGGACTACAGGCACGGGCAACCATGCCCGGCTGATTTTTTGTATTTTAGTAGAGGTGGGGTTTCACCATGTTGGCCAGGATGGTCTCGATCTCCTGACCTCGTGATCCACCCATCTCGGCCTCCCAAAGTGCTGGGATTACAGGTATGAGCCACCGCACCCAGCATAATCTTTTTATAATAAGGTCAGTGGTCAAGCTTAGGTTTGTATTGCATATGGCTCTCAAGCGGATATGAAAGTACTTTTTTTTTCAAAAAAGATGAAATGTAATTTTTTTTTTTAAAAACCCGACTTATTTTTTTTTGAGATGGAGTCTCACTCTCACCCGGGCTGGAGTGCAGTGGTGTGCCATCTTTACTCACCACAATCTCTGCCTCCCAGGTTCAAGCGATTTTGCTCCCTCAGCCTCCCTACTAGCTGGGATTACAGGCCCACGCTACCACACCTGGCTAATTTTTGTATTTTTAGTGGAGATGGAGTTTCACCTTGTTGGCCAGGCTGGTCTGAACTCCTGACCTCAAGATACTCCTGATCCACCCACCTCAGCCTCCCAAAGTCCTGGGGTTACGAATGTGAGCCACCATGCCCGGCAGAATTATAATATTTTAATGTGATGTAAATCTAATACTCTGCATGCTTTCCTTCAAGAAATTGCCTGTGCTTTTTAGTCTAATGACTATGAATATATAAATCTTTAATTATTACAGCTTATAGGTGATTGTGACAAAAAATTGTCTTTAAATATATCTCTGCAGTGACAGAGACCAAAATTAGCACCTTTTTACACTCAAGTACCACATTTATAGAAATTTAATACCCTGTCATTCAGCTCTAGAGTTTCAGGGGAGGTGCTAGTGTGTCTCTATCAACTCTCTCCTTGCTCTTTTCCCAGGCAACCTACTTAGAATCACAGATGCTTAATATGGTGGCCATCTCAGCCAACATTTTTCTTATAAGAAAGTGGCTTGTTGGTACACAGTTGGCAAATATGCAGTTTGAAAGGAATAAACTGGGCCGGGCGCGGTGGCTCGCGTCTGTCATCCCAGCACTTTGGGAGGCTGAGGCAGGCGGATCACGAGGTCAAGAGATGGAGACCATCCTGGCCAACATGGTGAAACCCCGTCTCTGCTAAAAAAATATAAACAAATTAGCCGGGCATGGTGGTGCGCACCTGTAGTCCCAGCTACTCAGGAGACTGAGGTGGAAGAATCACTTAAATCTGGAGGCGGAAGTTGCAGTGAGCGGAGGTTGCAGTGAGCCGAAATTGTGCCATTGCACTCCAGCCTGGTGAGAGAACGAGACTTTATTTCAAAAAAAAAGAAGAAAAGAAGATAGGAATAAACTGTTTTAGGCCAGGTGTGGTGGCTCATGCCTGTAATCCCAGCACCTGGGGAGGCTAAGGCAGTTGACTCACTTGAGTATTGTGACCAGCCTGGGTAACAGGGCAAAATTCCCCCTTTTTTAATTTTTAAATTTAATTTTAAAAAATACATTAAAAGAAATAAACTTTTTTAAACCTAAAGTTTGTATTGAGCTCAGACCTAATGAGCAGGGTCAGGATTTGCACAGGAGGGAGCAGAGTTAGAACAGGGTTATTGAAAAGTATTCAGTAGTAGTAGTAATAATATGTCATTGGTTGCATATAACTAGGAGGAAACAGTAAGGTTGACAACAGAGATTGCCCAACAAACAGTAGTTGCAGCTCTTTTCCTCTTCAACTTCTGTTTCTCTTATTAGCTCTGTGGCCTAGCAAGGGTTGAGACGATATTTTGCTATCTTAAATAAAGGTAGGACAAAGTTATGTCTTGAATTTCTTTTGAATCCTTCATAATACACTGATGAATATAGACTAGGTATATAGTAAATGCTAAGTTGATTGAGAGGATAATTTAGAGTTTACATTTAAGAGAAGATAATTTTTAGCTGGGCATGGTGGGGCACGCCTGTAATTCCAGCATTTTAGGAGGCTGAGGCAGGCAGATCACTTGAGGTCAGGGATTTGAGACCAGCCTGGCCAACACGGTAAAACCCTGTCTCTACTAAAAATACAAAAATTAGGTGGGACACAGTGGCTCATGCCTGTAATCCCAGCACTTTGGGAGGCTGAGGCAGGATCACAAGGTCAGGATATCGAGACCATCCTGGCCAACATGGTGAAACCCCGTCTCTACTAAAAATATGAAAAAATTAACTGGTTGTGGTGGTGCGCACCTGTAGTCTCAGCTACTCAGGATGCTGAGGCAGGAGAATCACTTGAACCTGGGAGGTGGAGGTTGCAGTGAGCCGAGATTGCATCACTGCACTCCAGCCTGGCGACAGAGTGAGACATCGTCTCAAAAAAAAATAATAAAAAACAATTACCTGGTATGGTGGCACGCGCCTGTGGTACCACCTACTTGGGAGGCTGAGGCAGGAGAATCCCTTAAACCCAGGAGGCAGAGCTTGCATTTAGCTGAGATCTCATCACTGCCCTCCAGCCTGGGCAACAGAACGGGACTCTTTCTCAAAAAAAAAAAGAGAAGCTACTTTTAGAAGTACTTCACTATCTGTAAGTTGATAATAGTAAGTTTGTAAGAAGCATTGGTTTTAGCTTGAAATTTGTTATGTCAGTATAATTTTCAAATTATATAATGTAAACATCCACAAATATTAATTTGTTTATATAATGAATATCTCTTTCAACAATTTTACCTGCAGAAAAAAATGTTTTAAAAGTTAGTGGTTAGGAACAGATCATCTCTGGAGGATAGTACTTAAGGGGTTTTTAGTTTCTAGATTAAATTTTTTTTTTTTTTAATTGAGACAGAATCTTACGCTGTCACCCAGGCTGGAATGCAGTAACACGATCTTGGCTCACTGCAGACTTCGCCTCCTGGGATCAAGCAATTCTCCTGTCTCAGCCTCCCGAGTAGTTGGGACTACTACTAACAGGAGCACACCACCACACCTGGCTAATTATTGTAATTTTAATAAAGATGGAGTTTCACCATACTGGTTAGGCTGGTCTCAAAATCCTGACCTCAGGTGATCTACCCGCCTCGGCCTCCCAAAGTGCTGGGATTACAGGTGTGAGCCACCGCGTCCAGCCTAGATTAAATATTTCTTCTAGATTAAATATTTCTTTTCGGGGTGCAGTTTTTAAAAGATATATTAGTTGCTATAACAAGGTATCTTAGGCTGGGCACAGTAGCTCATGCCTATAATCCCAGCACTTTGGGAGGCCAAGGCGGGCGGATCGCCTGAGGTCAGGAGTTCAAGACCAGCCTGACCAACATGGAGAAACCCCATCTGTATTGAAAATACAAAATTAGCCAGGCGAGGTGACACATGCCTGTAATCCCAGCTACTCAGGAAGCTGAGACAGGAGAATCACTTGAACCTGGGAGGTGGAGGTTGCGGTGAGCCGAGATTGCACCATTGTACTGCAGCCTGGGCAACGAGAGCGAAACTCTGTCTCAAAAAAAAAAAAAATACAAGATATCCTAGAAAAATAATAAAAAATATTTTGATAAATAAAAATACATTGCTTTCTTGATCAGAAACTAAATTGGTGTTAGAGAGAGATTTTTTTAATGACTATGCTTGGCTAAGATTTGCTAAAGTTCTTGTGTGTTTACACAGGGAGAACTTGAAAGGAGTGACAACTGCAGATAGAGAAATGAGGAAAAAAAAGGAAGAATATCTAACATTTGGTCCTCTTACAGTTGTAATATTTGTGGTCATCTGCTGTGTTATGATGGTCTTACTTTATTTCTTCTACAAATGGTTGGGTAAGAAGTCATATTTTATGTTTGCTATTGTTAACATACATTCTTTTCATTGATTAATACTAGATTTATCTTTTCCTTTTAGCCATTCTACCTGGAAAACTTATGTGAATAATTTGGTTAATATTAATTTTTTAATTGTCTCACTGACTAATACTAGATTTATATTTTCCTTTAAGCCATTCTACCTGGAAAACTTACGTGTAAAATTTTATTAATATATTTTTTTTTATTGTCAGAGTGTTAGGTCTCTGTTACTCTGAGATAAAAATACTCAGATTAAAAATACTCTCTGTTTTCAGATGAGAACACTTCTTCATGGATGACTTGAAATAATTGCCATGGTCCCTAAGTTTTTCTCTCTGTAGATGAAGAATGATATAGCTCAATATCTAAGCAGTGGACTAAGGAGTTCTTGGTGGCTGTGTTTAGTTACATGAAATAGAATATTATTCAAATTATGATGTATTGCCTCTTTTTCCAAAGTATAGCAGTTTGCAAATAAAGGTGTTTTATTGCTTGAATTTTATTTTACTTATATAGGCAGTTAGGATCATATTATATCTGAAGACACACAGGTACTTCCCTGTGATCTAGAGAGTAGTAGCTAGTCCTTTATTTCCTTGAAGAAAGTGGGAGTAGGAACTGTAATGGCTTGTCCATCTCCTGAGCAGTCTTATTAATGGTCTAACAGAATGAAAATTTGCCATCCCCGGACAGTATACAGCACAAAGAGAAGGGAAACCAGGGAAAAAGGAGTGTACCTGATAAGGACTAGCAAAAAGCTTGTTTAAGAACCACTAAAGGCTACCATGCTTATGTGTATAGCATTAGCATAAATTTCTGGTTTAGAGAACTAGGCCCTAGGATTTGTTTCATTCAGTTTTTGTTCAGTTTCTCTTGTCCTGTGACAGCATTTTAAAAACTAGACCTATGACATCTTTTTTTGGTTTGTTTGTTTGTTTTTTGAGACAGAGTCTTGCTCTGCTCTGTCACCCAGGTGGGAGTGCAATGGTATAATCTGGGCTCACTGCAACCTGTCCCTCCCACATTCAAGCCATTCTCCTGCCTCAGCCTCCTGAGTAGCTGGGACTACAGGCGCATGCCACCATGCCCAGCTAATATTTGTATTTATATTTTATTTATTTATTTATTTATTGAGCTGGAGTCCTGCTTTTGTCACCCATGCTGGAGTGCAATGGTGCAATCTTGGCTCACCACAACCTTTGCCTCCAGAGTTCAAATGATTCTCTTGCTTCAGCCTCCCGAGAAGCTGGGATTACAGGCATCTGCCACCATGCCCAGCTAATTTTTGTGTTTTTAGTAGAGACGGGGTTTCACCATGTTGACCAGGCTGGTCTCAAAGTCCTGACCTCAGGTGTTCAGCCTGCCTTGGCCTCCCAAAGTGCTGGGATTGCAGGCATGAGCCACTGTACCTAGCTTATGGTGTGTATTTTTTAATTTGAAAGAACTCATTCTGGCTTGATGCGGTGGCTCTCACCTGTAATACCAGCACTTTGGGAGGCCAAGGTTCGTGGATCACTTGAGGGCAGGGGTTCAAGACTAGCCTTGCCAACATGATAAAACCCTGTGTCTACTAAAAATATAAAAATTAGCTGGGCATGGTGGCATGTGCCTGTAATCCCAGCTACTCTGGAGGCTGAGGCAGGAGAATTGCTTGAGCTGGGAAGGCGGAGGTTATGGCTAGCCAAGATCGCACCATTGCATTCCAGCCTAGGTGACAGAGTGAGACTCCATCTCAAAAATAAATTTAAAAAAAAACCCTCATTTTGTGAATATCACTCATTTCAACCTGTTGCTGATAGAGCGAGTACTAGGATGATATTTGTATTATGTTGGCATCAAACAGATGATTTTATTAATACTCCTTCAGATTAATTTGTGTTACCAACTCTCAGTTGATAGTAGTCATTGATAGAGAAAAGAGAGCCCTCTACCCAAAAGCATATTTTAATTTTTGATGAGAAATTTCCTTAAATTAATCATTATTTAAAAAGAAGACAGTTGGCTCACACCTGTAATCCTAGCACTTTGGGAGGCCAAGGCAGGGGGATCACTGAGGTCCAGGGTTTGAGACCAGCGGGGACAACATGGCAAAACTCCGTCTCTACTAAAACTACAAAAGTTGGCCGAATGTGGTGGCGTATGCCTGTAGTCCCAGCTACTCATGAGGCTGAGGCAGGAGAATTGCTTGAACTCAGGAGGCGAAGGTTGCAGTGAGCCGAGATCGAGCCACTGCACTCCGGCCTGGGCGACTGGACGACTGGGCAAGACTCTTTCTCAAAAATAAAAAACCCTCAAGATCTAAATTTCAGCTTAGTAAGTAATTCAGGTCATAGTATAGTCACTTCATTGGAAGTATGATTCAATAAAGAAAGCTAAAGAAGTAACATTGCTTATATAAATATTTTCTTATCACCTTTCTTTCTGTTCTCATGTAATTTAGTGTTTTGTTTTTTTCTAGTTTATGTTATGATAGCAATTTTCTGCATAGCATCAGCAATGAGTCTGTACAACTGTCTGGCTGCACTAATTCATAAGATACCATATGGACAATGCACGTACGTATCTCTTACAGAAAATCTTATGATGTTGGTATTTATAATTTAAAACATTACAAGAAAAAGTAGAAGTATTATTTGAAAAGTATGCAGTCTGATACACACTGGACCTATAGGTGTTTAAATTTAAATTTAAGTAAAATTAAATAAAATTAAAAATTGAGTTTTTCATTCTCATTAGCCACATTTCAAGTACTCAATAGCCACATGTGGCAGTAGCTACCATATTGTACAGCACAGATATAGTACGTTTTCATCATCATGGAAAATTATACTGGACATTTTATTATGTCATTTGTTTTACTTAAAATCAAGACTTCTAAATTGGTATTTCAGTCACTTTTGACTGTGGTTAACATTTGCCACTTCTTATATCAAGTGAACATTGTACTTCATCTGCAGTGTTAATTATTTCAATTTGCTTTTTTAGGATTGTGTGTCGTGGCAAAAGCATGGAAGTGAGACTTATTTTTCTCGCTGGACTGTGCATAGCAGTAGCTGTTGTTTGGGCTGTGTTTCGAAATGAAGACAGGTATGAATACTCAATATATTTGCTTTTAGATTAAGGATGAATTGTTTCATATCTTTCCCTGAAACTTATTCATTATGATTATTATGGAATTTTTTTTTACTTCTGTGCCAGAACACCAGTCTTGTAATGAACTACTTTTAAAGTAAGCAGATCTTTTGCTAATGCATTTGAATGCATATAGAGAAGGAAATATGAATTACGATTTCAACACGTACCCTGAAATAGACTTTAATAGTATACTTAATTTTGGTATAGCCACACAGTAGAGTGCAGTGCAGCTCTAAACAGTGAAGATCTCTAGAACTGATTTGCAGCCAGTTCCAGAAGAGAGAGAGACACAGAGAGAGAGAAAGTGAGTGTAGAAACAATCCAAATGTCCATCAAACCTTGAATGGATGAATACATTATGTTATATTTACACCATGGAATACTATTCACCAGTAAGTAAGCCATATACCATATGCACAAGCATGAATGAATCTCAGATGTAATGCTAAGTCAAAGTCCTCAGAAACAAAAGAGAACATACTCTATGATATATAAAGTGCAAAAAGGAGCACAATCTATATTTTTATCTTTGATTATTATGGGAACATAACTATATATATTTATGGGATATATGTGATGTTTTGATACAGGCATACAATGTGTAATGATCAGATCAGGGTAATTGTGGTATCCATTACCTCAAGCCTTTATCATTTCTTTGTGTTGGGAACATTCCAGTTTCACTCTTTTAGTTATTTTACAATATATAATAAGTTATTACTAACTGTATCACCTTACTGTACTACCAAACACTAGATCTTATTTATTTTATTTAACTCTATTTTTGTACCCATTAACCATCTTTACTACCCCCACCCTCTACCTGTTTTAGCCTCTGGTAGCCATCATTCTACTATCTCCATGAATTCAATTTTTTATTTTTATTTTCTTAATTTTAGTTCCCACTATGAGTGAGAACATGCAGTAGTTGTCTTTCTGTACTAGGCTTATTTCACTTAACATGCTGTCTTCCAGTTCCAGCCATGTTTTTGCAAATGACAAGACTTCATTCTTTTTTGTGGCTGAATAATATTCCATTGTGTTTGTGTATAATTTTATATGTATGTATAATTTCCTTTATCCGTTTATTCACTGATGAACACTTAGGTTGATTCCATATGTTCGCTATTGTGAATAGTGCTACAATAAACATGAGAGTTCAGATATCTCTTTGATATACTGATTTCATTTATTTTGGATGTATATCCAGTGGTGGGATTGCTGGATAATATGGTAGTTCTTATTTCCGTTTTTTGAGGAATTTCTATACTGTTCTTCATAGTGGCTGTACTAATTCCCACCAACAATGTACAAGGTTTCTCACATCCTTTTCCCACATCCTTGCCAGCATTCTGGAATAAGATGATATCTCATTGTAGTTTTGATTTACATTTCTCTGACCGCAACCAGATTTCATCTGATTGGAAATCTTCAGCATTTTTTCATATATCTATTGGTCATTTGTATATTTTTGGAGAAACACCTATTCAGATATTTTACCCAATTTTTAATCAGGTTATTTGTTTTTTTCCTATTGAGTTGTATGAGCTCCTTATATATTCTGGTTATTAATCCCTTGTCAGATGAGTAGTTTGCAGATTCTTTTTTCATTTTGTAGATTGTCTCTTCCGTTGTAATGCAAAAGCTTTTTAGCTTGATTTGATTCCATTTGTCCATTTTTGCTTTGGTTGTCTGTGCTTTTGAAGTCTTACTCAAGAAATCTTAGCCAAGACCAATATCCTGGAACATTTCCCCAATGTTTTTTTTTGTTTTTTGTTTTTGTTTGTTTGTTTGTTTATAAAGATGGGGTTTCACCATGATGGTCAGGCTGGTCTTGGACTCCTGACCTCAGGTGATCCACCCACCTCAGCCTCCCAAAGTGCTAGGATTACAGGCGTGAGCCACTGCGCCTGGCCTTCCCCAATGTTTTCGTCTAGTAGTTTCATAGTTTCAGGTCTTAGATTTAAGTATTTAATCCCCTTTGATTTGATATTTGTATTTTTTTAAGTGAAAAAAGCAAAGTGCAAAAATATATAGAGAGTATGTTGTCTTTTATGAAAGAAAGAAGGAAATATAAGAAAATATACAGATATCTGTTCACTTGCAGGAAGACAAGAAAAAATATATACTTAGGTTTATATAATGGTTTATTAATAAAACTATTGAAGATTGAAAGGATTTAATGGCTGAAAATTTTAGAAACAAAGCTCATACAACTTTATGTAGCTTCAGGTAGAATAATCAATGGATAATGCTCATGTCATTTTCTGATTGCAGCAAGTGGTTGCATAGCTCTTGTTTTCTTTTTTTTTTTTTTTTTGAGACAGAGTCTTGCTCTGTTGCCCATGCTGGTGCAGTAGCTCAATCTTGGCTCATTGCAACCTCCTCCCAGTTTCAAGCCATTCTCCTGCCTCAGCCTCCTGAGTAGCTGGGATTACAGGTGCCTGCCATTATGCTGGGCTAATTTTTGTATTTCTAGTTGAGATGGGTTTCACCATGTTGGTCAGGCTGGTCTTGAACTCCTGACCTCATGACCCGCCCACCTCAGCCTTCCAAAGTGCTGGGATTACAGACATGAGCTACCGCACCCAGCCACTAGCTCTTGTATTCTTTATATTCAAACTATTTGGATCTGTGTTAACACTGATAATCTTTTGTTAATAGCTGTTTTCTAGAATGAGACATCTGTATAAGTTAAAAGGTTAAAGATAAATACTTACTTATGTCTGATATATGTTCTTCTGAGGTAGGCTTTTCAACTATTTCTTAGTATAATAATATTCATGGCCGGGCGCAGTGGCTCATGCCTGTAATCCCAGCACTTTGGGAGGACGAGGTGGGCGGATCATGAGGTCAAGAGATCGAGACCATCCTGGCAAACATGGTGAAACCCCGTCTCTATTAAAAATACAAAAAAATTAGCTGGGTGTGGTGGTGCGTGCCTGTAGTCCCAGCTACTCGGGAGGCTGAGGCAGGAGAATTGCTTGAACCTGGGAGGCGGAGGTTGCAGTGAGCTGAGGTCGTGCCACTGCACTCCAGCCTGGCTCCTGGTGACGGAGTGAGACTCTGTCTCAAAATAATAATAATAATAATAATAATATTCATTATTCTACTAGGACAGTAAAATTACCAAATATGGAATGTATGAGGGGTTTTGTTGTTATGCTTGCTGTTTAATAATTGAATAGTCAAAAATCAGCCAGGCATGATGGCGCATGCCTGTAGTCCCAGCTACTCCAGAGGCTGAAGCACAAAAATTGCTCGAACCCAGGAGGCAGACATTGCAGTGAGCTGAGATTGCACCACTGTACTTCAGCCTGGATGACAGAGTGAGATGTTGTCTCAAAAAATATATATGGAATAGTCAAATCATAGCAATTAAACAGTATTACCTCAATGATCTATGTCTTTTCAAAAGCTTCATCTAAAAATTGATAAAACAATACAGTAATATCTTTTGATTTTTAGGTGGGCTTGGATTTTACAGGATATCTTGGGGATTGCTTTCTGTCTGAATTTAATTAAAACACTGAAGTTGCCCAACTTCAAGGTAATGTATACGATACTACTTTACTAGTTAAAATAAATTTTTAAAAGACAACTTTATTAATCATAATTTACATACAATTAAATGCACCAATTTTCGGTGTACTGTTTATGGAAATTTTACAAACATGTACCTTTATAACCACTATGCTAGTGAAGTTGTAGAACATTTCTCATCTCTTCCAAAAGCTCTACCGTGGCCTTTGCAATCAGTCCTAACTCCCAGGCCCAGACAACCACTGATTTGCTGGCTAAACGATTTTAGTTTTTTTTTTCCTTTCTTTTACTTGAATAAATGTAAGGGGTTCAAGTGTAGTTTTGTTACATGGATATATTGGGTAGTGGTGAAATGTGGGATTATAGTATAGCCATCACTCGACGAATGTGTGTTGTCCCCATTGAGTAATTTCTCATTCCTTACTCCTTCTAACCCTACAACCATGCCGAGTATCCAGTGCCTACTATTCCCCACTCTTATCCATGTGTACACATTATTTTAGCTAAATGTTTTTGTTTGTTTTTATAGAGATGGAGGTCTTGCTATGCTGCTGTTCTCAAACTTCTAGCCCCAAGTGTCCTCCCGACTTGGCCTCCCAAAGTGCTGGGATTGCAGGCATGAGCCACTGCATCCTGCCTAAAATATTTTTAATCACTCATACACTATGCCACATTCATAAAATCCTTAACACGACTTAATATCAGGGAAGCACATTTCTTTTTTTTTTTTTTTTTTGAGACAGAGTCTCATTCCGTCACCAGGCACCAGGCTGGTGTGCAGTGGTGCGGCCTCGGCTCACTGGCAACCTCCGCCTCCCGGGTTCAAGCAATTCTGCCTCAGCCTCCCAAGTAGCTGGGACTACAGTCATATGCCACCACGCCCAGCTAATTTTTTTGTATTTTTAGTAGAGTCAGGGTTTCACCATGTTGGCCAGGATGGTCTCGATCTCTTGACCTCGTGATCTGCCCGCCTTGGCATCCCAAAGTGCTGGGATTATACACGTGAGCCACCGCACCTAGCCTAGCACATTTCTTTCATTCGGTGATTTTTTTAAAAAACAAGATAAAGACCCCAAAACCTAAAATGCAATTAAAAATAAATAAATAAATAAATAATAAAAAAATTAAAAGATAAAAGATAAAGAAGATAAGGGTTTTAATACGTAGAATAAAACTACACATAGTATTAACCATAAGATGTCTTTTTAAAAATAATATTCAAATGTACATTCATATGTTTATTTGCACTTGAAAAATAATTTAATGTCTTAATTTACATATAGGAAGATTGACCTTTAATTTTGTTTCTTTCTTCAACAGTCCTGTGTGATACTTCTAGGCCTTCTCCTTCTCTATGATGTATTTTTTGTTTTCATAACACCATTCATCACAAAGGTATGACCATATTTTTGAAATTCATGAAGAAACATAAAAAAAAGTAAGAATCTTAAGTCTGCTCCTAGGTTATTAATTTTGCAGATGTTTACCACTGAGTTATAATTCTCTTAAGAGAATTGTCATTGAAATTGGCCTTTTAATTTTCAAGCCTTTAATCATTTTGTTAGATTTTTAAAATGTCTTTTGGCTGGTACAAATTTGAGAATGTCTGTAATTTTCTTCCATTTTTAAAGTAATTTTTCTTATGAGCTAAATGTTTACTGTATGCAATATAGACAGTAAAAAAAAGTAAAATATCATTTCTGAAGCCTTAGTTTGAGACTAAGAAAGAGTAGCACACTAGAAATCGGAAGGCCTAGAATGCAGCTTTGCAACCCTGCAGCCATAGGCAAGTTTACTTAGCCCTTTCTGCTTCCATTTACTAATCCATTGTATGAGGGAGTATTGCTAGCTGTTCATCCTCCCACGCACTTCAGTGGAATTCTTCTGGTTCCAACTAACAGAACCCAACCTAAGCCTTCTGTACCCAAAAAGTCCCATTTATCTAGACTGTGTTTGTAGGCCAGGACGGGCTGGCATCAAGAGAAACTAGACCCAGGGCCACATACTCTCCCTTTTTTGCTTCTGTCCGTTTGTTCATTCTCTCAGACTGGCTTTTTCCATGAGGTTAGAATCAGCAACTGGCAGTTCCTAATCATATATTCCCAGGTCTGCCACTTGTTCTTCAGTAAAATGAGGAGAGGTGTTGGGTGAGTATGGTGGTCCTTAATTATTTGTCCCATTTTTCTACCTTGATCTTTTTCCTGTCTCATGAATATAATATTATTAACTATTGCTTAATTCCTCCACTTCCTCCCATTTTGAGTCTTTCTTTGTAACTTTATTTTATCCTTTGTCACTCTCACATGTTTAAGTATTTGATATTCTCTACTTTACTCCTCATTCCTTCTGTTTTTTTAAGGGTGAGTCTTGAGGCTGAAGTGCAATGGCACAATCCTGATTCACTGCAGTCTCAAACTCCTGGGCTCAAGCAGTCCTCCCACCTTGGCTTCCCAAAGTATTGGGATTACAGGCATAAGCCGTGACGCCTGGCTTCATGTCTTCTTTACCCATTCATTAAACCTACCACCTATGAAATCACTGTAAAAATCTACACTTCGGATATTTGCTATAATGGCATAAAGACAAACTGTACCCTGTTGGGGAGCTAAAATTGTAATAGGTAATGAATATAATCAACTGCCCCAAAATACAGCTAACCAATCAAACCTTTTTTTTTCTTCGTTGAATCAGGGTCTTGATCTGCCACCCAAGCTGGAGAGCAGTGGCTCAATTACAACTTACTGCAGACTTAACTTCCTCAGGCCCAGGTGATCCTCCCACCTCAGCCTCCCAAATAGCTGATACTACAGGGGCATACCACCACACCCAGCCAATTTCTGGATTTTTTGTCGAGATGGGGTTTACCATATTGCCCAGACTGGTCTCAGATTCTTGAGTTCAAGAGATCCTTCTGCCTCAGCCTCCCAAAGTGCTAGGATTTACAAGTGTGAACCACCATGCCTGTCATAACCAAACCATTTTACTAGCACCTTTCTGTCACTTAATGATGAGCCATTTGATTCATTGACTTCACTGAACAATAGTAACCTAAAAAAATAATTCATAGAACTAGTATTATGGGTTATAACTAAACTTGTTAATTTGGCCAGGCACGGTGGCTCACACTTGTAATCCCAGCACTTTGGGAGTGCAGGCCGGCAGATACTTGAGGTCAGGGATTTGAGACTAACCTGGCCAACATGGTGAAACTCTGTCTGTACTAAAAATACAATAATTTAGAGACCAGGCATGGTGGCTCATGCCTGTAATCCCAGCACTTTGGGAGGTCAAGGCAGATGGGTCCCTTGAGGTCAGGAGTTTGAGACCAGCCTAGCCAACATGGTGAAACTCCGTCTCCACTAAAAAGACAAATATTAGCCATGCGCAGTGGCAGGCACCTGTAATCCCAGCTACTTGGGGGGCTGAGGCAGGAGAATCACTTGAACTCAGGAGGCAGGGGTTTCAGTGAGCCAAGATTGTACCGCTTCACTTCAGCCTGAGTGACAGAGCAAGACTCCATCTCAAAAAATAAAATAAAATAAATAAAAAATAATAATTAGCCAAGTGTGTTGATGCTTACCTGTAGACCTAGCTACTTGGGAGACTGAGATAGGAGGATCACTTGAACCCTGGAGGTGGAGGTTACAGTGAGCCAAGATTGCACCACTACACTCCAGGTTAGGCAACAGAGTGAGACTCCATCTCAAAAAATAAAATAAAATAGTTAATTTATTAGGGCATTTTTAACTCGGTTCAAAAATGTGTTTTTGTATGATATCTTGTCAAAGATCTTATAACAAAAGTGAAATGTTCCCTCTACAAAGCCATTTCCATAAATCAACAGATAGTCCATAACATATGACACGTATATTACACAGTAGATATAGCTGTAAACTGTAACTAAACTATTTTTTAAAATAACTTTTCCATTCTGACACTACTATCACTTTGTAGATAAACATATCTGCCAGCAAACCATTTGCATTCCCTTATACATAGAATGTTTCAGAATTCTAAAGGTAGGATAATAGTAAAGGTGTCTTATAGCCTTCTTTCTTTTGTGCTTAAGAAATTTTTCATCTTAGGAAATTATTTCTGTCTTAGTTCCTACTGACTAGGAACATGATTTCTAGCAACCTGAAATGGTGAAAAAAGCTAAGTGCTCTTTGGAGTTCACTGCAGTAAATTTACTTTAATATCTTCTTCTCAGTTTGATTTGTTTGTTTTTATTAAGGCAGCAGACCTTACTTTAGTAGGCAACTGAAAATCAGATATTGCTGATTTTCCTGGTTTTCACTGTAAATTCGATAAAATATTGCATATTGTAAGCATGTTCTTGACCCACGTATTTGTTGCCTTCTAGTGAGTTGGCAAGGCAGGTCGCCATAAGAGTACAGCAATAAGAGCCTGTCTTATTTTTTTCCATTCACCACTGTGCTCAGTATTGTGTCTTACAAATAGTAGCTATTCAGGTATCTTTAAATGTATGGGAGAATGTCAACGATGGTCTTCAGTTAAATGTTTTAAGTAACAATTAGAAAGTGAACCAAAATGAACTTTTTATCTGGAAATGTTATCAAACCTGGGAATCTGCTTTAAAGAATTCTACTTAGTATGTTTGTTTTCCTAAACTCCTTTGGCTTAACGCTTGTATAACCCAAAGCTTAACATGAGCAAAAGATTTCTGCAGCTAGGAGTTTTTGTCCTCCTTTCTGCTCAGCTCAGCAATCAATGAGGTCGTTTTAAAAACACTCAAGTGGTTTATCCTGTGCACCCCACCCACATGGAAAATATTATAGTCAATCAAATTTTGTTGAAATTCAGGATTTGTTTATCTTCCCTGTACCTGTTTTGCTGATATGTTTATCATAATATGAAACATAAAATGAGTGGTTTATGCAATCTTAGCTTGCTACCTTACAATGTTTTCCCTCTCCACAACAGACTTGGCTATCAGGAAATTTTTTTTAAATGAACCCCTCTCACAGCCCACATGAAAAGTCTTTATCTAGACACAAGGGAGGGAAATTTAGCTAAGGTTAATGTTTTGATTGGATCGTAAGAAAGCAGGCAGGGCTGAAATTGGATAAAAGTTAGGCTAGAGAAGCTTCTCAGGTTCTATAGGGTTGGGTCTTTTCAAGTTTGATTTTATTGTTTTGTTATTGTGGTGAGTAGCAAGAAGGTCAGATGTGTATTTATTCAAGTAAAGTTACCAATATTTTTTATAAAGCTAAATATAAAAGATTTTAATATGACCTTCTTCACTGACATTGCTGAAAACCACACAGAGCATATAGTGTATGACATAATGTAACTAAAAGTACTGAACCTAAAATTTATATCCCATTACAAATGTCAGATATTAATATGTCAGTACAAATCAGAACTGAAGGTTCACTTGAATTATTTTTACATGATTCATTTGCCAGTTTCTGAGACTTGTTGAGCTCTGATAAAGTGGAACAACTGTGCTCGGTGAACTTTATTTTAGATGACTTCAATTTTTGCTATCTACAGAAACTTTTAGGAAAAAGGCAGTCTGTAGCCCATTTTCAGTCAGTGTACAGTAGGCCATATGCCATGGGGCTTAAATCATACTTGAATAGTGGCAGATTGTTCTCTTTAAATAATTAGACAACTTCCTTTCTCTTCCTTCTCAATTTTAGAATGGTGAGAGTATCATGGTTGAACTTGCAGCTGGACCTTTTGGAAATAATGAAAAGGTAGGGATGGCAATGAAATAGAAATGGCTGTCCAGTGTATGTATGTGTATCCAGTTAATAGTTTGCCTTCCTGTGTAATTCATTGGTCACATAGTGCATGTTAAGGTATTGTAAAACTTATTTCTCAGAAAATATAGCTCTTTTCTTAGTTATTCTAAATTATTAAATACCTATTGACTTGGGTTTCATCCTAGAATGATGGAAACTTGGTGGAAGCCACTGGTCAACCCTCAGCTCCCCATGAGAAAGTAAGGATTGTATTTCAGATATGTTCATTGGACTTTAAATCATACCCTCTGAGACAAGACCCTTCTTTGGGGGAAAAAAATCCAGGTTGCCAAAAAAAAATCTGTTTCAAGTCCTGAGTTCTATTCTTGATAAAGAGAAAAAAAAAAAAGGTTAAATGTGGGGATAGTTGATTAATGCTGTTAATCCTATATGTGTGTTGGGTTTTATTTTTACAAAACTAATCTATTTCTTTTGGAAATAGAAACAGAGTATTTCAAGTTCCTTTAAACTGTCAAAAGAATTATTCTAATGTTAACCATTCCCTTTCTAGAAGATATGGGTGGCCAGGCATGGTGGCTCACGCCTGTAATCCCAGCACTTTGGGAGGCCAAGGCAGGGAATCACCTGAAGTCAGGAGTTCGAGATCAGCCTGGCCAACATGGTGAAACCCCGTCTCTACAAAAATTAGCTGGGCATGGTGGCTCATGCCTGTAATCCCAGCTACTTTGGAGGCTGAGGCAGGAGAATCACTTGAATCCGGGTGGCGGAGGTTGCATTTGCAGTGAGCTGAGATCTCACCATTGCACTCCACCTGGGTGACAGAGTGAGACTCTGTCTCCAAAAAATAAATGAATAAAAGATGTGGGTAAAGATTGCTAAGAGGTTCATTGGTGGCCTCTTTTTTGTTTTGTTTTGTTTTGTTTTATTTTTGAACAGTTGCCAGTAGTCATCAGAGTACCAAAGCTGACCTATTTCTCAGTAATGAGTGTGTGCCTCATGCCTGTTTCAATATTGGGTTTTGGAGACATTATTGTACCAGGTAAGCAATTGTAACAATTTTAGTAAAAAAGATATACTGATGATTTTAAATCGTCATTTGTATGGAATCTGTTAAAAGTTACCTATTCTGATTTAACTATTTCTGGCTGTCACTAGAGCTGGAATTGTCATAACAAAAAAGCTTATTGAGGGGCAGAAGATAAAGCCCAAATGGTAAGAACGAAAGTACTGCAATAGCTCCTATGGCTCAAAAAGTTAGTTAGAGGAAGCAACTAGGATCAGTTTAACCTTCTTCAAGAAGTATATTTGTGACCCTTTTTATAAGTTGAATATAATAATGCTAAACATATAGTTTATATTACTTATATTTTAAGATAACAGTTACGTTTTAGAAAAAGTAGTTTAAGAGTATTAGGCAAGGCCACGATCAAGAGGAGAAACATGGAAGAACACCAGCTTGTAGGACTGCATGATACAAAAAGACACAGTCTATAGTGGAATTGATCACCTTCTCTTAGCATGTCTGCTCTGGCAGTTAGTGTAGTTCTGCCTTATTTTCCTCATGGCACTGCCTGTAGAATAAACTTAATCCAAGCCCAGTAATAATTTAGTTTAGAAGTAATTGCCCGGGCCTGGTGGCTCACGCCTGTAATCCCAGCACTCTGGGAGGCCGAGGCCAGCGGATCACCTGAGGTTGGGAGTTCAAGATCAGCCTGACCAACATGGTGAAACCCCGTCTTTAAAAAAAAAAAAAGAAGAAGAAGAAGTAATTAATAATATTCCTCTATCAGCTGAGTTTTTCCTTCTTCATTTTTCTTACAGTCTCCTATGTATTAACTGCCTGTGGTGGATGAGTAAGGAGTACTGGTGCTTCTGAAAAAGCCCTTCTATTTACGTAGTAAAACCAGGTAGAGAGAGAGAAGCTAGCAGTGTTGCCTTGCAAGTTGACTTGGCAAAGTCCAGTGTAGCAGCTCTCTTAGCTCAGTGAATCTCCATTCAGATAATTGGTAAAATAAGGAAAACATTCTATTGAGTAACCTTACACTTCTTTGAATATCATTAAACTTATACCTGATTTTACCATTTCCACACCAAGTGCTATAAAAGATCTTCTATATAGAGCTTGGCATAAAACTGGTAAAAATAGTATTTAAATATTACATTATTGAAGTAAATGTCAAAGGTCTAAAACAAAAATATTTCCCCAAAGAGCAGAGGTGCTGACAATACATGACTTAATCCTAAAAGCTAAATTTGAATTTAGGGAGGAAAAAAGTATAATTTTAAAAAAATTTGGATATGTGATTAAATAGCAAAAACAATAAGGAACTTCAAGATCAAGATAATGGTAGAAAAAGAAAAAAGAAGAAACAAGGAACTTAATTTATTAATTTTGTAGAGATCAAAACTAATTAATTCAAATAACTAATAAAGATAGTAAAATTATTTTATAATTTTTTAAGTGGTTAACTGCCATTCTTTCTGTTTTTATAAAATGATAAATAAATACAAGGTGAGATTTCTTCTTTGGGAAGAAGAAATGGTTGAACAAATTTCTTACAAGAAATAGGTATTAAATGAGTTCTTTCTACATAATTGCACGTTTACAAATGAAAGCATGAGCCTAGCGTGGTAGCTCACGCCTGTAATCCCAGCCCTTTGGGAGGCTGAGGCGAGCAGATCAGTTGAGGTCAGGACTTCAAGACCAGTCTGGACAACATGGTGAAACCCAATCTCTACTAAAAATACAAAAATTAGTCAGGCGTGGTGGCACACGCCTATATTCCCAACTACTTGGGAGGCTGAGGCAGGGGAACCACCTAAACCCAGGAGGCGGAGGTTGCAGTGAACCGAGATTGCACCACTGCACTCCAGCCTGGGTGACAGAACGAGACTCTGTCTCAAAAAAAAAAAAGACTTAATAGTTTTCCGGTCTGTGTATATACCACATTTTCTTTATTCATTCATCTGTTGACGGACACACAGTTTGCTTCCATATCTTAGCTATTGTGAATAATGCTGCAGTGAATATAAGAATCCAAATATCTCTTTGACATACTAATTTCACTTCCTTTGGATATATACTCAGTAGTGGGATTACTAGATCATACGGTGGTTGTAATTTTAATTTTCTGAAGAACCACCATACTGGTTTCCATAATGGCTACACTAATTTACATTCCCATCAACAATGTACAAGGGTTCCCTTTTTGTTACATCCTCTCTAAGACTTACTTTTAGTCTTTTTGATGATAGCCATTCTAAAATATGTAAGGTGATATCTCATTGTGGTTTTAATTTGTATTTTTCTGATGATTAGTGATTTTGAGCAATTTTTTCATATATCTGTTGGCTGTTTGTGTGTCTTCTTTTGAGAACTGGCTATTCAAATTCTTAGCCCATTTTCTAATTGGGTTGTTTACTTATTACTGAGTTGTTTAAGTTTCTTATATTAATATATTTTAGATATTAACCCCTTATCAGATATATAGTTTGCAAATATTTTCTCCCATTTCATAGGTGCTCACTTTGTTGACTGTTTCCTTGGCTGTGCAGAAGTTTTTTAGTTTACTGTAAACCTATTTTTCTGTTCAATACATTTTTTAACTATAAATTTTAAAAGTTTTCTTTGTGACATGGAATATTGATCAGCTAATAAAAATGACAGTTAAAAATTATTTAATAGCTTGAGGAAACGTTTAAAATATGTTATTAAGCATTTTAAAAATCAGCATATAAAACTTTGTCCAGAATTTGAAGTACTTGAATGTTCTCATAATGCAACAATGAAGATTCAATGCAACATTTACTATTACTGTAGTTAACAGTTGAATTTGCATTGCTGTTGTTTTAAGAAAATAATGTGGAGTTTCTTTTTTTTTAAGGCCTATTGATTGCGTACTGTAGAAGATTTGATGTTCAGACTGGTTCTTCTTATATATACTATGTTTCCTCTACAGTTGGTAAATTTTTGTTTTTTCTTTGTATTAAATGTTGAATTTTATTATCCAGAGGAAAAGACAGAGGTCTAAAAAAATGAAGGAGTACAGTTTGGGCATGGTGGTTCACCCCTGTAGTTCTAGCACTTGAGGGCCAAGGTGAGCAGATTGCTTGAACCCAGGAGTTCGAGACCAGCCTGGGCAACACAGTAAGACCCCATCTCTATAAAAAATATTTTAAGGTAATCCCAGCACTTTGGGAGGCCAAGGCAGGCATATCACAAGGGCAAGAGATTGATACCATCCTGGCTAACATGGTGAAATCCCATTTCTACTAAAAATACAGAAAACAATTAGCTGGGCATGGTGTCACGTGCCTGTAGTCCCAGCTACTCTGGAGGATGAGGAAGGAGAATTGCTTGAACCCGGGAGGCAGAGGTTGCAGTGAGCCAAGATTGCACCACTGCACTCCAGCCTGGGTGACAGATTGAGATTCTGACTCAAAAGAAAAAAAAATTAAAAATAGCTTGGTATGGTGGTTGTGCCTATGGTCCCAGCTACTCAGGAGACTGAGATGGAGAAACACTTAAGCTCAGGAGGTTAAGGCTGCAGTAAGCCATGATCGTACCATTTCACTATAGCCTGGGTGAAAGACTGAGTCCCTGTCTCAAAAAAAAAAGAAAGAGAGAGAAAAGAACAGAAAAAAGTGAGGGAGAAGATGAAAAAAAGAAAAAAGTATAAAGAAGTTTAAAAGGCAGTCTTGGACAGGCACAGTGGCTGGCCAGACGTGGTGGCTCATACCTATAATCCTAGCACTTTGAGAGGCCAAGATGGGTGGATCACTTGAGGTAAGGAGTTTGATACCAGCCTGGCCAACATGGTGAAATCTCATCCTACTAAAAATAAAAATAATAGCTGGGTATGGTGGCACACACCTGTAGTCCCAGCCACTCAGAAGGCTGACGTAGGAAAAGTGCTTGAACTCAGGAAGCGGAGGTTTCATTGAGACAAGATTGCACCACTGCCCTCCAGCCTGGGCAACTGAGCGAGGCTCTGTCTCAAAAAGAGCAGTTTGAGGCCTCTCAGTATCGTACTCTGCAGGACTTTAACATATTAGTATCCAAAGGCAGACTATAAGAGAGTTCATTAATTTTCCTGTGTACCTTTGGACAATCACTGAAACTCCCTGATACTCCATTGCCTCATCTTTAAAATTAGGAACTAAACTAAATTGTTTATAAAGGCAATATTCTGAGATCCTGTGTTCCTAGTAAAACCCTGAGTCAATAAGAAAAGTTCAAAAGTATGTGCTTATTAACAAAGCTTAGAAAGTATGTAATCAGTGTTAGGAAGATTTTTTAAAACAACCTTCAGTACCTATTGGTACAGATTTAGTTATCTAAAATATGAAACCATTTAACATCTTTAATAGCAACAGATAATTGAAATTCTCATGAATTATTATCTTTATCAATGATTCATGGTTAGGTTAATAATAATTGAAATGCTAACCAGTTTCCAAATTTGTCCAAAAGCTCCGTAGAAGTTCTGTCCTAATCCTATCTAGGAAAATGATGAAGTCATAGAGCAAAAATGTCCTCAGAAATATTTGAAAACCAATACTTAAATGAGGGAGGAAAAAACCCACCTTTGGTAACATGTAGAAATGACTGATAGCTTGATATTCTTCTTCCAGCCTATGCTATTGGCATGATACTTACATTTGTTGTTCTGGTGCTGATGAAGAAGGGGCAACCTGCTCTCCTCTATTTAGTACCTTGCACACTTATTACTGCCTCAGTTGTTGCCTGGAGACGTAAGGAAATGAAAAAATTCTGGAAAGGTAACAGTTATCAGGTATGTGCTTATACTTTGGTTACCAAGTTATCTTATGACTTAATATCCTGATTGATTTTGGGTAGGAACAGACTATATACAGCAAAGCTTTTATGTACTTTTATGTACAAAAAGTACTGTAATACCCCATTACTCACTGTCCACTTGCTGCATCATCATTTGTCACCTCCCCTGCAATCTAATGCCAAAAGCCTGGTGATTCAAGACAAAACTAAAAAAAAAAAAAAAAAAAAAAAAACAGCAGAGGGCATCAGGGAAAACAAAATAGCATTTGTGTTTTCAGAACCTACACAAGCTGGGCACGGTGACTCACGCCTGTAATCCCAGCACTTTGGGAGGCCAAGGTGGGCGAATCATGAGATCAAGAGATTGAGACCATCTTGGCCAACATGGTGCCCCATCTCTACTAAAAAATATAAAAATTAGCTGGCGCTCACCTGTAGTCCCAGCTACTCAGGATGCTGAGGCAGGAGAATTGCTTGTACCCGGGACCTGGAAGTTGCAGTGAGCCGAGATCACGCCACTGCACTCCAGCCTGGCACCTGACAACAGAACGATACTCTGTTTCTAAATAAATAAATTAATTAAGTACTTAATTTTGAGACTGACATTAGCTATTTATAGTAAGAGTCCTAAAGTTTTACAGATAAAAGGTGTACTCTTCTGCTGGGCGTGGTGGCTCATGCCTGTAATCCCAGAATTTTGGGAGGCCAGGGCGGGTGGATCACCTGAAATCAGGAGTTTGAGACCAGCCTGACCAAAATGGAGAAACCCTGTCTCTATTAAAAATACAAAATTAGCTAGGCATGGTGGCAATGCCTGTAATCCCAGCTACTTGGGAGGCTGAGGGAGGAGAACTACTTGAACCCAGGAAAATGTACTCTTCAGCTTCTAAAAAACTTGACACCAGAGTCTCTTTTGTTTGAGTGGTTTCTTCATTGAAGTTAAACCTTTTTCGTTTTCTTTTTCTTTTTCCTAAGTGTTCTTGGTATTCCAGTAAAGTCTGTTTGCATTGAAATTAAGAAGAGTTGGGAAACCCTAGCCTATTGAGGTCAGGGCCATGGCACTGACCCCTTCATGAAGGCACTTTGTGAGGCAGTTACCTTTGCTTTGCCCTATTATAACTACTACCCTCCTCCATCCACTCTCATGCTTTGGTGTCAGTGGTCACGTGAACAAAAAGACACTTTGGGTGGGTGGCTGCAATTCTGATAGTAGATAAACAGTTCAAAGTTCATGTTCATCTTGTGCTTGATCTTTCCTGTCATTTATAGTGTTATTTAATGAGAGGTGGTTAACACATTAAGTGACAGACTACTTTGATTTGAAAAAACACTGGTTTAGAATTGTTTTGGGGAAATCCAAAAATTTCTTTGAGATTTGGTTAAACTAGTAATACCTGTCTTGCCTACCTCACAAAGCTGTTGTGTCATCTTATACTATATATATATATATACACACACACATTTTTTTTTTAATAAAAACAGGGTTTCACCATGTTGGTCAGGCTGGTCTTGAACTCCCAATCTCAGGTGATCCGTCTGCCTTGGCCTCCAAAGTGCTTGGATTACAGGTGTGAGCCACCACGCCCAGCCTCATCTTATACTATTACATGTAGAATTAGTTTATGATCCTAAGGCCCTTGACTAAACTGGTAAGGTAACTTTTAACTTTTCCATGACGATGACACTCACATAGGTTTTTTATTTTTATAGGTTTTTAAAAATAAAAGTGTATCCTATGATACATACTATACTAATAACCTCTGAAAATCACATTTCAACAAGTACTCTTCATCATTTTTTAATGGGTTTATATTTCTTCATTTAGCAAATGTTTATGAGTGATTCTGTTAGAGGATATTATTTTCGGTATTGGTGATACAAGATGATCAAGTTAGAAAGAGGCCCTATTTTCATGAACTCTTGAAAGTTACAGTCAAGTGGGGAACAGAGATAGAGTCACTAACAATAAAATGTGATAAACGTATTAGTTACAGCAGGTGCCATGAAAACCATAGATGGGACATCCAGTGCTTGTGGTTTCAGGGCAGGGTCCTAGGTGATTTGGGGAAGACTTTCTAAAGAATATTGAGTTTATGCCGGGCACGGTGGCTCACGCCTGTAATCCCAGCACTTTGGGAGGCCGAGGTGGGTGAATCACAAGGTCAGGAGTTCGAGACCAGCCTGGCCAAGATGGTGAAACCCTGTCTCTACTAAAAGTACAAAAATTAGCTGGGTACAGTGGCACACACCTGTAATCCCAGCTACTCAGGAGGCTGAGGCAGGAGAATTGCTTGAACCTGGGAGGCAGAGGTTGCAGTGAACCGAGATCACACCATTGCACTCCAGCCTAAGTGACAAAGTGAGACTCCATCTCAAGAAAAAAAAAATATATATATGTTAAGCTTATGTCAAGACTTTAAGACTGGGCTATGTGTTCCATGTTGAAGGAACCATGTCTTCAGAGGCTCAGAGGAAAAAGAACATGGCACATTCTAGGAACTTGGTGAAGGTTAGGATGGCTATAATGTTGAGTAAGGGTTAGAGGAGCTACAGGAAATGAAAACTGGAGAAGAAAGCAAGAGTAAGGGCCATGTAGCATCTTATAAGCCACATTAAAGAGTTTAGACTCTATACTGAGCACTGGAGACCACTTAAGCTTTTAAGAAATCTAGAAAATGAAGGGAGCAAAACTGCAGACAATTGTTGCAGTAAGAAGTGATAGAAGGCCAGGCATGGTTGTTTACACCGAGAATTGCAGCACTTTGGGAGGCCAAGCCAGGAATATCACTTGACCCCAGGAGTTTGAGACCAACCTGGGCAACATGTGAGACCCCATCTCTACAAAAAGGAAAAAATTTGCTGGATGTGGTGGCACATGCCTTTGGTCCTAGCTACTCAGGAGCCTGAGATGGGAAGATTGCCTGAGCCCAGGAGATAGGGGCTTCAGTGGGCCATGATACCACCACTGCACTCAGCCTGGGCAACAAAGCGAGTGAGACCCTGTCTCAAAAAAAAAAAAAGAAAAAAAAAAGAAGTGATAGAAGCCTAAATTAGCAAAGTAGTGAGATGGAAAGATATGGACAAACTTAAGATAAATTTAGAGGCATAATTAATAGGGTCTGATGATGGATTCAGTATGGGTGGAGGAAGAAGTAGAGTCCAGGGCTTCTAGATTGGGAAACAGAGTTGGGGGATAGTAATATGTTCTTTGAGATAAAGGAAAGGCAAAATGGTTAAGGAAGATGATGATGAATTCAGTCTTGAACATTTCAAAAGTACCTATTGCATCACCACACAGAGAGAAATTATAGGCAGTTGAATAAATGGGTCTGATGTACAGGAGACAGACCTGGCTAGAAATAAGTAGATACTCAGGAATGTCATTAGCATACAGAATAGAGTGAGAATGTAGAAGCAGAAGAAAAGACTCAGGACAGGCCTGTAAGCAAGAGATTTCTACTATTAGGGGTACTTATCAGATTAAATGTAAATCAGGACAAAGGGACAAGCAACATCAGGAAACTTTGTTACGAGTTGACATTAAATCTTTGTTTAGTTTAGAGTTGAAATTTAGGATTGTTAGTGAGAGCACATGTGCTGTCTTACAGAATTATTTATGTTCTTGTTATTTTCATTGTCAGCATTTATTTTTACTTATAAAAAATTTCTTTCCCTTTAATACAGCTTTTATTTATTTATTTATTTATTTATTTATTTATTTATTTTAATGGAACGCTTCACGAATTTGCGTGTCATCGTTGCACAGGGGCCATGCTAATCTTCTCTGTATCGTTCTAGTTTTAGTATATGTGCTGCCAAAGTGAGCACTAATGCAGCTTTTAAAGTTTTTTTTTTTTAATTAAAAATATGTGCTTATAGGCTGGGTACAGTGGCTCATGCCTGTAATTCCAGCACTTTGGGAGGCCGAGGCAGGGGGATCACCTGAGGTCAGGAGTTTGAGACCAGCCTGTCCAACATGGCAAAACCCCATCTCTACTAAAAATACAAAAGTTAGTCGGGCATGGTGGCGCATGCCTGTAATCTCAGCTACTTGGGAGGCTGAGGCGGAAGAAGCGCTTGAACCCAGGAGGTGGAGGTTGTAGTGAGCTGAGATCGAGCCATTGCACTCCAGCCTGGGTGATAGAGCAAGACTCTGTCTCAAAAATAAATAAATAAATAAGCAAGCTTATAGGAAATTTGGAAAATATTTTTTAAAAATATAAAAAGAAAATAAATCCACCCATAATCCTACCACCTAGAGATAGTTAAGGTTTAAGTGAATTTCCTTCTGTGCCTTCTCTAGAAAAATGAAAAGGTGGGTGACTGACACTATAAGTAGTTCTCTTTATTTTTCACTGCATTTTTATATTATTTCATTTTAAATTCCTTATAAAATTATTTTAATGGCTGTATAATATTCTCTCATATGCATATGTCATACTTTTATTATTTACTTCAATCCAGTAATTTCTCTTTAAGGTATTTCCAAAAACTGGTTAAAAATTTTGGGGAAAATGATGTGAAAAGATGTTTATTATAGTAATTCTAGTCTTCTTTGTTCTATTTTAATATCTTGTAGGTTAATATTATTATTGGTAGTTAATGTACTAAAATTTTTACATAGACCTTCACTGTTTTTGTTTCAGTAATTTTTCTTTAATTGCAAAGTAATGCATATTTGCATTTTTAAAATAAGCAATACAAAAGTGTCTAAAGTAAACGTGAAAGTCCCTTTTTTAACCATTCTTCCTCCACCCCTACCCTTACGGGGCAGCTACTGTAAACAGTTTCTTTGTAGCTTCCATATCTTTTTATGCTAACTCATACTGGAAATAGTTGAATATTTAGAGTTGTATAAATAAAGTTATTAACATTGCATTTCTTTGGAAATATCTACAGCACATTTTTTCCTCTGGTTGATTCTAGCACCTTTCCTCCTTTTCTTTCCATGATTGTTACTGACACAGGATTGTAGTTAAGGAAATAATTCAACTAAGGGGTTCATTTATATTCCCATTGAGCAAATGCTTTGCCCTGGACCATCCAAGTTTCATTCTTAGGCCGAGAGTGGAGGCTCACACTATAATTGGGAAGCCAAGGTGGGTGGATCACTTGAGGTCAGGAGTTTGAGACCAGCCTGGCCAACATGGCTAAACCCCCTCTCTACTAAAAATGTAAGAAAAAAGTAGCCTAGCATGGTAGAAATTGGAAAAAAAAAAGAAAAAGAAATAGTAAAAAAGATCAAAAGGCCAAGTGCAGTGTCTCATACCTGTAATCCTGGCACGCTGCAAGGCCGAGGCAGGCATATCACAAGGTCAGAAGATCGTGACCATCCTGGCCAACATGGTAAAACCCCATCTCTACGAAAAGTACAAAAATTAGCCGGGTATGGTGGCAGACGCCTGTAATCTCAGCAACTCAGGAGGCTGAGGCAGGAGAATTGCTTGAATCCGAGAGGCAGAGGTTGCAGTGAGCCGAGATCATGCCACTGCACTCCAGCCTGGGTGAAGAGCAAGACTCCATCTCAGAAAAAAAAAAAAGAAACCCATGGTGGTGGATTAGCTTGAGGCCTGGTGTGAGGCAGTTGGATATTGAAATCTGTTAAGGCTGGGCAGAGACTTCAGAAATAGAGTGGGGAATTTCTACTGCCTGGTGAGACAGAGGGAGACTTGATAGGGGCCCACTGTATGATAGACCTGACAGTCAGCTCTGGCTCATCTCTTAGGCTAACAGTGTAATAATCATTTGCTTCTCTCTCCCAACCTTCATCATCTCCTAAGCTTTGTCAGTTTCTATTTCCAGAATATCCCTATTTAATTCTCAACTTAAATTCTGCCTTCTCCAAGCAGATCTCTAAGAAATTAGAAGGAAGTAGGTACTCCAATTAAACTCAGGTTTATCTTTCACTGTATTTTTTTAGACTTTGTACTTTAAATACTTATTAACATCTGCCCTGCAGTGCCTCCCTCACTAAGTATTAGCTCCTACGTATTAGGAATCCACAGTGCTTATGACAGTATTTTTTATGCTGTAAATTCTCAGTTAATATTACTGAAAGTCTTCATGCAGTGCAGTTGTAATGCTCAATCCTTCATCCACTAGCCTTTTAGTTATTTTTGCATGTGTGTATAAGCTTCCTTATTATATTTCAGCAGCCCTTATAAAATGATTGTAATTGTCATATGCCACTGTAAAAGTGAGGCACTTTTAGAACATTAAACTAGACATGTATCTCTACAGTCTTTACGTGCAATCTTTTTTGTAACATTGCAAGTTTTTGCTGCTTTTTTGAAATAATCAAATATAAAACAGGTAATATAAGTTACAATCTAAGGCTAAGGCAAATTTGTTCATCCTATTAGTCATTTGGTTCACTCGAATGGCTGATAATAGAGTTGAGTGCAAGAATAGTGGTAGTAAAAAGCAGGACTTTTCACTGGAGACTTTTTAAATGTCCAGGTAGCCCTGACAGTCTTTTCGTGCTGTTTTTAGTGGGCAAATTGTACCTCACTTGTTGTAACTTGGAGACCTTCTTGAAGTACTTTAGGATCTTATTTCGAGTCTTTTAGCCCTTTCTGTGAATTTCTCTCATCAAAAGAAGTAATGTTTCTATAGGTTTCACTAAAATAATACTAATTTGGAAATACTAATTGTAAATTCTTTTCTATAGCCCAAAGCTAGTTATACCATATTTCCTATGACCTTTTTTTGTGGAATGCTTCAAGAGCTACAGTGTTCAGTCTCACTTACTTGATTTTATGTGAAGTCTTAGTTCTAATTGTATAAAGCAAATAAAGGTATGTTTTCTTAGCAGAGAAAAATCAAGCAGAATCATAATTACTTTGGCATGTAGCACAATGAAGAGGAGTCATCATTTTAGGGGATATTTTTTGTTTCTGTAATGAAATCAGCAAAGTTAAATGTGTATGTGTGTAGCAACATCCAATGGGCTATTTTACTCTGGGCAGGTAGTAAGTTTTCAGTTTGTTGATACATAGTAAACAGTTGAATTGTCTCTGTTAAATGTCACTAGTACTTCTCATTATTTTTAGAAGTCACAAGCTGTAACTGACAAGTCAGAATACAGAGATAACTTAGAACAACTCTGCTTTAGTATCAGCAAGTCTCCAGTTACCCTGCTTTAGTGAGTGTTTTGTTAGACTATTTCTGGAGATTGGTTCAGTTATAAGCAAGCAGAGCTATCAGAAAATGCCAGGTTAGCTGACCTGATTTCAGAGGCCATCTTTCCAAATCAAGTTTTCCTATTTCCAAATATGATGAAAATGTTTGCCAATTTTGTCAATTAATTGTATTATTTATGTTAACTCGTTGTATTATTTATTTATTTATTTTAAATTTTTTTTTTTCTTGAGCCACTGATTTTACTATATTTGGGCTACATTTTTCTTAAGAGAATCACCACAAAGTAATAACATAAATACCTTTTTTAAGGGCTGGGCGCGGTGGCTCATGCCTGTAATCCCAGCACTTTGGGAGGCCGAGGCGGGTGGATCACGAGGTCAAGAGATCGAGACCATCCTGTTCAACAAGGTGAAACCCCGTCTCTACTAAAAATACAAAAAATTAGCTGGGCATGGTGGTGCGTGCCTGTAATCCCAGCTATTCAGGGGGCTGAGGCAGGAGAATTGCCTGAACCCAGGAGGCGGAGGTTGCGGTGAGCCGAGATCGTGCCATTGCACTCCAGCCTGGGTAACAAGAGCTAAACTCCGTCTCCAAAAAAAAAAAAAAAAAAATACCTTTTTTTGTAATCCCAGCACTTTGGGAGGCTGAGGTGGGCAGATCACCTGAGGTCAGGAGTTCGAGACCAGCCTGACCAATATGGTGAAACCCTATCTTAAAAAAAAAAAAAAAAAGTATAAAATCTCTTTTAATAACTTTTCACTTATACATCATTAAGGAACAACATGCACACTAAATAGGGACAAAGACCATTATTTTGCATATTTTTTCATTCCCCAATTTCTGACAGAATTTTCAGAATTGTTTCTTAGTTAATGAATAGCAAATTGATTTATTGGTTAAATTAGCAACTATGGAGCTACCTAACAGTACAAAATAAATGAATAATTCACCAGAAACTAGCTCTAAGATATTAATTTTAATTACTTTGCAGCAACGTAATTTAGTATCAAATGTTTAACAAGTACCCATTATAATTGCTAAACTGTGAAGTCACTATTATTTGTATCTGACCAGCTATACAAAACTCATCAGTTTTTCTCTTGACAAAAGGTAGTAAAAACTGCAAACAATAAAGAAGACACTACTCATTAAAAGTCATGTTTACTATTCTCTGAATAGCTGAAAAGAAAGGAAAAAAAAGTCATGTTTACTAATCTAGCACCATAATTCCAGTCTTAGGACCTCCCGTGCAGTTGGAAAGGGAATACAGGAAGAAATGTAGGGTAGTTCTCAAATTGGGGTCCCATTTTGCTTGCTGTAAAGCAAAAAACTCAGGGTCTAGCAAAGAAGAGGAGCGCTGAGGCTGAAGATGAAAACAAAAGCTTTTGGTTCAAACGGTAAAGGAGGCCCCGTTTCGTCTTGGCATCCAAGTCCTTTTTAATTTCTTCAAGTTTTTTAGCCAGGTTTGGTATGTCATAGTTCTGACCCAGATACATTCCAACCACATTGCCCAATGTAAATCCAAACAGGAACTGGAGCATGATGTCGGTGGGGAGGGCGAGGAGGGTACGGAGGTCGGCTGCAGCTCCGCGGGCCGGTCCCATTGTTGTATTTTTGAAAACTTTGTTCTTTATGTTTCTGAATTGTTTTTTGTTTTTTTGTTTTGTTTTGTTTTGTTTTGAGACGTTGTTTCGCTCTTGTTACCCAGGCTGGAGTGCGGTGGCGCCATCTCGGCTCACCACAGCCTCCATCTCCTGGGTTCAAGCAATTCTCCTGCCTTAGCCTCCCAAGTAGCTGGGACTACAGGTGCGCGCCACTATGCCCAACTAATTTTTGTATTTTTAGTAGAGATGAGGGTTTCACCATGTTGACCAGGATGATCTCGATCTCTTGACCTCGTGATCCGCCTGCCCCGGCCTCCCAAAGTGCTGGGATTGTAGGCGTGAGCCACCGCACCCGGCCTCTGTATTGTTTTTATTGAAAAGTCAGTAAAGAAAAGTAAATAGAGAATAGAGATGCTTACTTCTCAATAAGTGGACTTTGAAAGTGTTTTTTTTAATTAATATATTTCTATGTTCAGGGATTAGATTATATAGTGCCAGTGAGGTACCTGAAGATTAGGAAAGAAGAGGCACATTAGATGAGACTAACACACTACCTACTGTGCTAACGAGGCACCTGGGAAGCATGGTATAATTTAGGGTATGTGGGCTGTCATTTTCCTTAGATTACAGTTGCCAGGGTAAGCAGATCATGGGGAAGAAAAAGGGTTTCTCCACCATCCATTCTGCTGAGGCTGCTCAATTCTCTCTCCACACAGCCCTAACCTCTTACACCCAGAACTTTTAAATTCCTAGAAGAAAAGGAGTTTAAATATATCTTACATACTTTTCCTTTCCCCCTTCACTTAAATTGACTAAAATTAAGTGTTCAACATCTTCACCTTATGTTTCATGTAGTGAACTGCTTAATAAATGTTGTCTGTCTACAGTTGTCAGCCAAAAGCCTCAGCTCATGTTGTATTCTTTTTGCCTGGCAAGTCAAGAGACCCTATTTGGAGATGATTCCACTTTCTTTTTCTTCTTTCAAAAAACACTAAAGCCTACAGAACCACATTTCAAAAATAGGAGCATTTATTTTGCTAATCTTTCCTTCTTCTTGATAAAGGAAAGGAAAAAAGTGCATCGCAATACTGAAATTTAATCACCAGCCTAAAAGTCTTTGACAGTCTTCACAAAGACATTAAATTCTTTTTTCTATTTTTAGTAATTTTATCTGAATTACTGAAACACTGAGCATTTAAGCAGTTTCTTCTTCATTTCCAAATATAAGAATTTTTTATGAGAATATAGGCAGAGCTGAAGTGACCATTTGAGAATCATTTAACTGGTAATTGCTTTAAAATAATCTATAGCAAATGTATTCTTGATTTTGTTTTCAGATATCATTTTCAGATATCATTTCAGATACCAAATTCATTTTTTATAGAAATTATTGTAATAATTACCTTATGGTTATTTCAATGTGTCGATAATATTACACTGTCCCAGAGCCAGCAGGTATTTTTACAGTGACTCATGGGGTCATTTTTAGTTTTTCCACTTGTATGATTGGACACTGCCTGGAATAGTATCCTGGAATAAGTGTCAGGAACATCTTCCTTTTGTGGTGGAGTTCTCACTGCCGTGAAGGGCAGTATTCATACTGGGAAATGGAGATAACGGAAGATCCAGAGAACACAAATTGGCCCTGGGTCACATGACTAGGCTTCCTAACAGTGCTCCAGAAGGAATGCTCAGTTTCATAGAGCAATATGTGTTTTTTAGAAAAACTTGGAATCCTTTTGCTAATGTAGTAAATACTGGGGGCAAGTTGAAATTTTGCATTTCCTAATGTCTTTTATTTATGCCTAGATGATGGACCATCTGGACTATGCAACAAATGAAGAAAACCCTGTGATGTCTGGTGAACAGATTGTCCAGCAATAATAATATGTGGAACTGCTATAATGTATCACTGATTTTCTACAAATAGACTGACTTTTTAAATTGACTTTCGAATTGACAATCTGAAAGAGTCTTCAATGATATGCTTGCAAATATATATTTTTATGAGCTGGTACTAACAGTTACATCATAAATAATTAAAATGCTTTGCTTTTAATGTTAAAGTTGTGCCTTCACATTAAATAAAAGCATATGGTCTGTGTAGTTACCGAGATGTATTATATACAGTATATTTTTCTAAAAAAAAAAATTGCCTTGACCCACCCCTATACTTTTTTACTAAAATCTGTTTTTTTCAGTTCTAATGTTAGATAAAAGTATTACTATCAAAGTGAGTTTCTGAATGGGTTTTACTGTAAAGAATTATGCAGATTATTTCTGCTCTATAGAAATAACTAAGACCATGCAAGAAGGCGATTCAGCAGTAAAAATTCACACCTTATATCACTGCAGAGGTTAGAAATACATAATTTTTGAATAAATATAAGTGTATATTTTCATGGTATTTTTTAAGCCCAATCTTTTCATAAGCTTCAGAACTGAAAATTACTTCAGACTGCACGTGTATATTAAGAACATTTTTTTCTATGTATAGAGAAACATATAGAACAATAGAACAAGTCACTAAAATTAGGAGACAAACTGAAATCTAGTTTTCATTGATCTGCTGTTTTTTTGAAAATGTAGCTTAAATTTCAATATTAACATTTAGTTTCACTTTGGTATTTCTGATCTTTGAAATTTGGTTCTCTTGATGTTCAGGTTTGATTTTTTTTTAATTATTTTTCTTAAGAAATTATGTATTAATACATATGGCTCATTGTTGAGTATAACATTTCTAAAATTATCCCACATTCTTCCACCCCACCCATTATCTTTTTTTTTTTTTTTTCCTGATTCCCTCCTCTTACCCCATAGGTAATGACTGTTAATCTTGGTGGAGGATGTACAAAGTGTGGTTCAGAGGAAAGAACTGGCAACAACAGCAAGAGACTTGGTGTTAGTCTCAGTTTAATTGCAATAACAAGGAAGAGTTGAGTAATTTGCCGCAGCTCAAGACACTTGTATCTCAGTTTTCTCATTGACAAAATGAGTAGGTTAGACCAGCTAATTACTCTGGTACCTTCCAACTTGAAAAAACTTTCCTCATTATTTGGTAATTTTCATATGTGGCATGAACATTCTCCTGGGAGTCAGAGGTCAAATTACCTTTCCATTTTCTTTTATCTAAGAAATTTCAAAATGACAAGTGATAACAAAGGCAGCAGGATTTTTCATTTCTCTAAATAATGTATAAAATATGTGAACAGATCTATATCTTTCATCTAAGTCCAGTTCAACTTATTAAAAAATAAACCTAATGCCTCTTAAAATGGATTAGACCTATGATGTTTGAACTAAATTTTGTATTAGACACTTTATAAAACTTGTTTGCCTTTGCTGAATAAATTGCAAATAGAGAAGCTCCATTGACAATCAGTCCCTCTTTCTGCTTAATGCAGTTATGGGTCCTTTCATTTATGGCAAATGACTTCCCTGACAGGAGTTAATTTTGCCTCTATTGTAGAGAATTTGATTTTTTTCCAAGGAATCTAATTTATTTGGCAGACTTTGAGAGAGAAGAACAGATTAAGTGCCACTTCTCCCGCCAAGTGCCATTTCTAAACTCTTTTTTTTTTTTTTTTTTTAAAGTTGGGGTTTCACCATGTTGGTCAGGCTGGTCTTGAACTCCCGACCTCAGGTGATCTGCCCGCCTTGGCCTCCAAAGTGCTTGGATTACAAGCATGAGCCACCACGCCCGGCCATTTTTAAACTCTTTTTTTTGTTGTTGTTTTGTTTTGTTTTGTTTTGTTTTTGAGATGGAGTTTCGCTTTTGTTACCCAGGCTGGAGTGCAATGGCGCGATCTCGGCTCACCGCAACCTCCGCCTCCTGGGTTCAGGCAATTCTCCTGCCTCAGCCTCCTGAGTAGCTGGGATTACAGGCATGCGCCACCATGCCCAGCTAATAAACTCTTAACTATATCTTCATTTATAATATTCATAAGGTATTTGCCAAAATACGGCTTTTTTTGTAAAATTACCTGCACCCTCATCCCAGCTTTATGATATTTAAAAGCCTCAATCACATTTTATGAAGAATGTTAAAGAAAATTACTGGGTTTTTTGTTTGTTTTACTACATTGAAATAATTTCTCAAAATAATTTGGTTTCATATAGCTGGAGTAGTAATTAATATTTTAACTTCATCATCTAGATTTTGCTCCTCAATAGCATAGTAACTGGTGCATCCAGAAATCTGAAATCTGAGTTATTTGATACAAATTCGACTTTATCCAACCATTAGTTACTAAGGAGGTAAAATCTTGTTCTAATCTGCTATTAAAATCTTATTGGTTAAATAGAGAAATGAGAAAAAGTGTAATTACTCAAGTTTCTTCATCCTCAATGTCAACTTTATATTGTAATTAAATGTGTAGCAACCAAGCTGAAAATAGTGATTAAGAAATTAACATACAGAAATATTTTATTTGGGGATTCAAAATGAACAAAAGAAAGAGGGGATGAAAATTTGACTTAAAAAAGCTGTCATCTCCAAGATTGTGGCGAAAAAGAAAAAAAAAAAAAGCTGTCATCTCTTCCTTTCTTGCACTCCCACCACCAATGATTTTAAGAGGAAGAGAAGCTGCTTTTTCCCTAAACATGTCTTTAATGATATACTGTATTTATTATTGTTGCAAAAAAAGGTTCTTAGAAAATTCCTATAAACATTTTTGTGGCTTATCAAACAGAAATCACTATCTTAAATTATAATGTAGATTGCTTTTACCTTGATTTAGTCTAGTAAAACTAAATGTGAGGCTTGTGGGAAAGACATTGATATTCTAATACATTATATTTTCTTCTCGCGTATAGATTTTCTTTCTTGAAACCAAATTTTGCTCTTGTTGCCCAGGCTGGAGTGCAATGGCACGATCTCAGCTCACCACAACCTCCGCCTCTCAGGTTCAAGCAATTCTCCTGCCTCAGCCACCCAAGTAGCTGGGATTACAGGCAGGTGCCATCACACCCAGCTAATTTTGTATTTTTAGTTAGAGACGAGGTTTCTCCATGTTGGTAAGGCTGGTCTCAAACTCCCACCTCAGGTGATCCTCCTGCCTTGGCCTCCCAAAGTGCTGGGATTCCAGTTGTGAGCCACTGCGCTCGGTGCTTGAGGATTTTTTTTTTTTTAGATTAGCAATTCCTTATTAGTAGACTCTACAATTTATTTCTCTTTTAAAGAAAGAGAATTTTAACCCATCTGCTATTGGCATTCATATATTTTACTTACATGTCCATAGAGATTTTAGTGAATTTATACATTTATAGTAAATACAAGTGAGCTTTCCAGTTTTTATGGCTCTTTCAATTTATGCTTTAGTATAAACAAATATTATATATATTTTAAAAATTATTATATATATATACATTTTATATATATATATAAATTATTTTTACATTTTTTAAAATTGTTGTGGGTACATAGTAGGTGTATATATTTATGGGATATTTTGATACAAGAATGCAATGTGAAATAAGTGCATCATGGAGAATGAGGTATTCATTTCCTCAAGCATTTTTCCTTTGAGTTACAGACATATTTTACATTTGACTTAAAAATATTTGAACTAAGGCCAGACGAGGTGGCTCACACCTGTAATCCCAACACTTTGGGAGGCCGAGACAGGCATATCACAAGGTCAGGAGTTCGAGACCAGCCTGGCCAACATGGCGAAACCCTGTCTCTACTAAAATTACAAAAATTAGCCAGGCGTGGTGGTACGCGCCTGTAATCCCAGCTACTGGGGAGGCTGAGACAGGAGAACTGCTTGAACCTGGGAGACGGAGGTTGCAGTGAGCCGAGATCGTGGCATTGCACTCCAACCAGGGCAACAAAGCGAGACTCCATCTCAAAAAACAAAAATTTGAACTAATTTAAGCTTGATCTCTAAAATTTCAGCCTGATTTTGACCAATGAAATTTTTCCTTTTTTTGTATTTTTTTAATTTTTATTTTTTTCTACACATTAAGAGAAACTTTTCTAGTAACACACTATAGAAATGATCCCTGAAAGTATAGTCTTTTTTTGTTTGTTTTTTACCAATGAAATTTCAAAAACAAAAATTGTACTTCAGTCTACAATTGAATGGAATTCAGTGTAGACCAGTAAGATAAAATGTACTGGTCTGAAAGGCTTTATAGTTTCCCATTGTTAAGAAAAAATTGGAATTTATTTAGGATGTTGCTGGATAACTAGTTCTACAATTTAAAAAAATTCATTAGCAGTGCCTTATTTACATTAGAGGAAATAAAGGGGTTAATGAAGATAATGCTAATAAAATCAAAATATCAAATATAAGCTGGGTGTGGTGGCACGTACCTGTAATCCCAGCTATACCAGCTATTCGGGAGGCTGAGATGGGAGGGTCCCTTGAGTCCAGGAGTTTGAGATTGCAGGGAGCTGTGACCGTGCCTGTGAATAGTGACTGCACTCCAGCCTGGGTGACATAACAAGACCCCACCTCAAAGAAATATATATATTTCTACACTTATAAAATAAATACGCATTTCCTGGAAGAAAGGTACTCTGTAAATTCAAGAGATGTGAATCAAATTACTCAACTTTTTGGAATTTGATCCTCTGATACTCACGTGAGATTACTGAATTTTCAGAGGAAAAAAATTGACAGGATAATATATAGGCCATATTTATAGTGAAGATCATAAGTATAAATTAACTCGTTTAATGTTTCCATACTTGGGATAGCCTCTATATAAAAATGTTCATTGGAAGAAAAATAATTTTTAAAACTAAATTTGTATAGTAGTCCTCCATTACTGGCAATTAGGGAGCAACCAACAAAATGTAGAATATTTAATGCCATTATGTGGTTCTTTGATTAGGCATGAAAAGGATTGCAAACAGTTTTTCTGTTCCTTCGGAATATGAATCTTTTTAATGTCTAAATTTAACCTGCAACATTTTCTAGTAGGACAAGTCAATGTAAATTAGGTAATTTTTGCCTGTTTTAGACCTTCTGTTGTATTTTGTTCAAATGAAAACATTTAAAAAATTTTGATTGAATGTTTACTACTCAGATAATTGGTTTGAGTGTGGAATTTCTTTTTTAACACTTTGATATGTAAGTGTAATTAATAACTTTTATAACACTAATAGGCTTTATATTTTATGAAATATGTTTTAAAATTTGAAATTTTTAAGTGTTAATTTAGCAGTACTTTAAACTATCATTATGTGCCAGTACTGACAAGAAAAACAATTTTTTATGTATTTAATTTACTATGGTATTCAATAAATTCTATTTTAAAATAAAATTTGAATTTGTTTTATTTTGAATGATGAAAAAATTAAAAAAGAAACAACAAGGCCGGGCACAGTGGCTCATGCCTATAATCCCAGCACTTTGGGAGGCCAAGGTGGGAGGATCACGAGGTCAGGAGTTCAAGACCAGCCTCCTGGCCAACATGGTGAAACCCCGTCTCTACTAAAAATACAAAAATTAGCTGGGTATGGTGGCATATTCCTGTAATCCCAGCTACTTGGGAGGCTGAGGCAGGAGAATTGCTTGAACCCAGGACCCGGAAGGTGGAGGTTGCAGTGAGCCAAAATTGCGCCACTGCACTCCAGCCTGGGCTACGGAGTGAGACTCTGTCTCAAAAAGAAAAAAACAGTGTACTAGATCATGTTCATATAACACAAAATGGTAATAATTACTTGAGAAATTGTGTATTTAGGTCTTACAAATTATCCTTTTTTTAATTTTTTTATTTTTTCTTGCATTGGAAACAAATTCTCCTTAAAACCTAGAATCTGGCTGGGCGCAGTGGCTCACGCCTGTAATCCCAGCACTTTGCGGGGCTGAGGCAGGCAGATCACCTCAGGTTGAGAGTTCGAGACCAGCCTGACCAACATGGAGAAAACCATCTCAAAGAAACAGAGTCTCGCTCTGTTGCCTAGGCTGGAGTGCAGTGGTGCCATCTGGGCTCACTGCAACCTCTGCCTCCTGGGTTCAAGGAATTTCCTGCCTCAGCCTTCCCAGTCGCTGAGATTACAGGCGCCTGCCACCAAGCCCGGCTAATTTTTGTATTTTTAGTAGAGTTGGAGTTTCACTATACTATCTTGGCCAGGCTGGTCTTTAACTCCTCACCTTATGATCCACCCACCTCGGCCTCCCAAAGTGCTGAGATTACAGGCATAAGCCACCACACCCAGACCTCATATCATTTTCTTTAGGTAATAAGCCTTGTGGGCAGGTCGAGGTAACTCAGGCCTGTAATCCCAGCACTTTGGGAGGCCAAGGGGTGGCGGGGAGGGGATCACGTGAGGTCAGGAGTTCAAGACCAGCCAGACCAACATGGAGAAACTGTCTCTACTAAAAATACAAAAATAATAATCATAATTAGCCGGGTGTGGTGGCGGGTGCCTGTAGTCCCAGCTGCTCCGAGAGGCTGAGGGAGGAAAATCGCTTGAACCCAGGAGGTGGAGGTTGCAGTGAGCCGAGATCATGTCACTGCACTCCAGCCTGGGCAACAGAGGGAGGTTCCATCTCAAAAACAAACAAGCCTTGTAAACACTCTAATGTGTGCAGTGAGAGAAAAGGGAGAAATATTTAATCCATTGTCAAACATTTTGTCTTTAGGATTAAATAAAGCTCATTTACGTCCTCTAAAAACGACACTTATTTGCTTGAAATACATTTTGTTTTACTAGAAATTAGGAAGTAGGACTAAATTTTATATTAAAGTCATTTTTGCTTTTAAAATCCTATGAAAATTCTAGAGTTTAGATCAATAGTTTTTACTTAATTTATTTATTTGAAGTGGTGTCTCTCTCTGTCGCCCAGGCTGGAGTGCAGTGGCGCGATCTGGGCTCACTGCAACCTCTGCCTCCCGGGTTCAAGCAATTTTCTGCCTCAGCCTCCCCAGTAGCTAGGATTACAGGCATCTGTCACCACATCCGGCTAATTTTTGTATTTTTAGTAGAGATGGGCTTTCACCATCTTGGCCAGGCTGGTCTTAAACTCCTGACCTCGTGATCCACCCATCTGGGTCTCCCAAAGTGCTGGGATTACAGGCGTCAGCCACCACACCCGGCCAACTATTGTTTACAACAATAGTTGTAAACTTTATTTTCTTGTGGCCTTTACCATACTGACCCACAACAAATTAAAAATAAAGCAAAAATTAAAATATCACTGGAAAGTATTAGTGCTAGAAAATAAAAACAATGACCAATTCTAGGTAACACTAATGATAAAATGTTCTCTCTAAAAAAATCTTGGAAATTCCAATTACCTGCATATGAGCCCTTAGATTAGAAGCATTGCACTTGGAGCAATAGCCAGACTTCTTAGCAGACTTCTGGAGAGGGATTGCTGTAAACTATAGTAAGACACTAATTCTTTCTTCCTTAGGAGGTTATGGGTAAATATTATATAGTTCTTAGCCTTAGCTAAAACTGAATGTCTATGGTTTGGCATATCATTCCATCAAAAACAATTTAACAATTTAGATCAGAGTCACTTCTCTAGATTAATTGGGAAAAGGTAATTGGCTTCTAATTAATAATCACCTATAAAGAGGTTCTGCTACCTATTTTAATTAATATAGAAAACCAAATAATTTTTTCATAAATTTGAAAAATGTTTCATCCACAAATGTATTAATATGTATGTGCAACACTTTTTTTTTCCATTTTGTTTTTCGTTCTTTTTGCGCAACACTTTTCAACTGAAGCCTCACCAACTATTGACCAAATTCACTCCAGTCCCTTTCAGTGCAGAGAAATAAAATATACAAATGCAGTTGCCGAGTCCTCTCCATTCTCTCTTCCAGATGTCTCTCAAAAGAGTTTCAAGGACTGGGCACGGTGGCTCATGACTGTAATCTCAGCATTTTGGGAGGCCGACATAGGTGGAACACAAGGTCAGGAGTTCAAGACCAGCCTGGCGAAGATGGTGAAACCTCATCTCTACTAAAAATACAAAAATTGGACAGGTGTGGTGCCGGGTGCCTGTAATCCCAGCTGCAGGTGTGGTGGCCAGCACTTGTAATGCCAGAGACTCGGGAGGCTGAGGCAGGAGAATTGCTGGAACCTGGGAGGCAGAGGTTGCAGTGAGCTGAGATTGTGCCACTGCACTCTAGCCTGGGCAACAGAGAGAGACTCTACTCAAAAAAAAAAAAAAAAAAAAAAAAAAAAAAAAAAAAAAAAGAAGGCCGAACATGGTGGCTCCCGCCTATAATCCCATCACTTTGGGAGGCCAAGGCGGGTGGATCACAAGGTCAGGAGTTTGACACCAGTCTGGCCAACATAGTGAAACCCCGTCTCTTTATTAAAAAAAAGAATAGTAAGACAAGGCTTGGCTTGGTAGCTCATGCCTGTAATCTCAGCACTTTGGGAGACTGAGGCAGAATTCAAGATCAGCCTGGGCAACATAGTGGGACTCCATCTCTAAAAATTAAAAATAAAAAAAAAATAGAGGGACAGGTGTGGTGGCTCATGCCAGCACTTTGGAAGGCTGAGGCAGGCAGATCACTTGAGGTCAGGAGTTCAAGACCAGCCTGGCCAAAATAGTAAAACCCTGTCTCTACTAAAAATACAAAAATTAGCAGGGCATGTTGGTGGGCCCCTGTAATCCCAGCTACTGGGGAGGCTGAGGCAGGAGAATTGCTTGAACCCAGGAGGTGGAGGTTGCAGTGAGCCAAGATCTTGCAGTGAGCAATAGAGCAAGACTGTCTTCAGACAAAAAAAAGAAAAGAAAAGAGATAGAGGAAAAATAAAAATAGTGAGACAAGTATATACACACTCACACATATAAACACCCATAGAGTAACTCCAAATTGATGCCATTTATATTGCATTTTAGAATATTCCTTAGCTAACCTTGTAATGTTAAAATCTTACTATAATAAATTGACATCAAGGTAACAATGTTAATATATCATAGAAATGTGATTATATCCAGTATCAGAAAATCAGATCTTTTTTTTTTTTTTTTGAGATGGAGTCTTGCTCTGTCCCCCAGGCTGGGGCTGAAGTGCAGTGACTCAATATCAGCTCACTGCAACCTCCACCTCCCAAGTTCAAGCAGTTCTCCTGCTTCAGCCTCCTGAGTAGCTAGGATTACAGGCACCCACCACCACATCCAGCTAATTTTTTTGTATTTTTAGTAGAGATGGGTTTTCACCACGTTGGCCAGGTGAGTCTCGAACTCCTGATCTCAGGCAACCCGCCTTGGCTTCCCAAAGTGCTGGGATTACAGGCATGAGCCACTATGCTCGGCCAAAATCAGATCTTTTTTGAGATTCCTCGTATTCAATTTTTAACTAATATCCTACTTTAAAAAAAAAACTTTTCTGATTTAGCAATTTAGAATAATTATGAAACCAAAAAGCCTAACTGTTGAGCTAGATAATCAAATTTAAACATATTTACCTTCCTTTTTTATATATCTTACTACTTGGATTTACTCCAAACCATTGATGTATTGGTGTGAATAAAAATCATTCACAATTAAAACCACCAATTAAAGATTGAAAAATGGACAACAAATATTAAATTAAAATCAATAGCACAGTTTCATGATACCTAACATCGAAAAGCACTTAGGTGTAAAACTTCATTGTTCCATTCTTTAGTTTTAAATGGTTAAGTCTCTACCTTAGAGTGAAATGTAGGGATTTGTCATTTTTTACATAAATGACATCAGTTTGTTTTTTTTTACTTTCTTGGGAAATAGTTGAATCAAATGATTTAGAAATAGTTATACCATTAAAATTAATGTTAATTAAAATTAGCCATATATGATTGTATATCGTAGTTTGATGTATTTGCTCTTAGACCCCTCTAACCTCTCTGTCCAGCAAAAAAAATTTATTCATTAAACACTCACATATGCTTCAGACAAATCCATGCAGTCCCAACAATAACATTCTTTTTTTTTTTTAATCTCGGCTCAGTGCAACCTCTGCCTCCTAGGTTCAAGGGATACTCCTGCCTCAGCCTCCAGAGTAGCTGGGATTACAGGTGCGCACCACCACACATGACTAATTTTTGTATTTTATTTTATTATTTATTTGTTTATTTTTTTGAGTCAGAGTCTTGCTCTGTCGCCCAGGCTGGAGTGCAATGGCATGATCTTGGATGACTGCAACCTCCGCCTCCTGGGTTCAAGTGAGTCTCCTGCCTCAGCCTCCCAAGTAGCTGGGACTACAGGCGAATGCCACCACGCCCGGCTAATTTTTTCTATTTTTATTAGAGACAGGGTTTCACCATGCTAGCCAGGATGGTCTGGATCTCCTGACCTTGTGATCCACCCACCTCGACCTCCCAAAGTGCTGGGATTACAGGCATGAGCCACCGTGCCCAGCCTATTTAGAGATGGAGTTTAATTCTGTTGCCCAGGCTGGAGTCCAGTGTCTCAATCTCAGCGCACTGCAATTTCCACCTCCCTGGTTCAAGCAATTCTCCCGCCTCAGCCCCCTAAGTAACTGGGATTACAGGTGCTCGCCACCACACCCAGCTAATTTTTTGTATATTTAGTAGAGCCAGGGTTTCACCATGTTGGCCAGGCTGATCTCAAATTTCTGATCTCAGGTGTTCCACCCGCCTCGGCCTCCCAAAGTGCCAGGAGTACAGGTGTGAGCCACTACGCCAGCCTGTATTCTATTTTAGTAGAGACAGGGTTTCGCCATGTTGGCCAGGCTGGTCTTGAACTCCTGATTTCAGGTGATCTACCTGCTTCGGCCTCCCAAAGTGCTGGGATTACAGGTGTGAGCCACCATGTCCGGCCCCAACAATAACATTCTTAACATAGGGCTTTGCTAAATTCAAAGGGGAACTTCTCTCTATGGTTACTGGTAATTTGTTCTGGCTTTTGCCCAAATCTAGTCACCTGGGGCAGAGTTTCAAAGCTTTAGGAAGATACGTTTTTTCCCTTTTAGAAATAAACATGGGCCAAAGATAAGGTTATTAAAAGTAGGAAAATATGTTTAAAATTTTTTTTGGTTGTATATTGTGTAACTGATTAGCATATCAAATATAATATAATTGAAAGAAGCCTGATTTTCATCCTCTCAATTATTCAAGAAATACTTATTGAATACTTATGATATGCCAGCCCTGTACTACGGTACCGGGGTTAGAGATTAATATTTGAAACATTCCAGGTATTTTTAGTTGGCATTTTATAAGCTTTCCACTAGCAAATGGGGTTAATTCTTTTGAAAGAGTCCCTAAGAAAGAAAATCCATTAATCCTCTATCCAAAGTACAGCAAAATTTGTTGGAACTGGTTTAATCACCTTCTGCTTATATAAACAAAGAATTCTGTAGTCATTTGCCAAGCATTTATGAGTTTCTGAGTTTAAGTGACAAAATTACACAAAATGGACATTTCATATATTGACCCTATGTTTGTTTGCATGCTATAATCGATTTTAACTCTTTTAATGTTGTCAATGTTATAAGTCATTTCTTTTATTTTTAAAAATTTTTCTTAGAGACAGGACCTTGCTTTGTTGCCCAGGCTGGAGTGCCCAGGCTGGAGTGGCGTGATTGTGGTTCAATGCAGCCTCAAACTCCTGGGCTCAAGTAATCTTCCTGTCTTTGTCTTCCACACCCTGGGATTACAGGCGTGAGTCCCTGTGCCTGGCCCCTTTTTTTTGACACAGCGTCTTGCTCTGTAGCCTCCGCTGGAGTGGGGTGGTGCGATCACAGCTCACCGCAGCCTCGACCTCCGTTGGTGACTCTCCCACCTCAGCCTTCTGAGTAGCTGGGACCAGAGGCACACACCACCATGCCCAGCTAATTTTTTGCATTTTTTGTAGAGATGAAGTTTCGCCATGTTGCGCGGGCTGGTCTCCAATTCCTGGGCTCAAACAACCCACCCATCTCAGACTCCCACAGACTCCCACTTACAGGTGTGATCCAATGTACCAGCCCTAACTAGTTTATTTTTAGTTTTGAGACACAACGTGTGAGGCTGGGCATGATGGCTCACACTTGTAATCCCAGCACTTTGGGAGGCTGAGGCGGGTAGATCACAAGGTCAGGAGTTCAAGATCAATATGGCCAATATCGTGAAACTCTGTCTCTATTAAAAATACAAAAATTAGCCGGGTGTGGTGGCCAGCCCCTGTAGTCCCAGCTGCTCCGGAGGCTGAGACAAGAGAATGGCTTGAACCCGGGAGGCGGAGGTTGTGCTGAGATCGCACCACTGCACTCCAGCCTGGGTGACAGAGCAAGACTTCATCTCAAAAAAAAAAAAAAAAAAAAGAGATACAGTGTGTGTCCCTTTTTTAGTTGCCCAGGGACTCACATTAGTGGCAGATCCATTCAGAGAGAAGCCAGAAACATGATTAATGTGGAAACTATCACATAAGCCAATAATTTGTACCTAGTGCATTAAACAAAGATCTTTGACTAGTTGATTAAACAGGTTGAGGTAAAGATTTTGTGAAAGACTGAATCATATATAACCTGTTTTCTATTGTTAGTGACAAATTTCTCAGTGTGTCTTACTGTCACAAGAGGTAATATAGCATAATGCTCAAGGGCACAAATTCTGGAATTAGACCATAATGGTTGAAATCCTGGCTCTGCCCTGTGCCTCAATCTCCTCCTTTGTGCAGTGGGGGAATAATAGATTCTGGCCTACAGAGTTGAGAGGATCTAATTAGTTAACACATGTTAAGTGAATAGAACAGCGCCCAGCAAGTAAAAAAACACACAATAAATGCTAGCTTTTCAGTATAAGGAGGGAAGGACTCTCATGTCTTCAATTGTCCTACTTCAGATCCTTCAGGATTCTGCTTCTAGTTTGTGTTTTGTTTTGTTTTCTAGAGACAAGAGTCTTCCGATGTTGCCCAGGCTGGACCTAAGTGATCTTGCCTTGGCCTCCAAAAGTGCTGGGGTTACTGGTGAGTGCCACTATGACTGTCCTGCTTTTGCTTATCTAAAGTTAAACTCTGGCCTGGTGTGTTGGCTCACGCCTGTAATCCCAGCATTTTGGGAAGTCAAGGTGGGCAGACCACCTGAGGTCAGCGGTTCGAGACCAGCTTGGCCAATGTGGCGAAACCCCATCTCTACTAAAAATACACAAAAAAATTAGCCGGGTGTGGTGGTGGGAGCCTGTAATCCCAGCTACTCAGGAGACTGAGGCAGAGAATTTCTTAAACCTCGGAGGTGGAGGTTGTAGTGAGCCGAGATCACGCCACTGCACTCCAGCCTGAGTAACAAGAGCGAGACTCCCTCCAGTTTTTTAAATTTATTAATAAATAAATTAATAATAAAATAAATTTAAACCTCTGTTTTTGTGAATGTCAAGGTTTCTAAAACACATTTTAAATAATTGTGGAAAGTTATAAAGCCTAGACAATGTAAGAGACGGTAATTTTTTTTCTTTTTTGAGGCGGAGTTTCGCTCTGTCACCCAGGCTGGAGTGCAATGGCATGATCTCAGCTCACTGCAACCTTCGCCTCCCAGGTTCAAGCAATTCTCCTGCCTCAACCTCCCGAGTAGCTGGGATTACAGGTACGTGCCACCACACTTGGCTAATTTTGCATTTTAGTAGAGACGGAGTTTCTCCATGTTGGTCAGGCTGGTTTGGAACTCCTGACCTCAGGTGATCCGCCCCCTTCTGCCTCCCAAAGTGCTGGGATTACAGCGTGAGCCACCCCTCACCTGGCCTTTTTTCTTTTTTTGATGGGGTTTCACTATATTGCCCAGGCTCACCTCAAACTCCTGAGCTCAAATAATCCACCCATCTCGGCCTCCCAAAGTGTTGGGATAATGGGTGTGAGGCACCATGTCCAGCAAAATACCATAATGATTCAATGTACCAATTGTCATTCGTTTCAGAAAGTTAACAAACACTCCAAAAATTGGCTGGGTGTGGTGGCTCGTGACTGTACTCCCAGCATTTTCAGAGGCTGAGGCAGATGGATCACCTGAGGTCAGGAGTTCAAGACCAGCCTGGCCAACATAGTGAAACCTCGTCTCTACTAAAAATATGAAAACGAGCCACGTGTGGTGGTGTGTGCTTGTAGTCCCAGCTACACAGAAGGCTGAGGCAAGAGAATCACTTGAACCTGGGAGGCAGAGGTTGCAGCAAGCCGAGCTGCTTATGCTAGTGCTCTCTAGACTGCATGACAGAGCAATACTCTGTCTCAGAGAGAGAGAGAGAGAGAGAGAGAGAGAGAGAGAGAGAGAGGGAGAGAGGAGAGATGACCAATTGTAAGCTAGAGTTTGCCATTTGTATACTTTGATGAAATGTTTGTTCAGATTTTTTACTTTCTCTTTGATGTTTTCAACTTCAGATTTTTAAATTGGGTTGTTTTCTTAGCAATTTTTGTTTGTTTGTTTGTTTTTGAGACAGAGTTTTGCTCTTATTGCCCAGACTGGAGTGCAATGGCATGATCTTGGCTCACTGTAACCTCTGCCTCCCGGGTTCAAGCGATTCTCCTGCCTGAGCCTCCCGAGTGGCTGGGATAACAGGCATGCACCACCATGCCCAGCTAATCTTGTATTTTAGTAGCTACGGAGTTTCTCCATGTTGGTCAGGCTTTATTGTTTCTTTTGTTTTTGAGACAGTCTTACTCTGTCACCCAGGCTGGAGTACAGTGGCACAATTTCAGCTCACTATAACCTCTGCCTCCCAGGTTCAAGGGACTCTTATGCCTCAGCCTCCTGAGTAGCTGGAATTACAGGTGCATGTCACCATGCCTGACTACTTTTTCTTTTTTAATTTTTTTTCCCTTACACCCCCACTTTGCTGGTATTTCTTTTTCTTTTTCTTTTTCTACCTGACTACTTTTTGTATTTTTAGTAGAGTTGAGGTTTCTCCCCATTGGCCCAGCTGGTCTCAAACTCCTGATCTCAAGTGATCCACCAGTCTCGGCTTCCCAAAGTGCTGGGAGGACAGGCATGAGCCACCACACCCATCCTAGAAGTTCTGGTTTTGTTTTGTTTTTAAGATGGAGTTTCATTCTTGTTGCCCACACTGGAGTGCAGTGGTATAATATCAGCTCACTGCAACCTCGGGCTCCAGGGTTCCAGGGATTCTCCTGCCTCAGCCTCCCGAGTAGCTGGGATTACAGGCGCCCGCCACGATGGCCAACCAATTTTTTGTATTTTTAGTAGAGACAGGGTTTCATCATATTGGCCAGGCTGGTCTCAAACTCCTGACCTCAAGTGATCCGCCTGCCTTGGCCTCCCAAAGTGCTGGGATTACAGGTGTGAACCACTGTGCCCGGTCTAGAAGTTTTTAATTTTAATGAAATCCAACATCAATATTTTTTCTTACATGCATTGTGCTTTCAGTGTTATGTCTGAAAAGTCATTTTCAACCTCAAGATCACCCAGATTTTCTTCTGAGTTTTATTGTTTTTTATTTTACATTAGGTCTAAAATCTCTGTTGAGCTAATCTTTGTGAAGGGTATAAGATCTGTGTTAGATTCATTTTTTTTTTAATGTGGACGTCCAGCTGTTCCAGCACCATTTGTTGAAAAGACTATCCTTTCTCTGTTGAATTGCCTTTTCTCTTTTGTCAAAGATCAGTTGAATGTGTTTGTGTGGGTCTACTTCTGAGCTATTTTGTTCTACTGATTTAGTTTGTTTATCCTTTTGCCAAAACACACTGTCTTTATTACTATAGTTTTGTAGTAAGTCTTGAAGTTGGGTAGCATCCTGTCAGTCCTCAACTTTGTTCTTCTCCAATATTGTGTTGGCTATTCTGTGTCTTTTGCTTTTCCACATAAACTTTAGAATTAGTTTTTCTATATTCGGAAAATAACTAGCTAATATTTTGATTGAGAGTGCACTGAATCTATAGGTCAAGTAGGGAAGAACTGATATCTTAACAATATTGAGTCTTCTTATTTGTATAGATGGATTATCTCTTTGTTTAGAGCTTCTTTGATTTTTTTTGTCAGAGTTTTGTATATAAATCTTGTTCATATTTTGTATGATTTATACCTAAGTGTTACTTTGTTTTTTTTTTTTTTTTTTAAAAGATGGGGTTTCACCATGTTGGTCAGGCTGGTCTTGAACTCCCGACCTCAGGTGATCTGCCTACCTTGGCCTCCAAAGTGCTTGGATTACAGGCGTGAGCCACCGCGCCCGGCCTAAGTGTTACCTTTTTTTTTTTGGTGCTAATGTAAATGGTAATGTGCTTAAATTACAAATTTTAATTGTTCATTTCACCATATAATCTTTTTTAAGAGATGGGGTCTTTTTTAATGTGGACGTCCAGCTGTCCACATTAAAAGACTTACCAATTACGTCCACTACAAGACTTACTAATTGTTCATTTCACCGTATAATCTTTTTTAAGAGATGGGGTCTTACTGTTTTGCCCATAACTCCTAGACTCAAGTGACCCTTCTGCCTTAGCCTCCTGAGTAGCTGGGACCACTATGCCTAGCTTCTATATAATTTTTTATTTTTTTTGGAGACAGGGTCTTACTATGTTACCCAGGTTGAAGTGTGGTGATGCAATCTTGGCTCACTGCAACCTCTACCTCCTGGTTTCAAGACACCCTACCACTTCAGCCTCCCAAGTAGCTGGTATGACAGCCACATGCCACCATGCCCAGATAATTTTTGTATTTTTAGTGGAGATGGGGTTTCCCCATATTACCGAGGCTAGTCTTGAAATCCTGGACTCAAGTGATCTGCCCATCTTAGCCTCCCAAAGTGCTGGGATTACAAGTGTGAGCCACTGCACCTGGCCTCTTATATGATTTCATCTGAATACAAAAATTGCTTTAAAATAGTGACCTTGCTATGATACTTCTGTACCACAAAATGATGGCCATACCAATAGACTGAAGCATTGAGATGAAAGAAGTGTAATCAGAGTTAGTGCTTAAGGCAGTGGTCCTCAAGCTGAGGCATATCTGCCATGGTGACATACAAAGACTTTCCAAGTAATATGAGTAGTATAAGCGGAATTGATATTCACATAATTGATTTTATAAGGGAAATTTAATTTCATGTTTCTCTTACTTTCACCATGCCTGGCCCACATGTACCTTTTTATAGGACTGCTTAGCTGTTAGTTTTCTCCAGAGTAAGTTATCCAAAGGAGCAAAGTGGAATCCAAAATGTCTTTTATGACCAAGCCTCAGAAGTCATACATCATAATCATATCCCATTGAGTACACAAGTCAGACCTACTCAATATGGGAGGGTCTGCGCAAGGGTGAGAATATCAAAAGGTGACTAATATTGAGGGGTCCATTGAGGGCCCCCACAGCAATTAAAACATTTATCTTCAGCTGGGTGTGGTGGCTCACGCCTGTAATCCCAGCACTTTGGGAGGCTGAGGTGGGTGGATCACTTGAGGTCAGGAGTTTGAGACCAGCCTGGCCAAAACAGTCAACCCTGTGTCTACTAAAAATACAAAAATTAGCCAGGTGTGGTAGCAGGCACCTGTAGTCCCAACCATTCAGGAGGCTGAGGCAAGGGAATCACTTGAACCCAGGAGGTACAGGTTGCAGTGAGCCAAGATCATGCCACTATACTCTAGACTAGGCAACAGAGCAAGACTGTCTCAAAAAAAATTAGTAATAATAAGAATAGAACTAATTTAGGTTCAAATAATTCTTTTTTTTTTTTGAGACGGAGTCTTGCTCTGTCACCAGAGCTGGAGTGCAGTGGCACGATCTTGGCTCACTGCAACCTCTGCCTCCTGGGTTCAAGCAATTCTCCTGCCTCAGTCTCCTGAGTAGCTGGGACTACAGGTGTGCGCCACCACACCCAGCTAATTTTTTTTTGGTATTTTAGTAGAGACAAGGTTTCACCATGTTGGCCAGGATGATCTCGATCTCCTGACCTTGTGATCCAACTGCCTCAGACTCCCAAAGAGCTGAGATTACAGGCGTGAGCCACCTCGCCCGGTCAACAAATATATATATATATATTTTTGTTAAGACTGGGTTTCACCATTTTGGTCAGGCTGGTCTTGAACTCCCGACCTCAGGTGATCTGCCCGCCTTGGCCTCCAGAGTGCTTGGATTACATGTGTGAGCCACCACGCCCAGCCAAATAATTCTTAAATCATTTCTGTGCCTAAAACCCTTCAGGGTCGGGCGCGGTGGCTCATGCCTATAATCCCAGCACTTTGGGAGGCCGAGGTGGGTGGATCATGAGGTCAAGAGATCGAGACCATCTTGGTCAACATGATGATACCCCGTCTCTACTAAAAATACAAAAATTAGCTGGGCATGGTGGCGCGCGCCTGTAGTCCCAGCTACTCTGGAGGCTGAGGCAGGATAATTGCTCGAACCCAGGAAGCAGAGGTTGCGGTGAGCTGAGATTGCGCCATTGCACTCCAGCCTGGGTAACAAGAGCGAAACTCTGTCTTAAAAAACAAAAACAAAAACAAAAAACCCTTCAGTAGGCCAGGTGCAGTGGCTCACGCGTATAATCCCAGCAATCTGGGAGGCCAAGGCGGGCAGATCACTTGGAAGTCAGGAGTTGAGGCTGCGTTGAGCCAGAATGAGAAACACTGGTCTTATGAGACAGAGGAAGATACAAGACTGAGTCATAATGAAGATAAATGTTGTTTGTTTGTTTGTTTTTTGAGACAAAGTCTTGCTCCCAAAGACTCTGGGAGGCAGAGGTGGGCAGATCACTTGAGGTCAGGAGTCCAAGACTAGCCTGGCCAACATGGTGAAACCCTGTCTCTACTCAAAATAGAAAAATTAGCCGGGCATGGTGGCAGGCGCCTGTAATCCCAGCTACTCGGGAGGCTGAGGCAGGAGAATCATGTGAACCCGGGAGGTAGAGGTTGCAGTGAGCCAAGATCATGCCACTGCATTCTAGCCTGGGCATCAGACCAAGACTCTGTCTCAGGAAAAAAAAAAAAAAAATTTCAAGAGAGTCTTAATCATTTCATTATTTCATTATTTATTTATTTATTTTGAGACAGGGTCTTGCCCTGTCACCTAGGCTGGAGTACAGTGGCATGATCTTGCTCAACGCAGGTTCAACCTATTGGGCTCAAGCAATCCTCCCACCTCAAGCTTCTGAGTAGCTGGGACTGCAGGCATGCACCGCCACACTGGGCTAATTTTTCTTCTTCTTTTTTTTTGTAGAGACAGTGTTTCACCATGTTGCCCAGAATGTATTGTTTTATTCTCATATTATTTTGCATAGCACTTTAAACAGTGTAGTAGTAAGTGTTGAATTGTTGTAACCTGGCAAGGACAAAGAAGAGTATTAGTATGTCATCTAGTGAGAGTGAAAAAAAGACACGTCATTGACCAAAATGGAAACAAAACCCTTCTGGAAAAAAAGTGTAACAACATTTACTTCTTTCTTTATTTAGGACGGAGTCTCACTCTGTCACCCAGGCTGGAATGTAGCGGCATGATCTTGGCTCACTGCAACTTCCGCCTCCCGGGTTCAAGGGATTCTCCTCCCCTCCCTCAGCCTCCCAAGTAGTTGGGATTACAGGCACTCACCACCATGCCCAGCTAATTTTTGTATTTTTAGTAGACACAAGGTTTCACCATGTTGGTCAGGCTGGTCTCGAACTCCTGACCTCAGGTGATCAGCCTGCCTCAGCCTCCCAAAGTGTTGGGATTACAGGCATGAGTCACTGTGCCCAGTCTATTTTTAAATTATTATTATTATTATTGTTTTTGAGATGGAGTCTCCCTCTGTTGTCCAGGCTGGAGTGCAGTGGCGCAATCTCAGCTCACTGCAACCTCTGCCTCCTGGGTTCAAGCAATTCTCCTGCCTCAGCCTCCCCAGTAGCTGGGACTACAGGCACGTGCCACCATGCCTGGCTAATTTTTCTGGTATTTTTAGTAGAGACGGGGTTTCACCATATTGGCCAGGCTGGTCTCGAACTCCTGACCTTGTGATCTGCCTGCCTCGGCCTCCCAAAGTGCTGGGATTACAGGTGTGAGCCACTGCACCCAGCCAGAACATTTAACAAACATTTTCTGAAACACTGAATTATCTATCTTGTCATCACTGAACATTGACTATGAATGCTCCTGATATTCTCAGACACTGAATATATATATGTATATGCATATATATTTATATATGTATATGTGTATCCATGTATATATTTATACATATATTTCAAGATTTATTTGTTTTTTAGAGACATGGTCTTGCTATGTAGTCCAGGCTTGAGTGCAGTGGCTATCCATAGGCACTATCCAACTACTGATCAGCATGAATTTTGACCTGCTCAATTTCTGTCTTGGGTTGGTTCACCACTCTTTAGGCAATCTGATCGTTCCCGGCTCCCAGTAAGTCACCATGTTGATGCTGAACTTAGCACAGGCACCCAACACACACAGCGCACTATAGCCCAGAACTGGACTCACATGATCCTTCTGCCTCAACCTCTGGGGTAGCTGAGAACACAGACATGGGCCACTGTGCCTGGCTCAGTACCTATTTTTTTGAATGCATAAATTCATTCTCAAAAATTGATTGCTGATTGAAAGTCAGCATCTGTGAATTTCTTTTTTTTCTTTTTCTTTTTTTTTTTTTTAGCATCTGTGAATTTCAAGGCTGGTGACCATTTGAAAATTAAGGAATTTATTTTGATTAGTTCAATTAAGGATAAATTTTGTTCCCCATTTCCAACTCTAAAATTTCCAATTTACAAAAGAGTTCTGGCAAGTGTCAAGGAGCTCATATTGTTTCATTTCTACACCATCCAAGGGTATTTATGAATATAACGAGACCAGAGTTACAAAGTTCTAACAAAATATAAAGCACTCTAATCTCATTTGATTTTGATTTTCCAGTTTGTCTGTCTCCTCCTTCTAGATTATAAAGCCCCTACAGGCAGGAAGTGTGTAGGCCCAACTGAAATCCAGAAGATAAACATTTATTGAGTGCATGCATAAATTAGTCAAGATGCCTTCCCCAAGGCTGACAATTCAATGTGACACATATTTTTTCCTTTTTTTCTTTCTGAATATCAGCCGCTGATTGCATAATAAGTGGCACATATATTAAAACATTTTTAAGCCTTGGTTCGGCTGGACCTGCCAGATGGGGAAGAAATACACAATACCTGAAGATTGTTCACAAGCTAGGGGAACCAGTGGGTGGATTTGTTTTTTTGTAGAGAAGATCCTACTTCAGTGAATTGTGGGTCATCATGTTTGAGGCAATAATTATGTTGAGTGAAAGAAGCTAGATGGAAAAAAAAGGTGCATGCTGTATGATTCCTGTATATAAAACTTTAGCATATGCAAACTTACCTGTACCGAAAGTAGATCTGTAGATGATAAGGGATGTGATGGAGAGGAACGGGAGGAAGGGATTATAAAGCCGGGAGGAAACTTAGAGGTGAATATGTTGTTTATGGTGATTTCACGGGTGCATAGGTATGTCAAAACTTATCAAATTGGACATTTAAATATGTGCAGTTTGTCGTTTCAATTATTTTAAAATAAAGTCTTTTTTTTAAAAAGAGGTAAGACAGAGTCAGATCCCTGAGGGTCAGATTGAGGAACTCTTGAAGTCTCCAGGAGCAGAAAGGAGATATTAAAGCAATGTTTTAAGAAAATTAAACTGATGGTGGTCTTCCTTTTAGATGAGGAATAATATTTAGCAAACTATTGCTAATAGCCTAACCTGGGCTTGTGTGATAGCAAGAGGAATGGAAAGGTGGATAGGTAAATATTAGTTCCAGGGAACAACCCAGTCTTTGGTTCAGAAGGTGTGGTGTATGCATGTATGTGGGTGATTATCTCTGGAGGGAAAAGGATAGTCCCACAGTTAAACCAAGAAGATTCACCAGCAGCAGCAACAGGAGACGCTAGAGGAAGAACATGATTGGGGTAAGATCATTTTGCACTTTGGACGAGTTGAGAGTAACGTTTAAAGCCTCTACCAGCTCTGAAGCACTGAGAGGGTGTTGGGACACTCGAGTTTGCTGGAGCGGGCAGACAGAGGCCAGGCCTAGTTAGCGGAATGAGCCCACACAGCAACTCCAGACTGCGTCCGGAAGCCTGGAACCTTAACCCTCAACCTCCGATTCCCTAAGCTCCACTCTCGTAGCTGAGGCAGCTGTTTGTGTAAGTCCCGCTTAGGTATCCAACCGAGATATGGCGTGAATACCCCACCACCTTCGGGAAACCGGAGGCGGTCGGCACGGGGGCGCGCTCCCGCCCGGCGCGTGCACGCGGCGCGCTTGGAGGCGGCCTGGGAGCGAGGGAGCGCGCGCCCTTCACGTGACCCGACCCGCTGGCGGCGACGCACGCGCCGCGCGGCTCACGTGGTCCGTCTCCAGCCCCGTCGCCGGCGGAGGCGGGCGCGGGCGCGTCCCTGTGGCCAGTCACCCGGAGGAGTTGGTCGCACAATTATGAAAGACTCGGCTTCTGCTGTTAGCGCCGGAGCTGAGTTAGTTCTGAGAAGGTTTCTCTGGGCGTTCCTTGTCCGGCGGCCTCTGCTGCCGCCTCCAGAGACGCTTCCCGATAGATGGCTACAGGCCGCGGAGGAGGAGGAGGTGGAGTTGCTGCCCTTCCGGAGTCCGCCCCGTGAGGAGAATGGTACTGGACCCACGCAGGCCCGGGCGGGGAATGGTCCTGGGGTTGCGGGCGGTAAAGGAGAGGACCTGGCAGGCAAGTGTGTGGGGAGCCGCGTTCCAGCGGCGAAGGACCCCCGAATTGCCTTGAGGCTTCCGGATTTGTCCTGGCGGGACGAGTGTGCATTTCGTTCGGGGGTGAGGGGCGGGAGCAGGTAGCAAGTTCGACGCGACACCTCTTCGCGGGAATCCCCTGAGCCGAGACCCGTCTTCCAGCGAGAGCCTCTCGAGGCGGCAGAGGCGCGAGCCGGGGACTACCTGACTGGGTTGAACTAAGCCGCCGCAGCGCGCCCGACGCTGTGCTCAGCCTTCAAGCTCCGCATCTCCTGGGAGCACGGTCCTCCTGGCGCCAGTTGCTGGTAGATAAGGGAGCCAAAAGCTCTGCTCAGGTTCAGCATGGGAAAAGGGAGGGAGGGCTGGAAGGGCGCAGAGTGGGTAGAGGACACGGGTTTGGAGCTGTGCCTTGTTTGCTGTGCAGCGGATACTCTTACAGGTACATTTCCTTTTTGGAGCCAAAAGGGAGGGATTTGACAATATTGAAGGTAGATCTTTTTTCTTTAGCAAGAATTAAGGATTTTCGTGGGTGGGGAGAGACTTCTGTGGGGACCAAGATGTACTGTCAGTCAGTATTTAAGTCGAGCTACCTTATGCATTGCCCCAGAGTGTTTTAAACCAAAAGGTACAGAATGGAGAGAGGGAGGCGGTGCATTGCAGCTTCCGATAGACCTTTTTATTTTTGTTTTTGGATATCAGGAAAATATTTTGAAAATTTCTTAAAATGAAAGTCATTTAGATCAGGGACCTGAAGCACAGAGGAGGTAATTTTGGTCAGTACTTGAATTTGATAGGCTTTATGCAGACAACTCTCCCTCTGCTGCAGACAGCTCTCTCTCTACTGCAGACAACTCTCCCTCTGCTGCAGACAACTCTCTCTGCTGGAGTCTGGCAAGTTTGCTTTTCACTGAACCCTAATTCAGGTGCTATACAAAACTAAAATAAGGGTTTTACTTATCTCACAAATGTAGTTATATTTTGAGTAAACAATGTGTCTTCCACTATTTTACACCTTATTCTTTTTTGTTTGTTTTGAGACAGGGTCTCACTCTGTCGCCCAGGCTCCAGTGCAGTGATGCGGTCTCAGCTCACTGCAACCTCCGCCTCCTGGGTTCAAGTGGTTCTCCTGCCTCAGCCTCCCTAGTAGCTGGGACTGTAGCCACCACGCCCGGCTAAGTTTTACGTTTTTGGTGGAGACGGGGTTTCCCGTGTTTGGCCAGGCTGTCTCGAATTCCTGACCTCAGGTGATCCGCCCAAAGTGCTGGGATTACTGGCAGGAGCTGCTCCCAAAGTGCTGGGATTACAGGCAGGAGCTACTCCCAAAGTGCTGGGATTACAGGCGGGAGAGCTACGGAGCCAGGCTAAACTGGAAGATTTCAAACATACAAAGATAAATTGTAGAATAAACTACCGTATACCCATTAGCCAGTTTCAACAGCTTCAACCATGTCAATTTTATTTCTTCTATTATTCCTTCTGTTCTTCCTCAATTGGAAAATTTTAAAGCAAATCCCAGACAAATGTCATTTATGGATATTTTATTGTGTTCTTGCTTAAAAAGACAAGGACTTTTAACATAATTACAATATTATTAGCACACCTAAATATTAATAATTGCTTAATATCATTAAACATTCAGCATATTTCCCTGATTATCTCATGTTTTAGTGAGTTGATTTGTTTGAATCAAGTTCCAAAGAATTCTGCACAGAGCATTTGGTTGGTAACACAACTCTAGTGCCTTCTCTTGTGGTGTGGGCGTGTCATTTACCATTTATTTGTTGGAAAAACCCCGTCATTTGCCTTGTAGAATTTCCTACAGTTTAGATTTTGTTGAATACATCCTGTAGTGTCGTCTAACATGTTTCTTTCTCCTGTGTATTTTCTTTTTTCCTTTTTTTTTGAGACGCAATTTGCTCTGTCGCCTAGGCTGGAATGCAGTGGAGCGGTCTCTGCTCACTGCAACCACCACCTCCCAGGTTCAAGCGATTCTCCTGCCTCAGCCTTCCCAGTAGCTGGGATTACAGGCACCCTCTACCATGCCTGGCTAATTTCTTTTGTATTTTTAGTAGAAACGGGGTTTCACCATGTTGGCCAGGCTCATCTCCTCGTCCTGACCTCATGATCCGCCCGCCTTGACCTCCCAAAGTGCTGGGATTACAGGAGGGAACCACCGTGCCCGGCCTTTTTTTCCTTCGTTTTTGAGATGAAGTCTCGCTCTGTTTCCCAGGCTGAGTTCAGTGTTGCAATCTTGGCTCACTGCAACTTCGCCCTCTGGGTTCAAGTGATTCCTGCTTCAACCTCCCAAGTAGCTGGGACTACAGGTGAGAGCCACTATGCTTAGCTAATTTTTGTATTTTTAGTGAAGACCGGGTTTTGCCATATTGGCCAGGATTGTCTCACACTCCTGACCTCTAGTGATCCGCCCACCTCGCGTCCCAAAGTGTTGGGATTACACGTGTATGTCACTGCACCTGGCCTCTCCTTTGTATTTCCTGTGAACTAGCATTTAATCTAAAGACTTGATCAGGACCAGACATGGTGGCTCACCCCTGTAATCCCAGCACTTTCGGAGGCCAAGGCAGGCCGATCACCTGAAGTCAGGAGTTTGAGACCAGCCTGCCAATATGGTGAAACCCTGTCTCTACTAAAAATACAAAATTAGCCAGGTGTGGTGACGCATGCCTGTAGTCCCAGCTGCTCAGGAGGCTGAGGCAGGAGAATCGCTTGAACCCAGGAGATGGAGGTTGGAGTCAGCTGAGATTGTGCCACTGTACTCCAGCCTGGGTGACAGAGACTCCATGTCAAAAAAAAAAAAAAAGACTTAATTAGTAGTGGGCATGGTGGTGCTCACCTGCAATCCCAGCTACTCCAAAGGCTAAGGCAGAGAGAATCGAGTGAACCTGGGAGGTGGCGGTTGCAGGGAGACAAAATTGTGCCACCGTACTCCAGCCTGGGTGACAGAGTGAGACTTTGTCTCAAATATAGAAAAGACTTGATGGGGAGGGCAGTAATCCCCGCACCTTTGGGAGGTCGTGGCAGGTAGATCATGGATCACCAAGAGTTCAAAACCAGCCTGGCCAACATGGTGAATGAAACCCCGTCTCTACTAAAAATACAAAAATTAGTTAGGCATCGTGGTGGATGCCTGTGATCCTAGCTTACTGGGGAGGCTGAGGCAGGAGAATCGCTTGACCTGGAGGCAGAGGTTTCAGTGAGCCAAGATCAAGCTGTTGCACTTTATCCTGGGTGACAGAACGAGATTCTGCCTCAAAAAAAAAAAAAAAAAAAAAGAGTCGATCAGATTTCAGTTTCATACTTTGAACAGTACTCCCAGATAGTATTATGTACTTTTCGTTGCATTACTTTAAGAGGCACATGTTGTCTGTTTTTTTTGTTTGTTTTGTATTTTTGAGATGGATTCTTGCCCTTGTCACCCAGGCTGGAGTGCATGATCTTGGCTCACTGTAACCTCCACTTGCCGGGTACAAGTGATTCTCCTGCCTCAGCTTCCTGAATAGCTGGGATTACAGGCACCTGCCACCATGCCTGACTAATTTTTGTATTTTTAGTTGAGACAGGGTTTCTCCATGTTGGCCAGGCTGGTCTCTCTTGACCTCGTGATCAGCTCTCCTTAGCCTCCCAAAGTGCCGGGGTTACAGGCAAGAACCACTGCACCCAGCCTCTCTCTCTCTTTTTTATAATGTTAAGATTGACCAGTGGATTCGTGTTGTCGGATGCGTGATCTCTCAGTTGTGAAGTTCCCCATCAGTTACTCATGTAGTAGTTTTTGTAGTAGCCATGTAGTTTTTGTCATTGATCTACTATTTTTCATTCTGGGTTTCTCTTTCTCCTTTCTTTTTGGAAAATCTTTCAACATATAAATAAATTGAAGTTTGTTTGTTTGTTTTAAGTGACCTCCCTGTTAAATGTCTGCTTTAAGTCTGGTACCTGGAACAGGGTGTAGTGGCTCATGCTTGTAGTTCGAGCACTTTGAGAGGCTGAGGTGGGTGGATCCCTTAAGCCTAGGAGAGTACAAGATCAGCCTGGGAAACATGGCGAAACCCAGTCTCTATCAAAAAAATTATAAATTAGCTGGGCATGGTGACACACACCACACACCTGTGGTCCCAGCTGCTTGGGGGGCTGAGGTTGCACTGAGCTGAGATCATGCCATCCAGCCTGGGTGAAAGAACCAGATCGTGTCTCAAAAAAAAATAAATAAATAAAGTTTGGTATTTGGAAGCAAAATTTGGTGATTAAGGTTAGTTTAGGACATAAGGATTACTTGCCTAGGGGGATTGTAACTGAGTCCATTTATGTGAATCAGAAAAAGGAACTTAGATGGGTGTCACTTTTAGATGGTGCTTTGCAATTATTAGGTTAGTTTCAATGTGAATGCAGCATTTGACTTGGACCACTTGCAGTTTATAAAAGTATGATTAGTTTTTCTGCTCATATGTACTTTATTGATTAAAAAAAGAAAAACATGATTAGTTCTACTTGGGTACTTTTAGAGATTTTGTTGACTTTTTGGTGCAGTTCATTTGGGATGTAGAAAATTGCTCTGTATTTTTTTTTTTTTTTTTTTTTTAGACGGAGTTTCACTCTCGTCACCCAGGCTGGAGTGCAGTGGTGCCATCTCGGGTCACTTCCTGGTTTCAAGCGAGTCTCCTGCCTTAGCCTCCTGACTAGCTGAGATTACAGGCATCCACCACAACGCCCAGCTAATTTTTATATTTTTAGTAGAGATGGGGTTTCACCATGTTGACCAGGCTGGTCTTGAATTTCTGACCTCATGCTCTGGATTTTTTTAACCTGTTTTTCTGTGAGTATTTAGTTTTCTGACCACGTAGAGGTTTTAGAACCCTGTTAAATTTTGGTGTGTGAAAGTAAGCAGTTTTTTTTTTCTTAGCTCTCTACAAGCTAGGTAAGCAGTTTTTTGAAGTTGATAGACTTGACCCTTGACCTGACTATTTTTGCCAGGTCACAGTCTTTTGTTTTTGTTTTTGTTTTTTGAGACGTAGTTTCACTCTTTTGCCCAGGCTGGAGTGCAGTGCCATGATCTTGGCTCACTGCAACCTCCGCCTTCTGGTTTCAAGGAGCAATATTAGGATTAAATCTGTGGAATACTGTTTGCCCCTCTTACCATCGTATGAACATGTCAATAACATGACACCTCAACTATTCAACTGCCAGACTTCTGGAAACCTTAACCTTTCGAAACCAAGCTCCTTGTGAAAAGTGAGAAAAAAGCTTTTGAGGTAAGTTATCAGTAATATAGCAACCTTGAGACAGAGTTCACTGATTGAAAAATATGTGCAAAGTGAAATTTAGCAGGCTTAGTTTTCTGCTTTTGCTGGCAGTTTGATAGTGCACTGGAGATGATAGGAGGAAAGTTACCTGAGAAGCAGACTATTACTATTAGGACACTGCAGAAACATTAATTAGTCTAGAAAGACAGGGCTATACATTACCCTTTAGTATATGCGATAGTCTTCCCAGTCTGAGTATAATTTATCATACCCAATACCCAGAAGATACTTTGGACTAAGAGAAATGTGTAATAGACTTTAGGCACATTTTTACAGTAGCTAACGTGTCAGCATTTAGCTGTGGCTATTGCTGTAAATGCTTCACACACACACACACACTCTTTATGTTTTTTTTTTTTTTTGAGACGAGTCTTGCTCTGTCACCCAGGCTGGAGTGCAGTGGGGTAATCTCGGCTCCCTGCAACCTCTGCCTCCTGAGTTCAAGCAATTCTCCTGCCTCAGCCTCCTGAGTAGCTGGGATTACAGGCGCCCACCACCACATATGGCTAATTTTTGTATTTTTAGTAGAGATGGGGTTTCATTATGTTGACTAGGCTGGTCTTGAACTCCTGACCTCAAGTGATCCACCCACCTCGGCCTCCCAAAAAAGTGCTGGTATTAGAGACATCAGCCACCTCTGGCCATGCATTTTATTTTGACAAGTACAGAGACGCATACTCTGAGGCTATCCTTAGTAGATTAGAAAAGTTATAAGGTAAATAGATTTCTGAATGGGTGTAACTCTTTGTTAAAAACTGCAGGAAAGGCTTGGCATGGAGGCTCACGCCTGTAATTCCAGCACTTTGGGAGGCTGAGGTGGCTGGATTGCTTCAGGCCAGGAGTTTGAGATCAGCGTGGCCAACGTGGATAACCCCATCTCTACTAAAAATATAAAAATCAGGTGGACGTGGTGGTGTGCGCCTGTAATCCCAGATTCTTGGGACACTGAGCCATGAGAACTGCTGGAACCCAGGAGGCGGAAGTTGCAGTGAGCTGAGATCGCGCAATTGCACTCCAGCCTGAGTGGGACTCGAATAAATAAAACCTGCAGAAGCCTATCATGCATGTATCAACAAAGTATCAACACCCTACTAACTGACAGATAATGGGTTGATATGGCTTACAATGTGAATGTCCAAGTTTTCTTTTCTTTTCTTTTTTTTTTGGATAGTGTCTTGCTCTGTTGCCCAGGTCAGAGTGCAGTGGCATGATCATGGCTTACTGCAGTCCCAACCTCTCAGGCTTAAGTGATGCTCCCACTTCAGTCTCCCAAGTAGCTGGAACTACAAGCCCATACTACCAACCTGGCTAATTAAAAAAAAAATTGGGGCTGTGCGTGGTGGCTCACGCCTGTAATCCAAGCACTTTGGAGGCCAAGGCCGGCGGATCACCTGAGGTTGGGATTTCAAGACCAGCCTGACCAACATGGTGAAACCCCGTCTTTAAAAAAAAAAAATTTTGGCCAGGGGCAGTGGCCTACGCCTGTAATCCCAGCACTTTGGGCGGAACACAAGGTCAGGAGATTGAGACCATCCTGGCCTACATGGTGATACCCTGTCTCTACTAAAAATACAAAAAATTAGCCAGATGTGGTGGCACACACCTGTAGTTCCAGCTACTCAAGAGGCTGAGGCAGAAGAATCACTTGAACTCACGAGGCGGAGGTTGCCATGAGCCGAGATCACGGCGTTGCACTCCAGCCTGGGCGACAGCGAGACTCTGTCTCAAAAAAAAATTATTTTATTTTATTAATTTTTTTTTTTTTTTTTTTTTTTAAGATGAGGTTTCACCATGTTGGCCAGGGTGGTCTTGATCTCCTGACCTCGTGATCCACCCACCTCGGCCTCCCAAAGTGCTGGGATTGCAGGCGTGAGCCACCGCGCCCGGCCTAAAAAAATTTTTTTTTTTTTGTAAAGATGGTGCTATTGTTGCCCAGGTTGATCTTGAACTCCTAGGCTTAAGTGGTCCTCCTGCTTCAGCCTCCCACAGTATTGGGATTACAGGCATGAGTCACTGCACCTCGCCTTATGTTTTTAATATATAGAACTTTTCTGCTGATTGTTACAGAATTATAGATGCTTTTCAATAGTATCTTTAAGACTCACAGGGTTCACATCTAAAATTTCAATAATATCTAATTATTAGTTAATTAGTTGAGTAGTTGGCAGCCAGTTTAGAGTATGAGTGGAATTCTGCGACATAATAAAATTATGTATATATATTTAAAAAAAAGAATAGAACTTGAGATTAGGGCCTGTAAGAGTGCCAGAAAGTCAGATGTATTGGACTCTGATAGGGGAAGTCAGAGAGTGCCAGCTTATTTCAACATGTTGCTTTAGGCTAGTCTTATTTGTCATTGTCTGTGTCATCCTTGGCAGGCATGTTGACCCATGTACAAATTTATCATATAACTCTGAATTTCTAGGTCTTTAGTGTCATTTAACTTTTCTTTCTTTTTTTTACTTCCACATGAATTTTTTTAGTAGGCAATTTCTTTTAATTTGATTATCTTTCTTTTGAGTATGGGTCACATTTTCCTGTTTCTTACCATATCTAGTCATTCTGGAGTGTATATTGGACATCGGGATTGTTACTTAATAGAGGGTTCTCCTTTAATCCTCTGCTGTATGTGTGTGTGTGTTGTTGTTGTTGTTATGTACTGAATGTCTGTGACCTCCCCGCCTCCCCAGGAATTCATATCTTGAAGCCCTAACCTCCAGTGCGATGGTGTCTGGAGATGAGGACTTTTGGAGATGGAGGTAATCAGGGATAGATGAGGTCATGAGGATGGGGCCGTGGATCTGATAGGATTTATGTCCTTAGAAGAAGAGATACCAGAGAGCTTATTCACTCCTTCTTCACTATGTGAAGACACAGTGAGGAGGCAGCTCTCTGAGAGCCCTCATCAGACACTGGCCCTCTGGAATCTTGATCTTAAACTTCCAGTCTCCATAACTGTAAGCAAATTTATTTCAGTTGTTATCCCCACAAGTCTGTGTGGTATTTGTTGTGGCAGTCCAAGCAGACTTAAGGCAGTTGTTGATTGACTTTATTGTATTCAGAAGTCCAAACTGTCTCTCCTACAGTGGACAGCAGGAATATCTGCCTAGTTATTTTATTTAGCTGGGCTTCTTGGAGGCTGCCCCATGTGTACATTCTTCGTGGGTCAGCAGGAGATTTGTGTAGAGTCAATATGAAGTATTTAGGACTCCTTTTGTTTTTTCCCCCCTTTGACTTTCTTTTAACAGGAAGGACTCCTTTTCTTGACTCTTTTGCAGAAACTTTCCCATCACTTTCCAGCTTCTGTTGTCACCTTGAACTGGGTGTTCTGGTTCTTCAACCCAGTAAGACTGTGGGATTTCTATTGGTATTTAGCTGTTCATCAGATATGGGATGGGGACTGTCTTCAGGCAAAAAGCCTTAAAAATTGGGAAACTCACTCAGTACCATTCCTTTATTCTAAGTACAGATGTATAGATTCCATGTAGTTTCTACTTGCTTTTGGTTGCTCTTCAGTATCCTCAAGTCTTGATCATTAAAAAATAAAACGATAGAGATAAGGGCTTGCTGTGTTGACCAGGCTGGTCTCAAACTCCTGGGCCTTAAGCAGTCCTCCCATCTTGGCCCCCCAAAGTGCTAGGATTACACGGGTGAGCCACTGCGCCTGGCCTCTGATATTTGTCCAGAGTTTATGGTGGTTATCTGTGGGATGGTTAGCCCAATAGGACTTGCTTCTCCATAGCTGGAATCTTCTTTCTAATTTTAATATATAGAATCATAGAATGTATTTATTTGTTAAAAAAAAATTGGTTTCCACATGTTACTTTAACAGCAGAATTTTTTAGGAATCTTTAATTTTTTTTCCCCTAAATTTTTGCTAGCAGCATCTGGGCAAGAAGGATGTGCTTGCTGGTAGTGATTTGTTTAGAGAGTAAGATGTGCTTAGGTTTATATGTGCTATGTGTGCCCCTTATTGCTGGTAGACTGGTGTAAGAATTTATAATTTAAGGAATTTTGAAGTGATCACCATCATGGTTGAAATCTGACTATGTGCCATGCATTGTGCTAAAACAACTTGCATGGATTATTATTATTTTTTTTTTTGAGATGGAGTTTCGCTCTTGTTACCCAGGCTGGAGTGCAATGGCGCCATCTCGGCTCACCGCAACCTCCGCCTCCCGGATTCAGGCAATTCTCCTGCCTCAGCCTCCTGTGTAGCTGGTATTACAGGCACTTGCCACCATGCCCAGCTAATTTTTTGCATTTTTAGTAGAGACGGGGTTTCACCATGTTGACCAGGATGGTCTCGATCTCTTGACCTCGTGATCCACCTGCCTCCGCCTCCCAAAGTGCTGGGATTACAGGCGTGAGCCACCGCGCTCAGCCTGCATGGATCATTTTAATAGTCAGAGTAACTACTTGTTAGCCTGTTTTACAAATAAGGAAACAGAAGTTCTGAAACTTGCACAAGGTTGCACACATAGTAAACAGCACAGCTGGGATTCTAACTCAGATCAGTCTCTAAATCCAATATCTGTGCTGTTTAACCACTGAAGATCACCAGGTGATCTTTAAGATTCCCTCCACTACTAGCAGTCTGTGGATATAGTTATTTTTTACATTACTTGAAACATACAGATTAAAATTTCAGATTTGTGTTTGTAGTTTGCCACCTCTTGGTAAAATTTGGTAGTGCAGCCTAGCAAAACAAAAGCAAAGTGTATAAAACCAGGAATTTTTATATTTGTAATCCAGGGCACATTTGAATGGGTAACTGATGGCAGAGCAGATACTTTGAATTTCAAAAACTGTAAAAACCTTTTTTTATCATTAGGTGATATTTACAACTTTTAGCTGGGGTATGTGAATATTGGAAATGTGAGGCCAGTTCCTCTGTAATCCATAAAGGCCGTAAATGATGAAAATGCTATGTGTGGTGAGAATATATTTAAATTTGGCTGTCACATAAACAGAATGAGAGGTAATAAGTTTTTGAAGTAAGCAAAATTGGTGAATGAAGTAGGGAAGCTGTAGGAAATTTTCTTTCTTTCTTTTTTCTTTATGAGATGGAGTTTTGTTCTTGTCACCCATGCTGGAGTGCAATGGCTCAGTCTTGGCTCATTGCAATCTCAGTGTCCTGGGTTCAAGTGATTCTCCTTCCTCACCCTCCTCAGTAGCTGAGATTACAAAGTTCTGCCACTATGCCTAGCTAACTTTTGTATTATTAGTAGAGACAGGGTTTCACTGTGTTGGTCAGGCTGGTCTCAGACTCCTGACCTCAGGTGATCCACCCGTCTCAGCCTCCCAAAGTGCTGGAATTACAGGTGTGAGCCACTGCGCCCGGCCAGGAGATTTTTTGAAGTGTGCTAATGTCATTATATGTCCCTGTAGGCACAAAATTTAGTAAAAATCTGTTAACATGGGAGTGACACAATTTAAGTGACTTTTAGCAAATTGTTTGCTAAGGTTTTAGGTGGATTTGCCAGTGAGGAACAACTGTGGTTTCCAGCTCTTGGAAAAAAACCCCATAAACTACTGTGGGATGTAGTTGAGGGGATGATATATTCAAAATGTTGAAGGAGGAAGAAAACCAAAGAACCTGCCAACCAAGAGTACTGTACCTGGCACAGCTGTCCTTCAGAAATGAAGGAGGATAAAGATTTTCCCAAACAAAAGCTCAGAGTTCATACCACTAGACCTGTGTTACAAGAAATGCTAACAGAATTTCTTCAAGCTGAAAGATAAGGATGCTAATTAGTAACAAAAAAAGTATGAAAGTATAAAACTTACTGGTAAATGTAAGTATGGAGTTAATTTAGAATACTCTAATACCATAATGGTGGTATGTAAATCATTTATATTTTTAGTATGAAGGTTAAAGACAAAACTATTAAAAATAATAGCAACAGTAATTTGTTAAGGGATACACAATACAAAAAGATATAAATTATGACATTAAAAATTTATTAGAAACCAGGCACTGGCTGGGTGCCCTGGCTCACGCTGTAATCCCAGCACTTTGGGCGGCTGAGGCTGGTAGATCACCTGAGGTCAGGAGTTTGAAACCGGCCTGACCAACATGGTGAAACTCAGTTTCTACTAAAAATTAAAAAAATTAGCTGGGCATGATGGCAAGTCCCTGTAATCACAGCTACTCAGGAGGCTGAGGCTAGAGAATCACTTGAACCCAGGAGGCAGAGGTTGCAGTGAGCTGAAATTGCATCATTGAATTCCAGCCTGGGCAGTGAGCAAAATTCCATCTCAAAAAAAAAAAAAAAAAACAGGCACAGTGGCTCATGCCTATATTCCCAGCTACTTGGGAGACTGAGGTAGGAGAATTGCTTGAGACCAGCCTGGAACATAGTGAGACCCCCATCTCTAGAAAAAAAAAAATAGCCAGTCATGGTGGCATCCTAACTACTCGGGAGACTGAGGCAGGAACATTTCTTGAGCCAAGAAGGTAGAGGCTGTAGTGAGCTGATTGCACCACTGCACTCCATCCACTGCACTCCATCCAGCCTGGGTGACAGCAAAACCTTGTCTCAAAAATAAATAAAAGACACAGAATGGTTGAGTGGATTTTTTTAAAAAAAAAACTCAACCTATATGCTGCCTGTAGGAGACTCATTTCACCTGTCAAGACACACTTAGATTGAAATTAAAGAAATTGCCAAGGTATGGAATCAACCTAAGTGTTGATCAGTGGATGAATGGGTAAAGAAAGTATGGCATATGAATACAGTCATGCATCGCTTAATGACAAGGATATGTTCTGAGAAATGTGTCATTAGGCGATTTATTGTTCTGTGAACATTGTAGACTTGTACTTACACAAACCTAGATTGTAGAGCCTTCTAGATACCTAAGTTATGTGGTAGAGCCTGTTGCTTTTAGGCTACAAACCTGTATAACATGTTACTATACTGATACTGTAGGCAACTGTAACACAATGGTAAGTATTTATGTGGATAAGCACATCTAAACATAGAAAAGATACAGTGAAAATATGGGCTAAAATTTTTTTTAAATCAGGCTGGACATGGTAGCTCATGCCTGTAATCCCAGCACTTTGGGAGTCCGAGGTGGGTGGATCACTTGAGGTCAGGAGTTTGAGACCAGCCTGGTCAACATGGTGAGACCCATCTCTAATAAAAACTCAAAAATTAACTGGGCATGGTGGCACATGCCTGTAATCTCAGCTACTTGGGGATCAGACGTGAGAACTGCTTGAACTTGGGAGGCAGAGATTGTAATGAGCCGAGATCATGCTACTGTACTCCAGCCTGGGTGACAGAATGAGACTAAAAAAAGTACACAAAGTTAATGTACACAAATCAATAGCTCTTCTATACACCAGCAGCAACCAAACTAAGGATCGAATCAAGAACTCAACCCCCTTTACAATAGCTGCAAAAAAAAAAAAAAAAAAAAAAACAAGAAACAACTTAGGACTATCCCTAATCAAGGGTGAAAGACTTCTGCAAGGAAGACTACCAAACGTTGCTGAAAGAACTCATAGATAACACAAACAAATGGAAACATCCCATGCTCATGGATGGGTAGAATCAATATTGTGAAAATGGCTGTATTGCCAAAAGCAGTCTACAAATTCAATGCAGTTCCCATCAAAATACCTTAGTCATTCTTCGCAGAATGAGAAAAAAAATTCAAAAATTCATATGGAACCAAAAAAGAGCCCACATAGCCAAAGCACAACTAAACAAAAATAACATATCTGGAGGCATCACACTACCTGATTTCAAACTATGCTGTAAGGCCATAGTCACCAAAACAGCATGGTACTGGTATAAAAATGTGCACATAGACCAATGGAACAGAATAGAAACCCCAGAAAGAAACCTTAAATACTTACAGCCAACTGATCTTCAACAAAGCGAGCAACATAAAATGGGGAAAGGACATGCTGTTCAACAAATGGTTCTGGGATAATTGGCAAGCCATATGTAGGAGAATGAAATTGGATTCTCATCTCACATCTTATACAAAAATCAAGATGGATCAAGGACTTAAATCTAAGACCTGAAACTGCAAACATTCTAGACAATAACATTGGAAAAACTCTTCTAGACATTGGCTTAGGCAAGGATTTCATGACCAAGAACCCAAAAGCAAATGCAAGAAAAACAGATAAATAGCTGGGACTTAATTAAACTAAAGAGCTTTTATTTATTTATTTATTTTTAAGACAGAGTTTCATCATGTTGATCAGGCTGGTCTTGAACTCCCGACCTCAGGTGATCCGCCTGCCTTGGCCTCCAAAGTGCTTGGGTTACAGGTGTGAGCCACTACGCCCGGCCAACTAAAGAGCTTTTGCAGAGCAAAAGAAGCAGTCAGCAGAGTAAACAGACAACCCGCAGAGTGGGACAAAATCTTCACAATCTATACATCTGACAAAGTACTAATATCCAGAATCTACAATGAACTCAAACTAGCAAGAAAAAAACAGTGCGACCAAAAAGTGGACTAAGGACGTGAATAGACAGTTCTCAAAAGAAGATAATAGAAATGGCCAACAAACGTGAAAAAATGCTTAACATCACTAATGATTAGGGAAATCCAAGTCAAAACCACAATGTGGCTGGACATGGTGGTGGCTCATGCCTGTAATCCCAGTACTTTGGAAGGCCGAGGTGGATGGATCACTTAAGGTCAGGAGTTTGAGACCAGCCTGGCCTAACATTGTGAAAACTTGTCTCTACTAAAAATACAAGAATTAGTTGGGGTGGTGGTGGGTTCCTGTAATCCCAGCTACTTGGAGGCTGAGGCAGGAGAATCACTTGAACGTGGGAGGTGGAGGTTGCAGTGAGCCGAAATCGCACCATTGCACTCCAGCCTGGGCGTCAGGGCGAGACTTCATCTCAAAAATAAATAAAAATGAATAAATTTGCTCATGCTCTATTTACTTTTTGCATATGTTCCATTTATATCATAGGTTTTAAATATGCTCATAAATGGAAAATGATTTAAGTAAATCTATATAGTTGATCAAAGAGCAGTCTGAGAGCTCAGTTCACATGTATTTTTACTATTTGAGTGGATTGTTTGGATATGTTAAATATTTCGTTGTATCTGATTTGGTGGACTTCATTAGCATAATGTGATAATTGCATGAGACTGAACTGTGGTCACTGCTAGTTGTTTCTGAATAGCTCAGAGGAAGAAATTCCAAACAAATCTGTGTCTCACTTTATACTACATGTGTCTGAATTTTATTGATAAGTGATGATATTAACAAATTGTAAATAAAAGCAGTAAGAATATTAATAGCAGTAAGTAAAATTACTAATCTGCTTTTTTTTTTACAAACTAGTTTTGATTTTTCTAGAATTAGAGAAGTAAACCTTTTTTTTTTTTTTTTTGAGCTAGGATCTGGCTCTCTGTTGCCCAGGCTAGAGTGAAAGATTTGTTGTGTTTTATTTTTAAAGATGGGGAGAATAGTAACATGTTGCATGCTGATAGGAATGAGCCAGTAAAAAAAGAAAAGGGGGAAATTGGTGGAGTGTCCTTAATTTATAAGGGAGGGTTATAGGGTCTGGGGCATGCAAGGTTATCAGTTAAGAGTAAAAATGGCAGAGGAGGGTTAGAAGTTTGAGGAGAGAAGGAAATGGTGTGAAATAGGAGATTGAGAAAACGGTTCAGGAAAATAGAATGTGATTATTGGTCATCAAGTAGGGGGTGTTTGAGGTTGGGGCTTTAAATTAGTGAAATGAGAGGGCATTTGTTGTGTTTTCTGTAGTCATATTAGCAATACATTGGCAGTCATAGAGTAGGTAGGGGATTGGATTGAATCACAATTGAGTTTGCCAGGTATACACTAGGTATGCCAGGCTTGATCTTGGCTCACTGCAGCCTCAACCTTCTGGGTTCAAACGATCCTTTTGCCTCAGCTCCCCCCGAGTAGCTGGTACTACTGGTGCATGCCACCACACTCGGCCAATTTTTTGTATTTTTTTTTTGTAGAGACAGGGTTGTGCCAAGTTACCCAGGCTGGTCTTGAATTCCTGAGCTCCAGCAATCTGCCCCCATTGGCTTCCCAAAGTCCTGAGATTATAGGCAAGAGCCCCTGCGCCTGGCATACTTAACATGTTTTGAAATGTTTTGACACAGAGTTGTTGATAGTATCCTCTTACTGTTATTTTTTTGCTTTTCTTTCTTTAGTAAAGTGAAAGCAAGTTTATTAGGAGAATAAACAAAAGAATGGCTAGTCCGTAGGTTGAGCATTCCTGAGGGCTACTGGTTGCCCACTTTTATGGTTATTTCTTGATTATATGCTAAGTAAGGAGTGGAATATTCATGAGTTTTCTGGGAAAGGGGTGGCACTTCCCAGAACTGAGGGTCTTTCCCCTTCTGGATGTTGCCATGGCATCTGTAAACTGTCAAGGTGTTGGTTAGAGTGTCTTTTAGCATGCTGGTGCATTTTAATTAGCATATAATGAGCAGTGAGGATGACCAGAGGTCTACTCTCTTACCATCTTGGTTTTGGTGGATTTTGGCTAGCTTTTTTATTGCAATCTGTTTTATCAGTAGGTTGCAGTAAAACCTGCTGTTTTATGGCCTGTATCTTATGTTGAACTCTTATCTCATCCTGTGACTTAGAATGCCTGATCTGGGAATGCAACTGAGCAGTTCTCAGCCTTATTTTACTCAGCCCCTATTCAAGACAGAGTCAGTGTGATTTAAACACCTCTGACATTTCCTCCCTCCCTTTGGTAAGAGAATCCTTCATCCTAAGGGTTGCAGAGAGATGAAGATCCACCTTTTGTCACTTCTTCATGTTGAATGGGGTGATGATATTCCTGCGTAACTCTTAGGGTCTCTTGTATCCATGGTAGAGAGGGACTCATTCAGAACACATCAGTATGCTGAGGATCCATAACTCTGAGTTCTGACAAAAGATGATATCTGAAAGATTAATAAGTGTTTAAGAAAAATTCAGTAAACTTATTCTGCATTCCTATACAAAGAGTACAACAGCAATATATTTCATAACAGTAAAGCAAAATAAGTAAAACTATCCCAAGTAAGCTAAATTAGAAGTCTTTCCATGAATTGGCAAGTGTTGAAACCAAGCTGATATGCAATTGCTGATTCCATTATCTGCCCAAAATTAGAATATTGATCCAGATTTTTACATTAGCCATCCCCCCTTTTTTTCTGTGCGTCAGTCAGAGATCACTAGTTCAGGAGTAAGCAAGGTCAGCCTAAATCGCAGGGGAAAACAAAAACAACTGATGAGACTAGAATCTAGTGACTGGTGTACTATAATTCTAGAACCATAATTTTTCTCTCTCTCCAGTGTCCCATTTTTACTAAGGACAAATTACTATATGACCCATTTGCTTTGTTATACTTGGCCAGATTATTTGTGTAAAGTACAGCAAGAATAATTATTTTTCACATAGCGTTTTTAAAATGGCTTTGATGGAACTCTGTTCCATAAGGAATCTCAAGTAAGACTTAAAGCTGAGCCCAGCATGGTTTTTTTTCTTTTCTTTTTACTCTGTTGCTCAGGCTGGAGTGCACTGGCATGACCTTGGCTCACTGCTGCAGCCTCTGAACTACAACTGCTGAACTACAGATGCGAGCCACCACACCCAGCTAAGTCTACACCTCAGCCTCCCGTGTAGTTGGAATTACAGACACTCACCACCACGCCTAATTTTTTGTATTTGTATTTTATTTTATTGGGATGGAATCTTGCTCTGTTGCACAGGCTGGTGTACAGTGCGTGATCTCAGCTCACTGCAATCTCTGCCTCCCGGGTTCCAGCGATTCTCCTGCCTCAGCCTCCGGAGTAGCTGGAACTACAGACATGTGCCACCATGCCTTGCTAATGTTTGTATTTTTCAGTAGAGATGGGGTTTCACCATATGGGCCAGGCTTGTCTTGAATTCCTGACCTTGTGATTTCCCCGCCTTGGCCTCCCAAAGTGCTGGGATTACAGGTATGAGCCACCACACCCAGCTAATTTTTTGTATTTTTAGTAGAGATGAGGTTTTACCATGTTGGCCAGGCTGATCTTGAACTCCTGATCTCAGGTGATCCACCCACCTCAGCCTCCCAGTGTGCTGAAGTTACAGGCGTGAGCCACCGCACCCAGCCATGAGCCACTGCACCTGGCCTCAACTGTGGGTTTGTACCCTCAAATAGCTATATGTGTTGGGTAAATTTCTTTCCTCTTGAGGTCCCAAGATAACTTGGGGCTCCTGGCCCGTCAGAAAGTGACATTCTTTACTTACTACAGGTCAGGAACCCTGTACAGGGACTATGTAGAGAAGGTATGAGGCCAGTTTTTCCAAGTGGCTTTTAATTGGCTCTACAAGTCAAGTTTGATTCCTTAAAGGAAAGCATACCATTCCAGTGAAAGCCTTGGTAAAATAACCAGTTTCTCCATTCGTGTCCTGTTGCGAAAGAAAACGGATAGATTCTTGCTGTGCTTACACAAATATCTTTTGTAGGCCAGGCATGGTGGCTCATGCTTGTAATCCCAGCACTTTGGGAGGCTGAGGTGGGCAGATCATTTGAGGTCAGGAGTTTGAGACCAGCCTGGCCAACATAGTGAAACCCTGTCTCTACTAAAAGTACAAAAATTAGCTGGGTGTGGTGGCGGGCACCTGTAACCCCAGCTACTTGGGAGGCTGAGGGAGGAGAAGTGCTTGAACCTAGGAGTCAGGCGGAGGTAGCAGTGAGTTGAGATTGTGCTACTGTACTCCAGCCTGGGCAACAGAGCAAAACTGTCTCAAAACAACAACAAAAGCCCAATCTATTGCCATAAGTTAAGAATACTCACAAATAGTCTCCAAATTTTGGAGAAATCAGATAGAGAGAAACAAAAATGGTCTTTTTGTTCACAGGAGTATACTTTTTTTTTTGAGATGGAGTTTCGCTCTTGTTACCCAGGCTGGAGTGCAATGGCGCAATCTCGGCTCACCGCAACTTCTACCTCCTGGGTTCAGGCAACTCTCCTGCCTCAGCCTCCTGAGTAGCTGAGATTACAGGCACGCGCCACCATGCCCAGCTAATGTTTTGTATTTTTAGTAGAGACAGGGTTTCACCATGTTGACCAGGATGGTCTCGATCTCTTGACCTCATGATCCACCTGCCTCGGCCTCCCAAAGTGCTGGGATTACAGGTGTGAGCCACCGTGCCCGGCTCACGGGAGTATACTTTACTCAATTGTTAATAGCTGTCACTACCTCAAAAATTTCCTTGAATCCGAAAAACAAAATAAAGAATCAACAACATTTTAAGCAAAAAAGTAAAAAAAAAATTACTTCAGTCTTCCATTAGTTCAGTCCATAAAGTTAAATCCTGTTCTGTTTGATACACATGAACATACCAGGTCTCTGTGAGAGTCCTGAAATATTTATCCTCTCCTAATGTTACAATCTTCAAAGTTATCAGAAACCTGTATTTAAGAGCACCTATGAAAGTCCTATAGCTGATTATAAACCACCTTTTGAAGAGGATCAAAACATGACGACAGTTGTATGTTTATGACAAAAAGTATTAGGACAGCCATAGTCAAAGACACAATTGACAAAGAATTTTGGTTACCTTTGTGGCACATAATAATTTAACATGGTAATCATAATTATTACTGATAAGGTACATTAAATCATATCAGAGTTACAGGAGCTTTTCATAATTTTGAAACACATAGCAATAACATAGTTATACAAATGCAGCCAAAGAAAGCCAAATACCATTTCATGTTTGTCAATGCTTCCTGTATGATTTTTTTTTAAACAGAAAAATCCTCTGATTTTTATATAAAATAAGCCAAATTTCACTGTTGGGTTTGTCCATTATTGATGTGTGAAACCCAATTCTTAATAAAACCTTATAGACACATTTATTCAATTTTGTTTTTATTTTTTAGTTGGGGACAGAGTCTCCCTCTGTTGCCCAGGCTGGAGTGCAGTGGCAGAATCTCAGCTCACTGCTACCTATGCCTCCCAGGTTCAAGCAATTCTCCTGCCTCAGCCTCTCTAATAGCTGGAACTACAGATGTGAGCCACCACACCCAGCTAAGTTTTTGTATTTTTAGTAGAGATGGGGTTTCACCACATTGGCCAGGCTGGTCTCAAACTCCTGGCCTTAAGTGATCCACCTACTTTGGCCTCCCAAAGTGCTTAGGATTACAGGCGTGAACCACTGTGCCCAGCCAAAAACACTTATTTTTAATGAATTAAAGCTCTTTCATGTCACACATACACACAACACATAATAGATAGATAGGAGATCCATCAGTTGTAAGGTCTTTCATTTGCCAGTTTCTTAATTAGATTACTGGCTTCAAGATAGAGCTCTTGGAGGAACGGAGCAAGGAAATCATTCAGTTTCTAGGGCCTAGTGATCAGCACAGCTTCTAGGGGGCCAAGAGCATGTTTCTTGGATTCAGAGGTGCAGAGAGCTGTGTATTCCTCCGTAACTGCCATTAGCCACCCCCAAAGTCGGCCAGTTGGTGCTACAATCTATTTCCTTTGGGTTGGAGTTTTCAGTATCATCCCTTTGTGGTTCACCAGAAAGATATTACAGGAGAGGGTCCCAATCCATACCCCAGGGGAGGGTTCTTAGATCTTGTCCAAGACAGAATTTGAGGCAAATCCATACAGTAAAGTGAAAGCAAGTTTATTAGGAAAGTAAATAAACAAAAGAATGGCTACTCCACAGGAAGAACAGCTGGTTATTTTCTGTTTTATCTTTAAATTGTCTTGTATCTTTTCACTGTATTACTTGTGCTGACACTGCTGCCACCGCCACTACCGGTGCTACTGCTGCTGCTTCCTCTTCCTATTCTACTTCTTCCTCTTCCTTTTCTTCTTCTTCTTTCTCCCTTCTTCCTTCTCTTCTCACTCTGTCACCCAGGCTGGAGTACAGTGGCATGATCACAGCTCACTGCAGCCTCAAACTCCCTGGGTTCAGCTGATCCTCCAACTTCAGCCTCCTGAGTAGCTGGATCTACAGGCACATGCCACCACACCTGCCTAGTTTTTTGTAGAGTTGGGGTTTTGCCAGGTTGCCCAGGCTGATCTGAACTCTTGGACTCAGATGATCTGCATGGCTTATTGTTGAGTCTTGATAAAGGTTTACCTATTTTGTTAATGTAGGAACCAACTTTCAACTTTTGCTTGTCTTGCTATTTTATTAAAATCTGTTCCTCAATTTTATTTTTCCTTTGACTTGGTTCTTTCAATATATTTTTAAAGTTCGACAGTTAGCTCAATTATTTTAAGCCTTTTTTCAAAATTATTTTTTGAGAGGGAGTCTTGCAGGCTGGAGTGCAGTGGCACAACCTGGGCTCAGTGCAACCTTTGCCTTCCAGGTTCAAGTGATTCTCCTGCCTCAACCTCCCAAGTAGCTGGGATTACAGGCACCTGCCACCATACCCTGATAATTTTTGTGTTTTAGTAGTGATGGGGTTTCACCATGTTGGTCAGGCTTTTTTTTTTAACTCCTGACCTCAAGTGATCTGCCCACCTCAGCCTCCCAAAGTGCTGGGATTACAGGTGTGAACCACCACGCCTGACCCAGCCTTTATTTTCAAATGTAATCACTTAAGCCTATGCATTTTTCTATACATGTACCGTTAGACTGCATTGTAGAGGTTTTCAAATGCATAGAAGTTTTACTATTCACTTCTAAGAATTTAAAATTTCTTTTCTTTTTCTTTCTTTTTTTTTTTAAGACAGAGTCTTGCTCTGTCACCAGGCCGGAGTGCAGTGGCGTGATCTCAGCTCACTGCAACCTCCGCCTCCTGGGTTCAAGGGATTCTCCTGCCTCAGCCTCCTGAGTAGTTGGGACTACAGGCATACGCCACCAAGCCCTGCTAACTTTTGTATTTTTAGTAGAGACAGGGTTTCACCATGTTGGTCAAGATGATCTCAATCTCTTGACCTCGTGATCCATCCGCCTTGGCCTCCCAAAGTGCTAGGATTACAGGCATGAGCCACTGGGCCAAGCCTAGATTTAAAAATTTCTAATTAATGAATTTTTTTTTTTGCTCCTCACGTTATATAAAATACTGCATATTGGTGGTTTAAAAATTTTATTTATATTATATTAATTGCATGGTGATCAGTGGGTATGATCTGAAAGATATACAGTGTATGAAATTTGCTGAATCTTATGGTCAAGCATGTGATCAATTTTTTTTTTTTTGAGATGGAGTTTCGCTTTTGTTACCCAGGCTGGAGTGCAATGGCGCAATCTCGGCTCACCGCAACCTCCGCCTCCTGGGGTTCAGGCAATTCTTCTGCCTCAGCCTCCCGAGTAGCTGGGACTACAGGCGTGCGCCACCATGCCCAGCTAATTTTTGTATTTTTTAGTAGAGACGGGGTTTCACCTTGTTGACCAGGATGGTCTCGATCTCTTGACCTCATGATCCACCCGCCTCGGCCTCCCGAAGTGCTGGGATTATAGATGTGAGCCACTGTGCCTGGCCCCAATTGTTTTTTTTTTTTTTTTTTGAGACAAAATTTCACTCTTGTTGCCCAGGTTGGAGTGTAATGCTGTGATCTCGGCTCTCTACAACCTCCACCGGGTTCAAGCAGTTCTCCTGACTCAGCCTCCTGAGTAAATGGGATTACAGGCATCCACCACCATACCCAACTAATTTTTTATGTTTAGTAAAGACTGGGTTTCACCATGTTGGTCAGGCTGGTCTTGAACTCCTGGCCTCTGGTGATACACTCACCTCAGTGCCCAAATTGTTTATATTGTAGGTGTGAGCCACCACGCCTGGTCCGTGATCAATTTTTATAAATGCCCCATGTGTGCTTGAGAAGAGTGAATGGATTTTCTGTTTCTAATATTCAGAAATATGCCTATATTTATTAAGTGAAGCTTGTTAATATGTTGTTAAAATCTTCTAAATATTTCTGCTAATGAGTTATTTATTTTTAAGACAAGGGCTTGGCTCTGTCAACAAGGTTGGATTGCAGTGGTGTGATCTTGGCTCACTGCAGCCTTGACCTCCCAGGCTCAAGTGATCCTCTCACCTCAGCCCCCTGAGTAGCCGGGACTACAGATATGCACCACCACACCTGGCTGACTTTTTAATTGTTTTGTAGAGGTGGAGTCTCGCTGTGTTATCCAGCTGGTCTTGAACTCATGGACTTATGCAATCCTTCTGCCTCACAGAGTGCTGGGATTACAGGCGTGAGCCACCATGCTGGACTTCTGCTATTAGTTTTTGTTTGATTGACTTCTTAGTAATTGAGGGAAATGTGTTAATCATCTACTATGAGCCTAGATTTGTCTAATGCTATTAATTTTTTCCTTTATGTATTTTGAAACTATTTTATTTGGTTAATCATATTTAGGATTATCGTAGCAATCTGGTGGATTTAACATTTGTAATAACCTTTTCTCTCCCTATTGCTGTGTGGCATCCTTTCTGATACTGTCTTTCTTCTAATTAGAATTTGCTTTATGTCTTTTTATTTCTGTATCATTAATCATTCCATGCCCTTATGCTTTAGGTATTTATCTTAGAAATGGAATGTAGCTGGGGTTTATTTTTTATAAATTTATCACTTTTAATTGTCTTTTTTTCAAATTTTTTTGTTTTGTTTTTTGAGACAGGGTCTCTCACTCTTTCACTCAGGATGGAGTGTGGTGGCCTGATTATGGCTCACTGCAGCCTTAGCTTCCTGGGCTTATGGTTTCCTCCTGCCTCAGACTTCCAAGTAGCTGGGACTACAGGAGCGCACCACCACACCTGGCTAATTTTTTAACTTTTGGTAAACATGGAGTTTCACCATGTTGTCCAGGCTAGTCTTGACATCTGTGGCTAAAACAGTCCTCTCACCTTGGTTCCCAAAATATTGAGATTACAGGTGTGAGCTACTGTGCCCTGCCAGTTGTCTTTTAAATGGCTCATATCCTAGAACAATACCAGCCCCTCTTAAGGTTTTTGGTTCACAGTGGGAATCTGAAACTTGGCTTTCCTCCTCTTTGACTATTTGAAGCAATGCGATCTATATAGTACTATTAATTTAATAATCTAAGTCACTTGAGATTTAAGCGGAATTATTCTGATGTTTTGGGGTACCATCCTCAGTAAGACTATAGTAAATAGTAAATGTAGTAAATTAAAAATTATGTAGTATAGAAGTGTTTATGTATTTATTGTGAAATTGTTTTCTTCTTATTTAGTGGGTTAACTTGTAAACAGTTCTTTAAAATGTTTTGTTTTAGTCCCAGAAATCCTGGATAGAAAGCACTTTGACCAAGAGGGAATGTGTATATATTATACCAAGTTCCAAGGACCCTCACAGGTAAGCACACCTTTGTTACTTCTGGGTTCTTCTAGGAATTTTAGTGTAAATTATATAATTTAGTGTAAATTATATAAATTATATTATTTCTTTATTGGAAAAAAACACTAAATAAATTATTTGTAGTTAGTTACTTCTTATAGTTACTGTTAATTATTTAATTTCGGAGGGATTGGGTGGAGGAAACAGCATTGAAATTCAGTATTTTGGAGTCCTCATTGCCATTTACAGCATACGACCTCTTCTTTGAAGTGTTCCTCCATCTCTGAACTCCCTCAGATCATAGTTTAGTGTTTTACAAAGGTTAGGGAGTTAAGACCTTTTTTTTGTTTCACGGATTCACTGATACTGGAAATTTAAATTTGTTTATCTATTGGGCATCTACTGAGTATCCAACACTATGGTTCATGTTGAAGAAAGCAATATGAATCTAATAGTCATTCTTTTCGTTTGCCAATATACAGATACAGATTATTATTTACTGAAAAATCTGTTATCAGAGACTGTGGGTGTCTGTGTCTTTGGTCTTTAAAACAGCTTTGATAATAGAAAAAAAATTAAAAGTAAAGGACATTAAGTTAGTAACCAAAGAAAAAGTTAAGCTCATAAATAAGAAACATTTTTGCTAAAATTATTCTTTTTACCTTTTTTCCTTTTTTTTTTGAAACAGAGTCTTACTCTGTCACCCAGGCTAGTCCATTACCTGCATTCAAGTGATTCCCCTGCTTCAGTCTCCCGAGTAGCTGGGATTACAAGCGTGCACCACCATGCCTGGCGAGTTGTTGAATTTTTAGTAGAGACAGGGTTTCACCCTGATAGCCAGACTGGCCTCGAACTCCTGACCTCAGGCGATCCGCCCGCCTCACCCTCCAGAAGTGCTGGGATTACAGGTGTGAGCCACTGCGCCTGACAAATTTTTCTTTTTTCTAAGGCCTAAAGATAGAAAAAAGCTTAAACAAGGAAATCTAAGATATAGTTATTTCCTAACCTATAGACCTCTTCATGGGCACTTAGAAAACATGAAAATCAATTGACAAAAGTATTTGCAAGATTTTTGAATCTTCTTTCATTTTCCATCTCCCATCACACTTTATTCTCTATCCATTTACCTTCTCTGCAACTTTTATTTCTATTAGATGTATAACACTTAGAAAAACATAGCTAATAGACAATTTTAATTAACTGAAATCTTTATAGAGTATGTCACTTCTCTTATTTATAGTGGGTACTTAGTAAATATTTGTTGAATAGAATTTCCAAAACCTTTTGTTAAATTACACAAATGTAAATTTGTGTAATTTAATTTTAAATTTCTCTTTATTTTAACATTTAAAAAATTCATTTTGAGGCCGGGTGTGGTGGCTCATGCCTGTAATCCCAGCACTTTGGGAGGCAGAGGCAGGCAGATTACCTGAGCTCAGGAGTTCAAGACCACCCTGGGCAACATGGTGAAACCCCATCTCTATTTGAAAAAAAAAAAAAAAAAAAAGAAGAAAACAAAAAGAAAAAAATAAAAAATTCATATTGAATGGATCTCTCGCAACAAACACATTTCCATTGTAAGTGTAATGTGCATGATACATTTTAAAAACTTCTGAGAAACAGAAAGTTGGCTCAATACTTAGAGTTTCAATACATTAAGACTGTCAATAACATCTGGTGTCTTTATTTTTAATTTTTCCTCAGTGTATTGTTTTTGTTTTAAAATATTGCTACATTCAGTCTGTATGCAAAATGTTGTATCTGTTTTTTTTGTACCACAGATATTTTATAAGAATGATAGTTAATAGGCCAGGCACAGTGGCTCATGCCTGTAATCCCAGCACTTTGGGAGGCCGAGGTGGGTGGATCACGAGGTCAGGAGTTTGAGACCAGCCTCGCCAACATGATGAAACCCCATCTCTACTTAAAATACAAAAATTAGCAGGCATGGTGGTGGGTGCCTCTAATCCTAGCTACTTGGGAGGCTGAGGTGGGAGAATCAATGTGAAATTGGAAAGTGGAGGTTGCAGTGAGCCAAGATTGCCCCACTGCACTCCAGCCTGCACTACAAGAATAAGGGTAGTTAATATTCTGTTACTGTGTATACCAAAATTTATATACCTGTTCTACTATTGAGCAATTGAATAGTTTTCCATTTTTAGCCATTTTAAATTAAAATTAGGCCACAATGAAGATCTTTGTGGATAAAACCTTTTTTTACTTAAGATTTTCCCCCTTTAGGTTATGCAATGCCAAAATCTTTTCAAAAGTATTAAACCAATATAAATCATGACCCAGTTGTGAATGAGATTGTCTGCTTTACTGAGTAATGACTAGACTAACATTTTCCATCACCGTCAATAAAATATGATAAGTAGAAAATAGTGTGTGTGTGTGTGTGTGTGTGTGTGTGTGTGTGTGTGTGTGTATATATATATATATATTTTTTTTTTTTTTTTTTAGGCTGGGCATGGTGGCTCATACCTGTGATTCCAGCATTTTGGGAGATTGAGTCAGTTAAAGTCTGCCTTCTGGGTTAAAGGGGTGATTCTCCTGCCTCAACCACCCGAGTAGCTGGGACTGCAGGCATGTGCCACCACGCCTGGTTAGTTTTTTGTATTTTTAGTAGAGACAAGGTTTCACCATGTTGGTCAGGCTGGTCTCAAACTCCTGACCTCAGGTGATCTGCCTGCTTCAGCCTCCCAAAGTGTTGGGCCGTGCCTGGCATACATTTATTCATTTATTTTTAATTGACAGTAATTATAATAGTATATATTTTAAATTTGCATTTACTTACTATTGAGAAAATGTTTTATGTTTTTAAAGTACCTCTCAAGTTTTTAAATAAATTCTATAAACATTTTTGATCGGTTCTTTTTGGATCATTAAAATAGATAACCTTAACATCTCTTCCAATTATTAGGTTCTATGATTTATTCTGATTTCTTACTACTTATTAGAGACGTGTTTTATTATGAGGTCATATCACATTTCTCAGCCAGAGAGGATAAATGACATTTCGCAAGTCACATGACTGTTCATAAAGATAGGATTAGTATTTAAGCCTCCTTAGTTCAGTGTGCCAGTTCTAAAATAAAACACCGATTTTCTCCTGTAGAAATTGTTTTGCTCTATTAAAAAAATAAATTGTGTTATCATTAAGGAGTTTATTTCCTATGGGTTTATTAATTCTACTTTGCAATGGAAATAATAAAAGCACTCAAGTTGTTACAGAAATTCCAAGTTGTTTTTAAGTATCCCCACCTTTAACCATTCATATGAGATATAATTTATAAACACAGTGAGCTGGTCACTTCTTTCTACACTAGTTGAATTCTTATTTTTATGTGAATAGGTAATTCACACTTGATTCAGAACTTAAAATACTGTAAGTAAAAGTCTCCTTTCTACTACTGTGCTTTAGCTATTGGTTAGTTCCCCTTGCTAATAAAAATCTGATGCTATCCATTCCTTGAAATGCCTTCCAGAAAGTTAGATACAGTCTTTGCATGTCCAAGCAGATGTTTATCCCCCTCCCCCTTTAAAATATATGGTGTAGCCCATTGCGTCTGTAACTTACCTTGGCGATCACTAGTTTGTTAATTGTTTTATCCTAATTATGTCTGAATTATAATTTGTTTTAGTAATCCCTTATTGATGAACATTTTAGCTATTTTCACTTTTTCTTTTGGCCATTAGAAAAAAAATGCTGCAGTCAGTAACGTTGTACAGTTTGCATTTTATACATATACTACAAAGATGTTTTAGCCTGTACTTTTAGAATTGGAATTAGTGTGTGAGAGTCAATGTTTTTTATTTTGATGGATATTGCCAGTTGGCCTTCTATAGGGATTACATAAATATATACTGTCACCCACTGATACGAGACTACCTATCTCTGTATTCTCACCAAGATAGTGTTTTTTTTTTTTTTTTTTTGAGACAGGTTTTCACTCTGTCACCCAGGCTGGAGTGCAGTGGGGCATGATCATGGCTCACTTTAGCCTTGACCTCCTGTGTTCAAGCAATTCTTCCACCTCAGCCTCCCTAGTAGCTAGGACTATAGGCCTGCACCACTACCCCTAACTAATTTTATGTAGTTTTGTAGAGATGGAGTTTCACCATGTTGCCCAGGCTGGTCTTACCTGGACTCAAACAATTCATCTGCGCCTCCCAGAGTGTTGGGATTATAGGTGTGGAACACCGCACCCGGCCAAGATAAGGTCTTAAAATATGCTTTAAAAATCTTTTGTAATCAAATAATCTTCTCGTGTATGTTTTCATTATGAACTGTCAGTTCATTTAGTTTTCCTTTATAATTTTGGATCTTAAAAATTGATTTGCTGGACGCCTCTAATCCCAGCACTTTGAGAGGCCGAGGTGGGCAGATCACCTGAGATCAGGAGTTCAAGACTAGCCTGACCAACATGGCAAAAACCTGTCTCCACTAAAAATACAAAATTAGCTGGGTGCAGTGAGTCATGCCTGTAATCCCAGTGCTTTGGGAGGCCGAAGCGGGCCAATCATTTGAGGTCAGGAGACTAGCCTGGCCAACATGGCGAAACCTTGTCTACTAAAAATACAAAAATTAGCCAGGTGTGGTGGCACGTGCCTGTAATCCCAGCTGCTCAGGAAGCTGAGGCAGAGGAATTGCTTGAACCTGGGAGGCGGAGGTTGCAGTGAACCTAGATCACACCATTGCGCCCTAGCCTGGAAGACAAGAGAGAAACTCTGTCTTAAAAAAAAAAAATTGATTTGAAGAAGCTCTTTATATATTGGGGAACTAACCCTTTGCAGTTTTTTTGGTTGTTTGTCTTTAGACTTTATTACTGGCAGATTTTTGCCACATATAAATGTTGTATTTCTGTGCAGTTAAATCAGGCAGTGTTTTATGATTTCCGGATTTTACATCACAACTAATTATATTTAAAATATTGAAATATCAGTTAAAATATAGTTATTTGAATTATAAATTAAGGTATAATCATCTGTGATATCTATTGAAAAATTAAACTAAGTATGTAAATTTTCTTTGTATTTTATGGATTTTATATGCTTTAGTTTAAAATCAGAATGTTTTTCCCCTGAAATAACTTACTTACTGTTTTGTGTTCAATAGATGCCTTCCAGGATGTCAAATTTGTCAGCAACTTGTCAGGTAAGTTTGACTTAACTACCCTGCACAAATTTTGAAAAATAAATGTAATCTATTAGAAATATGAGTTAGAATACAATGGCATGAAACTCACATGCTATTATATTTGATGGGTACTTTACCTAGACTTGGAAGGTGAAGGGTCAGACAAAACTGTTTGAAACTCAGGTGAAGCTACCTAAGAAGAGTTGTAAAGTTGTGTCCATTGGGCAAAAGTTGAAGGACAGGAATTTTAGGCAGTGAGAGCAGTGTGTGGGAAGGTCTGATAGTGAAAGAAATCATGGTTCTGTCAGGAGACTGCAGAATGTCAGATGTTCAGATGGGGATTTGAGAGATTCGAGCCTGGAAAAATAAGAACCAGATCATTTAAGCTTTTTGTCTCATTTATTAATTTATTAATTTTTTTATTGTTTTTTTTTCCTCCTCCTCCTCGTCCCAATTTTTTATTGTTAATAGAATTTCAGTTACTCTACAAGGCTTTTTGTATACTTGCACATACTTTTGATTTTCATGTTAAAAGGATATTATATAGGCAATTAATAACATGCTATATGTTTTTTATTTTTGAGATGGAGTCTTCCTCTGTCACCCAGGCTGAAGTGCAGTGGTGCAATCTTGGCTCACTGCAAACTCCACTTCCTGGCTTGAAATGATTCTGCTGCCTCAGCCTCCCGAGTAGCTGGGATTACAGGTGCTTGCCACCATGCCCAGCTAGTTTTTGTATTTTTAGTAGAGATGGGCTTTCGCCATGTTGGCCAGGCTGGTCTTGAACTCCTGACCTCAGGTGATCCACCTGCCTCCGCCTCACAAAGTGTTAGGATTACAATCAGGAGCCACTGCGCCTGGCCGATTTTATTTTTTGTAAGAACAGTTTACATTTTTAGATTTGATTGGAAGAAAATAGACAAGTTGCTAAGGTTTTGGAGTGATTCTGGCAAAAAGATGAGAACCTGAAGTAAGATGTTTTTGACAATGAAGAGAAGTAGGCATTTTTGAAGGGATTAATGAGATAAATGCAATAGGATTTGGTGCATGTGAAGAGAAGGGAAGATTTGAGCATGGTAGCTACATTTCCTACTTAGGCAACTGAGTAAATTGCAATATGTATTAGGGTCTGATAAGAAAGTAAAAGAGGAAGAAGAGAAGGTCTCTGGGTGGTAGACTAGGAATAAAAGTACATAGAATGAGTTCATTTTAGATATATTGAGGAGTTTTTCAAGGAAGTTCATAAAAACAAAACAAGCAAAAAACCTGACAGGCTGGATGTGATGGCTCATATCTGTAATCCCAGCACTTGGGGAAGTTGAGGCAGGAGGATTGTTTGAGCCTACGAGTTTGAGACAAGCCCAGGTAACATAGTGAGAAAACACACACACACACACACACACACTCTCTCTCTCTCTCTCTCTCTCGCTCACTCACTCTCTCTCTCGCTCTCGCTCTCTTTCTCGGTATGCTCAGGAACTTGAGACTGCAATAAGCCCTGATATCTCTCTGAGACTGCAATAAGCCCTGATATCTCTCGCTCGCGCACGCGTGTGCACGTGCACACACACACACACACACACACAAAATATCTTCGCATGCTCAGGAACTTGAGACTGCAATAAGCCCTGATCACACCACAGCACTCCTGACTGGGCAACAGAGCAAGACCCTGTCTCCAAAAAAAAAAATCAACTTAAAGACCTGACAGTCTTTCATATTTGCCCCTATACTTACACAACTCCAGTCCTATTATTTCTTATAGATGGTGAGGTTCCATCTGGTGTCGCTTGTTTCAGGAGGCCAAAGAGTTTCCTTTATTTAGCATTTCATGTAGTACAACTATACTGAATAAGAAATTTCTCAGTGAGTGTGTGTGTGTGTTTTCTCACTATGTTACCTGGGCTTGTCTCAAACTCGTAGGCTCAAACAATCCTCCTGCCTCAACTTCCCCAAGTGCTGGGATTACAGATATGAGCCATCACATCCAGCCTGTCAGGTTTTTTGCTTGTTTTGTTTTTATGAACTTCCTTGAAAAACTCCTCAATATATCTAAAATGAACTCATTCTATGTACTTTTATTCCTAGTCTACCACCCAGAGACCTTCTCTTCTTCCTCTTTTACTGTCTTATCAGACCCTAATACATATTGCAATTTACACAGTCTTACTGTGTTGCCAATATCAAATTTCTGGGCTTAAGCGAGCCACCTGCCTCAACCTCCCAAAGTGCTAGGATTATAGGCGTGAGCCATCATGCCCAACAAGCATGGTTTTAATAGTTGGAACTCATTTATAATACTTGTTTTTGTATCATTTTGTGATAATTCCATCATCTCTTTCATTTCCTGTTGTCATTTAGTGATTTTTATTTATAGTTTTCTGCTTCTTTGCATGCCTCAGTGTTCTTTAAAATTTTTATTTATTTACTTTTTTGAGACAGGGTCTCTCTCTGTCACCCAGGCTGGAGTGCAGTAGTACCATCTCAGCTCACTGCAACCTCTGCCTCCTGGGCTCAAGCAATCCCCTACTTCAGCCTCCCAAGTAACTTGGACTACAGGCATGCATCACTGACTTGGGGAGCTGAGGCAGTAGACAGACTTTTGTATGTTTTGTAGAGATGGGGTTCGCCATGTTGCCCAAACTGGTCTGAACTCCTATGCTCAAGCCATCCACTGGTCTCCATTTCCCAAAGTAATAGGATTACATGTGTGAGCCACCACGCCTGGCCAATGCCTGGGAATTTTTTTGATGGATGCTGAAAACAGTGAATTTTATGTTTTGGGGTGCTGGGATTTGTTATATTCCACTAGGGAGTTTTGGACTTACTGTAGCATGCAGTTAGATTACTTTGGATCAGTTTGAACCTTTCAGGTCTTGCTCTTACACTTTGTCAGGGCATGGGCTGTCTAGGTCTAATTTAGTCCTGCTAATTCAATGATACTTTTTTGAGGGCTCTATCATAAACCTTGTGTTTTTGGGTTTTTTTTTCTTGAACTATTATGCCCAAAACCTTGTGTTTTATGAGATCTCTACTCTGGCTCATGGGAACATAAACTGTTCCCTGCCCTTCATAAGCTTCAGAAGTTGTTTTGGCTCTTGCTGTCTACTAACTCTTAACTTTGCCTTAAGTAGTTATTCTTTTTTTTTTTTCTTTTGAGATGGAGTCTCACTCTGTCGCCCAAATGGAGTGCAGTGGCCTCATCTCTGTTCACTACAACCTCCGCCTCCTAGGTTCAAGTGATTCTCCTGCCTCACCCCGCAAAGTAGATGGGATTACAGGCATGCACCACCATGCCCAGCTAATTTTTTGTATTTTTAGTAGAGACAGGGTTTCACCATATCGCCAGGCTGGTCTCAAATGCCGAACCTCAGGTGATCCGCCCATCTAGGCCTCCCAAAGTGCTGGGATTACAGGCATGAGCCACTGAACCCGGCCAGGTAGTTATTCTTACACATGCCTTAGGAGATCTTCTGCAGATATTTGGAACTTTCTCTTTGTAGCTCCCTCCTTGTTTTGTTTTCTACCTCACAAACTCTAGCTGACTTGGCTTCCTCAAACTCTGATCTGATTTTAAGATTTTGTTAAATCAGTGAGACTGCCCAGCTCCATTAGGTTCCTACTTTCTGTGTTATAGTCCAGTATGTACTGTTGGGTAGAATGCCATTCCACCTTTCCTCTTTGTACCCAAGCCTCAGACACCGTTGATCACCGTTTTGTGACTATATAGCTTAGTTCATGTTTTCTTGAATTTTGTATACATGGAATTATATAAATATATAATCTTTGGCATCTAGGTTCTTTCACTCAGCATGATGATTTTGAGATTTATCCATACTGTAGTATCATTAGTGGTTCATTCATTTTTTTTTTATTGAATACTATTTCTTTTTCTTTTCTTTTCTGTTTTTTTTTTAAAATTCAGTTGGAGTCCTGCTTGCTGTTTTGTCCAGGATAGACTACAATGGTATGACCAAGGCTCACTGCAGCCTTGTTGGGCTCAAGCCTCTCACCTTAGTCTGCTGAGTATCTGGGACTACAGATGTAGTCCCATTTGGCTAATTTTTAAAAAAATTTAGTCAAGTCAAGGTCTTGCTATGTTTCTCAGGATGGTCTTGAACTTTTGGCCTCGAGGTCCTCCAGTCTCGGCCTCCCACAGTGCAGGGATTACCGCGTGAGCCACTACACCCAATGTAAATACTATTTCTGTTATGTGCCTATATCACATTTTATAGATGCCCCAGGTTAAATTTGGATGATGACTTCATCTTAGACTAATTACTTAACTATTTCAGTGCTACATTGAAGGCATTAATATATGGATATCCAAAAATGAAAAAGTTCATTTTTATACTATTTGTTGGTTTATTCATTTTAATTCTGTTTTTTCATTAACTGTAATTTTTTGAAAGGTCTTTTAATCATCTGACCTTTTTCTTTTAGGTGTTTTTGTGGTCGCTTGGTCAAGCAACATGCTTGTTTTACTGCAAGTCTTGCCATGAAATACTCAGATGTGAAATTGGGTGACTGTTTTAATCAGGCAGTAGAAGAATGGTCTGTGGAAAAGCATACAGAACAGAGCCCAACAGATGCTTATGGAGTCATAAATTTTCAAGGGGGTTCTCATTCCTACAGAGCTAAGGTATGTCACATATTTGATTTTCTTTTTTACTTTATTTGTCTTGTTATTTAAATAATAAACATTATCACAATTTGTTTGGCAACATTGACAGGAAGTTGGTCTCTGTCATTTCTTTGCATAAAGTACATAGGTACATACAAATATAGAATTGTATCTTTCTGGTGGATTGAACATTTCATCATTATAAAATGTACTTTGTTTCTTGTCATTTTTCTTGACAAGGTCTGCTTTTTCTGGAATCCGTATAGTTAAGTCATCTTTTTTCCTTTTCAGTTTTAACCTTTTCTTTCTTTTTTTTTTTTTTTTTTTTTTGGTCAGCAACTTAACATTCTTGGAGTATACACTTTTAACCTTTTCTTATGCTTAAAAGATCTCTTTTAATTGTTTTTAAAAATGCTGTCTCCTGTGTATTTAAGTGTAAATTTACCATTATGTTATTAGTTATTTGTCTCACTTTTGTCTTTGTTGTTTTTTTTTCTTACATTATTTTGGATTAAGTATTTTTTTATTTTTCAGTATTAAGTATTTTTTATTATTTTCTTACTCCTTTATTAGCTTATTATTTATACAGTCATCCTTCAGGGGGCTTGGTTTCAAGACTTCCCTCAGATACCAAAGTCTACAGATAACATAGTATTTGGATATAGTCTATGCACACCCTCTTGTATAATTCAAATCATCTCTAGATTCCTTGTAATCCCTAATATAGGCCAAGCTCAGTGGCTCATGGCTATAATCCCAACAATTCTGAGAGTATGGGAGAATGGCTTGAGGCCAGGAGTTGGAGACCAGCCTGGGCAAAATAGTGAGACTCTGTCTCTACTTAAAATAAAAATATTAATAAAATGCCCAGTACAATGTAAATGCTATATAAATAGTTGTTAAATTGCGTTTTTTGATTTGTTTTGTTTTTTGAGATGGAGTTTTGCTCTTGTTGCCCAGGTTGGAGTGCAATAGTATGATCTCAGCTCATTGCAACCTCTGCTTCCCGGGTTCAAGCAATTCTCCTGCTGCAAGCTTCTGAGGAGCTGGGATTACGGGTGCTTGCCACCACGGCCAGCTAATTTTTGTATTTTTTTACAGACAAGGTTTTACTATTTTGGTCAGGCTGGTCTTGAACTCCTGACCTTGTGATCTACCCGCCTTGGCCTCCCAAAGTGCTGGGATTACAGGCGTGAGCCACTGTGCCCGGCAAATTGCATTGTTTAGGGAATAATGACAAGTAAATAAAGGCTAGTACAGGCTCAGTTTTTTTTCTTGAGTATATTTGATCCACGGTTGCTTAAAACCGTAAGTGTAGATCCCACGGATACAAGAGGCCTACTATACATTCTTTTTCTATTCTTTAGAAAAAGAATATTGGCCAGGCACGGCGACTCATGCCTCTCCCACCACTTTAGGAGGTGAAGGCGGCTGAATTATCTGAGGTCAGGAGTTCGAGACCAGCCTGGTCAATATAATGAAACCCCTTCTCTACTCAAAATAAAAAAATTAGTCAGGTGTGGTGGCACAAGCCTATAGTTCCAGCTACCAGGAGGCTGAGGCTGGATAATGGCCTAAATTCAGGAGGTAGAGGTTGCAGTGGTCCGAGATCGTGGCACTGCACTCCAGCTTGGGCGACAGAGCAAGACTCGGTCTCAAAAATAAAAACAACCAAAAAAAGAAAAAGAATATTATAATAAATGTGATAAAATGCATTTTTAAACTTATCTTGTGCAGTCATGCATCACTTAACAATGAGAATGTGTTTTTAGAGATGTGTTAGGCAATTTCGTCATGCTAACACCATAGAGTGTATTCAGACCTAGATGGTATAGCTTATTACGTCTAGGCTATGTGCTATATAGCCTATTGCTTTTAGGCTATAAACCTCTATGGCGTGTTATTGTACTGAATATGGTGGGCAGGTGTAACACAGTGGTAAATATGTATCTAAATATATCTAAACTTAGAAAAAGATATAGAAGGTATGGTATTATAATATTATGGAACCACCTCATGTATGCAGTTTGTCATTGATCAAAGTGTGTGGCACATGACTGTACTATAAATTAGTCCTTTACCACTTTTTCAACAGTGCAAGAACTTTTAGAATATTTGTAATTGCATTTATTTCTCTTAAGACTTATGTGTTCTTGTCAGCATAAATTTTAATTTTCTGTTTATTTCAAACCCCCAAAACATAGTTATTATTTGTTTAGATTTAAACATTTTAACCTTGGTATGGTAGCTCATACCTGTAATCCCAGCATTTTTGGAGGCCTAGGCAGGAAGATCACTTGAGTTCAGGAGTATCAGACCAGCCTGGGCAACATAGTGAGACCTTGTCTCTAATAAAATTCAAAAATACTAGCTGGGCATGGTGGTACATACCTGTAGTCCCAGTTAATTGGGAGGCTGAAGTGGGAGGATCTCTTGAGCCTAAGAAGTCGAGGCTGCATTGAGTCCTGACTGTGTCACTGCACTCTGGCTGAAGCGGGAGGATCTCTTGAGCCTAAGGAATCAAGGCTGCATTGAGCCCTGACCATGTCACTGCATTCTAGCCTGGACAACAGAGCCAGGCCCTGTCTGAAAAACAAACAAATACTAACAACAAAAACCATTTTAACCTCTGCATTGCTCTGCCTGCCTCTGTGTTCTGATGAGAAAAAAACTGTGCCAAACAGTGAGCTCATCATCTCTCCAAGTTTTCCTTTTCTCTTGGATCCTGATCCCCCAAGTTCTCACTGACTTTGTACCCAGATGTCTTTTTGTTATTGTTGCTGAGACAGAGTCTCGCTCTGTCAACCAGGCTGGAATGCAGTGGTGCGATCTCAGCTTACTGCAACTTCTGCCTTCTAGGTTCAAGCGATTCTCCGGCCTCTCAGCATTTTGAGTAGCTGGGATTACAGGCTCTTGCCGCTACGACCAGCTAATTTTTTTGTATTTTTGGTAGAGATAGGGTTTCACCATGTTGGCCAGGCTGGTCTTGAACTGCTGACCTCAAGTAATCCACCTGCCTTGGCCTCCCAAAGTGCTGGGATTAGAGGTGTTAGCCACCATGCCCGGCCACCTGCTAATGTTTTAAAGCAGGTATTACTCTTTTTTCTAGTTTTTCTAGTTTCCAGGGGACAAAGTATGTCCAAACCAATCTAGCCTATCACTGTAGGACGTGGAATTTCTCATTTATTTCTAATATAGTCTTGAAAGCATTAACTTTATTTATTTATTTATTTATTTGAGACAGAGTCTCACTCTGTCACCAGGCGCCAGGCTGGAGTGCAGTGGTACGACCTCGGCTCGCTGCATCCTCCTCCTCCCGGGTTCAAGCAATTCTCCTGCCTCAGCCTCCCAAGTAGCTGGGACTACAGGTGCACGCCACCACGCCCAGCTAATTTTTTTGTATTTTTAGTAGAGATGGGGTTTCACCATGTTGGCCAGGATGGTCTCCACCTCTTGACCTCGTGATCCACCCGCCTTGACCTCCCAAAGTGCTGGGATTACAGGCGTGAGCCACCATGCCCGGCCAAAAACATTAACTTTAGATTGCTTCTCTAATACTGTTTATGTGTCCAAGTATAATAATGAGTTAAACAAAACTGAAACAGAAAGACTTGATATAGAATAAAGCTGGCTGAGCGTGATGGCTATAATCTCAGCACTTTGGGAGACTGAGGTGTGTGGATCACCTTGAGGTCAGGAGTTTGAGACCGGCCTAACCAACATGGCAAAACCCTGTCCCTGATGAGCTCAGGTGATCCACCTGCCTTGGCCTTCTAAAGTGCTGGGATTAGGAGTGAGCCATTGCGCCCAGGCATTTGGTTTCATTTGTTTGTCAGTACTGAGATTTTCAGTGGTATTTGATACTTGTAAAGGAATGGAAAATACATCATTTTGCAAATATGGTTTCTTAGAGATGATTTTTAAATGTCTTAATGTCTGAATATTTGAAGTTTCTTATGAGCTAATCTATATATGTGCTTTAGGCCAAGAGAATGAATTAATGTGGATGTAGCAAGTACATCTTGTGATACCACTTAAACAGAAAGTTAATTTTTAAAATTTTTTAAAATATTTCAAACCAGAGGAAGTTATTTTACACATGATAGCTTTTTTCTATTTTTCTAATGAAAGATTTTTTCAAAAATTAAACTGGAGAATCCATCTAAACACTATGAAATGTTGATTAGGATTTTCTGATTATTTCCCAATTTGATCAAATCCACTGTTACTTCCAGCGAAGAAAATCATCTATATTAAAAATATCTTTTTAAATTATACTCCAGAGTCACAGTCGTTTATAAATGGACTAGATCATTGACAAACTTTCAAACAGGTAATTCACTATTTGCCTCTCCTCGTAGCAAGAGTCTTAGAAGCCTCCATTTTTTTCTGCCACAGTTCTCTTTTTTTTTTCTTTTCCTATCCTCTTCTGCCAGTCTAATGCTTCTCACTCACTGTGTAGTCATAGTTAAAGAAGGCAATAAATACTTCAGGTAGTTGGTGAATTGAGTCAATGGTAATTGAGTTTAAACAGAAAGAGTAACATTTGTGTCTAAATGTTTAAAAGTTAGTTTCACTATTTCTGTAGATCTCACAGAATGATTTTTTCATTTGCTATTGCTTATTCCTTGAAGTATAAATATATTCAAAGTAGCCTATGAAATCTCTTTTTACATAATCCGATTCATAAGAAATTTTCCAAAGTTGTGTAATGTCGTATTATGAAACCTATGAACATGTTCAGTTATTTTGTCCTTTAAAAATTTTTTTTTAGTATGTGAGGCTATCATACGACACCAAACCTGAAGTCATTCTGCAACTTCTGCTTAAAGAATGGCAAATGGAATTACCCAAACTTGTTATCTCTGTACATGGGGGCATGCAGAAATTTGAGCTTCACCCACGAATCAAGCAGTTGCTTGGAAAAGGTCTTATTAAAGCTGCAGTTACAACCGGAGCCTGGATTTTAACTGGAGGAGTAAACACTGGTAATGTGATGATTATACCAATTTTAGTGTGTTTTAAATTTTTTCGTAATATCAATTAGATATTTGAAATAAAGATCAACACCGAATATAGACATATTTAACTCTTGTTTAATAATCTAGAGTTTGTAGGTAAAAATGTTAATAGGACTTGTTTAGTTATTATTTTGTCTTAAAAAAACACTTTAGATTCTGATGAAGCTAGGGAAATTTGAGTTTAAAAAAGAAAAAAAAAAACACTTTAGAGCGGGGTTTGAGAAACTATAGCCTGTGTGCTAAATCCAGCCCAAACCTTGAATAAAGATTTATTGGAACACTCATTTATTTACTGTGTTAGCCCGTTTTCGTTCTGCTATAAAGAACTTTCTAAGACTGGGTAATTTATAAAGGAAAGAGGTTGAATTGACCCACAGTTCAGCATGACTGGGAAGGCCTCAAGAAACTGAATCATGGTGGAAGGTGAAGGGGAAGCAAGGCACCTTTTTCACAAAGCGGCAGGAAGAATTGCCTAGCGAAGAGGGAAGAGCCCCTTATAAAACCATCAGATCTTGTGAGAACTCAGTCACTCTCACCAGGACAGCACTGGGGAAACCACTCCCATGATTCAGTTACTTCTACCTGGTCTCTCCCAAGAAACCTGGGGATTATGGGGATTACAATTCAAGATCAGATTTGGATAGGGACACAAAGCTTAACCATATTAGTTGATGTATTGTCTGTGGCTATTTTTGTGTTACAACAGCAAAGGTGAATAGTTGTGACAGAGACAGTATGCCCCGGTAAGCTAAAAAACTGTTTAGCCTTTTACAAAAAGGTTTTTGACCCTACTGTAGAGCAAAGTATTATTCCCATCACTTTCTGACTAGTGGTAAATCGATACAAGAATGGCAGTCCATTGCCTCAGCAGCAGTAAGAAGTAGCTTTCAAAAATTAATTTGTAATATGCTACTGTCTTTTATTCTGTATCTTCCCTATCACATATACAGTTCAATTATAAGGAGGTCAGATTAATTTCAGTGCCTAAAGCATTTATTTAAGTCAGCTTGCAAACATCTAATTCATTATCAGCAACTTTATTTTTTTGAGACGGAGTCATGCTTTGTCACCCCAACTGGAGTGCATTGGTGCCATCTCAGCTCACTGCAACCTCCACCTCTCGGGTTCAAGCAATTGTCATGCCTCAGCCTCCCAAGTAGCTGGGATTACAGGTTCCCGCCACCACAAGCGGCTAATTTTTGTATTTTTAGTAGAGATGGGGTTTTGCCATGTTGGTCAGGCTGGTCTTGAACTCCTGACTTCAGGTGATGCACCGCCTTGGCCTCCCAAAGTGCTGGGATTACAGGTGTGAGCCTGTAATCCCAGGACTTTTGAACCTCATTGTGTCAGAAATTTTTCAGGCTGCTAAGAATTTATCATTCCATAAAACAGTAAAAATATCTACCTTCATGGAACTTATATTTTAGTAGGGGAGATGCAGATAAGAAACAGATAACTCAGTAATGTATAACATGGTAGATGTTGATAAGTGTTATGCAGACACATGAAGTCAAGAAGAGGGATAGTGAGGGATGATGGAAGGGCTACTATTTTGTTACATGGTCAAGGAGAGCTGATAAGGTGACATTTGAGGAGAGAAGGAAATGAGGAAGCAAAATATAAGAAAAACATAAAGCAGAGCATGTAAAGGGGAGGAGATGGTTTGTGTGTTGGAAGAATAGTAAGAACAGTCTAATATACAAAGAGTGCTAGGTGATGAAGTCAGAAGTTACTGATGTATGGTGTTAGAGAAACATGGTAACTAGTAAAGACAAAAGCAGATCATCACGTGAGGCCTTGTGGACCATTATAAGCACTTTGGCTTCTGTTCTGAATGAGAAGAGGTTTTAAGTAGAGAGTCAACAGTTGCAAAGATCACTTAGGTGATGTTTTCGAAATGTAGTGTTAAGTAGGCAGGGAAGCAGTTGAAAGACCTATGAAAATGCTATTTACATAATCTGGGTGAGGGATGAAATCTTATGCGTTATGGAGATCACATTGAGTGATGCATTAGTTTGCCAGGGCTGCTATAACAAAGTATCACAGACTGGGTGGCTTAAACAGCAGAAATTTGTTTTCTTATGGTTTGAGCGGCTAGAAGTCTTAAGAGTAAGTGTCAGTAAATTTGCTTTCTCCTGGGGTCTCTCTCTCTGGCTTGCAGATGGTCACCTTCATGCCATGTCCTTCCTCTCATGGCCTCCTATGTATAGGTATTTCTGGTGTTTCCTTTTGTATTCAAATTTCTTGGTAAGATTACCAGTTGACGGCCAGACGCGGTGGCTCACACCTGTAATCCCAGCACTTTGGGAGGCCGAGGCGAGACCAGCCTGACCAACATGGAGAAACCCTGTCTATAATAAAAATGCAAAATGAGCTGGGCATGTTGGTGCATGCCTGTAGTCCCAGCTACTTGGCTGAGGCAGGAGAATCAATTGAACCTGGGAGGCTGAGGTTGCAGTGAGCCGAGACCACACCACTGCATTCCAGCCTGACCAACGAGAATGAAATTCTGTCTTAAAAAAACAAAACAAAGAAAACACCAGTTGGATATTCAGGGCCACTCCAAAGGCCTCATTTTAAATTAATTGTCACCTATTTAAAGGCCCTGCCTCTAAGTACGGTAATATTTTGAGGTATCATCACGTTTAAAGGCCCTGTCTCCAACTACAGTCATATTTTGAGGTATTGGAAGTTAGTGGACACAATTCAGACCATAAGAAGTAATAATGGGCCAGGCATGGTGGTTCATGCCTGTAATCCCAGCACTTTGAGAAGCTGAGGTGGGAGGATCACTTGAGCCCAGGAGTTCAAAACTAGCCTGGGCAACATGGTGAGACACTGTTTCTACCAAAAAAAAAAAAGAATAACCAGGCATGGTGGTGTGTGCCTACCATCGTAACTACTTGGAAGACTGAGGTGGAAGGATTGTTTGAGATTGGGATGACAAGGCTACAGTGAGCCAAGCCATGATCACACCACTACACTCCAGCCTGGGCAATAGAGTGAGACCTCGTCTCCCTCCCTAAAAAAAAGAAGTGATAATGAGGAGTTACATGTTCTTTGGAACTGCCTTTTATTACTTTTCTCCCTCATTTTTGACTGAAAAGAGACTTTTGTAGTTGTTTATTGTGTATTTGTTTTGCGTATGGCCCTGTGCCACTGAACTGTATTCTTAATATTTTCTAAATGATGTGTAGAGGAATAATAAAAAACTGCAGTTACTTATAGGAAAACTGCAAAAACGGACGACGTAATAACGTGGTAAAAGTTAGTGTTATATGTGTTTCTGGCAGTTGTGATTTGATATTATGGGGTTTAGTGGTTTTTGTTCCTTTTGTGTCCTTGTGGGGTTTTTTTTTGTTTTGGTTTTTTTTTTTGGAGACGGAGTCTCTCACTGTCACCCCAGGCTGGAGTGCAATGGCGCAGTCTCGGCTCACTGCAACCTCCGCCTCCTGGATTCAAGCACTTCTCCTGCCTGAGCCTCTCAAGTAGCTGGGATTACAGGCGCCCTCTACCACACCCTGCTAATGTTTGTATTTTTGGTGGAGACGGGGTTTCACCATGTTGGCCAGGCTGTTCTCAAACTCCTGACCTTATGATCTGCCCACCTTGGCCTTCCAAAGTTCTGGGATTACAGGCGTGAGCCACCAAGCCTGGCTGGTCCTGGTATATTCTTTTGTAGGTTTGGCTATGACCTTGTTTTAAGTTTGTTATGACCTTGTTGCTTTATGTCTTGTATGTATAAAGAAATATATCACATATTATAGTGTTATAGATTGAGCATAGGATTGTTTTGAACACAATAAAGACTGTAATCCCAGAACTTTGGGAGGCTGGGGCAGGACAATCACATGAGCCCAAAATTCAAGACCTGCTTGGACAACATGGGAAGACCTTGTCTCTACCAAAAACAAAACAAACAAACAAACAAAAAACAAATTAGCAGGCTGTGTTACCATGTACCTGTAGTCTACCTACTTGGGAGGCTTAGAAGGGAGTATCACTTGAGTCCAGGAGTTTAAGGCTGCAGTGAGTTGTCATTGCACCACTGCATTCTTTCCTGGGGTACACTGTCTCCAAGAAAATAAAATTAACAAAATGAAAAAATTTTTTATGAACAGGTGTGGCAAAACATGTTGGAGATGCCCTCAAAGAACATGCTTCCAGATCATCTCGAAAGATTTGCACTATCGGAATAGCTCCATGGGGAGTGATTGAAAACAGAAATGATCTTGTTGGGAGAGATGTAAGAATTATTTTTAAAATTTCTTATGTTTGAAATTATGTATAAATAAAATTATAGTAACAATAGTGCCAGTTTAAAATATTTGTGATTATATTATACTTTTCAAATTAAGTTCAAAAAGCATTTTTCTGAGGATTTCTTCTGATCTTATTGAAAATGCATAAATATAAATAATTCATAACTATAAATAAGTTCATAAGTTTAAATGCTGTTATAGTATTGGCACATTTTGCTTTTAGTCTTTTATTTATAAAGTTATTTCATGTTTTTCATGTATGCTAGTCTTTGTAATTAAATTTTTAATGACTACATAAGAATTTTATTCTAAGAATAGGAAGTAGGAGTCAGATACTAGCGTTTTGTTTGAATAGGTTAAAGACGTGTGAATTGGTTATAGATATTTATCAAGACTATTAAAAAGAACTACTGACTGGGTGCCGTGGCTCACATCTGTACTCCCAGCACTTTGAAAGCTGAGGTGGACCAATCACTGGAGATCAGCAGTTCAAGACCAGCCTGGCCAACATGGTGAAACTCCATCTCTACTAAAAATACAAAAGTTAGCTGGGCGTGGTAGCACAGGCCTCCCCAGCTACTCGATAGGCTGAGGTGGGAGAATCGCTTGAAACCGGGAGGCAGAGGTTGCAGTGAGCTGAGATTGTGCCACTGCACTTCAGCCTGGGTGACAAAGCAAAATCAGTCTCATAAATAAATTAATACATACAGTTACTGAATTATAACAATCTCTTACTAAATTTCTAATGTTAGTTTTAAAGAGTCTACTCAATGGCTAGAAAAATAACAATATGACATTTTATTGTTTTTTACTGTGACTTTTTTTTTTTTTTTTGAGATGGAATTTTGCTCTTGTTGCCCAGGCTGGAGTACAGTGGCGAGATCTGGGCACACTGCAACCTCTGCCGCCTGCATTCAAATGATTCTCCTGCCTCAGCCTCCTGAGTAGCTGGGACTACAGGTGCCTGCCATCATGCCAGGCTAATTTTTGTAGTTTTTGTAGAGATGGGGTTTCACCACATTGGGCAGGCTGGTCTTGAACTCCTAACCTCAGGTGATCCACCTTCCTCAGCCTCCCAAAGTGCTGGGATTATAGACGTGAGCCACCATGCTCAGCCACAATGTCTTTTATATATTGTAGTTTATTCACTTAATCTGATAATAGTTTCTTTGCACTATTTACTTATTTACTGCTTCTCTCTTTGCATGTGATGATGAAATGTATGATTTTGTAATAGGGGTCAAGATACAATCATGTGTTTCAACCCATTGATTAATCTTCAACTGCTTAAAAGCTTATACTTTTTGATACATTCTTTGTTATTTCATATTTATTTCTATATGTAAAATAGAATTTTATTTCTTACTTGTCTTTACAGATTATTTCAAAATTTATTTTACATTATACTGTATTTAATCCTGCTCACTAACTCTTATGTTTGCTGTTGTTTAGGTGGTTGCTCCTTATCAAACCTTATTGAACCCCCTGAGCAAATTGAATGTTTTGAATAATCTACATTCTCATTTCATATTGGTGGATGATGGCACTGTTGGAAAGTATGGGGCAGAAGTCAGACTGAGAAGAGAACTTGAAAAAACTATTAATCAGCAAAGAATTCATGCTAGTAAGGGAATTCACAAATTTGTTACTGTTGGAATTGTTCTGGGCTATATTAATAGCCAACAGCATTCTAAGAAGATAGAATGTTCTTTGAAGTGCTTTTTCTTACATAGCAAGATAATATATGAAACAACCAACAGTGGTTGAACTTAGACAAAGTGGTAAGACCAAGGAAAAGGAGTCAGAATTGGGCACTCAGTTATCAAGGCTAAAACCAAAAAAGGTTCATTGGAAGCCCTGTTGTTATTGCAATCCCATTGCAGCCCAAGGAATTCATAAATATTCTTAATGTGTGATTTATTCCAATACAAGGCTATGAAATTCAAGATTGAAAACTAAATGGGAAAAAAAATTACTGAAAGAAAGAAATCAGCTTAAAATTTATAAAATGAGTATCACTGTTTGGCTAAATGTGTCTTTAAAGTTATATTCCTGGGACTGGTTTTCCTTTCCAACCATGTCTGTATTTTCTTGGTTCAACATTTAATTTTCATTTCAAATAAAGGAAAAGTTGTAATCTAAGGACATCAAGAAGTTGAGCTCTGTGACGAAGTGAAATAAAAATTTAAAAACTACAGAACAGTGTTTACAGATTATGGTGGAATCAGAGCTTTTGCAAAAAGTTAAGAAGGCTGGGCGCGGTGGCTCACGCCTGTAATCCCAACACTTTGGGAGGCTGAGGCAGGTGGATCACCTGAGGTCAGGTGTTCAAGACCAGCTTGACCAATATGGTGAAATGCTGTATCTCCTAAAAATACAAAAAATTAGCTGGGTGTGCCTGTAATCCCAGCTACTCAGGAGGCTGAGACAGGAGAATCACTTGAGCTCAGGAGGCAGAGGTTGCAGTGAGCAGAGATCTCATCACTGCATTCCAGCTTGGGTGACAGAGCGAAACTCCTTCTCAAAAAAAAAAAGTTAAGAATGGTTTATAGTTCTAAAGTTACCTTTTGTTTGTTTGCATTTTCTCAGTGCACTGCAAGTTATTGTAAAAGCAAAAATTCGTATTCTTTACTAATTTTGTTCTGTTACTCTTCTAGATTTCTTGGAATTTTATTGATCAGTTCCAATTATGTAATTCTGTCATCCATTTCTTCTTTAATTTTTAAGTTTTTTGATTTTTTCTTTTTTACAAACCCTGCATGTGGCATTTGAGACAGTCATTAATTTCTATATTAATGTCTCAGTACATTTGGAATCAGAAATACATGTTTTGAAAATGAATAAAAACAGGCCGGGTGCAGTGGCTCATGCCTGTAATCCCAGCACTTTGGGAGGCTGAGGCGAGTAGATCACAGGTCAGGACTTCAAGACCAGCCTGGCCAATATGGTGAAACCCTGTCTCTAATAAAAATACAAAAATTAGCCAGGCGTGGTGGCGTGCGCCTGTAGTTCCAGCTGCTCGCAAGTCTGAGGCAGGAGAATTGCTTGAACTGGGGAGGGAGAGGTTGCAGTGAGATGAGATTGCACCACTGCACTCCATCCTGGGCAACAGAGCAATACTCTGACTCAGAGAAAAAAAAGAAAAACTGATAGATGTTAGAAGCTCAACTAATGTAGTATTAAAAAGCAAACTAAAAAATTAGTGTTTTACATTTCTCGTCAAGAGCTCAATAAAATATAGAAAACAAATTTTTACTTTTAAGTAGTGGACATGTAAATTATTTGATGTGTGTTAAATTATCTATTGGATTTTCTAATTTTGTCATTTAGAGAACAACCTGTAAGATAGTGACAAAGTAATATATTCTTTATTTCATTTACTTATGTGAATTGGTATCAGGTGGAATGCTTAAAGTCAAGTCAACACAGTCTTACACATGTTTTTGCTTTTTATTTTAATTTTCAGTAAAATTAAAATTAGAGTACTGAATTTTGCCTACTTTTTTTTCTTGGAGAGAAACTTGCTTGGGATGAAATAATTTTTTAATTTAACTTTGCTCTTTTTAGGAATTGGCCAAGGTGTCCCTGTGGTGGCACTTATATTTGAGGGGGGGCCAAATGTTATCCTCACAGTTCTTGAATACCTTCAGGAAAGCCCCCCTGTTCCAGTAGTTGTATGTGAAGGAACAGGCAGAGCTGCAGATCTACTAGCATATATTCATAAACAAACAGAAGAAGGAGGGTAAGTTTATGACAACATTTTAATGAATTTATATATTTTATTATTATTTTTTGAGACGGGAGTCTTGCACTGTGTCCCAGCCTGGATGGAATGCAGTTGTGCAATCTTGGCTCACTACAACCTCTGCCTCCTGGTTTCAAGTGATTCTCCTGCCTCAGCCTCCTGAGTAGCTGAGATTACAGGCATGAGCCACCATGTCCAGCTAATTTTTGTATTTTTTTTGTATTTTTTTTTTTAAGTAGAGATGGGGTTTCACTGTGTTGGCCAGGCTGGTCTTGAACTCCTGCCCTCAAGTGATCCACCCATCTTAGCCTCCCAAAGTTCTGGGATTATAGGTGTGAGCCACCGTGCCTGGCCCATTTTAATGAATTTACTCAAGAGGCTTGTGGATTTTAGAATACAGAGTTGGATTCCTCTCTGTGTTTTATGAACATGAAAATTTCAGCTTTAATAAAATACTTTGTTTTTTTTTCTTCATTTTTTTTTTTTTTTTTGAGATGGAGTTTCGCTCTTATTACCCAGGCTGGAGTGCAATGGCATGATCTCGGCTCACCACAACCTCTGCCTCCTGGGTTCAAGCAATTCTCCTGCCTCAGCCTCCCAAGTAGCAGGGACTACAGGCACGCACCACCATGCTCGGCTAATTTTTTATATGTTTAGTAGAGACGGGATTTCACCATGTTGACCAGGATGGTCTCGATCTCTTGACCTCGTGACCCACCCGCCTCGGCCTCCCAAAGTGTTGGGATTATAGGCGTGAGCCACCGCGCCCGGCCTTAATAAAATACTTTGTTAAAGATTGAGGAAATAGCCTGACTCTCATGTTATTGGAACAAATTAAAACTATCTTCATGGAACACAGTTTTGTAAGATCAGTCAAATATAGAGGCACTTATCTTTTAACCTAGTAGTTTCATCTCTGGGAATTGTTCCTACAGATGTACATCTGTGAAATAATGTATGTATAAAGTTACTCATTACTGGGTTCTTTTATGTAAGAGTTAAAGATTGGAACAAAGTACAACATGAGATTACCAAAATATATACATGGAAGAAGGAAGGTATAGAGAAGCATATATATTGTGCCACATTTTATATATAATAAAAGGAAAGGGGATAATTATTTGTGTATGCAGAAAGACATTTTGGAAAGTTATATGAGTAAATGATTCCTGAAAATCATTGTGATAAAACTGGGCAGTTGAAAGACAGTGGGAAGGAGACTTAACACTGTTAATTTTAATATTTTAACATTTTATGTTTTCTACTATATTTTTGAGCCATGTAAATATATTAAGTATTCATAAAAGAAAAATGTGAGTGCTTATGTTTAAAAATATCATAGTGAAATACTACTTTATACATCATAATTATCTTAAAATTATTTTTATACAGTGTCTTATGTGAGTACTGATACTGCCACACATACTTTTTGATAAAATTCATAAAGTAGTTCAACGAGAAAAATGACTTCATATATTTTCCTTTCAAGATTTATATTGGTAGTCTCATGAAGGAGAAAACAATCTCACTCAAGGTCAAGTATTTAATATTAATACGTTATTTTCAAAGATCTTACATGGATCTACCTGTACTTCATATTGATCATACGAATAATGAAAGATGAAATCAGTGAATTAATTTATGTTTCGTTTTATTCCAGGAATCTTCCTGATGCAGCAGAGCCCGATATTATTTCCACTATCAAAAAAACATTTAACTTTGGTCAGAGTGAAGCAGTTCATTTATTTCAAACACTGATGGAGTGCATGAAAAGAAAGGAGCTTGTAAGTAGATTTCAGCAGAAATTTTAAAAACTAAGCCTTTTTAATTTCTTGCAAAGCACATTCTAAGTTGGTGAAATACTTTTGTTTTTAATTTGGATTTTAAACTTTGAAATCTTTATTAACCATATAAATATGTCATTTATTGGTCTGTTCAAGCTGAGAGGTTTTATAGGAGGATTGTAGTTTTTTATATGGCGTTGAGATTGTGTATTTGTGCCTCTGTTTTAGGAAAGTAACTAGGGCTCAACAGATCATGTTGAGTACCAAGGAAGAACTGTAAAGAGTTGTTAATGGCTTCTCTAATAAAATATTTGAAAAAAAATCTTAAATGTGCTTCAGTCTATTAAAGATCAGTGGTGCTTACTTTCAGTCATGTAAATGTGGGCTTAAGTTTTCAAAGATAAAATTTTTTAGCAAGCCTATAAATAGATAAGTAACATGATTTGATTTGCTGTCTTTTGTAAACTATGAAATAAAGTTGGCTGGAAATTTTTTATTGGAGTATAATAATCTTTCATTTCTTTCGTTCTTTATTTTTTGGAGACATAGTCTTGCTCTGTTGCTCAGGCTGTAGTGCAGTGGTGCTCAGCTCACTGCAACCTGTGCCTTCTGGGTGCAAGCGATTCTCCTGCCTCAGCCTGCTGAGTAGCTGGGACTACAGGTGTGTGCCACCATGGCTGGCTGATTTTTGTATTTTCACTAGAGATGGTGTTTCACCATGTTAGCCAGGCTGGTCTCAAACTCCTGACCTCAGGTAATCCTCCCACCTTGGCCTCCCAAAGTACTGGAATTACAAACACAAGCCATGTGCCTGGCCAACTTTCACTTTATGAAAAATGTTATTAAATTAAATGGTGTTATGTTTCAAGTAATTTAAAGACATTTACAATAAAAAGATTGACTAAAACATTTCTCATTCAAGAATGCATATATTATATGAACATGTAAATTTTCATTCTGTGGAAGGACCTGTAGGATTTATTTACTCTGATAAGGAATCTGTAGCCTCATTCCCTAAATTGTTTTCTCTAGTAAGGGACATGAGATAGTTCAAAATATGAATATAATATGAAACCAAATATTTTTATATACTTGCCATTTTAATTGGTAAATGATAAAGTCTTTAAAAATTTTTTGGCTTTTTGGTTGAAATAAAGTTACTGACTATATACATAAACATACATATGTGTATGTATTATGTATATATTATATATATACATTATATATATTATATATATTATATATGTATGTGTTATGTGTATGTATTATGTGTAATATAATATAATATATTATGTATTATATATGTAATATATACATAATACATATCTTATGTATACATAATACATACATTTCTAGATACATACATATGTATTTTGCCTCCCATAGAGTTGAAAATTACTGAGTTTTATGATGCCTTTGATTTAAAAATATAAAGGCATAATGTTTTGAATGTATCTTTGAATAGATCACTGTTTTCCATATTGGGTCAGATGAACATCAAGATATAGATGTAGCAATACTTACTGCACTGCTGAAAGGTAAGCCTCTAAGAACTTTTTTATTTGTAAGACCTTTATTTTATATATGTGTGTGTGTGTGTGTGTGTGTGTGTGTGTGTGTATGTATACAGAAGATAGAAGCTTTTAATATGGCTAAATGCTTGCTGAGTGAATTTTCAGTCATTTTTCTTTGTGAAAGACACAATGTTGGTTTCCTTGGCAGTAAGATAGCTTTTGACTTAATTTTGTAGAATTTAAGAAATAAAAGTTTTTAGCAAGGTTTATGCCACCAAACCTATTTAATAGTCCTATTAAGAATGTGTAACATCCTGGGCCAGGCACTGGGGCTCACACCCATAATCCCAACACTTTGGGAGGCCAAGGCAGGAGGATCGCTTGAGGCCAGGAGTTTGAGACCAGCCTGGACAACATAGACTCGTCTCTACAAAAAATTTAAAAATTGGGAGGCTAAGGTGGAATCACTTGAGCCTGGAAGGTTGAGGCTACAGTGAGCTGTGATTATACCGCTATACTCCAGTTTGGGCAACGGAGCAAGACCCTATCTTACAACAAACAAAAATTAGCTGTGCATGGTGCTGGGTACTTTATAGTCTCAGCTGTTCAGGAGGCTGAGGCAGGAAGATAGCTTGAGCCCAGAGTTTGAGGTTACAGTGAGCCGTGATCACACCACTGCACTCCAGCCTGAGTGACAGCAAGACCTTGTCTCTAAGAAAAGATAAAAATGTGTCACATTCTTAATCAGCTGAAAAATTAGTGTTTAAAGGTCATAAGGCATTAGTTGATAGCTTTTAAAGATAGGATTTTAAAACATGCTGTCTTCACTATGAAGGGAAAATTTGATAACTACTGGTGTCTTCTAGGACTAAGGGATTCAAGCACATGCACACTGAACTGTTTTCCTCTCAGTATCTCCCCAAAGACATCTAACAGATAAAACAACATTATAGTGAAAAATCTTTTCAGAAATTAGAAACTATGACGGTATCCCATCTGCCTACTTGAAAGTTAGTGTAGAGTGGTATGCCAGGAGCACAGCACATTAAAAGGATACCGTCTTTTTATTTACAAGAATTTCTTGCGTATTAGATCATAATAAATTGCCAGTGCATTAAGCATTTTTAAAATACTGTGATAAGATGTATTTATATCATCTGAATCAAGATCACAAGTGATAGGAAACCCAGAAACCAAAAAGGAAAAAAAAATTTATAAATGGGATTGCATAAAAATAAAGGCTGCGTGTGCTGGCTTACGCCTGTAATCCCAGCAATTTGGGAGGCTGAGGTGGGCAGATCACTTAAGGTCAGGAGTTGAAGACCAGCCTGGCCAACATGGCAAAACCTTGGCTCTACAAATAATACAAAAATTAGCAGGGGTCAGTGGCAGGCGCCTGTAGTCCCAGCTACTCAGGAGGCTGAGGCACAAGAATCACTTGAACCTGGAAAGTGGAGGTTGCAGTAAGCCAAGATCACACCACTGCACTACAGCCTGGGCGACAGAGTGAAACTGTCTCCAAAAAAGAAAGTTAAAAAGAAAATACCATGTCCAGGCCGGGCGCGGTGGCTCAAGCCTGTAATCCCAGCACTTTGGGAGGCCGAGGCGGGTGGATCACGAGGTCAAGAGATCGAGACCATCCTGGTCGACATGGTGAAACCCCGTCTCTACTAATACAAAAAATTAGCTGGGCACGGTGGCGCGGGCCTGTAATCCCAGCTACTCAGGAGGCTGAGGCAGGAGAATTGCCTGAACCCAGGAGGCGGAGGTTGCGGTGAGCCGAGATCGCGCCATTGCACTCCAGCCTGGGTATCAAGAGCGAAACTCCGTCTCAAAAAAAAAAAAAAGAAAATACCATATCCATTAATTATTTGCCATATACTTTTCTGTGTATTAACCACTGTGTTTAAGTGGTTTACGTTATTTATCTCTATTTTTACGAGTCATATTTCCTATGGTTTTATTCATTTTATAGATGAGGAAACGAAGGAATAGAAATGTTAAAGTGAAGGGATCAAAAAGAGCTGTTAAAAATTAATGAAAAGATGACTACCTTGTGGAAAAATGGGTCAGAACTTATGTAATAGATAATTAGTAGAGGAATCCAAATGCATGAAGAAAATATGAAAGGATGGTCAGTGTTACAGTAATAAATTTTGGGAGGCTGAGGCAAGCATATCGCTTGAGTCCAGGAGGTTGAGATCAGCCTGGGCAACATGGCAAAACCCTGTCTCTACAAAAATATACAAGAATTACCCTAGTGTGGTGCCATTTACCTTTGGTCCCTGCTACTTGAGACGCTGAGGTGGGAGGATCAGTTGAGCCTGGGAGGCGGAGGTTGCAGTGAAGCAAGATCACATCACTGCACTCCAGCCTGGACAACAGAGAGAAACCCTGTCTCAAAAAAAGAAAGAAACTCCCTTCTCCATGGCACATGGAGAGATGGGTATACTTATACCTCTCCCCTGGTGGATGGTAGAAGCGATCTGAAATACTTTGTAGTATATCAAAAGCCTTAAAGTGTATATCCTTGTACTCAGCAATTTGACTTCTAGAAAATCATCCTATTTGAATAATCAAGGATGTGCGCAAAAACATACTCAGCAAAAAATTCAAAATAACCTGAATGTCTACCATTCGAAGTATTTGTTAAATAAATTTTGGCTCATCTATTAGTATATATAAGGTGGATTTATATATAATTTTAAGAAGAATCAAGGTATGATAACCAGGAAAATAAAGCAAGCTACTGAACACTTGCAGTATGGACACATTTTTGAATAAACAATGAAAAATATATGTATGAGTTTGTATATGCACAGAAAAGCACCTGACAGGCTATTTTCAGAATCCTAGTGGCACTATCTCTGTGATAGAAACAGTTCATCTTTGTTTTCTTCCCATTTTTTCTGCACTTCTGAATGTTTGCAATGGATGGGAATATGTCATTTATAGTTGGAAAGGTAAAGTTCTTAACCATGGGGCTAATCTTAACTCTCTGAGGCAGGCTACTTCTGAATGGTGGCTGAAACTAGCTGTGTAAGTTAATTAAAGAATGGTGGAGAGATGTCGGAAGTGTTTGAGCTGGGCACTGTGGCTCACACTTGTAATCCCAGCACATTGGGAGGCCAAAGTGGGAGGATCACTTGAGGCCAGGAGCTTGAGACCAGCCTGGTCCACAGAGTGAGAGTCTGTCTCCACAAAAAGTTAAAAAATTAGCCGGGTGTGGTGGTGCTCATCTGTAGTCTCAGCTGCTCAGAGGCTAAGGCGGGGAGGTATGCTTGAATCTAGGAATTCAAGGCTGCAGTGAGCCATGATCACCTTTGCACGTCAGCCTGAGCAATAGACCAAGACCCCATCTCTTTTTTTAAAAAAAAGTGTTCACTTTTTAATGGAGATAAATTAATGAACCTATCAACTATTTTCTTTATTCGATTAGGTACTAATGCATCTGCATTTGACCAGCTTATCCTTACATTGGCATGGGATAGAGTTGACATTGCCAAAAATCATGTATTTGTTTATGGACAGCAGTGGCTGGTATGTAAATAATCTACATACACAATACAATTAAATTACACTAAGTAATAAAAAAGTATTTGCGGGAACTGTGACCTGAGTTGACATTTTACCTTTCTGCCAACAGTTCAAAAACAGTTTAGCTAAGTATTTCTACACTATTCTGATCCAGTTTAGGATTTAACATATACCTCTAGAAAAAACCTTATTTTTAAATAAAGTATATAGATCTCTAAGAATCTTAGAACTGAAAGAAGCTTTAGAACTCATGCTCTGTGTACAAGAGAATCCATTTTAGCATTCCCCCTGATGTTTAGACCTATTCCTTTTGTAGTCATCTTCATCCTACTAAATGGGAGCAACTTCTTCCTAGTTTCTAAGATGAGAGATTTTAGTGTTATCCTTTACTTTTCTCCTTCTCATGTATTCCAATCCAATTCCATCTGTAAATCTTGTCAGATCTACTTTCAGAGTACCTAATTTTATCATCCTGGTCTAGTTCTATCATCATTCTTTTGTGTTTTTTCTTTTACTGAAATAGTAGCATCCTTTTTGGTTTCACTACTCTCCTACTTGCTCTCCTTTTACAGACAGGAGATGAATCACATTCCATTTACTGAGAGCATAATCCAGAGCCTTACATGCTACCACTATCCTGTTTGCTCTTTTTTATCTAACCTTGTTGGTGTTCTTGCTGTTCTTTGAACATATCAAGCATGCTCCTATCTCTAGGCTTTGTACTTGCTGGTCTCTCTATCTGTAACATTCTTCTCTAGATATCCACTTGGGCTTAATTCCTCATGTCTTTCTGGCCTCTAACCAAATGTCTCCTCTTTGAACTTTCTCTGTCCGCCCTATTTTAATAGCATCCCCCTATACCAGCATTCTTCCCGGCTATTTTTTTCTCTCTAGCTTTTGTCACCATCTGACAAACCATATAATGTAGCTATTATTTATTGTTTGTCTTTCTCCAAGAAAGTAAACTTTATAAGGGCAAGAATATTTTTCAGTTTTGTTTACTGCTGTATTAACAGCTTGATATGTAGTAGATCACTCAAAGTTTCGTTACATGTCTGAATCATTAGGAGTCTGGGCAGATTAAATGTTCATCTGTACCTTGAAGTATTATCAGCCTTTATGGAGGATGAACTAGATCTTTTTTGTCCACATAGTAAATATAAACAGCAAATTGCAGAAAAGTATGCATAGTATGATTTTGTTTGTGGCAAATTATCCTTATAAATGTACAAACAATGCATATCTACATGTACTGTGTAGTCATAGTACCTTTCTAAAACTGTTAACATGGGATTCATCTTGGAGAGATGGGAGCTGAAGGAGAGAAAGTTTTATTTTATTTTTGTAGTGTTTGATTTTTTTTTTTTTAAACCGTGGGAATGTATTTCCTGTATAATAATAAAAAACAGTTTATTTAGTCACTTCTCCTCTTGCAGGACTACAGAGAAAAAAAAATTAATGTTAATCATCTGTGGTGATGACTGTAACCAACCTTATTTTTCCCTTGAATAATTTAACTGGATTTTGTTCTCCTCAGATGTAAAGTCTTGGATGAAGCATTTATTTTCTGTGTATATGTGGTTTGTCTGATGGATTTCTTCTGCATAATGTTACCTATTTGATTTTGTGTTTCTTGCTAAACTTAGAATTTGAGGGACAGTTGTTTTCTTTTCTTCTTGCTTGCCAGGAGTTCAGTATGCATTGAGGAAATGCTGCTTGCAAAGCAGACATATTTTTTTTAATGGCCTCTTTTTTCCCCATCTGATATGAAAATTTAGTTTTTGTTCTAGGGCAGTGGTTATAAACACAGATAGAATGTTCTTGTTTTAAAAACATTAATTTTGTTATATCCCCTTTTAGTCTACTAAAGTGAAATTCCGTTAAGTGAAAAATTAAGAATATATGTATAATGCCCTAACTGTAATAAGACAGAAAAAATGATTTATAGTAAAAAATAAATAGTACATAAATGTTTAAGAGTGGCAGTATAAAACACATGGTAAGTCAGATGCCTGCAGTTATAACAAGAATCAGTGTAAATGCTGCAGTTATGCATACTAATAACAAGTATGTTGTTGGTAACTTAAATATCCTGAGGAACAGATAAACACCCTTTATGAGTGTAGGAGAAAGAAAGAACAGAGAGAATACCAAGTGGGCACTGGACTAATGTTAGAATAAGTAGTAACATCAGGATTATTTGTATGTGATAAGCGAAAGAAGGAACTAACCTTAAGTAAAATAGTAGTAACATGCCATGATAAACTACAGTCTGTTAATGTAGAGAAAACTAAGAAGTATTGTTTTCTTGGAAATCAGGCCTTATTTTTAAGCACGTGAAAATATTTTCCTTGTTGTGACAGAACTGAGCAGTGAAAAATGAAAACATACTTTCCATCTTTAAATTCTGTCATGTAAAAGGCATATATTTATCAGTAAATACTTTAAAAAGACCTGGGTGTGGTGGCTCACACCTCTAATCCCAGTACTGGGGAGGCTGAAGTATTAAGGATCACTTGAGGCCAGGAGTTTGAGACCTGTCTCTATTTTTTTTTTTTAAAAAGGCAGATACAGGAGTGGACACCTGTAGTTCTAGCTACATGGGAGGCTGAGGTGGGAAGATCCCTTTAACCCCTGAGTTTGAGGCTGCAATGAGCTATGATCATGCCACTGGGTGACAGAATGAGACCCTGTCTCAAAAAACAAAAGTATATACTTAAAATATCATAAAGACTGTATCCTTGCTAGGTAATGGAAGTTGAAGATAGATTGGAAAAATAAATGGTAATACAAGTTGCTCTAGAGAAGTTGTGTAGTTGTGTGTTAAACCTCTAAAGATAGAATCAGAATAAAATTGAAAAACAGTGGATAAAAAACCAGTGGTTTTGTATTGATTTTGCCACAAAATATTAAAAATATACAGACTACATTAAAACAGCCTTTATTAATAATACTCAGTGAAATACCTACATTTCGTATCTCTACTAATTGACCAGTATTTGATTTGGAAGTCTGTTGAAGTCTATAAAATAGACTTTAATATATAAAGGACTGCTACAAATGCTGAATGATACAGGTATGTTATATTAAGCACAAATGACAGGTTGTATTGCTGTCAAATGATTTTTTTTCTCCAATGATGAATAATTTCTTTTAATGTTCTGAGTAAAACTAAGTACAGTCTTGCTGACTTTTCTGGTGGTTGTGTTTTTGCAAAATTCATTGTAGAACAAAAACCATGATAAAATACTTTGTGTTCATTTGTAAAGCAGAATTACTGGTTTTTCACTCATGAACATCTAACGGGATAATAAAAAGTTGTGTGGGATGTGGGATAGTTTCTTTCTGAGTAGAATTGTCCAGTATATTGCATGATTTCTGATGTCCTTTGACCCTACCCATTAAATATTATTAACAGCACTCAGTTATGGAAATGATCCTTCCCACAAAACCTTCCCTAAACACTGAGAGCCATTGCTCTAAGGTATTCTTTCCTGAGATTTAATTGATGATGGATTCTGTTTTTCCCCTCTTGTAACCCTTGTTCTTCTACAGAAATAGCGTTTGTGGAATATTCTTTAAGAAACGTTGTTCTAGAGAGGTCTTTTTATCTATTCCCTAAATACCTTAAGTCTTATTAGCTTTTTACTGTATTTCCTCTTTCTAATTTTGTTCTAAAACTGTTGGGAACAAATTAAGTATAAATCCTAAGGACTTAACATTTAGAAGTGTTTGTATAGTTAGAATGTGTGAAATATATATTTATTAAATTTGATACTCCTAGGTTGGATCCTTGGAACAAGCTATGCTTGATGCTCTTGTAATGGATAGAGTTACATTTGTAAAACTTCTTATCGAAAATGGAGTAAGCATGCATAAATTCCTTACCATTCCGAGACTGGAAGAACTTTACAACACTGTAAGTCTACATTAAAATTCTTTATTGACTAATTATCTCTTTGAGGAATGTTACTTTACCTAAATATAGCCATTCCTACTGATAAAACCTTTAATGTCTTCCTTGGTTATATGAAAAAAATATAGCCAGTCTTACTGTGGATTAGTTGTATTACAGTCTGAAACCCTTTCCTTGTTTTTAGAATCCTTCCCTGTCACCATATCCACATAGGAAGGAAAGGTAGACTTAATAGCCCTATCTCCCTTTTGCTCCTCTCACCCCTTTTTAAAAACTATTGGATCAACTTCTTGTTTTTGTTTGTTTTTTGAGACAGAGTTTCACTCTTGTTGCCCAGGCTGGAGTGCAATGGCAAAATCTCAGCTCACCACAACCTCCGCCTCCTAGGTTCAAGTGATTCTCCTGCCTCAGTCTCCCGAGTAGCTGGGATTACAGGCATGCACCACCACATCCAGTTAATTTTATATTTTTAGTAGAGATGGGGTTTCTCCATGTTGGTCAGGCTGGTCTTGAACTCCTGACCTCAGGTGATCTCCCGCTTTGGCCTTCCAAAGTGCTAGGATTACAGATGTAAGACACTGTTCTGGCTGATATGCTTTTATTTTTAAAGAAAAAATAAAAATTGGTGAGGAGAGGAAAACATTTTTGCAAATGTCTTTAAAATCTAGCCTTATCAGCTGAATTCTCTTATTTGCTTCTGAATGTAATCTCACTATATCACACATCAGAAAGCCAAAAACTCCACCAAACACTGAGAGAATGAGAATGAGTCAATAAAAATACAATTTTAATATGATTAGGAAAAAATTCTTGATCTCATGGAACTCCTGAAGGGATCATGGGGACCTCAGATGTCCCCAGGTCACACTTCAAGAATTGCTGTGTTAAAATACATTTATTATTTACTAACAATTTATTTTTAATGGATAAACATTTAATAGAGTAAGATAAAATAGAATTTTAAAAATTCTAAGTGCATTTCCATGTGATTATATACTGTTAGAGAAAAATACAACGAAATTTCTCAATACCCCTAAAATATGAGAAACTTCTTATTAACTTAGAAGAAACATTTATTTTAAAAAGTTAACCTGTGGGAAAGAATTGGCAGAGAGAACTTAGCCCCTGAGTGGATAGACTAAATATCGTAAAAAGACAGAACAAAGTAAAGTAAAATATAATTTGTATGCAATATCAATTATAGTCATCTTAGATCTTATATAGAATTTGAAAGCTAAGAATGTTAAAGAAAATAACTTCTTCTCCAAAGAAATAGTAGATGTACCCAGTTTAATTTGAAAACATTTTACAAAATAAATGTGATTAAAATAGAAAAGTAGATTGAATTTATTACTGTAATAACATCTCATATAAAAAATTAATACAAGGGTGGCATTAAATCCCATTTGATAATTCTTTTAAATAGGATTAAAAGTATTGAGAAGAAGTCTCTTGATTTGTGTCACCTGGAATTCATTGCATTAAATTTCAGATGGGTCGAAGGACTACCTGAAGTCTTTGGGACATTTACTTCCGTCTTGGTGGAGGAGATAATATTTGGCTCTTTTTTCAGAATTTAGCTAGAGATTACTAGAAAGATAGAACTTGCGATTAGTGTGTGTGATGAGTCTTAGTGATACTCTAAGATATACTCTAATAGTATACGTGAAGTGAAGTAAGATAACGGCGAAATTATGGCGTATGTAAATGTTAAATCAGGGATTTCTAATCTTTTGGCTTTCCTGGACCACACTGGAAGAAGAAGAATTGTCTTGGGCCACACATAAAATATGCTAACACTAACAATAGTTGATGAGCTTAAAAAAAATTGCAGAAAACTCAGTGTTTTAAGAAAGTTTACAAATTTGTGTTGGGCCACATTCAAAGCCGTCTTGGGCTGCATGCGACCCATGGGCTGCAGGTTGGACGAGCTTGTGTTAAAGACTTGTTACTAACCTGAAATATTTAAAGTCTGGATACAACTTTATTAGTGACCGAAACAGAGGAACAGACATTTTAACAAGAAGAAAGGTATTGTACAGCACCATTATTAAAGAAATGTAAATTTAAATTTAAGATAGAATTGTAAAGCTTGTAGTATTGACATGACTTGTAAAACAAAAACTCATGTATCACTTTAGTGATACTCTAAGATTCTTTGTTTTTCGGCAATAAATGTGACAATTCTTTGTTTTAGGAAATAACTCCAAAACAGTATAAGTTATATAAGATGGTTCATAAAAATCCTGTAAGGTTTAAATTATTTTAGAGGAAAAATAATAGTTTGCTGTAACTTTTTTCTCTCTAAAGAAACAAGGTCCAACTAATCCAATGCTATTTCATCTTGTTCGAGACGTCAAACAGGTAAGAAATCATTTTTGTTTTTGAAAAATGTTATTTTTAATACAATAATTAGAATATTATTTTAAGAAATCACTTATACTTAATCTTTTTCTTAAAAAAAAAATAACATTTAAATCCATTTTAGAAACACCAATAAAATGACAGTTTGCAGAACAAGTTAAATATGGGCTAAATTTGTGGTAAGAGAGGAGTAATACAGAGCATAATGTATCAGAAAACAAGAAAAAAGAGAGTTTATGATATTTTATGAAGACTAGGACCAGGGATGAGTGGGTCAAACCTGTAATCCCAGCATTTCAGCAGGTTGAGGCAGGTGCATTGCTTGAGTCCAGGAGTTCGAGACCAGCCTGGGCAGCATAGTGAAATCCCGTCTCTACAAAAAGTGAAAAGATTAGCTGGACATGGTGGTGCACGCCTATAATAGCAGCTACTCGGGAGGCTGAGGTAGGGGGATTGCCTGAGGCCAGAAGGTGGAGGCTGCCATGAGCCATGATCATGCCACTGCATTCCAGCCTGGGTGACAGAGTGAGACTCTTGTCAAAAAAAAAAAAAAAAAAAACCTCTGAGCTTCTGGTCATCAAGGATAGATAGAATGTGATGTATAAAGTTCATTGGTCCATAAAAGAAAGACCATTGATAAATGTATCTTTTTCCCTCTACCTTCAGCAGAAATTTGTTCCTTAGAAAATTGTCCCAATGTAAAGGATGTTGAATAACGAAGTTGAGGACTGGGTCATGATCTTAATGGCAGACTTTGCCAGTAAAAATGCTATAAAGTTCTCTCCCCCTTTAAAAAAAAATCTAGTATTTCTACCCAGCCATACAAAAGAATGGAATCATGTCCTTTGCGGCAATGTGAATGGAACCGGAGGTTCATTATCCTAATTGAAACAACTTAGTGAAATAGCACATGTTCACTTATAAGTGGGAGCTAAACAATGGGTACCTATGGACACAGAGTGGAATGATGGACATTGGAGAGTACAAAAGGTGGCAGGGTGGGTAGGGGGGTGGGGGTTGAACAATTACCTATGGGTACACTATTTGCTCTTCAGGTAATAGGTACACTAAAAGCCTAGTTTTCACCACTACATAACATGTGCATGTAAGAAATCTGTACTTGTACCCCCTAAATATATATAAATTATTTAAAAATTTTTGAAAAGTAAAAAAAATTCTAGAGTTGCTAGTGATGAATGCATATCACTGTCATGATCTGAAGCTATTCTGTGGCCACTAGATTAGTACACTCTTATTCCTCTTCTCTCCTATCAGGATTGTCTGTGAACTGAAAGTTTTGCACATTTATCACCACTTTTATAGCTGTTTATATTACTGATATTGGATACAGTTTTGTTTTCCTTGATAAATGGTATTTTTATTTATTTGGTTAAAATATCTTCTTAGTTTCTAAACTTAAATTTTGTTTAGAATTCTTTATTTCAGCTTTTACTTGCTACTAAATATGAGTGCACTATTAAAAACATAGAAGCCCAGGCCTGGTGGCTTATCCCTGTAATACCAGCACTTTGGTTGGCTGAGGTGGGAGGATTGCCGAAGGGAAGGAGTTTGAGACCAGCCTAGGGAACAAAGTGAGACCTTGTCTCTACAAAAAATTAAAAAATTAGCCTAGCATGTTGTCACATGCCTGTAGTCCCAAATGGTTGGTGGGGGTGTGAGGGGGAGCACTGAGGGAAGATCACTTGAGCCCATAAGTTGAGGCTGCAGTGAGCCACTGTACTCCATTCTGGGTACCCATCAAGACCCTGTCTTAAGAAAAAAGAATGACATTAAAAATGTCATTTTTAACAGCCTTGAGGATGTTTTTTAAAAATGTCATTTTCTTTGTTTTGTAACTGATTTAATACTAAACTAGTATCCCACAGGAAGGACTGAGACATTTTATACTTAAAAAAAAATTTTTTTTTTTTTGAGACGGAGTTTCGCTCGTTACCCAGGCTGGAGTGCAATGGCGCGATCTCGGCTCACTGCAACCTCCGCCTCCTGGGTTTAGGCAATTCTCCTGCCTCAGCCTCCTGAGTAGCTGGGATTACAGGCACGCGCCACCATGCCCAGCTAATTTTTTGTATTAGTAGAGACGGGGTTTCACCATGTTGACCAGGATGGTCTCGATCTCTTGACCTGGTGATCCACCCGCCTCGGCCTCCCAAAGTGCTGGGATTACAGGCTTGAGCCACCGCGCCCGGCCAAAAAAAAATTTTTTTTAATGGAGTTTCACTCTTTCTTACCCAGGCTGGAATACAGTGGTGTGGTCTCGGCTCATTGCAACCTCTACCTCCCAGGTTCAAGCGATTCTCCTGCCTCAGCCTCCCAAGTAGCTGGGATTGCAAGTGCCTGCCACCATGCCTGGCTGATTTTTTTTTTTTTTTGTGGGAGTTGGGGGACAAATCTTGCCCTGTTGCCCAGGCTGGAATGCAATGGCACAATCTTGGCTCACTGCAACCACCACCTCTCAGGTTCAAGCAATTCTCCTATCTCAGCCTCCCAAGGAGCTGGGACTATAGGCACGTGCCACTACGCCCAGCTAACTTTTTTTTTTTTTTTTTGGTAGAGATGGGGTTTCACCATGTTGGCCAGTCTGGTCTAGAACCCCTGATCTCAGGTGATCCACCCGCCTTGGCCTCCCAAAGTGCTAGGATTATAGGCATGAGCCACCATCCCTGGCCTGCATGTGCTTTTCTTTTCTGTTTTTTTTTTTTGTTTTTTTGTTTTTTTTTTGAGGCGAAGTTTCGCTCGTTACCCAGGCTGGAGTGCAATGGCGCGATCACGGCTCACCGCAACCTCCGCCTCCTGGGTTCAGGCAATTCTCCTGCCTCAGCCTCCTGAGTAGCTGGGATTACAGGCACGCACCACCATGCCCAGCTAATTTTTTTTATTAGTAGAGACGGGGTTTCACCATGTTGACCAGGATGGTCTCGATCTCTTGACCTCGTGATCCACCCGCCTCGGCCTCCCAAAGTGCTGGGATTACAGGCTTGAGCCACCGCGCCCGGCCCGTGCTTTTCTTTATAGCTTTATCGAAATGTATTTCACAAATTACAAAATTCATTCATTTAAAGTGTATATTGTCTGGATGCAGTGGCTTGAGTTCAGGAGTTTTTGAGACCAGCCTGGCCAACGTGATGAAACCACATCTCTACTAAAAATGCAAAGTTTAGCCAGGTGTGATGATGCGTGCCTGTAGTTCCAGCTACTCTCAGGCTGAGGCAGAAGAATTGCTTGAACCTGGGAAGCAGAGATTGCAGCGAGCTGAGATTGCATAACTGCACTCCAGCCTGAGCAATAGAGCAAGACCCCATCTCCAAAAAAAAAAAAAAAAACCGAAAACAAAAACATAAATTTTTTTACTTTACTGTATTCACAGAGTTGTTCAACCATTGCCACAGTCGTAACTTTAGAGCATTTATAATACTTCGAAAAGTTACCCTGTACCCTTTAGCAGTCACTCCTCCTTCCTTCTCCTTCTCTAATCTGCACTTCTGTTCCCCACCGTAGGCAACTATTAATCTAATGATTTGCCTATTTGGACATTTCATATCAATTTGATTTGGTCTTTTAAAATAATCAAAGTTCCCTCTCTTTCCCCTAGAAATCTTAAATAATGGGGAGACCTTAAGACCATGTTTCTAAACCATGATTAACTTATGTGCCTCAGAAGAAGGAATTATGGCAGTTAAAATTTTGAAAACAAGTATGAGAGTTTGCATACATTGTTGTTACACTGGTGGCTATAGTAGGCCCTATTTTTGAATTTCTATAAGTGATAAAGGCAGTAACTGAATATTTTGATTCATATTGATAACTTGAGTTTTATGACTTACCAGTATAGTTTGAGAACTTGATCATCATGACGTTTGTTAGATTATTCACATTATTTTACTTATTTCTTATTCAAATGGGTTCATACCTTAATGGCATTTGTTATTTTTAATAAATAATGAAGAATATCATAGGTGACATTCTCAATCATACAGCATATTTTGAGGTTGCTTGAGTTAAAACAAAACCAAAAATCTTGTATTCAAGATGGAAATGATGTATTTTGATTTAGAAATTCAAAGGATGTAGCTATCTAGAAATTAGAAATTTCACAGATAAAAACCAAGATTTTTCTTTCACTCTTGTTGCCCATGTTAGAATGCAGTGATGCAATCTTGGCTCACTGTAACCTCTACCTCCTGGGTTCAAGTCATTCTTCTGCCTCAGTCTCCCGAGTAGCTGGGATTACAGGCACCCGCCACCACGCCCAGCTAATTTTTATATTTTTAGTAGAGACGGGGTTTCACCATGTTGGCCAGGCTGGTCTCGAACTTCTGACCTCAGGTGATCCACCTGCCTCAGCCTCCCAAAGTGTTAGGATTACAGGCGTAGGCACTGCACCTGGCGAAACCAAGTTATTAAAAATACTGACATTGGCTGGGCATGGTGGCTCACACCTGTAATCCTAACACTTTGGGAGGCTGAGGCAGGTGGATCACCTGAGGTCAGGAGTTCAAAACCAGCCTGACCAACATGGTGAAACCCTGTCTTTAAAAAAAAATAAATAAGTAAAAAATAAAATACCAAGTTCGTGACATTATAATCAGGAAAATAAAAAAAATAGTATGGTAAGAGGAAAGAATTAGTTAATAAATACAAATTATCTTAAGATTGTTTAATAAAATTAACCAGTTTTTAAATTTTGAAACAGCCAGTCTTTCCAAACTCACTAATGGTGTATGTTCCAAAAGTGCATTTGTAAATTGCCATGGGGAAAATGAAGTCTTAGCTTTAAACATTTCAAGTGGTAGTTAATTCCTTTACAACACTATGAAAACCTGTAATATCACCAGTATAATTTTGGTTAAAAAAAAATACTTACATCAGGCCAGGCGCAGCTCACGCCTGTAATCCCAGCACTTTGGAAAGCCGAGGTGGGCGGATCATGAGGTAAGGAGATCGAGACCATCCTGGCCAACGTCTCTACTAAAATACAAAAATTAGCCAGTTGTGGTCTTGCACGCCTGTAGTCCCAGCTACTCAGGAGGGTGAGGCAGGGGAATTGCTTGAACCTGGGAGGCGGACATTGCAGTAAACTGAGATCGTGCCACTGCACTCCAACCTGCTGACAGAGCAAGACTCCGTCTCAAAAAAAAACAACAACTTGTATTTCTGGGCCAGTTTGGAAACAAAACACAGCATTATTTTTGTAGGAAAATGCTGTTTTTATATATATCACAGTGAAAATGGAATAGTTGGCTGATTAGCAGTTCCATTGTCTCTTATGTATGAAGTATTGGGGCAATGGAGAGATGAAATTGTTATCTTCCTGCTTTAGGTCATGCTCCTGTCTCAAGGCACACCTTTGAGACCTGAGAACTTCAGAATCCCATATTTTCACAGAGGAAATAGAGAAACAAGAATTTATTTCTCCTGTAAAGATAGCTGCTAGCAACCCTCGCTTCTTTCTTTTTTTTTTTTTGAGACCAAGTCCCACTCTGTCTTCCAGGCTGGAGTGCAGTGTCACGATCTCGGCTCACTGCAACTTCCACCTCCCGGGTTCACACCTCAGCCTCCTGAGTAGCTGGGACTGCAGGCATGTGCCACCACGCCTAGCTAAATTTTTTGTGTTAATAGAGATGGGTTTCACCATGTTGGTCAGACTGATTGTGAACTCCTGACCTCAGGTGATCCACTCACCTTGGCCTCCCAAAGTGATGGGATTACAGGCGTGAGTCACTGCACCTGACCCTTGCTGCGTTTAAGAAGTAAACATTTGTCATTTTGGAAAGTAAGCCTATTCCTAGGCAGGGCATGGCAGTATTGAGAAATACTATCTGATCTATTTAAAACAAATGTTTTATTTCTAGGGAAATCTTCCTCCAGGATATAAGATCACACTAATTGATATAGGACTTGTTATTGAATATCTCATGGGAGGAACCTACAGATGCACCTACACTAAAAAACGTTTTCGATTAATATATAATAGTCTTGGTGGAAATAATCGGGTATGTAAAATTTGGGGGGAATCTATATATGTGCTTTAACACTAATGCATGCACTTTAAATATTAAGAATTAACATTAGAATAGGGAAAGTAACATTGTCATAAAATTGAAGATTTTCAACTTAGAGTAATTAGAAATATTTTGTCATCAAAATCCTAAACCAGTCATATTTTGTGTGCATACTCAAACATGTTTCCACACATATATAAGTTGATTCTTGAATTTTTATAATATGTCAGCATGTTTAAATCTATAAAAGCTAATAAGATCTCATTTTCCAGAGGTCTGGCCGAAATACCTCCAGCAGCACTCCTCAGTTGCGAAAGAATCATGAATCTTTTGGCAATAGGGCAGATAAAAAGGAAAAAATGAGGCATAATCATTTCATTAAGACGGCACAGCCCTACCGACCAAAGGTAAATTTATTTTAATATTATCCTTTCTGGATTTTTATTTTCATCTTTCTAAATTACTTAGTATTAAACAAAAAAACCTGATTGATTTAGTAAGAATTATCTTTCGTTTTTGGGTATGTCTTGCAATTGTCATTTTCTCATATACAGAGATATTCATTATAAGTTAATGATTCAGTTACATTTTCATATTTAGCTATGATATAACCAAATTAAAATGTTTTAATAAAGGTTTACCTGACCCCTTTCATTCCAGTTTTACTTGATTAAGAACATGCACAACAAAAATGTTATTTAACCTTTTATTAAAATTATGTTCTATTAGAATATTAGTTGAAATGTTTAGGTGCTTAAATTTTGGAAAATGTTCATTGCAAAGACATTTTTGTTGAAATAGATTTTTATAAAATGAATTATGAGCTACAATAAAAATCAGGTTTATAAAATTTATGCCATTATGTGCAGTTTTATGGATCTGAATAAGGTAAAGAATATTTTATTAAAATTTTCACTGACATAATTTTATATGGCCTTATGATATAATGAGCTTCATAACTTTATTTTCCCTACAAGATTGATACAGTTATGGAAGAAGGAAAGAAGAAAAGAACCAAAGATGAAATTGTAGACATTGATGATCCTGAAACCAAGCGTTTTCCTTATCCACTTAATGAACTTTTAATTTGGGCTTGCCTTATGAAGAGGCAGGTCATGGCCCGTTTTTTATGGCAACATGGTGAAGAATCAATGGCTAAAGCATTAGTTGCCTGTAAGATCTATCGTTCAATGGCATATGAAGCAAAGCAGAGTGACCTGGTAGATGATACTTCAGAAGAACTGAAACAGTATTCCAAGTAAGTGATATTTTATAATTTTTAAACATTTTAAAAATTCAAAGTAGATATTGTTTGAGTGGTTGTTACAGTGCCACATACTTAATGGTGATATATTTATTTATTTATTTATTTATTTAATTTATTTTTTTTTTTAATTTTTTTTTTTAATTGCATTTTAGGTTTTGGGGTACATGTGAAAAACATGCAAAGTTGTTGCATAGGTGCATTCATGGCAGTGTGATTTGCTGCCTCCCTCCCCCTCACCCATATCTGGCATTTCTCCCCATGCTATCCCTCCCCAACTCCCCCCCCACTGTCCCCCCGACTCCCCCGCAACAGACCCCCGTGTATAGTGCTCCCCTCCCTGTGTCCATGTGTTCTCCTTGTTCAACACCCTCCTATGAGTGAGAACATGTGGTGTTTGGTTTTGTGTTCTTGTGTCAGTTTGCTGAGAATGATGGTTTCCAGGTTCATCCATGTCCCTACAAAGGACGCGAACTCCTCATTTTTAATGGCTGCATAATATTCCATGGTGTATATGTGCCACATTTTTCCTGTCCAGTCTATCATCGATGGGCATTTGGGTTGGTTCCAGGTCTTTGCTATTGTAAACTGTGCTGCAATGAACATTCGTGTGCATGTGTCCTTATAGTAGAATGATTTATAATCCTTTGGATATATGCCCAGTAATGGGATTGCTGGGTCAAATGGAATTTCTATTTCTAGGTCCTTGAGGAATCGCCACACTGTTTTCCACAGTGGTTGAACTAATTTACACTCCCACCAACAGTGTAAAAGTGTTCCTATTTCTCCACATCCTCTCCAGCATCTAGTTTCTCCAGATTTTTTAATGATCACCATTCTAACTGGCGTGAGATGGTATCTCAATGTAGTTTTGATTTGCATTTCTCTAATGACCAGTGATGATGAGCATTTTTTCATATGTTTGTTGGCCTCTTGTATGTCTTCTTTTGTAAAGTATCTGTTCATATCCTTCGCCCATTTTTGAATGGGCTTGTTTGTTTTTTTCTTGTAAATCTTTTTTAGCTCGTTGTAAATTCTGGATATCAGCCCTTTGTCAGACGGGTAGGCTGCAAAAATTTTTTCCCATTCTGTTGGTTGCCGATTCACTCTATTGACTGTTTCTTTTGCCGTGCAGAAGCTGTGGAGTTTGATTAGGTCCCATTTGTCTATTTTGGCTTTTGTTGCCAATGCTTTTGGTGTTTTGGTCATAAAGTCCTTGCCTACGCCTATGTCCTGAATGGTTTTGCCTAGGTTTCCTTCTAGTGTTTTTATGGTGTTAGGCCTTATGTTTAAGTCTTTAATCCATCTGGAGTCAATTTTAGTGTAAGGTGTCAGGAAGGGGTCGAGTTTCTGCTTTCTGCATATGGTTAGCCAGTTTTCCCAACACCACTTATTGAACAGGGAATCCTTTCCCCATTGCTTGTTTTTATCAGGTTTGTCAAAGATCGGGTGGTTGTAGATATGTTGTGTCGCCTCCGATGCCTCTGTTCTGTTCCATTGGTCTATATCTCTGTTTTGGTACCAGTACCATGCTGTTTTGATTACCGTAGCCTTGTAGTAGAGTTTGAAGTCCGGTAGTGTGATGCCTCCCGCTTTGTTCTTTTTGCTTAGAATTGACTTGGCTATGCGGGCTCTCTTTTGGTTCCATATGAAGTTTAAGGTGGTTTTTTCCAGTTCTGTGAAGAAGGTCATTGGTAGCTTGATGGGGATAGCGTTGAATCTGTAAATTACTTTGGGCAGTATGGCCATTTTCACGATATTAATTCTTCCTAACCATGAACATGGAATGTTTCTCCATCTGTTTGTGTCCTCTCTTATTTCGTTGAGCAGTGGTTTGTAGTTCTCCTTGAAGAGGTCCTTTACGTTCCTTGTTAGTTGTATTCCTGGGTATTTTATTTTCTTTGTAGCAATTGTGAATCGCAGTTCGTTCTTGATTTGGCTCTCTTTAAGTCTATTATTGGTGTATAGGAATGCTTGTGATTTTTGCACATTGATTTTGTATCCTGAGACTTTGCTGAAGTTGCTTATCAGTTTCAGGAGATTTTGGGCTGAGATGATAGGGTCTTCTAGATATACAATCATGTCGTCTGCAAATAGAGACAATTTGACTTCCTCCTTTCCTAATTGAATACCCTTTATTTCTTTTTCTTGTCTGATTGCTCTGGCTAGAACTTCCAGTACTATATTGAACAGGAGTGGTGAGAGAGGGCATCCTTGTCTAGTGCCCGATTTCAAAGGGAATGCTTCCAGTTCTTTCCCATTCAGTATGATATTGGCTGTCGGTTTGTCATAAATAGCTTTTATTATTTTGAGGTACGTTCCGTTGATACCTAGTTTATTGAGAGTTTTTAGCATAAAGGGCTGTTGAATTTTGTCGAAGGCCTTCTCTGCATCAATTGAGATAATCATGTGGTTTTTGTCTTTGGTTCTGTTTATGTGGTGAATTACATTTATAGACTTGCGTATATTGAACCAGCCTTGCATCCCCGGGATGAATCCTACTTGATCATGGTGGATAAGCTTTTTGATGTGCGGTTGCAATCGGCTTGCCAGTATTTTATTGAAGATTTTTGCATCTATGTTCATCATGGATATTGGCCTGTAATTTTCTTTTCTTGTTGAGTCTCTGCCGGGTTTTGGTATTAGGCTGATGTTGGTCTCATAAAATGATTTGGGAAGGATTCCTTCTTTTTGGATTATTTGAAATAGTTTCAGTAGGAATGGTACCAGTTCCTCTTTGTATGTCTGGTAGAATTCGGCTGTGAACCCATCTGGACCTGGGCTTTTTTTGGGTAGTAGGCTCTTAATTGCTGCCTCGACTTCAGACCTTGTTATTGGTCTATTCGGAGTTTCGACTTCTTCCTGGTTTAGGCTTGGGAGGAGGCAAGTGTCCAGGAATTTATCCATTTCTTCCAGGTTTTCTAGTTTATGTGCATAGAGTTGTTTGTAATAATTTCTGATGATGGTTTGAATTTCTCTGGCATCTGTGATGATATCCCCTTTATCAATTTTTATTGCATCTATTTGGTTACTCTCTCTTTTCTTTTTTATTAGTCTGGCTAGTGGTCTGTCTATTTTGTTGATCTTTTCAAAAAACCAGTTCCTGGATTTATTGATTTTTTTGAAGGGTTTTTCGTGTCTCTATCTCCTTCAATTCTGCTTTGATCTTAGTTATTTCTTGTCTTCTGTTAGGTTTTGAGTTTTTTTGATCTTGCTCCTCTAGCTCTTTCAATTTTGACGATAGAGTGTCAATTTTAGATCTCTCCTTTCTTCTCATGTGGGCACCTATTGCTATATATTTTCCTCTAGAGACTGCTTTAAATGTGTCCCAGAGATTCTGGTATGTGGTGTCTTCGTTCTCGTTGGTTTCGAAGAACATCTTTATTTCTGCCTTCATTTCAGTGTTTATCCAGTCAACATTCAGGAGAAAGTTGTTCAATTTCCATGAGGCTGTGCGGTTCTGGGTTGGCTTCTGAATTCTGAGTTCTAACTTGATTGCACTGTGGTCTGAGAGACTGTTTGTTATGGTTTCCGTTCTTTTGCATTTGCTGAGGAGTGATTTACTTCCAATTATGTGGTCAATTTTAGAGTAGGTGTGATGTGGTGCTGAGAAGAATGTATATTCTGTGGATTTGGGGTAGAGAGTTCTGCAAATGTCTGTTAGGTTTGCTTGGTCCAGGTCTTCGTTCAAGTCCTGGATATCCTTGTTAATTTTCTGTCTCGTTGATCTGTCTAATATTGACAATGGGGTGTTGAAGTCTCCCACTATTATTGTGTGGGAGTCTAGGTCTCTTTGTAAGTCTTTAAGAACTTGCCTTATATATCTGGGTGCTCCTGTATTAGGTGCATATATATTTAGGATCGTTAGCTCTTCTTGTTGCATTGATCCTTTTACCATTATGTAATGTCCTTCTTTGTCTCTTTTGATCTTTGTTGCTTTAAAGTCTATTTTATCAGAGATGAGAATTGCAACTCCTGCTTTTTTTTTGTTCTCCATTTGCTTGGTATATCTTCCTCCATCCCTTTATTTTGAGCCTTTGTGTATCTTTGCTTGTGAGGTGGGTTTCCTGGATACAGCACACTGATGTGTTTTGGCTTTTTATCCAATTTGCCAATCTGTGTCTTTTGATTGGGGCGTTTAGTCCGTTTACATTTAGGGTTAATATTGTTATGTGTGAATTTGATCCTGTCATTTTGATGCTAGCTGGCTGTTTTTCCCATTGGTTGATGCAGATTCTTCATTGTGTTGATGCTCTTTACCATTTCGTGCATTTTTGGAGTGGCTGGTACTGGTTGTTTTTTTCTATGTGTAGTGCCTCCTTCAGGAGCTCTTGTAAAGCTGGTCTGGTGGTGATGAAATCTCTGAGTGCTTGCTTGTTCTCAAAGGATTTTATTTTTCCTTCACTTATGAAGCTTAGTTTGGCTGGATATGAAATTCTGGGTTGAAAGTTCTTTTCTTTAAGGATGTTGAATATCGTCCCCCACTCCCTTCTGGCCTGTAGGGTTTCTGCTGAGAGATCTGCTGTGAGTCTGATGGGCTTCCCTTTGTGGGTAACCCGACCTTTCTCTCTGGCTGCCCTTAGTATTTTCTCCTTCATTTCAACCCTGGCGAATCTGACGATTATGTGCCTTGGGGTTGCTCTTCTAGAGGAATATGTTTGTGGTGTTCTCTGTATTTCCTGGACTCGAATATTGGCCTGCCTTGCTAGGTTGGGGAAGTTTTCCTGGATAATATCCTGAAGAGTATTTTCCAGCTTGGATGCATTCTCTTCGTCACATTCAGGTACACCTATCAAACGTAGATTAGGTCTTTTCACATAGTCCCATATTTCTTGTTGACTCTGTTCATTCCTTTTTACCCTGTTTTCTCTAATCTTGCCTTCTCGTTTTATTTCATTGAGTTGATCTTCGACCTCTGATATCCTTTCTTCTGCTTGGTCAATTCGGCTGTTGAAACTTGTGCATGCTTCGCAAAGTTCTCGTGTTGTGTTTTTCAGCTCCATCAATTCGCTCATATTCCTCTCTAAGTTGTCCATTCTCGTTAACATTTCGTCAAGTCTTTTTTCAAGGTTCTTAGTTTCTTTGCATTGGGTTGGAACATGTTCTTTTAGCTCACGGAAGTTTCTTATTATCCACTTTCTGAAAGCTGATTCTGTCATTTCATCACGCTCATTCTCCATCCAGTCTTGTTCCCTTGCTGGTGAGGAGTTGTGCTCCCTTGTAGGAGAGGTGTTCTGGTTTTGGGTGTTTTCATCCTTTTTGCGCTGGTTTCTTCCCATCTTTGTGGATTTATCCACCTATCGACTTTGTAGTTGCTGTCTTTCTGATTTTGGTAATTTTAAGTCTGCAGTAGCTGAACTCATAAACCCCCTTTTCTTCCCCGTAGGTGGTCTGTCCCAGGGAATTAGGGCGTTATGATTTTTCGCTGTTGCAATGGTTTTCCCTGCCCACAAGGTGGCAGCCTAGTCACACTCAGCCTGCAGAGGCTTTGTTGAGCTGCTGTGGGCAAGTTGTCCTGGGAACTGCAGGGTGTTTCCCAGTGGGTGACGCCCCTCCTCCACAGAGCTGGACCGTCCCGTGTTCAGCCTCAAAGAGGCGTCCTCTTTGCCCAGGAAACTCTTGGGTTGAGTCCCTGCCTCAGCTCCCCTTGCTGGCCCGGAGGGGATCCGGTCTCGCTCACTCTGCACAAGGGACCGCTGCTCCCTGCCTCGGGTGCAGGCAGAGCAGCCGCGCCAGTCCAACCAGTGGCGCTGGCAACCCGTGGAGCTTCTCCACCTGTGAGTCTCCTGGTCTGTGGGCAGTAAAAATCCGCTGCCCTGTGAGCCGCTGCATCAGCCAAAGCAGCGGCTCTGAGATTCGTGGCGCGCCCTTGCCCGGGAGTGTCCTGGCTTGAATCCCTGCTTCAGCTCCCCTTGCTGGCTCAGAGGTGATTCAGTCTCTCTCGCTCTGTACGTGGATCCGCCGCCCCCCACCTCAGGGCGTAGGCGGAGCGGCGCGCGGCTCCGCTCAAACCAGCGGCGCTGGTGACCCGTGTGGCTCCTCCTCCTGTTAATCCCCTGGTCTGTGATCAGTAAAAATCTGTCTGGAAATGCGGCGTCCACTCACCCTCTGCGCCTTCTTTCGGAGCTGCGATCCCGACTTCCTCCTAATCGGCCATCTTGAAAACCTCTCATCAATGGTGATATATTTATAAGTATAATCTTATTGGTACAATTGACAGAACATTTTTTTTTTCTTCTGTTACTGAGTCTCACTCTGTCACCCAGAGTAGAGTTCAGTGGTGTGATCTCGGCTCACTGCAACTTCCACATCCCAGGTTCAAGTGATTCTCCTGCCTCAGTCTGCTGAGTAGCTGGGATTACAGGCACGTGCCACCATGCCCAGCTAATTTTTGTATTTTTAGTAGAGATGGGGTTTCACCCTGTTGGTCAGGCTGGTCTCGAACTCCTAACCTCATGATTCATCCACCTCGGCCTCCCAAAGTGCTGGGATTATAGGCATGAGCCACCGCACCCTACCGGAAAATTATTTTTTAAGCATATTATTTGTTTAATTGAGAAATAAACTTTCTGCCTCTGTATATGAAAAAGAGGCTATTATATTGTTTACAACTCCAGAGTTAAATATTTCAGCAAGAAAGAAGAAGCGCAGCCTGGGCAACATAGGGAGACCCTGTCTCTACATGAAATTTAAAAATTAGCTGGGTGTGGTGGTGCTTGCCTGTGGTCCCAGCTGCTCAGGAGGTTGATGCTGCAGTGAGTTGTGATCATGCCACTGCACTCCAGCCTGGGTGACAGAGCGAGACCCAGTCTCAAAAGAAAGAAAGAAGAAATGCCAGAAGTCGTTTTAATTTTTGCAAATAATAGCAATTATATTGGGAAAAGTTCCATTTGAATTGGTAAAGAAAGGGCAGAAGTGAGGCTGGAGCTATGTTTTAGGAAAATAGAATGAATTCAACTGGGAGGGCGCTTGAGAAGCAAGAACTACATACATAGAATAGTGACATAGTTCATAAAAATTTACAATTTACTTAGGGGGCAGTATTGGAATATAAACTGGAAAAGTAGTTTGTAGAAGTTTTCTAATAGATAATAACACCTCCGTCTGCCCAAGTGGCGTCTTTAGAGGACAGTGACAATTGTTACTGAAAATAACTCTGGCAGGGATCCTATGGTTACTTAGTTGGACTTCAAAACTGGGATGTTTCTCGTAATTAAGTTAGTCCCTAGTCACATTGTTCTTTCTCTCTACCAGGTACCAACTATTTTCTGTGTTTGAAATACTGCATAAACTTTTTTGAACAGCGCATTGTAGCATTGTGAGTTTTGATTCCCTTTGAGATTATAGTTTGATTTCTAGGACCAGGAGAAAGTGCTCTGGATTCACGTTTTCAGTCTTGTACATAATGTGACATATTTTAATATTTTATGATTTCCACATAGATGTAGATGTCTGAAAACATAGAGTCATGGTTTTATTGCCTCTTAATTCTGTAAGTGTGTGTGAGACTATTAAAAAGTAAAGAGTATTATTTAATGTATGTAAGAATAGTGGTTTAAAATTGTAGTTTGTTAATTTGAGTATATTTTGGCTTTTATCTTTTTATAGTGATTTTGGTCAATTGGCTGTTGAATTATTAGAACAGTCCTTCAGACAAGATGAAACCATGGCTATGAAATTGCTTACTTATGAACTGAAGAACTGGAGTAATTCAACCTGCCTTAAGTTAGCAGTTTCTTCAAGACTTAGACCTTTTGTAGCCCACACCTGTACACAAATGTTGTTATCTGATATGTGGATGGGAAGGCTGAATATGAGGAAAAATTCCTGGTACAAGGTATACTTTAGAAATAATTTGATATAAAGTGTGTGATTAGGTAAAAAGAACAGAGGAATTAGTCTAAATATATAGTAAAGTGTCTTGATGTGTGGTGGTAATGGTGGGGAGTATGGGCAGTGAGCGGGGGAGAAGGGTGATTGGCATTTCATCCCAAGTAGCATAATGGGCTTCTTTCTTCCTCCTCTTCGTTACTCTTGAATTCTTTTCAGGTGTGTATAATGATTATGGCCTCTCTTTGAGCTAGAAGGGCAACAAATGGGAAATAATTGGAGATTATGGCCCTCAGCAGCCATGAAAAAAAGTTACTGCTTTATGAAAGGATTATTCCCAAATTCTGAAATTCTAGACCTATCTAATAATTTAATAATCTGTTACTTTTAAGTTACTTAAAGTATATTGAATGAGCATATTCATATACTCAGTTTATACTTATAGATAAGCATATCCATGTGCCCTGTTATTATGATTAAGAACTTGAGTAAAATGGCATGTGCTTTTAGTTTTGTTATGGTGATAGATACTGCTTTGGATTTTGCTTTTTGTTCTCTTCTGTCTTTTAAATAAGGTGCAGAAATGTAGGAGGCAGAAGTCAGGCAAATAGTTTAACCGTAGTCTATTGAATAACCAACAGAATCTCTGTTACACAATTATGATTTCTTCATGCTTTGGGATTTTGCAAGTAATAAGTAAAATTTTAGAAATAAACCTTTTGTTTGCAGAAGTATGAGCTGAGTAATCATGTTATGACATGGAACACTTGAAAAGAGATTTAGAATAAAGTCAAGCACATAGCACCGTTATAAAGCTTGAATTTTGTTTAAACAAAATTTGTTTTCTGAACAAATTATAATCTGATTTTATGTAAAGGAAAGTCTATAATAATTATTAAATCTATCTTATACCCCTATTATCATAATAATCAAATACTTTGTTAACAGTTCAACTTGGACATGAACTTTCTGTTCTTTTCCCTCCACTACTGGGGGAAAATGGCTAATAATATAAGATATTTATATCTTTGTTTTTATTCTTGAAGGCCATTAATTTTAAAATGCAAAATTATGTTTCTAAAAATTTTAGGTCATACTAAGCATTTTAGTTCCACCTGCCATATTACTGCTAGAATATAAAACTAAGGCTGAAATGTCCCATATTCCACAATCTCAAGATGCTCATCAGATGACAATGGATGACAGCGAAAACAACTTTAAGAACATAACAGAAGAGATCCCCATGGTAAGCAGGAAAACATTTTAAAGTAAATACAAGTTTGTTCTGAATAATTGTACAGTAATTTTTTTTTTTTAATTTTAGGAAGTGTTTAAAGAAGTAAGGATTTTGGATAGTAATGAAGGAAAGAATGAAATGGAAATACAAATAAAATCAAAAAAGCTTCCAATCACAAGAAAGTTTTATGCCTTTTATCATGCACCAATTGTAAAATTCTGGTTTAACACGGTATGTTTTTAAATTACACAAGCATAATGTTTTTAAGAGATAGACTTTGAGGGACCTTTGGTTCAGAATCCATACTTGATATAACTTAGATCACTTAAAAGGCATTTCACATTTAAAAGAGTGATATGTTTGCTTTAGTTTAATTTACATTGTCAACATCTAGAATGATAAACACTGACAAATTTTAGTTCTAATTGGAACTAAAAATGTACTTAACAAATAGATGATAACCATTGGCCTTTGTAAGTTGGTAGCAAATACTAATCATCTACTAAAAATAATGGTAAAAGATGGACCAAAAGAGATTCTGATACACGCTTATAATTTTTTGTGCTTTAAGATTTTGCAGGTAATACATAAAAGTCTAGAAATAAACCTGTTTGCAGTATTAATTGATGATGATAAAAAGTAATCCAGATCATTTGTATGGTTTTATCTGTGGCTTATTTCTTTAATTATATTAAAGTGTATGCTTGATTACCTGCCATATAATTGCTGTATGGAAAAATTGATTTTACTAGCATATTAAAGAGCATATGTCCATAGAACGATGGCCTCACCTATTATTTTAGTTGAAATGTAGGTGTTTATATGTTGTTTTGGTTGTTTTGTGTGGTGGACAAATGAGCACTAGGAAAGATAGTTGGCTATCTTGCTGGTGCCACTCTCCCTACGTGAACCAACCTGAAGGAACAGGTGATACAGTAAATGAGATTAGCTCCTACTTTTAACCAGGGGCTGAGTAAATGAGTTCTTAACTCCTCTTCTTAGGAAAACCCTTAATTAAGATGTTTTTAACTTTGTTGTTGTTGTGGAGTTTTTTCCATTTTCATGAATAAGAATTTGTTTCTTTGGCAATTGCTTTGTCACCCACACACAAGACCATTAACCTGAGACTAACATTTCCTTACTTCTCTATATGAAAATGTTCTTATTCCTTCCTATTCAGAGGCTGAAATTGCAGATATCAGTTATCTGATCTAATCTCCAAATTCTGTCCCCGCTAATGAAACTAGGGTAGTTTTCTTACATTTGCATTCATGTGAATGGCTACATTAAAATAGCCAATGTGGGTGACTACAGGAATTTCTCTCTTCTTTCTTTATTGCAGTTTAGTTCCCTAGCCTGCCATAGATAATCAAATCAAGGATGTGACTTACTCTAGGACTGGTAGAGACAAGAGAGAGTTAAGAGGATTCTTAGCCATGATTTTTCAAGGGTCAATAAATGTGGATTTTCCTCTGAAATGAAATAAATATGTTTCTGTACATAAACTTTATCACCTCTCTATAACCTGTTTTGTAAAGAGTATTAAAGGTGGGCTCTTCCCTTACCTGGGGAAAGCTTCTTCACATCTTTTCCACTTTTTGGGTTTCAACTTTACTGACTGGGAGCTAAGAAAATACCAGTTGTCTTTTGCCCCTCCCTACCCTACCCTGCCCTGCCCTGCTCTGCTCTGTCCTCTCCCTTCCCCTCACCCTTCCCCTCCTGTCCTTCCCCACTCCTCTCCCCTGACCTTTTTTTGAGACACAATCTTGCTCTGTTACCCAGGCTAGAGTGCAATGGCATGATCTCAGCTCACTGCAACCTCCACCTCCCAGGTTCAAACAATTCTCATGCCTCAGCCTCCCAAGTAGCTGGGATTACAGGCATGCACCACCACGCCTGGCTTTTTTTTGCTTTTTTGTTTTTTGTCAGTAGAGTCAGGGTTTTGCCCTGTTGGCTAGGCTGGTCTCGAACCCCCCTGAACTCAGGTGATCCGCCTGCCTTAGCCTCCCAAAGTTCTGGAATTACAGGCATGAGCCACTGTGCCCTGCCCCAGTTGTCTTTCTTAGGAATACTGTTTGGTTGGGAGAGGAAGGAGGCAGGAAGTATGTGTTCCTTAATGATTATGGTGGTGAAATTCTGCAGTAATTTTAATATATTATGATACTCTAGGTATGAGTTAAATAGAATTGTGTGACCTATGCTGAGAACATTAATCTGATTATAAAATCCCTTCTATGGGACACTAAAGGTTGACAGAGTCGTAGAACAACAGGTTTATACACTGGGGACCATTTATACTCCAGTAAATGCAATGTCTCTGCTGAAGAAGAGAAGTATCTCTAAAACTGTTTTAAAATAACGGAAACTAGGGGATAATTCATAAAGATTCATTTAATGTGTATTTTTGTGTGTGCTTGAAATGTTCATAATTAAAAGATTTATTTTGTAACCAATGTTTATATAACCTTTACTTTTTTATTAGTTGGCATATTTAGGATTTCTGATGCTTTATACGTTTGTGGTTCTTGTACAAATGGAACAATTACCTTCAGTTCAAGAATGGATTGTTATTGCTTATATTTTTACTTATGCCATTGAGAAAGTCCGTGAGGTATGTCTTTAATTTTTTTCTACCAATAATTTACTGTATACATGGAGGATTTTCTGGTTTTATTTGTTTGTTTGTTTTGGGTGTATATGTGGGTATGTGTGTGTGTGATGACATTGTAGAAGTGTAGAACCTGTGTAATTTTGCTGTTCCCAAAATAGTGATAAGAATAGAGATGTGTGTATGCTGTATACTTTGTCACGATTATAAATAAAATGATTTGTGTCAGAAATGTAGCCTATAAAAATGTAGCTTATATTTTTGTTTTATTTCCTGAACATTCACATATTTGTTCTCTATCACTCTTCAAAAGTATTAAGTATATTTGATTAAATGATTTTTAATTTACCTACCTAATTTAGCCAATCAGGTAGGTAAATTATAAATAGGTCTTTAGGTCAGGCTCAGTGGGTCACACCTGTAATCCCAGTAGTTTAGGAGGCTGAGGCAGTCAGATCACTCTTGGTCAGGAATTCGAGACCAGTCTGGCCAACAGAGTGAAACCCCATCTCTACTAAAAATACAAAAATTAGCTGGGCATGGTAGCAGGTGCCTGTAATCCCAGCTACTCAGGAGACTGAGGCAGGAGAATTGTTTGAACCCTGGAGGTGGAGGTTGCAGTGAACCGAGATTATGCCACTGCACTCCAGCCTGGGTGAAGGAGTGAGACTATCTCAAGTAAAATAAAATAATTAGGTCTTTATTTTGCTTTTATATTGTACTGCCTACTAAAATGTACTGTATTGCCACGGAATGATCATTTAGTCGTGTATCCCTGTGTCTTTCCATTTTTAGTTTAAATTGTAAAGTTTGTAATATCCTGATTTTGAATAAAATTTTTTTATTAAATATTTATACTTTGTTTTTGAAGTAGTAGGTACATGAATATTGTTTTATAGCATACTTGCATAAGTACCTCTGATTTATTTCATGTCTCTGCCTTACATTTAGAGAATACAAGAAATTGCAAAAATAATTAGAAGGCATTGTACTTGTCTCTCACTTAGATATCATAGGACTTTCTTTTCCAAACACCAACTCAAACCAGAAGGAATTTCTTATTAAATAGCTTATTTTGCATTTTAAATTCCTCTGAGTGTTATGGTCCATAGTTTTATTAAATCTGTTGTTTTGTCAGCATGTTTGAAGCAATTGACTTGTTAAATGATAAAAGCAAATTGGAAAGCATTTTAAAATATGTATATTCATGAAATATTTCTGCAAGTGTTGATGAGACAATAATAATAGTGGTTGCCTCTAGTGGGAAGAATAATTAATTGGCTTAAAGCAGAAGAGTGAAATCGAGACTTTGTAGTATCTGTGATATACCATGAATTTTGAAGATGTGAACATGTTACCATTCCTCCCAAAAGATAATTCTTAAAATCATATATTTAGGAGAAGAGGCATACGTTTTAAATAAGTTAGATAAATACAGCTATTTAAACCATTGAATTATTTACTTTCTGCAAAGAAGGCATGTTTGGCAGCTACTACCAGGATATCCATGTGCTGCTTTAATTTGAAATAAAACAATTTTTCAAAAGTATTTTACAATTTAGGTCTAGAGAACTGTGTTGTAATCTAGATTTTCAGCTTCTTAGTTGGATGAATCTCTTGAACCTGGGAGATGGAGGTTGCAATGAGCCAAGATTGCGCCACTGTACTCCACCTTGGGCAACAGAGTGAGACTCTGTCTCAAAATAAATAAATAATTAAAAGCTATGTGAAGTTCTGCTGTAATGTTATAATTGAATGCTGTATGTGTTTTAATAGGAATAAATTGATTAAACTTTTGTTTTGTTTTGTTTTTAAACCTTTAGATCTTTATGTCTGAAGCTGGAAAAATAAACCAGAAGATTAAAGTATGGTTTAGTGATTACTTCAATATCAGTGATACAATTGCCATAATTTCTTTCTTCATTGGATTTGGACTAAGATTTGGAGCAAAATGGAACTTTGCAAATGCATATGATAATCATATTTTTGTGGCTGGAAGATTAATTTACTGTCTTAACATAATATTTTGGTATGTGCGTTTGCTAGATTTTCTAGCTGTAAATCAACAGGCAGGACCTTATGTAATGATGATTGGAAAAATGGTAAGTTGAGAGATGTTTGATAATACTCGTGGGTTTATTGATTTAAAAAAATCACAAAAGTGTTATTAACATAGTTTTATTTGAGCCAGTGAATGTCCTTTATTTTGTGTTTGTTTGCCTCCTACTTCAAATCTACTATTCCTTAAGAATTTTTCATGCTCACTTCCAATCCCCTACACTCATTTTGTGCTTTGCGAGATAATGTTAGCTATACCAATACTATCTATGGTTCATATCTTTCGGTAACTCCTTCTTCCTGTCTTCACTGATCCAGGCTATTTTTCAAAAGTTAAATCCAGAATATCTAGTCTTTTCCTAAGATAATATGCCCAGTATTTTGCTTTTTTGCATAGTCTTATCTGAGTGGCAGGTTTTATTTTTTTAAATCTAGATGTCAAGTTTAATGTGTAATTTTTTTATACACTGAATCTAAAATATATTGGGTCTACTCCTTGCCATAATTCCTTTTGGTTTTCAGTGGCAAAAAAGGCAAAATTTGTAATACAGCTGTTGCTATTCCTTATTCTAAAATTCTTGTTCTTCCTAGGAAATGTCAGCAAATGCAGGCAAATCACCATTCAGAGACATTCACTGTTAACAGTTTAGTGTATATCCTTCCATCCCTCAAGACATGTATGAATGCATGTGTTTGTTTCAAACGTCTCGTGAATGAATATATAGTAGTTTTATCAAAATAGGCTTTAAAAATATATGCTGTTTCTCAATTATTTTAAAATATTTGTCCCATTTTAATTAATACAAAAATCTATTCATAGTTTCTTATACTCCCTTAATCTTAGAAAATCAGTCTTCTAAATTAAATATTTCTTAAGTAACCTTACTAAGCTCACAAGATTATCTTTGCATCTTGAAAATAAGATTTTTAGGTTTCCTAAATATAAATTATTATATAATATTTGCTGTTCCACGCTGCACTATTCCTCTTCAAGAGAATGTGTCTTCCTCCCCTTAATTGAGAATTACTTGTGTACTATTTTTCACATCCAAGAAGTAGTACTCATTATTCATACGTTTTGGCATTATTATGGTATTTCAAGGAAAAATAGGGCAATTAAGGTTTTTTGGGGAAGAATTAGGTTTAGCATAACATCTTAGCATGGAAAAAAGGTGTAGTAGCTCTTACTGCTTACCAGGTTATTTAGTGACTTAGTGGTATCTAGTTACTTTAATGGTAATGTAAATGGAAGAGTTGGAAAGTACAGAAGGCTTTATTTGTGATCTTCTCTAGAACCACCCTCCACTAGGATGTCTTTCTTCTGTCAGCTGGTCATTTTTTCCATCATTGTCTGTTTTCCCCTAGTGCTAGCTTCCCTTTACATCCCCTTCAGAAGTTTCATAATGTTTGTTGTTCTAATTCTAACATTCATTATTTCATCGTTGTTTATCTATTTTATGTTAAGAGTTAAACTAAGCTGGGGCTACAAAGATGAATAAGACATGGTCCAGATCCTCATGGAACTGAAAATTGAATCTCTAAATATAGACCTGTGAACAGATAGGTAGCTTTCGAAAAATATGTAAAATGCAAAAATACAGTATGTGAACCAATAAAAATTGTTATGTGAAGATAGAAGAGCTAGTAACCAATTCTGTCATGAAGGCTTTCACAAAGATTATGGCATTTCAAAGGAGTTTAGAAAATATATAGGATTTTTCTTCTGAGCAGGGAGTTTCTAACCAGAAGAAACAGCTTTGAAAAGCTTAAAGACAATAAAAGATGAAAAAGAAGAAACCTTAGGTGATGGGGAGGAAGGCAGCACATCACACTGCCATGTGTGTACCTATGCAAGAATCTTGCATGTTCTTCACATGTACCCCAAAACCTAAAATGCAATAAATAAAAAAATAAGAAAAAAAAAGAAGAAACCTCCCTCACATTTTATAGGCTAGTGCAAAAGTAATTACAAAAACCTCAATTACTTTTACATCAACCTAATACATCTTTTAATAGCAAACTAATGAAAATCACATGGTAAATGCTAAACTTCTCCCACTCATTCTATATACATTATACATTCAAACTAATAATCCTCATTTTCTTAAATTTTACTTTAAGACTTGTCATTTTTATGAGCAAGCTGATAATCACATATTTTTAATTAATTAAATTTATATCAACGTCATGGAATTGGTTGTCGTTTAGGCTTTATGTGAAAAGGTTTGTGAAATCCAAAGACAACTATGAATCATCAACCACAGACTATGAATAATTTTAGGTTACTTCAATACCGATTTGGGTTTCACTTGGAATATTTGACCTGGTTTTGTATTCTAAAATATGTCAAATAACATGGATAATGTTTTGATAAATTTTTTGCCTATTAATATCTTTTATCCCCGTATATTTTTGGTTTGTTTTGCAGTATTTTGTTTATTTGAAAACATGCATTCTCTCAGTAATCCTCTCAAATGCTCAATGATGGCATTATTTGTCCATTTTGCATATAAGAATATCCAGTTTAAGAATTTTGGAGCGTGTTAGGCCTCTGCAAGTCACAAAGACAGCTCTTTTTTTTTTTTTTTTTTTTTTTTTTTTTGAGACGGAGTTTTGCTCGTTACCCAGGCTGGAGTGCAATGGCGCGATCTCGGCTCTCCGCAACCTCCGCATCCTGGGTTCAGGCAATTCTCCTGCCTCAGCCTCCTGAGTAGCTGGGATTACAGGCACGCACCACCATGCCCAGCTAATTTTTTGTATTTTTAGTAGATACGGGGTCCCACCATGTTGACCAGGATGGTCTCGATCTCTTGACCTCATGATCCACCCGCCTCGGCCTCCCAAAGCGCTGGGACTACAGGCTTGAGCCCGGCCTCATAGCTCTTAATTTAAAAAGAAAATTTATTTGTTAATCTAACAAAATTTTAAAGATGAAGCGTCAAGTCTAATCTCTTCATTCGAATTAACATTTTAAGACTCTTCAGCTCTCCGCACAACTTTTCTTTCTAATCTTAAGCCTCCATAAAATTACTTTATCCAGCCTTGACTACTTATTGTCCCCTTTACCTTTCATATCTTGCCTTCCATTTCTACTGTCACTGTATATTTATTTTAAAAATATATGAAAATGTCATAATTTCTTTTTAATTTGTCATTACAATTGTTTTAAGTTCACAGGGTAATGTACAGAGTTATTGTAAATGTATTCTCTTTTGCATGAAGCCATTCTCCTCAGATAATTATTTATGAATGAATATTACATGTTGATAGAGTGAGAAAGCATTCACTTTTTTATATGTATATCCCCCCCCACACACACTTTTTTTTTCTTTGAGACGGTGTCTCGCTCTGTTGCCCAGGCTGGAGTGCAGTGGTACAATCTCAGCTCACGACAGCCTCTGCCTCCTGGGTTCAAGTGATTCTCCTTCCTCAGCCTCCCGAGTAGCTGGGATTACAGGCATGTGTCACCATGCCTGGCTAATTTTTATATTTTTAGTAGAGACGGAGTTTCACCGTGTTGGCCAGACTGGTCTCAAACTCTTGACATCAAGTGATTTACCTGCCTCAGCCTCCCGAAGTGCTAAGATTACTGAATCACCCTGCCTGGCCATATATTCCCTTTTTTATATTGTCTAGGCTGGACAATAAGTAGTACAGACTGGAGAACTCATATACCTAAATAAGTAAATAGGAAGTAAAGTTTTATTATATCATTTTGCTTAATTCTTTGAATTTTTACGTAATTATGTCAAAATACACATTGTGATTTAACAATGAAAATTATTTTTCAATGAATTACTAGGTTTTAGCTCAATTAGGCCCTTTTTCATTTTACTGAATTTAAAAATTACAAATTACACGACTTACAAAAGTATTTGTTTCCCAGGCGTTGGTATCATTTAGTTTTTCAACACCCATGCTAATAAAATTCAGATTGCTTTATTTGGCTCCTAGGAAGTTTTCATATCCCAGAACAAGGCACCCATGGATTCAGGATGGGTGAGAAGTATTCCTTTTTTTTGTGAAGTGGGCAAAGTACAATTATCAGAGGCAAGGTAGAAGAGAGAGTCTGTGCCTTCATTCTAAGAACAGAAAAGCGTCGGGTGCGGTGGCTCACGCCTGTAATCCCAGCACTTTGGGAGGCCGAGGCAGGTGGATCACGAGGTCAATAGAGCGAGACCATACTGGTCAACATGGTGAAACCCCATCTCTACTAAAAATAAAAATAAAAAAAAATTAGCTGGGCATGGTGGCGCCTGCCTGTAATCCCAGCCAGTCAGGAGGCTGAGGCAGGGGAATTGCCTGAACCCAGGAGGCGGAGGTTGCGGTGAGCCGAGATCGCGCCATTGCACTCCAGCCTGGGTAACAAGAGCAAAACTCCGTCTCAAAAAAAAAAAAAAAGAGAAGCTTTAGGAAAGGGCAGTTATGGAAATTGATTCCCTAGATCTGCCCGAGTCTCTGTACTTTTTTACTTCATGTACCCCAGAGATAGGCACACTTCAGTTTGAACTAGTGATACAGTTCATTATGTAGATGAAGGTGCCCATGACTTGCTTAGTTTAATAGATCTTTTTTTTTTCATAATCTCCTAGATGTTAAGGTTTATACAGTGATGAAATTTTTCTGAAAGCTATCACTAGGAACAAAAAGAATCTCAAAGTTTTTTTGTGTTTAGTGGATTTGGTCTATTAGAACATTAGAAACTTTTAAAATGATTTGTCAGCGGGGCTTAATGGCTCATGCCTGTAATCCTGGCACTTTGGGAGGCTGAGGTAGGTGGATCATGAGGTCAGTAGTTCGAGACCATCCTAGCCAACATGGTGAAACCCCGTCTCTACTAAAAAAATACAAAAATTAGCCGGGCGTGGTGTTGGGCACCTGTAGTCCCTCGTACTTGGGAGGCTGAGGCAGGAGAATTGCTTGAACCCGGGAGGCGGAGGTTGCAGTGAGCTGAGATCATGTCACTGCACTCCAGGCTGGGCGACAGAGCAAGACTCTGTCTCAAAAAAAAAAAAAAAAAAAAGATTTGTCATAGTGTTTAAACTTCCTTGTATTTTAACAGTGTTCATTTTTTAACAGGTGGCCAATATGTTCTACATTGTAGTGATTATGGCTCTTGTATTACTTAGTTTTGGTGTTCCCAGAAAGGCAATACTTTATCCTCGTGAAGCACCGTCTTGGACACTTGCTAAAGATATAGTTTTTAATCCATACTGGATGATTTTTGGTGAAGTTTATGCATACGAAATTGATGGTAAGAATTTTTTATTTACAAATTTATCTTTTGGTTATTTTATGTCTTAAAACCAGTATTGAATTACAGCAATATTGCTTATTTTCAGAAGTCAAACCATTAACAACCTAAGCCCTACACAAAGGCATTAGTGAACTCCAGAAGAAACATACAAATTAATTGGAAGAAAAAGTATTTTAGGATTTTTTTTTTAGTAACAAGTAATAGAAATATAGTCTAATAAATGTCCTACACAATAAGGATATTTAATAACTCACATAAAAATATTGAGCTAGGTCCACTGATCTTTAGGGTGTTGGTTAATTCATAGCTAAGGACACCTGCTCTTTTTCATCCCACTGCCAGCTCTATAGGTTTCCCTTATGATCATAAGACCATCATTAGCAACAGGAGGAAAGAGACACTGTTTATCCATGGTTCTCTTTAGAAGAAAATGTCCCTTTCACAGAAATTCCCTTTTGAACCTGTCCTTTTATTTCATTAGCTTGAGTTGGCTTCAGCCTGCCTCTCTCTAAAATGGTTACAGGCAAGGAGGATGCGATTACCATGTTTAGCCTAGATTATTCAGGGTGGATTCGATATTGAGAAGTCAAGCACAATGTTAATGACAAAAATAATGATCCTGTGTGAATACTGAAAGCTTACAGCATGTTGAGTTTTACAGTGGATGACAGATACTTAAGGTTTTTATTGCAACTTGTCATTCTCTGGAATGACACAACTCCCACTGATTCAACCCTATTTTTTTTAATGACAACCTTTAATCCATCTTGAACTACAACCCTATTTTGAAAGTGAATATTAAGTGTGTAGTTCAATTTTGTTACTATTCACATTTTGACCCTTATATTGTCTTAGTTAATGAGATTAGATAACCCGTTTTCATAAGTGATGCTGTCAGCTTTCAGGAGTATTCTGCTGACTTCCACATTGGAGTTACAGAATCTTTTGTTAATTCTCTTTCACTCTTACTCTTTATTCTTCTTTCATTCCTCCCTCCCCCAGTGTCTGTGTTACTCCCTTCTTCGTATTTATAGGTGATTAGGTCAAGGGCTGGCCATGTAGTGAGAGGATTATAGTTAGGTCCAAGGGTGGCCACATAGAAAATTGTGGTCATTATTTGTTCTTGGACGGTAGTTAAACTAATGATGTTTTACCAGCCTGGTTTAATTTTGTGCTTGATGGCTTCTGTTTGGTGTTATTTCCAGGTTTTTATTGTCTGCTACTTTTTTTTTTTTTTTTGAGACAATTTCACCCTGTCACCCAGGCTGGAGTGCAGTGGTGCAATCTCAGCTCACTGCAACTCTGCATCCCGGGTTCAAGTGATTCTTGTGCCTCAGCCTCTGGGGTAGCTGAGATTACAGGTGCTCGCCACCATGCCTGGGTATTTTTTTTTTTTTTTTTTTTTTTTTTAAAGTAGAGATGAAGTTTCACCATGTTGGCCAGGCTGGTGTTGAACTCCTGACCTCAAGTGATCCGCCTGCTTTGGCCTCCCAAAGTTCTGGGATTACAGGCGTGAGCCACCATGCCCGGCTGTCTGCTATTTTTCTAATGATATGGTTCTAACTGTGTAGTTGTAAAGCATTGGGTATAGTATTTTAGTTTCCTGCATTCTCTTTCTTGGGTATTTGCTTCCACAAACTAATCTGAATAGAATAGATTCATAAAATTATTTAAGAGTGAAAGGACCTTACCATTAATTTGCCCGTAAAGCCATTTAAAGGAATGGTAGAGCCATTAGGAATGTCATTGATGCATATACTTTTAAAAAATTACCAAATACTAAATGCTAAGTATACTATAAATATTTAGGTAGAACTTACCACTAATTCATCATTATTTAATTCTAATCCTTGCCCTACCTAAGTTTATTTACTTTATTCCTTGTAATGCTGTGGGGGGTATTAAAGCTTTTCCTTTCCTTGCTTGTAATTAGCTATGTTCTGGCTTCAGAAATTTTTCAGATGGGGTGATGAAAAATAAGGAATTTAAATCTAATCCCTGTATATTTGAGAGGCACTTTAGCTATTTCTTCAGCCTTGTTTTTGTGACATAATAAGATCTACTCAATACTCTTTATGTTTGTAAGATTATGAGTCAGCCATACTCTTAAAGTTCAGTCACGCCTGTAATTCCAGCACTTTGGGAGGCTGAAATGGGTGGATCACGAGGTCCGGAGTTCAAGACCAGCCTGGTCAACATGGTGAAACCCCATCTCTACTAAAAATGCAGAAAATTAGCTGGGTGTGGTGGCGGGCACCTATAATCCCAGCTACTCGGGAAGCTGAGGCAGAAGAATTGCCCCCAGGAGGCAGAGGTTGCAGTAAGCCAAGATCGTGCCACTGCACTCCAGCTTGGGTGACAGAGCAAGACTCCATCTTGGGAGGGGCGGGGGGAGAGTTCAGACATTTTCTTATAGAAATGTTATAATATGGTTGATTCAGGAATTTTACCCTCCTTAATGCGCCTCAGGCTAAACTCTGCCTTCAAGGGTAAATATAACACCTAAATATACTTCCTTTTCTGGAATAAAGTTGTAAAACAGGTAGCACCCACATTTCTCACAAAATATTTTGTGTTTGAACACTCTTAAGCTAGGATTTCTGTGACTCTCTGTCCAGAGGCTTTTGTTGGAATCTGTGAAACAGATTTGTACATGATCAAAACTTACTTTAAGTAAATAAATAACCTTAAACAATGATGAATAGCAGTTACTGGTGAATTACTATATTTAACTTTTTTTCTTTTTTTCTTTCTAAAGTGTGTGCAAATGATTCTTCTATCCCTCATATCTGTGGTCCTGGGACATGGTTGACTCCATTTCTTCAAGCAGTCTACCTCTTTGTACAGTATATCATTATGGTTAATCTTCTTATTGCATTTTTCAAGTAAGAATTTTGTTCAATTGCTTATTGTAATAAGATGATTTAATATGCAATTCCACGTATTTTGAAGGAAATTTACAGAACTTAAAATCTAAAAATTTTATTGAGGCTTAAACTACTAAAATTATATTTGAAAAATTTAAAATAAGACATGCTTTTTCTAATCAAATGAGTTCTAGATTTTAAATTTGGTTATCTTACAACATGCAGTTTTCTTTATAAATTTAATCGTTATCTGGGATTTTTCCTTGGTTGCCAACAGATACACATTCAATACAGAAAACAGGCAGATAGAAAAATTTTCAATAAATCCACTGTTAATATTTTGGTGTACATCTTTCTATCATTTTTTTTTTTTTTTGGTGAATATATATAAGCCATTTTTCTTTCCGAAAATAGTATTTTTATTTAATTAATTAATTTATTTTTGAGACAGAGTCTCCCTCTGTTCCCCAGGCTGGAGTAGCGCAATCTTGGCTCACTGCAATCTTTACTTCCTGGGTTCAAGTGATTCTAGTGCCTCTTGAGTAGCTGGGATCACTGGTGTGCGCCACCATGCCCAGCTGATTTTTTTGTATTTTTAATAGAGGTGATGTTTTACCATTTGGCCAGTCTGGTCAAGAACTCCTGGCCTCAAGTCATCCATCCACCTCAACCTCCTAAAGTGCTGGGATTACAGGAATGAGCCACTGTGCCTAGCCTGTTTTTCTGTTTTATGTACCATTTATAACTAAACAAAGTATCATGAAGATTATTTCAGATCAACAAATATTCCTCTTCAGTCTATTTTTAATGGCTACCTGATATTCCATGATAGACCATCATTTTTCAATCCAGTATGTTATGGTCAGTTAGATTGTTTGTAATTCTTGCTCCTAAACACCACACTGTAGTTAAATCTTTGAGCAATATTTATTTTCCTAGAATATTTTTCTAAAAGCAGGACTGTTCAGTATATGTACTTTTAGGGCTTTTTACATTTAAATCTAAATAGACCTGTGTCCTCAACTCTCTACCCACACTAAGTATTATTTTTTTAATGGTTGCTAGTTTGATAGTAAATAAAGTAACTTATTTTAATTTATTTTTTGAGACAGGCTGTTGTGCAGGCTAGAGTGCAGTGACACTATCACAGCTCACTATAGTCTCTTCATCTGGGCTCAAGCAGTCCCTGCCTCAGCCTCCAATGTAGCTGGAACTACAGGTACATCATCACGCCTGGCTAACTTTTTTGTTTTTAAATAGTCAGTCTTACTATGGTGCCCAGGCTTATCTTGAACTCCAGGCCTCAAGCAGTCCTCCTGCCTCTCGGCCTTCCAAAGTGCTGGGATTATAGACATGAACCATCATGCCCAGCCAGGATTTTGGTTTTTAAAATTTGCACTTACTTGATTACTACTAAGGTTGAGTATTTTCTTATGTCTTACCCATTTACATACAATATTTGAATTTTTTTTTCTTTTTTTTCCCCTCTGGTTCGTGTTCTCTGATGAAGTTGCAATATATTTGAAATTTTTTAAATCATTTTTTATCTGCTGATACTTTTGGGAAGTTGTGATTAAGGTTCTCAGCAGTGTCAACTTTTGCATTATACTTATTTCCTGTATCTTTTCCAGTTTCTCATTTGCTGTTAGTTTTGTTTATGGAAGGATTTTTTTTGAATTCTTATTTAGTAGAGAATTGCAGTAAAATCATCAGTACTTAAAACTTTAAGAGATGATTAGCAAAGTTTATTTTTATTCATTATTTCTCTAGCAATGTGTATTTACAAGTGAAGGCAATTTCCAATATTGTATGGAAGTACCAGCGTTATCATTTTATTATGGCTTATCATGAGAAACCAGTTCTGCCTCCTCCACTTATCATTCTTAGCCATATAGTTTCTCTGTTTTGCTGCATATGTAAGAGAAGAAAGAAAGATAAGACTTCGGATGGACCAAGTAAGTAAACTAATATTAAGACAAATGTTTTCATTTTATCACTTATCAGTTTTACACTGAAGGCTATATATTGATTTTATTCAAAAATGACTTAGTGAGTTAATGTTATGGTAAAGGTTTTTGTTAAATTTGCCTAAACATAAAGGAATTTTTTTTTCCTATAAAATGGAACATAGGAAACAGCATAAAGGAATTTTTAAGTGCAATATGATATCTATAAAAATGGATTTAGCATTAAACTTCGTTTTGAGAATGGCATCTCTGTTTTTGTTAAAATGATAATTTAAACCTAACTTCTTTGCTGTTCGACAAACTATTTTTATAGCTCTGTAAAAAAGCTATTTTAGTATATTCTAAAAAGCAATTTTAGTATATTCTGTATACTACATGAAACTAATCATATCATGTCAAATTATGCTTAAGATTTTATAGGGACTTTGTGTTCTATCAGATTAGTTCTTAAATTTCTCTGAGTGGATATGTGAGGGGAGAGGTATGAGAGAGATAGGGGAGGGATGTTGTGTAGTAAAAGGAAATCAGAAGAGAAAGAGAAAGTACCTGATCGTATTCTGTTGACATCATAGTGGTGAAGCAAAAAAGGATAGTTGTCTAGTGCTTTAGAAGCATAGTAGTAAAAGTTTAAAACGTGCAGATTATGAATGTAGTCTTAGAAACCCTGAATAATTCACAAGAATTATGAGCTAAAGTTGATACCTTGACAGCTCTTCGTTGATTTTCATCTCCATTTCCTCCCGTAGAACTTTTCTTAACAGAAGAAGATCAAAAGAAACTTCATGATTTTGAAGAGCAGTGTGTTGAGATGTATTTCAATGAAAAAGATGACAAATTTCATTCTGGGAGTGAAGAGAGAATTCGTGTCACGTTTGAAAGGTTCAGAAGCCCTTTGGTTAAAATCGATTATATGTCAAAATGGGATCTGTTAGTAATATATCTTATACATGGTCATTGTTAAATTTATTTTATCAAACAATAAGTTTAGTTATAGTTTTACATTGTATGTTGGAAAGATAGTTCTGTTAATCCATATAAGTCAATCAGTCAGTCTCTTTATTTTTTTACCCTAGTTGTTGACATCATAGTGGTGAAGCAGAGAATAGAAGAGTTACTGTTGTTTACTGTTTGGAGGGACAAAACTAAAACTATCCTCACTGTTTTACAGCATTTCTTCTTTTCTGTTGGCTTCACTACATTCTGGAAGCATATGGTGTTTGGTGTAATTACAGTAACAGTAATGGTAGTTCTATGTATATGTAGCTGTATATACTTTTTTGTGTGTTACTTTGATGTGGGATAATTGGAGTAAATAGTCTGTGGAACAAAAATGTTTTTTGAAATCTTGCATTTTAGTATAAGATTAGCACTGGATCCTTCTTAAACATAAGGTAGGCCTTGTATAATTAAATAACTGTACCTTATTTATATCTTCTTTAAATGCATGTAAAATTGTTCTCTTTTTATCATTATTATTGAGGCTACAAAATAAGTTTCTACATTATTTTTTCACATTTGTAAAAAAAGCTTATTTCTCTCCTACAGAGTGGAACAGATGTGCATTCAGATTAAAGAAGTTGGAGATCGTGTCAACTACATAAAAAGATCATTACAATCATTAGATTCTCAAATTGGCCATTTGCAAGATCTTTCAGCCCTGACGGTAGATACATTAAAAACACTCACTGCTCAGAAAGCATCAGAGGCTAGCAAAGTTCATAATGAAATCACACGAGAATTGAGCATTTCCAAACACTTGGCTCAAAACCTTATTGGTGATGGTCCTATAAGACCTTCTGTATGGAAAAAGCATAATGTTGTAAATACGCTTAGCTCTTCTCTTCCTCAAAGTGATCTTGAAAGTAATAATCCTTTTCTTTCTAATATTTTAATGAAAGATGACAAAGATCCCCAATGTAATACATTTGGTCAAGACTTACCTGCAGTAGCCCAGAGAAAAGAATTTAATTGTCCAGAGGCTGGTTCCTCTTCTGGTGCCTTATTCCCAAGTGCTGTTTCCCCTCCAGAACTGCGACAGAGACTACATGGAGTAGAGCTCTTAAAAATATTTAGTAAAAATCAAAAATTAGGCAGTTCATCTAATAGCATACCACATCTATCTTCCCCACCAACCAAATTTTTTGTTAGTACACCATCTCAGCCAAGTTGCAAAAGCCACTTGGAAACTGTAACCAAAGATCAAGAAACTGTTTGCTCTAAAGTTACAGAAGGAGATAATATAGAATTTGGAGCATTTGTAGGTAAGTCTGGCAAATTCATATTTGTATATCAATATTTATTTTTCGCCTAAGAAAAATTATCACCTTAAAAATAATAACATGTACTGCATTACAAGTCATTATCTTTTCATAGAGTATAATTAAATTTTTAAAAAGAATCAAACAGCTGTGATTCCAGTACTTTGGGAGGCTAAGCCGGGAAGATTGCTTGAGCCCAGGAGTTCAGGACCAGCCTGAGCAACGTAGCAAGACATCTCTAAAAAAATTTTTTTTAATGTAGCCGGGCGTAGTGGCATGTGCCTGAAGTCCCAGCTACTCAGGAGGCTCAGGCAGGTGAACAGCTTGCACCCAGGAGTTCAAAGCTGCAGTTAGCTGTGATCACACCACTACACTACAGCTTGTGTGACAGAATGAAACCCTGTTTCTAGAAATGAAAAAAAAAAAAAAAAAAAAAGAATCAGAAGTAGGGGAAATAGACTGAATTAGGCTGTAAGAGTTATATTTACACATACCTCTTTGATGGAATTTTAGGTTCTGTCTTTTGAATTTGAATATCTTCAGTTGGATTTCATAACTCCTGTTGAAAGAACTTGAGTGATTCATAAGTGTTAAGTACGTGAAGAACCTCCTAGGGGAGGTTAGAAGCAACTGGAAAAGAGCAGTGTACTGTAAATAGATGGCTGTTATAATTTTTTTCCAAACCAAGACACTTTGAAAATGAAGGGGTACACTATTAATAATTACATCAGAACAACAATAGAAATCTAGGAATCTACTGGGAAAGTTAGTATTTATGGTCTACTTATTTATATATTCACAGAGGAGAACATTTCAAAAAGGAACGATTTATTCTTATACAATGATAGCTTAAATAAGATAAGAACAGAAAAAAATATTTATTTTGGCAGTAACACAGTAACCTTGGTGAAAACTTCCATGCATAGAGATTGTTCAGACAATATGTTAATAAGCCCATGGAAAATCACATTAAGTGCCAGCCTAGGCACTGAACGTGTTGGTATTTATTGCTAGGCTATATGGGATTCACTCTAGATACATAGACACATAACTTTTCCTACATTAAATCTTTTCCAATTTATTTTTAAAAATGCATTTTAGCCTTTTTATTAATGTATTACCAGTGGGGTATATGTATATATTATATGTATTTTCTCTATATACAGATTATATAGGAAAAGTTATGTATTTATGTATCTAGAATGAATTCCATATAGCCTAGCAGTAAATATCAGCATGTTCAGTGCCTAAAATAACTTGCTAGGCTGTCCTTAATGTGGCAGTTTTTACATGGGCTTATTAACATATTATCTGAACAATCTCTATGCATGAAACAGTTTTTACTAAAGTCATTGAAGTGTTATTGCCAAAATAAATATTTTTTTCTGTTCTTGTTTAAGTTACAGGTGTAAGAATAAATCATTCCTTTCTGAGTGATTATATATGTAATGCTTTTATGTATTTTTTTATTAATAGAAAAAATGCTTGTTCACCTTTTTTAAATTTCAAGCTATTTATTCATACCACATGTTGGTTTCTTTTATAAGGACTTTGGCTTTTATCATTACTATAAACTTAACTATAGTCTTGGTCAGGTGCCGTGGCTCACACCTGTAATCCCAGCACTTTGGGAGCCAAAGTAGGAGGATTTGAATTTGAATATCTTCAAATATTCGAGATCAGGAGACCAGCCTTGCCAACATGCTGAAACCCCATCTCTACTGAAAATACTAAAATTAGCTGGGTGTGGTGATGCATTCCTGTAGTCCCAGCTACTTGGGAGGCTGAGGCAGGAGAATTTCTTGAACCTGGGAGGTAGAGGTTGCAGTGAGCCGAGATCATGCTACTGCACTCCAGCCTGGGTAACAGAGCAAGACTCTGTCTCAAAAAAAAAAAAAAAAAAAAAAAAAAGTCTTCATCAGCTTATTGGTAAATATTTTCAATTTTATTTATCAAAAGAGCTAAGGAAGAATCCAAAGCCATCAAAAGGACTTGTAAAACAGCATAAATCACTTATTTTCATAAACTTTAAGCAATGCCATTATTTTGATGAAGAAAAATAAAAATTTCCCATCACAATCTCTTTTCTGTGAAAGGACACAGAGATAGCATGGATTTACAGAGGTTTAAAGAAACGTCAAACAAGATAAAAGAAATACGATCCGTAAGTAAATATTAAAACACCCACAATTCTATTTATTTTGCTCTCTTGATGTTTAGTTCAAAGTTTCAGTAAAAATACAGTTTTTGCAGATATCATTATTAACATGCTGATACCAAATATTTGAAGCTATCCTCAATTTGAAAAAAATGAACAATTGAACATGAAAAGGCACAAATAGCTTGCATAATTTTACTAAGTAAATAAAAAACATCACCTATATATCTTTTTTAAATTCTTCTCCCCGTACGTTTTCCACTGATTAAATACTTAATGGGCTTACTCTTCCCACATTCAAAAGTTTATTAGAACATGACCTTGACTCTTAGAAACCTGTTGTCTAGCAGTAAGAAGCTGAAGGTTATGTACACATGCAAGATATTCGATAAATGTTTGTTAAATAAGTTTCAAAATTTATAGAACAACTTGTAAAAAAAGGTGTATTTCTTGCCTGAAGGTTGGTTTTTACTTCTTAAATGTTGCTGTCATATATTATTTGTGGCTATTTAGAGCCTTAAGAATAGTAACGTGGCTACACCAAGATAATTAAAAACACCTAGAAAGTCGTTAAACTTCTCTAGTCCTTAAAGAAATTAAATTATGGAAAAGATTAAGTGACATACAGTGAAAAAGACGGCCTTTCCTAAAGCGAGAACCAAGGAAATGATAATGATATAGGAGTTTCTGTGAATGCTTACTTTTTATGTGATCGAAGTTAATTATGAAGTTGCTGTCAGGCCGTATTATTTACTACACCACATATAAAAAGTAGACTCAAATGCCTTTTTTTTTTTTTTGAGACAGAGTCTTGCTCTATCGCCAGGCTGGAGTGCAATGGCGCAATCTCGGCTCACTGCAACCTCTGCCTCCCGAGTAGCTGGGAGCGATTCTTCCACCTCAGCCTCCCAAGTAGCTGGGACCACAGGCACGTGCCACCATGCCCTGCTATTTTTTGTATTTTTAGTAGAGACGGGGTTTCACCATGTTGGCCAGGATGGTCTCGATCTCTTGACCTCGTGATCTGCGCGCCTCGGCGTCCCAAAGTGCTGGGATTACAGGTGTGAGCCACTGCGCCTGGCCTTCAAATGCTTTTTTATATTCTAACATTTTATATTTTTAATAGCATGTATTTTGATTAAATTACTGTACTAAATCGATTCACTTAGTTCAATATCTATTAGCTAGATATCGATAACTTGGAATTAAATGGTTATTATATGCAAATTGAGGTGTAATGATTACCTAGGTTTTGTCCTTTCTGTATTTGCCTTTAAGTTTGAAAAGTTGCATGATTTTTTTTACCTCAAATAGGAACAGCAGAATGATGTAAGAAATTTGACTATGGAGTATACAGAGATGCCTAAATATGACATAAAGTCTCTTTAGTATATGCAAAAGTCAGAAAGTCAGCTTAAAATATACCCATATGCTTTTAGATGGAGGAAATAGGTATAGGTTCAGCAGACCTATCATAAGACTGTAATAATTTGCAGTGTTTTCTAACCATTTTGATTGAGGCATATTTAGACTGACAGAGGTAAATAAATGGATTGAGATCACTTAGGTAGTCTTAGCTGACATTTGATGAAAAGAGAAAGAAGAAAAACAGAAATGAGAAAAAGTGCTAAGAAGTAGAAAGAACATTTTCTTGTAGGATTGAAAAAAGTAAACAAAAATTTTTTTAATAATTTTAAATTTTATTTAAAAAATAACTAAAATTTTTTTTTAAAATTAGAAGTAGAAAGAACAGACTGCCTTCTACCAAATTGATTTTATAATTATTGCAGTATGACACATGGTATGTCTGTATTCCATATAGGATCGAAGTGGACTTTATAGGTAAATGAAGCGTTTTATGGACCTTCGTAAGTTTTAGTAAAGCCGTTTATAATGTAGAATTATTTAAACCTTAGTTTATCACATTTTCTTTTTCTTTACACAAATTATTGTTGTATTGCCACACTCTGGTGGTATTATTTTGGTATTGTGAAGCACTCAATATAGATAAGAAAAAAAAATTAGGATAAATAGACATTTCTTAACGGGAAAAGGTAAAGCATCAGGGTTTTCCCACAGATTCCACCTTTTCAATAATGAACTTAAAGAGGACCGTGCTGGAAATTTTTAAGTGGCAGGTGCTCCTTGATAAAAACAAGAAATTTCAAGTTTCTGTGAGTTAGCAGAAAAGTAGTAGCTGTGTTTTGATTTAAGCTTTTTTTTTTTTTTTGAGATGGAGTCTTGCCCTGTCGCCCGGGCTGGAGTGCAATGGTATGGTCTTGGCTTGCTGCAGTCTCCGCCTCCTGGGTTCAAGCGATTCTTCTGCCTCAGCCCCTCAAGTGGCTTAGATCACAGGCATGCGCCACAATGCCCAGCTAAGTTTTGTATTTTTAATACAGACGGGGTTTCACCATGTTGGCCAGGCTGGTCCCGAACTCCTGAGCTCAGGCAGTCCACCCGCCTCAGCCTCCCAAAAGTTCGGGGATTACAGGCATGAGCCACCGCACCTGAACGATTTAAACAACTGAGTAATTAGAGGAAAATAATTCAAATAATAAGAACAGAATAATGAGTTCTAGTTTATGATGGTCAGAGACTTAGTTTTTGACCATTTTTAGGGTATATACCCCTTTAAAAATCCAAGGAAAACTACAAAAATGCATGTATACAAAATTTTTCTAGTAAGGTAGTTTCACAGATACCTTCAAGCTTATCTATGAGTTCCAAGTTAGAATTCCTATCATAGGCTGGGCACAGTGGCTTATGCCTGTAATCTCAGCACTTTGGGAGACTAAGGCAGGAGGATCACTTGAGAGTAGGAGTTTGAGACCAGCCTGGTAAACATAGTGAGACTCCAACCCTATCATAAAAAGAAAATTCTTATCAGTGGTTCTATGAAACTGATATATCATGGCATCAAAGAGTATACTAAAGAAAGTCCTTAAAACAAACAAGAAATAGCTAGAACTGTTTTCAGGAGAAACAGTTTAAATCATACAGGAAATTAGAGTCTGCTTTGTGACTACAGGAAAAATGTCAGCACTTGGCTGGCTGTATAAATCCACTGTAGTGTGAGGAGCATGGAGCATCAAAGCCAGAGAAACTCTATTTCCTTCAGATATAAATTAATTGAATGAAAATTGTAGTTTATTGCAGTAGTAACATTTTGAAACTCATTGATTATGATAGGTGGCAGAGGTTTCAAAGTAGTTGAAAGTTACATAAAAAGTGACCTATTTATCAGTTGAGAACACAAATGTGAAAGTGTCATTTATTACCCAAATTGTTGAATGTAATTCATTAGTTCATCTGGAAAAATAGGTAAAAAGAAGAAAGTGAGCGGGATTAGGTGTTAGATCCTAAAATATTATGCGGCCAGAACAGTTGATACATAAAAATGTAAGGAAGCATTTCTGCTAACATAGAAGTAACCCTTCTAAAAATAAAACTGTAACAGAGGTCATGAGTGCGTTGGCTCATGCCTGTAATTGCAGCACTTTGGGAGCCCGAGGCAGGATGATCACTTGAGCCGAACAGCTTAAGACCAGCCTGGGCAACATAGGGAGGCCCTGTCACTCCACAAAATAAAAAATAACAAGGAGTGGTGACGTGCACCTGTGTTTCTACCAACTTGGGAGGCTGAGGTGAGAGGATTGCTTGACCCCTGTAATCATGCCACTGCATTCCAGCCTAGGTGACAGAGCAAGAGCCTGTCTTAAAGAAGTATGTAGCAAAGAGGGTTGGATTTGAAATTATTGAGGAAGGGATTGCTTTGTCAGTAAATACAGATTGGACAATTGGGTATGAATTTGGAAAAGTCTGTCTATGTTCTCATATAATTTTATAAGCTCAGATAAATTCCAGAATTAAATGTAAAAATTCAAATCACAGGAAACATTTTAAGAAAATAATATTTGGCTGGGTACAGTGGCTCACGCCTGTAAGCCCAGCACTTTGGGAGGACGAGGTGGGTGGATCATGAAGTCAAGAGATTGAGACCATCCTGACCAACATGGTCAAACCCTGTCTCTACTAAAAATACAAAAAAAATTAGCTGGACCTGGTGGCACTCGCCTGTAGTCCCAACTACTTGGGAGGCTGAAGCAGAAGAATCACCTGAATCCAGGAGGCAGAGGTTGCAGTGTGCCAAGATCACACCACTGCACTCCAGTCTGGTGACAGAGTGAGACTCTGTCGCCCCCAAAAAAGAAAATAGCAATATTTATTGTGCCAAACCAGGGCTTTCCAAACACGTAAATAATAGAAAAATATTAAGGGAAAATTTAGAGATGTAAGTACCTAAAAAACATAAAGTCAAAACACATTTGGAAAACAGATTGAAATTTGACATATAGTAAGCAGATAGATAACCTTGTTGTATAAGTAGCTCATAGAATCAATTAAAAAGTTATCAAGATCCTTTAAAAGAAATAGCTCCCCTGCCATTATTGTTATCAGTGTGTCAAGATACGTGTAAGATAATAGCTTTTTTGGGGGTGAAGTGAATTGGTAATAATTTCATTTTCCCCCACAGTTTTGTATATTTTTTGCAACTTTTTTGTGAGTTTTTATTATTATAAAAAATTCATTTGGATGAGTTTATGAACAGTAGGCAAATAGGGTGTTTTGATGCAGTTTTTGAAATTGTCATTGAAGAAAATAACCGTAATCTGTAATATACCCATTGGTGTCCATGTAGAATAAAGCATGTTGAGCATAAATCAAGGGACTCTTATACTACTTAGAACAATGGTTTGAAATTTAGTTCAGTTGTTTTCAAATTATATATATGCACAGTGTTCGCAGAATGACAGTACTTCTGAAAACACTTTGAAACGTGTGAGTTCTCATGCTGGATTTACTGAGTGTCATAGAACTTCCATTCCTCTTCATTCAGAACAAGGTGAGTATTTTCAGCATATGCATAGTGTTAAAAAACATACTTATTTACACTTTAAATGTATGTTATGTTTGTCAAACACCTGAGCAGTGAATGGTGCAGGAGTCAGAAGATGAAAATTCTGGTCTACCGTAGTTACTGTAACCTTGAATAAGTCGTAATCTTAGCATTCATTAGAATGTTTTATTAGAATATTTTTTACAAATTTTTTATTCTATAAAGATGGAATAGAAAGACTTTTTACAAATCTGCTGTTTTTAGCTTTTATAGATGTATCTGTACATCTGTATCTTCTGTTTTAATCTTTATCATCACTTATTCAACATATTTTTCTAGTTTAACTTTTAAAAATAATAGATTTTTGGTTCAAAATTAAAATACAAACACTGAAAAGTTTCGCTTTCACTCCATCCCCACATGTAACCACTGTCTACCCTTTAGAGTTTCATGCTTGTACAGTCACATATGACAGTACAGTCTTTTCTACCTCTTATTTTTTATACAAAAGGTCGCAGACAATACATATTACCTTGTACCATTAATTTCTCTCTATTGTGATGATGTTTCCATATCATGATTTTTTTATGAGTCAAAATTATATATGCATGTCATTGAAAAGTTGAATAATTATAAAGGTTCCTTAAGGAAAATAGTACTATATTGTCCACCTCACCATCACTTCTTTCATTTTCCTTTGGTATTCTGAATTCAGCAACACATATCATAACCAAATTGGATTTATTCCAGGAATGAAAGTTGTCTTAACATTCAAAAATACAATTATGATGATGCATGATCCTAGCTTAAAGGAGAAAAAGAATGAAATCATCTTAATAGCTGCAGAGAAAGTATTTGATTAACATTCAGTATCCTTAATCTCAAAAAGCGTATCAACAAAAAATTATCACAAAACATTCTACTTCATAGTGAATTATTGAAAGCCCAAGATGGGGAGCAGGACAAGGATTCTGACTGTTTCTCTTTTACATTCTAGCCAGAGCAATAAGGCAAGTAAACAAAATGGTTAGAAGGATTAGGAGGAAAGAAAAATAATTGTCAGTATTTAAGGTAACATAGATGTTATTTCTGAGTTAGTATGTTTATATGGGTTGAACATCCCAAAATCTAAAATGCTCCAAAATCTAAAACTTTTTTGAGTACTGACTGAAAGGAAGTGCTTGTTGGAGTATTTCAGATTTCAGATTTTCACATGCTCACCTGGGTGAATATAATGCAAATATTCAAAAAAAATTTTTTTTTAAGACAGGGTTTTACCATGTTGGCCAGGCTGGTCTTGAACTCCTGACCTCAAGTGATCCTCCCACCTCGGCCTCCCAAAGTGCTGGCATTACAGGCTTGAGCCATCACACCCAGTCCCAAAATTTTTTAAAAAACAAAAATATGAAACATTTCTGATCCCGAGCATTTCTGAAAAGTGATACTCAACCTTCCTTTATTGCAGCATCCTCATATTTCGGTTTTAGGCCATATCTGTTGACCTGCTCAAGAAGACAAGAATTGAACTCTCTTTTCTCACTCTGAATTCCCAGAATGAACACACACACACCCCTTCACCCTTTTCCACCAAGTATAGTTACCGTTCTGCCTAGATCAGCACCCTAAGTTCTCTGGTATTTGACCAAATTTCTTCATGATATTCAGAATGTAATGTAGTCTGTCAGTTTCATCATATTGAATACATTTTGCCCAGAGTCTTCTAATATATCTCAGTCTGGTCTTTTTGTCCTCTACTTCTGGAATATAAATTTTGTTCTGAGATTTTCCTTCTTCCATTCTGAGGTTTTCCTTTATTGTACAGTAAAATTGTAAGCTTTCTCCAAGTTGATTTGTAACTTAATATCCTTTTTTTGGAAGTAGGCTTAATTCTAAAGTTCATTTCAGATAAGGTATGACAACGAAGGCATTATCATAAGTTGGGGAAAAGGATTATTTATTGAAGCATTTTTTTATAGGAAGAGATTGGAAACAGATAAAATGTCCATCAGTAGGAGTTTGTTTAAATACATTACCATATATCTAATATGAAATAAAGAGCATCAAAACATAATTGGGAAATCTCTGTTCTTCTGTAGAAAATCTCTAAGCTGGCCGGGCGAGGGGTCTCACACCTATAATCCCAACACTTTGGGAAACCAAGGCGGGCGGATCACCTAAAGTCAGGAGTTTGAGACCAGCCTGACCAACATGGAGAACCCTGTCTCTACTAAAAATACAAAATTAGCCAGGCATGGTGGCACATGCCTGTAATTCCAGCTACTTGGGAGGCTGAGGCGGGAGAATCGCTTGAACCCAGGAGACAGAGGTTGCAGTGAGCTGAGATCGTGCCACTGCACTCCAGCCTGGGCAACAAGAGTGAAACTCTGTCTCCAAAAAAAAAAAAAAAAAAAAGTAAGAAAAGAAAATCTTAAAGTTTAAAAAAAAACAAGAGTGAGGTGTGGTAGCTCACTCCTGTTGTCCCAGCACTTTGGGAGGCTGAGGTGGATGGATTACGAAGTCAGGAGTTTGCGAGAGCAGCCTGACCAACATGGTGAAACGCTGTCTCTACTAAAAATAAAAATTAGCCAGGTGTGGTGCACACCTGTAATCCCAGCTACTCAGGAGGCTGAGGCAGGTGAATCACTTGAACCCCGGAGGCAGAGGTTTTAGTGAGCCGAGATCATGTCCCTGCACTCTAGCCTGTGCAACAGAGTGAGACTCCATCTCAGAAAAAAAAACCTAACAAAAACCTCAAGATACATATTTCCCTACCATTTATGTTAGATATTGGAGTGGGTGGTGAGGATAATACACAAATACAACTGTCGCAGGAAGAATATACAAGAAATGAATTTCCTTTACCTCTCTCAGTCAGGGTGATTTGGGAACAGGAGGGAGAGAAATTTTTTTTTCTTCATTTATTGTTGCTTTTTCACAATAAATTGAATAGTTTACTGAAAATAAATTGAATAATTTATGGTCGTCATATAACTCTTGTGTTCAACGTATTGAGGAGAGGTTGAGTTATCTTAAGAAGGTTATACTATGCCTGGAAAGCTTTGTGTTTGGTTAGTTGGTATTCATAAAACTTCAGTTGTGTAACTTTATTTATATTTTTAAATTTCCTTTTAGCAGAAAAAATCAGTAGAAGGCCATCTACCGAAGACACTCATGAAGTAGATTCCAAAACAGCTTTAATACCGGTTTGTAAATTTCAATTAAAGCAATATATATTATTAAATACATTAAAATTTTTTAGAGAAGAGCTACAAAGTGATGATATTTGGGACTATATAAAAAACTCAAAAAACTTTTCCTTAGAAAACTGACTATCATAGTAGCAGTTATAGAAAAGTTTCTTCTTACAGTGAATAGTCAGGAATTTTAAAGAAAAATTTATGCAGAATTAAGGCAGGAGTCTCTTTTTGTTTGAATTGAAGTTAATTATATGAACTCATTTCCAGCTGAGATAATAATTGATTTTGCAAATTCCCTTTAAAAGCACACACTGACAAGACAGCTCAGGAGAAGGCAGAAAAATTACTCCTTTATAGTCAAATATATAGAAGTCAGTGCTTATAATTTTGATCAAGAAAATATTGACTTAACATTCAAAATATATCTGTTCTGGCATAGAGAGATTGTGTTGTTAAAATCATGTTATTGAAAAAAGTTATTTCAGTGGGGCTAGAGGTTAGTTAACACAGATTCACAGTAACAAATCCTCCTTTCTTGAGGGACCCATCCTGACCCTGAGCTGCACAACTTTGCAACAAATTAAAGCCTTATTGAAGATGACCTCACAATGGCAATTTAGAAAACTCAATGGGAATCAACTTACATAAAGAGTATTAGATTTCTAACTTAAGATAGTAGAATTATTGGTTACAGATGATAAAATAAGTATGGTTGAAGTGATTATAGACATAAAAATATATTAAACATAAAACACAAGAAAAGGAGATACTATTCAAAAAGACTCAACTTTGAAAAAACTTGAAATAAAAAGAACTCAGTGGGGACTGGGCACTGTGGCTCATGCCTGTAATCTCAACACTTTGGGAGGCCGATGGGAGTGGATTACTTGAGGTCGGGAGTTCAAGGCCAGCATGGCGAAACTCCATCTCTACTAAAATTCAAAAATTATCCTGGTGTGGTGGCACATGCCTGTAATCCCAGCTACTCAGGAGGCTGAGGCAGCAGAATCGCTTGAACCCAGGAGGTGGAGGTTGTAGTGAGTCAAGATTGCACCACTGCACTCCAGACTGGGCTTCAGGCAAAACTTCGTCTCAAAAAAAACCCACTCAGTTGGGGTTAATTAACAGATTAGGCACATCTGAAGGAAGAATTACTAAACTGGGCCAGAATGCAGCGTGACTATAATTAAATGGATTGAATAATAATAAATTGTCCAAAAGATGATTAAAGTAAAAAAAAAAAAAAAGACAAACTACATAATAAAAGATGGAAAAGAGACAGGGAAGAGATACTAACTGGCTTTGAGAGAGTAGACAAAATTTGAAGAGATTAGAAATGGTTTAGTATTTTCCAAAATGATAAACTATGTGAAGATTCAAATTCAGGCAGAATGAGTCTCAAACTGGGAAAGTAAAAATAAACACACACCTAGGAAGATCACTGTAAAATTATAGGATAAAAACCATATGCACATATACACAACAAAGGCTGCAGTGAAATATGCTTAAATGTCATGAGCATTCACAGCTTACATGATTTTAATTTTTCTGTTTGTATTTGATGGTTATTTAACAAGAGTCACATACTATTTTTAGAATCACAGAAACAAATGTATATTTTAAGAGAATAGAATTGTCCTCAAACAATTTAAAAATTTTTAAAGAATAGATTATGTTGTGGGAAATAACAGAATTCTTTTTTCTGCCTTGTTGAATAGCCTTATGGTAGTTACATTTACAGTAAATACAGTTATAATGTATTGTTTTATTCAGTTTTATGAAATTTGTTAATTTTTTTTGCCTTTTATTCTTAAAATATAAGAAAAAAGTTAAAGTTATGCTTCTAGAGATTTGTATGTAAGGTTTTTTTTTTTACTGAAGGTGTGAGTGTGTGTTTTTTTTACTGAAGGTTTGGTTACAAGATAGACCATCAAACAGAGAAATGTAAGTAAGCTTTTTCTCATCATTAGCTTGAAAAGTATCATAATTATTGAATGTTTTTTCCTGCTGTTTGCATCATCCCTTTAACATTTTTCTTGGTGATGATTATTTATTCTAGCATCTCCTCTTTTCACATAGATGAGAATAGGGGAACAAATTTATTATGCATTAATATATAAATTTAAAATTTATTATTTTCATATAATTACAACTCTACTAAGGTCTTCCTAAAAACGATCCAATTATGATTTTATTGTTTAGTCCTGTTTCTAACTTATTCCTGAATAAATTTGTTGGGAGATCTAGTTTGAGACTTTATTTTTGTACTTGCTTGCCTTCTCTATGCATCATTCTAATCAAACCTTGCATCTACTTTTGGAAAGCACTTTGATGATTAGAACAGTAATACACAGTATACATTAGAAAGCCTGCATACAGAAAGATCCACTAGAAAGCTGATGTGGTAATCCAAAATCAAAAGTGGAAACTAAAGGCAATCTGACAGGTAATTGTCCCCCGAAAGTGAAGCTTTTTAGTACAGATTAGACATAAGGGTAAAGTGAATCTAAGATAATCTCTGTATTTCCATTCTAGGAATTAGTATTGTAAAATTCCAAAGGATTTAGAGAAAAAAAAAAAAAGTCTTGGTTTGACACCCATATGATACTGGAAGCATGGTAGAGTTATTCTCGCATATGGATTACTTGAGCAGAGAGGCCAATTGGGGGAAATTATTATTATTCAGTGTTTTTCCCCTTCTGTGAATCAGAAATAAATTTGAGTCAGGCATGGTGGCTTGCACCTGTGATCCCAGCGCTTTGGGAGGCCAATGTGGTGGATTGCTTGAGCCCAGGAGTTGGGGACCAGCATGAGCAACATATTGAGACCCCCCTATCCCTACCAAAAAAAAAAAAAAATTCTTTTTTGTTTTTTATTTAAATTTGCTGGCATAGTGGTGCACATGTGGTCCCAGCTACTCAGGAGGCTTGAGGAAGAAGGATTGTTTGAGCGCCGGAATAGTGAGCCATGGTTGCACCACTTCACTCCAGCCTGGGCAACAGCAAGACCGTGTCTCAAAAAATAAAATAATTGTTTTTTTTTTAAATAAATCTGGCTATATAGAGAAGAAAATAAACCTGGGCCACAGGATAAGTAGCTGTTCAAATTAAGTATCCGGACCCTGGAATGGTGTTCAGAAAACCTACCTATAGTCACACCTCTTCAATGAATATTTTCTTTTATAACCAAAGCCATAGATATAAATACAGAATAGGTACTTCAAGTTGGTGTTAATTCTGGTGTCTAACAAAAGAACATTGTCTTGCAGAATGCTGACCCCAAGAACTACCCATAAAAGTGGAGTTGATTGGCAGCTCTTTGGGTGCTGAGAAAAGAGTGATTGATTAGCAGCAGGCAAAGGGATGATATTAGGTTCAGAATAATTTTTATAAGAAAATGTTACCATTAAGATTTAAATCAACAGGAAACAACAGGGTCAGGTAGAATGTAGGAGCTGGAAAGAGACAAGGTTATCTACTTCCAAGGTCCTTTCTGGATCTGGTCCTTTCATTCCTGAGTAAGGCTACATGGTTGTATAATCAAAAGTGCTAAGCTTCTAACCTGTTTTCCTTTATTCTCATTCCATTCTCCTTTTTGCTATACCTGTGTGTCTAACTGACACTGGAATTTGGAAGTAAAAGAACCTTCATTTGGTGCCAGTATATGTTGTTAGAAATAATTACAGTGAACATTGGGAAAAATATTTTTCAACATTAGAAACTAAGAGGCAAAATGACAACTACTTACTTTTCAATCAGTTCTTTGCCCATCAATTCTATTGAAATATTTCTAGCATCCTGCAAAGTAATCTCAGTGTATTGTTACAGTACTGGAATGAATCTCCACAAATACAGAAGTTATGAAATAGTTTATTAGTATAGAGCCTTCAATTTGGCACCGAACTACTATAATATTTAGGCATAAATTAGAGATATTAAGTTATTAACAAGTAGATACATATGGATATATATATATATGTTGATTAGAATTGGCTTAGGGAAATGGCAAATATTCAAACAAAGGGAATCAATATCATAATTTCCTTAATAATTTATTATATAATGTTAATTTTATAAAATCAAAAAATTAAGTGATAGCCAAAACTTAAATTGTAGCACAGCTTATACTATATTTTTTGGTGTTTCTTTAGGCCATCTGAAGAAGGAACATTAAATGGTGAGTCTGTGTGGTAGATTTAATATGAAAAAATGAGAATCTCACATGAGCTGTTAAAGCATACACATTATTCTAGGTAAGACATTTTAGACTTCAAGCTAGACAAAGCCACGGTAGTGAAAAGTTCTTCCCTCTTATCATTTCTCCTTACTATAGATGTTTCACAAACACATGAACCACCCTGTGAATGATGATCTCTTTACTGTCACACTTCTTCCCTGCCTACTTGATCTCTGCTACACAGCCTGCTCCTTTTCTAATATTTTCTGTTTTAACAAATGAAACTTTTAGTCAGCCGAGTTATTCTGGACCACCTTGACGTTGTAGTCACAAAGTCCTATTTCATTTACTTCCTACGTGTCTCTAAAATCCATCCTCCACTATACATCCCACTGCTCCTTTCAGTTTAGACCATTACTTTTTCATCCTTTTATCGAAGTGTCTAGTGCATACAGAATAGTGCAAAATTCACTGAATTCTTACAAAGTAAGTATAGCCATGTAATCAGCACCCAAAAACAATTTTGCTCATATCCACATTCCTTTGTTTCCATTTCATCTTATAGTTTCTTCCCCTAAGACAGTAGTTTCACCAATTTGGGGTATGTGTGTGTGTGAGTGTTTGCATGTGTATGCATATTGGCTATATAAATGAAATTGTACAGTATATACTGTTTGGTGTCTTCCTTCTTCCTCTTAGCATATTGTTATAAAATGCATCAATATTGCTGTGTGTAGTGGTAATTTGTGCATTCTTACTAATATATAGGATTTCCTTATGTGAATATATTGAATTTACTTATCCATTCTGCTATTTGGAGGTCATTTCAGTAGCTTCCACTGTATGGCTATTATGACTTGCTGCTATAAGCATTCTTGTTCATGTTATTTGATAAACATAACTCATGCATTTATTATTGGCATTATGCCTAGGAATGGAATTGCTGAGTCAGAGTTAGCTTGTGTTCACATTTGGTAATTACTACCAAATAGATTCTCCAAGTGGTTATGCCAGTATGGGGTCCTTGCCTGTAGTTTTACTTCTTGAATATGTTCTATTCTGCCACCAAAATGATACCCACCCCTAGCCGAGACGGAGTCTTGCTCTATTGCCCAGGCTGGAGTACGGAGTACAGTGGTGCAATCTTGGCTCACTGTGCAACCTCCACCTCCCAGATACAAGCAATTCTCCTGCCTCAGCCTCCCAAGTAGCTGAGATTACAGGCGCATATCACCATGCCCGGCTAATTTTTGTACTTTTGTAGAGACAGGGTTTCACCCTGTTGGCCAGACTGATCTGGAACTCCTGACTTTGTGATCCCCCTGCCTTGGCCTCCCAAAGTGCTGAGATTACAGGCAAGAACCATCATACCCAGCCTGGTTTTTCTAAAAGATCTGATCTAGTCACTCCTCTACTTTACATTTTTGCCCATTGTTGTTTAATAAAATCCAGTGTTCTTGTTTAACGTGACATATTAGACAATTACCACCCCCACCACTCCACCCCCAGAAACATGATCTCTCTGCCACCCAGGCTGGAGTGCAGTGGTACAGTCTTTGCTCACTGCAGCCTCAGTCTCAGCTCAAGCAATCCTCCCACCTCAGCCTCCTGAGTAGCTGGGACCACAGGTGGGCACCTCCTTGCTGGGCTAATTTTTAAACTTTTTTTGTTGATAAGGGGCCTTGCCATGTTATCCAGGCTGGTCTTGAACTCCTGGCCTCAAAGCCGTCCTTCCACTGCAGCTTCCCAAAGTGTTGTAACTACAGGTGTGAGCCACTGTGCCTGACCTCCTAACAATTTGATATGCCCTGTTTCTGTAGCCTCACCTCCTACAGTTATGCCAATATTCTTGCCCATTAATTTGTAGTCTTAGCTGCATATTCAAATCATTTGTAGAGAATCACTTATATGATAACACATTCCTACAGAATTAGAATATTTTGCAGTGACATCTGGGTGGATGTATGTCCAAAAAGCTCTATAGGTCATTCTGGTGTGTATATAATTATTCCTGTTCATACTAAACTGTGTGCAGTTGCCCAAGTGTAGCATGTACTTTAACACTTCCATGACTTTGTAAATGTTGCCCTCTACACACACCAGTGTCTTGCAATACTCTGTTTTCCCCCTTCTCTTAGTCTGAGACAGACTTTGACGTCTTCTCAACCAGAAGACATTAGGTACTTCTCCTATATAGTCTTATGGTATGTGCACACATGTATGAGTATATACACATTTTTAAAGTGTATTTTTATACTTACTGTGCAGTATTAAAACTGTTGACTAACTTCCTTTTCCTGCAAGCCAGTAGGTTTCTTTTTATTTGTGTTCTAGAAATTTAGCACATAGCAGATTTGACTTGTGTCCTTGTCTTATTGCTGCATTTAAAGGTCAAGCCCCCCCCAAAAAAAAAAAAATTGGGGGAAGGGCTTTTGGTGGGTATGTTTCACATTCCAGAAGTTCATCTTCTCCTGGTAGACCTGCTAAAATGGCTACATGGCTACAGTCCCCACTGCCCAAATGTCAGAATCAAAAAGAGATTTTTCTTTTTGAGTGGGAGGTATGAAAAGAATGAGTTTATGGCAGGAGTTAGGATAGTGTGAAACATAATTTTGCTCTTGTAGGTGTCTAAACACACAGCTCTCACTAATCTGGCATAATGAAATAGGGTAATATAGCACAGTGGGCATATTTTCTCCCTCATTTTTGCTGTTTTTGTGAGGAACAGTTACACAATGGAAATTTAAGATTATTTTATAAGAATATCCGAGTTAACATTTTTACTGTACTAGTACTTTTTAAATGGTCTCATTTATTTATTTGCCATTTTAGGTCTAACTTCTCCATTTAAGCCAGCTATGGATACAAATTACTATTACTCAGGTCAGTAATGTTAAAAACAAAATTTAATAATATTTTGAACCTTTAGGGATTTCATTATTTCTCTCTCATTTTTATGCAGCTGTGGAAAGAAATAACTTGATGAGGTTATCACAGAGCATTCCATTTACACCTGTGCCTCCAAGAGGTAAATCCAAAAGTTAAATAAATAAAAGGGAAAATTAACCCTTTAGTTATTTGTAGCTATAATATAGAATGTGGGTGGGATCACATTAGGAAGTATCCATTTCAAATAAATTCTTAATCTGACTACTATAAGGGTGAGGGATGTTTGAATAGAAGAAGGGAGACATCAGAAGTATTGAATTTCTCCATTATTGGCATATCCAGAAGCAACAGTATATTCTAATTCTAAAAAGTTCTTTTTTTTTTTTTTTTTTTTAAGATGGGGTTTCACCATGATGGCCAGGCTGGTCTTGAACTCCTGACCTCAGGTGATCCACCCACCTCGGCCTCCCAAAGTGCTAGGATTACAGGCGTGAGCCACCGCACCTGGCAAAAGTTCTTGATCCACTATCTAGTAACATGTATAAATTGACCTCACAGTGTCCATGAAACAGATAGCTCTAACTTCTGTGCTCAGTTCAGAAGTGTTAATAATTTCAGCTGCTTTTTTAAAAGTCTTCTGTAAAATGCTCAGAATTTCAAAAATACCTATTATTACACATGAATTTAGAGGTATTTCTTACCTATGGCTATTAAATTTCTTTTTATAAAACTACATACTGGTCCATTGTATCTTCTCTTCCTTAATGAAAGATACCTGCTAATTTTTATTTTACTTTGTCATTTTTAAAGAGTCATAATTTAATCTTAAGTTGTTTTCATTCCTTTTGCAGGGGAGCCTGTCACAGTATATCGTTTGGAAGAGAGTTCACCGAACATACTAAATAACAGCATGTCTTCTTGGTCACAACTTGGTCTCTGTGCCAAAATAGAGTTTTTAAGCAAAGAGGAGATGGGAGGAGGTTTACGAAGAGCTGTCAAAGTACAGTGTACCTGGTCAGAACATGATATACTCAAATCAGGGCATCTTTATATTATCAAATCTTTTCTTCCGGAGGTGGTTAATACATGGTCAAGTATTTATAAAGAAGATACAGTTCTGCATCTCTGTCTGCGAGTAAGTGGTGGTGAATGTTTAATAGTGAAACATAGTTTAAGCTTTATATTTTAACTTCTGAAATATCAATAAGCCAAATATAATCTTAGTTTAAATATTAAACAAGGGTTCTCTCCCCTTTTGTAGGAAATTCAACAACAGAGAGCAGCACAAAAGCTTACATTTGCCTTTAATCAAATGAAACCCAAATCCATACCATATTCTCCAAGGTAAATCTTTAATTATTTCTGAGATCTTTTATTATATGGATAGCAGTCCATTTTGACCTTTGTTTTTGATGTTGAATGTTTAAATACCCATTTTGTAGATCAATTAGAATTTTATTAACTGCTAGTAATATTTATAACTGTTTTTTATAAGGTTCCTTGAAGTTTTCCTGCTGTATTGCCATTCAGCAGGACAGTGGTTTGCCGTGGAAGAATGTATGACTGGAGAATTTAGAAAATACAACAATAATAATGGAGATGAGATTATTCCAACTAATACTCTGGAAGAGATCATGCTAGCCTTTAGCCACTGGACTTACGAATATACAAGAGGGGAGTTACTGGTACTTGATTTACAAGGTAAATTTATTAAATATTGCTATGGTGAAACTGTACAGTAGGTTCTTACCTATTCATATGTTACACTATGCAGAATCTGCTAATTTATAGATAGATAAAATCTTAGGCCAGTAGAAACTATAAAAAAAAAAGCATGTTAGTCACAGTCATAGCATATAGCCATCAGGGCCTTGAGTAATAGAATCTGGCTATCTCTGCCCTCCACCTGCCAGGTGGAGTCTTGCTGTGTCGCCCAGGCTGGAGTGCAGTGGGTCAATCTGGGCTCACTGCAACTTCCATCTCCCGAATTCAAGCAGTTCTCCTGCCTCAGCTTCCCAAGTAGTTGGGAATCACCCACCACCACGCCCAGATAGTTTTTGTATTTTTAGTAAAGACAGGTTTTTGCCATGTTGGCCAGGCTGGTCTCAAACTTCTGACCTCCAGATCTGCCCACCTCAGCCTCCCAAAGTGCTGGGATTATAGGCGTGAGCTACCACACGCCAGCCTGGCTATCTTAATTGTTGTTAAGATAATATAGATGTTTTGATAAGCAAAAACATGTAAAAATTCCCTGTTCTAAGATGTGCAGTCTAATATTTCAAAAGTGTAAAGACTTTCTTTAAAAATAGCAAATATCTCTAGTGTTCTAGTTACCTACTGTGAACTGAATTACCTAAAAATTTAGTGGATTTAAAACAACTGCCATTTTCTTTTCTTATAGTTCTTTCATTCAGAAATTTTGATGGGACATAGTGGGAATGTCCCTTCTCTGCTGTCACCTCAGAAGGCTGGAATGACTGGAGACATTGAACAGCTTGACTGGAGTCAAGTGTCTGAGGTCTCTGTTCACTGTCAACTGAATTCCTCAATTCTCCAAGTGTTCCCTGTCTACATGGCTAGCTAGCTTGGGCTTTCTCACAGCATTGTAATTTCAGGTAGTTAGACTTCTTACATAGCAGCTGGCTTCTTCTACAGAGAAGGCAGCACTCTTTACGCTAGGCCCAGGACTGGCTGAGATGCCTTTTGCCACATTTTACTGATCAAGGCAACTTATAAGGGTAGCCCAGATTCAAGTTAGACTTCTTACATAGCAGCTGGCTTCTTCTACAGAGAAGGCAGAACTCTTTACGCTAGGCCCAGGACTGGCTGAGATGCCTTTTGCCACATTTTACTGATCAAGGCAACTTATAAGGGTAGCCCAGATTCAAGGGGAGTCAAAGTAAATTCAGCACTTGATGGGTAGAACAGCATGCATCTATAGAGGGAAAAATTGCTCATAGCCATCTTAGTAGATAGACCTTGTCATACATATGAAGGAACAAAAGTGGTGGCTGCAAGAGGGCAGGTTTGCTTGGAGTAATGTCTGCTGAGCTTCACAGTGGGTCAGAGGAAAGTTAAATTGAGCATGTTGCCAGCTCTGCTTTTCATTCTGGCTTCCATAATTTTTCTCCCTAAAGAGCAGACTTAATTTCAAATGTAAACACAGACCAGATTTTAAATCACATAACAATTGTTTAGAATGTTTATACTCAGTGACTCTTTAGTGTGAAGGTAAAAATATCAGAGTCGTTGAAAAGCAAACAGGGTATCGATTCAGCTCAAGAATGAAAATCTGTGTAAAACAACTGTACTTTTTTCAGTAGTTCATGCCTTTATAAAAATGATTAAGGTGGTATATGTAATGAAAAACTCGGATGTCTGTTATGAGTTAGGCCAATACAATTTAATATAATTTTTTTTTGAGATGGAGTCTTACTCTTTTGCCCAGGCTGGAGTGCAATGGCATGATCTCCAGTCACCACAACCACCACCTTCTTAGTTCAAGCAATTCTCCTGCCTCAGCCTCCAGAGTAGCTGGGATTTCAGGTGTGAGCCACCACACCTGGCTAATTTTTTGTATTTTTAGTAGGGACGGGGTTTCACCATGTTGGCCAGGCTGGTCTTGAACCCTGGACCTTGTGATCCACCCACCTCGGCCTCCCAAAGTAGTGGGATTACAGTCGTAAACCACCGCGCCTGGCCAGCCAATACAATTAAGTTTAAAATTACAGGTTTACCTTAGAGGTACTGCAGGCTCAGTTCCAGACCACTGCAATAAAGCAAATATTGCAATAAAGCACGTCACATGAATTTTTTGGATTTGGAGTGCATATAAAAGTTATATTTGGCCAGGCACTGTGGCTTACGCCTATAATCCCAGCACTTTGGGAGGCTGAGGCAGGTGGATCACCTGAAGTCAGGAGTTGGAGACCAGCCTGGCTAACATGGTGAAAACCTGTCTCTACTAAAAATATTTAAAAATTAGCCGGGCATGGTGGTGGGCACATGTAATCCCAGCTACTCGGGAGGCTGAGGCAGGAGAATTGCTTGAACCAAGGAGACAGAGGTTGCAGTGAGCCAGTATGGTGCCACTGCACTCCAGCCTGGGCGACAGAGTAAGACGTCGTCTTAAAAAAAAAAAATGTTATATTTACTCTATACTGTAGTCTAAAGTGTGTGATAGCATTATATATGAAGAACACAATACCTTAATTTAAAAATACCTTATTGTTAGAAAATGATAAGAATCATCTAAGCCTTCATCAAGCTGTAATCTTTTTGCTGGTGAAGTCTTGCCTCCGTGTTGATGACTGCTAACTGGTCGGTGCTGGTTTGGGATAACCGCAGCAATTTCTCTTTCTTTCTCTCTCTCTCTCTCTCTTTCTTTCCTTTTTTTTTTTTTAAATGGTGACAGGATCTCTTTCTGTTGCCCAGGCTGGAGTGCAGTAGCTCAATCACAACTCACCGTAACCTCAAAACTCCTCAGGCTCAAGCCGTCCTCCTGCCTAAGCCTCTTGCATAGGTGGGACTACAGGCTCATGTCACTGCATGCAGCTAATTTTTTAAATTTTTTGTAGAGATGGGTGTCTCACTAGGTAGCCCAGGCTAGTCTTGAACTCCTGACCTCAAGCAGTTCCAAACGTCAATATGACCAGGCAGTGGCTCATGCTGGGATTACAGGCATGAACCACTGCCTGGCCACAGTGAAGATTGCCACATTGATTGATTCTTCCTTTCATGAAAGATTTTTCTGTAGCACACAGTGCCATTTGATAGCATTTTACCCACAGTGGAACTTCTTTGAAAATTGGAGTTAACCCTTTCAAACCCTGCTGCTTTATCAACAAAGTTTATGTGATATTCTGAATCCCTTGTTGTCATTTGAACAATGTTCACAGCATCTTCACTGAGTACATTCCATCTCAACATAATGTTTATTGAGCAGTTTTTACACAGGAATATTTTAGATAATTACTGCAAGTTAAACAGTAGTATGTAAAGATATGTAAAGAATAAAGTGTTCCTATCTTTTTTATTTCTCTATTTCTGTGACGACATATACACAATGGAGACTTTTTTCCCTATTTTTTATTGTTTGGGGTTTTACCCCAACTGGGATCATGAGTTGTTTTTTTTTTTTCCCCCTACTTTTTTTTTCTATCTAACAATATATCATGGACATTTTCTAGAGTTATTTCTTTAGTAGCTGTGTGATAGTCTATAGTGTAGCAGCTATAGCACGATTTACACCTGTCTTGATAGACATTCACTCTGTTTTTAGTTTGCTTCCACAAACAGTGCTGCATCAAACCGTACTCCATGCACTGCTACTTTTATTTCCATTAAGTAAGTTCCTAAATTGGCTTAGAAAAGAGATGAGTACAATTTTAATTTTAATAACAGCTGCCAGATTACTTTCCCAAAAGCTTATCAGAAGTCATACTCAGCATTCTGTGGAAGTTCCTGCTTCTCATAGTCTTTCCAGTATTGAATATTCTTAGTGTTTGCCATTCTATTGGGTAGAAAATAATATCATGTTTTAATTCTGGGTTTTCCCTTTGTGAAATTGAACCTTTTTATTAGATTTTGTTCTAATGGGTTAAATATTTGTGATTATCAAAATATCTGTAGGTCTTAATGGTATGTATATGTGTGTATATATATTTACATATACACACGTAAATATATGAGACACTGGAAGGATTTAATCATACTTTTGGAGAGGACTGGAGGTGAAGAAAGACTTTCACAATCTTACTCTTTATGTTACATGAATGCATGAATGTTTTGCAAGGACATATGCTATGTGTTAATGTGTGTGTTTTTTTCTTTAGATCCCAAACACTTTTTTTTTTTGTCTGAGATGGAGTATTGCTCTGTTGCCCAGGCTGGAGTGCAGTGGCGTGATCTCAGCTGACCGCAACCTCCGCCTCCCGGGTTCAAGCTATTCTCGTGTCTCAGCCTCCCAAGTAGCTGGGACTACAGGCACCTGCCACACCCAGCTAACTTTTTTTTTTTTTTTTTTTTGTATTTTTAGTAGAGACGGGTTTCACCATGTTGGTCTGACTGGTCTGGAATTCCTGACCTCAGGTTATCCACTCACCTCGGCCTCTGAAAGTGCTGGGATTATAGGCATGAGCCACCGAGCCTAGCCAATCCGAAAAACACTTTTAAAGTGCTACGGATTATTGCTTCATGTACCAAATTGTTCTTTGCTAACTAAGGTGAAACAAGGGCAGATTGACCAGACCTTTTATAAGTAAGGAGGTATTTTCATCCTTGGCACTGTAGGATTGGGAACTTACATGCCTACCTACCAACTCTGACATTTAACTCTTGTTCACATTACAAGGGGCTGTGCCTCTCCCTGGTAGGATGCCAGGGTCATAAATTAAATTATGAAATATCAAGAGAGAAGAACTATACTCCTTTGAATAAATAGTTCAATATTGTAATGATTGATGATACTTTAACATCTCTTAAGATGATTTTTATTATGCAAATGTCAGTATTTATATCAATTATATACATTTTTTTTTTTTTAATATACACGCACAAAGGTGTTGGTGAAAATTTGACTGACCCATCTGTGATAAAAGCAGAAGAAAAGAGGTAATAAGTTTTAACTATTTCATTATGGCATAATTTCACATTTTACATTTGTACCTACATAAACTGCCTTTTTTTGTAATTTTTTTTTAAATTACCAATTCAACAGGTCCTGTGATATGGTTTTTGGCCCAGCAAATCTAGGAGAAGATGCAATTAAAAACTTCAGAGCAAAACATCACTGTAATTCTTGCTGTAGGAAGCTTAAACTTCCAGGTAAAAAATACTTTAATCAGTATGGTATATAAATTGTTAGAAAAGTTGGTTACTGCAATACCTCATAAGGACAGAGGTACAAAACTTTAATATAATGGTCTCTGATTGTGCCAGCTTCAGGATCTCCTTTGCAAATACACATCGTTTATTATAAATGAATCTATTTTCTTTCATTACTTATACAGACATAAAGTTTATTCATTTAATATATTATATGTCAGCAGAATGCCAGGAATTGTGTTAGGTGTTAAAAGCAGAATATCAAACCAGACAGCTATGGTCCCTGCCCTCGTGGAGTTTAGTCTAATGTTGAATATTGACTAGATTAGCAGGGAGTTACAGGACTGATAAATGCCAGAGAGAGGAAAACCAGAATAGAGTGCTGTAAAACATGTAGATAGGTCCCTTAACTCAAACATAGGTCAGGGAATGATCCTGAGAAACTAATGTATTTGCCTTTACTTGGAGAGTGAATAAATTTTCAAGTAAGCCTTGCAAAAGAATTGAGAAAAGAGTATTTGATCAAGTAGGAACAGGAACTGTAAATGTATTGTCTCATGATAGTAATATCTTTCTGTGTGGAGAATTACAAGTTATTATTTAATTGTAAATTAAAGTAAACCCGTGATTATCTCTCTTTGTTGTGCATCAAGTTCCTTGTGGAACTTAAAAAAAATATATATTACTCTGAGCTGGGTGTGGTGGCTCACTAACCTGTAATCCCAGCACTTTGGGAGGCTGAGGCGGGCGGATCACGAAGTCAAGAGATCGAGACCATCCTGACCAACATGGTGAAACCCCATCTCTACTAAAAATACAAAAATTAGCTAGGCATGGTTCCATGCACCTGTAATCCCAGCTACTCCGGAGACTGAGGGAGGAGAGTCACTTGAACCCAGGAGGTGGAGGTTGCAGTGAGCCAAGATTGCGCTGCTGCACTCCATCCTGGTGACAGAGCGAGACTCCGTTTCAAAAAAAAAAAGTTACTATGCTGAGAGTAGTGACACATGCCTGTAATCCCAGCAACTCAGGAGGCTGATACCAGAGGATAGCTTGAGCTTCAGGAGTTCAGAGCTGTAGTGCATACTTCAACCTGGGCAACATAGTGAGACCCTGTCTTTTTAAAAATTAAATTTTTAAAAAATTACAGATGTCTGGGACTCACCCTTGAGCTGTTTTATTTATTTATTTATTTTTATTTATTTTTGAGACAGGATCTCACTCTGTTGCTCAGGCTAGAGTTTAGTGGTGCAATCTCAGCTTACTGCAACCTCTGCCTCCCAGGCTCAAGTGATCCTCTCACCTCAGCCTCCCAAGTAGTTGAGACCTTAGGCACATGCCACCACACCTGGCTAATTTATGTATATATATATATATATATATTTTTTTTTGGTAGGGATGGGGTTTTGCCATGTCACCCAGGCTGGTCTTGAATTCCTGGACTCAAGTAATCCACCACGTCAGCCTCCCAAAGTGCTAGGATTACAGGCATGAGCCACTGTGCCCAGCCCTTGAGGTTTATTTTTAAAAGTTCCACTTCTTATGACTACTAATGTCATAGTTAAGAGCTTAGACTTGAGAGCCAGTATGCATGGCTCCAGAGAATACCTAAATCACCAAGGATTTTTTGAGGACTTAATGAGTTGGTTTTGTTAAGTAAATAGAACAACAGTACCAGCCATATAATAAGCATTATTCGGTATGTAAATGGTAACTTTCTTAAAATTTGTTTTTTATTTATTGGTAGTATACAGAAATGCTTTTTTTTTTTTTTTTTTTTTTAAAAAAAAAAAAAAAAGCTATGTCCCTGCAACCTTGCTTAACTCTTTTTCTGGGAGCTTTTTGTAATAGACTTCTTGGCATTTTTTTGTGTAGACAATAAAGACGGTTTCTTTCTTTTCAACCAGCATATCTTTTCTTTTTCTTGACTGTTTGTACTGGCATGGATTTCCAGCACAGTGTTGAGTGGGTGTAGTGAAAGTCAACATACTTGGTTGAACCCAGAAGGCAGAGGTTGCAGTGAGCAGATGTTGTGCCACTGAGTGACACAGCAAGACTCCATCCCAAAAAAAAAAAAAAAAAATCTGGCCCAGATCCTTCATTTTCTAGATTATGTAATTAAAGTTGAGATGATTTGCTCATTGATATACATACTAATTAATGACATAATTAAAACGAGGTATAATTATGTTTCCTTCCACTGTTCTTTGTACAATAATGGCAGATTAGCTTGTATTGCCTAAGGCCATACTGACATAGTCTTACATTTAAAATTTATCAAAAATAATTCATGTATTTGCAAATAGGTGTTTGGATTATTTATGATAGGCTGTTTCTTAGATTAAAATTAGTAGCTTATGATTCAGTAAGGTCAAATATTTTTATTTTTTTAAAGAAATAAAAAATCAGTTCATATTCTGAGCATCAGTTATATTTTATATGGATAAAATGTAAGGGTTGTTTGGGAGCAGTGGCTCACACCTGTAATCCCAGCACTTTGGGATGCCAAGGCAGGAGGATCTCAAGGTCAGGAGTTTGAGACCAGCCTGGCCAACATGGCAAAACCCCGTCTCTACTAAAAAATACAAACTATATATATATGAAAGTTTACACCATGGCACACATAAACCTATGTAACAAACCTGCACGTTCTGCTCATGTATCTTGGGGTTTTTTTTTTTTTTTTTTTAAGAAATTGAAAGAAAGAAAAATAAAGAAATAAAAGAGGCTGGGTGCAGTTGCACAGGCCTGTAATCCCAACACTTTGGGAGGTGGAGTTGGGCAGATCATCTGAGGTCAAGAGTTTGAGACCAGCCTGGCCAACATGGGGGAAACCCCACCATCTCTACTAAAAATACAAAAATTAGCTGGGCTTGTTGGTAGGCACCTATAATCCCAGCTACTCAGGAGGCTGAGGCAGGAGAATTGCTTGAACCCAGGAGTAGAGATTGCAGTGTGTGGAGGTCACACCACTGCACTCCAGCCTGAGCGACAGAGCAAGACTCTGTCTCAAAAAAAAAAAAGGTAAAATAAAGAAAAAAACATATGTATGTATGTTTATGCATGATTTGGTTAGTTTATAATGTTGATATTACTGCATTGTTTACAATTCTGCAACTATTTCTGTATGTCTATAACTTCTTAAGTTTCTTCCTATCCAATACCTATAAATATATTTTATATACTGATCATAGCAAATTTATCTGAAGACCTAACATCTTTCCCAAGCTCTGTTTCTGTGTTCAGACACCTATATTTCTACTTGGATACTCTTATTTTTGATTTGATTTGATTTTTTGAGACAGGGTCTCACTCTGTCACCCATGCTGGCATACAGTGGCATGACCTTGGCTCACTGCAATCTCTGCCTCTTGGGGCTCAAACAATCCTCCCACCTTAGCCTTCTGAGTAGCTGGGACTACAGGCACACGCCACCATGCCTGGCTAATTATTGTATTTTTTGTAGAGATGAGAGACTTCACCATGTTGGCCAGGCTGCTCTTGAACTCCTGACCTCAAATGATTCTCCCACCTCAGCCTTTCAAAATGCTGGGATTACAGGCATGAGCTACTGCACCCTGCCTTCAAAGTACTTTTTACTGCTTATAATTCTGTCATTTTTCTGTTTGCTTATTTTTTGTCACCCACTAGAATATAAGCTCATTGAGACCGGGGACCTTGTCTGGTTTGTTCTTTGCTATATTTCCATGCCTACATGAGTTCCTGACTCATGGTCAATATGTAATTATTTGTTGAATGAATGAATGAATGACTTCATTTTTATGTGCATAAATTTGGTGACTATTTATAACAAGCTGATGGAAAACAAGTCTGACGTATTTGGAGAAAAATTGAGTAGAAAATGTTCTAATTCAGCCGGGTGCCGTGGATCATACCTGTAATCCCAGCACTTTGGGAGGCTGAGGTGGGCGGATCACCTGAGGTCGGGAGTTGGAGACCAGCCTGACCAACATGGAGAAACCCCGTCTCTACTAAAAATGTAAAAAATTAGCTGGGCATGGTGGCACATGCCTGTAATCCCAGCTACTCGGGAGGCTAAGGTAAGAGAATCGCTTGAACCTGGGAGGTAGAGGTTGCGCTGAGCTGAGATCGTGCCATCGCACTCCAGCCTGTACAACAAGAGCAAAACTCTGTCTCAAAAAAAAAAAGAAAGAAAGAAAGAAAATGTTTCTAATTATCCATTTCTAAGAAATACTAAATACTAACTTTTTTTTTCTTTTCTTTCTCTCTCTTTTTTTTAATTGTTTTGGGTGCTCAATGTAGATCTGAAGAGGAATGATTATACGCCTGATAAGATTATATTTCCTCAGGATGAGCCTTCAGATTTGAATCTTCAGCCTGGAAATTCCACCAAAGAATCAGAATCAACTAATTCTGTTCGTCTGATGTTATAATATTAATATTACTGAATCATTGGTTTGGCCTGCACCTCACAGAAATGTTACTGTGTCACTTTTCCCTCAGGAGGAAATGGTTTGGTAATACAGAAAGGTGTATGCAAGTTGAATTTGCTGACTCCGGCACAGTTAAAAGGTCAATATTCTTTTGACTTGATTAAACTCATCAGTCAGAAACTCTGTATAGGATAGAGCTGGCAGCTGAGAAATTTTAAAGGTAATTGATAATTAGTATTTATAACTGTTTAAAGGGCTCTTTATATAGCAGAGGATCTCATTTGACTTTGTTCTGATGAGACTGATGCCCTATTATGTGGTGCAATACCATTAACCAAAGGTAGATGTTCATGCAGATTTTATTGGCTGCTGGTTTATTGCCATTCAACTAGGAAAATGAAGAAATCACTCAGCCTTTGGTTAAATGGCAGTCAAAATTTTCCTCAGTGTGTTTAATGTGTTTCAGTGATGATATCACTGGCTCCCAACTAGATGCTTGTTGGCCACGGGAAGGGAAATGACTTGTTCTAATTCTAGGTTCACAGAGAAGAACTGAGCTGAAGACCATTTCAAGAGGGATGGTATTTATGAATCAGGGTTAGGCTCCATATTTAAAGACAGAGCCAGTTTTTTGTTAAATAGAACCCAAATTGTGTAAAAGTGATAGTTGGGTTTTTAACATTGTTTTATCAAGTCACCGTTAACTAGAAGAAAGCCATGGTAAACTGATATATAACCTAAATTATAAAAGGAGAAACCCAACTCACTCATCAAGGGAAGTACTTTTTCCCTATCTATATCCATAGCAACAACCCGGAACTTAGATACTTCTCGGGAGATTTTATTGATTGGCATATCAAATCAGAATGTAAACATGAACTCCTGCATGTATTTAAAATTGTGTTAGAACATTTAAACATAAATGCTGTTTGTGGTACTTAAGAAATTAATTCAGTTGGATTATCATTATGTGATACCGGCAGATTGCAATGCAACCTTATGCCAATAAAATGAATTTAACAGCCCCAGATATTGTTGAATATTCAACAATAACAAGAAAAGCTTTTCATTGGACTAAAAATTTTATGCTTTAATTTTTTTTTTTCCTTTTTTTTCTTTTTCTATTTGTTTCCTTGGTACTAATTTTAATTTTTATTTGGAAGGGAGCAGTATAAAGCTTATTTGTATTCAGTAGTGTATCTCATAGATACAGACAAGGCAAGAGATGATAAGCTGTTTAAATAGTGTTTAATGTTGATTGGGGGTGGGGAGAAAGAAAAAGTGTATTACTTAAAGATATTATACTATATACATTTTGTATATCATTAAATCTTTAAAAGAAATGAAATAAATTTATTATGGTTTACAGATGTTTAGTGAGTTTAATCATTCTGAAAAATCTGACATTTTTGAGGTGTCAGTGTATCAGTTTTTTTAATGAACCATTTGTATAGCTATGCTTTTGATCGCCTATCCTGTACAATGTTTAATACTGATTTCTTACTGTCTTTTTAGAAATCTGTTTCTTGTTATGCCAAAAAAGGGCAATTTGGGCTATCTACTGATTTTTAATTTTATGTTAATTATTTTCGCAGGATGATAATAGTATCTAACACTTACTTAATGCCTACTATGTGCCAGGCATTACTTCTAAGTATTTCACATACATTAACCTATTTAATCCTTACAACAATGTTATGAAATAGGAGTTATTATCCTGTTTTGCAGATTTGAAAATCAAGGTGCTAGAGAGGTAAAGTAACATTCCTAAGATTCTTATAATTATTTAATAATAAGTAGCAATGGTAGAATTTGAACCCAAGCTGGCTGCCTTTCATCTATACTGTTTTTGTTTTTTTTTTGTTTGTCTCGGCCTGGCGTGGTGGCTCATGCCTGTAATCCCAGCACTTTGGCAGGCCATGGCGGGTGAATCACTTGGGCTCAGGAGTTTCAAACCAACCTGGGCAACATGGCACAATCCTATCTCTACTAAAAAATATAAAAATTAAGCCAGATGTGGTGGTTCACACCTATAATCCCAGCATTTTGGGAGGCCAAGGCAGGCGGATCATCTGAGGTCAGGAGTTTGAGACCAGCCTAGCCAACATAGTGAAACCCCATCTCTACTAAAAATACGAAAAATTAGGCAGGTTTGGTGGCAGATGCCTGTAATCCCAGCTACTGGGGAGGCTGAAGCAGGAGAATCACTTGAACCCTGGAGGCAGAGGTTGCAGTGAGCCGAGATCACGCCATTACCCTCCAGCCCGGGCAACATTTCGAGGCTCTGTATCAAAAAAAAAAAAAAAATTAGTTGGCTGTGGTGGTGTGCACCTGTAGTTCCAGCTACTTGGGAAACTGAAGTGGGAGGATTGCTTGAAGCCTAGGAGGTTGAGGCAGCAGTGAGCTGAGATGATGCCACTGCTCTCCAACCTGGGCGACAGAGTTGAGACCCTGTCTCAGGAAAAAAACATGTAGACAAAGTCTTGCTCTGTTGCCCAGGCTGAAGTATAGTAGCATGATCATAGCTCACTGCAGCCTTAAACTCCTGGGCTGAATTAATCCTCCTGCCACAGCCTCTTGATTAGCTGGGACCACAGGCGTGCACCACCACGTCTAGCTAATTTTGTTTTTTATTTTTATTTACTTTAGTTTTTTGAGTTGGAGTTTTGCTCTGTTGGCCCGGCTGGAGTACAGTGGCATGATCTCGGCTCACTGCAACCTCCAACTCCCAGGTTCAAGCGATTCTCCTGCTTCAGCCTCCTAAGTATCTGGGATTACAGTCACACGCCACTGCGCCAGGCTAATTTTTGTATTTTCCATAGAGACAGGGTTTCACCATGTTTGCCAGGCTGGTCTCGAACTCCTGAACTCAAGTGATCTGCTCGCTTCCGCCTCCCGAAGTGCTTGGATTATAGGTGTGAACCATTGCATCCGACCAACAATTGCTTGGTTTTAAAGTTTCTTGTAGGTTTTTCTCTCTCATCTTTGCCCCCAGCTTATATTTTGAAGAACCAACTTATTTGTCCTGAGAAGTTTACTACATTTGAGATTTTGCTGATTATATGTTTGCTGCATATGTCATAAACTAGTTGTTAAATCTAAAGGCTTGATCAGATTCAGTGTTGAATTTTCATAAGAATGCTTCATTGTTGGGGTTATATAATTCTGTTAGGAAACACCTGCCTGGTTGTCTTTTTGATGGTCATTGCCTAGGTCTATTATTAATTAGGTCAGTGGAGCTCATGGTGGGCCACAAACCCCTGGGAGTCTCCCCAGGACAGTCTCAGGGGGTACATAACATGAGGTCAAAACTGTTCTCATAATACTAAGGTATTATTTGCCCTTTGCACTCTATTGAGAGTTTTACTGATGGGATAAAAGCAGTGGTGGGTAAAACTGCCAGAACCTTAGCCTGAATCAAATGAAAATTGGGATTTTGGAAAACCAGTAGCACTACAGCTTCCTAATACTTTCCTAATTAAATCAGTGTTGATATTAAAAATGATTTTATTTTTTTGAGATGGAGTTTCTCTCGTTGCCCAGGCTGGAGTGCAGTGGCATGTTCTCCACTCACTGCAGCCTCTGCCTCCCAGTTGCAAGCAGTTCTCCTGCCTCAGCCTCCTGAGTAGCTGGGATTACCGGCATGAGCCACCACACCCAGCTAATATTTGTGCTTTTAGTAGAGATGGGATTTCACCATGTTGGCCAGGCTGGTCTCAAATTCCTGGGCTCAAGCGATATACCCACTTTGGCCTCCCAAAGTGTTGGGATTGCAGGCATGAGCCGTCGTGACCAGCCCCAATACCTGTTTAATAGAAGTTCTAGAATAAAAACACTAGAAGGAAAGAAATAATCCACTAAATGACACATTTTGTGATTCTGTAAGTAAAGAAAAAGTTTATAGGGAATGGATTGACATCAGAATTCTCACATAGTAGGCCAGGCACGGTGGTTCATACTTGTAATTCGAGCACTTTGGGAGGCTGAGGTGGGAGATTCACTTTAAACCCAGGAGTTTGAGACCAGCCTGGGCAACATGAGACCTCATCTCTACCAAAAAAAAAAAAAAAAAAATTTAGCCAGGCATGGTGGCTCACACTTATAGTCCCAGCTACTTGGGAGGCTGAGACAGGAGAATGGCTTGAACCTAGGAGGTAGAGGTTTCAGTGAGCCAAGATTGCGTCACTGCATTCCAGCCTGGGCGACAGAGTGAGACCCTGCCTCAAAAACAAAACAAACCAAACAAACAAAAAATTCTTATCTACTGTATGTAAGAGGCAGTTGAATCCAGTCATGTGACAGCATTCTCAGAAAGTCTACCCATGCTTTTTTGTGGAAAATGTTAAGGATGTCTTCAAAGAAAAAGAATCTGAATAGAAAGACACAAGAAAAAAAAAAAAGCACAGAAGTGACCAATGGTGTATAAAAGACACAAATTTAAATCCCTACTGACAAATTTTTTTTGTTGTTATTTTAAATTAGAGATGAGGTCTCACTGTGTTGCCCAGGCTGGTCTCGAACTGACTTCAAGCAGTCCTGTCTCAGCCTCACAAAGTTCTGGGATTACCAGTAGGAGCCACTGCACCAGGACGCAAATGTTTTTTGAAAAATATAAACTAGGCTGAGCGCAGTGGCTCATACCTGTAATCCTAGCACTTTGGGAGGCTGAGGCAAGTGGATCACCTGATGTCAGGAGTTCAAGACCAGCCTGGCTAACCTGATGAAACCCCGTCTCTACTAAAAATAGAAAAATTAGCTGGGCTTGGTGGCAGATGCCTATAATCCCAGCTACTCGGGAGACTGAGGCAGGAGAATCACCTGAACCCGGGAGGCAGACGTTGCTGTGACTGAGATCGTGCCATTGCACTACAGCCTGGGCAACAGAGTAAGACTCCATCTCAAAAAACAAGAAAATGTAAACTAGAATAAAAAAATTTTAAATATTGAAAGTGATTCAGGGGATAATAGTAAAAGCACACCAAAAGTTTCATTTTTATTTTGGAAAAATTATATTTTTGGCATTGAAAGGTAGTTCTAAATATGGGTAACCCTTGCTATCCTCACTTTCACTGTGTGAGCTCAGGAACCATAGATTAACATTCATTTTCACACAAACTTGGCATCCAGAGTTTAGAAACCAAATAGGTTGGAATAATACAGTATTCTTTGATATTCAAACCTTGGACCCAAATAGATTAAGGTAACAGGTTACTTTTATTTTTTTTAATATTTAAAGGAAATAATATAAAAGCAATGACCCAAATAGTTTAAACAGGTTACACACACACACACACACACATATAATTTTTTTTTGAGACGGAGCTTCGCTTTATCACCACTATGACCGGCTAATTTTAAAAAAAAAATTTCGTATTTTTAGTAGAGACGGGGTTTCACCATGTTGGCCAGGATGGTCTCGATCTCTTGAACTCGTGATCTGCCCACCTCAGCATCCCAAAGTGGTGGGATTACAGGCGTGAGCCACCGCGCCCGACCCTACTTTTATATATTTTTTAAATATTTAAAGGAAACATGAATAGAATATAAAAACAATGCACAACTCCCTGGCCATTAGAAGGAAATAAAAAAGTTTGAGAGGAGGAGAGGCTTTTTAAAAAGTAATCCGCTAGGACCAGGCATGGTGGCTCACGAGACAGTAGGATCATTTGAGCCTGGGAGTTTAAGAGGAGCTTAAGCAACACAGACACGAAGACCAGGCCTGGGAGTTCAAGAGGAGCTTAAGCGCATGCGCGCGCATGCACACACGCGAAGACCAGGCCCCAGGTCCCACACACACACACGAAGACCAGGCCCCAGGTCCCTTCCATCTTCTTTCATTCATTCATAATTTAATCTAAAATCCATTAGGTTTCAGACCAATCGTAGATGTTCATGTTGAGAGGCAACAGTGACCTGGCGGGGTTGTCAGCAAAGCAGGATGAGGATAGTACTAGTGTGTTGTGTAAAGAGGAAAGTGGGGCTGATGTCAGCAATGACAGGAGATTAGATATGTAGAGGGGTTGATCAAATAAGGAAATATATTGAGGACAATGGGAGGTGCCTCTCTGTTGGAGATGGGGTTGTAAATACGAAAAAGGGAGGAAACTAGAATAAATCCTGCAATGTAGGTTTGGAATTGGAACTACTGTCATGAATTAATGGTTCCCAAAATATCAAGATATATTCAGTATGGTAGTAATACTGAAAAAAAATGTGGAGAGAGATACCTATGGATGTGGATGTATGTATGCATAGAGGACCTGGAAGCAGCAACACTGTAATAATGTGTATACCCAGATCCTAGATCTTGCTTTCTGAATACCATTCTTCACTAAAAGGAACCAGGGCTCGGAGAAACATCTGACTTCAGGATTGGGGGAGGAATGGTACTCTAGATCTTGCTGTGCCAAAAAAGGAAGTGCTCAAAGAACAATGAGGACATGTCAAATAGAAATAGAAAACATCTTGAAGGGCTTCCTGCAGGCTACTCTTGAGAAAATGTGAACATGTAAAAAAAAATCATGGCCCGGTGCAGTGTCTCACACCTGTAATCCCAGCACTTTAAGAGGGCAAAGTTGGAGGATTGCTTGAGACCAAGAGCTCAAGACCAGCCTGGGCAATGTAGTGAGACCCCTGTCTCTACAACAAAACAAAATAGCTGGGCGTAGGGGCCAGGTGCAGTAGCTCACGCCTGTAATCCCAGCACTTTGGGTGGCCGAGCAGGTGGATCACCTGAGGTTGGGAGTTCGAGACCAGCCTGACCAACATGGAGAAACCTCCGTCTCTACTAGAAGTACAAAATTAGCCGGGTGTGGTGGCGCATACCTGTAATCCTAGCTACTTGGGAGGCTGAGGCAGGAGAATCACTTGAACCCGGGAGGCAGAGGTTGCCGTGAACCAAGATTGTGCATGCCATTGCAGTCCAGCCTGGGCAATAAGAGCAAAACTCTGTCTCAAAAAAAAAAAAAAAAAAAAAAAAATAGCTAGACATAGCGACATGTGATTTAGTCCCAGCTACTCAGGAGGCTGAGGCACAAAGATCGCTTGACCCCAAGAAGTTGAGGCTGCAGTGAGCTGAGATAACGCAACTGCACTCCAGTGAGCGGGGAGAAAGAGTGAGACCCTGTCTCAAAAAAAAAAAAAAAATCATGAAAATACCCGATGTAATCCATTGAACAAAACAGGAATTTATGAGTCCATACTGATTAAAATAATAAGTGGAGTCACAGCCAGGTGCAGTGATTCAGGCCTGTAATCCCAACACTTTGGGAGGCCAAGGTGGGTGGATCTCTTTGAGTTCAGGAGTTCGAGACTAGCATGGGCAAAATGGCAAAACCTCATCTCTACAAAAACATACAAAAATTAGCCAGGCATTGATGGCTTGCTCCTGTAGTCCCACCTACACAGGAGACAAGCTGGAGAATTGCTTAAGCCTGGGAAGCGGAGGTTGCAGGGAGAGATTGTGCCACTGCACTCCAGCCTGAGTGATAGTGAAATGCTGTCTCAAAAAAGAGAATAAGGCCTGTTGTGGTGGCTCAGGCCTGTAATCCCAGCACTTTGGGAAGCCTAGGTGAGCGGATCACAAGGTCAAGAGTTCAAGACCAGCCTGGCCAATATGGTGAAACCCTGTCTCTACTAAAAATACAAAAAAAAATTAGCTGGGCGCAGTGGCGGGCACCTGTAGTCCCAGCTACTCAAGAGGCTGAGGCAGTAGAATTGGTTGAACCTGGGGGGCAGAGGTTGCAGTGAGCCAAGATCGCACCACTGTACTCCAGCCTGGGCAACAGAGCGAGACTGTCTCAAAAAAAAAAAAAAAAAGAATCAATGGAGAAACTTCCCTTTATAATGGAGTACCAACGGATGACTGTAGTCAGAATAATGATATTAGAAACTCAGCATTTGACAATCACCATAGCGAAAATCCAGCCAAGAAACATCAATTGCTAAACTAGTTTATGAAAGTTTGATAAGAAACAGACCATTTACGTAGTTTCAAAACAAAACGAAAAAAACCCAAATCCTGGGAAGTCCTTCCTGAAAAATGCTTCCTGATGATTAACTACATTGGAGAAACCAGGGAGATCCCACTTCATTCAAGTTATCACAGTTCATATAACCAATGCTGGGACAAATCAAAATTGTCTAGCATTTGATACAATGCAATAAGAACACAGCATCACTTCAGTGTTAATAAAAATGCATGCCAGGCGTGGTGGCTCATGCCTGTAATCACAGCACTTTGGGAGGCCGAGGAGGGTGGATCACTTGAGGTCAAGAGTTCAAGACCAGCCTGGTCAACACAGTGAAACTCCATCTCTACTAAAAATATGAAAAATTAGCTGGGCACGGTGGCGGGCACCTGTAATCCCTGCTTCTCAGGAGGCTGAGGCAGGAAAATCGCTTGAACCTGGGAGGCAGAACTTTCAATGAGCCGAGATTGCACCATTGCACTTCAGCCTGGATGACAGAATGAGACTCTGTCTCAAAAAAAAAAAAAAAAAAAAAAAACCATAAAAACAAAAAAAAATGCTTAATGTGAATCTAATCATGAGGAAACATCAGAAAAACCCAAATTAAGAGATATTCCTCGGCCGGGCGCGGTGGCTCAAGCCTGTAATCCCAGCACTTTGGAAGGCCGAGGCGGGTGGATCACGAGGTCAAGAGATCGAGACCATCCTGGTCAACATGGTGAAACCCCGTCTCTACTAATACAAAAAAATTAGCTGGGCACGGTGGCGCGTGCCTGTAATCCCAGCTACTCAGGAGGCTGAGGCAGGAGAATTGCCTGAACCCAGGAGGCGGAGCTTGCGGTGAGCCGAGATCGCGCCATTGCACTCCAGCCTGGGTAACGAGCGAAACTCCGTCTCAAAAAAAAAAAAAAAAAAAAAAAAAAAAAAAAAAAAGAGATATTCCTCACAATAATTGGTCAGTAATCTTCAAAAGTTCATGAAAATCAATTAAATACATAGAACCATTTCAGGTTGAAGGAACCTAAAAGAGACATGACAATTAAATGCAAAGTGAAATCCCAGATAAACTATATCTGGTTTTCCTTTTTGAGTTTTGTTTGTTTTGAGACAGAGTCTTATTCTGTTGCCCAGGCTGGAGGGCAGTGGTGTGATCTTGACTCACTGCAATTTCCGCCTCCTGGGTTCAAGGGATTCTCGTGCCTCAGCCTCCAGAATAGCTGGGAGTACAGGCCTGTGCCACCATGCCCAGCTATTCTTTTTGTATTTTTAGTAGAGACAGGGTTTCACCATGTTGGCCAGGCTGGTCTCGAACTCATGGCCTCAAGGGATCTGCCCACCTCGACCTCCTAAAGTTCTGGGATTACAAGTGTTAGCCACCACTCCTGGCTTTTGGGTTTTTTTTTTTTTTTTTTTGAGACAGAGTCTCAGTCACTCAGGCTGGAGTGCAGTGGCACAATCACAGCTCGCTGCAAACTTGACCTCCTGGGCTCAAGTGATCCTTCCACCTCAGCCTCCTGAGTAGCTGGAACTGCAGTCATACACCACCATGCCCAATTAATTTTTTTTTTTTTTTTGGTAGAGAGGGGTGGGGAATACGATGCGGGGGAAATGGGGGAAGGGGTGGGGGTTCTCACTGTGTTGCCCAAACTGGTCTTGAATTCCTGGACTCAAGTGATCCTCCTACCTCGGCGTCCCAAAGTGCTGGGATTACAGGCATGAGCCACCACACCTGGCCCCATGTCTGGTTTTGAACTAAGTTTGGTAATTGGTTATATAGCACAGAACATTAACACATAGATCATCTAACTCACGAACATAGATACAAAATCCTTGAACAAAAAGATTAACAACGAGAACCCAACAATTCATGGAAATAGTAATGACATCACAAAATAAGCATACCTGAGGAATAGCAGATTAGTTTAATATGTGACCATCATTGATAATGAACAAAAATAACAGAATAAGGAAGAAAATCTCTATGTCTTTAAGTGGGGATAAGTCTATCCTCATTTCTATTCACTATTCTACTATATTCACTATTTTACTGGCAATCCTAGCTAGTAAAGAAGTAAGAAGTAAGACTCAGAAAGAAAAAAATTAAACTGATTTTGTTGCAGATGAATGTGTTTATAGAAAATCCAAAGAACCTATATAGTCTAAGAAATTAGACTTAAGTTAGTCAAGTTAGGCTATACGCAGTGGCTCACACCTATAATCCTAGCACTTTGGGAGGGCGAAGTGGGAGGATCGCTTGAGTCCATGAGTTCAAGACCAGCCTGGGCAACACAGCAAGGTCCTGTCTCTATTTAAATAGAAATTACAAAATTAAAGAGTAGGGTTAGAAAGGTTCCTGGATAGACTACCAACATACAATAAGCAATTGTATTTTTACCTACCAGCATCAAACACAAAATGAAACTTTTAAAAGACCCTATTGATTAGGGGAAAGTGAAGGAGTTGGGAGAGACTCACTGACCAACAGAGCAAGTTTATAGGATTTAAACCTGTAGAACCACTACTGAGGTGACTTTGAGAGACACCTCTGTAAATACATCACAAATATCAAATACCTGCAAGAGAGGACACCTCTACTTGCCTAGATTCCTTATGTGGTGTCAAAGGATTAATATTCTTAATATCTTTATGTAGCCTGAGAATATATGTGGGTTGTTTTTTGAGGGGAACGGAGTCTTACTCTTGTCGCCCAGACTGGAGTGCAATTGCACGATCTCGACTCACTGCAACCTCCACCTCCTGGGTTCAAGCAATTCTTCTGCCTCAGCCTTCCAACGTGTGCCACTGTGCTGGGCTGATTTTTGTATTTTTAGTAGAGATGAGGTTTCACCATGTTAGCCAGCCTGGTCTCGAACTCCTGACCTCGTGATCTGCCAGGCTCAGCCTCCCAAAGTGCTGGGATTACAAGTGTGAGCCACTGCACTCGGCCTTATATGTGGGTTTTTTTTTTTTAATCATTTGGACATAAGTGGGGGGGCATACTATGGACTCTTCAACACCTTGCTTTTTTTTACTTATCAGTTATATATCTTGGAGAGAAATCCATTTTAGCAAAAAATGTATCTACTATATTCTTGCTTTAAAAAAAATTTTTTTTTTTTGAGATGGAGTTTTGCTCTTGTTGGCCAGGCTGAAGCCCAATGGCACCATCTTGGCTCGCCGAAACCTCCACCTCCCAGGTTCAAGCGATTCTCCTGCCTCAGCCTCCCAAGTAGCTGGAATTACAGGCATGTGCTACCATGCCCAACTGATTTTTGTATTTTTAGTAGAAACAGGATTTCACCATGTTGGCCAGACTGGTCTCAAACTCCTGACCTCGTGATCCACCCGCCTTGACCTCCCAAGGTGCTGGGATTACAGGTATGAGCCACTGTGCCTGGCCTGCTTTTTTATTTTTTAAACTTGCAAAAGAGTTGCAAGAATAGTGCTCTTTAGTGGGCCTTCACTCAGATTCACCAACTGCTGGCGTGTGGGTGCACTGGCTTTATAGTATGTGCTTTACCACTCCACTTTCTTCCCATCCTCATGTCCCTATGTGCTTCCTAAACCGTTTGAAAACAGGTTGCATATATCATGAGTCTGCACCCTGAAAAACTTGTGTGTATTTTCTAAGAACAAGGGCATCTCCTTGCATAAACACAGTACAGTTTTCTCAAATTCAGAAGATTCAACTTTAATAGAAAAAGCTATCTGCATATTATCCGTATTCAAATTTCATATATTGTTCCCATAATGTTTTATGCCAGTTTTTTTTCTAATCTAGGATTCAGTCCAGATAGATGTAGCTCCTGAATAAAAATGAAAGCCCTCCCTCCCTAGGGTGAAAAACATTCCCTCAGGGCTCCTAGAAGTGATGTAGTCACTGGGAAGGAGGAATGACTGCGCAAAGCAGGCAGGGTTGCTGTAGTGTCCACTAACTCAGTGGAGGTAAATCTTTTGTGCACGTGTGTGTGTGTGTAATATATACATACACAAGAGAAACTGAGTGATGGAGGAAAGGAGAGGTTATATGTACAGTTCATTCTCTGGAGCCTAATTTTTTTTTTTTTTTTTTTTTGAGATGGAGTCTCACTCTGTCACCCAGGCTGGAGTGCAGTGGCACAATCTTGGCTCACTGCAACGTCTGCCTCCTGGGTTCAAGCAATTCTCCTGCCTCAGCCTCCTGAATAGCTGGGATTACAGGCATCCACCACCATGCCCAGCTAATTTTTTGTATTGTAGTAGAGATGGGGTTCCACCACCTGGGCAGGTTGCCTAGGCTGGTCTTGAACTCTTGACCTCAGGTAATCCACCCACCTCAGCCTCCCAAAGTGCTGGGATTATAGGCGTGAACCACCGTGCCCCACTCTGGAGCCTAATCTTTTTTTTGTTTGTTTTTTTTTGGAGTGGTCATTTCTTTCTTTTTTTAATTAATTAATTTATTTTACTTTAGGTGTATACTGTATCTAGCATTTCTCCCCATGTTATCCCTCCCCACCCCCTGCTGTCTCTCCTCTAACCCCCCCAACTGCCCCCAGTATGTACTGCTCCTCTCCCTGAGTCCACGTGTTCTCATTGTTCAACACCCACCTATGAGTGAGAACATGTGGTGTTTGGCTTTCTGTTCTTGTGTCAGTTTGCTCAGAATGATGGTTTCCAGATTCATCCAAGTCCCTACAAAGGACACAAACTCATCGTTTTTTATGGCTGCATAGTATTTCATGGTGTATATGTACCATATTTTCTTTGTCCAGTCTATCATTGATGGGCATTTGGGTTGGTTCCAGGTCTTTGCTATTGTACACAGGGCTGCAATGAACATACGTGTGCATTATGTCTTTATAGTAAAACGATTTATAGTTCTTTGGGTATATACACAGTAATGGGATTGCTGGGTCAAATGGAATTTCTATTTCTAGATCCTTGAGGAATCACCACACTGTCTTCCACAATGGTTGAACTAATTTACACTCCCACTAACTGTGTAAGAGTGTTCCTATTTCTCAATATCCTCTCCAGCATCTGTTGTCTCCAGATTTTTTAATGATCGCCATTCTAACTGGTGTGAGATGGTATCTCAATGTGGTTTTGATTTGCATTTCTCTAATGACCAGTGATGATGAGCATTTTTTCATATATTTGTTGGCCTCATATACATCTTCTTTTGAAAAGTGTCTGTTCATATCCTTCACCCACTTTTGTATGGGGTTGTTTGTTTTTTTCTTGTATATCTATTTTAGTTCTTTGTAGCTTCTGGATATTAGCCCTTTAGTCAGATGGGTAGATTGCAAAAATTTTTTCCCATTCTGTTGGTTGCCAATTCGTTCTAATCATGGTTTCTTTTGCTGTACAGAGCTCTGAATTTTAATTAGATCCCATTTGTCTATCTTGGCTTTTATTGCCATTGCTTTTGGTGTTTTAGTCATGAAGTCCTTGCCTATGCCTATGTCCTGGATGGTTTTGCCTACATTTTCTTCTAGTGTTTTTATAGTGTTGGGTTTTATGTTTAAATCTTTAATCCATCTGGAGTTAATTTAAGTGTAAGGTGACAGGTAGGGGTCCAATTTCTGCTTTCTGCACATTACTAGCCAGTTTTCCCAATACCATTTATTAAACATGGAGTCCTTTCCCCATTGCTTGTTTTTGTTAGGTTTGTCAAAGATCAGATGGTTGTAGATGTGTGATGTTGCTTTTGGGGCCTCTGTTCTGTTCCATTGGTCTATGTCTCTGCTTTGGTACTAGTACCATGCTGTTTTGATTACTGTAGCCTTGTAGTATAATTTGAAGGCCAGCAGTGTGATGCCTCCAGCTTTGTTCTTTTTGCTTAGAATTGTCTTGGCTATGTGGACTCTCTTGTGATTCCATATGAAGTTTAAAGTGTTTTTTTCCAGTTCTGAAGAAGGCCATTGGTAGCTTGATGGGGATAGCGTTGAATCTATAGATTACTTTGGGCAGTATGGCCATTTTCACAATACTGATTCTTCCTAACCATGAGCATGGAATGTTTTTCCATCTGTTTGTGTCCTCTCTCACTTCATTGAGCAGTGGTTTGTAGTTCTCCTTGAAGAGGTCCTTTACATCCTTTGTTAGTTGTATTCCTAGATATTTTATTCTCTTTGTAGCAATTGTGAATGGGAGTTCATTCTTGATTTGGCTCTCTGTTTGTCTGTTATTTGTATATAGGAATGCTTGTGATTTCTGCACATTGATTTTGTATCCTGAGACTTTGCTGAAGTTGCTTATCAGTTTGAGATTTTGGGCTGAGATGATGGGGTCTTCTAAATATACAATCATGTCATCTGCAAATAGAGACAGTTTGACTTCCTCCTTTCCTAATTGAATACGCTTTATTTCTTTTTCTTGCCTGATTGCTCTGGCTAGAACTTCCCATACTATACTGAATAGGAGTGACTGCCACAACACTCAGCTAATTTTTTAATATTTTTAGTAGAGACCGGGTTTCTCCATGTTGGCCAGGCTGGTCTTGAACTCTTGACCTCAGGTGATCCTCCCACCTCAGTCTCCCAAAGTGCTGGGATTACAGGTGTGAGCCACCTCACCTGGCCCTTTTTTTTCTTTTAAACAGAGTCTTGTTCTGTCACCCAGGCTGGAGTGAAGTAATGGTATTATCACAGCTCAGTGCAACCTCGACCTTCTGGGAGGTCAAGCAATCCTCCTGCATTGGCCTCCCCAAGTGCTGGGGTTACAGGTGTGAGACACCACACTTTTCCATTTTGGTGCTAACTTCCCAGACCTGGGTGATTAGGTGCCTTCTTTTCATTAAATCGGCCAGAATCATATCCCTTTCTTCTTCCAAGCGATTGCAGTGAGGTTGCCATGGCTTTTGCCTACCTGATGACAGACATGTGGCTTGGAGACTCAGACTGTGTCTCAACAGAAATATTCCGATCAACTCTTGGCAACCTCTACCCAAAATTTACGAAAAAGACACAACAAGATGGTCAGGAATTCTTGATTTATGTCCTAAATGAACTTCATGAAGCTCTAAAAAAGGTGAGTAGAATTAATGACCTTAAAATAAGATAGTCCTGCACCTTTATCAGCAACTTCCATTTTTCATTCTTTTACTTGTTCAGTTAATATTGTCTACTTTATGCCAAGCATTGTGCTAGATGTTCCATGGAGAACATTCAAGTTAGTATTTGAATGTGTAGCTGTAGTTACCAAACTTACTTGTCATAGAACCACCTGGGAAGATTTTACAACACAGATTCTAAGGCACATACTCCAAGGGTAATGAATTAGAATGTCTTTTGGGAAAGCTTACTTGGCATTTCCAGTGGTCAGCCAGGTGTGGGAAACACTAATCTACTTTTCTTTGTAAATAAAGGCTGCATGGACTGGTTTTCATTTTGTTTTGTTTTGTTGTTTTTTGAGATGGCGTCTCGCTCCATGGCCCAGGCTGGAGTACAGTGGCAGGATATCGGCTTACGGCAACCTCTGCCCCTGGGTTCAAGCAGTTCTGCCTCAGCCTCCCGAGTAGCTGGGATTACAGGCTCCTGCCACCATGCCCGGCTAATTTTTGTATTTTTAGTAGAGATGAGGTTTCACCATGTTGGTCAGACTGGTCTCAAACTCCTGACCTTGTGATCTGCCCACCTTGGCCTCCCAAAGTGCTGGGATTACAGGCGTGAGCCACCGTACCCGGACTGGACTAGTTTTTAAAAGTGCAAAATATATTCCTCATGAGAAATAATATGGATTCGTAGGTCCCAAGAAAATTTAAGCTAAATAACATATAGAATAACATTCTTAGCTTAAATTTGCTTGGGACCTACAAATCCATGAAAATATTAAGCTTGATACTAGATTAAGCAACAGATCTATGCCCTGCAAAGTTTCATCCTCAAACCAAACATGCCTAACCCGAGTTCATCACTGAATTAGGATATACACTACATTAAACGTGAAATCATCAATTACTCTAGAGGTTTTGCCTTTATTTACAAAACTCACTGCACTTAGCCTTGGTCTGAGACCCACATTCTCTGAAATGTGTCCTTGACTTTATGCAATGTTCTCCTGCTAATGTTACCTCATTGCACCTCTAATATCCAGGGAATGGTTAGCATAAAGATTGCAAAAACTATAGCTATTAATTGTTCTCATTTGCAGGCTTCAGTTCTGTTTTTCATTTTGAGTAATAAAAAGATATTATAAAAAGGTATTCATGGGCCAGGCGCAATGGCTTATGCCTGTAATCCCAGCACTTTGGGGGCCAAGGCGGGTGGATCACGAGGTCAGTAGTTCAAGACCAGCCTGGGCAACATAGTGAAACCCTGTCTCTACTAAAAATACAAAAAAAAAAAAAAAAATTAGCCAGAAGCGGTGGCAGGTGCCTAGAGTCCCAGCTACTTGGGAGGCTGAGGCAGGAGAATACCTTGAACCCAGGAGGCGGAGGTTGCAGTGAGCCAAGATCTGTGGAGCTAATGCATCTTGAAAATGTATCTTCTACTGAGGTTCTTAAATCACTGAAAATTCAGGGTGTGCCCCAGAAATGCTGTTACTGAGTATGAGCTAGATCCAAACAAGGCCACAAGTTTAGTTCAATCAGGCTGCCTTAGGAATTTAAGATTTGCTGTCTTATCTTTTATCTTTTTTTAAAAAAATTAACCCTGTAGAGACTGGATTTCGCTATGTTACCAAATCTGATCTCAAACTCCTAGTCTCAAGTGATCCTCCTGCCTCAGCCTCCCAAAGCACCAGGATTACAGGCGTGAGCCACCATGCCTGGCCAAGATTTACTCTTTTAAAAAAATATTTTCTAGAAGTTAAAGGATAAAAGGCTACAGAATGTAACCTGAAGGGACTGGAGAGAGGAAAGATTAGATTTCTTAATATTTTACCTTTAGATGTGCTTGAGTGACGTAACACTAATTTAGCTTGCTTACCCCCTTCCCAGGAAAAACTAGCTTCCAAGGCTGGTAGCTTATGGGGTCATGAATGTATGTTTTACCAAAGTTAGGCTGTCATCATTCCTCTGTTTCACCTAAAGGGAAAATATCTGAATTATCAGAAATCACACATGATACATATATATACTTTCAAGAATATCTTACTCTATTGTCTGAATCTAAAACTTAAGTGGTTTCTGGTAGCAATGTATTATTCTGATAGAAAAAAAACCAATCATTTTATTGAAAACTTTTTTTTTTGAAACATGGTCTCCCTCTGCCACCCAGGCTGGAGTGCATTAGTGCTAACACAGTTCACTGCAGCCTCGAACTCCTGGGTTCAACTTATCCTCCAACCTCAGCCTCCCGAGTAGCTGGCACCACAGACGTGTGCCACCATGCCTGGCTAATGTTTTGGTTTTTGTTTTAGAGATAGAGTCTCACCATGTTGCCACAACCTTTTTTAAATAACCGATAATTGATTTGGGTGAAATTTGCTCCTTGATTCAGTACCACTATCCCCGGAGAAGATCATATGAGAAAGGACCTACTCAGAGACGCTGCAGGAAGTCAATTACCACTGAGACATCCATCATCACCCAGCTGTTTGAAGGGTAGCTCAGTTACAGCATCATATGTTTAAAGTGTGAGAAATGCACCTACAAGAACGAAGTTTTCACTGTCCTCTCACTCCCCATTCCATCCGAATAAGAATGCTCCTTTCAGGTAGGAATTCGGGATCCCTGGACACTTTGTCTTGCTATGCTCTCAGCCCTGGGTTTTCTCAGGGCTGTTTACTATATTTGTTTAGTATGAGAGATGGCTTTATAACTTTAATTTTAAAAGAAATAGGCTGGGCGCGATGGCTCATGCCTGTAATCCCAGCACTTTTGGAGGCCAAGGCAGGCAGATCACCTGAGGTCAGGAGTTTGAGACCACCCTGGCCAACATGGTGAAACCCTGTCTCTACTAAAAATACAAAAATTAGTTGGGCGTGGTGGCAGGTACCTGTAATCCCAGCTACTTGGGAGATTGAGGCACAAGAATCGCTTGAACCCGGGAGGCAGAGGTTGTAGTGAGCCAAGATCGCACCATTGCTCTTCAGCCTGGGTGACAGAGGGAGTCTCTGTCCTAAATAAATAAATAAATAAATGAAATAAAGAGGAAGTCCATAATGATGGTATTTTTTTTTAGGGATGTACTGGCCAAAAGTTACTATGAATTCAATCATATTTTTAAACGCACTCAACAAAATACCTGATTATAAAACTGGAAATATAGTGGGATTTATTCAGTCTATTGAAATAGCTTTGTGGGCGTGGTGGGGTGGCAGTGGAAGGCAGGCGGCAATAAGGAGTAAACAAGGGCAGACACCAAAAGTTTTCTTGCAGAATTATACAAATGTGTATTTTTCTTCCTAAATTATGATAGCACATCTATTGCTGAAAGTTTCACTTACCAGAATTGGAGAATAGAATCCTATTACTTATTTAGCACTGGGCTTTATTTCTCAGCTCAAACTGCTAAAGATTGCTGGAAAGAAATTCCAAATACTCTTAAGTAAGGTTCTAATGGGTCCGCTGTAAACAAAATCTGTGCTCATCTTCTTCCAGTTAATCGTTTGCAGAACCAAACACCTAGCCACACTGGGGATATCTCCTGTGTGTATCGGATCTAATTTATCTCTGTTTTATTATGGGCCACCCCCAAACCCTGAGAGTCATTTTTGTCACCAGATCACTTTAGCAATGATATGAAGAGCATAAAACAGCTGCCTGATTTCACTGGTGAAAATTGCAAAGTCAGTAGTATTCTGAAAAAAACAGTAAAGTTAAAATGCTGATTTATAGGCCGGCCGTGGTGGCTTACACCTGTAATCCTAGCACTTTGGGAGGCTGAGGCGGGCAGAATCACTGGAGACCAGGAGTGTGAGACCAGCCTAACCAACATGGCGAAACCCCATCTCTACTAAAAGTATAAAAATTAGCTGGGTGTGGTGGTGCTCACCTGTAGTTCCAGCTTCTCAGGAGGCTGAGGCAGGAGAATCACTTGAACTCGGAGGTGAAGGTTGCAGTGAGCCAAGATTGTGCCACTGCACTCCAGCCTGGGTGGCAGAGCGAGACTCCATCTCAAAAAAAAAAAAAAAAAAATGCTGATGTATAGATTATAAGTGAGGTAGGCACTCAAATGCATTTCAGTAACGAGAAAGAAACACTTTCTAGGTGGACTTATGGGTAACCGGCTCCAGCTAGTGAGACTGTTATCTTCTGGACTTGTTGACTTTGAGAAAACCACTGAGGATTACATTTCCACAACATTTGCAAAGTTCCAATAGAAACAGAGAGTGCAGGCTGCGGTCAATCCAATTTGGTCACCAAATCCTCCAATGTTTTTTTCAACAAGACACACTAACCTGGAACAACCCAATTCACTGCTCCTTTCGTGAAACCAAGCAAGAAACTGCTGTGAGGGCATTTCCAAAGCACCAAAAATAATTGTTTTCACCTAAAAATTATGGATTTTTTTTAGCTTTGCACAGTGGCAGTATCGTAGCTAATGAGGTTTATCTGAGGCGCGATTATTGCTAATTGAAAACTTTTCCTAATACTCTGCCATGACAACTTGTGCAATACAGTCAGCACTGGCAATTTTTGACGGTCTCTACAGAGACTGATAATAATAAAAAATAAAAAAAAAGTACAGATGTTTACATTTAGAGTGTACAATTCAATGATACTCAGTATATTACATTATTATTTTAAATTATGATAAAATATATACAGTATTACAAAAAATTTGCCATTTTAGCAATTCTAAGCATAGAATTCATTGGCATTATTTATTCACAATGTTGTGCAACAATCATCACAATTTCCAGAACTTCTTTATCACCCAAACAGAAACTCTGTAACCTTTAATAACACACATTCCTTCTTCCCCTGGCCCCTGGTAAGATACTTCGGTAAAGGTCTGTTAAGGTCTTTGGCCTATTTTAAAAATTGGGTTGTTGCTTTTCTAATTGTTGAGTTTTATAAGATTTCTTGTATATTTTCTTTTCTTTCTTTCTTTTCATTTTTTTGTTTTAAAAAGAGTCTCGCTTTGTTGCCGAGGCTGGAGTGCAGTGCAGTCTCGGTTCTTGCAGCCTCTGCTTCCCTGGTTCAAGCCATTCTCTTGCCTCAGCCTCGTGAGTAGCTGGGACTACAGGTACCCGCCACTACACCCAGCTAATTTTTTTTTTTTTTTTTTTTTTTTTTTTTTTTTTTTGTAGAGACAGGTTTTCACCATGTTGCCCAGACTGGTCTCAAACTCCTGAGCTCAGGCGATCCGCTTGCCTCGGTCTCCCAAAGAGCTTGGATTATAGGCATGAGCCACTGTGCCTGGCCAGATTTCTTGCATATTTTCAATAGCAGTTCTTTACCAGATGTGTCTTTTTTTTTTTTCTGTCCATGCTTGTTTTTTATTCTCTCAACAGTGTTTTGTACAACAGGAAATTTTGACTTTAACAAAGTTAAGCTTATCAGTTCTTTTGTAAAGTAGGTTTTTGGTGTTTCTTCTAAAAAGTCATGGCCAAACATAAGATCATCTAGATTTTCTCCAGTGTTATCTTCCAGGAGTTTTGTAGTTTTTTGTTCTACATTTTGGTCTGTAATCCATTTTGAGTTAATTTTTGTGAAGTGTGTAAGGTTTGCCCGTGTGTGGATTTTTTTTCACGTAGATAATTGTCCCAACACCATTTGTTGAAAAGGTTATCTTTTCTCCATTGTATATTACCTTTGCTCCTTTGTCAAAGATCAGCTGACTATATCTATGTGAGTCTATTTCTGAGCTCTCGAGTCTATACCATTATTTTTCTATTTTGTTTTCACCAATACCGCACTGTCTTGTCTATTCTGGTTGTAAAATAAGTTTTGAAGTTTGGTAATGTCAGTCTGACTGTGTTTTCCTTCAGTATAGTTTTGGCTACTCTGAATCTTTTACCTCACTACATAAACTTTAGAATAATTCTGTCAATATCCACAAAATAAGTTGCTGGGATTCTGACTGGGGTTGCATTGTATTTACAGATCAAATTGGGAAGAACTAACATCTAGACAATATGGAAGCTTCTTATCTGTGAATATAGACTATATCTCTCTGTTTAGATTATTCTTGGATTCCTTTCATGAGAATTTTCTAGTTTTACTCCTATAGGTCTTATATATAGTTTGTTAAATTTATAACTATTTCATTTTTGAGGCTGCTAATGTGAATGGTACTGTGTTTTTTAAAATTTATTTTAATTTTAATTTTTGTTTTTTGAGATAGAGTCTTGCCCAGGCTGGAGTGCGGTGGCACAATCTCAGCTCACTGCAACCTCTGCCTCCCAGGTTCAAGCCATTCTCCTGCCTCAGCCTCCTGAGTAGCTGGGAGTACAGGCACGCACCACCACACCCAATTAATTTTTGTATTTTTAGTAGAGATAGGATTTCATCATGTTGGCCAGGCTGATCTCAAATTCCTGACTTCAGGTGATCCTCCCGCCTCAGCCTCCCTAAGTGCTAGGATTACAGGCATAAGCCACTGTGCCTGCCATGTTTTTAATTTCAAATTCCATTTGTTTAAAGCTGACGAGTAATACACTTTCTCAATATTAATCTTGTATTCTACAATCTTGCTTTGTTATTATTTTCAAGAGTTTTTTTGTTGATTCCTTCAGATTTTCAACATATACAATCATGTCATCTGTAGACAAAGGCAGTTTTACTTCTTACTTCCCAATCTGTATGCCTTTTATTTTCTTGTCTTATTTTAGCTAGGACTTCTAATACAATGTTGAAACGTAGTGGTGAGGGAGGGAGTAGGGCAAAAAAAAAAAAAAAGGAAAGAAAAGTAGTGGTGAGAGGGGACATCCTTGCCGTCTTCCTGACTGTAGTGGAAAAGCTACTTACTCACCATCAAGTATGATGTTAGCTGTGGATTATTTGTAGACATTCTTTATTAAGTTGAAGAAGTTCTCCTTTATTCTTAGTTTACTGAGAGTTTTTATCTTGATGGGTGTTGGATTTTGTCAGACACTTTTTCTGTGTCTGTTGATTTGATTGTGTGTGTGATTTTTTTCCCTTTAACCTAATTATATGATAGATTTCATTAATTTTTCCAATGTTGGACCAGCCTTGCATACCTGGGATAAAGGTATGTAGCTAGGACTACAGGTGTAAGCCACCATGCCCAGCTAATTTTTAAAATATTTTTGTAGAGATGATGACTCACTATCTTGCCTTGAACTCTTGGGCTCAAGAGAATCGCCCACCTTGGCTTCCCAAAGTGCTGGGATTAAAGGGGTGAGCCACTGTGGCCAGCCCATTTTGAAATTTCTTTCAAGATTTCTTCTTTGACTTGTGTTATTTGGAAGCGTGTTGTTTAATCTCCATGTATTTTGGGATTTCCTAGATATCTTTCTGTTTTTCCTTTTTAGCTTAATTCCACTGTGGTCTGAGAGCAGAGATTATATAATTTCTATTATTTTAAATTTGTTAAAGTGTGTTTTAACAAGCACACCTTAGGCCAGAAGGTCTAAGTTATTCTTATTTAGCCTAGCTAGAGGCTTGGTGAATGTTCCATGTGAGTTTGAGAATAATATATATTCTGCTGTTGTTGGGTGAAAGAGTCTATAGATGTTAGTTATTTCTATGGACAGGTGGTGGTGTTGAGTTTAACTATGTCCTTACTAATTTTCTGCCTGCTGGATCTGTCCATTTCTGACAGAGGTGTGTTTATATCTCCAACTATAAAAGTGGATTCATCTATTTCTCCTCACAGTTCTATCAATTTTTCCTTTTTTTTTTTTTTTTTTTTTGGTGAGACAGAGTTTTGCTCTGTCACCCAGGCTGGAGTGCAGTGCTGCAGTGCAGTCTTGGCTCACTGCAGCCTCTGCCTCCTGGGTTCAAGCAATTCTTGTGTCTCAGCCTCCTGAGTAGCTGGGACTACAGGTGTGCACCACCACATCTGGCTAATTTTTGTATTTTTAGTAGAGACAGGGTTTTGCCATGTTGGTCAGGCTGGGCTTGAAGTCCTAATCTCAAGTGACCTGCCCGCCTCTGCCTCTCAGAGTGTTGGGATTACAGGCGTGAGCCACTAAGCCTAGCCAGTTTGTCCTCATGTATTTTGACACTGTGTTGTTAGGTGCATACACATTAAGAATTTCTGTGTCTTCCTGAAAAATTGATCCCTTTATCATTATGTATGGCCCTTTTTATCCTCAATCACTTTCTTTGAAGACTGCTCTGTCTGAAATTAATATAGCTACTCCCACTTTCTTAGTGGTAGGATCGTATATTTTTCTCCATCTGTTTACTTTTAGTCTCTGTGTGTCTTTATATTTTAAATATGTTTCTTGTACATAATATATGAGTTCTGTTTTTGATTCACTGTGACAATCTGTCTTTTAATTAATGTATATAGACCATTGACATTCCAAGTGATTATTGATGCTGTTGGGTTAAATATCTGTCATATTTTTTACTGCTTTCTATTTGTTGCCCTTGTTCTTTGTGTTTCTATTTTTATCTACCACTCTTTGCCTGCTTTTTGTGTGTTTTTTGTTGTTGTTGTTGTTGTTGTTTATAATGACGGAGTTTCACCATGTTGGTCAGGCTGGTCTTGAACTCGTGACCTCAGGTGATCCGCCCACCTTGGCCTCCAAAGTGCTTGGATTACAGGCGTGAGCTACTGCGCCTGGCCTTTTTGTGGTTTTAACTGAGCATCTTATGAGACTCCATTTTCTCTCCTTAATTACCACATCAGTTATGCTTTTTGAAACATTTTTTAGATGCTGGGCACAGTGGCTCATGCCCATAATCCCAGTACTTTGGGAGGCCGAGGTGGGTGGATCACCTGAGGTCGGGAGTTCAAAACCAGCCTGACCAACATGGAGAAACCCCATCTCTACTAAAAATACAAAATTAACCAGTGTGGTAGTGCATACCTGTAGTCCCAGCTACTCAGGAGGATGAGGTAGGAGAATTGCTTGAACCCAGGAGGCGGAGGTTGCAGTGAGCTGAGATCTCGCCATTGGACTCCAACCTGGGCAACAAGAGAGAAACTGTGTCTTAAAAAAAAAAAAAAAAAAAAAAAAAAAAAACATCAAGCCTGTAATCCCAGCACTTTGGGAGGCCGAGGCGGGTGGATCACGAGGTCGAGAGATCGAGACCATCCTGGTCAACATTGTGAAACCCCGTCTCTATTAATACAAAAAAATTAGCTGGGCACGGTGGCGCGTGCCTGTAATCCCAGCTACTCAGGAGGCTGAGGCAGGAGAATTGCCTGAACCCAGGAGGCGGAGGTTGCGATGAGCCGAGATCGCGCCATTGCACTCCAGCCTGGGTAACAAGAGCGAGACTCCGTCTCAAAAAACAAAAAAAAAAACAAAAAAAAAAACAACTTTTTTTTTAGTGGTTGCCCTGGAGTTTGCAATATTCATTTACAACTAATCTATGTCCACTTTCAAATAACACCATACTGCTTCCCTTGTATCATTGCTGTTACTCATTTTACTTATACATAAAGATATACAAGAATATATATGATATATACATAAGGATATGTAATTGAATATGTTGTTGCTATTATTGTTTTGAGTAAACTGTTATGTTAGATTAATTAATAAAAATAAACATTTTAATTTTACCCTCACTTATTCCTTCTTCAGTGCTCTTTATGTAGATCCAAGTGTTTGGCCTATATCATTTTCCTTCTCTGTAAAGAATTTCTTTTAAAATTTCTTTTTTTTTTTTTGAGATGGAGTCTCACTCTGTCACCCAGCCTGGAGGGCAGTGGTGTGATCTCGGCTCACTACAACTTCTGCCTCCTGGGTTCAAGCAGTTCTCCTGCCTCAGCATCCAGAGTAGCTGGGACTACAGGCCCGCACTACCATGCCAGGCTAATTTTGTATTTTTGGTAGAGACAGGGTTTCACCATGTTGGCCAGGCTGGTTTTGAACTCCTCACCTCAAGTGATCCACCCGCCCCGGCCTCCCAAAGTGCTGGGATTACAGGCGTCAGCCACTGTGTCTGGCCTCTTTGAACATTTCTTGCAAGGCAGATCTACAGGCAACAATTTCCCTCACTTTTTATTTGTCCAGTGAAGTCTTTATTTCTCTTCATTTTTGAAGGTTAATTTTACAGGGTACAGAATTCTAGTCTGGTGGTTTTTTTCCTTTTAACACCTTCAGTATTTTATCCCACTTTCTTCTTGTTTGCATGGTTTCTGAGAAGTTAGTTGTAATTCTTATGTTTGATCCTCTAGAGGCGTGGTTTTTCCCGACTCCCACTCTGGCTTCTTTTAGGATTTTTTTCTTTATCTTTGATATTCTGCAGTTTGAAAATGAAATGCCTAGGTGTCATTTTTCTGGCATTTATCTTTCTTGGTGTTCTCTGAGCTTCCTGAATCTGTGGTTTCGTGTATGGCATTAATTTGGGAAAACTGAGTCATTATTGTTTCAAATATTTTTTTTCTGTTCTTTTCTCTTTCTTTTCCTTTTGGTATTTTCATTACACAGATGTTACATCTTTGTAGTTGTCCCACAGTCCTTGGATATTGTTTCGCTTTTTTTCCAGTCTATTTTCTTTTTTAGTAGAGATTGGGGGTGGGGTGGGGGCACGCTGACTTTGTTGCCCAAGCTGGTCTCGAACTCTGGGGCTCAAGCGATTCTCCCACCTTGGCCTACCGAAGTGCTGGGAACACAGGTGTGAGCCACTTAGCCCGGCCAGTCCCTTTTCTTTCTTCTTTTCAGTTGTAAAGGTTTCTGCTGAGGTTCCTCAAGCTCATTAGAAATTCTTTCTTCAGCTGTGTCCAGTCTACTAATAAGCCCATCAGAGGCATTCTTCATGTGTTAGTGTTTTTTTTACATCTAGCATTAAAAAAAAAAAACTAACCACTATACCAACAAGGATACCTCTAGCATTTTTTTTTTTAATTTAAAGTAACTGCTATACTAACAAGGATCCCTCTAGCATTTCTTTTGGTTCATTCTTAGGATTTCCACGTCTCTACTTACATTGACCGTATATTCTTGCATGCTTTATTCATTAGAACCCTTAGTGTGTTAATCAGTTTTAAATTCTCAGTCTGGTAATTCCCACACCCTATCTGGTTCTGATGCTTACTGTCTCTTCAAACTGTGCTTTTGCCTTTTAGTATGCCTTCTAATTTTTTCCTGATAGCCAAATATGATGAACTGGGTAAAAGAACCTGACGTAAATAGACCTTAATGACATGGCGTAAGGCAGAATGGGAGGGGAAGAATTCTCTAATTCTGTCTGTGAGTCTCAGTCTTTTTTTTTAGACGCAGTCTCACTCTGTTGCCAGGCTGGAGTGCAGTGGTGCAATCTCGGCTCACTGCAACCTCCAACTCTCTGGTTCAAGTGATTTTCCTGCCTGAGCCTCCCGAGTAGCTGGAATTACAGGCACCCGCTGCCATGCCCAGCTAGTTTTTTTATTATTATTATTTTTAGTGGAGACGGGGTTTCATCATGTTGGCCAGGATGGTCTCGATCTTCTGATCTCATGATCTGCCCCCTTCAGCCTCCCAAAGTGTTAGGATTATAGGTATGAGAAGTCTGTCTTTTAATGAAACTATGCCTCCAGACTCCGAACTTCGTAAGTGCTCCTCAGTCCCTCCACACCCCTTTTGGTGGAACAGGATAGAATGGGCTGGAGTTGGGTATTTTCCTTCCCCCAGATTAGTTAAGCGCTGATAAAACCCCAGCAGGTTAGGCTCTGGTTGATGAGTTTCTCCTGTGGGCAGGCATTGTTAAGAAGAGGGTGCTCTAGCGTATATCAGAATGGTTTCTCTCCCTTCTTCCTGCCCGAAGCATGAGAATATTTGTCTCTAATATTTACCGTGACAGTGTGGTTGGGCTCCTAAAAGGAAAACTCACAAAGTGTGGGCCCCTCTGTGACTGGGTTCCTTGGAGTTTTTAACTCTCAGACTCTGTACTGAGCCTCCAGCAATTCCTCAATTACAGTTCAGGTTTTCCTACACAGAAGTTTCTGCTCCGCAGTTTTGGCTCTCGTAAGTTTGTGATTCTCTATGTTTGCTGGTCTGTTTTTCCAATTTTGGGGGGCGGTGGTTTGTCCTGTGACCTCACTGCTCTTTCAGATCTAAGAAGAGCTGTTTATTTTTATTTCAGTTAATTCTTTCCTCCCAGGAGGAAGGAAAATATCCAAAAGCTTTATTTAGCTATTAACTTCTTGTTAGGACAGAATGGTGACTTCCAAGTTTCCTTACTCTGAAAACCAGACGTCTCTCATCATTGCTTTTGGTGTTCAAATTGTTCAAAATTGGCCAGTGGGAGCCCCTTCAGGTCAGCTTCTGGGACCCCCATTAGTTTATTATGGTATGCTTACACAAAATGTATTATTTTTAGGTGCACAGTTCTATGAATTCTGACAAACGTATGCAGTCATGTAACCATTACAACCAACATATAGACCATTTCCGTCACTCCAGAAAGGTCTCTCATGTTCCTTTTTAATCACTCTCCTCCTTGACCCTAAGCCTATAGAAATTGCTAATCTGATTTCCATCCCTATAATTGTGTTTTCCAGAATGTGCTATGTCATACTGTGTGTAGCTTTGAGAGTGTTTCTTTCACTTAGCATGATGCTTGTGAGATATGTGTTGTTGCATGCATTTGAGGTTCCTTTTTTATTGCTGTGTGCTATTCCTTTTTGTGAGTATACCACAGTAGTTTATGTCTCCACCAGTTGATGGACGTTTGGGTTGTTTACAGTTTTGGATAGTTAGGAATACAGCTTCTACAAACACTAGCAGATAGCTTGTTATGTGGGCCTAAGTCTTCATTTCTCTTGGGATTATACTTAGGTATAGAATTGCTTGTTCACATGGCATTCCCTTAGTTTTTGCAAACAAGGTATTTTGCTTTTTGGCACATGAGTGTCTCGGTCTCAGTAATTTCCCAGCCTCAGACCTACATCAGCCGTTTTCCCAAAATGAACGTAATTATTTTTTAAAAAAAGCTTCTGAGTAACTCTGACGTGAGCCCAGATTTGCGAACTTGTGATCTATGTAACAATACAAAATGTGAAAGATTTTTCACAAAATGTTCTTATTAAAACATTAAAAAAAAAAACCCTCAGCTTGAAAACAGGACATTGCCAAGACTACCTGTGCTGAAATCAAGATAAGGAAAAGCTAAGCCAGCCTGGTTAGAATAAAGAGGCTCAGTTGGAGCAAAAGCCTCAGGAATTATCGGCAGGGTTTCCTCTTCCCCCAGTGCTGTGCCTTGGATGTTACTTTCTTTTTGCCCCATTAGATTTAGTGTAGCCTGAATCTTTACGATCTCACTGCCTGATTAAAATTCCAGTCTCATTTGGTGAGGCTTGTGGATGTGGTATTTAAATAAGAAAAAGTAATTTGCCTATAAGTCTGTATCAAATAATCTTTCCAAGAAATTATTATTTTTATTATTTTTGAGATGGAGTCTCACTCTGTTGCCTAGGCTAGAGTATAGTGGTGCAATCTCGGCTCACTGCAACCTCTGCCTCCCGGGTTCAAGCTATTCTTCTGCCTCAGCCTCCTGAGTAGCTGGGACTACAGGTGTCCACCACCATACCCGGCTAATTTTTTGTATTTTTAGTAGAGATAAGGTTTCACCGTGTTAGCTAGGATGATCTCGATCTCCTGACATCAAGTGATCTGTCACCCAGGCTGGAGTGCAGTAGTGCCATCTCGGCTCACTTGAACCTCCGCTTCCCAGGTTCAAGTGATTCTCTGGCCTCAGCCTCCTGAATAGTTGGGATTTCAGGCATCCACCACCATACCCATGCTGATCAGTAGTGGGATTGCGCCTGTGAACAGCCACTGCACTCCAGCCTGGGCAACATAGCAAGACCCTGTCTCTATAAAAAAAAAAAATATTAATGCCACTGTGGCCGGATGCCATGGCTTACGCCTGTAATCCCAACACTTTAGGAGGCTGAGGTGGGAGGATTGCTTGAGTCCAGGAGTTCAAGATCAGCCTGGACAACATAGGGAGACCCTGTCTCTACACAAAATTTTAAAAAATAGCCAAGTATAGTGGTGCACACCTGCTACTCCAGAGGCTGAGGTGGGAGGATCGTTTGAGCCCAGGAGGTCGAGGCTACAGTGAGCTGTGGTTGTGCCACTGCACTCCAACCTGTGTGACAGAGCAAGACCTTGTCTCACACACAAAGAAGAAATGCTACTTATTTTGTATCCTGCAACTTTATTGAATTCATTTTAGTTCTGTAACGGTTTTTTGGTGGAGTTTTAAGGGTTTTCTCTATATGAGATCATGCCTCAGCAGACAGAGAATTTCACTTTTTCTCTTTTCTTTCTTTTTTTTTTTTTGAGTTGGAGTTTTGCTCTTGTTGCCCAGGCTGGAGTGCAATGGTGTGATCTCGGCTCACTGCAATCTCCACCTCCCTCAGCCTCCCAAGTAGCTGGGATTACAGACCTGTGCCACCATGCCCTGCTAATTTTGTATTTTTAGTAGAGATGGGGTTTCTCCATGTGGTCAGGCTGGTCTCTAACTCCTGACCGCAGGTGATCCGCCCACCTCGGCCTCCCAAAGTTCTGGGATTACAGGTATAAGCCACTGCACCTGGCCCACTTTTTCTTTTTCTATTGGGATGCCTTTTATTTCTTTCTCTTGCGTAATTGCTCTGGCTAGGAATTCCAGTACTATGCTGAAAAGAAGTGGTGAGTGGCCGGATGTAGTGGCTCACGCCTGTAATCTCATCACTTTGGGAGGCAGTTCATTTGAGGTAGGAGATCGAGATCAACCTGGACAACATGGTGATACCTTGTCTTTACTAAAAATACAAAAAAATTAGCCTGATGTGGTGGTACACACCTGTAGTCCCAAGCAGGAGGCTGAGGCAGGAGAATCGCTTGAACCCAGGAGGCAGAGGTTCACACCATTGAACTCCAGCTTGGGTGACAGAGTGAGACTCTATCTCAAAAAATAAAATAAAATAAAAAATATGCTGTTAAATTCGATTTGCTAGTATTTTGTTGAGGATTTTTGCATCTATGTTCACCAAGGCTGTTGCCTTGTAATTTTCTTTTCTTATACTGTCCTTACCTGGCTTTGATATTGGGGGTATTGTTGACCTCATAAAATGAGTTTAGAGGTATTCTCTTTGGTTCAGTTTTTTGGAAGGGTTTGAGAAGGATTGGTATTAGTTCTTCTTTAAATGTTGGGTAGAATTCAGCTGCAAAGTCGTCTGGTCCTTAGCTTTTCTTTTATGGGATACTTTATTACTAATTCCATTTCCTTGTTATTGACCTATTCTGCAATCTCTTCTGGGCTCAACTGATTCTCCCCCTTCAGTTTCTCTAGTAGCTGGGACTACAGGCATACGCCACCATGCCTGGCTAATTTTTGTATCTTTTGTAGAGATGGGGTCTCACTATATTGCGCATGCTGAACTCAAACTCCTGGGTTCAATCAAGCCGCCCATCTCAGCTTCCCAGAGTATTGGGATTACAGGCATGAGGCACTGCTCCTGGCCTATTCAGATTTCCTATTTCGCCATGATTCAGTCTTGTAGGTTGTATGTGTCTAGGAGGTTATCCATTTCTTCTAGGCTATCCAATTTGTTGGTGTATGATGGTTTATAGTAGTTTCTTAGGATCCTTTATATTTGTGTTATCAATTATAATTTGTCCTCTTTCATTTCTGAAGTTTTTTGAGACAGAGTCTTGCTCTGTTGCCCAGGCTGGAGTGCAGTGGCACACCTCAGCTCACTGCAATCTCCGCCTCTTGGATTCAAGCAATTCTCCTACTTCAGTCGCCCAAGTAGCTGGAACTACAGGTGCGCGCCACCATGCCTGGCTAATTTTTTGTATTTTTAGTAGAGATGGGGTTTCACCATGTCGGTCAGGCTGGTCTTGAACTCCTGACCTCAAGTGATCCACCTGCCTTGACCTCCCAAAGTGCTGGGATTACAGGCATGAGCCACCATGCCTGGCTTCATTTCTGATTTTAAGTTGTCTTTTTTTCTTAGTCTAGCTAAGAGTTTGTCAATTTTGTTTATCTTTTTAAAAACCAACTTTGTTTTATGATTTGTCGTTGTTGTTTTTCTAGTCCTTGTTTATTTCTGCTCTGATCTTTGCTATTTCCCTCCTCCTGCTAATTTTGGGCTTTGTTGTTCTTTTTCTAGTGCCTTGAGGTGTAATGTTAGATTGTTGAGATCTTTTTTTTTCTGAAATTGTTTTTTAAATTGATACATAATAATTGTACATATGAAGTACATGTGGTATTTTGATACATGTATACAATACGTACTGATCAAATTGGGGTATTTTGGCTGGGTGCCATTGCTCATGCCTATAATCACAGCACTTTGAGAGGTCGAGGCTAGCGGATCACCTGAGGTCAAGAGTTCAAGACTAGCCTGGCCAACATGCTGAAACCCCATCTCTACTAAAAATACAAAAATTTGCCAAGCTTGGTGGCAGGCGCCTATAATTCCACCTGCTTGGGAGGCTGAGGCAGGAGAATCACTTGCACCAGGGAGGCGGAGGTTGCAGTGAGCTGAGATCACGCCATTGCACTCCAGCCTGGGCAACAGAGCAAAACTCCATCTCAAAACAAACGAACAAAAAAACCAATTGGGATATTTAAGGTTTCCATCACCTCAAACATTTATCATTTGAGTTGGAAATATTTAAAATCTTCTGGCTATATTGGAATATACAAATAATATGCAGTTATTGTTAATTATAGTCACTCTATTATGCTATCAAACACTAGAACTTATTACTGCTATGCGTGTTTGTATCTATTAACCAGCTTTCTTTTTATCCTCCCCAAGTCCTTCCCAACCTCTGGTAACTATCTCTTTACCTCCATGAAATTAACTTTTTTAGCCCTCACATATAAATGAGAACATGCAACTTTTGTCTTTCTGTGCCTGGCTTATTTCACTTAACATGATGACCTTCAGTTAAATCCATGTTACTGCAAATGATGAGATTTCATTCTTTTTGGGAATGAAGAATATTCCTTTTTTTTTTTTAAAGAGACAGGGTCAGCTAGATGTGGTGGCTCACACCAGTAATCGCAGCACTTTAAGAGGCCAAGGCAGATGGATTACTTGAGCCCAGGAGTTTGAGACCAGCCTGAGCAACATGGTGACATCCCATCACTACAAAAAATACAAACATTAGCTTGGTGGTGTGGCATGTGCCTGTAGTCCCAGCCACTCAGGAGGCTGAGGTGGGAGGATCACTTGAACCCAGAAGGCTCGAGCCTACAGTGAGCCGAGATCATGCCACTGCACTCCAGTCTGGGCGACAGAGCAAGACCCTATCTCAAAAAAAAAAAAAAAAAAAAAAAAAAAAGAGACAGGGTCTCCCTCTGTTGCCTAAGGCTGGAGTACAGTGATGCAACCATGGCTTATTATAACCTCAAACTCCTGGGCTCAAGAGATCCTCCCACCTCAGCTTCCCAAGTAGCTAGGACTACAGGCATGTGCCACCATGCCCAGCTAATTTTTAAATTCTTTTTCATAGAGACAGAATCGCACTGTGTTGCCCAGGTTGGTCTCCAATTCCTGGCCTCAAGTGATCCTCCTGTCTTGACCTTCCAAAATGTTGGGATTACAGGCACGAGCAACTAGGCCCAGCTCATATCTTGCCTGTCATGAACAATACTGGAATAAACACGGGGATGCAAGTATCCCTTTTATATGACTTCTTTTCCCTCGGATTAATACCCAGTAGTTGATTGTTGGATCATATAATAGTTCTATTTTTAGTTTTCTGAGGCGTCTCCATGCTGTTTTCTAAAATGGTTGTACTAATTTACATTCCCACCAGCAGCATATAAGAGTTCCCTTTTCTCTATATGTTTCCCAGCATTTGTTATTTTTTATCTTTTTGCATTCTAACTAGGGTGAGATAATATTTCAGGGTGGTTTTGATTTGCATTTCTCAGATGATTAGTGATTTTGAGCATTTTTTCATGTAGTTGTTGGCTATTTTCATCTTTCAAGAAATGTGTATTCATGTCCTTTGCCCACTTTTATTATTTATTTAATTTTACTGAGAGGGAGTCTCACTCTCTTGCCCTGGCTAGAGTGCAGTGGTGTGATCTCCGCTTACTGCAGCCTCTGCCTCCTGGTTCAAGTGATTCTTCCACCTCAGCCTCCCAAGTAGCTGGGATTACAGGGGTGTGCCATCATGCCTGGCTAGTTTTTGCATTTATAGTAGAGAGGGGATTTCACCATGTTGCCCAGGTTGGTCTTGAACTTCTGACCTCAAATGATTCGCCCGCCTTGGCCTCCAGAAGTACTGGGCTTACAGGTGTGAGCCACTGTGCCTGGCCCTTTGCCCACTTTTTAATGAGATTATTTTGTTGTTGTTGTTGAGTTCTTCGTATATTCTGAATATTAGTACCTTATCAAATGAATAGTTTGCAAGTATTTTCCCCCATTTTACAGGTTGCCTCTTCATTCTGTTGAATGTTTAATTTGCTGTGAAGAAGCTTTTTAGTTTAACATAGTCCCATTTGTCTATTTTTCATTTTGTTGCCTGTGCTTTTGAGACCTTAGTCATAAAATCTTTGCTTAGACCTATATCCTAAAGCATTTTTTCTGTGTGTTATCTTCTAGTAGTTTTATAGATTCAGGTCTCATGTGTAAGTTTTTAATCCAGTTTGAGTTTTTTTTTTAATGTTGTGAGACATGGGGGTCTGGTTTTATTCTTCTGCATATGGATATCCAGGCACAATTTATTGAAGCAGGTGTCCTTTCTCCACTATATGTTCTTGGCACATTTGTGAAAAATCAGTTGGTTGTAAATATAGGTATTTATTTCTGGGTTCTCTATTCTGTTCCATTGGCCTATGTGTCTGTCTTTATACCAATATCATGCTGTTTTGGTTACTATACTTTTGTAGTGTATTTTAAAGTCAGATAATGTGATGCCTTTCTTCTTTTCTGATATGAATATTTATTGCTAAAAATTTCCCTCTTCAGAACTGCTTTTGCTGGCTGGGTGTAGTGACTCACATTTGTAATCTCAGCACTCTGGAGGGCCCAGGCTTGAGCCCAGTAGTTAGAGACCAGTCATGGTGAAACCCTGTCTCTACAAAAAATTGAAAAAAATTACCCAGACATGGTGGCATATGCCTGTAGTCACAGCTACTTGGGAAGATGAGGTGGGAGGATTACTTGAACCCAGGAGGTTGAGGCTGCCGTGAGTCTTGATCATGCCACTGCACTACAGCCTGAGTGACAGTGAGACCAGGTCTCAGAAGAAAACAAACAAAAAAAAAAAACGCAAAAAACTACATATCATGGGTTTTTGTATGTTGTGTCTCCATTTTCATGTATCTCAAGGTATTTTATGATTTCCTTTTTGATTTATTTTGGACCCATTGGTGATGTAGGAGCATGCTGTTTAATTTCCACATATTTATAAATTTTCCATTATTTCCCCAGTTATTGATTTCTGGTTTCAAGCCATCGTGATTAGAAAAGGCACCTAATACAATTTCAATCCTCTTACTTTTTTTTTTTTTTTTTTTTTTGAGATGGAGTGTTGTTCTTGTTACCCAGGCTGGAGTGCAGTGGTGCCATCTCAGCTCACTGCAGCCTCTGCCTCCTGGGTTTAAGCCATTCTCCTGTCTCAGCCTCCCAAGTAGCTGGGATTACAGACATGTGCCACCACACCTGGCTAATTTTTGTATTTTTTAGTAGAGACAGGATTTCACCATGTTGGTGAGGCTGGTCTTAAACTCCTGACCTCAAGTGATCCACCCGCCTCAGCCTCCTAAAATGCTGGGATTGCAGGCATAAGTCACCACGCCTGGCCTCCTCTTATATTTTTAAAGTCTTATTATGTGACCTCTAACATATGATCCTGGAGAATATTCTACATGTGCTTGAGAATACTGTTTATTTTGTTGCTATTTGATGGAATGCTATTGTATATATCAGATCTGTTTGTTCTAAAGTGTAATTCAAGCACAATGTTTCTGTATTTTTTGTCTAGATAATCTGTTCATTGTTGCAAGTGGGGTGTTAAAGTCCTGTACTGTTACCCCATTTCAGTCTCTCCCCTCATATTAATTAGTAATTGCTTTATTTGTTTAGGCGCTCTAACATTCAGTGCGTATATATTTATAATAGTTATATTCTCTTGATGAATTTACCACTTTATCATTATATAATGACCTTCTTTGTCTCAGTTTACAGTTTTTGATTTAGTCTGTTTTGTCTAGTTTAGTGTAACTACCACCCCAGCTCTCTGTTGGTTTCTATTTACCTGGAATATCTGTTTCCATTTTTTCACTTTCAGTCTGTATGTATCCCTACTGCCTCTTGGAGCTAGTATATAGCTGGGTCTGGTTTTTCTTGTTTTGTTTTGTTTTGTTTTGTTTTGTGTCAGAGTCTTGCTCTGTCACCCAGGCTGGAGTGCGATGGCATGATCTGGGCTCACTGCAACCTCTGCCTCCCGGGTTCAACCAATTCTCCTGCCTCAGCCTCCCTAATAGCTGGGATTACAGGAGCCTGCCACCATGCCCAGCTAATCTTTGTATTTTTAGTAGAGACAGGGTTTCACCATGTTGGCCAGGCTGGTCTCTTTGGCCAGTCTGGTGTCAAACTCCTGACCTCGTGATGCGCTCACCTCAGCCTTCCAAAGTGCCGAGATTACAAGCATGAGCCGCCGAGCCCAGTGTTGTTGTTGTTGTTGTTTTTGAGACCGAGTTTTGCTCTTGTTACCCAGGCTGGAGTGCAATGGCATGATCTTGGCTTACCGCAACCTCCGCCTCCTGGGTTCAAGCAATTCTCCTGCCTCAGCCTCCTGAGTAGCTGGGACTATAGGTGTGTGCCACCATGCCCAGCTAATTTTTGTATTTTTAGTAGAGACGGGGTTTCACCATGTTGATCAGGATGGTCTCAATCTCTTGACCTTGTGATCCCCCCGCCTCGGCCTCCCAAAGTGCTGGGATTATAGGCGTGAGCTACTGCGCCTGGCCTGTGTTGTTGTTTTTTAATCTATTTACACTTAAGGTAATAATTGATAAGTAGGGATTTGCTACTGCCATTTTGTAATTAGTTTTCTGGTTATTTTGTAGAGCCTTTATTTCTTCCTCTCTTGCTGCTTTCCTTTGTGATTTGATAGTTTTCTGTGGTGATATTATTTGAATCCTTTCTTTTTTTTTATTGCATTTTAGGTTTTGGGGTACATGTGAAGAACATGCAAGATTGTTGCATAGGTACACACATGGCAGTGTGATTTGCTGCCTTCCTCCCCTTCACCTATATCTGGCATTTCTCCCCATGCTATCTCTCCCCAACTCTCTACCCGCTGCTGTCCCTCCCCTATATCCCCCCAACAGACCCCAGTGTGTAGTGCTCCCCTCCCTGTGTCCATGTGTTCTCATTGTTCAACACCCGCCTATGAGTGAGAACATGCAGTGTTTGATTATCTATTCTTGTGTCAGTTTGCTGAGAATGATGGTTTCCAGGTTCATCCATGTCCCTACAAAGGACACGAACTCATCGTTTTTGATGGCTGCATAGTATTCCATGGTGTATATGTACCACATTTTCCCTGTCCAGTCTATCATCGATGTACAGTTGGGTTGGTTCCAGGTCTTTGCTATTGTAAACTGTGCTGCAATGAACATTCGTGTGCATGTGTCCTTATAATAGAGTGATTTATAATCCTTTGGATATATACCCAGTAATGGGATTGCTGGGTCAAATGGAATTTCTATTTCTAGGTCCTTGAGGAATCGCCACACTGTCTTCCACAATGGTTGAACTAATTTACACTCCCACCAACAGTGTAAAAGTGTTCCTATTTCTCCACATCCTCTCCAGCATTTGTTGTCTCCGGATTTTTTAATGAGCGCCTTTCTAACTGGCGTGAGATGGTATCTCAATGTAGTTTTGATTTGCATTTCTCTAATGACCAGTGATGATGAGCATTTTTTCATATGCTTGTTGGCCTCATGTATGTCTTCTTTTGTAAAGTGTCTGTTCATATCCTTCGCCCATTTTTGAATGGGCTTGTTTGTTTTTTTCTTGTAAATCTGTTTTAGTTCGTTGTAAATTCTGGATATCAGCCCTTTGTCAGATGGGTAGGCTGCAAAAATTTTTTCCCATTCTGTTGGTTGCCGATTCACTCTATTGACTGTTTCTTTTGCCGTGCAGAAGCTGTGGAGTTTGATTAGGTCCCATTTGTCTATTTTGGCTTTTGTTGCCAATGCTTTTGGTGTTTTGGTCATGAAGTCCTTGCCTACGCCTATGTCCTGAATGGTTTTGCCTAGATTTTCTTCTAGGGTTTTTATGGTGAATCCTTTCTTTTTAGGTTTTTGCTTTGTGGTTACCATTGAGTTTACATAAAACATCGTTTACTTATAACAGGCTATTTTAAGCTGATAACAACATAACTTTTTAATAGCAATCAAAAACCATACTTTTATTTCCCCTCAACATTTTATGATTTCGATGCCAAAATTTACATCTTTTTGTAATTCGATAGGTTAGCTTTAGTACATTCATTTTAACTTCTTCCATTGTGTAAATATCTATCATTTCTCCTGTTGCTGGGCAGTTAGGTTATCTCAAATATTTTGCTTTTAGAAACAGTACTGTAGAATGCATTGACACACACTAACACGTGAAACTTGTTTTTGTATATATATATGTATGTGTATGTGTATGTGTATATGTATATGTGTATATATATGTATATATATGTTTTACCAGACCAGAGAACTAGAGTCCTAAATCTATCCTTTAATCCATTAATGCAGTAAATTACATGAACTAATTTACTACTTGATTTCGTTTTTGATTTGTTTTGCTAAAGGTGTTTAAATATATATATATATATAACATCTATTATCTCATATATATATATAACATCTATTATCTCATATATATATATATAACATCTATTATCTCATATATATATAACATCTATTATCTCATATATATAACATCTATTATCTCATATATATATATAACATCTATTATCTCATATATATATAACATCTATTATCTCATATATATATATAACATCTATTATCTCATATATATATATAACATCTATTATCTCATATATATAACATCTATTATCTCATATATATATAACATCTATTATCTCATATATATATAAAACATCTATTATCTCATATATATATATAACATCTATTATCTCATATATATAACATCTATTATCTCATATATATATATAACATCTATTATCTCATATATATATAACATCTATTATCTCATATATATAACATCTATTATCTCATATATATATATAACATCTATTATCTCATATATATATATAACATCTATTATCTCATATATATATATAACATCTATTATCTCATATATATAACATCTATTATCTCATATATATATAACATCTATTATCTCATATATATATATAACATCTATTATCTCATATATATATAACATCTATTATCTCATATATATATAACATCTATTATCTCATATATATATAACATCTATTATCTCATATATATATAACATCTATTATCTCATATATATATATAAAACATCTATTATCTCATATATATATAACATCTATTATCTCATATATATATATAACATCTATTATCTCATATATATAACATCTATTATCTCATATATATATTTATCATCTATTATCTCATATATATATATAACATCTATTATCTCATATATATATAACATCTATTATCTCATATATATATAACATCTATTATCTCATATATATATATAACATCTATTATCTCATATATATATAACATCTATTATCTCATATATATATATATAACATCTATTATCTCATATATATAACATCTATTATCTCATATATATATAACATCTATTATCTCATATATATATAACATCTATTATCTCATATATATATATATAACATCTATTATCTCATATATATATATAACATCTATTATCTCATATATATATAACATCTATTATCTCATATATATATATATAACATCTATTATCTCATATATATATAACATCTATTATATATATATATAACATCTATTATCTCATATATATATATAACATCTATTATCTCATATATATATGTAACATCTATTATCTCATATATATATATAACATCTATTATCTCATATATATATATATAACATCTATTATCATAATTGAGAGAGTAACCTATAATTTTTTTTCTCAGACTGCCCTTTTCTGTTTTGGGGATCAGCCTCATTAGAATAAGTCTCATAGCCTGGGCACAGTGGCTAATGCCTGTAATCCCAACACTTTGTGAGGCCAAGGCCAGTGGATCACGAAGATCAGTAGTTCAAGACCAGCCTGGCCAACATAGTGAAACCCTGTCTCTACTAAAAATACAAAAATTAGCCAGGAATGGTGGCACACTCCTGTAATCCCGGCTACTTAGGAGGCTGAGGCAGGAGAATACCTTGAACCCAGGAGTCGGAGGTTACAGTGAGCCAAGATTGCATCACTACACTCCAACCTGGGCAACAGAGCAAGACTGTGTCTCAAAAAACAAACAAAACCCAAAAACCAAGCCTCGTAAAGTGAGTTTGTCACTCTTTTCTCTGGCACAGATTGTATAAAATAAAAATCTGTTTCTTAAAAATCGGGTAGAATTTTTAAAAATCTGGTAGAATTAAACAGGAAAATCAACTGGTCTTGGAATTTTGTTTTTCTTGGTGAGTAGATTTTAAAATACTGACTCAGGCTGTTTTAGCCATTATAGGTCTGTTCAGGATTTTGATTTCTTCATGTTTTTAAAAAAATAAACTTTTTTTTTTTTTTCACACTGGGTGCCTGTTTCCCAGGCTGAAGTGTAGTGGTGCAGGATCTCTGCTCATTTCAACCTCTGCTTCCTGAGCTCAAGTGATTCTCTCATCTCAGCCTTCTGAGTAGTTGGGACCACAGGCACATGCCACCATGCCCAGCTAATTTTTGAAAAAATTTTGCAGGCAGGAGTGGTGGCGCACACTTGTAATCCCAGTACTTTGAGAGGCTGAGGCAGGCGGATCACGAGGTTGGGAGATCAAGACCATCCTGGCTGACATAGTGAAACTCTGTCTTTACAAAAATATAAAAATTTGCTGGGTGCGGTGGCATGTGCCTGTAATCCCAGCTACTTGGGAGGCTGAGGTAGGAGAATTGCTTGAACCTGGGAGGCGGAGATTGCAGCGAGCCGAGATCTTGCCACTGCACTCCAGCCTGGGGACAGAGCAAGACTCCATCTCAAAAAAAAAAATTTTTTTTTTATAGAGACATGGTTTCCCGATTTTGCCCAGGCTGGTCTTAAACTACTGGGCTCAAGCAGTAGGCCTGCCTTGGCCTCTCAAAGTGCTGGGATTACAGGTGTGAGACACTGCCCTCAATCAAAAATAAACTTTATTGAAGTGAAACATATATACAGAAAAGTATACAAACCGTTAGGATAAAACTTGATGGATTTTCAAGTGAATATACCCATGTAACCAGAACAGAGTTTAAACAGAACGTTACCAGATGCACTTGTACCTGCCTTTGAGTCCGGAAAACCACTGACTTCTGGCAGGACAGATTTATAGATTTTTGCCTGATTTTATGCTTCATTTAAATGGAATTGTACAGTATATCCTCTTTTGTGTCTGGATCCTTTCTTTCAAAATTATGCAACGTTCATATTGTTGCATGTATTGTAACTGATTCATTCTCATTGCTGTATAGTATTCCATTATATGAAAATACTATAGTTTAGTAATTCATCCTACTATTCAGGCACTTTTGAGTAATTACTAGCTTTTGACTGTTGCAAAGAACGTTGCTATAAACATTCTTGTTTTTTGGTGAACATATGTACACAGTTCTTTTGAGTACATACCTAGGAGTGAAACTGCTGGTTCAAGGATATGCATGTATCTGGCTTTAGTGCACTCTGCTCGATAGCTTTCCAAAGTGACTGTACCAATTCATACCGCACCAGCCATGACTGGAAGTTTCATTGCCTTAAACCCTTGTTAACACTTGGTAGTCTTTTGTTCATTTCCTTTTGGCCCTTCTGGTTGCCCATATAGTAGAACGGCATTGTGGTTTAAATACTTAACTTTGTATATTTTCTTTTGCAAAATGACTAAACAAGTCTTTTGTTCATTTTCCTATTATGTTACCTGCCTTTTTCTTATGGAATTGTAGTTCTTTTTAAATCTTGGGTATACGTTTTAAAATTAACCTTTTTTCACTCTGTGGCTTGATTCTTCACTCTTTTTTTTGAGACAGAGTTTCACTCTTGTTGCCCAGGCTGGAGTGCAATGGTGCCATCTTGGCTCATTGTAACCTCCGCCTCCTGGTTTCAAGAGATTCTCCTGCCTCAGCTCCCAAGTAACTGAAATTACTGGCATGCACCACCACACTTACTAATTTTTTTGTATTTTTAGTAGAGACAGTGTTTCACCATGTTGGCCAGGCTCGTCTTGAACTCCTGACCTCAGGTGATCCATCGCCTCGGCCTCCCAGACTGCTAGGATTACAGGTGTGAACCACCATGCCCGACTGATTCTTCACTCTTTTTTTTTTCCCCCCAAGATGAGTGTTGTTCTGTTGCCCAAGCTGGAGTGCAAAAGCATGATCTTGACTCACTGTAACCTCCATCTCCCGGGTTTAAGAAATTCTCCTGCCTCAGCCTCCCAAGTAACTGGGATTACTGACTCACGCCACCATGCCTAGCTAATTTTTTTGTGTTTTTAGTGGAGACAGGGTTTCATCATGTTGGCCAGGCAGGTCTCAAACTCCTGAGCTCGTGATCCACCTGCCTCAGCCACCCAAAGTTCTGAAATTACAGGTGTGAGCCACCATGCCCAGCCCATTCTTCACTCTTTTTTTTTTTTTTTTTTGAGATGGAATTTTTGTTCTTGTTGCCCAGGCTGGAGTGCAGTGGCGTGATCTGGGCTCACCGCAGCCTCCACCTCCCAGGTTTAAGTGATTCTCCTGCCTCAGCCTCCTGAGTAGCTGGGATTACAGGTGGGTGCCAACACGCCTGGCTAACTTTTGTATTTTTAGTGGAGATAGGGTTTTGCCATTTTGGCCAGGCTGGTCTGGATCTCCTGACCTCAGGTGATCGATCTGCCTCGGCCTCCCAAAGTGCTGAGATTATAGGAGTGAGCCACCGTGCCTGGCTGATTCTTCATTCTTAATGGTAAATTTTGATGAGTAGATTTTTTTATTTTAATGTAGTCCATTTGTTAAATTTATTTTTCTTGGTTGTTTGTGGGGTTTTTTGTGCATTTTGTTTTGTTTTGTTTTGTTTTAGAGGTGGGGTCTTGCTATGTTGCCCAGACTGGAGTACAGTTGCTATCACAGGTGCAATCACAGTGCACTACAGTTTGAACTCCTAGACTCAAGAGATCCTCCTGCCTCAGCCTCCTGAGTAGTTGGGACCTCAGGCTCGTGTTGCTGCACCTGGTGTTTTCTGTTTAATAAATGTTTGTCGGCTGGGCGTGGTGGCTCACACTTGTAATCCCAGCACTTTGGGAGGCTCAGGGGGGTGGCTCACTTGAGGTCGAGAGTTCGAGACCAGCCTGACCAACATGGAGAAACCCTGTCTCTACTAAAAATACAAAAAAATTGTCCAGGTGTAGTGGTTCATGCTTGTAATCCCAGCACTTTGGGAGGCCAAGGTGGGCGGATCACGAGGTCAGGATATCAAGACCATCCTGGCCAACATGGTGAAACCCCATCTCTATAAAAAATAAAAATACAAAATACAAAAAATTAGCCAGGTGTGGTGGCACATGTCTTTAATCCCAGCTACTTGGGAAGCTGAGGCAGGAGAATCATTTCTGTGGGAGGCAGAGGTTGCGGTGAGCCGAGATCATGCCACTGTACTCCAGCCTGGGCAACAGGAGCTAAACTCCATCTCAAAAAAAAAAAACACATATAAAACATGAATGTTGTTAGTCCTTTTAGCCTACTATACCAAAATACCATAAACTGAGTAATTTATAAACAATAGAGAATTCTCACAATTCTGACACTTCATAAATCCAAGATCATGGCGCCTGCAGACTCAGGGTGAGGGCCTGCTGCCTGTTCATAGATGGTACCTGCTCTCTGTGTCCTGATGTGATAGAAGGGGTCTCTCTTACAGGGCCAATAATCCCATTCATGAAGGCTCTGCCCATGACCTAATCACTTTGCAAAGGCCCTACATCCTAATGCCACCTAATCACATGGTGGTTAGGTTTCAACATGTGAATTTTGGAGGAGAAACATTTGGATCAACACAGATGTCATGAAGCATAATAATAAGTGAATACTCATGAAATCACCGTCCGATTTAAGAACTTAAATGTCACCATACAATTGCATCAGTCTGTATACCCTTTCCCTTATTATTCCTTGCTTATACCTTTGAGGTTACACTATCCTGAATTTAATGCTTAGCTTTCCCTTATGTGTTTAATATCATTTTATTATATATCTCTCTAAACAACATATTGTTTAGTTTCTTTTTAAGCTTTATTAAAATGTATTACATTTAGACCTTTGAAAGTTACTTTTTCATTAAATATTTTATTTTTATTTGTTTTTTGAGACAGTGACTCACTCTGTCACCCAGGCCAGGCTGGAGTGCAGCGGTGCAATCTCTGCTTAATGCAGCCTCTCCTCCTCAGTTCAAATGATTCTTGTGCCTCTGCCTCCCAAGTAGCTGGACTACAGGTGCCTGCCACCATGCCGGTTAATTTTTTTTGTATTTTTAGTAGAGATAGGGTTTCACTGTGTTGGCCAGGCTGGTCTCAAACTCCTTACCTTAAGTGATCCACCTGCCTCAGCCTTCCAAAGTGCTGGGATTACAGATGTGAAGTACCACACCTGGCCTACTTTTTCTTTTTCTTTTTTTTTTGAGATGAAGTCTCACTCTGTCGCCCAGGCTGGAGTGCAGTGGCGCAATCTTGGCTCACTGCAACCTCCACCTCCCAGGTTCAGGTAATTCTCCTGCCTCAGCCTCCTTTTTTTTTTTTTTTTCTGAGTCAGAGTCTCCCTCTGTTGCCAGGCTAGAGTGCAGTGGCACGATCTTGGCTCACCGCAAACTCTGACTCCCTGGTTCGAGCAATTCTTCTGCCTCAGCTTCCCAAGTAGCTGGGATTACAGGCGTATGCCACCAGGCCCAGCTAATTTTTGTTTGTTTTTTTTTTTAGTAGAGACGAGGTTTCACCATGTTGGCCAGGATGGTGTTGATCTCCTAACCTCACAATGCACCCGCCTCAGCTTCCTAAAGTGCTGGATTACAGGTGTGAGCCACAGATCCCAGCTCCCAGCTCATTAAATATTTTAAAGATGTATCCATATTGTTGCATGTGGTTATAATTTCACTAGCCTATGATGTACATTATATGAATCTATCATAATTTATCCAATTTCCTATTGATTGACGTTTCATTGTTTCCGGATTTTTGCTGGTATGATCAACATGTGGACATTCCTGCATATATATGTGCATAAGGGTTTCTCTCATGTATATACTTAGGAGTGAGGTCACTTAGATTGTAAAGTATGTGCATGTTTAACTTTCTAGGTAACGTTATTTTCAAAGTGGTTATACTAATCCATACCCCTACCAGGATCATTGGACTTCTTAATTTTTGCCGTCTAATGGATATAAAATTATCTCCTTTTAGTCTTTTCTAGTCTGTGAAATATTTATCTTTTTCACATTTTTACAAACTGGGTTATTTTTCTTCTTATCGGTTAGAAAGAGCTCTTTGCTTGTTCTAGATCCTGTCTTTTTGTATGTTATATATGTTAGAAATAACTTCATTGTTTTTGTTTTGTTATACATGATCTTTTTATCTCCCAACTTTAACAAAAAGAAGTTCTTAGAGATAGTTCACATACCACCAAATTCACCTTAAATATGTTCAGTTGTGGTTTTTGTTGTTTTTGTTTTGTTTTGTTTTGTTTTGTTTTTGAGACAGAGTCTGGCTCTGTCGCCCAGGCTAGAGTGCGATGGTGGGATCTCAGCTCACTGCAACCTCTGCCTCCTGGTTTCAAAAGATTCTCATGCCTCGGCCTCCCACGTAGCTGAGATTACAGGTGTACCACCACGCCTGACTAATTTTTAAAAATATTTTTAGTAGAGATATGGTTTCACCATGTTAGCCATACAGGTCTGGAACTCCTGACCTCAAGTGATCTGCCCACCTGGGCCTCCCAAAACGCTGGAATTACATGTGTGAGCCACTGTCCCTGGCCAGTTCAGTGGTTTTTAGTACATTCACAGAGTTGTGCAGTTATCACCACAATCCAGTTTTAGAACATTTGCATCATCCCCAAAAGATACCCTGTAACCTGTTCTTTCTACCCCAGTCCATGGCAACTACTAGTCTACTTTATTTTTTTTTTCTTTTCTTTTTTTTTTTTTTTTTTAGACAGAGTCTCACTCTGTCACCTAGCCTGGAGTGCGGTGGCGCAATTTCAGCTCACTGCAACCTCTGCCTCCCAGGTTCAAGGGATTTTCCTGCCTCAGCCTCCCAAGTCGCTGCAACTACAGGCGCCAGCCACAATACCTGGCTAATTTTGTATTTTTAGTAGAGGTAGGGTTTCGCCATGTTGGCCAGGGTAGTCTTGAACTCCAGACCTAAAGTGGTCCACCCAACTCAGCCTCCCAAAGTGCTGGGATTACAGGCATGAACCACCGCTCCCGGCCTCTACTTAATATTTCTGTAGATTTGCCTATTCTGGGTATTTAAAAAGTTTTATTTTATTATATTTTTTGAGATAGCATCTCACTCTGTTGCTCAGGCTGGAGTGCAATGGTGCAATCTCAGCTCACTGCAGCCGAAACCTCCTGGGCTCCAGTGTTCTTCCCTCCTCCCTCCCTCAAGTAGCTGAAACCACAGGTCTACGCCACCATGACCCAGTAATTTTTGTATATTTTGGTTGAGATGGGGTTTTGCCATATTGCCCAGGCTGGTCTCAAACTCCAGAGGTCAAGCAATTCACCTGCCTCAGCCTCCCCAAGTGCTGGGATTACAGGCGTGAGCCACACTGCCTGGCCTATTCTGGGTATTTTAATAAACAGAATCATAGAATATATGACCTTTTGTTTTTAACTTCTTTTATTCAGCATAATGTTTTCAAGGTTCATTCATGTCATAGCATGTATCTGTACTTCGTTCCTTTTTATTGCCAAATAATATTCCATCGCATAGGAGATGCCACATTTCCTTTATCTATCCTGTGATGGACATTTGGCTTGTTGCCACTTTTGGCTGTTGTCAGTAATGCTGTCATGAACATTTATGTACAGGATTTTCTGTAAACATGTTTTCATTTCTCTTGCGTGTATACGTAAGTGTCAAATTTCTAGGTCATATGGTAACTCTCTTTAACCTTTTGAGGAACTGCCAAGCTGTTTTCTAAAGTGGCAGCATCATTTACATTTCCACCAGCAATGTATGAGGTTCCACATCCTCAACCACACTTGTTATTGCCTGTCATTTTGATTTTATCCCATACAAAGTGGGTATAAAGTGGTATCTCATGGTTTTGAGTTGGATTTTCCTAATGCCTGATGAGGTTGAACATCTTTTCAGGTGCTCCCTCTCAAGTTTTTGTTTGTTTGCTTGTTTGTTTGTTTGTTTGAGATGGAGTTTCACTCTCGTTGCCCAGGCTGGAGTGCAATGGTGCAATCTTGTCTCACTGCAACCTCCGCCTCCTGGGTTCAAGTGATTCTCCTGCCTCAGCCCCCGCAAGTAGCTGGGATTACAGGCATGCGTCACCACGGCTGGCTAATTTTGTATTTTTAGTAGAGATGGGGTTTCTCCATACTGGTTAGACTGGTCTCAAACTCCTGACCTCAGGTGATCTGCCCGCCTCAGCCTCTCAAAGTGCTGGGATTACAGGCATGAGCCACTGTGCCCAGCCTCTCTCTCAAGTTTTTAAAATAAAAATTTGCAAACATTCAGAAAATCTGAAAGAATTATACAGAGAATATTGGTGTACATTTCAGCTAGATTCAATGATTAACATTTAGCAGTGTATACACTTTTATTACTTGTACTCTCCATATATATGTATATGTGCATATCTATAGACATACTTTTTGCTTATTAAATCTTATGACACTTATGATAAATCAACATGTATCTCTTAACCACATTCTTCTACATACCCACAGTAGCAGAATTATATGTGAAAAAATTTAAAATTCCATCACTCATATTCATAGATTCATATTCAAATCTCAGTTGTCACAATGTTTTTTTTTACCTTTATGTCTTCCAAAAATTTAAATTGTTCTGTACTTCTGACAAAAATGTAGTGTAAATTAGGGATTTAATTTCATTTTTCTCCATATAAATAACCAAATATCTCAGCCTCCTCTTTTCCTCAGTAATGTATAATGCTGGTTTTCCTGTGCTGTGTGTGCCTTTTGGTCAATTTGTTTACATTTGGGCTAATTCCATACTGTGTTAATTATAGCTATAAAATAAATATTAATTTATTAAATATATTACATTAATATGAATTGAATTCTTTAGTTTATTACTATTTATTATAGCTATGGCTTGAAGTAAATATTGATATCTGACAGAGCAAGAACTGTCATTATTCCCTAAGTCATTACTATCAAGCTTAATTCTTGCTTTTCAGGAGTATTTTGATTTTTCCTGACCCTTGTCAATTCATGTAAAAAATATAGGTATGAGCCATGTATTTCTTTTTAGTCAGCTTGGTAACTTATTTTCTAGATATTTGTCTATTTCATCTAAGGTCTCAGTTGGCTGGCATAAAGTTTTCAGAGTATTAACAATAAATTTCTTCTGGATCTGTAGCTATTACATGTTTTTAATTTTGCTTATCATTGCCTTGTCTCTTTTTCTCTTAATATTATTATTGATGTCCAAGTTATGATTATTTTTGAGACAGGGTTTCACTCTGTCTCCCAGGCTGGAGTGTAGTGCCATGATCTTGGCTCACCTCAACCTCCACCTCCCAGGCTCAAGCCATCCTCCTTCCTCAGCCTCCTGAGTAGCTGGAACTACAGGCGCGACACCACGCCCAGCTAATTTTGTACTTTGTTTTTGTAGAGATGGGGCTTTGCTGTGTTGCCCAAACTGGTTTCAAACTCCTGGACTCATGTGATCTGTCTGCCCTGGCCTCCCAAAGTGCAGGGATTATAGGCATGAGCTACTGCGCCAGGCTAACGTCCAAATTATTTTGTCTTAAAAGACCAACTTCTACCTATTTTTTATCTGCTGTATTACATCTTTGTTTTCTGCTTTGTGGGTTATTCCTCTTATAGTATTATCTTTTCCCTTTTACCCCCTTAGGGTTTATTCTCTTATGTTTTAATGTTTTAAACTGAGTATCCAGTTTATTAACATTCAGTCTGTCCTTTCTGATATAAGCATTTAAAACTACAAATGTCTATCTGCCACTTTCTCTGCCTGTCTTAATTTTATTATAGGATATTTCAAACATATACAAAATTGGACAGCATAACAAACCCCCATGCATCCATCAACTAGCTTGCTGAAGCAAGATATTTGAATATAAAATGAGTGATCAATACATCTTAATACTGACCCACTCCCTTCTTGGCACCATATTATTTTTAAGACATTCTCAGACCTCAGTGTATTCCATGTTTCGATATAGTATTTTCATTACTATTTATTTCTAAATATTTTACTTTTATCTTATACTTTCTTATTTACAAAGTTACTTAGAAGTTTTTTTAAAATTTCCAAAAGTATTGATTTTTGTGGGGGTATCATTTTTGTATGGACTGCAAATTGTATTGTGTTCAAAGACTAGGGTCTGTATTAAACTAACTTTTTTTTTAAGATGGGGTCTTGCACTTTTATACAGGCTAGAGTGCAGTAGTGCGATCTCGGCTCACTGTAACCTCCACCTCCCAGGTTCAAGCTGTTCTCCTGCCTCAGCTTCCTGGGTAGCTGGGATTACAGCTGCCTGCGTCATACCCAGCTAATTTTTTGTATTTTTAGGAGAGATGGAGTTTCACCATGTTAGCCAGGTTGGTCTCAAACTCCTAACTTCATGATTCACCCACTTTGGCCTCCCAACCAGGATTACAGGCATGAGCCACTGCCTGGCCCAAACTAACTCTTTCACATTTGTTGAGACCGTGAACTTCTATTCAGGAGTCAGATACTGTATGTCATCCACGTATATATTGTAAAAGCTGTTATCTATACTAATATTTTTGTCTGATCAATAGTTGAAATCTTCCATTATGATGGTAGACTTGTCAAAATTTCCCTATAGTTCTGTCATTTGTTTTTTTTTTTTTTTTTTTTTTTTTTTTTTTTTATTGCATTTTAGGTTTTGGGGTACATGTGAAAAACATGCAAGGTTGTTGCTTAGGTGCATACGTGGCAGTGTGATTTGCTGCCTTCCTCCCCTTCACCCATATCTGGCATTTCTCCCCATGCTATCCCTCCCCAATTCCCCACCCCCCCGCTGTCCCCCCCACTCCCCCACAACAGACCCCCATGTATAGTGCTCCCCTCCCTGTGTCCATGTGTTCTCCTTGTTCAACACCCGCCTATGAGTGAGAACATGTGGTGTTTGATTTTGTGTTCTTGTGTCAGTTTGCTGAGAATGATGTTTTCCAGGTTCATCCATGTCCCTACAAAGGACGCGAACTCCTCGTTTTTAATGGCTGCATAATATTCCATGGTGTATATGTGCCACATTTTTCCTGTCCAGTCTATCATCGATGGGCATTTGGGTTGGTTCCAGGTCTTTGCTATTGTAAACTGTGCTGCAATGAACATTCGTGTGCATGTGTCCTTATAGTAGAACGATTTATAATCCTTTGGATATATGCCCAGTAATGGGATTGCTGGGTCAAATGGAATTTCTATTTCTAGGTCCTTGAGGAATCGCCACACTGTTTTCCACAATGGTTGAACTAATTTACACTCCCACCAACAGTGTAAAAGTGTTCCTATTTCTCCACATCCTCTCCAGCATCTGTTGTCTCCAGATTTTTTAATGATTGCCATTCTAACTGGTGTGAGATGGTATCTCAATGTAGTTTTGATTTGCATTTCTCTAATGGCCAGTGATGATGAGCATTTTTTCATATGCTTGTTGGCCTCATGTATGTCTTCTTTTGTAAAGTATCTGTTCATGTCCTTCGCCCACTTTTGAATGGGCTTGTTTGTTTTTTTCTTGTAAATCTTTTTTAGCTCGTTGTAAATTCTGGATATCAGCCCTTTGTCAGATGGGTAGGCTGCAAAAATTTTTTCCCATTCTGTTGGTTGCCGATTCACTCTATTGACTGTTTCTTTTGCTGTGCAGAAGCTGTGGAGTTTGATTAGGTCCCATTTGTCTATTTTGGCTTTTGTTGCCAATGCTTTTGGTGTTTTGGTCATGAAGTCCTTGCCTACGCCTATGTCCTGAATGGTTTTGCCTAGGTTTCCTTCTAGTGTTTTTATGGTGTTAGGTCTTATGTTTAAGTCTTTAATCCATCTGGAGTCAATTTTAGTGTAAGGTGTCAGGAAGGGGTCCATTTTCTGCTTTCTGCATATGGCTAGCCAGTTTTCCCAACACCACTTATTGAACAGGGAATCCTTTCCCCATTGCTTGTTTTTATCAGGTTTGTCAAAGATCGGGTGGTTGTAGATATGTTGTGTTGCCTCCGATGCCTCTGTTCTGTTCCATTGGTCTATATCTCTGTTTTGGTACCAGTACCATGCTGTTTTGATTACTGTAGCCTTGTAGTAGAGTTTGATGTCTGGTAGTGTGATGCCTCCTGCTTTGTTCTTTTTGCTTAGAATTGACTTGGCTATGCGGGCTCTCTTTTGGTTCCATATGAAGTTTAAGGTGGTTTTTTCCAGTTCTGTGAAGAAGGTCATTGGTAGCTTGATGGGGATAGCATTGAATCTGTATATTACTTTGGGCAGTATGGCCATTTTCACGATATTAATTCTTCCTAACCATGAACATGGAATGTTTCTCCATCTGTTTGTGTCCTCTCTTATTTCGTTGAGCAGTGATTTGTAGTTCTCCTTGAAGAGGTCCTTTACATTCCTTGTTAGTTGTATTCCTAGGTATTTTATTCTCTTTGTAGCGATTGTGAATGGCAGTTCGTTCTTGATTTGGCTCTCTTTAAGTCTGTTATTGGTGTATAGGAACGCTTGTGATTTTTGCACATTGATTTTGTATCCTGAGACTTTGCTGAAGTTGCTTATCAGTTTCAGGAGCTTTTGGGCTGAGATGAGGGGGTCTTCTAGATATACAATCATGTCGTCTGCAAATAGAGACAATTTGACTTCCTCCTTTCCTAATTGAATACCCTTTATTTCTTTTTCTTGCCTGATTGCTCTGGCTAGAACTTCCAGTACTATATTGAATAGGAGTGGTGAGAGAGGGCATCCTTGTCTAGTGCCAGATTTCAAAGGGAATGCTTCCAGTTTTTGCCCGTTCAGTATGATATTGGCTGTCGGTTTGTCGTAAATAGCTTTTATTATTTTGAGATACGTTCCATCGATACCTAGTTTATTGAGGGTTTTTAGCATAAAGGGCTGTTGAATTTTGTCGAAGGCCTTCTCTGCATCAATTGAGATAATCATGTGGTTTTTGTCTTTGGTTCTGTTTATGTGGTGAATTACATTTATAGACTTGCGTATATTGAACCAGCCTTGCATCCCCGGGATGAATCCTACTTGATCATGGTGGATAAGCTTTTTGATGTGCTGTTGTAATCGGCTTGCCATTATTTTATTGAAGATTTTTGCATCTATGTTCATCATGGATATTGGCCTGTAGTTTTCTTTTCTTGTTGAGTCTCTGCCAGGTTTTGGTATTAGGATGATGTTGGTCTCATAAAATGATTTGGGAAGGATTCCCTCTTTTTGGATTATTTGGAATAGTTTCAGTAGGAATGGTATCAGTTCCTCTTTGTATGTCTGGTAGAATTCGGCTGTGAACCCATCTGGGCCTGGGCTTTTTTTGGGTGGTAGGCTCTTAATTGCTGCCTCGACTTCAGACCTTGTTATTGGTCTATTCAGGGTTTCGACTTCTTCCTGGTTTAGGCTTGGCAGGAGGCAGCTGTCCAGGAATTTATCCATTTCCTCCAGGTTTTCTAATTTATGTGCATAGAGTTGCTTGTAATAATCTCTGATGATGGTTTGAATTTCTGTGGAATCTGTGGTGATATCGCCTTTGTCATTTTTTATTGCATCTATTTGGTTATTCTCTCTTTTCTTTTTTATTAGTCTGGCTAGTGGTCTGTCTATTTTGTTGATCTTTTCAAAAAACCAGCTCCTGGATTTATTGATTTTTTGAAGGGTTTTTCGTGTCTCTATCTCCTTCAATTCTGCTTTGATCTTAGTTATTTCTTGTCTTCTGCTAGGTTTTGAGTTTTTTTGATCTTGCTCCTCTAGCTCTTTCAATTTTGACGATAGGGTGTCAATTTTAGATCTCTCCTTTCTTCTCATGTGGGCACTTATTGCTATATATTTTCCTCTAGAGACTGCTTTAAATGTGTCCCAGAGATTCTGGTATGTGGTGTCTTCATTCTCGTTGGTTTCGAAGAACGTCTTTATTTCTGCCTTCATTTCATTGTTTATCCAGTCAACATTCAGGAGAAAGTTGTTCATTTTCCATGAGGCTGTGCGGTTCTGGGTTGGTTTCTGAATTCTGAGTTCTAACTTGATTGCACTGTGGTCTGAGAGACTGTTTGTTATGGTTTCCGTTCTTTTGCATTTGCTGAGGAGTGATTTACTTCCAATTATGTGGTCAATTTTAGAGTAGGTGTGATGTGGTGCTGAGAAGAATGTATATTCTGTGGATTTGGGGTGGAGAGTTCTGTAAATGTCTATTAGGTTTGCTTGTTCCAGGTCTGAGTTCAAGTCCTGGATATCCTTGTTAATTTTCTGTCTCGTTGATCTGTCTAATATTGACAGTGGTGTGTTGAAGTCTCCCACTATTATTGTGTGGGAGTCTAAGTCTCTTTGTAAGTCTTTAAGAACTTGCCTTATGTATCTGGGTGCTCCTGTATTAGGTGCATATATATTTAGGATCGTTAGCTCTTCTTGCTGCATTGATCCTTTTACCATTATGTAATGTCCTTCTTTGTCTCTTTTGATCTTTGTTGCTTTAAAGTCTATTTTATCAGAGATGAGAATTGCAACTCCTGCTTTTTTTTGCTCTCCATTTGCTTGGTAAATCTTCCTCCATCCCTTTATTTTGAGCCTTTGTGTATCCTTGCATGCGAGATGGGTTTCCTGGATACAGCACACTGATGGGTTTTGGCTTTTTATCCAATTTGCCAGTCTGTGTCTTTTGATTGGGGCATTTAGTCCGTTTACATTTAGGGTTAATATTGTTATGTGTGAATTCAATCCTGTCATTTTGGTGCTAGGTGGCTGTTTTGCCCTTTGGTTGATGCAGATTCTTCATTGTGTTGATGCTCTTTACCTTTTCGTGTGTTTTTGGAGTGGCTGGTACTGGTTGTTCTTTTTTATGTGTAGTGCCTCCTTCAGGAGCTCTTGTAGAGCTGGTCTGGTGTTGATGAACTCTCTGAGTTCTTGCTTGTTCACAAAGGATTTTATTTTTCCTTCACTTATGAAGCTTAGTTTGGCTGGATACGAAATTCTGGGTTGAAAGTTCTTTTCCTTAAGGATGTTGAATATCGGCCCCCACTCTCTTCTGGCCTGTAGGGTTTCTGCTGAGAGATCTGCAGTGAGTCTGATGGGCTTCCCTTTGTGGGTAACCCGACCTTTCTCTCTGGCTGCCCTTAGTATTTTCTCCTTCATTTCAACCCTGGTGAATCTGATGATTATGTGTCTTGGGGTTGCTCTTCTAGAGGAGTATCTTTGTGGTGTTCTCTGTATTTCCTGGACTTGAATCTCGGCCTGCCTTGTTAGGTTGGGGAAGTTTTCCTGGATAATATCCTGAAGAGTATTTTCCAGCTTGGATGCATTCTCTTCATCACATTCAGGTACACCTATCAAACGTAGATTAGGTCTTTTCACATAGTCCCATATTTCTTGTTGACTTTGTTCATTCCTTTTTACCCTGTTTTCTCTAATCTTGCCTTCTCGTTTTATTTCATTGAGTTGATCTTCGACCTCTGATATCCTTTCTTCTGCTTGGTCAATTCGGCTGTTGAAACTTGTGCATGCTTCACGAAGTTCTCGTGTTGTGTTTTTCAGCTCCATCAATTCGCTCATATTCCTCTCTAAGTTGTCCATTCTTGTTAGCATTTCGTCAAGTCTTTTTTCAAGGTTCTTAGTTTCTTTGCATTGGGTTAGAACATGTTCTTTTAGCTCACGGAAGTTTCTTATTATCCACTTTCTGAAAGCTGATTCTGTCATTTCATCACACTCATTCTCCGTCCAGTCTTGTTCCCTTGCTGGTGGGGAGTTGTGATCCCTTGTAGGAGGAGAAGTGTTCTGGTTTTGGGTGTTTTCATCCTTTTTGCGCTGGTTTCTTCCCATCTTTGTGGATTTTTCCACCTGCTGACTTTGTAGTTGTTGTCTTTCTGATTTTGGTAATTTTAAGTCTGCTGTGGCAGAACTCATAAACCCCCTGCTCTTCCCCCGAGGTGTTCTGTCCCAGGGAGTTACTGTTTTCTGATGTTCCCCTGTGCGGTTGCTGTTTTCCCTGCCCACAAGGTGGCAGCCTAGTCACACTCAGGTTGCAGAGGCTTCGCTAAGCTGCTGTGGGCTCCACCCAGCTTCCGTGTGAACTTCTGGGTGTAGTTAGAACTGCTTCCGCTATGTTGGCCCGCCCCTGTAGTGACGGAGTCTCTGTAGTGGCGGATTGCCTTGGTACAGAACAGCAGGGTGCCTATGGAGAACGCCCCTCCTCCACAGAGCTGGACCGTCCCGGTTTCAGTTGTGTTTCAGGTCTTCTTGCTGGGTAAGAGGGGACACCGTCTCATCCGATCTGCCTCCGGAGCCGCTGCGTTGGCTAAAGCCGCGGCTCTGAGATTCGTGGCGCTGGCCTGGCTCCCCGTTTCAGCTCCCCTTGCTGGCTTATAGGGGACTCAGACTCTCTCACTTTATACAGTGAGCCGTTGCCTCAGGGTGCCGGCCCAGCGACTGCGCCGTTCAAGCCAGCGGCGCCAGCGGCGCTGGCGACCCGTGTGGCTTCTCTGCGTGTGAATCTCCTGTTCTGTGGGCAGTAAAAATCAGTCTGGAAATACGGCGTCCACTCACCCTCTGTGCTTTCTCTCGGAGCTGCATTCCCGAGTTCCTCCTAAGCGGCCATCTTGGATCTCCAATCTCTGTCATTTGTTTTTAACATATCTATTTTGTTAGGTAGGTAGCAGTTTCAAATTATACAATTCGGGTGATTTAAACCTTTTTTAAATTATAAAGTGACTCATTTACGATGCATTTTATCTTAGAGACCATTTTAGCTGATGTATGGCTACTTCAGCTTTCTTTTAGTAGTATCTACTTATGACATGTTGTGCGTCCCTAATCTGAAAATCCAAAATGCTCCAAAATCTGAAACTTTTTGAGCACCAACATGATGCTCAAAGGAAATACATATTTTCTGAGTTCTAAATGTTATATAGTGTATAGAACTGGATTTTGTTTGTTTTGTTTTTTTGTTTTGTTTTGTTTTTGAGACAGAGTCTCACTCTGTCACCCAGGCTGGAGTGCAGTGGCACGATCTCAGCTCACTGCAACCTCTACCTCCTGGGTTCAGGCGATTCTCCTGCCTCAGCCTCCCAAGTAGCTGGGATTACAGGCACCTGCCACCATGCCTGGCTAATTTTTGTATTTTTAGTAGAGATGGGGTTTCACCATGTTGGCCAGGCTCATCCTGAACTCCTGACCTCAGGTGATCCACCTGCCTTGGCCTCCTAAAGTGTTGGGATTACAGGCGTGAGCCACCATGCCCGGCCCAGAACTGGATTTTTAAATTCCAGTCAATATTCAGTAAATTTAGTATATCCCATATATTTCAACTCGTAATAGATTCGGATTTACTTACCATTATGTTCTTTTGTGCTTATGTTAGCCTTATTTTTCTAATTCGGCAGTCCCCAATCTTTTTGGCACCAGGGACTGATTTTTGTGGAAGACCATTTTTTTCCCACAGGCAGGGGCCAGGGCAGGCATAGGCATGGTTTTGGGATGAAATGGTTCCACCTCAGAAAATCACACAGTAGATTCTCATAAGGAGCACGCAACCTAGATCCCTCATGTGCGCAGTTCACAATAGAGTTCCTGCTGCTGTGAGAATGCGCCGGCTGATCTGACAGCAGGCGGTGCTCAGGCAGGTTTGCAGCTGGCCTCCTGCTGTGTGGCCCAGTCCCCAAACGGGGACCACCAGCCCCGGGGTTGGGGACCTCTGCTATGTTGTTTTCCTGTTGTTCTTGCTGCTACTAAATTGATAAAACTTTCTTTAGTCTATCTTTCCTCTACAATTTTGGAAGTTACACATTTTGATTCTTTAGTAATTATGCTAAAAACTATAGCTTCCATACTTAAAACATAAAGTTAATCAAGATCCTTATAGTCTCCTCCCAAACAAATGGAAGGCTCTTAGAACACTGTAATTCTGATCACTGAACTGTTGTTTTCAGCATTTTTTGTTTTTTTTTTTGAGACAGGGTCTTGTCCTGTTGTCCACACTGGAGTGCACTAGTGTGCAATCAATCATAGCTCACTACAGTTTTGAACTCTGGGCTCAAGGGATCCTTCTGCCTCTGCCTGCCAAGTAGCTGGGACTACATGCAAGCCACTGTGCATGGCTAACTTTTTAGTTTTTTGTAGATACCAGGTCTCACTGTGTTGCGCAGTTTGGTCTCAAAACTCCTGGGCTCAATTGGCCTCCCTAAGTGCTGGGGATTACAGGCGTGAGCCACCATGCCCAGCTAGTCTTAACTCATTTTTTATATGCCTCTAAAGGAGACATTATTTATTATGGTTTTCTACAGTTCATATTGGGTTACATTTGCCAGGATCTTCATCAGTCTTTTTTGTTAATCACTGTTATATATTACTTCTTCCTTCTTTATTCAATTTTTAAAATTCATGTGGCATATATTTCAGTAGGCTTTTCAGTGAGTCTCTGTTATCCTAAAGTCTCTCAGTCTTTGAAAAGTCTTTAGTTCATTTTCATTCTTGGATGATAAATAGAAATCAAATTCTAGATTGACAGTTATTTTGATTATTTTGAAGCTACTGTATTATCTTTGATTTCTATGGCTGCTACGGAGAACTTCTACCACCAGGTTATATTCTTGTGGGTAAACTATCTTTTTCTTTCCAGTTGTTTTTAAGCTTTTTATCTCTGTTGTTCTGCAGTATTTTTATTTATCCCTGGCTCACTGCATTTCCTAAAGATGAAGATGCATGTCTTTCATTAATCATTTTCAGCCATTATCATTTTTAATATTGCCTTGCTCTTCTACTCTTGATTCTCTCCTCTGAGAACTTCTACTGGACATACGCTGAATATTCTCATTCAATTGTTCATGCCTTTTAACCCATATTTTCCATCACTACTCCATTCTTACTAATTTCCCCAACTTCATTTTATATAGTTTATTCATTCTCTAATTCTATATACTAATATCTTCATTAAGTTAATTTCCAGCACAGTTGTACCTCGGTATCTGCAGGGAGTTGGTTCCAGGATCCCTTTCACTACCAAAACCCACAGATTCTCAAGGACCCTATATAAAATGGTATCTTTACGGTGCTTTTTGTTGTTTTTGTTTTTTTTGAGACAAGGTCTCATTCTGTTGCCAGGCTGGAGAGCAGTAACACAGTCATGGCTCACTATAGTCTCAACCTCCTGGGCTCAGGTGATTCTCACACCTCAATCTACCAAGTAGCTGGGACTACAGGCACATGCCACTATGCCTGGCCAATTTTTGTATTTTGTGTAGACAGGGTTTTGCCACGTTGCCCAGGCTGGTCTAGAACTCCTGGGCAGACAAGTAGTCTGCCTGCCTCCTCTGCCAAAAGCACTGGAATTACAGGCGTGAGCCACCATGCCCGGCCTGGCGTAGTATTTGCATGTAACCTATGCACATCCTCTCATATACTTTAAATAATCTCTGGATTACTTATAATACCTAATACAAGAACTTTGTAAATAGTTCTTATACTGTATTTTAAAATGTGTATCATTTTTATTGTTGTACTTTTTTTCAGGTATTTCCTGTCACAGTTAGTTGATTTTGAAGATACAGAGCCTGTAAATAGAGAGGGCTAACTATGTTGTATTTCTCATTTCTGAAAATTCTACTTAGTTTCTAAAGTTTTTTTTCTTCTTCTAAATATCTTGAATTTTAAATATACTTTATTTGTAACCTCTGCTTAATAATTCTGTTATCTAAAGTCCTTAGGGGTTTAATCTTATTGCCTTCTGACTCATGATAAATTGCCTCCATGCTTGTTCTGTTATTTTGAATTGTGATCTCAACTTTGGGGTTTCATATGTGGGTATCCTGTTCAGTCTGAGTTAACATGCAACAATCTAGAAATTCTGTTTCCTTCTGGCAACTGCCCTAGAAATACTTTTCATATTAAATTCACAGGGTTCTCAGACCACACAAATAGTATAAATTGGAATCCCAAACTAGAGAGAAGGTAGGTCTGTGGTGACAAATTCTCAGGAATGAATTTTATTCTCTGTACCATGAGTCCAATCTAACACAAGCACTGGGAGGTGGATTTTTAAAAAAATCCTTTCCTCGAAGGTGAATTACTTTAAGGGTCCTGGCTTTATTTGTGGATCTCAATCCAGCTTCTCACTTGGTAGGGGGACCTAAGACTTTACCTCCAGTGTCCTTGTGTGACCTTTTTAAAGACACAAGCATAGCCGGGTGCAGTGGCTCGCACCTGTAATCCCAACACTGGGAGGCTGAGATGGGTGGATCACTTGTGGTCAGGAGTTCGAGACCAGCCTGGCAATCATGGCGAAACCCCGTCTCTACAAAAAAAATATGAAAATTAGCTGGGTGTGGTGGCACGCGCTTGTAGTCCCAGCTACTCAGGAGGGCTGAGGCAGGAGAATTGCTCGAACCTGGGAGGTCGCAGTGAGCCAAGACAGCACCATTGCACTCCAGCCTAGGCAATGGAGCGAGACTCCATCTCAAAAAAAAAAAAGAAACCAAACACAAGCATACTGGTTACAGAGACTAGGGACTGTCTTTACTCCCAGGCAGTCACAGAGCATAAACCACACACCATACTGTTGAATTTTATGTTTTGGGGCCCCGCCCAGGCTGGAGTGCAGTGGCACAATCTTGGCTCACCACAACCTCCGCCTCCTGAGTTCAAGCAATTCTCTTGCCTCAGCCTCCCGAGTAGCTGGGATTACAGGCATGCGCCACCATGCCTGGCTAATTTTTGCATTTTTAGTAGAGACAGGTTTTCATCATGTTGGCCAGGCTGGTCTCAAACTCCTGACCTCAAGTGATCCAAACACCTTAGCCTCCCAAACTGTTGGTATTACAAGCATGAGACATCATGCGTCCGGGTGATGATGTCAAAAAGTTTTTAAACATAATTCATCAACCCTGAACATAATACTCCAGTTACGGTCTATTGAATCACTTCAGCACATGACTTCATCTGCCAGATAGTTTTCTTTTCTTTTTTTAAATTATACTTTAAGTTCTGAGGTTCATGTGCAGAACGTGCAAGTTTGTTACATAGGTATATACGTGCCATGGTGGTTTGCTGCATCCATCACCCTGTCATCTACATTGGGTATTTCTCCTAATGCTCTCTCTCCCCTAACCACCCCCCCCCCGCTATCACTCCCCTTGTCCCTCATCCCCTGCCCCCCAACAGGCCCTAGTGTGTGATGTTTCCCTCCCTGTGTCCATGTGTTCTCATTGTTCAATGCCCACTTAGGAGTGAGAACATGTGGTGTTTGGTTTTCTGTTCTTGTGTCAATTTGCTGAGAATGATGGTTTCAAGCTTTATCTATGTCCCTGCAAAGGAAATGACCTCATCCCTGTTTTATGGCTGCATAGTATTCCATGGTGTATATGTGTCACATTTTCTTTATCCAGTCTATCATTCATGGGCATTTGAGTTGGTTCCAAGTCTTTGCTATTGTGAACAGTGCTGCAATAAACATACATGTGCATGTGTCTTTATAATAGAATGATTTATAATTCTTTGTGTATATACTCAGTAACGGGATTGCTGGGTCAAATGGTATTTCTATTTCTAGATCCTTGAGGAATTGCCACCACACTGTCTTCCACATCCTCTCCAGCATCTGTTGTCTCCTGATTTATGATTGCTATTCTAACTGGCATGAGATGGTATCTCATTGTGGTTTTGATTTGCATTTCTCTAATGATCAGTGATGATGAGCTTTTTCATGTTTGTTGGCTGCATGAATGTCTTCTTTTGAGAAGCGTCTATTCATATCCTTCACCCACTTTTTGATGGGGTTGTTTTTTTCTTGTAAATTTGTTTAAGTTCTTTGTAAATTCTGGATATTAGCCCTTTGTCAGATGGGTAGATCGCAAACATTCCAACCTTTTTTCCCATTCTGTTGGTTGTCGGTTCATTTTAATGATAGTTTATTTTGCTGTGCAGAAGCTCTTTAGTTTAATTAGATCCCATTTGTCAATTTTGGATTTTGTTGCCATTGCTTTTACTCATGAAGTCCTTGCCTATGCCTATGTCCTGAATGGTATTGCCTAAGTTTTCTTCTAGGGTTTTTATGGTTTTAGGTCTTATGTTTAAATCTTTAATACATCTTAATTTTTTAAAATAAGATGTAAGGAAGGGATCCAGTTTCAGCTTTCTGTATATGGCTAGCCAGTTTTCCCAACATCATTTATTAAATAGGAAATCCTTTCCCCATTGCTTGTTTTTGTCAGGTTTGTCAAAGGTCAGATGGTTGTAGATGTGTGGTGTTATTTCTTTTTTTTTCTTTTATAAAAAAAGATGGGGTTTCACCATGTTGGCCAGGCTGGTCTTGAACTCTTGACCTCGTGATCCACCCATCTTGGCCTCCCAAAGTGCTGGGATTATAGTGTGAACCACCGCACCTGGCCGTGGTGTTATTTCTGAGGCCTCTGTTCTGTTCCATTGGTCTTTATCTGTTTTGGTATCAGTACCATGCTGTTCTGATTACTGTAGCCTTGTAGTATAGGTTGAAGTCAGGTAGTGTGGTGCCTCCAGCATTTTTTTTTTTCTCTTTTTTGCTTAGGATTGTCTTGGCTATGCAGGCTGTTTTTTGGTTCCATAGGCAGTTTAAAGTGGTTTTTTCCAATTCTGTGAAGAAAGTCAATGGTAGCTTGATGGGGATAGCATTTAATCTATAAATTACTTTGGGCAGTATGGCCATTTTCATGATATTTATTCCTAACAATGAGCATGGAATGTTTTTCCATCTGTTTGTGTTCTCTGTTTTTTCCTTGAGCAGTGGTTTGTAGTCCTCCTTGAAGAGGTCCTCCACATCCCTTGTTAGTTGTATTCCTAGGTACTTTATTCTCTTTGTAGGAATTGTGAATGGGAGTTCACTCATGATTTGGCTGTTTGTCTGTTATTGGTGTATAGGAATGCAGCTGTGAATTCAGCTGTGAACCCGTCTGGTCCTGGACTGTTTTTTGTTGGTAGTTTGTACTATTATTTGCTGTCTCAACTTCAGACCTTGTTATTGGTCTATTCAGGAATTTGGCTTCTTCTTGGTATAAGTGTCCTGGATTCATTTTTTGGAAGGGTTTTCACATCTCTATCTCCTTCACTTCTGCTCTTAGTTATTTCTTCTGCTAGCTTTTGAATTTTTTCTTACTCCTCTAGTATTTTGCTTTTCTTAATTGAATTATATCACACTGTTTTGGGCACCGTATTTTTAATGTAAGGAAGCATGTCAGCTCAAAGTCACATGGCAAGGATCAGGACCAGAATCTTACCTTGATATATATATATATATATATATATTTTTTTTTTTTTTTTGATACAGAGTTTTGCTCTTGTTCCCCAGGCTGGAGTGCAATGGTTCAATCTCGGCTTACTGCAACCTCCGCCTCCTGGGTTCAAGTGATTCTTCTGCCTCAGACTCCCAAGTAGCTGGGATTACAGGCACACGCCATCACTCCCAGGTAATTTTTGTATTTGTAGTAGATACAGGGTTTCACCGTGTTGGCCAAGCTAGTCTTGAACTCCTGACCTCAAGTGATCCGCCCATCTCAGCCTCTCAAAGTGCTGGGATTACAGGTGTTAGCCGCCATGCCCAGCAGAACCTTGATCTTTCAAATGTGAATTTCAGATTATTTCTATGACCTGTAAGGGGAGAGGTGGGGAAGATGAAGGTTGAAGGGAATATTGAATAAGTAACTATCTGTACTAGCTCCTCAATACATATTTGATAATAGCTATATAAAACAAGCCTTATTCCCATTAATAGATGAGAAATTAAAGCTCAGAAAGGTTAAATAATTTTGCTAAGATCACTATGTGACCCAAATTCCAGTTGAAATTGCCTAGACAAATCCATTTTCAAGCAGGGCACAGTGGTGTATGCCTGTAGTCCTAGCTATTTGTGGTCTGAGGTGACAGGATTGCTTGTGCCTAGGAGTTCACGTACAGCTTGGGCAACATAGTGAGAACCTGTTTCTAGAAATAAATAGGTTGGGTGCAGTGGCTCATGTCTGTAATCCCAGCCCTTTGGGAGGCCAAGGCACATGGATCACTTGAGGTCAGGAGTTCAAGACCAGCCTGGCCAACATGATGAAACCGTCTCTACTAAAAATACAAGAAATTAGCTGGGCGTGGTGGTGTGTGCCTGTAATCCCAGTTACTTGGGAGGCTGAGGCAGAGGCAGAATAGCCTGAACCCAGGAGGCAGAGGTTGTGGTGAGTTGAGATCATCCCACTGCACTCCAGTGTGGAAACAGAGCGAGACTCCCTCTCAAATAAAAATAAATGAATAATCTATTTTCTTCCCTCTACACCAGAGGTCAGCAAACTTATTCTGTTAAAGGCCAAATAGTAAATATTGTAGGCCTTTTAAGCCATATGGTATCTGCTGCAACTTTTCAGTTTACCTGTTGTAGCATTAAAGCAGCCACTGAAAAGTGTAAACAAATGAGCATGGCTGTGTTCCCATAAAACTTTAAGGACAGTGACATTTGAATTTCATATAATTTTCACATGTAACAATACTATTATTATTTGGATCTTTTCCCCAACCATACAAAAATATAAAACCCATTGGTAATGCATGGGTCTTGCACAAACAGCCTGGAGCTGACCCATGGGCCATGGTTTGCTGACCCCTCTTGTACACCGTAACACCTTCTTGGAAGTACACCTCTCTTTGCCTTTGTTCCAAACAATACTGGGTTAGGAAAGACATGGAAAGAAGAAGATGAGACACATTATTTTTTGTACCGTATAGGTGATTGAGGGGTTGTTGCTACATAGGCCCCTCAATTTATGCTGTAGGAGTCTTATTCTAAGTTAAATGTTAGAATATGCAGTTGGGAGTCTTATTCTAACATTAAATGTCTCTTTTGTGGCTTATCCTAACCTTAAAATTGTAAATTCATTTAAGAAAGACAGCTTTTTTTTTTTAAGACAGGGTCTCACTCTGTCACCCAGGCTGGAGTGCAGTGGTATAACCATGTCTCTCTGTAGCCTCAACTTCCTGGGCTCGAGAGATTTTACCACCCCAACCACCTGAGTAACTAAGACTACAAGGTGTGCACCACCATGCCTAATCTTTTTTTTTAGATATGGGGTCTCGCTATGTTGCCCAGGCTGGTCTTGAACTCCTGGACTCAAGCATTCTGCCTGCCTCAACCTCCCAGTGTTGGGATTACAGGTGTGAGGCACTGTAACTATCTTCTTACTGTAAAATTTCCTTTAATGCTTAATAGTTGGTGTATAGTAAGTGCTAACTATTCACTGATAAGCATTGATCAGATGCTGCCAAATACTGTTTTTCTTTATTCACAGATGGTCAATGGGCAAAACATACAAGCAGTTACAATGAAATGAGAAGCAGTATAGCAGTCAGGCTATATGTATGATTTAACAACAAAATTATCACTTCCTTTTAGTTTAGTTTAAGGGATAATTTAAAAAGCATTTCTTGTCCCTATCATTTCAGTTCCAGTCGTTATTATGTGTAAGTGAACACTAAGTTTGATATTTCTTGCTCTCACAGAACCATTTTGGTGATCTAGACGGTGGCCACTATGCTGCTTTCTGCAAGAATTCGGTCACACAGGCCTGGTATAGCTTTGATGACACGAGTCAGCGAGATTCCAGGTACTTCTGTTCAAAACGCTACAGCCTATCTCCTGTTCTATAGCTGTCAGCCCTTTTCCATACCAATACAAAAGTGTTAAAAGCCAGGAAAATGGTGTTTCTGGAACACTGCAAAACAAGCAATCAGCATGTGGTGGTAGAGTTTTGTCATTAAACTCTTACAACATACTTGCATCATTAACATTTTTATGTCTTTCGGGAATGTTATACAACCTTTTATCTTAAGGTAAGTCTGTTGTCCAGAAGATGGGTCCTGGTTCACTGAAAAAGGCAGTGTGAAGATAATGCAATGCTAATGGACAGAGGCCTTCAAAACCCTGCAGATTACATAGTGAGTTCAAGTTTCAAAATTCAATCTTTATCAAAAATATCTCATATATAGTCAATAAATTATCTTCCAAAGATACTTCATGGAGCTAAACAAAAATAAGTTTTGTTCAAATGGCTCTGTGAGTTTAAGAATGTGATCTGGATATATCTGATACAGTAATTTAGCCACTAAGTAAGTGGTAAGTTTCTTAGACTAACTGTAAAACATGAAAAGCTTTCAGCTTCACAATTTGAACCCCATCCTTTCATCTTCTCCCTGAGAGCCTGCTAATGGTGATCTCTTTCTCAAGTACTTTTAGAATCTTATTTTTATATGGAGTGTTTTATTGACTACACATATAGCAACTGAGTCCCTCGGTTTAATATATCACTCTGTGAAGAAGATGTGGTTTATAATGCAGTTCACTTTGCAATCATGCCTGACGCCTAGCATTTTTACCTTAATATGTAGAATGAATATTCTCAATATATGAGAATACTAGTCTTGAAAGACTGACTCTGGGTGTTATTATATAGCACGTGTGTGTATAAAATCTATGGTTTTACATACACAGATACACTGTATTTGATAATACAGTATTAAAGACAAAACACAGGGTTGTCAATTATTTTTCTTATTAAGATTTTAATGTAGCTGTAAATGAAATTCATTTTAAAAAAATTAAAGAAAGTTTCCATTTATTTTTTTTTTAGAATAAAGATTTAGTGCACAAATACAGCCCAAAGCCAACAGAAAAATAGCTCTGCCCTGTAATTTCCCTAAGAAAGCAATGCAGTTACTCAAAATTGGCTGAAAGAAAAAAAAAAGCAATCCTCTGAGTTCTAGTTTTCACAAAAGGACCACATGTTAAACTATGTACATTGATTTGATGTGCAAGTATGCAATAAATATGTACACATACATTCCTATCATTTGCTTTATATCATTCTAGAGTATCTCAAGATGGGATTTAGAAATGTGAAAAGGCCGTAACAGTGAAAAGGAAAAACAAGGATACAATGGTTTTTAGACCAGCAGAATAATGCTTAGCTAGTTAATTATTTAAAGTTTGGAGCAGACTAAAAAAATTGTTTTGAAATAAATGGTACCTGTGAGTGATGCTTACTGCAATACTTGTTAAATGTTATTGTCAGCACTGACCGGAATTATATAGTGCTAGTAACATAGCTCCCACTGTCCTAGAATTCCTCTAAATGGCCAGCTATAGCTACCATTATCTTGATAAGCATTTCAAGAGTTGTGTTGCTGAGCCTTTTAAAAGATAACTAGTTTATAACCTATGTCTTCTTATGTGGCTACATCAGTTACTCGTGGTCCCAAGGAAGTATAAAAGAGGATATAAGCTGCTGAAGATTTCACACAAGAAACAGAGATATCGGAAACTTCGTGATCATCAAACTTAAACCACCGTTGTCTTGCTGCATTTTTACAATAGGCTGTATAGTGGCCTCCATCCAGCCCGCCGTAGTGATTCTGTGCCAAACAAACAGGATAGAAAATCAATTCAATTTAAATTGTTATTTATGCCAATAGTTTCAAAGCTTTATGTTGTTCTTACTCTCCCATGAGGTAGGAAACCACTTGAAACTTTTTTTATTTTAACTTGCTTTGAAACAAATAGTCTTCAGTTCAAAGAGATACTTACTGAAACGGAAAACAAATTATATTTCTTCAGATTGTTCTTTGGACCAATAACATACTGTGACAAGTCAAGATTTTCTAACGGGAAGTCCACAGATGTCTGTAATTTTTGTTTCCACCTGCCATCATAGGAAAAACTGCAGAACAAAACATTACAATTATACTGACAGAGGAAGAAACTAGGATGAATCCTCATTCATTAACATCCAGAATGTTAGCCAGGACCATAAAATCCATTTCAAATATAAAGACTTGGAATTTTAGTAGGAGAGGAACGCATTAAAGATATTTGGCTTCACTTCCATTTTACAAATGAGAAAACTGAGGCACACCGATATTTAATGATGTGCGTAAGGTCAAACAGCCAGAATTGTAGAGGTAGAACTACACTCTGGTCCAGCTACAACTGCTACATGAGTCTTCTACAAAGGTAAGACCCACATGTTTATAATGCTGATCACCACAAAAGCAAAGAATGAAAGCCAGAAATTGACAGTAGGGAGACTACTGACTAAAATAATGGCATTCATTCCATTCTGGCATATTCTGCTCCTTTAAACATCAAAACAATGATTGATATATTGGTTGGTGTAATATGGTTATTTCAGAATTTTAAAAAATATTCAGCATTAAAAATTTTAACAAATGTGTCATCACTTATAGAATGTTTATACCTCCACAATTCTCAAATAAGACAATGGAAAAAACTAGCTTTTGTTAGAAAGCTTTTGTTTTTTTATCTTAATACAAGATAAAACATTTTTAACAAATGCTTTCTTTGACACAAAAATTACAGTTCTCAATAAAAAAGTGCAACTTCAAAGTTTTTCAAAAAATCAACTCTGAGTTCTCACTACACAGATGGATTACATGAAGACAAAAGAATCAGCAAAAGAAATAGTCTGTGTTTTATAACTCTTGTCATTATTCCTTCTATTATAGGACTAGATCTTTTCCATCAATTGGAAAATCTGGACAAAATTATTTCTGCACTTAATGGTATCATTAACATTTTATCTTTAAAATTATACTTTAAAAATTATAAATTTCATTTAACACATGACTATGTCTGTTATGCTTAGTCTGCTGTTTGAATGTTTCATTTCATGTGCTATTTTGTGTTGGAATTATATGTATAACTTTTTATACATTTTCACTTGATGCTTTGTAATTATTTAAAATTATGTCTGAAACGCAATAATCGTAAGAAATGACATGAACTAGTGGTATTGTCATTTTCCTATGGTATTGAAAACACTGAGATGAACTAACATTTCTGCTTTATCTCCCTAGATCTACTGTAACCAGATAATTGTCCTTTGTTACGTACCCATGGCAGGCAGTACAAGTATCAATTACACAAGACTTAGAATTCTTTCATTTAATTTCACTGAACAGGAAGAAAAACTTTTCCCTTTACCGTTTCAGATGCACTAAAAGCACAGGTGGTAACTTCCAGATTTCTATCTTTTTTAGAGAATCCCGTCGAGCTCTGCAGTGACTGCAGTAAAATCTGTTGTTATCTGTGAGTTTTTCTTCTTTGGAAAATAATCTAAGGCAATCCTGGCAGAAAAAAAACAAGTAGCAGATACTCATTAATTCATTTCTTCAACAGTGTCAAAGAGCACCTATTTAGTCACTCTGCAGGCCCCAGTGATTCAACAATAAACTACACAGATGAGTTCCTGCCCTCCCAAAGCTTATGATCTAGTGAGGAGTGTAGACAAGTGAACAAAGACAGCACAGTGTGTGGTGAGTGCCATCTCTAATGCGTTGTGACACGACACAGGAAAGCCCCTAACCTGATCAATCAGGGAGAACCTGTTGGAGGAAATGATATTCTGGAGGTAAGACTAAAGGCATCAATAAGCTATCATATAAGAAACGTTGTTGAAATATGGAAAACAGGACATTTACTTCCTATCCCCATGTAAAGCAAATGCTTATGAAAAGTAGGCCTAAGTTGAAGTCAACAGACACCTTTCCAAATTGACTTATGAAACTTCTTAAAAACATATTAACAATTCTGAAAGAATATTTAATAATGGTACTTTAAAATTTCGAATTCTTTCTCATCTACATAGGCCTAATTATAAAATAGAATTTATATTGAGTTTTACCGATAAAATGTTTATAAGAGTAAAGACCAGAAATAAATTGAACAACATACATCTCTATATCCATATAAACAGCATTTTTATCCAATAAATCATTTTCTCTCTATCTTAAATTTACCTGTAATGTACATTTACTTGTGGATGCTAGCGGTAGAGACAAATACATGAAGGCCTCAAATGTCCTAGACTTTTTGTGACAGGTGAGACACTGTACTGTAGATTTGAATTGACCCTGAAAAAGTGCAACAATTATAGACTCATTGAGCTGCTTGTGTTTCTGCCAGGCATGTTCTGCAGCTTTAAAGTCATCGAGATGATCATTATTTTCTTCTTTATATCTCTTCCGATTATCAGCCTGGAAATAAGATTATTTAAGCTCCATATTAGTATCTCAAAGACAATACTTAAATATAAATTGAAAGAATAAAAGTAAATACAAACACTATGCAGATTTAGAAACACTTGTAGTTCTCACAAAGGAGTTGTGCTCTCATTGACTGTGGCAAAAATAATTCTAGCCAAAAATACTGAAAAAACCCACTTTATCAAAGAATGTGACTTGCTGAAATTTCCCAAATTTTTATTTAAAAAGCTGAAAAGGGTCAGATCTGGTGGTTCATGCCTATCATCCCAGTATTCTGGGAGGCCAAGTCAGGAGGATTGCTTGGGGCCAGGACTTCGAGACCAGCCTGTGCAACACAGTGAGAATCCCATCTCTAGCAGAAAAAAAGCTAAAAAGTTTGGTTTTGAAAAACGATATCCTACATATAGCTCGGAATTAAGGCTACAACTAGACAGATAAAATTTTGTTGCCCTAGCCTCACGATATGTATATATACGTATTTGTAAGTGTATTATGTGTATATATATATGTTCGGTGGTAAGAATGGTGACTCCAAAAGTACATGTTAAAAAGTGCAAAAAAAAAAAAAAAAAACGCTGTAGTATATAAATGGAGGGTGGTCATTTATATATAGATACATGCCTCCATGATAACTAGTGTCACATGAGTCATTTGGTTACATGAAATAATTTTTTTTTGGCAGTGGAGGGACAGAGTCTCACTCTGTTGTCCAGGCAACAGATTGTGCAGTGGTACAATCTCGGCTCACTGCAACTTTTGCCTAAGTTCAAGCGATTTTCCTGCCTCAGCATCCTGAGTAGTCGGGATTACAGGCACGTGCCACTGTATCTGGACAATTTTTGTGTTTTTAGTGGAGATGAGGTTTCACCATGCTGGGCAGGCTGGTCTTGAACTCCTGACCTCAGGTGATCGCCAGCCTTGGCCTCTCAAAGTGCTGGGATTACAGGCATGAGCCACTGCACCCAGCTGAGTAATTCTTATTTTATAATAAAGCATAAGAATAGGGGATGTTTCACTTTCAGCAAGGGAATGGGAAAAATAATAACATATATATATTATATATGTGAAATTATATAACAAATGCTCAACCTGTCTATAATCTTTTATAAGATCATTTGCTTACAATTTTACTTTCACATATATGTGGGTCACAAACTCCAAAAACTATTTTAATGTTTGCAAATTTCTCAGCAATACTGCTTGTTAATTAGTAATACCAACTGTATATGCTTCAAATATTACACTTACCAGATGTTTTATAATTCTCTTATAGTCGTTATTTGAATAAACAAGTAGTGAACTGTCATCAACTAGAATTTTAAATTGCTATAAAAATACAGTGCTACTGAGCAACCCTAAACAGTCTCTGCAACTTAGAAAAGTCAAATTTCTTACTTTATTTAGATCTTCATGGAGGCCATCCATTAGGAACAGAAGCAGTTCTTGTGAATCTTGCTGACTGTATCCTGCAAACTGGTCATTGATCTTCCCAATGGTGATTTTAAAGTCTTTTGGACTGATATATCTATACTGTCCTGTCCACAGGGCTTTCATGATTATACCAAATTCTTCTGCCACTTCACCTTTATGCCCCAATAAATTTGACCTGTGCAAATAAAAGTTACAAAAGACAATAAAGGAAGTTTAAAAGTTAAGTAAGGTACAGTGGATTCTTGATGTCAAGACAACATTATTCACAAATTGTAGAGCTACATTAAACTACATATTTACTTGCAGGCTTACCACCAGATTCTCATCTGAATCTGACTTGTTTACATCCCTCCAGCTTCCTTCTTTTGGTGGTAAGCCCTGCATGGTCTCATCAACAGGCTCTAGTTAATGACAGTGAGGTTCTGCCTTCCGGCACTGCTCTCATTCTCTGTCCTTTACTAATCAGAGAAGGCTTTTCTCTAGATTACTCTCTTTTTTGAGATAGATAGGGTCTCACCCAGGCTGGTGGAGTACAGTGGCACAATCACAGTTCACTGTAGCCTTGACCTTCTGGGCTCAGGTGATCCTCCCACCTCAGCCTCCCAAGTAGCAGGGACTATAGGCATGTGCCACTATACCTAGCTAATTTTTGTAGAGATAGAGTTTTGCCTTGTTGCCCAGGCTGGTCTCAAACTCCTGGGCTCCAAGTGATCCACCCTCCTCAGCCTCCCTAAGTGTTAGGATTAGCAGTGTGAGCCACAGTGCCCAGCCTTCATTATTCCTAAGAATAAAGATATTTTCCCCTTTCTAATTTGACTTCTCTGGAGCTGAATGGTAAGTATTAAGGTTTGAAAGGTAAAATAGGTTCTTGATGTCAACATGAAGTTATTCACATACTGTAGCCCAGATTCTTAACTAAATCTCACTTCAAAGATCCCAAAATTCAGGTGTTGCCAATGTGATAGGATTAAGAGATGGGGCCTTTAAAGAGGTGACAGTGCCAAGAGGGCTGCCCTCCCTGGTGAATAGGATTAGGTGCTGTTATTAAAGGGCTTGACAGGAAAAGCTTCTCCTTTTGCCCTTCGACCTTCTACCATGTGAGGATGCAGCAAAAAAGCTTACCAGATGCCGGCATCTAGATGATGGCCTTCCCAGTCCAGAACTATGAGAAAATAAACTTCTGTTCTGTTCTTTACAAATTACCCAGTCTCAGGTATTTTGTTATAGCAGCAGAAAACTAATGGACTAAGATGGTAAATATGGTTAGATCATCCTTTAGCATTATAATACAAAAAGTATGACATTTATTTACCTGTTAATATCATCCTGATAACAGTTTCGGTTGAAATAATCAGCCAAATGTGGAGCATTACATAGGCACTGCAATATTGAGTTCATATAACAAGTATTTCCTAAGTTACGAAGTCCAGTGAGAGCTGGTCCAGAACCTCCAAACACAGGATTGAGGTTCCGAATCTGAGAAGCAGAAAGCCTTGAGATCTCAGCTTTAGGGTAGCATGTGGGCCTGAGGAAGAAAAAACATGTAAGATGTCTTAAAATGCTGAACATCTAAAATTTAGGTTCTATACTATAAAAATAGCAGCAAACTGCAGTACCTGTACGACAGGCATCTTGTAAACAGTTAAAGTGTTAAATCATAAGGTGCTGGGTCTTCCAGGACATGTAATATTTCGGTTAACATCAGTCATACAACTAAGGTCTGAGACCTTTCCATGAAACACATACCTTTAACCTCTTTTTGTTGTTGAAACGGAGTTTCGCTCTTGTTGCCCAGTCTGGAGTGCAATGATGTGATCTTGGCTCACTGCAACCTCTGCCTCCTGGGTTCTAGCGATTCTCCTGCTTCAGCCTCCCTAGTAGATGGGATTACAGGTGCCCACCAGCATGCCTAGCTAATTTTTTGTATAATTTTTAGTAGAGATGGGGTTTCACTACGTTGGCCAGGCTGGTCTCAAACTCCTGACCTCAGGTGATCCACCCACCTCAGCCTCCCAAAGTGCAGGGATTATAGGCATGAGCCACTGCACCTGGCTCATACCTTTAACCTTTTATGTGGGTCATGGATCTTACACCATAAAATTATCTAGCTGCTCATGAACCAGGAACTCTAGTAGAGAAGTTTCTTTTAAACTCCTTTAAATGATCCCTGAAGTCTGGCATTATAAAATGTTTGAACTAACCCAGAAAGCCAAACAAGGAATTTAAAAAAAAAAAAATACTGTGGAGTAGAAATCAAGGGAGGCAGAGGTTATCTGTGTACTATTACTTACATTCTAGAGTGTGTTGACTATCCACGGACGGCTAGTCAAAAAATACAGTTCTGGCTGGGCATGGTGGCTTATCTCTGTAATCCCGCCACTTTGGGAGGCTGAGATGGGCGGATCACCTGAGGTCAGGAGTTTCAGACAGCCTGCCCAACATGGTGAAACCCCGTCTCTATTAGAAATAAATACAAAAAGTAGCCAGGCATGGTGGCACGCACCTGTAGTCCCAGCTACTCAGGAGGCTGAGGCAGGACAATCGTGGGAACCCAGGAGGCAGAGGTTGCAGTGAGCCGAGATCATGCCACTGCACTTTATCCTGGGTGACAGGGTGACACTCCGTCTCAAAAAAAAAAAACAGTTCCTCATTTGCTCTAAGGAGGAACAAACTTTTCAAAGTTGCCACAAATCATACTGGACAGCACAGATACAGAACATTTCTGTCACCATGGGAAGACCTGCTGGACAGTGCTGGAGCAGAGAATGCCTTCTAGACTTTTTAATGTGGTGTATTTGATTTATATATGGAACTACTAGAACTGCTGTAGCATAGGAAAATCTTAAGGGATAGGTCTTTTTTCTTAATTAATCCTTAACCTTCTTCCACCCCTAAAAGTAATACTGAGAACAAATTAAACTATATTTCAATCAGCTTTTCTCTACATGTGCTCAGTTGCATTTACTCATGTGCTCTTTTTCTGTTCTATATATATATAAAAATACATGAACAGCATGATAGTCCTTCAAGCACTGTCAAATTAACACACTTTACTAAGAATGATGATTCAAGAAGAAATTAAATCTCACTAGTTATTATAATGAACCCTAAAATAACAAGATTAACAGAATTTTTAAAAGCTCCCTCGAATAAGTCCTCACCTTGCAAGTAAGTTCTCAGGAGGAAAAAATTTCAACTACTTTCTTAGAATGTGTTATGAAGGAGGCTTTAAGACAGCCCAATGAAAATTCCCTAGCAAATACAAAAGTGTGTATAATAAATGGGGGAAAAACCCCATTTATTTATATTCCACCTATTTCCCCCCTCCTCCCAAAAAAGTAAAGATTAAAAGTAGTACACAGACTTGAAAATCATCTCCTCATAGCCCTATCAGTCATAAGCTAAGAAGATTCCAAAACAGATAAAGCCAGAACTATAGTTAAATGAGACCCTATTTTGGGAAACTTAATGAACTTATTGGTCACTATTTTTGTGAACAGAACAGCAAAAATACAATAAAGGAAAAAGGAACAGAATAAGGATTAGAGGCTGATATACTAAAGTGCTTGTTATTTTAATACCAGAGGAAAACTTTGCTGACATTATTGGCTAAGGAAAAAAAAAAGTTTGGAACTTGAGTGCTGCAACAAGACAAACTCAACAACCCTGTAAATTATGGTCCTCAAAGGGAGATTCAGGGGCCATAGGAGGTCTATGAAAAACATGAGGGGACTCTGGCATGCAGCTGTAAAACACAACAATGATATTATATTTACATTAACACTTCAAATAATCCTCTCTGGTATGATATTAAGTGAGCACTTGGGAGAAAAACCAACATTTTCTCTATTCTTTCTCTGTGGTAAATAGTAATGGCTGGTATAGACATCTGCAGAAATTTCTGACTCCCTGACACTAACATGCTGCTAGAGTTAGAGTGGAAATGTTGAAATACAGCACATTATTTTAGTTCTAGGAGTAAAGATAAACATACTTGTTTTCCCGATTAACTGTCGGAGTTACCGTTGGCTTCCTCTTCTCTTCCTCTTGAATAGCCTGGGTTATATCTGGGGAGGAGTAGGAGCGCTTCAGTTTGGAAGGTTCTCTATCCCGCTCAGCAGGAATCTGTGGCTTGGCTTTATGAGTGGGAGGTGTGGAAGGAGGTGCAGATGAAGGAGCCATTTCCGGTGGGTACATATGAACAGTGTTGGTGGGTGAATGATAATAACGAAAGGTTCCAGTGATTGGGTCAAGAAACTTAGATTAAAAAAAGAAAAAAAAAACAGGTCAAAAAACAAAACTAACCATTATATAAACAAATAAATCACTCCAAAGTATTCTGCTAAATTTACTTTTGGATTAAAATAATTTGAATAAAATGGTGATAAACTTCAAAAGAAATTTAGGTTTTAAAGTAAAACACTTTTTTTTTTTTTTTTTTTTTTTGAGAGGAAGTCTTGCTCTGTTGCCAGGCTGGAGTGCAATGGCGCCATCTCGGCTCACCACAACCTCCACCTCCCGGGTTAAAGCAATTCTCCTGCCTTAGCCTTCCGAGTAGCTGGGACTACAAGCGTGTGCCACCAGGTCCGGCTAATTTTTGTATTTTTAATAGAGACAGGGTTTCACATGTTGGCCAGGATGGTCTCGATCTCCTGACCTCGTGATCTGCCCGCCTCGGCCTCCCAAAGTGCTGGGATTACAGGTGTGAGCCATCTCACCTGGCCATTTGTAAATGACAAATGCCAGAATGCTCATATATTGTAGCCAGTATCTCAGGTTGGGTATTGAGAAATCTCACCCTGTTATAATTAGGGGAAAAACCTATGTGCTCTGTAATGGAGAAATGGAATTGACTTTGCATTACAGAATGTGTAAAATAAACATGTTAAAAACACATTTTTTAGGAACACAGTGACAATTTTATTGCTAATTTTGACTTTTACCTTGGCCCAGCCTGAAGGCAGTCCTGGTACGATCCTCCCCATTTCTTCACTTCTTGCTCTGGTCAAAGGTTCTCGTTGAGCCTAGTTTAAAAAAAAAAATCTAATTTTTCAATTAAATGTTGTCATATGAAAACAAGCTACTTGTACCAAAGAATCAAAAAAATTTTGCCTTGGCTGCCCTTAATATTTTAAAAAACAGATTCAGAGATGAAAAACAATTATCTTTTTCTTAAAGTACAAACATTACTATACCACGGTGTCGAGGAGTATGTCTAAGCCTATAATGATAGCACGTGGCAAGGTGGTGGTAGATGGCTTCTGTGGTAGTTCATGGGGAGGAAGACAGTGGATCCAAGCAAATAAGAAAGGCCACAATTTTGGTTTTTCTAAAATTTTGCATCTCAAGCTATTTTATTTTTAGCCAATTTTTTTTTCATTTTCCACAGTAAACGATTACATAAAATATAAACCTATATTCTTCAGGACTAAGTGTGCCCTTTCTCTGTATGCCAAGAGGTGTGAGTAGAGAACAGACGATATAGCATCCTAGCAAATGAATATTCATAAGAAAGGCTACAAAATTTCATTATCATGGCCTATTGTAAATCTACCTAAAGTCATCTTGCTCTCCCAACATTTCTTCTTCCGTATTCATTCATTCCATAAAATACTGATGAAATGTTATGTAAATAAAAACCAGCGTATTGAGGCATCAACCTCAATATAATTGAATATGATACTTCCATTTCCTTTAAAAAATTATTAATAACAGAAAACAAAAACGACCGATGAACCACCCATTTCTATTTTTATATTCTTCATGTCTTAAAATATATACATTCTAGGCCAGTTCACGCCTGTAATCCAGCACTTTGGGAGGCCAAGGCAGGAGGATCTCTTGAGCCCAGGAGTTTAGAGATCAGCCCGGACAACACACACCCTGTCTCTACAAAAAATTTTTAAAAATTAGCCAGGCTTGGCCGGGTACAGTGGCTCATGCCTGTAATCTGTGCACTTTGGGAGGCTAACCTCAGCACTTTGGGTGGATAAGGTGGGCGGATCACCTGAGGTTAGGAGTTCGAGACCAGCCTGGCCAACATGGTGAAACCCCATCTCTACTTAAAAAAATACGAAAAGTAGCTGGACATGGTGGTGTGTGCCTGTAATTCCAGCTACTCGGGACCCTGAGGCAGGAGAATTGCTTGAACCTGGGAGGTGGAGGTTGCAGTAACCTCAGTTCATGCCACTACACTCCAGCCTTGGCAACAGAGAGAGACTAAAAAAAAAAAAAAAAAAACTCCAAACAAACGAAAAAAGCCAGGCAGGCCTGGTGGCATGCACCCATGGTCCTAGCTACTCCAGAGGCTGAGGTCAGAGGATCACTTGAGTCCAAGTGGTCAAGGCTTGAGCTCAGGAGGTCAAGTGAGCTATGATCATACCACTGTACTGCTGCCTGCGTGACAAATTCTGTTGAATACAAACGTGTAATAAATAGAATCTGTGTGATGGAAAAAAATTCTGTCAAAATGAAGTCAAATGGCACAACTATCCACATGCAAAAAGATAGACTTAGACCCTTATCATACTATATATAAAAATTAATTTGAGATGGCTCATACATCTAAGGACTAAAACTAAAACCTTAAGAAGAAAACATAAGAGAAAATCTTCATTACTTTATGACTCTGGGTTAGACAAAAATGTTCCTTAGACACAATACCAAAAGCATAATCCACGAGAAAAATATGACAGAACAGACTTCCACAAAAACTTTTGTGCTTCAAGAAACTCCATCAAGAAAATGAAAATACAAGCCACATATTAGAAAATGTTTGCAAATATCATATAAAAAATTTTTAGAGATGGGGTTTCACTACATTGCCGAGGCTGTTCTTGAACACCTTGGCACAAATGATTCTCCTGCCTCAGTCTCCCAAGTAGCTGGGTCTGCAGGCACGTGCCACCACACCTGGGCTTGTACTCGCACTGATGATGACCTTATAGATTTTAAAAACACTACCCTCAAGCATTTAGCACAGTGTTAGAGACACAGTAGTTGCTTAGCAAATACTGTAAGCTTTAGTGGTGAGTAAATCTTGAGAAGGCTGAGCCTTCTTAATATCTGACAATTACTTTAAAATGTTATTTAATCAATACTTGTCTGTGGCATTTTACATAGAATGAGTGTAGAGTGGATTATACAGCATGACATTTAAGACAGCCAGAAGATATATTCAGTACTGTTGCTTCCTGAAGGGCAGAGATGGGGCAAGATGGCAGGTGGCCAACAAGGACAACTTTTGCTTTCCTTTCAATGTTGCCAAAGACCTTGGCTGTGGCTGGTGTGAAGCCCTGCTTAAAATGTCAGGTCCAGTAGGAATAACTGCAAACCTCCATTTTAACTTTGTATTTTTTAGTTTTTAGTCTTCACTTTGTGGTTCCAGTCATCTAATTCCTACTCTTTCCCTCTAAAAGGAACAGAAGAATGTCAGAAGAGAAGGCATGTATATATATATCTCTCTCTCTTCATTTTCTTTTATTGTTAACTCATTTTCAGCTCTCTTGGGTTTCACTTTTGGAGCACTGTTATTTGACTAGGGCTGAAGTTCTTAATCTTTGTCAGGCTTACATATCTTAAGAAATTTTATTTTTTGTTCTTAGAAGAACGTCAATAAAACATAACATGGTTTTATTTTTTCTCTATTTTTATTTTTCCATAGGTTATTGGGGTACAGGTGATACTTGGTTACAATCTAAGTTTGTTTGTTTTGTTTGTTTTTTTCATATGGAGTCTCACTCTGTTGCCCAGGCTGGAGTGCAATGGCACGATCTTGGCTCACTGCAACCTCCACCCCCTGGTTTCAAGCGGTTCTCCTGCCTCATCCTCCCAAGTAGCTGGGACTACAGGGACACGCCACCACGCCTGGCTACTTTTTGTATTTTTAGTAGAGACAGGGTTTCACCATGTTGGTCAGGCTGGTCTCAAACTCCTGACCTCAAATGGTCCTCTGCCTTTGCCTCCTAAAATGCTGGCATTACAGGTGTTAGCCACCGTGCTCGGCTATTAATAAGTTCTTTAGTGGTGATTTGTGAGATTTTAGTGCACCCATCACCTGAGCAGTATACACTGTACCCTATTTCTAGTCTTTTATCCCTTGCCCCCGCTCCCGCCCTTGCCCCTAGTCCTCAAAGTCCATTTTATCATTCTTACATAACATAGTTTTAATGGGTTATGTGTTATATTTAATGATTGGTTCCAGGACCTCCCTCCCATACCAAAATCTGAGGATGCTCAAGTCCCTTGAACCTGAGAGGTGGAGGTTACAGTGACCTGACTTCATGCCACTGCACTCAAGCCTGGGCAACAAAGCGAGACTCCAAAACAAAAAAACAAAAACAAAAAAACCCCAGCCAGACCTGGTGGCATGCACCTGTGGTCCTAGCTATTCTGGAGGCTGAGGTGGGAGGATCCTTTGAGTCCATTTGGTCAAGGCTTGAGCCCAGGAGGTCAAGTGAGCTATGATCACACCACTGTACTCCTGCCCAGGTGACAAATTCTGAGCATCCTCAGATTTTGGTATGGGAAGGAGTTCATCTTAGAGCTAAACAAATAAATTCCATAAATCATTTGACTTCTGTAGTTAATGAACATTTTTTGTATAAATATTAATGGATTTGTTGTTGCTGTGGCTCTTTAACTATTGCAGTGAAAAATAAGAAAATTGTGAAATCAGTCATTCTGGCCTTAACATATTTTATGCCATTTTTCCTCCTGTTTGAGACAGGGTCTCACTCTGTTGCCCAGGCTGGAGTGCAGGAGCATGATCACAGCTCACTGTATCCTCGATCTCCCTAGGATCAGGTGATACTCCCACCTCAGCTTTTTGACTAGCTGGGACTACAGGCAGGCGCCACCATGCCCAGATAATTTTTAATATTTTTTTCTAGAGACAGGGTTTTGCTATGTTGCCCAGGCTGGTCTTGAACTCCTGGGGCTCAAGTGATCCATCTACCTCAGGCTCCCAAAGTACTGGAATTACAGGCATGAGCAACCATACCTGGCCCCCTTTCTTTCTCTTTCTATGGAGAAATGGGGTCTTGCTATGTTGCCAAGGCTGGTCTCAGATTTCTTCAATGGCAAAATACAGGAGAATGACTTAACAAAAATTTAACATGTTAAATTCACATAGATTTAGATTGGATATGCAGTTGGTTCTCTGTATTCATCAGTTCTGCATCTGTGAATTCAACCACCCACAGATTGAAAATACTTGAAAAAAATTAATTCTGGCTGTACTGAACATGTACAGGCTTTTATTATTCTCTAAACAATACAGTATAACATCTATTTTCATAGCATTTACATTGTATTAGGTATGTAATCTAGAGATTATTTAAAGTATATATGAGGATATACATAGGTTATATGCAAACACTATACCATTTTATGTAAGGGACTTGAGCATCCTCAGATTTTGGTATGGGAGGGAGGTCCTGGAACTAATCATCTACAGATACCAAGGGACAACTGTATATATATATATCCCAGAGAAGGTAATCTATGGAGACAGAGAGTAGACTCAGTGTTGCCTGGGCTTTAGGGTAGACTAAATAGGGCATGGGGTCTTTTTGATGTGACGGCAGTGTTCTAAAATTGGATTGTATTAATGGTTTCACAACTCTAAATTAATAAAAAAAAAAAAATCACTGAACTGCATTCTAAAAATAGGTGAATTTTAAATAAGAAAAAAAGGCGAATTTTATGGTATGCAAATTGTATCTCAATTAAGCTCTGAAAGAAAAACAAAGGCAAAGATGTCTTATACAAAGCCTATGTATTTAAAAAATTATGATATACACATAACATAAAATTTACCATCTTAACAGTTTTTAGGTGCACTGGTTAGTGACATCAAGTATATTGCTGTGCCAACAATCTCCAGAACTCTTTCATCTTGCAAAACTGAAACTCTGTACCTTCTGAACAATAACTCCCCATTTCTCCTTTCCCCAGCTACGACAACCACCATTCTACTTTCTGTCTACATAAATTTGCCTACTTCACAAACCTCACAGAATTGCAATCATTCAGTATTTATCCTGTAACTAGCTTATTTCACTTAGCAAATGACCTCGAGGTTCATCCATGTTGTAATGTGTCAGAATTTCCTTCCTTTTTAAGGCTGAATAATATTCCATTGTATGTACATATCACATTTGTTTATGCATTCACCTGCTGATGGACATTTGGGTTGCTTCCATTTTTCAGCTATTATGAATAATACTGCTAAGAACATGGGGTACAAATACTTCTTGTTTGCAATCCTTTTGGATATATACCTTGAAGTAGAATTGCTAGATCATATGGTAAGGCCTAAATATTTTTTACTTTCATAAAATAGAATATGCTGTCAAACTTTAAATAGGAAGACAAACTCTATTTCCTTTAGCATATAAATGGATTGATCATGTAAAAACAAGCAAAAAAACAGCTACCAAAGATGGCAAAGATCCCATTACACTGTAGATCTCACAACAGAGGATGACAATGTGGTCAGATAATCACATAGTTATAATCCATGTTTGGTTTTTATTCCAGTTTTTTCCCTCAATGAAGTACTTACTTTATTTCTTTCGGTATCGTCTGTATCCTCTCTAAAAGTTCCTGTCCTTAGAATTCCACTTTCTGGTTGTCCTTTAATCTTAAATGGCTGTAAAATTATTAAAATTACATTAGTGAAAGAAAACTCTAACTCTCCTCCCAAAATAAGCTACTAGCTAACACAACCAAATCTATGAGACTGAAAATGTAAAAGGAGACCTCTGAAAAGTTTATTGTATTTTATTGTCACATTCCAAATACTTAAAAAACTAAACAACACTGATGAATCAGTGAAGAAAAAAAGATGAAAATCAAAGTGGACTGTGAAGCACTGGTTCACACTACATGGCAGAGTATAAAATGCTGATCATTAATGTATACTCACTATGACCTCATTAGAACATTATTCTTTTATTTAAATACTATTATGATTTTGGTTACCTTGAAAGGAGTTGTGCTTCAAAAAATTTATATTCAAGAGAATGAAGAAATTAAGAATTTTATACAGACCTATAGTCAAAAATACAAAATCCATATTTATGTCTTCTTATATCCTCACAGATTCTTTTTAAAAACTTACTTTAGTTTTATATCTTATTTTGAAATAACTCTACTAAAAACTTTTTAAAATTAGTGATACTTTTAACAAAATTTATTCTAGAATAAATTACATATTTCTCCTACTTTTAAAAGGAGCACACAAGGAATGTAATCTTTACTTAGATGTGTAGGAATATTTGGCACCTATATACTAAATGACTCCACAAATATGAATGATTTAAGTTCTAAAGACTGCATGCCTTTAGTATAGCAAGATAGAAAGGAAGTAGCTTTGGAATCTCATTGCCTATGTGATCTCAGGAAAATAACCTCTAAGTTTCAGTTTCATTTGTAAATTGAATGCCGTATGGGATTAGCATTAGGAGTAAATAAGATAATGTACTGAAAATACTTGGCAGATAGTAGATACTCAATGAATAATACTTAAATTGTATGTTAAATAACAGCTCACATGTTTTGACCCTCCTGTGAATAAAGTTAGAGAGTTTTAGTACATGGGCTTCATATTCCCAATGTGGAGTGTTAAGAAGGTTTTTGGGCTTTCTGCCTCTGCTGCCGCCATGGCTCCCGTGAAAAAGCTTGTGGCGAAGGGGGGCAAAAAAAAGAAGCAGGTTCTGAAGTTCACTCTTGATTGCACCCACCCTGTAGAAGATGGAATCATGGATGCTGCCAATTTTGAGCAGTTTTTGCAAGAAAGGATCAAAGAGAACGGAAAAGCCGGGAACCTTGGTGGAGGGGTGGTGACCACTGAAAGGAGCAAGAGCAAGATCACTGTGACGTCTGAGGTGCCTTTCTCCAAAAGGTATTTGAAATATCTCACCAAAAAATATTTGAAGAAGAATAATCTACGTGATTGGTTGCGCGTAGTTGCTAACAGCAAAGAGAGTTACGAATTACGTTACTTCCAGATTAATCAGGACGAACAAGAGGAGGAAGACGAAGATTAAATTTCATTTATCTGGAATATTTTGTATGTGTTCTTGAATAAAACTTGGGAACCAAAATGGTGGTTTATCCTTGTATCTCTGCAGTATGGACTGAACAAAAAATGGAAATCATAGTCAAAGGGCTTCCCTTGGTTCCCCACTCACTCATTTGTAACTTCTTGTTTTTTTCTGCTTGAAAATTTCAATTCTCGAGGTAATACCAGAGTAGGAGGGGGTGACTTGATGGAACTGACAGCCTTGGGGAGGCAGATGAGGGTGTGGAGGTGTGGGCTGAAGGGAGTGGCTGTTGTTTTAAAAACTGTCAATTGTATCTGTTGCTGTTCGCAAACAATGATTCAGGATACCAGTGGGTTCCTCTCATTCATTAAAAGAAAACGTGACATCTTTCTAAGATTCTCTGTGGGAAAAAGTGTCAATAAAATACGGGTTTTTGGGTCATTCGTCTTTAATTTTTTGATTACAAATTTCTCTTGACACACACAATTATGTCTGCTAATCCTCTTCTTCCTAGAGAGATAAGCTGCACTCCTTCAGCATTGGTGCGTAGTCTGTCACTCTCCATAAAGGTGTTTGGGGAATCAACTGTAAAAGTCCCAGGTTCTTTAAATTAACTAAATGTGTACAAAAATGAATGTGTAAGTAATGTTCTACAAGTTTTTGCAACAAACTGTCACTTTGGTCTCCAGCAGAGGGAGCTGTAGGAATAGTGCTTCCAGATGTGGCCTCCTGCGTGGGGCCCAGCCATGGGGGCCCTGATGCCAAGAACTCTGGAGGCTCTGGTGAAGGGCGCCACAGAGGCGAAGTGATTGGGAAGCCTCCCATGCTAAGGAGATGGGAGGTTCCCAGGAAGTAGCTGCCCCATGCCACTTAGGCCATGACTAGATGTAATGTCAGAAGTCATTCTACAAACTGGTGTGACGCAGTGCACCGGTTAGAGAATTGTGAAAGGGGCTACCAAGGCTGGGAAAAGAGTCGCAATTGTTGCTGTGAGTGACTTTGAAAGAAATTCAAACAGTAATGAAGAAGTGTCTGTTTTAGAATTTACGGTGTATGAAATTCACGTTTTTAAAAGAGCTTGCCTACAGATGGTTTCCGCACCTGAAATTGTGCTCTGTGAGTTGCATAGCTGGAAGTTCAATGCTTGATCCTACCTTGGCTCCAATTTAACATTTGGTGCTCTGTGGATTAGTTGAACATGTTGAGGTTTTGCAATTTCACTTGTGTTAAAGGCTCTAGCATTTTCCATTTCTATGCAAATTTCTTTGAAGCAAAATTGCTAGCATATTTCTCTGCCTTCACAGAAGGCAGAGTTTCTTTCAAACTTCACTGAGGCATCAGTTGCTTTTTGGCGATGCCCCTTACCGTGATTGTTAACTGTGACTTTGTGGCTTGAGTTTACAAATTTTACTTGTTTGTTGCATTGATGTTCCCATGTAGAAGGTAATTTTTAGTTTGGTTGTGAAAAAACCCTGGGCTGAAGTTACCATTTAAGTTAAAAGAAAAAAACTAGTCCCAGATTTGAAAACTTGTAATAAAATTGAAACTCACTGGTTTTTCTATGTCTTTTTGATCTCTTGTAATGGAGTTTTGATCACATTTTCTATCAAAGTGGCTAACACATGGCTACTAAAAAAAATAAAAAAACAAAAGAAGGTTTTTGGATGGAAGCTATCTTTTTTAATAGCAGAGGTTAGTAGATCTTCCCTGGATACGAGTGGCTTGACTATGAATTGTTAATTTTGGTAATAAGCCTTTATTGTGTTTGAGAAGTACAGAAATTGACGTTCTGGGGCTGGGCATGGTGGCTCATACCTGTAATCCCAGCACTTTGGGAGGCTGAGGTGGGTGGATCACCTGAGGTCAGGAGTTCGAGACCAGCCTGATCAACATGGTAAAACCCGTCTCAAAAAAAAAAAAAAACAAAAGAAATTGATGTTCTATAAAAATAGTATCCCACCTTCCATTAGAAGTCATTTTCACACTACTAAAAATGTTTTTTGCATTTATATATATGTAAAAAAGACTATAATTGTTCTTGCTATTACAAACATATATTTGGTGTTCAAAAGGAAAAGACATTGTTAATGCCATAATGAAGAAAAATAGAAAAGCATGGCATTATTAGAGATTGAACAAAAATAATGTCCCCTAAAACTATGGGAATCAATTTTGGGTGTGAAGCCAAGGGCAAAATTAATTGGGTTATTTGCCGATATTATTTGAATAGATAAAGCAAGAAACAAAATGACACAGATCTGACCAAAAAAATCATAATATGCAAAGATAAACGTTGGGCCATTTAGATGTCACTGATTTTGGATATATTCTAAGCAGATATAAATTCTATCATACAAATATTGGCATCTAGTTCCTCTATACTGAGAAGGAGATCACATTTTACTGTAGTGTTTCCATGATCATACATCAAACATAAAAATGAAGAATGTAGCTATTTATCTCAATTATTTGAAATATACTGCATTTTATAGATGCAATATACAAAAAGCAATTTCATTCCCAACCAATCATTTCATAAATGTATGGCACTGGCCTCAAAGGAGCATAGGTGAGCAAATGTGGATAGATCAGTACATTCTATCCCCCATGAAAAGACTATTTGAAATGCCTGTCCTTTTATGGAAGAATGCCACTGGTGTTATCATATTTTCACATACATTTCCTTTCACTTCACTGGCAATTTGTACTGGTGCTGCTTACCTTGCCTGAACCTGAATCCCCTGTTGCAGATGTATGGGGCACATCTGTTGACTTTTTCTGTACTTCCGGGGTTGGACACCTTTTCCCCCTATCTTCTACAGATTTCTTGGCATCGGAAGTTTCATGTTCACTTTTACTTTGTCTTTTTACTCCTGTTATTTCTTTGCCCCTCTTTGCTGAGGTTTCTTTATCTTCTTTCTTGGCCTGCTCACTTTCTTTCTTCTCTATTTCTTCTTTTGCTTTTTGTTGCTTCTCTGTAATTTCATTTTCTTCAGCTTCTTGTTTCTTTTTGGCTTTTTGTTCTTGTTCTTCCCTCTTCAGTTTCTCTTTCTGTTCCTCTTGCTGCCTTTCCCGAAGTTCTTTTTCTTGTTTGTTTTTCTCCATTAGAAGGGCAGTTTCTGCATGAATACGAGCCTTTTCTTCATCTGTTAACAAGAGAGTTGGAGAGGAAACTACTGGCTTGGTGGAACGATCAGGAATAACTTTTCCATTCTGAGGAGATGGTTGCTCATGATTTATACTTTCAGATTTTATTCTATGCTCTTCAGGCAATTTGACTGCTGGTTTTTTAGTACGATCAATCTAGAGCAACAAAACCAGAGCAAAACATTTCTGTCAAAAATCAGGACAAAAACCTCAGTTCTTGAGATAAAGTTGTGATAAAAGTATCACTTTGTGGAGACAACATCTGTCAGTACATCTATTTGTTAAGTACTCACTGTCAAGATTTCTCATAAAACAGAACTTGAATGGGAGATATTAAACATCACTGGCACTTACGTCTTCCTGACTCAACACTTTTAATTTTTCTTGAGTGTTTTGTATACAAAAGAGTTCCAAATGTCTTCATTCTAAAACATAAAACCTAGACCAGGGCCTACCTAAATGTAAGTTCCACTTCCAGATATCCAAATACTTACCCAATATCTCCATTTGAGTGTCAATACATATACCTCAAACCTCACATAGCCAAAATGGATTCACAATTCCCCTACCACCCCCAGAAACATGGTCCTAATCTCATGGATGTTAACTACTCTCTCAATGGTTGCACAAATCAAAAACCTGAGTCCCTTATGTTCTTCCCATATCCTTCTGCATGCTGATAATTTTCGTCCTATATCTGTCCCTCCATCTCTTCTGCCACAAGCCAAGACCATGTCAACCTCCTCTCTCACCAAGACTACAGCATAGCTTTCAACTAGTTGCCCATCTCTTCTCTTGCCCCACCCCCCAATCTGTTTTTCTACATTATAGCCAGCGTATTCATTTTAAAACAAATTTGACCATTTTCTCCCCTGCTTAAAACCTTATTTTAATTTGCTACCCACTGTGCTCTCATTCTATCTAAAATCTTTAGTACAGCCTGTAAGTCCATGTGTGGTCTTACATCTGCCTCTTTCTCCAGTCATATGGCTATGTATACCAGCCATACTTGCCTTTTAAAAGAAAAATCTGACCATGGCTCACACCTGTAATCCTAGCACTTTGGGAGGCTGAGGTGGGTGGATCACCTGAGGTTGGGAGTTCAAGAGCAGCCTGACCAACATAATGAAACCCCGTCTCTACTAAAAATACATAGCTGGGTGTGGCGGTGCATGCCTGTAATCCCAGCTACTCGTGAGGCTGAGGCAGGAGAATCCACTGAACCTGGGAGGCGGAGTTTGCAGTGAGCCAATATCATGCCAATATCTTGTTACTCCAGCCTGGGCAACAAGAGCGAAACTCTGACTAAAAAAAAAACTAAAAAAAAAATTCTTCAAAGATGCCATGCTCCTTCCCAACTTATGTCTGTCTATCAGCTCTTCATCCAGATAATGCCCACATTAGATCTTGGCTTACACATCTCTCCCTCTGAAAAGACTTCCCTGATTCCTAGAACCTAGCCAAGTCCCCTGATACATGCTTTTATAATACCTTATTCTTCTCCCTCCGTTGGAAATCTGATCAAATAACTGTAATTACTTGTTTAAAATCTTTCTTCCCTCCTACAATATAAGCTCTAAAAGGACAGAACTGTGCCTGACACAGTTAATAACTATGTTACTGAGGGAACAAATGCAATCTTTCCTAACAACTTTTATAGGAGGTAAAATACTGTTTTCCTTCAAGTTGAGTAATAAACTACCTAAGTTTCTGATTTAATGAGTTAAATGTTTACTACCTCAAATTAACAATATATTAACATTACATCATTTTAAGATGTGACCCTAACATCATTTCTTGCACATATTCTGTACTGGAACAAAAATAAAAACCTACAACAATATCTGCCAATAACAATCTACATAGTGTTCTTAGGAAACTAATTTATGTTCTAGTAGAAAACAAGTTGCTGGGCGCGGTGACTCAAGCCTGTAATCCCAGCACTTTGGGAGGCCAAGGCAGGTGGATCACTTGAGGCTAGGAGTTCAAGACCAGCCTGGGCAACATGGCAAAACCTCGTCTCTACAAAAAATACAAAAATTAGCCAGACGTGGTGGAATGTGCTTATAATCCCAGCTACTCAGGAGGCTGAGGTGGGAGGATTGCTTGAACCCAAGAAGTTGAGGCTGCAGTGAGCTGTGATCGTGCCACTGCATTCCAGTCTGGATGAGAGAGCGATACCCTGTCTTCAAAAAAGAAAACAAAGAAGTTAGTAGAAAAAAATAATTTATTAGCCGGGTGCAGTGGCTCATGCCTGTAACCCCAACACTTTGGGAGGCTGAGACAGGCAAATCACCTCAGGTTAGGACCAGCCTGGCCAACATGGTGAAACCTTGTCTCTACTAAAAATATAAAAATTAGCCAGGCGTGGTGGTGGGCGCCTGTAATCCCAGCTACTCAGGAGGCTGAAGCTGGAGAATTGCTTGAACCCAGGAGGCGGAGGCTGCAGTGAGCGGAGATTGTGCCACTGCACTCCAGCCGGGTGACAAGAGCGATACTCCATACCAAAAAAAAAAAATTATTTGTTTACTTCTCTTTCTGCCTCTTAAAAAAAAAATCTTGTCTTTTTTTCTACATGTATCTGAGAATAAAGTAAGAAGAACCACTATGGGGATGAAGTTAACAATATGAGGTGGAACAGAAACAAAAATAAATACTGTTTCCATTTACATTTTGGTGGCTTGATCTATTTTTCCCTAATCTTAAAAGCACAGTTATGATCATGTTACTCACAAGTTTAAAATTCTTTAATGGTTCCTTGGGCCTAGAAGATGAAATTCAAATTTGATCCAAGTCTCTCTTGATGACTCTTGTCCATCCTTCTAATCTTATCTACTATCATAACTTCCTCTTTCCAACAGAGACTAGCACCTACATATGTTAAAACTGTTCAATAGGCTGGGGCCAATGGCTCACGCCTGTAATCCCAGCACTTTGGGAGGCCGAGGCAGGCGGATCACCTGAGGTCAGGAGTTCGAGACCAGCCTGACCAACATGGAGAAATCTTGTCTCTACTAAAAATACAAAATTAGCCAGGTGTGGTGGTGCATGCCTATAATCCCAGCTACTCAGGAGCTGAGGCAGGAGAAATGCTTGAACCCAGGAGGCAGAGGTTGTGGTGAGCTGAGATCACCCCACTGAACTCCAGCCTGGGCAACAAGAGTGAAACTCCATCTCAAAAAAAACACAACTGTTCACTGGTCCCAGAGAATGCTCTGTGCCTTTGGTCATACAATTTTCTACTTGCTTCCTCTATCCTCAACTCCTACTCTTAAAGCCCAGATAAAATACTATCTCCTCCATGAAGATATCCTTGATCTTCTCAGCTAAAATATTCTCCTTGATCTGTGCTCCAGTGGCTTGTAGAGCAATTATGATATTCTGCCTTATGCTGTGGCTGTTTATACAGATCTCTCCTACTAAACATCAGAAGAATCTAAACTTTCATGCTGTCTTTTTTTTTTTTTTGAGATGGAGTCTCATTTTGTCACCCAGGCTGGAGTGCAATAGCTCAATCTCACCTCACTGCAAACTTGCTTCGCAGGTTCAAGTGATTCTCCTGCCTCAGTCTCCTGAGTAGCTGGGACTGCAGGTATGCACCGCCATGCCTGGCTAAATTTTGTATTTTTAATAGAGACAGGGTTTCACCATGTTGGCCAGGCTGGTCTCAAACTCCTGATCTCAGGTGATCCGCCCGCCTCTGCCTCCCAAAGTGTTGGGATTACAGGCATGAGCCACCATACCCAGCCCTCATGCTGCCTTTTATATAGAAGATCCTCAAAATATGTCTGAAAAACTGTATATATCTCATAAAGTTATGCTGGGACACAAAAGGATTAGGGTTTAAATAGATTTAGTTGAAAGGAAATGCAATAATATAAGTTCTTTTTAGAATTTCCTAAATTCACCCTTTAAGAAAAGTTGTTTAATAGTCTGCAATTTATTCTGCAATACCAAAAGATCTTAAAAATGAAGACATGAACCACTTCAGTTTATAACAAAAAATTACCAGATTTTCTATTCACAACCGGCTCCACAAATCAAATGTCATCTACTTTAAATGTGAAATACTATTTTAAATATATCTGGGGAAAAACTAAAAATGAATGCTAAAAAATGTTACTGGGAAATGCACAGAAGGGGAGCATTAGTTAACCTCTCTTTAAATGAAACCAAATAAAGGAAATAAAAACTAAAATTTTTTTATTGTAACATCTTGGTTATTTAAAAACCTTTAAATGATTATCATTAAACATGCCTGTTATTTGTGTGTCAAATTCTAAGGAAATGGAAGTAAAGTATTATTTTAAAACCAAAATACTGACATCACATACCTACCATAGTAAACCAAGCTATTTAGGAAAATACTATGGGTCAAATTATAATCCAAAAATATCCCAAAAGGGCTATACTAATTCACTGTGGTATGCAATGTTTATTGGCACTGTTTGTAGCAAATGGATCACCAGCTGGCTTTGAAATCCTTTGAATTATCTACTCTAACATAGATGTGGCAATAACGCTGAATTATGACGAAAAATTTAAACAAAAAATTTGTCAAAACATACATTCTTCCCATTGATACTTTTCTTTCATTTTCTCTGTATCATTTTCATTGATACAGAGTCTTTCTGTCACCCAGGCTGGAGTGCAGTGGTGCAATCTCGACTCACTGCAAACTCCACCTCCTGGGTTCAAACAATTCTCATGCCTCAGCCTCCCAAACAGCTGGGATTACAGTCACCTGCCATCAAGCCCAGCTATTTTTTGTATTTTTAGTAGAGATGGGGTTTCACCATGTTGGCCAGGCTGGTCTTGAACTCCTGACCTCAAGTGACCCACCCATCTCAGCCTCCCAAAGTGCTGGGATTATAAGCGTGAGCCACCGTGCCCAGCTACACTATATATTTAACATTAAAGCAAAAGAGAGAATAAAGTTAAAATCAAGAACATACCTGTGGAACATTCTTTATACTAGGCACTGGCTGAATTATGGGTGAAATATCAGATTTAGAAGTAGCAACTGGTTCAACTGGAGTTGATATATTCAGTGGTCCCATTCTCTCATTTTGATCACTTATCAATTCAATATTTTCATCTACTTCTATAGGTGGAGGTGACATCTGGGCAGTGGGTTTAGAAGGAATTGATTCTTCCAATGAAGGATAAGTAAAATCCACTAAAATCACAAAAATAAAAATGTTTTTTAAGAATAGCAAACCCATAAAGAGTACTTAACATTTCTCATGCACGTTAATGTAATAATTAAATGTAAAATAAGTGAAATGACAATTACAACAGTCAAAGAAAATGTGAACTTCCAGGCTTATATTTTTATGCCTGAAAACAAACTGCTCTCTAATAGGACAAATGCACACACAACCAAGAATGTTTCCGTGAAAATATAATTTTAAAGTATATTTTACCAAAGCAATTTTAAACAAAAACTTTCACATACATACATGAGATAGACACCTCTTCATTCTGGCGTCGTGGGGGTGGAGTGACCTTAGCATTTGTTGTATACTGCGGATAGCAAAGGAGCCAGTTTTCATAGCCTCCCTCTAAAACCAAAGGCTCATTGCGCAGGACAGTTTTACTTTCCCACTATAAATAAGGAAATCATATTTTTAATATGTCAGCAATCTTTCAACAGTTAAAACCATAACAAATCTAAATTTTAAAGTTGTTCCCTTAAATACAAGAATTTATCTTCTAAATAATGACAAAAAGAACTGATTCAAAATTCAACACTAAATGAAATTGTTATATTGGTGGGGTTTTTAAAACCACACAAATAATCAATGACCTTAGAAGAAAAATTAGAAAATAAATTACTTAATATAAAACAAAAATGACCCATAACCTCACCACCCCAATACCACTTTATATTCTGGAATTTACTCTTATAGTTTTCATTAAAATCTTTATAATGTTGCTTTTCTTTTATATGAACATTTTTCATCAATACAGAGCTATATCGTCATTTGTAATGACTAGATAATATTTGACTACTGATTGACTGATTGATGGACTGAGACAAGGTCTTGCTTTATCACCCAAGTTGGAATGCAGTGGCACAATCACGGCTCACTGCAGCCTTGACCTCCTGCGCTCAACTGATCCTCCCACCTCAGCCTCCCTAGTAGCTACGATGACAAGCATACACCACCATACCCAGCTAATTTTTCAACTTTTTGTGAGGTGGGGTTTCACCACATTGCCCAGGCTGGTCTTGAACTCCTGGGCTTAAGTGGTCCACCTGGCTCAGCCTCCCAAAGTGCTGGGATTTACAGATGTGAGCCACTGAGCATGGCCTGTTCTACTTTACACACACACCAATACTGAGTCAATCATTTGAACATTTGGTTTTTTTCCCCTTTAATTATAAGCAATGCTGAAATAAGCACCAAAGATCCTTATACATGCACATACCTCATCACTTCCTGAAGGAAAATTCCCAGAAAGGGAGTTGCTTAAGGTTTTCAATATATTGCTGATCTTAGAAATGATCACTTAAAAATATGCTGGGCGCGGTGGCTCACACCTGTAATCCCAGCACTTTGGGAGGCCAAGGTGGGCGTATCACGAGATCAAGAGATCGAGACCATCCTGAGCAACATGGTGAAACTCAGACTCTATTAATAATACAAAAATTAGCTGGGCATGGTGGCATGCGCCTGTAATCCCAGCTACTCGGGAGGCTGAGGCAGAAGAATCGCTTGAACCCAGAAAGCAGAGATTGCAGAGAGGCAAGATAGCACCACTGCACTCCAACCTAGTGACAAAGTGAGACTGTCTCAAAATATATATATATATGTAAAAATATACATATATATGTAATTTTTAAAGATAATTACCTAGGAGTAGAATTGCTGATTTTAAAATGATGCCCAGTTGCCCTTCAGGAAGGCTATACCAATTTACACACTTAACCAACAGGATATGAGAATGTCCATTATACATCTTTATAATTTTTATCAAACTGATGGACACAAAATGGTATTTTGTTTTAATTAGCGTTTCTTTATTAGTGACGTTGAACATTTTTTCATTTATTTACTATACATTTATATTGTTCTGTGACTTAACTATTTAATAATTACATTCTTTGCCCCTTTTTCTATAGTTATTTGCAATTTTCTTTTTTTTTTTTTTTTTTGAGTCGAAGTCTCGCTCCAGCCTGGGTGACAGAGCAAGACTCCATCTCAAAAATAAATAAATAAATTAATAAAATAAAATATTTAATCCCAACACTTTGGGTGGCCAAGGTGGGAGGAATGCTTGAGGCCAGGAGTTTGAGACTACCCTGGGCAACATAGCAACACCTTGTCTCTACTAAAAAATTTTAAAACATTAGCCAGGCATGGTGAGCACCTTTAGTCCCAGCTACTCAGGAGGCTGAGGCAGTAGGATCACTTGAGCCAGGAGTTGGAGGCTTCAGTGAGCTATGATTGTGCCATGGCACTCAAGCCTAGGTGACTGAAAGACCCTGTCTCTAAAAAAAAAAAAAAAAATTAAAAATAAATAAATTTTAAAAATATACAGTTAGGCCTATAATGATTGTGTCTGTACTGAGCATGTACAGGCTTTTTTTTCTTGTCACTATTCTCCAAACAATATGGTGCAACAACTGTTTACAAAACACTTACTTTGTATTAGTTATTATACGGAATCTACAGATGATTTAAAGTATATGGGAGGATATGTGTAGTTTATATGCAAATACTATACCATTATATATAAGAAACTTGAATATCCATGGATTTTGGTATTTGTGGCGGTGGCGGGGGGGTCCTAGCACCAACCCCCACAGACACTGAGGGACACTGTATTATTTTTTAAGCCTTTGTTAACTTGGTCAGTGAAAATGGCATCCATTGTTTTAATATGCATTTATCTGATACTAGTAAAGTTGATCATTTTTATGGTTATGTCCACTTGCATTTCACTTTCTGTTCATGGCAGTCTGTGTCCACAACTTATTTTACTATTTTATCTTAAGTATTTTTCTTATTTGTAAAAGTTCTTTGGATTTTAGGTATTTTAAACCACTGCCATATGTGTTGTAAATATTTTTGCCTATCTTCTGCCTTGTAATCGTGTGTGTGTGTGTGTGTGTGTGTGTGTGTGTGTGTGTGAGACGGAGTTTCACTCTTGTTGCCTAGGCTGGAATGCAATGGCACGATCTTGGCTCACTGCAACCTCTGCCTCCCGGGTTCAAGGAATTCTTCTACCTCAGCCTCCCAAATAGCTGGGATTACAGGCATGCGCCACCACGCCCAGCTAGAGACAGGGTTTCTCCATGTTGCTTAGGCTGGTCTTGAACTCCCGCCCTCATGTGATCTGCCCACCTCAGCCTCCCAAAGTGCTGGGGTTACAGGCATGAGCCACCCTGCCAGCCTTGCCTTATAATCTTATAAGATCTTTTCACATCTAAGTTTTAATTTTACAACGTCTAATCGACCAATCTTTTTTCCTCAATGACTTCTTCCTTTGCTTTTATGTTTTATAATCTAAATCTTAAAAAGTCATTTTTTCAGATAATTTATATTTCTAAAAATTCTAATATATTTTATATAGATCAGTGTATTGTTATCTAGTGATTTTAAAAAATTTTTATTTTACTTTTACTTTTTAAAATTTTTTTGAGGCAGGCCCTCATGCTTTGTCACCTAGGCTGGAGTGGAGTGCCAGTCTTGGCTTACTACAACCTCAACCTCCTGAGCTCAGGTGATCTTCCCACCTTGGCCTCCTGAGTATCTGGGACTATAGGCATGAGACACTATGCCTGGCTAATTTCTGTAGAGATAGGGGTCTCTCCATATTGCTCAGGCTGGTCTCAAACTCCTGGCCTCAAGTGATCATGCTGTCTCGACCTTCCAAAATGCTGGGATTACAGGCATGAACCACCAAGCCCAGCCAAAACAAGTCTTTTAAATCTGAATTTATAAAAATCCTACAATTAAACCATGATGGGCTAGGCATGGTAGCTCATGCTTGTAATCCTAGCACTTTGGGAGGCCAAGGGGGGTGGATCACCTGAGGTCAGGAGTTCGAGACCAGCCTGGCCAACATGGTAAAACCCTGCCTCGACTAAAAATACAAAAATTAGCTGGGTGTGATGGTTCAAGCCTGTAGTCTCAGCTACTTAGGAGGCTGAGGCACAAGAATCGCTTGAACCTGGGAGGCAGAGGTTGCAGTGAGCTGAGATCACGCCACTGTATTCCAGCCTGGGAAACAGAGTGAGACTCAGTCTCAAAAAAAAAAAAGCATGATGTATCTTTTAGCATTTAAGATAAACAACTAGTTAACATGCCTTTCTAACAACCAGAGGTGGCTTGCAATTACAATACACTAACAACAAAACTTGCTAACCTTGAAAAGTGCATCTTTCAGACTCCGGAGAGTTGTTCCAATTTGTAAATCTTTGGCAGAACTAAACCAGTCAAGAAGTACCACATATTCCACATTCCCCCTCTTCTTCCATGTGTCTTTAGAATCATCTGGGAGGTGTGCTTCAATCCAACTAGCAGTGACTCTGAAATGTATTAACATTTGTATTGGAGCGAAAGTTAACAAGAGGTCCTAATATACTAACAGAAGACTCTCAGTTTTGTTCTACAATCTGAACCACACCATAGCAAACTTTAAGGAGATTCCTTTCTAAAGTGAGGTTATATATTAAGATATTAAACAGCCTAAAATGTTTAACCCCTTCACTACTGTATAATATTGGAACATAGTTTCAGTAATTATTAGAGACTAAAAAAGAAGACTCAATTCTTTTCATTCTGACCCTTTATTAAAAAAAGCGGCGGGGGGAGCAAAACTAAAAACATATTGTCTGAGCTCCTCTTTTAGCCAAATATAAACTGGGGAATCACCTGGGTAAGATTATTCATATTTCAGTTCTCTTATACCTAGATAATTAATAGTCCACCAAATACCAGGATGTTTATTCAACAAACACATATACCATTTACCATGTGCCAGATACTGTTCTAAATGCTTTATTCTCATTGAAACTCATTGAGTTTTCACAACAATCCTAAGGTGGATATTATTATTATCCCTATTTCAGGGAAACTGAGGCACAAAGAAGTTAAGCAACTTGTTCAAGTTAAGGGGAGCCAGAATTAAAATTCAGGCAATCTGGCTCATGTACATGCTCTTTGCTATGCTGCCTCTTAAATCATCAACTGGGAATAACACCAACTCTACATTAAAATACAATGTTTACATCATCTTTTGCTCACATAAAAGCTAAAGTCCTTACAATGGCCTGCCATAGACATGCACCCCCAAGCCTCAACATCCTCATCTCTAACTACTGGCCCCCTTTACTCACTCCAGCCACTGGCTTCCTTGTTATTTCTGGTTCATCCAGGCATGCTCTTCCCTAAGGGCCTTTGCTCTTGCTTTTCCCTGTCTGGAATCCTCCTCCCCAGATAGCTGCATCACTCAATTCCCTTATTTCTTCAAGATTTGCTAATAACTTCTCTGTGAGGGCTTTCTAGATTAAAAATTTAAGAGCCATCCAAACACACACACACACACACATGGCATTCCCATTTTCAAGGCACCCAACATAAGACATGCTACACATTTTAAGGTTTTATTGTGTGTCACCTAGCTTACCTCTCTTAAAAGCTCCAAAGACAAATTTTTGTTTGTTCAATGGCTTAGCCCAGCACTTAGAACATAGTAACCCAGCCCGTAGAAAGTGTTCAGTAAATATTGGTTTGTTTAATCAGCTGAGCATGGTGGCTCACGCCTATAATCCCAGCACTTTGGGAGGCCAAGGTGGGCAGATCACTTGAGGTCAGGAGTTTGAGACCAGCCTGGCCAACATGGCAAAATCTTCTCTCTAATAAAAACTACAAACATTAGCCAGAAGTGATGGTGCATGACTGCAGTTCCAGCTACTCAGGAGGCTGAGGCAGAACAGCCTGAACCCAGGAGGTGGAAGTTGCAGTAAGCTGAGATCACATCACTGCACTCCAGCCTGGGCAACAGAGCGAGACTCTGTCTCAAAAAAAAAAAAAAAAAAAAGTTTAAATATTGAATGGGTGAATAATACAGATTCACACCTTTGGGTAAGGAGCTTCATATTATTCTTAGCAAAGCACTTAGTATATAGGGGCATTTCAATATTTAACTGATGATACTGGCAAGCTGGGCAGGAGTAGTGCAACTTTTATCCACAAGTAAAACCAAATAGTTAAGATTATTTTAATTTTAAAATCCAGTTCCTATATAATACTGTTGGATACTGTATCCTCTAGGAAGTAAAGAAGTAGAAAAAATATAAAATATTGTCTAATAATATCCTCTCCTGATATATACAGATTAGAAGGATACTTGGTCAACAAAGAAGGAAAAAAGGTGAAATGTGATATTCATAAAGACTATTTCCAACCCTAGGGATATATTTACCTAAATACTGTTTTCAGGATTAGTATGCTACAGAAAACACTTTGGGAAACAATAGTATCAGCCAATGTTTCTCAAACTTCTGTCTTTTATGTACCATCTTCACAATTTTCTCCAACTCTGCTCCACTTGTCCTATTATTATTTAAATTTAATTTAATTAAAAATAAGTTTTTACGAGCCGCGGTGGCTCGGGCCAGTTGTCCTGGCGCTTGAGGAGGCGAGGCTATGCATTCAAGGCCAACCTGGGCAATATGAGAACCTCTCATTCATTAAAAAAAAATAATAATGTTTTTACTTGAATAAATTTAATAGGAAATTGTATGGCCCTAAATACATGAAAAAAACCAGCATCATATCCAATAAGTAAAAGGAACGTCTGAAGATAAATATTTAAGTAAACTGTGCTATATTCACACAACAGAACAACATATGTCAATGAGAATGAACAAACTACAACTACACACAATAGAGATGACTATCACAAACACAGGTTGACTAAAGAAGACAGATATTAAAGACTACATATTATACAATTCCATTTATATAAAGTACAAAAGCAGATAAAAAGAATATATTCTGTTAGAAGTTGGTGGTTTCCTTGGACAGTGGGATATGGGTAGTAACTTACAGGGGGTATATCGGGTTCAAGAAGGATGATAACGTTATGTTTCTTGGTCTGGATGCTAGTTAAATGGGTGCATTCAGTTAATGAAAATTCACTGGGCTAGACACTTAGGACAGGAGTACTCTGATATGTATACTATAATGTATTAAAAGTTAAGGTCAGGCACAGTGGCTCAGGCAGGGCACAGTGGCTCATGCCTGTAATCCCAGCACTTTGGGAGGAGGAGGCGGGTGGATCATGAGGTCAAGAGATTGAGACCATCCTGGCCAACATGGTGAAATCCTATCTCTACTAAAAATACAAAAATTAGCTGGGTGTGGTGGTGTGTGCCTGTAGTCCCAGCTACTTGGGAGACTGAGGCAGGAGAATCGCTTGAACCCAGGAGGCAGAGGTTGCAGTGAGCCGAGATCGTGCCACTGCACTCCAGCCTGGGCAACAGAGTGAAACTCTATCTCGAAAATAAACAAACAAACAAACAAATAAATAAAAGTTAAGAATACAGGAGCTAAATGATAAGAACTTATAAACACAAAGAAGGAAACGGCAGACACTGGAGTCTACTTGAGGGGGAGTATAAGAGGAGGGAGAGGAGCAGAAAAGATAACTATTGAGTACTAAGCTTAAAACCTTGGTGATAAAATAATATGTACAACAAACCCCTGTGACACGTTTACCTATGTAACAAACCTTCACACGTACCACCAAACCCAAAATAAAAGTTAAAAAAGAAATAGGCCAGGCACAGTGGCTCACACCTATAATCCCAGCACTTTGGGAAGCTGATGCAGGCAGATCATTTGAGGCCAGTAGTTCAAGACCAGCCTGGCCAACATAGTGAAACCCTGTCTCTACTAAAAACACAAAAATTATCCAGGTGTGGTGGTGTACACCTGTAATCCCAGTTACTCAGGAGGCTGAGACACGAGACATGAGGATCACTTAAACCCAGGAAGCGGAGATTGCAGTGAGCTGAGATTGCACAACTGCACTCCAGCCTGAGCCAAACAGCAAGACTCTGTCTCAAAAAATAAAAAATAAATAAAAAAAGCTGGGCACAGTGGCTCACGCCTGTAATCCCGGCACTTTGGGAGGCTGAGGTGGGTGGATCACAAGATCAGGAGTTCGAGAACAGCCTGGCCAACATGGTGAAACCCCGTCTCTACTAAAAATTTAAAAATTAGCTAGGCAAGGTGGTGCGTGTCTGTAATCCCAGCTACTCAGCCTTCTGAGGCAGGAGACTCTCTTGAACCTAGGAGGTGGAGGTTGCAGTGGATGGCGATCACACCATTGCACTCCGGCCTGGGTGACAGAGCGAGACTCTGTCTTATAAATAAATAAATAGCTAGCTTGAAATTTTAAAAACAGGTAGGCTGGGTCCAAAGGCTCACACCTGTAATCCCAGCACTCTGGAAGGCTAAGGTTGGAGGATCATTTGAGCCCAGGAGTTTGAGACCAGTCTGGGCAATGTAGCAAAACCCCATCTCTACAAAAAATATAAAAATTAGCTGGGAGTGGTGACATGTGCCTGTAGTCCCAGCTGCCCAGGAGGCTGAGGTGGGAGGATCACCTGAACCCAGGTCAAGGCTGCAGTGAGCTGTAATCATGCCTCTGCATTCTAGCCCAAGCACAGAGTGAGACTCTGTCTCAAAAATAAATAAATAGACCAGGTGCGGTGGCTCACGCCTGTAATCCCAGCACTTTGGGAGGCCAAGGCAGGCAGATCACAAGGTCAGGAGATAGAGACTATCCTGGCTAACACAGTGAAACCTCGTCTCTAATAAAAATACAAAAATTAGCCAGGCATGGGCGTGACATGCACCTACAGTACCAGCTACTCAAGAGGCTGAGGCAGGAGTTGAACCCAGGAGGCAGAGGCTGCAGTGAGCTGAGAATGTGCCATTGCACTACAGCCTGGGCAACAGAGTGAGACTCCATCGCAATAAATAAATAAATAAAAATAGATAATGAAAAAATACAGTAATCACTATCAGCTAGTTGTAGGTATTGTTACCTACAGAAAGCTCTGAGACCTGCTCCCTTTAGTTAAGAAAGGGAGATAAGCAAGTATTTAAAAGATATACTAGCACCAAACTGAATTGAATCTCCTTTAAACTAACTCAAAAGGACTGTTAGGTAAATTAAAAGGGAATAATTTCTCAGTATGCATTTCATTGTTCTTTAATCTTCAACCTAAAATCATCTTCAGTTTCATAGTCGTCCAACTCTCACATTTGGGAAACTATCATATAAACTCAACAATAAAGACCACTAGCTTTCTGTTAATACAGATTAGACTATCCAATGACTAATTATAACTTTGTTCAAATCCTGGAAATATATTTACATGTTGAATTAGACTGAGCACTCTAATTTTTTTTTAACAACCTGTAATCAATTTATTAAAATAGTTGACTTAAGCATCTCCAATGGTGACTTCCATCTCAACTCTTGGCTCAATAGTGATGGAAGTAATCTGCTTAACAATCTCAGAAGGGCTGTGCAAGTCAATAAATTGCTTGTGGATTCTCATCTGGAAATGATTTCATGTCTCAGAACCTTTACCAAAGTGAGTTTTTTGAAGTCTTAGTAGGCATTTGAACTGGTCCTTTCACTTTTAGATTCTTTTCCCATGCTCCTCTAATCAAGTCAGCACACACCTTCTCCAGGGATTTTACTCTCCGGCTCATTAAGACTGATTTGAATTCAGTGAACTGCCACTTCCAGCTCCATGGGTGTTTTTCCAGTATCTTTAAAAGCCATGGCTGTTGCGCGGCTTCCTGACCAACTGGTTCCTCGGCGAGAGCAAACGGCAGTGAGTCAGGAGCAGGACTGGGCAGATCACAGCTTGGCACCACCTATGACCACGTCGTCCTCAAAGAGCTCTAACCTTTTTTTTTTTTTTTTTTTTTGAGATGGAGTCTCCCTCTGTCGCCCAGGCTGGAGTGCAGTGGCGCGATCTTGGCTCACTGCAACCTATGCCTCCTGGGTTCAAGCAATTCTCCTGCCTTAGCCACCCTAGTAGCTGGGATTATGGGCATGTGCCACCACACCTGGCTAAAGTACTTTTAGTAGAGATGGGGTTTCAACATGTTGGCCAGGCTGGTCTGGAACTCCTGACCTTAAGTGGTGTCAGACCTCCTACCTTGGCCTTCCGAAGTGCTGGGATTACAGACATGAGACACCGCACCCAGCCTAAGAGCTCTAATTTTTAAATAGCTTATTTACAAAGCACACTCTGTGCTTCAGGTCAAACATTTATCAAGCATCTGCAATATGCCAAGAACTATACAGATTTTATTACCTAATTTTAAAAATAATTTTAAACTAAGACCCAGAGAGATAATAGGATCTATATAAGAATGCTTGAAATAGTGAAAATGGCCCTGTATCTAGAGGTTTATTTAGCTCTGCCACTATGTCACGATTTCTAATGTACAATGTACCCATGCAAGTGGTTTTAAATTATTTCATAGATTAAAGGCCTTCTTAACAAAAATGAAAGAAAGAAAAAATTTTAAATTAAGTCCTTACTCGTGCCAGGACCTGTGCTAAAATAAAATGTGTGTGTTTGTATAACTTTTCTCATTTAAATCTCCTGAAACCTCTACAAGATAGGTTCTATTATTATCTCCATTTTACAGATGGAAACATGAGCTTAGAAATATTAGGTCACGGCTGGGTGTGGTGGCTCAGGCTTGTAATCCCAGCACTTTGGGAGGCAGAGGTGGGTGAATCACAAGGTCAGGAGATTGAGACAATCCTGGCCAACATGGTGAAACCCTATCTCTATTTTTTTAAAAATATAAAATAAAATAAAATAATAAAAAAAAAGAAATGTTATGTCACTAGCTAGAAATAATGCAGCTACTAAGTGACAGTTATTTAAATAGAGACACACACACACACATAAAGTATCTGTATACTCTTGTATCACAGATAATAGAGGGAATTTCAATATGTAAAACAATTCAATTAGTTCACAATTTTACTCATTTTGGTAACTATGATTCACATGCTTATAAACAGAAAATAATAAGAAAGATCAATCAATAAACACCTGGGAAGAGAGGAAAAAGGCGACTTCATTTCTCTTTTGATAAGATTCTAAACACCACAAATAGGAGAAAACAGCCAAATAAAAAGTTAGCAAATCCATAACTTCAATCTTCAAGAAGGGTAAAGTGTGCCTTTAAGAAGCAAAGATTGAGAGAAGTCCCATTTGGGCACTCCTCACTCCCGCAAGTGAGAGAACTGTTCTCCTTTCTTTCTTTTGCCTATTAAACCTCTGCTCCTAAAATGCACCTCTCCCCTATCCCGCCCCCAAAAAAGAAACAGATTTAAAAGGTTAATAGGAAAAGACTACTTTATCACATTTATGTTGGATGCTAAGTCATAACATTTACTAAGGTCCACAGTTGACTACTTTACTACACAATAACCCACCCTGGACTGATGGCTTCTTCAGGAACACTGAGAGAATGTAAAATACAGGAATCCAGATAATCCTGCATTCTTCGAGCATCCATTATAATCAAGCTGATGTTTTTATCCATCATCATCGTGTATAGTTCCTTTGCTGTGATTGCTCCTTGGAATTGAGAGAGACAGTATAAGTGACAAGAAACAGCACAAAATGTGCTGACATTGTAAAATACAGGACAAACAGCTTTTTCTAGAAGAGCAAACTATACTGGATACATATGGATGCCATATATTTACTACCCCATCATACCATTTATTATCTTGTAAACTAACATTAAATATAACTTGTTTTTTTGTTTTTTTTTTCTTGAGACAGGGTCTTGCTCTATCACCCAGGCTGGAGTGCAGTAGCACGATCTTGGCTCACTGCAACCTCCACCTCCCAGGTTCAAGTGATTCTCCTGTCTTAGCCTCCCGAGTAGCTGGGAATATAGGCTATTACCACGTGTGGTTGATTTTTGTATTTTTAGTAAAGATGGGGTTTCACCATGTTGACTAGGCTGGTCTGGAACTCCTGGTCTGGAACTCCTGACCTCAAGTGATCCACCTACTTCAGCCTCCCAAAGTGCTAGGACTATAGGCATAAGCTACTATACCCAGCCTTAAGTTGTGTTTTTAACACAAGTTAACACAAGAAGCCAGTTTAACGCTCTGTTTATAAAGACTTAAAGATCAAAACTTTCTGTTGAGTTTACAGCTACATCTGATATTGACTCTATTACCAATATAAAATAAAGGACATTAATATGTATATCTTAGGAAAATAGTATGTTTTCAAAAATTAAGACATTAGAAAAATGCTAACTAGAACAAATATCTATGGTTCTAAAAATCTGGAAAGGTTCTAAATTCAAAAAGTCTCTGATGGTAGTCTTATGGTAGCTACCTGAAAAACTTAGATTTCCAAGTATTCTTAGAATAACAAGTCAAAAGCTTGCTCTTCTATATGAGACACTGAAAAACTATGGCCATCTGTTTTTACTGGATAGCTGCCACACTAGTTTGTTTGTTCAGGTATTTTTTCATACTGCAACAGCAGAGATCAATAGTTGTGTCAGAGACCACAGGGCTCTCCAAGCCCATAAGGTTCCCCAAGCCTAAAAATGTTTACTATCTACCCACTTAAGAAAAATTTGCCAATCCTCTTTCTACTTGATGTTCATTTGTTAGCTCCCAGTCAGAAGGATAAAAGATTATTTTGTTTTTTAAGAAGGCTAAGAAAAAGAAAACTAAGTAAAGCTAATGCAATATTTAATTTATTTACTTCTGGGGGAGGGCAGCCATCTGTCAAAATAAATATCCCCTATGTTACTATTTTTCCTCAGCTCTACTGAAGTGAAAGATTTAAAAGCACGACAAGAGAACTGAGATATATAAAAAGCTGCTTCAGCAGTGAGCTGTGAAAATAAGTCTCAATAGCTCCTATGCTAAAAGACCTATTGCTGCTAATCATCATCCTCCTTCCCACTCTAGCCATCAAGAGTATGCTGACAAAACAGACTAAAAAAGTTGATAACAAACCACTGAGAAGGACAATATTTAAGTAGGATGACATACAAAGGAACAAATGCATAAAAACAAATCTTGGACCGAATCAGTAACAGCTTTTAGCAAAGTACCTTACAGCACATCCAGTTTATTTTTATAATTGTTATATGGCAGTATTTTAAGCAGAGAATTTATTTTACTGTTACCTATAATTATGTTTAAGTTAAACCTTTTCTCCTATCCAAGTACTAACTAGGCCCATCCTGCTTAGCTCCCAAGATTAGGCGTATTAGGTGGTATGGTTGTAGACAAGATAAACCTTTTCTGAGAGAGGAAAATGTCTCTAGCAGATGACGAGAATTTCCTAAGTCTTGTTTAGGTCACACATTTCTCACTACAGCATCAATACCACCTATGTATAACTTCCATATTATTGGTTTGAATTTGAGACAGGGTCTCACTCTCACCCAGGTTGGAGTACAGTGGTGTGATCACGGCTCACTACAGCCTCAACCTCCTGGGCTCAAGCAATTCTCCCAACCTCAACCTTCTACAGGCGTGCCCCACCACACCCAGCTATTTTTTTGTATTTTTTGTAGAGATGGGGATTTCACCATTACCTAGGCTGGTCTTGAACTCCTAGGCTCAAACAATCCTTCTGCCTCAGCCTCCCAAAGTGCTGGGATTATAGGCATGAGCCACTGTGCTTGTCCTGGATTTTTTTTTAAAGGCGGATGAAAATGACTCAAATAATTTAGTCTTTGACCACAGGATGGATGTAGGGAGAAAAAATTATGTCTACAACCTAGTCATAAATGATAAGTCCTAAAGTTTGCCATGTATTCTAAGAATTTACATGTATTAGCTCATTCAATCCTCACAATAACCCTATGAAATAGGTACTATTATTATCTACACTTTACAGACAGGGAAACAAAGGTAGAGTGTTTTACATTCTGAAAACCACACAGAAAGGGAGAGGAGGAACCAGTATTCAAACACAGGCAGTTTGACTTCTGAGACTCCATGCTCTTAACCATTGTTGCTAAACTGCGTCTTGAAAAGAAAACAAGTACGAGCTTCGGTTTTGACATTTTTCAACTGCATATTACCACTTTGTCATGTAAGGTTAAAATTATTCCTAGAATATTCCCCATGATAAATACATAAAAATAACCTCAGATATTTTCAATATAATTGTACAGACTGGGAAAAATGATAGAGCTTACGTAGAGATTAGACAACAATGCTAAGAATCTCATTGTATAAAATCTGATGCTTATTCTGATTAAAAGATCTCAGAACCTAAACAACTTCGTCTTTCTGCACACACTTACCTTTCTCTTTGGTCTCACATTTTTCATTCTTTTCACCATTGCTCTATTGCATAGAAAAAAAAAGTTTCAACTTTCATAGAAACAAAAAGTTCGACTTATAATTTAATTTACTTCACTTATATGGAAACTCTAAGAAACTTAAAGTACGCAAAGTACTGGCATTTTATAAAAATGCAGATGAATAATGGTATTAGAAGGTTTCTTTGGCAGTAGACAACATAAAATAACTAGCAACCTTTCAGAATTATAGGACATTTCCTCAAAATTTACTTGAGTTAAAGACCAAATATAACAGCACAAACTGCTACAGAAATTTAATTTGATTAGAAAGTACTTCTAAAATGAAACAAAATTCTGGCTATCCGATTCAGTGTCCTCCATGACATAATTAAAGAAAAACGAGGGCCAGGCGAGGTGGCTCACACCTGTAATCCCAGCACTTCAGGAGGCCAAGGCAGTAGACCACGAGGTCAGGAATTCAAGACCAGCCTGGCCAAGATGGTGGAACCCCATCTCTACTAAAAATACAAAAAAATCAGCCAGGCATGGTGGCAGGCGACTGTAATCCCAGCTACTTGGGAGGGTGAGGCAGAAAATTGCTTGAGCGTGGGAGGCGGAGGTTGCAGTGAGCCAAGATTATGCCACTGCACTCCAGCCAGGGCAACAGAGCAAAAATCTGTCTTTAAAAACAAAAAAATTAAGGCAAAATCAAGTAATATAAAGTACTCAAAGTACTGCTTATGCATTAATTCATTTTTTAGCAGTCATTATAAACTTAATTAGAGCAGTAGAAAGATCATTTGAGCTGAGCTGTGATGTATTATATCCTATGTCAAATCTTTTTTAACTAGTCTGGGACTCAGTTTTCTCGTTTCCCAAATTATGGTCTTGAAATAGATGATTTTTAAGTTTCTTCTTTCTAATCATGTAATTTACATTAAAAGAAAGATTTGGCATACTACTTTATTTGGTACCAAGCTTTTTATCTGTTTCTGGGGTCTCATTCTTTTTCCTTTGCTTTCTCCTTCTATTTCTCCCCCAGTTTCCCCTCTTTTTTTTTTTTTTTGAGACAGAGTTTCCTCTCGTTCCCCAGGCTCTAATTAAGTTTATAATGACTGCTAAAAAATGAATTAATGTATAGAAAATATTGCTATACAAATTCATAGAAAAATCTGAAATCAACTGAGGCTAGAATATTTAATTCAAATTAAATATTTTTCTTTTTTTCTTTTTCTTTTTTTTTTTGAGACAGAGCATTGCTCTATTGCTCAGGCTGAAGTGCAGTGGTACAATCTTGGCTGACTGCAGCCTTTGCCTCCCGGATTGATTCTCCCACCTCGGCCTCCTAGTAGCTGGGACTACAGGCACGTACCACCACACCCAGTTAACTTTTGTATTTTTAGTAGAGACAGGGTTTCACCACACTGGCAAGGCTGGGATTATAGGAGTGAGCCACCATGCCCAGCCTTAAATCAATTTCTAATTAAAACATTAAATTTTATCCTTGTTACCTAAAACAACTTTATTGTGGTAATCGCAACTCTTTTTAGGCAAATCATCTGACAAGCAGAAATGGTCTTTTAACTCACACAATAAATTTGAAATACCTTTTGGATTTTGTCTTTGGAATCCAATACATTCTCCAAAGAACCTTTAGCCAATGTGCTGCCATCCTCTCTTCCGGTTTCCTGCCTTTTTTGTTGTAGCCGCAGTGCTTCCTCCTGCCTGTCTTTTTCTTCAAGTTTTTTACGAACTTCGGCTTCTTCATATCTAGTTAAAAAAAATAAGTCAAGATTTTCTTTAATTGGCATTAATCGTGGAAATTAAAGGAGCTTCATTCAGTTCTGTAACATTAGCATCCTGCCTTAAGGTGTTTCATGACTACATGCTTTCTCCCTCCACCGCAATTCAAACATCTGCCACCTGAGAACATCTGTACATTTACCTTGAATTGCCCAGAACTCTTAAAGATAAACTATTATGTTCTCAAGTTGAAATTATTTAGTGCTTTTTGCTATTTCTCTCCTACTAATTTCAGTCTTTTATATTGAGTCAAATCTGCTGCAATTTCCTATTCCAATGCAAAGTCCTAATTCTTTCTGCAAAAGAAACAGCCCAAATATCACACTTACGTTTATGACTTAGAATAAAAATGTAAAAATGAGCATTCAAAAAGTGGTGAAAAGTATTACCAAGGTCACCAAGTTACATTTTTTTCAAAGGATGACTTCACTGAAATTTCCAACTTGTTGGCAGTTAAACAGCTATCTGAACTACAGTTAGTAGGTATCCAAGAAATTCAGAACTATTCCCTATTATAGTATAGGTGGCTGGGTGCAGTGGCTCACACTTGTAATCCCAGCACTCTGGGAGGCTGAGGCAGGTGGATCACCTGAGGTCAGGAGTTCGAGACCCGCCTGACCAACATGGTGAAACCCTGTCTCTACTAAAAATATACATAGCTGGACATGGTGGTGCATGCCTGTAATCCCAGCTACTCAGGAGGCTGAGGCAGGAGAATTGCTTGAACCAGGGAGGCAGAGGTTGCAGTGAGCCGAGATCTTGATATTGCACTCCAGCCTGGGCAACAAGAGCAAAAATGCCATTTCAAACAAAAAACAACAACAACAAAAAATTAGCTAGGCATGGTGGTGCATGCCTGTAATCCCAGCTACTTGGGAGTATGATGTAAAAGCATCACTGGAACCGGGAAGGCAGAGGTTGCAGTGAGCCAGAATCATGCCATTGCACTCCAGCCTGGGTAACACAGTGAGACTCCATCTCAAAATAAATAAATAAATAAATTATAGGCAATGTTTGCTATTATTGTCAGGAGAGACTGAATGTTATCATAGACCTTGTTTGCACTAATTATCAATGCTCAGCAATGCCTGTGACCTTCAAATTTAAAAAGACAGAGAGAGAAGATAGAACAGACATAAGGGAAAAAATTAAATAATTGACTAAGGTCATTCATTAGTAAAAGATAAATCAATAGTTTTCATTTTATTATTATTTATTATATCTTTACATTTTATACACTTTTTTTCTTTTTCTTTTTTTTTTTTTTTTAAGACAGAGTCTCACTCTGTTGTCCAGGCTGGAGTGCACTGGTGCAATCTCGGTTCACTGTAACCTCTACCACCCAGGTTCAAGTAATTCTCCTGCCTTAGCCTCCTGTGTAGCTGGGACTACAGGCACATGCCATCATGCCTGGCTAATTTTCGCATTTTTAGTAGAGACAGGGTTTTACCATGTGGCCAGGCTTGTCTTGAACTCCTGACCTCAGGTGATCCACCTGCCTCAGCCTCCCAAAGTGCTGAGACTACAGGAGTGAGCCACCACGCCCAGCTGCTCTTTTCTTCCTTTTTGAGACAGAGTTTCACTCTGTTGCCCAGGCTAGGGTATGGTCGCGTGATCTCAGCTCACTGCAACCTCTGCTTCCTTGGTTCACGTGCTTCTCCTGCCCCAACCTCCCAAGTAGCTGAGACTACAGGCGTGAGCCACCACACTCACCTAATTTTTGTATTTTTAGTAGAGACGGGGTTTCACTATGTTGCCACGCTGGTCTTGAACACCTGACCTCAGGTGATCTACCCACCTCGACCTCCCAAAGTGCTGGGATTACAAAGTGCTGGGATTACATATAAAACTGAGCCACTGTGCCCAGCCTTATATGCTCTTTTGAGGGAATATTCCAAAATGAAAAATTTCTAAATAAACTATTCAAAGAACTGTGCCAGCTTCACATATTTAAAATTCCAAGTTTACTTTAAAAATGACTTCTGAACTCAAAATTATTTCTTACCACACACTGTCAACATCATGTTAAGAGTAACCAAAAATGTGCCATCTATCAACAAGATCATTCATCCACTTAACAAGAATTACATCTGTAGCTCTTGGAGAAGAAATCAGCATGTCACACCAAGGTGCGCTATTCCTCAAGTGGAAGAAATACAAGGAAAACAGTGCTTCTCCTCTAAATGCCTGAGCAGTTAATTATTATTATTTTTTTTTAGACAGAGTTTCGGTCTGTCACTCAGGCTGGAGAACAGTGGCACGATCTCGGCTCACTACAACCTCCACCTCCCGGGTTCAAGTGATTCCCTTGACTCAACCTCCCGAGTAGCTGGGACTGACTACAGGCAAGTGCCACCACGCCCAGCTAATTTTTGCATTTTTAGTAGAGACAGGCTTTCACCATCTTGGCCAGGCTGGTCTTGAACTCCTGATTTCGTGATCCACCTGCCTTGGCCTCCCAAAGTACGTAAGCCACTGCACCAGGCCCTTTTTTTTTTCTTTTGAGATTGAGTGTCGCACTGTTGCCCTGGCTGGAGTACAGTGGCCTGATCTCAGCTCACTGCAACCTTCACCTCCCAGGTTCAAGCGATTCTCCTTGTCTCAGCCTTTCAAGTAGCTGGGATTACAGGTGTCTGCCACCATGCCTGGCTAATTTATTTGTATTTTTAGTAGAGACGGGTTTCACTATGTTGGCCAGGCTGGTCTCAGACTCCTGACCTTGTGATCCATCTACCTCGGCCTCCCAAAGTGCTGAGAATACAGGTGTGAGCCACTGCACCATCCTAAGCAGTTAATTTCTATCTTTATGCTTAGCAATTCCTTCTGGATTATTTATTCCATTGACTGAAATGATCACTAATATTGATAGGAACATGGTGATCATGACACATTATTTTTAAAATGGTATCCTTTCCCCTTAAAAAATAAAGGTAGGAGAGAGAATTCTAATTTTGGTAATGACTTAATAGTTTCCATTATTCTGAGCCTCTCACAGACAACTATAAACTACCTCAAGGCATTTGAAAACAGCCATAATCGGGAAGAAAGTAGATGGGGGGTGACACTTGAAAGAAAGAAAGAACATTAGTAAGATGCTGTTTTTCATGGTTTCACACCTAAGGCAGGCCTTAGTGCTGAAAACAGCTAAAATTCCAGCAGAAACCCTACCTAATCCCAGAGAACCAGAGTTCAAATTCTTTGTATAGACTGGCCCAAATCGCCAGCTGACACCTGAATTAAGCACACCTGGAACAGATACTAAGGCGCCCAGCTAAGTCTAAAAGAATTTGGAAGAATGTCAGTTGCCACCTACCTTAGCCAAGACAGAGAACTTAACGTTTCAGTACAGCCAAGCTAACTGCCTACTGGGACAAAACAACAATAACAACAAAACTATTCAGAGGACTAAATTAGAATGCAGAGCCTCTAAATGTGTCATTAACAATGTTCAAAATTACTAGTACCAAAAAAAAGAAAAATTGGACAACAATAAAAGAGAAAAGGCACTGCAGACTGACTCCAAGATGATGCATTTAGCATGCCAAGATTTTAGAGCAGCTGTTACAACTATGCTCAAGGGCATAAATAACACTGTGCTTGTAATAAATAAACAAATAGGACATCTCTGCAAAAAAATAATAGACACTATACAAAAGAACCACACAGAAATTCTAGAATTGGGCTGGGCGCAGTGGCTCATTTGTATAATCCTAACACTTTGGGAGACGCTGGTGAGAGGACTGCTTGAGCCCAGAGCTTGAGACCAGCTTGGGCAACATGGTGAACCCCGTCTCTACAAAAAAAAAAAAAAAAAAAAAAAAAAAAAAAAAACACACACACACACAAAACTAACTGGCTGTAGGTGGTGTGCATCTGTAGTCCCAGCTGCTCAGGAGGTGAAGGTGGGAGAATCACTAGAAGCCAGGAAGCTGAGTTTGCAGTGAGCTGTGATCATGCCACTGTACTCCAACCTAGACAGTAGAGTACGACTCTGTCATCCAAAAAAAAAAAGAAAAGAAAAAGAAAAAATGCTAGAATTGAAACATATATTTGAAAAAAATTCACTCAACAGAAAATTGGAGATGACAAAGTAAAGAGTCAGTGTTTGAAGGAAGAACTGGCCTGGACAACATAGTAAGACCCCTGCCTCTATAAAAAATAAAAAATTAACCAGGACCAGAGGTGTGTGCCTATAGTCCTACCTACTCAGGAGGCTAAAGTGGGATTTCTTGGGCCCAGGAGTTTGAGGATGCAGTGAGCTAGGATCATGCCACTGCACTTTGGCCTGGGCAATGGGGTAAGACCTTGCCTTAAAAGAAAAAAAGATGAAAGAGTAATAACAATTATCCAATCCAAGCCGGGCATGGTAGCTCATACCTGTTAATTCTGGCACTTTGGGAGGCTGAGGTGGGTGGATCACCTGAGGTCATGAGTTTGGCCAGCCTGGCCAACATGGTGAAACCCCATCTCTACTGAAAATACAAAATTAGCTGGGTGTGGTGGCACACACCTATAGTCCAGCTACTCGGGGAGACTGACGTGGGAGGATCGCTTGAACCTGGCGGCAGAATTTCCACTGAGCCAGGATCATGACACTCCAGTGTGGATGACAGAGTGAGACCCTGTCTCAATTAAAAAAAAAAAAAAAGAATATTCCCAGAGGTAAAGAGGGACATAATTCATCAAGAAACTATAACAGCCATAAATGTTTATGTGCCTAAAAACAGAATTTCAAAATACATGGAATAAAACCTGAGAGAACTAAAGGCATAAATAAATACGGTTAAATATTTTAATACCCCTCTCTAAGTAACCGTTACAACTTGAACCCCACCTTACAATCAGTAAAGACAAAGAAGATCTGAACCATATTATCAGCCATTCTGACCTAAATGACATATAGAGAGCAGTATATTCAACAGCCACATTTTCTTTATAAGTGTACATGGTACATTCACTGAGAGACCATATGCCAAGCCACAAAACAAGAATACATTTAAAAGGACTGAACACCTTTAGCCATAATGAAATTAAATTAGAAATCAGTAAGATACAAGAAGAATCCCATATATTTGGAAATTAAACAACACACTTCTAAATGATCCATGATGGGTCAAGGAAGAAAGGGAAATTAGAAAATGTTTCAAAATAAATTATAAAGCTCTACTGGGAAAACAATAGATATATGAAAATCAGTGCATTAAAATAAATAGAACAAAAGTGAATAACCCCAACAATAGATGTGAGAGAAGAAAAGAAAAACTGAATGATAACTTCAGATAGAATTTTACAGAAACAGATTTTTCACCATATTCCATCTGCTTAGGCAATAACCAGTGATAATGGATTCTCAAGTCTCCAGCAGGGCCTTGCTTACTGATATACTCACTTCCCCTACTTCTCCACTGCACTGTGTTAAGAACTTGGTCATAGAATAGCAAGCATGTATCCCTATTATCTCCATGGAAACATCAACTCCAGACTTTCCTGCCTATCGCATATGCCAGCATCATTTCACTATTAGAAACAGAATGGAAAGATTTGAAACAAGAGCAAAATTATGCAATTGTTTTACCTTGCCTCCTCAATGCAAATTACTAGAGTGCCAGGAAGAAAGACGGTACAGAACAAGAATGCTTCTACTGTTAATAACAACAAAAATAATATCACAAACACTTATTGAGTATTTGATATGTGCCACACACCATCTAAGTGTCTATAAATGTTAATTTTCTTAATACACTATGAGGTAGGTTTATGATTATCCTAGTTACAGAGGGAGGCTAAGTAATTTGCCCAAGTTCACACAATTAATAAAGCAAAAACTGGGATCCATACCCATGGAATCTGGCTCTGTATACTTACCTACTGCTCTATATTTGTTCTCTAGTAGTGTTCTATGCTGGAACAGTATGTGAACTGTCTGCCCTAAGAAGTAAACACAGCCTAAATCCAATTTGAGACAGAAATAAAAAAACTTTAAGATTCTCTTTTTTCCTTTTTTATCTTATCCACACTTTACCCCTGATTTTGCATTTGTTCTACAGTCTCCATAAACCTAATTAAATAAAGCTGACATCTCTCCTACTTTGCAGCTTCAGTTGTTAAGTTGAAGTGAGAGCGTGGCATGCTCTCTGAAACTGACTTCGGATTCTTTTACCTATCTATCTAATCCCTTTTACTAGGACTCTGATACCTCCAGACTTGGTCAAAATTACCTCTAAGACCTCCCTTAACATGAATGTAATAGAAATGAACTAAGTCTATGGTATGAGAGGTGTCCATGAAAAAAGATAATAGTAAGAAATGGGACAGGCAAATAAAGGTTTAATAAGTATTCCTTAATGGGAGGTGATACTGAAATCTATTTTCTAGCCACTTATTAGGCCTTTTCACTAAAGCATTTTTTAAGAATCTGGGGCTATGCCTATACTTGGAGTGGGAAGACACAGATCACGACATCACATGATTGAGCAGAATTTAGCAGAAAATTTACCCCAAGATGTTGAGGGCTTTCACCTGAAAGTTATAATCTATTCTCCAAACCTACAGAACCTGGCAAGAGAGAAATCCTAGTCATGCAGATTTCAGAGACTTAAAGGAGGAAAACAGCTCTGTGATTGACTTATTACAGAATTAGGACAGGACAGATGTGAAGATATGTTCATACAGAGTTGCTCTAAATGTCCATGAAAGACACCAACATGGCGCAGGAGGCTGGGAGAGGGGAGACAGGGAGAAAAACAGAGTGAAAAGGTTTTCCACATCTAGTTACAAAATAACCTATGAAAAGGAAAAATTAAAAGTACATTTAAAAAGCCTTACAATTCATAAACGGTGTTGGGAAAACTGGCTAGCCATGTGCAGAAAGCAGAAACTGGATCCCTTCCTGACACCTTACACTAAAATTAACTCCAGATGGATTAAAGACTTAAACATAAGACCTAACACCATAAAAACCCTAGAAGAAAACCTAGGCAAAATCATTCAGGACATAGGCATAGCCAAGGACTTCATGACTAAAACACCAAAAGCATTGGCAACAAAAGCCAAAATAGACAAATGGGACCTAATTAAACTCCAGAGCTTCTGCACAGCAAAAGAAACAATCATCAGAGTGAATCGGCAACCAACAGAATGGGAAAAAATTTTTGCAATCTACCCATCTGACAAAGGGCTAATATCCAGAATCTACAAAGAACTAAAACAGATTTACAAAAAAAAAAAAAAAAAGTCCATTCAAAAGTGGGCAAAGGATATCAACAGACACTTTACAAAAGAAGACATTATATGAGGCCAACAAACATATGAAAAAATGCCCATCATCACTGGTCATTAGAGAAATGCAAATCAAAACTCCATTGAGATACCATCTCACGCCACTTAGAATGGCGATCATTAAAAAATCTGGAGACGGTATATTAAGGAGGGCTTGTTCCAAGATGGCTAGTTAGATCCAGCTCAGGATTGCAGCTCCGAGTGAAAGTGCAGAGGGTGAGTGGACGCTGCATTTCCAGACGGATGTTTATTGCCCACAGACCAGGAGATTTGCAGATGGAGGAGCCCCACGGATCGCCAGTGCGGCTGTTTTGGCCGGAGCAGCTGTTTTGCCTGCACCCCACCACAGCCGCTCCAGGTGCAGAGTAAATGGGACTGTGTTCCCACTTAGTCAGCAAGGGGAGCTGAAACAGGGAGCCAGGCCAGGAGATTCCCAGGCAAAAAAAGCGCCACGAATCTCAGAGCCGTGGTTTCAGCGGCACAGTGGGTCGCCGCACGGGAAATCACACAGATCCCGGCGACTATTCAACAGGCGACCAGGTTACCTGGTAGAAAGCCGACAATTCAACGAGAAAATAAAACGCTCTGAGGCAGGGAGCCAGGAGATCAGGCCCAGCTGGTCCCACCCCCACAAAAACAAAAAAACAGCAATTGGAAACACTCTGTGTTGAGAGTTTCGGGACAGTCCAGCTCTGTGGGGGAGGGGCGTCCGCCATTACTGAGGCGGCTTGCCGTTGCTGCGGCAACCCGCCATTACAGAGAAAGCCCGTGATTACAGAGGTGGGCCAACATTGCGGAAGCAGCTCTAACCACACCCATATAAACAGGACTGCAGGGAAGTTCACACGGCAGCTGGGCGGAGCCCACAGCAGCTCAGCGAAGCCTCTGCAGGCTGAGAGTGACTAGGCTGCCTCCCTGTGGGCAGGGCAGCCCCAAGAAAAAAAAAGGCAGCAGTACAGTGGAAACCCATAAAGCTCTAACTCCCTGGGACAGAACACCTGGGAAAAAAAAAGGGGGGCGTTTATGAGTTCTGCTGCTGCAGACTTAAATTTACCAGCCCAGCAGCTCTGAATGAACAACGGGGCTCACAGCTCAGCACCTGAGCTAATATAAAGGACTGTTTCCTCAAGCAGCTCCCGACCCCCATATATCCAAAGAGTCACCTCATAAAGGAGAGCTCAGACTGACATTTGGCAGGTATCCTTCTGAGACAAAGCAGAAGAAGAAACTGGTAGCAACCTTTACTATTTGGTAGCTGCTGCAAGTGATCCCCAGACAAGCAGGGCCTGGAGTGGACCTCAGCAATCCTACAGCAGAGAGGCCAGACAGTTAAAAGGAAAACTAAGAAACAGAAATAACTTCATCAACAACAAACAGAATGTCCACTCAGAGACCCAATCAGAAAGTCAACAACTACAAAGCCGACAGGTGGATAAATCCACAAAGATGGGAAGAAACCAGTGCAAAAAGGATGAAAACACCCGAAACCAGAACACCTCTCCTCCTACAAGGGATCACAACTCCTCACCAGCAAGGGAACAAGACTGGATGGAGAATGAAATGACAGAATCAGCCTTCAGAAAGTGGGTAATAAGATACATCCGTGAGCTAAAAGAACATGTTCTAACCCAATGCAAAGAAACTAAGAACCTTGAAAAAAGATTTGATGAAATGCTAACGAGAATGGACAACTTAGAGAGGAATATAAGTGAATTGATGGAGCTGAAAAACACAACATGAGAACTTCACAAAGCATGCACAAGTTTCAACAGCCGAATTGACCAAGCAGAAGAAAGGATATCAGAGGTCGAAGATCAACTCAATGAAATAAAATGAGAAGGCAAGATTAGAGAAAACAGGGTAAAAAGGAATGAACAAAGTCAACAAGAAATATGGGACTATGTGAAAAGACCTAATCTACGCTTGATAGGTGTACCTCAATGTGACGAAGAGAATGAATCGAAGCTGGAAAATACTCTTCAGGATGTTATCCAGGAAAACTTCCCCAACTAGCAAGGCAGGCCAATAGTCAAATCCAGGAAATACAGAGAACACCACAAAGATATTCCTCAAGAAGAGCAACCCAAAGGCACATATTCACCAGGGTTGAAATGAAGGAGAAAATGCTAAGGGCAGCCAGAGAGAAAGGTCGGGTTACCCACAAAGGGAAGCCCATCAGACTCACAGCAGATCTCTGAGCAGAAACCCTACAAGCCAGAAGAGAGTGGGGGCCGATATTCAACATCCTTAAAGAAAAGAACTTTAAACCCAGAATTTCATATCCAGCCAAACTAAGCTTCATAAGTGAAGGAAAAATAAAATCCTTTGTGAACAAGCAAGTACTCAGAGATTTCATCACCACCAGACCAGCTTTACAAGAGCTCCTGAAAGAGGCACTACACATAGAAAAGAACAACCAGTACCAGCCACTCCAAAAACACATGAAATGGTAAAGAGCATCAACACAATGAAGAATCTGCATCAACCAATGGGCAAAACAGCCGGCTAGCATCAAAATGGCAGGATCAAATTCACACATAACAATAATAAGCCTAAACGTAAATAAACTAAATGCCCCAATCAAAAGACACAGACTGGCAAATTGAATAAAAAGCCAAAACCTATCAGTGTGCTGTATCCAGGAAACCCACCTCACATGCAAGGATACACAAAGGCTCAAAATAAAGGGATGGAGGAAGATTTACCGAGCAAATGGAGAGCAAAAAAAAAGGAGTTGCAATTCTTAGACTTTAAAGCAACAAAGATCAAAAGAGACAAAGAAGGACATTACATAATGGTAAAAGGATCAATGCAACAATAAGAGCTAACGATCCTAAATATATATGAACCTAAAACAGGAGCACCCAGATACATAAGGCAAGTTCTTAAAGACTTGCAAAGAGACTTAGACTCCCACACAATAATAGTGGGAGACTTCAACACACCATTGTCAATATTAGACAGCTCAATGAGACAGAAAATTAACAAGGATATCCAGGACTTGAACTCAGACCTGAACCAAGCAAATCTAATACACATTTACAGAACTCTTCACCCCAAATCCACAGAATATACATTCTTCTCAGCACCACATCACACCTACTCTAAAATTCACCACATAATTGGAAGTAAATCACTCCTCAGCAAATGTAAAAGAACGGAAACCATAACAAACAGTCTCTCAGACCACAGTGCAATCAAGTTAGAACTCAGAATTCAGAAACCAACCCAGAACCGCACAGTTTCATGGAAACTGAACAACTTTCTCTTGAATGTTGACTGGATAAACAATGAAATGAAGGCAGAAATAAAGATGTTCTTCGAAATCAACGAGAACGAAGACACCACATACCAGAATCTCTGGGACACATTTAAAGCAGTCTCTAGAGGAAAATATATAGCAATAAGTGCCCACATGAGAAGAAAGGAGAGATCTAAAACTGACACCCTATCATCAAAATTGAAAGAGCTAGAGGAGCAAGATCAAAAAAACTCAAAACCTAGCAGAAGACAAGAAATAACTAAGATCAGAGCAGAACTGAAGGAGATAGAGACATGAAAAACCCTTCAAAAAATCAATAAATCCAGGAGCTGGTTTTTTGAAAAGATCAACAAAATAGACAGACCACTAGCCAGATTAATAAAAAAGAAAAGAGAGAATAACCAAATAGATGCAATAAAAAATGATAAAGGGGATATCACCACAGATTCCACAGAAATTCAAACCATCATCAGAGATTATTACAAACAACTCTATGCACATAAACTAGAAAACCTGGAAGAAATGGATAAATTCCTGGACACTTGCCTCCTCCCAAGCCTAAACCAGGAAGAAGTTGAAACCCTAAATAGACCAATAACAAGGTCTGAAGTCGAGGCAGCAATTAAGAGCCTACCACCCAAAAAAAGCCCAGGTCCAGATGGGTTCACAGCTGAATTATACCAGACATACAAAGAGAAACTGGTACCATTCCTTCTGAAACTATTCCAAATAATCCAAAAGGAGGGAATCCTTCCCAAATCATTTAATGAGACCAACATCATCCTAATACCAAAACCTGGCAGAGACTCAACAAGAAATGAAAACTACAGGCCAATATCCATGATGAACATAGATGCAAAAATCTTCAATAAAATACTGGCAAGCTGATTACAACAACACATCAAAAAGCTTATCCACCATGATCAAGTAGGATTCATCCCGGGGATGCAAGGCTGGTTCAATATACGCAGGTCTATAAATGTAATTCACCACATAAACAGAACCAAAGACAAAAACCACAGGATTATCTCAATTGATGCAGAGAAGGCCTTCGACAAAATTCAACAGCCCTTTATGCTAAAAATCCTCAATAAACTAGGTATCAACGGAACGTATCTCAAAATAATAAAAGCTATTTATGACAAACCGACAGCCAATATCATACTGAATGGGCAAAAACTGGAAGCATTCCCTTTGAAATCTGGCACTAGACAAGGATGCCCTCTCTCACCACTCCTATTCAATATAGTACTGGAAGTTCTAGCCAGAGCAATCAGGCAAGAAAAAGAAATAAAGGGTATTCAATTATGAAAAGAGGAAGTCAGATTGTCTCTATTTGCAGACGACATGATTGTATATCTAGAAGACCCCATCATCTCAGCCCAAAATCTCCTGAAACTGATAAGCAACTTCGGCAAAGTCTCAGGATACAAAATCAATGTGCAAAAATCACAAGCATTCCTATACACCAATTACAGACTTAAAGAGAGCCAAATCAAGAACGAACTGCCATTCACAATTGCTACAAAGAGAATAAAATACCTAGGAATACAACTAACAAGGAATGTAAAGGACCTCTTCAAGGAGAACTACAAACCACTGCTCAACGAAATAAGAGAGGACACAAACAGATGGAGAAACATTCCACGTTCGTGGTTAGGAAGAATCAATATCTTCAAAATGACCATACTGCCCAAAGTAATTTACAGATTTAATGCTATCCCCCTCAAGCTACCAATGACCTTCTTCACAGAACTGGAAAAAACCACCTTAAACTTCATATGGAACCAAAAGCGAGCCCGCATAGCCAAGTCAATTCTAAGCAAAAAGAACAAAGCGGGAGGCATCACACTACCAGACATCAAACTCTACTACAAGGCTACAGTAATCAAAACAGCATGGTACTGGTACCAAAACAGAGATATAGACCAATGGAACAGAACAGAGGCATCAGAGGCAACACAACAAATCTACAACCATCCGATCTTTGACAAACCTGATAGAGGCAGGCAATGGGGAAAGGATTCCCTGTTCAATAAGTGGTGTTGGGAAAACTGGCTAGCCATATGCAGAAAGCAGAAACTGGACCCCTTCCTGACACCTTACACTAAAATTAACTCCAGATGGATTAAAGACTTAATCATAAGACCTAACACCATAAAAACCCTAGAAGAAAACCTAGGCAAAACCATTCAGGACATAGGTGTAGGCAAGGACTTCATGACCAAAACACCAAAAGCATTGGCAACAAAAGCCAAAATAGACAAATGGGACCTAATCAAACTCCACAGCTTCTGCACGGCAAAAGAAACAGTCAATAGAGTGAATCGGCAACCAACAGAATGGGAAAAAATTTTTGCAGCCTACCCATCTGACAAAGGGCTGATATCCAGAATTTACAATGAGCTAAAACAGATTTACAAGAAAAAAACAAATAAGCCCATTCAAAACTGGGCGAAGGATATGAACAGACACTTTACAAAAGAAGACATACATGAGGCCAACAAGCATATGAAAAAATACTCATCATCACTGGTCATTAGAGAAATGCAAATCAAAACTACATTGAGATACCATCTCACGCCAGTTAGAACGGCGATCATTAAAAAATCCGGAGACAACAGATGCTGGAGAGGATGTGGAGAAATAGGAACACTTTCACACTGTTGGTGGGAGTGTAAATTAGTTCAACCATTGTGGAAGACAGTGTGGCGATTCCTCAAGGACCTACAAATAGAAATTCCATTTGACCCAGCAATCCCATTACTGGGTATATATCCAAAGGATTATAAATCGTTCTACTATAAGGACACATGCACACCAATGTTCATTGCAGCACAGTTTACAATAGCAAAGACCTGGAACCAACCCAAATGCCCATCGATGATAGACTGGACAGGAAAAATGTGGCACAAAGGACGCGAACTCATTGTATATACACCATGGAATATTATGCAGCCATCAAAAACGATGAGTTCGCGTCCTTTGTAGGGACATGGATGAACCTGGAAACCATCATTCTCAGCAAACTGACACAAGAACACAAAATCAAACATCTCATGTTCTCACTCATAGACGGGTGTTGAACAATGGGAACACACGGACACAGGGAGGGGAGCACTATACACTGGGGTCTGTTGGGGGGTGTGGGGGAGGACAGCAGGGGGTGAGGAGTTGGAGAGGGATAGCATGGGGAGAAATGCCACATATAGGTGAAGGGGAGGAAGGCAGCAAATCACACTGCCAAGTATGCACCTATGCAACAATCTTGCATGTTTTTCACATGTACCCCAAAACCTAAAATGCAATTAAAAAAAAAAAAGAAAAAAAAAAAAAGGTGTATATTAAGATGAAGTCATATTAGATTAGGGTGGGCCTTAAATGAGATTACATTAAAGGATGAGGAGAGGGCACACAGGGAGAAACTCATTTGAGGATTGCTGGCAACCACTAGAAGCTAGAATAGGCAAGGAAGAATTCTGCCATAAAGTGTTTCAGACAGAGCATGGCCCTGCTGACATTTTGATTTTGAACTTCTTATTTCCATACATGTGAGAGAATAAATTTCTGTTTTTATATTAAAAAAAAAAAAATCTGGAGACAACAGATGCTGGAGAGGATGTGGAGAAATAGGAACACTTTTACACTGTTGGTGGGAGTGTAAATTAGTTCAACCATTGTGGAAGACAGTGTGGCGATTCCTCAAGGACCTACAAATAGAAATTCCATTTGACCCAGCAATCCCATTACTGGGTATATATCCAAAGGATTATAAATCGTTCTATTATAAGGACACATGCACACAAATGTTCATTGCAGCACTGTTTACAATAGCAAAGACTTGGAACCAACCCAAATGCCCATCGATGATAGACTGGACAGGGACAATGTGACACATATACACCATGGAATACTATGCAGCCATCAAAATCGATGAGTTCGTGTCCTTTGTAGGGACATGGATGAACCTGGAAACCATCATTCTCAGCAAACTGACATGAGAACAGAAAATCAAACACCGCATGTTCTCACTCATAGGCAAGTGTTGAACAATGAGAACACATGGACACAGGGAGGGGAGCATCACACACTGGGGTCTGTGGTGGGGAACTAGGGGAGGGAGAGTGGGTGGTGGGGAATTGGGGAGGGATAACATAGGGAGAAATGCCAGATATAGGTGATGGGGAGGAAGGCAGCAAACCACATTGCCATGTATGTACCTATGCAACAATCTTGCATGTTCTTCACATGTACCCCAAAACCTACAATGCAATAAAAAATATATATACAATAATAATAACAATTAAGAAAAAAAGAAAGCCTTAGAATTTGAAAGGACCTCAGACCAGAGGTTATTTATTAACAGGGATCTCATTACATTGAAAGACGGCTCATTCTATCATGGCATAAAAGTAAATATCTAAATAATGAATCATTTTCTCAATGACTTCCTTTATAAGCTGAGAGTTATTTTCTTTTTTTGAGACAGAGTCTCACTCTGTCACCCAGGCTAAAGTGAAGTGGCAAGATCTCAGTTCATTGCAACCTCTGCCACCCAGGCTCAAGTGATTCTCCTGCCTCAGCTTTCTGAGTAGCTGGGATTACAGGTGTCCGCCACCTTGCCTGGCTCATTTTGTTTTACTGTATTTTTAGTAGAGACGGTATTTCACCATGTTGGCCAGGTTGGTCTCAAACTCCTGATTTCAAGTGATCTGCCCACCTCAGCCTCCCAAAGTGCTGGGATTACAGGCATGAGCCACCATGTCCAGCCATATTCCAATTTGTCCAACATGGTAATACCCCATCTCTACTAAAAATACAAAAACTAGCCAAGCATGGTGGTACATCCTTATAATCCCAGCTAATCGAGAGGCTGAGGCCCAAGAATCATTTGAACCTGGAAGGTGGAGGCTGCAGTTAGCCGAGATCACGCCACTGTACTCTAGCCTGGGTGACACAGTAAGACTCCATCTTAAAAAATAAAAAAAAAATTTAAATAAAAACTTTATTTATTTATTTATTTATATTTTTTAAAGATAGGGTTTCACCATATTGGTCAGGCTGGTCTTGAACTCCTGACCTCAGGTGATCCGCCTGCCTCAGCCTCCCAAAGTGCTAGGATTACAGGCGTGAGCCACTGCGCCCGGCAAATAAAAACTTTTTTAAGAAAAAAACATTTTAAACTTTTTATTTTAGAAATAATTTTTTTTTTGAGATGGAGTTTCACTCTGTCACCTAGGCTGGAGTGCAGTGGTGTAATCTTGGCTCACTGTAGCCTCCACCTCCCAGGTTCAAGCAATTCTCCCACCTCAGCCTCCGGAGTAGCTGGGATTACAGGTGATGGCCACCACACCCAGCTAACTTTTTTGTATTTTTAGTAGACACAGGATTTCACCATGCTGGCCAGGGTGGTCACAAACTCTTGGCCTCAAGTAATCTGCCTTCCTGGGCCTCCCAAAGTGTTGGGAATTACAGGCGTGAGCCACCATGCCCAGCCAGAATATTTTTAAATACAAGTAACATATGATACATTCTCAGTGAAAAAAAATCAAGCCAGTAAAGAAATATGTCACCCTGGGAGGGTGAGGTGGGAAAAAAAAAAAGTAAAGAAATATGTCACCCTAATTAAATCTTTCCGTTTCCTCCTTCAACTTACTATTTGCATCATACATCTCTCAATTTGCCCTTTTTCACTAACCAGGGTTTGGCAGCTCATATGACTTAAAATCAGTTCCTGGCCAGGCTCGGTGGCTCACGCCTGTAATCCCAGCACTTTGGGAGGCTGAGGCAGGCAGATCACCTGAGGTCGGGAGTTTGAGACCAGCCTGACCAACATGGAGAAACCCTATCTCTACTAAAAATACAAAAAATTAGCCGGGCATGGTGGTGCATGCCTGCAATTCCAGTTGCCCAGGAGGCTGAAGTAGGAGAATTGCTTGAACCCGGGAGGCAGAGGTTGTGGTGAGCCGAGATCATGCCACTGCACTCAAGCCTGCGCAACAAGAACAGAAGTCCGTCTCAAAAAACAAAACAAAACAAAACAAAACAAAAAACCCAGTTCCACTGTTCTCTCCTTCTGTATCATATTGCTGAGAATGCCTTTGGTTTTATCCATTAACAATTTTTACACTATAGATACAAGCAGAAATTTATCTACTAGGATCCACACGACAGCATTATGTTGTTCATAAGGGAAACAAGTTAAATATTAAAGAATGACTAATGAATAAAAACTGAAACATACTCCTTTTGTTTTGTAATTGTAAACCTGGTAAGCAAGTCATGGCAAATACCAGAATCGGTTTTTCTTTCGTAAATTTAAATAACTTCTGTAATTAAGCAGATCAAAACTTACAGTAAATACTTCATTCCTATTAACATAGTGTCCAGAAGCATGATCCACCAAAGAACATATGAAGAATTAAAATTTTCTAAAGAATACTGCCAGAAACTTACAAATATTATAACTTAGAAATATTGGACCTGAGTTCTAGTCTAATAAACCAGTGTTTAACTTAACAATCTGTCATTCTAAACTTTTAAAAATTTAAATAAATAATATTAGTGGCAACACATCAACACTATATAAGTGATATAAAAAAAATTTTAATGTTTGTCTCCCAGTTAATGTAAGATTTATTTCTAAAAATTGGAATATGGCTGGGCATGGTGGCTCATGCCTATAATCCCAGCACTTTGGGAGGCCAAGGTAGGCAGATCATTTGAGGTCAGGAGTTCAAGACTAGCCTGGCCAACATGGTGAAACTCCGTCTCTACTAAAAATAAAAAATTAGCTGGGTGTGGTGGTGGGAGCCTGTAATCCCAGCTACTTGGGAGGCTGAGGCAGGAGAACTGCTTAAACCCAGGAGGCAGAGGTTGCAGTGAGTGCCCTGGGAGCAGACTACTGCACTTGAGCCTCAGCGACAAGAGCAAAACTCCATCTCAAGAAAAAAAAATGAAGTATTAGTGAATGGTCAGATATAAATGGGTAAATCTTTTTTATTTTTTTGAGACAGAGTCTTGCTCTGTCACCAGGCACCAGGCTGGAATGCAGTGGTGCGATCTTGGCTCACTGCAACCTCCGCCTCCCGGGTTCAAGCAATTCTCCTACCTCAGCCTCCCAAGTAGCTGGGACTACAGATGCGTGCCACCATGCCCAGCTAATTTTTATATTTTAGTAGAGACGGGGTTTCACTATGTTGGCCAGGATGGTCTCGATTTCTTGACCTCGTAATCTGCCCGCTTCTGCCTCCCAAAGTGCTGGGATTATAGGCATGAGCCACCGCACCCGGCGGTAAATCTTAAATATTACTTTTATCTTCCAAATTGACATTATTTTAAAGATTTCATAATATCTGTACCTTAGTTTAAGGCTTTCAGAGAGTCTTTCAGCTTCTTCAATGGCTTTTTTGATGTTTGCAGGTCCAAGTATTGAATGGAAGTAATCCTAAAATTACAAGAAAACCATCCCATATTGTTAGTACTAGGCATTGCATGTAAAACTAGTGCTAAAAGCATTACTATCATGGTGCTTATATAAAGGGAAGTTTGTTTTATTACAATTGAAGATTTTTAAAAACTTTTAACCTATATAAATGTATAATTTATTCTCCAAATGTTTCAAAAGTATGTCTTCATACCATTAGTAAGTTAAAAAGATCCAGTAGTTCATAAATTTGATTTATTTGTAAATAACCATTAAAAAGTATAAATAACATTCTTGTTATTTACGAGTAAGTGCCAAAGAGCAAAGCTTTCAAGAATAAGATGTGTTTTCTAATTAAAAATATGTACCTAGATTTTTCTTCTAGTCTCACAAGTAAATAATGCAAAATGTTTACAGACACAACATGGAATTTGTTTTGTTTACTTGTTCTAAACAGATTTTTTTGCTTCCCCCTGTACTCTACAATAGCTACCCACATCCCAACTGGAGTCAAAACACTATTGATACATAAAACAAGTTTTACACTTTAGGGAACTTGGAGCAACTAAAAACCAAGTAATAGAAAATAAATACTTAATACTATAATCTAGGCCAGGCATGGTGGCTCACAACTGTAATCCAAGCACTTTGGGAGGCTGAGGCAGGCAGATCACTCGAGGACAGGAGTTCCAAGATCATCCTGACCAACAAGGTGAAACCCTGTGCCTACTAAAAATACAAAAATCAGGTGGGTGTGGTGGTATGCCCCTGTAATCCCAGCTACTCAGGAAGCTGAGGCAGGAGAATCATTTGAACCCAGGAGACGGAAGTTGCAGTGAACTGAGATCGCACCACTGCACTCCAGACTGGGCGACAGAACAAGACTCTGTCTCAGGAAAAAAAAAAAAAAAAAAGTATAATCTACCTTTAAAAAATGCAAAAGGTGGCCATGCACAGTAGCTCACGACTGTAATCCCAGTACTTTGGGAGGCCGAGGCGGGTGGATCACAAGGTCAGGAGCTTGAGACCAGCCTCCATCTCTACTAAAACTACAAAAAATTACCCAGGCATGGTGATGCACAACTGTAGCCTCAGCTACTCGGGAGGCTGAAGCAGGAGAACTCCAGTCTAGGCAACAGAGTGAGACTCCATCTCAAAAAAAAAAAAAAAAGCAAAAGGTTTGGCATATAATTTACTAAAAAGTACAATGAAGTTGGACCCTACAATCAGAGATATTTTCAAATCAAGGTTGGTATGACTTGACAGTAGCCAGTTAAGTCGATTTAATGATTACTGCATCCAATTTGCCACAACATGTCAACATGACTTTGCAAATAGAGCCTACTAGCACAGTTCATTACAAATTATAATAATCAAAATTTGTAAAAAGAAGAGTTAATAGCTCAGAAGTACTCATCTTTGGCTCTCAGTTATGAAGAGCTGCAAAGTGAAGCCATATAAACATATATAACAGCCCATATAAATATATATATAACTTCTAGATTACTTACGATACAAATAAACAAAGAAATATAACTTCCGTAACTAGGTAGATCAAAACTAACAATAGGCTGGGCGTGGTGGCTGACACCTGTAATCCCAGCACTTTGGGAGGCTGAGGCAGGTGGATCACCTGAGGTCAGGAGTTTAAGACCAGCCTGGCCAAGATGGCAAATCCCCGTTTCTACTAAAAATATGAAAATTAGCCAGGCGTGGTGGTCCCTGTCTATAATCCCAGCAACTTGGGAGGCTGAGGCAGGAGAATCACTTGAACCTGGGAGGTGGAGGTTGCAGTGAGCTGAGACAGTGCCACTGCACTCCAGTCTGGGCGACAAAGTAAGACTCCATTTCAGAACAGTAACAACAAAAACTAACAGTACATATTTCATTCCCATAAGACCAGTGACCCGTAGCACAATACAACCTGGAGCATAAGAAGAATTAAATTTTTCTAAAGAAAACTGCCCGGTATTTACAAACATAATTTTGAAAACCTGGACCTGAGCTCTAATCAAATATACTAGTGCTCAACAATCTATCATTCTAAACACTTTTTAAATTTCAAAAGAGTATGTGGTAACACAAGAACAGAATATGAGTAATAGAGCAAAATATGTAATTTTTGTGTCCCAATTAACATAAGACTAATTTTTTTTTTTTTTTTGAGACAAAGTCTCGCTCTGTCGCCCAGACTGGAGTGCAGTGGTGCCATCTTAGCTTACCGCAACCTCTGCCTCCCAGGTTCTTGCAATTCTCCTGCCTCAGCCTCCCGAGTAGCTGGGACTTCAGGCGTGTGCCGCCACGCCTGGCTAATTTTTTTTTAGTAGACGGGGTTTCACCGTGTTGCCCAGGCTGGTCTCGAACTCCTGAGCGCAGGCAATCCGCCTGCCTTGGCCTCCCAAAGTGCTGGGATTACAGGCATGAGCCACTGTACCTGGCTGAGACTTATTTTTAAGAACAAAGATCTGTTGATGGCCAGGCCGGGCAGCTCACACCTGTAATCCCAAGACTTTGCGAGGCCAAAGCGGGTAGACAGCTTGTACCCAGAGGGTTGAGGCTTCAGTAAGCCATGATCACACCACTATATTCCAACAGAGAAACAGAGTGAGACACTGTCTCAAAAAAGGTCTATCAACAGTTATCATATGTCTATCTAGCCTAAAAGTAGATCATGCTGGTCAGGCATGGTGGCTCACACCTGCAATCCCAGCACTTTGGGAGGCCAAGGCAGGAGGATCATGAGGTCAGGAGTTGGAGACCAGCCTAACCAACACAGTGAAACCCCATCTCTACTAAAAATACAAAAATTAGCCAGGTATGGTGGTGTGAGCCCAGCTACTCAGGAGTAATCCCAGTTACTCAGGAGGCTGAGGCAGGAGAATTGGTGGAACCCAGGAGGATGAGGTTGCAGTGAGCCTAGATCACATCACTGCACTCCAGCCTGAGCAACAGAGCAAGACTATGTCTCAAAAAAAACAAAAAAAGTAGATCATGCTTTGTTTGCTTTATTCTCCTAAAGCCTAAATATATTAGAAGGACCCTTCACTACATAATTCCAATAAAAGTACACAGTTTGTTCAACACTGTATCAACTGAACATTACAATAATTTCAGTTAGCACACAAAATGTCATGACTACTGATGCAATTCTCTTAACAGAAAACATAATGTAATCATTACATTAACAGAATTGTTTAACAGAAATTATAATGTGATCATTCTCAATAAAAACAAGATACAAAGTAAAACCAAAAATGCTATGACTTGTTTTATTCTTTTTTTTTTTTTTTGAAATAGAGTCTCGCTGTATAGCCCAGGCTGGAGCGTAGTGGTGCGATCTCAGCTCACTGCAACCTCCGCCTCCCAGGTTCAAGCAATTCCCCTGCCTCAGCCTCCCAAACAGCTGGAACTACAGATGCACACCACCATGCCTGGATAATTTTTGTATTTTTAGTAGAGATGGGGTTTCACCATGTTGTCCAGGCTGGTCTCAAACTCCTGACTGCAAGTGATCCACCCGCCTCAGCCTCCCAAAGTAGTGGGATTACTGGGGTGACTCACTACACCAGGCCTAAACCTCAAACATTTTCTAGTACAAAATAACAGTGAATAAATACAAGTTTCTAAGGAAGTTTAATGATATATATTCAGTCCCTATCTGATCGAAAGGGTTAAAACAGAAAATACCTTGTTAGTAAATTTAGCACCTCACATACTTGAAGTACACTAGAGAGGTTGGGCTATAGAAAATACAACAAAAAAAAACAGGTCTGCAGCTGGACGAGGTGGCTCACAGCTGTAATCCCAGCACTTTGGGAGGTTGAGGCAGGCGGATGGATCCCTTGAGCCCAGGAGTTCAAGACCGGCCTAGGCAACAGGGTAAGACCCTGCGTTTCCACAAAAAATAAAAAAATTAGCCAGGTGTGGTGATACGTGTCTGTGGTCCCAGCTATTCTGGAGGCTGACGTGGGAGAATCAGCTGAGTCCAGAAAGTGGAAGCTGCAATGAGCCTTGATTGTGGCCACTGAACTCCAACCTGAGTGATGGAAGTGAGATTCTGTCTCAGAACAAACAAAAAACAGTTCTAAGACAGAAGCAATGAAATGCCCTGGACAGAGTAAATGAAAATAAGCCTTTTACTGAAAAGCAGGAACTGAACTACTGAATCATATGAAATAATGGCCTAAGTTACCGGAGCCTTTGCAGGGAACTTCTCAACCTGAACTTCTCTGCCTAGATACTCCCTTTGGAAGTCCAATAGAGACTCTATGGAAATGAAAAAATCTCTTATCTATTTAAATGCATTCACTACCTTCTCAAGAAGATAAAAAAAAATAAATCTAGCTACAAAAATATTCCCAATTTTGTCATAGAAAAAAATAACTACTAACTTCCAAGAATAAAGAAAAAAGTAAACAAATATATTTTTTTAAAAAATAAAAAGCCCTGGTCGGGTGTGGTGGTTCCTGTCTATAATTCCAGCACTTTGGGAGGCTGAGGAGGGTGGATCACCTGAGGACAGGTTCAAGAGCAGCCTAATCAACATGGTGAAACTCCAACTCTACCAAAAATACAAAAATTACCCTGGTGTGGTGGCACGCACCTGTAATCCCAGCTACTTGGGAGGCTGAGGCAGGTAAATTGATTGAACTAGGGAGGCGGAGGTTGCAGTGAGCCAAGATCGCACCATTGCACTCCAGCTTGGGTGACAGAGTGAGACTTTATCTCAAAAAATTAAAAAAAAAAAAAAACCCTACCACACAGACAAAACAACCTACCACCAAAGTTATCCTAATTTCAAGACTTTCAAAAATATTTACTTTAGTAAGCACTGTTTACCCTGCCTTTTAAGTAATTCCACTTTAACATATTTCAAAAATTTGTTTGCATTTAGAAAGGCCTCTGTCTATTATCTGCAGATACACAGGTCCAAAAATGTTAAATAATGTTTCTCCCAGGGCAGGACCAATTCAACCACTGTGGACAGATGGATGAACCTCCAAATGAAAGGGTCTCCCTCTTTCAAAGATAGATCTAAAAACCTAGTAGCTGGCCAGGCGCAGTGGCTCACCCCTGTAATCCCAGCACTTTGGAAGACCAAAGTGGGCAGATCATGGAGGTCAGGAGTTTGAGACAGCCTGGCCAATATGGAGAAACCCCCAACTCTACTAAAAATACAAAAATTAGTCAGGCATGGTGGCAGGTGCCTGTAGTTCCAGCTACTTGGGAGGCTGAGGCAGGAGAATCACTTGAACCTGGGAGGCAGAGGTTGCAGTGAGCCAAGGTTGTGTCACTGTACTCTAGCCTGAGCAACAGAGCAAGACTCCGTCTCAAAAAAAAAATAGTAATAAAAAAAAAGTTGTCACATAAAAATAAGAGACTAAACCTCAAATCTTAAGAAAGTACAATAAAAGTACTATTTTAAAAAGTCGTATTTTCTCGGCTCATGCATCGATGAAGGAAAATTTAAATTTAAATTTAAATTTAAAAAAGTCGTATTTTCTTCCTTAATGACCAAATTCAATCCTTCTACTTGACCTGGCAATAATTACCTCAGAAAAAAATTATGAATCTGTATGTTGCTGTAAACTTGTACTAATCCACAGCAAATTCACATTACAACCATTTGTGAATAACACTGTATCTTTAGTTTGCTTTTTCTATCTACATATGAGATATACTATAATACTGCATATAATTTGAGCTAATTTCATTATTATTTAAAAATTTTAGAAAAAAATCAATAGCTCCATTATGCAAAATAACAGGAAATAAAAATTCAAAAATAAAAGGTACCTGCTGTTGCTTGAAATCAGGTCTTTTTTTGATAAGATTATAAACAGTCACGTATTTCATATATAGTACATAGGCCTTTTCCTCATCACGATCTAATCTGCATTCTTCTGCTGTCTTAAAGATCTTCAGGGCACTGTGCACATAGCTTAAAATTAGAGAAAAAAATATAATTAAAGCACTTGACATCTGGGAAAAAAAATACAGGTTATATACAAAATCCACAGATAATCTTTAAGAGGGGTCCCCAACCCCAGGGCCACAGATTGGTACTGGTTCGTGGCCTGTTAGGAACCAGGCCACAAAGCAGGAGGTGAGTGGTTGGTCTAGTGAGCTAAGTGTCATCTGTATTTACAGCCACTCCCCATTGTTTGCATTACTACCTGAGCTCCACCTCCTGTCAGATCAGTGGCCGAATTAGATTCCCATAGGCGAATGTGAGGGATCTAGGTTGCACATTCTTTTCGTTCTTCTGAGATAAGAGTCTAGCTCTTGTTGCCCAGGCTGGAGTGCAATGGTGCAATCTCAGCTCACTGCAACCTCCGCCTCCCAGATTCAATTTCTCCTGCCTCAGCCTCCCAAGTAGCTGGAATTACAGGCATGTGCCACCACATCCAGCTAATTTTTGTACTTTTAGTAGAGACGAGGTTTCACCATGTTGGTCAGGCTGGTCTCGAACTCCTGACCTCAAGTGATCTTCCTGTCTCTGTCTCCCAAAATGCTGGAATTACAGGCATGAGCCACCTCACCCAGCCAAAGTTGTGCATTCTTTATGAGAAACTAAGGCCTGATGATCTGTCACTGTCTCCCATCACCCCCAGATGTGATGGTCTAGTTTCAGGAAAACAAACTCAGGGCTACCACTGATTCTAACTTCTGGTGAGTTGTATAATTATTTCATTATACATTACAGTATAATAATAATAGAAATGAAGTGCACAATAGTGCACTTCAAATGAAGTTCAATAGTGAACTTGACTCATCCCAAAACCATCCTCCCCAACCCTGGTCCATTGAAAAATTGTCTTCCACAAAACCAGTCCCTGGTGCCAAAAAGGTTGGGAACCACTCATATTAATAAAGCAAATTTCATGATTTAGGTTTCACTACTTCAGAAGTGATACAAAGTTTGGATACAACCAACTTATATATACCACTTCCTCTGGGATAAGGGTACTGCTAGAGATAAACCAGTGCTAGAAAGGAATGAGCTGTCTTAGGTCTGACCTTAAAGACTGTCCTATCTAAAGGTGGCTTTATCTTTCCCATTGTTTCCCATTTGAAAATCATTAAACATGAGTTAAACAGAGCTGTTTTCTGTCACCTCATCAACATTATCAACTTAACATGATAAGTAGCCCAATCTCTCTCCTACTCTTTCTGCCCTTCAAAATATCTTTTTATTTTTATTTTGAGGCAGAGTCTCACTCTGTCACCCAGGCTGGATGGAGTATAATGGTACAGTCTTGGCTGAATGCAACCCCTGCCTCCTGAGTTCAGGAATCCCTCAGCCTCCCAGTAGCTGGGATTACAGGTGCGTGCCACCACACTAAGCTAATTTTTGTATTTTTAATAGAGACAGGTTTCACCATGTTGGTCAGACTGGTCTCAAACTCCTGACCTCAGGTGATCCACCCACCTTGGCCTCCCAAAGTGCTGGGATTACAGGCATGAACCACCATGCCTGGCCTCAGAAGATCTTTTTTTTTTTTTTTAAATGGAATCTCACTCTGCTGCCCAGGCTAGAGTATAGTGGCACGATCTTGGCTCACTGCAACCTCCGCCTCCCAGGTTCAAGTGATTCTTCTGCCTCAGCCTCCCGAGTAGCTGGGATTACAGGCATGGGCCACCATGCCCAGCTAATTTTTATATTTTATTAAAGATGTGGTTTCACCACATTGGCCAGGCTGGTCTCAAACTCCTGACCTCTGGTGATCCGCCCGCCTTGGCTTCACAAAGTGCTGGGATTACAGGTGTGAGCCACAGTGCCTGGCCAAAAGCATCTTTTTTAAAAGTCCATTTTGTCTCTAGTAGTGTTTTAAAATTCAGTTCATTCTGGAATTTTCCATTCTTCCTTTAAAGTTTGTATCATTCTCTGGCCAGGTGTGGTGGCTCACTCCTACAATCTCAGCACTTTGGAAGGCCAAGGCAGGCGGATCACTTGAGGCCATGAATTCAAGACCATCCAGGCAACATGGTAAGACCCCATCTCTCTAAGAAATTTAAAAATTAGCTGGGCACTGGGGCACAAGCATGTGCTCCTAGCTACTTGGGAGGCTGAGCCAGGAGGATCACTTGAGCCCAGGAAGTTGAGGCTGCAGTGAGCCATGAGCATGCTACTGCATTCCTGCAACACAGCAAGACCCTGTCTCAAAAAAAAAGGGGGGGGTGAATTATTATTATTATTTGAGACAGAGTTTTGCTCTTATTGCCCATGGTGGAGTGCAATGGCACAATCTCAGGCTCACTGCAACCTCAGTCTCTTGGCTTCAAGAGATTCTCCTGCCTCAGCCTCCCAGGTAGCTGGGATTACAGGCGCACACCACCATACCCAGCTAATTTTTTGTATTTTTAGTAGAAATGGGGTTTCACTATGTTAGCCAGGCTGGTCTGGAACTCTTAACCTCAGGTGATCTGCCCGCCTTGGCCTCTCAAAATGCTGGGCTTACAGGTGTGAGCCACCATGCCCAGCCAAAAGGGAATTATTTTTATACTGTTTTATGAAAAGACAATGACTTGTGGCTGAATTTCTTTTTTTTTTAGAACTCTTATAATTCTTGCCTCTTAAACTTCTGACTTAGAGATATCTGTATGATCTGTCTGGAGAGTTGATAATATGCATATTAGCAGAATATATATGTATTATTCTACAATTGCTTTAAGATCTTCTCTAAGGAGACCTTATTTTATTCATGTGATGGTATTATTTTTCAAATTAACATCACCTAACTTTAATATGGAAATAAACTAAAAAATAATATTTGATTCAATCAAACTAGCAAAGGATACATCATACCTCTTAGTGCTTATCTTCTCTGGTTTAACTTCTGTCTTCTTATTGAGGTCTTTTAGTGAAGAACTGAGGTAGAGTTCTTTAGGAAGTGAAGCCACAGCAGGCATGATGAATTTTCTTTCACAATGGATGCTCTATTTACTTAAAAGTAGTTATTTCCTGAAACAAACACAAACAATTATATTAATTTTCCTCATTAACAATAAAACGAGAGAGCAGTTAAAAAAATAAAACTCCTAAATTAACTCCTAGGGTTAATTTTTATTTAGAATATCTATTTCAGGAGTTTAAGATATGCAGAATATAAGTGAACAATTTAATAATTTTTATAATTTAATAATTTTAATAATTTTTTTCAAATTTTCATTAACCAAATGAATTACTTTTTGTATCATTTTGCCTTAAGAGTTGGGAATCTTACCTGTCAAAGGAACTAGTAGTAAGAATAATAGAAGCTTTTACATGTTTCTTTGGTTAAAATAGCATTAATGTCATCCTGGTAAAACACTGTCTCTACTAAAAATACAAAAATTAGCTAGGCATGGTGGAGCGTGCCTGTAGTCCCAGCAACTGGGGAGGCTGAGGCAGAAAATCACTTGAACCCAGGAGGCGGAGGCTGCAGTGAGGCGAGATCATGCCAGTGCACTCCAGCCTGGCAACAGAGAGAGGCTCTATCTCAAAAAACACAAAAAACAGCAACAAAAAAAGCATTAATGTATAGATCAGAAGTAGACAAAATATTCATCTAGAAATATTTCTCTTTTCTTACTGATGATATCTATTTATTTTTTTAAGTGATTTCTTCTTTTTATTTTTTTTTTAAATATGGTCTCACTCTGTTACCCAGGTGACCACCTTGGCTCACTGCAATCTCTACCTTGGGAGCTCAAGCAATCCTCCTGTCTAAGCCTCCCGAGTAGCTGGAATTAACAGGCGTTTGCCCCTAGCTAGCTTTTGTATTTTCAGTAGATAAGTGGTTTTGTCATATTCGCCAGGCTGGTCTCAAACTCCTGGTCTTAAGTGATCCACCCGCCTCAGCCTAGGATTACAGGCATGAGCCAACACGTCTGGCTACTTCTTTCCAATCTCTTAACCTTCATTCTATCAGTTCACTATTATTAAACAAATGGACACCAATAAACATCTAATCTTAAAAAGCTGAGTAAGGTACAACTTGGAGCAAGAGATGGGGAGGCCTCTGTTCACCTATAGAAATTCCAAAAGCACCCCCATTTGCTTTAATTCTAGTAATATTTTATATTAAATATTGATACGTTGTTATTTATTGGTACTCATCCCTTGTAATCCTGTGCCACATTAGTCCACTGTCTTAGTCGCCAAACCATTTTTTTCTCTGAATATTGCGTTTTTATCATTTTCACTTTTTTTCTATCTATACTCACTCCAGGTATCTACAAACACATGCTGAATCAAACACTTTAATTTATACTTTCAGACCTATGCATTTAGAAACAATGATCTAATATACAAACATTTTCTACACTTTACCTTCCACCCAGGGTCCCGCATCTAAAGCTGTAGTGATGGGGAGAAAAGGTCTCTGGACCACACTATCACTCCCAAATGGATCCACTGATACCAAATATGTCCTTCTAGCGAGGTATCTGATTCCTCAACAATTCATCATCAAACCTGCTAAGAGCATCCATTTAGGAAAGAGTATGCCAGAGTTCCCCTAGGTCTCCTCATACTTAATAGAAACAACAGCATTGTTTCACTGTCAGTGTAAATCACCAGGAGACTTAGCTTGCAACAGTAGGCCCTGTGTTAAAAAGGGGTATTAAATAAGGGGTATATAAGATATAGTTTCTGATTCTCCAAGGATAAACAGTTTAACCAGAAAACATACCCTCCCCTCCCCACCTTCCCACCTCATCATCTCCTGTCCATCTCCCGCAATGTTGAATGAAAAACCAAGAATCTGTGTAATATGACACTCTATATAAAGTTTAAAAATCAAACTAAACTGAACAATATATTGCTTAATGATATAAATGAGGTAAAATCACAAAGAAAGACAGAAAATGATAAACACAAAATTATATTTCTTGGGAGAGGGAGAGTTGTAACCAGAAAGACACATATAAAGAGCCTCAAGGGTAGAACAAGGTTCTATTTCTCCAATTGAGTGGTATATGCACAGGTGATCACCTTATTATCATGCTTTATAACATATAAAAAGAACATATGTAATGTACTTAAAGTTTCAAAGACAGAAATAATATGAGCATAACAATGCAAATGTGAGTAAAGCTATGCAACATACATAAATATGAAGAGATTATCCAGAGAGATGTAAAAGTGAGGAAGTTATGGGTTAAACAGGCAACTAACAAAAATTACACATTTTTAAAAAATACTGATTAAAAAAAAAAAGACTTAGAACATTGGGACCGGGCACAGTGGCTCACACCTCTAATCCCACCACTTTGGGAGGCCAAGGCAGGCAAATCACTTGAGGACAGTCATTCAAGTCCAGCCTGGCCAACATAGTGGAACCCCATATCTACTAAAAATAAAAAATTAGCTAGGCATGATCATGTATGCCTGTAATCCCATCTACTCAGGAGGCTAAGGCAGGAGAATCACTTTAACCTGGCGGGTAGAGGCTGCAGTTAGCCGAGATCATACCCCTGCACTCCAGCCTGGGTGACAGAGCAAGACTCTGTCTCAAAAAAAAAAAAAAAAAAAAAAAAATAGCTGAGCATGGTGTCAGGCACCTGTAACCCCAGCTACTTAGGAGGCTGAGGCAGGAGACTCACTTGAACCCAGGAGGTGGAGGTTGCAGTGAGCCGATACTGTGCCACTGCACTCCAGCCTGGGCAACAGAGTGAGACTCTGTCTCAAAAATAGAACAAAGATACCAACAAAGTTTTAAAAACTAATGTGGAAGAGAAAGTTGTAAACATTAGTAATGCGACATAGTATGATATCAAACTATAGGGTTACAAATACTATAGTATAAGAAAAATTAAGAGAGAACATTAAGTATGAGTAGAGGGATCTTAGAAGTCATCATCAAAGAGACAATATTTGATGTGAGTCTTGGTGGGGGAAGATTTTTCAAAGAAATGAAGAGTAGGATGAAGAAAAGCAAGTAAAGAATATCTTTAGGAATTAGCCACTACATAGAATGAACGAGGATCTACAAGGCAGTGAAAAAATAGCCTTGGAACAGGTAATAGAAGGTCTTGAATGTTACTAAAGCATTTATTTTGTTTTCTAAAGGTAGCAGGGTTCTGAAGCAGGGAGGCAAATGATTGAAACTAAGAAGAGTACAAAGTTAGGCGGTAAGTGATAGGGAAAACACTAGTTACCTATTATAATGATCCTAGGGAAAGACGATAAAGGTCAGAACTAGGACAATAGAGATGGAGTAGAGGAGACAGATACAAGAGACACTGCAAAGGTAGAATGACAGGACTTAGCAAATGATTAGATACGAGGAGGGAAAGTGCAGGGATAAGATTACGATGTTGTCAAAGATTTTAGGCAAGGGTTTCTAGGAGAAAGACTGTATTTTTTTTTTTTTTTTTGGAGACGGAGTTTCGCTCTTGTTACCCAGGCTGGAGTGCAACGGCACGATCTCGGCTCACCGCAACCTCTGCCTCCTGGGTTCAGGCAATTCTCCTGCCTCAGCCTCCTGAGTAGCTGGGATTACAGGCACGCACCACCATGCCCAGCTAATTTTTTGTATTTTTAGTAGAGACGGGGTTTCACCATGTTGACTGGGATGGTATCGATTTCTTGACCTCGTGATCCACCCGCCTCGGCCTCCCAAAGTGCTGGGATTACAGGCGTGAGCCACCGTGCCCGGCCCTGAAAGACTGTACTTTTTAAAAGCTTTCTTTTCTGTTCCAATTTGATTATTGAAAACAGTTCAAATAAGTAATACTCTTCTCTGATAATGTCTAAAGTCCATTAAAAACTCATAGTTGTTTCTATTTTAGTAACAAAATCATGTAAGTTATACTGTCACTTAATGATGCCTAGTGTTAAAATACTTTCAGCGTGTTTTAATTGCTATTTGAATCTCTACAATCACACACATTTCTGCAGAAGTCAAATAGAAGGTAAAAGGTATTTTCCCCTAATCAAGTGAGAAAGTAGAACATATATAGTAATTCCTTAGTATCTGTGGGAGAGTAGCTCCAGGACTCTCCACAAGTACCAAAAATCCGCAGATGCCCAAATCCCTGATATAAAATGGTGTAAGATTTGCATATAATCTATGTACGTCCTCCCATATGCTTTAAAGTATCTCAAGATTACTTATAATATCTAATTACTTATAACACCTAATACAGCGTAAATGTTACATAAATAGTTGTTGTACTGGTTAGGGAATAATGACAAGAAAAAAGTCTGTACATGGTTCAGTACGGATGCAATTATTTTAAAAAGATTTCCAATCTGCCATTGGTTGAATTCACAGAAACAGAAGACTGACTGTGTAACCAATCTAAATCTATGTGAATTTAAAATGTTACATTTTTGATTAGGTCATTTTGCCATTAAAGAAATCTGAAAATAGAATGACATAAAGTGTATTAGACTAGAATGACTGAATGAATTCAATTTCCTTATTTTGGCTGCAATCATTTCAAAAAAATAAAAGAGCAGCAGTAACAACAAACTCATTGATACTTATACAAAAGTGTTCATTAACTACAGAAGTCAAATAATTTGAAGAATTTGTTTAGATTTAAGACAAACCATAACATAACAATGCATTAAAATTATCTTATGCAGCCGGGTGCAGTGGCTCATGCCTGTAATCCCAGCACTTTGGGAGGCCAACACAGGTGGATCACTTGAGGTCGGGAGTTCGAGACCAGCCTGGCTAACATGATGAAACCCCATCTCTACTAAAAATAAAAAATTAGCCAGACGTGGTAGCACACACCTGTAATCCCACCTATTCAGGAGGCTGAGGCAAGAGAATCACTTGAACCCAGGAGACGGAGGTTGTGGTGAGCTGAGATCACACCACTGCACTCCAGCCTGGGTAACAAGAACAAAATTCTGTCTCAAAAAAAAAAATTATCTTCTGCTTCAAAAAGGATTCCAAGTGGAAAAAAAAAAAAAACTATATGTAAGAAAAATTAACATGCTTCTAAGAACAAAAAATAAAAATTCTTAAGATGTGTAAACCTGACAAAGATAAAGAACTTCGGCTTTAGTCAAACAGCAGTGCTCCAAAAGTGAAACCCAAAAATGTTGAAAATGAGTTAACAATAAAGAGAACGTGTTCTTCCTCTGACATCCTTCTGCTCCTTTCAAAGAGAAAGAATAGGGACTAGATGACTAGAACCACAAAGTGAAGACTGAAAGGTGAAAATTGAGGTTTGCAGTCATTCAAAATGGTCCTGATTTTAACCATGGCTTCACACCAGCCACTGCCAAGGTCTTTGGCAATATTGAAGGGAAAGCAAAAGTTGTCTTTTTGGCCACCCACTGTCTCTCCCTATCTCTGCCCTTTAGGCAGCAACAATATCTTCTCGCTGTCTTAAATCTCATACCATATAATCCACTCTTCACTCATTCTATGTGGCGGTGGGGCGCGGGGGAGGGTGCCACAAATAACTAAGTATTAATGAAATAACATTTTTTTTTGAGACAGAGTCTCCTTCTGTCACCCAGGCTGGAATACTGTGGCACGATCTCAGCTCACTACAACCCCTACCTCCCAGGTTCAAATGATTCTTGTGCCTCAGCCTCTTGAGTATCTAGGACTACAGGCACCTGCCACCACGCCTGACTAATTTTTTGTATTTTTAGTAGAGACAGCGTTTTACTGTGTTAGCCAGATGGTCTCAATCTCCTGACCTCGTGATCTGCCTGCCTCGGCCTCCCAAAGTGCTGGGATTACAGGTGTGAGCCACCGTGCCCTGACTGATGAAATAACATTTTAAAGTAATCCTCAAGTATTAAGAAGGCTCAGCCACTCAAGATTTAATCACTGCTAAAATGTATGGTATTTTCTGAGCAACTACTATGTCTCTAGCACTGTGCTAAAGGCTTGAGGGCAGTGTTTTTAAAATCCATTAGAAGGTCATGATCAACATTAAAAAAAAATAGCAAACATCAGACTAAGTCACACAAAGTAAGGTTAGGTACTTCTTTATAAAATTGTTTCTGTTATGTACATGTGTATAAGATGTAACACTGGATGAAAATGTAAAATCTATTTCTTAATATAGGTAACAATTTTTAAAAACTGTCAAAGTCTCACACTACAGGAATTAACTCCAAGTATGGTTCAATGACCAGTGCTGATTGAGGAACTGTTATCAGTTTGTGATAAAATAAGAAGTTTGTGACAGACTGTAAATCAATTAAGCACACTGACCTTTTTACAGTAGCAAGACTTTCTCCATGAAAAAAGCAGTGCACTGACTGGGCGTGGTGCCTCACAACTGTAATTCCAGCCCTCTGGGAGGCCAAAGTGGGAGGACTGCTTGAGCCCATGAGTTCAAAAACAGATATTTATGTTGAGTATTGTTGCTGCTTAAAGGACAGAGATAGAAAAGATAGAAAAAGATAGTGGGTGGCCCACAAAGAGGGCAACAAGTGAGACAAAAAATTTTACAAAAAATTAAAAAATTAGCTGGGTGTAGTAGCGCACACCTGAGGTCCCAGCTACAAAAAGAAACTTAAGTTCCACCTCTTCCATCCTTTATGGTCCCAGTTCTTGGAGTTGTTTCTTCATGTGAATCCGACAATGCTTGTGATCTACATCATTCCTTCAATATAGTAATGGGACTAACAGACAATTACTACAAGGCTTTAAAATCCTCATTCACATGCAGAGCTCATGATGATGTGACGAGACAGAGAGAAATTGGCCTTGAGGATAGAATTTATCTAAGAACAGGGTAAGAGGGAAGGGCGTGGTGGCTCAAGCCTGTAATCCCAGCACCTTGGGAGGCTGAGGCCAGCAGATCACCTGAGGTCAGGAGTTCAAGACCTGCCTGGCCAACATGGTGAAACCACATCTCTACCAAAAATACAAAAATTAACTGGGTCTGGTATCAGGTACCTGTAATCCCAGCTACTTAGGAGGCTAAGACAGGAGAATCACTTGAACCTGGGAGGCAGAGGTTGCAGTAAGCCAAGATCTACTGCACTGCAGCCTGAGGAACAAGAGTGAAATTCCATATCCTTAAAAAAAAAAAAAAAAAAAGAACAGGGTAAGAAAGGACATGTGGCCGGGCATGGAGGCTCATACCTGTAATCCCAGCACTTTGGGAGGCTGAGGCAGGCAGATCACCTGAGGTCGGGAGTTCAAGACCAGCCTGACCAACAAGGAGAAACCTGTCTCTACTAAAAATACAAATTTAGCTGGGCATGGTTGTGAACGCCTGTAAATTCCACCTACTCGGGAGGCTGAGGCAGGAGAATCTCCTGAACCAGGGGGCGGAGGTTACGGTGAGCAGAGATCGCTCCACTCCACTCCAGCCTGGGCAATAAGAGCAAAACACCATCTCAAAAAAAAAAAGAAAAAGGAAGGAGGACATTTCAGAAGAGGGAAACATCATGAAGAAGGATACAAAATGAGAAATTAGTGAGAGAAAAAAAATGAGAATAATAAGGAATGTTACAGAGGTTACTGGGAAATAATCAGTTGGATAGAGGGAAAATGCTAACATGTCTTTGGATCCCAGGCACCTGTCTCAGTAGTCCTCACACAGTCACCGCTTTAATGAATGTTTCTCCCTGTCAGCTGAATTCAAGTAACAAAAAAATAAATGTTGGCTAAAAAGAATAACTAAATTACATTATGTAGGAGATGGAGTCACATTATGGAAGACTCTTGAAGCCATCCAGAATTCTTTATATTTGATTGAGCAGGCAATAAAAGCCAGTTCTTGATGGGAGAAACAGTATCTCGGGATCGTCAAATTAGGGAGACGTAAGATTGAAAGGAGATGAGAACCAGGGAATGACACTATGGAAAACAGTAATTAGAAGGTCACTGAAGAAAATACAAAATGGCATAAACATGCTTTGGTAATTGATTGACTGAAACAGAGTATTTTCTCTTGCTTACATCCACATCCACAACCACATCAACCCACCACCCACACAGACACACACAGGCACTCACATACTACCCTGCAAAATATGAAGAGCAGTAGTGCTATTAACAAAAGAATAAATGTTGCAGTTTAAAACTGATCAGTTTACAGCAGCATGTCTCAACCTTGCCGTCACTTATATTTTGGACCAGATAAACATTTGTGTGAGGGGCTGCTCTGTGCAATGGGCACTGGAAGATGTTTAGCAACATCCCTAGGCTGTACCCACTAGACGCCAGTTTACTATCATCCTTCCCTTCCATTTATAACAACCAAAAATGTCTACAGTTACTGCCAAATGTGTCCTGGAAGGCAAAATTAGCCCCAAATAAGAACCCCCGGTTTACAGCAAAGTAGGTAATTCAATGTGGACAATGTTGAATGTATGCTAAAGGAACATCTAAAGATGTAAATATTAACTAGAAATTAGTTCTATGGGAGAGCAGACAAATATTAAATCTGTTTATCAACTAAGAAGGCATCAATGTTGACTTTGATAATCCCTACTGTTTTGGAAGATAATGAAGTACTGACACCAAAATTGTACATTATCTAGGATTTGGTGAACTGCTGTGCAATATAGTGAGATCTCATCACTACCAAAAAAAAAAAAAAAATAACAGGGCATGGTGGCATATGCCTGTGGTCCCAGCTTCTTGGGAGGTTGAGGCAGGAGGATCACTTGAGCTTGGGAGTTTGAGCTTGCAGTGAACCATGATTACACCACTGCACGCCAGCATGAGCAATAGAGGGAGACCCTGTCTCGAAAATAAAAAATTCCTATTTTCTTCACTTTTATGTACATTTTTAAACTTCTATAATAGCTTTTAAAACACAGACATTGTTAATACTAGTAACTAAAATCAGGAGGATGAATCACCAAGGAAATGAGTTCTTGTTTCCTTACACCTGAAAAGTTAACTTGAGGACCCAAAATTGGGGGAGTCTAAATGAAGAAAAGGTCAGAAAAGGAAGCAGGAGTCATTAGAATAAAGAAAAACCTGGAAAGTATAACATCATGGAAACCAAAGAAAGAATATTCCAAGAAACTTCAGTTCTTAGAATGCCACGAGAAAAAAAAAAAAAAGTAAAATAACTACCCCCAGTTTTTTTCTTTTTTTCTTTTTTTTGAGATTAAGTCTCGCTCTGTCATCCTGGCTGGAGTGCAGTGGCGCAATCTCAGCTCACCACAACTTCCGCCTCCCAGGTTCAAGCGATTCTCTTGCCTTAAGCCTCCTGAGTAGCTCAACTAGCCCTAGTTCTAAAGAGTGACTGTCTAAAACGGCTTCAATTAGGTAAACAATAGATACCTACTATACACAAGGCGCAGTATTGTGATATAGGGGATACTAAAAAAACACACTTCTTAATAAAGTTTCTGCCTCTTAAAATGAAAGATAAATAAATAATGGTAACAAAGTTATTGGAAATAGATGTTTGGTGCCACAAAGAAAAATTAGCACTGAGACAAAGGATCTCTAAACAAAGCAACTTTTACTTCCCGGACTGCAGGAAGGGTACTCTCACTAGTCATCTTGCCAAGAGTACAGTGAATAAAAGAAAAGCAAACATATTTATCCCTTACGCATTTGGGGTTGTCCTTACTGCATCAGAGACAACTGTGTCTGCTGTGTCTGATCTTCGATGCCTGGAGCCAGACCTTACAACTTAAACTAAAACCTGACTGGCTAAGAACTTAAACAGGTAAAAGCAATGGTGAGCTGGGACACGCCTGTGAGCACGTCCAGCACAGATATCTTGGTTAAAGTACAAGAATATAGAATGTACTACATGCCTATTAGCATGGCAAGTCTAACATCTACATAGGATAGGGCTTAACAAAGAGTTATTAGCACACTTACGATTTATTCTTTAACAGTAAAGGAAACTTGAAACTTTTTACTTCCCATAAATTAAAGTATGGCTTAGTGCTGTGATACAGCCACTAGCAAGCCAGGTCAATGTCCGTTCATTTTATTAAGGACCATTCCCAGAAACTAACAAAAAGGTAACTGTTTTCCAGAATAGATGTCTATCTACATTTATAACTTTAATCTGTTGCTTATATCTTCTACCTCATTGTTTAATTTTTTAACAGATGCAAAATTGTTAAGTAGGGAGCCAGATCATACTTAACATGTATCAAAAACATAGTTCTCAATCCTAGCTGTATGTTTGAATTAGTTACCTAGATTCGGGGGAATCTAGGTTAGAAAAAAAAAAAAAAAGAATCAGTTACCTAGAGAACTTTAAAAAAATATTGATGCTCAGATCTCACTCCTAAACAATTAAATCAGAATCTCTAGGGATGGTACATACATACAGGTATTTATTTTCTTATTCATATATTAAAAAAAAAAGACAGACTCTCACTATGTTGTCCAGGCTAGTCTCAAAGTCTTGGGCACAAGGGATCCTCCTCCCTCAGTCTCTCAAAGCGCTGGAATTACAGGCATGAGCCAACCTCACCTCACCCACATAGGTATTTTTAAAAAGCTTCCCAAATTAATTCTAACATGCAGTCAAGAGTGGGAACCATAAACATAAGAATGAATATAAACATGCTGCTAGAAGCAACAAAGTAATATGAATATGAAGGCAACAATTTGTTTCCAACTGAAATCAGTATCTTAAATCAATCAACCTACCAAAATTTTTCAAAATCATTTTCATGTTTACAATTCTGTGATTGAGAAATTAAAATAACACCTCCAGGATTCTTATGCCCAAAACTTTTTTGTTTTGAAATTGGTATTATAATGTGTAATTATTTCATTACACTCTATTAAAAAGACAGGCAGGTTCACATCATTATTGGCACTTTTCAGAATTTGGTGTGGTAGTCACCCTTATCCACGGTTTCACTTTCCACTACTTGCAGTCAACCACAGTCCAAAAATACGAAATAAAAAACTCCAGAAATAATTATAAGTTTTAAATTGTGCACCACTGGCTGGGCACAGTGGCTCACACCTGTAATCCCAGCATTTTGGGAGGCTGAGGTGGGCGGATCACGAGGTCAGGAGTTCAAGTCCAGCCTGACTATCATGGTGAAACCCCGTCTCTACTAAAAATGCAAAAATTAGCTGGGTGTGGTGGCACACGCCTGTAATGCCAGCTACTCAGGAGGCTGAGGCAGGAGAATCGCTTGAACCTGGGAGGTGGAGGTTGTGGTGAGCCAAGATCTCGCCACTGCACTCTAGCCAGGGCAACAGAGCAAAACTCCGTCTCAAAAATAAATACATAAATAAAATAAAATAAATTGTGTGCCACCTCACTTTGCCCAGCCTGTGACATGAATCAACCCTTTGTCCAGTGTATCCACACTGTAGATGCTACCTGTCTGTTAATCACTAAGCGGCCTTCTCAGTTACCAGAATGACTACAGCTGTATTACAGTGCTTATGTTCAAGTAACCCTCATTTTACTTAATAATGGCTCCAAAGTGTAAGAGCAGAGATTCACATATGCCAAAGAGAAGCTGTAAACTGCTTCCTTTAGGCAAAAAGGTGAAAGTTCTTGACTTAATAAGAAAAAATTCATGCTGAGGTTGCTAAGATCTATGGTAAGAATCTTTCATCTGCAAAATTTCGAAGGAAAAAGAAATTTGTGCTAGTTTTGCTGTCACACCTCAAGTTCCAAAAGTTATGGCCACAGGGTATGATAACCTTTATTACAGTATATTGTTGTAATTATTCTATTTTATTATTATTGTTGTTAATCTCTTATTGTGTATAATTTATAAATTAAACTTTATCATAAAAATGTATAAATAGGGAAAACATAGTATATATAGGGTTCAGTACTATCTGTAGTTTCAGGCATTCATTGGAGGTCTTGAAACACATTCCCTGCAGATAAGGAGAAGACTGCTGTATTATTAAAAACTAAATTGTAGGCTGGCGCAGTGGCTCATACCTGTAATCTCAGCACTTTGGGAGGCAGAGGCAGACGGACTGACTGAGCTCAGGAGTTGGTGACCAGTCTGTGCAACATGGTGAAACCCTGTCTCTACTAAAATACAAAAAATCTGCCATCAAGAGGACTCGGAAAATAAAAAAAATAAAAATAAAAATAAAAAAATTAGCTGGATGTGGCAGCATGTGCCTGTAGTCCCAGCTGCTCAGGAGGCTAGGCAGGAGAACTGCTTGAACCCAGTAGGCAGATGTTGCAGTGAGCCAACATCACGCCACTGCACTCTAGCCTGGGCAACAGAACAAGAGACTCCATCTCAAAAAAACAAAACACAAAAAAAATACATTGTAATGTGTTAGTCAAAAGAGACAAGGCTTAGTTAAGCCTTATTCACTGTACATGAGAACTGCTTTACTTGAATTAGTATGGTATTAGCCAAGTGTGGTGGTGTGTGCCTGCAGTACTAACTACTCAGGAAGCTGAGGTGGGAGGATCACTTAAGCCCAAGAGGCAGAGGTTACAGTGAGCCAAGGTCATGCCGCTGCACTCTAGCCTAGGCGACAGAGCAAGACCTTGTATCAATTAATTAAAAAAAAAAAAAAAAGGCCCGGTGAGGTAGCTCACGACTATAATCCCAGCACTTCAAGAGGCTGAGGTGGGCAACACCTGAGGTCAGTAGTCTGACACCAGCCCGGCCAACATGGCAAAATCCCATGTCTACTAAAATACAAAAATTAGCTGAGCATGGTGGCAGGCACCTGTAGTCCCAGCTACTAGGGAGGCTGAGGCAGGAGAATCTCTTGAACCCAGGAGGAGGAGATTGCACTGAGTCAAGATCACGCCACTGCCCTCCAGCCTGGGTGACAGAGCAAGACTACATCTCAAAAAAAAAAAAAAAAAAAACTAGTGTGGCTATAAATGTAGACTCCCATACATTTAATATTTCATCAATTAGTACTAATAAATTTATTATGGACCTGTTGTAGGCCTTCTTTTCCATTTATTAATCATATGACTTTGAACAAATTCCATAAATCACTCCCAACACCACCACCACCACTCTTCAGTTTACTTTCATCTGCAAAATGAAATAGGAATGATTTGTCTGCTACTATAGGGATACCACAGGTATCAAGTGAAAAAATGTACAAAAACATGATTTGAAGACTATAATATGCCATTAAGACATAAAGCATTATGGTTAAAGAAATTGGAAGTGTACCTTATTCTGCATCTGCTATATAAATGCAAACTAGAGTCCAATACAACTTTGCCATCAAAATTATAGTAGGCAAAGGATGGCCACAAATTCTTTGACATTTTTCCCTTCAAAGGTAAGGGCTGGACGCCGGTCTTTCACTGCTCTAACCAACAGAGTAGGTTGGAAGTAATGTTGTGCCAATTTCGGGTCCAGGCTTTTTTGCAAGACTGGCAGCTTCTACTTCCTGCCTCTTTGAACATGTATTCTTTGAACCTAGCCACCATACTGTTAGAAGTTCAAGTCAAGTGAAGAGTCTATGTGTGGGCATTCCAGTTGACATGTCCAGCTGAACTCCTAGCCAACATCAACTGCCTTCACATGAATGAGTCATTTTGGATGTCCAGCCCAGTGAACTCTCAGATGACTCTAAACTCAGCTGCTTATCTGAAAACAAATGCATTAAACTCTAGGTGAGAACTACTTAGCTAAGTCCAGGCAAGCCAGAGAAACATGAGAGATACTACAGTTTTAAGCCACTATATCTAGAGTGATTTGTTACACAGTAATAGGTAACTGGGACAAGGCATTTTTTAAATGTTTCCTTGATTATATCTAATTTTATTAGCAACACATACTTGAAGACTTTTTTTTTCCTTTCACTTCAATAAATGAGTGTATTTTCACATAGAAAAGTTCATAATAAAGTATAATGTGGCCGGACATGGTGGCTTACACCTGTAATCCAAGCACTTTGGAGGCCAAGGCAGGCGGATCACCTGAGGTCGGGAGTTCAAGAAGAGCCTGACCAACATGGTGAAACCCTGTCTTAAAAAAAAAAAGTATAATGTTAGACTTATGAAAAAAATTTGATGTACTGGCTTTATTTTCCAACTGTCTTATCCAAAAGTCATTATGATTCTTTTCCATTACGTCCACATTTTTTATTTTTATTCTCTCAGATAGAGATTTGCTCCTGTCACCCAGGATGGAGTGCAATGGTGCAACCTCAGCTCACTGCAATCTCTGCCTCCTGGGTTCAAGAGATTCTCCTGCCTCAGCCTCCCAAGTAGCTGGGATTACAGGCGTGTGCCACTACACCCAGCTAATTTTGTATTTTTAGTAGAAACGAAATTTCGCTATGTTGGCCAGTCTCGAACTCCTGACCTCAGGTATCTGTCCAAGTGCTGGCATTACAGGCGTGAGCCACTGCACCCGGCCATATCCACGTTAATGAACAAATGTCCATAATGACTAATAAAGTTCAAGTAAATATATTAAAAAATGAAATGCTAAAAAAGGCACCTTTAAAACATTGTTAGTTTTTCTTATACATTGTTTTGTAAAAAAAAAAACATGTATATGTGCAAAATTTCATTAATGACAGGTGTACTTTTTTTTTTTTTTTACTACTACAGGATCTTTACTAATATTAAAGATGCATCCAATGTGTCACAAGAAAAGGAATACATATTTCAAGGCAGCCATATCAACATGATAAAGACATCCAACCGATATTATGTCTTACTTACTGGTCCAGGGATATGTCGTAATGAGAAACTACCCAAATCCATCATGAATGACATTCACCCAACGAATCTTTTTTTTGTTTGTTTGTTTTGTTTTTTGTTGTTGTTTTTTTATAAAGATGGGGTTTCACCATGATGGCCAGGCTGGTCTTGAACTCCTGACCTCAGGTGATCCACTCACCTCGGCCTCCCAAAGTGCTAGGATTACAGGGGAGAGCCACCGCGTCCGGCCTTTTTTTTTTTTTTTTTTTTTTTTTATAAAGATGGTCACCCAACGAATCTTAAACAGAATTGGCTGAAATGTAAAATCTGCTTACAAAGCAAAGCCGCAGCAGAACAAGTCTAAAACAGGAATACTTCCTTAACAAATACCACTTGGCATTTTTAATAGCTGCAGCAGGATATTAACAAAACTAAGGATGCTTTGCAGATTCAGAAAAGGTAACATCCTTTAGATATAAATCCCTTTCATCTGAAACCCTCAGATCTCTTAACAAATACTAAATTCCTTAGGCTCTGCAACACCTCCATGTCAAGTAAATATTTTGTTAGTGATTAAGTGACTTGTTCAAGGTCACAGAATGAACCGGAGGCAAGAAATAAACCCAGGAGGGTGATCTGTAGCTTTATATATAAATGCATATCACTGCAAGTAAGGATTCTGATAATTTCCAAGGTGGAGTGCCAGTGAAATTAACTTGTCCCACAACTGTAGGATGGAAGGCACTTTTTAGCGGGGGTGAAAAAAGCTTCTACAGTTTTAACTCTGATAGCTTATAGGGTCTTTAAACTCATACTTGAACTTCACCAAAATCAAGTGTGACTGGGGAAGAGGAGAAAACTGGGAAACAGTTTGAGGAGCTGTAGTAAGGCCTCGGATTGTAGGCAGATCGCAGAAAATTTTAAAAACGGAAGAGGAAAGAGGTCAAAGTCGGGTGTAAGTATCCAAGAGAAAGGAAGAATGGTCAAAGCCACCTTTTAAAACCGAAAAACCACACGAAACTCGCTGGGCAACCCCAGGTGAGTGGCGTAAAAGACTCAAGGTTGGGCCCTTCCTCTTCACAAGCCGGTTCTACCTTTTAGAGTTGTCCCACCCCTCTCCGAGGACAGGGCTTGTCTCCCGGGTGACCAGCAGCTGGTAGGAGACGGGGTTCGCAGCGGACGACTTCCCAGAGAACAGATACCAGGGCCCAAGACTCTCACTCACCGAGGCGCCAGGCGCGCTTCACTAACGCCAACCTTCTTGCCAGAGGCCCATCTCCCAAGAACTCAAGGGAGGATTAGCCTCGGCTACCCGGACGGAAGCCAGCCCAGCTCATCCCCTTTTCCCGATTTGCATTGCGTGGCGACGCGTCGCGTCTCCAGACGTCACGGCAGGGGCGGGGCTTCGCGTGCGCTCTCTCGTGCCTCTATTTACACCGCCGTCCCTCCCTTTGGGTGAGGACCGCGCGGAGGGGCGAGGGAGGATCGAGGAGGACCTTATGGGTGGGCGGTGGTGGCAGGGGCGGGGTTTCTCTGAGCCAGGTCATGTTAGTTGTCCGATCCCTTACCCTCCGCACCGCACCCTGCATTTCCGGGTTGTAACCCGGCGGCAGCCAAGCAACCCTGGTGTCGCTTCGCATCCTAGGCCTTGTTGTGGAAGAAGCGAGGTTGCTTTTGCGTCCCTTTACTACGTATTTTCCTCCTCAGATTGGAAATTGAAAAAACTTAAAAGGGGTTTTAACTCCCCTCTATTTCTGGCTAAACATTCTCTGAAGCAAAGCCTTTGGTCAAAGAAAAATATGTATTATCCTAAAACACATTTTATGTACAATTTTTAACGTCACTTAAAAGGCCCCGTCTAGGCCGGGCGCTCTGGCTCACGCCTGTAATCCCAGTAGTTTGGAAGGCCGAGGCGGGTGGATCACCTGAGGTCAGGAGTTCGAGACCAGCCTGACCGACATGGAGAAACCCCGTGTCTCTACTAAAAATACAAAATTAGCCGGGCATGGTGGCACATGCCTGTAATCCCAGCTACTTGGGAAGCTGAGGCAGGAGAATTGCTTAAACCCAGGAGGCAGAGGTTGCAGAGAGCAAGATCTGGCCACTGCACTCCAGCCTGGTGACAGAGCAAGACTCCATCTCAAAAAAAAAAAAAAAAAAAATTAGCCAGCCCTGGTTCGGTGCACTTGCAGTCCCAGCTCTTCAGGAGGCTGAGGCCAGGAGATCACCTGATCCCAGGAGGTTGAAGCTACAATGAACCATAATTGTGCCACTACACTCCAGCCTAGGCCAGAGAACAAGACTCTGTCTTAAACAAATGAACGAACAAATAAAGAGGCAAACAGTACTTCACATATAGTATATAGTAGTCTTACAATAAATGGTAATTTCCCTTCCATTACAATGAAATACATGCAAAACATTATTGTAGTTATTTTATACTTAAGCTATACACTATTTGCTTCCCCAAAACGTGTAACACTGATATACTAAATGTAATACCTCGAGCTACTAAATAAATAGGAAGTCTTAATGTTTTTCATAACTAAGGAAAAACTTGTATCTTTCTCTTGAGGATAGTGATATAGTTATCCTTTGTCCCCACCTAAATCTCATCTTGAATTGTAATCCCTATAATCTCTACTTGTCAAGGGAGAGACCAGGTGGAGGTAATTGAATCATGGGGTCAGTTCCCCCATGCTGTTCTTGTGATAGTGAGTTCTCATGAGATCTGATGGTTTTATAAGGGGCTCTTCCCACTTTGCTTGGCATTTCTCCTTTCTGCTGTCTTGTGGTGCCTTGCTCCCCCTTCACCTTCTGCCATGATTTTAAGTGTCCTGGGTCTTCTCCAGCCATGCTGAAGTGTGAATCAATCAAACCTCTTTCCTTTATAAATTACCCAGTCTCTGGTAGTTCTTTATAGCAGTATGAAAATGTACTAATACAGGTGAGTTCTAGGAAAGAAAGTTTCTGTTTCTGTTTTTGTTTTCCTACTGAGCACCTTGATGAATTTGGACATGGAAAGAAAAACCTAGTGGCTGAGTCTGGAGTAGGAACCAAAAAAAGAGAGAAGAATTGCACTGACAATCTAAGAGAGAAGAGGGCAAGAATGTGAGGTGAAAGAAGGGAGAAGTCATAGGAATGAGTTAACCAATGACAAAAAGTCTCTGATGATGGGGTCCCAGAAAGGGCTCTGTACTATGCATCTAAAGTTATTTTTGTTGTTTTGATGTAACTCTGCTGAAATTCCCCCTAGTAAGTGGAATTCCCCCACTTCCTAAAACTTCAGTCTCACTGTACTCATGGCTTCGCCTAGCAAGTCAGTGATCATTCCTGGGAACGGAGGCGAGGATGTGGTCACTCATGGCTGGTATGGCTGGGTGAAAAAGTTTCTGGAGCAGATACCTGGTTTCCAGTGTTTGGCTAAAAACATGCCCCACCCAATTACAGCAGGAGAGAGCATCTGGCTGCCCTTCATGGAGGTGGGACTGCACTGTGATGAGAAGACCATCATCATCATCCACAGTGCTGGGGCCATCGCGGCCATTAGGTATTCAGAAACACATGGAGTATATGCTATTGTATTCACGTCTGCATACATATCAGACTTAGGGATGAAAATGAGTGTGTAAGTGGATACTTCAACTGCCCCTGGCAGTGGGAGAAGATCGAGGCCAGCTACCTTCACAGTGTGTAGTTTGGCGCCACTGATGACCCATTCCTTCGCTGGAAGGAATACGAAGTGGCTGATAGGTTGGAAACCAAATTGTACAAATTCACTGACCATGGCCACTTACAGAACACAGAGTTTCATGAACTGATTACTATGGTAAAGTCTTTGCTAAAAGTACCAGCAGAGGACTGGATGATTTCTGCTATTTTGCATCCCCATATAGGGGCAGAGTAATAATATCTACTATCAGCCGATTACTAAACACATAAAACATCCAGTTAAGTTCCAAAAGTGCCTGAAAAACAAACACAAATTTCAAAGTTCAATCTAAGTTACAAATAGCATTTCCATTTTCCTAGAATCTAAAACTCCCCAAATTGAACTACAGCAGTATTTTCCCCATTTGATAAGAGACATAAGGATAGCTTAACTACCCTTCTTTATCCAATGTAAGTCAGAAACAGAACTCAGGTTTCCTGATTCCCACTCCCGAGTAAAACTAAATAGGTTTTATGTATGTTGCAGCTATTTTACTCTTTTCCTCTTTGAAATAAACCTTTTCTATTTCATTGAGGAAAGAAAACATGACTGAAAGTCCAAATTGTTAGCTTAAAGCTCAAAACACTACCTGCTGTTTCAAGCTGGCCAGGACATTAAATCCAGACAAGAGCCTTCACTTTTGACACCTGCCCCCGAGTCCTTCAGACATGTTGAGAGAGACTGAGACAGGGGTCTTCCAGGGTCAGGCAGGAAGGAGAAGTATATGTATAGCAATATACATATGTAACATGCATAGAATTGACTAGATTTGTTTAAGACAAGAGTGGTGGGGATTAGGGCCTTGTGGAGCGCTCATGGCCTGTCTAAATTGTTGCCTTGTGGAAATGGGGCAGAGTGTTGCCAATTTTCTGATTTTTCTGTGTGTGGGAAAAGTCTCCAAACTGTGGCTTTTAAATTTGGGGAATATGTATATAATCCATATACATATGAATTATGTTAGTTGGCAACAACAGTCTACTTAAAAATATTTACAAACACTGCAAAACAAATAAAATCTAAGCCATCTATTTGTGACCACAATCATAAGCATTAACTTAGCCAGGGGCTTTTAGATAATTCTCTGTTAAAGACAAAGTCTGAAAAAAGACTAAGATAACCAAAATGAACATAATGTCAAAGGATGATATCATGGGAACAATTTGGACTTTGTTCCAAAGTCAAATTTTTTTTGTTTGGTTTTTGTTTTTTATTTTTTGATTTTTTTTGAAACAGAGTCTCACTCTTTTGCCAGGCCGGAGTGCAGTGACACAATCTTGGCTCACTGAAACCTCCACCTCCCAGGTTCAAACGATTCCTGCCTCAGCCTCCCCAGTAGCTGAGACTACAGGCATTCACCACCACACCCAGCTAGTTTTTTTTTTTTCTTTTTTTTCTTTTTCTACACCACATTATTAGTTTTTGTATTTGGTCTCAATCTCTTGACTTCGTGATCTGCCCACCTCGGCCTCTTAAACTGCTGGGATTACAGACATCAGCCACTGCACCTGGCCAAGTGTGTTTTAAAGAAACTTTTCCTGGGAGTGATAGCGTGCACCTGTAATCCCAGCTACCCAGGAGGCTGAAGCAGGAAAATCGCTGGAGCCCTGGCAGGGGTGGGGCAGTGGGGGAAGGCTACAGTGAGACGAGATTGCACCACCATACTCCAGCCTGGCTGCAGAGTGAGACGCTGTCTCAACAAGAAAAAAAAAAAAGAACCTTTCCGTACTTTATGTTTTGTTCTCTAGACTTCAACCTTTTAACTTCTATGGCCCTTTAGATCTCTTTCGAACACATTCCATGATTTTCCTCTTGATCATATTCCCTCCACAAAAACCTTTTTCGGCTGGGTCCGGGGGCTAACACTTGTAATTCCAGCACTATGGGAGGCTAAGGTGCATAGATTGCTTGAGGCCAGGAGTTTGAGGCCTGGGCAACATAGCAAGAACTTATCCCTAAAAAATATTTAAGAATTAATCATTCTGCCAGCAGGAAAGAACAACAACAACAAAAAATTAACCAGTCACGGCGGCGCCGTTGAAAAACAAGTCCTAGCTACTTGGGAGGCGGAGGCAGGAAGATTGCTTGAGTCCAGGAGTTTGAGGGTTCAGTGAGCTATAATTCCTCCACTAAACTCCATCCTGGGTGACAGAGTAAAGACTCCGTCTCTTTGAAAGAATAATAATAATAATAATAATAATTAATTTTTAAAAATCCCTTTTTCATTTCCCTACATTTTTTGGCTACTATGATCTCTAAGTGTTATTTAAAATAATTTCCAGGGACTCCACACTTGAGTTGCTGCAGAAATATAATTTCCCACACCCTATGCCTAAAAGGGATTCAGAGCTATCACTTAAAACCAAAAGTCTTGGTTTTTAAATGTGCTTAGACAAAAAAGTCAGGAAAGGCACTGTAAATGTTTAACAGCAATCATCTTTGGGGAATGGGCCTCTTGGTAGGTACAGTGTGGACATCCCTATTTTACTTTATCCATCTGAGAGATTATTTGCACTTGTCACAGTGAACACGTATTACTTTTATAATAAAAAATAATTAAGATTTAAAATGTATTTGACTAGTAAAAAGCAAATTATATGAATCAGTTGAATAATATTAGAGATAATGTTTAACATTAAATGTTAAATATAAGATGTAACTGATATAAATCAGTTGACTAATAATGTTAAAGATGCCATTTAGCAATGATTTGACCAAATCCATATCAAAGTTTGATTCTACTTCAATTTTTTGGAAATCAGATGTTGTGTTACTCTCTGCCTTGTTCTCTGTGAGTTCTTTCCTTAAAAAACTACAAACTTATGACCAGGTGCAGTGGTTCATGCCTGTAATCCCAGCACTTCGGGAGGCCAAAGCGGGCAAATCACAAGGTCAGGAGTTCGAGACAAGCCTGGCTAACACGGTGAAACCCATCTCTACTAAAAATACAAAAATTAGCCAGGCGTGGAGGCACATGCCTGTAGTCCCAGCTACTTGGGAGGCTGAGGCAGGAGAATTGCTTGAAGCAGGACACAGAAGTCACAGTGAGCCGAGATCACACCATTGCACTCCAGCCTGGGCGACAGAACAAGACTCTGTCTCGAAAAATAAAAAAGAAAAAGAAAACAGTGTAAAGGGCTAGCAAGGACAGTGGTTTTTGTTTGTTTGTGGGTTTTTTGTTTTTGGGGTTTTTTTTTTTTGAGACAGAGTCTTGCTCTGTTGCCCAACCTGGAGTACAGCGGCATATTCACAGCTCACTGCAGCATTGATCTCCCAGGCTCAAGTGACCCTCCCACCTCACCTTCCCTAGTAGCTGGGACTACAGGTGTACACCACTATGCCCAACTAATTTTTGTATTTTTTGTAGAGATGGGGTTTCACCAGAGATGTCTCTAATGCCCGCCAAGAGCTGTGGGTACTTGGTGTGGATGAGGTTGGTGAGGTCCCCACTGATGTCCAGAATCATGTTGAGGAGCCCATCCTTGAAGTAAAGTGTCTGCTCAGTGCACCCCAGGTACTTATCCGTTTCACCCTTCCAGGTGTACACTGGAATGTCATCCTTGGCAATGACAGCTGCTGCATGGTCCTGGGTGGAGAAGATGTTGCAGCTGGACCACTGCAACAGCAACCAGGGAAATGAGGGTCTCAGTGAGGACAACCATCTCCACAGTCATATGCAGGCAGCTGGTGATACAGATACCCTTCAGTGGCTTGGAGTAAAGCTTGGAGTACTACAAACTTATGACCAGGTACAGTGGTTCATGCCTGTAATCCCAGCACTTTGGGAGGCCAAAGCGGGCGAATCACAAGGTCAGGAGTTCGAGACCAGCCTGGCTAACATGGTGAAACCCATCTCTACTAAAAATGCAAAAATTGGCTCACGCCTGTAATCCCAGCACTTTGGGAGGCCGAGGCAGGTGGATCACCTGAGTACAGCTCCCGCACATGCATCAGGCCTGGCATCTCGTTCTCCTCAGTGTCCAGGGCCTTGCATCCCCAGGTGGCCAAGCCAACGTCAGCAACTTTGTAGGGTAGTTAATGAGACATACTGGCAGTACTTCTGCACAGAATGATGGACATGGGCAAAGGGAACCGAGCCTCAAACCGGGGACAGGCATGGGGCCAGCAGTGCTGGGCAGGGCAACAGTGGTATTTGTAATGGGATAGTCAAGGAGGAACTCCCTGTGACAGTGACATTTCCATAGAGCTTTTGGTGAAAAGAGGGAACAAGTCATGTGCGAGAAGAGCAAAAGGCAGTGGGAGCAGCACAGGTGAAGGCAGTGAGGCCGGAAAAGGTGGGTGTGCTGGAGGAACATCAAGGAGGCCATATGGCTGGCATAGCGTGAGTGAGTGGGATCTGAGAAGAGATGATCTCAGGAGGGTTGGGAAGGGAATGGAGCACAGATTACATAGGGCTTTGCGGGTCACTAAAATATGTTTATCCAGAATAATGCAAGAAGTGAATCACATGTTAATAATTTATGAAAAAATGTAGCTTTTATTCATATGATACAATTAGCAACATTGTATACAAATTTTTATTTCAAATTTTTTAGCCAAATCACAAGTATCCTGTGGTTCCTTTACTGAGCATTTATTCTTTTCTATCCATCTGTTTTCTATTGCCTAAAGACAATGATTACCACTGCTAAAGACTTCAGACAAAATAAATTTAACAGTTTATTTGAGCAATAAAGTATTCATGAATCAGGCAGCACTCAAAATTGGAATAAGTTCAAGGCTGGGTGCAGTGGCTCATGCCTGTAATTCCAATACTTTAGGAGACTGAGGTGGGAGGATCGCTTGAGCCCAAGAATTCAAAACCAGCCTAGGTAACATAGTGAGACCTTGTCTCTACCAAGAAGTTAAAAAAACAAAAAACAAACAAAAAAAACAGCATGGTGGTGCATGCCTGCAGTCCCAGCTACTTGAGAGGCTGAGGTGGCAGGATTGTTTAGACCTGGGTCAAGGCTGCAGTGAGGTGTGATCATGCCACGGCACTACAGTCTGGGTGACAGCGCAAGACCTTGTCTCAAAGAAACAAAAGGCTGGGCGCAGTGGCTCATGCCAGTAATCCTAGCACTTTGGGAGATCAAGGCAGGTGGATCACCTGAGGTCAGGAGTTCGAGACCAGCCTGACCAACATGGTGAAACCCCATCTCTACCAAAATTTTTTTTTTTTTTTTTAATTAGCCAGGTGTGGTGGTATGCACCTGTAATCCCAGCTACTCTGGAGGCTGAGGAAGGAGAATCGCTTGAACCCAGGAGGCAGAGGTTGCAGTGAACTGAGGTCGCACCATTGCACTCCAGCCTAGGTAACAGAGTGAGACACCGTCTCAAAACAAACAAACAAGAAAAGGAATAACTTCAGAGAGCTCCACATGGAGGCAAAAGTAAAGAAATTACTTGATTGGCTACAGTTAGGCATTTGCCTTGCTTGGGTATGATCCAGTGGAAAGTCCCTAGTAATATAATTAACAGCCGGCTGACTGTTTGTGGATGTTGTCATTGGCTGGTAGTTGGCTCTATGATTGGCTGAAGCGTGGCTTGGGGTGTTTGTGTGTGTGTGTGTGTGTGTGTGTGTGTGTATGTGTCTGTCTGTCTAAGCAGAGCATACATACTCAAGTATTTACATCTCAAATTTACCCATCAAATAAATAACTTCCCTGGGGAAGAGCTAATAAAGAGGTGGAGGAAGGTCAGGAGTTAGTACACTAATTACATTCCCTCCACAAGGAAGAAACATCAAAAGTGGGGGAGAAAGTTCCTCCCTCCCCATTGTTCAACAACCGCCCCCTCAAAAAAACAAGTTCACAGACATGTAAGATATTATTAGCATTATGAAAAAAAGAGGAAGATTTTGCTAGAATTTGAAGACCCAGAGATTTGACAATGCATATGAATGGCTAAGGTTAATACACTCATATCACAAGTTATTTTTTCTTTCTTTCTTTTCTTTTCTTTTTTTTTTTTTTTTACGGAATCTTACTCTTGTTGCCTAGGCTGGAGTGCAGTGGCACGATCTCAGCTCACTGCAACCTCCACCTCCCAGGCTCAAGCAATTCTCCTGCCTCAGCCTCCTGAGTAGCTGGGATTACAGGCAACACCACGCCCAGCTCATTTTTGTATTTTCAGTAGAGATGGGCCATATTGGCCAGGCTGGTCTCAAACACAAGTAATTTTTTTCAATTCTCTTCCAGATTTTCTTTTCCAGAGACAGGGTCTCTCTCTGTTACCCAGGCTGTAGTGCCGTGGCACAATCAGTCCTCACAGCAGCCTTGAACTCTTGGCTTCAAGTGAGCCTCCCACTTTGGCCTCCCAAAGCCCTGTGATCACAGAGCCGTGGCAGGCCTCTTCCAGATTTTTTAATATTTGGGCTTTACTCCTGACTTCAGGCAATGATAAATTAAGTTTGCATTAGCAAGAAAATGGTGACAGAGGGAAGAGGGAAAAATGAAGGTCAGGAAATCAGGGAACTAGGAAGAAAGAAGAAAAGAGGAGACGTGTGCGAGTTGTCTGCTGTGCCTGCTCTTCGTGCTCTCTCATTTCCATCAGCGTGTATGTTACCCAGAGAACTTTCCAAACAAGTACCTAAAACTCATCTGATGTCTGAAGAAGAGTGGAGGAGACTTGGTGTCCAACAGAGTCTAGACTGGGTTTATTACATGATTCATGAGCCAGAACCACATATTCTTCTGTTTAGACGACCTCTTCCAAAAGATCAACAAAAATGAAGTTTACCTGGGGAATGTCAAATCTTTTTCAAATTTAATGTATGTGTGTATATAAGGTAGTATTCAGTGAATACTTGAGAAATGTACAAATCTTTCATCCATACCTGTGCATAAGCTGTATTCTTCACAGCAACAGAGCTCAGTTAAATGCAACTGCAAGTAGGTTACTGTTAAGATGTTTAAGATAAAAGTTCTTCCAGTCAGTTTTTCTCTTAATATTAAGTGCCTGTTTGACTTTACCTGTTACTTTTGTTCAATAAAGTTTGTATGTTGCATAAAAAAAAAGAAGAAAAGAGAAAGGAAGATGAGATCACTGTTGTTAGAAAGTAGGTATAAATAATCTTAGACTTTTCTACGAATCTCTACTGCATTCCGCAGAGAGAAGGTTGATAAAAAAAATTTAATCAGGGCCAGGAGTGGTGTGGCTCATGCCTACAATCCCAGCACTTTGGGAGGCTGAGGCAGGCGGATCACAAGGTCAAGAGATAGAGACCACCTTGGTCAACATGGTGAAACCCCATCTCTACTAAAAATACAAAAATTAGCCAGGCATGATGGCATGTGCCTGTAATCCCAGCTATTCGGGAGTCTGAGGCAGGAGAATTGCTTGAACTTGGAAGGCGGAGGTTGCAGTGAGCCAATATCGCACCACTGCACTCCAGCCTGGTGACAGAGCAAGACTCGGTCCCCCACCAAAAAAAAAAACAAAAAATTTAGTTACAAGGAATGCCTCTAAATTAAGTTTTGGTAATGGCCTTCTGCTTATTTTGTTTTAACACCATATCGGACCAGTTGCATGGCCCATCAAACACTTTTATCTCTAGAGGATGCATCACCAGATAAAATGGCGGCAAGTCTTGGCTGTCCTTCTAAATATCAACATCAAAGGTTAGGTACTTACCACTCTCTGCACTTCACTAGGACTCTGTCAGCCGCTGGTTTTTCTTAACTTATATAAAAAAAATCTATTAAATCACCACCTAGAGGCATATGAGTTTTACTTATTTATTTAGAGATGGAGTCTTGCTCCATCAACCAGGCTGGAATGCAGTGGCTCGATCTTGGCTCACTGCAACCTTTGCCTCTCAGGTTCAAGCAATTCTCCTGCTTCAGCCTCCCGAGTAGCTGGGTTATAGGCACTTGCCACCACACCCAGCTAATTTTTCTATTTTTAGTAGAGATGGAATTTTGCCATGTTGGCCAGGCTGGTCTCGAAATCCTGACCTCATGTAATCCACCCACCTCAGCCTCCCAAAATGCTGGGATTACAGGCATGAGCCACCTCGCCCAGACAAATTTTATTTTATTTTATTTTATTTATTTATTTATTTATTTATTTTTTGAGACAGTCTTGTTGTGTCACCCAGACAGGGGTGTAGTGGCACAATCACAGTTCACTGCAGTCTTGACCTCCTGGGCTCAAGCGATCCTCCCACCTCAGCTGCCCAAGTAGCTGGGACTATAGGCATACACTACCATGCCAGACTAATTTAAATATATAAATATATATATAATTTAAATATATATTTATATAAATATATATATATATATATATATATATATTTTTTTTTTTTTTTTGTAGAAACTCATGATTTTGCCCAGGCTGGTCTCGAATACTCCTGGGTTCAAGCAGTCCTCCTGCCTTGGCTTCCAAAAATGCTAGAATTACAGGTGTGAGCCACTACACTGGCTTTTTATTTTCATTAATTAATTTATTTATTTTGAGACGGGGTCTCGCTCTGTTGCTAGGCTGGAGTACGGTGGCGAGATCTCGGCTCACCACAACCTCCGCCTCCAGGGTTCAAGCAATTCTCCTGTCTCAGGCTCCTGTGTAGCTGGGACTACAGGTGCGCGCCACCACACCTGGCTAATTTTTGTATTTTTAGTAGATACAGGGTTTCACCACGTAGGCCATGATGATCTCGATCTCTTGACCTTCTGATCTGCCCGCCTCAGTCTCCCAAAGTGCTGGGATTATAGGCATGAGCCACAGTGGCCGGACCACTCTGTTTACTTTTTTAACCTTTCTTGATTTTACAGTTAGGTCTTCTCTCCTCTCTGCCTTTGTTTCATTTAAGCTAATTAGAATTTTAATCTGGTTAGTATGTTATTGAGGGGTTCCCATTCCAATGATTACTTTGTCTTCTTCTGAACCTTCCCTGCTTTTATTAAGCTCTTTCTCACAGTTGTGATACTTGGAATGCAATACTGGAAATGGAGATGCACATAGTTTTATCCCAACAAGGGAAAGTTTTTAGTGTTTGACCCTTCGCACACAATTTTTACCTACTGATGGAGGTCAGCAAAGACATTACTTTTTTTTTTTTTTTTAACTTATATTGACCAGAAACTGACCTTTGAAGCAAATACTTACTTAATCTTCTATTTTTATTTTTATTTTTGAGACGGAGTCTCACTGGTTCTGTCACCCTGGCTGGAGTGTAGTGGTGCGATCTAGGCTCACTGCAACCTCCTCCTCCCAGATTCAAGCGATTCTCCTGCCTCAGCCTCCTGAGTAGGTAGGAATACAGGCACAAGCCACCATACCTGGCTACTTTTTTGTATTTTTAGTAGAGACAGGGTTTCACCATGTTGTCCAGGCTGGTCTCTAACTCCTCATCTCAAGCAATCTGCCCGCCTCAACCTCCCAGAGTGCTGGGATTATAGGCATAAGCCTCGATGCCCAGCCAGACTTACTTAATCCTTTTATAAACTCAGCTATAAAAAGGAATGAAATGGCCAGGTGCAGTGGCTCAAGCCTGTAATGCCAGCATTTTGGGAGGCCAAGGCAGGTGGATCACGAGGTCAGGAGATCGAGACCATCCTGGTCAACAGGGTGAAACCCCATCTCTACTAAAAATGCAAAAAATTTAGCTGGGCATGGTGGTGCACGCCTGTAGTCCCAGCTACTCAGGAGGCTGAGGCAGGAGAATTGCTTGAACCTAGGAGGCGGAGATTGCAGTGAGTGGAGATCGCGCCACTGCACTACAACCTGGGTGACTCTATCTCAAAAAAAAAAAAAAAGGAATGAATTCCTTCTCCACTCCCACTGCTTCACTTGACTAGCTTTAAAAAAAAAAAAAAAAAAAAAAAAGGCCGGGCGCGGTGGCTCAAGCCTGTAATCCCAGCACTTTGGGAGGCCGAGGCGGGCGGATCACGAGGTCAAGAGATCGAGACCATCCTGGTCAACATGGTGAAACCCCGTCTCTACTAATACAAAAAAAAATTAGCTGGGCACGGTGGCGCGTGCCTGTAATCCCAGCTACTCAGGAGGCTGAGGCAGGAGAATTGCCTGAACCCAGGAGGCGGAGGTTGCGGTGAGCCGAGATCGCGCCATTGCACTCCAGCCTGGGTAATGAGCGAAACTCCGTCTCAAAAAAAAAAAAAAAAGGAATGAAATAATGTCTTTTGCAGCAACTTCGTTGGAGCTGGAGGCCATTATTCTAAGTAACTCAAAAATGAAAAACCAAATATATCATGTTTTCACTTATAAGTGGGAGCTAACCCATGAGGATATAAAGACATAAGAATAATAAAACAGACTCTGGGGACTTGGGAGGAGAAGCGAGAGGGAGGTGAGGGCTAAAAAACTACATATAGAAGTCTTTTGGGCACAGCTTACACTGCTTAGGTGATGGGTACACCAAAATCTCAGAAATCACCACTAAAGAGCTTATCCACGTTAACTGAAAACCACCTGTACCCCCAAAAGCTATTGCAATAAAAATAAACTTCTTATGAATCGTCTCTGCAATTTTGTCATATTAACATTAACTGACAAAAAGAGAATCCCGTTCAACAACTTAGGAACTGTTGAGCTATAAATGTATTGAATTGAGATCATCACATCAACACATATACTTAAGTATTTTCTATACATTTACAAAAAATAGCTATTACTTTTTAAAATTTATTTATTATCAGGAGAGAGCTGGAGTAGCTGTTAAGTTTTAGCTGTAGTAATATCTTAAAGGAAGCACATAATTTAAGGAAGATAATTCTTCAATTCAAAATTCTAAAAAAATGGCTGGGCACAGTGGTTTATACCTGTAATCCCAGCACTTTGGGAGGTCAAATCAGTATATTAACTTGAACCCAGGAATTTGAGACGAGCCTGGGCAACATAGTGAGACTCTGTCTCAATGATGATGATAATAATAATAATAATAAGAAGAAGTTGCATGCAGTGGCTCATGCCTGTAGTCCTAGCTACATGGGAGGCTGAGGTGGGAAGACTGCTTGAGCCTAAGAGGTGGAGGCTGCAGAGAGCCATGACTGCATCACTGCACTCCAGGCTGGGCAACACAGCAAGACCTTGTCTTTAAAAAGAGAAAAAAATTTTGGCCAGGTGCAGTGGCTTACACCTGTAATCCCAGCACTTTGGGAGGCCAAGGTGTGTGAATCACCTGAGGTTAGGAATTCGAGACTAGCCTGTCCAACATGGTATAAACCCTGTCTCTACTAATAATACAGAAAAATCAGCTGGGCATGGTGGGGCATGCTTGTAATTTCTGCTATTCGGGAGGCTGAGGCAGGAGAATCAGTTGAACCCAGGAGGTGGAGGTTGTAGTGAGCCAATATTGTGCCACTGCACTCCAGCCTGGGCAACAAGAGTGAAACTCTGCCTGAAAATCAAAAATTATAAGAAAATACTTCTGCAATTTATTCTCATTAATATGACTCCTAACCAACAAGTAATATGAGGTCATCTATGGGAATAGAAGTGTGATGTTTTTATGGAGTATTTACTTCTTCCAAATTACTGGTAAATGTATTAAATAATACAGGCCTGGTGGTTTTCAAACTTCCATGTTATCAAGCAATACATTGGTTGAATAAACAGCACACCAACATCCAGTGTAAGCCCAAAACAAAAACTTGCAAACTTGCAGACTCAGGGCTAAACAAATGCATGGGATCCTCCAGTCTCTCAACAAACCATAGAAAGCTGTGTTCACTGCTAATGTGATATGACTGGACGCTCTTTGAAAGTGTTTCAGAAGAAAGATCAGACTCACTGCCACCTCATTTATCCATGAAGAAGTTTGGAGTAAGCAGGGATTCCTTAGACAATTTTGAAAACTTGGAGCTTTTCTATTGGGGTCAAAACAGTGTTGGTCTATGTAATAAGCTTTTAGACCCCCATCACCTGGGCAGTTTTCCATATCAATCCTGGTTTCTGCCTTAGGCCTTACAGCCTCCCTGCTGAGCCAGCTTGTTGCTAAGCTGCCTGATGAGAGAGAGAGTGCTTGGGTTATCTAGCAGAGTGTGTCTTTCCTCAAGTGTGCATTAACAGCCAAGCTGGTGTTTTCACTCAGTAGGTAAAGAGATGGAGCCAAGAAGCTGTTTTTTTTTTTCTTTGAGACAGAATCTCACTCTGTGGTCCAGGCTGGAATGTAGTGGCGCAATCTCAGCTTACTGCAACCTCCACCTCCTGGGTTGAAGCAATTCTCCTGCCTCAGCCTCCTGAGTAGTTGGGATTACAGGTGCACACCACCATGCCTAGCTAATTTTTGTATTTTAGTAGAGACGGGGTTTCAACATGTTAGCCAGGCTGGTCTCAAACTCCTGACCTTAAGTAATCTGCCTGACTCAGTCTCCCAAAGTGCTAGGATTACAGGCATGAGCCACTGTGCCTGGCCCCAAGAAGCATTTTTAAATGCTCACGGTGACTCTCATGCTGGTGGTCACAGATTGCCCCTGAAGAAAGAAACACTACTTTACCCAGTCATGAGAGAACATTCTCTTCAATCTGAATTTGCTTTTTAAATAGCTGTGAGAAGTCTTGCAGAAGATTTCTGAAATTTTAAGTAGATGATGAGATTCTTTATATAGTTACCGGGAGTTTATAATCTTATCTCTGAAATATTTTAAATTCTAAATCTCTCAGTATGTCATTCTATAATCTGCCAAATGCAGAGGTACAATGTATAAGCCATTTTTAATGATTCTTTTTGTGACAGAAATGTATGAAAGGGCAATGCCATTCTGGTTGTTTGTCCTACATTTATGTAACAAATTATAACAAAACTGTTAAAAGTTTTGTCGCAGAGGTGCGAGTATATTACATATGCAAATACACAGTAAGAGTGTGAATGTGTGTCCTCTCTGTGGGTCAGAATAGTGTGTGAACTGGGTATTTCTATGATTACATAATACCTCTGTAGATAGGTGAGCATATTTCAGAATGTAATGGAGTGTCTGTGTGTTGTATATGAATGGAGAAAAGTGGGACAACTGGATGAGCTTGTTTATATATCTCTGTCTAGGAGTGTGATAATTTAGATTATGGGAAACATTCATAAGTAGACTTTTTCATTGTTTCCTGATTGGACTATATGGAAAAGATCAAGTGATTTATGTTTTCTTTTTATGAGAAAAGTGTGAAATATCATTAGATTATATTGATTTCTGTTGTTCCAACTCATGTTTCCATATGGATAAACACAAAATTTTCAAAGAATCTTGTAAATGAAAAAAATCTCATATTTATGTTACAAAAAGATTTAAATATACACAGTAGGTGCTCACTGTATGTTACCTCATAGTTTAATTGCTGAATTTCTCTCCATAACTGACATCAAGGAGGGAAAATTAAGGAGTGGTTTAGTATCCTTCAATAATCTCCACCAGCAACACCCCCTTTCAATGAAGACAGGGAACACTTTTATCAATTTTGTTGTAAATTGTTATGTAAATGCACCTTCAAGCCTGCCCTTCCAACCCTTTTGGGTTCCTATGCCCTTACTATACACAAAATCTGAAACTGGCAGTTACTCTGATTCACTAACATGTTGCCTTTGAGATAGTCTGGCTCTCTTTCCACAATTAATTTATTTTTCATAATTAATTTGTTCTTCTATTTAGTAGCAAGATCAGGTAGACTGACAGACAAGATCATTTTATTTTTTATTTATTTATTTATTTTTTTGAGACGGAGTTTTGCTCTTGTTACCCAGGCTGGAGTGCAATGGCGCGATCTCGGCTCACCGCAACCTCCGCCTCCTGGATTCAAGCAATTCTCCTACCTTAGCCTCCAGAGTAGCTGGGACTACAGGCACGTGCCACCGTGCCCGGCTAATTTTTTGTATTTTTAGTAGAGACGGGGTTTCACCATGTTGACCAGGATGGTTTCGATCTCCTGACCTCGTGATCCACCCACCTCGGCCTCCCAAAGTGCTGAGATTATAGGCGTGAGCCACTGCACCCGGCCAGACAAGATAATTTTAAAACCCTATGTCTCCAAATCTCTTCCTTTGACTTATGCCACCACTAAAAATTCATTCCTTCATATTAAAATGTAGCATATTCAAAAAAAAGAAAAAAAACTGTAGCATCTTCACTTGAGACCAGGAGTTTCAGATAAGCCTGAGCAACATAGCAAAACCAGTCTTGGAAAAGAAAAAAGAAAAAAAAAAAAGAGGTAGCATCTTTGGGACAACCTTCTGTCTTAGCATTTAACTATTTCCCCAAACCAGGCAACCTATTAATAATGAGAGGGAATTAAACAAATGACAGGCAAATTTTGATATTGTCATCAAAATTATCTACACTTTCAAAGTGAAGATAACCAAGATGAAAATATTGTGGGAGCCAAAAATCTCACAGGGAGACCTTGGGCAGCTGAGAGGCTGCACAAGGAATTGGAACATATAAACCTTCCCAATTAAAGGAAAACACAAGGTCCAAAAGAGAAAGTCCCTGTGCTTCCCCATTTCGACTAGAATCAAATTTAGCAAAGACTTTGTAAATCACATATATATGGTTCATAGTTAATCTTTCCATCCACTGATCCAGGAAAATTATACTGTTAGTAATAACTATGTTCATACACAATTATTTTGGGCACGGTTTCTCTGACATAGACAGAATCTTTTTCCAAAACTGAAATTTTAATGTAAATTTGACTTTTTTTTTTTTTTTGAGACAGATCTCACTCTCACCCAGGCTGGAGTGCAGTAGCATGATCTCTGCTCACTGCAACCTCCCATTCCCAGGCTCAAGCAATCCTCCTACCTCAGCCTCCCTAGTAGCCAGGACCACAGGCACACACCACCATGCCCAGCTAATTTTTGTATTTTTTGTAGAGACAGGGTTCGCCATGTTGCCCAGGCTGGTGTGGAACTCCTGGGTTCAAGCAGTCCTCCTGCATCAGTCTCCCAAAGTGCTTGGATTACAGAAATGAGCCACCCTTCCTGGCCAAGATTATTTTATTATAGACTTAAATACTGCATGTTCTGAAGCTGTATTCATTTCCTAATAATCATTGATATTGATTCAAATAATTTTATAACTAGAAATGATCCCTCTGATTTTTATATAACAATATATTCTGCCAAGAAATATTTTATAACTTGACAGTGATTCATTTATGAACATGCCTCAGAGCTCTTTGATCTCTTGTGCACCTCTGTGCCTTATGTACTATCTATCCACCTAGAGAACTCTTTGTCCTTCAGAACAGAATTCATACTTTATCCAGGTTCTTTGAAGGAGGAGGCAGAACAAGCAACTCCTTTTTGTATATTTCTATTGCACCTTGTACATAAATGCTTCCTTTAAGCACTAGTCATATTTGTGGAATTACTACTTAAAAACCTTTTTTCTCTTTAAAAAAATCTTGTTTGACTTTCTAACATCTAGTGTAGTGTCTAGCACATGGTGGTCAATTGGAAAACAATAAATGTTTGATTAACTGACAAATAAAACTTCCTACTTAAAATGTTAAATGGCTATCACTTTTAAAATAAAATAGACTCCTCAATGCAGCATACAGGGTTTTCATGCTCCCTTCTTCAGTTTCATCTCCTGTCAGGCCTCCACAACAGCCTAATTTCTAGCCATGCTGAGCCACTGCAGTTCTCTCAACATGCTTAGCTTCCTTGAATTTACTTCTGTACTCTTTGTTCACCTGGAACATTCTCCCTCCCCTCAAACCATTCAGCAATTTCCATTAACCTTGTAATCTTCATCTTAAGTTTTCTCTTTCCTGCAGATTCTATTCTCATCCCTTCCTTGTCCTTTTCCTCTGTGCTCCCTCTCAACATTGTGTAATTATCCTTAGTGTAATTGTTTGCCTTTTGATCCACCAACGGCAGAGTAGAAATCACAGCCTATTTCCCACTCCTGTTCTGAAGCTCCTTAAGGACTAGATGTAGCCCCACCACTGCCACTGTGTTTTGTGTGTTTGAATAGAACTGAGGGGTGGGGGACACCAAGAATGAAAAGAGGAAGCACAGCAATTTGCTGAAAACAATTCCCTTACCATACAGTTTGCCCAACTCCTGCCTTGTAGGCCATTACTCTCAAGATGGGATGGGATGGGATGTTTGGCTTAGGAACTACTCAGCAACTATCATTTTCCAACAATGCTAATTATCTTGAAATGGTCCAGCAAGGTTTGGCAAGCTTCAGCCTTTCACAAAACAATTCTTATGTCAGAAACAATTCAGCATTTCAGAAACAACTGCAATCTAAGGAATCATATATAGAAAGATTTAAAAACGATGGATGTCTTTGAAAGATTCTAACTCCAAATTACAGGGCGCAGTGGCTCATGCCTCTAATCCCAGCACTTTGGGAGGCCGAGGCAGGAGATTGAGATCGAGATCGAGATCAGGAGATCAGGAGATCGAGATCATCCTGGCCAACATGATGAAACCCCTTCTCTATTAAAAATACAAAAATTAGCTGGGCGTGGTGGCACAAGCCTGTAGTCCCAGCTACTCTGGAGGCTGAGGCAGGAGGAGAATCGATTGAAGCCGGGAGGTGAAGGTTGCAGTGAGCTGAGATTGCACCACTGCACTCCAGCCTGGCAACAGAGTGAGACTCTTTCAAAAAAAAAAAAAAAAAAAGAAAGAAAGATTCTGACTCCAAACTTAAATTGGGAGACAATGAAGGAAATGAAATCACTCCTTCTTCCTCCTGACAATGTACCCCTTCCGGAGACCCCTCCTCCCACCAGCAATTTAGGGTTTCATGTTGCCACTATCATTCCCAGCCTCCCCACTGCACCCACCCTAGCTTCCTACTCTCCTTCCCCAGGGCCTTTCCTCTTCATGGACCTTTGTAAATTCATCCCCTCCAACGAAATGATTTCTGTTTCTCTGCCTACTAGTCAGAAGATCTGGTAATCTTTAATAAACATTAATGGATAACCTCCCAAAACTCTTCGAAAACGTTCCCTTTTAACTAGACCCTTCTGTTAATAATGTCAGTGTTTTATCCCAAGGTACATGTCCCTGCCTGTTGGGATACAGAAGTGCTCTAGATTGTCTGCTGGAGTTTCATAACATTTACTAAAAATGCCTTCAAATTTCATGTGTCCCTGCCAATTATCTCCTGGCACATAAAAGTAATCTTATATACTCAGTGTTTCTTTTTATGCCCTTTTCTTAGACCTACCAGGAAACATCTTTCCTGGCAAATGGTGTCAAACTGAAGAAGCTGTATCTTTGGCCAACTGTAAGAGGAAACTTCAAAATAAGAACAAAGAAATTAACCAGAAGTGTGTATCTTGACATGCACAAACTGAGAATCTTCTTTCACTTTTCCTTCCTTCTTTTTTTCCTTTCTTCTTTCTCCCTTCCATTTATTAAACAAAGTCTATTCCAAAGCCTACAATGAAAATCTCCTGGATGAAACTGCAGATAGCATACTGCAATAATGAAGTGCTGGGCACAGTGGCTCACACCTGTAATCCCAGCACTTTGGGAGGCCGAGGCGGGCAGATCACGAGGTCAGGAGTTTGAGACCAGCCTGACCAACATGATGAAACCCTGTCTCTACTAAAAATACAAAAATTATGCCGGTGCGTGCCTGTAGTCCTAGCTACTTGGGAGGCTAAGGCTGGAGGATCGCTTGAGTCCAGGAGTTCTGGGCTGTAGTGCACTAAGCCGATCGGGTTTCTGCATTAAGTTCAGCATCAATATGGTGACCTCCCCGGAGCGGGGGACCACCAGGTTGCCTAAGGAGGGGTGAACCAGCCCAGGTCAGAAATGGAGCAGGTCAAAACTCCCGTGCTGATCAGTAGTGGGATTGCGCCTGTGACTAGCCACTGCACTCCAGCCTGGACAACAGAGCGAGACCCTGTCTCTTAAAAAAAATACAAAAATTAGCCAGGTATGGTGGCACAGGCCTGTAATCCCAGCTCCTTGGGAGGCTGAGGCAGGAGAATTGCTTGAACCCAGGAGGCAGAGGTTGCAGTGAGCCAAGATCACACCACTGCACTCCAGCCTGGGCAACAGAGTGAGACTCCGTCTCAAAAAAAAAAAAAAAAATTAAGAGCACAGGCTCTGGAACTAGATGCCCCTTTTGAATCCTAGCTCTGCCAGTTAATAGATATGTGATCTAGGCCAAGTTATTTCACTTCTCTGTCCCTCCATTTTGTCATTTGTAAAATAGAGACATTAATAATAATATCTACCTGATAGGGTGGCTGTGAGGAGTAAGTTATTTATTACCTAACAAGTGCTTAGCACAGCACTGTTCCTCCAAAATATTAGCTATAGTTAACTGCTGCTTAATTCTAGGTGGCTAATGGGACTTAATTAGGAGTCCAGTGGAGTATGGGGAGAAAAGGGTTTTTAGGTAAAGGAAATATTTTACTTGGAGTCCCTGAAGGAGGAAGGAGGTGCAGAATATTTGGAGAAACTGATAAAAGTTGATAGTAGCCAGTGAGATAGGCAGGGGTGAGATTATTCAGGGTCTTGTAGACTATATATAGGATTTTGTTTTCATCCTAAAAGCCATGAAAACCCTTTGAAGTGTTGTTAGCAACATGACATAATTTGATTTGCTTTTCTAAAGATAACTTCTGTTGCTGTGGGAGAGAATAGTTTGAAGGCAAGTAAGAGGAAATACGGGAGATCAGTAAGAAGGTGGGTGTAAGGCCAGGTGCAGTGGCTCACGCCTGTAATCTGAGCACTTTGGGAGGCCAAGGTGGGTGGATCACCTGAGGTCAGGAGTTTGAGACCAGCCTAGCCAACATGAGGAAACCCCATCTACTAAAAATACAAAAAATTAGTCAGGCATGGTGGCAGCACCGGTAATCCCAGCTACTTGGGAAGCTGAGGCAGAACTGCTTGAACCCAGGAGGCAGAGGTTGCAGTGAGCCGAGATTGTGCCACTGCACTCCAGCCTGCAAAAAAAAAAAAAAAAGAAGAAGGTGGGTATAGTTGTATAGTTGTCAGGTCAAGATAGTGTATTGCATTGCCTTTGACCAAGTTGGCAGTAGTAGACATAGAAATGGACAAGGCAAAACGCTATTTTAATTTTATTGTTATTATTTTATTTATTTATTTTTTGAGACGGAGTCTTGCTCTGTCACCCAGGTTGGAGTGCAATGGCACGATCTCTGCTCACAGTAACCTCTGCCTGCTGGTTCAAGTAATTTTCCTGCCTTAATCTCCTGAGTAGCTGGGACTACAGGTGTGTGCCACCATGCCCAGCTAATTTCTTGTATTTTTAGTAAAGATGGGGTTTCACTACGCTGGCCACGCTGGTCTCGAACTCTTGACCTCGTGATCCGACTGCCTCAGTCTCTCAAAGTGCTGGGGTTACAGCCGTGAGCCACTGTGCCTGGCAAAACACCATTTATGAGTTAGAACAGGATTGGATACTAGAGGTAAGGAGAGGGTGTAACATGTATGAGGAGGGAAAAAACTTGAGCCACTAGGTGGATGATGGAGCCATTCATTAACAAGAAGACCATCAGAAAAGGATCAGGTTGTGAGAGAAGAGGAGAGGACTTATACTGAATATGTTGGATTTGAAATGGCTGGGAGACCTCCAAATAGAGTTAGATTGGCTATATGGGTCCAAGATTTGGAGATAAAATTTGACTTGGCTGCTCTTAAATTCACAGTCAAGGTGAAAAGGACAACTTCAATTAGCGAGCAATAAAACAGTAATTAATAAACAAGTCCACATTTGGTTAAGAGAGGAAAAACTTGCCCATCGCTATTGGTTGGAGCATGAGGGACAATTAGCTTAGAAAGACTGGATTTCAACCAAGCATTTCAGAAAGTGACAATTTAGTCTTAGATAACGGTCACATAAACAACATCAATGTAAAAGATATTTTACTTGAAGCCAGGTGCAGTGGCTCACGCCTGTAATCCCAAAACTTTGGGAGGCTGAGGCAGGCAGATCACAAGATCAGGAGATCGAGACCATTCTGGCTAACACGGTGTGAGATGTGGGTCACTGCCTGCGGAAGTCTGACCTGCAGACCATGACTCAATGATGGATGAATGAATGCACTCACACCATTGCAGTGTTTCAAGTGCGCTAGGGATGGCCGTTTCAAGTGCTAGAGATGCAGTGAGCTGAGATCACGCCATTGCACTCCAGCCTGGGCAACAAGAGTGAGACTCTGTCTAAAAAAAAAAAAATATATATATATATATATATATATGTACATATATATTACTTGAAGAAAGGAAAAAGGAGGCAAACAGAGAGTTTCTGTGTCTAGTTTTGAAACACTTTTCTTCTGTAGATCAGAACTATCAACCAAGAACAACTAATCTTTTGCAAATTGAAAAACTCCCACAGGCTTAGATTTTAAGTGGGAACTTAAGGTAAATATAGTGCTTTCTGGAATCTGAAAGGTCTCTTAATCTTGCTTAAACATTCCAGGTTAAATTATCAAGCCTCGTATCTGCGTAGCTTTGAAGTTAATCTTTTAGAGACTCTTCAAACATCAGATTAAGTATTTTAGAGCTTTTGAACAAAGCTCCAGTTATAATGAAAGATTTGGATTCATATTTCAAGACTGAGCAAGCTATATAAAATATTGTGTCCATGAGGGTGTCAGAAAAGATACTTTTGTTACAGAAAATCTCAAACACAGGCCGGGCACAGTGGCTCACATATGTAACGCCAGCACTTTGGGAGGCCAAGAAGGGTGGATCACCTGAGGTCAGGAGTTTGAGACCAGCCTGGCCAACATGATGAAACCCTGTCTCTTCTAAAAATACAAAAAATTAGCTAGGCATGGTGGTGGGCGCCTGTAATCCCAGCTACTTGGGAGCCTAAGGCTGGAGAATCGCTTGAACCTGGTAGTGGGAGGTTACAGTGAGCCGAGATTGTGCCACTGCACTCCAGCCTAGGCAACAACAGCAAAACTCCGTCTCAAAAACATAAATAAATAAGAAAATCTCAATCACAAAAAAATAGAATAGTTCAGTGAATCCCCATGTTCCCATTGCCCAACTTCAACCACTATCAATTGTCTACTTGTAAAAAGATGTATTTTGAAAATAATGGTACTTTCTCCTTTGCAAAAGTAGTATTTATTTATAAATTAGAAAAGTAAGACAGATTAACTAGGAGAAGAAAATACATACCAGTAACAATTCTAGCCCATCCAGTGGGGCTGACAGTAGTCTAGCTGGCACTTTTGAGTAATTTAGAAAAAGGTGCTCCTTGATTTGGATGTATGCAGCCCTGAGCTCAGGGTGTACAACTTGGTTTGTGGAATGTGAACTTGATTCCTGCTTTCACTCTCCCCTAGCTAAGCTACATTCTAAGAACTCAACATGCATAGTAGACATGGCAGCCCTGCCTTCTAGTATCCTTGTTCTGCACACATATATTTACATAATTGGTATCATTACTATACATAGTGTTGTATAATCTCCTGTTTCAGTTAATATCTTATGAACATTTTTCCTTGTCATTACTGAATTCTAAAATATCATTTTAATGACCACAATATTCTGTTATAATTCCCTAATTAATTTAACTTTACTGTTGGACATTTGAATTATTTATGATTTGTGAATATTATATAATCATTGTAATATATATTCTTATGTGTTTGTCACATAAATATTGGTGGGCATCCACAATAAACCCCTTAAAATAAATTTTCCAAAGTGGAATTCCTGAAACAAGTGTCACGGCAGACTCCAAGCTTTTTCATACGGAAAACTGTCTTTCACCAAGGCTCATACCCCATTAGCCAGCTTTGCAGGGTCCTGCTTATGTTCTCAAAAGCTTGACAATATTAGATGATTAGAGATATGCAATCATATTTAAAATACATTAAATATGTTTGATGAAAGATACAGATTTGTATTTTTAAAATAAAAACAAGAAACAAAAACAACACTTTGTCAGTTTGACAATTGAAAAAACAGTACCAGCTGTGCAAGGTGACTCACGACTGTAATCACAGCACTTTGGGAGGCCAGGTTGTGGGAGAGAGGGGAGATCACCTGAGCAGTTCGAGACCAGTCTGGCCAACATAGTGAAACCCTGTCTCTAGTAAAATACAAAAAATTAGCCGGGCATGGTGGAACATGCCTGTAATCCCAGCTACTCAGGAGACTGAGGCATATTCTTTTTTTTTTTGAGACGTAGTCTCGCTTTGTCACCAGGCTAGAGTGCAGTGGTGCGATCCTGGCTCACTACAACCTCTGATTCCCAGGTTCAAGTGATTCTCCTGCCTCAGCCTCTCAAGTAGCTGGGATTACAGGTGTGTGCTACCATGCTCAGCTAATTTTTGCATTTTTAGTAGAGATGGGGTTTTTCTTTTTCTTTTTTTAATTTATTGTTGGGATTTCACCATGTTGGCCAGGATGGTCTCAATCTCTTGACCTCGTGATCTGCCCACCTTGGACTCTCAAAGTGCTGAGATTACACGTGTGAGCTATTGTGCCTGGCCGGCTGAGGTATATTTATTTGGTTTGTTGGCAATGAATATTTTGAGGGAAGAGACATATATTAGGTTAAACCATGTGAAATTGCCAGTATCTGACTGTTTGACTTATCAAAATGACATTTCATCTGGATCAAGCTGCTGTTTTGGTGTGTGGATATATTATGGCTGAAAATGACTTCATATTTTTCCAAAGGTCTCAAAATACTTCACAAACTTTGTTTCTCTCATTCCATTCTTTTTTTTTTTTTTTAATGGAGTCTCACTTTGTTGCCCAGGCTCGAGTGCAGTGGTGTGATCCCGGCTCACTGCAACCTCCACCTCAAGGGTTCAAGTAATTCTCCTGCCTCAGCCCTCCCAAGTAGCTGAGATTACAGGTGTCTGCCATCACGTCTGGCTAATTTTTTGTATTTTTAGTAGAGATGGGGTTTCACTATGTCGGCTAGGCTGATCTTGAACTCCTGACCTCAGGTGATCCACCCACCTCAGCCTCCCAAAGTGCTGGGATTACAAGAGTGAGCTGGCGTGCCCAATCTTCCATCCCATTCTTTTCCCTGTTGCGCTTTATCAGCTGCATAAATTTATGGCCGCAAGGTTTTTTTGTTTTTGTTTTTGTTTTTGGTTTTGGGTTTTTTTGAGACACCGTCTCACTCTGTCACCAAGGCTGAGTGCAGTGGAGCCACATTGGCTCACTGCAACCTTTACCTCCTGGGTTCAAGTGATCCCCCCCATCGCAGCCTCCCGAGTATCTGGGACCACAGGTGTCCTCCACCATGCCTGACTAATTTTTGTATTTTTGTAGAGATGGGGTTTCACCATGTTGGTCAGGCTGGTTATGAACTTCTGACCTCAAGTGATCTGCCCACCTCAGCCTCCCAAAATGCTGGGATTACAGGTGTGAGCCACCTCGCCCAGCCAAGCTGCAAGTTTAAGTCACAAGATAACACAAGTCTGCATTGTTTTTCTCGTTGGGAAGGAGAAACAGACAAAAAGAAGGCAGGGTCCACTTGGTGACAGAGGAGACATTTCATTTTAAGCCTCCTTAATGCAAACAAAACATTCAGAGCTGATTAAGGATGTTTTTAATTTGTAAATTTGTGCCATATGGGTGCGTAATTTGGCTCTTTGAAATTTTAATTCAAATTCCCTCTCTCCCCTCAATGATCCTATCTGACCGTAATGAAGGGTTCAGTCCCTTGAGTGCATAATGATAACAATAATAAATGGCACCCCCATGGCCGGGCACAGTGGCTCATTCCTAGCACTTTGGGAGGCTGAAGCAGGCGGACCACAAGGTCAGGAAATCAAGACCATCTTAGCCAACATGGTGAAACTCTGGCTCTACTAAAAATACAAAAATTAGCTGGGTGTGATGGCACATGCCTATAATTCCAGCTACTCAAGAGGCTGAGGCAGGAGAATCGCTTGAACCAGGGAGTTGGAGGTTGCAGTGAGCCGAGATCCAACCACTGCACTGCAGCCTGTTGACAGAGCAAGGCTCCGTCTACAAAATAAATAAATAAATGGCCCTAAATGGCCCCCCGAATCCCTGGCCAAACCTTGGAGAAATCTGGAGCATGGAATAATTTGGGGTCGTATGTTAGCATAACAAAAAGATTGATTTTCTAGGTTTGAAAATACAGATATTGTGTTTAGAAAGAAGTTTGTAAGGAAAATAAAATAAAAAAGAAAGTACAGATATTTTTGCTGTAACCAAGGAAATTATAGGGAACTCATTTTATTTTTTAAAAATATATATGTATATATATATATGTGTGTGTGTATACATATATATATATATATATTTTTTTTTTTTGAGACAGAGTCTCACTCTGTCACCCAGGCTAGAGTGTAGTGGTGCGATCTTGGCTCACTGCAGCCTCGGCCTTCCGGGTTCAAGTGATTCTCCTGCCTCAGCCTCCTCAGTAGCTGGGTTTATAGGTGCACATCACCACACTCAGCTAATTTTTGTATTTTTATCAGTGACGGGGTTTCACCATGTTGGCCAGGCTGGTCTTGAAGTCCTGACCTCAAGTGATCCACTCACCTCGTCCTCTCAAAGTGCTGGGATTACAGGTGTGAGCCACCATGCCTGGCCCTTTTAAAAAATAATAGAAATGGGGTCGCACCATGTTGCCCAGGCTGGAACTCCCAGCCTCAAGTGATCCTCCTGCCTTGGCTTCCCAAAGTGCTGGGATTATAGGCATGAGCCATGGCCACTAGCCAGAAGTCAGACTTTAATGCCACTCTTGTTATCCCGGGACATAGTAAGAAGGAAGGAGAGCTGAACGTGGTGGCTCACACCTGTAATCCAAGCACTTTGGAGGCCAAGGCAGGAGGATCACCTGAGGTCGGGAGTTCAAGACCAGCCTGACCAACATGGTGAAACCCCATCTTAGAAAAAAAAAAAAGAAGGAAGGGGGAGTCTCTTGCCCAAGGGAAAGTAAACTAACAATGGCTCTCTCAGCAGAAACCCTACAAGCCAAAAAAGAGTGGGGGCCAATATTCAACATCCTTAAAGAAAAGAACTTTCAACCCAGAATTTCATATCCAGCCAAACTAAGCTTCACAAGCGAAGGAAAAATAAAATCTCTTGCGAACAAGCAAGTACTTAGAGATTTCACCATCACCAGGCCTGCTTTACAAGAGCTTCTGAAAGAAGCACTACACATATAAAGGAACAACCAGTATCAGCCTTTCCAAAAATATATCAAAAAGTAAAGAGCATTAACATAATGAAGCACTTACATCAACTAATGGGCAAAACAGCCAACTAGCATAAAATGGCAGTATTAAACTCATATATATTATTAACTGGATAAAAAGCCAAAACCCATCGGTATGCTGTATCCAGACCCATCTCACATGCAACGATACACAAAGACTCAAAACAAAGGGATGGAGGAAGATTTACCAACCAAAGGGAGAGCAAAAATAAATAAATAAATAAAAAGGAGTTGCAATTCTTACCTCTGATAAAATAGACTTTAAGGCAACAAAGATCAAAAGAGGCAAAGAAGGACATTACATAATGGTAAAAGGATCAATGCAACAAGAAGAGCTAACAATCCTAAATATACACGCACCCAATACAAGAGCACCCAGATACGTAAGACAAGTTCTTAATGACTTATAAAGAGACTTAGCCTCCTACACGATAATAGTGGGAGACTGTAACATCACATTGTCAGTATCAGACTCATCAACAAGATAGAAAATTAACAAGAATATCCAGGACTTGAACTCAGACCCGGAACAAGTAAACTTAATAAACATTTATAGAACTCTCCACTTCAAATACACAAAACATACATTCTTATCAGTACCATATCACACCTATTCCAAAAGTGACTACATAATTGGAAGTAAATCACTCCTCAATAATTGCATAGCATTTCATAGGTTTAAATGAAATATTGGTTGGCTGCTTGTTTTTGTTATTTTCTTCCCTTATTCCTTCCTGTCTCCATTGTTAAGCACAATTATTGGCATAAAAGAGGTTTTCAATTCCCATTTTTAGACTGCATTCTAGCCTGGGCAATAAAGCAATACTCCCATTCTCTCTCCTTCTTTCTCTTCCTTTTTCTTCTTCTTCATTCTTTTCTTTCTCTCTTTCTTCCTTTTTCTTTAAAACAACAACAACAACAACAACAACAAAAAAAAAAAACAATGGCTCTCATTCCTCCCAAGGCAAAGTGCTTGCTGGTGGAGAGAAGGGGCGTGAATTGATTCTGGCAGCCTGTGTGTTCCATGTGGATGGGACTGGGAGGGAGAGATTAATTATTATGACTACAGTCCCTGGTAGGTTCAACAGCCACCACAGGGACAGGAAGAAGTATCCTGTTCTACCTAAATGCCCTCAAATTGAGGGCTAGACCTTTTTTTAAAAATATAATTTAGCTGGGTGTAATCTTGTTCATAACTTGGACCTTCTAGACTCCAAATAATATAGGGTGCAGGGCAGTGACCAAGGGGAGAAAGCCTTACTACAAGGTAACATTTGCTTGAGGTGCCCAAAAGTTTATTTCCCTCTCTCCCTCACCTGTCAGGCACACCACCCACACAGCAGGATTGGGCCTGTGGTTGCCACAAGTTCAGTGTTTGGATTCAAGATTGGAGTGAATTAAAAGAGAAGACTTACCTTTAATATTTTTGGGGCCCAGAATACAAGGACAAGTGAAGGTCTATATACCACATATGTAAATATCTATTTATTAGTTTTGGGTTTTTTTAGTCATATATGTAAATTTTTTTGTTTATTTTTGTTTTGAGACAGAGCCTCACTCTGTCAACCAGGCTGGAGTGCAGTGGCCCGATCTCGGCTCACTGCAACCTCTGCCTCCTGGGTTCAAGTGATTCTCCTGCCTCAGCCTCCCAAGTAGCTAGGATTACAGGTATGTGCCATCACACCTGGCTAATTTTTTTCTATTTTTTTTTAGTAGTAAAGACAGGGTTTCATTATGTTGCCCAGGCTGATCTCAAACTCCTGACCTCAGGTGATCTGTCTGCCTCTGCCTCCTAAAGTACTGGGATTATAGGCGTAAGCCACTGCACCCAGTCCGTATATGTAAATATTTAAAAGTTATAAGACAGGCTAACAAACTGTTACGAAAATATGTTCTATTCTCCTGCATTTATAAATACACTTTCATAGTAAATTTAAAAAAACAAAAACAAAAAACTAAAGCCAGACACGGTGGCTCACACCTGTAATCTCAGCACTTTGGGAGGCCCAGTTGGGTGGATCACCTGAGGTCAGGAGTTTGAGACCAGCCTGGCCAACATGGAAAAACCCAGTCTCTACTAAAAAAATACAAAAATCACCTGGGTGTGGTGGCTGGTGCCTATAATCCCAGCTACTTGGGAGGCTGAGGCAGGAGAATCAACATCCCCTTGGGAGGTGGATGTTGCAGTGAGCCGAGATAGGGCCACTCTGCTCCAGCTTGGTCAACAAAGCAACACTCCGTCTCAAAAAAAAAAAAAAAAAAACCACCAAAAACCGGAGAGGGTCGGCGTTTTAAAAACTAAAAAAAAAAAAAAACAAAAACTGCCGGGCATGGTGGCTCAGGCCTGTAATCTCAGCACTTTGGGAGGCCGAGGCGGGAGGATCACAAGGTCAGGAGTTTGAGACCATCCTGGCCAACACAGTGAAACCCCCATCTCTATTAAAAAAAGGAAAAACAGGCCAGGTGCCGTGGCTCACGCTTGTAATCCCAGCACTTTGGGCGGCCAAGGCAGGCGGATCAGGAAATCAAGAGATCCAGACCATGGTGAAACCCTGTCTCTACTAAAAAATACAAAAATTAGCTGGGTGTGGTGGCACGCACCTGTAGTCCCAGGTACTTGGGAGGCTAAGGCAGGAGAATTGCTTGAACCTGGAAGGCGGAGGCTGCAGTTAGCCAAGATCGTACCACTGCACTCCACCCCGGCGCCTGGCGGCACAGCAAGACTCTGTCTCAAAAAAAAAACCAAAACAAAAAACTCCCCCTAATTTATAAAGAAAAAGGTAAAGAAAAGAAACCCTAAAAAAACTAAGTGTTATGCCACAGTATTTATACAACTGAAACCTGGCAAAATACCAAGTGAATTTAATTATCATCATATATGTATGAGTGTTTGGTTGATAGTCCATTAAAATCTGAATTGGTATAAAAATGAAGGCCTATATGATTATAAAATTACTTCATATTTACTTCATTAAATTTATTTTCGTTTCACAAAATCATTAATCATACCGTTACAATCAAGATATTTTACAAAGTTATAATTTGTGTTTACTTGAGAGTGATGATCTAGGATTTAATAACAGAATGTAATTGTAGGCCAGGATGTGTGCCTGTAGTCCTGTTACAGGTAGTCATTCAAACATGACCCGGGCAGGAGAGGGCTTCCCTCCCACCCCACCAGGCAGGTCAGGTGACCATCAGGTGATAGTTCGGCAGTTATTAGTTATCACACTGCTTCTCTCTCTCTCTTTTTTTTTTTTGAGATGGAGTTTTGCTCTCGTTGCCCAGGCTGGAGTGCAATGGCACAATCTGGGATCACCGCAACCTTCGCCTCCGAGATTCAAGTGATTTCCCTGCCTCAGCCTCTCGAGTAGCTGGGATTACAGACATGTGCTACCACACTTGGCTAATTTTGTATTTTTTTTATTATTTTTATTTATTTTATTTATATATGGAACGCTTCACGAATTTGTGTGTCATCCCTTGCACAGGGGCCATGCTAATCTTCTCTGTATCGTTCCAATTTTTAGTATATGTGCTGCCGAAGCGAGCACTAATTTTGGATTTTTAGTAGAGACAGTGGTTTGTCCATGTTGGTCAGGCCGGTCTCGAACTCTCGACCACAGGTGATCTGCCCGCCTCGGCCTCCCAGAGTGCTGGGATTACAGGCCTGAGCCACTGCGCCAGGCATGCTGCAGCTCCAAAAATGATAACTGGCGGCCAGCACCAGAAAGAGGCAATTACCTGATGGTCCACAGCTTTCACACTGAAGTGGTAACTGCATGAATTGGACAAGTGAGCTCCGGCATGTGCATTAAGAGACAACATGGCGGAGTACAACCTTCCAGGGGAATTCCACCGGAAAAAGGAACACAGCCTCAGGTGGTTACGTGTACAACTTCCTAAACACACTGCACACCCCAAGCATAAGTGTTACCAGTGGAGGGTGTCCAGGTTCCTGGTGTCTTGAAGAAAGAATTGGACAACTTTCCGGACCTGGCCGAGCAGGAGGCACCATCATGGGAGTTGACATCCGCCACTACCAGGACCGAAAGGTTCGGCGCAAGGAACCCAAGAGCTAGGATATCTACCTGAGGCTGTTGGTCAAGCTGTACAGGGTTCTGACCTGATGAACCTGTAAGGCCGGCTGCCTCACTGGGAGTTAAATGGACACACTTATCTCTCCCCGTGCTGGCCTCTCCATGCTGACACACTTATCTCTCCCCATGCCAGCCTCTCTATGCTGGCTCCACACACCCACTCCTGCATTCCTCACTCGACCCCTTCAAAATTTAAAAAGCCCACCAAAGATTTGTCCAACGGCAGCTTAACATTGACCTCCCCAGCAGGTCAACCCACCAGTAGTCCTGCCTGGCAACCAATGGCAGCTCGCCCCATCAGCACCTTGACTTCCCCTCACCAATGAAACTCACCAATGAAACTGTCTGCTCTTTGTTTCCCTAATAATCAATCAACCCTCCTCACCAATAAAACTGTCTGCTCTTTGTTTCCCTAAAGACCAATCAATTACCTCCACTCCCTATAAAACCCCACACCCTGAGAAGCCCAGTGCGACTTCTCTGGCCCCTTCCCAGACCACAGAACCTTGCCCGGGAGCTGAATAAATTGGATTCTCATTTTCTCACACTGGCCTCAGTTTCCTCATTTTAACTCGGCAATATACCTTACAGAACCAACTACACATTCACCCAGATTGTGCTGAAGATGTTGTTTATGAGTCGCACCAACCGGCCACCTCTGTCCCTTTCCAGAATGATCCAGAAGATGAAGCTGCCTAGACGGGAAAACAAAACGGCCATGGTTGTGGGGACCATAACGGATGACGTGCGGGTTCAGGAGGTGCCCAAACTGAAGGTGTGTGTGCTCCGCGTGACCAGCCAAGCTCACAGCTGCATTCTCAAGGCGGGGAGCAAGATCCTCACTTTCAACCAGCTGGCCCTGGCCTTCCCCAAGGGCTGCCGCACCATCCCACTCTCCAGTCCCCGCAAGGGCAGAGAGGTGTACCGCCATTTCGGCACGGCCCGGGAACCCCGCACAGCCACACCAAACCCTATGTCCCCTCCATGGGCCGGAAGTTCCAGCGTGCCAGAGGCCGACGGGACAGCCAAGGCTACAAAAACTAATCCTGGATTCTATCCTTATATTAAAAAGATTTTGGATGCCGAAAAAAAATAAAGGAAGAAAATTGGACAAAACGCACAAACAAAGCAATGAAAGAATGAAGCAACAAAAGCAGAGATTTATTGAAAACCAAAGTACACTCCCAGTGTGGGAGCACCTGAGCATAGGGGCTCAAGGGCCCCATTACAGAATTTTCTGGGGTTTAAATAACCTCTAGAGGTTTTCATTGGTTACTAAGTGTACACCCTATGTAAATGAAGAGGATGAAGTAAAGTTACAGTCATTTATTTACTCAGTGTATGCCCTGTGTAAGTGGAGAGGGTATTTTCTGTCATAGCTGAAGGGTTTCCATATGATTTAGTTGTAGAAGTCAGCATGAATCCGCCTTATATCCTCTGCCTCGCCTTATAAGGAGGGCACCACACATGCAGACGGCCCACCCTAAGAGAAGAATCATGGGAAAAGGGACGCAAAATCCCACAAGTATGCCATCCAATAAAACCCCAAGTCAAAAGGTCAAATGCAGCACTTGTCCTTCAAGTTGCCTTCTTGGGTTTCTTAAAAGTGTACTTCCGTTTCTTTCCTACTCTAAAGCTTTTTCTTCTGTTTTTTTTTTTTTTTTTTTTTTTGTCCTCATTATTATTGTTTTTTTGAGATGGGGTCCCTCTTGTTGCCCAGGCTGGAGTGCAGTGGCATAATCTCTGCTCACTGCAAACTCTATCTCCTGGATTCAAGTAATTCTCCTGCCTCAGCCTCCCAATTAGCTGGGATTATAGGCACCCACCACCTACTAAGTTTTGTATTTTTAGTAGAGACAGGGTCTTGAACCCTTAACCTCAGGTGATCCACCAGCCTTGGCCTCCCAAAGTGCTGGGATTACAGGCATGAACCACGTGCCTGCCTTATTTTTAAAATTTAAGAAAAGAAATACTCATCGGAGGATTTCATATTTTCAGATTTGGAATGCTCATTTGGTAATACGAATACTCCAAAATCCAAAAATATTTGAAATCTGAAACACTTCTGATCCTAAACATCTATTTATTTATTGAGATGGAGTTTTGCTCTTATCGCCCAAGCTGGAGTTCAATGGCGCAATCTTAGCTCACTGCAACCTCTGCCTCCAGGTTCATGAAATTCTCTTGCCTCTGCCTCCCAAGTAGCTGGAATTAGGTGCCTACCAGCAAGTCTGGCTAATTTTTTGCATCTTTAGTAGAAGTTGGGGTTTCACCATGCTGACCAGGCTGGTCTCGAACTCCTGACCTCAAGTGATTCGCCTGCCTCAGCCTCCCAAAGTGCTGAGATTACAGGCACGAGCCACGGGTGCCCAGCTAGTCCTAAACATTTTGATAGGGCCGGGAGCGGTGGCTCATGCCTGTAATCCCAGCACTTTGGGAGGCCGAGGCGGGTGGATCACGAGGTCAAGAGATCGAGACCATCCTGGTCAACATGGTGAAACCCCGTCTCTACTAAAAATACAAAAAATTAGCTGGGCATGGTGGTGCGTGCCTGTAATCCCAGCTACTCAGGAGGCTGAGGCAGGAGAATTGCTTGAACCCAGGAGGCGGAGGTTGCGGTGAGCCCAGATCGCGCCATTGCACTCCAGCCTGGGTAACAAGAGCAAAACTCCGTCTCAAAAAAAAAAAAAACCATTTTGATTAAGAGATACGTAACCTATATTATTAAGATAATAGTTTTGACATTGTGAATCCCCAAAATGAAATTGGGGGCCTTTTGGGATTCCCAGACCACAATTTGAAAACCATTGCCACATAGCGGGGTTTTGTGAGACAGAGTCTCACTGTGTCATCCAGGCTGCAGTACAATGGTGCAATCTCAGCTCACTGCAACCTCTGCCTCCCAGGTCCAAGGGATTCCCCTGTCTCAGCCTCCCTAGTAGCTGGGATTAATTTTGTATTTTTAGTACAGACAGGGTTTTTCCCTGTTGGCCAGGCTGGTCTTAAACCCCTGACCTCAAGTGATCTGCCTGCCTCAGCCTCCCAAAGTGCTGGAATTACAGGTGTGAGCTTTCACACCCGCCTAAGACTCCATCTCTTAAAAAAATATATTGGCCAGGCGCAGTGGCTCACGCCTGTAATCCCAGCACTTTGGGAGACTGAGGCAGGTGGATCACAAGGTCAGGAGATGGAGACCATCTGGGCTGACACGGTGAAACCTCGTCTCTCCTAAAAATACAAAAAACTAGCTGGCCATGGTGGCACGTGTCTGTAGTCTCACCTACTTGGGAGGCTGAGGCAGGAGAATTGTTTGAACCCGGGAGATGGAGATTGCAGTAAGCCAAGATCACACCACAGCACTCCAGCCTGGGAGACAGAGCAAGATTCTGTCTCAAAAAAAAAAAAAAATGTATATAACTTTGGCCTCCCAAGGTGTTGGGATCCACTATATATAATGGATAGTTTTATTTTTCAATTTTTCACAGATTTAATTACATTTTCAAGACATTACAATTTTCGACTTTATTCAAATAAATTTGATTAAAGTTTTATTTTTATTTCTTAAAATTTGTATTTTGCCTTTTGTTTTTAACAATTTTAAAAATCCTAGAAAAATAACTTTTTTTTTTACATGGAGTCCGCTCTGTTGCCCAGGCTGGAGTACAGCGGCACAATGTCCACTCACTGCAACCTCCACCTCCTGGGTTCAAGCACTTCTCCTGCCTCAGCCTCCTGAGTAGCTGGGATTACAGGTGCGTGACACCAAGCCTAGCTAATTTTTGTATTTTTGGTAGAGACGGGGTTTCACCATGTTGGTCAGGCTGGTCTCGAACTCCTGACCTTGTGATCCACCTGCCTCGGCCTCCCAAAGTGCTGGGATTACAGGTGTGAGCCACCATGGCTGGCCTGAGACTGGGCAATTTATAAAGAAAAGAGGTTTAGGCCCCTCACAGTGGCTCACGCCTGTAATCCTAGCAGTTTGGGAGGCCAAAGTGGGCGGATCATTTGAGATCAGAAGTTCAAGACCAGCCTGTCCAACATGGTGAAACCTCATCTCTACTAAAAATATGAAAAAAAGCCAGACGCGGTGGCTGACGCCTGTAATCCCAGCACTCTCGGTGGCTGAGGCAGGCAGATTACCTGAGGTTGGGAGTTTGAGACCAGCCTGACCAACATGGAGAAACCTCATCTCTACTAAAAATACAAAATTAGCCAAGATGTGGTGGCGCATGCCTGTAATCCCAGCTACTTGGGAGGCTGAGGCAGGAGAATCACTTGAACCTGGGAGGTGGGGAGGTTGCAGTGAGCCGAGATTGCACCACTGCACTCCATCTTGAGTGACAGAGTGAGACTCTGTCTTAAAAAAGAAAAGAGGTTTAATTGGCTCAGGTTCTGCAGACTGTACAGATAGCATGGCTGGGGAGGCCTCAGGAAAGTTTCAATCATGAAGGTGAAGAGGAAGTAGGCACATCTTCACATGGCCAGAGCAGGATAGAAAGAGAGAAGGGGAAATACTACATACTTCTAAACAACTGGATTTTGTAAGAACTCATTCACTATCATGAGAAGAGCAAGGGGGAAAATCCACACCCATGATACAATCACCTCTCACCAGACCCCTCCTCCAACATTGGGAGGAATTACAATTCGACATGAGATTTGGGCAGGGACACAAATCCAAACCATATCAATTATATTATACGTACAGTTTAAAGAAGGAAAAAGTCATGTGGGGTCCTTTTGAACACTGAGTCCTAGGAATCTCAAAGTCCACTTATTTTTACTTAGAAATTAATTAACCAGGCTGGGCATAGTGGCTTGTGCCTGTAGTCCCAGCTACTCGGGAGGCTGAGGCAGGAGAGTTGCTTGAACCCGGGAGGCAGACGTTGCAGTGAGCCAAGATCATACCACTGCACTCCAGCCTGGGCAACAGAGCAATACTCTGTTTCAAAAAAAAAAGGCCAGATTACAACGTACTGTAATCCCAGCACATTGGGAGGCCAAGGCGGGTGGATCACGAGGTCAGGAGTTCAAGACCTGCTTGGTCAACATGGTGAAACCCCATCTCTACTAAAATTACAAAAATTAGGCAGGCATGGTGGCAGGTGCCTGTAATCCCAGCTACTTGAGAGGCTGAGGCAGATAATTGCTTGAACCCAGGAGGCGGAGGTTGCAGTGAGCAGAGATTCGCCACTGCACTCCAGCCTGGGGGTGACAGAGTGAGACTCTGTCTCAAACAAAACAAAAGTGCACATTCTCTGAACCAGCAATGTATTATTTTTAAAATCAGGAATCTCTACTATTAAGCTTAGTTTTACTTTTAAAGCTTAGTTCAGGGAGTCTCTCTAGACCTATTCTGTTTCAGGGGCTGCCTGTACAAAATAAAAAAAATTAAAAAAACAATTTTTTTTTTCTCTAGCACTTAGATTACTGTATTAAGGAAATTTTTGTATAGTTGTCTTTCCTGAATGGTGAATACCTTAGGAATAATGAAACTGCAAAACCCAAGGAATTCCTGACATCCATCCCCCTCCATTATCATTATTTCCTACTGAACTTGATATAAACATCCAAATGTTTTCAAGGAGACCAGAAGACTAGAATGTGGCAACAAGAGTCACCAAGGCATTACCTACCAAACTAAGGATATCCATAGTTGTAGTTGTGCTAGACTTTCTTTATGGTTGTGGACTTCAAACTAAATGGATATTATTATCCATCTGGTTATTTGAGCAACTTCATTAGTGTTGTGGATTTTAAGGGAGATAAGCTATGTTCTATAACAATAACACCTGGAGGGTCCACAAAGCCCAGAACTTAGTGTATTTTCTATTGTATGGAAATGATTAGAACATTTCAAGATGTAGACAATTGAGCACTTAGAGCTTTCGAAGGAAGAAACTAAAGAGAAGCATGGATAATTTTAATAAATAGATAATAAATCAGCCGGGTGCGGTGGCTCACGCCTGTAATCCCAGCACTTGGGAGGCTGAGGCGGGTGGATCACGAGGTCAGGTGTTCGAGACTAGCCTGACCAACATGGTAAAACCACGTCTTTATAAAAAATAAATAATTTAAAAAAAAAGAAAAAATAGATAAATCAGAGGAAAAATGACAAATGACAGTTTTGAATCAAATCTATTATGAGAATACTGACAGATTTGAGACCTCCAACTTAAAAAAAATCCTGTAGTAGGCCGGGCGCAGTTGCTTACGCCTGTAATCCCAGCACTCTGGGAGGCCGAGGCAGGCAGATAAAGAGGTCAAGAGATCGAGACCATCCAAGCCAACATGGTGAAACCCCATCTCTACTAAAAATGCAAAAATTAGCTGGGCGTGGTGGTGAGCAACTATAGTCTCAGCTACTCAGGAAGCTGAGGCAGGAGAATTGCTTGAACCTAGGAGGCGGAGGTTGCAGTGAGCCAAGGTCTCACCACTGCACTCCAGCCTGGTGACAGAGTGAGACTCTGTCTCAAAAAAAAAAAAAAAAAAAAAAAAAAAAAAATCCTGTAGTATAATTTGCATCTAGAATAAGTGCACAAGTCATAGATGTATATTTCAATGGATTTTCACAAATTGAACACACCTGTGTAACTATTATCTGATCAAGAAAGATAACATCTGTACCCAAGAAGTCTCCCTCCTGTCCCTTTCCAGTTGCTACACTGTACACCCTTCTCCCCACACATCAAGGGTAACCATTAGCCTCTTTTCTCTTTTTCCTAACCAATAGAATACCAGAAATATCCTCTTTTCTAACAAAATAGATAATTTTTACTTATTTTTGCACTTTATATAATGAAATCATATAATGTTAATTATTTTGTCTCTGGCTTCATCATTTTCTTATATAATATATCCATATTGTTGTGAGTAGCTGTGGTTCTTTCATTCCTATCTTTTTTTCTCTTTTTAAATATTTTTTTCTTTCTTTATTTTTCTGACCAGCAGTCCTACCCAGGTTCTTTCATTCTTATTGTAGAGTAGTATTACATTGTATGATTATACCACAATTTATTCATTCATTTTACTGTAGGATATTTAAATAGAATCCAGTTGTTTCTGCTAGTTATATCTTAAGACTGGAATTGCTGAGTCATAGGGTATGTATTTGTTTGGAATTGGAACAAATCCAAATCCTTGCCAACTCTTGGTATTTTCTGTCCTTTTCATTATAACCATTTTGATGAGTATCTAGTGATATTCCACTGTGGTTGTAATGTACACTACTTTGATGACTAAAAACTCTTGAGTTGATTTAAAAATGTTTATTGGTTTCAAGATGAAATTTGGGTGAAAAAAATGTTTATTGGTTCTTTGGATAGTCTTTTAGGAAATGCCTATTCATGTTATTTGCCCATTTTATGATTTTTTTGTCTTTATTTTATTCTTTCTTTGTAATCTCAAAAGTTCAGAAGGCTTTTTCTTTCTCTTTCTTTCCTGCCTTCCTTCCTTCTTTCTTTCTTTCTCCCTCATTCTCTCTCTCTCTCTCTTTTCAGGGTCTTGCTCTGTCACCCAGGATGGACTGCAGTGGCACATCTCGGCTCATTATAGCCTCCGCCCCCTGGTTTCAAGCAATTCTCATGCCTCAGCCTCCTGAGTAGCTGGAACTACAGATGCACACTAATCATGCTCAGCTAATTTTTGTATTTTTAGCAGAGACAGGGTTGCACCAAGTTGATCAGGGTGGTCTTGAACACCTGACCTCAAGTGATCTGCCTTCCTTGGCCTCCCAAAGTGCTGGGATTACAGGCATCAGTCACTGCAATCGGCCAGGGCTGTTTTTTCTTATTGATGTGTAAAATTATTTATATATTCTGGGTATGAGTATTTTAAATTTATCAGCTGGGTGTGGTGGCTCACACCTGTAATCCTAGCACTTTGGGAGGCTGAGGCAGGAAGATTGGTTGAGCCCAGGAGTTTGAGACCAGCCTCGGTAATGCAGTGAGACCCTGTCTCTATTTTGAGAACTCTATATGGCCAGGCGTGGTGGCTCAAGCCTGTAATCCCAGCACTTTGGGAGGCCGAGGCACGTGGATCACCTGAGGTCAGGAGTTCAAGACCAGCCTGACCAACGTGGTGAAACCCCATCTCTAAAAAAAAAATTACTAAAAAAAAATATGGGCCAGGTGTGGTGGCTCATGCCTGTAATCCAAGCACTTTGGAGGCCAAGGCGGGCGGATCACCTGAGGTTGGGAGTTCAAGACCAGCCTGACTAACATGGTGAAACTCTGACTTAAAAAAAAAAAAAAATATATATATATATATACACACACACACATATATATATGTATATATATATATACACACATATATATATGTATATATATACACACACACACACACCCCCAAAATATATATATATATATACACACACACACACGCACACCACATACACCATGCCCAGCCAAAAAATTTATATATTAAAATGTCTTCTTTCACTTTGTGGCTTCAAAAAAAAATTTGTTTTTTTTTTTGAGATAGTCTAACTCTATTGCCCAGGCTAGAGTGCAGTAGTGTGCTATCATAGCCTTCTGCAACCTTAAACTCCTGGTCTCAAGCTATCCTCCCACTTCAGCCTCCCAAGTAGCTGAGACTACAGGCATATGTCACATGCTAACTTTATTTTTAGTAGAGACAGGGTCTCACTACGTTGCTCAGCTGTCCTTACACTCCTGGGCTCAAGTAATCTCCTGCCTCAGACTATCATCAAAGTGCTGTGATTTCAGGTGAGTGCCACTGCACCTGGCCTGTAATTGTTTAATAGTCCCAATTTATACTATTCTCCTCCTTTATGATTGGTGTTTTTTGTGTCCTATTTTAAAAAACATTTGCCTGTTTGCAGGTGAATCAGGAGATCAGGAATTCAAGGCCAGCCTGACCAACATGGTGAAACCCCGTCTCTACCAAAAATACAAAAATTAGCCTGGCGTGGTGGTGGGCACCTACAGTCCCAGCTACTTGGGAGGCTAGGGCAGGAGAATCGCTTGAACCCAGGAGGTGGAGGTTGCTGTGAGCCAAGACCACACCATTGCACTCCAGCCTGGGCAACATAGCCAGACTTCATCTCAAAAAAAAAAAAAGTCTGAGTTAGGAGAGTTGTAAAAATCAACGTCTATCCAAATTAAACAGTGATTTTTAAAGAGCTAGTCACAGAGTATTGTGGTATCAAATCTGAAGGAGCTGAACGAGCAGCTCTCTGCAGCAGGAATACTAGGAAATGCAGTTACACGACTCCCACTCTACTTTTCAGCAAAGTGTCCCTTACTAAGTAGGCCATGTTGCAAGCCAGTCAGAAATTGGTTTGATTGCCAAGGGACTAGAAAAAAAAAAGGGGTGAGATTTTCCACACAGGAAAGAAAAAAATAAAGTGAGATACATTTAAAGTAGAATCTGAGATTCTTTACCTCCTATTTCTGAAAGTTCTTGTCATAGAAATATCTTTCCAAGGGCAACTGCTCCACCAATACCTCTGAGACTATGACCTTGCTCTATCACTTATTCTTTCCTCGTTCATCTTCAGTTTTCTCCATTTTCCCTTTCAACCTAAAACAAGTTCAATCTCCCCAATTTATCCTACAGTAAAAACCCTCAACTGTTTTTCATTGTCAAAGTTCAGAAAAGAGTAGTCATATTTGCTGCCTCTACTTTCTTGCTTCCCACTTCTTAACCACCTAACCCATCTTGTCAATTGTCTTACCAATCTACAGAAACTGCTTTCGTGAAGACGCTCAGAATTAGTGTGTCCAAATTGAATTTTTTCACTTCCCCTAAGCCTTATCTGTTATGTTTCTTACTGGTAAATGGTACACCATCCTCTCAGACACTCAGGTTGCCAAAAACAATACATGCCTGCCTGCAACACTTCTTTCATTTGGCCTCTCCCTTCCATTCCTCCTGCTGTATTCTGTATGATCTCTTTACCTCTTAGTAGCTATTTTAATGATCTCTTAATTGCCCTTCTTGTTCCTGGTGTGTCCTAATCCAAGCGATCCTGAATAAGACTACAAACTTAATCTTCTCAGTTCAAAGTTCTGATCTTATCATGTCCTATTATGAAGATCTTTAATGTTTTTTTTCCCATTGTCTTTAGTCCCAACACAAACTGGACCCAATTCATGAATTCTTTTACTTACTCATGCTAGAGTAAGAGCAACTTCACTTCATGCTTTATTATAATTTCCACATCTTTATTATGCAGTTCCCTCTTCAAAGATCCCCCCATACTTGTGAATATCTAAATTCTTTCCAATTTTCAAGATTAAGGCTGACTACCTAATACCTTTTCCTGTCTTCTCTATCTGGTAAACTCCTCTTTATCCTTCAAGACTCAAACATAATTTCTTCTCTACAATGTTTGTAAGCTGTTAATTACTCTTGATTTCTGCTTCCAAAGCACACTGAACATACTATTATAAAAACAATCCCTACCATTATAACATGTAACTATAATGTGTAATTATTTTTTCTGTAACTGTCTCTCTACTAAACTCTCAACTTCTCAAAAGAGTAAAAACCAGGCATGGTGGCTCGTGGCTATAGTCCCAGTTACTCAAAAGGTTCAGGCAGCAGAATTACCTGAACCCAGGAGTTTTGTTTTGTTTTTTTTTCTGAGACGGAGTTTCGCTCTTGTTACCCAGGCTGGAGTGCAATGGCGCGATCTCGGCTCACCGCAACCTCCACCTCCTGGGTTCTGGCAATTCTCCTGCCTCAGCCTCCTGAGTAGCTGGGATTACAGGCACGTGCCACCATGCCCAGCTAATTTTTTGTATTTTTAGTAGAGATGGGGTTTCACCAGGTTGACCAGGATAGTCTCGATCTCTTGACCTCGTGATCCACCCGCCTTGGCCTCCCAAAGCGTGAGCCACCGCGCCCGGCTAATTGCCATTTTCTCTGTACATCTCACGTCATATCATTTTTTACCATACGTAATTGTTATTTTGTACCCTGGTGGATGGTCATCCCCTAAAGGCCAGAGGCTTTGCCTTACCATCTGAGAGCCTCAAGGAGGCTACTAAGAGGGCCCTTACTATATAGGCTCCCTACATCATTATCACACCTAGATTTGACTTTGATCAGGACATACTGACACACCTCAAGAGCATAAAGTTCAAAAACTAAAGTGCTAGAGACAGGCCAAGGCAAGCTATTAAGACCTAGTTTGCCCCTGTATTCAAAAACTTGTAATACAGGCTTCTACAAATAAGGTAAGTATTGCTGCCTGGAAAAGCTGTTCGTTTGTTTCTTCATCAATTCATAAATTACTTTGTAGAAAAGAAGGAGGATGCATTTACAGCAGTTACTTTATGCCAGGGATTTTCACATACATTATCTCCAACTCCCCACAACATTATGAGATGAGCACTATTATCCTAAATTTATAATAAGGAAAATGATGCTCAGAGTACTTTAATGACTTATTCAATATCATGGAACCGATGAGTGACAGAATCAAACTTGAAGGCTATTATGTTGAGTTTAAAGCATAAGCTCTTTTCCACCTGTTCTGCAACACACTCAGCAGGTTTCCAGAGAAAAGACTGGAGAAACCTTGAATCATAACCTGCCAGAACCAAGGGTCAAACTTGCACTAAATTCGTTCTGACAAAATCCTTAAGGAACAAAAATCAACTTGCCAAGTTTTATTTTGAGCACCAGGGAAATACCTGCTTCCCAAAAAAGCTAGGGTTAGCAAACATTTCCAGAAGGAACAGAGAAAGGATGGTAGTTATGATTGTGGGAAAAGGAAATGAGAGTTACAGGATTTATAGCTGGGAATCAGAAACTTTAAAACAGATTGGAAATAAGAGAAACTCACTCTAATGGAATATACATTGGAGGGGACACAGTTGGATCTTAAGTATGCTGGGCCCTAGATATGTTCTGTTCAGTTCCGCTAAGTAACATTAAGTATTCTGGGGACTGTGGCAGGTGTGAGGAATACAAGGAAACTATTGGCTCCTGCCTTTAAAACAGTAACAGTCTTGCACAGGACAGTCTGTTGGTAGGAACAGGAGACGGTGCCAGGTGTAGTCTTTTCTAAAAGGCCCCAGAAAACCCAGAGTGATCTCACTCCAGAGGAAGAATAGAAATGAATCCATGGGTTATTAACAGCAGGCAGGACAAAAGATTCAGTTTACCTAACACTAGGCTTGATGATTAGTAATCTTCTCCTTTTATTAAAAGGTAGCACACTACATACACTTTCTGCACCTTCCTTTTTAAATTTAATCTATCATTAAGTTTATATTAAGCAGGAGTTATTTCCCTCTTGATACTCCTTGTTTTTTTCCTAAGTTGTTATCTGTCCCTTGACTTGTCTTTTTTTGGGGGGTGGGGGTGGTGGTCATGCAGATATTTTTAATTTTTAGTTTATCAATTTTTTTTCACTGACTTCTGATTTGAGTAAGAATCAACCATAGTATAGCTTCTTCAGTGATCCTGTTTTTTTTTTTTTTTCTAAGACGGAGTCTTGCTCTGTCACCCAGGCTGGACTGCAGTGGCGTGATCTCAGCTCACCACAACCCCTGCCTCCAGGGTCCAAGCGATTCTCCTGCTTCAGCCTTCTGAGCAGCTGGGATTACAGGCGCACACTGTCATACCTGGCTAATTTTTGTATTTTTAGTAGAGACAGGGTTTCACCATGTTGGTCAGGCTGGTCTTGAACTCCTGACCTTGTGATCCGCCTGCCTTGAGCCTCCCAAAGTGTTGGGACTACAGGCGTGAGCCACCGCGCCAGGCTGTGTTTTTTTGTTTCTGTTTTTTGAGAGGCTGTCTTGCTGGAGTGCAGTGGTGCGATAATCTTGGCTCACTGCAACCTCCACTTCCTGGGTCCTAGTTCAAGCAATTCTCCTGCCTAAGCCTCCCGAGAAGCTGGGATTATGTGCACGTGCCACCATGTCTAGCTACTTTTTAAATTTTTAGTAGAGACAGGGTTTCATCACATTGGGCAGGCTGGTCTTGAACTTCTGACCTCATGATCCACCAGCCTGAGCCTCTCAAAGTGCTGGGATTACAGATGGGAGCCACCGCGCCTGGCTGATCCTGTTTTTGTCTGGTCAAAGGACATGTCTGTGGATAAAACTAGAGTCTGGCTGGGCATGGTGGCCCGTGCCTGTAGTCCCAGCTACTCGGGAGGCTGAGGTGGGAGGATCGCCTGAGCCCAGGAGTTCTGGGCTATAGTGTGCTATGCCGATTGGGTGTCTGCACTAAGTTCGGCATCAATATGGTGACCTCCTGGGAGCGGGGGACCACCAGGTTGCCTAAGGAGGGGTGAACCGGCCCAGGTCGGAAACATGTGCTGATCGGTGGGATAGCGCCTGTGAATAGCTACTGCACTCCAGCCTGGGCAACATAGTGAGACTCTGTCTCTTAAAAAAAAACAAAAAACAAAAAACTATAGAGTCTGTACTTTTATTGTCATTAACTCTCTCTGTCCTGGTGATGCAAAAAGCCAGAGGCAGGGAAAGTATACCACGCAGCCGCAAGTCTGTCCCCCATGAACAACTCTATGGGCTAGTCAGCAAAGGAGTGCTTTAAGCATAGTTGGGTTTAGAATTGCCTAAGTATGGTGACTTTTCTTCTGATACGGGGGCAAGTTAGAAGCAATTAAGGGAGTATAAATACCCAGAACCCATGTTAAGGTCTCAATGGGTGGACTCCTTCCTTGGGTCTCTAACTGTAAGTGCTTACAAAATCTGGTCTCTTCACACACTTCAGAGTGAAACTTCAGTTAACCTCTGCTACACTATACCAAATTAATAAAGCTCCACTGTTACAATCAATTTGGGAATAGAGGTTGTCCAAAGTTCCCCTCTATTGCAAACTTGGAATGTCCTTGAGAAGAGAATAAGAAAGCAGTGACTGAATGGCTGGGCTGGCTGCTCAGTGTTGGTTGGGAATATTTGTACCTTGGATTTACTCTATCTCCTGAGCTGCAAAGACATGCCTTTAAGAGGATGTATAAAATGTAGACAGGAAGGAGGACAAAGGCAAGTGCATTGGGATTGAGCTCTTCTGAAAGTGAGACAAGATCCAGTATCTTGAACAGTAACCAACTCAAATACAAGTAATAACAAAGAAAGTCTTGAAGAACCAAAATTTCATGAGGTGGGTCTAGTTTTGCCAGTTCACTGTTTCATGGCTTCCTTACAGTGTAGTATACTTAGTTCCTGTCCACTGACTCTAGCTGCTTTAACAGTAAAGAAGAGGACAAAGACCCCAGAAATCTTCCATGAATTTTATGCTACATGTTGTACCAGATTTTCACTCCTAAAAGGAAAACAGCAGGGGAAAAAACAGGCATGTCTGAGCAGCAGCATGGTACAGTAGAAATAAAATGAATTTCCAAGGGGAAAATCAAATGGGGTGAAAAGGTAAACTTTGCCTTTTTTTTTTTTTAAGATGGAGTCTCGCTCTGTTGCTCAGGCTGGAGTGCAGTGGCTTGATCTCAGCTTACTACAACCTCCACCTCTTGGGTTCAAGTGATTCTCCTGCCTCAGCCTTCCGAGTACCTGGGATTACAGGCACCTGCCATCATGCCCAGCTAATTTTTGTATTTTTAGTAGAGATGGGGTTTCACTATGTTGGCCAGGCTGGTCTTGAACGCCTGACGTCAGGTGATCTGCCCACTTCAGCCACCCAAAGTGCAGGGATTACAGGCATGAGCCACTGCACTCAGCTGATTTTGCTATTTTTGACCTGATATATTATTTATCGTAAATCTACATTTTCTCATTTGTAAAAGGAGGGGTAACACCTACCTTGCAGAGATTATATGGGATAATCTACATGAAAGCATTTAATAGCTGCTGAATAAATGCATGGTAAGTGGAATCTAACATGTAGTAACATCCAACATTTTAACATCTATGCTTGATAAATCGTAAGTTGAAGACTCTTTATGTATTCATTTCAGCAAGTAACAGAACCACACAGAATGGACAATGAAAGCATAATTATAGTCATTAGACACAATTATAATTTTATAAAAAAATTTCAACATATACAGAAGTATAAAGAACATGTATCCATCATGCAGCTTCTACAATTATCATCCTGACTCGTTTTTTTTTTTTTTTTTTCCCTGTCTCTTTTCGTTTTTCCTTTTTGTGGAGGATGTGGTCTCGCTATACTGCCCAGGCAGGTCTCAAACTCCTTGGCTCAAGCTATCCTCCGGTGCCTGCCTCTCTAAAAGCTGGGACTATAGGCGTTAGCCACCATGCCTGGTTCCTCTTGTTTCTTTGAGACTGCCAAACATTTACACCCTGTCCTGATTCCAGATTATTTGGAAACAATTCCCATATAGTAATATAATTTCCTCTTAAATATTTCAGTATGCTAAGAGATTCCTGTTTAAAAAAAATTTTTTTTTTTTGGGACAGGGTGTCACTCTGTCACCCAGGCTGGAGTGCAGTGGTGCGATCTTGGCTCACTGCAACCTCTGCCTCCTGGGCTCAAGCAATTTTCCTGCTTCAGCCTCCCAAGTAACTGGGACTACAGGTGCACACCACCGCGGCCAGCTTTTGTACTTTTAGTTGAGACGGGGTTTCATCATGTTGGCCAGGCTGGTCTTGAACTTCTGAGCTCAGGTGATCCACTCAGCTTGGCCTCCCAAAGTGCTGGGATTACAGGCATAAGCCAATGTGCCAAGCCTTGTTTTAAAATTGAATCATTGTGCTCTGAATGGAGAGGCTATAAATGGAGTTCAATAAAAGAAAAAAAATTAAAAATAGAATTTATTTATTTTTTCAGACGGAGTGTTTCTCTGTCGCCCAGGCTGGAGTGTAGTAGTAGTGCAATCTTGGCTCACTGCAACCTCCCCCTTCTGGGTTCAAGTGATCCTACTGCCTCAGCCTCCCAAGTAGCTGGGATTACAAGTGTGCACCACCATGCCTGACTAGTTTTTTGTATTTTTAGTAGAGATGCGATTTTGCCACGTTGGCCAGGCTGGTCTCAAACTGCTGGTCTCAAGTGCCAGAACCAAGGGTCAAACTTGTATTAAATTTCTATTGAGCCTCAGCCTCCCAAAGTGCTGGGATTACAGGTGTGAGCCACTGCATCCAGCCAAAAAATAAAATTTAATCATAACATCATTCTAATAATAAAACATCACAGCCCAACAAAATAATGATTCCTTGGTATCATTAAACATACACTTAATCCCATGTTTAATACCATGTACAGCCCATTACTACTTTATTATCACAACCAGTTCCAAAACTTATAGCCCATTAAGTATATGAGTTTACTCCTGCATTTATATATCTCTAATTTTTTTTTTTTGAGACAGTCTCACTCTGTTGCCCCAAGTTGGGAATGCAGTGGCATGATCTCGGCTCACTGCAACCTCCACCTGCCATGTTCAAGCAATTCTCTTGTGTTTCAGCCTCTTGAGCATGTAAACATGAGCCACTGTGCTCAACCTCTGATTTCTTTTCTTTTTTTTTTTGAGGTGGAGTCTTGCTCTGTCACCTGGCTGGATGACACGATCTTGGCTCACTGCAACCTCCACTTCCCGGGTTCAAGTGATTCTCCTGCCTCAGCCTCCAGAGTAGCTGGGATTACAGAGGTGCACCAGCACACCTGGCTAATTTACAAAAATTTTTTTGTAGAGATTGGGTTTCGCCATGTTGGCTAGGCTGGTTTCGAGCTCCCCACCTCAGGTGATCCACCCGCCTGGGCCTCCCAAAGTACTGGGATTACAGGCGTGAACCACCTCACCCAGCCAGCAGCCTCTGATTTAAATTCAGGAGACAGAAGAGGATCCCAAATACTAAGCAACTTCCAAGATGCAAATTAAAATATGGAAACATTAAACAAATTGAAGGATTTCCCAATAGTTACCTGTAACATCTAAAGGTCACTGTTTCCAAATGATGCAAGAACTACACAAACAATATGTTCGTTGGTGTTAAATTCAAGGACAGCACACTATTAACAATTATAACATTTTAGTATGGACCTTTATGAATCTGAGGAAAACTAGAGACACATTGTCTTAGCTTCAGATGCCATAAAACTACCATGGGCTTAAATAATAGAAATTTATTTCTCATAGTTCTGAAGCATGGGAAGTCCAAGATCAAGGTGCCAGCCAATTTGGTTCCTGGCGAGGGTTCCCTTTCTGGCTTGCAGGTGGCCAACCTTCTCACTGTATCCTTATAAGGCTTTTCCTCTGTGCTCTTGAGGAAGATTTCTCTCTTTTTATAAGGCCACTAATCCCATTATAAGGGCCCTACTATAATCTAACCCACACTACCTCCCAAAGGCCCCCCATCTCCAAATACTATCACATTGGAGGTTGGGACTCACACACACATATATATGTATGTATATATTATTATATTATTATTTAAACGGAGTTTTGCTCTTGTTGTCCAGGCTGGAGTGCACCAGTGTGATCTCAGCTCACTGCAACCTATGCCCCCTGGGTTCAAGAGATTCTCCTGCCTCAGATTCCTGAGTAGCTGGGATTACAGATGCATGCCAACATGTCTGGCTAATTTTTGTATTTTTAGTAGAGATGGGGTTTCACTGCATTGGTCAGGCTGGTCTCAAACTCCTGACCTTAGGTGATCCATGTGCCTTGGCCTCCCAAAGTGCTAGGATTATAGGCATGAGCCACAGTGCCTAGCTACATTTTTTTTTTTTTTTTAAAGACAGGATCTCGCTCTGTCACCCAGACTGGCATGATCATGGCTTATAGCAATCTCAAACTTCTGGGTTCAAGCAAGCTTCCTGAGTAGCTGGGACTATAGGTGTGTGCCATCACACCTGGCTAATTAAAAACTTTTTGTTTTAGAAATGGGGTCTCGCTATGTTGTCCAGGCTGGTCTCAAACTCCTGGACTCAAGCAATCCTCCCAACTAGGCCTCTCAAAGTGCTAGGTTTACAGGTGTGAGTCACCATGCATGGCCTCCAAAATATGAAGTTTGGGAAGACATAAACATTTAGCCTACAACATATATTGAGTTGACACACTAAAAAGTGAGAAAAAGTTTAGACGTCCAAATAGCTGGGAAAAGGTGAGAGCATTAAGGACATGCAAATGTGTGAATGTTTCTAGCAATTTGCCAGATTTACCTATGACCTTAACAATGAAGCTAGGGGTGAACAAAGCAACTGTTTTCTGACTAAAGAGACGCCTGGATGTCTAACTTTAACCTTTGTAAGCAGTAATATGAGGTAACCCAGTAATAAGGAAAAATTAGTGATGAAGAAGATGAGCAAGATAAATAAAGAATAAGCAGAATCTTTTTCTTAAAACAAGAATGAATTCATGAAACATGAAAATGAATGAATTCATGAAAATGGTAAAACATAATTTTACCATTTCGGATATATACAGTGACAACTTCTTTTGATACCACGCCCTGGACTGTATATTACCCCATATATTCAGCAGTTATCTCAACTGGTATTGTGACATTCTCAAAACTTAGTAATCTTTTTTTTTGAGATGGAGTCTTGCTCTGTTGCCCAGACTGGAGTGCAATGGCAAAATCTCAGCTCACTGCAACCTCCACCTCCCAGGTTCAAGTGATTCTCCTGCCTCGGCCTTCCAAGTAGCTGGGATTACAGGCATCCACCACCATACTGGGCTAAGTTTTGTATTTTTAGTACAGACAGGGTTTTTCCATATTGGCCAGGCTGGTCTTGAACTCTTGACCTCACGTGACCCACCCACCTTGGCTTCCCAAAGAGCTGGGATCCAAAATAGTTTTAATTAACTTTAACTGAGGAATAGATATCACCTAGTTGAGGTTTTTTTTTTTTTTTAGAAGGAAAAAAGAGACACCAAAATACCTTAAAATTTGTAATGAGTGCTGGGCATGGTGGCTCACGCCTGTAATCCCAGCACTTTGGGAGGCCAAGGTGGGTGGATGACAAGGTTAGGAGATCGAGACCAGCCTGGGTAACATGGTGAAACCCCATCGCTATTAAAAATACAAAAAATTACCCGGGCGTGGTGGTGCACACCTGTAGTCTCAGCTACTCATGAGGCTGAGGCAGGTGAATCGCTTGAACCTGGGAGGCAGAGGTTGCAGTGAGCTGAGATTGTGCCACTGCACTCCAGTCTGAGTGACAGAGCAAGACTCCATCTCAAAAAAAAAAAAAAGAGAGGGAAAAAAACTTATAAGGAGTCAAAAGTCTAAAACCATTTGGAAATTACTGATTTTAAAAGCCTTAAGTGGCTGAGTGCAGTGGCTCACTCACGCCTGTAATCCCAGCATTTTGGGAGGTCAAGGTGGGTAGATCACCGGAGGTCAGGAGTTCCAAACCAGCCTGTCCAACATGGCAGAACCCCATCTCTACTAAAAAATACAAAAATTAGCCTGGTATGGTGGAGCATAACTGTAGTCCCAGCTACTCAGGAGGCCAAGGTGGAAGGATGGCATGAACCTAGGAATCTGATGCTGCAGAGCGAGTTGTGACTGTGCCACTATACTCCAGCCTGGGGTACGGAGTGAGAGACACTACCTCTAAATAAACAAATAAATAACCTTACTTTTTTTCCCAAAGATATTTCTTACAACTTTCAAAAGAGAGATACAGAGTGTTGGGCGTGGTGGCTAATGGCTATAATTCTAGCACTTTGGGAGGCCAAGGTGGGCAGATTACTTGAAGTCAGGAGTTTGAGACCCACCTAGCCTACGTGGTAAAACCCTGTCTCCACTGAAAATACAAAAATTAGCCAGGTGTGGTGGTAGGTGCCTGTAATCCTAGCTACTTGGGAGGCTGCGGTTTGACAATCTCTTGAACCCGGGAGGCAGAGGTTGCAGTGAGCAGAGGTCACGCCACTGTACTCCAGCCTGGGTGAAAGAGCGAGACTCTGGCTCAAAAAAGAGGTATACATAGTCATTTAAATTTGTGGAGATCAGCTGGGCGCAGTGACTCATACCTGTAAACCCCACACTTTGGGAGACTGAGGAGGGCAGATCACCTGAGGTCAGGAGATTGAGACTAGCTTGGCCAATATGGTAAAACCCCTTCTCTACTAAAAAGACAAATATTAGTCAGGCGTGGTGGCAGATGCCTGTAATCTCAGCTACTCGGGAGTCTGAGGTAGGAGAATCACTTGAACCCGGGAGGTGGAGATTACAGTGAGGTGAGATTGCCCCACTGCACTCCAGCCTGGGCGACAGAGTGAGACTGTCTCAAAAAAAAAAAAATTGTGTAGATCAGGTATTATTAACACAGTTTTCTAGATAGTACTGATTAAACATGTCAAAATAATTATTACTAATATTTGAGTCCTTATTTTTCTAAGCACTTTGTATATATTTATTTAATTCTCTCAAATACAAGGTAGATTCTATTATATTCCCCATTTTATAGGGGGAACTGAAGTATAGAGATTATGTAACTTCCAAGCAGTTGGGCCTCAAAGATTAAGATGTTCTAGAAACTCATGATTTGTAAAATGAATAAAGTTTGACAGGTCAGATATCCACATATCACATCTCTTTTCCTCCTCCTGTTACTTTTACTCCAAGTAACTCAGATACTGATATAATTATTCCTGAAAATCTTTCACACCCTAATAAAAATCCCCAGTTTAGGTAGAATTCATAGCCCAATATCCCTTTCTCCCTCCCTGTACCACCTCAGCACTGAAGCAAGATTAATTAAAAATCTTTTTTTTTTCTTTTTCTTGAGTCTTACTCTATAGCCCAGGCTACTGCAGTGGTGTGATCCTGCCTCACTGCAGCCTCAACCTCCTGGCCTCAAGCAATCCTCCCACCTCAGGATGACTAGCTGGGACTACAGGGAGCACCATCATGTCCGACTAATTTTTGTATTTTTTAATAGAGATGAGGTTTTGCTCTATTGCCCATGTTGGTCAAAAATCATTTTCAGTTCCTATATTAGGGAATTTTTTAATGGAATTAGTGATTTCTTCCTCCTTACCATGTTAATTTTCTGCAACTCAAACGAAGGCTGAAGGATCCTTTTAAATTCTGCTAGGCTTGCACATTTGCCCAAAAAAAGTGTGGATGGAGCTGTTTATAGTCATTCCTGGCTCCCTTCCAGGTTTGCTGGTCATTTGACAACCTAAGCAACCATGTTTTTACTAGTTGTGGGTGTAGCTAGCTGCAGGAGCAGCAGTAAAGAATTTGTATTTCCTGAACGAATTCTGTCAACTAAATCCCATTTCTCTCAATTTAACCAAACATTGTTACAGTTCCTGAAATATTAATTAAGACTTGAAATAATCTGCCCTTCAAAAGCTGGTAGATAAAAATCAAAAAAGTTGGTAGCACTCTAATCCATCAACAATGCTGGGGTGAAACATCTGGTACATAGAGGGCAAATTAAAAATACATATATACCCTTTTGCAGAACAATTTCACCTCTGGGAACTAAGATGAGACATATTTAAATATACAAGAAAAGATGTACATCCAAGGATAATCATTCAAGAACTAGAGTTCAAAATACACTCAGTGTCCCTAAACTGGGTAATAACTGATAAAATAATGTGCAGCAGTAAGAAAAAATGTCACCTTTTTGCACTGAGATGGAAAAGCCATCGCTAGTCCAATGTGCAGAAGGGTTTGTATGGTATTTTCTCTTGTATAAAAATGGGGGGGAATCAGAACATTTATTCTTACATATATATGCATGAAAAAATGTGTATGTGGAAGAATATATATGAGGCTAGGTGTGGTGGCTCATGCCTGTAATCTTGGCACTTTGGGAGGCCGAGGCAGGCAGATCACCTGAGGTCAGGAGTTCAAGACCAGCCTGGCAAACATGGTGAAACCCCGACTCTACTAAAAATACAAAAATTAGCTGGGTATGGTAGTGTGCACCTGTAGTTCCAGCCAGTTGTGAGGCTGAGGCAGGAGAATCACTAGAACCTGGGAGGCGGAGGTTGCAGTGAGCCAAGATCATGCCACTGAACTCCAGCCTGGGCAACAGAATGAGACTCAAAAAAAAAAAAAAAAAAAAAAAGAAGAAAGAAAAATTAAGAAAATGCAAGAAAAAAAAAGTAGAGGTTACTTCAGTGGTCGTAACTGGATGGGTGGCAGTGATGATTAAAAAACTTTTGGCTCACACCTGCAATCCCAGCACTTTGGGAGGCTGAGGTGGGTGGATCACGAGGTCAGGAGATGGAGATCATCCTGGCCAAACAGGGTGAAACCCCATTTCTACTAAAAAAAAAAAAAAATTAGCTGAGTGTTGTGACTTACACCTGTAGTCACAGCTACTTGGGAGGCTGAGACAGGGGAATCACTGGTTTGTTTTCATTCTTCTAATTTTTACATTTACTATCTTGACTTTTTTTCCCCCTTATTGACAAGAGTTTACAACACAAATGATGTCTGGATTATCCACATTCACAGAAGTGTAAGACAGGAGTGCAGGTGCTGGGTCAACATAGCAGCCTATGTTATGGGAATCCTTTGGTGAAAAACAAAAATATTCAATGGTCTTTTCCCAGGGCTTATCTATCCTTGACCCAAATTCTCCCATGGCCTCCTGTAACACATACTTAGCTTCTCCAGGAATGGTGTAGCACACAGAATAAACTGGAGTCAAGCTGGTTTTAAATGCTGGTTCTTTTTACTGCCGTGTGAATCTACAAAGTCAGTCTACCAAATGAGGCTAAAATTGGCTACCTTGGAAATGGAGAGGAATAAATGAGATAGCAAATATATAGCTGACATACAGTTTAACAGATGCTCAATAAATGCTGATTTCCTTTCCTCCTTCATGTTTTCTCTGTCCTTTAGTACCTTTCTTTTTTTTTTTTGAGATGGAGTTTCACTCTTGTTGCCCAGGCTACCACAACACCCATCCCCCAGGTTCAAGCGATTCCCCTACCTCAGCCTCCTTAATAGCTGGGATTACAGACATGCACCACCATGCCTGGCTAATTTTGCATTTTTAGTAGAGCTGGGGTTTCTCCATGTTGGTCAGGCTGGTCTCGAACTTCCGACTTCAGGTGATCTGCCTGACTCAGCATCCCAAAGTGCCTGGATTACAGAGGAGAGCCACACCTGGCCTCTACTCATTTTTTATTGGATGTCTTTTAATTTTTATTGATTTGTGGGGGTCTTCAAATTCAAGATAGGAGCAAAGAGACCTTTTTCTCTTGTAGATATGAGTGCATTTGGCTGGGTGTGGTGGATTACACCTGTAATCCCAGCACTTTGGAAGGCTGAGGTGGGAGCTCAGGAGTTTGAGACCAGCCTCGGCAACGTGGCAAAACCCCATCTCTACAAAAAATACAATAATTAGCTGGGTATGGTGGTGTGTACTTGTAGTCCCAGCTACTTAGGAGGCTGAGGTGGGAGGATTGCTTGAGCCCAGGTTGAGGCTGCAGTGAGCCGAAACCACATCATTGCCTTCCAGCCTGCATGGGCAACAGGGTGAGACCTTATTACCACCGCACCCCCTCAAAAAGAAATGAATTCATTTGTTTGATGCTATTAGAATACCACTAACTTCCCTTACTTTGGCCCCAAATCCACAAATGAACCCTCCAGAAGGTAATGCAGAAAACTTCATGCATTCTCTTTAAAAAAACCTACTGAGTCTTTATGCCAGGGAATTTGGTATTAACAGATACAGTGCAGATCTCTCATTTCCTACATGATTAGAAATACTAATGATGAAATGAGAGACCTGTACTGGAACTCTGTTTTTAACACCTTTGAGCTTAGTGAATTTAGGCAAGTTATTCAACCTATTTTAGCTTCAGTTTCCTCACTGGAAAAAATGGTGCAGACAATACCTATTTTATAGAGTTGTGAGGATTAAATCAGATAATACATGTAATAGGCTTTGCACAGAGGCTGGCATACAAAAAACATTTAATTTATGGTAGCTACTATAAACTTGGTTATTTCCATGTAGCTTTCCATGTCTACATGGAAGGAGAAAATAACCAGATGTCCATTATAGTTTGGCTATCACGGTTTTCACTCTAAAGTAAAAAAGGCATTTAGATTTACATGAGTCTTCTGGGAGTTTGGTTCTTCTGACTCCCTTCATCTGTGAGACCACAGGTTACTTTTATAATATAATAAAAATTATTAGAAAAAGGAAATAAAGGTTGGGCATGGTAGCTCATGCCTGTAATCCCAGTACTTTGGGAGGCCGAGGTGGGCGGATCACTTGAGGTCAGGAGATCGAGACCATCCTGGCCAACATGGCGAACCCCCGTCTCTACTAAAAATAGAAAAATTAGTGGGGCGTGGTGGCATGTGCCTGTAATCCCAGCTAGTAGGGAGCCTGAGGCGGGACAATCGCTTGAACCCAGAAGGTGGAGGTTGCAGCGAGCCAAGATCGTGCCACTGCACTCTAGTCTGGCAACAGAGTGAAACTGTCTCAAACAAAAACAAAAAAGGAAATAAAGACATATACAACAGTACAATCCCTCAAATATTTATTAGACCCACAGAAATAAAATTAGTCTGTTAAATTGCTGTAAGTTTCTAAATTCTTTCTTACTTTCTGTAAATGCCTTGTAATGGATGTGTAACAAAGGGCTTACAGACTGGCACTACCCTGTAGACCATACTTTAGGTGGCAGTGCACTAGGACACTGACAAAAATCAGACTTCTGAATCCACAGGGCTGAAGTCAAAGCAACTGAAGTGTGTCCTGACTCACCAGCTGGCCACCTAGTGGCCTTTTTCTAGCCATAAGCACAATGTTGTGTCACTCCTTAGTTCAAAAACTATCTACTGTTCTGTCTGACTCAAGGGTAAAATCTCAGTCCTTTAATCTAACATCCAAGGCCTTCTTGAGCTAGTTCCAAACAACTTTTTAAGTCTGACTTTCCACTATTCTCTATTTCACTAACTGCACTGTCCAATATGGTAGCAACTAGACCCACTTGAAATGCAGGAAGTGAAATGAAACTAATTTAGGAACTGAATTTATAATCCTAACTTTAATTTAAAATAAAATTTAAAAACATACATGATTCAATTACTGTAAAACTTTTAAGTATGCTTGGAATGACTTGGGTATGTGAATCTATTTTTCAGCTGGAAATTTTACAATATCAAGTACTGAGATATGCTATAAGTCTAAAATATACACCAGATTTCAAATGCTTAGTAATGAGAAAAATACCTATTTTCAATATTTAGTAATTTTTTATATTGATCACAAAGTGAAGTATTATTTGGATATACTGGATTAAACAAAAGGCACAATTAAAATTAATTCCACCTAGACAACATGCACAAAACCTAGGAATCACAATTGATTCCTCCCTTTCCTCATTTGACTGGTGAGCAAGACAGGTCAGCTTTTTGGATCTATCCACTTTCCTCATCTCTACTGCTACTATCCTAGTCCATGATACTCCCATTTCTTAAATCCTTCAATGGCTTCCAGTGCACTTCACCTTCTTATCAGGGCTGAGTGATTCACTTTGTATCATTTCTTCTTTTGCTCACTAGACTTCAGCTACACTGACCTTCTTGCTGTTCCCCAAACATAACAAACGTCTCACCTTAGGGCCTTTGCCCAGCTATTCCCTTTGGTCTCACACTGTTCTTAATTCCTTCCTAATACCTTCTCAGTTTGGCCATCTCTGATCAACCAACCACCAAAACTTTGCTTTATTTTCCCCAGAGTAACACTTTACCCAATCACCCTTTAATCTTCTTCATGAACTTTTTTTTTGAGACAGAGTCCTGCTCTTGTCACCCAAGCTGGAGTGCAGTGGCATAGTTTTGGCTCACTGCAGCCTCCGTGTCCCAGGTTCAAGCTATTCTCCTGTCTCAGCCTCAGTAGCTGCCTCTGCCTCAGTAGCTGGGATTGCAGGCACGTGCCACTGTGCCCAGTTAATTTTTTTATTTTTAGTAGAGAAGTGGTTTCGCCACGTTGGCCCCACTGGTCTTGAACTCCTGATCGAAGGAGATCCACCCACCTCGGCCTCCCAAAGTGCTGGGATTATAGGTGTGAGGCACTGCGACCAGGTTTCTTCACGAACTTATTATGGGATATTCTCTATTTTTAAAACTTGTTTATACGCTGTTTCTCTCTAAAAAGAGAAGTAGAAACCCTGCTTGTTTTGCTGCTGCTTTATCTATTTCAGTGTTTAGAACAGTGCCAGGCACAGAGTAGGTGCTCTTCCAAAAAGTGTTAAATGACTATCTAATTGCTGACTACCCCTAACTGCTTGGTTGGCTCACAGGCACTTCAAATTTTACATGGTCAAAACAGAGCCTTCTTCCTTCCCTAACATATATTCTCTCTTGTTGTTTCTAATCTCAGTGAAGACATTACTATCCTCCTAGCTGCTCCAACTCACTTGGGAGTCACCTTTAACATCTATCTCCCTCAGTCATTTTCAGTTAACCAAACCTCCCACTAACCACTTTTGTTATTTTCTTCACTCCTACTTGCCACCAACTAAATTTAAGTCATTATTGGCTAACAGCCTACTGTTTTCTCCAAACTCTTTTCCTCGCCTCAAATTTTCGTGTAACAGTGATCTGTCTAAAATGAATTCAATCCTATGATTCTTCCACTTAAAATCTTTGAATAGCTTCCTCCTGGCTCTCAGAAGCTGACTTCTGCATACAGCGTTCAACGCTTTCAGAAGTAGACCTCCAGCACTGTCTTCTTTACCCAACAGTCTCTTAAGTGTTTGCCGCCAAACATCTGTACTTACTGCCTCTTGTCTAGGTCTTCCCCAATACTCTCTTTTTTTTTTTTTGAGATGGAGTTTAGCTCTTGTCACCCAGGTTGCAGTGCAATGGCACCATCTCGGCTCACAGCAACCTTCGCCTCCAGGGTTCAAGTGATGCTCCTGCCTCAGCCTCCTGAGTAGCTGGGATTACAGGCATGTACCACCATGCCCGGCTAATTTTGTATTTTTGGCAGAGATGGGGTTTTTCCATGTTGGTCAGGCTGGTTTCGAACTCCTGACCTCAGGTGATCCGCCCACCTCGGCCTCCCAAAGTGCTGGGATTACAGGCGTGATCCCCAATACCCTTATTAAAGCTAATGCTTCTTCAGTCCCATTCTACTCTATTCCTCCTTCTTGGTTTAATGAGGGGTTCCTCCTTTATTTGATTCCACAGTATTCAGCAGCTTCACTCTCATCATACTGATGATGCCTATTTACTTGTCTACATTCTACAGTCTAAAATCAATGGGGATAACAATTCTGCAGAAATAATTAACTGTTCACTCAAACAGTGCTACAGAAAAACGTATCAGAATTTTGACAAAGTTCTATTAACTGAAGCAATGAAAATATTAAATCAAAAGAAAACATAGACTATGGTTTTTATGCTACTTTTCTTCTATTTTAGGCACAATGCTTTAATAAATAACGCAGACTACAAAACTTTACATCAATTATTACAAAAGGCTGAGTGGAGAAAGATTACTTATCTGAGGGAGCACAAAATCAGTACGCAATATGGATTTCATTGAAGCTTGTCAACTCTCCTGGATTAAATTATTGGCGCTGTCTCACATATTCCCAAGTCCTAGATGCAGGTAGGATGCTAGAAGTTGCAGTTACTAGGTTAGGAAAGCCACGCCCAGGCTCCCCTGTGAAAAACATATCAATGTGTTAAGCTCCTTAGCAAATCACATCTAGATTAAGTTCAAAAGGTGTGTGGTTTTTTTTTTTTAACTCTGCAAATCTTCATCTCCAAACAAACTTTTGCTACTTTCTCAATAAAATACAACAAAATTTTTGACATTCCAGCCACGGAGAAACAGAGCTCTACCTCTGAGGTGGCAGTAATCCAAGGGTATTTAGTAAGCAGTTACTAGGGTTTACGAAATGGGAGGCACTATTACAATGTTGGGGAAAAAAAGCTACAGAAATATGTACATCTTCGTCATGAACCTGACTGCTGAGTTTATACAAAAGTGGAAAAGGAACCTCACTCGTTCCTTCCCTGGTACCTCCACAGCGTCTCCCGTCCCAGTCTGCCTAGTTGAATGTTAAGGCCACTTTAAGGTAAATCCTAGCCTCCTGGCTGTCCTTCCGCCTCTCAGGATTCTGCTAGGCCGCTCAGTTGGCAAGCTTAAACTCCAAAGATTCCGCAGTCTCCGTCTTTCAACGACCACGTCACAGAGACACCAAGGTTAGCAAAGGAACATTAGTTTCCAAACTCCTACCCACTGCACAAACAGGCGGGAAGGTTCCACAGCCACCCGGCCTCTCCGCCGCGCACATGGCCGGCCGCAGCTCCCACCCCCGCTGCCGCGCAGGCGCCGGGCGAGCCGGGACTTGCGGTCGCCGAGAGCGGATCATTCCGCCGGTTTCTTTGTGTGGCTGAAGCACTAGAAATGGCATATTTTCCTCCCCTTCGTTAAAAAATCAGACCCTCTTTCTCCTCTCTCCCTCCCGGAACAGAGTCAGGGAGTGGGTAGTAGCGGGATCTGCCAACAAGTGCAGAGGCGGAAAATCCTCGGGAGAGGAGTTGACAAGGGCCGGGTCCGGGAGGGATGCTGGGAGCTTGACTCACTCGCACACCATGTGTCCCTCCGCGCGCAGCACGGGGGACTTTTCGGTGGGGATTTTGGGCGCCGACCAGACGCGGCATTTTCGGAAAATAGCGCCCTGTGCAGCTGAAGCGCTTTGTGTGTAGCGGGGCTGCGTCGGCCCGGCCGGGTACGAGGCGCCTTGGGTCCCCGCACCACCTCCTGCTGCCTCCCCGTCGCCGCTCCCGAAGCTTTTCCAGGTCAGTGCGGGTCTGTGTAGGGCCCTGTTACCACCGGATGTGGAAGTTGATCTCTTCGCTGGTAAAAAATAATTCCACTTCCCCCGGAACCCAGATCATCCCCGCGATTTCCTGTTTATTGCATTAAGGCGCCGGGTTTCCGGGGCTCCTGGCCCCGCTTATTCCGCGGGGGTCGGCAGGGTCGGCAGGGTCGGCCTGGGCGCCCGCTCCGCCCGCCCCGCCGCTACGCTTTGTCCGCTGGGCACCCCGCTTCTGGGAGGGGCGGGCAGACATGGTGGCGGCCGCCGCCCCCTCCTCGGCCCTGGCGTGCCGGGTCCTCCTCGCGGCTACCCGGCGGGCCCGTCCTGAGCGGCCGCCCCAGGGTAGCGATGGGGTCGAGCTGAGGCATCGGGGGTTCTACGGGCGACTGGAGGTTGGCGGTGGGCGGGAGAGGGAGGAAGACAGGCGCGGCCGGGCGTCGGCCTCTGGGCGCCAGGGTACCCTTTGTCCGGGTAGCCTGACGGCCCTGCCAAGCTCTCCGGAGAGGGTAACGAGCGACTGGGGCGGCGGGTTCTGGGCGCTCTGTGCTGCGGGGTCGAGAGGCGCTCGGGCCGGAACGGGAGCGGCCGGCCCGGACGGAGTTAACGGGAGAGCCAGGCCTGTCCCGCGCGGGGCCGCCGCAGCTACAGCCTTGGCCGCGGGGCCTGGAGTCCTGAGGGGGAGAAGCCTGCCGTTCTGAAGGCTCGGGACTTCTGCCCCAAAGACTTCGCCGCCGAGACTGCCGGGTGCACGGCTTCAGGGAAGAAGTTGAGAATTTTGCCAGGTCATCTCTGCCAGGGCACAGTTCATCAGTGTGTGTTTAGTGTGTTTCGGTGAAGCTCTCCAACTGTGTTGAATCAGCGTGCCTAACCTCAAGGGTGCAACGTGAAAACTGAAACCAAAGGAATGATACAGGCCTGCTTTGTGTGTGTCTTCCTACTTTAAGCTTGTTTTCAGTACAGATACTCTTGCTTTAAATCTGATTGGACTGTGGCGAGCAGACATCTGTTCAAAGGAGGGGCAGAGACCACAGTACTTCTGAAGGGGGCTTGATAATGTGGAAACATTTTAAGTTTTTTCTCCGGACTGTTTTGCTCTCTCGAGTCAGGCAAGTTACTGAAGTCTAATTTTTATCTGGAAAAAGGTTTGATGTAGTCTGTAAATGGTCCTTGTAAAGTACATTGCACTCCCAGAATTAAAAGATGCCCTCTCATATATTATGCAGAAGTTAGTGGACAGGCATTCTTTATTGCAGATAGTTTATCTCATGTAAAGACCCAGCCAACTTGGTTGAAATTTTTTTCTCACTGACGTATAACCATCAGCTTTGATACTTCCATTTTCAGGCTCAGACTTTGAATTGAAGGAAACTAAAGATGGCTTTTCTTTTCTCTTTTTTTTCTTCCAAAAAAAAAAAAAATCCATTACATGTTAACCGATATGTTAAGAATGACATCTTAAATTTTTGCAAATCTTTTTAATGTCTGGTTCAATAGAAAATTCTTAAATCTTCAGACTGTTGTGGTTAGCACATCATGTAACCTCTGGAACACTCCACTGTACACTCATACTTATAAAAAAAAAACAAAACAAAAATGTGTCATTCTTACCCTGCTTTCACCATGCACGTCAAATCAGGATGTTATGCAAGACACATTTTAAGAAGACGAATACGATTGATTCCCATGCCTTTTTACTGGGCTCTTAACTTTTTTAAAAGTTGGAATTTAGGTGCCTAAACCAAATCACGGATAAGGATTGCATAATCTGCGTATGAAATCGGAGACTCAGGAGCATTTGAAAATATTCCTAAGTGATTAAAAATTTTAATTCCAGTACATATTTGTAATGATTTACACAAGTAACGCGTGAATTCCACATTACATATGCTTGTGAACACTTCTGTGTAAATGTTAATGTTTAAAGATAGAACGTGTTGAAAACTATAGGAGGTACAGATTTTTACAGGGAATTAATTCTGCAGTGAATCCTTTGGTGAAATCAAGAATAGTTTGCAGAGACATAACCCTTAGAGTTCTTTGTCTCTGAATCATGCTGGCTTTTCTAGGTTGGGAGACAATTATACTTAATTGATTAATGTGTAAAAACTTAAGGCAATACTTTAGTGGTTTTGAAAGGAAGCTAAGTTTGTTTCCAGTTGTTTTGTGAACTCTAGTCTGAATCTGTCAGTCTGTAGTTCTCTACTGTTCCATCAACAGGAAGCATCTGGTCATTCTTCGTGTAATTGTTAGAAAACACCAGGTGTATTTTTAATGTTTGCTATTTTAAATGAAAATAGATTGGATCTTGGTTAATTATACTTGCTTGGTTTGGCCGGGCGCGGTGGCTCACGCTTGTAATCCCGGCACTTTGGGAGGCGGAGGCACGCAGATCGCCTGAAATCAGGAGTTCGAGACCAGCCTGGCTGACATGGTGAAACCGCGTGTCATGAGGAATTCAGAAATTACATGAAGTTTTGAATCATGAATTTATTTTTGAGTGTGCATGAGGCGTTTACCCAGTCTCTTATTGTAAGTAGCCTGAGTTCAGATGAACTCACCGATGGCCTTCATCTCTTCTCTCTGACTTTAACTTTGCAAACATTAAAAAACAAACCCACACAAAATCTTGACGTTCAGAGCCAGAGCTACGTAGTTTCCTTAGTGTCATCTCTCCCCTCCCCTCTCCTCCCCAACAACTATTATGATTTCCAGCTAGTAATCACAATGTTTCTATAGCTCTGATATATCTCCTTTGGGACAGCTATAGTTAGTATTACACCTTTCTGAAGATGTTTGTTGCTTCATGCTTTCTAGAAGGTAAATCTAGCACTAGATGAGATCAGTATTAGGGCCTGTGTTTTTTCTCTGTGTTCACATCACAGTGCTCTATACAGAGAAGATGCTTTGATGCAATCAGCTGTCAGTTCAGTTGTTGGTGGCCTAGTGCACCTTTCTCTCTCTCTCTCCCTCCCTTACCTCCTTCTCCCCTTTCTCTCTCCCCTTCCCACGCTGTCTCCCCCTCTGCCCCTTTTCTTTCTTTGATAGGGTCTTGCTTGCTCTGTTACCAAGGCTGAGTGCAATAGTGCAATTATATTTCACGGCAAGCTCCACCTTTCAGGTTCAAGCAATCCTGCCTCTGCCTCAGCCTTTTGAGTAGCTGGAACTACAGGTATGTGCCAACACATCCGGCTAATTTTTTAGTTTTTTTGTAGAGACAAGATCTCACTATATTGCCCATGCTGGTCTCAAACTCCTGGACTCAAGTGATCCTTTCACCACGGCCTCTTAAATGTTAGGATTACAGGCGTCAGCCACCATACCTGTCCATGAATAATTCTTAAGTTGGTAGAACAGCTTATTGAAAGAGCAAGGTTAGCCCCACTTTGTACTGGTTATATTATACTTGGGGTATTGGGATGGCTTTTTGGGTAGCATACTATCATAAGTGAGACCTTGTATTCATTCTCAGACTCTTTCAGAATCATCTGGAGAGCTAATAAAAAAAAAACAGAGGCTCAAGATTAAGTAAGGTAGGAACAGACCTCTGTTTTTCTCATTTCCAAGGTGGTGGACATGTTTTAAGTGTTGAAATCACTTATCTGTAGAGCATAAACGTGAAAGAAATTTGAAATGAGAAAAAGTTGAAAAAATGGGGTGTTTGACCTAAAGAAGTGAAGCTTCTTTTAAGAAGTAACAGCTACCTTTAAGGATTTGGAGGTCTGTCACACAGAAGGATCAGATTTGCCTTGACCAGAAGGAACTAGGGTCAGTGGGTAGAAGTTTAAAAGAAGCAGATTACAGCTCTCTTCCAACAGATATTTCCTCAAAACTGTAAAAATAGAATGGGTTGTTTTGGGTGATAGTCTGTCCTATTCACTGACAAGTTGGGGATTCTAGAGTAGAGGAATTGTGCTGAAGGAGAATTTGGGCCAGGTGTCTTCTAGTTACCTATAAACTTTAAGTTTTATTAAATATGCCGAGGTTTACAGGTGGAAGCACAAAAAGCTAATTGAGTGAACCAAGCTGATTTACTTAATTGGATAATAGTTTTTGCCTTCTTGGATAAAGAGAAATGAGTGTTAAGTGCGAAGGCTATTTGAAGAAGGGCTTTAAACCACACTAATTTGGCAGACTCAGACCTTAAAAATCGGCATACCTTCTGACATGAAAATTCCCTTTAAAGGCATTTTTTTGATGTAGTAAAGATGTGTGTGAAGATTTAGCTGTGAACATACCAACTGCTGTTTTGTTGATAATAAAAGCTGTGTATTAATGCCTTTAACCCCCACAGTAATCATATGGAGTGGGTAGTACTATTTTTGTTGTGCAGAAGAGAAAACAGGCATAGAGAAATTAGGTTGCTTGCTCAAGGTAGCTGAGTTAGTAAGTATTAGGGCCAGGCCTTGAATCCAACCAGTGTGACTCCAGAGCCAGTACTCTTGATCATAATGTGGTAAAACTGTAAACAACCTGAATATTTCACAGTGATTGTTAGGGTCTATCCCTACAGTGGGGTACTGCCTACTCAGCCATGAAAATGATGAAAGGATAATATAAAGACATGAAAGGATGTCTTGGTATATGTAAGTGAGAAAAAGTAGATTTAAAAACATGATTTCATTTTGGTAAAAAAAATATATATATTGATATCTGAAAGGATATGTGCCAAATTGTTAAATGGTTATTTCTGAGTATAGTTTTATAGATGATTATTTTCTTTTTGCTTATTCAATTTTTCTAACTTCTGCAATGAATATGAATTATTGTGTGTTGTAATTAAGATATTAAGATATTTTTCAATAAAAAAGATATTAGCATAAGCTGAGAAATTTGGGTTTATTCTCTGCATTTTAAGCAAGTTCGTGGAAATTGTACATAAATGAGAATTTATAAATGCATGTAGTGTTTTGTAATTTTTTGTTTGATTCCTTATTCTGGAAGTAATGTCAATTGAATAGAGAAATATATCACTGACTCCTACCGCCTTACCATAATCAATTCTCTTGTGTTTTGTTAATCTTATGTGTAATATTTTAAATGTTTTTCCCAGCGTCATCCCAGTTAGTTACACTCTAGCTTTGTGATTTCAGGCAGTTTACTTAATCTTTCCGTGTCTCAGTTTACTTCTTTGTAAAATGGGGATTATTATAATACCTAGCTCATGATAATTGGAAAGATTAAATGAGTTATTTCATATAAAGTGAACAGTAACAGTACCTGACACATAGTTAATAGCTCAATAAATGTTAGCAATTATAGGGTAACAGTTCACTATTCAAATTCTTAGGGTTTTGGAATAAGATTTTTTTTTTTATATGGGCGAGGTAGTAATGTGTAGTCTTTTAACAGAATCCAGTGCAATACCCCCCTTCAAAAGTGTTACTATTTCTATGGCAAAATGTATGAATGTTTGCATTAACTAGGATAAAGACCATGAATAGCTTCATATCGGTTTGTGTAAGGTTTAACACAAGATGAGTTAGTTGGGGTTTCAGAAGTTTTTTGGATTTTTGGAATTGCACATAAGGAACCTATTAAGTATTTACTCAATTTTTAGTCCTATTATAATATTAAAACATCTTTTCATGGTATTATATAGTTTTATAGTACATGGTAAATTTTTTTTTTTTTTTTTTTTTTTGAGATGGAGTTTCACTCTTGTTACCCAGGCTGGAGTGCAATGGCGCGATCTCGGCTCACCACAACCTCCGCCTCCTGAGTTCAAGCAATTCTCCTACCTCAGCCTCCCGAGTAGCTGGGACTACAGGCGCGCGCCACCATGCCCAGCTAATTTTTCTATTTTTAGTAGAGACAGGGTTTCACCTTGTTGATCAGGATGGTCTCGATCTCTTGACTCGTGATCCACCCGCCTCAGCCTCCCAAAGTGCTGGGATTATAGGCATGAGCCACCGCGCCCGGCCTAGTACATAGTAAATTTAACAGTCAATTAAAATAGTGGTAGCCGAGCATGGTGGTGGGCACCTGTAATCCCAGCTACTAGGGAGGCTGAGGCAGGAGAATTGCTTGAACCCAGGAGGCAGAAGTTGTAGTGAGCCGAGACTGTGCCATTGCACTCCAGCCTGGGCACAAGAGCCAAACTCTGTCTCAAAAAAAAAAAAGGAAAACGTCCACCTCTATCTCCTTTGGTTTAAAAAATACTGAGCACACTGATACTGTGATTTTATTTTTTTTTATTTTAAATTTTGAAACTTTTAGGCTGGGCGCAGTGGCTCACACCTGTAATCCCAGGACTTTGGGAGGTCAAGGAGGGCAGATCACTTGAGGTCAGGAGTTCGAGACTAGCCTGGCCAACATGGTGAAACCCCATCTCTATTAAGAATACAAAAATTTCTCTACTAATACAAAAAATTAGCTGGGCATGGTGGCGCGTGCCTGTAATCCCAGCTACTCAGGAGGCTGAGGCAGGAGAATTGCCTGAACCCAGGAGGCGGAGGTTGCGGTGAGCCGAGATCGCGCCGTTGCACTCCAGCCTGGGTAACGAGCGAAACTCCGTCAAAAAAAAAAAAAAAAAAAAAAAAAATACAAAAATTGAGCCTGCGAGGTGGAGGTTGTAGTGAGCCAATATTGTGCCACTGTATTCCAGCCTGGGTGACAGTGACAGAGAGCAAGACTCCGTCTCAAAAAAAAAAAAATTGAAACTTTGAAAAACTACCCCTGTTGGTCCTGACTGTGATTCTCTTATTAAGAATATCCTAAAGTAATGATGTGATTTTATTCCATTATATAGTATCATTTTTTTCTAAAAGAGCTTTGAGCATTCCTATAACCCAAATAGCTTGTTTATGTCTCATTACACTTGAGGAATAAGATTCTTTTTTTTTTTTCCTTTTTCTTTTCTTTTTTTTTTTTTTTTGAGACAGACTTGCTCTGTCGCCCAGGCTGGAGTGCAGTGGTGCCATCTCGGCTCACTGCAATTTCCGCCTCCCAGGTTCAAGCGATTCTCCTGACTCAGCCTCCTGAGTAGCTGGGACTACAGGCATGCACCATCATGCCCAACAATTTTTTTTTTTTTTTAAATACGGAGTCTCGCTCTGTCACCCAGGCTAGAGTGCAAGGGCACGATCTCGGCTCACTGCAACCTCCGCCTCCCGGGTTCAAGCAATTCTCCTGCCTCAGCCTCCCGAGTAGTTAGGACTACAGGCGCGTGCCACCACTTCTGCAATTTTTTTTGTATTTTTAGTGGAGACAACAGGGTTTCACTGTGTGTTAGTGAGGATGGTCTCCATCTCCTGACCTCATGATCTGCTTGACTCTACCTCCCAAAGTGCTGGGATTGTGGGTGTGAGCCAACATGCCTGACCCAAGATATTTTTTTTTTGGAGACACAGTTTCACTCTGTTGCCCAGGATGGAGTGCAGTGGCGTGATCTCGGCTCACTGCATCCTCTGCCCCCCAGTTTCAAGTGATTCTCCCAAGTAGCTGCAGTTACAGGTGCCTGCCACCATGCCCAGCTAATTTTTGTATTTTTAGTAGAGACAGGGTTTAACCATGTTGGCCAGGCTGATCTTGAACTCCTGACCCCAAGTTATCTGCCCACCTTGGCCTCCCAAAGTGCTGAGATTACAGGTGTGAGCCACTGCGCCCAGCCTATAGTAGTGAGTCTTTAAAGGAGGTGGGTAGATGCCACTATGTCTTTAACACACCCGTTCTATGGTTGTGGAGACTGAGGTGGTCATAAAAATTACAGTACTGAATTTTGAAATTAGGTTGATTCTTCTTCTTATGGTAAGAGTTTTGGATGTATAGCCCCTTCTGGCTCCTGTAATCCTTTATGTCCATAGCACTTACTGTATATCCAAACAGGAAAAAATAATTACTAGTATGGTGCTTGCTTCTGCAGCACATGTACTAAAATTGAAATGATGCAGAGATTAGCATGGGCACAAGGAAGACACATAAATTTGATGGGTTCCATATTTATTATTTTTAATAATAAAAAGTAAAAAAAATATTAATATGGTGTATACTATACCTTTATCTCCTAAATAGGTTGTGTGAACTCTATGATCTTTGCCCACGTGATTACTTTTCCTGTGTTCCTTTATGTATTTCATTCATAGAGACTCTTAGTTTCTCTTCCTTAGTGCTGTGGTCTGAATGCTTTTATCTCCCCAGAATTCATGCTGAAATCTTAATCTCCAAGATAATGATATTAGGAGGTGGGGCCTTTGGGAGGTGATTAGCTCAGGTAGGTAGAACCCTCATGAATGGGATTAGTGCTTTTATAAATGAGACTCCAGGCTGGGCAGGGTGGCTCATGCCTATAATCCCAGCACTTTGGGAGGCCGAGGTGGGTGGGTCATGAGGTTAGGAATTCAAGACCAGCCTGGCCAAGATGGTGAAATCTTGTCTCTAGTAAAAATATAAAAATTAGCTGGGTGCGGTGGAAGGAAGGAGCCCAGCTACGTGAGAGGCTGAAGCAGGAGACTTGCTTGAACCCGGCTGGTGGAGGTTGCAGTGAGCTCAGATCGTACCAGTACGCCCAGTCTGGGTCACAGAGTGAGACTCCGTCTCAAAAAAAAAAGACTCCAGACAGCTTGTTAGCCCTTTCTTTCATGTGAGGTTACAGCAAAAACACTGCTGTCTAGAAACTGGCCCTTAGCAGATACTGAATCTGCCAGTGCCTTATTTTGGACTTCTCAGCCTCCAGAACTATTAAAGATAATTTTTCTGGGCTGAGTGCGGCAGTTCATGCCTATAATCCTGGCACTTTGGGAGGCTGAGGCGGGAGGATTGCTTGAGACCAGCCGTGGCAACATAGTGAGACCCCATCTCTACCAAAAAAAAAAAAAAAAAATCATTTTCTGTTGTTTGTAAGCCACCCAGTTCATGGTATTTTGTTATAGCAGCCCAAACAGACTAAGACTTTACCTTACTCCTGTATGTACTAGATAGAGTCTGTACTTTGACATCATTCATTTATTTTATATTTTACTGGACTCCTGTTGTCAAATTTTTCCACCATCGATTTCTTCTGTTTTCCCTCACAGGTCACAGCATATTTGTGGAGGAAGGTGAGTAATTATGAAGATTTCTTGGCCACTATAAATTTATGCTGAACAATTCCAAATAGGCCCTTCCTACTTCTTGGCAATCATCTTATTAATTGCATTTTTCTGTTGCCTTATATTCCTTCTTCCTCTTTAACTCTCAATAGATGCCATTTACTTCTATTTAAATGAAAAAGAAAAACCAGGTGTAAGCTTGCACGTTTTTTTTATGGTCACCATAACAAATCTCTATTCTTTCATCTTATTTTGTAAATTGAATGGAAGAAGAGTCTTGCTGCCACAGTTAAGTTTACCTCTCTTGTCACTTTGATTGTTATTTGCAGTGTTTTTTCTTCCCTACCTTGAAATATGTACAGACTTGTGTACTTTGGGAGGAAAAAAATCAGTTTTGATTAACTGCTGCTACTATTCTTTCCAGCTATCTGCCGCATTTCTCTTCTTTATTTCGAAAATTTTAAGAATTGAATTATAGTTGCTTCCCTGAGTTCTTTTTTTTTTTTTTCAGAGACAGGGTCACGCTGTGTTGCCCAGGCTGGAGTGCAGTTGCAGCTCACTGCATTCTTAACCTCCCCAGGCTTAGGTGATCCTCCTACCTCAGTTCCTGAGTAGCTGGGATTACAGGCATGTGCCACCAAGACTGGCTAATTTCGTGTTTTTCTGGTAGAGATGAGGTCTCACTGTGTTGTCCAGGCTAGTCAAGTCCTGAGTTGTTTTACTACTACTTCCCTAACTTATGCAGTTTTGGAGTATCATAATTCAGGTTGTTGCTTTAGAGGACATCCTTTGTGTTGATTATATTGGCTTCATCCTGACTCTTTTCAGCTAGTATATATGTGTTACTATTTCCACTGAGGCTTCTTAGTGTTCTTTCCTTGCTCTTCATGTTAATTTACCATCCTGCTTTTCCCTTCTGATTACTACTTTTCTAATTTCTTTGTAGTTTCTTGAGCCTCTTAGCACTGTTATTCTCATCAGTACTTGATTCTTTATATTCCTCTCTTTGTCTTCTCTCAGATGTTTTACATGCTCATGACTCCCAAATGTGTGTCCCATGCACGTTTGTTACTCCAGTAGTTTACTGGATATGTCTGTTGGAAAATTCAAGGAATTTCCATCCCTTTTTTTTTTTTTTAAAGACCGAGTTTCACTCTTGTTGCCCAGGCTGGAGTGCAGTGTTGTGATCTTGGCTCACTGCAACCTCTGCCTCCCGGGTTCAAGCAGTTCTCCTGTCTCAGCCTCCCAAGTAGCTGGGATACAAGCATGTGCCACCATGCCTGGCTAATTTTATATTTTTAGTAGAGACAGGGTTTCTCCGTGGCCTCCCAAAGTGCTGGGATTACAGGCATGAGCTACCGCAGCCAGCTCTGTCACGTTTAGATTTATTATTACTTAGCTTTTCACTTGCTCCCAGATTTTCTTTCAATTTCATGATTATCATACTTAAATCTTTTTTTGTTTGTTTGTTTGTTTGTTTGTTTGTTTGTTTTGAGATGGAGTCTCGCTCTGTAGCCCAGGCTGGAGTGCAGTGGCGGAATCTTGGCTCACTGCAACCTCTGCCTCCAGGGTCCGGGTTCAAGCAGTTCTCCTACCTCAGCCTCCCAAGTAGCTGGGACTGCAGGCACAAGCCACCATGCCCAGCTAATTTTTGTATTTTTTAGTAGAGGTTGGGTTTCACCATGTTGGCCAGTCTGGTCTTGAACTCCTGACATCATGATCCACCCGCCTCAGCCTCCCAAAGTGCTGGGATTACAGGTGTGAGTCACTGCGCCTGGCCACTTAAATCTTGAAGTAGTCTGCAATACATGCTTTTACTTTATTTCTTATATGTATCAATCAGCACAGCTGTTTTTCCTTTATTGGCTCTCAGTTTGTCCTGGAATTCTGCATTGCCATTATTTGCTCTCTTTAAACTTTAGATTCTCCTTCCTTGAATCCGTTTTGCGTATGACTGCCAGAATAATTTGTTTTTGAAAAATTTTGAACCTGTTGCTAAACGTACAAGCCTGAGGAGAGAACATGTGCTGTTGACCTTTGCACTGTCTATTCTGTCAAACAAAGTGAATTGAACCTGTGCTGAATAAATGTTTGAAAGGGTCATCATTTGGTCAAATCTTTGAATGACTCCCAGTTTACAAGATAAAGTCCAAATTCTACTTTCTGACTTTTAAACCTTTTTATATTATATTCTTCTTCAGCCTTGATCCTTACTCTTTAGCATTATTAAGCTGGTGTTTCCTCTGTGATATATCTTGCTTAAGCACAACTCCATGCATTCTTCCTTTAACTTGCCTGTCAAAGCCTATTCAGGGATGTTTGCCCTGTGGCCGACACTGTTCTAATCTCTGGTGTTACAGTAATGAACAAAACAGAAGACAAAGTCCCTGTTTTCTTGGAGCTGACATTTGTGGAGAGGGACACAAACGTGACATTAGGTGGTAATGAGTAAAATGAAAAGGAATGAAAGTAGACAAGGGGATAGACCAGTGGAATGTGGTGGCTATCTTAGGTAGTCTGGGAGAGCTGCTCCCTGGGTGTCCTAGACTGCAGGAGCAAAGTTATCTAAGCAGAGTTTTCTAGGCAGCAGAACCAATATATGCTAGACCCTAAAGTGTGAACACATTTGCCTCGTTCAACGAATTGCTAAGACTTCTGTGGCTAGAGCACGGTAACTAAGGGGGAGAATGATAGTTGAGCTGAGAAGGGATGGTGGGGAGAGAGATTATGCTTCAAATGTTGTCCTTCATTGAAGAGGCCTTCCATGACTACTACTACTTGTTTGTTAATATAAACCTTGGAACTTATATAACTATGGAAGTAGCTTTCAGATGATTGTTTATTCTGACTCCCAATAAAAAATGTATCTTACATGGTAATTGTATATATATGTTACTGCGTGCATGTGTGTGTGAGTGATAACTACATTTGATATATGCTGATATTTTCAAAAACATTGGCCTTAACCTACTAAAGTGATTTCACAGTTGTTTAATAGGTCATGATCAACAGTTTGAAAAGCACTAATTTATGGTGTCTATATGCATTTAAACGAAACACTGAACTACGAACTACTTTTGAAAAGCACTAATTTATGGTGTCTATACTCATTTAAAGAAAACACTGAACTACGAACTCTACACATTTTTTCAGTTTGTGAAATATTTTTGGTTAAAGATCTAGCCTTCAATTTTTTTTTATTTTGAATTGGAGTTTCGCTCTTGTTGCCCAGGCTGGAGTGCAATGGCGCGATCTCGGCTCACTGCAACCTCTGCCTCCTGGGTTTAAGCAATTCTCCTGCCTCAGCCTCCCGAGTAGCTGGGATTATAGGCATGCACTACCAAGCCTGGCTAATTCTTGTATTTTTAGTAGAGACAGGGTTTCTCCATGTTGGTCAGGCTGATCTCAAACTCTCGACCTCAGGTGATCCACCTGCTTTGGCCTCGCAGAGTGCTGGGATTATAGGCATGAGCCACCACGCCCGGCCTTTGCCTTCAGTTTTTGTGTGTAGGTTTATAGTGTTTATAATGATGCTGAATAGAAAGGACTTGTTTAATTTTTTTTTTTAACTACCCACCTGCAACTGTCTTGAGTTATAGAGGACTTGTTTAATTTAGCAAACATCTGTTGAGTGGTATATTACAAGCTGCTAGATACTAAAATACATATAAGAATAAGATAAACTATTAACCTTTACTCATATAAGGGTTAAAAAGGAAAAAAAAAATATAAATCCCTGTCTGACTTCCTAAGGCTTATGGGAGAGGAAAGCTTGTAAATAAATAATTTGTAATGTGATGGAATCTGTCTAATAATGGAAATGTGTTAAGGCCACAATGAGAGAATAAAGAAGTGATTCTTCTTTGCTGAGAAGGTCAAGGGAAACTTATTGAAGGAGGTAATGTCTGAACTGGGTTTGGAGGGAGAAGAGGACTACTTGGTCAGGTAAATTCAGAAATGGAAGATTTCTTAGGCAGGATAACATAAAGGAGTGAAATCATGAGACAGAATAGCACATGAGGATAAGATAATTGTAGATAACACCGTATTAAAATATAAATCCAAGGAGGAAATGGTGAGTGATGAGGCTGCAGTGAGGCAAGGTCACATCCTTAAAGGTCTCAGATGGATTGGAGTTACCACTTATTTAATGATTATGCATATTAGGGGAAAATACTGTATAGTCAGAATTTTAGGAAGTTGCCATATGAGAAGTAAGATACCATCTCTCAATAATTCCAAAACAGCTAGTTTTTCTCTAGTGATGAAATGTATCACTGTTTCCTCAATTGTGCCCTAGAGGAAGATGGCTTACATTTATGGGCTATGTTGTACAAACAAAAAATCTTATAAAACGTTAACTTATCCATTACGATGAGAAGTTCATTCCATAAGATGCATTTGAGAACTGAGACCTACTGAGAAAATAGATTCACATTTCAAGCTTATGCTGGGACTTATGCTTATGAAGTAGAATGGTGGGTAGCCAACTGTTTAAATCATTTTCAAGTTAAATTATACATATGGTTCAATGCCACTGTATTCTATAGGTGATTGGATTACATGATTATATCTGCATTCATTTTGGAAAGATTTTTATAAATTTGACCAAACCCAATTTAAGACTTTATGACATTTAGAATATACAAATTTTAAAGAAAAAAGAATATACAAATTTAAAACAGACTGAGAGACGTATGTGCAACATATGTAATAAACATGTAATAATAAAATGGAAACATAGGTAAAGAATATGAATAGGCAGTTTTGGAAAAGGAAACGTAAGTGGCCAACAAACATTTGCTAAAGATGTGCAGTCTTGTTAGTAGTTTGAGAAATGCATATTAATACAGAAAACAATAGCGTACTCTGTAGCTGTATAAAAAAATGAGGAAGCTCTCCTCTCTGTGAACTATAGGAAAAGGTCTCTGGGGTGTGTTAAGCAAGAAAAGCAAGTGGGGAACAGTGTTATATAGTAATGTTTTTTTTTTTTTGGTGATTATAGAAATACCAGAAGGATACCTATGAGACTAGTAAAGGTGATTACTTGTTAGGGTTGTAGGTTTGGAGTGGGCCGAGGAGGAGCAGTGAGCAGTGTTAAATACTTCTGTTGAGAATTTTCAATGTATATGTTTCTATGTTTGGGTTTTTGAGCTATAAGAAAGTATTGTCTATTGAAAAAAAAAAGATGTGAAGTAGACCTTATAGAAGTTACTTGATGACCAACTGTCTTAGTCCCTTTGGGGCACTATAACAAAATATAAACTGGTGGCTTATAAACAATAGAAATTTCTTTATCACAGTTCTGGAGGCTGGGAAGTTCAAAGTGGTGGCAGATTCCATGGCTGGTGAGAGCCCATTTCCTGCATTATAGATGGAGCTGCTTTTCTGTGCCCTCATATGGTGAAGGAACAAAGCAGTTATCTGGCGATAATTGCATTCATGAAATTATGAATGGAATGATAAGATTTGCCCTTATGACCTAATCATCACTCAAAGTCCCTACTTACTAATACCATCACCTTGGGGTTAGGATTTCAACATATTAGTTTTGTGGGGACACAAACATTCAGACCAGCTATATGTAGATGATGAGGGAGAGGGAAGAGTTGAAGATAGCTCCCAGATTTCTAAATTGGGAGGTAAAGAGGGTGATAATGTTATCAGGTAATGCAGAAGGAGGATTAGGTTTTGGCATGTGCCTGGGAAGTTCTGGATAAAACAAAAGTTCCATATCTAAAGTACACAAATTATACCAACACACACTAAACTAAAAATGAGCACCTTACTACTAGTACCTTACTACTAGTAGTAAAAACGAGTGCCTTACTACTAGTACCTTACTACTCACTAAACAAAAAACAAGTACCTTACTTATTTTAGTAAGGTACTCGTTTTTAGTTTAGTGTGTGTTGGTATAATTTATGTACTTTAGATATGGAACTTTTGAGCTTATCTTAAACATGAATATTAAGTAGTCATCAGTAAATATTTTTTATCCTCAGACATTTATATTCTGGGTTAATTTTTATAAAGTTTGACTATAGTTATAGTAGTGACACTGATAAGCACAGGTAGAATGTAGATAGAGAAATAGGGAATGTATATCTGATAAATATGTAGCTTAGGTGGAAAGTAAGAACTTAATTTATTAGCATGGCTTCAAGTGTTATTTTTCTTTTTCGAAGATGGAGTCTTACTCTATCACCCAAGCTGGAGTGTAGTGGCACAATCTTGGCTCACTGAAACCTCTGCCTCCCAGGTTCAAGGGATTCTCCTGCCTCAGCCTACCAAGTAGCTGGGATTACAGGCACCTGCCACCATGCCCAGTTAATTATCTTTTATTTATTTACTTCTATTTATTGAGATAAAAAATATTGAGATAAATAAATATAAATATTTCTTATATTTATATATATAATGTAAATATAAATTTTTTTTTTCTTTTTTTTTTTTTTGAGACGGAGTTTCGCTCTTGTTACCCAGGCTGGAGTGCAATGGTGCCATCTCGGCTCACCGCAACCTCCGCCTCCTGGGTTCAGGCAATTCTCCTGCCTCAGCCTCCTGAGTAGCTGGGATTACAGGCACGCGCCACCATGCCCAGCTAACTTTTTTATTTTTAGTAGAGACGGGGTTTCACCATATTGACCAGGATGGTCTCGATCTCTTGACCTCGTGATTCACCCGCCTCGGCCTCCCAAAGTGCTGGGATTACAGGCGTGAGCCACCGCGCCCGGCAATATAAATTTTTAAAAAGAAATTTTGCCCATGCTGGAGTGCAGTGGTGCAGTCTTGGCTCACTGCAACCTCCGCCTACCAGGCTTAAGCACAGCTCCTGCCTCAGCCTCCTGAGTAGCTGGGACTACAGGCATGCACCACCACACCCAGCTAATTTTGTATTTTTAGTAGACGCAGGGTTTCACCATGTTGGCGAGGCTGGTCTCGAACTCCTGATCTCAGGTGATCTATCTGCTTGCCTTGACCTCCCAAAGTGAGGCATGAGCCACTGTGCCTGGCCCATGGTTCCCATTTAATGACATCTTTTGGTATCTGAAATTCAAAGAAACAAAAATAGTTTTGATCTTTTAAGACAGACCTAAATTAAAAAAAATTTTTTTTAAAAAGCAAAATTAAAATAGTTTTGAATAAGGAAGTGATCTTTATGGTCGATGAGATTATACTGTAATATTTAAAACTGAGGTTTAGGCTGGGTATGGTGGCCTGTAATCCCAGCGCTTTGGGAGGCCGAGGTGGGTGGATCACTTGAGCCCAGGAGTTAGACCAGCCTGTGTAACATGGTGAAGCCCTGTCTGTACAAAAATTTGAAAAATTACCTGGACATGGTGGTGTGTGTCTGTAGTCCCAGCCACTCGGGAGGATGAGGTGGGAGGATCTCTTGAGTCCAGGAGGTACAGGTTGCAGTGAACTGACATGACACCACTGTACTCCAGCCTGGGAGACAGAGCTCTGAAACAAAAACAAACCTCTTTGAAGTTGAGGGAAGTTTATAACAGCATAGAAATTTTTTTTTATGTAGTACATAACTGTATATAAGACGAAGAGGTTTAACCTTATGGAGACAAGGAGTCATAACATGTTGGGTGCTGCTTAAAACAAGCTCTTGGCCACACGCAGTGGCTCACGCCTATAATCCGAGCACTTTGGGAGGCTGAGGTGGGCGGATCATGAGGTCAGGAGTTTGAGACCAGCCTGACCAACATGGTGAAATCCTGTCTCTACTAAACAAAAATTAGGCGGATGTGGTGATGTGCCCCTGTAACCCCAGCTACTCAGAAGGCTGAGGCAGGAGAATTGCTTGAACCTGGGAGGCAGAGGTTGCAGTGAACCAAGATCGTGCCACTGCACCCTAGCCTGGGCCACAGAGTAAGACTCATCTCAAAAACTAAACAAAACAAAAACAAGCTCCTGCTATATAATTTAGCGTTTAAATTTTTTTTGAGTGAATTATATTTCAGAATCTGAATTTTGAGGTCCTAATTTATCCATACTACTTTTACCTGAGTTTTATTTGGCTAGAGTCTAAAATTAAATAAAAGAGGAGCACAGATAAAGCACATACTTGCAGGACTTGCAAATAAATGTAGTAGTTTTTTTCTGGATTTATGTTAGTAAGGATTTGGGTATCGAATAGTAATGAAAAAGAACTACTTTGTAATTCTTGCTTTTTTTTCTTTTTTAATTGAGATGGGTCTGTCTCTGACACCTAGGCTGGAATGCAGTGGCGCAATCCCAGCTCACTGCAGACATCGACTTCTTGGATTCTGGTGATCCTCTCACTTCAGCCTCCCGATTATCTAGGACCACAGGCTCACGCCACCACACCTGGCTAATTTTTTAATTTTTTGGTGGAGACGTAGTTTCTCCATGTTGTCTAGGCTGGTTTTGAACTTTTTGGTTCAAGTGGTGTGCCTGCCTCAGCCTCCCAAAGCACTGAGATTACTACAGGCGTGAGCCACTGCACTTAGCCAGTAATTTTTGCTTGAGATTCAAAACTTTTAACCATCATGTCTGAAGAGAAGACAGTTTACTAGTAAAATTTTATTTTTTAAGATTCTTTTATTGCTGGCTTAGTCTTTCAAAAAAATACTGCAAAAATTACAAATAATATAGAATCTCATAACAGTTGGAGATGATCTTGTTTATGTGAGAATGAAAAGGCGGTGAAACTTGCCATTCTGTCACCTCCAACCTGTGCTTACTCTCTAGCCACTGCCTTTCTTGCTACTGAAGTCTGGAGCTTTGGGAAACACAAATTGAGAAATGCTGGATTGGACTGGGCTGGAGTTTTAGATGGGCTCTAACATCTTCATATATATTTTATAGATATATATTTTATATATATGTTACATATGTGTGTATGTGTGTGTGTGTAATTTTTTTTTTTCTTGAGACAAGGTCTCACTCTTTTGTCCAGGCTGGAATGCAGTGATGTGATCATGGCCTACAGCAGCCTCAACCTCTTGGGCTCAAGTGATCCTCCCACTTCAGCTTCCTGAGTAGCTGGGACTACAGGCACACACCACCACACCTGGCTGACCTGTAGCTCCTAAGCTTAAGAGATCGCCCCACCTTAGCCTCTCAGTCATGTACCACCATACCTGGCTACATTTTAACTTTTTATAATAGATTTGTGTATACTTAATGATAGTAAACCATAAAATAGACCAGTATCTAAATATATTTTATGCATTCTTGACATACCTAACTTTTTTAAGTTTTAAAATATGCAGTTTTTGAGTTTTGTTTTGTTTTGTTTTTGAGATAGTGTCTTGTTCTGTTGCCCAGGATGGAGTGCAGTGGCATGAACATGGCTTACTGCAACCTTGGTCTTCTTGGCTCAAGTGATCCTCCTACTTCAGCCTCCCAAGTAGTTGGGACCACAGCTGTGTGCCACCATGCCTGGCTAATTTTTTAAAAAAATTGTAAATTTTTTGTAAAGATAGAGTCTGGTCTTGAACTCCTGGGCTTAAGCAATCCATCTGCCTCAACCTCCCAAAGTGCTGGGATTACAGGTGTGAGCCACTGTGCCTGGCTTCAAAATATTTTTCTCTTTTTTTTTTGACACGGACTTTCACTTATTGTTGCCCAGGCTGGAGTGCAATGGCGAGATCTTGGCTCACCTCAACCTCTACCTCCCAGGTTCAAGTGATTCTCCTGCCTCAGCCTCCTGAATAGCTGAGACTACAGGTGCATGCTGCCATGCCCAGCTAATTTTTGTATTTTTAGTAGAGATGGGGTTTCACCATGTTGGCCAGGATGATTTGATCTCATGACCTCATGATCCGCCCATCTTGGCCTCCGGTAGTGCTGGGATTACAGGTGTGAACCACCATGCCTGGCCCAAAATAATTTTCTAATACATTTATTAAAATATGTGTGTAAATGGACTGTACAATTCAAACCTGTGTTGTTCAGGGGTCAGCTGTACATCAGGAAGGTCACTTCCAAGTATATTTTTTTTCTGGATAACAGTGGCCTAGATTAGAGGAGTTTTTTTTTTTTTTGAGACGGAATCTTGCTCTGTTGCCAGGCTGGAGTGCAGTGGCGCAATCTCGGCCCACTGCAACCTCTGCCTCTTGGGTTCAAGCGATTCTCCTGCCTCAGCCTCCCCAGTAGCTGGGAATACAGGCGCACACCACCATGGCCGGCTAGTTTTGTATTTTTAGCAGAGATTGGGTTTCACCATGTTGGCCAGCCTGGTTTTGAACTCCTGACCTTGTAATCCACCCACCTTGGGCTCCCAAAGTGCTAGGATTACAGGCGTAAGCTGTGGTGCCCACCTGACCAGTCTTCTTTTTGAAGACAATTGAAAATGTTGGATAAAATATATAGAACATTACCTTAATAGCTTTGAAGAACTGGGAAAAGAAGGGAATCTGTTAAGCCAAATTCTGGAAGAAAGCCTAAAGCAAGAAGTTAACAGACCATCTGGAGAACTGAAGCCACTTTTGCCTTCAGCATCTTTGCCAGTATCAAGAAATTTAGATTTCTGTTCATCAGTCTTATGGGGTGAGGTGGACAAAAATTAAAATGCAGAGCCCGCCCAACATGTGGACATATAAAGTCTTATGAGGTATTCTTGACTAATTAGGCTTGGGCTCCATGTATCTACAGCTGAGAGGTAAGAATGAACCAAAACTAACCCCTTTTCTGCCTTTCATCACTCACCTCCCAGCCAAATATCAAGGAATTTCAAGACGAATTATGTTGGCACTGAGCATAACAGGAGAAAGGAAACAAGCAAACAAAAGTCTTTACAAAGCTATGCCCATAGCATAGGTGGGAAACGGAAAAGCTGTACTTCATTTAGGTTGGTTCTTGACTCCAGGTGCTTGGCAGAAACAAATGCAAATGTTCTCTGAAGGAAGGCTCCATCTTAGGCCTCCCCACAGTTTTTCAAGGACAGAATCAGCACCTAGTCAAAGATAGCTAGACATACAAGAAGACAAAGAACCATAGGCATGAAACAGGAGAAAAAACAGACAGCAGAGAAAGCTTTTCATAGGTATCATATAATAGAATTAAAAGATACATAATAGAAGAACCAAGTTTGCTGTGTTTACAGAAATAAATGACAAACTTGAGAATAAGGAAGGAATAGGAAACGATAGTTTTTTTGAGTAGCATCATCATTTTGAAAAAAAAAACAAATAGAATTTTTGGAGTAAAAAAAAACTGACTTGGGAGTTTGAGGCAAGCCTGGGCAACATGGTGAAATCTTGTTTGTACAGAAAACATACACAAAAATTAGCTAGATGTGGTGGCATTCGCTTGTAGTCCAGCTACTTGGGGGGCTGACGTGGGAGGATCACTTTAGCCCAGGAAGTCAAGGGTATAGTGAGTCAAGATTGTACTACCGTGCTCCAGCCTGGGTGATAGAATGAGAGCCTGTGTCAAAAAAAGTAAAAAGTAAAGTAACTGAATTAAAAACTTAATGATGCAATTTGCAGCAGATTGGACACATCAGAAAAATTATCAAATTGGAATATAGATTAGATTAAATTATCCAGAATGTAGCTTAGATGATGGCTAGAGGCAAAAAGACGGGAAATATAGAGAACAGTGTAAGAGATATGGGGATAGAGTGAGAGAGTTCTAATTGGAATTCTAGAAGGAAAGGAAGAGAGAATGGGACATTTGAAGAGATGATGACTGTACAGAACCAAGGAAAGATACCAAACCAGGATTCAGGAATTCCAATGAATCCTAATTAGGATTATAATACGTCCACACCTAAACACGTTGTAATAAAGTCACAGAAAACCAAAAGTACCTGGGGAAAAAACCATCAAAGGAGCAAGAATTAGAGTAATAGATGACTTTTCAACAGCAACAGTGGAAATCAGCAGACAGTGAAATGTCTGCAATATGAAATGGAAACTACCTACCAATTTAGAATTTTGTGCCCAGTGATAATATATTTAAAGAATGATGATAAAATAAGGATATTTTCAGATAAAAACAACTTGTCACCAACATCTCACCTGTGAAGGATCATTTAAAGCAGCACTGTTCAATAGAAGTTTCTGTGGAAATGGAAATGTTCTTTTTTTTTTCTTGAGACAGGGTCTCACTTTGTCACCTAGGCTGGAGTATGGCGCAATCATGGCTGACTGAGATAAAAAAATATATATTTATGGATTAAATAATGTGGTAATGTAGAAAATAAAAAACAGAAGAAAAAAGATTAAGAAAAAAATAATGTGATAATGTAATAATGTGGATTGCTCAGGTGATCCTCCCACCTCAGCCTCCTGAGTAGCTTAGACCACAGATACACACAGCCTCACCTGGCTAATTTAAAAAATTATTTGTAGAGACGAGATCTCACTATGTTACTCAGGCTTGAACTCCTGTGCTCAAGTGATTCTCCCACCTCAGTCCCCCAGAGTGCTGGGATTACAGGTGTGAGCCACCATGTTTGGCCTGGAAATGTTCTTTGTGCTGTCCAGTATTGTAGTCACAAACTACATACGGCTATTGAGTACTTGAAATGTGGCTAGTGTAACCATTAAACTGAACTTCTAGTTTTACTTAATTTTAATTAATTTAAATAGCCACATGCACCATATTGGACAGTACTTTTTAATTTGTTTGTTTTGAGATGGAGTTTTACTCTTGTTGCCCGGGATGGAGTGCAATGGTGTGATCTCAGCTCACTGCAACCACCGCTTCCCAGGTTCAAGCGATTCTCCTGGCTCGGCCTCCTGAGTAGCTGGGATTACGGGCATGCGCCACCATGCCCAACTAATCTTACATTTTTAATAGAGGTGGGGTTTCTCCATGTTGGTCAGGCTGGTCTCGAACTCCCAACCACAGGTGATCTGCCCACCTTGGCCTCCCAAAGTGCTGGGATTACAGGCGTGAGCCACTGTGCCTGGCCTTGGATGGTACGTTTTTAAAGGATAAACTTAGGACAGAAAGAATTTGATCCCAAATCACAAAATGAAATGTATGAAGTGTAAATGAAAGGTAAAGAGGCTGGGCGTGGTGACTCACATTTGTAATCCTAGCACTTTGGGAGGCCGAAGCGGGCGGATCACGAGGTCAGGAGTTTGAGACCAGCTTGTTCACAATATGGTGAAGCCCCGTTTCTACTAAAAAATACAAAAATTAGCTGGGCGTAGTGGCACATGCCTGTAATCCGAGGTACTCAGGAGGCTGAGCCAGGGGAATCACTTGAACCCTAGAGGTGGAGGTTGCAGTGAGTTGAGATCGTGCCACTGTGCTCCAGACTGGGTGACAGAGTGAGACTCCATCCCAAAAAATAAGTAAGGTAAAGAAAATGATATATATTTAGAGAATGAAAATGAATATGGATTACATTAACCATAGTAAAAATGTCTAATGGATTAAAAACAAGGGAATAACAAGTGGGTTAGGTAGAGTTATAGGATTTAAGGTCCTTGTCTTACCTAGAAGGATAGTAATTTTTTAAAAACTCTTTGTTATGGAAAATTTTAAATATGTAAAAGAGAAGAGTATAATGAATCTTTATGTATTTATTACCCACCTTCAACAGTTATGAATTCATGACTAAAATGTTTTTATATATACCCCAAGTATTTTAAAATAAGTCCTAACAATCACATTATTTAACCCATAAATACATTGTTCTTATCTCATAAAAGATAAGGACTTAAAATATAATACCAGTATCATATACAGAAAAAAATCGGTAATAATTTCTTGTATTACATACTTAGTATTCACATTTTCCCAATTATCTTAAAAAATGATTTAAAAAATTACATTTGGTTTCTTCAAACTGGAATCCGAACAGGGTCTACATACTACATTTTGTTGATGTGTTGCGTATGTCTTAAAATTTATAGGTTTTTTGGGAAAAGAGAGAATAGGATTTTAATTAGACTTTACTGTATGGCATAATTTCTAGAAAACCAATAAAAGAACGGAAACAGAGGGTATAACTTCCAAATCATTAGAGGAAATTATAGAATGTTAAAAAGAATTGAGCTAAAAGAAGGCAGCAAGAAAGGAGACAAAAGAAACTGGACAGGGGGCTAGGCGCAGTGGCTCACGCCTATAATCCCAGCACTTTGGGAGGTTGAGGCAGGCAGATTATGAGGTCAGGAGTTCAAGAGCAGTCTGGCCAACATGGTGAAACCCTGTCTCTACTAAAAATACAAAAATTAGCTGGGTTTGGTGGCGCATGCCTGTAATTCCAGGTACTCGGGAGGCTGACAGAGGAGAATTGCTTGCACCTGGGAGACGGAGGTTGCAGTTAGCTGAGATCGTGCCACTGTACTCCAGCCTGGTGACAGAGCAAAACTCTGTCTAAAAAAAAAAAAAGAGTAGGCACATCTTAAACTCTGCTAGATGTTGATAAATTGTTCTTCAGAATAATTATATTTGTGGGGATTTTGGACAAGGGAATCATGAGATGAATGTCTTCCCTACGAGATAGATGGTGAATTCTTTAAGGGCGGGTACTTTGTCAGGTTCAGATATAGAAATGTTTGATTGAATGCAGCAGTTGTATTTTAGGAGGATTGCCTGGAAGCAGGATGGAGAAACTAGAGTTAGGTCAGCAAAGAGACCATTGTGATGTTTAAGGTATGAGGCAATGAGTATGTAAGACCAGAGGTAGTAGAGAGGAGGGGATGAATATGAGAAATCATGAGAAGTAAGGATCAGAATGTATGCATTCTTTTTGGTGAGCAGAATATTGATGGTTAATTTTTGTGACTTACAAGAACCAACAGTTTATTGGCTTCACTTTGTAGGAAACAGATAAGTTATACTCCCTGATTAATTCAAAGGCACTAGCTAGTTCCAGTTGAGTTCTAGTCTAGCCTTTTCTTTATCTTCTACTTAGACTCTTTACAAGCCTCTGTTTTTTTTTTCTTCCCCTGGGATACATTCATGTGATTTAAAAGCAGCTAGTAGTTGAATTAGGCAAAGGCACATTGGGTTGCAAAGATGAGGAGGATTTAGTAGAATCCATGGGTCTCTTCATTGTCAAATGAATTTGTGAAATCTAACAAAGATAAAGGCTATCTCCTCCTATAGTTTTTAGAAGGAAAGCCTATTCAGCACCATAACAGGGACAATTGATGTGCAGTTTTTCTTTCTTTCTTTCTTTCTTTTTTTTTTTTAAAAACAGGGTCTTGCTGTGTCGCCAGGCTGGGTGGTGTATGTGATCATAGCTCAGTGCAGCCTTGACCTCCTAGGCTCAAGCAATCCTCCCACCTCAGCCTCCTGAGTAGCTGGACCACAGGAGCACACCACCAAGCCTGCCTATTTAAAAAAAAATTTTTTTTTCTTTTTAAAAATTTTTTGGAGAGATTGGGTCTCACTATGTTGCTTAGTCTGGTACCAAACTCCTGGGCTTGAGTTTGGGACCAGAGTTGGCTTCCCAAAATGCTGGGATTACAGGCATGAGCCACCTTGTCTCGCCTAGGTGAAGTTTTTCTAAAAATCCCTTTGGTTGGGCATGGTGGCTCATGCCTTTTGGCACTTTGGGAGGCTCATGCGGGCGGATCACCTGAGATCAGGAGTTTGAGACCAGCCTGGCCAACATGGTGAAACCCTGTCTCTACTAAAAATACAAAAATTAGCTGGTGTGGTGGTGTGCACCGCCCGTAATCCCAGCTACTTGAGAGGCTGAGGCTTGAGCTGAGAAGGTGGAGGTTGCAGTGAGCTGAGATGGTGCCTTTGCACTCCAGCCTAGACAACACAACCAGACTCCATCTCAAAAAAAAAAAAAAAAGAATCCACTTAAATCTTACTTTAAAATGTTATGACTTCTTACAAATTCTGAAGTTAGTGGCTTCAAGAAGTTTGACCGATGACTTTAGAATAGCTCTTTCCAGTAGAACTACAGTGAGCCACAGATTTTTTTTTTTTTTTTGTAATTGATTGCTCCATTCTACATCTGCAGAAACAGAACCAGATGGAGTAATGAGATTTGTACTGGGTCATGCAGCTGATCTGTGGCAGAGGTAGGGTCTCAACTTCTGGCTTTTAGCCATGCCAAGTCTTGATCTGGGCCCACTTACTATGGGGTACACTTGTCCCTTTTCCTCATGGGAACAATTTCTTCCTGACACTCTGAAAGCACATTTCACCCCTCACTGACTTCAACATTTTTAAATCATAAAATTTACTTAGGACCTGACATTTAGAGTCAGAAAGAAACACCTGTTACTGAACACCTTCCTTGGGCATGGTGTTTTCAGAGAACTACGCATATCTAATGAGGTGGGCCCTCTAAAAACTAGAGACAAGAAACAACGTACTCCTAATCCCACAGTCTCCCCAAGGAGCCAGAAATTCTTGGGCTTAGCTAACCTCCTTTAATTGTTTTCTAAACAGCAAGTACTATAACCTTAACTCGTGTCCATAAAAAGAGCCATGGGGCTGGTGGTGGCTACCCTCCCAGCACTTTGGGAGGCCAAGGTGGGGGGTTAGGCAGGAGGATCATGAAGTCAGGAGTTTGAGACCAGCTTGACCAACATGGTGAAATCTCATCTCTGCTAAAAATACAAAAATTAGCCGGACGTGGTGGCACGCTCCTGTAATCCTAGCTGCTCAGGAGGCTCAGGCAGGAGAATCACTGAACCCAGGAGGTGGAGGTTGCAGTGAGCGGAGATTGCACCACTGCACTCCAGCCAGGTTGACAGAGCAAGACTCTGTCTCAAAAAAAAAAAAAAAGGAGCCACGGAGACATTGGGAGCATTCAGGGCAGTGGATCACTGGAAGGGCTTCAGCGAGGGGAGCCCACCTTTGAGGCCAAATTTCCCAACTACTAGCTTTGTGACCTTGGTCAGGTGACTTTTCCAAATCTCGATTTTCCCATCTGGTAATGTGAGTACAGGCAGTATAGCCCCTACTCCTAGGTCTATGTGTAGGGAGATGGTGCTTGGGCACACAGCTGATTCAATGAACGCAGATGGTTAACAGTGGAGGACTGCAGTAACTAAGATTCATTGAGCACTTACTGTTGGCCTGGCACTTGCTGTCAATGAACTCATTTAGAGAAAAAAAAAATTTTTTTTTTTTGAGATGAGGTCTCATTCTGTTTTCTAGACTGTAGTGCAGTGGTGCAATCACAACTCACTGTAGCCTTGACCTTCCTGGGCTCAGGTGATCCTCCCATCTCAGTCTTCTGAGTATCTGGGACCACAGGTGTGTGCCACCTGCCCAGCTAATTTTCATGTATTTTTTGTAGAAACATAGTTTTGCCACGTTGCCCAGGCGGGTCTTGAATTCCAGGGCTTAAGCAATCCACCCACTTTGGCTTCCCAAAGTGCTAGGATTACAGGCATGAGCACCATACCCAGCCATTTTTTTTAAAAAAATAAATTTTAAGTTTTATTTATTTGTTTATGAATGAATGAATGACAGGATCTGACTCTGTTGCCCAGGCTGGAGTGTAGTGGCATGATCATGGCTCACTGAAGCCTCAAACTTATGGACTCATCCGATTCTCCTGCCTCAGCCTCATGAGTAACTGAGACTACAGGCAGACACCACCATGTACAGCTAATTTTTTTTTTATTAGGGAGAGATGATGTCTCTCTGTGTGTTGCCCAGGCTGGTCTTGAACTCCTGGGCTCAAGGGATGCTCCTGCCTCAGCCTCCCCAAGTGCTGGGATTATAGGTGTGAGCCAGCATGCCTGGCTAATTGCCTCTAATTCCTGAACAACCCTGTGAGAGAGGTTCTGCTATTACCCTCATTTTTCATTTTATAGATGTGTAAACTGAGGTGTAGAAAGGCTGAGTGACCTCTCCCTGCCTCATGCTGGGTCCTTGACCACTTCTTGCCTCTACACATTTGTTTTTCTTTCCCTTAGGTGGGGATAAAAAAAAAAAAGGGCACCTATGTTGTCATCTGGGGCCTGTGGTGAGAGTAGTGCATTCTGTTAATTATGATTGGTGTTATTGTCATGGCTCCTTATGGGCCAGCACAGACTACTTCAGTACCAAGGTTTCCCATTTCCCCCATGGGCCTGATCCTAGGGTAACAGCTTCCCATTCTGTGGGGGTGACTGCAGCCAGATTTAAAACTTTCTAGTAGCCACTGTGCAATACAGTCTTGAACTCTTAGACTGAAATGATCTTCCTGCCTTAGCCTACCAAGTAGCTGGTACTACAGGTACACATGACTGTGCCCAGCAAAATTAATTTTTGTAATATAGTTTAATCCCTTATATCAAAAAATATTATTGTCATTATGATAGGGTCTCACTCTTGTTGCCCAGACAGGAGTGCAGTGGTGTGATCATAGTTCACTGCAGCCTCGACCTCCTAGGCTCAGGTTATCCTGTCACCTCAGCCTCCCGAGTAGCTGGGACTACAGGCATGTGCCACCATACTTGGCTGATTTTTTTGTAGAGACCAGGTTTTGCCATGTTGCCCAGGCTGGTCTTGAACTCCTGGCCTCAAGCAGTCGACCCACCTTAGCCTCCCAAAGTGTTGGAATTACAAGCATGAGCCACCATGCCTGGCCTTTCCAAAATATTGTTTCAACAAGTAATCAGTATAAAAGTTATTAATGGAATATTTTGCATTCTTTCTTGATTACAAGTCTTTTTTTTTTTTTTTTTTTTTTTTTTTGAGACAGAGTTTCTCTTGTGTTGCCCAGGCTGGCAGGCTGGAGTGCAGTGGCGTGATCTCAGCTCACCACAACCTCCACCTCCTGGGTTCCAGCAGTTCTCCTTCCTCAGCCTCCCAAGTAGTTGGGATTACAGGCATGCACCACCATGCCCGGCTAACTTTGTAGTTTTAGTAGAGATGAGGGTTTCTCCATATTGGTCAGACTGGTCTTGAACCCCTGACCTCAGGTCATCCACCCACCTTGGCCTCCCAAAGTGCTGGGATTACAGGTGTGAGCCACCACACCCGGCTGATAGCAAGTCTTCAAAATCTGGTGTGTTATATTTATAGCACATCTCAGTTTGGATTAGTTACATTTCAATGCCCAGTATTCTTATGTAGCTAGTGGTTACTATATTAGACACTTCAGTGTTTTTTTTTTTGTTTTTTTTTGAGAGAGAGTCTTTTGCTGTGTTGCACAAGCTGGAGTGCAATGGCAATCTTGGCTCACTGCAACCTCTGCCTCCTAGGTTCAAGTGATTCTCCTGCCTCAACCTCCTGAGTAGCTGGGACTACAGGCATGCACCACCACACCTGGCTAATTTTTTTTTTTTTGTATTTTTTATATTTTTCACCATTTTGGCCAGGGTGGTCTTGAACTCCTGATCTCAAGTTATCCTCTGGCCTCAACCTCCCAAAGTGCTGGGATTACAGGCATGAGCCATGGTGCCCAGCCTGGATACCTCAGTTTTAGAATATACCCATTTGAAACCTTTGAACTCAGTTTGGTACTGATTTGATCTACTGTCATTGAGGGTGGTCCTGAGCTGATTTTGCTTTGTAGTATTATTGCTGGTTATTAGACACGTTCTAGCTTCCTGCCTAGATTTTTTTATGCTGACTTGGCAGGTCCAAGAGTAATTCTGAGGGTCCCAGATGAAGCCAGTATCTACATTTTTTTATGTTCACAATTTTCTCTTTTGACTAAAAAACAGAATTCACCTCAGATTTTTTTTGGTCACATCTGTCAATTTGAGTTGCTGCTAATAAAAAGATAATATTCAGGCAAGTTCCAATCTTGTTTCGTTATAAGAAATTTTCTTAAAAGGCTGACTTAGGTATTCAATAAGCATTCTGTTAATTATGATATTTTCTAGGATTTGCGAAACAGATTACATGAAAAAAGTCAAACATTATGATGTTATTGGTTGTTCCAAGTATTTCTGGAGTTTCTACTGTGTGCCAAATATTGTTCGTTCAGTGGATTAATATTTATTGAGCCTGCCCGCCCGCCCACCCGCCTTCCTCCCTTCCTCCCTTCCTTCCTCCCTCCCTCCCTCCCTTCCTCCCTCCCTCCCTCCGTTCCTCCCTCCCTTCCTTCCTTCCTTCCCTCCCTCCCTCCCTCTCATCGTCCCTCTCACCCTCCCTCCCATCCTCCCTCCCTCTCACCCTCTCTCCCTCTCACCCTCCCTCCATCCCTCCTTCCCTCCTTCCCTCGTTCCTTCCTTCCCTCCTTCCCTCCCTCCCTCCCTCTTATCGTCCCTCTCATCCTCCCTCCCTCTCACCCTCTCTCCCTCTCACCCTCCCTCCATCCCTCCTTTCCTCCTTCCTTCCCTCCTTCCTTCCCTCCTTCTCTCCTTTCTCTCCTCCTTTTCTCTTCCTTTCCTTCCCTCCCTTTCCTTTCCTTCCTTTCCTTTCCTTTTTTTGTGATGGAGTCTCACTCTATTGCCCAGGCTGGAGAGCAATGGCATGATCTCTGCTCACTGCAACCTCCACCTCCTGGGTTCAAGTGATTCTCCTGCCTCAGCCTCCTGAGTAGCTGGGATTTAGGCGCTTGCCACCACACATAGCTAACAGAATGCCCTTTTAATGCAGACTTTAAAAGTGATAAAAGGGTTGCTGCATCCTTTACCTTTTAAGTCTTTCTTTTATGTGGTAGTGGGATATCCTCAGGTTATGGTTACTGAAAGAAAGTTATCCTAGAAGGAAGTTTTTCCATCAGCTTTGTGAGTATGATTTCATTGGAACTGGTCTTGACTTTTAGGAGGATCTATCTCTGAGATCAAGGTTCTGGCTGTGGGAAGTGGGGACCTTGTGGAGAAGCAGTTATTCTTGTAGACTGATAGTGGGAGTATAAGTTGTATAATATTTTGATAGATAATTCGGCAGTGTCTAATCACAATTAAAATGTGATTTTAAACAAGCCTAGCAACCCTGTTTCTCACAATAATTTCTAGAACAATGCTAACGTGTGTATTACAGCACTATTTGTAAAGATGAAAAATTAAAACAGGATTATATAAAAATATACTCTATGTATTTGTTACCTATTCTTAGAGTGTAATAGTTTCTTATTTGCTGTAACAAATTACCACCACCTTACTGCCTTAAAAAAACCACAAATTTATTATTTTATAGTTCTGGAAGTCCGAAGACGTAAAATTAGGATTTCAACAGGACTGTTCCTTCTGGAAGCTTTAGGAGAGAATCTATTTTCTTGCGTTTTCTAGCTTCTAAAGAATGCATGCATTTCTTGACCTGTGACCCCTTCCTCCATCTTCAAGGTCACCAGCATAGTATCTTCAAATCTCTTTTGTTCTCTCTCTGATCTCTGCTTCCTTCTCCCTGACTGTGACCTTCTGGTCCCAATGTCACATCTCCTATTCTGATCCTCCTGGCTCTCTTGTATAAGAACTTTTGTGATTATATCATACTTGGATAATCCAGGATAACCACCCTAGTCAAGATCCTTAATTTAATCATTTCTACAGCATTCTTTTTGCCATGTAAGGTAGCATATTCACAGGATCTGGGAATTAGGATCTAGACATCTTTGGGGGAGCATTATTCAGCCCATCACACTCCATAGTACTGTGCAGCCAATAAAAAGACTGTGTATTGACACAGAAAGATATCACTGATAAAACAAGAGGATGGGCCAGGTATGGTGGCTCATGCCTGTAATCCCAGCACTTCAGGAGGCTGAGGTGGGTGGATCACCTGAGGGTCAGGAGTTGTACAAATACAAAATTAACTGGGCCTGGTGGTGCACGTCTGTAATCCCATCTAGTTGGGAGGCTGAGGCAGGAGAATTACTTGAACCAGGGAGGCGGAAGTTGCAGTGAGCCAAGATTGGACCATTGCACCCTATCCTGGGCAACAAGAGCAAAATTCCGTCTCAAAAAAATAAAAAATAAAATAAAAAAACTAAGAGGATTGCTTGTGAATGGGGGAAAAAAGCAAGTTGCAAAACAATATAGTATGATCTCTTTTTTGTGTTTTTTAGTTTTAATTTCTTGTTTTTGCCCACCCTCCTGACCCCTTTGTGTGTTTTTGTTTAAAAAGAAGCATTGTGTGTATGTGTTTCTTTATGCATATAAAAAGATCTGGAAGGATGAGCAGTAAACATTTAGATAGTGTTTACTTCTGAGAACTCAAGGATGTGTTGAGATTACTTTAAACTGTATAATTCTTATGTACAGTAAACCTGTGTTTGTTTATTGTAATTTTATTTTTATGAAAGCATATGTGCACAGTTCTCACTTATAAGTGGGAGCTATACAACGGTTATACACGGACATATAGAGGGGAATAACAGACACTAGGGACTCCAAAAGCGGAGATGGTGAGAGAGGGGCAAGGGCTGAAAAATTCCCTGTTGGTTACAGTATTCACAGTTCAGGTGATGTGTACACTGAAAGCCCAGACTTCACCAGTGTGCAATATATACATGTAATAAGACTGCACCTGTACCCCCTGAATCTATAAAAATAAAAACTTTTTTTTTTTTCTTCTTGAGACAGAGTCTCGCTCCATCACCAGGCGCCAGGCTGGAGAGCAGTGGCCCCACCTCGGCTCACTGCAACCTCCGCCTCCCGGGTTCACGCAATTCTGCCTCAGCCTCCCAAGTAGCTGGGACTACAGGTGCGCGCCACCACGCCCAGCTAATTTTTTTTGGTATTTTTAGTAGAGATGGGGTTTCACCATGTTGGACAGGATGGTCTCGATCTCTTGACCTTGTGATCCGCCTGCCTCGGCCTCCCAAAGTGCTGGGATTACAGGCGTGAGCCACCGTGCCTGGCCAAAAATAAAAACCTTTTTTTAAGGAAGAAAAAAATTATGCATGCACAGAGTTGAAAAAGTAAAAAATATAAGCCTTCTGATAAAAATCCTACACTCACTTGTGTTATTCCTTCCCACCCCTGAACCCTCTTTTCCAGAGGTCTCCATTTTATGAATCTGTTAGCTTTTCGTATTTCTAAAGAACAAATGTATGCTATTTCTTGATTTTTTCCCACATTTGATACCTTTTGACTTTCCGCTTATGAAGATAAAGCTTCAGCTGTTTTAAGCCATTCCTGTGCATATTTTCCCTCACCATTTAACATTTCAGTAGGATTACACTGAAAATTTTACTTTCCATTACACCCCAGGAACTATTTTTCTTAGCTAATCCACGTGTATATCACAAAGGAAATGTGTGTGTTTGTATAAAGGAAAAACTATACAACAAGGGATATGTAGTCCTTTTTGGTATAGTTTTTTCTCCCGTCTGAAAAATACTCTAGCTTTTTCTTTTCTTAGTTTTCTTATGTCCGTCATTAACCCATCCCCAACTCTCCACTGGCATTCATTCTCTTCTTAGGAGACTACCATCCTGTCTTTTTCCTTGGAGACCTCCTTCCTAGAACTCTGTTTTCTGGCTCCCATCTGGGTTTGCTTTCTAGGTTTGTGGCACAGCTGTTGTCTTGGGGTCTCCCTTCACTATAATTTTGGGTACCCTCTCCTATTCTGTACATGTTGGATCCTTTATTTCTGGAGCCCTTGATTGTTCTTTCTGTTTACTCTTGGTTTTGGTGGAACACATCTTCTAGTGGTTTTCTAAAAAGAGGTATATGGGAGAGAGACATAGAGATATAATATTTGGAAATACCATTTATTTTAAAATTAAAAGAAAGGGGGGAAAAAAACTCCATTAGGTAAAATGGGCATGGGGGAATCCAAATATACCAGAGTTGATTTGATGATTTTTTTTTTCAAAGGAATTACACTGGGAGACACTAAACTTAAATCCTTGGAAGATATGCCCTTTTACATCCCAGCAGATTCCCGGTTTTAAGATCAAAACTAGTGTTCTTTGGTAAATCTTTTACTTTTCACTTGGATCCTTTGCAAAATGAAGACAATAATGATCTTGGTAACACCCTTCACATAAAATGAGACAATGTAGGTAAAGACTTAGCAAGAGGCTAGGGATTGCTTTTATTATTTTTGAAAGTGTTTTCTTACGAGAATGTAGGCAAGTACATTTGGAATATTTGCATATAGACACGATTATAATATGCTAAATTTTACTTGCAGTCATATTTTATGTACATTTACTATGAAAAATCCTTTCAACATCTAATTTTGTACATTAAAGACTTTACTAAGCTTATCTGTGACCTAATTTTGAAAAAAAGCTTTTTAATAAAAGTTTTAATATTACATTAGTAGGATATGTTTGCTGTAGAAAACTTACAACTTGACCGGGCGTGGTGGCTCATGCCTGTAATCCCAGCACTTTGGGAGGCTTAGCTACGTGGATCACGAGGTCAGGAGTTCGAGACCAGCCTGGCCAACATAGTGAAACCGTCTCTACTAAAAATACAAAAATTAGCTGGGCATGGTGGTATTCGCCTGTAGTCCTAGTTACTTGGGAGGCTGAGGCAGGAGAATTGCTTGAACCTGGGGGGCGGAGGTTATGGTGAGCCGAGCGAAGCTGAGATTGTGCCATTGTACTCCAGCCTGGGCAACAGAACGAGACTCTGAAAAAAAATAAAAACTTACAATTTAGAAAAAGTAGAAAAAAGGGAAAATTCGTAATTTTCATTGCCATGGTACATTGTTTCCAAGTGTTTTTCTAGCAAGATTGTGGTATATATACAACTTGGAGTCCTGATTCTTAAACCGTTACTGTTTGTAAATAATATTTTCAAAGGAATATATGTAGTAGTACTTTAAAAAGATTTTTATCTTTTAGAAATCTGTACTGAAATATTTAGAGATAATATGATATAATATCTAACACTTCAAAATAATGGATGGAGGTGGGAAATGAGTCGGCTATATAATATAATATTTAAACTAAACGGTAGCTATGTGGGAGTTTATTATACTACTGTCTACTTTGTATATACTACAAAATTTCCATAATAAAATATAAAATAAATCACTACAGTATTCCATTATGACATATTTTAATTTCTTTAATCATTGTTTGTAGTTGGGAAGATTTTTTTCCTTATTTTAAATAACATTAGCATTAAGATTTTAAGTAGTTTCCTTATGATAGGTTTATATGAGTAGAATTACTAGGCCAAAGAGTATGAACATTTTAAAGACTTTGGATGCGTGTGTAATACAAAATTGCGTGGGGAAAATCTTTAGGAGATTTATATTGAATATATAATTGTACTCATTGAGCATAAGAATTATATGGCAAGTTTATTTTAAATTTTTAATGTGAGAAAAAGCTTATTAAATATATTTATAATAGGTGTAAACATTAAAAAATTCATATTTTTATTTAAGAGTGCTGGTGACCAGTCACATGGAACTATTACTTTATGATTTTATAGAATTTTCATGTCCAGTAGATGCTATAGTCCTCGCAACAACTCTATAAGCTGTAAATCTGTAAATTATAGAAATTCAAAACAAAATAAGACTTATGCTTTAACATGTAATTATTGCTAGTAATTCCTGTTACCACTAGATGGCCCTCTTGGCATGTACTTTTGAGCAAAAGTACCTAGTTCGTATAATAAATTTATTATTAACATACATTTTAATTGGAGCAAAAAACGCATTTGCCACACCGAAAGAGCAATATGTTTTTATTATTAAACTAAATGATTTTTTTAAAAACCTAGCACTTTATGTCTGAGGATTTTTGTTTGTTTTGGAGATGGAGTCTTGCTCTGTTGCCCAGGCTGGAGTGCAGTGGAGCAATCTTGGCTCACTGCAGCCTTTGCCTCCTGGGTTCAGCAATTCTCCTGCCTCAGCTACCTGAGTAGCTGGGACCACAACCGGCTAATTTTTTGTAGTTTTTAGTAGAGACAGGCAGAGTTTCACCATGTTGGCCATGTTGGTCTCAGACTCCTGGCCTCAAGTGATCTGCCCTTCTTATCCTCCCAAAGTGCTGGGATTATAGGCTTGAGTCACTTTGCCTGACCAGGATTTTAATATATAGATATTGAACTGAGTAAATTAATGACTTGACCTGGAGTTATGCTCCACTTGGTCAATTTAGTTGTCTTATTAAAAAGGGTCAAAAACTATTATGAGTGTGTGTGGTCTCTTCTAGGTGAGAATTTGAAGTGAAAATGCTGCATTTTGGTGTTTTCATTATTTAAAAGTTTACTAATTATTTTGACAAGAAAATCAGAGCACCTTTGATTTTTGTCTTGCTTGATCTCACGTGTATTTTCTTCCACTGATTTTCAATCTTAATAGATTCATTACCATCTTTTTATAAGACATATTTTATTGCCCTTTTTGCTAACTTTAAATGAAAATCATAGTTGCTGGGTGCAGTGGTTCATGCCTATACTCCCAACACTTTGGGAGGCTGCAGCAGGCAGATTGCTTGAGCCCAGGAGTTCAAGACCAGCCTGGGCGACATGGCAAAAACCCATCTCTACAAAAAATACAAAAATTAGCTGGGTGTGGTGGTATACTACTGTAGTTGTAGTTACTTGGAAGGCTGAGGCAGGAGGATCAGTTGAGCCTGGGAGGTCGAGGCTGTGGTGAGCCATGATCTCATCACTGTACTCCAGCCTGGGTAACAGACTCTATCTCAAAAGAAAAGAAAGAAAATCATAGTTAACATTACTGATCTGTATAATTTCAAAAAATCATATTTTGATAACAATATAAAAGAGAATTAGAAAAGAAGCAATTTATAATAAAATGTGTATTAAATGTATTAAAATATGTAAAAAGTCCCAGCACTTTGGGAAACTGAGGTGGGCGGATCACTGAGGTCAGGAGTTCAAGACCAGCCTCACAAACACGGAGAAACCCCATCTCTACTAAAAATATAAAATTAGCTGAACGTGGTGGTACTTGCCTATAATCCCAGCTACTCAAGAGGCTAAGGCAGGAGAATCACTTGAACCTCAGAGGCAGAGGTTGTGGTGAGCCGAGGTCGTTCCATTGCACTCCAGCCTGGGCAACAAAGGCAAAACTCCGTCTTAAAAAAAGACAAATACTCAAGCACACTACATTAGATGTCACAATGAGGTAGTAAAATGCTTATGCTGGCACTTAAAATCACTGTGAATGTGATAGCTGGACAAGCTGATTGATATGTGATATTGGTGATGCAGATGCCAAAGTGGCATTGACACGATTTTCCAAAATGTTGAACAACTCTTAGTAAATTTTTGAACAAAACAAATAGGTTTACAGTATGGCTGCATTCCAGAATATTTGGGATACATTAACACTATAGAAAAAATATATTTTGTTTACGTGTTAGATTCTATCCTTAGATAAATTTTCAGTGGAATCTTGAAAATTATTTAGAACATGTGACAATTCTTTGTCCTACAGGTTTATTCCCTCCTTTGTTGGACCTCTAGTATCCATGGCATTTGCACATTAAATGCGAACAGAGTATCCTCACCTTCAATTCCCAAAATGCCTCCATAAACAAACAAAGGGCCCTCTAGGGGGCAGTGCTGCTAACAGTGAGAACCACTGATTTCCAAGAATCCATCTATATTAATCTATCATATGGCTGTATTGATCATGGAATTTTAAAACCAGAGTAACTTGCTGGGCGCGGTGGCTCGTGCCTGTAGTCCCAGCTACTCGGGAGGCTGAGGTGGGAGGATCGCTTGAGCCTAGGAGTTCTGGGCTGTAGTGCGCTATGCCGATCGGGTGTCTGCACTAAGTTCGCCATCAATATGGTGACCTCCTGGGAGCAGGGGACCACCAGGTTGCCTAAGGAGGGGTGAATCGGCCCAGGTCGGAAACGGAGCAGGTCAAAACTCCCATGCTGATCAGTAGTGGGATCGCGCCTGTGAATAGCCACTGCACTCCAGCGTGGGCAACATAGTGAGACCTTGTCTCTTAAAAAAAAAATAAATTAATTAAAAAAAAAAAATACAGAGTAACTTAAGTATATTAGGTCCTTAACTGTGAGGTGTTTTGAATAATTAAGACAATTGGATAATTATGGAGAAACTTGATTTGTTCAAATGCTTCATCATTTTATTGTAATTCATGTAAGCAGATACATGAAGGATATTCTAAGTTCTCAATATCCTACATTTTCTTTATTTTTTCCATTCATCCTATCTAGTAAGTCAGGAACATAAAACTTTCCTTAATGTTATCGTTTGCTTAGTTGACAGTCATACAATATAATTTGTCCCTTTGAAAAAAACATTTTTGGGCCGGGCGCAGTGGCTCACGCCTGTAATCCCAGCACGTTGGGAGGCTGAGGTGGGTGAATCACCTGAGGTCAGGAGTTTAAGATCAGCTTGGTCAACATGGTGATACCCTGTCTCTACTAAATATACAAAAATTAGCCGGGCGTAGTGGTGGGTACCTGTAATCCCAGCTACTCGGGAGGCTGAGGCAGGAGAATTGCTTGAACCCAGGACGGGGAGGTTGCAGTGAGCTGAGATCACGCCATTGCCCTCCAGCCTGGGTGACAGAGTGAAACTCTGTCTCAAAAAAAATAATAAAATAAATAATAAAAATCAAAAAAATAAAAAAATTTAAAATTAGGTAATATAGTAACGTTACAGAAACTTTGTAAAATGAGGACAAAATTTCCCATAATCATACCAACCTAAACAATTGTTAATATTTTTCAGTATTTTATACTTTTATGCATATTTTGACATTCAAAAGTTTTATGTCTTTTCATAATGTGGCATAATTTTTTGTTGTTATATAGTTTCAGAACTATTATGTTAAATTACTGCGTTTTGTTCCTTTTAGAGTCTACAATTCATTTTCTTACCTTTAGATTGTTTACATTATAAAAGTTATATATAATATATATATGCATATATAATCTTTATTAATACATCTGTTTTAGTATATTTTTTCTTTAGAATAGATTCTTAGAAGTGGGATCACTTGTTGGATCAATGGACTTGGATGTTTTTGTAACCTGTTAAATTTGCCAAATTGACTAAAAAATAAAGCTGATCCATTTATATAACTATCAGCATATCTGAGTTGTCAGTGTATCAAAGTATCAGTTTCACCTAATTCTTGACTGCATCAAGATTACTTTAAAATTATTACTTTATATTAACCTGATTAGCAGTGACACTGAGCATTTTTTGCCCTTGTGAATTATTTCTATTTTTTTTTTTTTCTGTAAAATGTAAGATCCTGCCTTTTCACTATTGATGTGCTGGGTTCTTGCTGTTTATTTTTTCCCCCTTTTCATTTTGAGTCAGAACTTTTAAATAAGTAAAAACATTAATGTTTCTCCTAGTCATTTTTGTGATAAATATGTTTCCTTGCCATTTCTTATTTTATTTCAATTTTTTTTAATATGTAGAAGTTGCACATTTTTATGAGACCCAACAATTATCTACCCATGGAAAATGGTATGTGATATCAAAGAAAGAACATAAGATGGGGAGTCAAAAATCAGTGTTCTGGACAGAGACATTTATAATATTTGTTACATTTGACAGAGGACTCAAATCCAGAACATATGTTAGAATGTTTACAAATCAATAAGAAAAAGACAGACAACCCAATTTCTAAAAATAGGGAAAAGCCCTAAACTGGCACTTCATAAAAGTTATTCAGATATCTAAACCATTTGGCAGTATGTAGCTGAATGAATGCAAACTGATTTTATATTACCTGTGTAAAACCTATTTAAAATGTATATTTTTGGAAAGATATATTTCATCATAAAGCCAAATTTAAATCATTCAGAGTATAGATGCTGTATTTGTTAGTGTGACCAGTTTAGATTTTACTGTACTTCTGTAGGAGAGAGGTCAGTTTCTTTTTGGCTTATCCTGCCTTTAATAGGAAATTATTTTTGCAGGTTTCTTTCCTGTTGAATATGATGTTATTTTTTACTGTCCAGCTATTACATATTCTCTAGGAAAAATGCCTCATTGGAGATCAGTAATCTCTATAGATTTTTGTACCCTTAAGCAGGATTGAGGAGTATCTTGGCTTTCAGTGACTGCATCAAGGTATGAGAGAATAGGAGAAAAAAAGGAAAGGAAATCAGAAATTCAAGGATGAAAATGTTACAAGTATCACAAAAACGTATATTTTAAAAACCCGTATAAATCCCACAAGTGTATATGGTTGTTTTTCTTATTTTTTTACTACAGGAAACAATATAGCTTTTTTTTTTTTTTTTTTTTTTTTTTTTTTTTGAGATGAAGTCTCGCTCTGTTGCCCAGGCTGGATTGAATTTTTAGTAGAGATGGGGTTTCGCCTTGTTGGCCAGACTGGTCTTGAACTCCTGACCTCAAGGGATGCACCCGCCTTGGCCTCCCAGAGTAGTGGGATTCCGGGCGTGAGCCACTGCATCCAGCCATAATATAGATTATTTTTATCTCTACAAATGAAACAACTCTAAGAAATTCTTTCCTGTGTGGTGACAAAAAGGCCTGTTTGGGATTTGTATATCTTACCTAATTATTGTGCAAGCCTCCAAGTGTTAGTATCTGTCCCTGGTTACCTCTTCTGTGCTCGGTTATTCCCATTTTACTTAATATACTAAAAAATGTAGACGTAATTCTGTATATTTTCATGGATAGCTTTATAATTACCCCTTTTAGATTTCTTAACATCCCTTTTAATGTAGAACATTTTATTTCTTCCTGGCAGAAATAACTTTTCTTTTTCTTTCTTTCTTTTTTTTTTTTTTTTTTTTTGAGAGGGAGCCTCATGCTGTCATCCAGGCTGGAGTGCAGTGGTGCAGTCTTGGCTTACCACAACCTCTGCCTCCTGGGTTCAAGCGATTCTCTTCCCTCAGTCTCCCGAGTAGCTGGGATTACAGGCGCATGGCATCAGGCCTGGCTAATTTTTGTCTTTTATTAGAGACAGGGTTTCATCATGTTGGTCAGGCTGGTCTCGAACCCCTGACCTCTTAATCTGCCCGCGTCAGCCTCCCAAAGTGCTGGGATTATAGACATGAGCCACTGCGCCCGGCTATAACTTTTCGAGCCCCATTTGCCAACTTCCTTCTCACACATACATTCCTTTCTCTTCCTTCTTGAGTGCAGGTTGAGTATCCTTTATCTGAAATACTTAAGTCCAGAAGTGTTTCAGATTTTGGGTTTTTTCAGATTTTGGAATATTTGCATTAACACTTAAGCATTACTAATGCAAAAATGCAAAATCTGAAATGCTTCAATGAGCATTTCGTATGATGCTCAAAAAAGATTCAGATTTCAGATTTTTGGGTTAGGGATACTCAACCTGTAATGGTTCTTCATACCAGGTAGAGATACACTAGTCAACCTGCCATTATTGTCTTTATAACTTTTTTCCTCTTGACTATTTACCTAACCCTCAGAGTATATACTTTTTTTTGAGACAAATTCATACCCCAGGCACATTTATTCATTGTAAATCTCAGGGATTCCATATAGTCCCTTCCCTACAGGCTTACAATTCTGCTTTTCCTTAGGATACTGTATAACATAATTGAGTAATTTTCCAACTGCATAGCCTTTCTCGGTTTGGAAACTTTTTTCTCAGAACTGCTACCCCTTGAATTTGAATGTTTGTGATACATTCAAATCTTAATTTACCTATATTCTACTGTCCTAATCTTTTTTCTGACACATATTTTAATATTTCTTGTTCAAGAAGACCCAAACACACACACACCTACGCCACCCACGCACACCTCACCCCATAGGCTGGGACATTAGCATTTTCAGATATATTTAATTCAAGATACAAGATACTCTTTCCAGATTTTTCTTTTTGAACAAAGTTTACTTTGTCTCCCAGGCTGGAATGCAGTGGCGCGATCTCGGTTCACTGCAACCTCCACCTCCCCGGTTCAAGCGATTCTTGTGCTTCAGCTTCCTGAGTAGCTGGGACTACAGGCATAAGCCCCTATGCCCAGCCAATTTTTTATTTTTAGTAGAGATGGGGGTTTCACCATGTTGGCCAGGCTGGTCTTGAACTCCTGGCCTCAAGTGATCCACCTGCCTCAGTCTCCGAAACTGCTGGGATTACAGAAGTGAGCCACCACCTTTAGCCTCTTAATGAGACAAATAGTCTATTCATAATACTATTATTGTCTATTCAGTATTTTCATAGAATGTGAATTGTTTACTTTCTGGAAGAACTTAAATATACATTGCATGTATGAGGGCAGAAATTTATATTTTAAAATTTTGAACACATTTACTATTGCAAAAAAATTTATGGTAAATTTAGTTTAATTTGCACCAGCAACAGAGAACAATATCTTGCACTTTATTTACTTCTATGAAAAATTTCATTGCTACAAACCCTCCAGTGAAAACAATTAGTTGCCAGTTTTAAATTTTAGACCAGCTTGGCTGGGCGCGGTGGCTCACGCCTGTAATCCCAGCACTTTGGGAGGCCGAGGTGGGCGGATTGTTTGAGGTCAGTTGTTCGAGACCAGCCTGGCCAACATGGTGAAAACCTGTCTCTACTGAAAATACAAAAATTAGCTGAGCATGGTGGTGCATGCCTGTAGTCCCAGCTACTTAGGAGGCTGAGGCAGAAGAATTGCTTGAACCCAGGAGACAGAGGTTTCAGTGAGCCGAGATCATGCCACTGCATTCCAACCTGGGTGACAGGGCGAGACTGTCTCAAAAAAAAAAAAATTTAGACCAGCTTTTCTCTGCTCCTTACCTCTTCTGTCTTTTAGCAGGTGTATTTGGAGAATTTAAACTTTTATTCTAAGTAAAAACTTAATGAGAAAGGAAAATAGATTCAAAAATTCAAATATAAATTGCTTTTCTGTGATCTGTAATTTAAAATTAACTATAATAACTCTTTTGAAGGGATAATTGAGAACTGACTTATTAATAAAGACAGGAAGGGAAAATGCCATGTCATAGGAGATTTTGATGTTCAATTCATCTATGTTTTATTTAGATGTCCCTGGTAGATTTGGGAAAGAAGCTTTTAGAAGCAGCACGAGCAGGTCAAGATGACGAAGTTCGTATTTTGATGGCAAATGGAGCTCCTTTTACTACAGACTGGGTAAAGAATTATTTTAATGTTGTGTATGTTTTTTTCTTCTCATTTTTGAGTTTTTCCAGAGAAAAATGTAGTCAGTATTGTGTTTATGAGTGGCAAAAAAATTATTTTTTTGCAAATGTGTTTATTATTTTAGAATTATACCTTTGTTAAAAGAAGTAGTTTATATTATTTTCTTTGATACTGGACAACCTTATCCAAATATTTCATCCACAGAAGAGTTTTTCTTTCAAGCTTTGGAATGCATTAATGTGGGATGAATATAAAAATGTATCTATTTGGGATTTAATTTAAAGGTCTTATAAATAGTACAGGTAGAATGTATAATTAAGAAAGATACTGATAAAAATTGGAGTTAGTGTTACAGTCGCTCCTAAAAAGAAAAACAAGTTTATGTTTCAGTTATTACTTGTAAAACTATTGCAAACATGACCAAAGAGGAAGAAAGGAATGGGAATGAGATCTTGACAACTATAAAAAGAAGTCAGTTGTGGGGAAGGCAAAAAACATAACTCTTTAATTCTGGGGACAAATAAAAGTATTGTCTTAGGGATTTGGAATGCTAGGAATCTGAATTAACCCTTCCATTGGTAACAACTGAAAATTCCAGATTTTTGATTTTATTGTTTTTGCCTTCCTTTGTTCCATGCTATTTGTAAATTTTTCATGAAAAACAAAAATTTTTTATTATGGAAAATTTCAGATATATATCAACCCCTATAATACCCTTTAGCCAACTTCAAAAATTATCAAATTATGATGAATCTTGTTTCCTCTAATAACTCCATCTACTGTATGATTTTTTGTTCCGTATTATTTTGAAGCAAATTCCAGGGACTATATCATTTCATCCATACATGTTTCAACCTGTATTTTTAAAGAATAAAGACTTTTTGATTAAATATTTTAAGGAAAATCTTCCTTAAGTACACTTCTGAGTTAGAAAGAAAGAGATTATCAACCTGTAAAACCAAGTGAAGGCTAGAACCCAGAGAAATTTTACCCTAAGAACATTAGGTGAACTCACATTTGCCTGGTGATTTTTTCCACCTCACTGGCTTGGGGTACTAAAGATAAAGACCTGAGACTGTTTATGGAGAGAAGTCTAATAGGAGATCTCATAATTCTGGAATCCCAAAGAGCTGCACCTTCAATGTAAGGGTAAAGCAGAAATACCCTGTCCCTTCTGCTACCTGCCCCTGTTGCTTTGATGCTGCAAAGAAAATGAGCTGATGTGAACCAAGACATCAAATGGAGAGAGAGAAAAAAATTGGTAGTGAGAATTTGGAATCACAAGGCATCCCTTGTACACACTTGCAGCCTGAACTCATAAATATTTGTGTAGTCAGGCCAGGTGTGATGGCTCATGCCTGTCATCCCATCACTTTGGGAGGCCGAAGCAGGTGGATCACGAGGTCAGGAGTTCTGGACCAACCTGACCAACATGGTGAAACCCTGTCTTTACTAAAAATACAAAAATTAGCCGGGCATGGTGGCACTCACTTGTAATCCCAGCTACTCGGGAGGCTGAGGCAGGAGAATCACTTGAACCTGGAAGGCGAACATTGCAGTTATCCAAGATCAGGCCACTGTACTCCGGCCTGGGTGACAGAGTGAGACTCTGTCTCAAAAAAGAAAAAAAAACTTGTTTAGTTTAAAAAGCTGTAAATTGAGAATTTGAAGTGATCTTTGGACTAGGGATTACCCCAGATTGCTGACAGAAGCAAATGAATATCTTCTCTGGAGGAACCTGCCTTCATCCCAGGCTTCATATCCACAGATGAAATTCAAAGGAAAGTGAGCAGTCAGAAATAACTAAACACACGAACACATGGCAGTTTGAACAATAACCTGGTAAAACAGTTGACAACAGAAGCAGACCTATAAGGACTTGAGATAAGATTTTAGTAACAGATTAGAAACAGTCAAAGAGAAAATTAGTAAGCTGAAAGATAAGAAAAAAAAGATCCAGATTATAACACGGATAAAAATAGAAGATGTAAAACAGATGTTGAGTCATGAAGGATCATGTGAAAAAGTCTAACATCTGATCATAGATCCACAGAAAGAGCAAAAATAGGGATGAAATAATTTGAAGAGGTAACTGCTGAGAATTTTCCAGAACTGATAAAAGATGGCAGCCCACATATTTGAGTAGCCTAACAGATCTCCAGCAGGATCAATTTAAAAACTAATCCATATCTAGATGCATCATAATGATGCTGTAGTACCTCAAGACAAAAAGATCTTTTTTTTTTTTGTTTTGAGATAGAGTCTTGCACTGTTGGCTGGGCTGGAGTGCAATGGCATGATCTTGGCTCACTGCAACCTCCATGTCCCAGGTTCAAGCGATTCTCCTGCCTCCGCCTCCCGAGTGGCTAGGATTACAGGTGCCTACCACCACGCCCAGCTATTTTTTTGTATTTTTAATAGAGATGGAGTTCACTATGTTGGCTAGACGGGTCTCGAACTGCTGACCTCATGATCTACCTCAGACTCCCAAAGACAAAAAGATCTTAAGAAGGATTAGTATCCAAATACATAAGGAATTCCCATGAGTCAGCAATAAAAAGACAAGGCAATAGAAGACTGACTTGATGTGGTACTTTACCAAGGAGAAAGTTTGAATAATAAACATGAAAAGATACTCAGCTACATTAACATTTGGGCAAATGCAAAGTAAAATTATGAACTACTATTATATATCCATCAGATTAACAAAAACAGTTGAATAGTACCAAGGCTTGGTGAGGAGATGGTGGGAAGTCTCACATAATTTTGGTGGAAGTATGGAATTGGTATAATCGTTTTGGAAGACAGTTTGGCAGCATGTAGCAAATTTGAAGATGTGCATACTGTATGATGTAGCAGTTGAACTTCTAAGAATATTCCCAAGATAAACTTGTTCATGTGCTTGAAACACGTATAAGACTACTGTATTTAGCAGCAACATTATTCTTAATAACAAAAAACCTAGAAACAACCCAAATGTTCCTTAGTAGATTAGATTGGGTAAATTAATTGTGGTTTACTCATTCAGTGGAATATTGTAGAACACAGAATATAGTAAGCTGTACTTATATTTATTAATATGTGACTCTCATGAATTTAATACCAAGCAAAAGAAGGCAAGTGACAGACAAATGCATGCAATATGATTCTATTTAAATAAAACTCAGGCAAAACCAAAGTATATTATTTAGGGAGATATAAGTGACATAAAGAAAACAAAGAAATGCTTGCCACAAAATTCAAAATATTAGTTACGTCTGGGGCTGGTGTGGGGCTTGTGATTAGGGAGTGGCACGTGGGAATTTTTTTATTTTTTATTTTTTTGAGACAGAGTCTTGCTGTGTTGCCCAGGCTGGAGTGCAGGAGCTTGATCTTGGCTCACTGCAACCTCTGTTTCCCAGGTTCAAGCGATTTTCCTGCTTCAGCCTTCCAAGTAGCTGAGATTACAGGCACCTGCCATCTCACCCGGCTAATTTTTTATTTTTAGTAGATGAAAGGGGGATTTCACCATGTTGGTCAGGCTCTCAAACTCCTGACCTCAGGTGATCCACCCTTCTTGGTCTCCCAAAATGCTGGGTTTATTTATAGGCATAAGCCACTGCACCTGGCCAGATTTAAATTACTGGCAATGTTTTATTTCTAGACTGTGGTGTTGATTCACAGATGTTTGCCTTATATTTTTCTTTAAACTACATATATCGGCCGAGCACAGTGGCTTACGCTTATAATCCCAGCACTTTGGGAAGCTGAGCTGGCGGATTACTTGAGGCCAGAAGTTCAAGACCAGCATGGGCAACATAGTGAGACCCCCATCTCAAAAAAAAAAAAGTGGGGGGAGGCACAAAAAAATAGCTAGGCTTGGTGGCTTAGCCTGTAGTTTTAGCTACTCTGGAAGCTGAGATGGGAAGATTGCTTGAGCTTAGGAGTTAGAGGTTACAGTGTGCTACAGTTGCTCCATTGCACTCTAGCCTGGGCAACAGAGCAAGAACCTGTCTCTAAAAAAATGAATTAAGAAAAAAAAACCCAAAAAACTACAAAAACTACATAGCCAGGTGTGGTGGCTCACATCCATAATCCCAGCACTTTAGGAGGCTGAGGGAGGAGGCTCACTTGGGCTCAGGAGTTTGAAGGTACGGTGAGCTATAATCACCTTGGTGTACTCCAGCCTGAGTGCCAGAGCGAAGCTGTGTCTCAGAAAAAAACAAACAAACAAACAAATCCTTCATATATGTGTATATGTTTTGCATCAATAACCAAGAAGGGAAGGTCTCAGAAGACAAAAATACTAAAGTAGATCCTAATGTCAAGCTGAGCAAAACTCCTGGTTGGTAAATGGGCTGTTGAGATATTTTCATTAAATACTGAAATTTAAGAGTGTAGAAATCGCTAATTATAGAAAAATTGAAAAAGCATGGAGAAAGAAAGGATTGTTTAAGGATCTTCTTTGATCTGCTAAGATGACCTTCTCTTAAAAATGTAAGGTTTTTCTGAGTTTGTTGGTGTGTGCCTATAGTCCCAGCTACTCTGGAGGCTGAGGTGAGCAGATTGCTTGAGCCCAGCAGTTCAAAGCTGTAGTGCGTGATAATTGTACCTCTGAATAGCCATTGCACCCCAGCCTGGGCAACACAGTGAGGCCCTGTCTCTAATTTAAAAAGAAAAAAAAATCTATATATCTATATATAGATATATATATGTATTTACAATATATATATATTTATGTATATATATAAAAATATATGGGAGGGGGTGGGGAGGGAGGGAGAGATAGTACTAAGGAACTTTGTACATGTATCTCACTTAATCTCTTCATAACATAGTAAACTATTTATATGTGTAAATTTCCTTAGTCCAAATTAGCAAATTTCATGTTCTAGGGAAATATCTTAGTTCTTTGGAATATCAAGTGACATGGTAATCAGAGAGTTGTAGGGATTTTCTATGCCTTCAAATGCATGTGATATAACTTAATCTTCCTTCCCTAATACTTTAGTACTCCCTCTATGTATTGTGGATGTCAATTTAATGACGTGGAGCCAATTTCAGGAGAATTGGTCACTGTTTTGGTTTTGTCCTAATTCAACTTTGTCAAGTGGACCTAAGAATTTTCCTTTAAAAAAATCCCTTTAAAAAGATCACTGAGATGTTTTAATACATTAATATTTTAAATTTTAAGTCCTACAAAGCAGTTTTGATCCACTTAAAGTAAAAATGTACACTGTTACTTTCATTTGACATGAATTTTACGGATGAAGTTAACTTAGCAAGTTTTATGTGATTGGTATGAAGAACACATTCTAATACACAGAAAAATCTCTCATAATTTCTTTCTTTCTTTCTTTTTTAAAGACAAAGTCTCGCTCTGACCCAGGCTGGAGTGCAGTGGCACGATCTCGGCTCACTGTAACTTTTGCCTCTTGGGTTCAAGTGATTCTGCTGCCTCGGCCTCCCAAATAGCTGGGAATACAGGCATGTGCCACCATGCCCGGCTAATTTCTATATTTTTAATAGAGACAGGGGTTCACCATGTTGGCCAGGCTGGTCTTGAACTCCTGACCTCAAGTGATTCACCTGCCTCGGCCTCCCCAAGTGCTGGGATTACAGGCTTTGTAAGCCACTGTGCACTGCCTCTATCTCTAATTTCGAATGAAATTAATTTTATTTTGGCAGCTTATTTGATTAAAGAAAATCAAGAAAGAAAGTTTGAATTAAAAGAAATAATGGATTTTCTTCTTCATTGAGAATGTTTGGTAATTCTTCAGGGAGTCTATGAAGAGGATGTGATAAGCATGAATCAAGTCATTTCTTTGGAGTTTTGAGTTATGTAAACAGATAATATAAAGAAAATGTGTTTACTATGTAAACAGAAATGTGCTAACAATAATGGTAAATGTGGATTTTTTTCTGTGGTACAGCTGGGAACTTCTCCACTTCATCTAGCAGCACAGTATGGTCATTATTCTACCACAGAGGTACTGCTCCGAGCTGGTGTAAGTAGAGATGCCAGAACCAAAGTGGACCGAACACCATTACATATGGCAGCTTCTGAGGGCCATGCCAGCATAGTAGAGGTTTTACTTAAGGTGTGTGTTCTCTTTATGCACTTTGCTTTTAAAAGTAAGCCCCCGAAGACTTTACAGTTTTATAAGAAGGAGAGGGAACTAGTTTTTGTTAAATGCCTACTTAGTATTTTACCTGTAGTATTTCATTTTTTGTGTGTATAAGCCCATTAAATGAAAATTATCTTACAGTTTTCATTTCCTGAGGGACAAAACTTCCTTTAGGTATATTCTTAGTTAAGTCAACTAATTGATTTCTTGGACCTTGGTCTACCTTATGGTGAGGGACTACAGCTTTGTCTTATAGTCACAATGCTCATGGAAGGGAGAACAGTAGGCTTGAATGATTAACAAACATATTAGCAAATAATATAAATGGGGATTTTTCTATAATCATCTAAATGCCTAAGAGTGATGTAGAAAATTCTGAAATGTAGAGTGATAGATGTTATGCTTGATCCTTCTTATCCTGGCCTCTACATCAGCCTATCCAAAAGAAATACAATGGAAGCCATAAATGCAAATCACCATATACTGTAATTCTAAATATTCTAGTAGCCACATTTATAAAGTAATTCTAATTTTATATTTTATTTAACCCAATGTATACAAAGATTAATATCATTTCAACATGAAATCAGTATAAAAATTATTATTATTTTTTTCTGAGACGGAGTCTAGCTTTGTTGCCCAGGCTGGAGTGCAGTGGCATGCTCTTGGCTCATAGCAACCTCCGCCTCCCGGGTTCAAGCAATTCTCCTGCTTCAGCCTCCCAAGTAGCTGGGATTACAGGTGCCCACCACCATGCCCAGCTATTTTTGTGTTTTTCGTAGAGATAGGATTTCACTATGTTGGTCAGGCTGGTCTTGAACTCCTGACCTCCCAAAGTGCTGGGATTATAGGCATGAGCCACTACGCCTGCTCAGTATAAAAATTATTAATGAGATATATTACATTTTATTTTTTTGGTATTTTTCAATGTGTATTTATACATATAGCACATCTCTGTTCTGGCTAGCAACATTTCAAATGCTCAATAACTACATGTGTCTATTGGCTATCATATTGGACAATATATCTGTAGATAGCTTTCTTTTAATTCTTCATGTTGCACCTTTTTTTTTCCCTTTCTATAATTTAATTTTTATTTTTTCTGGGCTGCACTAGTTTTGAAAGCAAAGGATTGTGTGTGTGTGTGTGTGTGTGTGTGTGTGTATATATATATATATATATATATATTTTTTCTTTCTTCCCCGAGATAGTCTCTCACTCTGTCACCCAGGTTGGAGTGCAGTGGCATGATCTTGGCTTATTGCAACCTCTGCCTCCCAGGCTCAAGCAACCCTCCCACCTTAGCCTCCTGAGTAGCTGGGACCACAGGTGTGTGCCACCACACCCAGCTAATTTTTTGTATTTTTTTTCTTTTGAGACAAATCTCACTCTGTTGCCCAGGCTGGAATGCAATGGTGTGATCTTGGCTTACTGCAATTTCTGCCTCCCGGGTTCCAGCAATTCTTCTGCCTCAGTCTCCCCTGTAGCTGGGATTACAGGTGTGTGTCACCATGCCTAGCTAATTTTTGTATTTTTAGTAGAGATAGGGTTTCACCATGTGATCAGGCTGGTCTCCAACTCCTAAGCTCAAGTGATTTGCCTGCCTTGGCTTCCCAAATGCTGGGATTACAGGTGTGAGCCAGCCTTTAATTGTTGTATTTTTTTTATTGTAGAGATGGGGTTTTGCCATGTTGCTCAGGCTCGTTTCAAACTCCTGAGCTCAGGTAATCCAACCGCCTTGGCCTTCCAAAGTGCTGGGATTATAGGCATGAGCCACTGCACCTGGCCTGGAACATGTATTTAACATATACAAATAAAGAATTGATTATGTTATTCGTTCTTGCTTTAAAGCACAGAAGTAATAATTTCATATCAGGAATTCTTTATATTATGTTTTATATCTTAGTAATCTCTTTGAAATATTTTTGTAGCATGGTGCTGATGTCAATGCAAAAGACATGTTAAAGATGACAGCTCTCCATTGGGCCACAGAACACAATCATCAAGAGGTGGTGGAACTTTTAATCAAATATGGTGCTGATGTACACACACAAAGTAAATTTTGTAAAACTGCATTTGATATTTCAATAGACAATGGAAATGAAGATTTAGCAGAGATATTACAGGTAACTTTTGGTTTTTAATTTAAGAAAATAAAGAAAAAGAAGCTTTATTGGTAGTAGGATCTCTTATGTTGTGGATAATTTAAACTATTTAGTTTGTAGCCTTTCATGTTGGACTTTGTTATTTTGGTCAGGCCTTTTCTCTTTCACTTCTTCTTTATTACTATTCATTTTCCTGATTATAAGGCCATAGTCTTTTCATTAACGTTAGATAAGATGATTACTTTCTGTGATTTCCCTTTAGACATGTGTGTGTGTGTGTGTGTGTGTGTGTGTGTGTGTGTGCTGTATGTGTGTGTTTTGAGCCAGAGTCTCGCTCTGTTGCCCAGGCTGGTGTGCAGTGGCACGATCTTGGTTCACTGCAACCTCTGCCTGGGTTCAAGTAATTGTCCTGCCTCAGCCTCCTGAATAGCTGGGACTACAGGTGCACGCTGCCAGACCCAGCTAATTTTTTGTATTTTTAGTAGAGATGGGGTTTCACCGTGTTGCCCAGGCTGGTGTTGAACTCCTGAGCTCAGGCAGTCTACCCGCCTTGGCCTCCCAAATTGCTAGGGTTACAGGCATGAGCCACCGCTGACCCCTGGCCTTATTCTGTTATTTTTGTTGCATTTTAATGCAGTCTGATTTTCAGCATCCTCAAAAAGATTTGTTGTTTTTGGCTTTGGGGCAGGTTTTTCTTTTGTCTTTTAGATGGGGTTTCACCAAGTTGGATAGGATGGTCTCGATCTCTTGAGTTCGTGATCCGTTGGGCAGGTTTTTCTAGTAACCAACATTACTTCTCTTATTTTCAGCCAGATGACATAATATAAATTATCTTCTTTAATTAATACCTCTTCTTTCCTATCTGCTTGTTCTTGTTCCCAGCAAAACTCTTCTTTTCTTTTTTTTTTTGAGATGGAGTTTTGCTCTTGTTGCCCAGGCTGGAGTACAGTGGCGCGATCTCTGCTCACTGCAATCTCTACCTTTCGGTTTCAAGCAATTCTCCTGCCTCAGCCTCCCAAGTAGCAGGGATTACAGGCTCGCACCACCATGCCTGGCTAATTTTCGTATTTTTAGTAGAGACGGGGTTTTGTCATGTTACCCAGGCTGGTCTCGAACTCCTGACCCTGTGATCTGCCCATTTCGGCCTCCCAAAGTGCTGGGATTACAGACATGAGCCACCACACCTGGCCAGAACTCTTCTTTTCTAAGACTATCTGACTCCTTTGAGCTTCCACTAGTTACTTAAAAGATGTTTTATTTCAGGAAAAGGAATTCTACCATGCCTCTTTCCATTCCTTTTACTCCTAGGAGTGCAGTTTGGGGGTTGGAGTTGTGCAGTTTAGGAGTTGGAGTTGAAGATGGGGAGCAAGTAATTGAGAAGTAATTTGTATGTGTGGTATTATGTATTGCCATATGTAGAAGATATAATTAAATTCCTATAGCTGCAGGGCAGCAACGTTTTTTTTTGTTTGTGTTTTGTTTTTTTTTGTTTGTGTTTTTTTTTTTTTTTTTTTTTTGAGTTGGAGGTCTCACTGTGTTGCCTGTGTGGTCTCGAACTCCTGGGCTTAAGCACTCCTCCTGCCTCAGCCTCCTGAGTAGCTGGGATTACAGGCACCTGCCACCTCAGCTGGCTTAATGTCCAAGTTGTTCTGTGTCCTATAAAGACCTTTTAGATACTCATTTCTCCTCTCCTAGGATTTTGCTACTTTCCCTAAGAGGGGGACTCAGGACATAAATATGTACCCTTGGTATGCCACTACACTCTCAGGGGACCTTAGACAAATATTTCCACTTGTACTATGTGATTCTTCTTAGAGAATATTCCTTTATATGTGTGTTTGTATTATATGGAGAATTTGTGTTCTGGTTATAATTCTGAAAACACTGTGGTGATTTGTCCCCTAGATTGCTATGCAGAACCAAATCAACACAAATCCAGAGAGTCCTGACACTGTGACAATACATGCTGCAACACCACAGTTTATCATTGGACCTGGAGGGGTGGTGAACCTAACAGGTCTGGTATCTTCAGAAAATTCATCCAAGGCAACAGGTATTGAGATGCATATAGGATAGGTGTTGGGATTTTATGCTTTAGTAGGTATACATCCTTTTACGAAAGGACTTGGAGAACAAGGGTAAGATTATACCAGCCACCTTGGTTTTCTTTGGTATAGCTGACAGAAAAACAAATATTTATGAGACAAAACAATCTGAAGAAAGGTGATATTGCAATATTTACCACAGTATTACCTTTCAAAAACTAATGCTATCCAAGCTTTGTTTAAGAGTTGAATAAGATAAATAGAATATCAGAAATATGCATTGGATTAAGTTCCTTAGAAATTCAAATCTATTTTCTTTTTTCTTACAGATGAAACGGGTGTATCTGCTGTTCAGTTTGGAAACTCTTCTACATCAGTATTAGCTACATTAGCTGCCTTAGCTGAAGCATCTGCTCCATTGTCCAATTCTTCCGAAACTCCAGGTTAGTAAAACAAGCCTAATGTGTACATTAAAAGTTGCAGATTCAGGCTGGGTGTGGTGGCTCGCACCTGTAATCCTAGCACTTTGGGAGTGCAAGGTGGGTGGATTGCCTGAGCTCAGGAGTTAGAGATCAGCTTGAGCAGCATGGCGAAACCCCATTGTATTTTTGTATTTCTACTAAAAATACAGAAAATTAGCCAGGCGAGGTAGCGCATGCCTGTAATCCCAGCTATTCAGGAGACCGAGCCAGGAGAATTGCTTGAACTGGAGAGGTGAAGGCTGCAGTGAGCTGAGATTGCGCCGCTGCAGTCCAGCCTGGGTGATAGAGCGAGACTCCGTCTCAAAAAAAAAAAAATTGCAGATTCAAATGTTTACAAAGGCCAGGAAGGTTAAAAAGACTAATGTGGGCAGGATTGAGATTACGCCCAGTTGAAGAGTGGGGCAAGGGCTGGGGAGCATCTTTGACTTGGTTCTAGCTGATTATACTTATGAGTCCAGCATTCCCAGATTCTGTTTCTTAAAGGAAGCTGTGAATCTGGATTTTAAAAGAACATTAAGTCTTGGTAATTAATTAAAAAACAAAACAAAACTTGTGTGGCTCACGGAAAACATGTCTCTGTATCTAATTTGGCCCTCGATTTACTAGTTTGTGACTTTTTGTTTAAACAACTTGCTTTGGCTGGGCACAGTAGCTCACACCTATAATTCCAGCACTTTGGGAGGTAGAGATGGGTGGATCACTTGAGCCTAGGAGTTCGAGACCAGCCTGGGCAACATGCTGAAATCCCATCTCTACCAAAAAATATAAAAATTAGTCAGGTAAACAAAAAAAAGACAAAAGAAAAAAAAATTAGTCAGGTGTGGTGGCTTGTGCCTGTGGTCCCAACTACTCAGGAGACTGAGGTCAGAGGATTGCTTGAACCCAGGAGGCAGAGGTTGCTGTGAGCTGAGATGATGCCACTGCACTCCAGCCTAGGTGACAGAATGAGAACTTGCCTCAAAAAAAAAAAAAAAAAAAAAAAAAAAAAACCAGAAACCAAAAAACTTGCTTTTTTCATAAATTTTATTTTTCAGCAGCTCTATTAAAGTGTTATAAAATCTTAATGACTGATAGAACTAGGAAATAGTATACATAAACCACTGTTAAAGGGTTACCTGGCCGGGCCCAGTGGCTCACTCCTGTAATCCCAGCACTTTGGGAGGTCAAGGTGGGCGGATCACCTGAGGTTGGGAGTTTGAGACCAGCCTGACTAACATGGAGAAACCCTGTCTCTACTAAAAATACAAAATTAGCTGGGTGTAGTGGCGCATGCTGTAATCCCAGCTACTCTGGAGGCTGCGGCAGGAGAATTGCTTGAACCTGGGGCAGAGGTTGTAGTGAGCCGAGATTGCGCCATTGCACTCCAGCCTGGGCAACAAGAGCGAGAAACTGTCTCAAAAAACAAAAGTTGCTTGTTGTTAAATGACGGAGAGTATTAATGAACAGCTGGTTTAGATAAGATTTACCTTTATATTTAACGAAAATACTTCTTGATATAATTATGTTGGTAAATTTTTTTTTAATTAGGAAATTTTTTAAATTCTAAGACAATATTCTTCTTTAGCTTAAGCCATTATATTTAGATCGGTGTTTATAATAGAGAATAATTTGTCATTCATTTTTAAAATTAGTGTTTTTTCAAAATTTGATCAATAATAATAACAATTTATCAAATGCTCACTCTGTGTGCTAGGCGCTGTGATAAATATTTTACGTATGATCTCATTTATTCCTCACCAGAAAGCTTTAAGATGAATATTACTGGAATATTTTTAACTTGGAGGAGTTGGAGGAATGCTACTTTTTTCTTTTCTCTTTTATTTTTTCTTTCTCTCTCTCTCTTTCTTTCTTTCCTTTCTCTCTTTTTCTCTCTCCTTCCTTCCCTCCTTCCTTCCTTCCTTCCTTCCCTCCTTCCTTCCTTCCTTCTTTCCCTCCCTCCCTCCCTCTCTCCTTCTCTCCTTTCCTTCCTTTCTATTCTTTCTTTTCTTTCTCAGAGTCTCATTCTGTCACCCAGGCAGGAGTGCAGTGATGCAGTCTCAGATTGCTGTAGCCTCTGCCTCCCAGGTTCAAGCAATTCTCCTGCCTCAGCCTCCCCAGTAGTGGGATTATAGGTATGCACCACCATACCCAGCTATTTTTCGTATTTTTAATAGAGACGAGGTTTCACCATGTTGGCCAGGCTGGTCTCGAACTTCCAACCTCAGTGATCTCCCTGCCTTAGCCTCCCAAAGTGCTGGGATGACAGGCATGAGCCACTGTGCCTGGCCTCTTTTTGAAGATAACATTTATCCATTCTCCAGCTTCTGTAGCATTATAATCAAAGTTTGAATCCAAGTCTTTATATTTGGGAGTCTTAAGATTTTTATGAATCACTTTTGGACATTGGTTAGGAGTTGTATGTATCATCATACTGACATGCTGCTTTTATATCCTATGCCTGCATCTATTTAACACCTTTGTAATTGTGGAAGCATATATCAAAGAAAACTGATTTCCTTGGTGGTTTCTATTTGGTTAAACTTGTAAATTTATTTTCTTTAATTAAATAACTTATCTCTGGCCAGGTGTGGTGGATCACGCCTATAATCTCAGCACTTTGGGAGGCCAGGGCAGGTGGACCACGAGGTCAAGAGATCAAGACCTTCTTGGCCAACATGGTGAAACCTTGTCTCTACTGAAAATACAAAAATTAGCTGGGTGTGGTGGCGCGTGCCTGTAGTCGTAGCTACTTGGGAGGCTGAGGCAGGAGAATTGCTTGAGCCTGGGAGGCAGAGGTTGCAGGGAGCCAAGCCGAGATTGTGTCACTGCACTCCAGTCTGGGTGACAGAGCAAGACTCTGTCTCAAAAAAAAAAAAAAAAAAAAAATGATTAGCTAGTTAGCTAGGCCTGGTGGCGTGTACCTGTAATCCCAGCTACCAGGGAGGCTGAGGGAGGAGAATGGCTTGAACCCATGAGTCAGAGATTGCAGTGAGCTAAGATAGCGCCACTGCACTCCAGCCTGGGTGACAGAGCAAGACTCCATCTTAAAAAAACAAAAAAAAAGAAGTAATGGGTGGGCATGGTGGCTCATGCCTGTAATCCCAGCACTTTGGGAGGCTGAGGTGGGTGGGTCATTTGAGGTCAGGAGTTCAAGACCAGCCTGGCCAATACGGTGAAATCCCATCTCTATTAAAAATTCAAAAATTAGCTGGACTTGGTGGTGGGTGCCTGTAATCCCAGCTACTCAGGAGGCTGAGGCAGGAGAATCATTTGAACCTGGGGGGCAGAGGTTGCAGTGAGCCAATACTGTGCCAGTGCACTCCAGTCTGGGCAACACAGTGAGACTCTGTCTCAAAAAAAAAAAAAAAAGAGTATTAAGTAAAAGTTTAAGTATGTTACCACCAGTATAAACAACTCAGAGTTCAGTTTGCACATGCTCAAAGCTAAATCTGCCACAAATTATTTCTCTGATTCCTGGCTGTCTAGTTTGTTTAGAATCAATCGTCAGACTCATCCTGATTCTAGAAATGTTTATATATATCTTTTCAAGGGCTCGTTAGAATCTGGAAAATACAGTAGTAGTACTTCTATTTTATATATAATGAAACAGGTTTGTGGAGGTTAAATAAGTTTATAAAAGGGCATATGACTATAATTTAAATAGAGAAAGGAGGATTGTACTCCAAGTCTGACTGATTCCCAAGGTATGTGTCTGTGATCACTATAATGTACCATCTCTCCCATGCAGTTTATTCACATTATCTGTGGGCTCTTATAGAATGTTTATAATTTGGTTTGTGATATTTGAATTATACAATCTTGAATTATTTGTGTAATTTTCATTTTATCTTATTTCAAGCAAAAGCATCACTATTCCGACTTACTTTTGGAATGTATCTGTTTCTGTAGCTTTTTCTAGTAATAGGTAGTCTGTTGAAATAAGTGTTCTGCTACTGTCTTGCCGTTTTTAAATGATGGTAAACCAAAATATAGTGTAAGCACCATCAGTACACTAATTGTTACTGCTCATATTCTCTTTTTTTACTAGCTAAGTGGTACAATAAACATTTTTTTCTGGGTACAAAATAGCCAGAATGTAGCAGCAGATGGACTGTATTTTAAATGGAAACTAGCTGGTTGGCATGGTCCTATATATAAAGAGAAGTCAATTGTGATTGTCCAGAGTACCATGCCATTTCACTCAGGAATTATGGATTTAAATAGTACCTTCACGTCCCTTCATTTTGGAATGACTAAAATGGAAATTATCTCCATGTGGAAGTCAATGGAATTGACTTTCCATTAGAAAATGGAAATGGCATTTGTACAATTTTTGACATATACCACACATTTTAATGGTAGTCCCATGAGAACCTTAAAATGTCTATTATAATGTTTTCATTGAGAAACCAAATGATACCTCTGTCTTTTCTTGATGTTGTAAGCAAATATAACAGCAGGTTGTCAGTGCTTGATTAAAATAGCTCATCGAATTACTATTATTGTTCACAGGAAAGAGACTATTTTTAGCTGGAATTGGGGGTGGGTGTGGTAGAGGGGAATGTGTTGAGTTGCGCCCTAAAGAATGGGTAAGATTTAGATAGATAGGAACTCATTCCAACTCATATCATTCTGTGTAATTTTCATTTTAAGTCATTCCAAAATGAATAGACAAAGTAAAAGCTTTTTTTTCTTTTTTTTGGGAATTTCAGATATATTTTTTCCAATGAGGAAAACCACCACCATGTAGTACATTATTTATTAGTATACAGAAGCAATGACATTTTCTTGTCTTTCTACTAAGGCTTACAGGCCACTCTAGTGGATCATGGAATCTTCCTAGAGGAAGAAACATTTAAACTGAAAATTAAAGTAGGCATTAGTCAGGGTAAGGTTTTGGGAAGAACATTTTAGCAAGAGGGACATGTGAAGCTTTTGAGGTAGGATAGCGCTGGACTTTTTAGAGGACTTGGAGGCCAGTTTGGCTAAACCCAGTAAGTGGAAGAGTCACTCAAGGTGGTTAAAAGTGAGAGTATATAGGACTTTAAAAATGATCACTTTGGTAGGTTTAAAAGAATGTGTTGGAAGGGAGTTTTGTTTGAAGTCTAATGCAGTCAACCAAGGAAGAGTTATAATATAGCATGAATGAAGATTTGACAGAGACAGTAAGTGAATAGATTTGAGAGTTATTTGGGATATAGAATCAGAAGCTGTGATTAGTTAAGATGTAGGCTTTACATCTGTAGTGTAGTTATCTGGTCCTTTAAAATTATTATTTCATAAATCTCTTATTTTGTAGCTCTGGCCTACAGACCTGTAATAACTTTTCTTCGCTTAGCTTTATTCTTCCTTGTGGCCCAATTATACAATACCTTGATTAGACATCTGTGATTACCCTTCTTTTTTGTCTTTAGAGCAACTTCTGTTAATTACTAATAAAGTGTTTTTTCCAAAGGTATAATGCATCTGGTGGCTTTAAAAGTTCCCTCCTTTCTTATATGTCAAAACAGGGGTTCAAAAAAGAAAAACAATAAATAAAAGTTCCTTCCTTTTTCCCTAAAAGTGAAATCTGAACCAGGTCTGTTTTGCACATTGTTTTTTGGTCTATGTCAAAAATAGGGTAATACAACTCAATTGGCTTTAAGGGATACGTACTGGGCCTCATGAGATTGTTTTGTTTTTGCTTTTTGTTTTTAATTTCAGGTTAAACTGCAGCCACAATACCTTCGAAAAGTTTATTTTTTTCTTCAGTAAACAGTTTCTATTTTATTGTTTAAATGTTTCTATGTAGAAATTTCCATCTTTTAGGACATTTTAAAGACAGTTTTCTTCCCTTATTTCATTTTTTTGGCATCGGAATTCAGAATTCTTGTTGAACAAGAGATAACAGATTTCTTCAAAGGTGCTGCAGATTATTTAGGTATTCTTTAAATATTACAGCTTGACTTTTGAATTAGATCAGTGAATATTTATGTTATTATAGTTATTTTTTATCCAGGGAGCTTTACATTTTGGAATACACATATATTTTTTAAAATCAGTAACCTTCTAAGAGTTTTTAGGCTTTCTCTTTTATTCTTCCATGTTTCAACATTTTACTGTTAGATTATTTTTAGGGCTTCTGGGGGGCACTTTGTCTTACGTAATTGGTTTCCTTTTAATTTTTTCTTAAATATCTTACCATAGCAGAACTTAAAAAGAAAGCTTTTTAGATGAAAGGCCAGAACTCTAATAACAGTCATTGCAAATAGTGCAAAGATGAAAGTTCTTGAGTTGTGCCTTGTGTGTGATCTTAGAAATTTCTTACATATGATTATGCTTTAAAATATTTACTATCTGTAGTTAGCATTCAACTTGAGTGAACATTTCTTTTTCATATGGATAGTTTTTTGAAAAAATCAAAGCAATACTTAATATGTTTGAAAATCTTAGTAGTAGTTCTGTTGAATATATTACTATTTTATGTCCTATATTTCATTTTGTAATTATCTTCCTGAAATTTTCTTAAGTGCTTGGTGATAAAACCTAATTATAGTTTAAGGCAAACAAAAATTGCAGGAGAGCTCAAAACATAAAGGTTGTTTGCATTTTGAGTGTTCTGCGGTTTGTATTGTGATCCTTGATTACTAAGTTACACAGTACCAGAGTTGAAGCCAGACCTGTTGAGTACATCTTGCAAACTAGTTTCCAAGTATTTATCCTGCCTTTTTAAAAAAAGTAGTTTCTATATTTATGGTCTCTCTGTCTTAGTAAATCCTATGATCACTGATATCCGTGCTGTCCTACTGTGAGTTGATAGAAACTTAGCATGTTTAAGAGCAATTGTATAACTGATGGTAGCTTGATTTTGGTAGAGTGGTTTGTTTTAATTACAGTTTTTGTAAAGTATTGCCTCAAATAACACATTAAAAACCATGCCATTTAGAAATAATTTTTAATGTTATTCCTCTTTTTGAACTAGTTATAATTGAATTTTTTATATGTTGACAGTTTTCAAACCCATGGAAAAATTGGAGGATTAACCTGTATAATTTTCACTGTATTCACCAACTGTTAACATCTTGTCATTCTAGTATGTTCTCTGACACATGTATGCATGTGCACACGCACACACACACACATAAACACACACACACATTTATTTTGCCAAGTTATATGAAGGTAGGCTGCAGACATCATGATACTTCACCTTTACTTTGGCATGTATCTCCTAAGAACAAGGATAGCTTTCTACTATCCACAGCTCCATTTTATTTTCTAAAAACATCAACATTAATTTAAAACATCATTTGACATGTGGTCCATTTTCAAGTTGTCCCCCAGATGTCCTTTATAGTCAGATTTAGTTCAGACATTTCCAGGAAGTACACCAGTGATTTTTTTGTAACCTCTCATTACATTACATAAGGAAGCACATAATATCAGCCCATCCTGATAATGATCACTTGGTAGAATGATGACTGCCAGGTCTTTTCAGGTAGATTTTCCCCTTTGCAACTAATAGTAATCTTTGGTGGGATACTTTGAGAACATTTGAATATTCTATTTCTCCACAAGATTTTACCAATGCTTTTAGCACCACTACTGATCCTTGCTTGAATCAATTATTACATTAGGAATTTCAATGATTTTTCTTAATTTGTCATTTCTTTAATGTTAATTAGATGTCATTTGATCAAGATCTTTCCCGTTTTCTCCTTTCTCTCCTTTTTACGAGGTATTATTTTACATGGATTTTTTTTTCTTATTTTGGAGACAGAGTCTCACTCTATCACCCGGGCTGGAGTGTAGTGGTGTGATTACTGCTCACTGCAGCCTCAACCTCCCAGGCAAGCAATCCTCCCACTCCAGCCTCCCAGGTAGCTGAGACTACAGATATAAGCCACCAAACCTGGCTAATTTTTAAATTTTTTGTAGACAGGATTTCACTATGTTACTCAGGCTGGTCTTGAACTCCTGGGCTCAAGTGATCATCCTGACTCGGCCTCCTGGAGTGCTGGGATTATAGGCGTGAGGCTGATAGGAAATTTTTAAAAAATTGAATGGATAGTAATCAATTACTATCATTTCTTTTGATGCTTTTTTATTGAAGTGTGGTTTAATATACAGAAATGTTTATAGATTATAAGTGTACAGTTTAATTATCACAAAGGGTATACATTGAATAATTGTAAACATTATTTGTGTAAACATTGCTCAGTTCATAAATGGAAGGTAGACAGTACCTATTCTTTTGTGTCTGGTTTATATCACTCATTTTTGTTTTTTGTCAGGTTCATCCATGTTTTGCATATAGTCAAATTGCTGTATATTATTTCAGTGTTTGACTCTACCATTGTTTATTATCAGAGAATATCTGGGTTGTTTGTAGTTTTTTACTATTATAAATCTACTATGCATGTTCTTGTACATAATCTTTTGGGTTCATTAGTTGGGTGTAGGATTGCCTGTGAGAAAGGATTTTGGCAGTATTAACTTATGATTCCTCTACCCAGCCAAGGCCACAGGTGCTGCTTTAGCTGTCAGAATCCTCTGTAAGGCTGTCATAAATTATTTAGAGCATATTTAGGGATTTTACTTATGGAAATTTTAATATATTATACTATTTACTGTCACATAGTACCACATCTGTATGCCACTGATTATTAAGGCAAATCCTTACTTAATCCAAAAAGAGAATATTTATTCTGTATGTCAACTCATACATAAATGTAAACAGAGTATAATCATATTCAGATCATCTTATGAATTGTGAATTTTTTTTTTTTTTTTTGAGACTGAGTCTTGTTCTGTTGCCCAGGCTGGAGGGCAGTGGCACGATCTCTTCTCACTGCAACCTCCACCTCTTGGGTTCAAACAATTCTCCTGCCTCAGCTTCCTGAGTAGCTAGGATTCTAGGCGTGCACCACCGTATCCAGCTAATTTTTGTATTTTTAGTAGAGATGGGGTTTTGCCATGTTGGCCAGGCTAGTCTCGAACTCGAACTAGTCTCTCAAGTGATCATCCCACCTTGGCCTCCCAAAGTGCTGGAATTATAGGCCTGAGCCACCAGTACCCAACTTAATTGTGAGTTTTTATGAAATAGATATAACCTTTGTCATGATATTAGATCTTCTAAATTTTGTACCTCAGACAACCAAATGAAGAGAAATTGTTTAACCACTCACATGTAAAGATAGTTGGAACTTATGTTTTGTAAATTATGAGACTTGTAATCAACTGGTTACATAGATATCTCCAGCACCACTGGAGACTGAATTTTAAAATCTTGTACAAGTTTTCCTGGGTAAGAAAGAAGCAGGAGGCCTGGTGTGGTGGCTCATACTTGTAATTCTCAGCACTTTGGGAGGTCAAGGCAGGAGGCTTACTTGAGTCCAGGAGTTTGAGACCAGCCTGGCCAGCATAGCAAGACCCCATCTCTAAAAAAAATAAAACTAGTCAGGCATGGTGGTATGTACCTGTAGTCTCAGCTATTTGGGAAGCTGAGTCAAGAGGATCACTTGAGTGCAGGAGTTCAAGGATGCAGTGAGCCATGATTGTTTACTACACTCTAGCATGGGCATCAGAGTGAGAGACCCTGTCTCTGTTTGGAAAAAAAAAAAAAAGAAAAGAAAAGAAAGAAGTAGAGAAAGCAAAAGTAGCAGACAAAGCAAAAATAGGTTTCTATTCATACTGTTATGTATGTTTGCTGAATTTTCTTTCTCTTTTTTTTTTTTTTTTTTTCAGTAGTGGCCACGGAGGAAGTGGTTACTGCAGAATCTGTAGATGGTGCAATTCAGCAAGTAGTTAGTTCAGGGGGTCAGCAAGTCATCACAATAGTCACAGATGGAATTCAGCTTGGAAATTTGCACTCTATTCCAACCAGTGGAATTGGTCAGCCCATCATTGTGACCATGCCAGATGGACAACAAGGTTAGTAGTAGACATTTATATAAAGTTTATGTTTGTTTATTTTTTAATTTTTATTTTCTTTAAGTCTTCTCTGTAGTCCAAAAAGACTGTGTTTATTTTTAATTCTTAGGAAATTGTGATATGCGTTCCAAAGCATTTATTTTTGCCTTGAATTATATTTGTATGACCCTTTGCAGTAGACCTAATTACCTAATTTTATTGCTTAGGATAATTAAAATTAAATTAACTTGATTTCTCTGAGTATATACTAGGTATAAAGAGAAATTGGCCCCAAAGTATTCTGGTGAAAAAAATGAACTTAAATGTCACCACAAATAATATACGAAATAAATAATTCAGATCAGCGTGGGACAGTAGTTTTCTAGACCATTTAATGCAATTCAAATACCATGTGAACTTTTAAAAATACCATGTAAGAAAAAGCTACTTAAAAAGAAGTTGGAGCCTATGCAACATAGTGAAACCCCATGTCTAAAAAAAATTTTAAAAATTAGACAGGCATGATGACATTTGCCAATAGTCCCAGCTACTTGGGAGCCTGAAGTGGGAGCATCACTAGAGCCTAGGAGGTTGAAGCTGCAGTGAACCATTATCGTGCCACTTCATTCCAGACTGGGCAATGGAGAGAAACTCTCAAAGAAAGAAATAGAAAAAAAAAAATGGACTTGGGACTTTTAGTAGGAATATGGTAGCAACTTTTAGCAGCTTTATTGTGAATTCTAACATTTTTCTCCTTTTGGAAGCCACAAAGGCTAACAAGATGGATGAAACAAAAACCTCAACTATATTTTCAGTGAAACTAAAAGGCTGAGAAAACCTCAGAATTCCACATTTTAAGTGTGCCAAAAGCATCTGAAGCCATTACAGCCAGAGCAAGAGGACTCTGATGGAAATCCACACTGGTGCATCAAGTAAAGAAAAGGGATTAAACTCAACAATAAAGACAAACATGCTCTCCTAGAAGGATAGGACCCCAGACTGAGTAGGAAGTGCTGCAAGCAGGACTAAGATAGAACAGGGCATAAATACTGTGGGAGGCAGAGAGAGAAGCTGCAGAAAGTGCCTAAGCATTTCCCTGTACCTTGTCTCCCCCTGAAAAGGTGTTGGCACATAATCTTTAAGAAAATGACTAGGACTGGGAATGGTGGTTTACACCTATAATCCCAACACTTTGGAATGCTGAGGTGGGAGGTTGCTTGAGGCCAGGAGTTCAAGACCAGCCTGAGCAACATAATGATACCCATCTCTACACAAGTAAAAGTAATAAAATTAGCCAGGTATGGTGGCATGCACCTGTAGTCCCATCTACTTGGAAGGCTGAGGCAGGAGGATCGCTTGGTCCCAGGAGTTTGGGACTGTAGTGTGCTATGATTGCACCATTGTACTCCAGTGTGGATGACAGAGTGAGACCGTGTCTCCAAAATAAAGAAAGAAAGAAAGAAGTAAAAAAAATGAGTAGGATTGTAGAACATGTGCGTTTCATGGCCAGTGAAGGTCAGGGCTAGAGGTAGAATTTGGCCTAAATCAGGTTTGGTTTTGAGTGACAGAGGAGGCATGGCATTGCACAGAGACCATTTCAAGAAAGGAGTTTGTTGCTCTAGCCATAGAAGAGGAACCCCTTGACCTGTGACCGGGAGGCCTTTCTGTCCCACTCTGCTGAAATCTGCTGATAGCTGGTCTGAAATTTGGATTAGGGTCAGATGCTTTCACAAAGTGTTATAGAACTAATTCTAATTTTTAGAAAAGAAGAAAACTTTAAAAATATTTGTATCAAGCAGATATAACATTGTTTCCAAAACCTGTATTATTATACAGACTAATGATTACTCACAGGTCTGAAGGCTAGAAGTGCAAGATGAAGGTGTTGGCAGGTTTGGTTTCTTCTTAGGCTACTCTCTTTGGTTTGCAGAAGGGTGTCTTCTGACTTGTCCTGACATGCTTGACCTCAGTTTGCCTGTGTTATCTGTGTCCTAATCTCCTCTTCCTATAAGAACACCAGTAGTACTGGATTAGGGCCCATCTCATTTTACCTTAACTATCTGTTTAAGGACCTTGTCTCTAAATAGAGTCACATTCTGAGATATTGGGGGTTAGGACTTCAATATATGAATTTGGGGAGTGGGAGTACCATTCAGCCCATAACAAAGATCAAGTTTTTTTCTATAATTAGCCAAATGGAGTCTAAAGTTTATGTTGAGGGGCAGAGGGAAGAAGAATAAGAAAAACTCTGGAAAAGAATAGCAGTGAGAGAGTTCTACTGAATATTAAAAGAATAAACTTTTAAAACCTTCCTGAATTAAAAATATATAGCTGACATGTGAATTATATAGACTGTACAGTTTAATAAAACAGATATAAATTCTCAATTAATTTATAAATGTCATGAATAAAAAGAAGTAAAACCTGAATTCTCAGTATTTAATGCTTTAAATTACATTGTACTAAATAAATATTAGTTTTATTATTTTTACATTTTTATTTACATTTATAACTGTCACTAAGAGGGTTTTTCATGTTTTGGCAAAATATTTTAAAGGTCATAGAACAATTGTAATTTTCCCCATTGTGATTATTAAGATGGCTTCACATGGTTTCAGCTTGCACAGTTGTTTTTGTGTTTCTGTGCTGCTGTGCAAAACAAGGCCAGCCTTTCTCTATATTTACATTTATATAAAAAGCTACTGAAAATAATTGAGAAAAAGTCCAACAGTCCAATACAAAAACAAGCAATGTTTATGAACAGTCAGTGCTCATAATGAGATATCCACATCATCGATGTTATGCAGCTAAATAAAAGGAAGCTCTCTATGTAATGATGTAGGATACTGTAAGTATTTGGAGTGAAAAAAACAGACACAGAACAATATACATAAGTGTATATATGCTCCTTTTATGTAGGAAAGAAAAATGAGAATGTATACTAATTTTTAAACACAAATTAATATAAGGATAATAAATTAATAAAATGATTATCTATTAGCAGGGGTGGGCAATGAGACCTCTCAAAATATACTTGTTAAATATTTTGATGTTTGAGTTATGAATGACTATATTATCTATATAATTTAAAAATATATGTAGGTACTTTAATAAGTAGATTTCAGTAAAAAAGCAAGAAGATAAAAAAGACAAATATGGATAGTCTCATAAAAAGCAAATCAATGACTTGGAATCATTGTTTTGGAATGTATTTATTTTAGATGAGTAGCATCAACAATGTCAAGACTAGTTTTATTTCTAATAAACCTCTCTGAAAATGAAGTAATGCATACATTTTTTTTTCATTTTAGTATTAACAGTACCAGCAACAGACATTGCTGAAGAAACTGTTATAAGTGAAGAACCACCAGCTAAGAGACAGTGTATCGAAATAATTGAAAACCGGGTGGAATCTGCAGAAATAGAAGTAAGGAGTCTTTTACCCGGTGTGCTTTGCTGCAGTCATCCAAAATAAATTCAATTTTTTTTGTCTTTTATATTTATTACTGACAGTATTGTTTTGATACAGAATGAAAGTGCATAGTATTTTCATTTTGTTTATTTTTGCCTTATACATATAGCAAGCCCTCAATAAATAAATATTGAATGAATGAATGAGTGAGTGAAGAATTTGTTTATAACAGTCTGTCATTTGATAACACTGAAATGTCTTTGGTTCTTGCACTTCATCCTTTATATTTTAAAAGTAAATGCACCATTCTTACAAGTTACTAAAGGAAAATACCAGTATATATTGGCTAAAATTTTTTTTTCATTCAAAACTGAAACTCAAATGCCTAATTGGGCTAGCAGGTCCTCTTAAAGAAGGTTAATGTTTGTCATATGGGTTATTTTTTTTAAGTGGTAGGTAATTGCTTATTTCAAGGAAAGTAAATGCATTTAGACTAGCCGTTCATAGGATTCAACTTTTCCCTTCTCTCAAAGTAGTTTATAAGTGTAAACTAGTTTGTAGGTGTAACCAAACCATAGTTGTCCCACAGGTTTTCTTCTTGACTGACTATAAATAAAATTTTGTTTCCTGAACTTGATAGTAACTTATATCAAATGAAAACAAAGTTATTCTTGAATAACTTTGAAAGAACAACTGCAACCACTGAACTTGAAATTGAATGAGCTGAGTTTGAATCCCACCTCTTGCTTTATTAGCGTTGAAGCAACGAATCTTATCTTTCTGAGTTTCAGTTTTATTGTATTCCAAACTGGAATTTAGAGTAATAATGTCTCCATTTTTGGGTTTTTCTGAGAATTGAAAAAGCACAGTCATACAGTATTTTTATCTGATATGTGTGTGTAGTAAATTTGGTGAATATTTAGTAATATTTTGTAAAAGTTCTTGTTGTAGAATGGAGATTTAAAAAATAAGTCACTAAAAGGCAACATAAGTCAAACTAAAGATAATGAGAAAATACCCTTCCTAAATTCATGTAAATATAAGACTGGAACATCTTTGGCCACACCACAAATATATTATTGAGTTTAAAAGAATCTGATTAATGATTTAACCAAAATATTTGGTAAAATTATGACTTTAAATATTGATATTGCATTGTTTTATTTCTTCAAGATTTAAAGTGATGTGCAGGATGTTGAAGTCCTTATTCACAAACTAACAATTTTCCCATTGAATGGTATCAGTATACTTATTATTTAATAATTTTTGTTGTGTTTTTCTGATATGTCAGATGACCTTTTTCAGACACATAAGGTAAAGAAATTGTCATGTACTTTGCTTTAACTATTTAATAAAGTATTCTTTTAAAATTACTTGAATTTTTATTAAATGTAAGTTTATTTAATTCAACAAATTATATTTTTAAACAATGAATGTGCAGCCTATACCTTTATTTGCATAGTGACCAGTGAGCATTGCTGTTTCCTTCAAAGTTCAGCCTGATTTCTCTCTTACAGTCTGAGAGACCAGGGAAAATAATTGCAAATAACAGGGAAGTATGAGTTGAGAGGTATATAAAGTAACTAGGGCCAAGGAGGTGGAGCTTTAGGGAGATTGAGTTTTAGCTTGGTATAAAGAACACTGGTTTTTGTTTGCTTGCTTTGTTTTGATTTTAGTAATTAGAGCTTTCTGGTAATGGAAATCTTATTCTCCATCACTGGAAATGTTCAAGTCAAGGTTGCATGACCTCTTAGGGCTATTTCAGAGAAACCTGGAAGCATACAGTGAGTGTACAGGTAGTGGTAGGCTGGAGATGTAGAATGAAGAGATGACCTCCAATGTTTTCACCAAACCAGGTAATCATTTCCTTATAATATATGAAGTCATTATTTTGAATTTATTTTCTTATGTGGCCAATGGGGTTATCTTGGGGGCAGACTTTTATACTCCTAAGGGACAGCTTGACTATTAACTGAAAAAGTTTTTCTAAAGCAGTGTGGGGAGACATATTTGGTTGTCATGACTAGTGGCATTCCACTGACATTTAATGGGTAGAGGCTGGGTAGATATCCAATAATGCACAAGACTGCCTTCTACAGTAAAGAATTGTGTGACCTGGCTGGGTATGGTGGCTCACCTTGTAATCCCAGCACTTTGGGAAGCTGAGGTGGGTGGATCACGAGGTCAGGAGTTTGAGACCAGCCTAGCCAACACAGTGAAACCCCGTCTCTACTAAAAATACAAAAATTAGCTGGGCATGGTGGCGGGCGCATGTAATCCCAGCTACGCGGGAGACTGAGGCAGGAGAATTGCTTGAACCCAGGAAGTGGAGGTTGCAGTGAGTCGAGGTCATGCCACTGCACTCCAGCCTTGGTGACAGAGCTAGACGCCATCTCAAAAACAAAACAAAACAACCAAAAAAAGAACTGTGTGGCCCACAAATGTCAATGATACTGAGATTGAGAAACTTTGCTTTAAAGAAATTTAAAAATTAACTCTATGTAAAATCTAACATTTGGGTTTTCTCCGTGTACTGAATGTAATGACCAGAGTGACTGTCCATAAAGAAGGTGCTAAGAATTGGCCAGGCACAATGGCTAACGCCTGTAATCCCAGCACTTGGGAAGCCGAGGAGGGTGGATCACCTGAGGTCAGGAGTTCAAGACCAGCCTGGCCAACATGGCAAAACCCCATCTCTACTAAAAATACAAAAATTAGCCGAGTGTGGTGGCATGCGCCTGTAATCCCAGCTACTCGGGAGGCTGAGGCAGGAGAATTGCTCAAACCCAGGAGGCAGAGATTGCAGTGAGCCAAGATCGCGCCACTGCACTCCAGCCTGGTTGACAGAGCAAGACTCTGTCTCAAAAAAAAAAATAAATAAATAAATAAATAAAAGGTGCTAAAAATTTATATTTACAGTTTCCCAACTAACACTGGAGAGGTTTGCCAAGAATCTCTGGAAAAATTACATTAAATTGTAGAAAGTGTATTGTAAATTTTGTGGCTACATATGACAATATAGGAAATAAAATAGATTTGTTTTTTGGAGGGAAAGGTGTGAATAAGACACCAAATTGTAATAATGTATATAATTTTATCTTCCATTTATTATTGCATTGAAGATATTTTTGGATGAAGAGTGTTCTTTACAGATTTCCAAAAATAAACAACATGAGACTATTCTGAATTGAAATTAATCTTTGTACATGTGGAAGAAATGTATTTAGTGTATTAGGAGTAAGAGATTTTCTCTATTACTTACTTTATTGTATGACTTAGGAAATACTTTTATTTTACGTTTTCTTTGCCATGGATGTTAGAGATAAATATGTTGATTAGTAAATTTTATTTTTATTTTATTTATTTTAGGTAGAGTCTCTGTTGCTCAGGCTTGAGTGCAGTGCCGTGATCTCGGCTCACTGCAGCCTCCACCTCCTGGGTTCAAGTGATTCTCCTGCCTCAGTCTCCCAAGTAGCTGGGATTACAGGCATGCACCACTACGCCTGGCTGATTTTTGTATTTTTGGTAGTGACAGGGTTTCACCATGTTGGCCAGGCTGGTCAAACTCCTGATCTTAGGTGATCGCCTGCTTCAGCGTCCCAGAGTGCTGGGATTATAGGCGTGAGCCACTGCACAGCTGTAAATTTTATTTTTAATGAAATGTTTTATTTGTTTCCTTTAACTTGTAGATTTTAGATCGTTAGTGTTCTTTTACTGACTGCTGTAAACTTTATAAAATGTTTTATTTGGTGCAAAGTTTTTCTTTTCCTTTTTTTTAATGACGATTGTTCCTGATCTGCCAAAATTTAAAAATGTTTATAGTCACATCTCTGGTGTTTTGTTTTGTTTAAGACTGGGTTTCGCTTTGTCACCCAGGCAGAAGTGCAGTGATGCAATTATGGCTCACTGCAACCTCAAACTCCTGGGCTCAAGCAAGCTTCCCACCTCAGCTTCCCAAGTAGCTGGGACCACTATACCCAGCTAAGTGTTTTTTTCTTTTTGTAGAGAGGGGCTCTTGCTATATTGCCCAGGCTGGTCTTGGACTCTTGGCTTCAAGCGATCCTCTTACCTCAGCATCCTCAAGAGCTGAGATTAATGGCATAAGTCACTGTATCCAGGTCATATCTCTTCTCTTTCTTTTTTAAAATTAATGTTTTTATGTATGTATATATGTTTGTATTTATTTTTATTTATGTATTTTTTGAGACAGGGTCTCACTGTGTTGCCTGGGCTGGAGTGCAGTGGTCCAATCACACCTCACTGCAGCCTTGACCTCCCTGGGCTCAAGTGATTCTCCCACCTCACAGCCTCCTGAGTAGCTGGGATTACAGGCGTGCACCACCATGTGTGGCCAATTTTTGTGTTTTTTGTAGAGACAAGGTTTTGTGGCTGGGCAAAGTGGTTCACACCTGTAATCCCAGCACTTTGGGAGGCTGAGTGGGAGGATCACTTGAGGTCAGGAGTTTGAGCTAAGGTTTTGCCTTGTTGCCCAGGCTGGTCACTTACTCCTGGGCTCTAACAATCCACCTGCTTTTGCCTCCCAAAGTACTAGGATTACAGGCATGAGCCACCGTGTGCCCAGCACCCAGTCTATATCACTTTGATAAGTCTTTTTTTCTAAGGCTGGAGAAGGCAAAGCTTTTTTTCCCGTAAATGGCCAGGTACCAAATATTTTCGGCTTTATCGGCTCTACAGTCTCTTTGTCAACTACTCAATTCTGTCATTGTAGTGAAAGCAGTCATAGACAATTTTAAAATGGATGGATGTGGCTGTATTTCAATAAAACTTTATTTATAAAAACAAAATCATAGTTGTCATGTTTGTCCCAGGGCAGTTAGAAAATTGATGTTTACACACAAGCAAACAGCTCACATACCCCTTCCCAGTTTCTCTCTTTTAAAAAACATTTAGTGGTTAGGAATATGGGTCTGGAATCAAATTTAGATTTAAATTTTATTTTATAATTGTCTGATTGTATGATTTTGATCAAGTTATTTAAACTGTCAAGACTTAGCTTTCTTCTCAGTAAAAAGGAGGAAATAATAGTACCTACATTATTATAAGATTGTTATTAGGATTAAATGAGAAGGCATGTGAAGGACTAGTATAATGGCTGGCATACAGTAAATGCTTAATAAATTAGTTGCTATTATTATCCTTCTAAAATTTATATGAAGTATGGTAGAAGATAAATCACTATAATGACATTTTTGCTTTATAACAGGAAAAACAAAATATAAATTTGAATATTAGCAAATTATATATTAAAAAATGATAAAACTGTTAGCGATCATTGCCGCTAGTCGAGCAGAATGCAAGAATCGTGTTTAAAATTTAAAAAGCAAACTCAGTCTTTTCTTGCTCTGTTATTCCATTGCTAATGTAATAGTAATAATATATTGCTTGGGTTTGTAGTTGTAGCATAAGATAATTGCTACCAAATCTTGATCATTAGGATGTATTTTTCTTGGAATTCTTTAATGTTAGACTGTTAGGTCAAAATGTTTTAGTATTACATATTGGTAGGCTAAACTATGTTTACTTAAAAATGTGAAAATTCTTTTTGTTGTGGATTTATTGCAAAAGATGAAAGCCATAAGATTGGCATTTCTATTTAAATATAAATCTCAAATGCCAGTCTGTTGCACTATTTATGTGTGAAACAACCAAACTACTGTTTAAATTAAGGAAGTGTCTTCCATGTGATACGTGTTCAGTAAACATTTGACAAATAAATTTGGAAACGAAGGATCCCTGAGTAAAATAAGACCGGATGCGGTGGCTCACACCTGTAATTCCAGCACTTTGGGATGCTGAGGCGGGTGGATCACCTGAGGTCAGGAGTTCAAGAACAGCCTGGCAAGATAGTGAAACCCCATTTCTACTAAAAATACAAAAATTAGCCGGGCATGGTAGTGGGCACCTGTAATCCCAGCTACTTGGGAGGCTGAGGCAGATAATCACTTGCACCCAGGAGGCGGAGGTTGTAGTGAGCTGAGATCACGCCACTGCACTCCAGCCTGGGTGACAGAGTGAGACTCTGTCTCAAAAAAAAAAAAAAAAAAAAAGGGAGTGATATTTTCCACTTTTTAGGTATTTTTATTTGCTTTGAAAAGTGAGATGGCAAAAAGACTCTCTCCCCAAATACCTATATTTCTGAGAAGTAAGTAAAATAGTGAAAATTCTTAAAAATTTTATAGTGTTCATTATACTTTCATTCTTAAAGATTAAATGTATTTAGCATGCAGTGCTAATGATATTTGTCTTCTAGGTTTTATGGAATTAGCTCAAAAATGCTGTGAAAATGAGTTTTTTATTTCACCTAGTAGGCAGAGGGGCACTACCTTTTCATTTTTATCAAGATAAATTGTACTTCTTGAAATTAAAACATGCAATATGGAAAATAGAATTAAGCTCTTTTCACTGTTAGACTACCTCACTTGGTTTGCTTTAATCTTGTGCAATAATTGTGAATCCTTTCCTGACTTTAAGTGGTAATAAATAGGTAATATTAACTTAAAAGTTAACCTCTTCCAGTATTTCCTGCTAATCAAGGTAAAGTTTTACCCATGTTCAAAACTTTGACTACCAAAGGATTGATCTTATTTTTCACATACATGTACATTTTTGTTTATTATTATTTTTTTGAGACAGAGTCTTGCTCTGTCACCCAGACTGGAGTGCAGTGAAGTTGCTCACTGCAACCTCAGTCTCCTGAGTTCAAATGATCCTCCCACCTCAGCTTCCCAAGTAGCTGGGACTACAGGTGCATGCCACTACACCTGTCCGAATTTTGTATTTTTTTGTAGAGATTTTGCCATGTTGCCCAGGCTTGTCTCGAACTCCTGGGCTTAAGTGATCCACCTGCCTTGGCCTCTCAAAGTGCTGACATTACAGGTGTGAGTCACTGTGCTCAGCCACATGTAAAGTTAAAACACATGCATGGCTATGGGCACTCCTGCCAGAGGTGGGGTCTAGCTCCTGGGAAGTAACATCCAACGTTCCACCCCTCACCCCTTTCATTTGTGTCCTTGAAGTCCTGCATAGTTTGTAGTCAGGGGACCGACATTGATTGCTTACCTTGGACTCATCCTAGGGTGTTTTTTCTGACTTGTTCCTACACTATCATCTTGGCTAGAGTTAGGATAAGAGAAGAGTAGAAGTGTAGGGAGGCAGCAGGATAGGGCCTGGGCATTGCTTAAATTGGGGGTAAGGCGTATTCCTTTCTTTTACGTCTACATTTTGTGTAATTGGAAGATTTGGAGACCGCTTGTCTCCAAATAAATCACTCCCATATCTGATTGGCCCATGGGAAAAAGAAATGTTGGATCTAGCTTTACTCCCATTGTGGGGAAGGAAGTGGAATCACAGAAAGGCAGGAGGATTATACATGCTCCTCCTTGTAGACCAACCATGTGAATAGTGAAGGTGAGGAATCCTTTGGTGCTCGCAACGGGCAAGAGTGAAGGAGGCAGTGTGGATACATAGAATAAAGAGAACCACATACCATGCCTCCCCAGCAGTCTGCCAGCCACTCACCGTTAGTTCCCTCTGGCCAAGTGTCTTGTCCAGTGTGGACCTACCTTTCTTGTGATAGTCCTACCCGTGGCCTCTACCCCACTAAGAGGTCCTGGGCATCTGTGATGGGATTGCTTCATTCCTAAGACTGTGGAAACTGACCTTGAGCTTTGGTCTGTGCAGATTGAACTTTTGTCTTTCTGCTTACTTAGAGATGTGGGAATGGGTTCTTTGAAATGCTTTTCCCTGTTTTTCCTGTGATAACTGAATAGGGGCAGAATGAGGAGGAAGAGGAGAAAGAATACCATTTTCGTTGGATTAGATTTGTATTTCAGCTCTCAACTTACTGGGGAATTTATTACATCTTTTGTACATATATAATTTATTGATAATTTAGTATTTTATTTGTTTATGAAATAGTATAATTTAGGAAATACTGATCTTGATCATCACTCTTTATTTTAAAGGTGAATTATCTTACTTGCTATTGTAAATGAAAATAATTTTAAAAGCGGTAATATTAGAATCCTATAAATCCAGCTTCTTACTGTGTGACTTTGGGAAAGCTGCATCATCTCTGAGCATCATTTTTCTCATCTGTAACATGGGCAGAATATCTGTCTTAGAAGCTTATTGTTGGAAATCACCCTGACTCATACAGTGGGTGCTCAGCAAAATTGTTTTATCATTATTACCTAATAGTATACTTGTAATTATACAATTAGGTAAGAGCACCACAAATGGAAATACGAAGAGGTGTGGTTGTATAAAAACTCTTAAAAACTCTTTGCTAGTTTTTATAGTACATATAAGGATACAGGTGCCCAGTTTGGAGTCTTTCTGTCAGTCTTATTTCTAAATAAAAAAATAATTTCCTTGAGGTCAGAAACTAATTCCTATCTCATAATGTAGAGCAAAAAATTAGTGACTTAAATATTGGTGAATTGATTGAATACGCAAGATGGCTAGGAAATTTCAACAGGTGGCTGCTATTAGCTACTACGGTTTTATTTTTTAATTTGAAAGATGCATGCTTATATGTGTTAATAATCTATTTTTGCAAAAATTAAAAAAAAACTTTTCTTTTAATTAGGAGAGAGAAGCTCTTCAGAAACAGCTGGATGAAGCAAATCGAGAAGCACAAAAATATCGACAGCAGCTTCTAAAGAAAGAACAGGAAGCAGAGGCCTACAGACAGAAGTTGGAAGCTATGACTCGTCTTCAGACTAATAAAGAAGCTGTTTAATTGAAACAAACTTGTAGTTTGATTTTACTTTTGGTCAAGAAAGAATACAATCTTGAACTGTACACAACAAAGGTACAGCCATGGGAATACAGGATAAGAGAAGAGACTACAGATTGATAATTGGACTTAAGCCATGAGCTCTGAATTCTTGTAACATAAAACTTTACTTTGGAAGTTGTGAAATGTATTTAAAACTGAATTCTGTAAATAGTTTTTGTTTTTTTTTACAGTTCCAAATGAGTTGATAAAGATTGTTGAAGAGATCCAAAACCACAATAAGCCACTGTTTTTGTGAATTCTTTTTGATTTTAGTACAAACCTTAATTTCTCAGAAACAGAACAGTTTTAAGGGTGATCGTTGTTGATTAGACCAAATGTTGTGTAATAATTATGGTGGACAGATGCTGGAATTACTCCTGTAGGTATAAACCTCTATTATGAAGAGAAGATTTCTCCCAGGAAATCTTTGTACAGCTTTAAGTTGTCTCAGATTCTCTGAAAACATTTTTTAGAAAGTAAAATTTTTATATTTGTTCAATTTCAGCTATACCCAAGTAGATTTACATGTATATGAAGCAAATATTTTTTAAACTTTCTGTTTGTACATATTCTGCATGTTTTATAATTTCAAAATGCATCACTTTTATAGGTATTTCTCCCACAAAAATGATGAAAGTGACCAGAAAAAAACAAAAACAAAACCCACCCCTTTACTGTGTAGGTCATTGAAACTAAGTAAGCTAGCAGCTGGTTTTATTAGAATGACAATGTTCTTGGAAGGAGCAGCCTACAAGAAACTTGAATTTGCCAATTCTGCAAAATCTGTGCTTTTTTGAAAATTTAATAGTGGGGATGTGAAACTATTCTGTGCCTTCCATCATGATTTCCACATGTAAGCACTTTAAGGCACTGGATTTTAAGATAATGTTTTTGGAAAACTCAATGCATATGGGTTTCTGAAATATTTTATGGACTTATTTCTCCCCAGGAAATTATTCTTTTGGAAAAAAATTGCTTTTGTATGTAGAACAGGAACTTTTGTACTACAGTGATGCAATAGACATGTCTAATGTAGCTTCTGCTTTTCCCTTTGAAAGCTCAATGTCTGTGTTATGACTTGCTTTCATCACAATATTGTTGAATTCCACAATGTATGGATATTAAACACTGGCAGACTGTTATTATTATTTTTTTTTTTGGTAAAACATTACTTCAAACCTTTTTTCTTGCTTTATTTTTCAGTGTTTTATTGCTTTATGAAAATGTTTAACCCTAAAATCCCTCTAGGTTATCTATACTGTATAAAGAAGCAATTACCCTTAAAACTGTACTCTGGCCTACTTTTCTATTTTGCAATTAAATATCTTTTTCACATATGTTCATTGTAGACCTATGTTTTTATCACATCTTATTAGCACATTAAAAGTGTTATCTTACTGCATATTTGAGCCAACATAGGAAAATATTTTATACTCTCCACAATGTCACTTTAAAAGTCCTGAGGTAACTCTTGAGAATTTGTTAAGTCTCTCACTGGAATCACCAGTATATTTTTTAATGTAATAAAGGGGTCTGTGGTCTGTCAGCCTGATGGTTACTATTGGAAGTGCTTAAAAAGGGCTTAGGGCAAATTGAAAAATTCTATAAGGAAGAGGAAAAAGATCTTTTTCAGTTTTCCACTAAATTTGACATACTTTAAGTGATCCAAAAACTAGATTTTAAAAATGCTGGGCTATATTTTCAGTAGCGTGAAGTGATTTTTTCTGCAGTCCTGGAAAGTCGGTAGAGAATGTCTGTTTCTGGTTACTTTGGCACATTAGTTTGTCATGTTAGGCAGGGGGCTGGTACAGCAGCCAGGTACCCTAACTTGTGATGCTGGAGTAGACAAGGCCAATGTCTTCACCCCGGAGTGCAGCTGCTATAGAGTTTTGCTTCCAGACCAGGCTGACCCTGAAAAGTCTCGGGACAGTGTTGTAAACAAGTTTGTGAAAGCTAACTTAATGTCATCTTTGACTTCCAGTCTCCTCTTCTGCTTGAGACTTTACCTGGTGCAAGAAATAATTTTGATCCTAATAACAGCTGGCATAGATGGGAGAAAATAATTGGTGCTTAAAAGGAGTAGGTCTATGATAGCATCAGGTACTCAGGTATGAAGGAAGCTCACCTTTTTCAGAGTCATTGTTACATAACTTGAAATTTCTCAATCATTTACATCTGATTTACTGTTCTATAAAACCAATACTTACACGATAATTTGTAATTAAAAAAATGGGTTTCTTTTTTCCTTCACTTATTTCATACTGTTTTCAGGTGGGCTGTAAAGGTTTGCATTCTAGTCATTCTCAATGGTGTTCTGACCAGAGGATTTAAAGAACTGACAAAAATAACAGTATATGAAATAAAAGTTTTCAGCAATCCACACAATTGTTTACATAGTGATGGATTTCTAGTTAGCAGTCATCTGTTTACCACATCACTGGTTAATTATTTCCACATATATGAACAAACACCTTCTCAAGCAACCTTTCTCAACTAGGGTTCTGCAAGACAAGCCGTTTAGTGTTATGGTGTTATGAATTATTTTCTTTCCTATGCACCTAAAATAGTTCTTGTTATGTACTATCTAGATACTGAGCATATTAGGCCTCTTGACTGCCCAATTACTTGATTCAGAGTTAACATTTCCCTCTGGATAGTCGCTGGACCTCTAGGATTATAAATTCTAGATTGAATCTGTGATGCTTTCAGAAAGCCTCATCAGAGAAAGAGTATCTGCAGGGACTGTGCTTCTCAACTAATTTTCCTTTATTGTTATTTATATCTTAATTACTTCACAAAAAGACTTGTGATATCATTTGTTTTCATTGGCTTTTAGGAATCCTTTTCTTTTTTCTTTTTTTTCTTGAGACTGAGTTTCGCTCTTGTTGCCCAGGCTGGAGTGCAGTGGTACGATCTCGGCTCACTGCAACCTCCACTTCCCAGGTTGAAGTGATTCTCCTGCCTTAGCCTCCTGAGTAGCTGGAATTTCAGGCATGCGCCACCATGCGCAGCTAATTTTGTATTTTTAGTAGAGACAAGGTTTCTCCATGTTGGTCAGGCTGGTCTTGAACTCCCGACCTCAGGTGATCTGCCTGCCTTGGCCTCCCAAAGTGCTGGGATTACAGGCATGAGCCACTGTGCCCGACCAGGAATTATTTTATTTCTTTTTTTGTTTTTAATTTTTAGGCCCAGTTAACTCACTGGGAATTATTAACATCAATCTTTTGTGATACGAATGGCAGAATAGTTTTTTTTTTTTTTTTTTTTGAGATGTCTCACCGTTGCCCAGGCTGGAGGAGTGCAGTGGTGCGATCTCAGCTCACTGCAGCCTCTTCTGCCCAGGTTCAAGCTATTCTCCTGCCTCAGCCTCCCAAGTAGCTAGGATTACAGGCTTGCACCACCTCTCCTGGCTAATTTCTGTATTTTTAGTAGAGACAGTGTTTCATCATCTTGGTCAGGCTGGTCTTGAGCTCCTGACCTTGTGATCCACTCACCTCGGCCTCCCAAAGTTCTGGGATTACAGGCGTGAGCCACCGTGCCTGGCCCAGAATAGTTCTTTTATTTTGCCACTGGATTGCTCTATTTCTTTTTTCTTTTTTTTTCTCCCTCAGCCTCCCAAGTAGCTGGGATTACAGGCACCTGACACCACTCCTGGTTAATTTTTTTTTGGTGTGTGTATTAGTAGTAGTATCATACTTTATAAGTTCTGGGGTACATGTGCAGAATGTGCAGTTTGTTACATAGGTATACACGTGCCATGGTCGTTTGCTGCATCCATCATCCTGTCATTTACGTTAGGTATTTCTCCTAATGCTATCCCTCACCTAGCCTCTCACCCCTCTGCTATCCCTCCCCTAGTCACCCACCCTCCAACAGGCCCTGGTGTGTGATGTTCCCCTTCCTGTGTCCATGTGTTTTCATTGTTCAACACCCACTTAACAGTGAGAACATGCGGGGTTTGGTTTTCTGTTCTCGTGTCATTTTGCTGAGAATGATAGTTTGCAGCTTTCTTCATGTTCCTGCAAAGGACATGAACTCATCCTTTTTTATGGCTGCATAGTATTCCGTGGTGTATATGTGCCACATTTTCTTTATCCAGTCTATCGTCGATGGGCATTTGGGTCGGTTCCAAGTCTTTGCTGTTGTGAAAAGTGCTTCAATAAACATATGTGTGCATGTGTCTTTATAATAGAATGATTTATGATCCTTTGGGTATATACCCAGTAATGGGATTGCTGGGTCAAATGGTATTTCTATTTCTAGATCTTTGAGGAATGGCCACACTGTCTTCCACAATGACTGAACTAATTTGCACTCCCACAACAGTATAAAAGCTTTCCTGTTTCTCCACATCCTCTACAGCATCTGTTTTCTCCTGATTTTTTAATGGTTGCCATTCTAACTGGCGTGAGATGGTATCTCAATGTGGTTTTGATTTGCATTTCTCTAATGACCACTGATGATAAGCTTTTTTTCATATGTTTATTGGCTGCATAAATGTCTCTTTTGAGAAGTGTCTGTTCGTATCCTTTGCCCACTTTTTGATGGGGTTGTATTTTTCTATTTCTTTGTGGTGGTTGGAGAAGAAAATTAAAGAGAAAAGGGTATAAATGGGGAATCTCATATAATGAAAACTATACAGATGGTCCCCAATTTATGATGGCTTGATTTATGTGTTTGGCTTCACAATGGGCTTATCAGTGTATTAATTGCATTTTACATTTATGATATTTTTTACTTAGGATGGATTTATCAGGATGTTACCCCATTGTAAGTCAGAGAGCATCTGTACTTGTTTGTAATAAAAAGATCTGTTTACAAATATGTTTGTCCAAAACATATGGTTAATGAAAATCTATACCAGTATATGTCTTCAACATGATCATTTATGATGTTATTGAAAATTAGAAGAAACCCTTGCTCATAACAGGAATTGATGAGTTGATAGAAATATTCATGAATACTTTATTCTGATGTGACTGATTTTTTCCATACTACTCTATACAAAGTTTTTCCTGATAAAAATCTATAAAGTTTCTTTGTCTGTATATTTCTTTAATACCTGAAAGACTTTGAGAGCTGACTCAAAATAAAATAGAGCAAGAAGAAAAACCTTTTCAGATAAAATCACAAACAAAGGAACCTTAATGTCCATATGGATGGGTTCCCAAGGCATTAGCACTCAGGCTTATATAGCAAATAGAAAAAAACATTTTCCATTTACCTGGCTTCCATTGAATAAATAACTCTTCCATTATGTCAGATCAACTTAGGAATGGACTAACTAATAGATTTGTTATTTCATTAAATAATATTTACCATGCTTGGATTTCATTATAGATAACTAGTCTGTTGTAGTTTTGAATGATGTTTGTTATTTGCTTCCCCTATTAGTTGAGAAAACCTGATGTACATGGACTCAGTTTGACGTAAGCTCTCCATATTCATTCTCAGATTATTCTGTGTAACCTACGATGGAAAATATGCTATTATCATTCGAAATATGCTTCTGGTTCCAAATCAAAATTTTGATATCAGTGTTTTTGTGACTCATTAAAACTATTTTCCAAATATATAGATATACAGATACATAGTCTTGATTCTCTTGATACACTGAACTCCTTTAAAATTTTTCACTTCAATGATAATCAAATTTTGAACATAATTTGGATACAATTTCTAGGGGCTCTTTATTTTCAGATAAATAACTCCCCCCTGCACCCCCAAAAAGCTACCATTTGCTTTTTGGAAAAATTTTGACCTTATTTCTGAGATTCTGTTCATTATATTTTATTAATTGCGTCCTCAGTTTTGTTTTGTTTTCTTTTGTTTTTTTTAGACGGAGACTCACTCTGTCACCCAGGCTGTGCACTGGGGCAATCTCAGCTCACTGCACCCTGCACCTCCCAAGTTCAAGCGATTCTCATCCCTCAGCGTCTGAGTAGCTGGGACTACAGGCATGCACCACCACACCTGGCTAATTTTTGTATTTTTAGTAAAGATGGGATTTCACCATGTTGGCAGGCTGGTCTCAAACGCCTGACCTCAAGTGATCTGCGCGCTTTGGCCTCCTAAAGTGCTGGAATTTCAGGCATAAGCCACCATGCCTGGCCTTTAAATGTCTTCTTTATTTTTCTGTAAGCAAACAATTTTCTTATACATTTTTGTGTACCAGTTAACAGTCAGTAGAGTATTTGTTTTTGTATGACTATTTTTTATTACTCTAGACTTAAACCATCTTCATCATGACTCTTAGGAATTGTTTAAATTGCTCTGCATGTAGGCAAGCAAAAAAAAAAAAGAAAAAAAACAGAATTGTTTAAATTGCATTCGTTTACTATGTTTTGAATTTTGCATGAAAGATCACAGAGAATAATGGAACATCCATGTACCTACCACCCACATTTAATATATCTTAAGTCGGCCTTCTTTGCTTTAATTCTTTTAAGAAATGGAATGTTACAGATGTAGTTTAATGTCTTTTGTTTTCTTCCCATATCCCATTCCCTTCCTCTCTCCTAAAAGATCATTATCAGCCACTATCCTAGGTATGAGATGTTTCTGTCTACAGTTTTACCTTGTGCTTTTATTATTGCCTGGATTTCAGAACTATATGGTAGAGTTTTGTGTGGTTCTTAAACTTGATTAAGGTTATTATACTGTATAAGTAGCATTCTGCATATTGATTTTTTTCAGTTAAACAGTATATTAGATATTCACGTTTATACTTGAATATCTAAGTCATTCATTTAGACATATAAAATTAAATAAGAATGCATCATAATTTGTCATTTTTCTCTGTATAGAAATATGACTTCCAATTTCTTGCTATTGTAAATAGTGCTGTAATGAACATCCTTGTATATTATCTCCTTCTAGCATATGCTAAGTTTCCCAGAGGCATGTACTTAGCAATGAAATTGTTAGGTCTACAGTAGTCAACTTTACTAGACATTGTAACATTGTTTTTTAAAGTAAAATGAGTGACTAATGATAATTTTCATCTTACCATATCTCACCAACACCTGATACTGTCACACTTTCAACATTTTTGTCATTCCACATTCGTATGAAATTGTTTCTTTTATTACTAGTGAGGTCAAATATTTTTTCCCTCTTATTGCTTTATCCATTAAAATTGATTCTGTGAATTGCCAGTTCATGGCCATTTTTGGGGGTAGTTTTCCTTACTGATTTATTGAAGTTTAATACTTTCTGGAAACTAATCTAAACTAATATTTTGCTAGTTGTGTGAGTTGTAAATATCTTCTCCCACTGTATGTTTTTTTTTAAACTTTGTTTATATTGTCTAACTTAGCACATGTTTAGTGAATACCTTTATGTGCAATTCTTCATGTCAGGCTGAGGGAGAAGTCTAAGAAGTTTTATTTGAGTCTGACACCCAAGGTGCCTGTAATTAAAGGTGAAATGAAATTTTAATTTATAAGTTTATTCTTTTGTTTTTTGGTTCAGTACATCCTCCTTTTTATAATGTATGCTTTTCCAGATAATTAGTGAGATAAATATTTGATTTTCACTTTTAGTGTTTCTGAAAGATGTAATATGCTACCTAATATAACTTGTTTTTAATTCTTGCTCTAACTTTTAATATTTTATAGTTGTGCATTTTGAATTATATTTTAAAGGATTAAGTGGGTTATTGCACATGATGTTTAGCAAAGTGTTTGGGAGCATTTAGCACAGCCTCCAAAAATCAGAATTCCACTAGCCCCCGATCCTACATATCTGGCATCTTAAGAGTCAATAATAGCAGAGTTAGAGAGACAGTTATGTGTGGTGGATAGAACATGGGTATTTGATTAAATAGCCTTAGGATCAAATCCTGGCTTATTCTATAATTATCTTGTATTATTTGAGCCAAGTGTTTACTTTTCTTGAGACTCAGTTTCTCAAGAATAAGGAAGAATATGGCTTTCACCAGGTTGTTGCAAAGACTGAATCAAATAGTGTGCAATTAACAATGCAAGGCATAGTGCTCAGTGCATAGTTAACATTCTAAAATGTATGGTGAGGAATGGTGCGCATCTGTAGCCCCAGCTACTTGGAGCCCCAGCTACTTGGAAGGCTGTGGCAGGAGGATCGCTTCAGCCTGGAAAGTTGAGGTTGCAGTGAGCCATGATTGTGCCACTGCACCCCAGCCTGGGTGACAGAAAGAGACTCTGTCTCAAAAAAAAAAAAGAAAAACTGATTTTTTTACACATAAAAGCGAATATATACTGTATTTTAATTTTTCTTTTTCTCCTTTCCTTTCTTTCTTTTCTTTTTTTTTTTTTTTGAGATGGAGTCTTGCTCTGTTGCCCAGGCTGGAGTGCAAAGGCACACTCTCAGCTCACTGCAACCTCTGCCTCCCAGGTTCAAGCGATTCTCCTGCCTCAGCCTCCCAAGTAGCTGGGATTACAGGCGCGTGCCACCACGCCCAGCTAATTTTTGTATTTTTAAATAGAGATGGGGTTTCACCATGTTGGTCAGGCTGGTCTCGAACTCCTGACCTCGTGATCCGCCCACCTCAGCCTCCCAAAGTGCTGGGATTACAGGCGTGAGCCACTGCACCCAGCAGCTCCTTTCTACAGAATAATGTTCTGTACTTTATTAATATGTCTTGGATGTACTCCTTCTTTTCATAGGGCTGCAACATGTGGGTGTCCCAGAGAGTAATCAGTTCCCTAGCAGTGTATATTTGGGTTGTTTCCAGTCTTTTGCTATTATAAGTAGTTCTACAAAAAATTACCTTGCACACATGAGTAAGGATATCCTGAAGTGGAACAGCTGGATTAAAAGGCATGTATGTTTGCAGTTTTTATAGGAATTTTCAGAATGCTCTACCACCATTAGATGAGGGCTCGTAGTTCCCTACAGCCTTGCCCACAGAGTGTTTATTAAATTGGGGTTTTTGTTATTCTGATAAATAAAAAATGGTAGGTCAGTGTCGATTTAAATTAATTTCTCCATTATAAGTTTTATATTTCCCTTTCTGCTAATTATCTTACTATCCTTTGCCCAGTTTTCTATTAGGGTGTTGATTTTCTTTTCCTTCCTTCCTTCATTCCTTCTGTCCTTCCTTCTTTCCTTCCTTCCTTTCTTTGACAGGGTCTCACTCTGTCACCTAAGTTGGAGTGCAGTGGCACAATCTTGGCTCACTACAACCTCCGCCTCCCAGACTCGTGATTCTCCCACCCCAGCTTCCCAAATAGCTGCGACAAAAAGCACACGACACCATGTCCAGCTAATTTATTTTTTATTTTTGGTAGAGATGGGGTTTTGCGATGTTACCCAGGCTGGTCTCAAACTCCTGAGCTCAAAGTGATCCACCCACCTTGGCCTCCCAAAGTGCTCTGGGATTACAGGCGTGAATCACTGTACCTGGCCTCTTTTCTTCTTGATTTGAAATTCTTCATAGATTAGACAAATTTGCCCATTGTACAAATATGTTGCAAATGTATTTTCTCAGTTTGTCATTTATCCTGATTTTTCTTATGGGTTTTAAAAAATGTGATTGGATTTATTATTTCTGGCATTGAACCATAGTTATAAATGTATTCTTTACTCTGAGGTTGTCCAGGGAAGCTCCTAATTTTCTTAATTTAATTTTCATCTTTTTAAAAGCAGCTCTATTGATGCATAATTGATATACAAAAATAGCACATTTTACTACAATTTGCTAAGTTTGGACATGTGTACACACCCATGAAACCATCTATTAACCTGATGATGGTGATGGTTTCATGAAATTTTATGTTTCAATTTTTTACATTTAAATCTTTGACTTTTCTGGAATTTAAGTGCATGATGTGAAAAATAGATCCAATTTATTTTTCTTTCCAGATAGTTACCCCTTGTTCTAGCACAATTTATTAAATCGTTCATCTTTCTCCTTCTGATCCGAGATGTTATTATATGCTAAATTTCTGTACATATTTAACTTCATTTGCCTCTTTTGTTTGTCTCTTTCTATAACAGCATCTCATTGTTCTAATTATTTTAGCTTCATAATAAATTTTAATACTTTCTGGGTTTAAACAGAACCTTCTTGTTACTCTTCGTTTATAAAGTTTTCTTCTTTATTCTCGTTTATTTATTTTTCCTAAGAACTTCAAAAGTTAGTACTGAATTCCCAAATAAAATACTTCAAAAGCCTGTTGATTTTTCTACTGGGACGATGTTACATTTTCAGATTAACTTAGGGAAAATTGTTTCTTCATGATGTTAAGTCTTACTCCCTGAGAACATAGTACATCTTTTCATCTGTACAGGTCTTCTTTTATATTGATCAGTAGCAATTTTTAAAAAATCATCTTGGGATGCACCATTCTAGTTAAAAAAAAAAAAAAAGAAAAAAGAAAAAAATCATCTACTATGTTCAATGAAATAAAAATCAATATTTAAAAATTTGGCAAGGAGTTGAAAACTATAAAAAAGAACCAAACAAAAATTCTTTTTTTTGCTCCCAGAAGGCAGAAGAAATAAAAATTCTACAACTGAAAAAATACAATATCTGATAGTAAAAATCAATAAATGGTTTATTATATTAGATACATTTGAAGAGACAACTAAAAAATAAGAAAAATATTTTCAGAAGAACTCAAGAAGATGGAAAACAATGAATACAATACTATTTGTATTTTAATGTAATAGTATATATTACACGAGTTTAACATAGGACTGCATTTGCAGAATAGAAGAGAGAGAATAGGGAAGTAGCAACACTGGAAGGGAAAATAACTAATACTATTTTATTTAAAGTACCTAACTTGGCTGGGTGTGGTGGCTGACACCTGTAATCTCAACAGTTTGGGAGGCTGAGATGGGTGGGTCACTCGAGCCCAGGAGTTCAAGACCAACCTGGGCAACATGGTGAAACCCCATCTGTACAGAAAAACCCCCCAAAACAAAAACAATAGTCAGCTGAGTGTGGTATCACATGCCTGTAGTCCTTGCTACTTAGGAGGCTGAGGTGGGAGGATTACCAGGGCCTGGAAGTCAAGGCTGCAGTGAGCTGTGATTGCGTCACTACACTCCAGCCTGGTTGACGGAATGAAACCCAGTCTCGAAAAAAAAAAAAAGTGCCTAACTTGGTGCTTGGCACTTTTAAAAATTGATACATAATATTTGTACCTGTTTATGGGGTATCTGTGATATTTTGATACATGCTTACAATGTGTAATGATCAAATCAGGGTATTTAAGATATCCATAATCTCAAACTTTTTTTTGTGTTCATAACATTCCAAATCTAGCTATTTTGAAATATACAATAAATTATTAACTATAGTCATCCTAACATGCTATAGAATATTACTGAATTCCATCTCATCATATGTTTGTACCAATTAACCAATCTCTATTTATTCCTTACCCCCATCTCCCACCAACCCTTTCCAGTCTCTGATAACTATCATTTTATTCTCTACCTCCATGAAATCAAATTTTGTACCTCACATATCATTGTCAATATTATTATTTTTTCCCACCCAGGCTCCTAGGAAGGATTTATTGACAATATCACTGGATTCTAAATCCTCTAGGTCATTTTTTCACCAAGTCCCTTATTTTCTTAGGGCATTATTTTTTTTTCTTAAATCAATAGCTTTATTGAGATAAAATTCCCATTCTATTAAATTTCCTCATTTGAAGTATACAGTTTAATAGCTTAGTATAGTCACAGAATTGTGCAACCATCACCACAATCAATTTTAGAACATTTTCAGCAGGGCGCAGTGGCTCATGCCTGTAATCCCAGCTACTCAGGAGACTGAGGCAGGAGAATTGCTTGAACCTGGGAGGCAGAGGCTGCAGCGAGCTGAGATTGCGCCATTGCTCTCCAGCCTGGGTCACAGAGTCAGACTCCATCTCAAAAAAAAAACCCAAACAATTTTAGAACATTTCGTCTCACCGCCCTGCCAAAAAACCCTGTTCCCCTTAGCCGTCAATCCTCAGCTCCCAAATCACCTCTAACCACAAATCTATTTTCTGTCTCTGTAGAGTTGACTATTCTACATATTTCACATAAATGAAATAATATGATATATGGTGCCTTGTGACTGGCTTTTTCACTTAGTATGATTCCAAGTTCATCCATATTTTGGTATGTATCAGTCCTTCATTCCTTTTTATCATGGAATAATATTCTGTTGTATTGATATATGACATTTTATTTATCCATCTTTTGATGAATATTTGGATTATTTCCACTTTTGTCTATTATAAGAATTCTGCTATGAACACTCATGTGTAAGTTTTTGTGTGAACGTGTTTTCATTTTCCTTGGATATATACCAAGCAGTAGAACTGCTGAGTCATAAAGAACTCTAGGTTTAGCTTTTTGAGGAGCTTCCAGATTATTTTCCAAAATGGCTGTGCCATTTTATATTCCCACCAGTAAAAGATGAGGGTTCTAATTTTTCTGTCTTCACCAACACTTGTTGTTATCTATCTTTTTTCTTATAGTCATCATAGTCTATATGAAGTGATTTCTCACTGTAGTTTTTTCCGTAGTAATTTAAAAAAGTTCCTACCTACTTTAGCCTAAAATTACTTTCCTGACTCTCTTCAGAGAGCCTGCCAGAGAATTCTCTCTCTCGTGCTGTCTCCCTTATGCCCGGGCATAAGCTCCGATAAAGCCCTGTCTGGGAAAACTCTTGGACTTCTGTAAATTCCTTTTACACTGAGAGCCCAAGAACCCATGGCCACTAACAGGCCAATTAGAAGGCTCCTGCATTAGTCTAGGTGAAGGGTGATGATGGCTTGGACCAGAATAGTGTGGTAGTCATGGAAATGGGGAGAATTTGACAGACTAGAGATTCATTTTGGAAACAGAACTGAATCTGAACAGACTGAATTGGACAGGGAGCAGGGAAAGTGAAGGGGAAGGAAGACTCCAGGATTATGCCTTAGCATTTGGGTGCATGAATGGATGAATGAAGGGATGGATGGATGGTTGGTGGTTGGATGGATGGGTGGTTGAATGAATGAGTGGGTGAATGGGTGAAGAGATGGGTGGATGGAAAATGGAGAGATGATGAACTGAGATGGGGAAGACTAGAAGAGGGGCATATTTTAGGGGAAAGACAGTTTTGCAGCACGTTAAGTTTGAGGTGCCTCGGAGTCATACAAGAAGGTTTGTCAGAAAAGCAGTTGGATATAAGATTTTAGAGCTCAAAAGACAGGGAGGGGCTGATGGTATGTTTAAACCTATGTGAATATCACATAGGTAACATTTAAAGCCTTAGAAATGGGCCGGGTGTGGTGGCTCACACCTGTAATCCCAGCACTTCAGGAGGCTGAGGAGGCGGGTGGATCATTTGAGGTCAGGAGTTTGAGACCAGTCCAGCCAATAACAGAGAGATGGGTGAAAACCCATCTCTACTAAAAATACAAAAATTAGCGGGGTATGGTGACACGTGCCTATAGTCCCAGCAACTCGGGAGGCTGAGGTGGGAGAAGCGCTTAAACCCCAGAGGCGGAGGTTGCAGTGAGCCAAGATCACACCGCTGCACTCCAGGCTGGATGACAGAGCGAGACTCTGTCTTAAAAAAAAAAAAGCCTTAGAAATGGGTAATGCCACCTAGGAAGAAAGATGAAAGGAGGGCAGTGCCCTGAGGTGTGCCAGCATTGGACGAGAGAAACAGCCAGCGATGTAGGAGGAAAGCCCAGAGAAACTGTGAGCTGAACGGATGAAGTAGTAACAGATCAGATGCCACCAAGAGGACAAGAAAGATGACTGGAAATAGACAAGAAAGACTATTGTATTTAGCAACTTGAAAGCATCTGACTACTTTTTACTCAGAAATCAAACCCCAAGGAAAGTGTTTCTCTTCCTGCAGGAGTTTCTGCAGGTCCCTTTACATGCTCCATGCTCCCCTCCACTTCTGTAAGTTCGAAAAGTGATTAATTTGGGCTGATGTTTTAATTTCTATTCTTTTTGGCTTACAGCTGTGTTTTCTCATTCTCTACAACAATAGGTAGTATGTTGTAATAGAAAAATCCATTGTGGTCAGTGATAACTTCTGTCTGTTCCTGGGCACAGGGGGCATCACTATTAGTGCCTGTTCCTCCCTCCTTACTGCTGATAAGGAAACACGGGCAGGAATAATACTAATAATTTGTGCTACTTTTTCTGCATACCTTTGGCCTTATTCTGGGCTATTGAGCTGAGAGATTGTCTGCGGCTGGAGCTCTATTGTCTGAATCCAGGGGCAGAAAGAACTGAGGGCTCTCTTACGGCATCCACCTGGAGGCTGCCTTGCAGTCTTGGGTTGCTAAGTGCACTGTTTAATTTAGAAGCTCCTTTTATCCTGGCTCTCTTGACCAGCCGAAGTTGTGGTCACTGTTTTCAACAAGGACTGGGGAAAGAAAGGGTGGAATTAATTAAACCTAGAGGATGGGACTTCAAAGGGCGGAGCTAAGGTCAGAGAACGAACCCTTTAAATAAAGGGCCCACACTGGCTGCCAGAGAGTGCGCAGGACTGGCAAGAGGGAAGCCGGGCTGCTCCACGCCTTTCGCACCTTCCACCTCCTGCGCGTCCATCTGTGAGAAGGAGGCAGAGCCCAAGGGAGATGATGGAGCCTGAGGAGTACAGAGAGAGAGGTGAGCGACGGGCACCCCTGGCCCCCTTCCCTGCTGCTACTCCTGCAGGAACAGCTGCTGGTGGGTGGCCCTTAGATTTTGAGATGACATTTGACAGGAGCATTAGAATTGCTTTCTGCAAGTTGGCACCAGCAATATTTTTTTTTTCTGCGAAAGGAATGTGGGATCAGAGTGTAAAACTTTTCTGAACCACTCTTTCATTCTCCCTCATATACCCACTCTCACATATGTCCACACTACTGTGCCTTGATTTTCCTCCCCACTTTTTCACAAAATAGAGGATTTGGATCCCTGAGCCACTAAATGGGAAAACGAGAGTGTTCATATTCTGAAATAGAAAAAAATTTATCAATATTCTGTAATCACTGCAAATCTTTTCTTTGTTAACATTTATTTCTTTATGTGTGAATCTATGAGTAGCGTTCTTTCATTTGGTCATTCATTTCATAAATATTTAGTAAGTGCCTACTCTGTATGAAGCCAAACCAAGTGGTTATTCAGTTTTCAGGCATGGCTCTCCCTTAGAAGGAAAGTAGGTAATTGTTTAAAAGAGAACCTTGAATGTCTTTACTTCTGTGATTTTTTTATATCCTCCTCCTCACTAATTAGTGTGCATGAGCTTATTCTGTTGCTTTCCGAAGGCACTGTTAGCTGAGAGCAGGTTCCTGTGGACATTCATCCTCTGGTGGAACACAAGTACATTTAGCACTGTCCCTGGACCAGTGGAGGGTTAGGTCTATAGCTCTCAGATCTCTGGTGGGGCGCTGCTGGAGAAGCACCAGGCTCTGAGAGGGCTGGAGGAGAGCAGAAAGACGACAGAATGGTGCAGATCTACCTTCATCTCATCAGTTTTGTCTAGGGCTGGTTCTGTTCTTAAGAACTGCGCATAAGCTGATGCAGAGGGCAGAAAATGAGTTCCCTTTCCTCCTAGGTAAAAGCAGCTTAGGAAGTACTAAGGAATAGATATTGAGCAGAGAAAGAGTTATGTACACACACATACACACAGCAGGAGACAGAGGTACCGAAGAGAGACCTGAAAGGATAAATAATTTGCAATAGTTTTGAAGTGTTTGAGTTGACTTTTTTTCCTTCCTATTTCATATATTCATAGATGTTCTGTTTCTGAGAAGAAAAGAAAGGCAGGAGAGACAGTCAAAACTGAAGTAGATTAAGGAAGGGGAAAGGAAATGAAACATTTCACTTTGGTGCTAGAGGTTTCTGCTTTGGAGATTTCCACTTTGGAGATTTCCCCTCTTGTTCATTTGCTCACTCAGAAACTCTGTCCATCATTCATTCACTCCCTCACTCTTTTTTTAAATTCTGAAGATAAGGTTGTGCAGGAGATCAGATCCTTCCCTCGTCCCATGAATCCATCTCCTTCTTTACCAAGTCTCTTGGCCTGGACATGGGAGGGATGGGCACAAATCAGTCAGGTCCAGTCAGAGGACTTGAGCTTGATTTCTCTGTGTCACTTCTAGGGAGAGAGATGGTGGATTACATCTGCCAGTACCTGAGCACTGTACGGGAGAGACGTGTGACGCCAGACGTGCAGCCTGGCTACCTGCGAGCCCAGCTGCCTGAGAGTGCTCCTGAGGACCCCGACAACTGGGACAGCATCTTTGGGGACATTGAACGAATCATCATGCCTGGGGTGAGACACAGTGACCACAGGGTGGTTCTGGATTTCAGGGCACAGGAGGATGGGTGGTGGCCTGAAGAAAGACTTGCTTTGGGTCAGCTTGGGATGACAGTGCATCCTTCAGCCACTTGGTCACCAACATCCCAGCCCATTTGCTAGGCATGTGGAGGGCAGGACTTTGACTAGCATTAGGTTTCTTTTTTGTTTTCCCAGTTGTGCCAAGGCATGAGGTTTCTGATGCCAGGGCAGGGCTGGCTAGAACACCTGCATCCCAGAGCATAGTCTGGCAGAATTGTGGTAGTATAATGGGATGGGTGGAGAAGTGGACATTTTTTCTGAGGGGAAAGGACAACTGTGAGTGGTAAGACTGGGGAAAGGAAGCTGAAGGTAGTGCCTGGCCCTGACGGCAGAGCCAGGGACTCTTTGTACAATGTCTGAGACCACGCCAAAGAGAAGGAAGGAAGTGGGGAACATACCCCTGCAAGAACACTCTGGTTACCAGGTTGCATTGGCCCAGGAAACTGAGCGGGCCCCGGCATCCCTTCCTGTCCCCTCTGAGGTCTGGTGATTGAGCTGCTTTTCAAGAAGAAGGGACTTTCCCTGAATCATTGATACTTTCCGTGGCAGAGGAGGGTGCAGTCTGGGATAGTGCTGGTGGGGCCAGGAAGCTGATGGAAGCTGGCTGATGCATGGGCTTGAGCTGGGGCCTGCCCTGATGGGTGGTGATGACACCCCGGCCACCGGCATTGAGGAGCTCTGCCATTGTGCTCATGCTAAAGTGTCATTGACTCCCTTCCTGCAGCGGGCTCCTTGCCATGTGCCAGCTCTGTGCTGACCACATTACATGCTATCTCATTTAATCTTCCCGTTGACCCTCTTTTACAGATGAGGAAATTGCTGATGCTCAGAGAAGTTAATTGTTTTGCCCAAAGTCAGAGAATTAGTCCCTGGTAGATCCAGGATTCTAACCTAGGCCAGTCTTACTTCACAGGCTCCGCTGTGTCTCCTACCCTCTGTCACCTCTACTGGCGAGTGCCTGAGTGTGCCTGGCTATGCCTGGGCCCCTAGCACTGACTCTCTGGCTGTGCAGCCACACACAGGCCGTGTCCTCCCTCTCCCTGCTTGGGGCATTTGTGTTCTGAACCACACATGTTTAGAGGCTCTTCCTGAGGCCAACTTGAGGTTTACCTCCATCATTTCCAAAGAACTTTTAACTTAAATGTGACAAAAATATACCTAGAGGCAGGGGTGGGAAAATACTCAAACTCAGAAAGTGATGGCAATTTTGACTTTTTTTTTTTTTTAAAGCAATAGAGAGAAGGTCTCGCTATGTTGCCCAAGCTGGTCTCCAACTCCTGGGCTCAAGTGATCCTCCTGCCTCAGCCTTCCAAAGTGTTGGGATTAGAGGCCTGAGCCACTGTGCCTGACCATGAGGGCAATTTCATACAAAGCCACTCAGCTCTTTGACCATTCAGCCTATTTCACAAGCATCTTTTGAAAATGTCAATATCAGTAAGGCTAGATCCTGATAAGATTATCTCATGGATTTTATTCTGTAAAATGTAATCTGCTGAGTGGCTAACGGTAATCTGGTAGTGAGACTGAAAGCAACTGTCAGAAGAGGTGGAAATGAGCTGATTCATTTGATTGAAAGGAATTCCAGCAGTTGCTATGGGTGTGGTCAATGAGGCTCATTTCTGGAAAGAGAGGTCTGTTTGTTTTTGATAAGGGCTCTTCTGGCGTATTTTATCTTATTTATCTTACAAGAACAGACAATTGTCTCTTGATAGGGCTAGGAGGTAGAAGCCTTTCTCTGGTGTTTCCAAAATACTGTCACTAAACACAGTGATAATGAGGGTAGAATCTCTTGACTCATCTCTCAGGCCACACCAGCCTCTGAGAGCTGGCCAGAAAGCAGTTGCTTACTCATCTTCTCAGTGCCTCATTGAAAGTTACATTAGTTTTTCCCTTCCTGCCACTACCTAGACAATAAGAAAAGAAAATCTCTCTTTCTCCTTTAATTCCAACCCCGGTTAGACAATCTTCATTTACTTTTCACGAGAGAGAGAGCATCCCCAGGGGAAAAGTCAGGACGCCACTCTGCTCCGGTGTCTGGGCTTCTGTCTCATTGCAGCCCCTTGTCCCTACGGGATATGTGTGACCACAGGGATGTGGCCTCTCTCTGCCAGCCCCATTTCTCACCTGTGAAACAGAGACAATGGTAGGCCCTACCCCATAGGGTCCTGTGAGAAGTAAGTAAGAGAAAGCATGGGAAGCAGGAGATGTGGTTATTACCGATCATGTCTCTTGCATGGTGAAAATCAGAGGAAGAGGTTTGCTCCTCTGAGTCAATTCAGGACACACCACATATCACATCAAGTCAGGATATGTGATGTGTCTGTCACCCACATGATTAGTTTACCGTTAACGTTAGAGCTTAACATTTCGCACATTTCTTGCCCACGCCTCCACCCACACAACAACCCTATGAGACAGGATTTAATTTACGATGAGAAACTGAGGTTGAGGGAGGTTCAGGAGAGGCTCCTGGTTTTATGGAGACTGTACTGTAAACACTTTTTGAAACCTCCTTTAAAAAAAAAAAAAGAATGAGACTGGGCACAGTGACTCATGCCTATAATCCCAGCACTTTGGGAGGCTGAGGTGGGAAGATCACGAGGTCTTGAGTTCGAGACCAGCCTGGCCAACATAGTGAAACCCCGTCTCTACTAAAAATATAAAAAAATTAGCCAGGCATGGTGGTGGGCACCTGTAATCCCAGCTACTCAGGAAGCTGAGGCAGGAGAATCACTTGAACCCAGGAGGTGGAGGTTGCAGTGAGCCGAGATCACGTCACAGCACTCTAGCCCTGGCGACAGTGTGAGATTCTGTCTCAAAAAAAAAAAAAAAAAAAAGAATCTCAAAAGAGACTCATGCAAACATGGTATGTTGGAGCTTAAGTTCATTAGCTTTATGGTAAATCTACACGGTCACACAGCTTGTTAGGGACCAAGCTGGGACTGGAACTTGTATCCTTAGCTTAATTTGTATGCTCCTTGTACTATACACGCTGTCCAGGACAAGGTCCTTGCTCTTGAAGGACTCTTAAGTATTTGTGCCGTCTGTAAAGAACAGGATGATGCCCTAAGATGTTATCAAATGAATCCTGAGTAGAGTGAAACATCTAGAATTATCTTGTTCCATCGTTCAGGGAAGGGATTGAAGGGAGCTGTGGGAGCAGGGGGAGAGTTTGAGGAGGAAATGAATATTTAGTAGCTTTCTAAGAACAGGCAGGTTTTGGAAGGTCATGTCTTTATGGAGAGTCGCTTTCTATCAGGGGACCTAGCATTGCTCAAAGACATAAATGCAGAAATGAACAGGGCATGCTTGCAGAGCAGTGAGATGAGGAGAGATTAGATAATTAATGAAGCTGATGAACCACCAGTGCTGCTTCAGAGTTCTGATGGGGGGCCCTCCCTACCCGCTCAGCTCCTCCTTATATCCGGTTTCTATTGTGGGCTCAAAGCTTAGCCTGGAGGTTGCCCTCCCGTATGCTTGGTCTGGGCTGTCCTCTCTACTGACTCCTCTCCTCACTACATTCTCAATGTGATGCTTAAGGACAGCCTTGAACCCATTCACCGAGACCCTCTGAGTTGCATGCCCAGAGAGCTCAGTGCTTCATAAAACAAAAGGTGACTTTTGCAAGAAATGGATGAAACAAGAATCTGCTTTTCTGGAGCTCACAGTCTGCCCTTCCTTTCATTGACGGGCAGGAGAGGCATGAAGGGTAAGTATTGGGGACGAATGTGAATACCACCTAGAATCCCACAACCAGACTACTATAGTGATTTTCCTTCGTCATATTCCCTTCTGGGCTTTGCATATATGAAAAGGCTTTACTGATGATCTAGTGTAGGACATGAGCCTTGTGAGTGGCAAGAACACCAGTGATTTTCATGGAGTTGTGTCACGTATTTCTGCCTAAAAGTGTCGGCCCACCTCTAGAGTGACACTTCCCCTTGCCAGGGATGGTCTCTGCAGAAAGAAAGCCTCCTGGAAATGCCTCCTGGTGCCAACTGTGTGCATGTTCTGCCTCCAGGTGGTACATTGGCAGAGCCCCCATATGCACGCCTACTACCCAGCCCTCACCTCTTGGCCCTCCCTGCTAGGAGACATGCTGGCTGATGCCATCAACTGCTTGGGATTCACCTGGGTGAGTAGCAATGGCTGTAACTACTGGCAATGGGGAACATAGCAGGGAGTGCCATCCTAGGGCAGAGCAGACATATTTTGTTTTGGTTTCTGAATATGGTTCCACAAGAAGGATTAACAATGGCTACATTCTTCAAGTTTATGCTTTATTTTAATTTTCTCATCTCATCCTTTAACCCTACGGAATCACGAGTATTGGTCCCATTTTGTAGGTGAGGAAATTGAGGCTTAAGTAATGTATCTCCCCCAGATCACACAACTCACAGAGGCACAGATAAGATTTGGATCCAGGTCTGGTTATTGGCACAGTTCATGACCTTAACTAAGCAATTTGATGCTTGTTGGGTCACCACTTCCCCTGTGCTCTTGTATTTGAGTAGCTGGAGATATGTCCTAAGACTTCCCTTAATAACCCCTTAAGCACCACTCAGCTTTAAACGGTGCCAAAAGCCTTTTAGAATATCTTTTTATGTTAAGCCTGAACTCTTATATGGTGTGTGGGTGGGTGGGGGTATTCATATCTTTTCTAGGAAACAGTATGTTTTTAATACTAAAACTTCCCACTGGGCATTTGAGGACTTCTCAGCTATGTATTTTAGAGACTTGGGGAGCCAAATCCAAGCCAACCATTTCTAGGGCTGTTTCTCCATAGAGTCTTGGAGACTTTGCCTCATTGGGGGCAGCATGAATCCAAAACCCCTCCTTATTTTCTCTTTTTGGTTAGAGAGTGGACTGGGAGATGGGCACAGAGCCTGACATTGACCTTTCTCCAGAAAGGTTTCCATTGACACCATGAGGGGCAGACACGTTTCTGGAGCTCGTGGTGGCATCTCAGTGCCCTGGGGCTGTGCAGTTTGAAGTTCCTTTTCCTTTCTCAGGCATCTAGCCCTGCATGCACGGAGCTGGAGATGAACGTCATGGACTGGTTGGCAAAAATGCTGGGACTTCCAGAGCACTTCTTGCACCACCACCCCAGCAGCCAGGGCGGAGGCGTCCTGCAGGTACCTCCATTGGCAAAGCTTCACCTAGTGTGGGGGATAACTAGTGAAAGATAAGCCAAACCCTAACCTGGCAATTCTCCCATTCTCCATGGAGTTTCTCCATGTTACCCACACCATCATCACCAACACCACCATCATCACAGCTTCCCTCTACTCCCACCTCAGCTTCTGCTTCATTCACGTGAACTGCTCCCACCTTCTCCACTCTTCTTCTCTCTTTCCTTTGAAAGAAATTAAAAAACCAAAACATGACTGAATTTCCAGTATGACTTGATTCAGCTTTCTTAGTCTATAATCTGACAATACAATACCTTTTTGTTGTCCTATTTTGCATCTCACAGTAAGAGGGGAAAGGAGAAGGCAAGGGGAGGACTTCTCTTTCTCTCCCTGCTAGGTTCAGGAGATGCCTTGTAGTGAGAGCAATTAACAATATAAACTGATAAATGGTATCCTCTGAGCCTATCTTTTGGATAGCTGTGAAATGATAGTTTTTCAAATATTTCTTTTTTTCAAGAGCAGTGCACGGAGTGGAGCTTTCTAGGTGCCTCCCATGGACCACACACGTTGTTAGGTGCTTTTGCATCTACAAATCCTTGACATTCTTGAGGGCTTGGTTCTGAGACCTTTGAGATTCCTCAGATTCTTGAATTCTACTTTAATGTATGTTTCCTGGTTTTATAATCCATGAGATAGAGATAATAATACTATTTCCTTCCAAGAGTATATGCGAGGATTAGATGAATTCTTCTTTTAAAAAGAAATCATGGCTGGGCATGGTGGCTCACCCCTATAATGGTGGCTCAGTCACGTGAACTTGAGTTAGTTTCATGACCTCTCTGAGCATCACTCTCCTCATCTTAGTGTGACAAGAATCATAATTATCTCAAAGAGGTGTTGTGAGGAGCAAGTGGAATGCCAGGAAGTGTTTTGTAAACTATGAATTGCAATACAGATGGAAGGTGTTGATACTATTATTATTATTATTTTTATTTTTTTTTTTTTTTGAGGCGGAGTTTCGCTCGTTACCCAGGCTGGAGTGCAATGGCGTGATCTCGGCTCACCGCAACCTCCGCCTCCTGGGTTCAGGCAATTCTCCTGCCTCAGCCTCCCGAGTAGCTGGGATTACAGGCACGCGCCACGGTGCCCAGCTAATTTTTTGTATTTTTTTTTAGTAGAGACGGGGTTTCACCATGTTGACCAGGATGGTCTCGATCTCTTGACCTCGTGATCCACCCGCCTCGGCCTCCCAAAGTGCTGGGATTACAGGCTTGAGCCACCGCGCCCGGCCTATTATTATTATTTTTAAAAACAGGGCCTTGTTCTGTTGCCCAGGCTGGAGTGCAGTGGAGCCATGGCTCACTGTAACCTCCACCTTCTGGGCCCAAGCAATCCTCCCACCTCAGCCTCCCAAGTAGCTGGGACTACAGGTGTGCACCACTACACTTGGCTATTTTTTTTTTTTGTAGAGACAGGGTCTCACTATGTTGTCTAGGCTGGTCTTAAACTCCCGGACTCAAGTGACCCTTCCAAATGCTGGGATTGCAGGCGCAAGTCACTGCACCCAGCTAAGTATTATTATTATGCTATGTCTTTACATAAATAGCTCTCTTGTTATGGAGTAACTACCAGGCACTTAGTATCTGTGAGATCTGGTCCATACCACTCTCCAAGACAGTGTCTGCCAGGTCTTTAAAAAGCTGTAGGTCTAGCAATCATGTTTACTTTCAATGAGGAAAAATAATAATAATAATAATAATAAAGCTGTAGGTCTCTTGAAGATTTCAAGAAGCAAAAATACCAAAGACTGAGTGAATGAATGATGAGGAACCATAAAGTCTCCTGTGAAGTTTCTGAAGTGGCCCTGAAGATTTCCACAATCATGGTCAGAGCAAAATCCTACCCAACCCTTGTTTGGATAATCTTCACTCCCATCCTGGGAAGCAGTTAAAGGGATGCTCTCCACTTCATAGACAGAAAAGAGTCTTCTGGAGGGGAAATGTTAGCCCAAGGTCACAAGAGCTATTGGCAAGTAAATGGGCCCAAGTCACCAGCCTCTGGCACAGGCCAGGATCCTCTCTCCCTGGGGAATCAAACTCCATTTCCATTTGTGTAATAAGTTGAGAGTTCTTCTTTTAAATATACTTTACCTGAGGAGCAAACATATCCAGGAGGGACAGAACATTCTGTTTTCGGTTTCTGTGGCCTCTCTTATAGACAGGGTGGTATTAGATGCAAGCTGATTTTAGAAGGCAAAATAGGAATGCAAGTTGGGGAGGGAGATGGGCACCTTGGGCAGGAGCTGTGTATTTCCTTCTGAGAGTAGCTATGACATACATACACACACACACACACACACACACACACACACACACAGAGTGTGAGAGAGAAAGAGTGAGAAACTATGAAACCTGGGGAAGTTTGGCAAGAGAACACAGAAAGGCTGCCACGGTAATCCTTTTCCCCTGCAGAGCACGGTCAGCGAATCCACTTTGATTGCCCTGCTGGCAGCAAGAAAGAACAAAATCCTGGAAATGAAAATGTCTGAGCCTGATGCTGATGAGTCCTGCCTGAATGCTCGACTCGTGGCTTATGCCTCTGACCAGGTGAGTTGCCCGATGCAGGACAGCCCTTCAGGTCGGTGCTTGGCTTCTGGAATCTTGGTCCCTGAGCAATGTTTTTCTAGATGTGAGTATGCTGGGGTTCCAGGCAGCTCAGATCTGGGAGTTTGTCCTCAGCAACTGTAGGGAAGACAAGCTACCAATGATCATATTTGGTTCCCCGAGTCTTAGGCTTCAGCAGTTTCTGGAGAGTAATCATTCCAGGATGGCTCTTTGCTGACAGGTAGGTCTCTGTGGCCCTTCTAGGCTCACTCCTCCGTGGAAAAGGCTGGTTTGATTTCCCTTGTGAAAATGAAATTTCTGCCTGTGGATGACAACTTCTCACTCCGAGGGGAAGCTCTTCAGAAGGCCATTGAGGAAGACAAGCAACGGGGCTTGGTGCCTGTCTTTGTAAGTCAGGTTATGTGCCTAAGCTTAGAATGATAGAACTTGGATGTGAGGAAGGAATTTTGGCAGAATTCAGGTAAGTAACATGCTGCACACAGAAGCAGAAAGGCCCTCCCAAAGGGTATTTTACACATTCTGAGTTGCTATCCATAGGTATGTTACGGAACAAATTTTGTGGGTTATAACCAGCATTAAAAAGAAATATAGTAAAAAATACTAGAGTGCACACATATAGCCAGAGTATGTATTGTTCCAATACACATGTTTACATGTACTAGATTGCTATTGCTATATAAAATGTGTTTCTTATGAGCCATGGTAAAACACAGTCTGAAATCTACACTGTTCTGGTGGGTTGGATGGGAGTAGATCACATCTCTGGTGAAATCTTTCTCAGGCCAAATGTGTCACATGAGCCTACCCTCCCATGTTAACTTGCCTCCATTTTCCCCTAGGTCTGTGCAACACTAGGGACCACTGGGGTCTGTGCATTTGACTGCCTGTCAGAGCTGGGCCCCATCTGTAAGTATCTGTCCTCTCTGGCTAGGAAGATAAGGAATATATTTTTAAAGGTCTCTTAGAGCAAGCATCTGAAACCAGCTCTATGGGATTATTCTTGTTCCTCTTGGTCAATGCAGAGACATGGGAAGAACCACCAAAGGTCATGAAGGTCTTTTCCAGGGATCCCTGGACATTGCCTTTTCCAGTGGTGTGACAGGAGTTAGAACTGCCCTACTTTGCCTCCTGTCCTAGAAGGCGACAGGAGGAGAGCCTTTGGTTTTCTCATCCTCTTACTTGTATGTTGAACTCTACTTAATGCAGGCTCTATCCAAAATACAGTGTGAATTAGGCTAGAATAGAAACACTTTCTATTCTAGCTTCAGAAAAGGAAAAGGGTAAGGTAGGGGAAATCATGGGAAAGATTAAAGGCAGAGAGGAAACCCAAAAGGGACTGTTTAACCCCCAAGCAAGATACCACTAGGAAAGAGAGATACCTTCCATCTAACTTTTACATTAGGTGCACTAACATTGCTCTCTGTGCTGGTGGGAAATTGGTTTCTGTGCCAGGATGTTCTAGGTTGAGGCCAAGAGGGTGCCAGCCCTTTACCCAGTGGAAGAAAAAGGCAAGGGTGAGGCTTTGTAGACTTTCTCATTAGGAGGTAAGGATGCCTCCTTCGGCCCCACTTCTTCAGACTGACTCCCCCTGCTCTCATCTCCACACCTCTCCATGTCTCATTTACCCAAAGCACATCATCCTTCCCCAGCTATTCTCTTTGCAGCCACCACTCAGCGTGGCTAGGCGAGAGACGCCTTTCCCCGCTTCGTGCCTGCCCTCCAGCCAGGTGATGCTTGCCTCCTCAGGTGCCCGTGAGGGGCTGTGGCTCCACATCGATGCTGCTTACGCTGGCACTGCCTTCCTGTGCCCCGAGTTCCGGGGGTTTCTGAAGGGGATTGAGTATGCTGACTCCTTCACCTTTAATCCTTCCAAGTGGATGATGGTGCACTTTGACTGTACTGGGTTCTGGTGAGTGTAGCAGCCCAGCTCCGAACATGCCGGAAAGCCTTGCCTCTTCTGGAGAGACCTCAGCCATTAATGTCCATTTGGAAACCCACAGGGTCAAGGACAAGTACAAGCTGCAGCAGACCTTTAGTGTGAACCCCATCTACCTCAGGCATGCCAACTCAGGCGCAGCCACCGACTTCATGGTGAGTGGCCAGGGAAGGGCAGCCTAGTGGTCTTGGGTGGCCAGTGGGAACTGTTGGTGTCTGATCCCCCAAACTCCGGATGGTGGCTCCCTTCAAAAGGCAACACACTGTGAGCTCATCCCGTAATATTGCCAATGCATACCTTGGTTTCTAATTGCACCTAAGTATATAGAATGAAACCCAGAAAATAGTTAAAAACCCTAGAAAATGAGACCAGCCTTTGAGGCAGGGTGCACATTTCCTTAATATTTGTGGCATTTTAAAATTCCCAGAAATGTTCTCCCTACCATAGGTGACCAGTTTTTTCTGCCTCCATCTTGGGTGATCTTTTTTGTTTCCTACCCAGCAGCAGGGCAGGGTAGAGATTTTCCGTGGTGGGGAAGGAGCCTTCTTGTTGAAATCGCTTTTATCCTTTTGCCCCTGACAGAGGCATTGTGGTAGTGATGTGGTAGAGGTAGTGACGGGCTGCAGGACTTGTGTGAGGTTCTGGAAGCCTCCAAGCATTCCTGACTTTCCCAACTGGCTGCACCTCAACTCTCTGTCTCTCTCTTGCTCTCTCTCTCTCTTTTTTTTTTTTTTGAGAGGAGTCTTTCTCTGTGGCCCAGGCTGGAGTGCAGTGGCGCCATCTTGGCTCACCGCAACCTCCGCCTTCCAGGTTCAAGTGATTCTCCTGCCTCAGCCTCACTTGTGGTTGGGATTACTGGCGTGAGCCACAGTGCCCGGCAAACCTCAACTCTCTTGATCCTACATCCTCAGCCAGTATTTTGCCTTAGGGAAATGAGTTCTTACAAATTGACTCCACAGTTTGAGGATGAGCCCTTCTTTTACTTGTAGGGGAGACAGGGATGTAAATGAATGTATTACACATAACCTGGCCAACAGAGGCAGCAGAGCAGAATGGGGGCAAGCCTGGTTTGGAATTCCTTTCCAGTAGTGGCCCTTTGGGAAACTAACTGGACCTCCCTGAGCCTTGCTTTCCTTATCTATAAAATGAGAATAGTGGCACTGATTCACAGGATATCGTGAAGCTTAAATGGGAACACGTGTAGATCACTTAGTACAATAACTGTGTGGCAAGTGATAAATGGTAGGCATATTTCTGAAAGCTCTTCTCTGAAGCTGCAGAGATTTTTTATGACAAAGTGGTTAAGCCTGTAGGTGCTAAAGCCAGGTGGCCTATGTTGGAGTCCTGGCTTTCTGTTTACTAACTTGTGTGACCTTGGGCAAGTGACTTAAACTCTGTGTTCATATTTCCTCCTGTGTAAAATGATGCTGATGACCACAATTCTGGCTTCTTAGGCTTGCTGTGAGGATTATACAAATTAATACACTGAAGTGCTGAGAGCAGTGTCTGACCCCTGTGAGAATCCTTCCTTGTGAAGAGATGGTTTTGTCTTATCTTCTTGGACAATTGAAGTGTCTTGCTCTTTTAGTCTTAAAATAATAGCTTCGTCGTCACTTAATTATACTGGCTATTGTTCCTTGGACAAGCCCACGCTCTCTTTAGATTTTCGAAGCTTTTTTATTAGAATTGCAGCAGTAAGCCTGGTGGCTTACTGGTGGTGAGAGAAGACCCTTTAGAAGTAAAATTTAAAAATTCTAGAACAGCCCAACGGAGTCAGATATCTTGAGAGATAACTGTAGGTTTGGTTTCTGAGCATGAATTGATGCCCATTCTCCTATAAGTGTATTTGGGCCATCATAACCGAAGAGCATTATGTTCACCCTTGCTCTTTTGAATTTCATGTTACCCTTTGAATTCATTTACCACAGTGCCTCAGGATCTTCCTGGGGTTCATTCCCAGGAGTTTGGTGATTTTACAGTGCTCTCTCTCTTCCACATAGCTCATAAAAATGTTACAGTATTCAAAATGCACATTGTCAATAAAAATTAAAAAAGAAAAAAAAAAACGTTACAGTAAACTCTTCCCAGCTCTGCTCTGGGAAACCTTACTATTTTTTACCTCTCCACTCAGAAGGCTCTACTTTACACTTACCCTTCCCCCACCTTTAATCCTATGGATTTGATTTTCAAGTCCATGAAGAAACTCCTAGAAAAGTGAAGCTGCTATCTTTGTCATGATCCTGAGGGTCCTCACAGCTACTCTCCCCTGGGCGCAATGTTTTTCCCACCCAGGTGGCTGCAGCTTTGAACAGAAGCTCAGTTCTGTTCTGAGATGAGCCAGAAATAGGGCAGCATGGCAGAAGAGAAGACTTAGGTGCTTACTCCCTGGGGTCCTGGAATCACCTAAAATTGGGGCTAGATTCTCTGACAGAGGAGTAGCTCCCTCCTTTCCCCCTCCCACTGGACAGAGAGGACCAGTGGAGGGAGCATTACCTTGGTCTTGGCAGGGGAGCCCTGCAAAACCTTAAAAGGACACAGAGGAGGCTGGAGATGCCTCAAGTTAAAGAACAGCCCTGTCAGCCTTATACGTCCAGATTTATTGATCCAACAGAAAATGTTGGTTAGAACCACTCTGCTGATTCAGCATGGATCAGTTTTAGATTAGTGACAAGAAAAGGAGCAAATGCGAATAAGGAAGATTGTGAAGAAATCGAAATAAATCACCTATGCCTATCCTGGTTTATTTGTTGGTAAAATAAAGTAGCTATAAATATGAAATAATAATATATATGAAGTAATATATATTATTATTTATATATAATATCTATGAAATAAATTGGCTATAACCATCTAGAAACCAGAACGTTTTAAGAGACAATCTCTGTTATCTGTTCATTATTCTCTTGAAGTGTCCATTGGCCAAGAGGTAGAGTTGACGCTGTTCCTATTACAGCAATTTTGTTCCATTTTCAGGTTTTGATGCCCTCTGCTGGCACAAAAGCCCCCAAGCTGGTCTTCAGCACAACACAATTTTGCTTGGAAATCACAGGCTTAGTACTTTTATGCTGGGGAAATGTTGTCCATTAACAAAGGGATGATGTCCCAACTGTGCCTGTCTCAGGAAACTGGGGTGAAGGGTGAAGGTGAGGACATTTGTGAGGATTTGATAATCTTGTGCATGGGCAGATAAATACTCAGAGGGACAAACATTTATTTTTAGTCAACAGACATTGTGGTACAAGCTTTCTGACATCTGAGGGAGACATCATTAGAAACCATGTGACTCATTAGAATAACTGCAAATGTTTTCCAAACCCTTTGCTCTATTTTCAGATCTGAGAAATCAGCCTGAAATTGATTTGGAAATTTTCAGATTTATGGTGACTACAACCTTGAACTTTAAGCTCTGTTGAATTTGGCCACCAGGAACAAAGGGTCAATATTCATCTAATAGAGGCAGAAATTTGAGTGCTCTTTTGAAATCTGAAAGCTGGAGTGATGGCTCTCAGATCACAGGAAGCTCACAGGAAAATGGACAAGGCAGTGTGAGGTTAAATAGGGATCATCTTGGCTCTTGTTAGAAATGCTGCTGTGATTTGTAGCTCACATTTTAAAATTATTTGAATAGCCAACACCTACTGACAACTTCTTCTGAGGCTCTTGGTGTTCTTTGTCCTCTCACCATTTCCCTAGAAGGTGTAATTTGTTCTCTATGTCATGGACTGATGAGCCAGTGGGGTGGCACTACCCAAGGTCACACAGCTAGTAAGTGGCAGAGCTGGAGGTGAAACGTAGGTCTGCAGGGCTCCAGCGTCTGTGCTCTAACCACTATACTTTACATTTCCTGCTATTCAAGGAATATAGATTCATTTAGGGAAAAACTTGTATTGCCCTTATGTTGAATTTCTGGGCTGGGATGAAATGTTTAAAGCAGCATTTTAAAGCAAAGTTCCCTTCTCATTGGTTCAGGGTAATGGATTTGATTTCCACTTGTCTGGCTCTCAGATAAGTGACTATTGGCCACCTTCATCAGTGATTTGGTCACGTGATGGGGCAGCTCTTGGGAAGCTTGGCTTGCTCCTTAGCAACAGCTTCTGGAGTCATGGTGACACTGTCCATCCCTAGAGGGCTGGGCAGGCAACGGATAATGCCAGAAATGCCCAAGGGAGTTGGGCGCCTTTGTCTCTAACCATAAGCACTGTGTTCCTTTGTTTTTAGCACTGGCAGATCCCGCTGAGCCGACGGTTTCGCTCTATTAAACTCTGGTTCGTGATTCGGTCCTTCGGGGTGAAGAATCTTCAAGCACATGTCAGACATGTATGTAGCATGCCACTGTGGGGGCTGAGCCTGTGTTCCCCTGTTTTCTCATGGTGAGGAAGGTTGGTTTCTGCTTTGCAGATCTGCCCAGGAGACTTGCGGTATCTGGCTCAGGTGTCTGGGCCTGTTCCTCAGCTCCTGGGACTTGATTCTCTTTATTAGCAGGAGGAGCACTTTGCATAAATGCCCTGAGGGCTGCCTGATGCCTGTCCTCTGCTGAGTGTCTCACCATTCCCCTTGCTGTCATAGAGCACTGGGGAGGGATGGCCCTAGAGTCTGGTTTGCAGAGAGAGAAAGAGAAAGTAAATAAGGGGAAGTGTCTGTGGCCAGGGTAGGATCGTATCTGCTTTGGAATTATCTCAATGGTCACAGCTGGCTGAATTTTTTAGCACTATTATGATTATGCTTGAAACAAAGCTCTCCTGGCTTGGACTGGTAGACTTACTGTAATATTGGGGTTCAGGGGTTCAGGGTGCCCTCAGCTCCCCTGAGAGGATGTTTCTCTAGGTTCTTGGTCTCCTGCCCTTTCAAGAATGAGAGAGGGGAGCACACGCAGTGAGCAGTAAATTCCGGACTCAAAAGTGTTTGTAGAAAGTGATTTAGTTAGAGAGAGAGAGAGAGAGAGAGAGAGAGAGAGAGAGAGAGAGAGAGAAACCGGACAAGGAGAGAGAAACAGCTAACTCTCACACTGAGTGAGAGAATTCAGAAAGACGGAATCCAGGAGAGAAAAGCAGCTTCCACAATGAGTGGAAGGGAATAGAGAGAGATGGCGTTTAGGAGGGGAAGACAGGCTTCCACCAGAGAGTGTGGAAGGGGACCCCAGAGGGGAAATCCAGGAGAGAGAAAGATGGCTTCCATGAGAGTGTTTGTGGAAGATGACACAAACATGGAGTCCAAAGGGATGTGGAAGAAGGGGACTTTTAACCTGGGAGGAACTCCCACCTTCTCCAAGACCCCTTGCCAATGAAAGGAGTTCCTTAAAACTTCCGCTGGAGTGATTAACTTTTAGTATCTTCCCACGCTCGCAAAATTGAAACATAAACCGCTAAATCTCCCAGATGGAGAGAGATGGAGGGGGCAATGGCGCTGGGAAATTCTTGCCCTTAAAACTACGCCCCCTCATGGACCCAGGAAAAGAACACATTCCCTCATTACCCACCTCTGAACAGGAAAGCCCTACTTCTATTGGAATTATGGACGTCCAACCTCTTTAACTACTTCCTGCTGAAATGGGGCATCGAAGGGGCCCTGCAGTTGAGTTTTCCTCCAGAGGGGAGACTTTCAGGGGTGCAAGTTGATCTAGAGGTCCATGATAGAGCCCACGAGCCAAGGACATCTGGGGTTCCAGCAGCAGAATTATTTGTGACATTATAGCTCTTTAAGAAATGAATGGACAAGGTGGTTAAAGATGAGAGACCCAGAGGTCAACAAATATAGAATGGTTATAAATGAGCCTAGGAGAGACTAGAGCCAGGACAGTCAGTTGTTAGATAAGTTTTACAATACTGTTTCTGGAAGATTTTTAGTCCTGTGTTTGATTGATTCCTGAGTTCTATGTTCAAAATAACACTTAACTGGTTTACAAAATAGTAGCATTTTTCCTAGAGACAAGTTCCCTTCCCACTGTGAAAAGGATACTCAGAGTTTGAGAGATAGCAAAGTTGAGGGTTATAGTCCTGTTAATGCCAGGATATAAATGAGGCTTATGAGTGGTTACTTCCCAGAGGATCTTGTTGGAAAAGCATATGCAGATCTTCTAATGGCTCGCAGGGATATGAAGGGTTGTCTCCTGGAACTTCAGGCTGTGGAGTGGAGGGTCTATGACTTTCTTCAGGAGGTGTCCAAGGCTTCAGCCTAGTGTGATGAATCCATGAGTCAATTCTCACCACTTTAACTGCCATTGGGGTAGACAGAATAACCAAAAATGGTCCTTCCCTCTCTAGATGGGCCTAGAGAGGGAGAGTCTGAGGAGCGAGATTTAACAAGCACCAAATCTCCAGGGCAAGAGAGAAATACTGAGAAGGCTGTGCCAGCATCCAGGAGAAGATTGACTTCCTGGACTTCTGTGGTCAGCTTTACCTGGGGCTCTGTAAGGGTGATGGCTCGTGCTGGCACTTGCTTCAGGCACCCTCAGTCCTGTCATTGGGTCATCTGGTCAGACACCTAAGGCCCTGGGAACCTTCATCCTCTGGGACAGTGTGCTTTCCAGTGATTCCCTTGGCACAGCGGGCATGGAGGAGATGGTGGTTCATTCCTCTGGGGACAATGTCTTACAAAATGTCCCTTCAGACTGCACTGATAACAAGTTCTGCCAGACTGGCGGCTAACCCAAGCTTTTCCCTCATTTGAGCCCTTGGGGGTCTGCTTGCCCAAAAGCCATGATTAAGGCAGCAGTCTTTCTCTGATCTCTCCTGTTCCTTTCAGCCCATTCCTTCTGGTCTTTCTTATAAAACACCAAGTTGCCTGGTTTAGTAATGATTCTAGACTCTGTTTGGGCCCCAAAGCCAGTTTTTTGGAGCTCCCTTCTGATATCCATTGCTGACTGGGTAATAGACTCGTCCTTTAGTATTAACTGACCCTCTATGGAGTCTGGTGACAGGGTTGTATACTTCCTTAAAGCTTCTCACAATTGCTCAAGGAAAGCTGTTGAGTTTTCTTCCCTTCCCTTTGGGGGCTAGGTTTTCCACTCGGCGGGGGGGTATTTGGCCACAGTGTTTGGCAGAGAAAAATAGGCCACTTCTTCCTTAAAGACTGTATGTCAAATTGGTCCCAATTTTCCAGTATACATTTTAATGAGGACTTGAGCTTGGGAATAGAAGCACCCATCTGAAATCGAACACCAAGGATGCCCACAAGCCCAGTTAAAGAAATTACAGCCACTTTGATCTGAGGCATCCCCCGGGTAAAATGGGTACTGAAATGAAACATCTTTCAGTCAGTACCCTGAAATTTCGTGTGCCCAAGATGCGTGATCCATCTTATCAGAGGGCCTCCCATCTACTGGATTCCAATTACAACCTACTGGTGTCATGGGACCACTCACACTCACTGCCTGCATGACCTCCAGTGACTACCATAGAGGCGTGGAATGAGAGGAGCTATTGGGTTGTCACATACCAACGAGCCCTGACCAGGCCAGTGAGGCTCAGGAGATGGGTACCAATATTTCCCAGCAAAAGTCCAATTTACACAAACCAGATTATAAAACTGCCCTAGAAGGGTAAACTTCTAAGGAGGGGCCATTAGAGTACACAGTTCAAAGAAGTCAGGCCAGGCATGGCTGAGGCTGGAACAATACCCTCAGGACCCGGGCCTCCTCTCCCCTAACCCATCTTCCATTGTAGGAAAATGCTTTTACGGTTGTGAGACCTGCCATTGACTATTTGGGCCCGGGAAGTGGTTTAACTATGATCTTCTAAATGGAAACGTTCTGCCATAGAGAGAGCCAATTCTAAGCAAGACAAATTTTACACCAAATACAAAGTCCCATAGCCTTCTGCTTCTGAATTTTTCCAAAAGATTTCTCCAACTCAACCCTGACTCCGCTAGGAACTAGAACCAGCAACCTTGCAGTTGCAGGCCATACACCTTAACTAACTGTGCAACTAGCCACTTGCATTACGAGAAGGCAGAAAGCTTTCTTAAGCCGTATTTTAAATGAGAATGCTGCACCCTAGGGCAGTGTGGCCAGCCTAAAAGCTGGGCGGGGCTGACGGCCATCAGCCACACGGGCAGAGGAAAAAAGCCGCTTGCCTCGTCAGTTTAAAAGCCACGTTCGCAGCCACTGCCGGGCCAGCCGTGAGTTCCCCGACCCCTGAGGCTTTTGGTTGCCATGTTGACCCCGCCAGAACCACTCCCCAAGCTGCTGCCAACAGAGGGACACTCGGCCGGCAGGCGAATGACCTGGGGAGCCTTTTTACACTGCTGCCTGGGACTGGAGAAGGCAGAAGAGGCCTTCCGGAACCACGCACCAGGCCGCCGTACTCCCCGGTCCCCTATAGGCTGCGGCTGTACCTCGCCCCTCCCCACTGTTTTGCTTCCGCCGACCTCTGTGCTCTGGGTTCCGACTCTGGGGCTGGGCTGTTCCTTGACGGCAAGGAGCAAAAGGCCCTGGGGACAGTGCTCCCCTGCTCAGCCCCACAGGCTCCCTCAGGTTTTGGTCCCAGAGATAATATCTGAAGGATAGAGAAGAAGACGGAAAGCAGAGAGAAAGCTTCGAGGTAAAAAAACTGCGCTTTTAATTCTGACTGGGTTGCGCCGCTTAAGACCGGCTAGGCCGTGTCTCTGAGGCGCTGCCTCAGGTTCCCCGCAGCACTTCAGATGTTCTTAAAGAGACAGGACAGAATGGGGCCGGTTTTACTTATGATTTTAAAGTCTTCTTTTCTGGCTGTACCCCTTTCCTGGCTTACCCTCTTCTGGCTGTACCCCTCTTCTGGCTGGCCCGCCAAAATGTAATATTGGGGTTCAGGGGTTCCGGGTGCCCTCAACTACACTGAGAGGATGTTTCTCCAGGTTTTTGGTCTCCTGCCCTCTCAAGAATGAGAGAGGGGACCACAGCACAGTAAACGCTGGACTCCAAAGTGTTTGTAGAAAGTGATTTATTTAGAGAGAAACAGGAGAAGGAGAGAGAAAGAAACAGCCAACTCTCACACTGAGTGAGAGAATTCAGAAAGATGGAATCCAGGAGAGAAAAGCAGCTTCCACACTGAGTGGAAGGGAATAGAGAGAGATGGAGTTTAGGAGGGGAAGACAGGCTTCCACCAGAGAGTGTGGAAGAGAACCCCAGAGGGGAAATCCAGGAGAGAGAAAGATAGCTTCCATGAGAGTGTTTGTGGAAGGGGACTTTTAACCTGGGAGGAACTCCCACCTTCTCCAAGACCCCTGGCCAATGAAAGGAGTTCCTTAGAACTTATGCTGGAGTGACTGACTTTTAGTTTCTTCCCGCGCTCGCAAATTCAAACATAAACCGTTAAATCTCCCGGATCGAGAAGGATGGGAGGCAGGCATGGCGCTGGGAAATTCTTGCCCTTAAAATTACGCCCCCTTGTGGACTCAGGAAAAGAACACATTCCCTCACTACCAAGTCTGGAACAAACCTCCCTGCATTGACAGACTGTTGTGGAAGGCCTATTTGGTTTAATTTATTTCTATTCAATTCAGCAAATACAAAAGTATTGTGCTTTGAAAGGGACACAGAGGTAAATGAGACAGTCAAAGCCTCTCTCCTGTGTTCTTCATGGAAGAGGTGGGACTTATGAGAACTCTGACTCTTGGAATTTTTCTCCCATTTCTGCAAGAGCCCCTGTGCAAGACAAAGCCATTGATAAAAGCAGTGGTGGAAAATGAAGACACTGTCCTTTCTGCCTATGTGTGTCTTTGTCCTTCCACCTTTCCTCTAGGGAATTCCTTCTTGGTCAGACAAACACAAACCAAAATGAAGCGGTGGAAGCAGTAACTATAACTTTTTTAAACTTTATTTTTAAAACTTAATTATTCTGGCTGGGCATGGTGGCTCATGCCTGTAATCCCAGCACTTTGGGAGGCCGAGGTGGGCGGATCACGAGGTCAAGAGATCGAGACCATCCTGGCCAACATGGTGAAATCCCAACTCTACTAAAAATACAAAAAAATTAGCCAAGTGTGGTGGTGTGTGCCTGTAGTCCCAGCTACTCTGGAGGCTGAGGCAGGAGAATTGCTTGAAACTGGAAAACGGAAGTTGCAGTGAGCTAGGATCGTGCCGCTGTACTCCAGCCTGGAGATAGAATGAGACTCTGTCTCAAAAAAATTTTTTTTAAATTATTCGTATGTAATAATTTTGTATATATTTATGGGGTATGTGTGAGGTTTTGATACAGGCATACAATGTGCAATGATCAAATTAGGGTTATTGGGTATCCACCACTCAAGAATTCATCATTTCTTTGTGTTAGAAACATTCCAGTTCTGTTCTTTTAGTTATTTTGAAATGTACAGCAAATTATAGTTAACTATAGTTGCCCTGTTGTGCCACCTAACAGATCTATTTAACTGTATTTTTGCACCCATTAACTATCACCTCTCTCCACCATTCCCAGCTACCCTTCCCAGCCTCTGCCAGCCATCATTCTACTGTGTGTCTCCACGAGCTTAGTTTGCTTACTTTATTTTTTTTTATTTTTTATTTTTATTTTTATTGCCTTTTAGGTTTTGGGGTGCATGTGAAGAACATGCAAGATTGTTGCATAGGTGCATACAAGTTCCCCTGTTTGAGTGAGAACATGTGAAATTTGTCTTCTGCCTGGCTTTAGTTTGCTTAACATAATGTTCTCCAGTTTTATATGACTGGTTTTAATGTTGGTAATTTTACCTTTGTAATCACCACTGGTTGTTTGCTAAGGAGCAGCTGCCACCAACAGTATTGAGGAACTTTAGGCACTTTGTGCTATTTTTAGAAACTCAGACTCAAGACTGGAAGGTTGTGGGTGGGGAATGTTTGGTGGAGGTTACAAGTAATTAGGAACATTTTTTGCTTACAATTTAGGACTGGATATTCAATGTGCAGCTCTGATCAACCTTCCTTAGCACTTCTGTTTGCGAGTTAAACCCCTAAATTCCTATTAGCAACCCCACTGCCTACCAGATGAGGCCCACACTCCTGGGCCTGGCTTTCAAGGACTGGATGGTCAGCTCCTACTGTAGCTTGGGCTTTTCATCCATCCATTCAGACCCCATGATCAGTCCATCTCTGCACCTTTACCTGTGTCCTTCACCCGAATTGCCCTCTCCTTTCCAAATGTTGTGAATGGATTGAATTCTGCTTCCACTAGGAGCTTTTCTGCCTACATCAGTTCTGGTTTCTGCTTCATTAACATTTCTATGATCACCTACTCAAACACATTTGCAAAACTGAGCTCAAAGTTCTTCCAATGTCCCACAATAGAAGTAGAATTAAAATAAAGTTGTTTGATATGAGTTAATTTTATCTCTTCAACTTGATTATGATGATAATTATTGACACTTACCTAATTCCTTAAATACAAAAATAAATGATAGTTCTTCATTAGGTTCTTAGCACAGTGTTTGGGGTGATCACTCTAATCTGGCAAGGCTCAGAGGGAATAATTGCCCTGCTTGAGGGAAGAAGACCTGGGACTTTCCCTCAAGCCTCCCAATTCCAAATTATTTCTTCATAGTCTGGGCTGCTTTCTACTACACTGAACCTACTATGCTGAGCTCTTGGAAAGTTATATAAAATCAAATTTCGTATTTCTCTATTATAGAGAAGTGCTTTAAAGAAAGATTTTTAGTTCTACCCTTTACTATTTGGTGACCTTGTCTGCCTTATTTATTTATTTATTTATTTATTTATTTTTGAGAAGAGATCTCACTCTGTTGCCCAGGCTGAAGTGCAGTGGTGCCATTAGAGCTCACTGCAGCCTTGACCTCCCCAGGCTCAGGTGAGCCTCCTACCTCAGCCTCCTGAGTAGCTGGGACTATAGGCACACACCATCACGCCCAGCTAATTTTTTGTAGAGACGGGGTTTTGCCATGTTGCCCAGGCTGGTCTCAAGCTCCTGGGCTCAAGCAATCTGCCTATCTTGGCCTCCCAAAGTGCTAGAATTACATACAGGCATGAGCCACCACCCCTGGCCATGTCGTCTTAATTTATAAAAACAAGAAAAGGATACTACCTCTCTCAAAGGTTTATAGGGAGGATTAAATGAGATAATACACATGCAGCCCTTAGCATAGGGTCTACCTACTACTCAGTTAAGTACTCAATGAGTACTTCTTCTTCTTCCCCTCCCTCATCATTCCTTCATCTAATGATAATAAGTTGTCATTATCATCCTCCTCCTCCTCTCCTATCACCTACTATAGGGATTGGTAAATATTTCCTATAAGAAGCCAGATAGTAAATATTTTTGGCTTTGTGGGCCATACTCTATTGTAATTACCTCTGTACTACAAAAGCTATCATAGTCAATATGTAAACAAATCAGAATGCTGTGTTCCAAAAAACTTTACAAACACAGGAGGGCACTATATTTGGCCATGTCTGCACTGTCCCTGCCCTTGACCTAGAACGGTGCAGGGCACTGGCAGCAGCTCTGCTTTCATGACCTGTAATGTTGGGCTTTGGAGGTGGCAGTGCAGCCTGTGCTCTGTGTTCTCTCCCCTGACCTCTGCTTTTGTTGTTGCAAACAGCATGTGTTGTAGGAGGGATAAAAGCACAGTGGGAGGAGATCCACCTGCTGTCACTTATACCTTGGGAAAGTCACTTTCCTTTGGTTCCTTCTAAAAAATGAAAAGGTTGAGCTGGGCATAGTGGTGTGTGTCTGTAGTCCCAGCTACTTGGTAGGCTGAGGTGGGAAGCTCAATTGAGCCCAGGAGTTCTGGGCTGTGGTGTGTTATGCCGATCGAGTGTCCGTACTAAGTTTGTAATCAATATGGTGACCTCCCAGGAGCGAGGGGCCACCAGGTTTCCTAAGGAGGGGTGAAGTGCCTCAGGTTAGAAATGGAGCAGGTCAAAATTCCTGTGCTGTTTGAAACTGAGCACACAGGGGAGAAAGAGGCTCTGAGAGAGATTTGTAGAAACTCATTTCATTATGATCAAAAGACAGGATCAGGGTCAGGCATGGTGGCTCCTGTCAGTAATCCCAGCACTTTGTGAGGCCCAGGAAGGAGAATCGCTTAAGCCTTGGAGTTTGATACCAGGCTGAGCAACCTAGTGAGATCCCTGTCTTTACAAAATAACTAAAAATTTAGCTGGGCATGGTGGTGCATGCCTGTAGTCCTAGCTACTCAGGAGGTGAAGGTGGGAGGATTGCTTGAGCACAGGAGTTCAACGCTGCAGTGAGCTTTGATTGTGCAACAGGCCACTGTACTCTAGTTTGTGTGACAGAGCAAGACCCTATCTCTCTTAAAAAAAAAGATAGGATCAGCTAACTCCCTTGTCCTCTCTTGAAATAGAGTAGCAAGTATGAGAATTAGTTGATAGAATTACTTACTGAATATTTTACTGAGATCTTCTGGATGCTTGGAGAAATTTTTTAAAATAAGAGAAAAGGCAAATCCTGACCTTATTTGGTTAATAATCCTAGGTTGAAAACAAAAAGGATAAAACCCCAGGACATTTTAAAAGATGATATGAACTTCAGTGAAAGATTCATATAATACAAAGCCTTTAACATTTTAAACTTGTGACAAAATATACATACCATAAAATGTACCATTTTATTCATTTTCAAGTGTACAATTTAGTGGCATTAAGTATAACAATGTTACGTGACCATCACCATTATTTCTAGAACTTTTTCATCATCCTGAGCAGAAACTCTGTATTCATTAACCAGGTACAAAAGCTTTCCATGGTGGGTAGGGACAAAATGTAAAAATGTGTTCTCTCTTTTTTTAAAATTTATTTATTATACTTTAAGTTCTGGGGTACATGTGCAGATCGTGCAGGTTCGTTACATAGGTATACACGTGCCATGGTGGTGGTTTGCTGCATCCATCACCCCGTCATCTACATTAGGTATTACTCCTAATGCTATACCTCCCCAATCCCCCTACCCCCTGCTATTACTCCCTTAGCCCCCTACCCTGCAGGCCCCAGTGTGTGATGTTCCCCTCCCCGTGTCTGTGTGTTCTCATTGTTCAAAACCCACTCATGAGTGAGAACATGTGATGTTTGGTTTTCTGTTCTCGTGTCAGTTTGCTGAGAATGATGGTTTCCAGCTTCATCCATGTCCCTGCAAAGAACATGAATGGAATATCGGAAACGGGATGAAAAGGGCATTTGGGGTGCAGGCTGAGAAGAGGTTTGAGAGGCAAGTGAAACATGTAGGCTTAGGATGGAGCGGGGCTGCCGCTAGCCTAGATGGCATCTTTATGTGCACTAGAAACAGGCGTCTCTTCCTTTGGGCAGATGCAGCTCGCATGAGGCACCTGGCAGGGAATGCAGAACATGGGCTGGGTTTTGTGCCTCATTTGCCCACTTGGCCAATCAAGTAGCTGTGAAACCAGGAGATGAGGCCTGGTTGCCTGGACTGCAAAGCCCATGCCTTCTGGGTTCTGGGGCTGAGTTGAAAGAAGGCACTGAGATGAGTTCTCGAGGTGGATCCAATGTGACAGGAAACGGAGCCACTGGAGATTTTCCAGCTTGGAATGTGAACAAAATCAAATGGAGACAACAGTGAGGCAGAAGCCACTTAGGTCTCTGTGATGGAAAGATGTCGCTGGTTTAAAACCACCTAGCAGTCCAAAAGTTTATGCATAGTTAGTCCCTTGCCTGATTATTAATCTCAGTTCTCTTTATATTTGCCATTCCAGGGTACTGAAATGGCTAAATATTTTGAATCTCTGGTCAGAAACGACCCTTCCTTTGAAATTCCTGCCAAGAGGCACCTTGGCCTGGTGGTTTTTCGTCTAAAGGTAATGCTGTCTTCCATGCCCCTCTGTGCATGATGCTATATGATGCTCCAGAGCCTCTTGGAAACACAAATGCTGGGCTCTGGGGATGCTGACAGGGGGTGTGATGGAGACTTTGCATCTCTTTATCTTTCAAACAGGGTCCTAATTGTCTCACAGAAAATGTGTTAAAGGAAATAGCTAAAGCTGGCCGTCTCTTCCTCATCCCGGCCACTATCCAGGACAAGTTAATCATCCGTTTCACTGTGACCTCCCAGTTTACCACTAGGGATGACATCCTGAGAGACTGGAATCTCATTCGAGATGCTGCCACTCTCATCCTGAGTCAGCACTGTACTTCCCAACCCAGCCCTCGGGTTGGGAACCTCATCCCCCAAATCAGGAGCGCCAGAGCCTTGGCCGGTGGAACGTCCCTTCAGTCTGTCAACGGGGCAGGAGATGATCCAGTGCAGGCCAGGAAGATCATCAAGCAGCCTCAGCGCGTGGGAGCTGGTCCCATGAGAAGGGAAAATGGACACCATCATGAAACTGTGCTGGACCCAGTTGATGACTGCTTTTCGGAAGAGGCCCCGGATGCCACCAAGCGCAAGCTGTCCTCTTTCCTGTTCAGTTACTTGTCTGTGCAGACTAAGAAGAAGACGATGCGCTCCCTCAGTTGCAACAACGTGCCAGTGAGTGCTCAGAAGCCACTACCCACAGACGGATCTATGAAGAATGGGGGCTCCTCTAGGGTCAGAATCTTTTCCAGGTTTCCAGAAGAGATGATGATGCTGAAGAAAAGTGCCTTCAAAAAGCTCATCAAGTTCTACAGCGTCCCCAGCTTTCCCGAATGCAGCTCTCAATGTGGGCTCCAGCTGCCCTGCTGCCCTCTGCAGGCCATGGTGTAGATCCAGGGTCTTCAGCCAGAGTCTGAGGATATACTTCAGGGACTCTGTGAACCCATCACAATTGTATGCAGACTTTGTGTGCTTATGTGTACATGCATTTTTCTTGGGGGCGAGTTCATAATTTTTACCAAATTCTCATAGGGGTTCATGATCCACAGTAGAGTACAAATAAAGAGTTTAAGCCAGCATGATCCAGATGGGTTCAGCAGGCTGGTCAGAGAGAAAGGGCTGAGGGTAGACAGGCAGCTTCTATGGTTCAGCTTGTGACATGAAATATAACATAGAAATAAATTATGCTTGTCCCTGAAACAAAACATATCCTGTGTCACTTAATTGGCTGCTGAAACATTGACTAATTAACCAGTGTGGGATCTTAACCTCATGTACTTTTTTTTTAAGCATCAATTATGAGTCAGGCACTGTGGCTCATGGTTCATAAAAGAGGAAACCAAAGTTTAGGTCACACAGCTTTAAATAGGCAAACCTAGGTCTCCTGGCTTCCAGTGAAGCCCAGGCTGTTACCACCATGTAGTACTGCTTAAGGATGAACCTGAACAGGAGCTCATGGCCCAGCAGTCCACTCTGGTCTCCCAGTACATTTAAATGTTTCCTTTCTAGGTTTGGAACTTATGCATTCCCCCCTCCCCCTTTTTTTTGTGGACCTGGTAGTCAAATAAAAGCTATATTCACAAGCAGCTTGCCCATTGTTAGTTCAGAGGCCAAACACATAATTTTATTCCCATTTCAGATGGTACTTTGATAGGCTGTGGCTCTGAAATTGGTTATGTAAAGAGTACTAAAGACAAACAGCTGGACATTAGCTAAAACTGTAAGGATAGATGTTAATCAGTAATATACTATCACAATAGGGAAAAAGGTCCCATGTGAACTGAATTCAACTTGGATTTGTGCAAAGGTGACTGGGCATTTTACAGGGAGAATAGGAGGATAGGGAGAAGGCCAGCCTAGACTTGAAAGAGTCAGGAATGTGGAAAATTACAAAAAGTGGAAAATGTTCCATATGAAACCTGTCTGGGTTTGCTAACTAGTGTTTTTTGAAGTAAGAGTCTTACCCTTTCACAGAGACTGGGAGTCAGGGCCCCTATGTTCAGGGGTTGGCTGGAACAAACAGTTAATTCTTTGGCAGCTTTGAGTTTTCTTAAGCAGCACTTTAAGGTGGGCTAGGATCATCTTAGGGATGTGGCCTTGAGCTGTGAGAAATTATGTTGGTGTTTGTTCAAGTCTTTATAGGCAAAGTTGAGGCCTAGCTGAGAAGAGAGCTCAAAGGAGCTTGGTTAGAGTTTGGTCAAGAAGAGAATCTTTGCTTTTTTTTTTTTTTGAGACTAGCGCTTGCTCTCTTGCCCAGGTGGGAGTACAGTGGCACGATCATGGCTTACTGCAGCCTCGACTTCCTGGGCTTGAGCAATCCTACTGCCTCAGCCTCCCATTTATTTATTTTTGAGATGGGGTCTCATTCTGTTGCCCAGGCTGGAGTGCAGTGGTGTGAACAGAGCTCACTGCAGCCTCAGCCTCTGAGGCTCAAGCTGTCTTCCTATCTTTGTCTCCTGAGTAGCTGAGGCTACAGGTGCACACCTCTATGCCTGGCTAATTTTTACAATTTTTTATAGAGACAGGTCTCCCTATGTTGCCCAGGCTGGTCTGGAACTCCTGGGCTCAGGTGATCCTCCTGCCTCAGCCTCCCAAAGTGTTGGGATTACAGGTGTGAGCCACCATGCCTGACATGGCTAATTAAAAATTTTTTTGTAGAGACAGGGTCTCCCTATGTTGCCTAGGCTGATTGTGAACTCTTGAACTCAAGAGATCCTCCTGTCTTGGCCTCCCAAAATGCTGCGATTATAGGTGTGAGCCACTGTGCCTGGCCAAGAGCTAAAAACTTGCCGCTTGTTCTCTACTAGTGATCCCTGAGCTTTGCTGCATACTGGAATTACTTGGAGGTCTTTAAAAAAATATTGATGCTTAGTTCCCACTCCCAGAATCCTTGATGTAATTGGCATGGCATGGGCCTGGGCTTTGAAATTTTTGACAGCTCCCCAGATGATTTTAATGTACAGTGACATCTGAGAACCACTGCTTTAGATTGACATGCTACTCAAAGCAGTGTGTATGCCCAAAGCATTGGTGTCCCCAAGTGATTCTCATGCACAGTAAAGCTTGACCACTGCTCTAAGACAGTGATTCTCAAACTGAGTCCACATCAGTATCACCAGGAAGGCTCTGGCTTGTCAAAACACAGATTTCTGGGCCTACCCCCTGAGTTTCTGATTCAGTAGGTCTAGAATTTGCAGGGTCCAAGAATTTGTAGGTCCAGCAAGTTCCCAGGTGCTGCTGATCCTGCTGGCTCAGGGACCACACTCTAGGAAATACTAGTCTATGACGATACTCTCTTCCTGCAAGTACTAGGTGAGATCTTAGTGATGCCAATTAGCTGCATGACTTTAATCATGTCGCTTAACTTCAGACCTCAGTTTTTTCATTTATTAAGAGGGTTGACTAGCTACTTTCTAGGATTGCTTTTAGTTTGCTATAGCAAATCAAAATATATGTGTGTGTATATCTAGCAAGCAGATATAAGCTGATAATTGACATAAATTTCCAAGAGCAATTGCAGGCTTGAGATGACAAGATGCTTCTTGATGCTGGGCCTTTCCTGGGGCCTGCACTTTGAGCCACTTGATCTGAGAACTGAACCTCAGTTAGTAAGGGATAACCTGGATCTGAGGAACTGAGTTACTCACTAAGTAAGTGCACATGGTGTATTACTCAGGATGTCAGTGATTCTCCAAATGTGCCCCCCACCGTCCCACACCATAAACCTCACCTGGGCATTTGTTAGAAATGCAAACTCCAGTTTTAGTTCTGGGGGATGGGACTCAGCACTCTGTGTTGAGCACATTTCTTGGTCCGTAGCAGGCACCCACTAAGTGCTTGTAGAGTGGATGTATGAATGAACGACACTTTTTTTTTTTTTTTTTTTTTTTAGACGGAGTTTCGCTCTTGTCACCCAGGCTGGAGTGCAATGACGCGATCTCGGCTCACTGCAACTTCTGTCTCCTGGGTTCAAACAATACTCCTGCCTCAGCCTCCCGAGTAGCTGGGACTACAGGCGTGCGCCACCATGCCCAACTAATTTTTGTATTTTTAGTAGAGATGGGGTTTCACCATGTTGACCAGGATGGTCTCGATCTCTTGACCTCGTGATCCACCCATCTCGGCCTCCCAAAGTGCTGGGATTATAGGTGTGAGCCACCGCGCCCGGCCAAATGACACATTTAACAAATTATCTCTTAGTTTGAGTCACTGCAGTTAATCCTATCTCTTTTTTTTTGAGATGGGGTCTCACTGTGTTGCTCAAGCTGGACTCAAACTCCTAGGCTCAAGTAATCCTCCTGCCTCAGTCTCCCAAGTAGTTGGGATTATAGGCACAACCCACCATGCCTGGCTAATTTTACCCATTTTAATACTGATTTTCATTAGCTTCCATTTCAGAGGCTGACATTTCCTACTTTTATCCCCAAATTATGTTGGTGCCTGTAGCATCCCATCTATGCCCTGATTACAGGTTTCCAAGCAATACATTTGAAATCAAAGCCCTGTTGGGTAATTTACATGGCTATAAACTTATTTTTTATTTTTTAAAAATTCAAATATTTACCTATATTTTCAAATGAGAATGACTTGTGCAGCTATTTCTTGGGCACGATTTCTGATCCTTTTAAAAGAGAAAAAAATCAATCTTTAAGGTACTAGTTCTCACAAGTGATGGCTTAAAATTGTTTACATACATGCAAACCTAGGGGCCGAGGACATTTTGGGGGTACCTCTGTGCATCTCAATGGAGCTGTGGTACCTGGCTAGAATCAGGGAGGTGTGGGGAAGTGGGAGGCTGAGGAAACCATCAAGCTGGGAGGGAGAGCTAGCTGGGGTGGGGATGTGAGGACCTGCATCTCTGAGTTTCTGACTGGAAGGTCTAAAACATGGGTCAAATGAGATCAGACACAAGCAGGCTCTGGTTAATACAAAACGAATATTCTGGCCAACAGTGCAAATGCTGACCTCTTACCCAAAAAGATACCCCTTGTGACACAGAATGAAGCCACTGCTCTAACATGACCCCTGCTGACAACCTACTTAACTTTTGACAAGATTCCAGGTAACACAATTGTACAATGTGATACTCAAAGGCTGTGCTCTCTCTGACTACTTCGGTTCACATTCTTTCATAATTCAGAGGCAGAGAGAATTTTGCAAAAATTCCCAAGTGCTGACTCACAAACAATAATTATTCTGAATTACTGGCAAAATTCACAAAGATGCAACATATCTACAGTTTTCCTTAGACACTCCTCAAGTCCTTGATGTATATTAAGCGCCCAGGAAATGTTACTGTTAGATATGAGTGGGGGCAAGGATTTTGATCATGATTCTTAAAAGTCACCCAAAAGAGTGGAGAGAGTTAAAAAAAATACTTCTAGTACTCTGTGGGGGCTGGGGGTAGCAATACCTCTCATCATATATCATTGAGGATTCCTAGATATGTTTGCCTGGGGCCTTACAGGAACTAAACTGGGGGACAATTAGCACTCCTTACCAGCTCCTGGTCATCTGAAGATGTCCTCTAGGGAAGCAAATCCCATGAGGGAAACTTCTAGGGAGGCTGTGGTAAACTTGGATCATGCTTTCTGGATGTGGACTCAGTGACCGTGATGCTCCCATGGCCTAGGACAAGCTCTAGGTAAAGTACATGTCATCTTGAGTGCTGCCACCTGTGATCTGCTCCTGGAAGTCTGTTGCAGCTCATACATGCAGAGGTAAAGCAATTAAATGCAGGAAGGGAGGCAGCTGGGTCTAAGGAGAAAGGGCTTATGTGAAAGAGCTCCTCAGAATTTCCCAAAGTCTCCTTTGCCACCCTAAAGGTCCTCTGGTCCTTGAAAAGTGTTCGTGGGCAGGAACCAGTTGTCATCTGAGGAGTAGGGGGCACATGTAAGTGGGACTATGGTGCTAACTGGATAGCTGGGACTTATCTGATCCACAGATACATTTTGTTTGGGTTGCATAGAAGTTTAAAAAATTTTGAGACTTCAGATTTCAAAAATTGGGGGATTCATGTATGTATCTGGATTTCTGTTTTTTCTTTTTTTTAAGGCCAGTCAAACTTAGTAGTGGGGTGGGGGGTTGTAGATCAACTTTAGTGACACTAATATTAATAAGTTCTGATGAATTTCTGTTTTCTGAATAATCTGAAAACCTCAGCAATACTTGACCTGTATTCAGCTGTCTGAAGCTTAGTGGATATCCACAAATTTACCACATTCATTTGTGACCTGCTTTTCTCATCTATATTACGTAATCTATGTGAATTCTAAAGACACTTGAGTTTGCAACTGTTGATGTAGCTAAAATGTATTGAACACTTTTTTTTTTTTTTTTTTTTTAAAGACAGAGTCTTACTCTGTCGGCCAGGCTGAAGTGCAGTGGCAAGATCTCAGCTTACTACAATGTCTGCCAACTGGGTTCAAGTGATTCTCCTGCCTCAGCCTTCCGAGTAGCTGGGATTACAGGTTCTTGCCACTGTGCCTAGCTAATTTTTGTGGTTTTTAGTAGAGACAGGTTTCACCATCTTGGCCGGGCTGTTCTTAAACTCCTGTCCTCGTGATCCACCCACCTCGACCTCCCAAAGTGTTGGGATTACAGGCATGAGCCACTGCACCCGGCCTGAACACCTTTTATGTACAGAACTCTGATGCCATAGAATTAGGCTCCTGTAAGGACAACAGATGGCATTATCACTTGTTGGATAATGCTGCCTATACACAGTGGACGGGACGCCTCCAGGTAGGGAAAGTTGGTCTCCTCACATTAGAGTAGATTTCCATTGTGTTGGCCACTACTGATCTAGCCTCCTCACCCTACTGCCCCTCACCCCACTGCCCCTCATCCCACCCTCAGTACCCGACCATTGTTACCTAAATGTCATTACTATGATGAGTGGGACACTTATGAAAAGTTACCAGTGAGGACTTCAGGCTTTGGGGTAATTGACACAGGCTTTGTATTTAGAATAAAGTGAGGAAAGAACACAGAGACAGTGCCATCTCACATGTTGGTGTTCATTTAATGTACTCTACATTTTAAAAAATAATGCCTTCCCTCCAACAAGCTCAGTTTGTAAATACAAACTGTAGGTGAACAGTGAAAAATAATAATCTCTAAATCTTTTCACTTGCAAAGACTCAGCTGTAATTTTAAAAAGTCTCCCTTGAGGGCAAGAAGGCACTAAAAAAAAATAAAAAATAAAAATAAAAACAAAAAAGTCTCCCTTTAATTTCCTAAAAAAACTGCACCTCACAATCTTCATTCTGATTACAGTTGGATTATATCAAGTGGCTGTCCATTCAGTTTCCTTCTGGAAATGCTGAGTTATCTTCCTGGCAATAGTCAGAGTTTTAGGCTGTTAGCACTTATGGCATTATAGATGTCTTCAGTCATAGGCACATACATTTTTGCTGTGTCGTCCAAGAAATACAAGGCATCTTTGATGACAGCGGGATTAAAGCCCTCCTCCACTAGGGTCACTTTGCGGTGTTTAAAAGTTCCAGTGATCTCAATGGTGTCCTGAAAAACATCAAAGAATCCACACTGTGGTTGCATTTTGCAAGAGATTAGAATGCAGGGCAAGGGGTAGGGGTGAGGCTTGGGATCTAGCAAATCATTAGCAACTCTGGCTCATGTGAGAGCTGGGAAGTGAAAGTTAAAAAAAAAGTTTTCCATTTTTATTTTTAAATGGACAGATAACATTGTGTGTTTTTCTCGTGTACAATATGATGTGCTAAAGTACATATACATCGTGGAAGAGTTAAATCTAGCTGGTTAACAAATGGATTACCTCACATAGCTATCATTTTTGTGGTAGGAGCACATAACATCCACTCTCTTCACATTTTCTAGTGAAGTAAAAGTTTCATATGAAACCCATACATTCTGTTTGCTCCACTAGTGAGCCCTTCGTGAGGTATTTTTTATTCCCTAACAACTTTAAGATCGCCTATGGGGAGGAAGGACCTGCCAATGATGAGATACCTGTACACAAATTTATGAGCAGAGGGGCGGTGCTAGTCGCTTGGTAAAGCTTCAGGTACCACTAGGATATCCTGACTCAAGCTGGGAGTGAAAGGAGGGATCATTTACAAACAACTCTGTTTTCTCAATCTGCTTGTCTATTAGATTGAAGACTGATTTTACCTTCAATTAATGTGTTAAAATATCTGAGGATATTTCATTTTTATTCCTCTTTACTATCTGGTTGCAAAGTAAACGTCAGTGCTTTATGAACATCAACAGAAATAATCCTATACACACACTATCTGGAATCTTAAGACTTCTTTTGTCGAGTCTTCAGCTACAGAATCACAGAGGTGAAAGCCTAAATGTGAGAGTGTTAAACTAACCAAAGGGTTAATATTGGAGGAAGAAAAAAAAATCCCCTTCGCGGTGATAGTTAAGTCTTAGGCAATTCCAACTGGCTAATGTGCAATTAAGTTTCACACCATAGAAAGGTGTAGAACGTCTGTGGATTTCTGTCTTCTTTAAAACTGGAAACAACAAACAGGGTCAGAGCATTTCTATTTGCGATGTCTGTCAGGACTCAACAAACAGACTTTGTGAGTTATGTGCTGAGATTGCTGCTGAATGGACTGGTCTGTCATTGTACGGGGAAAGGGATTAGGATTGGATTTCTGATAGCTATGTTTTCTGATATATATAAACACACACACACATAGACACAGGGCCTTTGCTCTGATGCCCAGGCTGGAGTGCAGTGGTGCAATAATACCTCACTGCAACCTTGATCTCCCAGGCTCAAGTAATCCTCCTGCCTCAGCCTCCCAGGCAGATGAGATTACAAGTACGTGTCACCATGCCCGGCTAATTTATATTTTATTTTATTTTTTAATTTTGGTAAACATGAAGTCTCATTATGTTGCCTAGGCTGGTCTCAAACTCCTGAGCTCAAGCAATCCTACCGCCTCAAATTCCCAGAGTGCTGGGATCACAGGCGTGAGCCACCGCACCCGGCCTGATATTACCACTTCCTTATTGATCTATGACACTTCTTTCTGAGCTTCCTGGAAACTGTGGTGAAAATTTGGCAAATGTAGTCATCCTGGGAGAAGGCAAGTTGTTCCCTAAGAGGTTGGGATCTCTAAGAGAGAAGATAATTGAACTTGATAATAAGAGTCTCACCTGCATTCTTAGAAACCGGGGTCTTGCATAACTAGGCAGATAATCAGCAATGTGCTGAAAGAGTTTCTTTCCATCAAATTCATGGTTTTCTTTCATTTTGATGGAGGCCATGCCAATGCGACCCTCATGACCTAGAAATAAAGTGAGAAAAAATTAGATGTGTTATGGCTATTTATGATGCTTTATTAGTTCAAAGAACTGTGGACTCAGACAACATTATAGCATGGATTTCTTTTGGATAGTTGGAATTTTTATTACAAATACATGTCAAAGATACTCTAAAGTGAATGTACTAATAGTAATAATAACGGTTGAATCTTTGTTATATTCCAGGCCCTATACTGTGTTTTATTGATGATCTTACTTAACACTCACAACAATCTTCTGAAGAGGTATAGATGTTATTTCCATTTTATAGATGAAAGAACTAAGGCTTAAAGACATTAAGAGACTTATTCAAGGTCAGACAGCAAATACTAGGCAGGGTTCGGAATTGAATTCAGGCATCCTGGCTCCAGATCCCACGCTTATAACCATCACCCTTCTTTTTAGCAGTCTGCGCAAACACATCTGAGTAGGAAGTAGATTGGACTGGTGGCTACAGGAAGTTATTTTTGACTCCAGTGAAAGTCCTTGCTCCACTGTCAGACATGACTTACTGAACTTGGGTTGTTTTTCAAGTTGCAATGTCAGATTTGTTGCACCTCTGGGCACAAATACCACCTTGGAGACCTCCTTATCTAATCAAGGTTCTAATGGCTTTGCTTTTGTGCATTTTGAAGAGGATGTGGAACGGGAGGTGAAGGCAGGCACAGGGAAGAGCTGTTTTGTGCCTTCCCATTAGTCCCGAGAGGATGTGCTCTCCACAGAGAAAAGAGATCCTACAGCAGGGCATTTAGCCCAGAGCAGTTTCCAACAGTTACCACTGCTTTCTTGGGAGGACAGTGGTAATTAGGCATTAATGTATCTTCTACCTGATCCAGCAGACCCAGGGGGAGTCCAGGTCCACTTCTCTGAACTACTCAGCTGTAATCAGAGACGGGACAGGAGCCTCCCTTGGTTACCTGGGCCCCAGCTTTCAAAATCTCTCCCATGGTGATTGTGTGTTTACCTATAGCCCTTAAAGAAGGCAAACAGCAAAAGGAAAAAAAGATGCCCCCCTCATTTGGTTTGCTTCTTGTCTGAGGGAGAGAGGCAGGGACAACAGATCCTCTTACTTTAGGGTCCCTAGTACCTGTCCCAGAAATCTCAAATGCCTCCAAGAAGATCCTTTTAGAATTAGGCTCATGCAACAGAAATCTTCTGCATTGACTGACTCCTTCCTTCTTGCTCTGGTAATAGCGACTCTAGACCTAGGGGCGAATGGGCCTATTGGCTCTCAGGTCTCTGCCCCAACTCTCGGAGGTTGGTTTGGGACTAGTTAAGCTTTTGGGGGATGGTTCCAGCCTCTGGAAATTCTGGATTAATTCTAAAGGCCACTTCTGGCCAGGGGTTCTCTAGAGCTGCACTGTCTAATAATAATCACTGGTTATTTGTGGCTACTAAAACTAAAATCAATTATAATTAAATATTATGAAAAATTCAATTCCTTAGTTGCACTAGACACATTTCAAGAGTTCCATAGTGACATGGTGGCTATTGGCTATCATACTGGACAGTGCAGATATGGAACATTTCCATCATTGCAGAAAGTTCTACAGAGTAGCTGGGCAGTTCAGGTGTGACATCTAGAAAAAGTGAACTCTACTCTAGGCCCAAACTTAGAAATTCTCTCCTGGTCCAAAGCCAAGATGTGTGACTGCCTTGTGCAGAATCAGCCATGGTGGAATGGTGCCTTACTTCAGACAGTCCTGCTGCATTTCTAGTCTGGAATGGGGCTAGCCTCTGTGAATGTGGGGGGCCAGACAGCTGCAAGTGTGGCATTGAGAATCACAGAATCTGAAAGTTGGGAGGGACTTTAGAATTTGTCTCTAATCTCTCAGGATCCCAGGTGGACATTCAGCCTCTCTTTGCATGCCCTAGTTGGTGGGGGCATTTCCTATCCTGGGTGACAAGCCCATTCTATTGATGGTTCCTTTGGTTACAGGGGAGTTCTCAGGCTAAAATTTGCCCCCTGGTCATTTTAATCCATTGGTTTTAGTTCTGATCACTGGGGCAGCACAGAGCACACCTGCTCCTCATCCTATCTGACTGTCTGCCAACATTGTAAGACTGTTAACCTCCTCCCCTTTGTTCTGTTTCAGTGGCTCCCAGAACTCACTGATCATTAGACTCTCTTGGGAATTAAAAAAAGACGTGCAGATTCTGAGTACCAAACTCCAGAGCTTCTGGTCCATTAGATCTGGGCTTTAAAAAGTTTTCCTGATGGTTCTGATGATTGGCCAAATTTTTGGAACCACTAGGCTTTAGTGCTTCTCAGACTTTAGGACTTTAGTGTGTATGTGTGTGTTTAAATTGTGATAAACACACAACATAAAATTCATCATTTTAACCCACTTTAAAGTGTACAATTTGCTGGGTATGGTGGCTCACACCTGTAATTCCAGCACTTTGGGAGGCCAAGAAGGGTGGATCGCCTGAGGTAAGGAGTTTGAGACCAGACTAACCAACATGGTGAAACCTTGTCTTTACTGAAAATACAAAATTATTGGGCATAGTGGTACATGCCTGTAATCCCAGCTACTTGGGAGGCTGAGGCAGGAAAATCGCTTGGACCCAGGAGGCGGAGGTTGCAGTGAGCTGAGATCGCACCACTGCACTCCAGTGTAGGCAACAAGAGCGTAACTCTATCTCAAAAAAAAAAAAAAATTCAGTGGCATTTAACACACTTACCATGTTGTACCATCATCTCCAGGATCTAGTTCTAGTGCATTTTCATCATCCCCTAAATAAGACTTCAGTATTTTTTTTTTCTGTTTTTTTTTTGAGACGGAGTCTCGCTCTCTCGCCAGGCTGGAGTGCAGTCATGTGATCTTGGCACACTGCAACCTCTGACTCCCTGGTTCAAGAGATTCTCCTGCCTCAGCCTCCCAAGTAGCTAGTATTTTAGGCACATGCCACCACACCCAGATAATTTTTGTAAAACAGACAGGGTTTCAGCATGTTAGCCAGGATGGTCTCGATTTCCTAACCTCATGATCTGCCCGCCTTGGCCTCCCAAAGTGCTGAGATTACAGGTGTGAGCCACTGCACCTGGCCAGACTTCAGTGTTTTTTATTTTATTATATTTTCAATTTTTTTTTACAGTGGGAGAAAGGCTTGGGCAGGCAGCCAGCAGCCTCATCCCTGACGTGAGTGTTTTTAAGAATCTCTGGGGTGTTTGTGCCAGCACAGCTTCCTGGCCCCACCCCAGAGATTCTGACTCAGTAGTTTGGGGTGGGCCTGAGAAACTGCACTTGTAACAGACTCCTGGGTGATGCTGACACTGCTGATCCAGGGAACCCACTTTGAGGAACACTGGGCTAGATCCTTCCATTTCATCTTCTAGATTCTCTCACCTCATACATACTCTTTTGTGGGTTATTCTTTTTAAAATCAGGCATTTAGAAGCATAAACAACATTTGAAGGGTCTGCAAGAGCTAAGTGTGGCACAATGGCTGAAAACCACAACTTAGACCATTGTGTTAACCTGGCATAAGGCCTGACGCATTCTCCAATGGGAGTATTCACACCCCCTTACATTCTGTCCCCTCTCACACCAAGATGTAGCCATATTTCCCGTGGTGTCATTGTCCTAGAGCTTGGGAGGAACAAGCAAGAGACATTCTTGAATATTCTTCTTGGTTTTTTTTGAGATGAGGTCTCACTCTCTCACCCAGGGGTGTGATCTTGGCTCAGTGCAACCTCCATCTCCTGGGTTCAAGTGATTCTCCTGCCTCAGCCTCCTGGGTAGCTGGGATTATAGGCACAAGCCACCACCCATCTCTTATGTTTGTATTTTTAGTAGAGACAGAGTTTCGTCATGTTGGCCAGGCTGGTCTCAAACTCCTGACCTCAAGTGATCTGCCCTCCTTGACCTCCCAAAGTACTGGGATTACAGGCATGAGCCACTGCATCTGGCCTTGAATAGTCTTTAAATAATAAAAAGCACCAGGCCATGTAGAACCATCACAGCTTAGGAAAAAGGGACTTTTGGATTACTATTTTGAATATGGGTGGGAATCCCAAATATGAGTTGTGGAGGAATAATAATATCCCTAGTGCCTTATATTTGGAGAGTAATTTGGAGGCTGGAATCCTGACACCTATAATTAACGTGATTTATTGTCACAACAACCTTTATATATATATATTGATAAATATATGCTTAGCATTGATGTAACTAAAATGAATTCGTTCTCTTGAAAACCTTAACTACAGGACTGGTATTATCCTTAATTTTAGTGATTTGCCCACAGTCAAACAGCCAGCAGGTGTTGAAGCCAGGACTCAAGGTCAGACATTGGCCCTCCCCCACTCTGCTGGCAGAAACAGATCTGCAGATGAAGCTGTGGTAACAACATTCTTGTGTGATGATTCTGAAACTTAAGGTGAACTGGGCTTAGAAATCTTAAAAAGAAGAGACTGTATAAAATCCACTTTTCCCCAGTTTTTTTTTTCTAGCAACTGCACTGGCTTTTCTTTGTGCCTCCTAATTTAGAGGCCAGGACACCGTTTCCCAGCTCTTAAGCATGACATGACTTTTCTTGAGGTGTGCCAAATGTGGCGTGGAGCCCCCATATCTGAGACTTTGCCCGTGAGCCCAAGAACGGCTGGGAGCTGAACTGAAGAGAAGGCCATGTTCTAATGTACTGAGTTGGCTTTTATAATGGAACATAAGCCAGACATAAACTCCTTACTCCCTGGCAGCTGAAAGAGCTGTTTAACTCTGGATGGCAAGAGAAAGCAATGAAAAACTTTGCCTTGAGGTTAAAATTATGTTCAGTTACTCTATGGGTTTAGGCACAGATTATATTTTGTGTATACCTGGCACATGCACTCCATAAACATTCACTTCTTGGACAAAATCAAGCAGTCCTATTATATCAGCAACTTCAGTGGTGGCCACGTTTTCCCCTTTCCACCTGGAAGAAAGGACAAAGTTAGCAGAGGTCATTGTTGGTTTCTGGCTGAGGTTGTAATGATGGACAGCAGGTGTTTCCTGCAGATTTCTGCAGCGTGCTGATCTCCTTTTCCTCACCTTGGCCCCTCAAACTCCCCAACTTAGTCCTGGCTGGGGTATCTTGCTTGAGACATGAAAGGGAAAAGTATAGACCTAGATAACAAAATGTGGAATTTCAGTCTCACCACATGAAACGCAATACACAGAATAATGTTCTAATGTTAAAATAGAGCCCTGGCTAAGAGAGGCACTGGAAATCAGAAAGAAATCTCAACTATTTTCTGCTGTGTTTAGGCCTCTCAGTTTTTTACTTACTAACTCAAGTTGCTATTTAATTCAGTTTGTGAAGTTCTCTTTAATAGAACTTTAATAATTTGTATATCAGGGTCTCATGGCAATAAGAAAGGAGAAAACAATCATACTTTAGTTACAGGGAGATTATAATGTTAAAGCCCAACCAGGTGATATTTTTCAGTTAATAAAGAGTTAAATTTTGTTTTCATTAAAAATTATTATTTTTTTTTTAATTTTTTTGAGGTAGAGTCTCACTGTTGCCCAGGCTGGAGTGCAGAGGCACAATCTCGGCTCAGTACAACCTCTGTCTCCCTGGTTCAGGCGATTCTCCTGCCTCAGCCTCCCTAGTAACGGATTACAGGCGTGAGCCACCAAGCCCAGACCATTAAAAGTTCTTTAGTTCTCCCAGAAGTATCTTTTTAATATCATGAAGATGACATAAAGTGATATGGATCTTAAGATGTGGAATAGTAGAGATGGAAGGACCCTGAGAATCATCATGACCCTCATCTCAAGGGCAAAAGAACTGGGGTCCAGAATGGTTACCTGTCTTGATACCACTGCTGCTCAGGGGGAGAGGTGAGCCTGGTTCTCCTCATTCCACTCTGCTGTCTTTGTACTGCAGTTAGACAACTTCCATCCCTTCCTCATTCATTCATGCAAAAAGTGATTTTGTGTGTCAGGTACCATGGTAGGTGCTGGGGGTGAAGAGGCAGACACAGGGCCTGCCCTCAGGGAGTTTACACAGGAAGGAAGCTGTGTCTGAGGCTGGAGGACTGTGCTATGGTAGGGAATTAATTTCATGGTCTATTAGAAGGACTTCCAAACTTCCTTGTGCTGACCTGGGGGTTCTGTGGGAAACCATTTGGTTGGGGATGAAAGGCGTTGGGGGAAGGGGCTCTGAATCCCTTACCTCCTCTTTAACTAAATCAGCTCCACGTTAGTTTGCATCTGATTTTATCTTAACACCTCCATGATTGGAAAGGTGAAAATCCTTGGCTGTCCTAAGAGTGACCAGTAATAATACAAGACAAACAAGGGGAGTTAAATGGACTTTTGTCTCCAAAAATCAGATACAGGTTTCCTGGCTTATTCTCATCCGGTGTTGCTCAGCCAAGTTAACCGTGCACTGCAGAGTGACACTTCGTGCACTTCATTCCTCATTCTCTGGGAACACAGGAGTTTGACCTTATGTGCCAAAGATAGAGAAGGAAATGCACCATAACCAAAGTGGAATGCGATTCCAATCTAGGAATAAGCCAAACTGTGCGTGTGTTTGTTTTTGGCTCAATGATTCAGAAAAACCAACCGGAATGTATCTCCAACTCTGTCGTGGAAATAGATGAAATTTTCACGGTCAACCATTAAGAGATCTCCACTGTTGAAATAGAGGTCTCCTTTCTTAAAGACATCTCTCAGTTTTTTCTTCTCTGTTTGAACCTTTCCCCCAGCATAGCCACTAAATGGTGTAAGTTGTGTGATTTTGCAAACCAGAAGTCCAACTTCACCTAAGGTAGAAGAAAGTAAACTGTTATTTTGTGTGCTAGAGGTAAGCAAATGTATACATCAACCTTCTCTTAAAACTAATGCCATAAACCCACTGGCAACAAACTGGCTGTAGGAAGTATCGTTTTCCATGCATGAGTACATGTGAGTTGTATGTACATATATATCACAGACACACATATATATACCATACACACATATACTGTACATTATTGTATATGTACTGCAGATGGCCTAATTATTTTATTTTTTTTGAGATGAAATCTTGCTCTGTTGCCCAGGCTGGAGTGCAGTGGTGCAGTCTTGTCTCACTGCAACCTCTGCCTCAGCCTCCCAAGTAGCTGGGGTTACAGATGTGTGCCACCCCCAGCTAATTTTTGTACTTTTAGTAGAGACAGGATTTCATCATGTTGGCCAGGCTGGTCTCGAACTCCTGACCTCAAATGATCCATCCTCCTCAACTTCATAAGTGCTAGGATTACAGGTGTGAGCCACCACACCTGGCCTGTAATTCTTTTAATGCTAATCTTTTACTGAGTAATGATTTACACAGACTTACATAAATGCACACTAGTTAAAGCTTAAAGGTAAAGACCACCTGAAACTATGGTTTTGCAACCACAATTACATATCCCTTCCCACAGAACATTACCTCATAAACAAGAAGTTGTTAAGCTAGGTTTAAAACTATAATTATATTACATGCAGTAGTAAATTAGCACCTTTTGGAATTCCTGTATATTGGAGGGTACTTAAATGACCCCCTGGCTTTTCCCCACTCTGATAAATTTTACCATGTGGCAATAATATGTTAGTCCTTAAAAGTCAATTGGTCAAGATAAGAAAGGGCACAGATTGATTGAACAAAAGTCCACTGTACCTTTGGGAACTCTGACGCAATATCCATTTTCATCACGGACAGGTTCATCTTTCTCCACATCATATTTAATCAGGTCATAAGTTATGACTTTCTAGCAAGATTAAAATGTATAATTTTGAGTATAAATCTTTTATAATTTTTTTCTTTTAAATTGTGGTGTAACATACATAAAGTACATAAAGTACATCATAGGGGTACAGGTTGATGAAATTTTACATTTGCATATACCCTTAAAACTGCTACCCAGAGAGAGAGAGAAAATATTTTCATTTCACCTAGAGAGTTTCCCCCCTGCCCTTTTTTGTGAAGTTAACTACTATTCTGACTTATATCACTGTCAATTAATCTTTTTTTTTTTTTTTTGAGATGGAGTTTCACTCTTGTTGCCCAGGCTGGAGTGAAATGGCGAGATCTTGGCTCACTGCAACCTCCTCCTCCCGGGTTCAAGCGATTCTCCTGCCTCAGCCTCCTGAGTAGCTGGGATTACAGGCATGTGCCACCATGCCTGGCTAATTTTGCATTTTTAGTAGAGATGAGGTTTCTCCATGTTGGTCATGCTGGTCTGGAACTCCTGACCTCAGGTGATCCACCCACCTTGGCCTCCCAAAGTGCTGGGATTATAGGCGTGAGCCACCGCACCCGGCCCAATTAAACTTCAGATAAATAAAATAAATGTATGCTTCTGTGTCTGCTTCTTTCACACAATATGTCTATAGTATTCATCCATCATTGTTGGTGTTTTCTATTGCATGCAGTTTTCCCTTGTATAAATATACCACGATTCATTTATCTATTTTCCTGTTAATGGGTATTTGGATTATTTCTAGTTTTGGACTATTATAAATAAAACTGTTATGAACATTCTTGTGTCTTTTGGTGGATATATCACAAATGGGTTTTTTAAATCTTATATAACCTTATATTAATACGCCACTGTTAGATTTTTCATGTTTCTACAGAAATGTTATCTATTTTAGAATCAAAAGCATAATTATTTCATGCCCATAACTATAAAAGTATTAAAACTCTATCACATTTAACATATAATTCAATGCATAAGAATTAAATTTTCAGCAATTCAGTAACAGCAATAATAAATATATTATTTTCCTTGTTGGAAGAAAAATGCAAACATGACAGTATTTGGATATAATTATTAGCCATGATTACTGTGTCTATTTCAAATTTATATTCAAGCCTATGTGATGAAGCAACCAATCCATATGCTTTAGTATTAGAAGACGACTTCATTAAAAAAAACAAGTTTCACTTATGGCTAACAAATGTAGCTCTTATCTGTAGGAATATAAAAAATTTATAGGTTGTAATGAATGTTTCTTCCACATCAATTGCATGTCATCATCTGCTTTTTAAAGTTTTTTTTTCTTTAATTTTTGCTTAAAGAAGAAAAACTGACAATAAAATATGGCCATCAATGGATGAGAAAGTAAAGAACAGGTAATACACAGCACTAATGGACCCTCTCAGCAGCAGTTCCAATGGGGAGTAGGAGATCGATTCTCAGTCTGCAGCAGCACTGCCTAGAAATCTGCTGTGATGATAGAAATGTTCTCTGTCTACATTGCTCAATAGAGTAGTTACTAACCACACGTGGCTATTCAGCACTGGAAGTGTGGCTAGTGTGACTGAGGAACTGGATTTAAATTTTTATTAATATAACTTTAAATAGCCACATGTAGCTAGTGGCTACTGTTTGGACAGTGCAGGTCTAGAGGACTGTGGAGGGACCTGTGTAGCATAGGTGGAGCTGTCATTGCCAGAGAGGGTCCTTGAACTTGGGAACACCTTTAGATTAGGCCAGAATTCAAGAAATGGAGTGACCATCATCATCACAGCTAACAATTATTCAAGGCTATTAAATGACAGGGATTGGGCTATCGCCTCTATGGGCCTTTTCATGAGTTATTTAATCTTTTCAACAATCCTTTTCCCTTATTGAGTGCGGGCTAGGAACTGGGTTCATTATTTCCTCATGTTAACTCTGTTTTACAGATGATGAAATTGAGGCCTGAGGAGCGTATGTGACCTGCCCAAGGTCGCTCAGCTAGTGTGTGGTGGCACTGAGATTTGCTCTCCAGAGCTTGGCCTCTTATGCACGTGAACTACTGTTCTCTGTAGTCTGTTGGTCTATCCATGGGGACAGAGGTTGCGTGAGAGTTCCACTGTGGCTGTTTCATGGCCAGACAGGATGAGCTGCCCAGAGGCATAATGACTGCAGTGACCTCTCAAGCCAGTAGAGGCTCAGAATTTACTGAACATTTCTGGATATTTGCAGAATAGTTGGTTATCTGGAAGACTGACTGCTTGAGTACAAAGATGACAACAGAGACCCACAAGCAATAAAATGACTGACAGGGAAAAGAGACTGCTATGTGAACTGGCTTAAAAATAAGAAGTATCTTTCTGGTGGAATGATTATTATTATTTTTTGTTTTTCTTTTTTTTTGAGACGGAGTTTCACTCGTTACCCATGCTGGAGTGCAATGGTGCGATCTCGGCTCACTGCAACCTCCACTTCCTGGGTTCAAGCAAGTCTCCTGCCTCAGCCTCCCAAGTAGCTGGGACTACAGGCGTCCACCACCATGCCCGGCTAATTTTTGTATTTTTAGTAGAGACAGGTTTTCACTATGTTGACCAGGATGGTCTCAATCTCTTGACCTCGTGATCCACCTGCCTCAGCCTCCCAAAGTGCTGGGATTACAGGCGTGAGCCACCGCGCCCGGCCCTCTGGTGGAATTATTAGGTGGACATAAATGTTTACTAGATCCTAGCACTGGGATGCCTGGGCTCCCTCTCAGAACCACTGAATCCAAAGGCTAGCGGGTGGGGCCTTGCATCTGTGCATATAAAAAACTCCCCAGGTGATTGTGATGCACGACACAATGAAAGGGAAACGCTATGTTTCACAGCGTATGATAAACTTATGGAATTTGTAACCTTCAGGTGTTTTATCACATATGAGTATAAATGGCATCAGGAAGACTTCACCTAAGTTGCAGATGGCAAAGGCACAATGGATTGTTCTTAATAGAAATTGAGATGTTTTTAACTGGAGGATCTGATTTTTTAAGGTCATCATCACAGAGAATGAGCAAAACCTCTCTTGGTGATAGGAATGGGCCATGGCTCTGACGCTGCCTAACTTCTGATAACAACATCTTTATGACTTGGCTTTTAAGAAGTCTCTGTATTCTGAAAACTGGCTACGTATGCTCTCATATTTCAATGGACTTACTTTCTGTAGGTAGTTTACTCTTCCAACAGCACCGATTTTTCTCGTGTAATTCAGAAGTCCAATATTGCCTTCAGTGGCAGCATAGAACTCATAGATGTGAATGTCCCCAAATCTCTTGACAAATTGTTTCCACACATCTCCTCGTAAGCCATTTCCCAGTGCCAGTCTCACTTTATGATCACGGTCATTTGGTTTCTGTGGTAGGGGAAGAAGAAGGAGACCAAACTGAAACATCTCTGGAGCCTATTCTTACGTATTAATAATTGCCTTTATTTTGTATGTATTTAATTTATACTAACATTGCCTTTATTACATAGTTACGTTGGTTACAAATACCCTTTAGTGTCTGCCTTTTTCTTGCTACCAACACACATTATTCACCGTTCCTCTAGCACAAGCAGTATGGTCTGACAGCTGGAACTCTGATTTAATAACCAAAATGTGAATTTTCCCATTTTGGTTTTTAAGGAGCCAGATGAGACAATCTGACAGAACCAGGTGATGCCAACATTTAATCCACATCCAATCTAAAGTTAGAATAATGTGAATAATGGTGTTCATAGTTTTCTTGATGAGGCTGGTGAACATCAGTGAATTTCTAGAAAGGAGGAGCCACATGGGAAAGATCTGTCAGAGATGGACACAATCTACTACCAGTGGGACCCTAAGCAGTGTCTAGGATTTTTATGACAATGAAAAAGAAAACAGGAAACACAGTCCAGTGAGAGAAAGAGAGAGAGAGCGAACCGTTTTCCATAAAGTCATTAAAGAGCAAAGTTGGAGCCTGTGGGAACTGGAGGGAAGAGTCTTGACCATGCCCTGCCCTGTTTAAGAGGTAGGCCCCAGAGTTCATAAGACCAGTCAGAGCTGAACCGAGACAACAAAACTATCCCAGTGGGATGGGAAGGGGAACAGGAGGAGGAGGTCACCTCCCAGTTGCCTCAGGTGGCCTGGGAGGAATATGCTTTGCTATACATAAAGATCACAGAGGAAAATCTGTTTTGGGTGTAATGACTGAAAGGAGCCTTTCTGGTGTCAGCATAGCCCCAGAGGTGGTGCTATGACCAGGCTGCCTTCCATTCAACCACCCTCATTTAGGAGACCCACAAATATGTCCACGTCAATGATGGTTTTATTTATTTTATTTTTAATTGTTAAAAAGACTAGTCAAGTACAGTAGTGAGATGAGGGGAAAAAATAGAACAAGAAGTTTGATCTCTAACTGTGAACAATCAGTTGAGATAACTCACTACCTTTAGACCAGCCCAGTGATGGTTTTAATGATATCTTATGTTAATAATGTAATTTATGTCCTCCAGGAAATCACAGGCTGGTGGAAGAGACAAAATAAGTAGGTATAATTTTACCTTGTAAATTCTGTTACTCTATGAACTTTATTCTATCAGGATGCAGAATGATATAGGGTAAAAGTGCTAGGTCGTTAGGGCTCTCCCCTTATATCAACCATTAATTTCTTTGATAAAACAGCAATTGCTTAGAGCATTTTCTACATTATTTCCTACACTGTGAAATTACTGTGAAGTGGTTTTGAAATAAGAATTACTCTTTGAAAAGAACTATAAGGATGTGGGGACTTTTGCATGGCAATTAAAAATCACACCAAGACAAACTGAATTGGTTTCTATGCAGGAGGAGCTAAGGAGCCAGGGAAGCAGAAAATACACATTTAATTTTTAAGTAGCTTGGCCAGAACATAACGAGGCTCTTTCAGGAGTCCTAACCAGAGAGGGGGACTGATGCTGGTCATTGGTGAACATGGGCTCCTTGAGCAGTCATTCTGAGGAGGGAATGTGTCAAGAGAGACCAGGGCCCCCTGCCAATGGCTCTTACCCAGGGTGTCTGGGAGAATTGCCTGAGAAGCCCTTTGAACCCGCAGGAGACCTAGACATTCAGAATGAGTAGGAATCTATTCTCTCTCTCTCTTTTTTTTTTAGACAGGATCTTGCTCTGTTGCTCAGGCTGGTACAATTGTGGCTCACTGCAGCCCTAACTCCCAGGCTCACGTGATCCTCCTGCCTGTCTCATGAGTGGCTGGGACTACAGATGTGTGCTACCATGCCTGGCTAATTTATTTATTAATTTTGTAGAGATGAAGTCTCACTATGTTGCCCAGGCTCATCTTGAACTCCTGGCCTCAAGCTATCCTCCTGCCTTGGCCTCCCAAAGTCCTGGAATTACAGGCATAAGCCACTGCGCCCAGCCAGAATCTATTCTCTGCTGGCCCCTAGGTCACTGGCTCTACTCTGCTTTATAATTACTAAGCTCCCATAAGTCGAGAGATATGTCTTGTTTGCAAGGGGAAGCCCTGGCTATACCTATCCCGGGGTGCTAGTTATCTTTCATTAACTTCACTCTCAAGTGTCCCTGTTTGGATAATGAATTGTAGGGTCACCATGCCCACAAGACACTATCCTCTTCCATAAGACTGTCAGTATTCAGAGACCACCTCCTCCCACTGCTGTCCCAAGGATAAAACATCACACATATTGAAGACTTCCTTTTGCTTAAAGAAAATCAGCTGAGCTGGGCGCTTACCTGCTCCCAGGCTTGCATGAGAAGCTCCAAAAGCAGCATTCCCACCTGTAGACCCAAGGTCTTCTTTATCTCACATGCAGCCCACCAGTGGCCCTTCTCCCACCCACTTTGTTTATTTCCTTGTCTTTTGGATGGTGATCATCTATCTCCCTCATTAAATGGCAAACTCCTTTGAGGCTGAATATGCATGTATCTCTCTGTCATCCTCAGTGCCTGGACCTGTACTTTGCATATAGCATAATCCTGGCAGTAAAATAAATAATCTCTACCAGGAAACCTCATTCCCTTTTCAATAACTAGTGGTGGGGTCAGGGCAGGGCTTAGGGTGCAGGAGGCCGCAGGCACCCTGGGTGTGTGGGAAGCTGACCAGCCTCACAGGTGCAGCTGTCACCTGCCAGTGGCAGGTAGCTGAGCTGACAATCACAACACCATGGGCTCAGTTTTCATCATCCAGCTGAGGAATCTTATTATATTAGCAAAAGGGATTAAGGCTGGAAATGTTTGTGGGCACAAATGGGAGATCCTGGAGCCTTCTAAGATGTCTGGTTCTCACCTAAGCTTTTGCTCACCAGTGGCTGAAAGAGTATGACTGAAGTTTTCCTTTCCCATAGGGGAAACAGTGTTTCTCCATCACCAAAGCCACTCCACAGAGGAACTGATTTCTAGGTCAAGGGTCACCACTTATTTTTTTTAAACAAGATAAAAACCTTCTTTGCATTAGAGCTAAGGTGAAATATGGAAACAAGGGGACTAAATTCACACTGGGGCTGAATGACTGATGAAGACCAAGAGATCAAGGTGTCCAGAGAGGAATGAACGGTGTTAGGTAATTAGAACAGGCAGAAAGCGTCTATTGAGGGCTTTTCTATGGGTTAGGCAGTTGACCTGTTTCCAAGGAATCTTATGAAAGGTGATAGCTGATAAAGTATTTGCCTTATGTTACAACTGAGGACATGGAGACTCAAAAAGCTTAAAATAATTTTCCCAAGATCACTAAGGTAGCAAAACAGTTGCTCCAAAATTCAAATATGAATCAATGTGACTTCAGAGAGCTCTTTTCCTTAATTTTTTTTTAAAAGCTCTACACTTGAGAGGACGTCACTGTGCTCCCCCTCCTTACTCATGCCCACCAATAAATCCCACCTCCCCAAAAATAAAGAAAAAAGGAAAAAAAGCAACAAAGAGAGAGTACCAGACACATAGTATAAGATAAGAATCAAATAGTCCTGAAAGGCACTTAAACAAACAATGCTGTATTCACATCACTTACCTGTTCTCACCCTTTACCCCCAGTTTACCACCCAGAAGCAAACACTTAATTCTTGTAGCTGCTTCTCGCTATCTGCATATTTCTAAATTAAATGCTTATACTTCTTTCTCTTGTTTCATCAATTTCAGATTTCCTATTGTCACAGATGAGGATTCAGTTCCATTCTGTCTCCCTTTTTTCCAGTATCACAATTCTTGGTTAAGTCAATATTCAGTGCTCACATTATTCTGTCCATAATACACCACTGAGGAGCCAAGTAATGTGCTATGAACAAGTTTTTATTTCTCCTGGAATTAATTGCCTTTCTGCCCATTTGCTTAATTTCCTTAGTTTCTATTTGTAAGTTTTCCCTTACCCTCCAACAGCCTCTAACTAAAATTTTCCTCATGATGACATCTATTTGGCTGATGGAATTTCCTGCTTTCCATTATGCTTCTTTGTCTCCTTTGCTCCTATCTGGACTAGATATTTTCTAAGCCTGGGGGGTCCCTTTGTCTCTCTTTCCTGGATCCTGTGTTTTCCTCTGCCTTTTTTTTCATTCTCTTGTTTGGATGGAATGCTTCCTCTAGTAACTTCCTGAAGGGGAGTATGTACATGGTAATTTGTGTGTGTGTGTGTGTGTGTGTGTGTGTGTGTGTGTAGACTTTGAATATTGTATACCTGAGTGATGATTTGGCTGGATATAGAATTCTAGTTGGGCAATAATTCGTTTCTAGAATTTTGAAAGCACTACTCCTTTGTTTTTCAGCTGGCAGTGTTGCTGTTGACAAGTCAAACTTTCACTATTTTTGGTAGTCTTAAATTTCATCATAGCACAATTTCTTTTCCCCCACTAATTTTACTGGGCACTCCATTATCTCTTTCAGTCTGTCCAGCCCTCAGATGTTTTCCTGTATTATTTCTTTGATCATTTCCTCCTCTCCACTTTATTCTCTTTTTCTGATTTCCAATTAAATATATATGGGACCCCGTTGATTAGTCTCTAATTTTCCTATCTACTTTCCCCTCATCTCCATCAATTTATCTTTTTAACTTTCTGTAAGATTTCTCAACTTTATCTTCCAAGCTTTCTATGAATTAAAGATTTTTAAACATCATCTTAATTTTCAAGTCTAATTCTTTTTTTCTTTTAAAACAGTACACTATTCTTGTTTTACAGATATAATGTCTTCTCCAGTCTCTCTGAGGATATTAATGATACATTAAAAAATGTCTCCTGTTTTCTGAATTGATGCTTCTTTCTTTTGATGATCTCTCCTGTTGGAGGCTTTCCTCAGGTGCTTGGTGATTCTTTGTCTTTCAGATTTAGGAGTAAAGCAACAGAAAGATGTTTGGGCAGTTCTGTGGGGATGGGGCCGTGGGGGGCTACTACTAAGTGGGCTGCACTGCTGGTTGATGAGGCAGTGAGGCAATGCCCAATGTCTTTTCTGGGAAAGTTTAGTTCTTCCTAAAAATTACCCTCCTCCAATATCCTGCCTGCAAGCATAAACTGGCGACTGGAGTTCCAATATCTGTTTAGGCAAAAGTTGCTGGGGGTCTCCCTGGTCAGTATATAGATACTTCCTTAATCTCTGTTTTCAGTGCCTCACCCCTGCCCTCCTCTGTTCTTGGGGTACTTCAGTCAAAGCTGCTTTAGCTCTCCAGAGAAAAATCCTCCTGTCTCCTACATGGTGGGAGAGGGGAACAGCAGGTCCAGCTACTTCTTACACAGATTTTATTTTGTTTTTCCATAAGTTATTGGGGGTACAGGTGGTATTTGGTTACATGAGTAACGATTTGTGAGATTTTGGTGCACCCATCACCCGAGGAGTATACACTGCACCATATTTGTAGTCTCTTATCCCTTGTGCCCCTTCCACTCTTCCCCCGAAGTCCTCAAAGTCCATTGCATCATTCTTAAACCTTTGTGTTCTCATAGCTTAGCTCCCAGATATCAGTGCGACCATACGATGTTTGGTTTTCCATTCCTGAGTTACTTCACTTAGAATAATAGTCTCCAATCTCATCCAGGTCATTGCAAATGCTGTTAATTCATTGCAAATGCTGTTAATTTATGACTGCATAGTATTCCATTGCGTGGGCATGCGTGCGTGCGTGCGTGCGTGTGTGTGTATGTATGCACCACAGTTTATTGTTGATTGATGGGCATTTGGGTTGGTTCCATGATTCTGCAATTGTGAATTGTGCTGCTATAAACATGCATGTTCAAGTGTCTTTTTCGAATAATGACTTCTTTTCCTCCGGGTAGATAACCAGTAGTGAGATTGCTGGATCAAATGGTAGTTCTACTTTTTCCTTAAGGATCTCTACAGTTTTCCCTAGTGGCTGTACTAGTTTACATTCCCATCAATAGTGTTGATTTTTTGATTATGGCCATTTTGCACAAGTGAGGTGGTATCACATTGTAGTTTTGATTTACATTTCTCTGATCATTAGTGATGTTGAGCATTTTTTCATATGTTTATTGGCCATTTGTATATCTTCTTTTAAGAATTGTCCATTCATGTCTTTAGCCCACTTTTTGATGGGATTTTTTTTTTCTTACTGATTTGAGTTCATCGTAGATTCTGGATATTATTCCTTTGTCAGATGTACAGATTGTGAAGATTTTCTCCCACTCTGTTGGTAGTCTGTTTACTCTGCTGACTGTTCCTTTTGCTGAGCAAAAGTTCTTTAGTTTAATTAGGTCACAGCTATTTATCTTTGTTTTTATTGCATTTGCTTTTGGGTTCTTGGTCATGAAATCCTTGCCTAAGCCGATGTCTAGGAGGGTTTTTCCAATGTTACCTTCTAGAATTTTTATAGTTTCAGGTGTCAGGTTTAAGTTCTTAGTCCATCTTGAGTTGATTTTTGTATAAGGTGAGATATGAGGATCCAGTTTTATTCTTCTACATGTGGCTTGGCAATTATCTCAGCACCATTTGTTGAATATGGTGTCCTTTCCCCCCTTTATGATTTTGTTTACTTTGTCGAAGATCAGTTGACTGTAAGTATTTAGCTTTATTTCTGGGTTCTCTATTCTGTTGCAATGGTCTACGTGCCTGTTTTTATACCAGTATCATGCTGTTTTGGTGACTATGGCTTTATAGTATAGTTTGAAGTGGGGTAATGTAATGATTCTAGATTTGTTCTTTTTGTTTAGTCTCACTTTGGCTATGTGGGCTCTTTTTTGGTTCCATATAAATTTTGGAATTGTTTTTTAGAATTCTGTGAAGAATGATGGTAGTATTTTGATGGAGATTGCACTGAGTTTGTAGATTGCTTTTGGCAATATGGTCATTTTCACAATATCGATTCTACCCAGCCATGAGCATGGGATATGATTGCATTTGTTTGTGTCATTTGTGATTACTTTCAGCAGTGTATTGTAGTTTTCCTGTAGAGGTCTTTTGACTCCTCGGTTATTTTATTTTATTTTTTTGCATCTATTGTAAAAGGGGTTGAGTTCTTGATTTGATTCTCTGCTTGGTCCCTGTTGGTATATAGAAGAGCTACTGACTTGTGTCCATTACTCTTGTATCCAGAAACTATGCTGAATTCTTTATCAGTTCTAGGAGCCTATCAGAGTCCTTAGGGTTTTCAAGGTAAATCATCATATCATCAGCAACAGTGACAGTTTGACTTCCTCTTTACCAATCTGGATGGCTTTATTTCTTTCTCTTGTCTGATTGCTCTGGCTAGGCCTTCCAGTACTATGTTCAAGAGGAGTGGTGAGAGTGGGCATCCTTGTCTTGTTCCAGTTCTCAGAGGGAATGCTTTCAACTTTCCCCCATTCAGTATTATGTTGGCTGTGGGTTTATCATAGATGGCTTTTTTTTTTTTTTGAGATGCAGTTTCGCTCTTGTTACCCAGGCTGGAGTGCAATGGCATGATCTCGGCTCACCGCAACCTCCGCCACCTGGGTTCAGGCAATTCTCCTGCCTCAGCCTCCTGAGTAGCTGGGATTACAGGCACGCGCCACTATGCCCAGCTAATTTTTTGTATTTTTAGTAGAGATGGGGTTTCACCATGCTGACCAGGATGGTCTCGATCTCTTGACCTCGTGATCCACCTGCCTCAGCCTCGCAAAGTGCTGGGATTACAGGCTTGAGCCACCGCGCCCGGCCCATAGATGGCTTTTATTACATTCAGGTATGTCCCTTGTATGCTGATTTTGCTGAGAGTTTTAATCATAAAGGAATGCTGGATTTTGTTGAATGCTTTTTCTGCATCTATTGAGATGATCATGTGATTTTTATTTTTAATTCTGTTTATGTGGTGTATCACATATATTGACTTGCATATGTTAAACTATCTCTGCATCCTCGGTATGAAACCATCTTGTTTATGGTGGATTATCTTTTTGATATGTTGTTGAATTTGGTTAGCCAGTATTTTGTTAAGGATTTTAGCATCTATGTTCATCAAGGATATTGGTCTGTAGTTTTCTTTTCTGGTTATGTCTTTTCCTGCTTTTGGTATTAGGGTGATGCTGGCTTCAGAGAATGAATTAGGGAGGGTCCTTCTCTTTCTATCTTGTGGAATAGTAGCAAAAGGATTGGTTCTAATTCCTTGAATGTCTGGTAGAATTCTGCTGTGAATCTGTCTGGTCCTGGACTTTTTTTTGTTGGTAATTTTTAAACTATCATTTCAATCTCGCTACTTGTTATTGTTCTGTTCAGGATGTCTAATTCTTCCTGATTTAAGCCAAGAGGGTTGTATTTTTCCAGGAATGTATCCATCTCTTCTAGGTTTTCTAGTTTATGTGGGTAAAGGTGTTCATAGTAGCCTTAAATGATTTTTTTGTATTTCAGTGGTATCAATTGTAATATCTCCTGTTTTGTTCCTTAGTCAGATTATTTTGATATTCTCTCTTCTTTTCTTGGTTAATCTTACTAATGGTCTATCAATTTTATCTTTTCAAAGAACCAGCTTTTTGTTTCATTTATCTTTTGTATTTTTTTTGTTTCAGTTTCATTTAGTTCTGCTCTGATGTTAGTTATTTCCTTTCCTCTGATGGGTTTGGGTTTAGTTTGTTCTTGTTTCTCTAGGTCCTTGAGGTATGACCTTAGATTGTCTGTTTGTGCTCTTTCAGTGTTTTTGATATAGGCATTTAGGGCTATAAACCTTCCTCTTAGCACTACCTTAGCTGTATCCCAGGGTTTTGACAGGTTGTGTCATTACTGTTGTTCAGTTTGAAGAATTTTTTTTTTTGAGATGGAATTTCACTCTTATTGCCCAGGCTGGAGTGTAATGGCACAATCTTGGCTCACTGCAACCTCTGCCTCCTGAGTTCAAGCAATTATCTTGCCTCAGTCTCCTGAGTAGCTGGAATTATAAGCATGCGCCACCACGCCCAGCTAATTTTGTATTTTTAGTTGAGACAGGATTTCTCCATGTTGGTGAGGCTGGTCTCAAACTCCCAACCTCAGGTGATCCGCCTGCCTCGGCCTCTCAAAGTGCTGAAATTACAGGCATGAGCCACCGTGCCCAGCCTTGAAGAATTTTTTCATTTCCATCTTGATTTTGGTTTTGACCCAGTGCTCATTCAGGACTAGTTTATTTAATTTTCCAGTATTTGCATGGTTTTGAAGTTTCCTTTGGAGTTAATTTCCACTTTTATTCCACTGTTATCTGAGAGAGTGCTTGATATAGTTTTAACTTTCTTAAATTTATGGAGGCTCATTTTTATGGCCTACCATATGGTCTATCTTGGTGAAAGTTAGAAAGTTATTCACTGTTGTATAGAATGTGTATTCTGTGGTTGTTGGATGAAATGTTCTGTATATATCTGTTAAGTCTATTTGTTCCAAGGTATAGTTTAAATCCATTGTTTCTTTGTTGACTTTCTGTGTTGATGACCTGTCTAGTGCTGCCAATGGAGTATTGAAGTCCCCCACTATTATTGTGTTGCTATCTCATTTCTTAGATTTATTAGTGGCTGTTTTATAAATTTGGGAGCACCAGCGTTAGGTGCATATATGTTTAGGATCGTGATATTTTCCTGTTGGACAAGGCCTTTCACCATTATATAATGTCCCTCTTTGTCTCTTTTAACTGCTGTTGCTTTAAAGTTTGTTTTGTCTCATATAAGAATAGCTACCCCAGCTTGCCTTCGGTGTCCATTTCCATGAAATGCCTTTTTCTATTCCTTTACTTTCAGTTTATGTGAGCCCTTATGTGTTAGGCAAGTCTCCTGAAAGCAGCAGATAATTGGTTGGTGGGTTCTTACCCATTCTGTGGTTCTCTATCTTTTAAGTAGAGGATTTAGGCCATTCACCTTCAATGTTAGTACTGAAACGTGAGGTGCTGTTGCTTTCCTCATGGTCTTTGTTGCCTGTGTACTTTTGTTTTTGCTTTTTGACTTGTGTTTTTGTTTTATAGGTCCTGTGTGATTTATGCTTTAAAAAGGTTGTGTGTTGATGTGTTTCCAGGATTTGTTTCAAGATTTAGAGCTCCTTTTAGTGGTTCTTGTAGTGGTGGCTTGATAATGGTGAATTCTCTTGATAATAGAGGTGGTGCTTTCCAGAAAGCATCAGCTGTAGTAGTGTGGAGAGGGACTGGCAGTGGGCAGGGTCCTAGAACTCCCAAGATTATATATTCTTTGTCTTCTGCTACCAGGGTGAATAGGGAAGGACCATCAGGTAGGGGCAGGGCTAGGTCTGTCTGAGCTCAGACTCTCCTTGGGCAGGTCTTGCTGTGGCTACTGTTGGGGATGGGGATGAGATTCTCAGGTCACTGGAGTTGTGTACCTAGGAGGATTATGGCTGTCTCTGCTGAGTCATGCAGGTTGTCAGGGAAGTGGGGGAAAGCCGGCAGTCACAGGCCTCACCTACCTCTCAGGCAACCTGAAGGGCCAGTCTCACTCCCACCATGCCTCCTGCAACATCCCCAGTCTGTTTCCAGGCAGAGGGTGAGTCAGGCTTGAAAACCTGCCCAAGGTGTTCTGTCTCCCAGCTGTTAAAGAAAAGGGCTTTAGTTCTTCCCTGCCTGTGGAGTCTGCAAGCTGGATTCCTGCCCTCCCCTGAGTTCTGGCCAGGAGTCTTCTTGTCCCGTTCAAAGTTCAGCTAGAGAATTCCTTCTCCCTGTGGAGTTTTTTACCCCCTGCTCCTCGGGCCATCCTCCTGATGGATCCCTGTGGTGCCAGGCAGCAATGGGCTGCTTGGGGATTCAGCGAGCTCCCAGGGCCTTTCTGTTGCTTCCTCTACCCTGGTATTTTGCTAGGTTCAGCTCTCTAACTTGACTCAGCTCTAGGTAAAGTCAGGAACTTCTGCAAACAGACCTTTAGCTTCTCCAGTGTGTATTTGGGAGAGGAAGGTCTCCCTTTCCCATTTCCACAGTTGGGGCACTCACAGTATTTGGGGTGTCTCCTGGGTCTTCCAGGAGCAGTCTGCTTCTTTTGGAGGGTCTGTGGGTCCTCTTGGGATTGCTGGTTAGTTCTTGCAGTCGACCTGGAGCTAAAATTCACAATGCAAGCCTCTGCATGCTGCTCTGTCTGGAGCTGCAATCTAGTCCTGCCTCCCTTCTGCTATGATCCCCCATCCTCTGTATTTTACTTTACACAGATTTTCAAATAATTCTCCTGTTTTTAAGTCTGACACTTCATCTGACCTTCGGCTGTATTCAGAGCCTGCAATTTCTCAGCCGTCTGGAAGGCAACTGGCTTCTTCCTTCTTGGGACTTGCCTTTTAAGTTTCACCCTTCTCAGCCTATTATGCCTGTCACTTTCAGCTTCCTATGCTATGTAGTTCATGGTTGCAATGTCTCTTACTTTCTGAGATCATGGTGCTTGTGTGTGTTTTTAAGAAATTCCTTGTTTTGCAGTGACTTCCAAGAGGTGAAAGGGCAGAAGGTCTTTATTACCTTAGAAAAACTCCAAAGTCCCTGTTCTGAATGATTAATATGTTACACTTCTGCCTGGACAAGGCTCCACCTGTTTGCTTTACAGAAGAGGCCCTTTGTCCTTCTGTGTATTCTCCCACCATAGGGCTTGCCATGATCACATTTGAATCTCAGCAGAGTAAAGCCCTTGCCACCTGACCCAACCCCTCAGCTTGACCTCCTGCCACACTGCTTGCAATTCTCAGTGTTCTGGGTCCTTCATCTCACTGCTCATATGATTTTCCTGCTAGCCAGAAGCCCTTCTTTTCTTGCCTGGCTGCAGAACTTCTCTGCACTCTTTCAAGCCCGCCTTCCCTGGCAAACCTTCCTGATTCTGCTCCCCTTCCCTCTTTCTTTTGGTCTCCCTCTGTCTTGGTCCTCAGTCATATTGGCCAATCTCCACTCTGTGCTGCAACACATCCATCCATTTTCTTTTTTGAACAGAATGAAGCTGATGCAGAGACAGAAATTTTAGGCTGGAAGGGACTTCAGAGGTTATCTAATTTTGTGGGGAAGGCAGATAACACTAGAGGTAAGTTGAGTCTATTCAGCTCTTTCAGGGTTCTGGTCAATCTTATTTCTTCTTCCAAATATCATGGTTCTATGTGTGACTCCTGGAACTCTTTTTTGGTTCCCTTTCTTTCTCCTCCCACTGTCCAGCAGATGGCATAAAGCTTCACTGAGACCCCTTGCTGTAGCTTCGGTCTCTAATTGGAGGAAGGAAACACTGAGCTTTAGCAATATTGTGTTCCAGTAAGTAACTTTCCCTAGATGACTGTTTTTAGGCAACTATGCAAACCAAATAGGAGCTGACAGCCATACACTGCAAGAAATAAATCAGAATGGCCTTCATTACAAACAGGTGCTCTGAAAGCAAAAGCCCAAATACAATGTAGGAAGACAGGTAAAATGGATAGAAAATATTCACTGTAACATTGTTCAAATCACTTAAGTCAATAGCTTTGCTATCCAGTCCCCTACTCAACCTCAGATGAGAGTGATTAACTAAGTAGAATGTTTTCCCTTATTTCTTCCCTTGTGTAAGTGGGCAGAATTTTCATTGATTCATTCAATAAATATGTATGGGGCGCCGATTACGAGCTACACACTGTTAGGCATTGAAAATGATAATGATAATAATGGTAACATGTGTTGAGCATTTACTAAGTTCCAGCTACTTTGCTACATGCTTTACATATATCATCTCATGTTGTCTTTATAGACCCCTTGTGAGGTAGGTACTATTATCTCCTTGTTGGCTGATAGGAAGCTGAAATTTAGAGAGGTTAACTATCTTTGTCCAGTGGTAGAGTCAGGGTTCAGGCCTACTAACTCCAGAGTACTTGCTCTCAGCACTGCTTTAAGTACCTGGAGCCAAATCTGAACTATTGACCTGAGAATGGCCGGAAGCATCCTCCATAGTCCCCTGCTCTACCAGAGAAGCTACTGAATATGGTTAAGAAGAGGGCAGAGAAGCACGGTGGCTCCACCTCCCAACACTGGCCCCAGATTCTCCTGATGAGCTGGGCCATGTGTGTCTGTGGATGGGTGTCACTTGGTTTAGCTGCTGTGCTAAGGCAGAAGTTGCCTCCCTGACACCCAGTGCTCGGGGGGTCATTGGTGGGGTTAGCCACTCTAGCAACAGTGTTCTAGGCAGCTCTAAGGGTGAGGAAGTTCCTGATTACATTGATCTAGGCCCTTCCCCCATTCATTCTAGTTTTTATCCACTTTTTCTTTTTTATTTTTTGAGACAGAGTTTTGCTCTTGTTACCCAGGCTGGAGTGCAATGGTGCGATCTTGGCTCACTGCAACCTCCGCCTCCTGGGTTCAAGCAATTCTCCTGCCTCAGCTTCCCAAGTAGCTGGGACTACAGGCGTGCACCACCATGCCCGGCTAATTTTTGTATTTTTAGTAGAGACAGGGTTTCACCATGTTGACCAGGATGGTCTTGATCTCTTGACCTCGTGATCCACCTGCCTTGGCCTCCCAAAGTGCTGGGATTATAGGTGTGAGCCACTGTGCCCGGCCTATCCACTTTTTTTTTTTTTCAATGTCTTGTTGATATAATCTTTCCCTACACCCCACAGAATCTGGACTCCTACTTCCTATGACATATGATTAAATTTTAAAAAACATTTTTCATAGCTCTCTTGCTTATTTAATGACCTATGTTTGTTTGTTTGTTTCTTTCTTTTTCTTTTTTATAGGGTCTTGCTCTGTCACCCAGGCTGAGGTGCAGTGGCATCATCTCAGCTCACAGCAACATCTACCTCCCATGTTCAAGCAATTCTCCTGCCTCAGCCTCCTGAGTAGCTGGGATTACAGGTGTATGCCACCACGCTTGGTTAATTTTTGAATTTTTGGTAGAGACTGGGTTTCTCCATGTTGGCCAGGCTGGTATTGAACTCCTGACCTTGAGTGATCTGCCCACCTCTACCTCCCAAAGTGCTGAGATTAGAGGTGTGAGCCACCATGCACTAATGACCTATGATTTTAAAAAATCTTTAACTGAAAGTTTTTTTTTTTAGGTAACTTTGATCTTTTATTACACTTTTTGTAAGTATTTTCTGGACAAACAGAACTCAGAGTTGGGGAAGCACTGGCAAATAGGAAGCCCAGGGGTCATTCAAGATTATGCATTAAATCATAGTATATTTTGAAGTTGTAAAACCCCAATCAAATTGTCTTTGTTTTCCAGTATTTGAGACAACAGTAAGAGAAAAACTGGGAGAGTGCATGCATGTGCGTATGTGTGCAGATGTGTATGCGGATGTGTGTGAACCTGAAGCTAACTACACACAAACATGTTTATTTTCCTCTAGTCCAAAGGAAGCTCCCATTAGAACAAACAGAAACAGCATACACTCCCCAGGAGATTTCTAACTGACAAGGGGGTACCTTTAAGATAGAGAAGAAAAGCCCAGCAGAAGGGCCCCATATGGATTTCTGGATTTTAATAGAGAGACATGCTATCTTGAGGGCCACATGGAATATTAATGTGAAAAAAATTCAATAATGATATTAACAGAAACTGCCGTGGAGAAGGCCCTAACCCAGCTGACTGCTAATAATGACCCTCAAGAATCTATCGACTATACCAAAAAATTAGAATAATATGTGCTAAGTCCAAACATTCTGGGGGAAACATTTTAGCTCCCTCAACTCAACTACATATTTTTTCTTTTTTTTTGAGACAGAGTCTTGCTCTGTCGCCTAGGCTAGAGTGCAGTGGCACGATCTTGGCTCACTGCAATCTCCGCCTCCTGGGTTCAAGTGATTCTCCTGCCTCAGCCTCCTCAGTAATTGGAATTACAGGCACGCACCACCATGCCCAGCTAATTTTTGTATTTTTAGTAGAGAAAGGGCTTCACCATGTTGGTCAGGCTGATCTCGAACTCCTGACCTCGTGATCCACCTGCCTCAGCCTCCCAAAGTGCTGGGATTATAGGTGTGGGCCACTGTGCCTGGCCTCAACTATACATTTTTCAGGGGCAAGGATTTAGAGATTTATTCAGCAAAATTTGCTGATGCCTATGATGTGTCAGTTACAGATCTTGGTGCTGTGGATCTGGTAGTGGACAGAGCCCCTGCTCAGGTGAGACTTTCATTTAATTGGGATGACGGGGGCAGACAATAATCACATAAACCTTTACTATCTCAGGAGTGACAAGTGCCATGAAATGCAGTGATAAGCTGGATAGTGAGGTGCAGGTGATATGATTATTAGCAGGAGAGGCCTCTCTTCTAATGAGGTGACATCTAGGCAGAGACTGAGTAAAGTGAGGCCAGAGAGACCTGGGGGAAGGGCATCTGATACTTCTTTCTGCATCACACAGCAGCTGGTATGTAAGGTGAGCACAACAGTTGCTTATCAACAGCAATTTATCAATTTAGTGATCCTTTGAGTTTAAGTTGATGGAATAGATTAAAGGAATTAGAATCTGGTGAATTTACTGCATTGTCTAGTCCAGCGGTTCTCAACTAGGATAGCATTTGCCTGCCAAGGGACATTTGGCAGTATCTGGAGACATTTTGATGATTATGACCTGGGGAGGCAGGGAGGTTACTACTGGCATCTTGTGGGTAAAGTCCAAAGGGTGTTAACCATTCTACAATGCACAAAGTTCATACAGCAAAGAATTAAAAGCCAAAATGTCAGCAGTGCTACCGATAATAAATCCTATCTGATACTGTATCTCTGATGACAGCTAAGGGACTGGGCAGGAGGAGCTCTTGAGAACAACCCTATCGAGAGCTGAACATCTGCAAACAGGGCAGATCAAAGACCACTGGAGTTGCCCTGGGGCATCTGTTCCCAGTTTGGTGACAGACTTGGCTGGCTGGTTTCAAAGTCACACAGGGATTTACTTATTAAACAACATTAAGTATAAGTTTCCTGTATGTCTTTGGTATAACAGAAAGCAAGGAGACGAGATGTGGTTCCAGCCATTGAAGATATGACAGCCAAGGAAGGATGGAGGGTATGAACACAGACCCCTGCAATGTAACAAGAGCCACAGAGGGTAGAAATAAGATGACATAGGGGAGAAGAGTAATGACTTTCGTTGGAGTGACCTAAATAGGTTTAATGTATGAGGTATCATTTGGACTGGGCTTTGACAGTGGCTTTTATTAAGCTGAGAGGGGGTAAGATGTGAAAACAAGTAAAAATGCAGGAAATAATAATCATCATGATAATATTAACTCCCACCTAGTAAGTCCCCTCTATATGGCAGGTATAGTGCCAAGCACTTTTTCATAATAATTGTATCCTAAATTCAAAACTGGCATATGCAAGTCAGCTGAAGCCTAGCACAACCCAAAGTGACTTGAATTTCCATCTTAACCATTTCAAAATAATATTAAAATGGGGGGAATGTTACCTGTGGTGAGTTGCATAAATACCGAAGCAGTTCACCGATATACTGAATGACAGTGACATTGTATTTTCTGCAGTCATCCCAAAACTGACTGGCTGAAAATTTAGACCGCAAGGCAAGAGTAGCACCTACAGAGAAAGCATAGAAAGTGTCAAGAAAGAAATGCTACAAAAAATTCTCCCAATTATGCTTAATTTGTCATCTTCAAAAGGTAGACATTTAAAAATAAATTATATTTGCAAACAAGTATTGAGTACCTTATATTCAATGCAAAAAAATGAGTAAGACATGGTTTTGTTCTATAGAGGCTTCCAATCTATGGAGGAAAAGACTCATATGAAAGTCGTTTTAATAAAAGTCAGCTTGCAGTAAGAGAATCAAATGAGGTCCTAAGAGAGAAGGAGAGAGATTTCGTGCTCTGTGTGTGTGTGTGTGTGTATCTCAAATATATATATATGTATTCATTTATATATATATCTCAAATACATATATATGTATTTATATGTATATTTATATATATCTCAATATGTTTATATGTATTTATATATATCTCAAATACATATATACGTATATGTATTTGAGATATATATACACATATATAAATACATATATATGTATTTGAGATATATATCTATATATAAATGAATACATATACATATATATATATTTGAGATACACACACACACACACACACACACACACACGGCACGAAATCTCTCTCCCTCTCTTTTAGGACCTCATTTAATTCTCTTACTGCAAGTAAGAGTATATATATATATGTATATATGTATATGTATTTGATATATATATAAATACATATATATATGTATTTGAGATATATATATCTATGTATATATTTGAGATAGAGTCTCACTTTATTACCCAGGCTGGAGTGCAGTGGTGCAACCTTGGCTCACTGCAACCTCTGCCTTATGGGTTCAAGTGATTCTTGTGCCTCAGCCTCTAAGTAGCTGGGATTACAGGCTGGCACCATCACGCCAGGCTAATATGTACATTTTTTTAGAAGAGATAGTGTTTTGTCATGTTTACCAGGCTGGTCTGAAACTCCTGACCTCAAGTGATTAGCCCACCTCAACCTCTCAAAGTGCTTGGATTACAGGCATGAGCCACTGTGCCTGGCCCATGCCTGCAATATTTTAAATAAGTTTGTGCATAAAACAAAGTTTGTGTTAAGTATTTATGTATAGTATTTTCCACTTGTGGTGTCATGGTGATCAAAAAGTTTCACATTTTAGAGCATTTTGGGTTTGAAAATTTTGGATTTTGTGTGTGTGTGTGTGTGTGTGTGTGTGTGTGTGTGTGTATGTATTTAAGCTGCTGATAACAAGATAGTACGGACTGGGTGGCTTAAAAAACATTTATCTCTTGCAGTTCTGGAGGCTGGGAAGTCCAGATAAAGGTGTTGGCAGATCGGGTGTCTGTTGAGGGCATTTTTCCTGGTTTGGGGATGGTCATTTCCTGTGTCCTAACATGGAAGAGAACAGAGTCAGGAAAGGAGCTCTCTCCTATCTCTTCTGATAAGGGCACTATCCTTTCATGAAGGCTCTGCTCTCATGACCCAATTACCTCCCAAAGGCTCTACCTGATAATACCACAATATTGGGGGTTAGGATATCAACATATGCATTTTTGGGGGACACAAATATCCATCCATAACATACATGCATATACACACATGTATATATGTGTTTGTGTATATACATATGTGTATGTGTGTGTGTGTGTGTGTGTGTGTGTGTGTGTGTATATATGATTATTTAAAATGAAATGCCACATGAGAGAAAAAGTTGTTTTTTATTTCATTCAGAAAGCTACAGATAGCTTCCTGGAAGATGTGGCTATTGAATTTTGCTGTAATGTATACAAGTGACATAAATTCTCCTGGAAGGAGAGAGGATGGCAACTCCAATTTCTATAGTAAAGTTTGAGAAGGAAAGAGACGAGATGACAAGCCAAACCAAGTATTCTGATGGAGTTGCCATCTTCTCTTCTTCCAGTAGAGCTGAAAAATTGTAGAAACAGGGGAGACTACAGAAGAGTGAAGACAACTGAAGAAGTTTAAATTAGATGCTGATGGAGATCAACATGCAATTTTCTAAAGATAGAAATGACATGGATAGAATCTAAGATTCAAGTCCAGATAAAGGTTTTTTTTTTTTTTTACAGTTGAGATCTCACTCTGTCACCCAGGCTGGAGTGCAGTGGTGCAATCATAGCTCACTACAATCTTGAACTCTTGGACTCAAGCAATTGTCCTACTTCAGCCTCCTGGGTAGCTGGGACTACAGACTTGAGCCATCATGCCCGGCTAATTTTTTTTTTTTTTTTTTTGTAGAGATGAGGTCTTGCTATGTTGCCCAGGCTGGTCTTGAACTCCTGGCCTCAAGCAACCCTCCTGCCTTGGCCTCCCAAAGTGCTGGGCATACAGGTGTGAGCCATTGCACCCGGCCCTAAAATATTTTAAAGGAGTTTCTCTCTTGATATACTGAACGATTATAGCATTATATTATTAGATGAAGAGGCATGAAAAAACAAATTATTTTAGATGCTTGCTTGCAATGTGAGTCAAATAGCCTTATTGTTAATGCAAAATTGAAGACTGTTTGTAGCAGACAGCAAAGTAGCCAAATTTTATGTTACTTTTCCTTGTGAGAAAATATGAATGTGCACTTGTCTCCAACATTTTGTAGAAAAAGCTTACCAGCCACGATACATCCGTGGATGCCAATCATTAGTGCAGCACTGTGGTACAAGGGCAGAGTGACATAGATGACATCATCTGCCTTCAATCCGCTTACACTAGTGAGGCCAGTTCCATACCATATGCGCTGATGATTGATCACGGCTGCTTTTGGAAGACCTTTGCAAAGATACAAGAGAAGGCATGAGTTAACCAAAATTGGGCATTTACATTGTAGGAGAGAGATCTGGCTTAGGAAGATTAATCATCCTGTATTTTGAGAACCGCACTGGGAAGGGCCATGACCAGTTAGACCAGGAGTTGACAAATTTTTTTTTATAAAGGACCAGAGAATAAATGTTTTAGGCTTTGTGGGTCATACATTCTCGGTTGCAATGACTCAACTCTGCTGTTACGGTCAAAAGCAGCCATATACATACATAAATGGAGTGTGGCTGTGTTCCAATAAAACTTTATTTACAAAAACAGGTGGGAGGCTGTATTTGGCCCATAGGCCATAGTTTGATGACTCCTGAGTTAGATGGTTATAACAGTAGTAATCTGAAGAGAAAGAGAAGACAGACGAATGTATGTCCATTGAGTTTCTGCTCTGTGGCTACCATTTTGCAAGACATTTAAAAAATTTCATTTAATTTCCATAACAAGTTTATGTATGACATAAATAGAATTATATTCTCCAATCCACAGATGTGAAGGCTGAGAGTCAGAGAGATTTCTTATGTACTAGAGTTTCTTTATATAAATAAAGCAAATATGAACATTTTCTCATATGTTCTTGCCTTTTCCATTAAAAAAAATGCACTCTTCGCATGTTTTTTGTTTCTGCTGCTTAGCAATGTTTGTTGGAGATTTGTTCATGTTTGTACAGAGAGATTTCCCTTATTTATTATTTGTTTATCTTTCTCAGCTGCCTCAAGTCCTTTTATAAATGTATTATAATTTATTTATACTATTTGCTGTTACAAATGATGCTGCAGTGAATAACTTCGTCCACATGGCGGTTCATACTATGTATGATACCATATCTTTTGGATAAATTCACTGAAGTGAGATTGTTGTGTTAAAAGATAAAAGTTGTCAAGTCCTATAATCCCAGCACTTTGGGAGGCTGAGGCAGGAGGGCTGCTTGAGCCCGGGAGTTTGGCACCAGTCTGGGCAACCATAATGAGACCCCTTCCCTACAAAAAGTAAAAAAAATTAGCTGGGCATGATGGCATACACCTGTATTCCTAGCTACTTAGGGGGCTGAGGTGGAAGGATCGCTTGAGACCGGGAGGTTGAGGCTACAGTGAACCATGATCCTGCCACTGTATTCCAGCCTGGGCAACAGAATGAGTCTTTGTCTCAAAAAAAAAAAAGTCTTTGTAATCTTGATAGATAACTGCCACACTGCCAGTTATAATGGCTGTCCCCATTCATTCTCCTATCAGCAATATATGAGTGTACCTATTTCTTCCTAGCCTTGTCAATGTGTGCTCTCAAATGTTGGGACCTTTGCCAATCTGAAAGGTGAAAAATGGTATCTTAGTGTAGTTTTGGTACATCAGACTAAATGCATTTGCATTTTCTTAACCATAATTTATATACACTTTTTGTAAGATTCTATTCTGTGAGTGTACACTTACACTGTTTCCCATGGAAGATCAATTCAATTGGGAGGGCATGAAGTCACTGAGAAGGGGGCTAAGAGTTTAAGATCTGAGTGGGTAAGTAGGCTTTGTGAAGAGGAAGACAGATCTCTGTTGACTCAGATTCTTCAATACTTGACGGTACCTTCACAAGCTATTGCCAAATAGCAGCAACTTGTTACAAGGCAGACAAGTCTGGCTAGCCACCTACCATTATTGTAAACACAATTCAAAGTTCATTTTCTTTGACAATGGGCCAGTTTTTTGTTTTGTTTTATGTGGGGTTTTGTTGTTGTTGTTGTTGTTGTTTTGTTGAGATGGGCTTTTATTCTGTTGCCAGGCTGGAGTGTGGTGGTGTTCAAGGGTCACTACAGCCTCAGCTCAAGTGATCTTCCTGTCTCAGCCCTCCAAGTAGCGGGGACCACAGGTGTGCACCATCAAGCCTGAATACTTTATTTATTTATTTACATTTTTTGTAGAGACAAGGTCTTGCTTTATTACCCAGAATGATCTTGAACTCTTAGCTTCAAGTGATCCTCCCGCCTTGGCCCCAAAGTCTTGAGATGATAGGTACGAGCCATCGTGCCTGGCCTCTGATTTTTTTTTACAAGAAATGGTCATCTTTATTGCCTTGAAGTACTTTCAGAACTTTCCTAAATTAAGATTTTGTATAATGAAGACATGAGAATATCTGGTAACTATTACAGAATTTTGTGCTAATGACTTCCTTTGAGGAACAGGTACATTTGTTCTCCAACTACTTAAGTGAATTCTTTTAATTAATGTTTATAAGAGTAACTTAGCATTTTTTTTTCTAGGGATAGTGTCTTGCTCTATTGCCCAGCATGGGGTGCAGTGGCACGTCACTGTATCCTCAGACTCCTGGGCTCAAGTGATCCTTCTGCCTCAGAATCCCAAGTAGCTAGGACTACAAGGTATACACTATGCCAGCTATTTTTTTAATGTTTTCATAAAGATGGGGTCTCGCTATGTTGCCCAGCCTGGTGTCAAACTCATGGGCTCAAGTGATCCTCCTGACTCGACCACCCAAAGTTCTGGGATTATAGGTGTCAGTCACTGTGCTTGGCCTAGCAAATATTTTCTTCAAAGAAAATGAAAAAAGTAAAATAAATGCCCATCCAATTGTCTTCCAATTAAATATAAATTCTGATTTATGAGATTAAATCAGAGAATGCTCATTCTCTTTTTTCTCCCTAAAAGGGGTTTTCTATTTGATTGTGAAAACATGCATTATAACAAAGTTTCATACATGTTTTCTCAGTACTAACACTCGAATTCCCCCTCATTAACCAAGGGTTCAATTCTTTCCCAAATAAACATTTATAATTTAATTTTGTCATTCAATTAAGAAATGATGATAAAAGTTCCATAAATTAAAGGAGTGTCTGCATGCTGCAGAAGCAATTGGTTAATTGTGCTATCTCACCTTTCTGTTGGCCTGGCAATAAAAATAAAAAAATGAAAAAAGACAGACATTATGTTTTGGGCACCAGCTTTAATATGTCATTCCTGGCTTCTTTTCATTTACTTAAAGAAAATACTTGGCAAAAGTGACTGTATGAAGTGAAGCCAGCAATAGGGTTAAACTCAGGTCCAAGAACTGTGAGCTCAGGTAGGTGCTAAGCGCCTGCTGAGGTGAAGGAGACAGTTCCTGTCAGCTGCAGTTAAGATAAAAGGCTCAAAGGAAATTTTAGCCTTGTCTATTGTTTATTTAACAAGGAGAACACATGAATTACCTGCTTAAATTAAATTGAAATTTTAATCAAGAGACGTAAAAACCTCATAGATTGAATTTTCCAATATTAATAATAATCGGCATTCTGGGGCTGGCTTCCTGTCCTTCTTTTAAATATATCCCTCAGGCTCCATATTAGCACATTTTGTCTTCTCTGGCCTATAGTAGGCAGACACTAAATATCTATCACATGAATAAACAAGGAGGTACTGGGATAGAGCTCTCAATTGCATGAGCTGTGGAATCAGCCTGCAAGGTGAATCCTGACAGTTCTGCTGCTTATCTTGGGAAATTCTTAATCTCTCTATGCATCATTTTTTGAATCTCTAAAATGGAAATAAAAATAGTACCCATGTCAAGAGTGAGGGCAAAATCTTATCAACAAATGTTGTAAAGCTTGAAGAATGCCTAGTACACACTACCATTAATATTGCTTCTTCCATATAGCAGTGTTCCTATAACATTGTTAACTGGCAGTATTTCTTCTTACTGACTCATAATGGTACAGTTTACAGTTGAAGGCATCCTAGATTTGATGAAATACGGTATTTTAGGCCTTATGATAGAGCCACCCCACAGCCACAGTACCAAACAGCTCCAAGCTGGTGTTGCATGGGGAAGATAGTGGTCAAAACATTTATATAAATAGAACCCAATCACTGCCTACTGGTCTTCTTCTGTGTTCCATTTATAATCAATTATACAGTCTATATGAACTATAGATGTAATATAATCAAAATACAACAAGAATGAAAAAAATTCCAACTAGCCAATCAGTGCCAAATCTTATCCATCATCATAACTACTTTTGTAGTTCTTGGTTAACCTCTTTATGTGTTCTATATGGACTGGGGGAAAATATGCATAGCTTGGAGAAACCTAAATGGGATCATATGCTATGAAATAAAATCACTTCCCACAGGCAAATAACTAAATCTCCTGAAGTATGAGTCATTCAGTAGGTTTTGCCAAAGAAAGAGATTTGAAACCCCATGCCAACATTTAACACCTTCAGATCCAGTTTTTTTTGAGAATCCTCCCTTTATTTTTACCTGTGGTTCCAGAAGTGTAAATGTATAAGGCAGGAGTGGAAAAAGTGACTTCAGACCTCCATGACTCTGGGATAGGTTCAGTTGATACTTCATCCACTTTGTCCAGGAAAGAGTGAACCCCATCTGTGTTAGAAGTTCTGCTCACATAATAGATGGACACATCTTCTTTAAGGCTTGGCAGTATCTCTTCAACAGCTGCTTGTAGTTCTTAATTTAATAAGAAAAAAAACCAAACAAACTAAATCAGTCTATGAAAGTTCTATTAGTGCTTCCATAAGCATCATAATTTTATTTTCAGCATAATTTTTTGCTTAAATGTATGGACGTGACAAATGATACTTATCATTATGCATTTTATATTATTATTATTTTAGTGGATATAGGGTCTCACTATGTTGACCAGGCTGATCTTAACTCCTGGTCTCAAGCAATCCTTCCGTCATGGTCTCCCAAAGTGCTTGGATTACAGGTGTCAGCCACTGCGCCTGGCCCTGTTATGCATTTTAAACATGAAATTTGCTACATTTGAAAAAAATCACAAGATTCCAATATTTGAGGGAAGGTTGGGTTTTGATGGTTTCGCAAGCATAGCAGATGGTTGGCTGAAATCTGTACTTCTTGTGGCAAGTGCAAACCAATGGACATATGGGCCAAACCCAAGAAATATCAGAGTATAACTGATATATATCTAAATACACTCCAGAAATAAATTTAGCTCTTCCTAATATGTGCCACACAGGACCAGTTATGAAAAAAAAGAAAAATTTAAGGAAGGAGAAGAGAAATGAAAAGAAGGGAGCCATGCTAGTTAAGAAAGATGATAGAAGCTAACTTTATATAACAATTTTTTTCTTATGTATCAGTAACAAGTTGTTTCCTAGGAAGGTTTAGCTGATCTGAGAAATAAGCTCTAAATTTCATAAGTACATTATCTTATCTGAGGAAAAAAAGGAGTAATTTAGAGCAGTGTTTTCCAACCTGTGGGTCATAATTACAGTAGCAGATTGTTAAAACCATTTAAAGTGAGTGATATTTTAAAAAATGAGAAATACTTACAAGAAGGAAATAGAAATTTTGGAGCACATCTTACATGGTAAAAGGTAACAATTCTACTGACAGTTCTACTGCTTATCTTGAGAAGTTCTTAACCTCTCTAAGCATCATTTTATGAATCTTTAAAATCGAAGTAAAAATAGTACCCATCTCAAGAGTGGTGGCAGAATCTTACCAACAAATGTTATAAAACTCCTTGAAGAATGCCTAGTACATATTACTCTTAATATTGCTTCTTCCATATAGCAGTATTCCTATAACATTGCTAATAGGAACTATTCCTAATAGATGAACAGGGCTTTTTTTTTTTTTTTTTTTAGATTTAAAAAAGTTCTTTAAGTTCTGGGATACATGTGCCAACAGATTCTAGAGAGGATGTGGAGAAATAGAAACGCTTTTACACTGTTGGTGGGAGTGTAAATTAGTTCAACCATTGTGGAAGATAATGTGGAGATTCCTCAAGGATCTAGAACTAGAAATATCATTTGACCCAGCAATCCCATTACTGGGTATATATCCAAAGGATTATAAATCATTCTACTATAGAGACACATGCACACGTATGTTTATTGCAGCACTAGTCACAATAGCAAAGACTTGGAACCAACCCAAATGTCCATCAATGTTAGACTGGATAAAGAAAATGTGGCACATATACAGGGCTGTTCATTTTTAAAAGTTTTGTTTTAGTTATGTAGGTGTGTGGGTATTGGGTCACGCACAAATGTATTTCTTACTGGGTTAAGGTCAAAAATTTTAAAGGCACCGATTTAATATGCAAACCACATTTCATGCTTGCCACTTGGATTTTGTGCCTTTAAGCCATAGATGAGACTGCTTTTAAGCCTACTTGTCTTGAATTGTGATAACTGAAGTGAATATACTTACTCTTAATAGGAAGGTGACTAAATATGCCAGGAAATTATTGGGGAGGCTATACCTAATTTATCTTATATGCTTTGTTTTTCCGATGCTTGTGTATGATATCTCCATGAAGACAAGAAATATCACCAGGATAAATGCATTTAAAATTAAAAAAATATTTTAATCAAAACACTCATGTACCTGGTAATAATAAATCAAATAGTACAAAAGGATTTATAATGAAAATCAACAAGCCCTTACCCAGGCCTTCCTCACAACTGAAGCTACTGCCTAGAGGCAACCATTGTCAATTTTTAAAAAGCTATTTCTTCTGGCAGTTACCTCTCCATCACCAAAAAATATGCATTTCCTGCTACTTCTTAGCCTATAAATTTTGATCCCTACTTCCATTTCACCCTGTCCATTTCTGACAGTTGTTGTCTTCCCTTTACATTGTCTAGGGTAATAGCATTTATATTTATTCTGATACCATTATTCTGTCTTCCCAGCTTTATGGATTGGCTCTAGAAGCTGAAAACCAAAATAATCAGAATCAACATAATAATGACTATGAAAATATTCACTGCAGAGTCAAGTAAAATACTATAATTGTACTTTCTTTCTTGAACAGTTATCTTGGAGTTTCCAGTTGGTTATTGTTCTTTAATATGCTATTTCAACCCCATCAGGTCACCTTTTTTTTTCTTTCACCCCAGGAAACTTTATTCCCCTCTTTTACATTTTTAAAATTTTTTTGTCTGGTTGCTCTTTAGTCCTTCAGTACTCCAGAAAGGTTACAAAAATATGACTGTTGTAGAAACAGTAGCATCGCTCCCGTGCCACTGCCTTGGCTCATGTCTTCATTATTTCCTACCTAGGTTATTGCTATAGCCTCCTGACCAATGTCGTGCCCTCGAGTCTCTTCCTGCTTCTAATGTATTAGCTTCTCTATCATCCAACTTCTTGTTGCCACCCTGTTTAAGATCCTTCAGGGCTGTTCATCTCTTGTGATAGAATCCAATCTCCTTATTCAGGAGGTCCTGGGATCCCACTGGGTCCCGCTCCTGCTGGCTTTCTGATGTTATCTCCTACTCTCTACCTCTTGCTCTCTTTCCTCTAACCACACTGATCTATGGAAAATCCCCGAAGGTACCCATATGCTCATATCTCATCACCTTTGCCCAGGTTGTTTCATGCTCTCTCACCCCTTGGTCACCTGGAAAACTCCTGCTTATCCATCAAGACTCAGTGTAGGTAGCACTTCTTTTCTGTTATCTTCCCTCCCTCTGCAAAGTTAGCTGCTCCATTCTACAGCTCCCATAGGAGTCTGTATATACAATTATCAGAGTATTTAGTACATAGTATGATAGGGGTTCAATTTTTTTTTTTTGAGACAGGGTTCTGGGGTCTATGAGGCTGGAGTGCAGTGGCATGATCACAGCTCACTGCAGCATCGACCTCCTGGGCTCAAGCGATCCTCCCATTTCAGCCTCCCAAGTAACTGGGACTATAGGTGTACCATGATGCCTAGCTAATTGTTTGTAGATATGGTATTCCACTATGTTGCCCACGTGGATCTCAAACTCCTTAGCTCAAGCGATCCTCCCACCTTAGTCTTTCAAAGTGCTGGGATTACAGGTGTGAGCCACCATGCCTGGCAGATATGGCTTAATTCATTTTCTCCTCTACTAGACAGGGAAATCTTTGAAATTAAGATCATAATCATCTTTGCACCCCTGGAACTACTAGATAAGTGCTCAATAAATGTTTGTAATTGAAAAAAGTCTGACAAAGTATGATAGTGTGGAAGAGACAGAGGAATAAGCTAAAGCTGCTAATGTAAACAATTCAGATCTGCAAGTTGATAAACCTTTAATAAAACATAATGTAAGGTAAAATAATTTCTGAGATACAAGTATGCCTTGCTTACAAGTAAGGGCCCACAGAGGTAAATTAAAAAACAACTCCTCCTACTGCTATTTAAAGAAGGAAAGGAGATTGTGAAATCTCCTTTCCTTCCTCCTGTCATGAGACTCAGGGTCCAGAGTCAGATAATCCGTTTATAAGTTACCTGATCCATTCTCATTCCCTCCCTCCCAACACTTATTTAACGTCTATTTAAAGAGTGTTCCCTGTGTGGCAGGCAGGGTGCTTTACGCTGGATAGGACAGTGAGCAAAACACTGTCCCTGCTTTCATGGACCCCAGGTCTAATAGGGGAGAAACAACAACAAAAAATCAAAATAAGTTGCCATAGGTGTCACAACAGGGGATGGAGAAGGTATTTGGGAAGCAAGTGGGGTGGGGGGCACACAAAGATGACCCAGAAGTGCCCTGTAAACTGAGAACTGAAAGACTAGCAGACGGTGGAGATGAAGATCAGCTGGGACTGACTAAGCCTGCAGTGGAATGGCTTATGCAAAGTCCCAGAGCCAACGCAGCACGGGGCCCGAGTAACTAAAAGAGGTTAAACCTGGCTGGAATGTGGAGTGGGAGGGGAATCGGCTGGGAGAAGAAGCCAGAGACTTAGAGAGCAGGTCCCCGAGGGCCTGACTTAGGCCAGGCAAGTGGACTGGAGGGGCATGAACAGAGGTAGCAAGACCAGCTGGTAGATGAAGCTTGTCTACACTGGAGGCAGCAGTGGGTAGAGAGAAGTGAATGTACTTAGGAGATATCTGGTAGGTAGAATAGATAGGACTTAGTAAGTCTTTTTTTTTCTTCACCTCCAAGTAATCATCTTAATGAGGAGAAAATGATAGGTCAAAAGGGACTTTAAGTTTTTCTGTAATTGTTTCTTTTAATGTACTCACAGCTAGCCAGGGCACCATGGCAAAACACCTCTATGAAAAAATACAAATATATGTATGTATATTAGCTGGTGTGGTGGCACACACCTGTAGTCCCAGCTACTCCAGAGGCTGAGGTGGGAGGGTCACCTGAGCCTGGGAGGTCAAGGCTGCAGTGAGCCATGGTTATGCCACTACACTCCAGCCTGGGCAACAAAGTGAGACCCTGTCCCCCAGCCCCCATCCCCCCCCAAAATAAAACAAAAGAAAAATGTACTCAGGTATTAGTATCAAAAATTTAATAATAAAAATAAAAGGAAACGTAATTAAGCTGATGTCATGCTTGATCACAGTCCAAGCAACTTTGCATCATGTGTACTTCATTCATGTTCCCAGCTGGCCCTCTGCAGGCATGTAGTTTGTGATTCCTGACCTTTTATGCAAGTCATCTAATCTGAAGGGAGGGCCCCTGCCCCTGCCCCACACAATTTCCCTCCATCTCCTCTAGACTGTGGGTGTAGAATTTGTTATTTGGGCAGACTTGAGTTTCCAGTAGCTTGCCAACCATATCAGGACACACTATGGCAGCCTTTCTTTCCTTAAAGGTGTAGAAAACAAAAAAGAAATCTGAAAGGAAATTCTGGATGTGAATATACCTGTCAACTATCTAGTTGATATTTAATGTCTTTTCTTTCTTTTCTTGAATCTTTTATAGATATATTGGGCCAACTTTTTTTTCTTTTTTCTTTTTTTTTGAGATGGCACCTCACTCTGTCACCCAGGCTGGAGTGTGGTGGTGAGATCTTGACTCACTGCAAACTCTGCCTCCCGGGTTCAAGTGATTCTCCTGCCTCAGCCTTCCGAGTAGCTGGGATTCCAGGCACCTGCCACCATGCCCGGCTAATTTTTGTATTTTTAGTAGAGATGGGGTTTCACCATGTTGGCCAGGCTGGTCTTGAACTCCTGACCTCAAGCGATCCACTTGTCTCGGCTGTCCAAAGTGCTGACATTACAGGCGTGAGCCACTGTGCCCTATGAGCCTACATATTTTCTAATTTAAGCATAAAATATCTTTCTTTTTTTCTTTCTTTCCTTTTTTTTTCTCTCTCTCTCTCTCTTTTATAATTCCTATTGTAAAGTCTGCTCATTGAAGAGTGAATATCAACCAGAACATATAAACTCCAATAATTCTATCTGTCAACGTTGGGGTCTCTGATACTCCGAGACGTGCATGCAGGAGCGCTCTTGGGATTGGGACCTGTGAGGCTGCAAGGGAAGCAGACTGGATAGAGGGAGACATTGAACTGTAATGCAGTCACAACAGAAGGCTCCCTCGGCAGATCCTCTGATCCTAAGGGGATTCTGAACCTGGGATGCCCTTCAGAGTTGTCCCAAATTAAGGGAGGTAGGCTGTACCTTCATACCTGCCCATCAACCAGTCCAATGGACTCAGGCTGAGGTGGTCGTGTTTGACCTTGGGCAAAGTGTCTCTCTTCAACTAAGGACAAGTTCTGGGAGGGGTCTCAGCTGAGAGCTCCCAGCAGATGAAGACTGAGTCCATCAGTCCTAAAGGGAGGATCTGGATGGCACATCACAGCATGCACCCACCTCTCTCTTTACTAATAACAAACATTTAAAATTTTCATTTGCATAGAACTGTGGGCATAGGAGCTTTACATACATCACTTCACATAATTTTCGTAACAATCCTGTGATACAGATACCAGTAATTTTATTTCTATAAATGGGAAGAGGCTAATCAAGTCAGTGTATGGAGGGTCACATGCAAAATGAAAAGAATAATTCTGGGCTTCTGAGATTTCCACCTCCCTGTATGAGCCATCCAGATTAAGTTCTAGCAAAGTGCCTTATTTCTTGGAAGAGGCTAGCTGCTTGCCCTTCTGCTCAGCACTTGTTAAATCATGTGGATCTGCCTTTAATGAGTAACATGGATGATCTTTTCTTGAAGAGCATAACATCAAGCTTTATTAAAAGCTCGAGTATGAGAAATAGTAGTCACAGAACATTGCCTGAAGAGTGTAGAACAGCCCCATCAGTTAGTTCTTCATTAGTCTAGTTTTAAGTTGTCGATTGAAATAAACCTTCAGAGAAAGAGGGCACACTTGGGTGCTAAAAAATTGAGTGATTACATTACTCCCGCATCCCCTTAAAGTCTGTTCAAAGAAATTTTTTAAAAATTAAGGTAGCATATTAAGTCCACACCTGCCCTTTTTTTTTTAGAAAAAAGGAAGAAAGGAAGAACTTTCTGAATAAACAAGCCCATTGCTAGAAGACAGAGGGAGAGGGTGGGTGGTGAGCTGAATCAATCTTCATTCCTAAGGTGTCAAGGTGCTCAGGCTAAACCTGCAGCTTTCCAATAGGAAAACATTGAGTCTAGTAGCTTGTTCTGCTACTAGATTGCCTCAATGAATGTGTAACCGACTGGGTTAGTTAAACAAAAATCCCAGAAATATTTACCAAGAAGGTAAGATCCAAAAGGAAGGTAGGGAAAGGAAATGTGCTCTGATCGTAAAATGGCTGGTTGATGAGCAAGTCGAGCTTGAAAGTTTATCTCTTTTCTTCATTCATAAAAGCAATCGAAACACAAACTGGTGCTATTAACAACATAGTCCTTAAAGACAATCTAAAAATAGTTCCTAAAATGCCATTCATAACTGTGATTTTGCATCTCAATCATTGGCAGTTTGGAATGACGGTATTTTGTTCAGCAAGATGATGCATATTATAATACTCCAAGTAGACACATGCACATGCCCCCCTTCCTCACACAAAACAAATCACCCAGAGGTCATAAAAATGTTTAATTAAGGTTAAGTTCCACCAGGAGCAAGCAAAAGTTTAACAAGGAAATACATACTCATTTTACATTTATGTAATTAGGTAATAATCTCCTTGATGTTATTTTTTATTTCTTCTTGCTTATATGAAGTCTTGCTTTCTGAATAGTCCCGGAATCAAAGGTATTTCCTTATCATGAGTTACCAGGTCATATAAGGCCTTACATAATTGTTAGCATTTGATATCTGTAAGCAACCATGTCATCTTTCTACTAACAATCTACTTCTCTTTCCTTAGAGGCCATGGGAAGGTCCTTTTCAAATATTAGCCACTTACACTGATTATGTAGAATAATATTAACTCTATCCTCTTTCAGATTCAATAACATTAACACCTGATTCAGAGTTTGTTTTTACCTCTTCATCCCCTTGTTTCTGAAGAAAATAAAGTGCTAGTTTTGTTCTTGGATGGAGATGTACAACCACTTCCTTTGCAAGCTTTAGTTATGAGCAGGGAAAGAAGAAAAATTTTAGAGAATATCTTTAAGCTAGCTTCCTTGGGCTACTAGGTTGGGAATCCCAGTTATTGGATATATTAATTATTTGGTGTCTGGGTTTCCGAGTATGTATTTCCCTCCCAGGACTTGTCCTTGGTTGAAGAGAGACACTTTGCCCAAGGTCAAACATGACCACCTCAGCCTGAGTTTATTGGACTGGCTGATGGGCAGGTATGAAGGCACAGCCTACTTCCCTTAATTTGGGACAACTCTGAAGGGCATCCCAGGTTCAGAGTCCCCTTAGGATCAGAGAATCTGCTGAGGTAGGCTTCTGTTGTGACTGCATTACAGTTCAATGTCTCCCTCTATCCAGTCTGCTTCCCTTGCAGCCTCACAGGTCTCATTCCCAAGAGCACTCTTGCATTACTAGGGAATTATTCAAAGATAGATGAGACAATTCTAAGACTTTGAGACAGTCAATGCTCATTGAAGCAACTCATCTAAGTTACTCCCTGGGCAGCCCAAAGAGGTGAGAAGAGTACAGATTAGATGATTTCTGTGCCTTGATACTGGACAAAAGTTGGCATTAGAAAATTAAATATTTCCTTCTGTGGAAGTGAGGCCACTGCTGTTGGCCATTCTTTGGACTCTCTGAGTCCCTATTTTTTCTATTTCCTGAGTCCATTCAGGAAACAGCTTAAAACACGACTGTTATTTAAGTCCAGCCTGCCATTGTTCTTACACTGCAATACCCTTTAATGAAGCATCTCCCTGTGTTAAGCACCTGATCAGAACTGTCTCTGGTGCTCCTTTTGCCTGGAACGCCCCTTCCCCCACTTGTCCAGCTCAATAGCAGTGCCCCAAAAAGCCTTCTCTGGACCTCTGCTTGTTTTCCTACAGCACTTGCAGCTCTCCCAGCACACTGAGCACATTATCCTGGGTGTCACAATCATTTGTGTATGTATGTGGTTTAGTTCTTTTATTGGGCTGTAAGATTCTTGAACTAATTCATCTTCTTATTTCTCCATCCCATCATGGCAGAGAGAAAACTAGCTTGTACCTTGTTGGGACTCTCTCCTTTGTGTGTGTGTGTGTGTGGCCTCCCTTCCCTCTAAATGTTTCTTGCTTTGAGAATCATATTGTTGTACCATCAGTTTTTCTCAATCTAATCAGAAAAGTTTGGATGACAAGGATTATCCTTGGTCCCAACACTTGTCTTATAATGAAATTCTTCTGTCTTAGAGCTTTTAATGATGCAATATTTTTGAAAGTTGTTGTAAGCATTTTGTCTATCACATTGTTTAAAGGTCTAATTTTGTTTTCTGTAACCTTGCAAAACCAGGTCAAAGGCAATCTGGAACATTTTACAACTTATCTGGGACTCAGTTTTGCAACAGAGAGTATCTTTATCTGTTGCTAAAGCCTGTATAAGAATAGTACCCACACTGTGGGAGCCTTGCATGGCTATGTTGAGCCAGGCAGTATAGACCCTGCCAATGAGCTGATGAAGGGACCTGCAGGAGACCTGGGTTATCTACCCAGAAAAGCTAGTTTAATGATGGTCTTAATGCTAGGATAAATAGGAATGGAACAAATGTACTATTTCAGGCCTCTTTTCTATGTTTTTGTAAAATATCCCGTATTGTATGAAATTAAATATGTTTTCCTGTTTTACCCATATTCTGTGTTTGGGAAGTTGTGTGAAAAACTACTGGCTCAGCCACTTGGCTTTTATTAATTATAACTTTGATACAGTTCATATAGTTGAAAACAATTTTTCCATGTGATTACCTAGATCATACCCTGCCCTGGAGAATGATCCTGAAATGTACAACACAGAGAAAATCATATTCTCTGGGAAACTGCTGCTGCTTGATTCAGGGAAGTGTTTGTGAGTCTTGACTTTCTGTAACTATAGTAAATTTGGAAGGAGTAATCAAGTACTGAAATTCCTGATAGGGTTGAGTCCTGTTCAGTTTTATAAAGTGACCCCTAAATTCATAACAACTGGATCAATCCTCACGATAAATGCCTCTGTGCTGGTCCTTTACATATACTGCAGAATTTGACTGACAGATGGAGCTCAAGAGCTCTTACGAGCTCACAAGCTCTGGGCTGAAATTCAGAGTATGGAATCAAACTCACATTTATGTATCATGTTCAAGATGGTGTGATAGAATACACAGTGCCTTGTGAGGAAAAAAAAAATCTGGGTTCTATTTCTACCTTTCTGTTCCTATCTATGTGACCAGGGGCAATCCATATCATCCCTCTAGGCCTTTGTTTATACAGCTATAAAACAATGGAAAAGCTGGGCTCACACATGTAATCCCAGCACTTTAGGAGGCCGAGGTGGGCAGATTCCGAGGTCAAGAGATCAAGACCATCCTGGCCAACATGGTGAAACCCCGTCTCTACTAAAAATACAAAAATTACCTGGACGTGGTGGCATGCACCTATAGTCCCAGTTACTCAGGAGGCTGAGGCAGGAGAATTGCTTGAACCCAGGAGGCGAAAGTTGCAGTGAGCCAAGATTGCGCCATTGCACTCCAGCTTGGTGACAGAGGGAGACTCTGTCTCAAAAAAAAAAAATGGGAAACTAGACTAATTGTTTCTCAAAGCCTAGTCCTCAGACCATGTGCTTCAAAATCACCTGGGGTGGGGGTGGGTCTTCTTATAAAAATACACGTTCCTGGGCCCCAACATAGTCTTACTGAGTCAGCATTTTTAGGGATGGAGCTCAGAAATTTTATGTTTTTGTTTTGAGACAGGGTCTCACTCTATCACCCAGGCCAGAATGTAGTGGCACAATCACAGCTCACTGGAGCCTCGACCTCCTGGGCTCAAGCAATCCTTTTGCTTCAGCATCCCTAGTAACTTGGACCACAGGCACTCACCACCATGCCCAGCTAATTTTTGTACTTTTTTGTAGAGATGGGGTTTCGTCATGTTGCCCAGGCTAGTCTCCAACCTCTGGGCTCAAGCGATCCTCCCTCCTCTGCCTCCCATAGTGCTGGGATTACAGAAGTGAGCCACAGTGCCTGACCACAGAAATGTTTTTAAAAGTATGCTTCCCAGGTGATTCTTAGGCTTTTAAAGTTTCTTCTGTAAATTTTTTTTTGAAGTATAACACATTCATTAAAGGGGAGGATTATAGGGTTAGTATATCTCTAAGATCCCTTCTAACACCAAAGAATTCTAAGAATCAGTCCATTCAACATATTTTCCCAAGGGCATGTTTAGTAAACATGCAACTCTGTGCCAGACTGTAATTTTGCTTCATGTGCAAAGGTATCTCAGTGATTTGGAAAAACTGATTTTTTTTTTTTTTTCAAATATGTGGCCTATCTCAAAAGTCAGTTGACTATCCAGAGAGTACCTTAGGTCCACTAGAAAGTCTGGTTCGAGTTTGATTTTAATGTAGAAATTTCAATATATTCTCCATGTAAATACACAGCTCTATGGCAGAGAACTGTTGCCTGGGTGGGAAGAGTGTATCTGGTTGTAATTTTAATTCTGACTTTATTATAGAACCAAACTGTATTATGGTCATTTAATCCCGAGCTTCTTTGTCAACAAAACTCCAAATCCTGTGACCTTCCTCTCAGGGGGCCTGGGATACTAAAGAGATAAATAGGATTTAAATGCCTCTTGAAGTGGTACAAAGATCATTGTGTTAATAACTTCCCTCCAAGTAAGCCGCTAAAATAATAGGCTTAGGAGAGTCTTCTAGTTACAAAGTAGTGAAGTTTTTGCTTTTCTCAGGCAACTAGAAATTAATGGGAATTTTCTTGAAAGGACCATCTCTTCCAAATAATGTAGCCACCTTTAAACTTGACTTTCTCTTTTTTTGAGACAGGGTCTCCCTCTATACCCCAGGCTGAAGTGCAGTGGTGTGATCTTGGCTTCCTGCAACCTCTGCTCCTGGGTTCATGCGATTCTCCTGCCTCAGCCTCCCAGGTAGCTGGGATTACAAGTGTGCACTACCATGCCCAGCTAATTTTTGTATTTTTTTTTAGTAGAGACAGGATTTTTGCCATGTTGGCCAGGCTAGTGTTGAGCTCCTAACCTCAAGTGATCCGCCAGCCTTGGCCTTGCAAAGTGCTGAGATTATAGACTTGAGCCACCGTATGCAGCCTAAACTTGTCTTTCTGCTTTTAAACTTTTATACAAAGCCTGTATTTTTTGGATTATTTATTTCATGCCACATGAAGAAGGTGTGTAAGTTTCCTGGTTTCTCACAAGTGAATTGACCTTTCATCTTTCTGTGATACTAGGTAACCCACTTAGCTTGCCTCAGTTTCCCCAGCTATGAAATGAAGTGGTAGAGCAAGTGGACACTTGATCCCTTTCAGCACACTTACACTTTATATCCATGTAGAGGAAGACAACAAGATGTAGGAAAGAGGCTGGGCGTGGTGGCTCACACCAGTAATCCCAGCACTTTGGGAGGCCAAGGTGGGTGGATCACTTGATCTCAGGAGTTTGAGACCAGCCTGGGCAACATGGTGAAACCCTGTCTCTATCAAAAATAACAAAAAAAATTAGCTGGGCATGGTGGTGCATGTCTGTGGTCCCAGCTACTTGGGACGCTGAGGTGGGAGGATCGCTTGAACCTGGGAGGCAGAGGTTGCAGTGAGCTGAAATCATGCCACTGCACTCCAGCCTGGGCAACAGACTGAGACCCTGTCAAAGAAACAAACAAAAAAAGACGTAGGAAAGAGCATGGCTTTGAAGTTGGATAGAGCTAGCTTGGAATTTTATGCCTCAGTTTTCTCAAATGTATCATGGTGGTAGTGGTGGTGGGGTAGTGATATGTTATCTCCTGGGGTAATAAAAGCGTCTACCATAGGAGTTGGCACCGAAATGCATTCTAGAAAGCTGAGGCTCCTTGGCTCCCTAAACCCCTACGCTGTCACTCAGGTCTTTCAGTCCACACCTGGGTAAGCCTTTTCTTACTGATTGAGAGAGGGAACCCTTAGTCCTTATTCAAGTGCAGAGACAAGCTCTCTGGGACGGAAAAGCCATCAGCCCTGTCAGTAACAGATCCTCTGTCGCTTCCTGGCCTTGTCATCACTTTAGCATGAAATTACTATTTGAAGTCTAGCTGAAATGTGGCAGGAGGTAACCACAGAACTGAAGGGGTCACTATTGTTATAGATGTGGTGGGGGCTCACAAGGGCCCTGCAGCAGATCCCCAATATCGTCTCTCTGGGGATCAGGTGGGGTCACCTTTGTTCTGCAGTGAAGGCCAGGGATGCTAACAGCACTTGAGGGCTGGAAGCAACATTGAAGACTGCCTCATTAGAGAGGAGCAAACCAAGGGACAGAGAGAAGTGACTCTCCCATGATCACACAGCTAATCAAGCAGCAGAGGTGAGAAGAGCCCCTCTGGATCCACTAGAGGTCACACTCAAGACCCTCTGTATTTTAATGCAGATATTATAAGTATTGATTAAGAGCTTGGACTTTGGAGACAGATGGCTGGGCATGAGTCTTCACCTCTCAGGATCTCAGTGGTCTCATCTATAAAAGTCCTATAATAAACCCTACCCACTGTGAGGATTGAAAGCCACACTGCCTGTAGAGTGCTCAACACAGAACCTAGCACATAATCAGCTTCCACAACAGGTGGTTCTAAATGATCATTATTTGCGATTCAAGCAAACACTGCCAACCCCTTTTTCTATACCTCCAGTTCCGATCTGAACCTCCCTCTGCGAGCCCCTTACACCACGCTGTGGCTGGTTAGTCAAGGCGCGGAGAAGCCCTGGTGTCAGGGCAGGGCGGTCCTCGGGGCTCACCTGGCGAGGCCAGCAGCACCTTCGCCCCGCAGCATTGGAAGCAGTGCAGCAGGGACTTCGCGCGGATGTTGCAATTGAGGCACGCCATGGCACAGCCCAGCTTGACCAGCCCCAGCCACAGACACACGTAGGCCGGCTCATTACCCATAAAGAGCGCCACGCAGTCTCCCTGGCGCAGGCCGAGGTGGTCGTGGAGCGCCCGGGCCACCTGGTTGCTGCGCCGGTCCACCTGCGCGTAGGTGAGAGTCTCGTCGCGGAAGAGCAGAAAAGGCTTGTGTGGAGTCTGGCGCGCTTTCTCCAGGAACGCCCGCAGAATGGTGCGCACCGGCCGCCGCTGCCCATAGCTGCGCACCCGCCGGGCCACGGAGGCCACATGCAAGAAGTAGCTCATGTCCTGGAAGAAGTAGGGGCAGCAGAGATTAACTAGGATCGGCAGGAATAGCAGCCCCGCCAGGACCGTGTAGATGGCGGGCAGCATGACGACTGCGGGGCCCTCTGTCCCAGCGAGGGCAGAGGGCGCACCCCGGGCGTGCAGCGCGGCGACTGGGCGGGCTCCGGGCGGACTCGGGGGCTGTGCGGGAAGCACGCTGCGGGACGCCGGGCTCGTGAGATCAAAGGGAAGACAGAGCTCCTCCGCTGCACGCACCGCCGCGGGCTCCCGCGCAGGTGGAGTAGTGTGCGGGCTGCCTGGGGTTCCCGGCGGGACTCACCGGTTGAGCCCGCCCCCTCGTGGGGCGCAGCCACCTGCGCTCCCGGCCCGCCCACGCGGTCCTCCCTAGGCTGGGCAGGCGGCCCGGAGGCTCGCCGGGGGCCTCGGCCACCAACCCCGCCCGAAGGTCTGGGGTCAAGTCTGGACTCACTCGCATTGTGACCGAAGTACTTTAACCCTAGGAGCCACGTTTCTTTAAATGGTGATAAGACGCACTTAGCGGTTGTTGAGAATATTAAAGGCGATAATGCAGGACTGGGGCTATTATTTGTTACCACTAATGGAGTGGCTTATGGAGATAACACTGTTTGTGTTGATGAAGTGCCTTATGACAGTCCTATTATTTCTTAATAGCGGGTACCAGGTGTCTTTGCCAAACCAGAATCTCATCTCTCCTTCCTGGTCCCAAGGGCTTTCTGCCTGGTCTCTCTTTGTTTCTCAGATTTGCTGCCCAGCCAGACTGCCAGGCGGTCTCCTGCAGCGAAGGCTTCAGGGTTGAACAGAAATGCCCGCAGCAATTACGTCAAGCTCATCCCAAGCCCTGCCGGGTGAATTAGGGCAGGACACCCTAACCTGGTTGGCCCTGTCCTGCCCGGGGGAGCCCTGATTATGTGAGGAGCAGTGCCACACATCACCATGTGAAATAAAGCTTTGGCATTATTTTGACTTAAGATTTTGTTCTGTTAGGTGCCCCCGCTGTTCCTCCATGTTGAAAGTTGGCAAGTGTTGTCAGCACAGTTCGCACATTTACTAAGTGGCTCTGTCAGAGAATAGTATAGCACAGAGGACATTGAGTAAATGATATTGGCATTTCTCAAAAACCATTTCTTTTTGAGGAAACGTGAGCCTTTCTTTTAATTTGCCTTAGTGCTACTTCTGTACAAAGTGAATGCTCATACTTGCCACTGAGGAGGGTCAGAATCTAAGTAAAGCAGTGTTTTATTTTCACCCTCTCCTGTCCTCCTGTGTTCCTCTATCTTAATTTTATACGATAAGTACAAATAATGAATGCTTACTCCTTCCAGACACACTGCTACGGGCTTCCCTATGTTACATTTTGCGAGCCTCAGTTATTTTTTAAAGGTGGCACTTTCATGCTTATTTAGAGACAAGAAAGGGAAGCTTAGGTGAATTGAGACAGCTAGTAAGTAATTCGTGGGTTTTGGAACTAGTATGTTTGGTCTTGGGAAACCAACTCTTAGCTTATTCTTAGCAACTATATTATGCTGTCCTGTTCTCTAGGTTTCTGTCCATGTCGTGTGTGTGTGTGTGTAACACACAAAAAGGTTTCACAATCACTTTAGACCCTCCCCCGCTTTTTAGCCTCCTCTTCTTATCCCTAAAGTAACTGCTCAAGCAACCTTTCCCTTTTCCTGACTTTCTCATCTCTGATCCAGCCACCTGGTTGCATCATTTCTCTGGGGATGAGGGGGCCTTCATCATCCCTGAGGAGAAGGCAGTAGAATTAACCAAAGTAGAGGGCATGACAGAAACCATTCTCATGTGCACTTCTTTCATGTTGAAGCTCAGAGCCAGCCCTTCCCTTTTCATCCCAATGCCACCCTCATTCCTTGATGGCTAGTCACTTCAGTGTGGCCACCTAGACCCCTCTTTTCTCTTCCTTAGATAGCTACTCTCTACCCAGAGTGCTAGATTACCACCAGGGCCCACTTTTTCCCCTCTTATTCTGAAGATCACTTTAATCTCAGTTGCAAGTAAAAGAAAACAAGACCCAAGCTAGCTGAAGCAGAAGCAGGAATTTAAGCATTAACTGGAGAGTCCGGGGGTAAGAGGTGAAAGATTTTTAGTCTATAGCTTAAATGTGGACACGTGGATTTAGTTTTGCTTTCACTATTTCTCCTCTGCACCTCCTCTGTTCTCATTCAGGCTCTCCCGTTGCAGTCCAAAGATGGCTGCCAACAGCCCTTAGGGGTACATACTTTCTGTCTCAACTTCAGAGAGAAATACAAGAATCTTTTTCTTAGGAGTTCTCATGAAAAAAAAAAAAAAAAAAATCCCTGACTGTATTATGACCCCATTCCTGAACCAATGTCTGTGGGTCCTGGGGAAAAAAGGGACTAGTTGTTTTAAGCCAATCAGGGCTCACCCATGGGGCTGAGGATATAATCAATTGCACCTAGGCCATTTTGTGGAACATTTTAGGGTATTATTAAAAAGTGGGGTTGGGGAGAAGAAATAAATTTGGGGAATTGGCAAATGTCTTTAATAAATACCTTCAGACCCTTTGTCCCAATGATTCCAGTTTTGAGCCTGGGACCCAGCTCTATCATGAGGTTAATAGATGTTGTAGTCTGTTTGGGCGGCTATAATAAAATACTTAAGCTGGGTAGTTTATAAACAACAGAAATTTCTTTCTCACAGTTCTGGAGGCAAGTCTTAGATCAAGGTGCCAGCAGATCTAGTGATTGGTGAAGGCCACTTTCTCATAGATGGTGACTTCTGTTACCCTTTGGTAGAAGGGACAAATTACCTCTCTGGGGCCTGTTTTATAAGGGCACTAATCCCATTGATGAGGGCTCTGCCCCTATGATCAAATTACTTTACAAAGTCTCTACCTCCTAATACTATCACATTGGAGGTTAGGATTTCAATATATGAATTTTGGGGGACATGAATATTAAAACCATAGTAATAGTCTTCCTGGAAGTATTGCTGCCATCTTATATCCTCACTGCTCAGTTACCTTTAGTGGTTCCCCATTGCTTCCTATTTTCTTCCACCAATGACATCCATAGACAGTTATATTTGTATAGCATACTAAAGCATACCTGGCCTAGAGCTAATCAGATGCCCTGGCTTCTGCCTGACTCCTTTGAAAGGTGATCCATAGCTTAGTACATTGGCTGCCCATTCTTGGTACATCTCTTGGGAACCTCTGGTCTATAAAATAAAATTTAAACTTTATTTTCTGGCTCTTGTGACTCTGACTCAAGCTTTCACTATACTCAATTAACAAATATTTATTGAGTTTCTACTATGAACCAAATATTATTAGATACTAAATATTTTTAAATGGACCAAAACTTACTTCCTGCTCCTTTTCAAGAGAACTTTGTTTTTAGCAATTCTAATCTGGCACACTCCTGAAAATGCTCTGCACCTTCCTCTTTCTACTGGCTTGTTCTTATGACTTCCCACCCCTGACCATCCTAACCCTGTAAATCTCAACTCTTCTTTAAGGCAGTAGTTCTTTGATTCCTGCATTTCTTAGTCCAGTAGTATTATATTTTCAAAAAAAGTTAGGGACTCAAAAAAAGTAACACCTTCTTAATTTTCTAGTAAAAGCAACCCCCTCCCCCATCACAGTATATTTGTTATTTTATAAAAGAATGACATTTTTTGGCACTAAAAAAAGTACACTTGAACTATACACTTAAATATGGTTAAAATGGTCAAGTTTTGTCTTATGCAGATTTTACCACATTTTTTAAAACAGTAACAACAAAAGTATAGCCCTTTCTGAGAAAAGATGAAGACAATGTTACACCACAATGTTTTATATGTGGAGAAGCTGAAGGTCTGTTTGTAAACTTCTTCTACAAACAGACCTTCAGCTTCTCCACATACAAAAATGACAGAAATTAGCCAAGCATGGTGGCATGCACCTGTAATTCCAGCTACTTGGGAGACTGAGGCAGGAGGATCACTTGAGCCCAGGAGTTCAAGACTGGACTGGGCAACACAGTGAGACCCCATTTCATGTAAAAAAAAAATAATAATCTTATAAATTCTCACAAACAGATAAAAATGAAAAAGAAAATATTTTTGAATGTAGAAAAGTGCAACTTTTGTCTGGGTTTTTATATCGTATAGAAATTGTTTTATACAAGTTTGTCTATTCAGGAACATAAATTCCACAATGAAATATGAAGTAGAGTTGGATCTTGGACTTTGATATAATTTAGGACTTTGTCAGCACTGATATCTCAGATACGGAAATTCTCCATCCCCATAGCCTCTTCAATGCCCATCACTGACACACTCCACAAACATAAAAAACATTCAGAAAAACGACCACATCAAATGAACTTAATAAGGCACTAGTTCCAATCCTGGAGAGATGGAGATATGTGACCTTTCAGACAGAGAATTCAAAATGGCTATTTTGAGAAAGCTTAACGAAATTCAAGATAATACAGAGAAGGAATTCGGAATCCTATCAGATAAATTTTAACAAAGGGATTGAAATGATTAAAAAGAAGCAGAAATTTTGAAGCTGAAAAATGCAATTGACATACTGAAAAATACATCAGAGTCTCTTAACAGCAGATTTGATCAAGCAGAATAAAGAATTCATGAGCTTGAAGGCAGGCAGTTTGAAAATACACAGTCAGAAGAAAAAATAAAAAAGAAAAAGAATAAAACATGCCTATAACATGTAGAAAGTAGGCTTAAAAGGGCAAATCTAAGAGTCATTGGCTTTAGGAGGAAATAGAGAGAGAGAGATTGGGGTAGAAATAGAAAGCTTATTCAAGGGAATAATAACAGAAAACTTTCCAAATTTAAAGAAATGTATATTAATAAAGTATAAGAAGATATTAATAAAGTATATAAATAAAGATATTAATAAAATATGAGAAGGTTATAGAATACCAAGCAGATTTAACCCAAAGAAGACTACCTCAAGGCATGTAATAATCAGACTTCAAAGGTCAAGGGTAAAGAAAGGATTCTAAAAGCAGCAAGAGAAAAGAAACAAATAACATACAAAGGAGCTCCAATACATCTGGTAGCAGCCTTATCAGTGGAAACCTTACACGCCAGGAGAAAGTGGCATGACATGTTTAAAGTGCTGAAGGTAAAAAAAATGTTTTATCCTAGAATAGTATATCCAGTGAAAATATCCTTCAAACATAAAGGAGAAATAAAGACTTTTCAAGACAAACAAATGCTGGGAGACTTCATCAACACAAGACTTGTCCTACAAGAAATGCTAAAAGGAGTTCTTCAATCTGAAAGAAAAGAATTTTAATGAGCAATAAGAAATCATCTGAAGGTACAAAACTCACTGGTAAAAGCAGGTACACAGAAAAACATAGAATATTATTGTATGAAATACTCATATCTTGCATAAAAAGACTGAAAGATGAACCTATCAAAGATAGTAACTACAACAACTTTTCAAGACATAAACAGCATGATAAGATGTAAATAGAAACAACAAAAAGGTAAAAAGTGGGGAATAAAGTTAAAGTGTAGAGTTTTTATTACTTTTCCCTTTGCTTATTTGTTTGTTTACGCAATCTGTGTTGTTAGCAGTTTAAACTAATGGGTTATGACATATTATTTACAAACCTCATGTAACTCAAATAAAAAAACTTACAAGAGGTACATAAAAATAAAAAGTAAGAGACAAAAACATACAATTAGAGAAAATCACCTTAACTAGAAGGAATATAAGAAGGAAGGAAGAAAGATCACAAAACAACCAGAAAACAAATAACAAAATGGGAGAAATAAATCCTTACTTATCAATAATAACATTGAGTGTAAATAGAATACACTCTCTAATGAAAAAACATACAGTGGCTGAATGGATAAAAAAGCAAGACCCATGTGGTGGCTCATGCCTATAATCCCAGCACTTTGGGAGGCTGAGGCAGGCAGATCACCTGAGGTTGGGAGTTTGAGACCAGCCTAACCAACATGGAGAAACCTTGTCTCTACTAAAAAATTAAAAATTAATTGGGCATGGTGGCACATGCCTATAATCCTAGCTACTTGGGAGGCTGAGCAGGAGAATCGCTTGAACCCAGGAGGTAGAGGTTGCGGTGAACCGAGATGAGCCATTGCACTCCAGCCTGGGCAATAAGAGCGAAATTCCATTTCAAAAACCAAATAAAACAAAACAAAAAAACCCCAAGACCCAATGATCTATTGTCTACAAGAAACACACTTTACCTATAAAGACACATACACAGAAAATAAAGGGATGGAAAAAGATATTCCTTGCTGATAGAAACCTATAATTATATAGGAGTAACTATACTTATATCGGAGAAAATAGATTTCAAGACAAAAACTGGAAGAGACAAAGAAGGTCACTGTATAAGGATAAAGGGGTCAATTCAGAAAGAAGATATAACAATTTTAAGTATATATGCACCCAACACTGGAGTACCCAGATATATGAAGCAAATATTATTAGAGCTTTAGAGAGAGACAGATCCCAATACAATCATAGTTGGAGACTTCAACACCATGCTTTCAGCATTGGACAATTAATCCAGACAGAAAAATCAGTAAAGAAACATCAGACTTATTCTGCATTATAGACCAAATGGACTTAATAGATATTTACAGAAAATTTCATATGGCTACAGAATAAACAATTATTCTTAGCATACGGATAATTCTAAAAATGAACCATATCTTAAGCCACAAACAAGTCTTAAAACTTTCAAAAAATTGGCAATCATATCAAATATTTTCTCTGACCACAAAAGAATGAAAGGAGAAATCAATAAGAAGAGGAATTTTGGTAATTATACAAACGTATGAAAATTAAACTATATGCTCCTGAGTGACCGGTGAGTCAATGAAGAAATAAGAAGGAAATTGAAAAATTTCTTGAAACAAATAATGGAAACACAACATACCAAAACCTGCGGGGTACGGTAAAAGTAGCAGTGAGAAGAAAGTTTATAGCAGTAAGTACCTACATCAAGAAAGTAGAAAAACTTCAAATAAATGACTTAATGATACAACTTAAAGAAATAGAAAAGCAAGAGCAAACCAAACCCAAAATTAGTAAGAGAAAATAAATGATAGATCAGACCAGAAATAAACGAAATTGAAATAAGAAAAAATTACAAAAGATCAATAAAATAAAAGATTAGTATTGATTCATAGCTGAACAAGAGAATCACCTGGGAAGCTTTAAAAATAGCATGATAAATGGTTATTTTTTAAAGGGGTACTTATCTTTTTGAGACACATAGTAAGTATGGATGAAATGATGTCAAACCATTGAGAGATGTTTGTAGACAGTACGACATTTTGATATGTACTAAATACTTAAGTATGTATCACTTAAAACAAGAGAATTTTGTAATCTAACTACAATTGAATTATAACTCTTGGGAAATGAAGTTGATACAATTTTGTTATCTAATATTACGTTTAATATTATTATCTAATATGAATTCTTATTCACAGCTTCCTAATTATTTCAGTAATGTCTGTGCTAGCCTGTTTTGTGCTGCTGTTACAGAATACATGAGACTGGGTGATTTATAAATAACATAAATTTATTTTTTCATAGTTTTGGAGGCTGAAAAGTCCAAGATCCTTTGCATTAGCATGTTTGGTTATCTGGTGAAGGCTGTGCCCTCCAAGGAGAGGAATGCTGTGTCCTCTTATGGCAGAAGGTGGAATGGCAAGGAATGCACACTGCATGAAGCCTCTTTTGTAAGGGCCTTAATCCCATTCATGAGGGAGGAGCCCTCATGGCCTAATCAATTTTTAAAGGCCTTACCTGTTAATCCTATCACATTGGCAACACCTAAATTTTGGAGGGTACACATTCAAACCATAGCAATGTCTTATAGCTGTTTTTTTTAAAACATCCAAAAGCCAATCTAGATTACACATTGCATTTAATATTAAGTATAATTGTTTAATTATGTCTTTTATGTTTCCTTTAATCAAGAGCAGTTCCCCAGCTTTTCTTTGGTCTTTAATTGACATTGACATCTTTGGAGTCCAGGCCAGTATTTTGTTGAATGTTCTTTAACTTGGGTTTATGTTATGTTTCCTCATGATGAGATTCAGGTTTTGCAGTTTGGCAGGAACACTAAAGAAGTGGTGTTTTGTCCTTCTCAGTGGGTCAGACCAGGAGGGAATTAATTAGCAATAATTGTCACATTATTGCTAATATGAAGTTTGATCACTTAGTAAAAATGCTAACTGCCAGATACATTGGAAAGATATAGTTCTTCGTAATTAATATGTATTCCATGGAGTTATACTTTTAGATTGTATAAATATTGTTTTCTTGTGCCCCAATTTCCCACTGAATGATTTTGGCACTCTGATGATCCTTGCCTGAATCTATTATTTCTATAGTGGTTCTGAGATGGTGATTTTCTGTTTCTATCATTCCTTCTACATGCATTCATTGGCATCTTTTTCTTTTTCTCTCCTTTAAAGGATGGGTATAGACTCATCAATTTTCAAAAAATTCGATGTTATATATTCTTTTGTGTTATTATCTTGGTTGGCTCCTGTGTCTTTTGGCAGGTCCAGATCAGCCTTTGAGCATGTTCTGATGTTCTGAAACAAAAGATGTTCCAGGATCACCTTGTGCTTCCCTTGACCCAGCCCTGGAATTAGTCATTTCTCCATGGGATCCTACTTTTGTCTTTTGACTATGGTGTTTAGACACGGAAGCCAGAGTGCAGGTGTACTCCTTCTGCAGGAGGTTATTGCATCTAGGCTCTTTCAATGGATAAAATAGGAAATATATACTTTTTTTTTTTTCCTTTTTTTGAGACAGAGTCTCTTTCTCTCTGTCACCCAGGCTAGAATCCAGTGGCATAACCTCTGTTCTTTGCAACCTCCGCCTCCCCGGTTCAAGTGATTCTCATGCCTCAGCCTCTTGAGTAGCTGGGATTACAGGCGTGTGCCACCACGCTTGGCTAATTTTTGTATTTTTAGTAGAAGCAGAGTTTTACCATGTTGCCCAGGCTGATCTTGAACTCCCAACCTCAGGTGATCTGCCTGACTCGACCTCCCTAAGTGCTGGGATTACAGGTGTGAGCCACTGGGCCTAGCCAGTATATACTTTTAAAGACCATAAATTTGTACTGATAGCTCTAATTTTGTAATCCAACACCAGAGAGTTCGCTTCTTCTTCCTTTATGCCATATCTTTTTAAAAAAACAAAAAGCAAGCCTCCTATGGAAGGAAACTGGTTTCCAGTGAGACAGCCAAACGGGAGGGGATCCCTGGAAAAATCCCAACCGGCCTGTGCACTGGGAAGAGTGCACACTAGGGTGGAGACACAAGTTCACAACGTTTGCAGCAGGGAGGAGCCTGGCCCCTCCTCTTCCGGTGTGGAACCTAGGATTTAAGGCCCCTCCCTTGAACTGTGTGAAACTTGCAGGTGGGAATTTCTCTAGCAGGGACTCTGGCCTGTGGAGGATCCCTGTTTCCCACTTTTTTCCCCTTTTCACCCAATAAAACTCTGCTTTACTTACCCTTCAAACCATCTGTGAGCCTAAATTTTGGTGACCATGGAATGGACAAGGACCCTGTCTTTAGCTGAACTAAGGAAACGTCCTGCAACACCAGCAATATCAATATGTTTGTCTATTTGAAATTCTAAACTACACGCAAAGTAGTTTCAGAATTACTGCATCAATACCACTACCCAAGACATACTTACCTTACCAGGTAAAATTCAAGGCTTTCTTAGTTATTATCCTTAGAATATTCCCTGAGAGTGGCCAGTTAGAGTTTCACATTCAAAAGTTAGTTGGAATAATTATTTTTCTTGTCCTGAATAATTACATTTTTTATATGATACATGCTTAGGTTGATTTGTTTCTGTTTCTGTTCAATTTACAGTCCTCTCAACCTGGTGATTAAATTTTATATTTGAAAATGTAAATATTTATGTGGTTCAAAATTTACAACTATATAGAAATATAATCAGAAGGGTTCCATCTTTTTTTTCTATCTTTCTCATTCACTTTCATCCTTTTTCTTTAGGTAATCAGTCCTATTAGTTTCTGGTTAATCCTTTCTGCATTTCTTTTTGCAAAAATTAGGGCACATGCATATATTTTCTGACAAATGAGCTTTGGCCAAATAGAAATATTGTCTCGCTGGACACAAAGCACCCATTTTCAAAGAAGTTCCCAGTAACTGAGTAAATATTTTCTCTTCTTGTTGTATCTGAGTGCACCTGTGATAGGGAGAAAGAAAGAAAGGAAAAAGAAAAAAAAGGCATGGTGAGAGTGGCAGTGAAGAATAGGGGGCCTAATTAGCCTTAAGAACTTAGTCACATTTAGTAAAATTTCCACTAGATGGCAGCAACACTCCAATAATAGGTTTCCCATGTGTTCTGGGAAGGAGTTACCCACCTACGTGGAATTATGAGTTGTGGAACTGTGGAGTATGTTTAGGACAGACTGCCACACAAAGCAGAAATATTTTAAATGGATTCATTCTTCAGTTAAATACCAATTCACCTTTTAAAATTAACTCTAAATCCAGTTTATCCCTCAGTAATGTAATATACTGAAAAAAGAAAGAGACTGATGCTGAATCAATGTATGACTGATCTATGATTTGATAGTCTCTCTAATAAGACAAGATACTATAAACAGCAAATGTTAAAAAACCTTTAAGATTCAGTAAAATATATTTTTATGCCCAATGTTAATTAAAATCTCTTTATGGATTGCATTTTACCACTTTATTTTTAGTTCAATTTTGTTTCATTCTGATTTTTAAAACAAGTAAAAAGTAGTCAAAGCCAAAAGGCAAACTAAATATCAAGGTTCATTTTAACTAAGATTAGGATCTGGTAGGTATAGTCAGGATTATAGAGGTAACGCCATACCCCTGATTAACTCAATAGATCTTGCAAAACGTTCTATTTAATATCTGTCACTGCCTTTCATGGCTCAGCTAGGCTATAGGAACGATATAGCTTCCACAATATTCAGTAGTATAATATAATATGGAAGCAATGCTTCCATAAGTGTAGAGGGCAGGAGTGATCTGATCAGCTGAGGGTAGTCATCGAGGGCTTCCAGGAGTAAGTGAACTTTGAAAAAGGTGCTGAAGAAAATCATAGATATGAGTTGGTAGTTAGGGAAAGGTAGGCCCTGTGGATAGGAGGAAAGATGTAAAAAACAAAAAGGGTAATTGCAAATTATGTCATCTTGTATTAAGTCATTCTTTCATGATGAAGTGAAGGAAAACATGACTGAACATGTGATAGGTTTGGCTCTATGTCTCTACCCAAATCTCATCTTGAATTGTAATCCCCATGTATCAAGGGAGGGACCTGGTGAGAGGTAATTGGATCATGGGGGTGGTTTCCGCCTTGCTGTTCTTGAGATAGTGAGTGAGTCTTATGTGATCTGATGTTTTTTTTTTTTTCTTTTTGCTGTTGTTTCTTTTTTTTTTAAGAAAGAAAGAAAGAAAAAAGGAAGAAAGAAAGAAAAAAAATGAAGAGGAAGAAAAAGGAAGAGAAAAAGAGAGAGAGAATGGGAGTATTGCTTTCTTGCTCAGGCTAGAATGCAGTTTAGTAATGGGTATTGAAAACCTCTTTTATACCAATAATTATACTTAATGATGTAGACAGGAAGGAATAAGGGAAGAAAATAACAAACAAGCAGCCAACCAATATTTCATTTAAACCCATGAAATGCTATGCAATTACTGAGGAGTGATTTACTTCCAATTATGTAGTCACTTTTGGAATAGGTGTGAGGTGGTAATGTATGTTTTGTGTATTTGAAGTGGAGAGTTCTATAAATGTTTATTAAGTTTACTTGTTCCTGGTCTGAGTTCAAGTCCTGGATGTCCTTGTTAATTTTCTGTCTCGTTGATCTATAGAATTGTTAGCTCTTCTTGTTACATTGATCCTTTTGCCATTATGTAATGTCCTTCTTTGCCTCTTTTGATCTTTGTTGCTTTAAAGTTTATTTTATCAGAGGCGAGAATTGCATCTCCTGCTTTTTATTTATTTGTTTATTTTTACTCTCTGTTTGGTTGGTAAATCTTCCTCCTTTTTGTTTTGAGTCTTTGTGTATCGTTGCTTGTGAGATGGGTCTGGGTGCAGCATACCGATGGATTTTGGCTTTTTATCCAATTTGAATATATATGAGTTTAATACTGCCATTTGATGCTAGCTGGCTGTTTTGCCCATTAGTTGGTGTAAAGTTTTCATTGTGTTGATGCTCTTTGCTTTTTGATGTATTTTTGGAAAGGCTGATGTTTGTTGTTCCTTTATATGTATAGCGCTTCTTTCAGAAGCTCTTGTAAAGCAGGCCTGGTGGTGGTGAAGTCTCTAAGTACTTGTTTGTTCGCAAAAGATTTAATTTTTCCTTCCCTTGTAAAGCTGTTTGGCTGGATATGAAATTCTGGGTTGAAAGTTCTTTTCTTTAAGGATGTTAAATATTGGTCCCCACTCTTTCTAGCTTGTAGGGTTTCTGCTGAGAGATCTGCTATAAGTCTGATAGGTTTCCCTTTGTGGGTAACCTGACCTTTTTCTCTGGCTGCCCTTAGTATTTTCTCCTTCATTTCAACCCTAATAAATCTGGCGATTATGTGCCTTGGGGTTGGTCTTCTTGAAGAATATCTTTGTGGTGTTCTCTGTATTACCTGGAGTTGAATATTACCCTGCCTTGCTAGGTTGGGAAAGTTTTCCTGAATGAAATCCTGAAGAGTATTTTCCAACTTGGATTCATTCTCTTCAGACATTCAGGTACACCTATCAAATGTAAATTAGGTCTTTTCACATAGTCCCATATTTCCTGGAGACTTTGCTCATTCCTTTTTATCCTTTTTTCTTCAATCTTGTCTTCTCGTTTCATTTCACTAAGCTGTTCCTCGACATCTGATATCCTTTCTTCTGCTTGATCAATTCGACTGTTTAAACTTGTGCATACTGCACGAAGTTCTCGTGTTGTGTTTTTCAGCTCCATCAATTCACTTACATTCCTCTCTAAATTGTCCATTCTCATTAGCATTTCGTCAAACCTTTTTTCAAGGTTCTTAGTTTCTTTGCATTGGGTTAGAACAAGTTCTTTTAATTCACAGAAGTTTCTTATCACCCACATTTTCAAGCCTGCTTCTGTTAATGGAACACACTCGTTCTCCATTAAGCCTTGTTCCGTTGCTGATGAGGAACTGCGATCCCCTGTAGAGGGAGAAGCATTCTGATTTTGAGTATTCTCTGCCTTTTTAGGCTGGTTTCTTCCCTTCATTGTATATTTATCCCTCTGTCATCTTTGTAATTACCGACTTTCTAACTAGGTCTCTGAGCAGACGTCCAACTTGTTGATTCCCAGCGCAGAAATCTGAGCAATCCACTGCGCCGGCCAAAACAGTGGTGTTAAGATTGATGGTGCTTTTCTGCCCGGGAATCTCCAGACTCTGCACCAAGAACTGCCGTGCTGAGGCGCCAGCAAAACCGCCGCACCGGCCACAAGAGTCGCCCTGGCGACCCGTGGGGCTCCTCTGCTGGGAATCTCTTAGGCTGTGAGCAACAAAAATTCATCTGAAAGTGTGGCGTCCTCTCGTTCTCTGCGCTTTCACTGGGAGCTATGAGCCCGAGCTGCTAGTGATCAGCCATCTTGGATCTGTTCAGTCTGATGGTTTTATAAGTGTTTGACAATTTCCCTCTGTGCTCTTCTCTTTTGCTGCCATGTAAGACAGGCCTTGCTTCCTCTTTGCCTTCTGCCATGATTATAAATTTCCTGAGGCCTCCCCAGCCATATATAACTGTGAGTCAATTCAACCTCTTTTCTTTACAAATTATCCAGTCTCAGGTATTTCTTTATAGCAGTGTGAGAAATGGATGAATACACTGTGAATGCAAAAGTCTATCTTGTTCACCAGAACGATCTCACAATGTTTTTCATGTCTCTTCCATTCCTTTGCATTTCTATCACCATCATCATACTCTAGGCTTTTCATGCTGGTAAACGGACTCAAGGTTTCAACTCAGCAACTCTCCTTCCATTCTTCCCTCCTCTAATCTGTTTTCCACATTGTTGCCAGGATTGCCTTCCTAATGCACAACCCTGACCAAGTGTGTTTCCTTTTGTAAAACAGAAAGACCTGAATTGCCTCAGCTTCCGGGGGACCATGAGAACAGTCTATTGATAGGAAGCTGGTCTCAAAAAGCCCTTCCATTCTAACGTTTTGTGATCCTTACCATCCTTTCACTGAGGAGCATGTGTGGCCCCCATTTATCTATAGGTGAAGTTGATGTTCCCTTTTCAGACATGCAAGGTGGTCTACAATGTGGGCCTGTATTTTCTGGGTCCCCCAGCCACTCATGATCGATTCACTTTAGCCAAATCAGATAGAGATCATATAATGTGGTTCCTTTAATCACACTGTTCCATCTGTCAGGAATGCATAATCATCCCTCCCTGTTTCCATTTTAAGTGCTTCATTCACAGGACACTTGTGGTTTGCACAAAGCCACCCTTTACTACTGTGACACCTAGCCTCTAAGTTGACTTCCAGAGATCCATGCTGCCTGGTACTCATGCACTGTGAAATTAACACACTGAATCATGACTGACTCTGTATGGTCAATAACTGATGGAATATGGTGAAAGTAAAAGTGTGTCACTTAAGGTTAGCTTATCAAAAGCTTTGTAGTTTCTGCTTTGGTGTCTTGGATCACTGACTTTGAGGACAGCCAGTTGCATGCTATGAGGACACTAAAGCAGCTCTATGGAGAGATCCACTTGGACAGAAACTGAGGCCTTTACCCGATAGTCAGCACCAATGTGCCCACCATGTGAGTGAGCCACTCAGAAAGTGATTCCTCCAGCCCCAGTCAAGCCCTTGGGTGACTGCAGCCTCATCTAGTATCTGACTGGAGTCAGCAAGCCAAAATTGCCCATCCGCTTGCTCCTGAATTTCTGACCCACAGACACTATATTGCTATTTTAAGCCATTAAGTGTTGGGGGTGATCTGTTACACAGTAGTAGATAATACAACTATCAAGCCTCTGATGGCATGGTTTTTACAGCCAACTAGAATTACTTGCTCTTCAATTTCTATTTTTAAAACAAAAGTTCTGGCCTTTAAGGAAAATGAGGGCTTTGATGAGGTTGAGATCCTTAAAGGAAGGTCCTGGCATCTCCAGGTCTTCAGCTTCTCTCATAAGCTAAGCATTTGATTCATTCTTAACTCCTTCCTATGTTTTATGCATAGTCAGACCCTGAAACAGTTTGCTCCTTCTCAAAAGGGAGGATAGTAGAAACAGAGAGGCAGAGTAACAGTCAAGGTCATAGATTGTGGAAGCAGATGCATGTGTAATTGAGTCTTGGCTTTGCCTCTCCCTCTCTGCATGCCTACTGACTTTGGAGGATTGCATGGGGGATTGAATGTTAAGATCTATGCCATGCCCACACTTCAGTGCCTGGAAAATATCCAGGACTTAGTAAATGCTATGATTTTTATTACTAAGATTCCCTGGACATCAGCCTGTTTTCATTACTGCCTTAAACTAGAGCCATCTTTATCATTCCTTGTTGCTTTCTACCACCATTTCTTTCTACCACAGACTCCTCCACAGAGTTGCCAAGATGTTTTTCTTCAAAGTGAAATATGGCCATGTTGTTTTCCTGCTTAAAAACCTCTATTAAAATATGAAACAGATCCTTAGGATTAAATATAGGCTAGGGTTGCTTTGGGGGGAAGGAAGTGGATGGTGAATGGGAAGGGGCATGAAAGGGGGGATTTCGAGGTGCTAACATGTTTCTTGACCTTGATGGTGATGATGCAATTGGGTATCTTTTGTGATAACTCTGAGTTATGTCCTGGATGCTATGTGTTTTTCTGTATGTATATTATATTGCAATAAAAATTCTATTAATAAAAAATGAACACACTAACAAGTGAACATCATCATTTGCATCCTTGCTGTCAGGACATAAGCTCCTGCTTTCCTTCGGCATCCAAAGCTGCCTCATAGCTGCTGTTCAGGACCTATTTCTTCAGTGTCATAACTCATTCCTGAGTCCCACACAGCCTAGTTATATTTTTCAGCACTCCCTGAACACACCATGCAACCTCTCTACCTTTGTGCATTCTGTCCAATTCCTCTTTCCCTACCTCAGTTCTTACATTTTAGGAAAAACTCATATTCATCTTTCAGGAGCCACTTAAACATGCCATATATGAAGACTTATGTGCCCTCCTGAAGCAGAGAAGCTGCTCCCTCCTCTGGCTTACCACAACGCCTCTTTCACAGTGCCTTGCAGACTCTGTGCTCCTGGAAATGTGTTGCGTGTGCTGTCCAATATGGCGGCCACTGGAAACCTGGCCAGTGTGGTTGAGGAAAGGAATTCTTAATCTTATTTCACTTTTTTAAAAATGTAACTTTTAAAAACAACTTTATTGAGGTATAGTTTACATGCCATACAATTCACCCATTTTCTGTACTAATCATATTTAATTTTAATTAACTTTAAATAGCCACATATGCACAGTGCTGCTCCATTGCAACTCCTCACACAATGTATGTATAAATCATCTGTTTACATATCTTCCTCTTGTGGATGATTGAGAGCTTTTTGAGGGGAAAGAAGAAGATTGAGAGTTTTTTGAGGGGAAAGATTTTGTCCTTATCAGTATCTTGGTGAGTGAAATGCCTATTGCTTAAGAGACACTGAAGAATTATTATAAATGAATGATTGGATTGTATTTCTAAGAACCCGGCCCTGACTGCCTGTGAAGTTCTCCTAGCTCATTACTCAGAATTTCTACTCAAGCTTTTTGGCTTACTCTTTCTCTAGTAGGAATCAAAAACCATGGTCCAGGATCATGGAGGTAAGACCTTGGAGATCTGGAACCCGTTCACCTCTAAGTTTGTTGTCTTTTGGTTTCTCTATCCTTGGTGGTATTGATCAGTTAGCATCCCTTAAAAGGGAAAGGGCTTTTGTGCTTATCTACAGGGGCAGCAAAACAGGAAGAGGAAAAGGAGGTCGCTGTTCTTGCTGTGGGTGGTCTTGGAAAGGGGACGTCCCAAGGGTTGGAGCAGATGGAGTTAAGAAAAGGGGAAAGAGGAACAAAGAAGATGGGCCCTGGAGGCAGGTGTAGGTCAAGAGCATCCCAGGGTCACAGATACCGGGGTGGGAATCTCTGACTAACAGTTCCTTCCATGGTGGAGTTCTAGAAGGTACTAATGGATTTTTCTCTTTCAAGGACAGTCTAATTGTCTTAGAGAGACCAGTGTTTGTACATTCTCAATTAGTGCTTCCCAAAGCTGCCTGCTCATTACAGTCACCTTAGGAGTTTTAAAAAAGCGTCGATTCCCCAGTCTCATTACAGAACTACAGAATTTGAATCTTCAGGAGTGGGGCCTAAGAGTCCCTATGTTTTGAAAAGGTCCCTTATTGATCTTCTTGCAATTTATTCAGGTGGCTGTTTAGAAACCACTGCTCTAAACATATATTAAGAATCATATACCAATAGTTTTCCCCAGAGAAGTATGGTGTGTTATTTCATTCTTTGCATATTTTGAATCCAGGAATTAGAATAAATGAAATTATGTTATGGTTTTAATACATGATAAATATTGATATACTTTCATAAATAACATTTACTGAGTAATGACATTTATGGCACTCTTAACCCTTCCTACTCTGTTATCTAAATTTTCATAACTACTCTGGGAAGTAATCAATCAAAAAATATTTAATGAATTTCTAGTGTTGATCAGATACAGTGCTGGATAGACAGGGAAATAATTAATGGCTTCCACATTACACATTAGGAAATGGATTGTAATTGATTTAACTAAGTCCCAAGGCCAATCTTGGAAGTCAGGAGTTTGGGCCTGGAGTGTGAAGCTTGGCTTACCACATTTCCAGACTTTGCTGCTTGGAAACTAGTGTTGTCATGGTTACCCTGGGAGAGCTCCTAGATATCAGTGATGGCTCAATCTACTCATCTTTCTTACTCTTTTATTCTCTTTCTTAAAATATTTTTTAAAAATTTCAATAGCTTTTGGAGTACAAATTTTTTTTTCTTACATGGATGAATTATATACCGGTGAATTTTGAGATTTCAGTGCACCTATCACCCAAATAGTGTACACTGTACCCAATATGTAGTTTTTAAATCCCTAGCCTCCCTTCCACCATTCCCCTTCTGAGTCTCTAAGGTCCATTATACCACTCTGTATGCCTTTGCATACTCATAGCTTAGCTCCCACTTATAAGTAAGAATATATGGTATTCGGTTTTCTACTCCTGAGTTACTTCACTTAGAATAACAGCCTCCAGCTCCATCCAAGTTGCTGCAAAAGACATTATTTTGTTACTTTTTATGGCTGAGTAGTAGTCCATGGTATATGTTAAATATACACCACATTTTCTTTATCTACTTATTAGTCAATGGGCACTTAGTTTGGTTCCATATCTTTGCAGTTGTGAACTGTGCTGCTATAAACATACATATGCAAGTTTCTTTTTCACAGAATGAATTCGTTTCCTTTGGGTAGATACCCAGCAGTGGAATTGCTGGGTCTTTTGATTGCATTTAAGCACCCAATTACACAATAAACAAAAGAAGTCTTATTTTAACTTTCCTAGCCAGCTATCAGCTATTTCATTTTCTTTCTAGACTTTTAGAACAAATGATCTATAATAACTCACTCCAGCATCAATTTTTCTCTTTTAGTATTTGTCGTCTATTTTCTCTCCTCTTCACTCCATCCAAATGGCTCTAAATTAGGCCATATGAATCCCCTTCACAGTTAATTAGAACAGGCAGCTTTGAAATGTTACTTTCTTCACACTCTTCTTTCCCTACCTCCACCTTCTTCCTGCTTTCTCAATATTCCTTCTGTATGTGAGGCTGGTCCTTGCTTGGCCCCTCCCTTTTCTTCCTGAGGATCTAACTGGGTCCGCTGCCTCCACTCTTCTCATTCAATTTCATCTTACGCTCAGCTCCCAGTAAAGAATTATCTTCAACTGATCACTGTCCAATTCAAAAAGCCACGTAGACTCTTCAGAACCTATGCTACTAGGTCCAAATTTTCACTCTTTTTAATCTTCAACACCCTCAAATCATTGTCCTTTTATTCACCAAATTCATGCCTGGCAACCACCTGGAGCAACTTTTGTACTCCAACCAGACAACACTTTCTATCATGAGCTCATTCCGGACGTGACACACACCTGGTGCAGAAGCGCCTTCCTATTTCTCTGCAGGTGATGGCACCTAGCATCAAAGTGTAGACTTTGGTCTCTGATAGGCACTGATTCAAATCTTGTTCTACTCTTCACAAGCTATGTTATGTTGGAAGAGTTATTATATTTAACCTTGATTTTCTTATCTTTAAAAGGAGGATATCATCTCTTTTGCAAGTTTATGGTGAAGATCTAAGATAATTTACATAAAGAACCTAGTTCAACGACCAGCCCATAGTAGATACTGATTAAGTCTAACTCCTACTATTATCGCTACTACTCCTGCATCTACTGACAACTAGCAATTCTTACTCTCCCCTAAGTCCCTTCTGGACAAAGTAGCCATTAGTAGTTGTTTTCAACTTGTATTGTTTTCACCTGCATAGAATTTTGATTTGTGAATTAAAAAAATATTTCATGTATGTGTCTGTGAATAAATCATATTCTCGGCCGGGCGCAGTGGCTCACGCCTGTAATCCCAGCACTTTGGGAGGCCGAGGCAGGTGGATCACGAGGTCAAGAGATCGAGACCATCCTGACCAACATGGTGAAACCCTGTCTCTACTAAAAATTCAAAAAATTAGCTGGGCATGGTGGCGCGTGCCTGTAATCCCAGCTACTCAGGAGACTGAGGCAGGAGAATTGCCTGAACCCAGGAGGCGGAGGTTGTGGTGAGCCGAGATAGCGCCATTGCACTCCAGCCTGGGTAACAAGAGTGAAATTCCGTTTCAAAAAAATTAATAATAAAATAAAAATAAATCATACTCTCAAGTAGAATCTACACTTCTCTAGAGAGGTTGTGTTTTTAAATGCTCTTATTGAGACTCTATGATAGAGTTTAGGTCTGTTTAGTACCTTATAGCAGTTGACTCAACATAACTTTCTTTACATTGACAACTTATAGCACAATATTTTCCCCATGCTCTCTCAGGTCTTGGATGTAAAGGTACTTTGAAGATCTATTTTCTTGGAGTTTCTCTAGTTATCCACACTCACAACAGGAGCTCTGTTGGTGTGAAGAGGGGGAAGAGGAGGAGGAGCAGGACCTGGCAGATAGACAACACCTGGGAGGAGACGAGGCCCACCCATGCGGGAAGATTCAGCTGTGGGAAGTTGGGAGAGTGAAGCATGTAGGGAGGTGGGAGCCAGCATGATTCAGAGGCTTGAGGATATCCGGGACCTGGATGATGGTCCTAGAGGAGGAGACTTATCTGGTAAGAGCAAGATAAAGTCCTAGTCTTCAAGGGGTGTGTTTTAGGCAGAGATCTGTGCAAGAGGCTAGGTGTGAAAGAGAATATGACTCCTTTTCTAGAACTGGGGTACAAAATGTACTGAGCACCAATAATATGCTAGGCATTGTGCCAGGCACTGGGGATAAAACTGTAAATGAGAGACACAGCCTCTAGTCTCGGGGAATTTGAAGTCAAGGAGAAGGCAGACGCTATTAATCAGAAAATTACAATGAAGTCGATAGTTACACGTGTTTAAAGAAGTACAAGATGTGCAGAAATGCATGCCTTTTGAGACTAAATTTTTTTATTTTTATTTTTTTAGAGATGAAGTCTCATTATGTTGCCCAGATTGGTCTCAAAATCCCAGCCTCAAGTCATTCTCCCACTTTAGTCTCCCAGGTAGCTGGCGTGAACCACCAGGCCTGGCTTGAGACTAAGTTTCAGTAAGACTTAAGGTTAGAAAAGCACCAGATTGGTCCCTAGAGCTTGTAGAGGGGAGCCAAGTGGAAGAGCCTGTGGACAGAGGAGGCCAGGCAGGCAGCCCTGGATGGTGGGAGCTTAGTTTTATGGATCTAGGTACTTTCCCTCAGAACCCTCTGTGGGATAATCTCTCCCAACTGTTTGTTACCTTCTCTACAAGAAGACAGCTACTGTGCTTACTCAGTTTTAATTTCTATCTGCCCATCAGGCAGAAAACATCTTGCTGTGCAGTTGGACTCAAGAGAAAATGTGATCTCTAACAAAAATAGTTTCTTTAGAGTGTAGTGGTTCGTGATTGCTTCCCCTAATATGCATATTCCAGGATAGTCAGTGAATTTTCTGAAAGTAAAATTTGAAGTTTTATAGGAAGATTGTTAACAGTGAAAATTACTTAACGCCTGAACTACTAGTCTGATCTATCATAGTTACTCCAAGTAGTATTGACTTATCCATTGAACAGACACATTTGTTTATTTTTATTTTACTTTAAGTTCTGGGATACATGTACATAATGTGCACATTTGTTGCATAGGTATACCTGTGCCATGGTGGTTTGCTGCACCTATCAACTCATCATCTAGGTTTTAAGCTCTGCATGCATTAGGTATCTGTCCTAATGTTCTCCCTCCCCTTGTCCCCCACCCCCTGACAGGCCTCAGTGTGTGATGTTCCTCTTCCTGTGTCCATGTGTTCCCATTTTTCAACTCCTAAATATGAGTGAGAACATGCGGTGTTTGGTTTTCTGTTCCTGTGTTAGTTTGCTGAGAATAATGGCTTCCAGCTTCATCCATGTCCCTGCAAAGGACATGAACTCATTCTTTTTTATGGCTGCACAGTATTCCATGGTATATATATGCCACATTTTCTTTATCCAGTCTATCATTGATCAGCATTTGGGTTGTTTCGAAGTCTTTGCTATTAGGAATAGTGCTGCAATAAACATATGCGTGCATGTGTCTTTATAGTAGAATGATTTATAATCCTTTGGGTATATGCTGGATCAAATGGTCTCAAAATCCCAGCCTCAAGTCATCCTCCCACTGGTTCTAGATCCTTGAGGAATTGCCACACACTCTTCCATAATGGTTGAACTAATTTACACTCCCACTAACAGTGTAAAAGGGTTCCTATTTTTCCACAGCCTTGCCAGCATCAGAACAGACACATGTAATTACCTTATCCAGTCACACAGTTTCCCCTATATTAGCAATTGAGTCCTATCATGCTACTTTGGCTTTGGGGAAAAAAAGGATTTACAATGCAGAGAGACTTCTTAGACGAGGAGAAGGAAAAAGTGGCATTTGTATGGATGTAAGAGAACAATAAAGGGAGAAAAAGGTAAGAAGTGACTGGGGAGTAATTTTTTAATATAAAAATTTCTTTCTAATTTCAAGTTTGAAATCTAGATATTTCCAGTCAGTGAAATTCAGTTGACTTTACAAGGTATGCTTCTTAGGTAACAGTTCATCCTTGGCATTGTATAATTCCACTATCTGCCACCAGGTGGGAGATGATACTTGGTAGATATTAAGGTGTGGTGGTGGTGCCTTTTAGGGTGTTCAGGTGTGGGTAACCGCTGACTGAGCAGAAAATTTCTTCTTCTCGCTTCTGTTCTTTTCTTTTCTTTCTTTCTGGACCTGCAATACTCTTTCCCTTGCTAACAATGTACACACATCTTTAACACATCTTAGATCATTTCATTAGTGTAAATTCCTGGAAATAGAAGGATAACTCTCAAGGTAGACACATATATGGTGTGCTGGATACATTGCAAGGCTGCCCTCTGGAAAGACTGCACCAATCTACCCTCCCACCACCAGGGTATGAGACAAGCTGTCCCAATGTGGTTTATAAATTGCAGAAGGATGAAAATGCGACAGAATCTCTCAGCCAGTGGCTAGAGTGATACTAAGATAAGCATTATGACTGGCAGATTGTGCTCACAGCCATTACTAAAATATTGATAATTAAGTTGGTAAGTGAGAATTTTGATAAGGAAGTAGTTGAGCAGAGAATCTTGAAATCTTGTCGCTAGGTGTGATACAGTGAAAACATCCTTAAAGTAGCAGTCAGGAGGTCTGGGTTCTGGAATTGAATAAATGTTAGGTTCCTTCCACTCCTTTCTGTGATGATCACCTCATTTTCAAGATGACGTCCTTCCCAGCTCTAACACTGTAAGGATCATGTGCGTCACTTCATGAGAAGCAGCATCATGAGCATGATTAAGGAAAGAGCAACATCAGATGCCTCATGGTGCTCAGTGACATGCAACAAGGCTATTCTTGTGCCCTGGTTGTTTGTTATGCATTTCTTGGCAATTTGCATTGTTTCCCTCAGAGACAGTGATTCAGATCTTGTCCTAAGAGCATGTTCACTCCGAGACACTTCCAATAACTGAAGCAAAATGCTGCTGGTAGTTAGTCAGGATGTTTAAATGTCAGATGATTGATCACTCGTGAGTCATGATGACGCAGAGTGACGCTCAGCATGCAAAGGACACAGTAGCTCTTCTCAGCCAGGACTGTATGGAAAGATGTATGTATAACCTGCTAACCCTCTGGACAGCCTTCCCAGAATATGCTGGCTAACATAGAGAATCTAGGCAGCTTCTCTCAAAACATTGCTTTTCTAGAAGAATTTGCTTTGATTGGTAAGAGCCAGGGATATTAGGCAGCCACACTTGTGTAGCCCATTGGCTGGCTCATAATAGATCCTTGATGGATGAATGGAACATAAAGAGAATGAATGAGATAGTATTTTGGGGGAAGATTAATGTTAAATCAGTGCTAGCATGTTGCTTGATTCTGTGACTGTAATATATTTGAGAAGCCTCTTGCACAGTGCTTGATGCATTGTAGGACATCAATATGTCTTATAAGTGCTCCAATAAAAAAATATGAGCAAAAGCAATGGAGATACAGAATTCAGAACCCCAATAAGAGAATTTTAATTGGTGTTTCAGGGATTCATCCCTGAACTGAAGAGAAGAACTTTGGTTTCTCTTTTCCAATGTTTTAATTACAATAATAAAATAATATTTATGGAATGCTTTCCATGTACTCAGCACATATTATTTTATTGGATCCTCACAGCTTGGTAAGATAGGTACCATTACTATCAACCCCATCTTATAAGTAGGGTAACTGAGACACACAGGGTAACTTGTCTGGTGGTGTTCAGTTACTGTGTGGCAGAGCTGGGCTTCACGCAAAGGCAAGTCTGACTCCAGAGCCCCACATTCAATATCAAGCAGTGTGGCCTCTTAAGACACGCAAAGTTTGTCTTGTGTTCTCAGTACTACATCACAGAGGGTAAGCCTCCCAAATGGGACATCTGGTCACTTTCAAAAAGAGAGAAGGGAGGAAGTGGACTAATTTTACTTAGCAATTAAGCACTGCTCATTTAGCAAAGGAAACAATTAGGATACAATATCTTGATCGTGGCAAAATCAAACAGCCCTTCCAAACCAACATTTAAGCCACATTTGCCTCAGCCTGGCTTTATCCCTGTATGAGTGGTGAGCCGACTGGCTTTTAAATTTTTCTCCTGGACATTTTGACATTTTATAGATGCACAGAATGCATTTATGAAATGCCCATAGTTTGAAGTTTCTTCATAGCACTCCTCCCTTTAGTTCTTGCTATGATAAACATGCCCAGATTGCAACTTCACAGAAGGCTGTGAACTTTGAAGTCTTTGAAAAATCTAAAAATTATATGACAATGTTGTATATAGAATCACTGCTGAGAGAAAGCAACATCTCTCTGAGTGCTAGACACAGGGCCCTCATAAATCCTGGGCAAAGAGCAGAGAGGGGTGGTCTTGTTTACTTAAACTCCAGGATGGAATGGGCATGGTTAGTATCACAGTAATTGACTCAATCAGGAGATCCAAATGGAATTGCTGCTACTTGTGTGCATTTAAATGTCATGCTTATATCAATAGTTCAGAAGAGGAAAGTATCCACACTCAAGATTGGATTAAATCAAACAGCTTCACCTTTCATTGAAATGTACATGAAAGAATTATTAAATGTCAGAGGACTGTTCAGTTTAATTTTGGGGAGTTACAAGTTTATCAGTTAGAATTAGCACTCTTTTGTAGGCTGTTTGATGCTACATCTGTGTTCCCTTAATTGGATAGAAAGTTTTCCCATTGGCTATAAAAGGAGCCTAGGACATTTCTCTTTATGGTACTCTGCTCCAATGGTATTGGTATTTAGTTATGGTTTTATGTATGTCAGGTTTCAACTATGATGACTGGTGAAAATATGTCCAGAAAGTAAACTCCAGTTCCTTGTTTAGCAGAAAGCATTTGCTTATTGTCCTGCTAGGTAAATTCTCACGTGGAATTCTTGCACTTGGATTTTTAATGACTTTGTTCTCCACACTTAGTTTAGATTTGCAGAATGTCTAGGAGCATGGGCGCATGTGCACATAAAAGGTCACCTAAAGCGATCTTGGGCAGATGTGACAGGTCAGATGCTCTGGGTGTAGCTCAAGCAATTTCCACAAACCACAGTGATAATGATTCATGGAAATGTGTGACACCATCAAGTGATGGTGGAGTGGCTAAAGATTGAGAGCACTACGGAAAAACTATTCAGAATATTGACTGAGGTAAAATCCAGATGATGAAATGTAGAGGACCTACTTATCAACCTACAAGTTGAGAATTTGTCACACTAAATATTTAATGAAGAGAAAACTGAGAAAGTTTAGAGATGAATGATGTGTCATACTCATATCTCAAAAGGAGAAAAGATAGCTTTCAGATTTCAACCAGCTAAGGACTAAAGGACTGGGGACATAAAACCGTTTAAATTTTCTTCTAAGATTAGACTTTGAGTCTCTAAGTTAAGGCTTAGTTGTTCTAGACAACCCACTTGGACATTCAGAAAACCTGAAGAATCTTGTTAACGATGTTCAGGTTTTGTTTTACTGCTGTGACAGTAAAAATAACTTCACCGTCACATCTGATGAGTCACAAAGTGACTATTGAGCTTGAAATATTTTCTACTTCTGGTTTGTGATGAGCTAGCTGAGCATTGGTACACAGAACTCAGACAGATGGACCAGAACTTGTTCCACATTCTCTCTCCTTATTTTTGTCAATGCCACCAACATTCCCCTCGCCATAAGGGGAAAGAATGTGATGTCATCTTTGACTTTTCCCCTCTTCCTTCCCCTTCTGTTGCCAAATGTTGTTAATTGTATATTTGGAATGTTTCTTGAATCTATACTTTGTTCTCCATTCTTGTTGACACTGCCTCAACTTAGGTTATTATTGTCATGTACCAGGATAATTGTAAGGGTCATAGTCTAACCCTAACAAATGTTTTTTCCCTTTATTTCCCATTATCTCCTTCTACGCACTCCACTTGCCAGATAGACTGCAGCATAGTATTCGATGTTCCTTGCAGATACTCTGTTTTCTGACTTCTCTGTCTTTGCTCCTGCTGGTCTCTCTACCTGAATAGCTTTCATTCCTTATTGTTGTACAGGAATCACAGCAGTCCTTCAGGGAGCTTTCTCTTCCCCAAAGTCTGCCCTGTTCTTGACCCTCTTCTCACTTGTCTTCCTTTCCCATTGCAACTTTCTTTCCACCTTTATAAGAGCACTGATGATTGCATAGTTTGTCACAGTTATTTTTATATTATGTTTTATTTCTTCTACTAAACTCCAACTTTTTATTTATTTTTACTTTTGACAGTCTATTATTCTTTTCTTCCCTGTTTCCCTCTCCCTGGCAGTCTATCATTCTTGCACCTTATTTTTCCCTATTTTACTGAGGTAAAATTGATGAATAAAAATTGTATATATTTAAGATGTACAATGTGATGATTTGATATATGTATACATTGTAAAATCATTACCATAATCAAGCTAATTAACACATCCAATCACCACACAGTTACCATTTTTTTTAATTTTTAATTTTTAGTTTTTATAGAGATGGGGACTTGCTATGTTGCCCAGGCTGGTCTTAAACTGTTGGCCTCAAGCGATCCTCCTGCCTTGGCCTCCCAAAGTGTTGGGATTACAGTCATGAGCCACCATACCTGGCCCCTTTTTTTGGTGTATGATGAGAATGCTTCAGATTTACTCTGTTAGAAAATTCCAAGTATACAATGCAGTATTATTAACTATAATCATCATGTTGTATAGTAGATGTCCAAAACATATTTATCTTATAACTGAAAGTTTGTAAATTTTGCCTAACATCTCCCTGTTTCTCTAACCCTAGCCCCTGCCAACTGCCTATTACTGTGCTGCTTTGAGCTTCACTTTCTTATTTAAAATTTTTTTATTTTTATTTTTGAGGTGGAGTCTCACTCTGACACCCAGGCTGGAATACAGTGGTGTGATCAGGGATTACTGCAGCCTCAACTTCCCCAGACTCAGGTGATCCACCCACCACTGCCTCCTGAGTAACTAGGACTATAGGCACGTGCCACCAAGCCTGGCTAATTTTTTGTAATTTTTTTTTTGTAAAGACGGAGTTTCCCCATGTTGCCCAGACTGATCTCAAACTCCTGAGCTCAAGCAATCCTCCTGCCTTTGCTTTCCAAAGTGCTAGGATTATAGGTGTTGGCCACTGTGCCCAGTGAGTTTGACTTTTTTAGATTTCATATGTAAGTGAGATTATACAGTATTTATCTTTCTGTTTCTGGTCTGTTTCACCTAGCATGTCTTCCAGGCATTAGGTTGTCACAAATGGTAGGATTTTCTTATTTTTCATGGCTAAATAATATTCATTTGTATGCACAAAACTTCAACTTTTTAAATAACCCACATCTAATTAATATTCATATCACCAACACAAGCTTTGGATGGCTGTTCCTGTACTTTTTATTGTGAAAGTCATGAAACAGGATACTAATTATTTATTTAATAGTAATACAGCCTGTATTTAAATATTGCCAATAACTTGTTTATTTTCAAGTTGGTTTCAGGGGTGCCAAACCACAGGCCAGTTATTGAATGACCATTATAGTGTGTGTGAGTACTATAATCAGGCATAGAACCGATGGTTTTTGGCATTACCTTTAAAAATAAGTGAAAGGACAAAATAAATCTAATAAAAGTTTGGAGGAATATAAATCAGAACAAAACATTTTTGTTTCTAATGTTGAGTGACAGGTGCAAGAGCAGTAGCTGTGTGACTTTATAACCATTATTTAAGGTATTGCTAATATAATTAATATTAATTAAAATATAAATATTTTAATTCTAAAAATATTTACATGTAGTATATATTATATTTATATAATATAGTTATAATTAATATTAGTTTAAAATATTTTTAATGCTAAAAATATTTTAGTATTACTACATGGAGTAGTTATGAGGGAATGTGTTTTCTTTCTGGGTCCACGAGGGGGCGTAGTTTTAAGGGCAAGAACTTCCCAGCGCCATACCCCTCTCCCATCTCTCTCCATCCGGGAGATTTAACGGTCTCTGTTTAAATTTCCTGGTTCGGGAAGAAACTAAGAGTCAATCACCTCAGCGGAAGTTCTAAGGAACTCCTTTTATTGGCCAGGGGTCTTAGAGAAGGTTGGGGTTTCTCCGAGGTTCTGAACCCCAATATTTTGGCGAGCCGGCCAGTAGAGGGGTACACCAGGAGAGGTGTACACCAGATGAGGGGTACAGCCAGGAAAGGGGTGTAGCCAGAGATGCAGAATTCAAAATTGTGAGTAAAACCAGCCCCATTCCATCCTGTCTTTAAGAACACTGGCGCAGCAGTGCTGAGCCTCGGAGGTGCGGCTGGCTGGAATTAAAAGCACAGTGTTTTCCTTTGGGAGCCTGTGGGGTGGAGTGGGCAAGCACTGCCCCCAGGCTTTTCACTCCTTGCTGGCTGGAATCACAGAGAGGACGGCCCAGCCCCGTGGGTGGGCCCAGGTGCCTGCATTAAGCCAGAGCCGCCAGCACTGTGGGCCGGGAGAAAGCAGCGGCCAGGGGCGAGGTACAGCCCGAGCCTGCAGGGGACTGGGGAGCGTGGTGGCCTGGTGCATGGCTCTGGCAGGCCTCTCCGGCATTCACCAGTCCCAGGCCGCAGTGTAAAAAGCCTTCCCCGGGGCGTTCACCTGCCGGCTGCAGGTCCCTGTGTGGGCAGCTGCCTGGGGAGTGGCCCAACCGCACAGGAGGTTCTGGCGGCGTCAACATGGCCACGGAAAGCCGCGGGGGTGGGGGAAATCATGGCTGACCCAGCAGCAGCTGAAAACGAGGCTTTTAAACCCAAAGTGGCCAAAGGCTTTTTCTCTGGGGCGCTAGCTGAAAGAAAAGAAGCGGCTGGCCGGGCGCGGTGGCTCACGCCTGTAATCCCAGCACTTTGGGAAGCCGAGGCGGGTGGATCACGAGGTCAAGATATCGAAACCATCCTGTTCAACATGGTGAAACCCCGTCTCTACTAAAAATACAAAAAAATTAGCTGGGCATGGTGGCGCGTGCCTGTAATCCCAGCTACTCAGGAGGCTGAGGCAGGAGAATTGCTTGAACCCAGGAGGCGGAGGTTGCGGTGAGCCGAGATAGCGCCATTGCACTCCAGCCTGGGTAACAAGAGCGAACTCCGTCTCAAAAAAAAAAAAAAAGAAAAGAAAAGAAGCGGCTGCTGGCCGTCAGCCCTGCCTAGCTTTTAGGCAGGCCACATTGCCTCAGGGTGCAGCATTCTCATTCAAAATATGGCTTAAGAAAGCTTTCTGCCTTCCTTTAATAGAAGTGGTCAAAATGGTGAAGGGGTTAAGGGTAGGGTCTGCTGGTTCAAGTCCCTGCTGGAGTCAGTTTTGAATTCCTAAGCTCATTTATAACTATTCTATATTTGTTGGCCTCTAGGCCTCTCATCTTTAACCACCTTGTCACATTCGTTTCTTATAGAGCCATAAGGTAATCTTGCTGCTGGAACTCTGTATGTCCTTGGCTCATGGGCTCTATTGTGGACCTCTAGATCAACCTGTACCCCTGAAAGTCTCCCCTCTGGAGGAAACCTCAACTGCAGGGCCCCTTCTATGCCCCATTTCAGCAGAAGTAGACTTCTGTAATTCCAACAGAATTTGGGCTTTCCTGTTCAGAGGCGGGGAATGAGGGAATGTGTTCTCTTGCTGGGTCCACTAGGGGGCATAGTTTTAAGGGCAAGAACTTCCTAGCACCACGACCCCCTCATATCTCTCTCAATCTGTTTAAATTTCGTAGGCTTGCAAAGAAACTAGAGTCAGTCACCTCAGGGGAAGTTCTAAGGAACTCCTTTCATTGGCCAGGGGTCTTAGAGAAGGTGGGGGTTCCTCCCAGGTTAAAAGTCCCCTTCTTCCACATCCCTTCAGACTCCATGTATGGGTCCCCTTCCATGAACACTCCCTTCGTGGAAGCCATCTTTCTCTCTCCTGGATTTCCCCTCTGGGGTCCCCTTCCACACTCTCTTGTGGAAGCCTGTCTTCCCCTCCTAAACTCCATCTCTCTCTATTCCCTTCCACGCAGTGTGGAAGCTGCTTTCCTCTCCTGGATTCCATCTTTCTGGATTCTCTCACTCATTGTGAGAGTTAGCTGTTTCTTTCTCTCTCCTTCTCCTATTTCTCTCTTTAAATAAATCACTTTCTACAAACACTTTTGAGTCCGGCATTTACTGCGCACTGCGCCATGGTCCCCTCTCTCCTTCTTGAGAGGGCAGGAGACCAAGAACCTGGAGAAACATCTTCTTAGGGGAGCTGAGGGCACCCTGAACCCCTGAACCCCAATATTACAGTTATATATAGTAAATATTTTAGTATTTATATGTAGTATATTAAAATATTTTTAGTATTAAAAATGTTTATATTTTTAATTTAAATTTTAATACTAAAATATTTTAGTATTTTTGTATAGTAATACTAGTAAAATTAAAAATATAAATATATAAACTAGTAAAATAAAAATATAAACTGGTAAAATTAAAAATATAAATATTTTTAGTAAAAATATTTTAGTATTACTCTACTTAAATGTAATAAATGCATATTACTATATGTAAATACTAAAATATTAGTATTAAAAATATATTTACATATAAAATTATACTTACATATAATATTTAGTATTAAAAATACATGTAGTAATACTAAAATATTTTAGTATTAAAAATATATTTTAATTAATGTTAATTATAATATAACTATATTATATAAATATAATAATATTGTTAGTATTATTCCAAATATATTACTAAGAGTTTGATACTGGTGTTAAACTTTTGATTATAAGATATTAAAAGATTACTCCCCTTTTTGCCTAAGTGATGAACTAGAACTTAAATTTCTAGCATATAAATGATGAATCAGACATATCTGGTTTCTTGGGGATTAAACATTCACACCAGCTCCTCTAGGGAATAAAAGGAGATGTCATTATAGAGAGGCAGAGATAGTGGATTGATTAGGCACATAGATTCTAGAACCAGACTGTCAGGTTCAAATTCCACTTCTGCCATTTTCAAGCTCTGCAAGTTTATGAAAGTACTTTAACCTCTCTGTTTCTCTGATTCTTTATCTGTAAAGCGCTTACTTCATAGAATTATGGTAATATGAAATGAATTACTATATGTGAAGCACTTAGAACTATGAAGTACTGCATAGCTATTAGAAGTTCTTATCTATCATTATTTATATGGTTAGGTTTTGTGTTGCTACCCAAATCTCATTTTCAGTTGTAATTCCCATAATCCCCACATGTCAAAGAGAGCAGGTGGAGCTAATTGAATCATGGGGGCAGTTTCTCCCATGCTGTTCTTGTGATAGTGAGATCTCATGAGATCTGATGGTTTTATATTGGGCTCTTCCCCCTTACTAGGCACTTCTCCTTCCTGCTGCTTTGTGAAGAAGGTGCCATGCTTTCCTGTCACCTTCTGCCATGATTGTGAGTTTCCTGAGACCTCTCCAGCCATGCTGAACTGTGAGTCAGTTAACCTCTTTTCTTTATAAATTACCTAATCTTGGGCAGTTCTTTATATCAGTAGAAAAATGGACTAAGACAATCATTAATATAGAGTGTTAGACTAAGGAGGGTTGCTTAGACATTGCAATCCAAGACTCTTATTTTTTAGATGAAGAAACTGAGACCCAAAGAAGTTGAGTGACTCGTATGAGAATACCGTTATGAAGAATCACTTGAACCTGGGAGGTGGAGTTTGCCGTGAGCCGAGATTGCGCCATTGCACTCCAGCCTGGGCAACAAGAGTGAAACTCTGTCTCAAAAAGAAAAAAAAGAATACTCTGTTACTCACCAGAGCCTGGGTAATCTTATCACAAGAGTCCTGGGCTCTTATATTCTGTGCTAGGCCCAGTGCTACTAGTGGGAAATTGACTTGCTACCCTCAGGAATTGGAGACCAGACAAGTGACAGGTGTGAGATTACAGCAAGGCAAGGGGCATGATGGGAAATGCAGCATAACATGGGAGCCCAGAGAAGCTCTAATTTCTTAAAATTCTCTGAAGAGGGCTCCTAGAGGAAGTGATACTGCAGTTAAGACCCGAAAGATGTAGAAAATTTAGCCAGGTAAACAAGGCAGGAAAAGGGCATTTGGGTAGCCTGTAAAGGGCCCCAACATGCATGTAGAGTAGAGAACCAAAGAAGTCTAGCCTGGCCAAGTGGTGAAGACCTCTAGATCTCTTTATAGCAAATGAAAATCTTCCTAGTACTCTACTACATAATTTCAATACTGGACCATTAATTAAAATCCCCTTTTGCATTTGTGCTGCATTGAATAGTGTGCCCCCAAATTTGTGTCTACCTGGAACATTGAAATGTGGTCTTACTTGGAAATAGAGTCTTTGGGGATGTTAAGATTGAGGTTATATTTGATTAGAGTGGGCCCCATATCTAATCACTGGTGTGCCGAGAGGAAGGCCATATAAAGATGCGAAGAAACAGAGAAGACACAAAGTGCATGCCATGTGTTGACACAGGCAGAGTGGGGGGGGGATGGGTCTACAAGCCAAAGAATGCCGAGTATTGTCAACAACTATCAGAAGCTAGAAGTCAGGCACGAAACAGATTCTCCCTCAAAACCTCCAGAAGAAATAAGCTTTGCCAACACCTTGATTTTGATCTTCTAGCCTTCAGAACTGTGAGAGAATTGGTTTCCCTTGTTTTAAGCCACCCAGCTTGTGGTACTTTGCTGTTCTAGCCCTAGGAAACTAATATAGCATTCTTGATATGAATTGACTCCTCAAGATAACAAGAAAAAGGCAGATTGCATTCAGTGATGGACATGAATATAGTTGGGATCACAATTTACTCACATTAATATCTATATGCCCTAAAAATGTGGCTACTTTTTACAAGGGATTTGTCCTTTTTCACTAAGTCACACACTGCAAAGTGTAAATAGGAAAAAACAATCCCCAGCAAACCTTCCACTGATGAATTTAGCAACCACAGTCTTTTCCGGTTCAAATAAGCTTTTGATTATTTAATTTTGTAGGGCCTTTGGGTGTCCCTCTCCTCCCCTGCTTCTCTCCAGAATGGCATCACAGAGGACCTATATGACTCTGTGACAGTAGGGGGAAGTGGGAGTCTGGGATCCATGCCAGGTCCTCTGGGAGTCTCTTTGCACAAGAAGATCTTGTCATTTTAGCTCAGGCCTTGCCCTTCATCAGCCACAAGGAGGCAGGAACATAGCTTCAAGCATCTGCAGCCACCTTCCTCCTCCAGTGTTCCATACTGCTCCTAGCTTTGCTGGATCTGATGCTCTAATTGACAAGGGTACCTTTCAGAGCCAAAGGAAATGGGCCCTCAACCTAGATTTTTCACATGATTCCAACTTTCTGGATGTTTCTAAAGCAAGCTCCCTCTTGAAGCTTAGCTCTGAAGTTAGGAAAACCCAGGACTCTGGTGTCTACCTCCATGTTTCCCCTTCTTTCACTGGTCTCTGGCATGATTTGACTTCATAATTGTTCCTTCTGCTTTTTTGGGGTAGTATTCATTCCTTTTTCCCTTGACAGACTGGATATAAAATGAAACACCGGCTTACTCAAAAGAGAAGCTCTGAAGGTAGCACTTTCCTTACCCCAAAATGCACAGAAACATGGGGCTGCACAAGTAGCAGCTCCATCATCTACTCATCTGCTGTAGTTCCCCGGCCTTGAGACTGGGGCATGCTCTACCTAAAGGTGGCTCAGCATTAGTAGGGATGTATGCAGAACCACAGTGGGGCACACCTTGGTATTGTTCATCCGAAGTTCATATTTCTTGAAAGACAGACCTTAATGACATTTATTTCTCTCCCTATGTATAATGGGATATCTCTAGAGGGCAGAATGGTCCTAGAGCTGTCTTGAACAGCTTTATCTCCCTCCTGCCATCTGATGCTTTAACCTCCTGCCCCAGTACAGTCTTCTAGTTTTATAAGATCAATTTCTTTGCAATCAACGTTATAGCACAAGCTGCAGCACCTTATTTATCCGAGAGAGAGTGCATCTAGGTTGCTTTCCTCAGAGGAAGTGTGCACAAGGCAACAGTTGAGGCCTCCATGACCCAATTCATGCCTAATCTTTGCCTGGTCTCTGATCTGTTAGGACCTAGAAATTACCTTTACTGATGTAATGAGATGATGGCAAGCTCACTTTTGCCCTCCACATTAACAAATGCTGTGGGATGTGTGTTTGTGATTCACTCCAGCCATTTAGAATGGAAGCCCAAGTCACAGTAGAGGAAGGCCGTTACTGAAACTGAATTTGGGTTAATCTTCCTGCCCATGCATCAAAGCCAAACACTAACACTGGGATTGATTTTCAGTGAGGGAAAGTGAGGCATTTATTGCAGGGTGCTATGCAAGGAGAATTGGGCAGCTAATCCTTAAAACCCAAACCCCTTGATGGCTTACATGTAAGAGTTTTTGAAGGCAGGGAGGCAGAGTTTCCAGGCAAAGCCATAGATCAGTACATGGAGGCTGTACATTGGTTTGACCTAAAAAAGGGGGGACATCTTGAAGTGGGGGTCCATAGGTCACAGGTAGATTCAAAGATTTCCTGATGTGCGATTGGTAAAGCTTTGTTTAAAAAGTTGGGATCAGCAGAAAGGAATGTTGAACTCTGTTTGGCCTGTAGGTGTGACTTCCACCAGGCCCCTCAGGAAGAAATTAAGAACGAAGAACGGTGGTCAGAGTTCAGTGCCCAGTTCCCCCTTCTCCAAGGTCTATGTGCCAGTGGATGGTGTTTTCCATTTGGTGAGGGTCTAGGTTTCTGCGGAACAACTCAGGGACATATGTTAAGATATTATCTTTAGTTTCTATAGGGACTCTGACTTCCTGGCTATTGTTTCAAGCTATTATTACCTTCTTGCTTATCAGGTTGCCTACTACCCTCCACCAAGCATGGAAATAAAGGAAAATCTTGAATTTCTTTCATGGAAATTCCAGGTACCTAGCTAGTCCTGAGAATTAAATGAGCAACTTGATAAGTAAGAAGGTAATAGTAGCTTAAAACAATAGCCAAGGAAGTTGTAGTCATAAGATGTTTGGTTCTCTAGAGAAACTAAAGATAACATCTTAACATATGACCCTGAGTTTGCTTTTCAGAAACTTGGACCCCCACCAAATGGAATTCTTTCTTGCATGAGGTCTAAATACCTTCTCTTGGGATCTGGATTGGGGTCCCTTTCCAGTAACAATATCAGGACATCAGAACATTTCCTGGGTCTGTTAAGTCCTGGGTCTGGTCAGTAAATGTTATTAACCTGTTTCCTTAACTGAAACTGTGCCTAAAAATGACTAACCTCCTGGGAATGTAAGATGAAGTTGCTCTGTTTGGAATACTTTGGATGCCTCTGACAGTATCAGTAAAGTCTTTTTTTTTTTTTTGACTGTTGGCTTGTTAGGAACTAACAAGACCCTCCCTAACTCATCTACTCATCTACTCATCATTCCTGACTCAGCTTCACTTGTTCTGAGGGTTTCCCCTGACACCTCTACACCTACGTTGAAATATGGCCTCCCCTTTCCTATAGTTCCAAAGCCTGTTTGGATAAGGGGCACCTAAATTAGAGTTGCTATCACATTATGTCACAATTTGTTCACAACTATTTTCTTGCCCACTAGAAGGATTCTTGTTAGGGCAGATGTCGACCTCAAAGAAAGAAGCTGAGGTAAAATTGATATAAGTAGAGGGTTTATTTGGGCCAAGCTTGAGGACTACAACCTGGGAGCATAGATTGAAGTTTTCTGATTAGCAATAGTTACAAGCAGGTTTTAAAAAGAAAAGAAGAGACTGTTCCAGAGGCATTTACCAATAATTTACATTAAAATAACATAAGCTATTGATTGGCTATACATTGTTTCTTTGTATTATAAATTCCAGGAGCATGAAGATAATGGGTGAGGCAGCTAGTCAGGAACAAAATGCTTTTAAATAATTGCCCCACATATGAGTGTGGGGGTGCATGACTGAAGTCTTAGATGCCTGTCTCTTTGGGCCTGATAAATTTTATGGACTTCCCATAGTGCAGACTTCTCTGAACTATTTTTCTTTTCTCACAGAAACGAGGTCTTGGTTACCTTGGGGTCCGCAATGCCTTGCAGAGGGGTTGTTACAGAATTGGGGCTTGGAAAATGGTGAAGAATGTGTGAAATATCCCAGAGACATTTCCTGATTAAGAGCCTGAACTGCTTTGATCTTGGACCCTACACTTCCCAAGTGTCATATAAGGGGTAGGAAATTTTCACACCCATTGATCTACAGGACAGGCTAAAAGGGTAAAGAGATGAAGAGCAGAACTTCTTCAAAGCTATGTGGATTTGCTTCTTCTCATTGGGATGACAGTTTGCTAAGGAGAAAACGGGGCTGGAGTGAGTATTTCAAAACCCTGTTTTGAATGGCTACATAGTACTCTTTGTATAAGTGTCTGGCAGCTCCTTGGGTCTTGGAGGTTCTGAGATAGCAAGAACCATGGAGCCCTGAAACTGAACCAGATCGCGTTCATTGTTCTACTCCTCCTTTCTTGTAAATGCCTTTATTATTAGAAGGACTTCTTATGATGTCAATCTATAAAAAAGCGGAGGCCAAAAGTCTTTACTGGAAGCCTATTATGTGCAAAGAAGATACTATACTCCCCTGATAGCAAGAGAAACATTATTTTAGGGAGTGTTTCTCTCGCTGATGCCAACAGTTTATTCCAGGATCCAGTTTTGGCTGTGGAGCATTAAATGAATTGTTACAATCACTTTTACAACTAGAGCTGTCAATTGTCTGGCTTGGGGGTTAGGCTGTCTGGTTTAAAGCTGGGTCATCTAGTTCTGAAACACATGGTTCAGAATGTATTTGAGAGGGCAAGTTAAATGCAAATCACCTGGTTTTGGTGAGTGAGCTTGCATAACAACAAGCTCTGTAAGATCTATTGTTCTTGCTTGTGTCTGAGTTTCTGCCCAGAAAGGGATATTAAGGAGAGCCCTTGAGGGAAAGTCCAGATCGCTGTCAGGAGCTGGTTCCCAGAGGTGACTTTTAGCACCCATAAATTTGGGTATCTTTTTTTTTTTTAAATCTTACCAGCTTAATTGTAATGTAGTGGTGGATTTATATTACTTCAATTCCTGAAGTTTTATTAGTAGAGTAGAAAAATCCTTTACTCCTAAATCCAGGTCTCTATCTGTGGCTTAACTTCTAACTTCTTGTTTGCATTTTCTTATTCTTTTTTTGTTCTTTTCATGAGTTAGTTGAGTAATAACTAAAACTTACTGTGAGTCTTTTCATGGAGGATGGAAAATCCCACATAGGAAATGGCACCACCAGCAATGGGTCAGTCGTTTATGTTGGCCAATGTAAAGAAACCTACTTTCTTTCATAAGAGGTCAAACCACCAACAGGAAGTAATTGGTGGGGAAATTGGGGTGGGGGAGGATTGAGTTACCTTCTCTTGGTGAACTTCAGCCCAATACACCATGGAAAATGCCAGATAATAAATGAAGCTATAAGAAGTTAGAAAACTATACTTTCTTTTCAGGTATTAAAGGCCATGAGGGCATATGTTACTTCAAAGATTTGTTGGATCTGTTTCTGAATGAGAGGTAAATTGGTTTCAATCACTAAAGAGAAGTGGACATGGTGGGCCAGGAACGTTATTAGTGTACTGTACTGCTGTCACCTGCTGAGGTAAACAAGTTCTGAAAAACTCCTCTGGGGTGCAGGAAGTAAATACTACAACTTTGAATTATCCTTATTGATCTTATCCCTTTAAAATGTCTGTTTATGCTGTTTTATGGTATATGGAAAGGATTGCTTGGGGAATACTGTCCTAGAGAGAGGAGGAGAAGGCAGGTGGTTGGATCAGGATGAAAAGAACTGGAGATGGAGAGTAGCTCAGAATTCAGAGGTCTCATAACTGCCCATTGGGTTCTCCTTGCCTACTGTCCAGACAGAGTCAATTTATTAAAACAGAGGAATTGCAACAGAGGAGTTTAATTCACACAGAGGCAGCTGTATGGGAGACAGGAGTTTTATTATTACTCAAATTAGTCTCCCTGAAAATTTGGGGATTGGGGTTTTTAAGGATAATTTGGTGGGTAGAGTGTCAGAAAGTGGGGATTGCTGATTGGTTGGGTTGAAGATGAAATGACAGGAGGGTGAAGTGGGTTTTCCTTGCTGCCTTCTGTTCCTGGTTAATTCTATAAACCATTCAAGAGCAACATGGGGAGGTTCAGAATCTTGCAGGCTTTGGCTGCATTATTCCTAAGCCATAATTTCTAATCTTGTAGCTGATTTGTTAGTCCTAAAAAGGCAGACTGGTCCCTAGGTTAGAAGGGGGTTTGTTTGGGGAAAGGCTGTTACCATCTTTGTTGCAAAGTTAAACTACAGACTAAATTTTTCCCAAAGTTAGTTCAGTCTATGCCCACGAATGACAAGGACAGCTTGGAGGTTAGAAGCAAGATGGAGTCAGTTAGGTCGGATGTCTTTCACTGTCATAATTTCCTCACTTTTGTAATTTTTGCAAAGGTGGTTTCAGTCTCTTCTATGTTCTCATAAAGGAAATGTAGTTGTCATTGGGAAGAAATTCCGGAGAGATGGTAAAGAAGGTACGGACCTGCGTTAGACAATGGCTTATTGTGACAGGTGCTGGGTTATGTGCTATTTATTCTTGTTCTATCACTGCATATACGATTTACATATGAATGCATACTTTTATCCATTTGCTATTTATTTAATGAATATCTCATTTAATCTTCACAAACAGCTTGAGAATAAGGTTTTAATTTTCCCAATTTTGCAACCAGGAAGTTAAGGCTTAAGGTGGGTGAGTAATTTACACAATGTTCTATGATTTATACTTCAGCAATTCTCATTCTTTAGTGAGTAGGTTTGCAGTGTAGACTCCAGTATAGACTTTAGTAGATTCAAGTGGGTTTCTAGTTGGCTTGGAGCAGGTGGATTGTTCAAGAATGTGTTTACAGAATTATGAAATACTTTGTTCTTGTTTTCTTTCATTATTTAGTGCATATGCCCAAATTGCAATTTTAGGCTAGAGCTGCTTCCCTGTTGATTAGGCTGACACCAAGGACTTGGTTTGACATTTCAGTCAACTCAGTCTTCTCCTGTTGGCCTTAAAAGCAAGCAAGCAAACAAACAAAACAAAACCTAAAACTTCAGTAATGACTAAATTCCAGGTAATCAATTAAATTTTGATTCATTGATTTTATTGTGATTAAATTGAATTGACCCAAAGTGACTAAATCTACTATTTGTCAATCCCATTCTCAATGGCAGAGACTTAAATTGTAGAATCTCCTCATCTGCACATCTGATTCCTTCCAGCAGCTGATTAGCGTGGCAGGAGCAGGAATCATGTTTTGTTCATCTTTTCTATGTTGCACAAAGTATCTAGCAGAGTATTTGCATTTGTTAAATGAAAATATGTTAGATCAACTTCTTCCAACTGTAGATTTCAGACTATAGGCCAGGGCATCTTACTTGCTACTGGTAGTTAATCTGTTTATCTAAAACTGTAATTCATTAGCTTTCTTTGCTGTCTTGGCAGTGGGGCAAGAGATATTCAGAGGTTCTAAGAAATGTACGATGCTATTTATTCCATTGTATGTTAGACTTAGCTGTGTGGTTTCAGATTCTTAAGTATAAAAAATTTCCATCTCTTACTTTTGATGAAATGTGTGCAAAGCTGGAGAACAAGGTAAAAAGGTGAGTAAATTAGGAATTCTTTTTTTTCTCTCGAATGCTCAGAAACTTAATTAACATTCCTTTGACATGATTACTAGATTGTTGTCAGGACAAATCGAGATGATCCTTGAGAAAGCACTTGAAAACTGTAGACTGTAGACATAAAGGTCGTTTGTCAAAGCTTTAAAGCAAAATGAGTCCTCTTGAAAACACAGACCTGACGTTCTGACAATGTACATACTGTCTAATAAAGATGAAGGATTAAGCTCTGTTTAGCTACCTTTGTATAACAAGAATAAAAGTTTTTTTTTTCTTGTATCCTAAGTCAGGAATTAAACTGTTTCTGATAAGTAAGGCTTTGCTGTCACACTAGTAATATTCCTATATAAGATGGACATCCTTCCCTGTTCCCCATCTTTCTACTTCTTATGAAGAAAAAGTAGAAATTTTTGGAAGAATTGTGCTAGATATATATAACATTTATAATTTTAACTACTTTTAAATGCATACAGTTTAGTGGCTTTAAGTACATTCACAGTGTTGTTTAATCATCACCATTACCCATCTCCAGGACTTTTCCATCATCTCAGTCTCAAACTCTGTGCCCATTAAACAATACCTTCCTGGCCCCTGTTGCGCGGAGCACTCCAGGTGGCTCAGGGCCTAAAAAAAAAAAAACACCAAAAAACAATACCTTCCCATACTGCCTTCTTCCAGCCCATGGTAACCTCTACTCTTTCTGTCCCTGTGAATCTGCCTGTTCTTGCTGAGCCTTTCTGTTATTATTCATTCAGCAAATATATATTGAGTACTTATAATGGACACTGGGAATACAATAGTAAACAAAAGTCCCTGCTCTCAAGGAGCTTGTATTTTAGTGGGAGAAAACAGACAACAAACAATGAGCACATTTAAAATATTTTTTAAAAAGGAGATGACCCTCTACATAATTCTTCTCCAACTTGATCTCTTCACTTGACAGTACATCTTGGATATCTTTTTCTATGTCAGTCTGAAGAGGCCTATCTCTTTTATTTATAATAGCTAAATTTATTGAGTTTCTACTATACTCCAGGCACTGTTTTCGTTGCAACAATCCTATGAGGTAAGTATTGTAATGATCATCTTTTTACAGATAGCCAAGAGAAGTATAGGAGCTTGCAGTCAGTCACCTGGCCAGTCACTGATGGAGACAGAACCAGACTCAGATGAGCTGATTCCTTACTCCAATTCTAGCCTGTTTTGAATGGCTACATAGTACTCTTTTGTATCAGTATACCTTAACTTATTTAGGCAGTCTCTTATATGTAAGCCATTTTTAGGTGTTTTGTTGTTGTTGTTGTTGCTATCATAGACAGTGCTATAATGAACATATTTATAGATATGTTTACACATGTGTGATTTTCTATAAATTCCTAAGAAAAACATACACATTTCAGTATTTGATAAGCACTATACTTAGTTTCCTTTTAAAAATATTTTACCAATTTATATTCCCACTAACAGTATAGGAGAAGGCCCTGATTTCCTTATATTTTCTTTAATAAAGGGAATTACCAAACTTATATTTGCCCCATATGATAGGTTGAAAAATGGTAGAGAGGGTATACTTAACAATGCTTTTCATTTAAAAGTGTTTTTCATTTTAAGTATTTTAAAGAAATGATTGCTTAATGCTTTAACCTGTTCTTGGTCCTCTTTATCATGTAAGAAAGAAAGCCATCTCTCTTATTTCCAGATGTCTGTAGTTTCTTGTTACTATGGAACCTTGGTAGGAAAAGGCCCTTGTTTCTGTGAAAACCTGAGGGCCCAGCATGAGGATGTTCCGGGACAGTAGAGTTGACAGTGCACAGGGGATTAGCTTGCTCTGCTTATAGAGACATGATTAAAACATACTTGATTTCAGAACCTAACTGGCAAATAATGATGCAACTTCTCGAAAATTCCTAGATGGCTTTAGGGATATTTAAATGAAGTCATACTCTTCCTTTTAAGAATAGATAACACGAGATCCAAGATGGCTAAATAGGAACAGCTCTGGAGTGCAGTTCTCAGCGAGAATGCAGAGGGTGAGTGAACACTGCATTTTCAAACGAGTTTTTGCTTCCCACAGACCAGGAGATTCCTGGGCTAAGAAGCACCATGAGTTTCCAGCATGGCAGGTGCAGCGGGTCTCTGCACAAAAACTTACACAAATATAGGTGGTTGTTTCAACTGGCACCTGGAACACCGGGGAGACAGAGTCACCCATTCAACTGAAAAAAAGGGGGCTGAAATGGAACCAGTGATCTAGCTGGTGATCTAGCTCAGTGGGTCCCACCCCCACAAAGACCAGAAATCTGAAACACTCTGGATTGAGAGTTTCCCATGAAGCGCAGTTGGACCTGGGACGGTCCAGCTTTGTAGGGGGAAGGGTGTCCACCATTACCAAGGCAGTCCGCCATTACTGAGGCAGAACGCCATTACTGAGGCAGTTCTAACTATCCCTCTATAAACAAAACTACAAGGAAGTTCACACAGTAGCTGGGCAGAGTCCATGGCAGCTCAGCAATGCCTCTGCTGACATTCTGTGACTAGGCTACCTCCTTGCTGGGCAGGCCATCTCTGGCAAAAGGCAGCAGCATGTCAGGAACTTATAAATAAAGCCCCACCTTCCCAGGACAGAGCACCTGGGAAAAAAGAGTTCTGCTGCAGCAGACTTAAACGTACTTGCCCAGCAGCTATGAATGGAAAAACGGAGCTCACAGCGCAGCACTTGAGCTCCTATAAGGGACAGACTGTCTCCTCAGGCAGCTCCCCAACCCCAGTATATCCAAAGAGACACCTCATAAAGGAGAGCTCAGGCTGACATCTGGCAGATATCCTTCTGGGACGAAGATAACAGAAGAAGAAACCGGCAGCAACCCTTACTGTTCTGCAGCCACTGCAGGTGATCCCCAGGCAAGCAGGGTCTGGAGTGGACCTCCAGCAGTCCTACAGCAGAGGGGCCTGTTAGAAGGAAAACTAAAAAACAGAAATAACATCATCATCAACAAAAAGGACATCCACTTGAGACCCCATCCAAAAGTCACCAACTAAAAATAGATACACACCAAAATATTTTATTTTCATCTAACCCTGCTTTAATGACCAGAACCCACCTAAAAACAATTCCAAACTAAAAAATGTAAATCCATTTCCTATGTGGATTTGTTCTTGGTATCATCAGGGTTAATGTTTGCATCCTCTGTGCTGAAAGTGAGGATGTTGGGAAAGAAGTGTCATTGCATTGCTTACTAAATGTCGCTTGAGTGTGCTTAGCTTTCATCCATAAGAGAGTTGAACTTCCCTTGTGATAATTAAAAAAAAAACACACAATGACAGAAAAAACCCTTGCTGATTATTTCATTTCCGCAAAAGCAGGTGGGAACCGCAAAGAGGTTTGCTTATCTTGCTCAGTCAAGGGCTGGTAAAACTTTGGTAAGTAGACCTGGTAGCTGGTGTCCCCTTCCATTGTTCACTTTCATCCTTCTGAATTCTTGATTCCCACATAGGAAGCCATTCTCAGAAGCCAGCCTCTTGGGAGTTTCCTTTTGTTTCTCCAAGATTAACCAGTTCTGTACTGGCAGCAGGAGCAGGCAACTAGGGGAGGAGAGGCTCTTCAGGGCTTTCAGCATTTTTCCAAGGAGAGCTTTTCTCCCTCAATTCCTCACTGGTAGTGAAGATGCTTTCTTGCAATGTCTTCCCCTTTTTCTGATGAGATGCTGTTTCTGATTGCCATCTAGCAGCTTCCGGTGGTGGTAAGTGGTCAAAAGTGTTTTTCCGGGAGTTGATCTCAGGTTTTCGAGAATGCACCCTAGAGACCCAGTTTGTTTTCTATGTCATTTCTTGAGCTTTCAGAGTAGCCTTGCTTTTCTCCTTGGCATGGTCATGGAATGGATACTTGTTTGATCTTCCTGCACTGCTGAGAAATCTCCCTTTTTGGGGAGAGGGTTAGGTCTGGGTTGACGTGAGTAGATGGGGAGCATTCAATGGTTAGTGAGATGAAGCAGAAATTTAGCTGTGGGCTGGTTGGAATGATCTGTTTCTTTTCTCCAGATTCCTGTTTGTTTTGCTGTTTTCATCTTGGGGGCTAAGGTTTCACAAATATTCTTTATTATTCTTCTTTTGCTAAAAAACAAATTTGGGAGGGTTAGTTGGAAACAGGAGATATGACATTTTCTTTTTTTGTTGTTTGAAATTTTTATTTTTTATTCTGTTAGAATACCTATTAAATGACCAATGATAGTAGCATAAATGTTCATTTCTTCTTGGTTTGTAGGTGTTTGTCACTTCCTTTGGTAGTAGTTGGTTTTATTTTTTTCACAGGGTTTGTATTGGTGCACTTTTCAATATATTGTTTAATCTGTTGTCAATTTGTGCTTTAGACATGAACAGTTTGCATTGAGCTATCCCTCTAAGGTTTGAGGTTATGTTTTCAGTGCTAAAATTTGTCTGAACAGGTAAAGGTATCTTTCTAGCTGTTTTGTTTATAGGCAAGAGAGTGTCTCAGGTCCCTTGTTAACAATTAGCTGTTTTGAAGAAAAGAAAACTGGTGAAAAGCATTAATTGGAAGCTGAAGGCTTATTAGAAAGGAAATGAGGAAATAGAGGTTTTTGTATAGGATTACCAACACCTGTGCCCACGAAGGATCCTGTTTTGCTCAGCTGTTGCTCTGATGCTGGCCTTTACTGCAAAATGAAAACTCAGAATGATGTCAGTTTTGATTTTGTTTTTTAAATTCATTTTTTATTTTTTATGTGATACATAATAACTGCACATATTTGTGGGGTACTTGTGATATTTTGGTGCATGCATCTGATGTGTAATGATCAAATCAGGGCAATTAACATACATATCACTTCAAATATTTATCATTTCTTTGTGTTGGTAACATTCCAAATCTAGCTATTTTGAGATACGATAAATTATTGTTATTTATCATCATACTACTGTGTTGTCAAATACTAGAACCTGTTCCTTCTATCTAACTATATGTTTGTGCCCATTAACCAGCCTATCTTTACCCCCTTCTTACTATTCCTCTTCCTAGCAGCCTCTGGTAACCACCATTCTCCCTCTTTACCTCATGAGATCAACTTTTTTAGCTCCCACATACACGTGAGGATATATGAGATTTGTCTTTCTGTGCCTGGCTTATTTTGCTTAACATAATACCCTCCAGTTCCATCCATGTTGCTGTAAATGACAGAGTTTTATTCCTTTTCATGGCTGAATAATATTCCATTGTATATAAATACCACATTAAAAAACTTTATTCATCAAGGATAAATATGGTGGCTTCCATATCTTGGCTATTGCGAATAGTGCTGCAATAAAAACATGGGAGTGCAGATATCTCTTCAATGTACTTATTTCCTTTCTTTTGGCTGTATTCCCAGTAATGGAATTGCTGGATCGTATGGTGGGTCTAGTTTTACTATTTTTTATAAACCACAGGGTGATTTATTTTAACTTATATTATGCCTTTGTATTGTCTCATGCAGAAATCTTTAAAAATGAGGGAACAGGTGATTTTTTTTGTGCTCCTGGAGGATTTCTTTGTGGATGGGAGAATTTTACTTTGTTTATATGTAGCTTATTGAACATTTTCATTTAGTGGGAAAAGAGTTAACTATTTAAAAGAAAATTGGAAATTGTAGCTCTCATTGAAATTAAACTTAATGTATGTTTGGCCAGATGCAGTAGCTCATGTCTGTAATCCCAGTACTTTGGGAGGCTGAGGTGGGCGGATTACTTGAGGTCCAGAGTTCAAGATTAGCCTGGCCAACATGGTGAAACCCTGTCTTTACTAAAAATACAAAAATTTTCCAGGTGTGGTGGTACATTCCTGTAATCCTAACTACTCAGGAGGCTGAGGCAGGAGAATCACCTGAATCATGCAGCGGAGGTTGCAGCTAGCTGAGGTCGGGCCACTGCACTCCAGCCTGGGCGACAGAGTGAGACTCTGTCTCTAAAAAAATAAAATAAAATAAAACAAAAAACAAAACTTAATGTATGTAATCTAGATTCTCTTATAGCATGAGTAAGAATTAGATACAAATATTTGTCTTTAGGATTTCTCATGAAAAGATATTAAAAAATGATAACCTCCTAGCAACATTAAATATTTCAAATATTAAAGAAAAATTTCTAATTACATATTAAATATTATTGATTTTTATGTGTTTGGAAACATGATCCTTCCTTACTTTAAAGCTGCCTTGCTATCCTTTCTCCTTTTATTTACTCAGTTGAAGTTTGAGTACCTACCTGGTGCCAGGCACTGTGCTAGATGCCTAGGGGATGAGGGCACAGAGGAAAGGCCACATCATTTCATTTCAATGGATCCCTCTCTGACCTTTCTTTTGAAGTTGAGTGCTCCCTAGTGCTCTGTCCTTGTTCCTCCTCCTCTGTTCTTTCCTCACCTCTCTTTGTTCTTGTGTTTTCTGGGTGAGATTATTCATTCCCCTTGATTTCACTCCTTTCCTTTTATATTGATGTTTCCAAGTCTATAAATATGTTTTTTTGTCCTTAGTGCTGAAGATATTTTCAGTGGTCAAGAGACATTTTAAGCCTACATGTTCAAACTGAATTCATTATTCTTTCATCCCAATTTTTTTTCTGCCCCTCTGTCTTCTCTTCCTTTTCCCTTCACTGTTGTATTTATCATCATAGTGGCACCTCTGTTCCCTCAGTGTCCCAAGACGAAAACCTAGAAGTCACCCCAGATTCCTCCTTTTTCTGCATCCAAGCACACAGACCTTTTATTTTATTTTATTTTATTTTATTTTATTTTTTAAAGAGACAGGGTCTCACTATGTTGCCCAGGCTGGTCTCGAACTCCTGGGCTCAAGCAATCCATCTGCCTTGGCCTCCCAAGGTGCTGGGATTACAGGCATGAGCCACCATGTCTGGCCCACACAGGTCATTTATAAACTGCATGTTTATGGAAACATTTCTAGAATTCAGCTCCATTTGCCAGTTGTCACTGCTCCCCATCTCTTTTTGTGCCAGCCCATACTGTGAGATTAACCTTCCTAAAATCTCTGACAGCCTGGACTGGCACAGAGAGACATAAGAGAACAAGGATAACAGAAAAGAGAGCTGAATTCTGATGTGCCATTCTACTTAGATACCTCTTTCTGTCTCCCTGCAACCTGCAGGAGCAACCACAAGGATCTTAACCATAGCAATGCTCTGTGTCACCTTATCTATAAAACAGGGATGATGATAATTCCTGCTCATAGAGTTTTGGTGAGGACCGAATAAGACAACACATGTCAAGTGCTTAGCACAAGGCCAAGTCCCCAGTAAATGGCAGTGACAATGAGGACAATGATGAAGATGATCCTGTCTTTCAGAAGCCAGCTCTTACCTACCTTGCCAGCCCCATATCACTGCACATTCTTCCCATGCCTGTATGATCTGCTTGCCATGACTGTCACTGCTCCCCAAACCTTCCTTCCATTTCACAACACTTGGCCTTTCCTCATGCTCTTCCTTTGACTTGTCTTGTCTTTGTTTTGTTTAGCAAACTCTTCTTTTCCTTTCAAAAGGACTCAACTCAGAACTGCCATCTGTGAGGTCTTAGCTGACTCTGCAAAGTAGGCTTGATGACTGCCTTCCCTCTCCCTCCATAGTTCTCCATCCCTCCTTCTACCATAGCCCTGCACTCATCATCCTTTTTAAGATTATTTATTTTGAGACAGGGTCTCGTGTGTCACCAAGGCTGGAGTGAAGTGGTGCAATCACAGCTCACTGCAGTCTTGAGCTCCTGGTCTCAAGTGGTCCTCCCACTTCAGCCTCCCAAGCAGTGGGACTACAGGTATGAGCCACCATGCCCGGTTAATATTTTATATTTTTTATAGAGATGGGGTTTTGTCATGTTGCCCAAACTGGTCTCAAACTCCTGGACTCAAGTGAGGAGATAGGGGACGTCTGCCCACCTTGGCCTCCTAAAGTGTTGGGATTATGGGTGTGAGCCACTGTGCCTGGCCTACACTCACCATTCGAATGGTCTTTTATGTGTCTGTCTGCTCTCATCTTCCCCCAGATTGTGTGTGGGCTTTCCAAAGCACCGGAAATGCATTTTTGCCTCCCTTGTGGCCAGCCCAGGTTAGGTATAGAGTAGGCACCTGATAAGTGTTTGATGATTGAATGTCAGTGGATGAAGGATATGGCTCTTACATTTGGTAGGAGGTTTTCTCCATGTGGAGAGTTAAAAAAAATTCATTTTAAGAAAAATAAAAATAATCATTGCTTTCCCTTATTGAGTACTAACTTTGTGGCAGGAGGCATTGAGCTAATTTCTTTATGGGCATGGCTTGGTTTAGTTTTCCTAGTGATCCTATGAGTTACTCTGATTGTCCACAGAGAAGAAAACGGGTTTAGAGGGAGGGGAACTTGCTTGAGATTCTAGCGTTAACAGGAGCAAACTTGGGTGGCCTAACGCCAGCACTGGTGGAGCAATAGGGAAGTGAGAAGGGGAAGAAAGATGGACAAAGCAGGGGAGGCATGTTTGAGAGAAGAGGGATGGGATGAGGACAAGGAGGAGAAAATGAGCAAGAGATCAGCAAGAGTAGGCCAGGAAAGGAAGAGAAGGGAAAGAGAAAAGGAAACTAGAATGCATTTCCATAAGTGCGTCCATTGCTTTCTGAAGTTTTGATTGAAGTAACTCAGGAATGGAAAACCAAACATCGTATGTTTTCACTTATAAGTGGGAGCTAAGCCATGAGGATGCAAAGGCATAAGAATGACACAATGGATTTTATGGACTCAGGGTGAAAGAGTAGGAAGGGGGTGAGGGATAAAGGACTACAAATTGGGTGCAGTGTATATTAGTCATGTGATGGGTACACCAAAATTTCACAGACCACCACTAAAGAACTTATTCACGTAACCAAACAGTTTCCCAAAAACCTATGGAAATAAAAAATTAAAGAAAAAAATCCCAGGAGACTACATACCCACATGTACACACACACACACAGATTGGCTTAATATATTTTTTTCACTTCTACTTTTGTACACTTCCTACAATCTACAAGCACTGTGGCTGTTGGCAGCTGTCACCAATACCTAGTAGGATTATCTCTAGCTCCCACCCTCACACTCATACTCAAAACTGCACATGTGCAGGATGGAAGCCCGGGCTTGTTCCTTTTCTCTCACTGGTGTCAGCCCCCAAGGCTGAGATTTCTCTGTTTCATCTGGATTGCCCATCTCTGGGGTCTTAGAGCCAAGTTTCAGTTCCCCAATCCCACCTGCTCTTCGGAAAGCTGGCACTGGGGCTGCAGGTAATATTTTGGTAGGCAGGGATGCCTGTAAGTGTGACAGCAAGGCCACCCTTACCTGGGTCCCAGGGTGGGAGGACTCGCTGAGGGTTTGCTCTTCAGGCTCTGGGAACATAGGGCCAGAGGGAGGAAAGGGGAAGGGCTGGGCGGCCGGAGGAGAGACGGGCTTGTTCCTTCCTCCTGTTATCCTTGCTTGCCATCCTCAGACCCAGCTTCTGCTCAAGCACACTGGTGCAGCCCTCACCAGGAGCCTCTTCTCCACGCTTGGTGGGGTTAGTCCTCAGAGAGATGATGGGTTGGGATGTGAAGCAGGGCCCTTATTGAGAATTGTGAAGAAATGTTAGGGAAATGGAAAGGAAACTTGGTAAAAAGCAGAGAAAGAGATGGATTAAGAGGAGAAAAGGTAGACTTGGGAGATGGTAGTGAGGTGGAGGGAACACACTTTTATGGAATGAACTATTCATAGATGTGTACTTAACCTCATTAACCTCACACAGCTCAGAGGAAGGCATTCCCATTTCTACTTTACACATGTGGAGACTGAGTCTTAGGTCTCAGGCAGGGTATGTGACTTGCTCAAAGCTACACTAGATAGAAAGCTGCTGAGCTGGGACTTGAACCTTGCTATTCGATAAGTCTCTCTTTATGGCACTCTGTTTCCAAAGAGGAGAGCAGGCAAGCAGAACAGAACAGAGAATGGAGCATAGAAGGAGATCTGGGGTTGGGCACATTTCATATTGGGTCCCTTCCTCCATGGCCAGTTTTGTCCTGAGTCCTCAGAGAACTGGAGAGCACCCACACCTAAAGAAAGCAGATGATCCCTACCCTGGTGGGAAAACTTCAGTTCCGCCCTAGGCTCTCAGATGGGAGACAGGCAGGGAGGGGCTCACCTGGGCAGGTCTCCGGGCCAGCAAGGGGGCCTGCCAAGCCTCTGCCTGTGCTTTTTCCTGACCTCCACTGCTCCTGTCTCTTCCTCAACTGCCCTGGCTCCTTCCTTTTCCCTTTCTTTTCCAAACTCCTCTGATTCCTTTGCCTTTCTGTCATTCCGCTTCCTATTTTCAATCTTTCTATTTCCACTGGCTCTAACCCCTCAGTTTACCACCTGCCTCTTATCTCCTCACCCCAAACACAACTTCTCTTGAAGTCTCATCACCTGTTCACCCTTATGCCCATTTATTTACTTTTGTAGACAGAAGGTCTCGCAATTTGCCCAGGCTGGTCTAGAGGCTCAAATAGGCCTCCCACGTCAGCCTCCCAAAGTGTTAGGATTATAGGCATGAGCTTCCGTGCCCAGCCATTATCTCCTTTCTTTTATTGCAGAATGTCTTGAAGGAGTTACACTCACTGTCCTCATTTTTTCCTAATGTTAATGCAGAAACTTTGACAAAGAGACATCAATGGTCTGCCTTTGAGAGAACTAATATCAAATGTGCATCCTCGTGCCCTGTCCCTGTGGCCCACCCCTTGGCTCTGAGGTTTACAGACCTTATTTGCCCCAGGTTCTGCAATGAGTTAGTGAAAAAAAGCAGGAATCCAAGAACAGGGTGGAACAGCTCTCAGGGCTTTTCTCTTTGGTGAGTTTACTATGGTCAGAGTAGGTCTTTTTATCCTGTAGACTTTGTACCATAATTCAATAATAGCCCACGCAAAACAGATCTTTCTGGGGGCAGATTAATAGTAGGTCAGGAAACTGATGATAGAAAATAAGAATGACAATTTATTAATTTAAAATACTTAGTCTAACTGTCAGGAGGACCAGAATGTTCACTTCAGCATGACAGATGCATTCTTTCCCTGTGGGCAGGCTTCTGTGAGAAAGCAAATTATTATCAACAGGTTGCTTGGTGAGCATGGAATGAGAACAAGGGGAATTAGCTGTAATAACTTGATTGCTGAATGGCCTCAGATCGTTAAAGGGACTTTCCATTTTAATCCTTTGCTTAAAGTGTTGAGTCACCTGCACCCAGGTGTTCCTTTCCACTATAAGGAGAGACTTCCTTGTGGAAGGCTGCCCTCTTCCTCACACGATGCTTAAGTAGCAGTTTTAGCGTGGAGGTCTTGTTATCACTTCAGTCTCAAGGTGTCTAAAACCAACTCTTTATTTTCCCTGTACAAACTGACATCTTTTGACTTTGCTATTTCTTATATTAGAAAATTATTTTCTATGACCAAGATTCAATACCTAAACTTGAAATGTGAAAACAAAATATTTATGGAAGTATGAATTTCAGTCTTCAAAACATGCATTGCATTTTAAAATCAATTAATATATGTAAGGTCCTTAGCTATCATTTGTTACATTTCTCTCTCATTCTACTTTCTCACACTTCCCTTATTAAAAACAAGCCACTAGGATTTTCACATGAAGAAACTACCATTTTAATTCCCTGAATAAGATGAAGCCAAGGGTAAGGTGGATAAGACCCATCTAACAGCTTTGCTTTTCGTGCTTCCTCTACTTGGAGGCGGTTCGTAAGAGGGGGAACTTATTCTTGTAAATATTGTTTGCTTCAGTACTTGTAAAGGGTTAAATTTCAGAATCTTAAGTTCCTGCTTCTAGAGCTAGACTTGACTCTAGCAGACCTTTTTCTTTCAACTGATTTTGTTTACTCTATTTTCTTAGATCTTTACTGTTACGAAAGTTCAACGAAAGATGACTTTTTCTTTACTCCAACAACCTTTAGAGGTGGAGCGAGTGTCAGTGGTGGTATTTCGGTGAGTTGATCAATTTGCAAGAATGACAGGACTAAATTTTACTTCTAGAGTTAAACTAGAATCTGCTACATTCATATGAGTCCTCCATAAACTATATCTGGATTGCCATAGCTACTAGAAAAAGATTGGATTTGAGGAAACATGGACTTGAATGTCAATTCTTTTTTTTCGATGTTAGTTTATGTGTTAGAGAGTGACAACACTTGACTAGGATTATTAATGAGAAACAACTTCCGGAAATCTTATAGAAATATTGTTTATTTCATATAATAGTGATTATATAATTACTGTGAATTAAAGTACAGAATATTTTCTACAAAAGAAAAAATGGCTAAAAATTGAAAAGTGAATTTATTCAGTATGTTCAAAATAAAAGGTTTCAGAGACACTTTGGAAGATGATATTGGAGAAATTAAAAGCAGCAACATAGCTGTATATTTTAAAAGTAATTTTAGGAAGAATAAGGAAGAATATGATATTGCTTTATGTTTGAATGTCTAGGAAATTTTAAAATAAGAAGTGCTAGCAGGAAGAGCTAGAATAAGATAGAGAAGCAGTTACTGGGATGTCTTCTCCTTAGTTACCCTATAGTACACAATTGTAGTTAAGTTCATCTTTGTTATCTGTTAGTACCAATCCCTCAAACCAATCTAGCAAATCAATAAGGACAAAGAAAGGATAAGCTGCCAAGTGGCTAGTACTTTGATTAGCTTTCTGAGAGATAAGTGTCTTCTGCCTGCTTTCTCATTACCAAAAAAGGGTGTAGAGTCTCTCTTTTTTCATCTTAAAGAATTGTTCTTCCTTTCCTCTGCTCCAGGGACTCAGCCTATGAAAAGAGAACTTGTTGACTTAGTCTCCCCGGAGAATTTTCAAGCCCTAACAAGTTGGCTTAGAACTTGCTGATGACCCTTTACCCTCTGGCCAGGTGGGGCCACCAGATACAGATGTTGTCACAGAATTTATTCACCTGCCCAATACCGTTTTGTATTTGTTGCTGTGACTATTCTGTGAAACAAAAACAGTTTTGTTTTTTGTTTGTTTGTGGGTATTTTGTGAAACAAAGAAACAACAAAGTCTTTCATTGGTGAAAACTCACTTTTGTCTGTGGTATTTTTCACAGGAAGACTTTACCACCAAACATCTTTTTGTGTATCTTCCTTCATAGCTATAGTGCCTCCTCACTGGCCTCCTCTCCCCAGGTTTACTCATTTTCTCTTCTTTCTTCTGCTCTTCAATTTGCCTGCAACACTATTCCTATTGGTAACCCAATTTTGCTCATGCTTTGAGGTTCTTTCCAGGCTGAAGATAAGGGTGTGTAGGAAGATTGGGACGAGAAAGAGGGAGGGAGCAGCCAAAAAAGCTGCAGCCACCCCAGCTTGGGAAGGCAGATCTGAGACATTCTGTGGCTGGGGCCTGGGGTCTGGGATCCAGGAAGGGATAGTTCCTAACAGAGAAGTGCCTTTTAGCATCTGGAAGCCCTTCCTTTGTTTCTCATGGAAATTAGTCTTTCATTCAACAAGTGTTTACTGAGTGTTACTATGTGCCAGGCAGGCATTAGATGCTGGAAATACAGCTATGAAATCCTGTCCTAAAGGAGTTTGTGGAATAATGGGAAAATTGCCAATATAATAGAAAAATGTATTCTAGAGTGATAGGGGCTCTCACATGGGCAGTGTCAGGTTCTAAGGGAACACACAGGAAGTGCTCCTATCTCTGATTTGGGGGGGTCAGAGAAGGCCTCCTAGAAGAAATGATATATGAGTTGACATTGGACAGATTAATAGGAGCTAGTCCGATAAAGGGGGTAGAGACAGCATTAGATGGCTACAGGGAGAGGGAAGAACATGTGTGAAGGCCCCCAAATAGAAAGAAGCTGAATTGAATATTTCTGGAATGCAGATATGAGGAGTTGCAGGGAGGCATGGGAGCAGTGAAGGAGAGTGATTAGGAATCAGGAAAGATGAGCAGGGACCAAGTTGCAGAAGGTCCTAGGAGTCGTGTTAGAGTTTTTTCCCTAAGGCCAACAAGAGGTGTTTGCAGGTTTTTTAGCAGGGGTGTGACATGATGTCCTTCTCCTTTAATAATGATGACTCTGGCTTTGATGTGGACACTGATCTACAGGTGGCCAAGGCTGGAACAAGGGAGGAACACTGGGGAGAGCAAGCACTGGTTAGCAGGTGTGTCCTGGAGATAACCCGCTGCCTGGGGCTGGGGTTGGGGAGTAGAGAGGTGGGGCTAGGAGGGATGGTCTTGGGCAGCCTTAGTGGCAGCTGGTTGAAGGTGCAGAGGGAGGAACAGAGGAGCTACTGATGGTGTATATTTGATGACCTAGCCTTGCTTCTAGCAACACTTGGCAGCAACACCCCTATCTCCTTGCTTGGATTCATAAGTTTTAGTAACCTGGCCCCTAGAAACCACTGGGTCCTGCAAAGTATCAGTGGCCCGATTTGTCTGGCATACCCCAGGGGTCAGAAAAGGAAGAAATGATGGTTTCAGGCTTTTTAGACTTCCTGGGGATTTGTAGTGGAGCAGTGCATGTTGATGAACTTCCTCTGCAAACTCTGTTCTTGTAACTACTAAGCCATAAGAGTTGTTCTTCCGCTTCTCTGGTCACCATATGAGTGACCAACTTCTTCTTTATGTATGTTGGCCACATCTTGCCACACCAACTTTAGTGAGCAGGAAGCCAGCCAGTCATTTCTTTTTCTAACTGAAAGAGCATGCGGCCAGTACCTCTGCCTACACTGTCATGTGTTTGCAAAGGTGCATTTATTTCTATGGTCTTTTGCATTTTGAATATTTGCAATCACTTGTTTGCTCCTTCATTTATTCATTCTAAATCCCTGGATATTACAATATGAAGGAAATTTCACTACATGTAGGGAAAAAAAGAAATACAATACTGACATTACTCTGGCTTAAAAAACAATAACTACCTGGAGAAGACTACGTACTTGAGAATAAATTGAAGAAAAGTTTTGGATTGCATTTTGTTTCTCTAGAGTCTGGGTGATAATTTCCTCTCACGCGTAGCTCTTGAAGTTCGCTTCTGGTTCTCAGCTATGGCTTGTGAAAGAATCACCTATGGCACTTAAATAAAAGGTAGATGCTGGAACCTCACCCCTGAGATATTCTGATTCAATGGATTTGAGATATATTAGAACATCTTACTCAATTTTAATGCCAAATTGAGTGGCACATTGTGCTAACCTTGAGTTGTCACATAGGAACTTTAAAATACAAATAGATTATTTTTGTACAGAATTATTTGTATCTGGTCGGGCTAAAGCCTGAAAAATTAAATCTGTTTTTCCTTCCTGTATTAGTGACTTCCTAGTTATCTAGATTTGTCTACAAAGAAAGTTAAAGGGGGTAAATTTAGAGTTATTGTGCATTTTTCAGATACTAATATTGTGTACTCCCATTTTCTTTTGTAGGCTACCTATTGAGATCTGGTGAAAGATCAGGTGTAATAATGTTCTGCAGTGAAAAGAAATCGCTTGGTAAGTTTTGAGTTCTTCCAAGGATGCAAAGTGATATTTTAAAAATATAATTTTAAATTTTTCATGAAAATTTAATTTACATACAAAAAGCACACAGGTCTAGGTGTTGCCGCTCAATGAACTTTGACAATTAGTTACACCCATGTAACTAGGAAAGGTGTTTACAGTAAGATGTAGAACATTTATTTCTATCACCCCAGAAAGTTCCCTTGTGCCCCTTTTCATTCATTCTTTCTGCACTCACTGTGACCATCTTTTGATTTCTGTCAGATTAGTTTTACCTACTTTCAAAATGAGTATAAATGAAATCATGCAGTATGTGTTCTATTGTATTGCTGCTTTTGCTCAGCATAAGGTTTTTGACATATAATCATATGGTTACACGTGTTAATAGTTTGTTCTTCATTTTAAATTTCAAAGCAGTCTTCCATTGTGTGAACACACCAACAGTTAAAACAGAGTTCATATAGTTAGAAATAATTTTGGTCGTGATAGCAGAAAACACACTTATTTTGGTTAAGTAATTTGATTGAGTAATAAATAGTATCATTAACACTATTCAGTCTACTGAATCTGATTTCTTTAATATAGCATCAACACCAGAGAATATTGATTTTCTCTTTTGTCTCTAGTTAGCGAATGACAGACTATTATGTAATTTTTCTTTCAGTGGACTTGTGTCTAACCTATTATTGTTTATTTTTGACCATATACTCTTTAGAGACTAAAGGCTGGATTAGAGTTTATCTAATGTCCTGTCTCTCCTTCCAATGTCAACCCTGATAGGTGGTTAACATAATTCCACAGGTAATTATATCGTGATGCAGTTCATTCCCTTGTTGGATACTTATTCATTGCAACATTCAGTATCATAATGAGTTGAACTCTGTCTCAATGTGGTTCCCACCCACGGGCCATTAGTTATGTCCTCTGGGGCAATATATTCATATTCCTAATGCTAATCAGGAGTCTAGAATTATTGTCATCCATTTTTTTCAAGTAAAATGATTTATTTATATATCATCTTAATAGTGTAAAGATAAGATTAACTGGCTTTAACACAAACAAGTTTTCAATAGGACTGAGTGTTGCAAAATTTTAATATGTTGTAACATGATCTAAGATCCAGGTCTCATTCTCTTAAAAAGTAATTCATATGTATATGTATATATGAATGCATATATGTAAAAGTAGACAATTTTTGGAAATAAAAATAAGAAAGCAGAAGTCGCTGTAATCATGCTACCTAGAGATAACTACTGAGGCTGCTGTGTTGCACAACTTTACAGGGCTCCAATTACAGTGACCTCTATTAACATATTTGTGTATATTGATCCAAATATATATCCCCAAATGGAGTTATCCTGCACAGTATTTTGAAAGCTCCTCTTTAAACTTAAAATTATTATAGACACCTTTTATGTCTTTAAACATTTCTCATTAACATTATTCTTATTTACATTTCCCCTTTTAATTTTGAAAATGTTGAGTTTTACAGAACAATTGAAAGAATGATATGATGAACCCTTCACTTTAATTCTACAATTATTACTTTTTTGCCACATTTGCTTCCTTACTGTCTCTCTCTTTTTCTGTACAAACACATGTGCTCATGTGTACACACACACGGGGTCTTTTTTTTTTTATTTAAATAGGTTTTTGGGGAACAGGTGGTATTTGGTTACGTGAGTAAGTTCTTTAGTGGTGATTTCTGAGATTTGGTGCACCCATCACCTGAGCAGTATACACTGTTCCCAATTTGTAGTCTTTTATCTGTCACTCCCCTTCCTACCCTTTCCTGAGTCCCCAAAATCCATTGTATCATTCTTAGGACTTTGCGTCCTCATAACTTAGGGTGAGAACATATGATGTTTAGTTTTCCATTCCTGAGTTTCTTCACTTAGAATGATGGTCTCTGATTCCATCCAGGTTACTGCAAATGCCATTATTTTATTCCTTTTTATGTCTGAGTAGTATTCTCTGGTGTGTGTGTGTGTGTGTGTATGTGTGTGTATGCCACATTTTCTTTATCCACTTGTTGATTGATGGGCATTTGGGTTGGTTCCATATTTTTTGTGATTGCGAATTGTGCTACTATAAACATGAGTGTGCGAGTGTTTTTTTCGTATAATGACTTTTTTCTCCTTGGGTAGATAGCCAGGAGTGGGATTGCTGGGTCAAATGTTAGATCTACTTTTAGTTTTTTAAGGAATCTTCACACTGTTTTCCCTAGTGGTTGTACTAGTTTACATTCCCAACAACAGTGTAAAAGTGTTCCCTTTTCACCACATCTATATCAACATTTATTATTTTTTGATTATGACCATTCTTGCAGGAGTGAGGTGGTATCACACTGTGGTTTTGATTTGCATTTCCCTGATAATTAGTAATGTTGAGCATTTTTCATATGTTTGTTGGCCATTTGTATATTCTCTTTTGAGAATTGTCTTTTCATGTCTTCAGCCCACTTTTTGATGGGATTATTTGTTTTTTTCTTCCTGATTCATTTGAGTTTCTTGTAGATTCTCGATATTAGTCTTGTGTCAGATGTATATATTGCGAAGATTTTCTCCCATTCTGTGAGTTGTTTACTCTGGTGATTATTTCTTTTGCTGTGCAGAAGCTTTTTAGTTTAATTAAGTCCCATCTATTTATGTTTGTTTTTGTTGCATTTGCTTTTGGCTTCTTTGTCATGAAGTCTTAGCCTAAGCCAATGTCTAGAAGGGTTTGTCTGATGTCATCTTCTAGAAATTTTATGGTTTCAGGTCTTAGATTTAAATCTTTGATCCATCTTGAGTTGATTTTTGTGTAAGGTGAGAGGTGAGAATCCAGCTTCATTCTTCTACATGTGGCTTGCCAATTATCCCGGCACCATTTGTTGCATCGGTATCCTTTTCCTCCTTGATGATTTTGTTTGCTTTGTTGAAGATCAGTTGACTACAAATATTGAGCTTTATTTCTGGGTTTGCTATTCTGTTGCATTGGTCTACATGTCTGTTTTTATAGCAGTACCATGCTGTTTTGGTGACTATGGCCTTATAGTATAGTTTGAAGTTAGGTAATGTAATGCCTCCAGATTTGTTCTTTTTGCTTAGTCTTGCTTTGGCTATGTGCACTCCTTTTTGGTTCCATATACATTTTAAGATTGTTTTTTCTAGTTCTGTGAAAAATCTGGGATCCATTCTCTTAAAAAAAGAAAAAAAGAAAAAGGAAAAAATTATACACGTGCTTTTCCACAAAGCAATCAGGAAGAATGTTGTTTATGGGTAAAATACCTAATTCAGATCTCATTTGTTTGGAAATACAGGAAGCAAAAGAAGTACATAATTAAAGGCCTTCTTTAAACCAGCTAAGCTGTTCTTGATTCATAAATGTGGGGGTTGTGGAGCCAAAACGCAGTACTCCCTCCCTTACTGTGTTTTTAGGATGTAGGGTGGGAAGAATCAGACCAGTGACGTGTATGTCTTCTGTGGGCCTTAGGCACTTTTGTCTTTGTGGAACCCTTCCTTCATAAAAACATATTAAAAATTATATTTGATGAATATGTCAGTATAAAGACAAATATAATCCAGGCTAGATTCATTGTTATGTATCCATTACTATTATATTCATTTTTCCTCTGATTTTAAAATAAATGGAAATGGAAACATTTTTGTGGGCTTTTGAAAATATCGTAGACCCTAGGCACTCTGCCTACTATGTCTCATGGATAAGTCAGCCCTGAATCAGATACACATTTTGGGGTGAAGTAGCCTTCCAGAGAGCAACTCTGTATATCTTGGGGAGGAGAAAGAGACAGATTGTTATGCTTATTTTTGTGAACTTATATATAGAAAGCAATTAAATATGCTTTTAGTGGTAGTTGTGCTTTCAAGTTATTATTGCCACTGTAAGTTTAAAAACCTTGTGGTAAACTGGGCTTGGTGGCTCATGCCTGTAATCCTAGTGCTTTGGGAAGTTGAGGTGGGAGGATCACTTGAGGCCAGGAATTTGAGAACAGCATGGGCCATACAGCAAGAACCTGTCTCTACAAAAAATTAAAAATTAGTTGGGTATGGTGGCATGTGCCTGTACTACTCAGGAGGCCGAGGTGAGAGAACAGCTTAAGCCCAGGAGGTCGAGGTTGCAGTGTGCTATGATCATGCCACTATACTCCAGCCTGCATGACAGAGCAAGATCCTATCTCAAAAACAAACAAACAAACAAACAAAAAAAAAACACCTGACAATACAGAAATGTATGGCACTCATGTATTTTCACAACACAACCAAAATCTTTAATTTTTTCTTGTCCAACTTAAACATACTATTTGAGTTTAGTGGGTATTATGGATTTACAAACCTCTGTTAATTTTCTGTAATTGTCCTTTGTGAACAGAATTGTTGCATGACAGAAAAAACATGAGTCAGAAGTGATATGAGTGAATCTGGCTCTACTTGCCAGGCATTGGTATTCAAATCCTCTGAGCCTCAATTTTCTCATTTGTAAAAGGGGCTAATGTTTACCTCTGAAGGTTACTGTGGGGATGAATGTAAAATGAAATATTATATGTGAAGTGCCTCATAAATTATAAAAGCACTATGTAAATGTTAGACAATACTGAATTCATAGATATATGATTCAGTTCATTGATTTCTAGGTTTTTCTCCTGAAAACTTCTAATTTCTAAGTTTTACAAAAACAGTGTCCAGTTTTATGGCTGACATGGGCATTATATGTACAGGTGGGTTTCTTTACTGAGGTAACTTGTATGGGGCTCTGATTTACAAGAGGACATTCTGGAAGCCTCTTTTGTACCCTCTGGGACTGCTGATTCCAAAGGGTTGTTTACTTATGGAGACTCTCTAGAGGCCTGCCAGTGTTGTGCAAACGACAGTGACCAGTTGCTTTGGTTGAAGTTTAACCTGCTTCTCAGGCATTTACAGTGACTTCTCTTACAATAAATGTTGCATTATCTCTTCTGTTTAACAAACCAACAGGCTGTAATAGGACCTAGGGGTCATGGAGGTTCAGTGCTAACAGCATTTTGGAACTTAATTGTTTTTGGTTTGCAGTGGGGGAATAAAGTTCTTATATTTTCTTTTTTTTGGTATAATTCAATTACGTAATGCTATAAACATTGCTTTGAGCATATATTATTTAGCAGCTATTGTGTTTGTCCTTTGAAAGAGGGTGATAAAAAAAGATGAATAAGACATGGAACTTACCCTTACAGGTACCTTATCAATGCATATACACATATTTTTATGTGTATTAATTTATATGTTTAAAGAATGTTATTTCTCATTGGGTTTATCTCTTATGGAACAATAAATCCAAAAGCTGTTTTCTCAAGTAGATTTTCAGTTACACTCGTGAAGGAATTAGTTTTTGTTTGAACTTGCATTTTGTCTACCATAATAATTTATTTGAAATTGGATTATGTTTTAAAAAGTCATCTATTTTCTTAGTTTGATTGAATAAGGCTGTTGAAATGAAGTACCAGATGGTACTGGCCAGTGAGTGACACACATAAGAGAGTGCTGCCTTCATAAAAGCCCTCTCATAACTTTGGGGTTCTATCTCCTAATAAGTTCTCTTCTAGGTTTTAATAACTTTTTGGTGTCCAGAGAGAAAGGGCATGGGAAATTATTTTTGCTTCTACTAGAGATCAAAGAGAAACACCTAATCTCTTCTATTTCACTCTACTAAAATTCTGTACAAAAAGATGATTGAAATTATTACAGAGACTGAATCCTTGCTGCTTTTTATAAATACTGTAGGGTGTAAGCCTTCCATTCATAGGTTCATCAGCTTTTATGATTGGGGGAGATGGAGAGACAGCATTGCAGTCCTTAGCCTTAGGTGTGGTCTAGAATTTATCCTGTATTTAAGTCACTTTGTAATAGAATTTTTTTTCTCAGACAGGATATACTATGTATTTTTAAATCTCCCCCCATAGTCATAGTGCAGAGATATAAATAGAAGTGCAGCTAAGAGATGTCTTCTGCCTTTCAAACACTTTCCAAGTTTGTGTGCTGCTCTAACTTTATTCACATAGAGCAGTCCATTTTATTATTCAGGATATGCGTTAGGTTAGGCTGCTGTGACAAACCACCAGTCACAGAGGACTTCCTAAAAGTCCCAGGGACTGTTCTTTCTCACCACCCTTCCTCACCTCTCTGTGGAATTGGGGGCTAGTGGCTATTCTCTCCTCAAAACTCTTTTTCTTGGGTTTCATAATCATTATGCAGATTATTCTTGCTCTCAGGCTGCTCTACCTCTGTCTCCTTCATTGCACCCGGGTGGTGGAATTTCCCCCTGGCTTAGTCTGCACTTTTTTCTTTGTTTACTTTGTTCCTCAGAGAACTCCTCCTCTATCTTGGCTTCTTTTCGTCTCTGTGGAGATGATTCTTAAAACTATGGTGTTTATTTATTTTTATTTTATTTTATTTTTTTTGAGGTGGAATTTCACTCTTGTTGCCCAGGCTGGAGTGCAGTGGCGCAAGCTCTTCTCATTACAACCTCTGCCTCCTGGGTTCCAGCAATTCTCCTGCCTCAGCCTCCTGAGTAGCTGGGATTACAGGCATGTGTCACCATGCCCAGCTAATTTTGTATTTTTAATGGAGACAGGGTTTCTCCATGTTGGGCAGGCTGATATTTATTGTGAAGTCTTTCCTAAACACTATATCTTATTTCCAACTGCTGCTGATTTTGATCTAATAGTTTTATCAATGTAGCTTTAGATTGCATAGAATGTGAAAACCTGGGAATTAGAAGAATCTTCAAAATCAGTTAATCCAGCTTTATTTCTACTTTGACAATCTGTTTCTATAGTGCTGATGAATATTTTCCTTGAATATTACTCTGACAAGTAGCTCAGGCATCTAATTTGGGATATGTCTCATTCTCTCTCTTTTTGTTTTTTTTTTTTTTTAGAAACGGAGTCTCACTCTGTCATCCAGGCTGGAATGCAGTAGTGATTGTAGCTCACTACAGCCTCAAACTCCTCAGCTCAAACAATGCTCCCACCTCAGCCTCCCAAGTAGCTGGGTCTACAAGTGTGCCACCATGCTTGGCTAATTTTTTAATTTTTTGTAAAGACAGAGTCTCACTATGTTGTTCAGGTTTGTCTTGAAGGCCTGACCTGAAGCAGTCTTCTAGCCTGGGCCTCCCAAAGTGTTGAGATTACAGGCATGAGCCACTGTGCCCAACCTCATTCTCTGTTTTGACAGCAAATTCAACCTCATCTTAACTAGAATTGCATATCCTTGTAAAGTTTACTTTCTGTTCTGAATTTTGGAATAACAGTATTCTGCCATCTACCTGAAAATAATCAAATATTTGAAGATCTCACTTATTTTTGCACATGCTCTCTTTCTTTTGCTAATATTCTCTCTCTCTCTTTCAGTCTCTAATATTTTGGGTAGACACCTGAACGTTTTCTCTAATATATGACATGGTTCACAGTTTTCAGACTCTTAGTATCTTACTTACAATATGAGTTTCACCAGGGAAGGGCTGCTGTCTTTCTCATTTTTGACCCTGCAACATGTAGTATGGTGTGTGTCACTTTGTTCTAGAACCTGGACATCTATTGAGTAGATGTTTGAATGAACACATCATGGTCACAAAACTTTTTGATGCTCTTGGCTTCTCCAGTGACTTCTGTATTGCTTACACCTGAATTGGGTTGAACCCAGTTCTCAAGATGTAGTCTGACTTAACTTGGAATGGAGTGGTACCAGATTCTGCTGATCTGGAATTTGGTTTCCATTAAGATTGTGTTAGTAGCTTTTGGGAATTTGTACTTCTTGCTGAGCTCCTAGCTCAGAAGGCAGAAAAACCATGAAAGGGTCTTGAGTCAGGTGTTTTGTTTCCGTATTTATTAAGTTAATGTGGAATCACTGAATTAGCATTCTCTAGGAAAACAGAATGTGTGTGTGTGTATATATACACATATACAAATATATGTGTTTATATATATACACACACACACGTACATTGTTTTTCTAGAGAATCCTAGATTCTCTAGAAAAAATATGTATGTTTCCAAATGTATACATATATGTATATATGTATGCATGTATATGTATTGATATACACATTTTTTATATATATATATATATACACACGCACAATATGGATTTGCTTCACATGATTATTAATGCTGAAACATCCTGATTTGCTGTTGGCAAGCTGGAGACCCCGGAGAGCCAGTGGCATGATTTCAGTCCAAATGCCAGCAGGCTTGAGATCAAGTAAGAGCAAATGTTTTAGTTTAAGCCTGAAGACAAGAAAAAACGGATGTCCCAGCTCAGAGGCAAGAGGAGTTCCTTCTTACTCAGCCTTTTTGTTCTATTTAGGCCTTGAATTGATTGTACGAATCCCAGACACATTAGGGAGGGCGATCTGCTTCACGCTCTCTACTGGTTAAAATGTTGATCTCATCCAGAAGGACCCTCACAGACACACCAGAACTAAACTTGACCAAATATCTGAGCACTTTGTAGTCCAGTCTAGTTGACACCCAAAATTCACCCTCACAGACATACTTTAGTTTATCAAGATATTTTTGAATTTGTCTGTTTCTCCTTTTGGTTTGTCAGATTTTTCTTTATATATTTTGAGGCTACATTATTGGATACATAGAAATTTAGGGCTGTTGTATATAGTCTTGGAAGATAAATATTTTGTTATTATTGGATGACTATCTCTAGCATTGCTTATTGTATTACAGTTTAATTTATCTGATATGAGTATAATGATACCAGATTTCCTATGGTTAATGTTTGCATGTTATGTATTTTCACTTTAAACTCCTTAATATTTTCATATTTAAGATGCTGCATATAGAGGTTTAAAAATACAGTTTGATTGGCCGGGCGTGGTGGCTCACGCCTGTAATCCAAGCACTTTGGAGGCCAAGGCGGGCGGATCACCTGAGGTTGGGAGTTCAAGACCAGCCTGACCAACATGGTGAAACCCCGTCTAAAAAAAAAAAAAAAAAACAGTTTGATAAACTTTGGCTTTTAAGTAGATTATTTAGTCTACTTACATTTAATATAGTTATTGCTATATTTGTATCAGTAGTAAAATAAATCCATTATCTTAATATTTGTTATTATTCATTGATTTTCTCTTTTTATTGCTGCCTTTTGCATTAATCAAATATTTTTATTATTCTAGTTCCACCCACCCATTAGCTTGGTGGTCATGATTCCTTTCAACTTCTTTTTGTGGTTACTCTGTATAGTTGAATGAATACTTTTACTACTTTCTCAACAATGTTACAAATTTAGAATACTTTAACTCTTCTTATAAAATGTTTATGCTATCATTACCAAGTATTTAATTCTTCGTACTTTTTTTTTTTTTTGAAATGGAGTTTCACTCTTATTACCCAGGCTGGAGTGCAATGGTGCCATCTCGGCTCACCGCAACCTCTGCCTCCCGGGTTCAAGCAATTCTCCTGCCTCAGCCTCCTGAGTAGCTGGGATTACAGGCATGCGGCACCATGCCCAGCTAATTTTTTGTATTTTTAGTAGAGACGGGGTTTCACCATGTTGACCAGGATGGTCTCGATCTTTTGACCTTGTGATCTGCCCGCCTCAGCCTCCCAAAGTGCTGGGATTACAGACGTGAGCCACCGCGCCCGGCCTTCTTTGTACATATTAAGACTAGCAGTACAACAGTAATAAATCACATGTATTATTGTAAGTACAGTAATTATTTGTGCAGATTTACTTAAAACCTTTCTGTTATTTTTTATTTTTCTGCATTCTATCTAGAATAGTTTTTCTTCTTTCTTAAGATTTTCTTTCATTTTTTTTAAAATATAGGAATCCTGGTAATAAATTCTATCACTTTTTGTCAGTTAGAAAAAAGCATTTATTTTGCTTTTACATTTGAATGTGTATATTTCCACTGGATGTAGAATTCTATGTTGATACTCATTTCTTCTCATTTAAAGGTATATTTCCATTGCATTCAGACCTCCACTGCCTTTTTTGGAAAGTAAGGTGACAATCTGATTATTACTTTTTTGAAGACATATCTTTTTCCTTTGGCTGCTTCAAAAACTTTGTCTTTGAGCAGTATTACTATTATTTGCCTAGATATAGTTTATTTTTTTATCCAGCTTGGAATTCTTAGAAATTCTTCATTTTGTAGTTTGATGTCTTTTTAAAGTTCTGGAAAATTCCCAATCAGAATATCCTCAGATCATGTTTCTATCCCCTATTCTCGCTGCTCTCCCTTATGAGAGTACAGTTACACATGATAAACCTTTAACCATATATCTTATCTTTTGATGCTCATTTCTGAAGTTTTAAACTTTTCATCTCTTCATATGTAGTTTTCATATTTTCTACTGACCAATTTCCAACTTACTATTACCCTATGTTACTGTTGCTAATTTGCTGTTCAGATGCTGAATTCCGAATTTACTATATTTTCAAATTCTAGAGTTTTTGTTTGTTTCTTTTACATATATTTCAGTTCTTTAGTGAAATTCTCCATCTTGTTATCTATTTTAATGTATATGTTATGCAGTTAAGGTCCAAATCTGATAGTACTAATATCTGGTTCATCTGTTTCTATTTTCTATTTATTTCTTTTTGTTTTCAGTAATTTGATATTATCTTCTGCTATAACCACTAATTTATTATTGAATGCTAGATATTGTATATGAAAAACTGTAGAGGATCTGGATAATGTCTTCCTTCAGGAGTACTTTACGTCTGGGTGGCAGTTAGAGAAGGAGCAGATCATCTTGATCCAGTCAGGGACCAAGATACTTTTGAGGCTAAATTTAAATCTTCATAAGGTTTAGTATATTTTCGTTAGTTCTTCTCATCAAATACAATCCTTTAGAAGTCATTTGAAAACCTAGTATGTACCAAGACCCCTCTTCCCTGCTAGGCTCTGACCTCTAATTATTGTCTTTTCTCACTTCTGGGCAGAAATTTCCAAATGCATTTTTCTAACTCTGCATTTCTTCATTATTTGTGATTCCCAAGTATATAATCCAATTGTCATATTTTGGTTTAGTGAAAAAAAATTTTAAGTGAAAATTTTCATCCATAGAATTATACTTTATTATAAAACGCTTTTAAGTCCATTCCATAGAACCATTACCCCAGAACACCCCTTTGATCCAGTATTTGAGCCAATATCTGACATATGGGGTAAGCACTATTTGTCATTGTATTTGGTTGAGTATTGTCAGTCAATGCTACTTGAGTTAGAGTACCCCAGGGGACTTAGTTCTCTTCTACTGTTGCTCTCACAATTTGTTCAAACAGAACTTCCTAATATAAAGGTAATTATAAGTTTTAAATTTCTGGACTCTCTTTTGATGGCAGGATGAAATCTTAAGGTATATGAGGTAATCCAAATGTGATATTTCCTTTTTTCAAAAGCATCTAAAAGACAGCTAATCAAATATGATCTTTTCTATAAATAAAATTACTGTTAATAACTCAGAAATTAAAAGCCTACTGTGAATTGTAAATTTATCTTTCACATGGTAAAAAAGCTAATTTAAACATCACATTTCAGACCAAGTGAGGTGGCTCATGCTTGTATTCCCAGCACTTTGTAAGGCCAAGGCTAGAGAATCCTTTGAGCCCAGGTGTTTGAGACCAGCCCTATCAACATAGGGAAATCCTATCTCTAAAAAAAAGATCACATTTCAGTAATTTTGGCTAGTATGATCTTGTTTCACCGGAGTAGTGCTGGTTGTCTTATGAAAAATAAAAAGACATTGACTAGTCATTCATTCGTTCACTTTAAAAAAATAAACAAATTTATTACTCACAGTTCTAGGGATGGTGAAATCCAATTAAGTGTCAGCAGATTCAGTGTCTGGTGAGGCTTGCTTCCTGGTTCATAGACAGCTATGTTTTTACTGTGTCCTCACATGGCAGAAGGGATGTGGGAGCTCTCTGTGGTGTCTTTGACAGAGCATTGATTCTATTCATGAGGTCTCTGCCTTCATGACCTAATCACCTCCCAAGGCCCCATCTCTAAATAGCATGACTTAGGGAATTAGGTTGCTCAAATGATGTCCCAGAACCTGTGAATACATTACCTTACCTGAGAAAAGGAACTTAGCAGACACACTTAAGTGAAGGGATCTCGGGGTGGCGAGAATATCCTGAATGATGGAGTTAGGCCCAGGGTAACTGGATGGATCCTTCTCAGAGGGAGGCAGGAGGGTCAAGGTCAGAGAAGGAGATGGGACAATGAAAGCAGAGGTTGGAGTGGTGTGGGTCATGAGTCAAGGGATGTGGGCAGCTTCCAGAACCTGGGAAGACAAGAAACAGATTTTTCCGTAGGGCCTCTAGAAGGAACTCAGTCCTGTTGACACCTTAATTTTAGCCTTGTAAGATCTTTTTCAGACTGCTGACTTGCAAAACTGTAAGATAATGTTTATGTTGTCTTACGCCACTAAATTCATGGTAATTTGTTAGAGCAGCAATGGAAAACTGATGGAATTCGGAAAGAAGCATTCTGGCTGCTCTGCTGAGAATAGATGGTAGAGGGAAGAGACAGAAGCATTGAGACCAGAGGGGAGGCTGTTGCTATAGCCTGAGCAGAGAGGAAGGTGGCTTGGATCAGGGGGTGTGCAGAGGAAGCCTGAGAAGTGGCCGATTCTGAGCATTCAGCACCTTTCTTTTCTGCATCAAATCTTGGCTCCCTCATGTCTCTTTTTAAAGCCTTATTATCTGAATGTGTCATGAGTAGGCAAATAAAGTGAGGCTCACAATTTTTTTTTTTTGGTCTTTTCACACTTGGACTGATATTAGAAGGAACAGCTGCCTTGCTTCCCCTGCTGTGGAGATGTCCATATTTTACCCCATCTCAGGTGGCAGACTGTCTCTACCAAATTCCTTTTCATTATGTCACTGTGGTGTAGTTTGGGTCAGATGCTTGTCAAAACAACCCTGCACACTCCACAGTTTGTATAGGGCTATGTAAGTTCCCTTCAGAGCTGCCTGGGACAGGCAGGGATGCTTTTTGGCCACCCATCTGGATGTGATGTTCCTTTTCTCCAGTTTCTGTGGCTCTCTGACCTCTCTTCTGCTTCCTCACTGTGCACATATCTGTGGGCATGAAAACAATTTGAAGGCAGTCAGTGTCTTGTTTGTTTTGTCTTTGCTGAATAGCTATTCTAGCTAGATGAGCAGCTCTATTAGCCTTGCTCAAAGAAACTCAGTAAATATTTTTGGGATAAAACACTTTTCCTTGGCTCCAGCAAATTTTATTTGCCATATGAATTTAGTAAGCTGAGATACAGAAACCAACATATGTTAAAGAAACTCAGTTTATAGCCTCATGCATCTTAAAATGACAAACGTGAATTAAAAGCTTCCTGTCCGACCCCTGAGATATCAAGCAGAGAAGTGATCTCTTCAGAGCTCCTTCTTGCTTGTCTTTCTTTTATGCCTGGAGTTCTTTCCTCTCATTTTATGACAGGAAGCTTGCTTGGCCAACCCTTAGGTGGCCAGCTTGTGTTTCACAGAGGAAAATTAAATGCCTTCTAGCTTCAAGGCTCTTATAATCTTTGGGGCAGATACTGATTTTTTTTTCTCTGAGTAGAGATGTTACAGAAAGAAGGAAATGACTATTTCCCATCTTTAGAGAAAGCATTCTGATATTGGCCCAGTCCATAAAAATGCATTTTTTTTTTTTTTGCTATAGATAATCAAATTGTAAAAGAATGTAGATAGAAAAGAACAGATTAGAACAGGCACATATAAGAAAAGTTTTATACTCACACCTGTAATCCTAGCACTTTGAGAGTCCAAGGCGGGTGGGTCAACTGAGGTCAGGAGTTTGAGACCAGCCTGACCAACATGATGAAACCCCATCTCTACTAAAAATACAAAAATTAGCTGGGTGAGGTGTTGGGCACCTGTAATCCCAGCTACTTGGGAGGCTGAGGCAGGAGAATCACTTGAACCCAGGAGGCAGAGGTTACAGTGAGCTGAGATTGTGCCATTGCACTCCAGCCTCGCCTACAGAGCGAGACTCCGTCTCAAAATAAACAAAGTTTCAAAGAAAACAGTTTTGAACAGGAGTATTCTCAGCGCACTTTCCAAAGTCTCCAGGGAGAGAGGAAACATGCCCTCCAGGAAGGACTTTGCAGTGCAGCAGAGACCAACACTGGACGCGATGAAGCATAGGAAGTGACTGGGCCACAAGGTTGTTTGGGATGGGGCGTGTGATTTGATGTACATCTGGAGTATTGCATTCAATGGGAGGCTCTTCCCCATGTCTTTGACCTTTGGACCAAGGCAAACACCAATTTTCACTTTCCCAGTCATCTATGCACAGTACTACCACCATCTCTTTATACCCAGAATCTCCTCCAAGCTTCTTTTATAAGGGAGGTAGTTCTGTGTTTGCATTCTGACTCTATCGCATAATCTTGCTAGGCCCCTGTTTCCTCCTCTGTAAAGTAGGACTGATAACAGCGTGTACCTAATGGGATTGTTCTGAGGATTAATAATGAGTGTGAAACACTTCATGTAGTATCTAGCTTATAATAGGTGCTCAATTAATGTTAGCTATGATTATTATCATCATTACAGTAAGTCTTAAATCTCTAGTTGTGAATCAGTACTTATAGAAAGCTACATGCTAATGGTTTATATGGAGATTTTATTAATTTTTTTATGTAATTTGTATTAATCAGTTCATGTAGAAGGGGAATGAATAATGAATTAGTAAAAATTTTATATTTCTTTCTAAACTATAGTGAGCCCTGGGAGGAATAAAGCTCTCAAATCAAATTTTCCAACTATCTGGACTTGATGAGCAAATTGGCTCAGCCAAGAGAAAAACAAACCCAAGGCTCTTTAGTATTTGTTTGAATCCCCTAACTTTGTTTTCAAGCTCTCTTGTGAGGACAAGCTTAAAAAAAATTGTGGGAAGAGTTTTTCTTTTTTTCCTTCTATTCTTTTTGGTTTTCTGCTTAAATGTCAATAAGTCCCAGAAGCTGCAGGTCACCACCAGGTTTCAATAGGAAACCCCAGCTTGGGACACATATTTTTCAATTGTATCAGAATGTGTTTTGGAGTCAACTCAGGAAATCTTGGAGGCTGAGGAAATCTTTTCTTTAAAACTCTCCCCACTCATTGTTCTTTCCTTATGTCTTTAATGAATTGCTTTGGCTTCTGACTCATGGACCAGATTATGAAGAACGAAAGAAAATTAAGAAAGGAGGAAGCTTAAGTTATTGATTTAGCTTGAGGACATTTTTCAGAGATTTCTGACCCAACCCCAAAAAACCCACAATGACCCTAAACCCCAAGTGATATTTCATGTTTGGAGACATTGTTCAGCTTTTGGATCAGTTACCAGTCTTGCTCAGGAAATATCAGTCTGTATCACTGAGTTTTATATAGGGACCCCAAATGCTCCATGGTGCTTCATCATTTCATGATTTTGAGGGTCTTATAGCCAAGTGCCTGAGGCTGTTTTCTAAACCACATTTGGTGAAGGGCAAAATGCTCTGGAGTTAATTGAAGAAAGACTGTTGTATTTGTTAATTAGGGATTCATACTTGCTGTGATCATTCATGGGTCTAGTGGAAACTTGCTAACTCTTCCCTTTACTCTTGGTCTTATTAGCAGAGCTCATGTGTTGTCTACCTAAATACTAAGGTGTTATGAATTATTCACAAACTGATTTTTAGGAAAGGGTTGTAAATGACCTGTTTTCTTTTGCCTACTGGAAGTGGAAGGTGGATAATGTATAATTTATTATATTATGATGGAGAAGAGCTCAGATTAGGAGTTGGGTGTTGCCTTTGAGGATCTGGAGTAGAATCAATAGGCATTTGCCAATTTTCTTTGAAAATATTTAAAAAATTACTTCAAGATCCTCTTTTGAAATAATCATATTAGCAACTTTAAGACTGACAATTCAAGCTTGAGTTATATCTTTTTTTTTTCCTATTTGTTATTTTTCTCTTTTTTAAAAAAAGGAATTTTCTGATATTTTTCTGTTTACAATGTATTTTCCATCCATTTCCTCACTAAATGATTATAACACGAAGTGGCATTATTTTACTGAGAAATCATAAGTAAGGAGAGGTATGAGTTAAAATGTTCTTGTATAGTTACAGAATGATCATTGGCTTTATTGCCTCAAGGTCCAAGCATCTTTTTCTTTTATGAGGACTCTTTCATCAAACTGTCATTTTTATGGGTCCTAAAAATTTTCCTAATAAAGAACAACACCTTAATTGAAGTTAAAAATTTCTAGCAGGGGGCCAGACATGGTAGTTCACACCTGTAATTCCAGCACTTTGGGAGACCAAGGTAGGAGGATTGTTTGAGGCCAGGAGTTTGACACCAGTCTGGGAAACATAGTGAGACCCTGTCTCTAAAAAAAAAAAAAAAAAAAAAAAATTCTATCATGGTAGTATTATGTCCTGCTTATCTTTTAAACTTGTTTCTTAGTGATCTGATTACACTTTTGGATGTTCTGTCTGTATCTCTCCTTTCCAAATGGAAAGATAAGCATAAGTGGATATAGTTTTATTTTTAATATGAGCCAGGAGTGACTCCAATAAACCATCAACCTTATGAGATAATTCTTTTTTTTGCAGGGAAGTGGAGAGCTACAGATTAATTATTCTGAAATTTGGTTATTCTTTTTGGTAAATGTTTCTTAATATTTAACTGATTTATAAATGATTACTTCCTAAAATAAATGAGGTATCCTCATATAATTATCTTGGAGAATGTAACTGGAAGTACATGGCTCAGTGATAAGCATTCTATGAGTGCTTCATTGCTATCCTATTTAGTTGAGGAAGGCATAAAATTATATTGGATTTTATGACTTTGGGGGATTTAAGGCTATTTTCATCATCCTATATGGAGTAGCAATTTGAAGGCTTACTTATCTATTTTTCTATATTCTGGAACAGATTCAAAACAAATGTCTAAGAGAATTCTGCCTCTGCTGATGGCTGTTACCTTGGATCACTAGAATGACAAAGGATGGCACATGTTTTTGTTAGGCTCCTCAGGGGTCAAAAAATGTTGCAAATGCTATTACCAACTTGATTGTCTTATGAATCTTGTACTCAGTCAGAAATACAGTGTAGCAGCTCTCAAAGTATGTTCTAGGAAGTTCAGTATCAAGCTCATAGTCACATAGTATTTAGTACAATGTAGTTGATAGAAATAAGAGTGATTACTCAGTGCACATATAGCTTATGTATTCATTCAAATATCCCAAAATATATTCCTGGATTTATTCAAGTCAACAGAGAATGAGTACAGAGACCCCATGACAGGCCCCTCTGAATTGTGTTTTGGGATGATATCCTTAGGGTTGTTATAAAACACAGTTCCAGGAAACTTATTTTATGTTCTTTATATCAAAAAATGACTTTGTTATGAGGATTTCTTAGGGAAATTAATGTCTGAGGCTAGAATAACTAATAATTGTACTTTTCCTGAGAAATTGATTTATTATTGCCTACCAGAGTTACAAATAATTATACTTTTACTAATAAATTGACGTTTTTTCCTCACAGACTTTGTAAAATCAAGGGCAATATACAGGCATTCCTTTATTCTGTAGCATTTGTGGCACACCTGAATCAGGTGTGTGGGTCACTGGATTAGCCATTTTTATTATCAGTCTTGACTCTGGTTGATTATCACTCTTGCTTCTGTATCTTCTTCTACCCTACTGTACTTTAAACATTTAAATGAGTATTTTTCCTATTGTACATTCTTTTTTGTAAAATGTTTTATTTTAATTTTCATGAGTACATAGTATGTGTATATATTTATGGGTTATACATGAGATGTTTTGATACAGGCATGGAGTATATAATGATCACATTATGTAAAATGGGGTATCCATCCCCTCAAGCATTTTCCTTTGTGTTGGAAACAATCCAATTATACTTTTAGTTATTTTAAAAAGTATAATTAAATTATTATTGACTATAGTCACCCTGTTGTGCTGTCAAATAGTAGGTCTTACTGTTGTACATTCTTGAGTAGCTGTTTTATAAATGGTCTTGTCTGTAAATACTTTTGCAGAGATGTCTTTATTTCTCCTTTACAATTAATTGAGTATTTGGCTGGGTATAGAATTCCAAGTTTCAAAATATTTTTCTTTAAAACTGAAAAGAATCACTGCAATGTCTCCTAGCATCCTTATTGCTAGTGAGAAATGTCATGTTGGTCTGATTCTTGTGTTTCAGGCTAACCATTCCTTTTCTTTTGGAAGTTTTGGGGGTTTTCTCCTTGTCCTTGGAGCTCAAAATTTTATGAAAGTTTGTGGGTTCATTTTCATTCATCCCGATTAGTACTTGGTGGCCTTTCACTTTGAAGAGTTATGTCTTACTCTGGTACAGGGCACTTTTCTTCTATTTACTTGATTATTTTCTCCTATTCATTGTCTGTGTTCGCTTATCCTAAGTTTTCTCTTCACGTTTTCCTCCTCTTTGTCATTTTGATATGGATTTTATGAGATTCATCTAATCTGATCTTCCATCTTGTCCACTCTACTCTCTAGTGTGTCCAGTAAATATTTTTAATTTCTAGGAACCTTTTCTTGTTCTCTGTTTTCTTTGTTTAAATTAGCTTGTTTTTGTTTCATGGATGCCATGTCTTTTTAAATATCTTTGAGGTGTTGGGTTTGGTGGCTCATGCTTGTAGTCCCAGCTATTCAAGAGGTTGTGGTGAGATGACTGTTTGAACCCAGTGGTTTGAGACTGCAGTGAGCTACAATTGTGCCACTGCATACCAGCCTGGGTAACAGAGTGGTATGCAGTGGCACAATATAAAAAAAATCTCTATGTATATATATCTTCAAGGCACTAATGAGAATTAAAAAGAAACACCAATCCCCTTTTTCTACCTGTATTCAGGATTCTTTCTTCTTGTTGATTCCCTCATTTTTTGTGCTCTTGGTTTTTCTCAGCTGTCTGGTGACTTACTATTACTGGTTTGTATTTACAAATAAAGGACTAGATAGATTAGTGCCATTGCCAGGGTCTTTTTCTCTGCCAGGCCTCTCCTTTGAGCAGGAGGGAGAAGCCTGCTGACAGAGGCTTTTCTGTGGGTTAGTCAGGCAGTCTGGCAAATCCCACAGTGGCCTCAGTCAGGCAGGCTTTCCTAGGGGCCAAGTCGGCTGTAGCTGCTATAGAGGGGGCAGAGCTCTTCCCTCTCAGGCCTGAGTACCCACCCTTGGTTTCCTCCCCTGATGTGTTGCCTACCCTCTTTGTGGGCAAAGAAGGTGGTGTGGGAGATCCCAAATGGTTTAGTTATTTTTTAATTACTCTGAGGTGGTAATTTATATAATCAAATAGAGACACTTTTGAGAATGAAAGGGTAAACTATCAATTATTTTGCCAAGATAATAGGCATCACCTGGGCCTGTCACCCTGTCTGTAACATACTCTCAATCTTCATATTTACTGACTTTGGATTTACAAGACCAGTGCTCTAACCCCTGAGCTATAGGGCCTCGCTGACTCTGGATTTAGAGCTGCTCTGGGCTCCATTGGGAAGATCACTCTTCTAATTCTTTTGGCTAGAGTTATTCCTATCTTTTTTCTCCCAGTCAAAATCATCTCATCTGCCTTCTATTTTATTCTCTAGGCATTCTTCAAAATTTATGAACCTCTGCTATCCACTACCCTTGTTTTCCAGTACTGTTTGTTTTTGTTCTTAAAAAAATGTTTTGTGTCATTTCAGTGGGAGCTGAGAAAGAAGGGAGAAAAAAGCCATACTCAACTTGACATCTTAAACCAGAAGCTCTTTTAGCTCTCTTAGTCCACTTTAAACACGCGCACTTACTGTATTTTATACATCCTTATATGTTGCCTTACTCACTTTTGGAACTGGAGAAATTCAGTGATAATTGTGCAGGTGTGAACTTACACTGGTATGTCATCGACCCCTTGGTGACTAGTTTCCTTTCATTACTCTTACATATGGAAGGATCCCATGACGCCTATCAAATATCAGGCATTGGGTCATTGAACCTCTGAGCCATTCTCAATGGGAATAGTTATAGTTATGGGGAATTTGTTTTCAGATTCCTCTTTTTTGCAGGATGTGACTTACTGCCAAAAGTTCTTTCTGTTCCCTTATACACTGTGGCAGCACACAGAAGAAAGTCAATTCCTGCAAAGATAATTTAGGTGTAGTATGGTCAGGTTAAAGACAGAAAACTGTCTTAGAACCAAATCCAGTATTTTGCAGAACTTAATGAATGGATGCTAAATTTTCTGCCAGAATTAATCCAAGAAGACTTGGTTCAGAAAGATGATAATTATTAGAAGGACAGAAGCAAAGAATAAGACTTAATAAGAAGGATTTAGAAGCAAAAAGTGGGCATCCTGGCTCTCATTAGGTTTTGTGGGACAAGAGCAATTTGGATTCCTGAAAGGGGATCCAAACTGACCTACCATAGAAATTACTTGACTGCTTTGGGAACAGGCTAGTCCCTGTCCTTGTGGAGTGTGGCTACATGGAGATGCTGGACATGATGGTTTCTGTGTGGCTTACAGAGTCAAAATTCTGGTGTTTGGAGTGGGTAAAATTAGGTACAGAACTATAGAATTGCACTCTTGAATGTGCTTCATACTGAAAGTATACGAACTAAGCTAAAGCCAGTGAATATATCTGACTTTTGTTTTGCTGCTTTAATCTACAAATTACATGCAGCATGCCTGTGATCCAGGTTAACAGTTTGCCATGCAGAAAGAGCCCTGGCTCCTACCCTCCCAATAATATTTTTTGCTTTCCTGTCAGCAATTTTACTACTTCTGGGTTATGGTGGTGGTATATAAATAAATAATCTAGTTTTTTAAGCATTTAGATTTCCTCACCCTTCAAAGTACCACTTTGGGCTTGGATGTTTTATTTTATTTCATTTTATTTTATTATTTGACACAGAGTCTTGCTCTTGTCACCCAGGCTGGAGTGCAATGGCACAATCTCAGCTCACTGCAACCTCCACCTCCCAGGTTCAAGCAACTCTCCTGCCTCAGCCTCCTGAGTAGCTGGGATTACAGGCACCCACCACCACGCCCGGCTAAGTTTTGTGTTTTTTTTTTTTATTTTTTAGTAGCGATGGGGTTTTGCCATGTTGACCAGGCTGGTCTCGAACTCCTGACCTCGTGATCGCCTTGGCCTCCCAAAGTGCTGGGATTACTGGTGTTAGCCCACGTGCCTGGCTGAGCTTTGATGTTTTAATTCTTTGTTGGGGTATGAGCAAGAAAGAGAGGATGATGCTTTTAGGTCAAGATTTGAGGTGTTTCCTTCAGGTGAGTGGTTGGTTGACAGGTTGCTTCCTGGTGGGTTCTGGATTTCAGAGTTATAGGTTAGGAGCAATTAGTTGTTTTTATCAGCAATTTGTTGAGCTGGACTAGAAAACAGGAACCATCACAGGGAACTGTCTTTATTAGAGAGGCAAGAAGGAAACCATGCAGGTCGTTACTGGACAGACAAAACACTCTACAAATGGTAGAAACCCAGTCATAACCAAAGACAGGATATCATTTGTCAGGAGCAGTCCTTAGAAGTGATCTTCAGTCTTGGGAGTTGAACCACCAGGGCTACAAAGACAGATTCTGCTTGGACTTTTGGAAAAAATTTGTTCTTACAATTCATGGTACCTGGCATGCAAGGAGTGGGTGCTAAAATACATTCCTTCCTTCTCTCCTTCTTCATCTCCCTCATTTTCCTCATCTCCCTTCTGCTTCTAGCTCTTTACACTTTCCTTTTGCTCTTCCCTCCTCCATCCCCACATGTCTCCAAGTTACTTTCCACCATCCAGTCTCTTTTATCTCTCTGTTTGTCAGTGCCTTCTCTAAACTCAGACTCTTACTGCAATCCCTATACCTTTTACCACCTATCATCTACCCAGTTGGAGAACTGTGGGATTAAGGGAATCTAATGGTGAGATGGTCAAGTCACTCGCCCTGAGAGTTCAGCATTGACATCTGGTGGTTACCTTGCTGACTCTTTTCCCACAGTTTTAATCATTCCATCCTAAACCTTTGGTCAACTCTGGAAATAACTCTTCAGTAAACATGGAGCAAGAGTTCACTACCCTTACTACAAAACATGTTCTGCTGCTGTTTCTGGGTCACTGTCTTTTCTTGCCCTCTGCAAATTTTTAGTCTATACTGTAATAATCTTTGGGCTTATTGTACTTCTCGTACTGTTATTTGTACTGGTGTTTGCATTTGCTTTCAGAAGAGATTTTATTCTTTGGTCACTTCCAGCTAAGGGCAGGTCTTAGTCTTCTGATTATGTGTCATTCCTCTTAATATGCCTGGGCTGCTTATAAATATCACCTTTGGTTCTATGACCATAAGGTCAGTGACCTCACAGGCCACTTCTGTATGGTTTTATTTGGCTGTGTTAAATTTTGTGACTTTGTAGCAAAAAACCCCGCAAAACATTCTTTTCCAGTATGCATTTGACTTTGTCAGCTCCTTTTCTTAGGAACCACTTGAAGTTAAGAGAAAGGGTCTTTGCAGAGCTAAAGGGATGTAGAAATTGGAGACACATAATGTTTTGCTTTATGATTGGCATTAGAAGGACAATGAGAAACATTGTAGATTTCCATTTTGGGACTTTCCAACACATGTTCCAACATGTACACTGGAAAAAGCCAATGCCCTTCAAATTTGAAAGGAAAGAATTCTTGCAACCTTGACAACAAAGCAACCTAAGTGATGTTATTTTGATGAGTTATATGTTTCTGTGGGCCTACAATTTAATTTCATACCTGATTGATCTCTCTTTAGAAGTGGAACGGATAGTGAAAGCCAATGACCGTGAATATAATGAAAAGTTCCAGTATGCGGTGAGTAAAACACACATAATATGTACATACTGGGGTAGGTCTTACCTAAGGACAGTGGAATGCATGTCTTCTAGAACTTTCTGACTTCATCAAAAACTTTCTTTGTTGGCCCATTTTAATAGCAAGGTGCCATATGTTTCCATAAATACAGATCTTAGCAATGTTTACAAACTTACTTCTCTCCCACAAAGAGTAGTTGGTATGCTAATTGTCATGGGAAGACGATAAAATCTCTTCTTTCTCAAGAATTGATGTTTAGATCATTTTGGTACCCATTTGATTAGTAGTATACATGGGAATAATATGAAAATGAACCTTTTTTGTAGTGCTTGGTGATGGATGTAGTGACGTTAGCTAGTGGTTGATGAATGGCATTTGAGGGGTTTTCTCTAAGCAACTCAAGCTGAATGTGGAAGAATATACATAGGATAAGGTTCCCAGGTCCTGAATGATTGTATTTACAGAATGATTACATGTGTGGGCTTTAAGCTTGTACTGAACAATTTTTTTTAAGTGAGGATTTTCTTCATTGCCATAAGGAATATTTATTGAATGTCTACTAAGTGACTGGCACTGTCTTAGGCTGCAGTGGTAAACAACTTCATGAATTACATCGTGGGCCTTTATAAAGATCTTATTCTTCTGTGACTCAATCTAAGTTACTACCTAGAATCTTTCATAAGCTGTAAGACAGACAATTGGTAGAGTTGTTTCTGTAGGTGACATGTGGCCTATAAGACCTGTTATGTTATTGAGTTTACCAGTACATTTAATGAAAGAAAGTCTCAATTCAAAGAAGAGTGTGATGGCTATTAAAGCATAGAAATATAAGAGTCTCGGGCAAAATTTGGTAGTGTCCATTAGGCATTAGCTATAGGAGAGTTTTGGTCCATGGAGTTTTTTGTGTTTTGTTCCTATTGGCAGATCTTTCCCATATGGAGATGAATGCTTTGGGCTACTATAGCTTGATATTTAGGTGAGGTAGCTAACAGTTTCTTTTTTCTCATGCTGAGCTAGTCATGCAAACTTGTGTTTATAATTTGATTTTCAATGTAGGTTTCCATATAGGAATTTAGTATACCATCTCTGTGACAGATTTCTCATTGTAGAACAATATGCTGACACTCTGATTTTATTTATCAGTCTTGTAAGCTTGGTTAAAGTGAGTCACTCTTGAGACAAGAAATCCCTCTCAGGAGACTGATAAACATGCTTCTTAGCCTGGGGGAGGGAGTGGCTATAATTCCCTGAGGTGACAAATGTCACTCTGTATGGCCTCCTGACATATGGTCATTCAGTCCTGGTGAACACCAGACATGGCCCTATGCTTTTCCATCCATCCTATAGTCAGTCCTTTAACTGTAGAGAATGACCTCTGAAAGGCTTGACCATCAAGTCCCAAATCAGAGAACTAGATACATGTATATTTAAGATCTTGAGAGAAAACCCCAGCAGTAACTAATCTGCTATGGGGTAATTATGCATTTAAGTACTTGGCTGCATTTACTTGTTTTCCAATGTATAACAAGTATTTTCCTTCTGTGAGTAATAACCCTATGAGGAAAGCCTTATTTTGTTTGTGCTTTGTAAAATGGTATGCTCTTTTCAATTTACAATTATTTTTTCTTAATTAATGGAATATTGCAGACTCACAGAGAAATATGGGGAATAACAACATACCATGTGCCTACCACCCATATTGAATAGATGTTAACAATTTGCCATGATTGCTTCAGATCTTTCTTTCCTTTAAAAGTCATAAAATGCTAATGATATAGAGATGATTTTTCTGTTGAGCTTTCATGATATTGAACAAAAGCACACACGTTTGGCTGTGGCTCTTTTCTGTCGGGTTTCCTAATAATGACAAAACAGTAGAAGAGTATCCTGTGGCCACAGGAGATTGAACAAGGCAGCTCCATCTCTGAGTTAAAACATACCAAGATAAGAACAAAATTTGTGGGTTGACAAAACCAAGAATGACAGCAAAAGTTGAGAAAGAAAAGCTACAGATCAGAGAGGGGCACAGATACCCCAGATCAAAGGACTTCCATTGTGGCTCAAAGGGGATGAGCAGCTGCCATGCTCCTAGAAGGAGCACAGGACCTCCCACTACACCTGGCTGATGTTTCCTTGATTCTAGAACACCCAAAAGGATTACTGACCTTGCAGTGAGCTGTGGAGCCTCTCTCAGCCCCAGTCTATTCTGCTATATGTTGGGGATAATCAAAGTACCTATTTCATAGAGTTACTGTAAGGAGTAAAGTAGAATAAAATACAACAGTTCTATGAATGAGTCTAAGTAGAACTGGCATTTGAAACTATGCCTATCTGATTTTAAGCTTTATTTTTTAAAGTCGTAAATAGAATATCCTTTTAAGAAAGACAACATCCTGGGGTCTTTTGCTTGGCCTTCCCCAGCCTTAAAGAGTATCACTCCAGATGGAAATGAATTTTGAGAGGCTTCAACATATCCCAGGGAGAATGCTCATAATAATTGAAGAAGTAACGTCCCCACCAAAAAGCTGAAAAGGAGATGGGGATAAACCAAAACCTATTATGTAAAAGATGAAAGGAGAAATGAAATTCCCTCAAATGTAGTGGAAAAAGTATTTTAGGATAAGATACAACGTAGGTTGAATCCTTTCTCTCTCATTGTTACCTTGGGATCTCTATGTACTTATTTCTCTGAGCATCAGTTGTTTCATCTATGAAATGGGGGAATTTTTCTCATAGGATTATTAACTAAAGGATTAAATTACACAGTTTATATAACATATTTGATAATAAGACTAGCTGAATGTATTACATATTGTGTACCAGATCCTGTGCTAAGCTTTTTATATGGATTTTTCTCTTAAATCTGACAAGGCTGTGGGCAAGTACGCATAATAAATTTTAGATTCCCTATAAAGCAATGGATAAAGTATATCAGTAATAATAATCATAAAAGTATAAAATTGATAATTTATAACTTATCAATTATAAATTGATAAATGTAAAATTTCAGATATTGAACAGTTATATAAACTTGTAAACATTTTGTGGCAGATAATATGCCAACAAATGAGCAAATCTGTGATACTAAAGGTGTGAAAGTTGCTGATAAATTATGCAGATGATGTAATAGTAGAGAAAGCAATGCACCAAAACAAGAGGACTAACAATGTAAACGATTGTGGTAGTAGAGGCCACCTTCCCAGATAAGCCATGTTGAAATGACAGTCATTCAGTGAGAAGGTTATTGATTACCTACTCTGTGCAGAACATTTGATGAGTTTTGAAATTTTTCTTACAATCTCAGCATGGATATTGACAGATACCTACTTAACTGTGATAGTAATAATAAAGATAGTGATAATAATAGCTTAAAACAGGTCAGGCTCACCATATGAAAGGCATGGTTTTAAGCACTCTACTATATGAACCATATTTAATCTTGTAACTAGTCCATGAAATACTGTTATTTCTTATTATCTTTTTTTAGTACATTAAAACATTAAGCCATAGAGATCTCACTTAAGTTACTTGCTCAGGGTCACACAGATAATAGCTTACATCCATACAGCTTAAACTCAACTGTGGACCAGGTGCTTTGAACATATTTTAATCTTCCACAAAACCCACTGAGATGAAGATGGGGCTCCAGTTAGTAAGTTGTCTAAGTCATGCAACTAAGAGGCAGCAAAACTGGAATTCTAATGCAGATTGGCTACATTCTAAAACCTATGTTTTTCTCGTGATGTCATGTAGCTCTTTTGACCAATCTTGGAAAACAGACCAAAAAAAAAAAAAAAAATACAAACAAAACAAAAAACCAATCAACCAACCAAACAACAACAACAAAACAAACCCCAATCCCTTCCCCTTCCCTCACATAACCACTGGTAAATATACTCTAAAGACAAAGGTAGATAAAGAAACACAATTTTACAATGTGAGGCTAAGAATGGCCTTAAATATTACCCTGGGCTTTTGCAGGTAAGAATTTGGAAGAAAAATTTACAGATAGCTCAGATAAATTGTGCAATTTAAAGAAACATTAAACCTGGCCAAGCAAACTTTTTTCCTGGAAGGCTGGCAGAAGATACTTCAGTAGTTTGAGAACCTTCATTTATCAACAAACTCTAAAGCTGCAAATCACATTACAGGACATAGCACAGGCTTAAAAGTGATCAAAAGCACTTTTGAGAGATAAAGGGTTTAGAACATAAAAGATAAGTTTAATGATTATAAGTCAAATTAATTTGTAAATTAGACATGGTACTGTGAGAACTGGAAGGTAAAAACAAAATTGCAATAAGGATTGAGACTGCCAAAATGTGTAAAACAAAATGAGATTGAAGAGTGGAGGGAGAGTGAGCCAAGTGCTAGAATTATTATTCTCATTAGAAGGGAGTTCAATGTTTTCTTGATTAATAATAGGAATGAATAATAGAATTAATGAAAACAGTTGTATTAAAACATGTTAATGTTAATAATGGTAAAAAAAAAAAATTGTGAGTGAGCCAAACAGCCAGACTCATTTCTGTTAAAAGGATTTCAGAGTGAATGGTAGAAGTGGTGAAAACAGTTGAATTGTATTAAAATGTATTAATGTCAAAAGATGTTAGAAAGTGTTAGCTTAATTATAGCTATTTTCTGATTTTGTTTAAAAGTTTAAAAAAATGATGATGGAAAGCACTGGTTCCCACTGGTTCTTATTCTCTCACTGTCTTTCACATAGGCCCAGGCACTATCTATCCCCATTCACTTCTCTTGAACTTTTACAGAATTTGAGAAGGGAGATGAACTCATTTGAGTGATGAGAAACTTATCTTGTCTCAAACTTAGAAAATTCAGTAAAGCGAAGCACTTAATAAATTTTCAATTAGCAATAATCGCGCCTCGGATAAACCTCATTGGCTATGATACTGCCACTGCGCAAAGCTTACACTTAATAAATTTTATCTGAATATATATATTTGAGATGTAGTCTCGCTCTGTTGCAGGCTGGAGTGCAGTGGCATGATCTTGGCTCACTGCAACCTCCACCTCCTGGGTTCAAGCGATTCTCCTGCCTCAGCCTCCCGAGTAGCTGGGATTACAGGCATCCGCCAACACATCTGGCTAATTTTTGTATTTTTAGTAGAGATGAGGTTTCACCATGTTGGCCGGGATGGTCTTGATCTCTTGACCTCGTGATCTGCCTGCCTCGGCCTCCCAAAGTGCTGGGATTATAGGCATGAGCCACTGCGCCTGGCCTATCTGAATATATTTAATGCATAAAGGTAGATGGGCAGTTTTTAAAGGATTTTTTTCCTGAGAGGAATTATTGATCCCACATAGGAAGTACATAGGATTATGTAAATTGGTGAAGCTTTAACCAATAGTTTTACATGCTTAGAAAGACTCCCACCCAAAAATTATTATTCTAATTGTATAATTTATTCCTAGAATCTGAAAATGCCTTGTTGATATCATGGTTATTGGATGAAATCTATTGCCGTTCTTGTGATTTTTGTGGTTGGTAAAACAATGCCCATTTGGATTTTCCAAAGTGTTCATTCAGTGCAAAAATATGGTTGAGTGCCTCCAACTCCCAGCAGTCAGTGCTACAATCACACCACTAAGCTCACTGCAACATGAACTCCTTTTATTTCCCTCCCACCCATTAAAACAAGACATTTCCATAGTCAGGAAACTTCTCTTTCCTCTTAACTCAGAATCTAAGTGGTTGAGAGAAGAGTAGAAAAATATGGTTCACAGTCATTCTGAGTATGTGAGCTGAGATGGTCACTGGGCCTCTTTAGGCCCACATAATAATGATGTATCTGTGTTTCTCTGAGAAAAGAATGACTTAACAGGCAAATTTCATGTTCCTGTGTGTGGGGTGCATAGACAATTAATTTTTCCCTTTTCTTTTATAGAAATAAAAATCATTTTCAAAATTTAATATTCACAACGTACCTGCTCTATACCTAGCAACATGTATGCTTGTTGCCTTTTCCTTATTTACTTTCCAGAGAGTATTTGAGGTAATGTACAAAAAGCATATAAAGCTCAAAGGGATAACAATATATGAAGAAGCTAGTATAGGAAGAATATGTTTAGGTGGACCCCAAAGTACATGCTACAAGGACCTTACAAGGACCTGCCTGCTTAGACTAGCAGTGTGTTGAGTGCTACTGGAGCTATTAAGAAAGGGGGTACAAATTTTTCTTTCCACCTTCGAGGAGCAAATATAATCTACTCAGGAAGAGAAGCCCAGCACAGTAGAATGAACCTAATAATAGGTAAAAATGAAAAGATGCTGCAAAATTCTAATTTTGTGATGTGGCCTGTAAATGCTAGGGAAAGGAGAGCTCAAAGTACAAGAAAATATTTGAGAAAGTTTTGCCAGAGGGAATGGGAAGTGATTCATGTCTTGTTTGTTTATTTGTACCACCAATGTTAGCAAGGAGAGGCAGGAGCAAAAGCCTGTAGTCGGACCTTAGACTACAGGCTAAGAAGTGAGAGTGTGTCATGAGGAAATATGGCTTGGGTAGGTGAGACCAGACAGTTTAAAAAAAGAGTTTAAATATGAGGTAATTGGCTGTCAGGAGCTGGGGAGTCACAAAGTGAAAAGGGATTTTATTTGCCCTCCAGATAAAATAGGCCAGATACCCAAATGGAAATGGCCAGGTTAATATGGAACAGAAGTTGGATGTGGTGAGAGCTGTAGATTTAAGAATATCAGCTAGAAGGAGATGCTTAAAGTTAGGAGAGAAGTGGGACTACTCGTTAAGCAGTGATGGAACGTGTTGAATGTGAGGTATGGGGAAACTCAGTTTGTTAGAGAGTGGGAGGGAGAGAACTTAAGAAGGAATGGAGGACAGAAGGATGGACATGAACGAAGAGAGGATGGTGGAGGAAAGTGTTAAGGAAGGGAAGGGTCTCAGGAAAGAGGGAATGGTGAACAGGTCTAATGGTAGGTACCCATGAGGTTAAGAACTAAGGGAAAGCATCTTTAATAGAAGGAAGTAGCTGGAGGACCTCAAGAAAGCAGTTTTAATGTTTTAAGAAAGTTGAGGCTTGAAAGTCAGAGGGCAGAAAAAAATGGCACAAACTGTAAAAAAAAGAAAGAGGGAGTGAGGTTGAATTAATTCAATTATTAGCTTGCAATAAAAAGGAGAGAAACAGTATAAAAGCCTTCAGGCTTACTGAAATTTGGTCAACCATTTAAAAATCAATCTTTCACATATTTTAGCTTTTTAGGTATGTATTTAAAATCCATGGAAGGGTAAAACTCTACAAATATTTTATTTGGGAGACTCTAGGGATGTCACCATGTTGAAACACATCCCCAGACTGATGGGACATTTGGGTTTCTCTATCTTTTCGTCTTGAGCAGCATAGTTGTACTGCCCACATGACATAGATCCTCACCTATAGGCCTGATGACCGGGGCAATTCATGCACCAGCTGAAGAGTCTAGATGATGACAAGCAATGTGACAAGTTGGAATTAGTCATGGAAAGCACCAGTAACTTGTATTTGTTATGGGTTTTTCGTTGTTAGTTGTTGCTTTTTTGTATTGGGGCATCACCATAGTAACAGTGGCTTTTAGCAAACATTGAAAATGGCTTCTGTTTTGTGCGCTGTTAATATCTGTGTATGTTATTCTGTGTTTGACACGGCAGAGGTTTTAATTTTTTCTTTATAAATAATTTACTTGTAGAAGAAAAGATATTTTTTGGACATCTCTCAAATTCATTTTCTTTCTGGATTGAAGAGTATAAAAGCATAAATATTTTTTAATCTTTTTGACATCTGGTTTGTTTAAATAATGTTATTCTTTGGCTAAGCATTTGTCTGACTTCTTGTTTCTCTAATTTAGTTTGCCTGTTTTAATCTTTTTTTTTTTCTTGCCTCTGAATTTCTATTCCTAAATGTTCTAAAATGGCACATTAAGGTAATTAAATAATCTACTTAAGTTCTCTGAGGTATTTGTTATTTACCTGTTCCAGGCTTGAGATAATTTCAAGCATCTTCATAAACTAGTTCCCATTCCATCTGCTTTAAAAAGTAAAGTTTTAGTAAAAAAAAATACAGATTTATTTTTACTTCTACTTTCTTCACTGCAGTGGTACAAAACTGAAAAGTATGCAAGCAGTATGTAATTGGAATTATAAGAGTTAAAATTAGCAGTGTTTGATGAAAGAATTTTGCTCTATTATAGCTTGGCTATAATGCAATAAATTTAAGATTGAGAAATGAAAAGATGACATAGAAGAGTAAGTTATTTGTGAAGAAGGAACTATAAATGCAGCTTCCTTTGTTGGCAAATACTTCATGAGAATAATCCATAAATCAACTGTGTGGATGAAATTGGGCAAGTTCAGTAACAACTGAGAGTTTAACGGAAAAACCACGAACCCCAACGGTCTCAAAGTGGTTTTTATCTTGTTTTGTAATCTTCTTTACTGGACCAAATGCTCTGGTTCTGGGAATCAAATTGCTAAAAGATTATAACAATCATCTTTTATATTTTGTTGTTGAAAGATCAAATCATTTATGTAAAAAGGTAGTCTTAAATTCATGTCCATTATCATGAAACCAGTGCCCAGATTACTGTCACATTTTATACCTGACTTTCTATGTAGTTTCTTTTCTTTGATAAATAAAAATTGTATATACTTATGGTACATAACATGATGTTTTGAAATATGTATATATTACAAGATGACTAAATTGAGCTAATTAACATATGCCTTGTCTCACATAACTTACCATTTTTTGGGGGGATGGGAACACTTAAAATCTACTGTCATAGCAATTATCAAGTGATATGATTTGGATCTGTGTTGCCACCAAATCTCATGTCTAATCATAATCCCCAGTGTTGGAGGTGAGGCCTAGTAGAAGGTGACTGGATTATGAGGATGAAGTTCTCGTGAGTGGGTTAGCACCATCTCCTCAGTGCAGTTCTCATGATAGTGAGTGTGAGTTATCCTAAGATCTGGTTGTTTAAAAGTGTGCAGCACCTCCTCCTTCTCTCTTTTGCTCCTGCTTTGACCATGTAAGATATGTCTGTTTCCCCTTTGCCTTCTGCCATGATTCCACATTTCTTGAGGCTTCCCCAGAAGCAGAAGCCACTATTCTTCCTGTACAGCCTGCAGAACGATGAGCCAATTAAACGTCTTGTCATTATAAATTACCAGTCTCAGGTATTTTGTTATAGTAGCATGAGAAAGGACTAATATATCAAGTATACAATATGCAGATTTAGTACAAAAGCAAGCTACTTAGGCATTGAAGTTAAACTTGAAGATACTATAATACTTTAAAAATGATCCAAGACTTGGGTTATATACGTGTGAATAAATCCATGTCTGTTGCATAAGTGTGTGTACAGGGGTAAGGTTGTAGTTGTGAGGGAGTGTATACAGTCGTGTAAGAATGTTCTTGCTTGAATGAGAGACTGTTCTCAGAGGAATTAAGCAGAGGAGAGCAATCAGCGTCACATGGTGAGATTGATGACCTAAATCTCTAGTTCCTGATACCCTTGGCTTGGTGTCTCTAGCAGCCCTGATTGTGGGTTTTATGTATACTCCTTGGTTGTCAATCGTGTGAATCAGGACCATATTATTACAGATGTGGCTGTTCAGATGTCATCTAGGTATGTTGTAGATGGTGACATCATCTTATAACAATTGTCTGAAAGTTTAGGGAAGAAGGGCTTTTTTTATACAAAAGGAAAACTTGATTTCTTAGGTACTGCAAGGAAATTAGCTTAAGTAATAATACACTGTGGAATCTCAGTTTGGAATTATCCTTTAAAACTTGTCCATTTAATTCTCTATATACAGAATTCTAACCAACTACACATCCTTTCTGTGCTTATATCCCTCTAGAAAAGGGGACCTCATTACCTCCCCAAACAGCCTTTTCCATATTTTGGTAGTTTTAATCATTTGGCAATTTTTTCATCAGTTGAGCCAAATTGATATTCTCTTGCTTTATTCTCCATTGTTTTAGCTTTTCTTCAGAGGCCAAAGCAGAGCAAACATGTCTTCTGTTTTATGTAATAACACTTCTGAATTTGTATTTAAAATATCGATCATGAATTCATTGAATAAACCCATCTCCAGGAAAATCACCTGCTATTCCTTTTCTTTTCAAAGAGCCTCAGCTTTTCTATAACTTCTTCAAGTGGGTTGCTCCAAAGTCAAACACAGTATTCTAGAATTTATTTGACCATTTTGAAGTACAGAAAGATTATTAATGGAGTCTAAGACTGCACTATCTTTTCAGTGACCGTTGAGTCTATTAATCTCATATTAATTTTATTTTTATTGTTAATAATAAGGACTATGTCACATTTATCTCCATATCTTGCTTGTCATAGGGCTTGTTGGCACATAATAGGCACTTACTCTGTCATTAAACTATTCCTTTTATTTTTGTGTCTATGTGGACTTAGCGTATCTCTGCATTGTCATTGATATTTAAACAAATGGGCCAATTAAATCAGAAACTTTGGGAATGGAGTCCAGGCATTTTTTTTTTAAAGCTCCCCTAGTGATTCCAATGGTCAACCTGAATTAATCACTGATCTAAGTTAGTAATAAAAATGCTGAGCACAACACAGTAAAGAACATGCATCTGATCACTAGAGACGTCCCTGTAGGTTGCTGCTGGGCCATTAATCATTATGTTTTGTTTACTTATTCCAATTTCTATAATGAACTGTTGGTGCTGGCAGCCCAATTTTTATCTAATTATTTAGTAATATTGCTCTCTGTCTTTATAAGCAGAAAGACTTTTTAAAAAAAAACTTATCTATTATAGTGCTGATTTAGATGACTTCTATGTGTATGGAAGCAGAAGGATAGAATGAATAATTGAACTTTGAAGATTCCTCCCCAAATCATGTTCCTACAATTCTTGCAAACCACTTAGTTCCGTGTTTGATATTTTGAAGAGTATTGTAGACCCAATACCACAAAAAAGCCATTGTCCTAAGAAAGGCTTTTATGAGGTTAGAAGCACAAATGAGCTGAACTTCTTTATAATGCTTTGCAGAGAAAGCATTATTCAGGCTTTTCTAGGTGAGAAAATGAGCTAAAGGGATATTTGATTTTTTTTCTCCTTTGCACTCTGATATGAGAAAATTAATAAAATGCATGTTGTGCTAAATAATGTGAAAAATCTATATGCTAGTGCCTGTCTTTCTTTGGCAAAAGTACTTCTTTAGGTTATGTACTGAAAATTATTGTCATGGGTCATTAATTATGAAAAATTATATTAGCTCATGTTATTTTCTCATGAGTGAAATTGATTGTTTTCCTCTTGTGTATCATTTTGTATTTTTTCCAGTTGAGTTAATTAGCCCTATTGTATTAGGCCGTTCTTGCATTGCCATAAAGAAGTACCTGAGACTGGGCAATTTATAAGAAAAGGGGATTAATTGACTGGGTTCTGCAGGCTGTATAGGAGGCATAGTGGCATCTGCTTCTAGGGAGGCCTGAGGAAGCTTCCAATCATGGTGGAAGATGAAGGGGGAACAGGCACATCACATGGTGAAAGCAGGAGCAAGAGTGTGAGTGGGAAGGTGACACACACTTTTAAATGACCAGATCTCACTAGAACTCACTCACTGTTGTAAGGACAGTACCAAGGAGAATGGTGCTAAGCCATCCCTGAGAAACCGCTTTCATGATCCAATCACCTCCCGCTAGGCCCCACCTGGAACACTGGAGATTACATTTCAGTATGAGACTTGGGTGGAGATGCATCCAAACTGTATCTCAGGTATTGAGTAATTTTTGTTTATCACTTTGTTAAGTGCTCTAGACACTTACAATGTATAAGGTCTCAGCCCTTCAAGAACCGTTGGAATTTTGAGATTATTTCACATGCATAAATGAAATAACAGTATAAGACATTACAAAGTTAAGTATGAAAATGAATAGTGTTAGATTATAATAAACATTTTCACTGTATCTGGGTAAGGAAGATAATTTTCTAGGAAGAGATAAATGCATTTTTTTTTATTAGAGTTGTTTGTACTGGTAATACATGTCTTTCAAAGAGAATGAAAGAATGGTAAAATACCATGTTTCATTTATGTAGTGTAAAAATGACCAGACTTGGTTTGAAAACTTCCCAATTTGCACTGTACTTTGAATCTCTGTTTGGATTTGGAGAACCATTTGGCACCTCAGAAAGCCAAGTGCCAGTCACCTTTAAGTAGATCTGAACCTAAACTGATAGAAGAAAATGGTGAGCTAATTGAAAAGTACTTCCAGGGTATACTCGAATTGAATGCTTTAAATATGAAAAGCAGTTAATTGTCTTTGTTTCTTTAATTCAAATGTGAATTTTATATATACTTAAAATCAATATTTAAGATATTTTGACATTAGAATAGTTCTGAATTTGTTTTATCCACAAATAGTTATTATTAAATTCCTAAAACCATTCAGAACCTATATGCTATTGCCTGTGCAAATGATGCCTGTGTATTTTGAAATGTACATTTTTTAAAAATAAGAATTTCTTTGATCCCTATTCCTTCTCCTCAGTCTGCTGTGCTCCTCCTTGCTTCCAGATACCTGTGGAATTTCTTCCATGGTTCCTTTGTTTTCCAGCTCGATAGTTGATCTGATCATTTTATTTGCCAGAGCTTAAATTGAAAGTGCTGAAAAAAAAAATCTGATTTTTCTCTGATTTTTTCTTTTCATCCAATATACTTTTCTTAAAGGATTGAAAAAGAAGTCCAGAAAAATATCTTCACCTGAGTCAAAAGGACACCTTTTACTTCTAGCCTAAGTTCCAGAGTAAGGCATTTCCATGTTTCATCTGTGACATTGATTCAACTCCACGGCCTGTGGGGGGGAATGCAGTACCTCCTAAGGTTCATAGTCTTTAGTGCACAAATGGGACTCCCTTGGATTTGTACTAATTTAACTTATATCAGCTTTTGAAAAAAGCTGCATGTAACCTTTCCTATACCACAGCAATTTGTACCTATCAAAACTCTTAGAGCTCTTTAATACTCTGTTTCTTGAAGTGTGATCCACAGACAGACCAGCATCATTGGCCTTACCTGGAGCTTGTTAGAAATGCAGACTCTCAGGCCCCACCACAAAATTACAGGTTTGTCACTGCATTTTTACAAAACCCAAAATGATTCATATACATATTTGAGTTTCAGAAGTTCTGAACTGATTCTTTCTTCTTAGTTTGGTTCATAGTGCCTGGAGGATTTTGGTAAAAGCAAAGAGGTGGTTGGGGTGTAGGGAAAGTATTTAATTATTAAGCACAGTGCTAAGCACTTTACATGTATTATTTAATCTTCACAACAACTCTGCATGGTAGGTATTCCTATGCAAATTTACATGTGGGAAATGAAGGATTGGAGGAATTGAGAAAAGTCACTTAGTTGGTAAAACATGTAGTCACTTTTCAGATTCAGGGCTCTGAACTCTCACTTTTTTCTAAATACTCTATCTCCTGGGAAAATTGTGCTCAAGTATTATTTAACTGGATTGCTGTTTCATTGTGGTAAATGTGAGCAAACTTTTTGGGAAAAATGTCTTCAAGAAGTTCTTGAAGCTTTCCTGAAACCAGGTTTGTGAGGAAGATCTTTCTTCTTAACCTGTGTGTATTAAGTTTAAGGCTTGAGGTGATTGTCTTGTCACATAAGTAGTTCTTTTCAGTATGGTATGTCTGCCTTACCTTCCTGCCTTCCTGCCTTCCTGCCTTCCTGCCTTCCTGCCTTCCTGCCTTCCTGCCTTCCTGCCTTCCTGCCTTCCTGCCTTCCTGCCTTCCTGCCTTCCTGCCTTCCTGCCTTCTTGCCTTCCTGCCTTCCTAGTGTCAGCTTTTCTTTAGTTCTGGAATCAGAAAATTTCCTAGAAACCCAGAGGATGCTATGGGCCATGGCTCTGGCTAGGCCAATGCAAGTGCCTTTTAGCCTTTCTGGGTTTCACTTTCCTTACTGAGAGTATAGGCAACTCATTTTACGGTACTGGAAATGACAATTGTGGGAAGAGAGTATCTAAAGCAGGCTTGATATCTTTCAGATTTATAAAAAGAAACATTAACCATTTGGGGTAAACCAGTTTCTAAAAATGGGCTCAGGCCATAGACCCCTAGGTTTTGCCTCTTCTAGCCCTTCAAATTCCTTGTCTCGTTGATAGCATCCCTGGTGACCCTCAGAGGGAGAAATACAGAGCACAGTTGTCTATTCTTCTGACAAGCCTCCTGATTTTCTTTCTTCAGATCCTCTGACATCTCTGGCTTCTTCCTCCTGAAAACTGACACACTTGTCTAAAGGACTGGATTAACTTTGTTTTCTAATCCTTATGTCAGATGGAGTGAATCAGGAAGAGGAATATAGATGAGGAATGTACTAGGGAAGAGGTTTATGAAGGCAGTGCAATGAAATGGTGGAGGAGGTTCAGGAGCTGCAGCCAGAGCCATTCATTCATTCATTAATTCAGGGAAAAAGGGAAAGGATCTGGTCTGCTTTGTTTCACAGCAGCTTTGTACATTTACGATGATTCCTAGCTGGTCTTCCAAGTGATGCTCTGGTGGATCATTAACTATTAAACACTATTAAACTATTAAACTAAATCACACTGTTATCTGACCTGGAGCCTGATACTTAGAATTGTTCCTGTAAGAAGTAGCTTAGTTGCAAATCAGTTCAATGACTTCGAGCATCTGGCCTAGTGAGTTTTGATTGGAGACTCACTGTGCATTTTCTCACTGTGAAGCTGTTGCTCTGTTCAGCACCCACATGGGCTTTTTGTTGAATCTCTGTGTTGACTCCTACAGAAGACAAATGCCTATTTTTGTGTATGTAATTAGGAGACTCCATTGTCAGTCCCCAAAGCAAAGTTATGATAGTCTTTATTTAACTCAGACTATCTCAAGTATAACCTCAAATTTGGTGAAAATTTATCAAACCCGTTGTGTATAATGTAATCACAAAAATTAAAGATTGGCACTTTATTCATAAATTATTAAATTATTATTGATGCGTTTTAATGATAGAAGATGCTTTAAAACTCTTCTTTCCCCTGACCTCCCCTACCTGCCTCATGTACAGAATTTTCCTTCTGTATTTCCTAGTCTTCTATTCTCTCTGTCTCTCAACACTTCTACTCCCAAACAAAAGCAACTCAACAAACAAAAAACACAATGCCAAGTGTTGTGCATTTATCTGAATATAGAGATTTACCCTCCAACCCTGTCTATGAAGGGACTGGAGACGAGCAAAGGCTAGGACTGTTGCAGGAGAACATCTTCATGAGTGGATCAGGGTGCCAATTGCTCCAATACCCTCTGGGCATGGCAGAGGGTGCTCACAACTGCATGCACTTTCCATCTGATCCTTAGGGGTTCAGGAGAAAATTGCATAGCTACCCCTAAGGTGGTGTTGTTTATGTAGAACTCTAGTATAAGAAGTAGAGTTCTATGGAGGATTAGACTGTGTATAGTGTGCTATTATAACTCTTTGGCCCTTTGGGAAATTCTTTATGGGTGCCTTTCCTTGTTAACTGGACTTTCCCATTGTGTCTTTCTTATTGTTGTAAACACTGAGGTCTTGAAATTTGGCCTAGTTCCCAGACTACACAGCAGCATGAACATGGTCTGATTTTTAGACCTAATAAACAAAGCAGTCAATCTGCACTAAGTTTTCCAAAGAATCTTCTGTAGTTCAGGAAATAGGCTTGAACAAGCCAGCCCCCATCTCAACTCAAAGAAATGCCCAGTTTGATTATACAAGATCCCTAAACTTCAGGCTGAGATGAATTCATGGGCTAAAGCTGAGTGCTGACTTCCTACCTAGATCCCCAGTAGATCTAAAAGGAGGAGGCATGGATGAGCTCTGGCCCAGCAGAGAAAGGAGGCAAACAGATCATTAGGGATGCCCCAGGAAAGTCCCGCTGAAATACAATCTTTGCTTTCTTTAATTTTCTATTTTGTATGCCTTCCTCTTATCTCTCTGGAGAAAGCATACACTAGGTGTTTTTCTCTTTTGATCTGTATTTTCAGTCATTTTTTAGATGTCACAAAAAGAAAGCAAACATTTTATCGCAACTACTTAAAATGTTATATGTGTCTAAACACCCTGGAGAGAAAAAAATTTTGTGTGATTAAATTAATCTCAGAGGGAAATTTAATTTGCTCCCCTGGTAATTACCCAAAATTAGTTCTTTGTAGATAAATTACTACTCATAGGCCATTTACTAGCTCTAGAATGGTGTTTCAGACACTGGAACACTAAATTAAAGCTGCTGGGTAGAAAAGAGAACAAAGTTTGTGACACTGTCAGGCAGATTTGCTTTATGGGGAGATGGAGGCCTGAAAGCTTTCCTGGCCACTATCCGAAGGTCTAGATGGAAAATGAGCTCCCTAAACAAGCCCAGCAATGCTCTCCCTAGATTGAAAGGACTGGAAGTGACTGCTCCAGCTATATGAATTAATGTGAGCCCTTCACTGTGCTTTAGTTTAGAGAGGTTCTGTTCTTCACCAGAGTGAAGGATGTCGGCTGAGCTCCAGTGAGTCCATTAGCAAAAGGCAGTCTAGAGATTCCTAGTTTCTGACTTGTTTCTCATGAAACACAGTTTGGGAGAACACAGGATTGTATGAGACTTGCTTTTATAGACAACCCTCACAACTGTTTTAAACCTCAGTTTCCTCATCTGTAAAATGGTGCTGAAATAGTCACAGCTCATTGAATTTTTAAAGGACTGCCTGAGATGATGTACTTACAGTGCTCAGTGTAGCACTTGGAAATGGAAGGAGGCAATACCATTATCTGGTGTCACTGTATGACCCAGCCATGACATAGAAAGTCATATGTTCTCCATTCTGTGCCCAAGTCTTGGTGACACATGGATCATACTCATTTCCTTTGTCCATAACAGTGTTTAGTCCACAGTTTTCAAAGTTTTTGAGCATGTTCCTCACTTGTAAAAGAAAATTGTATCTGACTGAATATAGTGGCTCATACTTATAATTGTAGTGCTTTGGGAGGCTGAGGTGGGAGGATACTTGAGGCCATGAGTTCAAGATCAGCCTGGGTAACATAGCGAGATCCTGGCTCTATAAAAAATTTAAAAAAAGAAATTTAATCTATGTATATACATGTAAACAATCTATAGATGATTGTCTTTACTACAAATATTTATATATATGCATGTGTATACATATATTTTTTTACTATAGATAATATATGTATTAAATTGTCTTTGCTATAGGTATATAGACACATATACATATACATATATTGTCTATAGTAATTAGACATTAGTAAGGTTAACATTTTTAGTTAAAATGTACATGAAGTTCTTTTTTTTTTTTCTGAGAATAATAAGGACTAAAATCCTTAGTATGTATTCTGAGGATTCTTTTGGGTACCCAGGAAATGAGCACCCCCTAGGGGACACATATTCCCACTGGTCTCACCAGGTAGGATAATCTTGATGTTGCATTAACCTGGAAAATCAAGCAAGAAGGCTTCCTGAGGGAGTGTTGGCAGGCAAAGTGCTCTTGCTCTATTTTTCATTGTTTTTGTCATAGTGTTTGATGATTACTTCCTTAAATTGTATTATCACTTTACAATTTTATTGTCTGCTTGCTCCTGCCTCTCTCTCTACAACTAACATACAAACTTACTCATGAGGGGAGGGACTTTGCTTATTCACGTCTGTAGCCCTGATTCAATAACATTATTGCCTGACACACAGAAAGACTTCCACAAAAATTAGTTCAATCAATGACTGAATGAATGAATGTTGGGGGATATGTGCCCTCTGTTCTTTCCTTCCTCATTCTCGTTTTCAGCTCAAGTCTGGGAGCCCAGGCTCAGGAGAATGTTAAGATGGTGGTGGTGGTTGTAGTGGTGGTGATGAGTGTAATCAGTATTGATTGATGCTTTCTGCAAAGCCTGTTCTGTGGTTGAGGCTTCCTCAGCAGCGTTCATAGAGGAGTGTTGTCATCTTTCCATTGCCCCCATCCTGGAAACCTGTGGACTCTGCACCAGGCAACAGTCAGTTGATACTTAGGAGTTACCAGGGGTTCTGCCTGGTATCATTAAGGTACCAGATGTCTAATCTCCAGGTCCCATACATGCATTCTTTTGACATCTTTGCATTAATGTGGGTGTTTTACATATTTTCTGAGTGATATAAATGCCTTTTGGCCACTTCCTCTTTTATGCAAGTAGTTTGTGGACACAATCTCTTTTTGTTTTTTATTTTATGGTTTAGAGATAATCCCCCTCCCTTATTAGTTAGGATTTTCTCTCTCTCTGGAATCTGGATTGTACCATAAAAATACTGTATCTGCCTCCTCTTGTGGCAAGAAAAACTAGTTGTTTCCCCCTCAAGCTCTGGAAAGTTACTTTTTATAGTTGTCATGATGTACAAATGTCTCATCAGATGTGGGATGATGATTTGATAGTGTTGAAACTGTGGTACTTATTGCAAAAGCTCCTGGGGCTTGTGGGATTCATAGACGTAGGCAATGTCCCTGGACAACCACCAATCTCATTTGGGTTTAAGCCTTCTGAAATGCATTTTTTTTAAGGCAGACATAGAGATAGAAGTAAGTTATTATTTAAAAAGCAAACTGATCTTGCATATGTTTGGTTGGTTGAGAGTAAAAGAAAAACCAACTCAAACTGATTTAGTTTGAGTTGAATGAACAGATCATATAACTGAGAAGTCCAGAGACAGGGCTAGCCTCAGGAGAGGCTTGGTCTAGTTTCTTTCTCTGCATTTCTTGGCCCTGCATTTTTAGTGCAGAGTTTGTTCTTGGCAGCCTCCCCACTCATGGCCCCAAAATGCTGTTAGTAATCTCTAGGGTTACTTGTTTGCAGATTGGAATGCAATAGAAAAGAGAAAGCCTACATTATCAGAAAATTTCAGAATTGATATAGTTCTTGTGCCAGTGTCTGAATTCAAAAATGTAGTTAGGAGGGTGGGCAATGTACTTGGCTTAAGCTAATCTGACCCTGGAATTATGGATGGGAGATGAATCTATCCAGTTCACGAGACTAAGGAATTTGGCACATTGTTAGCTGATGGGGAGAGGAAATAGTCAAATGAATGTTACATATGCCATTAACAGGACTGAATTTAAAGTGCTGAGGTTGATTTTGATATATTTGGTAGTTTATGTGTCTCATACTCTGAAAATAATAGATTAGCTTTCATTACTGGTTGCAATAGCCATTAGTGATATCCATTAATGTTTCTAGCTTTCTGTCTTTTGGACACATGATGACTCTTCCGGCCAATACGTTGTGAGCATTTGGGTTGAAGCATTACATATGAGGGTGAGACTCTTCAGAGCTTCTTTTTCCTCTGGTAATATACCTCAAAGCATTGGAGGTGGTGAATGGTCCATTATGAGTATATGATGAGCAGACTCATGTTGGGCGAATAGCATGAGCAAGAAATAAACTCTTATTGGGTTAAGCCATGAAGATTTTGGAGTTATTACTGTGTCATAGCAAGTTATCCTTACTAGTACATTGCATTTATTGAGACAGTTGAATTATTTGGGGGTGTCTCACAAAAATCCTATATTTGTATAATTATTTCAATTCAGCAAAAATGCTTTTACATCTATGCTCTCATTTCCATGACAGTCCTATAAATATATGAGAAATGTTATTATTTCCACTTTGTTGGTGGAAAAATTGAGGCAATCTCCCAAATGCTCTGTTTGCTAATTTAGCAGAGTTTGCTATTTTCTATTTGCTTTGTTTACTTAAGCAATAGACTTACATTGTATGCATAATGAGGAACTCTGGAAAAAAATAATACTTCCCATTTTATTCATATTTTATTTGGTAGCCCATCTCTGAAAAAATTGTCATTTTTACTTCAGTTTCTTTACTTTATTCCCCACCTTCACCACCTCCCCCGCCACCAAGTAGTAAATGCTGAAAATATAAAGGACTTTGGCCACTATGCTTCTGTTGAAAGCTAAAGTAAGGGAGTGGTTATGTGTACTATTTGTCTGCATTGAGCTTTGTTAGGGGCCAAGAGAATCATTCTTGAGGGGAACCGAAAGAGAATCAAAAAAAGCCATAAGCATACATCAGGCAATAGAACCAGGGCTGTGCCTGAAGGGCTTGACTAGAGAGAAAAAAGTAAATATACTGAATTTCTTTTGGTAAGAAAGTGGCAGCAGGCTTGAAATGCAGACTGGAGGAGAAAGCAAGGGAAGATTACTCTGAAAGCAGAAGAGATACCTGCTTTGCAAAGAATTGGGGCAGCACAGTGGTGAAGAGGGTGGGTTCTGGAGTCTATTACTGGATCCAAATCCTGGTTCTACCACCACTTACAAACTGTGTCACCTTGTGTAAGTTACTTTATCTCTCTGAACCTTGGATTTCCTTTCTACAGAATGGAAATAATAGTACCTACTTCTTAAGGATGTTGTGAAGATTAAGATGAGCTATAAAATGTAAAACTCTTAGAACAGTACACATAGTAAACACTTGATAAAAATGTCAGTTATTATTACTATTCATGATCATTCCTTCTGCCACCATCCTGATCCAAGCTGTCTATCATCTCTCACCTGGATTAATTCAAAGACCTCCTCATTGCTCTTTTCTTATCTATTCTTGTGTCACCTCCCAATTTGTTCTCCACATAGCTAAGATAATCTTTTAAAATAAAAATCTCACCAAGTTATTTATTTGCTTAAGACGTTTCAGTAATTCCCCCTTCACCTATGATTTTAGTCTTTATTAGTCTTTATAATAGGACTAAAATCCTTAGTCTGTATTCTGAGGAACTACTCTATCCAGCCTATTTGTGCTTACCTCTGTAGTCCAGCCTCATAGGCCCTCTTCTAGATCCCCAAGTGTGCCACTTTTTGCCCACCTCAGGGCCTTTGCATTAAAATATTTTAGAGAAGCAATGCTTTGTCCTCAAAACACCTGATGTTGCCTTCCAGGTGGAGGTTTCTCTACTGGTGTGACACTTCTCTCCTGATGCCATTACTCTGCCACATGTAAAATGAAGTAATTTACCTGATGGATCAATCTTGGAGGAATAATGGGCCTCAGCTCATCTTTGTCCTTCTCCTTCTTGGAAGCGCATTTTCCACAGGGGACAGGTGGTTACAGTCATTTACAGGAGGCTTTTTCCCCCACTACGTTTGATCCTGCGCTGGTCTGGCATCACCTGTGACTGTGAGCCCAAGCCTACTTCATCATGGAATCCATTATCCATTCCTCCTCACTAATAAGCTAATGCCATGGCCTCTAGTTTGGCTTTTATCAGCACCAAAGAGGCTCCATGGATTCTCCTCCTTTTCTTCTGGGGATTGGGATGTTTCTAGTCATCCATGGTGGGAAAGTACTTCTGGGAGGATAGTGGTGAAGATCTTTCACTGCCTTATGGAATGAATTGTACTGAGATTGGACTGTAAACCCATAGCCTATGAAATGACTAAATATTAACGTGCCTGATTTAAGGTCTAACCCATACAGTACTCACATGCTCAAACAGGGCAGTGGAGATGGAAGGGTGTTTTGCTTTTGGTTGAAAAACAAAGAAAAACGACTGGACCAGTGATTCTCCAGGAGGGGGAGCCCTTGTTCTTTTTTCCCATTCAAAACTGTGAGGGTTTGCATCATCTGTGACTCAGTTCAACAGAAGGAGTAGAACAAACACAATCATTGCTATATGTCAAGCTAAGCAAATAGGAGAAAATTGTCATAGTTTCTGTTTGGCATTATTACTTTATCCCACAGAATTGGCTCTTTACCTATGTGGAACTCAGTTTTGTAGGAGACTTTCTTTATAATTCCTGCCGTGGTTTTGATGGTTATAGACATTGTATATATCCTTTTGGCAAGATGCTAGGCTAACCTCTATTTTAGTTTTAAGTTTGAAGGAAAATATACAACAGAATGAGGAATACGAGCTCCTTTAGTTAACTGTATTTTCTCCTTAGCTTTAATCTTCCCCATTCTTTTCTCCAAGTCCTTTCTTAGGAAAACATGTGGTTGACAGTACCCACACCCTATTTTGCAGTGTGTTAACTTCTGAGTAGTCAACATACTGCAATACTGTCATTATTAGCCTTCAGAACAGTTTTCAGTATATTGTGCATCAGGCCAACTAAGCTGGAAATTGTCCTCTTGACATCTCTTCTTACTTTCCCACAACTTGTAGCACAAAACTGGACACCTTGATTCCTGACAAATGTTTTATCAGTCCGTTTTTGTGCTGCTAATAAAGATATACCTGAGACTCGGTAATTTATAAAGAAAATAGGTTTAATTGATTCACACTTCAGCCTGACCAGGGAGGCCTAAGGAAGCTTACAGTCATGATGGGATGGAAGAGGAAGCAAACATGTCTTTCTTCACATGGAGGCAGCAAGGAGAAGTGCTGAGCAAAATGAGAACTCACTCACTATCACGAGAATAGCAGCATCAGGGCAATGACCCTAATGATTCAGTTACCTCCCATCAGGTCCCTCCTATGACATGTGTGGATTATGGGAACTACAATTCAAAACGAGATTTGGTAGGGACACAGCCAAACCATATCAAATGTTAAAAATGGTCATTTAACAAATGACTGGATTTTAAAAAAACAATTAGGAGTGACGACTAGGAGCCAGCATAGGTTCACCTAAATAAGTTACCCCAAACTAACCTCATTTAAAAAATATTATTCTGGGCATGTTGATTCTGAATTTCAGTAATATCTGTCACCCCAAATTTCTCATGTTATTTTTGTGAATAAGATAGAATTAAGTCTCAGAGAATATAGTTAGATGGCTTTACAAATCGTTAAAGAAAACATATTTAATATGTTTTATATAATACCTGAAGAAAGTATTAATCTATAGAGTGATTTCTAGTAGTTTGTCATAGCTTTATTGTTTTAATTAAAAAATTGTTTTTGTTTTTGTTTTTTTACCTATTTTTGTCTACTGCTTTGGAAGAATATATAAAAGGCATGTGTTTGAAATTTTCTCATGACACAAAGCTAGGAGGAATATTTAATGCTTTAGATAGTACATTTGAGTTTAATTTTATTTTCATTAGGCTGGTGTAATAGGAGCTATGAAAGACCTTATCAATGTTTTAAAAACCAACTGTAAATGTATAGGAAGGGAAAGCTGATTTAATAGTGATTTATGTAGAAATGATCTAGGAATTTTTGTTGATGAAAACCTACTATGAAGACATAGTGAGATACATTTGCCAAAATGCCAGTGAAATCTCTGGACATGTCAATACAATATAGAACACAAACATCAAAATCCTTAGAATACATACACTTGCTGAGCCAGATTTGCCATTGTGTTTGATTCTGAGCATCATGTTTTAAGAGACATGCAGATAGGTTGGGATGGATTCACTAGAGCCTGACCAGGAAGAAATGTCCATAAAATAAGACATGGAGAATGGTTGAGAGGTTTGGGAATGTCTGAGTCAGAATAAATATTTGGGGGAGTCCTACGAGTGATTCTCAAGTATTTGAAGGTTATCAACATGGAAAGGCCTTAGGCTTGGTCTGGGTAACCCCAGGGATGGAATTTGTTATGTGGCAAGAAGATACTTCTTAAAAGAAGACATACATATGGCCAAAAAATATATGAAAAAATGCTCAACATCACTAATCATTAAAGAAATGCAAATTAAAACCACAATGAGATACCATCTCATACCAGTCAGAATGGCCATTATTAAAATATTAAAAAGGCAAGAGATCCAAGATGGCCGATTACTAGTAGCTCAGGATTGTAGCTCCCAGTGAAAGTGCAGAGAATGAGAGGACATCACACTTTCAGATGAATTTTTGTTGCTCACAGACCAGGAGATTCCCAGCGGAGGAGCCCCACGGGTTGCCAGCACGACTCTTGGGGCCGGCGCAGCGGTTCTTGGTGCAGAGTAAACGGGACTGGGTCCCCTTCTGGTCGACGTTTGGAGTTCCGGGAAGGCAGAGTCGCCCATTCAGCTGATTGAAAAAGGGACTCAAGAGGGAAGCCAGACCAGAGATTCCCAGGCAGAAAAGCACCATGAATCTTAATGCCGCTGTTTTAGCCGGTGCAGTGGGTTGCTCAGATTCTGGTGCTGGGAATCAACAAGTTTGACATCCACTCAGAGACCTAATTTGAAAGTCGGTAATTACAAAGATGACAGGTGGATAAATTTACAATGATGGGAAGAAACCAGCATAAAAGGCTGAGAATACCCAAAATCAGAATGCTTCTCCCTTACAGGGGATCACAGTTCCTCATCAATAGGGGAACAAGGCCTGATGGAGAACGAATGCGTTGTATTAACAGAATTAGGCTTCAGAAGGTGGATAATAAGAAACTTCTGTGAGTTAAAAGAACATGTTCTAGCCCAACGTAAAGAAACTAAGAACCTTGAAAAAAGGTTTGACGAAATCCTAACGAGAATAGACAATTTAGAGAGGAATATAAGTGAATTAATGGAACTGAAGAATACAATACGAGAACTCCATGAAGTATGCACAGGTTTTAACAGTCGAATTGATCAAGCAGAAGAAAGGATATCAGAGGTCGAAGATCAACTTAATGAAATGAAATGAGAAGACAAGATTAGAGAAGAAAGAGTAAAAAGGAATGAGCAAAGGCTCCAAGAAATATGGGACTATGTGAAAAGACCTAATTTGCGTTTGATAGGTGTACCTGAATGTCATGAAGAGAATGAATCCAAGCTGGAAAATATTCTTCAGGATATTATTCAGGAAAACTTTCCTAGTTTTCCTAGTAAGGCAGGACAATACTCAACTCCAGGTAATACAGAGAACACCACAAAGATATTCCTCAAGTAGAGCAACCCCAAGACACATAATCGTTAGATTCACTAGGGTTGAAATAAAGGAAAAAATTCTAAGGGCACCTAGAGAGAAAGGTCAGGTTACCCATAAAGGGAAGCCTATCAGACTCACAGCAGATCTTTCAGCAGAAACCCTACAAACTAAAAGAGAGTGGGGAGTCAATATTCAATATCCTCAAAGAAAAGAATTTTCAACCCAGAATCTCATATCCAGACAAACTAAGCTTCATAAATGAAGGAAAAATAAAATTTTTTCACAAACAAGCAAGCACTCAGAGATTTTATCACCACCAGGCCTGCTTTACAAGAGCTTCTGAAAGAAGCATTACACACAGAAAGGAACAACCAGTATCAGTCATCCCAGAAACTTACCAAAAGGTAAAGAGTATCTCCATAATGACGAATCGATATCAACTAATGGGCAAAATAGCCAGCTAGCATTAAATGACAATATTAAACTCACAAACATCGATATTAATCCTAAATTTAAATGGATTAAATGCCCCAATCAAAGACACAGACAGGCAAATTGAATAAAAAGTCAAAACCCATCAGTACGCTGTATCCAGATCCATCTCATAAGCAAGAACACACAAAGCCAAAATAAAGGATTGGAGGAAGACTCACCAATCAAATGGAAAGAAAAAACAAAACAAAACAAAACAGGAGTTGTAACTTTCGTCTCTGATAAAATAGACTTTAATAGTAACAAAGACTAAAAGAAACAAAGAAGGACATTACATAATGGTAAAAGAATCAATGCAACAACAGGAGTCAATGATCATAAATATACATGCGCCCAATATAGGAGCAGCCAGATACATAAGACAAGGTCTTAATGACTTATAAAGAGACCTGGACTCCCACACAATAATAGTGGGAGACTTTGACACCACATTGTTAATATTCGATGGATCAACGAGATAGAAAATTAACAGGGACATCTATGATTAGAACTCAGACCTGGAACAAGTAAACTCAGTGAATATTTGTAGAATTCTTCATCCCAGGTCCACAGAACATACATTTTTCTCAGTATCACATTACACCTATTTTGAAAGTGACTACATAATTGGAAGTAAATCACTCTTCAGCATTTGCATAGCATTTCACAGACTTAAATGAAATATTGGTTGGCTATTTGTTCGTTATTTTCTTCCCTTATTCCTTCCTCTCTCTGCTGTTAAGCACAATTATCGGCATAAAAGAGGTTTTTAATACCTATTTTTAGATTGCATTCCAGCCTGGGCAATAGAGCGAGACTCCTGTTCTCTCTCCCCCTTTCTCTTTCTCTTTCTTTCTTTCATAAAAAAATTAAAAAAAAATAAAACGTTAAAAAAATAACATGTTGGTGACGTTGCAGAGAAAAAGGAATGCTTATACACTGTAGGTAGGGTTGTAAATAAGTTCAGCCATGGTGGAAAACAGTGTGGCATTTCCTCAAAGAACCTAAAACAGAACTACTACTTGACCCAGCAATCCCATTACTGGTTATACACCCAATGGAAAATAAATCATTCTACCATAAAGACACATGCACTTGTATGTTCATTACAGCACTATTCACAATAGCAAAGGCATGGAGTCAACCTAGATTCCCGTCAATGGTGGGCTGGATAAAGAAAATGTGGTATATATACACCATGGAATACTACATAGGCATGAAAAAGAATGAAACATGTTCTTTGCAGCAGCATGGGTGAAGCTGGAGGTCATTATCTGAAGTGAATTAACACAGGATCACAAAACCAAAGACTGAGACTTCTCATAAGTGGGGGCTGAACAACGGGTACTCATGAACGTAAAGATGGCAGCAATAGACACTGGGGACTGCTAGAGTGAGGAGAGTGGAAAAGTGGGGGTGAGGGTTAAAAAACTACCTATCAGGTACTATGCTTGTTACCAGGGAGAGTCGATGTCCCAGTTCTTGTCTAACTTGGAAGAAAGATTTCAACCAAGAGACAGTATAAAGATAGCAAAAAATTTTATTGAAAAAAATATAGTGTAAAGAGCTTATTGTAGGAAAAATAGGTATACCCCAAAGGAGGAGTGGGATCATCCTGTGGGACAACAGTTCTAAAGGTTCTGCACAGGGAGCTTTATCATGTTGGACTTTTCTGCAAATTACTGCCCTTGTCTCAAGTTTCCATCTTTCTCCTTTGCCTAGTTTTTCCCGCTCCTGCCTTAACTCCTCGTCTAGGCTTGTGGGACCCTCCTTTACTGTGGGTTAATGTGCATGTGTGGGCTGGTGATCAATACAAATCCTGTCTGATGGTGGCCCTGCTCATTGCTGCCACCCCAGGAAGGTTGTCCAGAGGTCAAATCTATACCTATTGGGTTTGCATACATCTCTTTGGAATTTCCTTGTCTGTCCTAATCTGTACTTGTGGTGCCAGGTTTCTCTTGGGAATGTCCCCTTTGGCCAGTGGTCTTTTTCCTTTTTTTTTTTTTTTTTTTAAGGAGTCTTGTTCTTTGCCCAGGCTGGAGTGCAGTGGTGCAATCCTGGCTCACTGTGACCACCTCCTGGGTTCAAACGATTCTCCTGCCTCAGCCTCCCAAGTAGCTAGGATTATAGGCACGCACCACCACACCTGGCTAATTTTTGTATTTTTAGTAGAGAGGGGGTTTCACCATTGTTGGCCGGGCTGGTCTCAAACTCCTGACCTCAGGTGATCCATCTGCCTCGGTCTCCCAAAATGCTGGAATTATAGGCATGAGCCACCATTCCTGGCCCCTTTTGTCCTTGTTATTAGCATGTAGCTAACAACACTCTGACATTTTAACTGTAGAATGCGTGATTATTGGAGTGTCTTAAGAGGCATTCCAGGATATTTCTTTCTGTGTAGCTACCTACTCTCTTTCCTATCCACATATGACTAAGTACCCGCTTACACAAGTGTTAGAGATAGCTTTAATATGGAAATTTTGGGTGGTCCCTCAGGTGTGATCTTCCCAGAGGTTTCCTTTCCCAGGAGCTCCCCCACCTGTTCATGTCTAGCTCTTCAGCCACTCTAATATGCTCTTTACCCGGTACAGGATCATTCATACACAAACCTCAGTGACATGTAGTTCTCTCACCTGACAATCCTGCACACATGCCCCTGAATCTGAAATAAAAGTAGAAAGAAATAGTTATTAAAATTAAAAAAAAGAAGTTATAGGGAGGCAGATTTGGGTTTCTCATAGTAAGGACCATTCCAGCAGTTCCCATTCTGAAATGGGGGCAGGCTGCCTTGCGAGGCTGTCAGTTTCCCACCACAGGAGACCTTCCAAGACAGACCTAGGAGCCCCTTGACAGAGGTATCTAAAGGAGTCATGCTTTGGGAAGGTGGACCAGATGATTTCTGAAGTTCCCTCCTGCCTTGTGGGCCCCAACATGAACTCAGTACCTACTGTATACTGTAGGTACTCAAGCAATGACTGCCAAATAGTTGGATGCCTGAATCAAAAATCTCAGGGGTGGACTTTTGATAAATTTTTTAGTCACAGGTGATTTTATGACATGGACCCGTAGTTTCATCTATTATCAGGAGCATGTCATCTTGGGAAAAATGAAGGCCTTGAGCCACACAGAGTTGAAATTTCCTAGATAACCAGCTTATCTTTCTTACTTTGGCTCAGGCTTGTTGGTTTTAGAGCTGTTTCTAATAATGAGCAATGCCTTGCCCCAAACTAACACAATGCTATTTCTTTTTCAGGATAATCGTATCCATACATCGAAATACAGTATTCTCACCTTCTTGCCAATTAATTTATTTGAACAGTTCCAAAGAGTGGCAAATGCCTATTTTCTTTGCCTTCTGATTTTACAGGTAATATTTAGGTTGTATTTCTTTATTATCTGTTTGTTGAAAGTATTCATATAATTTAAAAAAGTAGTTTACTTAATTTACTTAGCTAAATGTTCCTGATTAGGTAAAATCATCCTTTATCAGATTTTTAGTCTTGTTGTTACTGTTTCTTTTCACAAACGTGGGAGAGGTAGGAATGGGTAAAAAGTAGTACATTTATCATTTTAAACACTGAGGTCATTTTAAAACACAGCCTTGCACTTTATTTGAACCAAACCAGAGCCTAATAATTACTGCTTATAGCCTCCCTCCTTTCTTTATCTCCCTCTCACATCTACAGTGTGGGGATTGCCAGAGTTGAGGCAAAGAGTCTTTGCTGACTAAGACTGAGTAGGTTGCAGAGCTTAATTTGGCAAATTACATTTTCATTTATAAACAGTGACACATTTTTAACATATATAAAGTAAGTGATGATACTATGTGTTATTTCACTGTAGGGTGACTACTTTTAGTTTTGAATGGTTAATTGGTAATTAATAACCTTTGCTTTTTCTCCCATCTGACTAAAATCTGGCCTTAAATGAAATTTTAGCTTTTATGGATACTTTGGGAAGGAAAAAGATATAAATCATACATACTGTATACATACACACTGTATACACACATAAATAGTTCATGTTAGCCAGTTATTTTACCTAGTGTTTATGTTAGAGTACTTTAACTGGATCAACCTCGTAGGTCGAGAATGTGCTAAGATGTAAGAAGATGGATTAGATTAGTAGATTTGGGTACCGTTTTTTCTTTAATTGAATATCTATTTGTATTAAGAATCTTTATGTTTTAAGTGGCAGAAATCTAAATTAGTTTAAGCAAAAGACATTCATGGGTATCTCAAGTATTACTGGATCCATAAGCAATAACAATTCCATCAGGATGTGGCTTCTTTTTCTCTGTTTGTTTTTTTTTTTTAAACACATTGGCCTCTCTGGTAGGCCCTCTTTACTTGGTGGCCCTGACAACGTCATAGTTCCAACTCCACTGAGAGAGAGAAAGAGAGAGAAAGTGAAATATGAGTGAATGAATTACTTTTTCTGTTGCTCCAGCAAAAGTCTTGGGATTAGTTCTGACTGGAGTTACATCTTCATTCCTAAACCTGTCACTGTGGCTGAAGAGTTTGATCCAGTAATTGGCTTAACCAAGATCGTATGCCAAACCATGGATCCAGGATGAACTCAGTTTCCTAAAATTATGTGGACTGAAAGTCAGGGGATATGATAGTTCCGTAAGAAATAGGAAGATATTTGAGAAGAACTGGGTATTGATCAGGAAAACAAAAACAAATAATGAATAAATACCTCACTATTTATTGAAGAAAGCTTAGAATCCAAGATTTCTACCCACATCTCTCCCCATGAAATTGCTTTTGGTTTCTTCAAGTAATACTTCACATCATTCCAGAATTTCGAATTCATTTCTCTAATGGGTTTCTTATTTGTGGCCAAAGGCTCTTGTTCATAGAATTTTATATTTAGAAGGGAACTTTGGGATAGTTCAGTCTAACCTCCTTTCTTTATTGATGAAGAAATTAGATCCAGAGAGGTTAGGTGGTAAAGCTTTCACCATGAGTTGATGATGAGCTAGGACTAGAATCTAGCTTTTTCTGACACCAAAGTCATTATTTTTATTGCTACATCAGAGGGTTTTGAGTTTTTTAATAAAAATCTTATGTGAAAGCTGCTATATGAAATCGATTTAGAGTTGTTTTAATGGGGCCTGATCTTTAGCCACTGACCATCTCTACTCCATCCTTTCCTACTCAATGGCTGTGAAGCACCTCCAAAATGAATCCCGTTTAAAAACCACCTAAGAGATTTATGTCCACTGTCACCATGGCTCTCTTACATGGGTGGCTTTGGAGGTATAGGCACAATGGAATAGGCCTTGGAGTCTAAGAGACCCAGTTTCAAATTTTAGCAGAGTGTGATCCTGGCTCAGTTACATGACCTCTTAGATACTTCATTTATAGAATGGGGACATGATACCCAGGTCTGCAACATTTCCTGACTCCTGGTCACCATTCATAATGTAGTATTCTGTGTTGTGTACTGGGGGTACTGTTTACATGGAATACAAACCTTCTGGGATCATACAAAAACAATGCTAGTAAGAATCTAACTCAATGAACTTTTCTGAGGATTAAATGATGTAATAAATGGAAAGTACCTGGCACAGTGTCTGGTGCTAGGCAGATGTTCAAATAATCTGTCTTTGGGAATTGGTCAAAAGAGGAGTTGGTAAAATTGTTAAAAGTTGAGATGAAAAGCTGAGAAAGATGGGTGACATTTAACATATTGGAGAAGGTGATCATCTGTAAAAGATTTCAAGAAGCTTCTCCCCTTGCTATAAAAACTTCAGTTTTTGGTTAGGTAGTTTGAAAATGAGTTCAATAATACTTCTACTCTATGTGTCATAACCAAATACAAACACTTAAATTTTTGAAAGTCATTCTTCATTTGTACAAATAAGTCAGTATAACCCCATTAATTTCTGCTAAGTTTTATAAAATTAAATGACAAAATTTGGAAGATATATTTTCTAACTTTAAAAGTCCTAAACTATTTGGAATATTTGTTTTAGCTAATTCCAGAAATCTCCTCCTTGACCTGGTTTACCACCATCGTGCCTTTGGTCTTGGTGATAACTATGACAGCTGTCAAAGATGCCACAGATGACTTTGTGAGTATTTGCTCTTGAGCATTCTTGAGGTCTCAATTTCAGTTGTGGTTTCTCAGAAATAGAAAATGGAGATATATTTGAAATTTTGAATGAAGTTATTTTGGTCAATGTCATATAAAACTCTTCAGCTATTTGTTTGATGTTTAATACAGGTGCCATAGAATGAGAGCCTGTTTACCAGCAAGAAGGCTTTAATAACTAGATTCACTTTCTCCTTTTATAGATGAGAAAACTAAAGCCCAGAAAGAGCTAGTGATTTACTAATGATAATGCAACCAATTTGTGGAAGAGCAGAATTAGAACTCAACCTGCATTCACTCAGTGGAGTGTTACTTATTCTTTATTGTATGTCTTTAAGTTTGAGAATTGGTAAACATTAGGTATTCTCACACATTCTTGTCATTATATTAGGAGTTACAAAGTCAAATATATTTGACCCTTGAATGATGTAGGGGTTAAGGGAACCAACTCCCTGTACAGTCAAAAATTCATGTATAAGTTTTGTCTCCCCCAAAACTTTACTAACAGTCTACTGTTGCCAATTCAGTATGATATTGTCTGTGGGTTTGTTGTAAATAGCTTTTATTATTTTGAGATACGTTCTGTCGATACCTAGTTTATTGAGAGTTTTTAGAATAAAGGACTGTTGAATTTTGTCAAAGGCCTTCTCTGCATCTATTGAGATAATCATGTGGTTTTTGTCTTTGGTTCTGTTTATATGGTGGATTATGTTTATAGACTTGCGTATGTTGAACCAGCCTTGCATCCCCAGGATGAAGTCTACTTGATATTGGTGGATTTGCTTTTTGATGTACTGTTGCAATCAGTTTGCCAGTATTTTATTGAAGATTTTTGCATCTATGTTCATCATGGATATTGGCCTGGAGTTTTCTTTCCTTGTTGAGTCTCTGCCAGGATTTGGTATCAGGATGCTGTTGGTCTCATAAAATGATTTGGAAAGGATTTCCTCTTTTTGGATTGTTTGGAATAGTTTCAGAAGGAGTGATACCAGCTCATCTTTGCAGGTCTGGTAGAATTCAGCTGTGAACCCATGTGGACCTGGGTTTTTTTTTGGTTGGTAGGCTATTAATTGCTGTCTTAACTTCAGCCCTTGTTATTGGTCTATTGAGGGTTTGGACTTCTTCCTGTTTTAGGCTTGGGAGGGTGCAAGTGTCCAGGAATTTATCCATTTCTTTCAGGTTTACTGGTTTATGTGCACAGAGTTGTTTGTAGTAATCTCTGATGGTGGTTTGTATTTCTGTGGACTCTGTGGTGACATCCCCTTTATCATTTTTTATTGCTTCTATTTGATTCTTTTCTCTTTTCTTTTTCATTAATCTGGCTAGTGGTCTGTCTATTTTGTTGATCTTTTCAGAAAAACAGCTCCTGGATTTATTAATTTTCTGAAGGGTTTTTTTGTGTCTCTATCTCCTTCAGTTCTGCTCTGATCTTAGTTATTTCTTATTTTCTGCTAGCTTTTGAGTTTTTTTTTATCTTGCTCCTCTAGCTCTTTCAATTTTAGGTGATTGATGTCACGTAAATTTCAAAGGGTGTTGATGATAGGGTGTAGATTTTAGAGATTTCCTTTCTTCTCATATGGGCATTTATTGCAATAAATTTTCCTTGAGACACTGCTTTAAATATGTCCCAGAGATTCTGGTATGTTGCATCTTCTTTCTTGTTGGTTTTGAAGAACATCTTTATTTCTGTCTTCATTTCATTGTTTATCCAGTCTACTTTCAAGATCCAGTTGTTCAGTTTCCATGAAGTTGTGTGGTTCTGAGTTAGTTTCTTATCCTGAGTTCTAATTTGATTGCACTGTCGTCTGAGAGACTGTTTGTTATGATTTCCATTCTTTTACCTTTGCTGAGGAGTGATTTACTTCCAGTTATGTGGTCAATTTTAGAGTAGTGTGTGATGTGGTGCTGAGAAGAATGTATATTCTGTGGATTCGGGGTAGAGAGTTCTCTAAATGTCTTTTAGGTTTGCTTGGTCTAGATCTGAGTTCAAGTCCTGGATATCCTTGTTCATTTTCTGTCTCATTGGTCTGTCTAAATATTGACAGTGGAGTGTTAAAGTCTCCCACTAGTATTGTGTGGGAGTCTAAGTCTCTTTGTAGGTTGTTAAGAACTTGTTTATGTATCTGGGTGCTCCTGTATTGGGTGCGTATATTTTAGGATCATTAGCTATTCTAGTTGCATTGCTCCTTTTACCATTATGTAATATCCTTCTTTGTCTCTTTTGATCTTTTTCGGTTTAAAGTCTATTTTATCAGAGACTAGGACTGCAATTCCTGCTTTTTTTTGCTCTCCATTTGCTTGGTAAATCTTCCTCCATCCCTTTATTTTGAGCCTATATGTATCCTTGCATGTGAGATGGGTTTCCTGGCACAGCACTCTGATGGTTTTTGACTTTTTATCCAATTTGCCAGTCTGTGTCTTTTGATTGGTGCATTTAGCCCATTTACATTTAAGGTTTATATTGTTATGTGTAAATTTTATCCTGTCATTTTGATGCTAGCTGGTTGTTTTGCCCATTAGTTCACTCAGTTTCTTCATTGTATCAATGCTCTTTACCATTTGGTACATTTTTGGAGTGGCTGGTACTGGTTGTTCCTTTCTATGTTTAGTGCTTCTTTCAGGAGCTCTTGTAAGGCAGGCGTGGTGGTGATGAAATCTCTGAGCAATTGCTTGTTTGTAAAGGATTTTCTTTCTCCTTTGCTTATGAAGCTTAGTTTGGCTGGATATGAAATTCTAGGTTGAAAGTTCTTTTCTTTAAGGATGTTGAATATTGGCCCCTACTCTCTTCTGGCTTATAGGGTTTCTTCTGGGATATCCTCTGTGAGTCTGATGGGCTTCCATTTGTGGGTAACCTGATTTTCTCTCTGGCTGTCCTTAGCATTTTTTCCTTCATTTCAACCCTGGTGAATCTGACAAGTATGTACCTTGGGGTTACTCTTCTTGAGGAATATCTTTGTGGTGTTCTCTGTATTTCCTGGACTTGAATATTGGCCTGCCTTGCTAGGTTGGCAAATTCTCCTGGATAATATCCTGAAGAATGTTTTCCAGCTTTGATTCATTCTCTCCATCGCATTCAGGTACACATATCAAACATAGATTAGGTCTTTTCACATAATCCCATATTTCTTGTTGGCTTTATTCATTTCTTTTCACTCTTTTTTCTCTAATCTTGCCATCTTGTTTTATTTCATTGAGTTGATCTTCAATGTCTGATATCCTTTCTTCTGCTTGGTTGATTCTGCTATTGAAACTTGCATATGCTTCACGACGTTTTTGTGTTGTGTTTTTCAGCTCCATCATTTCATTTATATTCTTCTCTAAGCTGTTTATTCTCATTAGCATTTTGTTAAACCTTTTTTCAAGGTTCTTAGTTTCTTTGCATTGGGCTAGAACATGTTCTTTTAGCTCATAGAAGTTTGTTATTATCCACTTTCTGAAGCCTGTTTCTGTGAATTCATCAGACTCATTCTCCATCCAGCCTTGTTCCCTTGCTGGTGAGGAGTTGTGATCCCTTGGAGGAGGAAAGGTGTTTTGGTTTTGGGTGTTTTCATCCTTTTTGTGCCAGTTTCTTCCTGTCTTTGTGGATTTAACTACTTGTGGTCTTTGTAGTTGGTGACTTTGGGATGGGGTCTCTGAGTAGACATCTTTTTTGTTGATGATGAGGTTATTTCTTTCTCTTTTTTTAGTTTTCCTTCTAACAGGCCCCTCTGCTGTAGGACTGCTGGAGGTCCACTCCAGACCCTGCTTGCCTGGGGATCACCTGTGGCGGCTGTAGAACAGTAAGGATTGCTGCCAGTTTCTTCTTCTGTTATCTTTGTCCCAGAAGAGTACCTGCCAGATGTCAGCCTGAGCTCTCCTTTATGAGGTGTCTCTTTGGATATACCGGGGTCAGGGAGCTGCTTGAGGAGACAGTCTGTCCCTTATAGGAGCTCAAGTGCTGAGCTGTGAGCTCCGTCGTTCCGTTCATAGCTGCTGGGCAGGTACGTTTAAGTCTGCTGCAGTGGAACTCTTTTTTCCCAGGTGCTCTGTCCTGGGAAGGTGGGGCTTTATTTATAAGTTCCCAACATGCTGCTGCCTTTTTTCAGAGATTTTCAGAGATGCCCTGCCCAGTGAGGAGGTAGCCTAGTCACAGTCTAGCTGAGTTAGCAATGCCTCAGCCAGCAGAGGCATTGCTGAGCTGCTGTGGGTTCTGCTCAGCTGCTGTGTGAATTTCCTTGCGGTTTTGTTTATAGAGGTATAGTTAGAACTGCCTCAGTAATGGTGGACTGTCTCTGTAATGGCAGACTGCCTCTGTAATGGTGGAACTGCCTTGGTAATGGCGGACACCCTTCCCCCTCATAGAGCTGGACCGTCCCAGGTCCAGCTGTGCTTACTGTGAAACTCTCGGTCCAGAACGTTTCAGATTGCTGGTCTTAGTGGGATTGGGACCCGCTGAGCCAGATCTTCTGGCTCCGTTTCAGCCCCCTTTTTTTGAGTTGAACGGGCAACTCTGTCTCCCAGTCTTTCCAGATGCCAGTTGAAACAGCCGTCCAGATTTGTGTGTTTTTGTGTGGAGACCCACTGCGCTGGCTGACACAGCTGTGCTGGAGACTGGTGGTGCTTTTCAGCCTGGGAATCTCCTGGTCTGTGGGCAGTAAAAACTCATTTGGAAATGCGGTGATCACTCACCCTCTGCATTGTTCTCAGTGGGAACTGCACTCCTGAGCTGTTCCTATGTGGCCATCTTGGATCATCTCTTGACTTAACTTCCTGAACCTTTCCTTTTCTGTATAACATGACCAATGGCACCAGCACTATTAGGAAGATAGAATGAGATAATATGTGTAAAGCATCAGGTACAGAATCTAGCTCACAGGAAGTACACAATGGATGCTAGCCCTCTCCTCCCTTTCTGTCCTGTGGAAGTTCCCCTCTACATCTTCGTATTTATTTCTAGAGGAGAAATTGTCCATAAGTGTCAGCCTGGGCCTGAAACTACCATTTCTAATCCTTCCAGACTCCATCTATCCAATACCAAGTCCTCTTGGTAAAACCTGAGCAGTAGTAGAAGTGGTTACATCTCCTAGAAAGTGGGCTGCTCAGCTTTTTGGGGATGAGCTGACTGGCTTTTTTCTGTGATGTTCAGATAGTCAATTTAGGGGATTTACGTGACTAAACCAAAAGTCTTTTGATTCCATTGCAGTTAATGCCTGAATGTGCTTTCATTTTTTGTGATATTATGTGCCAGTCCATTAACTGGACATCTTCACCAGTCAGAGTCTTGGCAAAAAACAGAGGTCACCCTGAAATTGGGTGGATTGGAGAGTTTAATAATAAAGGGATTATTTACAAAGGGTGCAGGCAAGGAAAAGCAGCTATGGCAGCAACATGGGTGGCAGTACTACTAGGCCTGAAGAGGCAAAGGAAGGAAGCAGTGAACAGCCTTGGAGATGTAGTTGAGGCCTCTTTGCAGCAGGTGGGGCTATCTGTGGAAGCAGCCATTGCTAACTCAGCTAGAAGAAAGCCAGGGGATACATTCCCTCATTTCACTCTTCTTTGACCCTTGAATCTTCTGCCAGTACTATCTGTTACCCAGATCTTACCAGAAGCCAAAGGGCAAGGACCACAGAGCCCAGCTTTTCATGGCACAGGGCAGAGTGGAGAGTAATGCCATATAGATATAGTGGAGGAGAGCATATTCAGCAACCCCTCCAAATCATGCACTCAGATCAAATAATGTTTCTATTTTTATTGTTCTACTCATAGGAAGAAGTTTGTGTGTCAACGGGTGGTGTGACTTAATTTACTCCTTTACCAATATTATAAACTATTTTTACAGTATGCTAAATAGTTGAAAAATGCTAACAAATGCTAAATATCTTTGTTTTTTTATTTTTACTGGTAATATCTATTAACTTACATCTGCCATTCTGAGCAATTGTATGTACTGGGTATAGCATAATAGAAAGACTGGGATGGGTTTGGGAAGGCTGTAGGAAAAGGAAAAGAGCTGGTTGAAGCATTTTATATACTGTGATTTTGACACAACAGTTTGAATTTAAGAAAAAAAGAAACATTCTGATGATTAAAATTTATGCAATTGAAGTTTCGTATCTCCTCAACAGACTACTCCTATTTATCTGTGCATGTAGGCTAATTTGCTGAAATAACTAATATAGCCTATTATTAATGGCATTACCATTTTCTCTACATTACCTTTGTTTCTATTTTAGCTTACTGCTACTATCTGATCTTGACATTGCACATAGAAAGACTTACCTGAATGACTAGTAATTTATGAGCCTAGTAGAGAGCTCCCAATATTGAGATTCTTTCAAGCTATATAAGATGCTTACATTACTGGAGTATACAATAAGAAATACAACCATTTGGACATAAATCACAAATCTACACCAAATGTGTTTCAATATTGCTTTCTAATTTTTGTTTTAAATGCTCAGTACTTTATAAGATCACTGTTAACAATTAGAATTTCTGGAGAATAAAAATTCATGTTGTTACAAGTAACTTCTTGACTTCAAAGAAATCCATAAAACAGAAAGAATGATGTTCTAATAAAACATTGAGTACATATGGGAGAGAAATGAAAGCCCCCATTCCTTGTTAAAGACATCAAGATTAATACATGGTTTTCTCTGGGACTGTAAGGTACAGGAGAGAGCATACTGTCTGCTTAGAAGCAACTAAATGTATGTGGAGATTGGAAGAGCATATGGCTAACCTTGTTTCACTGGTGACATTCAGAGTGAAAAGTAGTGAGAAGAGTTTTGATTGAGATTTAGAACATGTAGAGCTAGGTTCACAGTATGCCCAAACAGTGTTATCTTAGACCAATGACAACTCTGTTAAAATGTATGAACTCAAAGTATTGCCAGGGTGCTTATGGGCTGACAAAGTACCTTGTAATGTGTTTTCTCACAAATATTTTGATTTTTCAGTTTCGCCACAAGAGTGATAATCAAGTGAATAATCGGCAGTCTGAAGTGCTCATCGATAGCAAGTAAGAAATACATTCTTTGGGTTATTCTGAAAATTTCTAGGACCCTGAAATGGGTCTTGACAATTGGTGGCTTTCTCTTTTAATTAGATATATGATCATTTTCCCCCTTTAATTTATTAAAAATTGAAGTTTAATTCTATTTTATCTTCATGGTTATCTTTTATGTTCAGCAAATGCTTGTGCTACCCACTCAACTTTGACATTCCTTTGCAGTGCGTTTCAGACACATCATTGTCACTTTCCATTTCTAGATCCAGTACTATTTAGAATTGGTGTATATGGGATTTTGTATGTGGTAGATGTTTCATGAGTGTGTGAATTATTTAATTTGGTAATTTCTGGGGAATATTGCTAGAGAGACTTCTCACATGTTACTATGTTAAATGATAGTGATAAGAATTTTGTATTCACTTGATAGTGGAATTTAGAGGGGCTATCTATCATAGTACAGATTTTTTATTGCTTTTATATTCATCCATCAATGAAGAAATATTATTTGTCGAAATAGTATTAGAATCAGAAATGCTTTAAAAACGCATGCATTTGTAAACAAATGACAGCAAAAACACCTCCAGAAAACTTAGCAAAGGTAATTTTAAAACTTCTTTCCATCATTTCTTACTCTGTTTTTCTCTGTCCCCCCACCTTTCTTTGCTAATGATAAACATGTGGCAAAGTAAATTTTAATGGTGTACTTAAATCTGGCAGTCAGTCACATCAGGCAGTGATTTTCAATCATTTGAATACTGTGAAGAATGTAATTTATAAAGAGAAAATCATAAAATGAATTAGCCACATGTGAGGGAAAATGCTAAAGATATTAAGAGGGGCTAGGTAGCCTAGAGAATACAGGGTGATATTGAGTAATCTGTGTAACTAAAATGTTGTCTGATTTCTAATAACATAATGAATACCTACAGTTTTTCTTTTGGCTTATTTTAGAAAATGGTGTAAAAAGGATAGTGAAGAAAAATGATCTTAATCTAAAACCATAGTTGTAGAAACAGAGCCTTGGAAAGTGTGATCCTGGTGTGACATGGATAAGGCCATAAAGGTGCCTGGACTCCCATGGTTCAATTGCAGGTTAGCAGGTTTTGAATTGTTGCCACCACAATGTGGTGTTAAGAGTATGCATTTTGCACTGACAGACTTAAGTATGAGTTTTTTCCTACTCTAAGTAATTCTGTGGTCTTGGGCAAGTTTTTAATCTCTGTAAGCACTGGATTTCTCCTCCGTAAGGTGGGATTATAATGGGGTCTCTCCCATGGATAGAATTACTGTGAAGGTTAAAGGAGTTCTGTAAAATGCTTGGCCCAGTGTCTTGTGTGTTGATAGCATTCTCCCCATAGTCTCGTTACTTCTTTAAAAGGCTTTCTATAAGACAGAGTGTGTGTGGCTTTGGGTAGGACTGTTGCATCTCTTTCTCAAGTCTGAAAGTTCTGACTGGGTGTTAGTTCTGATGTTAATATGCTCCTTTTCCAAGGAACATCTAATTATCAGTCTCATTACTTTGAAGTCTCATCTCATATAAAGTGTGTTAAAACTAAATATACTTACATAGTGAATTTGAACTAATAACTCTGGCTTATCTTTTAATGTCTCTCAAATTACCAGTTAAATTTTGTGGTAATACCAGGATTGTAATAGATGTTGATGTTGGGGTTTCTATTTGGAAGCCATTGGATTAATCCAGTAACTTAGATATTCAGAAATTTGATGACTATATGTCTCCCACACATGATGGCTGTCATTATCGTTATCATTTGAAATAGTGTTAATGTTACTTTCTTATGGTTTTGTTTAGCTTTTTGTTAATTCCTTGAGAAATAGTATTTCTTTGTAACAGTATGGTGTGATGTTTTGAAAAGCATCGTTGCTGATCCTGTAAAGTTGAAGGGAGAAGCATCTATTACTGAGAATGGAATATTCTTTAGGATTCAGTGAAAAATCAGACAAAAATCTCAATTTGAGAGATTACACACCACTGTCAGCTCCTCTAGGGTTGGGGTCCTCTCTCTTGATCATGTTTGTATCTCTTGAGCCTACCACAGTATCTGCTGAATTTTCAAACTGAGCTGCAACAAGTGTCCTTGAAGAGAGGGCAACCTACAAGAGGAGCTTGTTCTGTTAAATTTTGTTAAATCCCATCATTAGCCAATTCCAGTGCATAGGATAATGGTTTCTGTAGGATGTACTCAGGCTATGGATACTGGCTTTTCACTTTTTGAATTTTGAGATATTGGGGAAATCAAATGGGCTTAGATCTGAGCTAGCATAAGGAGTGTTGAGTCCTGTGGAGTTGGTGGTTATGGAGGATGCTGTTGGGGTTCTGCCCAGATCTTCCTGTCTTCCTGTGCTCATCCCCAAACACCAATGTGCATTCCTTCTAAGAGCGTGCACCTGCCACTTTCTTCACAGCATAGCCCTTGGGATGTTGGACCCAATGACCAATTGGGGCAGGAGCATGAAATGGCAGCTCCCCTGCCTCAGGTTGGACAAACTCTGAGGTGTAATTCGCACTCATCAGTGCCCCTTGAGCTCAGTCTGAGGACAGAACTTGCCTGCAATCACACTCTTGGCTTCTTCCCCTTTCCTGTGTTGCTTCTCATCTCCCTTCCCAGTTTCTCCTGGAAATACTTTCTTAATGAACCACTTGCATGTGAATACTCATCTCGGGATCTGCTTCCAGGGAAGCACGTATAAGATAGTAGTTAGTACATAATTAAGCCCATGGTAATATTAAGGGAAAATATTTAAGAAGTGTTTTGGCCCTATCCTTGGCATCTGTGGGCCACAATTCAGCAATAAAGTAAAATTGATGGAGGGGATCAGGGGCCCTGGAAGTCCAGGTGTTCCTGGGATGGGTATCACATTGGGTTGGGCACTGCCAGGTGCTTGTGGCTTCCCTTGTGTGTTCCTGGCAGAAGGTCTTGGACTTATGGCCTTCATGTTAGAGCAGGAGCCATTGGCACATCCTGGAAGGAGGCAGGGCATAGTCAGCTTTGGAGAAGAGGACCCCCAAGGGAAGAAAGTGGGATGAAAGTAGCAGTCAGGAAACCTGGGTCCATGTACATGATCACTGTGTGACTTGGGGTAATTGATTTTCCTTGCGGGCTTCAAGTACCCCTTCTCTTGTGCTCAGGAACCAGGAAGGTGGGTGGCTACATTTAGATTCAACATGTTTATTGAGCAACTACTATGTGTGAACTCCCACACTGAAGTCTCATAAAACCCTAAGATTTGGGTAATAGTGCCCCGATATCAAAGATGAGGAGATTAAGGCTCAGAAGGGATGACTATCCCTGGGTTTCATGGCAGGTGAGAGTCTACATTAGAGTTCTTCTATCCATTCATGATGCAATGTGTCAAGTGTGGACTTTGTGTTCTGATCAAAGTCTTCTCTATTTATGTTTGAAGGGCTTTGTATATAATCATATAAATATAAACATCATTATATAATATATAGTTTACCTATATGTTAATATGCATATGTAAATATGCATATACATCCACACTTTCAGTGCCTGGGATATTACTTATTAACATTCTTAGCACCAAGTGAACTATAATGCAAACCTCAGCCACAATATAATCATGGAAGTGAAGCCCTTCCCTTCTAACCTTCCTTTTCAATTTCACTTTTTTTGGTTTTCTTACTCTATTCTGTTCAAATCAGGACAAATCTTCTGCCTCTGCAAACTGTTGTAATATGTGAAAGTGCTTAAGAAACGGGTGTTGAGCCTTTGGTAAAATCTTTTGATGACTTGTGGGTTTTTTTTTTTTGAGACAGAGTCTTGCTCTTGTCACCAAGGCTGGAGTGCAGTGGTGTGATCTCGGCTCACTGCAACCTGTGCCTCCCAGGTTCAAGCAATTCTCCTGCCTCAGCCTCCTGAGTAGCTGGGATTACAGGCAACTGCCACCATTCCCAGCTAATTTTGTATTTTTAGTAGAGATGGGGTTTCTCCAGGTTGGTCAGGTTGGTCTCGAACTCCTAACCTCAAGTGATCCACCCACCTTGGCCTCCTAAATTGCTAGAATTACAGTGTGAGCCACCCTGCCCGGCCAACGACTTCTGTTTTAAAAGTTAGTATAGTGATGACACGATTCCTTATTGCAGAAGTTAATGCGCCTGCTGCACACCAAGTGCACATTCTTAGCCCTAGGCTACAAGATACTGTTAGCAAGTCTGTGAGTACAATACCTACTTAAATGTTTCATGAGAGGATGTTTCCTCAGGTCCTGCTAGCTGTCCCTGGCTACCGTGGGAGCAACTGGACAGGTAAAGGGCAAGTGAGAGGGATCCCGAAAGTTCCTGCAGAGATCATCTAATCTCATGCTCCTCAAACCAGGCATCACATTAGAATCACTCGAGGGGAGTTAAAAAATACCCACATCCCACCTACAGCCCAGAGCAATTAAGAGGGTCTTGGAGATGAGACCCTTTTGTTTCTTAAAGTTTCCAAGATGATTCTAATGTACAGACAGGTTTGAGAGCCTCTAGTTGAAGTCATGTCTTTACCCATATCTGTCTGTTTATACTTATATCTGTTTAATTTTTAAAGATACTCAATGTCCCTGTGTGGTCGCTCATGCCTGTAATACCAGCACTTTGGGAGGCTGAGGCAGGTGGATCACCTGAGGTCAGGAGTTCAATATCAGCCTGACCAACATGGTGAAACCCTGTCTTTAGCAAAAATACAAAAATTAGCTGGATGTGGTGGCAGGTGCCTATAATCCCAGCTACTCAGGAGGCTGAGGCAGGAGAATCGCTTGAACCTGGGAAGCAGAGGTTGCAGTGAGCTAAGATCAGGCCACTGCATTCCAGCCTGGGTGACAGAGTGAGAGACTGTCTCAAAAAAAAAAAAAAAAAAAAAAAAAGGACACTCAAGGAAGGGAATTCCATTTAATCCCTTTAATCCATTTAATTCCATTTAATCCATTTAATCTATACACCGTTGGTGGGGTTGTAAATTACTCAGCCACTGTGGAAAGCAGTGTGGATATTTCTCAAAGAATCTAAAACAGAATTACTGTTTGACCCAGCAATTCTGTTACTGGGTATGCCCCAGTGGAAAATAAATCATTCTTCCATAAAGACACATGCACACATACACTCATTGCAACACTATTCACAACAGCAAAGACATAGGATCAACCTAAATGCCCATAAATAATGGACTGGATAAAGACAATGTGGTATATATACACCATGGAATACTACATAGCCTTAAAAAAGAACAAAATCATGTTCTCTGCAGCAACATGGATGATGCTGGAGGCTATCATCCTAAGTAAATTTATACAGGAACAGAAAACCAAATACCACATGCTCTCACTTATAAGTAAGGGCTAATTATTGAGTACACGTGGATATAAAGATGGGAACAATAAACATTGTGGACTAGTAGGGAAGGGAGAAAGGGACCAGGACAGGGATTGAAAAACTACCTATCGAGTACTCTGCTTATGACCTGAGTGGTGGAATCATTGGTATCCCAAACCTCAGCATCACACAATAGTTCCATGTAACAATCCTGCACATGTATCCCCTGAATCTAAAATAAAAGTTGAAATTATTAAGAAATAAAATAAAATGGTAAGCATAGTTTTTCACATAATATATATCTTTAAAAATCTAGGATTCTCTGTTCATTCTTTCAGGCTGTTAGCATCCCTTCTTTGTATCATTATTAACAAATAGAGTCCTTATCACTTCTTTATATTTTTACTTCTCTAACATCTTCAAAACTTAAGATTTTGCATTAGAACAGTCTGGGATCAGATACTTCAGTGCAATTACCCTCAGTTAGTCAGGATATTACTGACACCTTTAGATTTTAAATTGTGCTTGACTGTAAGCTTTTTGTGCAACACATCCTACTTTATACTTTCCTGTGCCTTGGTTAACTTTGCTTAAATCTCTGAAGCTCTCATAGGTCTGTTTCCATCAATGTTATTCTTTCATTTTTCTTTTGGAAATTGTGTGTATTATGGGGAAAGGAAGGAGCTTTCTTTTACTACTGCAGAGTATTGTCTCTGCACTTTTCAAGTCTGGTATTTCTAAATGCTGCATAATTATGTGAACAAATATACTCTTTCAATAGGAACAACTTGGTTGATCAACTTTTCTAGTTTAATTGAGTGATGTCTCCCATTGGATATTAGGATTTAAAATTATGTTTCATTTTTTCCATTATAGATTTTTTCCAGTATAATTTTTTTCCATTATAAAAGCAGCATATGTTCATTATGCTGGAAGGAATAAAATAACATTCATTCTTCCACTATCCTAAAGTACTTATTGTTACTATTTTCTTATATTTCCTCTCTGTCTTTTTTTCTATGCCAAGATTTCTTATAATTATGTATCTATATTTTTCTCCTTCTCCTTTTACTTTAGATCATATCATTATGATTTCTTATTTCTTTATACATAGAATTTTTAGGGGCTACGTAACATTCTATCTAGTGCATATCTCACAATTGACATACCATATCTCCATTGTGTTTAATCTGTTTTCAATTTGAAAATATAATCTCTTGATCTTTCTTGATCTAGAACTGGAAATACCATTTGACCCATCAATTCCATTACTGGGTATATACCCAAAGGATTATAAATCATTCTACCCTAAAGACACATATCCATATATGTTTATTGCAGCACTATTTACAAGAGCAAAAATTTGAAACCAACCCAAATGCCCATCAATAATAAACTGGATAAAGAAAAGTTGTCACATATACACCATGGAATACTATGCAGCCATGAAAAAGAATGAGTTCATGTCTTTTGCAGGGACATGGATAAAGCTGGAAGCCATAATTCTCAGCAGACTAAGACAGGAACAGAAAACCAAACACCACATGTTCTCACTCATAAGTGGGAGTTGAACAATGAGAACACATGGACACAGGGAAGGGAACATCACACACTGGGGTCTGTCATGGGGTGAGGGGCAAGGAGAGGGAGTGCATTAGGACAAATACTTAGTGCATGCAGGGCTTAAAACCTAGATGATGGGTTGATAGGTGCAGTAAACCACCATGGCACATGTATACCTATGTAACAAACCTGCACATTCTGCATATGTATCGCAGAACTTAAAGTAAAATTAAAACAAAATAAACATTTATTGAATAAAAAGTATTTGTAATATATGATAATATCCAAATAGTAACAATTTAAAACAATTTGAATATGTTTTATATTACAATAACTGTATAGCATTTAAAAGTGAAGTATACCCAGCACTTTGGGAGACCGAGGCGGGTGGATCATGAACGAAGTCAAGAGATCGAGACCATCCTGATCAACATGGTGAAACCCCGTCTCTATTAAAAATACAAAAAATTAGCTGGGCATGGTAGCGCATGCCTGTAATCTCAGCTACTCAGGAGGCTAAGGCAGGAGAATTGCCTGAACCCAGGAGGCGGAGGTTGTGGTGAGCCGAGATCGCGCCATTGCACTCCAGCCTGGGTAACAAAAGCGCAACTCCATTTCAAAAAAAAAAAAGTGAAGTATATAAAGTATTAGTTCTGGGTCTGTAGTATCTTGATAGCAAATTTGGGTATTGATTCAGAGAGTTGGCTAGCAGATCCTTCAGGCAGCTATGATGGACTCGTTCCCACCTTCCTTGTGCTTCCAGATTAGAGGCATGTAGACCTATGGTCAAGAGATTTATCATTTGCTGCTGTATTCTTGGAAACAACTTACCCAGTAAGGTGGTGGTGTGGGGTGAATATATATGATATTGACTTTTGCTGGATTTTATCCATTATGTCAGTCTTGGGTAAGAGTGAATTATTACTCTTATTAAATATTCTCTTTTTCTTTTTGAGTGTCTTCAACAAAAAACCCCAAAGATCATTGAATGTAGTGTATTTGTAGCTGACACACATTTAGTGTGTCTGTGTGTGTTTTGTAAGTGGGAGAGTGGGACCTTTTTAATAACATGGGAGAATTAATATACCCTCAGTTGAGTTATTCCATTTAAATTGTGGGCTTGAAGTTAGAGTGGTTAAACACAAGGCATAGGACCAACTGTCTGAGTCTTTTAACTCCAGGCCACCCAGATTACTTATACATTATGATGGTACGGAAAGTCATTTAAAAGAACTACAACAGTGTTACGACTCACATATAGAAACCAGCTCATTGGCAAAGGGACTGGGAAATGAGCTGGGGAAAGGTATTTAGGGTCTTATAGGAATAGACTTGCAGATTTGAAAGGAGATTTTGAGGAGAAAAACTTGATTCTTTTTTAAAAAGCAATAAAACATACTTTTATGGGTATAACAGTGACATCCATAACAATGAGTTCAAAGGCAAGCTAACAAGAGTGGTCTCAGTGCTTTTTGAACTCAGTGAGTGGTTTAAAAATTAATATTCAACTCTCAGTAATAGTGTTTCAAAAATAGTTTTTTCTTGTCTTCAATAAATTAATTTCAGTTTCTTAAGTCTTGGATTGATCATTTCTTGGGCAGTTTCTGGTTCTCAGATTTGCAGATGGAAGGGTCCCTTTGCCAATGAGCTGATTTCTGTATGTGAGCCGTGACATTGTTGTAGTTCTTTTAAAAGATTTTCCATTGTAATCAGTTATTATATTGCATGAATATAACTTTTAAGGGTTGAATTTTTAAATGGTGACTATTTTTCCCAAATGAGGTGCACCTTGAAATAACAGGAAATTATAACACTTTCAAAACTCTGCACATGGGATTTTCAGTGGCATCTCCTAATTTGTTTTTCAAGTTTATGTGACCCAGATGTTAGCTGTTCTCTTTTTCTCCTCTTAAAGTTCCTTCAAAGAACCCTCTCACATAAAAGCCTTAGAGGGCAAGGTAGAGTTGACTGAAGAATCTGTGGGGGACCAAATTGAGGGGGTTTATTTCATATACTCCTTAGCCAGCAACATGAAATCCTATTTTAACATTTTTCTTCACTAAAGTTCTCCTCCTCAGCTGCTGACCTTTTAAATGTCTCCTTCCCCCGTTCTGTGCTCAGAGAGACTGGCTCCAGTCTCTCCTCTCTCAGTGTCTGGGGCCCCTCAAATTGATATCACCCTTATCACACAAAGTAGTTTGATTCTTCCTCAGTTCTGAACTCAAACCTATTGCAGTGAGTCACCAAGATAGCAGGATCTTCTGTAACCAGGACACATTTATCTTAGATGACAATGGAAGTTAAAGATACACCAAGTTCTATGTGTTATTTAAAACTCTGTTCTTTCTCTTTTTAAAAAATTGGTTTAGGCGTATTTTCTCAGTTGTTATTGGGAGGAGTTCCACGGTTTCTTTTGAAAAAATAACAAACAACCCCAAACTTATACCTAACCAGAAAGCCTTGGAGATGTTAGAACATTCATTTTAAAAATGTAAAGTTTTCTTAGGATTAAAAATCTGAAAACTAAAAGAAATCAACGTATTATAGTGAAGAAATATAGTGAAGATACTTGGTTTCGTTCACAGCTCAAAGGTTATCTATACCAAACCAAACATATGTTTTTAACAGCATCTGTTGATTATTTCTCATCAATTTTTCCTCCCAGCAAGTTTTTACTACAGGGGCATTTTGCTTTACACTTCCTGACATGATTTCAATGGGTTAATTTATTCCATACATTTTTAATTGGTGTATGATCTGTTTACTGTGGGTAGTAAATTAAGAAAACTTGGAAGAATACAAACAAAACATAGAAATCATCCTTGATCTTGCTACCCAGATCAGAGTTAGCTACAATTAATTTGTGGATGCATTTTATGGTTTGCTCTCCTTCATCTTTGCTTGCTCCTCTTCTTTTTCCTCTCTGCTTCTCCACACAATATTCCTTTTAAAAATAATTGAGATTATTTTATACTACATACTACTGTCATGGTTGGATAGTACAAAGATATGTGCAACAGAACCTGTGAATATGACCTTAGTTGGAAAAAAACTCTTAGCAGACATAATTAAGTTAAAGATCTTGAGGTAAGATCATCCTGGATTAGGGTGGACCCTAAACCCAACCACCAGTGTCTTTATGAGAGAAGAGAAGGAAAGAAGAGACACAGAAAAGAAGCTTATGTACAGGTGGAGGTAGAGATTGGAATTATATAGCCCCCAGCCAAGGAATGCTTGAAGCTATTAGAAGCTAAGAGAGAGGTCTGGAACAGATTTTCCATTAGAGTCTCTAGAGGGTTTGCAGCTTTGCTAACGCTTTGATTTTGGACTTCTTACCTGAAGAGCTGCAAGAGAATAAAGTTCTGCTGTTTTAAAGCAGATGGTTGGTGATGATCTACTTTTAAGCCACATAGTTTGTGATGACATGTTACAGCAACCCTAGAAGACTAATACTCACTTGTTTTTAGTTTTTACTTGAGAGGTTCTACATTTGTTCATTGGTTCATTCTTTCACTCAGTAGACACTTATTCTCTGCCTGCTGTGTGTCAGGCAGAATGCTATTAGGTTGGTGCAAAAGTAAAAGTAATTCTACAGTTACTTTCGCACCAACCTAATAAATGCTGAGGATACAAAGTTTAATAAGATATAGTGTTTTCCCCAAATATAATGTTATCATATGTGTATTTACAGGATAGGTTTATCTGTAGAATTGCCAGGATACCCGCACATTTTGTTGTTTTTACTCCTGGGCAAGGTGCCTGAGCAAAATGACTCATCTCATTAGGAATGTGCAGCTCTCAAAAGTTCTTGTCAGTATACAGGCTCTGTAGAAGAAACAATGCCAGGTGGTAGAAAACCTTTATAGGTTTTGGGAGCCTGGTTGGGAATGGTGCTTTGAAGCTGTAACTCAGGAACACTGGATCGCCTTTAAACTTGACCGATTTTCTCAAAAGCTGAGATCTAGTTCCTTATTCCATGTTAGGACATTTTCTAATTCTCTCTACTATTGATCTTTGACAAGAATCAGATGTGCAATATTGGATAGAAAGAACAAGATAGAGGCAGACAGCATAGAAAGTAAGAGTAATGAGCTCTAAATTAGATCTAAGTACTCGAAGAGACCTGGGAAATTTTGGGGCTGTAAAAAATAACATTGTCAGCAACACATAGAAAGAAGACTCTGGCAATGGCTTTGTGGAAGAGTTATGTGATGAGGAAGACTGGGAAATATAATTGAGAATGATACTGAATATTGTAGAAGAAAGGTAATGGACTCCAGTGATGGAGAAAGAATAGATTTTGAGGATGTGAAGAAAGTTGACGGTATTTTCTAATCGAGAATATGTAATTCCTCACTTAACATTGTTGATAGGTTCTTGAAAACTGTGACTTTAGTGAAACAACATACAGCAGGTCCTCAAATAACATTGTTGAGTTCAAAGTCATTTCATTATAGTGTGAGTGAGGAAAAACTTTGTGTTGTTGCATTTCGTTCCACTTAAAGTCACAGTTTTCAAGAACCTACAACGTTTTCTACAATATTAAGTGAGAACTTACTGTCTCTGGTGCAATGAAGTATGTTTTCCATAATCTTAGCATTCCTTCACAATAAACATTATTGGATTTTAAATTTATTTAATGTCCAGTGTTAAGTCCAGTATGATGGAGATGCAGGGGTAAAGAAGAAAAGTTAAGTATTGAGAAATGGAATTGAGTTCAGAGAGGACCTCATGGAGAGGAGGTTTAAGGGGCTCTGGTGGCAACAGGGGACGAATTTCATTGAGATGATCTAGTTTGCTTAGTGTCAATTAACATTTTCTAGGGCTCCCTCAGGGATATGATAGAGGTTTAATAGGTGCATTGAGAGTAGCAGCAGAGATTCATGTTTTTCATCCATCCATCCATCCCACATTTAAGTAACACTTCTGAGTACCAGCCACTATGCTAGGTGCTATGGACACAGGTATTATTATGACCCATGTCACTGCCCTGAAGGAGTCTGGGCTCTGGGGGAAGAGATGGACAAATAAACAGACTCTTACTTGACAGCAATAGGTTCAAGGAAGAATGAGGTGTTCCAGGTGCTCTGGGTGCACACATGTGGGGTGGAGATGGCTAATACCAGTTTTTGGAGGCTGGTGGCAGAAATACAATTGTCTCAGAATAACCCTTGAAAGAACTGGCCCCCCAGCAAAGGTCAGCCATTGAAGAGCTAATTGAGCGGTGGGATGAGAGGGTGGGGAGAGCATTGGAGAACCCAGGAAGAGGTTAGGCCATAGAGGATGACTAGGTCTTTACAGTCTTATTGAAGAGGGAGGCTAAGAATATACGCGAGATGAAAAACGAGCCCAAATCCATTATCTCCCATCTCTCCAGCAATGTTCTCTAGTGCATTGTGGTCCATCACATGTGCCATCTTCACAGGCAGGCTGCTCGTTGTGAGATTCTTAGGCAACATGGCAGTGGGAACCTCTGTGGTCTTTCTACCCCACAAGGCAGGAAGGTGTTGGGAAAAGTCCACTAGTCAGGTGTCAGGAGGCTGAGGTTCCATCCTGGCTCTGTCATAAATTGACTACATGACTGAGGACCAAGGACTTGAGTTTTCTCATCTATAAAACCAAGAGATTGGATACCAGTCATTTTCAAACATTTCTTTTTCCAATGAGCAGAGCCCATTTCAAATGAAATCTTAAGTATGGTGTGGTTGTTCAGAGCAGGTGCCCTTGGCTACCCTCTCACCCTTTGTGGTAGCTCTGGAGGAGCCCCCACAAGCATCACAGCACTGGATAATATCTCTGCACATGAGGTCTGAGAACTGCCTGCATCTGAGTCACTCTAGGTGCAAATTCCTGGGCTCTTTCCCAGACCTCCTGAATCAAACCTTTTGGGTCTGGGACTGAGGACTCTATTTTAAATAAGCATTTCATGGGATTCTCATACATTGAAGTTTCAGTACCATTGGGCCAGATATTTCATGGTCTCTCTCAGCCTTTAAGTACTATGACTCTGTGATCCTCTTCAGCTTTGGTGTAATGATGAGGAGCCAAAGAAGGGAAGTCAGTGACTTCACCTGATAAAAGATTTAACAGAAAATGGGAGATTGGAAGTATGAGGATGGATTTGATGGTAGTAGTAATAGAGATGACAGTGGAACAAGAGGGTAGGATATAAGAGTTACAAAATGGATTAGGCAAGGAAGAAGAACTTTAATCACAGGGTCTTCCAACAATGAAGATAAATTGTATTCCAGATGGAAGAAATTGTAGCAAAAGGTGTCAGGAGACAATTCAGAGCATGAGGCTACAAGGGTAATGTCCTGACCATATTCCCACCATTAGCACTGTATTATATCACAGCACATGGTATCATAATGGTCTCTTTACCTTTCATTGACTTGTCAGTCTTTACTGAGTGCATCCTGTGTGCCAGGCATTGAGCTAGATTCTGCAAGTGCAGGTCAACCCAAACAGACATGTTGTCTGCAATCACAGAGCTTAGTGTCTGGTGAGGGAAGTAGATTACAAACCAAGGCAAGTTCTGCTAAGGAAAAAGAGTGTGATTCTAAAGAAAGGTACTTTTTTGTGGGTCTTGGTAGACGAGAGGTGAAACAGTTTAGAAATGGGTTCTTTAAGGAAGTAGTACATTTGAGCTAAGAACATAATGATGACTAGGAGTTAACTAGGCAAAGGTGGTGATGGGAGTAGGATCAATGAGATGAGAAGAATTCCAGACAGAGGGAAAATAATGTGCAAACATCCTGTGGAGGGGAAAGAGGATGGTGATTATGAGGGACTGAGTGGCAGAAGTCCAGAGAATAAGACTGAGAGAAGAGCAGGAGGAAATAAGGCTGGAGAAGACCTCAGATGCCAGACTCTGCAGGGCCTTCAAGGCCACATTAAGAGTTTGGGAGTTTTTCCTCATAACAGAGGGATTGTGTGGAAGGGTTTGTCTTTGGAAAATCTCATACACGCTGCATGGGAAGAAGCTAATGCAGAGGGGTGGAGATAGATATGAGGAGAGGCTAATTGCCTATTGCTGTCCTTGTCTGTCCCTATTACTGCTGTGACTTACTTGAGGCACAGGCAGTCTCTGTATCCCCATGCAGTTGATACTCAATACATGATAGTGGGCAAAATGTACTAAAGTGAATTTAATAAAGCATCTTGGAGCAAAAGCAGAATATCTTTTAGACTTCCCTTTTCTTCCCTGCAACTAATTTAGGGCAAGGATAAGTATTCATAGACTGTGCATTTGTGCATGTTGCTGCCTGCTGTCATTGCACTTGAGAGTGTGAGGTCCTCAGATACCAAGTCCATCTTTACCCTACTGTTCTGTGTTACTGGGAGTCTCTTGAACACTGCTGGAAATTAACATGCATGGGACAGTGTCTGACACTTAAGGAAAGATCAGGGGTTAGATCTGCCTGGACTTCATTTCTTAGTTAGGAGAACTCAAGCTATGATTTGAAGCAATCCTTACTGTTTGATTCGTAGCTGCCCTCAGGTTGCAGCACGTTGGACAAGCAAAAATGTGACAGGCAGCCCTAGACACCCAGTGGAGAAGCAGAAATAGACTTGCAAGTGTTTGCGGTGGAAGTTTCCCTCACAGTGGCACTTTTTGAATTGCCTGGATGACTAGGGGTGTTTACCCAGCTGGCCTCATCTAGTTACCCCTTTCCAGGCATTTGTGTTCTGACATGCTTTCCCCTTTCACACTGCTAAATTTAAGTCTTCATTTTCAAATCAAATGCTCATCTGGCCGGCTGCCTGAGAAATCGTATGTGGAGCGCTGTGAGACCCAGGCAGGGGATGGTGCCCTTGCTTTTGGAGAGTGGGTCTGGAAACCATATGAACTGTAAACAGTTTCAAAATGTGAAAAAAATTGAAAGCTCTGCCAAAAGGGAAGAGCTGAGGTTTTTTTTCTTTCTAGATTCAGTTATTAAGTATTTGTTGGAAATTACCTACCTCTGTCATACAATCTGTTTACTCTCTCCCTCCGTCCAGGGTGAACAAATCCAGATTTAACCCCCTTGAGAACTCAGCTCTGCAAATGCTTGTTTATTAGAAATAGGTTTTGGGGTCACAGAACCATAGTTAAAATGCTAGGTACATAATTTTAATGGAAATTTACTTTCATTTAATCCTTTCTTCTGAAACTCGAGTGATACAAATGTGTTAATATTTTTTAAAATAATAGAACCTAATTTTCCAGTAAGAGCAAGACAAATTAAAAATGAGAAAAGGTACATGATTTCCTTTATTTGCACCCCATCAGATAACTAATATACTAGAATATGACTTCTCATTTTGTGAAATGTTTTTCAGCATATGTCCTATTTTTTTTGTTGGACTTTCTCTTTTTTGCCTGATCATTATAGTTTCAAAAGGCTTTTTTTTGCCTTTGGTGTCAATTTTTCTGGGTGCAGAGGCGAAGAGATGCTGTCATGCTTTCCACACTAGGATACAAGGGGCACCGTTCATTCTGTTTTTGGTGGATATCATTAGATTCTTTGTTCTTTCTTTCTCTGTATTCTAAATTTTGTCCTTGTTCTGTATCTCATTTCTTACTCTCCTAAGGATAAAGAAGAAACAACACTGGAATTGAGATATAAAGAATGATAGGAAAACAATAAGTAACAGAGGACTTATAAATAGGGAACATTTTAGAGTATTAGATGCCTAAAAATGTAGGGATTAGAGTTTATGCAAACAAATATGCAAAGACTGTAGTATAAGTGCTTATAATTGGCATGCAGATTTGTTGGTGTTCAGTTTCAAATCTGGCACTGATAATGTCAAACTAATAAAAGTTTTACCCAAATGTACCTAATTATGTCCACCATCCCTGGCACAAAATCTCCTGATTAACCAAATTGAAAATATACTTCCCAGTAGTGGCTTTTGTGATTAAGAAAGAAATTCAGAAGAGAGAAAATTGCTTGTACATATATTTAGACATATTTTTAAAGACTATACATAAGACCATAAAGTCTTGAAACCCCTTGATAGCTAGAAAGCAGAGAGGGCTTGGAGGAGTATGAGGTCAGCCTGTCATTGCTATTAAGCAGAAAAACTTTATCCTGGGACTGGGTGGAGCACATAACATAGGACGTTTTCCAGAAAGTAGTTAAAAGGGCAACTTACTGGCAGAAAGTTTTCATCTTCCTAATAGTGAAAACTGGAGTCTACTCCAGGCAAAAAATCGTCATATCTAGACATATCCAGGGAGCACAAAAACAACCTAGAGACTTTGGGATTTAAGTAATGTCAATGAGAAATGAAGAGATTGCATTAGAAGGTCTTTATTATCCATCTAATTTCTAAAAAATGAGAAAAGGGACTGCCATTTGATATACTAGACCTAAGCCCAAGGCTTTCCCCTGTTCAAGGGACTTACTGTGGTCAACAGGGCATGGGGACACAGATGTTAGGGGCTTCAACAGAAGCCAGGTTTACCCAGACCTGATGGAAATAGAGGATTTTTGGGGGGCACTCTAGTTCATGTCATAGGTTGGACCAGGGGAGGGTGTTACAGTTCCTACTTCCACTCTAATCCTATTGGTTTGAATTGGAAAAAGTGATAGGGATCAAAAATAGAGCCAGTTTTGTTGGGTTCATTTGAATTATTGTCCTAGTATTATTAAGACGGAATATAGCATGGTGCTCTGAACCAGAGAAATTGTTAGGTCTGTCTTATTTCTGCAAATATTGAGTATCTCCCATGTACCAAAGATGAATAACATAGCATTTCTGTTTCCATGACTCACAGTTTGTAAGGGAGAGAGACAACCAAGTTTTTAGTTTCAATGTAACGTATAAGAGGATGGATGTGTTGATGGACTGTAGTGGAAGCACTAAAGAAGGGGTAAATTAGGCCAGTCTGGGGAAAAAAGGAGTCTTCTGAGAAGTGAGTTTTTCACTAAAATTAATCAATTAAAAATGTAATAATGTCTAGTTTTTAGGGAAATGTATTATCCCTTGCTGTTGCATTTGTTTTGTTTTTGTTTTTTTTTGCAAATATAAATACATGCAAAAGAACCCATGCAATGTATGCAATTTTGCTTTCCGCTTTTTTCTTTTGGAGAAAAGTTTTTTTTAATTTCTTTTGTTGTCTAAACTGTTATCCTTCGCCTTGCAATGATTCATCCTGTCCTTACCCCCTTTCCATACTTTGTTGTTAGCTTTGTTATACTTCTTAGGGTCTTCCCAGGAGACACAGCCATGTGAAACCATTACTCATGTCAGCTCTAGGACTAAATATGCTATGCACACAGTATGAGTGACCACATAAATAGGTAATCTGTTCAAATATTCATTCAACCAATAAATATTGAGCCCATAATACATGCCAGGCACTCTCCTATGTACTAAGGATACAGAAATGAGGAGGCCAGACAAATCCCTGTCCTCATGAGCAATATTTTAGTGTGGAAGATAGATAATAAACAAAAAGTAAATAAATAATATGATTTCAGGTAATTGTAAGTACAACAAAGAAAATAAAATGGGGGAATAGGATAGAGAGTGATGGGATGGGAGATGGGGAGATGATTTTAAATAGGGTGGTTGGAGAAGGCACCATGAAGAGGTGAGATTTGAGCTGAGAGGCAACTAGCCATGCCGAGATCTTGGGTAGAATAAACAAGTATAAAAGCTCCAAGGTGGAAATGAACCTGACAGTAAGATGTCTGCTGTGGCTAGAGTATTGTGATAAAGAGGAGTACTGAGGGGGCTGGCAAGAGCCCATTCCTGGAGGTAGTGATAGAGAATTCCAATTTTATGTTACATGTAATGAGAAACCATTGGAGGGTTTTCAGCAGGAAATTATATGAACAATAAAAATATTCCTCTGGTTTCTGTGTAGACAGTGGACAGCAGAGCGAGGTAAGAGCAGAATGAGGGTGATAAATTATGTTTTCTACTCTGGTCCAGCTAAGATGATGATGACATGGACTTGAGTGTTAGCAGTGAAGGACATAAACAGAAGTAGAATCATCTATCTATCTATCTATCTATCTATCTATCTGTCATAATCACTATATCTCATGGATTTTCAGACACACATGCACACACAAATAGAACAATACAATGAATCCTTTTCTGTGTATTACCTAGCTGCAGCCACCATCAACTTTTTGCTATTTTGTATCCATTTTTATTTTTTTTTATTTTCCGGGGGCATTTTAAAAGCAAATCCTGTATGTCATATCCTGTTATCCATCAATACTTTAGTGTTTATCTTGAACATATAAGGTCTTAAACATATTTAGCTATAATATCATTACTACTTGACAAAATAGCCAGTAGTTACTTAGTTATATATTTATAATATATCATAAATACCATGTAATATCCACAGACTGAGATGTGTTTTGAGGGTATAGGCAATAGGAATGCTGCTGTATTGTGTGGGTATGAAGAGAGCCATCAGGAAACCTAGTTGTTAGCTGAGGTTCCAAGATGCAAGAAACTGGGGAAGAAACATGTGGTGGTGGTGGTGGTGGTGGTTGTTTTCTGCCTGGTCTAGGAAACCAGAATTCCATCAAGATATTAGTCATTCTGTAGAGGTGTAGAATGCATTATTGAAGCTTAGGAGAGAGGTGTGGGCTGAAGACGTAACTTAAAAGTCATCACGTTTTGGGAGGCCGAGGCAGGCAGATCATCTGAGGTCAGGAATTCGAGACCAGCCTGGCCAAGATGGTGAAACCTCATCTCTACTGAAAATGCAAAAAAATTAGCCAGACGTGGTGGTGGGTGCCTATAATCCCAGCTACTTGGGAGGCTGAGGCAGGAGAATCACTTGAACCTGGGAGGGGAAGGTTGCAGTGAGCCTAGACCCTGATATTACACTCCAGCCTGGGCAACAAGAAAGGAATTCTGTCTCCAAAAAAAAAAAAAAAGTCATCCAAGGCCAATCACAGTGGCCTAAGCCTGTAATCTCAGCACTGTGGAAGACCAAGGCAAGCAGATCACTTGAGCTCAAGAGTGAACTTCTTGCCTCGGCCTTCCAAGGTGAGAGACCAGCCTGGGCAACATGGCAAAACCCCATTTCTACTAAAAATATAAAACTTAGACAGGCATGATGGCATGCACCTGCAGTCTCAGCTACTCAAGAGGCTGAGGTGGGAGTATTGATGCCTGGACAGTTGAGGCTGCAGGAAGCTGAGATCATGCCACTGCCCTCCAGCCTGGGCAACAGAGACCCTCTTTCAAAAAAAAAAAAAAGTCTTCTCACCACCTAGGATGAAGATTCTGGGCCCTACATAGTGGAGAGAGGAGCTATAGCTCTCGGACACTCCAAAGTTTGAAGATGGGCAAAGAGAAAGGGCTGGCTAAGGGCGTGAGAAGCAGTCACTAATGAAATAAGAGGAAAACTACTTGGATGTCCTGGAGTTAAAGCAAAGAAAGGGTTTGAAGAAAGAGCAAGTGGCTGACTGTGATTAATAAAATGAAGACTGAGAACTGATCATTCGATTTAGCGACATAAAGGATGACCAGAGAGGTTGTAGTTAGAAGGATGGAGACAAAATCCCGACTGGAGAAAGCATGGGCAGTCAAGAAGTGGAGATAGTGAGTCTAGATAGCTCTTTTGAAGACTTGAAATCAAAATCAGAATGTACAGTCCTTATAATGAAGTGCTTCATAATAATAAAAAATATTTTAAATATATGTATTATTTTACATATATGTATTATTTTACAGTTTACAAAATGCTTTAATGAATTTATTTCATCTGAAACTAAGAAATTTCATGAAAGACAGGTATTTAAATGTTAGTTGGGTTTATGCCATTTTAAAGACCTCAGTTTTCTGAATAAAGAGACATTCTGAGAGGTTGATAAGAGCCAGTTTTAAGAGGTCATAGCAGGGAATTCCAGAGTCGATCAGTGTCTTGCCTGAAGGCTGGTTGGTGCTGAAGCTTGGACCCAAGTCCGTGTTTTGCAGCTCTACAACACGTACTCTTCTACTATGCTGCATCATTTCCTTCATAAACAAGGGGGCCAATATTCTCTTCTTTAAAAGTGTAAGGAATTGTAAAAGTTAAATTCCAATTTCTGGTCCATTCTCAACAGAATTTGGTTTCTGCAAGTGTCACGATTGTTGCTACAAAGTCATACTCAAAGGACAGAGTCTTACTATAAAATTTCCTGGTTTTTGTTTAAATGACCCATTAAGATTTGTCAATCAGGAGATCGATCCAAGATGACTGGTTAGGAGGAACTCGGGATCGCAGCTCCGAGAGAAAGCATAGAGGGTGAGTGGACGCCGCATTTCCAGACGGATTTTTACTGCCCACAGACCAGGAGATTCACAGGCGGAGGAGCCCCACGGGTCGCCAGCGCTGCTGGTTTGACCAGCGCGGCTGCTTGGCCAGTGCCCTGGTGCAGCGGCTACCTGTGCAGAGTGAACGAGACTGAGTCCCCTTTAGGCAAGCAAGGGGAGCTGAAACAGGGAGCCAGGCCAGGAGATTCCCTGGCAAGAAAGCGCCACGAACCTCAGAGCTGTGACTTCAGCCAATGCAGTGGCCCCCGGGGGCGGAGCAGATGAGACAGTGCCCCCTCTTAGCCAGCGGTGGGAGCTGAAACAGGGAGCCAAGCCAGGAAATTCCCGGGCAAAGAAAGAGCCATGGCAAACACAACTGAACCCGGGACAGTCCAGCTCTGTGCAGGAGGGGCGTCCTCCATTACAGAGGCACCCTACAGTTCCCAGGGCAATCTGCCGTAACCAAGGCAACCCGCCACTACAGAGACTCCGTCACTACAGGGGCGGGCCAACATAGCGGAAGCAGTTCTAACTACACCCATATGAACAGGACTGCAGGCAAGTTCACACGGAAGCTGGGCGGAGCCTACAGCAGCTCAGCGAAGCCTCTGCAGGCTGAGTGTGACTAGGCTGCCACCTTGTGGGCAGGGAAAACGACAGCAGCACAGAGGAAAATCACAAAGCCCTAACTCCCTGGGACAGGACACCTGGGGGGAAGAAAAGGGAGTTTATGAGTTCTGCTGCTGCAGACTTAAAATTACCAAAATCAGAAAGACAGCAACTACAAAGTCGACAGGTGGATAAATCCACAAAGATGGGAAGAAACCAGCGCAAAAAGGATGAAAACACCCGAAACCAGAACACCTCTCCTCCTACAAGAGATCACAACTTCCCACCAGCAAGGGAACAAGACTGGATGGAGAATAAGTGTGATGAAATGACAGAATCAGCTTTCAGAAAGTGGATAATAAGAAACTTCCGTGAGCTAAAAGAACATGTTCTAACCCAATGCAAAGAAACTAAGAACCTTGAAAAAAGACTTGATGAAATGCTAATGAGAATGGACAACTTAGAGAGGAATATGAGTGAATTGATGGAGCTGAAAAACACAACACGAGAACTCCGCGGAGCATGCACAAGTTTCAACAGCCGAATTGACCAAGCAGAAGAAAGGATATCAGAGGTCGAAGATCAACTCAATGAAATAAAACGAGAAGGCAAGATTAGAGAAAACAGGGTAAAAAGGAATGAACAAAGTCAACAAGAAATATGGGACTATGTGAAAAGACCTAATCTACGTTTGATAGGTGTACCCGAATGTGACAAAGAGAATGCATCCAAGCTGGAAAATACTCTTCAGGATATTATCCAGGAAAACTTCCCCAACCTAGCAAGGCAGGCCAATATTCAAGTCCAGGAAATACAGAGAACACTACAAAGATATTCCTCTAGAAGAGCAACCCCAAGGCACATAATCGTCAGGTTCACCGGGATTGCAATGAAGGAGAAAATACTAAGGGCAGCCAGAGAGAAAGGTTGGGTTACCCACAAAGGGCAGCACATCAGACTCACAGCAGATCTCTCAGCAGAAACCCTACAAGCCAGAAGAGAGTGGGGGCCAATATTCAACATCCTTAAAGAAAAGAACTTTCAACCCAGAATTTCATATCCAGCCAAACTAAGCTTCATAAGTGAAGGAAAAATAAAATCCTTTGTGAACAAGCAAGTACTCAGAGATTTCACCACCACCAGACTGGCTTTACAAGAGCTCCTGAAGGAGGCACTACACATATAAAAGAACAACCAGTACCAGCCACTCCAAAAACACACAAAATGGTAAAGAGCATCAACACAATGAAGAACCTGCATCAACCAATGGGCAAAACAGGAAGCTAGCATCAAAATGACAGGATCAAATTCACACATAACAATATTAACCCTAAATGTAAACGGACTAAATGCCCCAATCAAAAGACACAGACTGGCAAATTGGATAAAAAGCTAAAACTCATCAGTGTGCTGTATCCAGGAAACCCATCTCACATGCAAGGATACACAAAGACTCAAAATTAAGGGATGGAGGAAGATTTACCAAGCAAATGGAGAGCAAAAAAAAGCAGGAGTTGCAATTCTCATCTCTGATAAAATAGACTTTAAAGCAACAAAGATCAAAAGAGACAAAGAAGGACATTACATAATGGTAAAAGGATCAATGCAACAAGAAGAGCTAACGATCCTAAATATATATGCACCTAATACAGGAAAACCCAGATACATAAGGCAAGTTCTTAAAGACTTACAAAGAGACTTAGACTCCCACACAATAATAGTGGGAGACTGCAACACACCATTGTCAATATTAGACAGATCAACCAGACAGAAAATTAACAAGGATATCCAGGACTTGAACTCAGACCTGGAACAAGCAAACCGAATAGACATTTACAGAACTCTCCACCCCAAATCCACAGAATATACATTCTTCTCAGCACCACATCACACCTACTCTAAAATTGACCACATAATTGGAAGTAAATCACTCCTAAGCAAATTCAAAAGAACAGAAACCATAACAAACAGTCTCTCAGACCACAGTGCAATCAAGCTAGAACTCAGAATTCAGAAACCAACCCAGAACCGCACAGCTTCATGGAAAATGAACAACTTTCTCCTGAATGTTGACTGGATAAACAATGAAATGAAGGGAGAAATAAAGATGTTCTTCAAAACGAACGAGAATGAAGACACAACATACCAGAATCTCTGGGACACATTTAAAACAGTCTCTAGAGGAAAATATATAGCAATAAGTGCCCACATGAGAAGAAAGGAGAGATCTAAAATTGACACCCTATCATCAAAATTGAAAAAGCTAGAGGAGCAAGATCAAAAAAACTCAAAACCTAGCAGAAGACAAGAAATAACTAAGATCAAAGCAGAATTGAAGGAGATAGAGACACGAAAAACCTTGCAAAAAATCAGTAAATCCAGGAGCTGGTTTTTTGAAAAGATCAACAAAATAGACAGACCACTAGCCAGACTAATAAAAAAGAAAAGAGAGAATAACCAAATAGATGCAATAAGAAATGATAAAGGGGATATCACCACAGATGCCACAGAAATTCAAACCATCATCAGAGATTATTACAAACAACTCTATGCACATAAACTAGAAAACCTGGAAGAAATGGATAAATTCCTGGACACTTGCCTCCTCCGAAGCCTAAACCAGGAAGAAGTCGAAACCCTAAATAGACGAATAACAAGGTCTGAAGTCGAGGCAGCAATTAAGAACCTACCACACAAAAAAAGCCCAGGTCCAGATGGGTTCACAGCTGAATTCTACCAGACATACAAAGAGGAACTGGTACCATTCCTTGTGAAACTATTCCAAATAATCCAAAAAGAGGGAATCCTTCCCAAATCATTTTATGAGACCAACATCATCCTGGTACCAAAACCCGGCAGAGACTCAACAAGAAAAGAAAACTACAGGCCAATATCCATGATGAACATAGATGCAAAAATCTTCAATAAAATACTGGCAAGCCAATTGCAACAGCACATCAAAAAGCTTATCCACCATGATCAAGTAGGATTCATCCTGGGGATGCAAGGCTGGTTCAATATATGCAAGTCTATAAATGTAATTCACCACATAAACAGAACCAAAGACAAAAACCACATGATTATCTCAATTGATGCAGAGAAGGCCTTTGACAAAATTCAACAGCCCTTTATGCTAAAAACTCTCAAAAACTAGGTATCGACGGAACGTATCTCAAAATAATAAAAGCTGTTTATGACAAACCAACAGCCAATATCATACTGAATGGGCAAAAACTGGAAGCATTCCCTTTGAAATCGGGCACTAGACAAGGATGCCCTCTCTCACCACTCCTATTCAATATAGTACTGGAAGTTCTAGCCAGAGCAATCAGGCAAGAAAAAGAAATAAAGGGTATTCAATTAGGAAAGGAGGAAGTCAAATTGTCTCTATTTGCAGACGACATGATTGTATATCTAGAAGACCCCATCATCTCTGCCCAAAATCTCCTGAAACTGATAAGCAACTTCAGCAAAGTCTCAGGATACAAAATCAATGTGCAAAAATCACAAACATTCCTATACACCAATAACAGACTTAAAGAGAGCCACATCAAGAACGAACTGCCATTCACAATTGCTACAAGGAGAATAAAATACCTAGGAATACAACTAACAAGGAACGTAAAGGACCTCTTCAAGGAGAACTACAAACCACTGCTCAACGAAATAAGAGAGGACACAAACAGATGGAGAAACATTCCATGTTCATGGTTAGGAAGAATTAATATCGTGAAAATGGCCATACTGCCCAAAGTAATTTACAGATTCAACGCTATCCCCATCAAGCTACCAATGACCTTCACAGAACTGGAAAAAACCACCTTAAACTTCATATGGAACCAAAAGAGAGCCCGCATAGCCAAGTCAATTCTAAGCAAAAAGAACAAAGCGGGAGGCATCACACTACTGGACATCAAACTCTACTACAAGGCTACAGTAATCAAAACAGCATGGTACTGGCACCAAAACAGAGATATAGACCGATGGAGCAGAACAGAGGCAACACAACATATCTACAACCATCCGATCTTTGACAAACCTGATAAAAGCAAGCAATTGGGAAAGGATTCCCTGTTCAATAAGTGGTGTTGGGAAAACTGGCTAGCCATATGCAGAAAGCAGAAACTGGACCCCTTCCTGACACCTTACACTAAAATTGACTCCAGATGGATTAAAGACTTAAGCATAAGACCTAACACCATAAAAACCCTAGAAGGAAACCTAGGCAAAACCATTCAGGATATTGGCGTAGGCAAGGACTTCATGACCAAAACACCAAAAGCATTGGCAACAAAAGCCAAAATAGACAAATGGGACCTAATCAAACTCCACAGCTTCTGCACAGCGCAAGAAACAGTCAATAGAGTGAATCGGCAACCAACAGAATGGGAAAAAATTTTTGCAGCCTACCCATCTGACAAAGGGCTGATATCCAGAATTTACAACGAACTAAAACAGATTTACAAGAAAAAAACAAACAAGCCCATTCAAAAATGGGCGAAGGATATGAACAGATACTTTACAAATGAAAACATACATGAGACCAACAAGCATATGAAAAAATGCTCATCATCACTGGTCATTAGAGAAATGCAAATCAAAACTACATTGAGATGCCATCTCACGCCAGTTAGAATGGCGATCATTAAAAAATCCGGAGACAACAGATGCTGGAAAGGATGTGGAGAAATAGGAACACTTTTACACTGTTGGTGGGAGTGTAAATTAGTTCAACCATTGTGGAAGACAGTGTGACGATTCCTCAAGGACCTAGAAACAGAAATTCCATTTGACCTAGCAATCCCATTACTAGGTATATATCCAAAGGATTATAAATCGTTCTACTATAAGGACACATGCACACGAATGTTCATTGCAGCAGAGTTTACAATAGCAAAGACCTGGAACCAACCCAAATGCCCATCGATGATAGACTGGACAGGAAAAATGTGGCACATATACACCATGGAATATTATGCAGCCATCAAAAACAATGAGTTCGTGTCCTTTGTAGGGACATGGACAAACCTGGAAACCATCATTCTCAGCAAACTGACACAAGAACACAATCAAACATCGCATGTTCTCACTCATAGATGGGTATTGAACAATGGGAACACATGGACACAGGGAGGGGAGCACTATACACTGGGGTCTGTTGAGGGGGAGTGGGGGGACATTGGGCGGTGGGGAGTTGAGGAGAGATAGCATGGGGAGAAATGCCAGATATAGGTGAAGGGGAAGAAGGCAGCAAATCACACTGCCACGTATGCACCTATGCAACAACCTTGCATGTTTTTCATATATACCCCAAAACCTAAAATGCAATTAAAAAATAATAATAAAGTTCCCCACGACTTAAAACAACAACAACAACAACAACAACAACAAACTGATTTGCCATTGCTGTATCTCCAGCACTCAGCTCAGTAGGAGCATGCATGCATGAATGAATGAATGAATGATTTCTCTGCACATCTTCCACTGATTGACTCTCTGTTGCCTGAGACATCTCAGTTACCATACATTCTTCAGATTTTTTTTTTTTTTTTTAGTTCTTTTCTTCTCGTATTCCAGTTTCCAGCACTTACTAGCTATATGATCTTGGGTAAGTGACTTAACTGCTTTGTGCCTCAGTTTTCTCATCCGTAATGTGGAGTAATAGTATACCCACCTCACAAGGTTGTGGGGAGATTGAATGGAGCAGTGCTTGGTACATAATAAACTCTAAATAAATATGATGACTGAAAAAAAAAAAAAGATTTGTCAATCATGATTTTACATTGCCTTGAACTTTGTTTGTCCTCATAATGAAGGTGCCTAGGGTACAAAGCTGATGGTCTAATGACAGGAAATACTCTGGTAATTGTGAGCAAAAAGATTTATCCTGGTCCTGAGAAAAATATGAGTGACATAATGGTTGAAGCTTCAGAGAGTAGAGATATTTTACCCATGATTATAAATAAATCCTGATTGAAATCTGTTGGTGTGATGTTAAGATTCTGAGAAGACAAACCTAGAGGGACTAGAGTAATACAGTCCAGGCATATAGTTTTCTGATGAGCTCACCAGAAATGAGGAAAAGGCTTGGAATATCTTGAGAAATGAAAGTTAACATATCCTTTATTAGACAATCTTTCTGGTCTATCAGTTTTCTCACTGGACTTTTGATGACAGCTATATGGCAAACAATCTAACACTGACGTCATTCTGAAGTGCAGGTATTCTTCATGGTTGACAGGAAGAATATCCACATTCTCCAGGTATCAGAAGACAGAGATAGTTGAGTTGTGGTTATTTAAAAGCCAGACTTACATTTTTTTCACTAGTCTCCAGGTTTTCTGATAACTACAGTCTGTGTCTAATTCTACTTGGAGTTCTGAGACTCAGCATAGTGTCTAGATTAGAGTGGTCATTTTGTGCACATAAAAGTGGTCTTGAACTCATTAATGAAGGGTGATAATATCTCACATGCCATTGATCAGCTCATTAAGAATTCTAGGGCCGAGATTGGTGGCTCAATGCCTGTAATCCCAGCACTTTGGGAGGCTGAGGTGGGCAGATCACTTGAGGCCAGGAGTTCAAGACCAACCTGGCCAACATGGCGAAACCCTGTCTCTACTAAAGATACAAGAATTAGCCAGATGTGGTAATGCATGTCTGTAATCCCAGCTACTTAGGCTGCTGAGGCACAAGAATAGCTTGAACCCAGGAGGTCAAGGCTGCAGTGAGCCAAGATGCTACCACTGCACTCTAGCCTGGGTGACAGAGTGAGATAGAGTCTCAAAAAAAAAAAAAAAGAATTCCACTTACATGCTATCCCATTTTTGAGGAACTAGGGATGATAAACATTACAACTTACTTTAAAGTGGCATCTTAAAATTTTCTTAAAAAGTGTTTAGGACAATATTACTGCAAACCTAATAAATAAACAAACTCCTGATATTCCAGTGATACCTTTAATTGTACTTTGTGCTGTAAAATCAGAAATACTGTTTCCAGAATGTTACGTTTTCTGGCCAGAGCAAACCACATCACACCATTGAGCAACACTTTTGCTTTGTCTACGTTGGTATGGCTTGTATTGCTACTTGACATGTAAGGCAGCCAGTATTTTTTTCTGGTTTAACAGACATTAGGTTATCTCTTCACTTGGCTCTATCTAGGAAAATTGATTGAGATGATCACTAGAGGCAATGAAAAAGTATAATTAGGCCTTTTATCCTGGAACTAAGATATCCATGTTTTCTTCTCCATTGGAAACTATCTTCTTTTCGGCTCTTTGGTTGTTTTTTTTTTTTTTTTTTTTTTTTTCAAAAAGAGGAGGATTATTTGCTATTAAGTTTGGTAAGAGTCAGTTCTCTGATTTTTCAAAATAATGTGTGGCCACTTAGATGAAGAGAATAATTGATCTGCTTGGGCTAAGATGATTGTACATTTTTTAAATCAAAATATGTTCTTCATATAAGAAAGATTTCAGGAACAGTGATTTTTTCCTATAGACATTATTCTTAGGATATTTTGGTAGTCAGTGGTTATCTGTAGAATATTTTTAGTGGATAAGTACTAGAAATTTATCTCCCAACTTTATTCTACTGTTGGCAAAGAAGGTGAATTAGATGACCTTTAGGTTTTACAGTTTTTTCCCCACAAAAGTTTTACATTTGAATGGGGGAAGCACAAAGATTCATGACAGCTGTCTGCATTAACTTTATAGGATTAAAATTGAAATGATAGAAAGATGAAGGTTAGAATTTGAAAAGGAATATTGATTCACACGTGTAATCTCAGCACTTTGGGAGACTGAGGCAGGAGAATCACTTGAAGCTGGGAGTTCAAAACCAGCCTGGGCAACAAAGTGAGACTTCCCTGGACCCCAGCCCCTCAAGGGAATGTTATAAATATATGAACATGTCGATAGCAAAGCTGGAAAGTGGGCTCCCAGTTTGTAGTGGATGTTTTGCTGTGCCACCCACATCCCCCCTCAGGACTACAGAATATATTTTCCCAGCTGACAGGAGTGCTGCCTACATATAACCTTCAGCTGGCAGCCCTCTCTGGGAATTCCCCTTGGCTGATGAGCGTGTTTTGCTTAAGGACAGTCCTCTTTTCTGGGGTCATCCTGCATTCAGTGACTGAATCATGCCATGATATAAAGGCTTGGCCCCCTTGATCCAATTCTAAAGGCCTGTTCCAGCTCCAGAGCTCTCCATGGGCTTGGCTGTGGCCTTTGTTGTGGCTGCATCAACAGCCCAGCTGCTACCTCCACCTAGTGGTGCGTCCTTCCTCTCTCACAGGTGTTAATCCCAAAAGAACTTGTCAATGAACCTCTTTTACATAAATCTCCCTCTAAATTTATTACACAGGAATCCAATCTAGACCAATAGCTCTGTTTTCTCCATGTTCAATCTATTTCCTCTAGCATTCATAAGTGAGAACAGATGGAATAGTCTTTCTTTGAAATCATTTTCTTCTGAATTCCTGTGGCTTCATAATCTATAGCCATCTATTCACAGAATCCTACTAAGAATCTACAGAAGATAGAGTTTTAGGAGACTCATTTGGGCAAGGGTTTCAGTTTAGAAAAATGATGAAATATATTTCCTGCACAACATTCAGCAGGCTTGTTGTACAGGTAAAACTTAGTGAGTTGATCATTTTGTTTTCAAAGTAGGAAGGCTAAATTGTGTGACTTTTTCTGCATCTGATAATGCACAATAGGATTTATATAAATTAGGCAGGGCATCTGTAAGATTGATTACTTTTTCTCAGCAAATTGTTAAATTCTCCATGCTGTAGGACTACATCTTTCATCATCTCCTTCCTGGCAAAACTGGTATGAGATCATCTTCAGCAGCTGACCGTAGACATCCTTGTGTGATTTTGCCTCAACATAAGCATTGTGCTAAGAAGGGAGAAAAAAAAAACTGCTTTCTTCAAAATAAATAGATTCCAAAGATAGGAGTGTTATGTTCATTCTCAATGTAATGAGGTCCTGTTCACCAGTCTGTTATTAGGGTACTAGGGCCAAGCTGTATGCTTTCCTCTAGTACAGCTCTGATGATGCTGGAATTGAAAAGAACCAGAAACTGCTGCCGTCCACTGAGTGTTTGTGTCAGGGGACCATGATTGCAAGCTGTCCTTGGATCGACTGGTTTTAAATGCTGGGAGTGTGCACTGTTTCCATGATTGAGTCCTTTTAGTTCCTTAGGGTCCAATCTTTTCCTACATAGGTAATCCACAATTACACTGGAAAATAAAGTAAAAAGGAACAATAAATATAGATTTATTAAGAGCATGGGCTTTGTAGCCAGACAGACTTCAGTTCTGGTCCTAGACCTGCCACTCACATGTGACCTTAGCAAAGTTTTCTTCTATTTCTTCCTTCTTCTATTCTTCTTTCCAATTGGCCATTAAAATACTAATTTGTATAATGCCAAAGAATTTAAACAGTACAAAAGATGGAAATTGTTTCCGATCTCAAGTTTCTTCTTCATTTTCTTTCTCTACTGTCAACCACAGTAGTTTCTTGTGTATCTTTCAAGAAATATTCTATGCCTGTAAAAATGTATAATATATCCAACATGTGCTTCTTTTTACATTACTTAATAATGTAACTTATAGCATATTTCATATTAGCACATATAAACCTACCTTGTTCTTTGTAGTGGCTGCGCTATATTCCATTGAGTGAATGAACCATGATTGAATAAGTGTTTTGTGGTACATCTATCTAATTCATATTGATGGACATTTTTGTGGCTTCTAATCAATTTCTGTTGCAAATAATGCTGCAATAAAGATCCTGGTACATTCATACTTGAGTACCTGTAGGATCAGTTTTTTGAAGTGGAGTATCTTTATCAAAGTATGTGGTCATTTAAACTTTTGATAAGTACTGCAAAATAAGGCAAAGGTCTCAATTTCTGTGAATCTCAATGTCCTATTCTGTAAAACAGGAGTCAAAACAATACATATCTCTAGGGCTGTTGTGAGGATTGAGTGAGATAAGATGCGTTAATAGTGTTGCCAGATATAGCAAATTAAAATATAAGACTCTAGTTAAATTTGGATTTTAGATAAACAATCATGTTTTTGTATAAATATGTCCTAAATATTGGATGGAATACGTACTAGAAATAATTTGTTTATCTGAAATTCAAATTTAATGAGGTGTTACTTACTTTTATTCGGTGTCCTATATATGAAGAGATCAGTACAGTCCCTGGAATGCAGTAAGCACTAAATAAATGTGGGCTGCTATAATTCTTATTAGACATTCAGGTAAATGCTATCATTCAACAAATGTTTTTGGAAATAATGATTCTATATTCCTTAATTTATTTATCATTCATTCAATACATACTTACTGAGTGCCTGCTATGAGCTAGGCATTATTCTAAGTCCTCAGGATGGAGTGGTGAAGAAAAGAAAGTGTATGAGCAAGAGGATACTTTTGAATGTTATAGGGCTGATATGTGCTTGAGATTAAAGAAGAAACCAAGCTCAGCATAAGTGGATTGATTGGTTAATTAGAGGAGGTCGATTATATTGACCTTTATTATCTTCTGTCTCTAGTACCCCAACACTTCTGAAGCTTGTGAGGAAATCCCCTCTTCAGGAATCTGTGTTGCTGGTGGGAAATCAGGAGCATTAGAACATGGAAAAGATGACCTGATGAACCCATTGAAAATCCCCTCTTTTGTTTCTTAAGCTTTAATAATGCACTTGCAATATTGCTTGCAAAAGTGTTGGTTAAGATGAAGACTTGATTTTCAGCTTTTGAAAGCAATAGTCTAGTGACATGGAGCATGGTAGGTTCTACCTCACTCTCAGACTTGAATTTTCTCAAGGAGATTTTCAGCAAAGTCTGGCAGCTCTTAGTATGCTATGCCTAATCAGGAAGAAGCAGGTTCAGACCAGTTTATCAAAAATTATTAGTTGCAGTTGCTGTCTCTTACCTCTTTTTCTTAGAACTCAGAGTTCTGAGAGTAGATACATAGTGATATTTTTTTAAAAATTTGCTTAAAATAATTCTAGTTGCCGTTCTGTGGCAGTTAAACTCCATATGTTTTATGGTGCCTTTGGAATTTAAATTTTATGAATGTTTTACTTGGATTTTGGCTTATTTAGCAACTGACTTATGAATTTGCTAAGGTAAAGGCTAACTTATTACCCCATATGTATTTAAAAGAACTGATTCTGAGAAGCATTAATTAGGTCATGTAAGAGTTTTATACTCTGAAATAATTATATGATGCTGAAAATTGAGCCACATTTTAAAATCTTAGAACTTCTTCTTTCTTTTCAGGATATTCATATACTGCAATTCATCCACAGGAGCTTTTACCTTTTGACAATGGCAAAAGCAGAGTTTGAAGGTGCTGAGTCTGTGGAGCCAGTGTCACCTTCATAGCCCAAAAGGCCATCCTATGTCCCTCTAGCAGAGCTATGGTGCAATATTGCTTTAAATATGAACCCTGAGTACAGCTGCATCACACATGTAGAGCTAGGGAGTGTCTGTTTTCATGTTTCAAGGTGGTGATGAAACCCTATTACCATACAATCTGCAATTTTAGAAGTCTAGAAATATTTTGAAGATGAGTTTTAAAGCAAATCATTTTGTCTTCCCCTCCAGTCCTGCTGGGATATTTATTATGTATTGTTGTTAGTGGTGGTGGTTGTAGGTAGGACAAGAAAAATGGTTGGATTCAAAATATATATTATTTAAATTTGTTTGCAGGTCTTTATCAGTTTATGCTTATTCAGTAAGTTTGGATACTTCTGTTGGTATGACCCTAGTGCTCATTAAATGTATCTCTGAGTTCCTGGTTAAGTGCAATTGTATATATTGATATTTGATAAGACAAAATAGGAAGTAACATAAAAACTCTTCAGATTATCTTGTCCATACTGATTGTTCTGCAGGGATATATTCAAATCAGAGGTTAAGCAAGGCATCTCACACAGCCTATGGTTTCCTAATATTCCAGGCTCTTTTTCTGTAAACTCTAGTTGCATTTGTAGAGTGTAACTCCTCCTCTTAAAAATAATCTATTTTATACTTCTTTTTCTTATTCTTCATTCAGTGTCTGATAACTTTGTCAAATCATAAGACAGTTTCCTATCATCTTACTTTGTGGGGGCTGTGCTTTCTTCTTGTTAGGGTGTTGTCCACAAATCTGACAAGTATGTCCACTTGTCCGTTGTATAGGTTATTGATGAAGCAGTTTGGATTGTGCTCGGCTTAGTATCAACATCCAGGACTACTGGCTATTATTTCTTGTATAATCCTTTCTAGAGCTTGTACTATACAAGTTGGGAGAATAAGAGTTTGGAAATAAAATGCAGTATCATCTTGACCTCTTCCTGAGGCAGGTGCATTTTCAATAGAGACTTCAAGGCAATTTGGTAGCAGTGCAGTTTTCAAAAATGGCACAATAGCCTTCTCTGTCCATTCATGCCTACTTTTTCTGAGATACTATTTGCTGAGAAATGTCACTAAGGTGTCAGAGGAGGTGTCTCTAGGAGAAATTAACCAGCACATAATCCATACCTGTGAAGATAAATAAGATTTAGAAGGCTTCCTAGGGTCTTTTATTGTTGTCAAACTAGATAAAGTTCAGAAAAGTGTAGCATTGGAAAAATGATTGAATTCTGGCTAGAGATGAAAATACTGCAATTGAAAAATGTCCAGAACAACATGTACTTGGATCCATATTAAAGAAAAATTCTTTGAGTGTTTAAGCCAAATGATCCAGCGGAGTTGATAGTGTGAGGCATATTTCACAGTTGTATAAATATTTAAAACTATTTTCCAGCCTATAAAACAAGTAAATTAGGTTATTTTTTTCAAGCACAGTGAAATTAACATGTCCATCTCACCTTGTTGGGGAAACCTGCTCTACTCATCCCAACCTTTTCTCTTAGAAGGGAATCTCTGAGAAAGAAATGTGATGAAAGCTTCAAGTTGGAAAACAAAGTTAGTTTACATTTCAGGGAATTTCAGAAGGGATGATTAGCTTCATGGTATACTGCCCCAGGTGGTCTATATCCAGAGGGCCTGTCTCGTTTTGGACAGGCCTGACTAACTTGTCACCAGGGGCCAGATCCAGTGGACGCAATAGCTTTTCATATAATAAACCACTTTGAACTTGGTGGAGGCTGGGCTTGGGGCTCTGTCATATACATGAGATGCCCAGACAGCAGCGCAGTAGGTTGACCTTGTTGTTCTCTATTCTGAGCTGCTGTCCTGTTAGAATGCCACCAATCCTGCCCTTCAGCCTCAGTGCAAGAAGGTGGTCCTTCTTCAGTCTTCCAAGGCTTCTTTTATTATGCTTTGTTGTTCTTGTCTTTTCCAGAGTTTAACATTTTTCCTTTTACTTTCATTTTAGCTGTTGCTCTACCTTGCCGCTGTCTCCTTCACTTTTTTTGCCTCCAGTTAAATAGACTTCTGAGGCAATGGCAGTGATGTTTCTGTATTTATTAATACAGAGTTTGAAAAGAATGTCGATGACTAAAATTTATTGAGATTTCATAGCTGCTACATAAGGCTGGCACCATGAAGATGGTGGAAAGAGTGCTCAGCCAAGAGTTAGGCATCTTGAGTTTAGCCCAGAAGTACCACTAACTCACTGGGTATCTTTGAGAAATCACTTAACCTCTCTGGGCCTTTCTTCCCATGTTAATGTAAGGCCATTTTGAATTTACCATTCTAGTAAAGTCTTTTCTTCTTCTTCTGTTACTTGGTGCTACATTGTAAATGTATTCCCTTGGTTATACTTTTGATTCTTCTTCATTCTTGAGAAAAATTAATTTTCTTTTTGTTTTTAGACTACAGAATGAAAAATGGATGAATGTCAAAGTGGGAGACATCATTAAATTAGAAAATAACCAATTTGTTGCTGTGAGTATTCATTATTGTTTGAAGAATTTATATCAGTTTAAAGTAGCATATATATGGAAGTATTTACATTGGCAAATTTAGTAAATCTGTACTAACCCAGAATAATTAAAGAGGGACTATCATCAGTATTTATTAGTAAAAAGTCTCAATTATAAAATATTTTATAAGACATTGATTTATTAGTTCAGTAACATGGTAACTCATACAAGGTTGAGTGATTATCACCTTTCTTTTTCCCTAGGGATCTTTTAAATTAATAGGAACACAAGATTTTACATTAGAAAGCCAATATTTGATATAAATAAGAGTTTTTAAAATGCTCCTAAGTACTTTAAAAAAGTTTGTTCTCACATATTTTGTGATAGTACTGTTAATATCCAGACTAGTATTGTTAATTTATAGTATATTTGAAGAAAACATAAGCTAGAGAAAAAAGGTATGTTTCTTCCTTAAAAATTAGAAAATGTATATTGATTGTGCTAAATTAATACATGTTAATGCGATTTTATTTGTATATCAAATATACAATAATTTATTTCCTCAAGTGGCCTATGTTATAATTTCCTAAATAAAATTGAAGGGATCAATCTAATCATGAAAATATATGTAACTAACTATAGTTCAAATTAAATTTAAGGTAACAAAAGCTTTTGAGATCAGATTAAAAATTCAAGTTATTATATTATGTCAAATATATATTAGATTAGATATAAAATTCTTTGTGTTGAGTGCTATTTTGTATATCAGGTTGAGACATTTTACCACAGGGGAAAAAAATATGGCCCAAGAGCTGTTTACAAGAACAACTCAGTTAAGACTCCTAAACTTTTACTTTCGGAAACAGTCTTCTTTCATTAATGCACCGTTTGTGTATACTAAATTCTCCAGAACCACCCACATTAAGGAGACTGCTCAGTGGACAGGCTAATCACCAAAGTGTTCACACTTTAGGTAGAGAAGTGCTTATTTTTCTGGTAACCTTAATGCTTTGGAAAATATCTGGGAACCAAAACTAAACAAAAAATGTCGGCAGCCAAAACAGAGGTCTCAAAGTCCACTCTGGGCTAAACTCCCTATAAGTAGAATAGTTTGCCAGGTTCTCACTCACAATCTATTTACTTATTTGTAAGCCACAACTTAAATTTGCTTGTCCAACTTATTTTGCAGCTCATTAAAGATTAGGAATAATACCCTGGAAGGTAGTGTCTGTTAGGACATACTCTGTACATGGAATCAAGGTAGATCCAGTGTAAAGGCACTAGATGGGGAACTGGGTGAGAACTGAGGCTTTGCTTCATTCCTTCAGTGACAGGAAATACTATATCTTCTTTGTCTTTGGTTTGTCCATGTGTCAAATCAAGGTCTAGCACTATAGGATCTCAAAAATCCCTTCCATGCTGTGATTCTCTGTCTAAGCTGACCCCAGACTATAAGAATCTTGCACGCAAAGCACATATTGATTTGGCTGTCCTCTAACACTTGGTGCCATATTCTGTCATCAGGGGCATTCGGTAAATGTCAGCTGAATGAATAAGTGTTGATCTTTGTAAGAAAGATGACAGGAAAAAAAAAAAGAAAAGTGGAGATAAATTTACAAAAATTCAGGTGTTCTGGATCAATGGGATACCAGTAAACAGTATCTGCCCTAATTAAAGATCATATATATTCAGGGTTCTTTATCAAGGAAGAAATGGCTCCAGGAAACTCATTCAAATTCTACTCTCAATTAAAATGATTACAATGAAAGAGTTTTGGTTCTTCTAAGTGGAAAATCTTAACTTGTAAAAAACAAAAAAAAAAAGGACATGTAGATTTCTAAGATGTGTGCATTCAAATTTTTTTGGTTAACTACTTTAGCCAGATTGGTGTCAGATTATAGAGGAATTAGCATAAACTGATATATACCACACACTTAACTATCATTTTATTTGGAAGTGAATATTTCAGGGGCAATGCTAGGTATGTTTCTACTTCAGGTATTCAGTAAAAACAGTAAGTCTTAGGAGTCCCATGAACATGCTCTAATAAGGGTGAATATCAGACTGGACTCATTTGTTTACTAATGCCATAGTATTATAAATACTATAATAATAGTATTTATTTTTTATTTATTATTACCATTTTCCTTGGTTGTTTTTAATTTATATTTTCTATATTATAGTATGTGTGCTTACTTTCTATTGCAAAATCTTCAGTGAAATGAGATACAGAAGGCAAGCACAAGTACAATCGAAGAGCAGAATTCTGAATTTTAATTAATTTAGATTTAAGTAGCTACATGTGATTTGTGGCTACTGTATTAGACACATAGATGTGGCCTTTTATGGTGGTTCCCATGATGTGGTGAGAATGCTTATTTTCCACTCTTCCTCCTGTTTTCATTTGGAAGGACAGCACCAAAATAACACTCTAAGTGTCTTTCACCCACTTGCTCACTCCTCTCTCCCAGGAATGCCTTCTCTGATGGGTGAATTTGGCGGCTGGGCGTGGTACACATGACCCAGTGATGCTTCCTTACTTCTTATTCTCTTTAAGCCACGCCTGTGTGCAGAGTCCATTCTGCTCTGCTCTTCCATGCTATAAATTTTGCAGAAGCAAATTCCTGTAGTGGGGATAGTGGGAGGGCCAGGGCAACTTAGAGCTTCCAGCATCTGTTGCTCGATGAATTTGTCTAATAGGGGTGAAGCCCATTCGGGCCACAGACCTAAAGCCTTGCCTTTATCAGTAATAACAGCTTTATCTAAAAAAGATGATATTTTATCTCCATTGTTCCCTGTTTGACTCCTACAATTGTGGTTTGTTGGCCTAATCTTTGGATATCTGAGGATAGGAGTCCTCCAAATCCACCTCCCAGCACCTCTTGATTAGGTAATTTTGTTCAAAATTTTTCCATGTCTAGCTACTCAGCACCTACAAAACCATTTTCAAGAGCAAGAAAATAATTTTTAGATAAACCATTGGACTCACTTAGGAGTATTAAGATACCCCCCTGCACTCTAGTATTAGCTGGCAGGGACTTCAGAGAGCTTATATTCAGGGGGGCAAAATTTATGGGCCCCTGAATGAGCCCCACTTAGGAGTTATACTGAGGTAGATTTGGGGGAAACCAGGTCATGAAGATCATGAAAACAATTATTAGCATTTATTGACCATGTGCCACATGCCAGACAATATTAATAAGCACTTTATGTAATTAACTAATTTAATCCTCATATTAGCCAGTAAAGGCAGGACATGAAGTATTCTTAATTGCTCTAGCTCGAGTGCCCCCACTTCTGACTCCATTGAAACAGTCATCCTCATTGACTTGAGTCTGGGCTACCAGAGTTAGGGGCTCTGGGCTTGGATGCTGGAAGTCTAGTGATCAGAAAATGTGGTGCCTAATGCAGATGCATAACTTCTAGCTGTTCTGTCTTAGAATTTGCAACCTGATTTATGTCAGTTCATCAGTAAACTTTAAGCAAGGAAAAAAAAACTCACCAGAGATTGCCAATTAGCTGACATATTCAGAAGTTACTCACCTTTGTTTTTTATGTAGGGAATCCCCTTGTTCTGCATTTGTATATAAATTTTAATTCAAGAATACTTTTGGGCTGAATTGCCAGAGTTCCTAGTTTTTTGGGGGGACCAGGAAAAAATGCAGATTATAATTCAGTTACCACAAGGAGATTCACTTGCATTAGAAGAACCAAATAAATTTTGTTAGAAAAACATACTGCAGAGTTCCTGATACCACCAGAACTCAGACCGTGGGAGCCAAGCATACCTTTCCTCTTCACTTGACAGCAGTGCGCTGGTGTCATTTAACTTTTTTTAGGTGGCGATAGGAATAAAGCCCTACTGGGCATGAGCATATTTGGACATTAACAGAATTGAGTTGTTTAGCTTGTTTGAAAAGTCCTTCTTTTCCTTCCACAAAAAGGAACATTCATCGAATTGTTTTAAAACCAAGACATTCTTCTAATACAAGAATTGACAGTTTTACCTTTCAGAGATGACAGGGTTAGAAAGATTTATTTGACCTAAACACTAGGCCTGACTGGGGTGGGCTTTTTCTTTTTCTTGACCCATCAGGGAATTTAATCTATTCTTTTTCAACACCTTTCTTGGACATTCTTCCAGAGAGACATTTTTTTTTTTTGTAGTCTCATTGCCTTCATTGCTATTTTAAGTTTTATAGCTTCAAGTAAAGTTGCTTGTTATTCAAATCTATTTGCTATAAATAAACCATCTCTATCTCTGTATCCCTTTCTGTTTGTCTGTCTGTCTCCCTCTCTCTCTGATATATATCTAATGTCATATTTATATGACAGTAGAAAGTTGGGAATTTCCAGGGAAGAAGATTTAAAAAAACACATTTATCAAAGCTGTTTTGAAGAAGCTTCTTGCTAAAGTATAGGGTGACAATATGCTATTTTTGACTTTAAAAAAAGTAAATGGTCAATTTTCTGTGTCTAAGCAATTACTAATTAGTGGGGGTAAAATATGTAGGCAAGAATTTTTTTTTTAACTAGAGGAACAGCCTGCCTGTTAATAAGTTTTATGATGTCCATTATTATTCTCATCTTTCCTCCTCTTCCTTATTACCATCTTTTTCTTATTCTTTTCAAATCACTGTAATTGAAAACAATGATACATCTAGTACATATTAGTGGATAATCAATATGCATTTATTGGACTTGAAATTTAAATTTTAAATACAAATTCACCTATAACCATACACACTTTCATTTTTAAGATCTCATTCTGATTTTTGACTCAATGCATGAGCTATTTTGGGTTTTTATTTTTATTTTTGTATTAAAATAAAGATAATGTTGTAGATGATAGAAAATATGAAGGACTTCATGTGTGAGAATGGCCTAAAAAATAAAAGGAGATCCAAAAGTGTTCAACTTAATTCTACAAATTTATCTTTCCATCAGGTCATAGATCTACAATCCAAATATTCTTGCCCATTGTAGTTTTGATTTTTGAATACCAACAAAGCAAAACAAAACATAAAGTGAAACGCTGTGCTTTTCATAGTTGCGTTTCAGTGATTTAGTAGCCCACCAGAGGAAAAGAGCATACATTTTGGGTTCAGAAGTTCTGAATTCTAGTTCCAGGTCTGCAATTTAAGCTATGCGTGTTCATGAGGTTGATATTAAGTCTCTTGGAGCCTTGGGCTCCTTAAAGATTTGGAAGGGTGATGGGCTTTACATAAGTTAATTCAGTTCTTCTGGTGGGTGTAATAGAATCTGTTCCTCCCTCACTGCTGGGCTAGATCTGACCTCCTCAGGTTTGTCATCCATACAATGGGAATAATATTACTCACTCACAGGGTTGTTAACAGAGTAAAATGACACAATTCTGAGACAGGGTTTATAAATCCTTCAAGAATTATATAGCTTTAAAGTGTTATCATTGCTTTACGTTTTACTTTATTCTTCAACTCAACAAACACTAGTTATGCCTAATAAACCTATGAGGACAATGTTTTTGGCTCTGAGAGCCCAAAAATGTTCAGTGCATTCTTTTCAGGTTCCATTTGATGGGAATATTTGCTTTCTGTTGCCCATGGAAGCTGGGGAAGGGGCATTGTGTTGGAAGACACCACTTCCTTCATGGAGGACATAGCAGAGCCTCTCCTGGCAGAGCAAGGATAAAAGACACTAATAATTCACAAAAGAAAGTAAAAATGGGACATATGATAGGTGGTTCTGATTGGAATAAATGATTTCCTGTCCCACCTTGAGTTTGGATAGTCATGCTTTTCCTTTCCTCTTTTTTATTCCTGTTAGTCATTCTGCCTAGGGGACCTCCTTTCACTGCCTCTAGAATCTTCCATGATGCCCTTCCTCAACTACCAACCCAACGTTGCAGACTCATTTGCACTCCTTTCATAGTGCTGTGTTAATGAGGCTCTTAGGACCCTTATATTCTGCCTTTATTAAACTATGCAAATCCTTGAAGCAAAGAGGTTTTACTCATTTTGGTATCCCTTGCAGTAAATGCCTCATACTGCCTAACTTCAAATCCTGGCACCTCCACTTACTGTGTGGCCTTGAGGAAGTTACTGAACCCCTCTGGGCCTTACTTTGCTCATCTGGAGAGTGGAGATAACAATAGGACCTGCGCTACAGGATTTCTGTAAACGTTAAAGAAAATATCACATATGGGAAGCTCTTAGAACGGTGCTGGACTCATAGTAAACCCTCACTAAATATTAGCTACATTATTTGGAATCATAAACACCTATACCTGGAACACAAGTTTCTGGATCAACTAGGAATTGAGTCCCCCTAGGATTTACTGGAAGGGTCAGCTTGAGGAGGCCTGAGACTCAACAGTCCTGGGGTAGGTGGGCCCCAAAATCCATGTGTTGTACTTCACTCCTGGCCCAGCACCTCTGGCAAAAGGGTGACAAGGGATGAGCAGGGCTTTTTCTGCAGCTCTCCTGCCCTTTCCTTTTCAGAATTACGATTGAGTGCACTAGAAAATAGGCCTGCCCGCATGACGATGAGTGCATTGACTGCTTATCCTCCTGGCCCTGCTGGTCCTTCCCTTCACAATCCCTCCTCAACCACAATGAATTAAACAGCCTTGAAGATATGAAGTTAACAAAAGGGAACAGCAGGACTCAGCAGAGGGGCAGGGAGAATGGAGGATGGATGGAGGGAGTGCAGAGGGCAATCAAGGAGTTGGAAAACAGGAGGAAGGTTCAGAGAGTATCAAAGAAAAAGGTGGTAGCTGGGGAGACGGACAGAGGTGGGGAAGGTAGCTGTCTCGGTCCTGGGGAGTAAAGAGTGCAGGAACAGTTAGCCTGGAATCCGTGGGGGTCAGCCTGTGGGAAGCTGGGTAACTGCTCAGGAGAAAATCTGGCCGCCAGATGGCATTGGCGCCTCAGTCACATGTTCCGAGCCAGCTGTGTGCAGGGACTCCTCCCCTTGTTTACCACGGTGTGAGTGTCAGCGCAGCCCCGCCCAGTCTTCAACAGGAACACAGGATTTAAGTTTCGAAGAAGAGCAGACCTGGGTACAAATAGGCATCTTTCTCTATACATCATAACTACATTCAATCATAGATTCTTAGGATTAGAGAATTTTGGACTTTGTTTAAAATGAGCCTTTTAAGCTCAGCGGGGGAGAAGTGGAGGCCCACAGACTGATTAAGCTCTATTGCTGTAGTGCCTTATGCCTGCTTTTATGCACTGAAATTTAAATGTGGGAAATAAGATGAAGGTGAATTTTTAAAAAACTTTTTTTTTCCTTTTAAAATCAGAATGGGTGCTTTTTGGTTCAAGAGCGGCATTATGTTCTTTATGTGGCTTTGCTCTGTTCACAGTGTGACAAGTCAGAAAATTTCTGCCTCAACAAGCTTCTGTGGCTCTTACATTCAGAGTTGTGTAAGAGCCTTGGTAATGCAAACCCACTTATTTCTTTAAGGGCTGTCATAGGGTTTTTTTTCCTAAGCTCTGTTTTATCCCAATTTAGACAAAACCGCGCGCGCACACACACACACACACACACACACACACACCCTATTTTTGAGTTGCAAATGTAAAACCTTGAGACAATCAAGAAGGTAAATTGATTCTAAATTTAACCCTAAGACTCAAGAACAAGACAATTCTAATGTTTATAAAAAGAAAGGTAAGAAAATTTCACAGATTTGGAATGCCAATCATATATTCAGACCTAGCTAGAAAATTGTTAGGCTAATGCCTGAAACTAAATTGGTAAAATTTAAGCCAATTCATTTTAGACATTCAGACCCTTCACAATTTTATAAAAACACTTACTTTTAAAGTAAATTTAGAAATTTGAAATAAAATAGATAAGCAGTTTCCCAATTTAGGGGGGAACTAAGATTCTAAAACTGAATTGTGATAGGTGATTTGCAAAGCTCAATTGGATGTCAGAATAGAACTGTTTATCTCTGAAAAACCCAAACTACTCAGCCTCTTGATTTTTTTTTTCCCAGTGCCTTTAACTGCATTTTCTCTTCTGTCTTGCTCTCTTCCTTAGCCCCTACTTTATCCTAGCTTTCCTCTTTCTTACTCCCCATCATCTTTTTTTCTTTCAACCTTTCTGTTTTTCTTAACTTCCTTGCCTCTCTCATTTTTATTTTATTTTTTTAGTTTCCTCCATCTATTTCCCTTCTGTCCTTTCCCCATCTCCTTTGCCTGCTCCCTGCTCTTAACTGATGATACTAGGTAGTTAAAGTTTGTGCATATATTTCCAATTATTTATTGGAGAGAGTTTTATGTTAGTAATTATCAAAGCAAGAAAATAGCATTTATATATTTCATTCAAAAAAAGTGAATCAAGTGGCTATTAATTCACATGACATCTCCTTTTCTTGCTTATATTGTGATAGTCAAGGGACATATAAAGAGGAAAAGGGAAAAGGGAGGTTTGATTCAGGGCATATGACAAAGAGGTAGAACAGGATCTCACTTCTTTTACTGTGTTTCTAAGGCTCTGTTGGCTCGTTAGTAGTCAAGAGGTGATATACTATAAAAGACTTTCCACCAGTCTTCCCTTCTCAAGTATTCTTTTGTTATGATTTTTGAAAATAGGCTGATTTACTTCTCCTATCAAGTAGTGAACCACATGGTCTCTGTTATGTTGAAACTGCTGAGCTTGATGGGTAAGTTATTAAAAATGAATAATTCAATTGGTTTTTAATTTATTTAAAAATAATGTCTTTAGAAATTAGACTTAAACCTTGTTCATTATCTTCTTGGCAGACAGGAGTTTAAATTGCAAACTCCATAGTTAATTACTCTGCAGTAATTTTGAAGCTGTCTTTTCTCTTAAATTTATTTTCTTTCAGAAACAGTGAGATAAACATATATATAGGAATAACTTTACACAGAGAATCTTCAGTGAGATTCCTTAGATGGTTTTTAAAAAAAGTTTTTGCTTGTTTGATTTCAAATGAGAAGGTTAGAGATCAAGAGTCCCTTAGGACTGATGTTACTTTAAAAGGCAACCTTTTGGAACTGTGTCAAATGAAGAATAGGAAAAGATGAGAGAAACAATATGATGTAGTTTTGATGTTGATATTAATTTAGAATTTAGTTATAGACCATATAGCAGTTCTGTTTCAGAGGATTTGTCTGCTGGCATAAAAACATTTATTGAATGCTCACATTTTAATGACACTATGTATTTGTGTTCTTTAGATGGAATTTATCATTTAATCCTGATACAGGAACTATATAAGCCCTATTGTATAGACAATGAAATCAAGACTTAGAGAGCCTAGGTAATTTGCCTAAAACATCTGACGAGTGAAGCCAGGACTCGAACCTGGCCGTCTGACACCAGAGTCCATGGTTTTAACTGGTGCCTTCCAAATTATTGCCATATTGAGCTATATGAATAGTGCTTTAGTCTGTGGGACCCTATCCTGGTTTGGGCAGAACAGTTTAGACACAACTAAAACAGTTTTGAGAGAAGCATTGATGGCATACATTTGAAAAGAGAAAAATTCTCAAATCAATAATCTAATCTTTCATTTCAAGAACCTAGAAAACAGCAAAATAAACCCAAGAAGCAGAAGGAAGGAGATAATAAAGATGACAGCAGAAATTGACTTGAAAAAAATAAAGAAAATCAACGACACAGAGCTAGTTATTTGCAAACATTAATACAAGTGACAAACCTCTAAGAATATTGATAAAGAAAAAAAGAGAAAGCACAAATTAGCAAATTAGCAATATTATGCATGAACAATGGGAACTTGATATATATCCTGAAGATATTTTAAAGGTAAAATAGAAATACTACTAACAACTGTGCACACATAAATTTGACAATTTAGAAGAAGTGGACCACTTTCTCAAAAAACCAGAAACTACACTTAATATGAAATAGGTAATTTGAATAGCTCAGTAAGTATTACGGAAATTGATTTCAAATATAAAGTATAAAAAGCTTTGAGAAAAAAATAGGGAGAAATCTTTGAAATCTAGGGCTGGCTAGTCAGATTCTTAGACTTAACACAAAAAGCATAATTCATAAAAGGAAACTGTAATAAACTGAACTTCATAAAATTAAAAATTTTTGTTCCAGAAAAGTGCCTGTTAGGAGGACTTAAAAATAAGTTACAGACTGGAAGAAATTATTTGGAAACATCTGTTTAAACAGGGACTTTTATCTTGAATATATTTTTTTAAAAAAAAACCTCTTAAAACTCAATAGTAAAAAGAAAAACCATCCAATTTGAAAATGGGCAAATGATATAAAGAGACATTTCAACAAAGAGGACATACAAATGGCAAATAAGTACATGAAAAGATGCTTAACCTCATTAACTACTAGGGAAATACAAATTAAAACTACACTGAGATCTCGCTACAGACCTATCAGAATGGCCAGTGTAAAAAAGAGTGACAATTCCAAGTGCTAGCAAGGAAGCAGGGAAAGAGGATCACTCATATGTCATGGGTGGGAATGTAAAATGCTACAATCACTCTGGAAAATGGTTTTCTAGTTTCTTAAAAACTGAACATGCAGCTAACATAAAACCCAACAATTTCACCCCTAGGCATTTATCCCAGAGAAATGAAGACATGTTTGTACAAAAACCTGTATGTGAATGTTTATGGTGGCTTTATTCATAACACCCCAAAACTGGAAACAACTTGAATATCCTTCAATAAGTCAATGGTTGAATAACTGTTGTACATCCATACCATGGAATGCTACTTAGCAATAAAAACGAGTGAACTACTGATACATGTAACACTCTGGATGAATCTTCAGAGAATTATACTGACTAAAAATAGCCAATCCCAAAGGTCACATACAGTCTAACTCTATAAAATTTTGCCTTTTGAAAAGGCAAAATTACGGAAATAGAGAACAGATTAGTAGTTGGCAGGTGTTAAGATGGGGTGGGAAAGGCAGGGAGGTGGATATGGCTGCAGAGCACAACCTGAGGGATCCCATGGTGATAGAAATGTTCTGTATCTTAACTATTTCAATATCAATATTTTGGTTGTGATATTATACTATAGTTTTGCAAGATGTGAAACTAGTAAGATGCAATTCTGAATAAGGAGTGTTCAGTATCTTTTGGTATTGTTTCTTACGCTGAAAATCACTTTGAAGTTTATTAAGATACTCAGGCAGATTAAGGAAGAGTGGGGAATGATACTGAAGGCATTAATCAGGAGTCTTGAAAAAGACTTTTTAGAAGTATTGACAAGGCCTATGTGTGATTATTCTTCCCTTTTTTTTTTTTTTTTCATATTTGAAGGTAGAAGTGAGATAGTGGAGAGGATCCTGAGGAAGTAACTGAAAATGATGATAAACGTTGATGAATGACATGATGTAGATCAGCGCTAAAGAACTATGGCTATCTGGCTTTTTTGGTGTGACTGTTTTTGAACAGTTGTTTAAGTGGATGGACATATTGGCCCTTTAGGCTTTATAACACCTCACTCTTGTCTGTCAAGCCCAGCTCAATTTCTTCTTCATCTGTGAAGTTCTTGACTATCTCAATTCCTAGGTCATCTCTACTCCTAGGAATCAGCAGATTTTTGATTAGTAAGATTACTTTTAAACAAACTAGCTTCAATTATACATCCAACTTAGTCTTTCCTGAAGAAAGTTATTTTTAGCAATGGATATTCTTTGAGTTGGACTCATATTGTCCTACATCATTGTGAAACTCATTTATGGAAGGTTAAGATTGGATGCCTTCTTAGGTACCCACTTTTTGGCTGTCTAAAATGAGTTATTTAATGGGTTTGCACAAAATTCCACACAGTGATATTTGCTTTTTTACCTACCACTTGTTTCCCCCAAGAGGAAACAAGTTTCCTCCTCTTGGGGGAGCACTGAGTATTTTGGGTGACTAAGGTATATATTTAATCAATATTTGTTGAGCGAATGAACATACCACTAAACATTTCCTTAAAAGATAGAGCTCTGATAACTGATCTTAAGCTACAGTAGAAGAAAATTAGGCTGAATTCAGTGAGAAAACTGGGATGGCAAGCCCTTAAACACAAGATGTAAGTGATGCCTGTAGAATCTTCACTGCTGGCATTTATGAATATTAGAGAGCCATCTGTCCAATGTATGTGTGGTCCCATCTATAAGAAGATGCCCAACTCACATGACTTGCTGAGGTTGTTCGAATTGGCTATTTTAGATTTACGGGTTTCTTGGATTGATTCTCCAAGAAAACGAAAGCTGTATTCCTTTTCCCATTTAAATTTTAGCTACTGTGAAATTTTCCATGACCATCTTTTGCAAGTAAAACTTCTATCTAGATAATAGACTCTGGAGTGATGTTAGCCTCCTTTAGTTGGCAATTGTGTTCTTGTTCTGAATGTTTTGTAACTCATGCATGATGTCTGAGTAGGTTCAAATGAAACCATATTTATTATGTCCTCTGTTCTTTCAAACTGAAAAACAGTTCAGTGTGTTGTTACAAAGATGTACCATGGGTAGAATGCCAATGTTTAGGAGCCCAAGAAGCCCTGCCCACTTTCCTGAAACAGTGTGCAAAGTGTGAATGACATTTAAAGGGGGTTTCTTGGATCTCAGGTTTGGCTTTGTGTGTGCTGCACCCACCTGATTGCTTTGGTAGGATGCTGTTGGGCTATTCTGTAAATAAAATTCATGTCATGTCAATAATTTCACAGGGAAACGAACCTAAAAGTCCGCCAGGCACTATCAGTTACTTCAGAACTTGGAGCAGATATTAGCAGACTTGCAAGGTTTGATGGTAAGTGTCTTAAAAAGATAAACAAAAGCCTCAAAACCAAAAAGCAATGCAACAAACTAATTATCTGAGATCCAATTTATGATTCTTTTTATTTGGTGGGAGGACATACGATTCTCCAGGCAACAAAGCCTGTAATTTCTTCTCATGCTGAAAAGAGTAAAAATGTTTGCCAAGGGGAGAATGGCTTTATCAGTTCATCGTTCATTTCATGCTTGTTTTCTTTTTAGATATCATTTTCCTTCAGTCCCATAATGCCCTTTTCTTGTCTGATGTTGGCCTTTCTGGAGCCATATACAGACTTGCTGAGGAGGAATATTGGCTACCCTTTTATTTCTAGCTCTAGGTCTAACCACCCATTGATTTTCTGGCTCCATAACAAAGACTAACTACCAGACCTCAAACTTCATGAAAACAGTCATCCCGCCTCATATATTTCTGTACCTTGCATGGTGCTTGACATAATGTCTTGAAGATACTAGGTGTTCAAGAAGAATATTCTGATTTATTAATCAGTTGGTCATCTGTTGCCTTTGATTTCAGACCATGATTTTGCTATCTCTATCTTCATACTGTTCAGCTGGTCCCTTGATCTTTAATCTCTCTTGCCTCTCCTTTTCTGCCTATGTCTTGTTCTATTCTGTTAATCTTATGTATTCATGGAATGACCTCCCGATGTTGTCCATTCTAGGGATAGCTGTGTTTATGATTAAGACACCACAGAGAAACACCATACTTTAAGAGAAAGAAAAGAGACACTGATTATAGGATTTTAGGCACCATGATAGGCTGCAGAGAGAATCTTTGGAGTCTTCCTTTCATTCTTTAATGGTCTCTTGCTTTGCCTACTTGTCAGTCTGGCCCCGAATATTAGTTTATCCATTCAGATTGGCTTTATTTACTAATGAATTTTCATGAGTTTGAGACAGTCTTTTAAAATGTGTTTTTGGGGTATACACTTAGGAAAACATGGACAAGAGTCTTAGCATAATCACATGAGTTAAAGCACAGGCAAGTTTATATTGTAAAATTTCTCCAGTGCAGAGCTTAGAGCTTACATTTCCTGTGCTTTGCATTTGCTTATAAAGTCTGTCTGGATTCTGTTAATATTTTAATTTCTCTTAAATGAGTGCTTTTATAACAGATGTTTATAGAAAAAATATTCCTCCAAATTGAGATTTAAGTCAGGGAAGTAGCCAGGAAACTGAATGGTCCAAGAAATATTTTGATTAGAATAAAACAGATTGCACATTTTCTACTGAGTAATTTTTTCAATGAAATTCTACTGTTATGTGAATCCAAGAGAAGTAAATTTTGTTCATGAATTAAAATATTTGCTTAAAGTACCTCATTGAATATTTATGGAGTCCTAAAAGGGTCAGCTAAATATAATTTAGTATTACTTATTTCTTTCTTGGCAGAATTGTACTTTTATACCTCTATCAATCTATGAGGAAGTAGAAATTCATGATTTTTAGTGTTGTTAACCATCAAAAAGCAGAACATGATTGTTAAAATTATTGAGGTCCCATTCTTTCCTAGATGTTTGCCCAGATAGGCTACACTATGATGCAGTTACAAACAACCCTGCCATCTTAGTGGCATAAACACAGTAAAGGTTTATTCTTGCTCATGTCACATTCTGAGTGAGCTGGGTGACCTTTTTCATCATGGAGCCACAGTATCTAAACTAATGGCATCTGAGGTCACTGCATCAGGCTAAGAGTAAGATGAAAGAGACTCAATGGCTTTTAAATTCTTTTTCTTCTCATGATTCATTGGCTAACAGTGTCACCTGGCCCTGACTTAACTGTAAGGGAGGCTAGGAAATAACAAATATGAATACTTGTTGAGCATTAACTGTCTCTACCACATCCTCCAAGAATCATGGCCATGTAAGGCGATGTCAGGATAATGCATAAGGAGCCAGGCTGGATTAGGTGACTTTCTTACATGGAACTGCAGGACTGGGGCTAAATATCCCTCTCTTCAGCATGACTCCTTACACTCTCAATCCACCATACTCTGCTTGGCTTCTTCTTCTTCTTCTAGCACTTAGCACTATCTGGTACATGGACAATTCATTTATTTTTAAAGTTATTTATTGTCCATCTTTATCTGCTTCAGTGTAATCTACACAAGGATCTTTGCTTTATTCACTGATGTATGCCAAGCTCCTAGAACAATATCTAGCACATAGTAGGTGCTCAGTAAATCCCTGCTGAATGAATAAATAGTCACAAGTTCCAGTGGAGGGCAGAGACGAAGACCAGCATCAGGCCACAGAAAAGCATGGGAGGGCAAAGGAAAGGCCTGACGTAAAGAGATTGGAAAGGGAGTGTGAAACCATGGGGTGAAGAGGAAGCTTAAGCTTCCTGAGGTGGCTTTGTAGGACCAAGAAGGAGTGCTGGATCCTCTCCTCCTGGAAGGCAGGTGTCTAGGAGATGGACCATCTGTCATGGTGGTTTTAGAATGTCTTTACTTCAGATCCTTTCTGAACTAAGGAAATGGAACAAAGTAGCTCCAAATTTAAACCAATACAAGTGGTACTGCTCAGGCTGAAAGCACTTCCTCCCCTAAGATTTTACAGTTGAGGTAACAGGTCTTGAGAAGTTAAAGGACTTGCTTATATATAAAAATAGCCATTTAAAAATACTTCATAAAATTTACTTTTAAGGTGTGTTAATAATTATTACTTACTAGATATGACTTCAATTTGCTTCATACAGAATAGGCAACTCACCAAATCCCCAATGAATAATTGTTTTCCCAAATAAAGGCAGCACAGACCTCTCTTTTTTATGATTATATATACTTAAACTGTGGTCAGCTTTTCAGAAAACATGTAATGCCAAGTTCATGAGTCTGTTACACTTCTGGGCTAAAATCCAGGCTTCTGTTAAGTTTACTTTTTCATTTTAAAATCTCTGGTTGCGTTTCAATCTACCTTAAAGTTCAAGGCAACAGGGTGTTTTGTGAGTTTATCCTAATAAATAGAAATATAATTTCCTGTTTCTAAGAAAGCATCAGAAGAATGAATAGACGAATTAAGGGAAAATAAATTAGAAACAATATACAAATTAGATTCCCCCCCAGTTAGCAGCCAAATTTAAAGACCAAGAGGATGATGCAAGATGTGGTATGGAAGTCTTTGAAAGAATTTGGAAAGTTAATAAACCCTAAATCCTTCCCATGATTGCTTTTGCTTTCCTGTGGCCTTCAATTTTTTCTCCATCTGCTTCTTTCCAAGTCCTAATTTACACATTTCAGTTTTAATATCTTTATTTCACACATAGACACACACTCTCGCAATTAGCCACTATCCGCACATGGTTTTCTAACTACTCCTTTTCACCATTCTTCTCTTTCCTTTCTGTAGTCTTTCTTACTGTTCTCATTTCACCTTCCTCCTTCACTTTTTATGTTATTTTCTTCACCTGCAGTGTCTCTTTTCTGTCATTCTTTATCTGTTTTCATCACTCTCTCATTACTTAAAGCCTGTTTATTAAGCGCCTCTTAAGTACAAGATGGAAAGCAAAGTATGTAGAATTATAAATTATCTCTCCATATATGATCAAAGTTCTTTTGATCCTTTGCTGTGTTCTTTTTCTACTCCCTCTTTTGTGTCTTCTTTATTCACCTTTGTCCTAATGAAATATCAATAGATTTCAGATTTTCCTCTGGTGATTTGAAAAAGACTTTCTTGCCTCATGGGAATCAAAACTAGATTTTGTATCCTTTAGTTTAAATTAAAATAGGATATCAGCATTGTGTATGTTTGGAAATGCCATGGCTAGTTTTGGCAAGGTATAATCAATGAGGCAGATATGTGAGGGACACTCTTTACCATGTTCTATTTGTGCTAAGTATATGTTTTAATTTGTGACTTCTGGGTAAATCTGGGTATGGCATTATTTTTTGCTTCTAGTTACTGTGTGATTTTTCTTCTGAGACTTGCCAAAATACTTTCTCTAGCACCAAATTACAGTTTTCTGTCCTTGAATAATAAAAGCACATCCTCCGAGTATCTGAATACCTGAATTTCCCACTCCTGTCCCCAGAGAAGTTCCCACTGGGGTTTCCAAGTTTTGAACACATAGAGTCACAACTGAGTTGGGTTGAAACCTCAGGATGTCTCTGATGAGTCTCTGTCTCCTCACTTTTGGATCTATACTGAAAGATAGTGTCTTTCTGGTGGGCTTATTTCTTTCATGTATTCACCCATTCATTCATTCAGCAAATGTATATTTAACACAAGGCCAAGGGATTTGTTAAACCTGGGATACAGTGGTTAATAAGTCAGGCTCAGTCCATGCTTCTATAGAGCTTATTTCCCAGGGGAGAAGATAGACTTGAGAGGGCTTATCCCTAAAGAAGCCTTTGATATGGTAAAGGTCCTAAAGTTCTCAGGCCCTAAACGCAATGTTGATATGTGAGCAAGAACTCACTATGTACCCAGGCACCATGCAGAGTAATTTCACACATTATCTTACTAAACCCTTACAGCTCCTGAAGGAAGAGATTATTGTTAACTTAATTTATGGATAAAGAACCCGAGACCCAGGTAAACTGATTAACTTTCTTAAGGTTATATTGCTGTTAAGTGGAGAAGCCAGAATATAAACCCTGGACTTCCGGCAAAGCCTATTTTACAAAGGACACAAAAGCCCAGGTTGTAAACTAAAGTAGAAAGAGAGCATTGGAGAGTTAGGGAAAGTTAGCACAAGAGCTTAGATTCTGATTAGGGTAATAAATAAAATTTTAAAATATTCTAAACCTAAAGGTGCAAAATTAGTTACAAGAGATCAAGTCCATCCAGGACAAGGATGAGGTCATCGTATTTTTAAAAAATGGCAATGATCTCAGTGATTTTTAATGTCAGGATCCCTGATGAGAGTTTATAGAAGACTTGGCCAACTGTAGAGACCAGTGCACACAAGAGAGTTGGGTTTTGGCAGGTAAATCCATTTATTTGAAAAGTTCTCATACAAATATTTTTATACATTTCAAACATCAGAAAAAAAAAGATTTATAGTCTTTCAAATTTTGTAAGAAAAGATACATAACTTGATCTAATATTATAGATCAAATATAATATAAAAAGAGATTGAGTGGGCCTTGATTTTCATGTTAAAATCTTATGGGAATTGAAAAGCCTTTGTAAACAAGTAACTGAAATACTTGTCAATTATTATTATGTAAACTGGACGTTCTTATTCCTTGGGGAAAGCCCCGGATGTAAATTGTCCCAATGTGTTTAAGAATCTTTTGCATATTGTTACTGACTGAACTGAGATCTGTTTTCTGCAACTCATGACAAGTTTACATATTTTGTATGACTGTTAATGCTGAATTCTGAACAAGGGAAAGGTTGACTTTTTATTCAGGAATCCTTGTGTATTTTGTGGTTCTTTCTAAAGAATAGCATGTGTGTAATTAAAACATGGAAAAATAAGCATCTCTTTTTGGTTAAAAAAATAAAATAGCTTGGTTAGCATCTTGTGAGTTTTTTTGCTTACCAGATAGTTTTCTCATTCACCTGGGCAGGAGCACAGCCCAACAGCACAGCTGACATGAGGCATAGATTAACTATAGATGGTGTGAAGAATAACTTCCCTCTTTACTGCTGGTGCTGACATGGCCAATATGGTGGTAATGATGGCTGGGTGAACCTTGGTGATTGAAGAATAAAGAAGCTTTAGAAAATAGGAAGATGACACTCTTCTTTCTAAGACAAAAATAAATATTTGTCACAATCATCAGGGCAAACAGTAGTGGGCAATATCTAAAATGTTAAGAAACTCTTGGCTAGAGAAATTCTTGAACAGAAATATTGATGTTTTATTTGCTGGATAATTTGTCTTATAGAAGAGTTGAAGTACAGATAATCAAGAATTATTTCTATTAGTAATATACATAAAGAGATGAAGCCAGCTTCTCTGGAAAATCATAGAATATCCAGCACTGAGTTCCATTTTTATGATAAACTGCAGACTTTCACTTTGAGGTAAATACTTAGCTTGAGAAGTCTGTCAAGTTGCTGATTAACCAACCATCCAGCTGACTAAATATAGAATGCTTAGGAAGGTCCAGATTGAGATCTTGTAGATTTTGTTCAGTATGGGTCTAGAGCATTTCTGTGTGATTGTAAAATGGAAAAATTGCAATCTGCTTTCGTGTCTTCTCTTCAGAGGGTCAAACAGATATGACTAGCTAGTTTGATTGTATTTACATCTCATTATTGACATGACTTTTTTTCAGATTTATTATTGCCCATTAAAGATGACTTTTTGCTCCAGTCATATATTCAGTAAATGACTGTGAGAAATGATGTGATTTTTCCTAAACTGTTTCCTCATTGATTGTCAAGCTGATCATTTTCTGCCTCTTTGTCTTCTCTGATTGAACTAGCAAAAGGAAGAAGGGTCCTAAGAGAGTTTTTCCCTCATCCTTGTTATGCTTCACGGCTAGGATTTCTTTTTGGTTGCTTCTAATGCACTTTAATGCTATCACCTGTTTTCAGTACTGTCAGATATACTTGGCTCCAGTCAGATTTAGGCCAAATTAAGCCCTCTAGTTGTTCCTGGGCTATTTAGTTTTCCAGTCCTTCATTACTATCATGGAAATACACCCACTTTTTCCATTTTTCTTAGATATGCTCTAATATCCATCTCATCTCCCAACCTCTCTCTTGAAATCATCTGAAATTTTTTCTATCCATCTCTTCAACAAAGATCCTATTATGTAGCTAGTGTAATAGGTTATAGGAATACAGAGGTGAATACAGTGCTCCCTTCAAAGAAGCTTGTTCATCCCTTTTGGAAAGTGGTACAACAGAAAGTGGGAAGCATGTATTTTATGCTAATAGGGCTTAAAAAGGGGAAGCCGAGCACTTCTGATGATAAAAACAAACGTAGTTTGGCTTTATTCCCACCATTTTGTTTTGACTGGGCTCTGTATTTAGAACTTACATCACCGGGACCACACTCTTTGAGAAGACTGAATTGGGGCTTAGCCTCCAAGAACCCAGGCAGAACCCCTTGGGCTTACTGCCTGTTCCTGTCTGGAACCACACCCTTGTGAGGCCAGGGAGGAGCGAGCCAACATGTTTAAGGCTGCATTTGCCTCCATGTCAGTCTTTTCTTATGACAATAGAAATGATCAAATGAACCTGTTTTTTATATTCCTATTGGCAGGAATTGCGTATCATGTTGTTTTTGCCCAAAGCACATTTTTTTTTTTAAGTGGCTAAGTTTGAAGCCTGAGAAATTGAGTGTTGGGTTAGGAATCTGTAATAAACTTTAAGCATTGCTGTCAACCTGTTATTTTATGTAGATTTTGCTGGTGATAGCCAAGTCAAGATTTTACTATTCAGAGAGAAAATTATTGATGAAGAAAAAAAAGATAAGAAGTCAGGGATTTAGAAAACGTTTCCTCATCTATAATGTAGTTGTCCAAACAAGTAGAGCCAGTTTAAATCAGTTTTGATTTACTTTTTACTATCAGTGATAGGCTATAATGGAGCTAACCAGAATTCTGCCCCTTCCCTTGGCAAGGTTATTTTTCTTATCCAAATCCTCCTGCCAGCAGTTTTTATTTAGCAGTGGAAAATATGGATGTCTGGGAAACTGCTAGTGAGTGCCTTAAGTGGGGAGGCTTTAGGCAGAACTTCTGTTATATTGGGGAGAGGCAGGTGGAGGTTGGAAAAGCAGTCCTGAGGCCATAAGTCCCTCATTCCTTTCACAGTTTTATTTGCTTTTGCTTTTTTAATGCATGGTCTGTTTGTGATCTTGTTGGTCAAGAGTGACTGGCCACGTGGCAACTGGCTGCTATTACCTTGGTCTAAGAGTTTTAAAGGGAGCATGCTAGGGAGAAAGGGGACCCACATAAGAAGCCTCTTTCATTCAGAAGGCAGCTTGGAGAGTGGATGGAGTCAGTGTAATATAGAGGATCTCTAGGCTTACGTGGTCCCCTAATCAGTGCTAAAGATAACAGTCTTCTTTTTATTTTCCAAATGCTACGTTTTATTTTCCAACTTGTCCTTTTGACTTCTGATTAAATGTAAATGTATTTTTTCTCTGTTTGTTTTTGAGAGAGAGAACCTTGTAGGTGGTAATCTCACTTCTGACTCTGGCTCAAACCCTGATTAGATCTACCCACAGTTTCCTTTTTCATACCTCCCCTCTCTTTTCCTTCCTCCCTCTGTCCCTCTCTCCTTCTGTTCTGTCCTTTTGTGTCTTTGTACCTATGTATAGAAATTCAACCTCATCACACCTACTCTAAAATTGACCACATAATTGGAAGTAAATCACTCCTAAGCAAATGCAAAAGAATGGAAATCATAACAAACAGTCTCTCAGACCACAGTGCAATCAAGTTAGAACTCAGAATTTAGAAACCAACCCAGAACCGCACAGCTTCATGGAAAATGAACAACGTTCTCCTGAATGTTGACTGGATAAACAATGAAATGAAGGCAGAAATAAAGATGTTCTTCGAAACGAACGAGAATGAAGACACAACATACCAGAATCTCTGGGACACATTTAAAACAGTCTCTAGAGGAAAATATATAGCAATAAGTGCCCACATGAGAAGAAAGGAGAGATCTAAAATTGACACCCTATCATCAAAATTGAAAGAGCTAGAGGAGCAAGATCAAAAAAACTGAAAACCTAGCAGAAGACAAGAAATAACTAAGATCAGAGCAGAACTGAAGGAGATAGAGACACAAAAAGTCCTTCAAAAAATCAATAAATCCAGGAGCTGGTTTTTTGAAAAGATCAACAAAATAGACCACTAGCCAGATTAATAGAAAAGAAAAGACAGAATAACCAAATAGATGCAATAAAAAATGATAAAGGGGATATCACCACAGATTCCACAGAAATTCAAACCATCATCAGAGATTATTACAAACAACTCTATGCACATAAACTAGGAAACCTGGAAGAAGTGGATAAATTCCTGGACACTTGCCTCCTCCCAAGCCTAAACCAGGAAGAAGTCGAAACCCTGAATAGACCAATAACAAGGTCTGAAGTCGAGGAAGCAATTAAGAGCCTACCACCCCAAAAAAGCCCAGGTCCAGATGGGTTCACAGCCGAATTCTACCAGACATACAAAGAGGAGCTGGTACCATTCCTTGTGAAACTATTCCAAATAATCCAAAAAGAGGGAATCCTTCCCAAATCATTTTATGAGACCGACATCATCCTGATACCAAAACCCAGCAGAGACTCAACAAGAAAAGAAAACTACAGGCCAATATCCATGATGAACATAGATGCAAAAATCTTCAATAAAATACTGGCAAGCCAATTGCAACAGCACATCAAAAAGCTTATCCACCGACCGGGCGTGGTGGCTGATGCCTGTAATCCCAGCACTTTGGGAGGCCGAGGCGCGTGGATCACGAGGTCAAGCGATCGAGACCATCCTGGTCAACATGGTGAAACCCCCTCTCTACTAAAAATACAAAAAATTAGCTGGGCATGGTGGCGCGTGCCTGTAATCCCAGCTACTCAGGAGGCTGAGGCAGGAGAATTGCTTGAACCCAGGAGACGGAGGTTGCGGTGAGCCGAGATCGCGCCATTGCACTCCAGCCTGGGTAACAAGAGTGAAACTCCGTCTCAAAAAAAAAAAAACAAAAAAAAAAACCACGCTTATCCACCATGATCAAGTAGGCTTCATACCGGGGATGCAAGGCTGGTTCAACATATGTAAGTCTATAAACGTAATTCACCACATAAACAGAAACAAAGACAAAAACCACACGATTATCTCAATCGATGCAGAGAAGGCCTTTGACAAACTTCAACAGCCCTTTATGCTAAAAACCCTCAATAAACTAGGTATTGACAGAACGTATCTAAAAATAATAAAAGCTATTTACCACAAACCAACAGCCAATAACATACTGAATGGGCAAAAATTGGAAGCATTCCCTTTGAAATCTGGCACCAGACAAGGATGCCCTCTCTCACCACTCCTATTCAATATAGTACTGGAAGTTCTAGCCAGAGCAATCAGGCAAGAAAAAGAAATAAAACATATTCAAATAGGAAAGGAGGAAGTCAAATTGTCTCTATTTGCAGACGACATGATTGTATATCTAGAAGACCCCATCGTCTCAGCCCAAAATCTCCTGAAACTGATAAGCAACTTATGCCAAGTCTCAGGATACAAAATCAATGTGCAAAAATCACAAGCATTCCTATACACCAATAACAGACGTAAAGAGAGCCACATCAAGAATGAACTTGCCATTCGCAATTGCTACAAAGAGAATAAAATACCTAGGAATACAACTAACAAGGAACGTAAAGGACCTCCTCAAGGAGAACTACAAACCACTGCTCAACGAAATAAGAGAGGACACAAACAGATGGAGAAACATGCCATGTTCATGGTTAGGAAGAATCAATATCTTGAAAATGGCCATACTGCCCAAAGTAATTTACAGATTCAACGCTATCCCCATCAAGCTACCAAAGACCTTCACAGAACTGGAAAAAACCACCTTAAACTTCATATGGAACCAAAAGAGAGCCTGCATAGCCAAGTCAATTCTAAGCAAAAAGAACAAAGTGGGAGGCATCACACTACCGGACATCAAACTCTACTACAAGGCTACAGTAATCAAAACAGCATGGTACTGGTACCAAAACAGAGATATAGACCAATGGAATAGAACAGAGGCCTCGGAGGCAACACAACATATCTACAACCATCTGATCTTTGACAAACCTGACAAAAACAAGCAATGGGGAAAGGATTCCCTATTTAATAAATGGTGTTGGGAAAACTGGCTAGCCATATGCAGAAAGCAGAAACTCGACCCCTTCCTGACACCTTACACTAAAATTAACTCCAGATGGATTAAAGACTTAAACATAAGACCTAACACCATAAAAACCATAGAAGAAAATCTAGGCAAAACCATTCAGGACATAGGCATAGTCAAGGACTGCATCACCAAAACACCAAAAGCATTGACAACAAAAGCCAAAATAGACAAATGGGACCTAATCAAACTCCACAGCTTCTGCATGGCAAAAGAAACAGTCAATAGAGTGAATCGGCAACCAACAGAACGGGAAAAAATTTTTGCAGCTTACCCATCTGACAAAGGGCGGATATCCAGAATTTACAACGAACTAAAACAGATTTACAAGAAAAAAAACAAGCCCATTCAAAAATGGGCGAAGGATATGAACAGATACTTTACAAAAGAAGACATACATGAGGCCAACAAACATATGAAAAAATGCTCATCATCACTGGTCATTAGAGAAATGCAAATCAAAACTACATTGAGATACCATCTCACGCCAGTTAGAATGGCGATCATTAAAAAATCCGGAGACAACAGATGCTGGAGAGGATGTGGAGAAATAGGAACACTTTTACACTGTTGGTGGGAGTGTAAATTAGTTCAACCATTGTGGAAGACAGTGTGGCGATTCCTCAAGGACCTAGAAATAGAAATTCCATCTGACCCAGCAATCCCATTACTGGGTATATATCCAAAGGATTATAAATCGTTCTACTATAAGGACACATGCACACGAATGTTCATTGCAGCAGAGTTTACAATAGCAAAGACCTGGAACCAACCCAAGTGCCCATCGATGATAGACTGGACAGGGAAAATGTGGCACGTATACACCATGGAATATTATTCATCAAAAATGATGAATTTGCGTCCTTTGCAGGGACATGGATGAACCTGAAAACCATCATTCTCAGCAAACTGACACAAGAACACAAAATCAAACACCACATGTTCTGACTCATAGGTGGGTGTTGAACAATGAGAACACATGGACACAGGGAGGGGAGCACTACACACTGGGGTCTGTTGGGGGGAAATAGGGGAGGGACAGCAGGCCATGGGGAGTTGGGGAGAGAGAGCATGTGGAGAAATGCCACATATAGGTGAAGGGGAGGAAGGCAGCAAATCACACTGCCATGTATGCACCTATGCAACAATCTTGCATGTTCTTCACATGTACCCCAAAACCTAAAATGCAATTAAAAGAAAAAAGGAAAAAGGAAAAAAATAATTCAACCTCACCTGTTTGCAGTGGATATGTATATTAATCTGATAGTTATGTTTTGTGACAGGGTCTGTGAAAGATTATTTCTGGTTTCTTTTTCTATCTAGAGAACCCCCATCCTGAACGTATATTTTCATATTGAAATAATGGAACAAATTGATTTGTTGATTTGGAATGGGCTTGGCCTTGGTTTGGAATGAGTTTGGAATTAAAGAAACTAGAAACATCTTCTGGTTAGTTAGGGGCAAGTTATATGGTGCCTTTGAGAGTCCCCCAGAACTCTGAATCTAATCAAGATAAGAAGCATAGAACAGCTGAAAGAAATCGCACACATTCTCAGACACATGTGGCAAATGAGGCACAGGTTTCTCTCTGGTGGAATACAGTAGGACCTCTGAAATCCTGATTATGAGCTTAGAAAGATGGTTAACTTTTGTTGTGAGACTGGAAGTATGCTATTTGAAACTGTGTAAAAGTTCACGTTTAGCTCAAAGAGATGGAGTAAGAGAAATTTTTCAGACAGTCACTGCTTTATCTTTTCAAGAATTATTTGCTATAAACTAGAAGTAAAGTTTTTTTTTTAAAGGAAAAAATATCCCATGGATCCTAAGGTTTCTGTTTTTGTTGTTTTTTTTCTATTTTTATTTGGACAGTACAAAAGCTATGTTTCAAAATAGTTGATGGCTTTCCATTTTTCTACCTCCCAGCTTATTTTTTCTAGCACAGTTCTGTATATGTAACCCCATGCTGTCTAAAGGAGAAGGAAATCGTGGTTAAACAGTGCTGTGGGCTTCTGAAGAGAATTCTGGGTGAGATGTAAAGTGTTCTTTTTTAATATATATTTTTTGCAGGGATTGTTGTCTGTGAGGCACCTAACAACAAGTTAGATAAATTCATGGGAATCCTCTCTTGGAAAGACAGCAAGCACTCCCTCAACAATGAAAAGATAATCCTGAGAGGCTGCATCCTGAGAAATACCAACTGGTGTTTTGGAATGGTCATTTTTGCAGGTACAGCATATGACCCAGGGCCAGATCTATGGGAACCTTTCCTGCAATGCACACAGGCACAGTCTACAATTCTCCATGTTTTGATGAGCACAGTGCTTTCATTTCACGCAAAGTAGTGCTCTGGAGTTGACTTCAGAGTTAACTTCTGGAGTTGACTTCACCAGGAGAAAACACCATTGCTCTGAAAATAGTCCAGGTGGCCCCACTGTATAAGGAACTTCTGATGTCTTGATGTTATTCTTAAGGATGCTGGAGCTTTAATTAGACAGTGGGTGCTAGAAATTAAGCTACTGCTTAATTTCTCTTTATTAACCCCATCTTAATCATCTTTGTCATTTTATCTATTAATCAATCTGCCTTTATGGTGAGTAAGAGTATGAAAGAAAGTCCCTGGCTGTGCTATTAATTTTGTACTTTGCAATGGTCAAGCAGACCTTTTGGAAAAGGCTTCTTGATCTTGTAATCTTTTCTGTTTATACCCCATAGCTTTTTCCACTGTTTGTAAATAGGAGAGTGGGTTCTGGAAAGACTGTGCATGATGGGGGTGGGTGGGGTGGGAGGAGGTGTCTCTTATTCTTCTTGCCCACCATATTTGTTTTCTCTGCTTTATTTCTGTGAGCCCCAGGTGGCCCCTTCTTGCTAAGGAAGCTTACAGTAGCACCATTTCATAAAGCCACTCAAATTGTACTCATAGCTTCAATTGCCAGTGCTTGATTTTAAAAGTCCTGTTTATTGTGACACCAAATTAATATGTGTTTTGGGCCTGTTGACCATGTGCAATCAAATGGGAATGTTTTTCTTAACTGACCTTCCTCAACAACAACAAAATGTTCATTAAGGATTCAAAAGTGTTCCAAACCTAGAAACGTTCTCCCAACTCCTCTAAATACTGTCAGCTGTCAGTGTTAGCAGTGCTCTTGCTGCTTGGGGCATTGCCATTGTAAAGACTTGAGAAATCCCTAGAAATAAGGCAGTGTATGTGCTTTTATGTTTTAGTCAGGGAAATAAACATATGATCATATGTTTCCTTATTTGCATCTTCCTTACACAGAGAAAAAGAAAGCTACTTTTTGTATGCTTGTCCATGAACATTCCTTTATCTTCCTGCTTGAAGATGAGGAAATTTCTTGGTTTTTTGATGGGAAATACTCTCCTGATTTGCTTCTTGTCATCATAGAGATGGAAGTGCTTCATCCTTTGGATGGATCATCCTTTGGATGGGATATAGCCCCAAACTTTGCATTTCTGTGATCTTGTTTGGAATGGCTAATTCAGGACTCCAGTTCAGCTGTAACGTTTCGTGCTAGGGCAGCTGTTGTGAACCACTGAGAGGTCAAGTTCTTCTTCGTAAGGTTTTTCTATGGGAAATGCTCCGAAATGGTCCCTGCTCTTAATAAAAGTTAAATTATTTTGAAAAATACATATTTTTTATTTCAGAAACATTTGACATAAGCAATAATAAGAATACATAATCATATCATTTCTAAGTTATTTACTTTTTTTGTTTGGCAGGTCCTGACACTAAACTAATGCAAAATAGTGGTAAGACAAAGTTTAAAAGGACAAGCATTGATAGATTGATGAATACTCTAGTACTATGGGTAAGTTACAAAAGCAGACAATATCACTAGTCATTGTTATCTTAATATATTTACTCTATCTTGCCGGGAATTCTTTAAGAAGTCTACATTCTCCTTGTGGAGTTGGTTTTTTGGGGATTTTGCATTTGAGACTCAGTTACACTGCCTTTTATTTTCTAGATTATGCTAATTTCTCAACCAGTGGTAGAATTTATCATGAGACGTAGGTTACTGTTTATGGAGGTATTCATGGTCTTTCAAATTCCCCATATCCCAAGGACTTGTTTTTGAAAAACCAAACATAGTTTTTAAGGCAATTTGGTGTTTTTGTTGTTTTTTGTTTCAGGCCCTGTCTACATAGCTTATGGTAGGCAGGGCCAGCTTCATGGGTGTGTGATTTGTGTAACCACACAGGGCCCCACACTCAGAGGGCCTTATATTTGGTTTACTGATCTTCTCTTGCCATCTAAAATACTTAATACTTTTAGAACAGGGGATCTCACATTTTCATTTCGCACTGAACCCTGCAATTTATGTAGGTGGTTCTGGTTTTGAATCCTTTGAGGCCCAAGTCACAGTTCTTCTCCTTCACAGAGGCTTCTAACCTCCTTAGCCCATGATTATCTTTCTCTTATGAATTGTTTTTTCACTTGTGAGGTTTTTGACATGATCTTCTCTACTACCTGTTTACCAAAAGCATTCAGATATTCCTTATATTCTATCCTTTTGTCAGTTAATCCTGTGCTATCTCATACTGTTGATATATATCTAGTCTTTGTGTAATACTGCTTTGTTTGCTTATATAGGGGTAAAGTTAGAAGACAGTCACTTTGAAATATAAAGACTGTGACTTCAGACTATGTTTTCTCGTGTACCCTATCACCGGCTCCTCATCATAAAGAATCAGAGCTCAATATGTATTTGCTTACTTGATATGTAATAGTTGGACTCTGAATAAGGAAAGAAGGAAATTAGCACTTGGTGTTCACAAAATATTGGGCAGCTCTGTGTTTTACTTTCAGTATTACCTGCAGACCTAGGGTTTTCTCCAGCAACACCAGTCCCCTTCGTACAGAGCCTATGAGGCCAAGAAGAAATGCTCATAAGTGACTGTCATCCCGCTGTCTCCCAAGAATTCCTCACTTAAATAGCCCTGACTCCACTTCAGGGCATGCAGGGTGTGTCTTCCCACCACAGAGCAAACTGACCCAATCTTTCAAACTAGAAAATAGGATGATTCACTGGGGAGTTAGGAGCCAAATCAATTCTTAAATTACGGCATTTAATGTCAAGTATCACCAATTTTAATGCTCTAAAGTCATTAAGTTTAATTAATTTGTAGTCTCAGCCATTAAAGAGGATACTATGATATAGGTATGAAAGTCATAGAATTTTTAGGAATTCATAGTCTTACTTTCCTCTAATGCAAGGTTTTCTAATATACTTTAAATCAGGCTTTCCCCAATCTTTTCTTCTTAAATACCTATTCTTATATGCCCATATTATGGAATAATGAAGAAAGCAGCTCTAGAATTTCTGAATATTCTTTCTTGGAAGAATAAGGAAATAGAGGAAAATGCGTTTCTGTTCTCTCGCCCCACTCCTCCCTCAACATTGGCTGGTCTCAGTTCCCAACATGTGTGACAGCTGAACAAAGTCCCCACAACATCTTGTTCAGCGCAGATCTTATCATGTTCACTGGGTTTGTGGCCTTTCCTTTCCCGGGAAGGGTTTTACAAATATGTGCTTTTTCTTACACTACTACTAATAACAATTTAAGAGTCTGCTAACCGTTTTCCAGTTGCTTCCCACTTTTTTTTATCCTAAAAGTAAAGTGTATATGTCATGAAGTATTTTAAGTATCCTTATATTTCTTGTTGACCTCAAGTAAGGATTGTACAGCCAGATCTATAGCCAAGAGACTTGACTAGTCAGAAACTGTTCTTTATCATTGATATTTTCTTTTGCTTTTATGCCTTGGGTGGCCATATAATTTATCATCCAAACAGGAAACACTTGAAGGTGAAATGCAACATTATTACTATTATATCTGGACAATAGTTGTGAACTGGGACCATCCAGGGCAAATTGGTGCATATGGTCTTCTTTAATTAAGCCACCTAAAGATATATAGTTACGACAAATGGAGAATGTGAAGTTGTTAACTATGTGAACATAGGCAAGTTACATAGTCTTTATTGTGCTTCCATTTTACTTTGTTTTTAAACTATAAAATGGGGATAATGACTGTTCCCATCTTAGAGAGTCAATGGGCAAATTCAGTGAGAAAAATATATGTAAAATATTTAGCTGAGTTCCTGACATAAAATTGTGAAACTTTATTTATATGATTAATGGTAAAAAGAGGTTTACATACTTGCTATTTAAACAACTATTTCTTGGAGTTAGACGTGTCATTAGATCATGTTGATATGACTATTTTTAGGTTCAAGTTAACCTTAACCAGACTTCTATCTTATTTCAGATTTTTGGGTTTCTGATATGCTTGGGAATTATTCTTGCAATAGGAAATTCAATCTGGGAGAGTCAAATTGGGGACCAATTCAGAACTTTCCTCTTTTGGAATGAAGGAGAGAAGAGCTCTGTGTTCTCTGGATTCTTAACATTCTGGTCATATATTATTATTCTCAATACAGTTGTACCCATTTCCTTATATGTGAGGTAAGATGAGAGTTTATATTTTAATGAAATTATTTCATCAAAACTTTTGTTTCTTATAATCGTTTTTGTTTGTTTTAAAATTTCAGCAGTGCAATAAATGTCTTGCTCTAACTGCTTACGATCTGCGACATCTGTTACAAATGGGGCAGCTTATCTGTTTAATCTGTTTAACTTTTATGTTTTCAAATTACACTAAATGTGGTTAATTTTCTTCTTGATTTGATTTAGTTTTTTAGAAATGTTTTTCTTTGTAATATATGGACTACAGTATAATCTCATGTAATCTGATCAATTAGAGTTGGGTAAATTTTGAGTAAGAAAAGGAAGAATATTTTGGGGAGATCTATAGAGAGGGTGCCTCTTTGCCACTAGACTGGCTCTAAAGATACATGGATTCAGGCCCTATTCCACCACTTACTAGCTCCATAACCTTGGGCAAGTGACATCGTCTTCTAGTGCCTCAGTTCCCTCATTTTAAAAATGAAGAAAATAGGGTAGATGTGGTGGCTCACACTTGTAATCCCAGTACTTTTGGAGGCCAAAGCGGGTGGATCACAGGGTCAGGAGTTTGAGACCAGCCTGGCCAACACAGTGAAACTCTGTCTCTACTAAAAATACAAAAATTTGCTGGGCATGGTGGTGGGTGCCTGTAATCCCAGCTACTTGGGAGGCTGAGGCAGGAGAATTGCTTGAACCTGGGAGGCAGAGGCTGCAGTGAGCCGAGATTGTACTGTTACACTCCAACCTCCAACCTGGGTGACAGAACTAGACTCTGTCCCAGAAAAAAAAAAAAGAAGAAGAAGAAGAAGAAGAAAATAATAGTTCTATCTCATAGGATTGCATGAGGAATGAATATATACCTATAAAGTTCTAAGAATTCCTGACACATTATAAAAGCTTAATGAATACTAGCTTTTCCTGTTATTATTAGTAACTATAAGTGAGTACATAAAGGAGTTAAAATATAGTAGGTGGTGCTTGTCCATTGTAAGATAAGAAGTATGATTTATAACTTCTACTACAATTTGATCTGTTAGGACTAGATTTGGTTCCATAAGTTAGAGCTAAGGTGGTCTCTCTTTTTGCCTCTCTGTCTCTCTACACATACAAACAGAACACATGCATGCACACACACACCCCCCTCTCTATTTATATACATGTATATGAATATGAATGTGTGTGTGTGTGTGTGTGTGTGTGTGTGTGTGTGTTTGGTAAGTCTTAGAAATTGGCCCTAGAGTCTGTACCTGGGACATTCTTGATCCTAATCTAACAAGACTGAGCCAGACTGTCCCAAAAACACTGGAGCCAAGATGGGACTTGGTTGTTTGACAGTTCTCATCATCAGTACTTTAGCAATACACAAAATCATCAGCTCTAAATCCCCCACTAATTTTTATGAGCCTCTTTTTATCTCTCTTCAAAAACCTAGCCATGATGAAGTGAGGCAAGTTTAATCACAAAATCCATCCTTGTTTTGGATAGTGGTCAGGAAACTGAAATGCCAAGTTGTGGGAAATTGACTTGCTTTAGTGGCATGTGGCCACAATACCACAAATTGCTTTGGGCCCTCTGGAGCTGTGGTCAGTGAGGGCTCTATTTAAACTATCTCCTACTGGCTCGTCTTTGATTCTGAGGACCTCTCATGCTTGTATCCAATTATAAAGTCTGTAGTAAATCCTGCTCTTTGCCAGAAGAGCTACAGTAAGCTTTTACAGCATTCCTTTATGTCCTAAATAAATAATAACTGTGCATAGTGGCTTACCATCTGCACATGTGCAGTTTCACATGTCCTCATGAAGGAAGTATATTCTGTATATATTCTTTCTTTGAAGTACATTGGCATTTTCATTTAATGATTTGAAAGATTGATTTTTTTTAGAGACCAAAGGTAGATTCTCAGGTTAGCATTCCTTATACTTCTAATGTGCCATGGTAGACAGAAAACCTATTTGTAATAGTCCAAACCCTGTTTCTTGTGTTGGTACTGCCACTAATAGCTGTGTGACCTTGGAGAAAGTACTTGGCTTCTCTGTGCCTTAGTTTGCTTGTCACATATGTGCTTCTCCAGAAAATAAGGGGATTAAAAGAATTAATTTCTGAGTTACTTTATCAAATAATACTACCTTACCTTTCGATAACATCTATATATATATATATATATATATATATATATATATTTGATATTAGCATAACACTTTATCACTTAAAAACTGCTTTCTTATGAATTCTTTTTTATAATTTTCAAAATGACTGATACTGTATAATATATCATAAAATATGATACCCTAAAAAGCCATATGAATGCTTTTCTCTATTTTTACCCTTTTATATTTTATACTTCTGGGTACTTCATCTCATTTATGTTGCCCAATAATCTTGTGACGTAGGATTTCCTGAACTGCTTTCAAAATGATGAGAGGATTTGCTCAGGATTATGAGCTAATGAGGGGCAGAAGCATGATCCAAAACTAAGTCTTCTCAGAGTTGGGACTGTGTTTTCATCTATCTCTAAGCTACATGTGATTTATTACTCAGTGAAGAAGTCAAAAGAAAAAAAGGAGTCTAGAGTTTTGTCTTGTTGTAAGGCATGGTATTGATGAAGATAAATGAGAGCTTTTCTCTCACCAAATAAGTACAGTGATTCTGGTCTTAACTTGAGGGAAAAAGCATTTCAAGGAATTTCGGGTTATTCAGTCCAAAAGATTGAGACATAGAAACAGAGAACTCCCAGATATTTCTGTATGGAATGATAAAGACCTTCTGCCAAAGCTTCCATTAGACTTTTGAATAGGTACAAATAGTAAATTAGTGCCATATGTCACTTGAGGATAGAAATGCAGTATTTGCTTTGAATTATTAACAATTCCAGGTGAGCAAGGGACATTTATTTTGGTAGGATTTTTCTATATGTCAATTTGTTTATCCATTGTGTTAAGGCATGCCCAGCTACAGTTTTTTTTTTTAAATACATCATTTTAAGAAATGCAGCCATATTTTCCCAATGAATTAGCTTTTGAGTGTTGTTTCTAAAATGATAGGAATTCATTTCTATGTTGCTTGTTTTGCCTGAGACTGGGTGAAATTATAAGCTCTTTTCTGTGAGTATTCAGACAGAAAACACTAAGCGGCCTGATTGTCCTAACTCTGAATATTTTTCTCCTTTTCTCTGCTATTGTAATAGAAAGAGCTGAATGTTCCCCTGTGACTCTTCTGAATCCTCTTTTCCCAAACAAAAACGATGCCCATTTTCTCTTCAGGCTTTTCAGTTTTAGGAATTTGAATAAATTTTGAATAGTTCCATTGGCTTATACTGTAACACAGAACAGTCGTGTTCTGTTTCATTCACTTTGCTTTAAGATTACAAGGAGCTACTAGACTTTCAGATGAATAAAAAACTTCATGATTTGTATCATGACCCTCATAATGCCATTCTTAAGCCCTGGTCTGCACTGGCTTTACCAAATCCCTGAGTTCTAGTCTTGGCTCTGTTGCTAATTACTGATGTGACCTTGGGTCAGTCACTTTACCTCTCTAAGTCTTAATGTCCTTATTGGTGAAATTAGAGTCTAAAGAGTTGAAATTCACACATTCAACACTGCTTGGCTGCCTCTGATGGGCAAGACACTACTCCAGCCTATTATAAGTGCTAATGCTTTTTGAGTGAAAGGAATAAAGAAGATAAAGCCGAATCCGACCAGCTAGCAAGGAATTTACATGGAGGGCGGGGAGCGGGCATGGGGAGGATGCGGAAGAGTAATCCATATATGAAAATATGTAAATAAATAAACAAAGAGTGTGAGTTATGTATCTTAATATCATATGATACTCTACATAGTCACAGTGTAACTTTAGGGAGAAAAAATGTGCTACCATTCAAATAGTTAAAAAATGAACTGGCACCATACCACTTTTGGGGAGGGAGACATAGGTATGTCATGTACTTTTAGAACTTGAAACAGAATTTAATAATCAGAAAGGATTTGAGTGTCATCTAGCCCAACTTTATCACTTTACAGATGAGAAAAACCAAGGCTTAATTTCTACTAAGATCAGAAATAAGTTATCGTCCCTGCTATTAACATAAGTATTTTTTACTGTTCTGGATATCCTTGTTAAAGTACAAAGACATGAAACTGAAATATCCATGAATAAAATGAGACATGAAACTGAAATAAACCTATTAGAAAGGAAGAACACAGATAATAATATGGTAGTAAATCTAGACAATCCATAAGAATAATCTGTAAAACTTTCAGTAGGATAGTTTAGTTGTGTCTGATTATGAAAGTAACATTAAAAAATTAAAAGCTTTCTTTTAGGACAACAACAATTTAAAAACTTATCCTATCAATAGAAAGTTTTACACTCTGCCCTTGTATTCATGGGTTTTGCATCTATGGATTCTACCAACCATAGATGGAAAATACTTGAAAAAAATAAAGGATAGTTGTGTCTGTACTGAATACGTACAGAGTTTTTTTCTTGTGATTATTCCCCAAACAATGTGGTATAACAACTATTTACATAGTATTTGCATTGTATTAGGGATTATAAGTAATCTAGAGATGACTTAAAGTATACAAGAGGATATGAATAAGTTATATGCAAAGACTATGCCATTTTATTTAAGGGACTTGAGCATCCTCAGATTGAAAGTCCTATAATTAATCCCCCATGGATTCGAGGGATGACTGTGATGTTCAAGAACAATCTACGGGGCTATAGTATGAACCTATGTGAAAAAGAAAGCAAAACTAAACTAAAGTAAACTAAAATTCTTTACTAATTGAGGTACTTTAAAAAATGGAATTCCTAAAAAGATTTAACCTTCTCCTTGAAGTTGTATTGAAATTTATTAAATATCAGTTCTTTTCAAATAAGAGTTTAACATAGGCCTAATCAAAATAAATTTTACATGAAAATTAGTACATTGATTCAAATGTTTACTTAGATGAATACATTGAATCAGGAAAAATAAATGAGTGATTATAGTTAAGAATTTCTGAAAAGGAAGAGAATATAGGTGCTTTTATTTCTTCTAGGTATTGCCAGTTATTATAAAGCTACAGTAATGAAAACAAGATGCATTAAGTGTCATAGCAATGAATAAAATTGAAATCCATAAATCAGATGCTAGTGAGTATAATAATTTATTTGTGACACAGAAAGCATCCCAGTTTAATGGGGAAAGGATTCATTGTTCAACAAATGGTGATGAAAAATCTTGTTTGGAAAACTTGAAATTTTCTCCTCATATACCTCATGTACATCAGACTTTTAATTTCAATCATAAATTTAATTGGGATAAGGAATTAAATATGGAAAAAAATCAATAAAAACAAAAAGAAAAATATAGATGTCTGTATAATCTTGGCATAGAGAAGGCATATCTAAATAAAACTACCAAAACACAAAGTAAAATTTTGATAAATTTGATCCTCTAGAAAGAGAAAACTTCATATCAAAAAACTGGAAACAAAATGAAAAGACAATCAGCCACCTGTGGCAGTGCATGCAGTCCCAGCTACTCTAGAAGCAGAGGTGGGAGGATTGCTTGAGCTCAGGAGTTTGAGGCCAACCTAGGCAACATAGCAAGACCCCATCTCTAAACAAAACAAAACAAAACAAAACAAAGCAAAAAGGACAAATGGCCGGGTATGGTGGCTCACACCTGTAATCCCAGCACTTTGGGAGGCCGAGGCTCGTGGATCACCTGAGGTGATCCAGGAGTTTGAGACCAGCCTGACCAACATGGTGAAACCACATCTCTACTAAAAATATAAAAATTAGCAGGGTGTGGTAGTGGATGCCTGTAATCCCAGCTACTCAGGAGGCTGAGGCAGGAGAATCACTTGAACCTGGGAGGTGGAGGTTGCAGTTAGCTGAGATCATGCCATTGCATTCCAGCTTGGGTAACAAGAGCAAAACTCCACCTCAAAAAATAAAAAAAAAGAAAAAGAAAAATGACAAATGATAAATTGTATAAAATATTTGCATTGGTTTTTTTTGGCAGAATTAATAGATTTAATATGTATAGAATTCTTACAAATCAATAATAAATACACTGATAGCAGAATAGGAAAAATAGGCAGATACAGCTAGATAATTCCAAGAAGAAATGCCAATGGCCAATAAAATTTGAAAAAAGTGTTAAACTCGTTGATTAAAAAATGCAGTAATCAGTAGTGGCATACCTTTTGAACTTGCTATTGGTAGAAGATAATTCTTAATAATTTGATGGTTGAAACTTATGTTCTTATGATGTTTTTGGAAATCTATTTGGCATTATGTATGACATTGAGCATCGAGAGCGTTCATACACTTTGCCACAGAAATTCTGCTTCTGGACCTGGAAAGTCATAAATAATTACTAGAATGTGACACAATATTTTTTTCATGGTGATTGGGCAGAATGGTATGACAACACACTCCTGTTTTCACCCAGTATCTGTTATGGTTTGGGTTCGTGGTTCATGGAAATACTATTTTCTGTCTTTTGTTTGATGTGAAGCCACATCAAACAGTGTATTGGAAAGAAAGTTCTCAACAACACATTTCTTTAGATCAGACATCTGACAGGTATCTTTAAGAATAATTAGTTTCCCCTACCACAGGATTCCCCAGTTCCCAGGCCACAGACTGGTACAGCAGGAGATGAGTGGTGGGCTAGCAAGCAGAGCTTCATCTGTATTTACAGCTTCTCCCCATAGTTTGCATTACTGCCTGAGCTCTGTTTCCTGTTACATCAGCGGTGGCAGCATTAGATTCTAACAGGAGTGCAAACCCTATTGTGAACTGCGCAGGCGAAGGATCTAGGTTGCGCATTCCTTATGAGAACCTAATTCCTGATGATCTGTCACTTTCTCCCATCAACCCCAGACGTAACTGTCTGGTTGTAGGAAAACAAGCTCAGGGCTCCCACTGATTCTGTATTATGGTGAGTTGTATAATTAGTTCATCATATATTGCAATGTAATAATAGAAATAAAGTGTGCAATAAATGTAATATGCTTGAATCATCCTGAAACCATCCCCCTTCCCCTGATCTGTGGAAAAAGTGTCTTCCACAAAACTGGTCCCCAGTGCCAAAAAGGTTGGGACTGCTGCCATATCATATAAGAGGAGACACAAACTTATATGCTACACATTAAATCTCCCCTGCGCCTGTTTAATGTAGAAAACCAGGAAACATTCCCTAACCTTTATCCTAAGCTGGCTTATTTTTTTATGATGCTACAGAAAATGACTTGGAAAGGTTTATGAACAAATCTTTTGGTTTGCCAGAATATGTTAAGAAGCTTCTGAAGATCACTGGGACCTAGGGACAGATCTTCCTCTAAATACACATTGAGAGGAAAATCCACATTTTCTTCTAAGCCCTGAAGACTTTGGTAGACTTCTTATTTTGGCAAAACAATGTATGTTCTGAAATTAATGCAGCATTTCTTTTTTATTTCCCCATTTTAATGGATGACAGTGTGGAAGTAATTCGTCTGGGACATAGCTATTTTATAAACTGGGACCGGAAGATGTATTACTCTCAAAAAGCAACACCTGCAGAGGCTCGGACGACCACGCTCAATGAGGAACTGGGGCAGATTGAGTATGTTTTCTCTGACAAAACGGGTACCCTCACTCAAAACATCATGACCTTTAAAAGATGTTCCATTAATGGAAGAATCTACGGTAAGAGAAACTACCTTTTTCTTAATGATATTGTTAAGAATTTCTTGAATAACTGACACCATTAAAAAAATTTAAAAATCCAAAATAATCGCTGGCTATCGTATTAATATGGGCACCATCAGCATCTACCATATGCATGCTTGGCAGACAATAAATTCTCACTAAATATATATGGGATAAATGTTGAGTAACTTAGAGAAAACTTTGGATTTATTGCTATTCATGGATAGAGAAGAGGGTTAGATAGGATGTTCCCTGAAGTTCCTTTCAGTGCTCCAACTATGTGATTCGTTTTTAAAATTATTATTATACTTTAAGTTCTGGGATGCATGTGCAGAATGTGCAGGTTTGCTACATAGGTAAACATGTGCCATGGTGGTTTGCTGTACATCCATCAACCCATCATCTACATTAGGTATTTCTCTTAATGCCATCCCTTCTCTGGCCCCTCACCACCAGTAGGTCATGCTGTGTGATATTCCCCTCTCTGTGTCCGTCTGTTCTCATTGTTCAACACCCACTTATGAGTAAGAAGAACATGCAGTGTTTGGTTTTCTATTCTTGTGTCAGTTTGCTGAGAATGATGGTTTCTAGCTTCATCTATGTCCCTGCAAAGGACATGAACTCATCAGTAATTTATAATTTTTTGGATATAGACCCAGTAATGGGATTGCTGGGTCAAATGGTATTTCTGGTTCTAGATCCTTGAGGAATTGCCACATTGTCTTCCACAATGATTGAACTAATTTACACTCTCACCAAGTGTAAAAACATTCCTATTTCTCCACATCATCTCCAGCATCTGTTGTTTCCTGACTTTTTAATGATCACTTCTAATTGGCATGAGATGGTATCTCATTGTAATTTTAATTTGCATTTCTCTAATGACAAGTAATGATGAGCTTTTTTTCCATATGTTTCTTGGCCACATAAATGTCTTCTTTTGAGAAATGTCTTTTCATATCTTTTGCCCACCTTTTTGATGAGGTTGTTTTTTTTTTTCTTGTAAATTTCTGTAAGTTCCTTGTAGATTCTGGGTATAAGCCCTTTGTCACATGGATAGATTGCAAAAATTTTCTCCTATTCTGTAGGTTGCCTGTTCACTGTGATAATAGTTTCTTTTGCTGTGCAGAAGCTATTTAGTTTAATTAGATCCCATTTGTCAATTTTGACTTTGTTGTCATTGTTTTTGGTGTTTTAGTCATGAAGTCTTTGCCCATGCTTATGTCCTGAATGGTATTGCTTAGATTTTCTTCTAGGGTTTTTATGGTTTTATGTCTTATGTTTAAATCTTTAATACATCTTGAGTTAATTTTTGTATAAGGTGTAAGGAAGGGGTCCAGTTTCAGTTTTCTGCATATGGCTAGCCAGTTTTCCCAACACCATTTATTAAATAGGGAATCCTTTCCCCATTGCTTGTTTTTGTCAGGTTTGTCAAAGATCAGATGGTTGTAGATATGTTGTGTTGCCTCCGAGGCCTCTGTTCTATTCCATTGGTCTATATCTCTGTTTTGGTACCAGTACCATGCTGTTTTGATTACTGTAGCTTTGTAGTATAGTTTGAAGTCGGGTAGCATGATGCTTCCAGCTTTGTTCTTTTTGCTTAGAATTGTCTTGGCTATATGGCTCTTTTTTGGTTCCTTAGGAAATTTAAAGTAGTTTTTTGCTAATTCTGAAGAAAGTTAATGGTAACTTGATGGGGATAGCGTTGAATCTGTAAATTACTTTGGGCAGTATGGCCATTTTCATTATATTGATTACTCCTATCTGTGAGCATAGAATATTTTCCATTTGTTTGTGTCCTCTCTTATTTCCCTGAGCAGTGGTAGCAATTGCTACAAAGACAATAAAATACGTAGGAATACAACTCACAGGTTCACTCATTTAGCTCTCTGTCTATTACTGGTGTATAGGAATGCCTGTGATTTTTGCACATTGATTTTGAATCCTGAGACATTGCTGAAATTGCTTATTAGCTTAAGGAGATTTTGGGCTGAGATGATGGAGTTTTCTAAATATACAATCACGTCATCTGCAAACAGAGACAGTTTGACTTCCTCTCTTCCTATTTAAATACTGTTTATTTCTTTTTCTTGCCTGATTGTCCTGGCCAGAACTTCTAATACTATGTTAAATAGGAGTGATGAAAGGGGCCATCCTTGTCTTGTGCTGATTTTCAAAGGGAATGCTTCCAGCTTTTGCCCATTCAGTATGATATTGGCTGTGGGTTTTTCATAAATAGCTCTTATTATTTTGAGATACATTCTATCAATACTTAGTTTATTGAGAGTTTTTAGCATGAAGAGGTGTTGAATTTTATTGAAGGCCTTTTCTGCATCTATTGAGATAATGATGTGGTTTTTGTCATTGGTTCTGTTTATGTGAGGGATTATGTTTATTGATTTGCATATGTTGAACCAGCCTTGCATCCCAGGGATGAATCTGACTTGATCATGGTGGATAAGCTTTTTGATATGCTGCTGGATTTGGTTTGCCAGTATTTTATTCAGGATTTTTGCATTGATATTTATCAGGGATATTGGATTGAAATTTTCTTTTTTTGTTATGTCTCTGCCAGGTTTTGGTATCAAGATGATGCTGCCCTCATAAAATGAGTTAGGGAGTAGTCCCTCTTTTTCTATAGTTTGAAATAGTTTCAAAAAGAATGGTTCCAGCTCCTCTTTGTACCTTTGGTAGAATTTGGCTGTGAATCCATCTGGTCATGGGCTTTTTTTGTTGTTGTTGTTAGTAGGCTATTAATTACTGCCTCAATTTCAGAACTTGTTATCGGTGTGTTATTCAGGAATTCAACTTCTTCCTGGTTTAGTCTTGGGAGAGTGTGTGTGTCCAGGAATTTATCCATTTCTTCTAGATTTTTTGGTTAATTTGAATAGAGGCGTTTATAGTATTCTCTGATGGTAGTTTGTATATCTGTGGGATCAGTGGTGATATCCCTTTACCGTTTTTTATTGTGTCTATTTGATTATTCTCTCTTATTAGTCTGGCTAGCAGTCTATCAATTTTGTTGATCTTTTTTAAAAAACCAGCTCCTGGATTTATTGATTTTTTTTTGAAGCGTTTTTTTTTGTGTCTCTATCTCCTTCAGTTCTGCTTTGATCTTAGTTATTTCTTGTCTTCTGCTAGCTTTTGAATTTGTTTGCTTTTGCTTCTCTAGTTCTTTTAATTGTGAATTTATATTGTCAATTTTAGACCTTTCCCACTTTCTCTTGTGGGCATTTAGTGCTATAAATTTTCCTCTAAACACTGCTTTAGCTGTGTCCCAGAGATTCTGATATGTTGTATCTTTATTCTCATTGGTTTCAAAGAACTTCTTGATTTCTGCCTTAATTTCATTATTTACCCAGTAGTCATTCAGGAGCAGGTTGTTCAGTTTTCATGTAGTTGTGCAGTTTTGAGTGAGCTTCTTAATCCTGAGTTCTCATTTGATTGTACTGTGGTCTGAGAGACTTTGTTACAATTTCTGTTCTTTTGCATTTGTTGAGGAGTGTTTAACTTCCAATTATGTGGTCAATTTTAGAATAAGTGTGATGTGGTGCTGAGAAGAATGTATATTCTGTGGATTTGGGTGGAGAGTTCTGTAGGTGTCGATTAAGGTCGCTTGGTCCAGAGCTGAGTTCAAGTCCTGGATATCCTTGTTAATTTTCTGTCTCATTGATCTGTCTAATATTGACAATGTGGTGTTAGACTCTTCCACTATTATTGTGTGCAGTCTAAGTCTCTCTGTAGGTCTCTAAGAACTTGTTTTATGAATCTGGTTGCTCCTGTATTGGGTGCATATATATTTTTGTTGTATTGATCCCTTTACTATTATGTAATGTCCTTCTTTGTCTTTTTGATCTTTGTTGGTTTAAAATCTGTTTTATCAGAGACTAGGATTGCAACCCCTGCTATTCTTTTTTGGCTTTCCATTTGCTTGGTAAATATTCCTCTACCCCTTTATTTTGAGCCTATGTATGTCTTTGCACATGAGATGGGTCTCCTGAATATAGCACATTGATGGGTCTTGACTCCTTATCCAATTTGACAGTCTGTGTCTTTTAACTGGGGCATTTAAGCCATTTACATTTATGTGTGAATTTGATCCTGTCATTGTGATGCTAGCTGGTTATTTTGCCTGTTAGTTGATGCAGTTTCTTCATAGTATCGACGACCTTTACAATTTGGTATGTTTTCGCAGTGGTTGGTACCAGTTTTTCCTTTCTATATTTAGTGCTTCCTTTAGGAGCTCTTAGAGGGCAGGCCTCGTGGTGACAGAAGCTCTCAGCATTTGCTTGTTTGTAAAGGATTTTATTTCTCTTTCGCTTACAAAGCTGAGTTTTGCTGGATATGAAATTCTGGGTTGAAAATTCTTTTCTTTAAGAATGTTGAGTATTGGCCCCCACTCTCTTCTGGCTTGTAGGGTTTCTGCAGAGAGATCCACTTTAAGTCTGATGGGCTTCCCTTTGTGAGTAAGCTGACCTTTTTCTCTGGCTACCCTTGACATTTTTCTCTTCATTTCCACCTTGGTGAATCTGACTATTATGTTTCTTGGGGTCATTCTTCTAGAGGAGTATCTTTGTGGTATTCTCTGTATTTTCTGAATTTGAATGTTGGCCTGTCTTGCTAGGTTGGGGAAGTTCTCCTGGATAATATCCTTATCCTGAAGAATGTTTTCCAACTTGGTTTCATTCTCCTCTTCACTTTCAGGTACACCAATCAAATGTAGGTTTGGTCTTTTCACATAGTCCCATTATTTCTTGGAGGTTTTGTTCATTCCTTTTCGTTCTTTTTTCTCTAATCTTGTCCTCGTGTGTTATTTCATTAAGTTTATCTTCGATCTCTGATATCCTTTCTTCTGCTAGGTCGATTCAGCTATGGATACTTGTGTATGCTTCACAAAGTTATCGTGCTGTGATTTTCAGCTCCATCAGGTCATTTATGTTCTTCTCTAAGCTGGTTATTCTAGTTAGCAATTCATCTAACATTTTTTCAAGGTTCTTAGCTTCCTTGCATTGGATTAGTACGTGCTCCTTTAGCTCGGAGGGGTTTGTTCTTATCCACCTTCTGAAGCCTACTTCTGTCAATTAGTCAAACTCATTTTCCATCCAGTTTTGTTCCCTTGCTGGCAAGGAGTTTGATACTTTGGAGGAGGAGAGGTATCCTGGTTTTTGGAGTGTTCAGCCTTTTTGCACTGGTTTTTCCTCATCTTTGTGGATTTATCTACCTTTGGTCTTTGATGCTGGTGACCTTCGAATGGGGTTTTTGTGTGGACATCCTTTTTGTTAATGTTGATGCTATTCCTTTCTGTTTGTTAGTTTTCCTTCTAACAGTCAGGCCCTCTGCTGTAGATCTACTGGAGTTTGCTCGAGGTCCACTCCAGACTGTTTGCCTGGATATCACCAGTGGAGGCTTCAGAACAGGAAATATTGCTGCCTGTTTATTTCTCTAGAAGCTTCCTCCCAGGGGGCACCTGCTGGATACCAGTTGGAGCTCTCCTGTATGAGGTGTCTGTTGATTCCTGCTGGGAGGTGTCTCCCAGTCAGGAGGCATGGGGATCAGGTACCCACTTGAGGAGGCAGTCTGTCTCTTTGCAGAGCTCAAGCGCTGTGCTGGGAGATCCACTGCTCTCTTCAGAGCTGGTAGGCAGGAAATTTTACATCTGTTGAATCTGGACCCACAGCTGCCCTTTCACCCAGGTGCTCTGTCCCAGGGAGATGGAGTTTTATCTATAAGCCCCTGACTGGGGCTGCTGCCTTTCTTCAGAGATGCCCTGCCCAGAGAGGAGGAATCTGTGGTGGGCTCCACCACAGCTGTGCACTGCACAGTTCGAACTTCCTGGCAGCTTTGTTAACACTGTGTGGGGAAAACTGCTTACTCCAGCCTCAGTAATGGCAGACGCCCTTCTCCCCACCAAGCTGGAGCATCCCAGATTGACTTTAGGCTGCTTTGCTGGCAGTGAGAATTTCAAGCCTGCAGATCTTAGCTTGCTGGCCTTTGTGGGGGCGTGATCTGCTGAGCTAGACCACTTGGCTCCCTGGCTTCAGCCCCCTTTCCAGGAGAGTGAAGGCTTCAGCTCCCTTTCCAGGGAGTGTCTCACAGGTGTTCCAGGTGCCACTGGGGTATGAAAAAAACTACTACAGCTAGCTCAGTGTCCACCCAAATGGCCGTCCAGTTTTGTGCTGGTGAAACCCAGGGCCCTTGTGGTGTAGGCACCCAAGGGAATCTCCTGGTCTTTTGGTTGCAGAGATCATAGGAAAAGTGCAGTATCTGCATCAGAATGCACCATTCTTCCCAGTGCAGTCTCTCATGGCTTCCCTTGGCTATGGGAGAGAAATCACCTGACCCCTTATGCTTCCTGGATGAGGCAGCATCCCATTCTGTTTTGGCTCACCTCTGTGGGCTGCACCCACTGTCTTACTAGTCCCAATGAGATGAGCTGTGTACCTAGTTGGAAATGCAGAAATCACCTGCCTTCTGCATTGATCTCACTGGGAGCTACAGACTGGAGCTAATCCTATTTGACCATCTTTACCAGGTTTCCCCAGCTGTGTCATTCTGTTCTGTAGTGCTCAGTAGAACCATATCCTAGGGAGGACAAGTTCTTGGCCACCTGAGTTATCTCAGTAAGGGCAGCATTTTATACTTGCTTCCTATCAGCTCTGGGGTTTATGTAAGTGCATGTGGTTTTGGGAATCTACTATTCATTTACAGGGCTGCCTTGAATGGCCAGATAGGCTGTTTCATTAATACCCACTTCTTGTTTGCATGCTTTTATCCGAATACATGCTCTTTATTTGGCTTTTCAAGCATTCTATTTATATGTGACCTTTGTCATCTCAACGCTGGCCATTTAGCAGATAGTTCCTTCGCTGAGAACACAAAGGCTCTGCGGAACTTTCTGTGGTTTCCTCTGTTCTCCCAGTGGCCCTTCATGGGACTCTTGAGCATCCAGTTTCTCAATATGAGAATCTCAAGAAGTAAAGGAAATCCAAGAAAGAGCGAGGAACTTTTCCTTTGTCCCCTGATGGGAAACTTCACATATTGCCAAGTATTTGAAAGTGAGATTTGACCCTAAACAAAACTAAGAATACAAGAAGTTGATGATTGCACTCTCCTACCTTTTGACTTTCTTTGGTTACCCACATCCCTATAACCCGTGGTCATTATGATTTCCTTAGCTGTCTTCCACTCCCAGCTTGCTCTTCTGCCTTCTCTGGCAGTGGACAAGATGATTTCCAACCTAGACTTCTACAGGCCCTCAGTTGCATTGTTATATCAATATATTAATCTTATATTGGTATCATAATGACTGGTAAATAACATAGAATCTTCCCTTAAAAAGTTTCCATTGGACATTATTTTCAGAGACTTTCTAAAAATATTGATTTAACCCCAAAAGTAGTTTAAATGGAAAACCTTTAATCAGAATATTGAAAATATTTTGAATTTTGGGCACCTTTTGAATTTTTTTTGCCACGTATAGATCTAATAATACACTCACTTCTAGGAAGCAATTTTAAAAGAATTATCAGACATGTGGAGCAAGATTCATTTGTAGAAATGTTTATCACCTTTTGTGATAAAGACCCTATTTTTGGAGAAAGCCCTTGACTTTCACAAAATATATATTTCAAGATCTTTGCAAATCTCCAAATTTGCAAATCCCATGATAGCTTATAATTCCTCTCATAAAATGCAGGAAAGTAATGTAAAGATTTAAGTAATCCCTTTAGACTCTTAATTTATATGCTGTTATAATTTATAATGCATTTATAATACCATTAAAATAAATTCTTACTAAAGCACTCACAGAATGTTTCAGAATCATTTTTTCTTGTTTTCCTACAAGTGGGGCATATTTATATCACAGATGCAGACCTTAGGAAAATTTAACGTTCTACTTTAATTTATCTAAATCTTCTATTTCCTGGATAAGAAATATTACCTTCTTAGACAATTTTTCTTCACTTTTATCACCATCCCTGTAAATGGGCTTTTATTGAAGGGAGGATGCAGACCATTTAACACAAAGACACAGTTTTGTTTTTTTTTTTCTTTCTTCCATCATTTTATTAGAGTGACGGCATACAGGGTAACCACTAGAGCATAACACAATGAATTTGAGATTTAAATTCTGGGTGTTAGGACAGGTTAATTCACTAGCTCAGGGACTCCTCCCACACAGCAGCTGTACAGCATTACAGATTCAGACCAACGCCCCAGAGAAACAACAGATAACTGCTTGTCAAGTGCTTGGTACTCATAGCATTGCATAGTGAAGAGAGAGAGAATTTGGATTAAAAACCTACTATGCTGACTTTTTAATTTTCATTTAGTCATGTCATTTTGAACCATTCTATGTTTCCTTTATCCATAAAATAGAAATGAAAATCTTCACTTTATAAGTTTATTATAAGGATCAGTGATAATTTAAGTGCCTGGCACAGGGCTGATTCAAGTACCTCTTTTTTTTTTTTTTCAACTTTTAAGTTCAGGGGTACATGTGCAGGATGTACAGGTTTGTTACACAGGTAAATGTTGCCCTGGTGGTTTGCTGGACAGATCATTTCATCACCTAGGTATTAAGCCTAGCTTCCCTTAGCTATTCTTCCTGATGCTCTCTCTCTACACCCCTGCCAACAGGCTCCAGTGTATGCTGTGTCCCCTGTGTGTCCATGTGTTCTCATCATTCAGCTCCCACTTATAAGTGAGAACATGCAGTGTTTGGTTTTCTGTTCTTGTGTTAGTTTGCTGAGGATAATGGATTCTAGTTCCATTCATATCCCAGCAAAGGATATGACCTCATTCCTTCTTATGGCTATATAGTATTCCATGGTGTATATGTACCACATTTTCTTTATTCAGTCTATCAATCATGGGCATTTAGGTTAATTCCATGTCTTTGCTATTGTGAATAGGGTTGCAATGAACATATGTGTGCATGTATCTTCATAATATAATGATTTATATTCCTTTGGGTATATACCCAGTAATGGGATTGTTGGATCAAATGTTATTTCTGCCTCTAGGTCTTTGAGGAATTGCCACACTGTCTTCCACAATGGTTGAACTAATTTACAGTCTCACCAACAGTGTCTAAGAGTTTATTTTTCTCCACAACTTCATCAGCACCTGTTATTTTTTGACCTTTTAATAATAGCCATTCTGACTGGCGTGAGATGGTATCTCATTGTAGTTTTGATTTGTATTTCTCTACAATGATCAGTGATGTTAAGCTTTTTTGCAAATCTTTGTTTTCTCCATGGATTCTTCCTTTTGAGAAGTCTGTTCATATTCTTTGCCCACATTTTAATGGGATTGTTGGTTTTTTCTCTTGTAAATTTGTTTTAAGTTCCTTATAGATTCTGGATATTAGACCTTTGTCAGATGGATAGATGGCAAAAATTTTCTCCCATTCTGTAGGTTGTCTGTTCACTCTGATGATAGTTTCTTTAAGTAACTCATTATTATTATGATAAGAAATATAATCCTGGCAAATAGTATGAAACCTTCCAATATCAAGCAAAAATTTAAAAAATAAATGCCCCACAATAGGGAAAGTGAAAATAAATTATGCTACATCTATAATCATGGGCTACTGTACAGCCATTCAAAGTAAGATTCACAACAAACTTTAATTAGTAGGAGAAATTTGCCTACTTTACATGGTTAAAAACTGCAAGAACAAGAAGTTTATGAACAATATGGTGAATATATCTGTATATAAAAATATACAATAAAGATCTTTCTACAAATTCTAGTTATTTCTGGATGAAGGGACTATTAGTGATTTTTATTTCATATTGTAAATGTCCCATTGTAAATGTCCATTATATCTATAATAAGTACACATTAGCTTTATACTGAGAAAAAAGTTATTTTAAGTTTCTGACACATGGATGGCTATGTTTTCTGCCTGCAGCAAGTACTGGCATTGTTTAAAGTTTACATACTAATTTGACCTCGCTATTACACAGATTTATCTGGTCCAAACCAAAATAGGCAAAGCTCTGCACTGGGGAGAATTGGTCTGGCTAGGATAAAATTTTGGATTTCTCAACAGTGGGAATAATGTGGAAGACAAAAATTTGCCTCTTGCAAATTTCATAGATAATGTAATAACAGAATGATAACATTTACAGAAAAACATGATTGTTCATTTTGTTTTAATGCCTACTGCATTTTAGTCCTATCTTGGGCAAACACAAATGTCTCACTGCATAATTACCATGTTTAGGGTTACAGTTTGGAAATACTCCTAAAACCATTCCCCTATTTAAATTCATAATGCCATCTCGTAATGATGCTATAATAAATAATAAGTGTATTCCTTAAAACTAAATATCTAAATCTAATTTCATTTCACTTACTTTTAATTCTCAATTTTTGTTTTGTCAGGTGAAGTACATGATGACCTGGGTCAGAAGACGGAAGTAACTCAGGTGTGGAAGTGAAAAAGTTTTATTCTTAATTTTAATTTCAAATTATATGTGCTTTTAAGAAAATGATAAACTTTTAGTGTCCTAATTTCCACTAAGACCAGATGAGATACTTAATGTATAACATTAAAAAAATAGATTAATATGGTTCCAAATTCCTTCTCATCTAGATTCCCTAACCAGAAATTTCCTTCTATTTTTTATTCTTGAGGTATTTATGCAGATGCAAGCTACTATATTCCCCCACCTTTTACATAGAGGAGAGATATAATTATGTAGGTGGTAGCATAATTTACATACTATTCTTCAACTTTCTCCACAATTCATCTTGGAGTTCTTTCTAGAATAGTTTTTAAAAAGTACATTCTCATTCTTTTTAATGGCTGAATGATATTTTGTCATATTGATGTTCCAGAAGTTATATGAAGAGACACTAATGGACATTTAGGATTTTCAATAATTTTCTAGTAAAGAAAATACAGCAAAAATAACTGGGTACATAAGTTATTTCACGTGTTAGGGAATATAGCATCTGTTTCTGGAAATGAAATTGCTAAATCAAAAGGTATGTGCATTCATAATTTGATAAATATTGCAAATTGCCTTCTTGAGAATTCATAACAATTTACCCTGACACAAACAAGAAGTAACAGTGTCTGATTTTCCCCACTCTCACCAATACAGTGTTTTATCAAAATTTGTAATTTTTGATGAGATGATATGAAAAATGAGTATAGCAATATTGGTTCTAATTTTAATTTCTCTTATTATAAGTGATGTTGGATGTACTTTCAAATGTTTAAGAGCTTATTGCATTTCTGTAAGTTTCTGGTTCATAATTTTTTACCCATTTTTTTCTATTTGATTGTCTGTTAATTTGTTTATTTTTATATTAGGGAAAATAAGTATTTGTGAAATGAGTTTTATGTATTCTTTTCTCAATTTGTCATTTGTCCCATGATTTTTTTTTTTCTGGTATTTTTGCTATGAGAAATATTTTATTTTCATGTAGTTGAGTTTATCACTTTTTCCTCCCTGTCACTGAGTTTTCTGCCTTAACTATAAAGCACACCATCATTACAGAGCTAATGTTTTGCATTTAAATTTTAGATTCATTTGGATTTTATCCTGGTGTGGCATGTAAAGTATAAGTCCAACTATATTTTTCTCCAGATGACTACTGACTTTACCCATTTATTTAAAAAACCTGTTCTTTTTTCTTTTTTTTTGAGATGGAGTTTCGCTCTTGTTACCCAGGCTGGAGTGCAATGGCGCGATCTCGGCTCACTGCAACCTCCACCTCCTGGGTTCAGGCAATTCTCCTGCCTCAGCCTCCTGAGTAGTTGGGATTACAGGCATGTGCCACCATGCCCAGCTAATTTTTTGTATTTTTAGTAGAGACAGAGTTTCACCGTGTTGACCAGGATGGTCTCCATCTCTTGACCTCGTGATCCACCCGCCTCGGCCTCCCAAAGTGCTGGGATTACAGGCATGAGAAGCCTGTTCTTTTTTTGCCAATTTGGGATGTTGCCTTTATAACAAGGCAAACTTGTGTACTAGGTCTATTACTGAACTTTTGATGTGTTCCCTTTTCTTTCTATGCATATGTTAGTATCATACTGTTTTAATTATTGACAAAGGCCAGGCGTGGTGGCTTATGCCTGTAATCCCAGCACTTTGGGAGGCCGAGGTGGGCAGATCACCTGAGGTCAAGAGTTCGAGACCGGCATGGCCAACATGGTGAAATCTTGTCTTTACTAAAAACATAAAAATTAGCTGGGTGCGGTGGCGAACACCTATGGTTTCTTTTTTAATTTCAGTGTAGACAGTCTTTATTGGCAGGTGTTAGCAGTGCAAAATAGCAACAAATCCAGGGGAACCTGCAAGGCGGTTACAGGGCTCCCCTCCCCCACGTGAGAGCCCTGTAACCAAGCCAGTGGGGCAGGAATGTTGACTTGACTGTGGCAAATTTAGGCTTAGCACCCTCCAAAGAACAAGCTCCCAGGCAGGAGGGCTCCTTGCAATGCAAGGGGGAAAGGAATGACACCCTGGAAGGGCCTGGGCTGTGACCCACCCTGGGCTGCTTGGCTCTTGTGCACTGCCCACCTCAACCCTTCAAGAGGAAGGCTTCACAGCTTAGGGTATCTATTTCAGAGAACCAGGCTAAACCCAGCCCTCCCCAAACCCAGGTAGCTGCTTCATGCCTCAGTTTCCCTCCCCCTAGTGATTACCCAAGTTGGACCATCAGGCCCTGTGGTGGCCCAGCCTAACCCAAAGTGACAAGTCCCTGTAACATACCATATATGAGTCAGTGTGTGGGCTGCAGGCCCTCCAAAGCTGCCGGGATCACCACAGGCCGGCTCTAGTCAAAAAGACTCTTGTAGGCCATGCAGATATAAACTGTATCTGTCCAGTTTATTTGCTTTTTAAACATTAGCCTATGATAGTAATTTATGTAGAGTAAAAGCATTAAAAAGAAGTAAATCATTTGCACGCTATAATTTGTGTTACAATATTGCTTATTGTGACTTTGGCATGCATTTTTGCAAACAAAATGCTGTAAGATTTGTACTACTGATAATTTTGCTTTATTTGTATACAATATAGAGTATGCACATTTGGGGCTGCATTTCTAGAAACATACTGCAATAGGCTATCTGAGCAAAACACCTGTAACCAAAAAAGTGAAGATAAGAAAATACTCTTAAAGCTGAGTTATTTCCTAATTGTATAGTCTTACAGCATCTTTGCCAAACATCTCCCAGCAAAAGTGCCAGTTAGTCAGGTTTGTTGAAAATATAGTAGAAAAGTTGATTCTGGTTATCTCTTTAAGGACATTTAATTGTACAGACAACATAATGTAACATTGTCTCAACATTCATTTACAGATTGACTGTAAATTACCTTAATCTTTGTGTAGACTGAAGGAACACTGTAGTATACCCCAAAATACATTTGCCTAGGACTTTTCAGCTTCTCCCATAGGTAGTTTAGCAGGCATTAAAATTTGTAATTGAAATGTTACTGTCACTGAAAGTGTCTTGATGTTTCAATTATTTTTAATCACCATATAAAAATAGAACTATCCTTTGGGTTTATCTGTTTTCTCACGTACAGGCAATACACAAATTTAAAATGAGTTGTAAGCCAATTGTTTCTGAAGCCTCATGGGAGGCTGAAGCAGCAGATTTGCTTGAACCTGGGAGGCAGAGGTTTCAGTGAGCTGAGATCTCACCACTGTAACTCCAGACTGGGTGACAGAGTGAGACTCCATCTCAAAAAAATAAAATAAAATAAAATAATTGCAAGGCTCTAACATTTGGTAAGACTAGTTTTTTTTCAGTGCTTTCTTTTCCCCTAGATATTCCTTAACTGTTCTGCTTATTTAACTTTCCTCATGATATTTTTGTTAGAATGATGTTAAATTTATTGAATATCTTATGAAGTTTAAATATCCTTATGATGTTGAATCTTTTTGTCCAAGAACATAGCATGTATTTAAAGCTACTTAAGTCATATTTTGTGCCTCTTAGAAGCGTTTTCAGGTTTTCTGCATATATACTTTGCTCATTACAAACAACTATTCCTAGGTATGTAGTTAATTTTTTTGGTTATTGTTTCCACCTGGAGCCTTTCTCTCCATTATGACTCTTAATATGAAAGCAATAAATTTGATTGTTAATTTTGTATACAACTATCTTACTATATTTTCTTTTGTTTATGGTAAATTTTAGTCTTTTTCTGTGGGGTTTCCAAGTATATAACCATACTATCTGAAAATAGAGACAGTTTTAGCCATCATTCCATCTTTTTTACTTTTATTTTTCTTATCTAATTGCATTGGTTAGTACTTCTAAAATAATACAAAATAATATGGCCTTTTTTTTATATCTTTGTTTCTGACATTAGTGCATATGCTTCTAGTATTGTCTCATTAAACATAATCAAAAATTTGGACTGGAATAGATACATTTTTGGAATATTCATCTATTCAATATATAAATTTATTTTCACACATAAAAATTTATTTTGTTAAAGTCTAAGTTGGATGCTGAATTTAACCAATAGCTCTTTGTCACCTATGAGGATAATAAACTGTTTTTTCTTCCCTGGATATTTTAATATGATGAATTGTATTAACAGATTCAATTTCTTCCATATTTTCCTGGAATAAGTGCCACTTATGTTAAACTGTTTTATAATGTGCAACTAGATTCTGTTTACTAATGCTTTATTTAGATATGCACATTCATCTTTGTAAGAGACATGCCTTTGCAGTGTTCTTTTTTGGGGTAATATATGTTTTGCTACCAATGTTATATTTGCTTTAAAAACATAAATAAGGAATCTCTCCTTCTTTTTGTATTCTGTGGAACAGTTTATGTACAATCAAAATAATATATGCTTTAAAGTTTTCATAAAATCTTCCTATAAAATTATGTGAACCTGGTGCTATTTCATGTAATAACTCTTAGATAATGTTCTTTATATTCTTGTCTACAGCAGTTATCTGTTTAGAATTTCTATCTCTTTTGGAGTGATTTGGAAAATTATATTTTCTTAGAATATTGTGAAATTCAGTCAGATTTTCACATTTATTTGCAAAGACTAATCTTTTAAATTCACATTTATTTTGACATTTATTTTCAAAGACTCATAAGTCCTTTGATTTCCTCTTTATCTGTGGTTCTTTTTTATTATTTCTTATCTGTCATTCTGGTCTGTTCCTGATTATGTTAGTAAATAGTTTAGTTGCCCCTTTCTCCCACAAAGAAGTATAGCTATTGGATTTACTTATTTTTTTTCCTGTGTTTTAATCAATAACTTCTGCTTCTTTATTAATGCCTTCTTCCTGCATTCCTTAAACTTCTTTTTTTTTGCATTTCCTTACTTCATACTCGGATGCTTAATTTATTTATTTGTATTCTTTCCTGTTTTTTAAGAATACAGATATTTATGGTTAACAGTTTCCCCCGAACACTGCTTTAGTTTTATTACATGTATTTTGGCATGTAGTTTATTAAAGTATTTTAATTTTATTTTTATATTATTACTTTATCTTTATTTTTGTCATATCAATGAATTCAAATTGAACCATTGAGTTTGAACGATAGGTTTTTAAGGAAGAATTTAAAATTTCCAGATGGTAAGGGTGTTTTTCTCCTTAACTTTATTGCACTTTTAATAAAAGAATATATTTTTATTATTGCTACTTTTTAGAATTTATTGAGGTTTTCTTTGTGGCTTAATAAGGTTAATTGTCATTAATGTTTCAGGATGCTTAAGAAGAAAGTATATGTGTTCTAAAGTTTGGAATTATAGCTATATATAATTTAGCTCTATCTTGTTAACTGTATTATTTAGATCTTCTATATAATTATTTATCTTTTATTTATGTTATCTGTTTGAGTTAAAGCAGCTAATTAAAGTGTTCTGATCATACTTTCTGTCTATAGGTCATATACATCCCAAAGTCTGTTTTATTGAGTATTGATGCTAGTTTTTGGTTATATTGATGGTCATAATGGTTTAACTTTTATTATGAATTATACAATTTAACATACTCCTTTTTGGCTCATTCAATTCTTCTTGCCCCGATTTAAACCTGACTTGATATTAAGATCATTATTATTCTTTTTTGTTTTCATTTATATTTGCCCACCTTTTATATTCAAAGTTCTTGAATTACTTTGATTTAGGTGTATGTTTTGTGTATGACACAGGGTTGTATTTTTCTTTTGCTTTGAGTTCCAATCTTTTAATGAGTTTAGTCCATTTACAGGGGCTATACCTTGTCTTGGTTCTGTTATAGTATTTTAGGTTATTATTTTTTATCTTTATAATTTTTAATTATTTCCTTATATGGTCTCTTTCTTTTACTCTGTGTGTTTGTATGTATTTCTTGTAATATTTAACGAAGTATTTTATTGTTTCTCTACTGTATACTCTCCAGCGTTTACGTAATACTTTTAATTTTTTCTTAAGTTAGTGTTTATCAGTTTCCTAATATGAACAATGATGAGATTATTTCTCTTTCTTTTACTCATATTTTCTAATATTTTTCTTAATAATACTTTTAATCTGAAACATACTAATTTCTATGAGTCCATCTGCAGCTTCAAATATTATTTTCTGTTTTTCAAATACCAAAATGAGGAAATCAACATCTTCTCCCAATTTTTTTTAGTAATCTTTTCACATAGTCAAGTGTGTAATATTTACATTTTGTTTTGTCATCCTAATCTATTTGTTTTAGACCTGGTCCTTCAGCTAAAGTTATTTTGTGTTCACCACTAACTAGTCCATTTCTCAGGTTTTTTTTTTTTTTCAGTTGTTTTTCTATTTGGCTGAAGTTCACCTTCTAATTTCAAGAATGCTTCATAAAAAGTATCTATTCAGGGCCGGGTGCGGTAGCTCACGCCTGTAATCCCAGCACTTTGGGAGGCCCAGGCGGGTGGATCACGAGGTCAAGAGATCGAGACCATCCTGGTCAACATGGTGAAACCCCGTCTCTACTAAAAATACAAAAAATTAGCTGGGCATGGTGGCACGTGCCTGTAATCCCAGCTACTCAGGAGGCTGAGGCAGGAGAATTGCCTGAACCCAGGAGGCGGAGGTTGCAGTGAGCCGAGATCACGCCATTGCACTCCAGCCTGGGTAACAAGAGCGAAACTCCATCTAAAAAAACAAACAAACAAACAAACAAACAAAAAGTATCTGTTCAGGCCAAGTGTGATGGCTCACACCTATAATCACAGCACTTTGAGAGGCGAGGTCGGAGAATTGTTTGAGGCTAGGAGTTTGAGACCAGCCTGGGCAACATAGTGAGACCTTGTCTCTATAAACAATAAAAAAAAAAAAATTAGCTAGGCATGCTGGGGCATGCCTGTAGTCCTAGACACTGAGATAGGATGATCACTTGAGCCCATCAGTTCCAGGCTGCAGTGGGTTGTGATCTCACCGCTACACTCCAGCCTGGGTAACAGAGTGATACCCTGTCTCAAAAATATCTGTTCAGAGTTATCTGTTGACTTTATATTTGAATGATAGTTTGTCTGTAATCTCTTTGGGCCACAGTTTCTTCTCTGGATGGTTTTAGAGAAGTTCAAGGCCAGTGTGTATTTTATTATTTATTTATTTATTTATTTATTTTATTGCATTTTAGGTTTTGGGGTACATGTGAAAAACATGCAACGTTGTTGCATAGGTGCATACGTGGCAGTGTGATTTGCTGCCTTCCTCCCCTTCACCTATATCTGGCATTTCTCCCCATGCTATCCCTCCCCAACTCCCCACTCCCCCGCAACAGACCCCAGTGTATAGTGCTCCCCTCCCTGTGTCCATGTGTTCCCATTGTTCAACACCCGTCTATGAGTGAGAACATGCGATGTTTGATTTTGTGTTCTTGTGTCAGTTTGCTGAGAATGATGGTTTCCAGGTTCATCCATGTCCCTACAAAGGACGCGAACTCATCATTTTTGATGGCTGCATAATATTCCATGGTGTATATGTGCCACATTTTTCCTGTCCAGTCTATCATCGATGGGCATTTGGGCTGGTTCCAGGTCTTTGCTATTGTAAACTGTGCTGTAATGAACATTCGTGTGCATGTGTCCTTATAGTAGAACGATTTATAATCCTTTGGATATATACCTAGTAATGGGATTGCTAGGTCAAATGGAATTTCTATTTCTAGGTCCTTGAGGAATCGCCACACTGTCTTCCACATTGGTTGAACTAATTTACACTCCCACCAACAGTGTAAAAGTGTTCCTATTTCTCCACATCCTCTCCAACATCTGTTGTCTCCAGATTTTTTAATGATCGCCATTCTAACTGGCGTGAGATGGTATCTCAATGTAGTTTTGATTTGCATTTCTCTAATGACCAGTGATGATGAGCATTTTTTCATATGCTTGTTGGTCTCATGTATGTTTTCATTTGTAAAGTATCTGTTCATATCCTTCGCCCATTTTTGAATGGGCTTGTTTGTTTTTTTCTTGTAAATCTGTTTTAGTTTGTTGTAAATTCTGGATATCAGCCCTTTGTCAGATGGGTAGGCTGCAAAAATTTTTTCCCATTCTGTTGGTTGCCGATTCACTCTATTGACTGTTTCTTTCACCGTGCAGAAGCTGTGGAGTTTGATTAGGTCCCATTTGTCTATTTTGGCTTTTGTTGCCAATGCTTTTGGTGTTTTGGTCATGAAGTCCTTGCCTACGCCTATGTCCTGAATGGTTTTGCCTAGGTTTTCTTCTAGGGTTTTTATGGTGTTAGGTCTTATGTTTAAGTGTTTAATTCATCTGGAGTTAATTTTAGTGTAAGGTGTCAGGAAGGGGTCGAGTTTCTGCTTTCTGCATATGGCTAGCCAGTTTTCCCAACACCACTTATTGAACAGGGAATCCTTTCCCCATTGCTTGTTTTTATCAGGTTTGTCAAAGATCGGATGGTTGTAGATATGTTGTGTCGCCTCCGAGGCCTCTGTTCTGTTCCATCGGTCTATATCTCTGTTTTGGTACCAGTACCATGCTGTTTTGATTACTGTAGCCTTGTAGTAGAGTTTGATGTCCGGTAGTTTGATGCCTACCGCTTTGTTCTTTTTGCTTAGAATTGACTTGGCTATGTGGGCTCTCTTTTGGTTCCATATGAAATTTAAGGTGGTTTTTTCCAGTTCTGTGAGGAAGGTCATTGGTAGCTTGATGGGGATAGCGTTGAATCTGTAAATTACTTTGGGCAGTATGGCCATTTTCATGATATTGATTCTTCCTAACCATGAACATGGAATGTTTCTCCATCTGTTTGTGTCCTCTCTTATTTCGTTGAGCAGTGGTTTGTAGTTCTCCTTGAAGAGGTCCTTTACGTTCCTTGTTAGTTGTATTCCTAGGTATTTTATTCTCTTTGTAGCAATTGCGAATGGCAATTCGTTCTTGATTTGGCTCTCTTTAAGTCTGTTATTGGTGTATAGGAATGCTTGTGATTTTTGCACATTGATTTTGTATCCTGAGACTTTGCTGAAGTTGCTTATCAGTTTCAGGAGATTTTGGGCAGAGATGATGGGGTCTTCTAGATATACAATCATGTCGTCAGCAAATAGAGACAATCTGACTTCGTCCTTTCCTAATTGAATACCCTTTATTTCTTTTTCTTGCCTGATTGCTCTGGCTAGAACTTCCAGTACTATATTGAATAGGAGTGGTGAGAGAGGGCATCCTTGTCTGGTGCCAGATTTCAAAGGGAATGCTTCCAGTTTTTGCCCATTCAGTATGATATTGGCTGTTGGTTTGTTGTAAATAGCTTTTATTATTTTTAGATACATTCCGTCGATACCTAGTTTATTGAGGGTTTTTAGCATAAAGCGCTGTTGAATTTTGTCAAAGGCCTTCTCTGCATCAATTGAGATAATCCTGTGGTTTTTGTCTTTGGTTCTGTTTATGTGGTGAATTACATTTATAGACTTGCGTATATTGAACTAGCCTTGCATCCCCAGGATGAATCCTACTTGATCATGGTGGATAAGCTTTTTGATGTGCTGTTGCAATCGGCTTGCCAGTATTTTATTGAAGATTTTTGCATCTGTGTTCATCATGGATATTGGCCTGTAGTTTTCTTTTCTTGTTGAGTCTCTGCCAGGTTTTGGTATCAGGATGATGTTGGTCTCATAAAATGATTTGGGAAGGATTCCCTTTTTTTGGATTATTTGGAATAGTTTCACAAGGAATGGTACCAGTTCCTCTTTGTATGTCTGGTAGAATTCTGCTGTGAACCCATCTGGACCTGGGCTCTTTTTGGGTGGTAGGCTCTTAATTGCTGCCTCAACTTCAGACCTTGTTATTGGTCTACTCAGGGTTTCGACTTCTTCCTGGTTTAGGCTTCGGAGGAGGCAAGTGTCCAGGAATTTATCCATTTCTTCCAGGTTTTCTAATTTATGTGCATAGAGTTGTTTGTAATAATCTCTGATGATGGTTTGAATTTCTGTGGAATCTGTGATGAAAACCTCTGTATCTTTTTTTATTGCATCTGTTTGGTTATTCTCTCTTTTCTCTTTTATTAGTCTGGCTAGTGGTCTGTCTATTTTGTTGATCTTTTCAAAAAACCAGCTCCTGGATTTATCGATTTTTTGAAGGGTTTTTCGTGTTTCTATCTCCTTCAATTCTGCTTTGATCTTAGTTATTTCTTGTCTTCTGCTAGGTTTTGAGTTTTTTTGATCTTGCTCCTCTAGCTCTTTCAATTTTCACGATAGGGTGTCAATTTTAGATCTCTCCTTTCTTCTCATGTGTGCACTTATTGCTATATATTTTCCTCTAGAGACTGCTTTAAATGTGTCCCAGAGATTCTGGTATGTTGTGTCTTCATTCTCGTTGGTTTCGAAGAACATCTTTATTTCTGCCTTCATTTCAGTGTTTATCCAGTCAACATTCAGGAGAACGTTGTTCATTTTCCATGAAGCTGTGCGGTTCTGGGTTGGTTTCTGAATTCTGAGTTCTAACTTGATTGCACTGTGGTCTGAGAGACTGTTATGGTTTCTGTTCTTTTGCATTTGCTGAGGAGTGATTTCCTTCCAATTATGTGGTCAGTTTTAGAGTAGGTGTGATGTGGTGCTGAGAAGAATGTATATTCTATGGATTTGGGGTAGAGAGTTCTGTAATGTCTATTAGGTTTGCTTGGTCCAGGTCTGAGTTCAAGTCCTGGATATCCTTGTTAATTTTCTGTCTCGTTGATCTGTCTAATATTGACAATGGTGTGTTGAAGTCTCCCACTATTATTGTGTGGGAGTCTAAGTCTCTTTGTAAATCATTAAGAACTTGCCTTATGTATCTGGGTGCTCTTGTATTGGATGCGTATAAATTTAGGATCGTTGGCTCTTCTTGTTGTATTGATCCTTTTACCATTATGTAATGTCCTTCTTTGTCTCTTTTGATCTTTGTTGCTTTAAAGTCTATTTTATCAGAGATGAGAATTGCAACTCCTGCTTTTTTTTGCTCTCCATTTGCTTGGTAAATCTTCCTCCATCCCTTTATTTTGAGCCTTTGTGTATCCTTGCATGTGAGATGGGTTTCTTGGATACAGCACACTGATGGGTTTTGGCTTTTTATCCAATTTGCCAGTCTGTGTCTTTTGATTGGGGCATTTGATCCATTTACGTTTAGGGTTAATATTGTTATTTGTGAATTTGATCCTGCCATTTTGATGCTAGCTGGCTGTTTTACCCGTTGGTTGATGCAGATTCTTCATTGTGTTGATGCTCTTTACCATTTTGTGTGTTTTTGGAGTGGCTGGTACTGGTTGTTCTTTTATATGTGTAGTGCCTCTTTCAGGAGCCCTTGTAAAGCCGGTCTGGTGGTGATGAAATCTCTGAGTACTTGCTTGTTCGCAAAGGATTTTATTTTTCCTTCACTTATGAAGCTTAGTTTGGCTGGATATGAAATTTTGGGTTGAAAGTTCTTTTCTTTAAGGATGTTGAATATCGGCCCCCACTCTCTTCTGTCCTGTAGGGTTTCTGCTGAGAGATCTGCTGTGAGTCTGATGGGATTCCCTTTGTGGGTAACCCGACCTTTCTCTCTGGCTGTCCTTAGCATTTTCTCCTTCATTTCAACCCTGGTGAATCTGACGATTATGTGCCTTGGGGTTCCTCTTCTAGAGGAATATCTTTGTGGTGTTCTCTGTATTTCCTGGACTTGAATATTGGCCTGCCTTGCTAGGTTGGGGAAGTTTTCCTGGATAATATCCTGAAGAGTATTTTCCAGCTTGGATTCATTCTCTCCGTCACATTCAGGTACACTTATCAAACGTAGATTAGGTCTTTTCACATAGTCCCATATTTCTTATTGACTTTGTTCATTCCTTTTTACTGTGTTTTCTCTAATTTTGCCTTCTCGTTTTATTTCATTGATTTGATCTTTCACCTCTGATATCCTTTCTTCTGCTTGGTCAATTCGGCTGTTGAAACTTGTGCATGCTTCGTGAAGTTCTCGTGTTGTGTTTTTCAGCTCCACCAATTCACTTACATTCCTCTCTAAGTTGTCCATTCTCGTTAGCATTTCGTCAAATCTTTTTTCAAGATTCTTAATTTCTTTGCATTGGGTTAGAACATGTTCTTTTAGCTCACGTAAGTATCTTATTACCCATTTTCTAAAGGTTGATTCTGTCATTTCATCACACTCATTCTCCATCCAGTCTTGTTCCCTTGCTGGTGAGGAGTTGTGATCCCTTGTAGGAGGAGAGGTGTTCTGGTGTTAGGTGTTTTCATCCTTTTTGCGCTGGTTTCTTCCCATCTTTGTGGATTTATCCACCTGTCGGCTTTGTAGTTGTTGACTTTCTGATTGGGTCTCTGAATGGATGTTCTGTTTGTTGTTGATGAAGTTTTTTCTGTTTCTTAGTTTTCCTTTAACAGTCTGGCCCCTCTGCTGTAGGACTGCTGAGGTCCACTCCAGGCCCTGCTTGCCTCGGGATCACTTGCGGCAGCTGCCGAACAGTAAAGTTTGCTAACCGTTTCTTCTTCTGCTTTGTCCCAGAAGGATACCTGCCAAATGTCAGTCTGAGCTCTCCTTTATGAGGTGACTCTTTGGATATATGGGGGTCGGGAGCTGCTTGAGGAAACAGTCCTTTCTATTAGCTCAGGTGCTGAGCCGTGAGCCCCGTTGTTCATTCAGAGCTGCTGGGCTGGTAAATTTAAGTCTGCAGCAGCAGAACTCATAAACCCCTCCCTTTTTTTTTTCCCAGGTGTTCTGTCCCAGGGAGTTAGGGCTTTATGAGTTTTTGCTGTACTGCTGCCTTTTTTTTTCTTCAGGGCTGCCCTGCCCACAAGGAGGCAGCCTAGTCACTCTCAGCCTGCAGAGGCTTCGCTGAGCTGCTGTGGGCTCCACCTAGCTGCCGTGTTAACTTCCCTGCAGTCCTGTTTATATGGGTGTAGTTAGAGCTGCTTCCGCAATGTTGGCCCACCTCTGTAATCACGGACTTTCTCTGTAATGGCGGGTTGCCGCAGCAACGGCCAGCTGCCTCAGTAATGGCGGACTCCCCTCCCCCACAGAGCTGGACCATCCCGGGTTCAGCTGTGCTTGCTGTGAAAGTCTCAACCCAGAGCGTTTCCAATTGCTGTTTTTTTGTTTTTGTTTTTGTTTTTGTTTTTGTTTTTGTAGGGGTGGGACCAGCTGGGCCTGATCTCCTAGCTCCCTGCCTCAGAACCTTTTATTTTTTCGTTGAACGGTTGGCCCTCTTCCAGGTGTCCTGGTCGCCTGTTGAATAGACGCCGGGATCTGCGTGATTTCCTGTGCGGTGACCCACTGCGCCGCTGAAACCGCGGCTCTGAGATCCGTGGCGCTTTTTTTGCCTAGGAATCTCCTGGCCTGGCTCCCTGTTTCAACTCCCCTTGCTGGCTAAGTGGGAACACAGTCCCGTTTACTCTGCACCAGGAGCGGCTACGCCAGGGCGCAGGCAAAACAGCCACGCCAGCCAAAACAGCCACGCTGGCGACCCATGGGGCTCCTCCACCTGCGAATCTCCTGGTCTGTGGGCAATAAAAATCCGTCTGGAAATGCAGCATCCACTCACCCTCTGCACTTTCACTCGGAGCTGCAATCCTGAGCTGGATCTAACCGGCCATCTTGGAACTCCTCTCCCAATATTAGCTCAGAAAACCATCTCTTAATGTTGTTGTTTTTCCTATTTTATTTATTTCTACTCTATATCTATGTTATTTCTTTCTTTCTGGTTACTTTGGACTTGGTTTGTTCTTTTTTCTCTAGTTATTTAAAAAAATAATTTCAACTTTTATTTTTGATTCGGGGGTACATAGAAAGGTTTGTTACATGTCTCATCCTTTGAGGTATAAAGTTAAATTGTCTGAGATCTGAGATCTTTCTCCTTTTAGTTATATGCATTTATTGCTAATTTCCTTCTTAGTACTCCTTTTGCTATATGCCATGAGGTTTGGCATGTTGTATTTTCGTTTTTATTTGTCTTGAAATATTTTCAAATTTCTTTTTTGAGACAATGGCTATATGAGAATATTGTTTAATTTCACATTTTGATGAAGATTCCACTTTTCCTTTTGCTATTGATTTCTAGTTTCATCACATTGTGGTCAGAAAATATATTTGGCATAATCTTAATCTTAAATTTGTTGAGATTTCTTTTGGGCTCTAATATGTGATCTATTCTTGACAAATATCTGTGTGCATTTGACATGAATATGCATTCTGCTGTTGTTGGGCAGAATGTTTTGTTGTATATATGTTGGGTCCATTTGGTCTATAGGGTTGTTCAAGTCCTCTGTTTCCTTATTGATCTGTCTGGATTTCCTATCCTATATTGAAAATGAAATATTGGCACCTCTTACTATTATTGCCATGCTGTCTAAGTCTCCCTTCAATTCTATCAATGGTTGCTTTATATATTTGGATGATCTGATGTTGGGGGCATGCATATTTATAATTGTTGTATCATCCTGGTGGATAGACCCTTTTATGTAATCTCCCTAATGTCCATATCTGTCTCTTGTAAAGGTTTTTGACTTAAAGTCCATTTTATCTGTTTAAAATATAACCACCTCTTCTCTCTTTTGTTTGCCATTTTCATGGGATTTTTTTTTTCCATCCCTTCACTTTTAGACTATGCGTGTCCTTAAATCTCAAGTGAGTTTCTTTCAGGCAGCATATAGTTGGGTAATACTTTTTTTAAAAATCCATTTAATCATTTTATGTCTTTTAATTGGTGGACTTAATCTGTTCACATTAAAGTAATTATTACAGGAAAGGACTTACTATTATCATTTTGTTACTCGTTTTCTGTTATATAGTAGTTCTTTTGTCTTTTTGTCTCTTGCTGGTTTCCTTTGTGTTTTGTCAGTCTTTTGTAGTAATATGCTTCGATTCCTTTCTGTTATTCTTTTATATAAGTTTTATAGGTACTTTTTCTGGTTGCCTTGGAGATTACATAAGATATCTTATAGTTTGGGTAGTTTAAGTTGATAACAACTTAAGTTTAACCACATACAAAAATGCTATACTTTTACATCTTCCTACTTCTTATTGTTGTCACAATTTGCATCTGTTTGTATTATGCATCTTTAATTTACTGTGGTTATAGTTATTTTAAACTATTTTGTCTGTCAACTTATATATTTGAATAAAAAGTTATTTAACTACCACCATTATGGTAATACAGTATTCTGTATTTGTCCATATATTTACCTTTACCAATGACTTTCAAATTTTCTCATGCTAACATGTTGCTGTTTTGAATCCTTTCATTTCAATTTGAAAGACTCCCTTTGGCATTTCTTGTAAGGCAGGTCTAGTTGTGATTAACTCCCTAAGCTTTTGTCTGAGAAAGTCTTTATCTCTCTTTCATTTTTGAAGGAGAGTTTAGCTGGTTCTCTTATTCTTTGTTGGCAGATTTTTTTTCAGCCTTTTGAAAATATTGTCCCACTTTTTCCTGAAATGCAAGGTTTCTGCTAGAAAATCTACTGATGATCTTGTGGAGGTTTCCTTGTACATGATGAGTTGCTTTTCTCTTCCTGCTTTCAAAATTCTCTTTGACTTTTAACAATTTCATTTTATTTTAGTGTGGATTTTTTTTGTTTGTTTGTTTCACTTAATTTGGTGATCTTCGGGGTTCTTGAATATGGATCTCCATTTCTGTCTCCATATTTAGGAAGTTATCAGGCATTATTTATTTAAATAAAGTTTCTGGTCCTTTCCATCTTTCTTGTCCTCATACTCTTATAATGTATAAGCTGTTTTGTTTAATGGTGGTCCATGAGTGAGTCCATTAAGATATTTTCACCTTTTTCATTCTTTTTCTCTTTTTTCCTCTTAACTGGATAATTACAAATGACTTGTCTTTGAGTTTGCTGACTTTTTTCTTCTTTGATCAAGTCTGCTGTTCAACACTTGTAGTGAATTTTTCAATTCATTTATTGTATTCTTCAGCTCCAAAATTTCTTTTAAAAAATTAAAAATATTTATTGATATTTGTAAAAATAAATTCTTTTTGTTAATTTTGCTTATGAATCATTTTCTTGAGCTTGTAGAGCATCTTTACAACAGCTATTTTCAATTCTTTGCCAGAATGGTAGTTCTGTTTTAGGTTCTTTGAGAAATCTCCTGACTTCTTTCCATAGTGGCTGAACTAATTTACATTCCCACCAACAATGTATAAGCATTTCCTTTACTCCACATCCTCACCAGCATCTGTTGTTTTTTGCTTTCTAATAATGACCATTCTGACTGATGTGAAACAGTATCTCATTATGGTTTTGATTTGAATTTCTCCGATATTGACCTGTGGTTTTCTTTTATCATTGTGTCTTTACCATATTTTCTATCAGGGGAAGCTGGCTTTGTAGAATGTGTTAGAGAAGAGTCTATCCTGCTCAATTTTTTGGAATAGTTTCAATAGAATTGGTACTAGCTTTTTTTATACATCAGGTAGAATTTGGCTGTGAATCGATCTGGTCTGGGGCTTTTTTGGTTTGTGGGTTTTAGAATTACTAATTCAATTCAGAACTCAATATTGGTCTATTTAGGGTTTCAATTTCTTCTTGATTCAATCTTGAGAGATTGTGTGTTTCCAGGAATTTATCCACTTCCTCTAGGTTTTCTAGTTTGTGTGCATAGAGGTATTCATAATAGCTTCTGAGGATCTTTTGTATTTCTGTGAGATTGGTTATAATGTCACATTTATGTTTTTATTATGTTTCTTTAGATTTTTTTTTGTTATTGTTAATCTAGCTAGTGGTCTATCAATCTTACTCTTTCAAAAAACCAACTTTCGGTTTTATTGATTGTATAGATTTTTGGGTCTCAATTTTATTCAGTTCTGCTCTGATATTCGTTAGCTTTGGGATTAGTTTTTTCTTTTTCTTTTTTTTTTTATAGATATGTGTTATATCATTAATTGATATCTTTCTAACTTTTTAAGGAAGGTGTTTAGCACTATAAACTTTCCCCTTAATACTGCTTTTGCCTCATCCCAGATATTTTGATATGTTGTGTCTCTGTTTTCATTTACTTCAAATAATTTTTTGACTTCTGCCTTAATTTCGTTGTTTACCCAAAAGTCACTCAGGAGCAAGTTGTTTAATTTACATGTAATTGTGTGATTTTCCGAGATCTTCTTGGTATTGATTTCTATTTTTGTTTTACTTTGGTCTGAGAATAAGGTTCATATAATTTTGATTTTTTTGAATTTTAAGATTTGCTTTATGGGTGAGTATGTAGTTGATCTTGGGAGTATGTTCCATGTGCAGAAGAGAAGTATGTATGTTCTGTGGTTAATGGGTAGAGTGTTCTGTAGACATCTATTAGGTCCAGTTGATCAAGTATTGAATTGAAGTGCAGAATTTCTTTGTTACTTTTCTGCCTTGATGATCTGTCTAATGCTGTCAGTGGCATGTTCGAGTCTCCCTCTATTATTGTGGCTAAGTCTTTTTGTAGGTCTAGAAGTACTTGTTTTATGAATATGGGTGCTCAAATATAGAGTGCATACATATTTTGGATAGTTAAATCCTTTTTTCAAATTGCATCCTTTGTCATTAGGTAATTCCCTTCTTTCTTTGTTTGTTTTTACTATTACTGGTTTGCAGTGTGTTTTATCTGATATAACAGTAGTGACCCCTGGTCTTTTCTATTTCTATTGGTGTAACAGAACTTTCTCCAACTCTTTACTTTGAGCCCATCGGTGTTGTTACATGTGAGATGCATTTCTTATTTTATCTAATTTGCTTCTGTGTGCCTTTTAAGTGGGGCATGTAGACTATTTACACTCAAGATTAATATTGATATGGGTAGTTTTCACCCTATCCTGAAACTGTTAGCTGGTTGCTTTATAGTTTCTATTTTGTGGTAGTTCTATACAGCCTGTAAACTATATACTTAAGTGCCACTCTCAACTTTTCACATAGGCCTTTGCAAATTATACCCTCAGCTTAAAACAATCTTTGCCTGCCTTTTTATCTGGCTAACTCCTGATCATCTCTTTAGCTTTGGCTTAGATATTACTTGTTTGGGAATATTTCCTTGACACTTCTCTACCTTCCCTGTAGTCCAATGTGCTTGCCTTATCATAGTGCTTACCATATGTGGCCTGTTTTTCAGTATCTTCCCAAAATAAACTGGATTTCATCGAGGGCAGGGATAGTATTTTGTTTACCATTCTATCCCAAGCACTCAAAACATTGCCTGGCCCACAGTAGGTGCATGATAAATATTTGATGAATAAATGTTCGCTGCCTATTTCAAAGTACACTGTATTGTGTATTAATCAATCAATGGCTGATATGTCCTGAAATTCTGGACAATATGTGTATTCAGTACTGGAATTAATATTAAAATATTCTTTTTGGTATTTTTGTCTTTTCATAAGAGTTAAAGTCTCATATTTTGTGTTTCAGATATTTAATAGTTGGTTAAAAACTGTCAAACCGTAGATGATCTAAGCTCCATGAGGCTAGAGATTTTTGTTTGTTTTGTTCACTTCTGAATCCCTACAGATATCTTAATAGTTGGTTAAAAACTGTCAAACCGTAGATGATCTAAGCTCCATGAGGCTAGAGATTTTTGTTTGTTTTGTTCACTTCTGAATCCCTATCACCTAGAAAAGTGCTTGGTACATACTGGGTACTCAATATATGTTTTTTGAATGCACAAATGGAAAGATAGACTAAAAGTGCTTCCTTATATATTGTGAACTCTACTTGTCTCTTGTCTTACCTAGTCCTGGCCCTGTGGGAGTTAATTGAATGTGTGAAGATCTATTGAATTCTTCCCACCCAAAAGAGGTCTTCAGTATAAACGTAGCACATATTATCTGGGTAGAATTGGGGCTGCTAACAAGGATTTTTGTGCCCTAGTGAAAAGTCATCTACATCTTTGATCTTATGGGCTTGAAATCACAAGGACCACCTCTACTCTCATTCACCCTAAAGTGAAACCTGACAGGCAATAAGTCCTGCCTTTGTAGAGTTCAATCTGTCTCAGTGTTACAGATGCCTGGCTAATAACAAGTCACTGTACATTAAGAAAATTTCTGTGTGTAAAATGTGACAGATAAAAACCAAAATTCAGTAAACAATATGACCTAAGATAAGAAAATAGAACAGAACCTACTAACAGTTATAAACTATAAATTGGAAAACTCGAACATCAGCATAGAGATTTGGGAAGTTATAACATCCATGATGCAAGAACAAGATGCTCTGGAAAGAACACAGAAAAAAAAATAAAAGGTTCCTGGAAATTAAAAAAAAATTATGACAAACCAAAATATTCAATAGAAGATTTGGAAGATTAAGTCAAGAGACTCTCCCAGAAAGTAGAATGAAAGGAAAGAGTCAGAACATCAGAGAATAAAGATAAAATAAAGGGTCAACTGGCAGATCCAAAATTTAACTAAGACTATTTTCTAGATATGAAAGAACAGAAAAAAAAATGAATAGGATAAAATTATAAAGAAATAGCAGAATAGAACTTCCCCATATCTTCCAATTGAAAAAGTCTCCTGAATACTCAGAAACAATAAATGAAATAAGATCAGTGCCTCTAAAATTAAAAACTCAAAGGATAAAGAGAGGAACTTAAAGCTTTTGAAAGAGAGAAGTGGGCCACTTACCAAAAAATGAAAGTCCGACTAACATCAGATTTATCATCAGCAACACTGGATGCCAGAGGACAGTGGAGTGATCCTTTGAAATGGCTCTCAACCTAAAATTCTATATTGTGGCAAACCATGAGACAAATGTGAGGGCCGGATAAAGACATTTTCAGGCAGAAAGGCTCATAACTTTTATCTCCTGTGATCTTTTTCTTATGAAGTACGTTTAAGATATGCTACAACAAAACAAGGGAATCAATTAAGAAAGCGGGCGGCATGGGGTGAGGAAACAGTTACTCCAGCCCCGGAGAGTAATTAAAGGAAGTCCCAGAATGCAACTGAGCTGCAGACCTGGTAATCAGCCTTGAGTGGGTGAGACCATGAAGGCCCATATAACAAAGTGTACATTATCCTCTGCTGTGAACAATAGTTCAAAGACAGACTTGTGTACATACCATTTATTCATTTTCAACTTTTGGAATCAATCTTTAGACCAATAAAAAGGATTTAAGTTTGGGTACAGAAAAGAACACAAATGTTTTAAACCTCTATAGTGAAATAGAAAAAATATTACAAAGGATAGGTTGGAGGGAGAAGTGAAGAGGAGGTGAGGGGTGAATAATAACCTCATCTTGCAATTTAGGGAGTGTTGATAATTGATGAACTGAAACAAAACAAAACAGACTTCTGTATGTTACTTAGAGTTGCAGAAGTAACCAGTAAGGAAATTAAACTGGATATGTCTATGTTGTTAGAAGGGGAAAAAGGAAGTGAAGAAGTGAAGTAAATGACCTAAATCTTCATCTGATTTTGGAAAATGTCTAATATTTATAAATCCAGAAATGGTGATACATGTAAATAATGTAGTTTTTGGGGTAACCATTTGATATGCCTTCTGAAGTTTGACAGTAATTTTCTCTGGGGAGTGGGAGTGAGGCTGTGGTAATGGAGGTGTGGGGATTAAGTATCTTGCTTTACTAGATAAGCCTTAATGTGGTATTTGATTTTGTAACTCTGGATGTATTGCTTTGACTGAAAACATTAAAAGTACTTAAATTAAAAAGAAACTAGTATACTATAAACACTTGATAAGTGTCAGATGTTATTAATAAGAGGGCAGGGAAATAAGCAAGGATTACATTAAGGAATTGTTATGGCAAAGTATCTGAAGCATGGATTTTTGACTAAGTTTCAGTCCTGGCTCATGCATGTATTTGGTTGGCCTTGGCAATGCTCAGATTCTCATCTGTAAAATGGGGATAATAATAGTATCCACTACATGTCACTGTTAGGAAGATTATACGTAATATCCCATATAAAATTGTTAGCATAATGTCTGGCCTATTTTAAAGATAATAAATATTTCTTATTTTTATTCAGTATTATTAATTTTAGAATAAATTTGGCTTCAAGAAACAAAGGCTCCAATTTTACTGTAGGTATTAACAGCTTTGTGACTCAGAATAGATAATTTCAATTGCCCACAGCATTGTTTCTCTTTTAAAAAGAGGTTATAATTCCATCTGCTCTTGTAACTTTAGAATCAATTCCAAAAATTAATGGAGTCGTTAAGAATAAAAACTTTTGCAATAATCCTGGGGGAGGAAGTGTGGACTCTGCAGCTGATAAAGCTCTTATATGTAAGTGTTCAGGGTAGAACCTTCCATAGGCTTGCTTCTGAAATACAGGCTCATAGTCCCTTATCTGAAATTTTAGGCCAGATGTATTTAGAAATCCAGAATTTTCTGGTTGTAGGAAGACAAAATGGTGTATCTGCCATTTTATTATGCAGTATCTCCAGTGACATCTGAGAAAGTACCCATAATCAAACACATTGATGTTTTTATATTAGAAAATATTAATTCACAAGTATAAAGTAGGCTTTAAGAAGTCATCATTGAATATATATCATTCCAGGTCAGATATTTCTGCCCAAATGAGTTCAAGTCAGATCAGCTTTTGCCATCAAGTAGATTTTTAAAAAATTTTGCATTTTCTGTGCTTTTTTGTATTTTGGAGTTGTATTGAGCATTTGAGGATCTGTACAGCCATCCCATATACTTTTGGGATTTTTTTCTCATACACTTTTGGAAGGGTCACCTCTTTGGTACATGGTTCTGAAATGAGAAGATTATATTTACCAGTAATGATGAAATGGCCGTTTTAGTGCTAGGCATTTGAGGCTGCAAAATCATACACTAAAAATACTTGGGTGAATTATTTTTGAATTTAAAAAAATAATTAAACTCTTTTAATCTTATATCTGTTGGGGTAAAGTTTATGCTTATTTTTATTCTTGTTCCCCTACAGGAAAAAGAGCCTGTGGATTTCTCAGTCAAATCTCAAGTGGGTAGAGAATTTCAGTTCTTTGACCACAGTCTGATGGAATCCATTGAACTGGGTGATCCCAAAGTTCATGAATTCCTTAGGTTACTTACTCTCTGCCACACTGTAATGTCAGAAGAGAATAGTGCAGGTAAGTGAAAAGTATGTCTGAGCGGTGAACCTTGTTTTTGTTTTTTAAAATTGAAGCTGATATTAAATTTGAAGGATTTAAAAATTAATCATTTGAGCAGTAAGCCTTGCTTTAAACTTATGTTAAATTTGTAGTATTTTCAAGTTAAAGATAGAACATAATTTATATCCCATATGTTTTTAAAAAATGTGGAGAGATTTAAATGAAAAAGAAAAGAAATAAGGACAATGGAAAGGTGAGGACCCAAATATGCTAGTCAAAGAGGATGACATCGTTCTACAATTGAGCACCATATTTGACTGTGAGCTTCTGGGTAGCCAGGATAAATAGTGAAATACAGTTGAGTCACACATCTCTCATTATTAGTGTGCACATCTAATAGATGCAGATGACCTTTAGGCATATACTTAGAATGAATTTCCCCAGTAACAGAGATAAATTGATGTTGATATTAAAATAGTCTTATTTAGCCTCCACTATGAGCAAGTCATCACACTTGTGAGATGATTGTTTGGAACTCAGCATTCATAGGATAGAACAAAACTAGCTGGGCCACTTAACATTTTGAAGCTGTGAGGCAGACAGATAATGGTATAGTGAACTGGATTCTTGCCCCAGTTGAACCTTATCTCTTCCATTTATATTTTTCTCTCAGCCCACTGGTTCTTCCTACAAGGTCTTTTGTTCGTTCTGAAATCTGTTTAATTTTATATCTCAAATTTATTTCTTGAAATCCGTTAAATATATTGCATGTGCTGTTTCTGATACTTCCAATATCTAACTTTTTTCCCAATCTTACTCTGCATTGTTTCTGTTGGTTCTCAAGCCTTATTTGTTGTTTTAGTACTTTTCACTGTGAGTTGACCATTTTAGTTTGAACTTAATTTATAGGAATGTTTTGGGTCCAGTTGGTTCCCTCAGAAAGGATTTACATTGCTTCAGTGTTCTAATGTAGGAACATTTTAAAGTTTCAACTTGATTTCTTTCAGGCCACCTAGATATTGTGAATTCAGGATGCAAGTTTACATGAGAGTCAGTGTTTGGTCATAAATTCTCAGCAGATATTTTTTTGCCTTCCACTATAAGGATGGTTCTAGTTAGGCAAGTTTTATTGGAAGCCCTCTTCAACTGGGCATGAATTTCAAATTTACCCTTATATTGAGAATAGTCTTTGGGGGACCCAGTTTTGAGAGGCCACATTTCGTTGGACTTCTCACCTTGGACAGGTACTGAGCTCTGCCTTTTTAAATTCAAGCCCAGAGACAATGAAAACCAGCAATCAAATTCTCCAGGTTCAGAAAATGCCCTCAAGGCAAATGCCGGCTAATGAGCTTCTTTAATTCCATAAGTGTACTTTTTCTCAGTCTATGACCTGAATAGTTCTTGCTTTCTTTGCCAGTTCATGGATGTATTTAAGAATATTAAAATGTAGGCCGGGCATGGTGGCTCACACCTATAATCCCAGCACTTTAGGAGGCCGAGGCGGTTGGATCACGAGGTCAAGAGATCAAGACCATCCTGGTCAACAAGGTGAAACCCCGTCTCTACTAAAAATACAAAAATTAGCTGGGCATGGTGGCGCGCACCTGTAATCCCAGCTACTCGGGAGGCTGAGACAGAATTGCCTGAACCCAGGAGGCGGAGGTTGCGGTGAGCCAAGATTGCGCCATTGCACTCCAGCCTGGGTAACAAGAGCGAAACTCCGTCTCAAAAAAAAAAAAAAAAAAAAGAATATTAAAATGCTTTTATAGTTGTTTATAGCAGCTGATACTGGTCCTGACACCCAGTCTACCATGTTACCAGATATAGAACTTACTATATGATTTCATGGGTAGATCAAGTAATTGCTTTAAGTTTTTTTACCTTTTGTGTTCAAAAATTCATTCATGCCAATTGTATCAAGTGAAGCAATACAATACAAAATTTTATAAAGGTGAATCTAATGGTAGCTTCCCTGAACTCCAGTCTCACCCCTATAGAGGTAACCAGTGGTAACATCTGGTGTGTATCATTTCACCCTTTCCTCTGGCTCATAAATGTATACATATATTCAAGAATATATGCAGATATTTAGGTGATTTGTTTCTTTTTACCAAAAAGAAATCATAGTGTAGCCATTAATATGCAACTTGTTTACTTAGCAATTGATCCTGGACATCACTATAAATCAGGAAATATGAGTCTAGCTCTGCCTAATTAATAGTTTTTAAACATTAAACTAATTAATTTTCCTAATTAATTTTTACATATAAATTTGATATAATTTTATAAAAGGGCTTACTTTATATATGCTGTTTTTTAAACTCTCTATATATGTATATATACATAGAACTTATTCTTTTTATCTCCTCTCCCTTCTTACCCCCATTCCAACATACACATAATATCAGGTAACAAGTATTGACATCCTGGTTTGATTTCTTACATTTCAAGGGATTTCTTGTATGCATTCTCATAAAATGGTCATTAGCAGCAGACTGAAATAGAATTTGGATTATCTCTCCATCACTCTTTAGCTGTGTGAGCTCATCAAACTTATGTAACCTTTTTCAGTTATAGGTTCCACCAGTATAAAATGGAAATAATAATTTTAATAACCTCTACCTCAAAGGCTGCCCTGAGGATTATGTGAGTTAATATATATTAAAATGTTTTAGTTTATGGAACATTCATGGCACATCTCTAGTTACTGAAAATATAAAAATTTGATCTCTAATCTAAGAAACTGAACACAGTGAAGAGGCAGACTTGGAAATGGATGTTTTCCTATAAGATGAAGGGCTATAGTAGTGATTTACATAGGGTCCTGTGGTGTCCCAGAGGACAGATACGTGAGTCAACTGTTGGTGAGTAGAAAAGATCTGAGGACAGGAAAGATTTTTAAACCTGTTGCTTGAATCGGGTGTTAAATAATGAGTTGGAGTTGGCATTGGAACTCTATGGGTTAGCTATTATTGTCAGTATTGATAAACTTGTTTCTTTTCCTTTTAGGAGAGCTAATTTACCAAGTTCAGTCACCTGATGAAGGGGCCCTAGTGACTGCTGCTAGAAATTTTGGGTTCATTTTTAAATCCCGGACTCCAGAGACCATAACAATAGAAGAACTGGGAACACCAGTTACTTATCAATTACTTGCCATTCTGGATTTCAACAATACCAGAAAAAGGATGTCTGTCATAGGTATGATTGGTAGCTGAGACTATTTTTGATCTTTTCATAGTGTCGCGGTTATGCTTTTCAAGGATTATTTCACTTTTGGCTACATGCTGAGGGTTGTGATAGTTTTGAAACTTTATGTATGAACTGTTGTGTTGCTCAACCTACCCTCAATACTGTAGTGATATATAACTAACATTTAGCAAGTGCTCATTATGTGCCCAGCACTGTTCTAAATGCTCTATATGAGTATGTCCAATATAGCAATAAAAATACAAACAATTTTTTAAAAACATCAAAAATGCTCTGATGAATTAAATTTTTTAATTGTCCCAGCAATCCTAATAAGGTAGGAACTATTATATTTATACCCATTAACAGATAATGAAACTAAGACACAGAAAAGTTGAGTATCTTGTCCAAGATCACATAGTTTGAAATAGAATAGCTGGGATTCAAACCTGGGAAGTTTGACTGACTGCATAGCCCATTCACTTAATCACTACACAATACTGGCTCAGGATGAGTTTCTAAATTGCTTGGCAGATGATAGTTGTTGTGAATATCATTATTAGCCTCATTCATTTCCTCTGTCCACCTCCACTGCTGGAGAGGAGCACCTAATACTGTATTTAGCACCAAAGCAAATCTATGCTTTCCTGACTCAATGTTCAGTGCTGTGTCAATATCCCTCTCATTCATATTTAGTGTCTTTTTCCATTTTCACAATATATATTTTAAACCTTGGCCATTTCAACACTGCCACCATCTTCTTTACTCTTGAAAGCTAAATTCATCTCCTATTTCTCTAAGAAAATAAAGGCCATCAAGAATGCACACCACTATCTCTTTTCCCCATCCCCACCTTCATCCCCAAGCTGTATCTTCAGTAATTTACTCTCCTGCATCAGAAAGCAATTATTGTTCCTTTTCAAAGCTGAAGGTTTTTCCAGTCCCACTCCTTATCTCTCCTTGCTTGTTCCCTTCTTGCTTGTGCCTTCAATTTTTCCTTTACTGGCTCCTTCTTTCAGTGCACAACTCTATTATCCTCCTGTTTCCTTAAAGATATTGTTCATATTTTGGTGTCCACTGATTTTACCACCATATTTTTCTGCTTTTCATCACAGTTTAATTTCTCAGGTCAGCTTTTGCTTCTTCTTACTCTTTTCAGCCCATTAGGGTTAAGATTCTGCTTTCACTACTCAAGAAGGATTGCTTTCTCAGAGGTTTCCATTCACCTTTTAACTTCCCAGTCCAGTGACTTTTCCTTATTAATCTGTTCATCCATCTGTTTTTTTAAACTTAGTAACATTTGAGGCTGTTGACCCTGTTTTCTTGACACTCCTGTTTTGGCCTCTGTAAACTTTCTGGCTCCTGACTGTCTTGTCCCATTGTTTTCTTTCTCAAGCTCCTTTGCTGACTACTCTCCTTCATCCCATTCTTCAATGTTGGTGTCATTTTCTCTTCTTAGTTCATCTGTTCTTCTTGGATGATCTTGACCACATACGTGGTGGTAGCTATTGGCTATATTCTGTGACCTTCTTATACAGCTCTTTGGCTTCAATCTCTTGCTAGAGTCCAAATACGTTTTCAGCCTTCTGTTATGTTCTGTCATTGGATTGTGCTATAGTTACCTAGTTTTATGTCGAATATGGAACTTTCTTTCTCACAACTATTGTTCTTTCTATAATCTGTATTAAAATTCACAGTTACCTTTCATTGTACGCCCATCCATGAACTTTATAATGAATTCTTTTACTGAATTGTTGCAACTGCATGTAACATGCATGTCCCATTTAAGACAAGAGAAAATTAAACTCAAAGATTTTAAGTAACTTGCCAAATATTGTCACACAGCTATAACGCAACTCGTCACACAGCTGGTAAGGGGCAGATCAAATATATGAACTCAGGTTTGTCTTTTTCCAAAGTCTGGTCTTTTAAGCCCTATTGTAGATCACTCACTCTTTTCCATAGCTTTTGTGCCCTTGGGCTAATAGTTCTCAAACTTCAGCTCCCATCAACATCACCAGGAGGACTTGTTACAACAGCAATTGCCAGTCCCCAGCCTCTAGTTTCTGATTTAGCTGGTCTGAGGTGAGGCGCACCGATTTGCATTTCTAACAAGCTTGTAGGTGATGCTGAAGTCACTGATGTCAGGGAACCACAGTTTGGGGACCACTTCTCTAGACTAATAGGTCCTCGAACACTGTCCATTATTTTCCCCAGAGATGTTTGAGACATGTCTCTAACCCATTTCCTTCTCTTCCACTCTCAGGCCTTAACATCTTTAGAATCCTCTGTTGTCATGCTGTTTTTAAGTCTCTTCTGAGAGCCATCAGAATGATACTTATTAAATAGCCTCATAAACCCTTTTTAATTGTAAAAGCTTTTTGTCCTTTTTTCCTGATTCCCAGTACCCTGCCTTAGTTAAGATTCTTGTTACTCCTTGCTTGTATTATTGTAATATCTTCAAATTATTCCCTTTGAAAATAATCCTCTATGCTGTCACCAGGATATTCTTTCTAAAACAGAGGCCTGATTTTTCTGCCCCCTACTTAAAAATGATTGGTGGCTTCCCAAACCTTAACAGAAAAAGTCCTTAGTATGACATGCAAAATTATTTGCAATCTGACCTCAATCTACTTTTCTTCTACTTTCTAAAACTTTGAGCTCAACTAGACCTCTCCATCCCTGGATGCGTTGTGTGCTTTTACACCCTTTGCGCATGCTGTTCCCCTATCTTGAATAGTTTTTTCCCCCACTTCTTTTCTTGGAAATGCCCCCTACTACTCATCTGGTAATGTCCAATTCAAATGTTATCCATTTTTCAATTCTTTTTTATTCTCCAAATAACCACATTCTTCTGTGTTCCCCAGAATGCCTTGTTCATAATACCAGTATGTTATTAGTTCCATGACACTCTTGACTATCCCAGTTATTAAACTGTATGCTGCTGAGGGCAGGTGCTATATCTTAGTCTTCCTAAACTGCCCAAGGCCAAACACAGAGCTAAGCACATGATAGGTTTTCTATAAATGTTTGTGAAATATTACTCAACCCAACACTTTGTAACTTATGAATATTCTACTCATTGTATTTAATCAATTTCTTACTATGTAAAACATGTATTTACGTAACAGTAGGGTTTTTGGTTTCTAACTACTAGAAACTAACCTTGAAACATGGCTCTCAGGAGGTAAAAACCAAATAACTTTTGAGAATGTTTATTTTTATATTTTTGACAACAGGGAAGTCATCACCAGTGCCGCTGATGAGCGCACATGCTGTTCTAGGTGTTGGTTTAATGTTGTATCAGCAGGAGCGATCTTCTATTTGCAGCCTCAGGGGAGGTGTTATTGATGTTGGTTTGGCCCAGATTTGGTTTCTTTTTGCTCTGAGGGTGTTGACAAAAACCTAAAATTGCTACACAGGGAGATGTTTGGCTTTTCCTCAGCACTGGTCACCATTACAGGCTGTGGAGAAATCGCAGCCTAACCACAAACATCAGATGTTTGCCTTAATGGATCCCATATGAGGAAAGGTAGTGCTCTACCACAGAATGCATGAAGGTTTGCTGAATTTATTTTTATTCTGTTTGGTTTTTAATTGGGAGGAATTCTAGAGGGACTCTACCAGGGCAGAAATGTCTCTGCATGATAACAAGGCGAAAAACAATCTAGTCTCATGATTGTCACATGGTTTGGTCTGCAGGAACAACACCCTGATGCGAAGACTCAGGCATTTGCTGCTGTTCCTCCTCTTTCTCCTCCTGCCTCCTTGTTTTTTGGGTGGGAGCCACTAAATCATCAATGTATAATTTCAATACCAGTAGCACTTTTATTCTGAAGAAAGACCCCTGATTTAAGTCAGAAATATTTACATAAAAATCAGTTTCTACAAAGGATTTTTTTTTCAGAGGGAACAGAATCTACTATATTAGTAAAAAATATAAATGTCATTATATACTTTTGGAAAGACCAGTTTTCTAATTCTGTAAATAGAAATGCAGAGATAAAGTTCAAAGATAGCTATTAACAGGGGCAAGTGGCAGATAACCATTAAAGAAGAATAAATTACAAGAAGTTTCTTGGAAGGCTCTTAGAAGATCTTTAGATAAAAGTTGCTCAGTTCTAAACTTTTTCAGGATAATCAAAGTACAAATCACACCATCATGTGACAGGCATTTCTCTGTGTAGATGTACGAGCAGCAGCAATATGGCAAAATGGAATTATTTACCACCCTTCACAGTGCTGATATTGCATCTAACTGGAAGCCATTTGTGACATTTTTCTTTCCTTTATGTCACAGAGGCATAGCTTTTGCTTCCGATAAATCGTGTACAATTTTGGTTCATCTTAATTAAGCAAATATTTATTTATGTGCCCACTGTGTTTCAGGGCCTTCAAGCTAAGGGAGAATGTGAAAAATTGAAAGGTAGTTCTATGTGACTGTATCCAATAGAAATGGTGAAATGGACTGGAGAGGGCAGCTCTTAATAAGCTCTATATGCCATGTCAAGGAGTCCAAACTTCATAGAAGTGAGAGGGAAGCTATTGCAGGATTCTAAGCAGCAGCATGAAGATGACTGCAGCCGGAATATACGGAAGAGTCTGGAAGGAAGCAGTACTAGAATGGTACTAGAAAACCAGTTAGGTTGAGGTGATTTTCTAGGCAAGAAAGAAGTGACAGAGAGAAATCTATGGCTTCCCTTAGATGTATGGTTGATGGAGGGAGAACTGTGAGGGATGCCCAGATTTCTGGTTTGGGAGACTAAGTGGATGATGAAGCTGATTTCTGAGACTGGGGATATGAGAGAAGTTGCTAATTATTGGAGTTGTGGGTAATATGTCCAGTATGGGTTTGGTGTGCCTGGGCATATCCAAGTGGTGTTCAGTTGGTAGTTAGATGTACGGGTCAGAATGGAGTGCTGGAGATGGCTTGGATACGAGATACACATTTGAAAACAGACTGTTGATGGAACATGAATGCAGTTGCTGAGGGAGAGTATGAAGGATGGGAAGATAAAAATGACCCCAAGTAAATCTCAACAGCCTGTTGATGGAACATGAATGCAGTTGCTCAGGGAGAGTATGAAGGATAGGAAGATAAAAAAGACCCCAAGTAAATCTCTGAAGAACACTAATATTTAAATGGGAAGCAATGGGAGAAGATTTTTATAACCTAAAAACTATGACCTTTGTCCAGGCTCTGGACATACGTTATCTTGACCATTTAAAACTTTGTCCTTTTTAGTTTATGTAATATAAATACTAACTTCTGAAATGACTTAGAATTAATTAACTTTGAACAGAAATGACCAGAAGGCTTGGAAGAAAAGAGATATAAAACTTGCTGAGCTGCTAAAGCAAATATTTAATGAGTAAAGCAGATTCCATGAAATTGGATTTACATAAATTCAAACTTGAAGGGACAAATACTAGGTTAAGAGAAAGTATCAGGGGTGGAAAGTATTTATTGAATCAGAAAATTGTACAGCTGTAAAGGACCTTTGAAGTTAGTTTGTTTAAACATCTTTTTACATGTAGAAACTGAGATATAGAGATGGTAAGGGATTTACAAAAATCAAAGGCAGTTTGTGGCTCTTCCAGACCAGTGATTCTAAATGTGTGGTGTGGGGAACCTTAGGGAACCTTGTGAGTTTTTCGTAGGATGCACAAGGACAAAAGTATTTTTATTATAATATCACTATTATTTTTTCTCATGAGTATACAATGGAGTTTTGCAGAAGTCACATGACATGTGATGTCACAACAGAATGAATGCAGAAACAGATATGAGAATCCAGCTCTCTTTTATTAAACCATATGTTTAAAAGATCTATAATCATGTAAAATAATGCCCGTCTTCAAACTAATTTTTTTCTGAAAAATATAGTTTTTTTAATAGAAATGTTATTTATGTTTATATGTTAGATTTATAATAATTATTAAAGTAATTAGTGTTATAAAACTATTGACATAAAAATTTCTTATTTTTCATTTCTAATATGGTAAATATGGATAGGTAAAATTCATATAAAAAAACCTTTTAGAATTATCACTCAGCATTGAAGAATTATAAAGAAGGTCCTCAGGCCAAAAGTTTGAGAACTAATGTCCCAGTCTAGAATACAAAATACAGGCAAATGTAGGATATTCATCCTTTGCCTTTATACCTCTGGTGATGGATGGGAGAAAATATAAGGGAAATTATTAAATCGGATTATTGTACAAGAAAATCTAGAGAAAGCCTTCCTTAGGATTAAGTTTTCCCCCTTGGTTTAACAATTAGATAAATTGCATATGTTTTTCTCTCTCTTTTTACCCCAACGTGGGTGGTTAGAGCTAGACTATAAGAAAAGCTGCATGAGTTCTGGCACTTAGGAAAGCTAACCAAGGGTCTTCAAACAGAAGACAAGACCTAGACAAGGCCCAGTTCTAAAAAGTTTTCAGGCTGTATTATTAGATCTATGCAAGCCAGGGGGAAACTAGAATAAATAAATGTTTACTACGGGTAGAGGGGAGGGTAACATTGTATTTTGGTTTTTATATTTTTTTTTAACTAAGCTCTAAATTCTGTATGCCATTTTTTATGGCATTACATTAATAGTAGTTAATAGTGAACATTTGTTAACCTTTTTTGAGGTATTCTATTTGTAGAGAAAAGGTATAATTGAGTGGAAAGCATGTAATGAATGATCTTTGATTCAACTGACAAAGCCTATGAGGGTGAGAATATTCAGATCATGAAGTTGTGACTAAGACAGTTGTCTTAAGTTGTAGGTAGTTCTGGGAAGAAATACACAGCCATGTCATCCATTCATTCGACAAATAACTATTAACTGCCTACTATGTGTCAAGCTGTAAAATTAAAGCTACAAAGTTAGGCCAAGTGTTCTGTGGTTTGAAAGAAGGCTTTGTCTAACAGCAATATGCTGGGGGTTGTAGTTGGGAATGGAGTTGAGAGTAGCCTAGAAAGGGCTATCAATCTCAAACCTGTGGGCCAAGTTAAAAACACAGTGCCTCCGACATACTTCCAGTGGGAATGAGGTGGAAACTTTATTTTTAAAAGCTCCTCTGTGAAGTGTGTTTTCAGCCAGCATTGCGACCCAAGAACGAACCACAAAGAATGAACAGGCTTTTCCAGAGTAAAAGGGGTGAAGAAATATGTCAGCAAGGGCCAAGAAAAAAATGCATAAACCATGACTTTGAATGGCTAGAATTCCATATGGAGATGATTTGGCATAACACTGATATTGATTTGAACAGCAGGTCTTGAATTTCACACCAGGAGACAGGCAAATAAAGCTCTCAATTCTGCTCAATATGGAGATGAAGACTTAATTTAGATATATCAACTCTTCAGAAAGAGTAGGCAAGGAAAACAGGAAGATCATATACTTCAGAATAAAGATATTTGTTTCTGAATTTGGGAAATCAAAGATTCCAGCAGATGGAGCATTTCTAAGTTAATAAATGAGAATAAAACCAAGTAACTTAGATAATGACCTTACCAAAGGCACTGAGTGTCTTACTACTGGCTAAAACATTACGCTCATTTCCAAATTGCCAGGCTGGAACTCTGGAAGAGTCTAATTTTGATGTATGTCATTGATTATAATCTGCTTTTCCGAACTTTTTTCTTTTCAGTTCAAAACCCAGAAGGGCAGATAAAGCTTTATTCCAAAGGAGCAGATACTATTCTGTTTGAAAAACTTCATCCTTCCAATGAAGACCTTCTGTCTTTGACGTCAGACCACCTCAGTGTAAGTGCCTCCATCTTAAGGTTAGCATAATGGCCCTTTTGCCATGTCTTATGGTTAGATCTTCTTTAAAAAAATAGCAGCTAAATGATTTGACTACCGAAATAGAAAGCATCTGGAGAGTGGTTCCACAGGAAGCTGTGCCAATGATTGTCTGGAAATTGACATAAGTACCTCCCCTTTCCGTCCTGTTGGGAGTCCAGTCAGTCTGCTACAGGTAGAGGAACACACAGCAACTGAGCAGTAGCCACAGAATGTGGGCATCTGGGAAACCTGCTCCAACTCCCCTGCAGCTTCATGTTGCTCCTCTTGAATGACTAGTTCTGGAAAGAGGAGACAGAAAGCTGCTTTTCCTTGGTTTCTGATGTGTTTGGTATTAGTGGAATATCTTATGATTTCCCCCAGGGAAAGTTCAGGGTTGTGTTTAGATTGTGTTGAGATTAGAGAGTAGCAGTCTCTGGCGCCCACTTTCTCCTCTAAGGGTCTTTTTATTCAGATCATAAATCATGATGAGTTCCTTGTGTGCCTTCAGACACCACTTGTACATTCTGAGACCAGCATAATTTCTTTCCAAAAGTTTTCTGAAAGAAGTAAGGGTCATTTTTGGCACACTTTTTTTTTTTAATGCCAAAAAGTAAGGGGGCTGTGAATTAATATGAGCATTACTTGGTTTAAACCTGAGATTCAAGTATGTCTCTAATATTTGTTTGTGGTTCCATTAAGGACATCTGGTCAAAACTCTCATTTCCTCATTTGTTTCTTTTCTTTAAGACATTATTAAGTATTCATGTTCTTTGTCAGTCCCTATATTTAATACAAAACATTCCCTGAATCTTTAAAAAACAAATAAATAAAATAAAAATCCTCTGCCTCACTTTAAATTTAAAAAATGATGGTTTAGTAATATTGGTTTCAAACATAGTTATTGTTTTTGTCTTTCCATTAGAGAATTCTTGATTTTCTTTTAATCTTTTCCAGAAGGGCAGCATGGTCTTTTAAATTTTTTTTTAATGAAAACACTGGAATCATAAGTATCTGATTTTTTGCCATTACTCAAACACCGAGGCCCTGGGTTTTCATATATTCTCCTTTCATACTAAACTATAAGAAGCCTAATTTGGTCTTTTTAAATTTTTCTGCAAAATAATTTTTTTTCAGGTAATATAAATTTAACTTGCCCTTTGCTTATTCACTTTATTCATTTTGGCTTCTAGATTCTGAGGTCTTAAATGTTTATTTAATTACTGATTTTGAATTGTTTAATGATAGGAAAAGACCTTAATCAAATGCTCATTTAGGGTCAAATTTGTGTTTCATGTACTAATGAAATAACTTAAATCATCTGTTTCCTTTTGTAATGTCATTGTTCATTCACTGTTGTGCAGATCAGAGAGGAAGGCACTGGTAATGCCCAGTGGGGTTGCAAGTTAAAGGCAAAAAAGTGTTTATGTGAATTAGGAGGGCAAAAGATGGTTATAAGATAGTAACTAAATTTTCAAATCAGTAGGGGATCCCGTGGTGGTCTTGAAAGACAGAGCTTAAAAATGTGATTGCAATATCCAAAGTGCTACCAACTGCCTACTAAATACATTTGGATAATTTTTCTCAAGAATCTGTATGGGGTAAACCATCTCATTGCAGTATGCATTAACTTTTCTTTCTATTTACCTAATTACAGCATGTCACGGTTATATGCCTGATTATAAACCTATGTGTGTACCATAAGCCAAAACACCACAGAGGAGACATGCTCAATAGCAATGCCCAAAGGAGCAGAAACGGCTATAAAAATGCTTTACTTGCAGTGTAGAGGCCCATAAAATGACCACTGGAAGCACAGGCAGAGTGGGAGTTTTTAAGCATTTCCCCCAAAGCAACGTACATATGTTTCTAGTTACTGTGGCTGTGTGAGACACTTAGCAACTTACCAGTCTCCTGTTTTTCTTTCCCTTCCTGTTAGGAGAAAGCACCAAAGGTGTTGTTTGAGATTGTCAAGATATGGAATAAAGGAGGAGTATGGTTCTCCAGTTTGACTAATATAGTACTAGCTTCACAGACGATAGCTTCTAAAAATAATACTTTTTTTGCACTAAGCTGACTTGATGATGTCTTTAAAATTCCAAACAATTTGTTATTATTAAGAGAAAACTTTAATATAGCAAACATTAAAAAGTTTCTCAAAGGAGTTTAGAATGAAAAGTGAAGGTCAGCCTCCACATTTAGTTCTGCTTTCCAGAAGCTACCACTTATATTAGCTTTTCTTCCTTTCTCTTCCCTTTTGCCCTAGAAGTTATTATTTAAACCTTGAGTAACATGGTTAAACTTCTAATATCTGACTATTTGACATCTATTTATTCATTTATTATTTATTTTTAGCTTTTTGGAAAATTTCAAGCATATATAAAAGTAGTACTCAATTAATTTAGGCATAGGCATATCACTAGGGGGGATGTGATAAGACTTTGGTGGCATGTCATGCTGCATTTCCTGGGGAGAGCCTCCTGCCTTTGATTCGAGAACTATGGCTTCTCCAAGGGTCTTTTCCTCATCACTGAATGAGGGACCCTCGTCACTGGGTCCCTGTCATGGCCAGAAATGCTTCCTTCTGTCAAGGACAGGTTGGAAACATATGTTGCCATAAATGAATATCTCAAGTCATGGGTGTCATTGATCACCGCTCAACTAGGACACTTCGGCAGGTTTTTCCAGCTGTCTTTAGGGGGAAGGCTAACTTTCCAGCATGTTTTAACCTCATAGAAATATAACGGAAAATACACACATTGTCTTCCATTTCTGAGGAGATTAAAAAGTTGAGAGTAAGGATAGCCAAGGAGTGCTCTTAGGACAAAATGAATTTGAGTGAAAAATTTCTTACTAATTATTTTGATGTTATTTCTGTGTTTATTGTTTTTTTGACTGTTCCTGAGTCTGTGTCTTCTCTGGCAGGAATTTGCAGGGGAAGGCCTTCGGACCTTGGCCATTGCATACAGAGACCTGGATGACAAGTACTTTAAAGAGTGGCATAAGATGCTTGAAGATGCAAATGCTGCAACAGAAGATAGGGATGAACGAATAGCTGGGCTGTATGAAGAAATTGAAAGAGATTTGATGGTATGAATTTAGAAGCATGATGGTTTGTGTTTACAGGAAGGGGAGTATGTGTTTAGGGATTTAGCATAGTGAGTAAGCCATTGGCTAAAACATCTTGCACACAGCAGATGTTTCTCTTTCAGACACTGACTCATGTGTTGTATGTTGGCTTTGAGTTTTCCATGTATGGTCCTAGAGAGCCTAGAATTGTATTTCTATTAGCAGTAGCTTAGGCAATTGGAAGCTTCTGAAGAGTAGAAGATAGTAGGCTCCATATTCCTTGTCAACCTCTGATGTGTCCTTGATGTTGTGGATTTTTATTTTTCTCCTTGCTTTATGACCCACCTTTTTAGAGCAGAGAAATTTGCTGTGAAGAATGGGGCTACAGCTCTAAACCATTCTAGGCCATGAAATTCTGATGATATCTGTGCTATCCAGACCATGGTCTATTCTAAAAACCACTCTTACCTGAGGCACCAGTGGCCAGGAGCTCAGCCATTGTGAGGTACTAGGGAGTATGCTTTGTTCATCTTTTAATGAAAAATCATGTAGGAACCTTCACTTTAGATTATGGCATGTACTGGTTTGTTAATGTAGAAGAATGACTAGATTTTTTGTGATCAGCTTCCTGATCGTGGGATAAAGGCTATTCTTTGGACCCCTCCACTGTTGATGTACATGGGGAAGCAGCTGGGGAGTTCTTAAGTCCAAATGGCTTCTTACTGCTCATGCTAACATGTAATCTGATCATATCAGCCCCTTCAGGTAAATAATAGCTCCCAGTATCACTGTGGTTAAGTTGACTTGATTAGGGAACTTCCTTTTGGATTCCTTTCCCATCTACTTTTGCACAAAATAGGACGCCTGCTATATCAATGTATCATAATTTCTGTCTTCAATTTATGTTCTTTGGCCTCCAGACTCTGTGAGTGAAATGCATAGATGTTGTAGATGTTGTTTGCATGCATTTAACATAAGGTTTTCTCTGTTTTTCCATAAAGCTACTAGGTGCCACTGCTGTAGAAGATAAGTTACAAGAGGGTGTTACTGAAACGGTTACAAGTTTATCACTAGCCAATATTAAGATCTGGGTCCTAACAGGAGACAAACAAGGTAACTTTAAAATGGATGACGATGATGATGTTTTGAAAAGAGGGAGAAGACTTATATCAAAAAATTTTAATTAACCAGAAAGCTTAATTAATTAAATATTAGTCCACATTGGAAAGACTTGAAATAGAGAAAAGAAAGTTAATGTATTGTAACAATCTATTTTAAAACAAACCAAACTAACAAAATCCCGTCCATAGTATAAGCTGGGGTCAGTTGTATTTCAGTTCATTTGCTTCTTAAATACAATAATTACACTTAGAAGCAACAATGGTATTAAAAATATTTAACAATTGGTTTTTATAAACACTGTCCCCAGTCAGGACAGATATTGTCACAGAACTAAAGCAGGATATTTGAGACCTTGAGTTACTTCTTTAGTTTCTTGATGGCAGGGAGTTTGAAGGTTCTTAGGGGAGGTGTCAGGGTGATGGGAACACTTTGAAGAAGCTCACAGAAACAGCTGTTTATCAACTGCTTATAGAAATATTTTGGTGTTTTAATAAGTACTACAGCTGTAACAGTGAAACCTGGCTGAATTCCAGGACTGTCTATACAAGGTACAGTGAGAATTCGTCAACTTTCAGGCTTGACAAAATGCCAAATCATTAGTGAGTCATCATGTTCTACTGTGTTTCCTATGAAAGAAAAGGGGACCAACACATTTTGGATCTACTTCTAGCAGTAATGGTTAAAACAAAAATGATTTTATGCTTGGCTATTCATAGACTGAAAATATTCAATTAACTGGAACATACCTATGTTAAGATTCTGTCTACTCATTAGGTATTTTTACAGCATTAGGGGATTTGCAGATGTGATAAATCAGTTCTCTACATCTTTACCCACATCATTGATCACAAAAAATAAACAATACAAAGTTCAGCACTCAGGTGTATTACTAAATAGAAACTCTCTAGAGTTTGATGTTGGTCAGTTATAGCTGTTCTATTATTACAAATATCCATGAGTTTACTGTTATTTAGCTTTAATTTCTGTGGTTTATACAAGGTATATGCTGAGATTTTATTAATTACCTTCCTTGATTTAGGACAAAACTAATGATTCCACAGAATTAGCTAGATTCTAATTATTCTATACAGTTACAGACAATCAAATATCTCCATTAAAGATAGAAGGAGTTATCTGATTATCTCAAGTTCCATTTTGATAAAATTAGAGGAAGAATTATCTAACATCCTCTGATTTTCCAGTTCTCTAGGAGAACGGTCCTGGGAGGGGTTGAGATAATAGTCAAATTCCACATTTTCGTATATTTAATGGGAAAATGGTAATGTTGTATGTGAGAGAACCATACACATTTTGTAAGAGCATTTTTGTTGTCCTTTAACTGAACATTTTGTCAATTTTTTCTTCAAATTTTCCTCTATATCAGAATTAAATATTGGGTAAGTTTAGTACTTTAGCTTTCCCAAGACAGTATTTGAACTTCTGGTCAAAGATTTTGTATTTGTACATGTCATTATGTCACAAGATCTTAAGGTATTTTCATGAGTGCTAATTTGGGAATGAAAAGGTTTTTCTGAAAACTAGATGAGAAGGCTGCACATTTGTATGTGTTACTACTACTGCATGGGTTTAGCAAGTAGTAAATGTGATCCTAGAACCCAGGTATATGAATTTCCCTCTGTGCTGGTTGTATTTTATCACCTGTTGTACTCTGATGTTAAGGGGGCCTATAGGGCATAAGAAAATATAGCTAAGGCTTCAAAACTTTCATTAAATATGGACTTATTAAGTAACATTTTAACTGAGTTGGGCTTTATTTTGTATTAGAAACTGCCATCAACATTGGTTATGCCTGCAACATGCTGACTGATGACATGAATGATGTATTTGTGATAGCAGGGAATACTGCTGTAGAAGTGAAAGAAGAACTCAGGTAAGTGTTGAAGGAAGGAGGAAAGGATGGAAGGACGAGAGAGATGGAGGGAAGAAAGATCAGAGTTGAGAAAGTAGAAAGCTGTGCTACAGTTTCCTGTGGTCTTAACTTAGTACAGAGTTCTTTGTGCATATTTCCTAAACTTCAGTTCATTTTGGTGACAAACTAAGATAAAGCTGATATCAGTAATGAACTATTGTCTTCAGGCCTCCAACACATACACCATGGAATACTGTGCAGCCATAAAAAACGATGGGTTCATGTCCTTTGTAGGGACATGGATGAATCTGGAAACCATCATTCTCAGCACACTGACACAAGAACAGAAAATGAAACACCGCATGTTCTTACTCATAGGCAGGTGTTGAACAATGAGAACACATGGGCACAGGGAGGGAAGCATCACACACTGGGGTCTGTTGGAGGGGGCCAAGGGAAGGACAGTGGGCAGGGAGGTCAGGGAAGGATAACATCAGGAGAAATGCCAAATGTAGGTGACAGCGAGATGGAGGCAGCAAACCACATTGCCATGTGTGTACCTATGCAACAATGCTGCATGATCTGCACATGTACCCCAGAACCTAAAGTACAATTTTTAAAAATACATTCTTGTTAAAAAAGAAAAAGAAGTTCAAATCAGCTATGTTGAGTTGTCTTTTAAAATTGTGCTTTGGTTAGTACTTGCTAACTCTTGCGTGGTGATGAGTGATCAGTATCATGAGGATACTTGTTAAAAATACCAATTGCCAGAATGATACAGAGAAGATTAGTATGGCCCCTGCGCAAGGATGACACACAAATTCGTGAAGTGTTACATATTGTTTTATGATTGGCATGTAGGGATCCAGGGCATCTCTGAGCTGGCTGCCCCTTCCAGAGACCTCTTGGCAGAGTGAGGGCCTGGTGATACCAGCTTCGGATAATCCTGCATGCAACATTCCTGTGATCACATAATCCTCTTCATCCTTATACAAAATAAATGAAGAGAGTTTCCTTGTTCAAAAAAAAAAAAAGATACCAATTCCCTAGCTTCATTCTGACCTACAAATTAAGAATTTACAGGGAATGGGACATGGGACTTGGTATTTAGTAAGCACCTAGATGAAGCTTATGATCAGGTAAGATTGGAAAACACAGATGTAGTAGATGGCATATAAAGATGGAATAGTCTTTCAGCATTAAAGAAAGTAGATATTTTGACATAGTTACTATTGAGCCCAGCTATATACTGCTTATGTGAAATAAAATGCTGTGAAATTTGTGTAACTGCTACACAGTACCAGAAAATATATAAGTGCTGATATAGGAGGTAACAGTGGACAGACATTAAAATTTGAGAAATAGTATTTCTTAAGTAGTCTGAGTAATAGTATTTCTTAAGATATACTTAAGAGATACTTAAATTAAGATGTACCAATTTGGAGAGGGATCCAAGATGGCCGATTAGGAGCAGCTCAGGATTGCAGCTCCCAGTGAAAGCGCGGAGGGTGAGTGGACGCCACATTTCCAGATGATTTTTATTGCCCACAGACCAGGAGATTCCCAGGTGGAGGAGCTCCATGGGTCACCAGTGCAGCTGGTTTGGCGGGTGCAGCTGTTTTGCTGGCATCCCAGTGCGGCGGTTCTCTGTACAAAATACACAGGTCCAGGCACCATTTTAGCTGGCGATTGGAGCTCCTGGGAGACAGAGTCACCCATTCATCTGATTAAAAAGGGGACTGAAACAGGGAGCCAGGCCAGGAGATCCCTGGGCCAAAAAGTGCCATGAATCTCAGCACAGCTGTTTCAGCCGGCGCAGTGGGTCACCGCATGGGAAATCACACAGATCCTGGTGCCTTTTCAACAGGCGACTGAAACACCTGGGAAACAGAATCGACCGTTTAACTAAAAAAAGAAAAAAAAAGGGGCTCTGAGGCAGGGAACCAGGTGATCAAGCTCGGCTAGTCCCACCCGCACAAAAAAACAGGAATCAGAAACGCCCTGGATTGAGAGTTTCACAGCAAGCACAGGTGAACCTGGGATGGTCCAGCTCTGTGGGGGAGGGGCGTCCGCCATTACTGAGGCAGTCCACCACTGTGGAGGTAGTTTGCCATTGCTGAGGCAGTCCACCTTTGCCGAGGCAGTCTGCCATTACAAAGAGAGTCCGCCATTATAGAGGTGGGTGGCCATTGCTGAGGCAGTTCTAACTACATATCTGTATAAGCAGGACTGCAGGGAAGTTCACACAGCAGCTGGGCGGAGCCCACAGCAGCTCAGCAAAGCCTCTGCAGGCAGACAGTGACTAGGCTGCCTCCTTGCTGGGCGCCCTGAAAAAAACCAGCAGCACAAAGAAACTCATAAATAAAGCCCTAACTCCCTGGGACAGAGCACCTGGGGAAAAAAAAAGGTGGGGAGGTTTATGAGTTCTGCTACAGCAGACTTAAATGTACCTGCCCAGCAGCTCTGAATGAACAATGGAGCTCACAGCTCAGCACTTGAGCTCCTATAAAGGACAGACTGTCTCTTTGAGCAGCTCCCTGACCCACGTATATCCAAAGAGTCACCTCATAAAGGAAAGCTCAGACTGACATCTGGCGGGTATCCTTCTGGGACAAAGATAGCAGAAGAAGAAACTGGCATCAACCCTTACTGTTCTGTAGCCACTGCAGGTGATCCCCAGTCAAGCAGGGCCTGGAGTGGACCTCAGCAGTCCTACAGCAGAGGGGCCAGACCATTAGAAGGAAAACTAAGAAACAGAAAGAAATAACTTCATCATCAACAAACGGGATGTCCACTCAGAGACCCAATCTGAAAGTCAACAACTACAAAGACGACAGGTGGATAAATCCACAAAGATGGGAAGAAACCAGCACAAAAAGAATGAAAACACCCAAAACCAGAGCACCTGTCCTCCTACAAGGGATCACAACTCCTCACCAGCACAAGGGAACAAGGCTGGATGGAGAAAGAGTGTGATGAATTGACAGAATCAGGCTTCAGAAGGTGGGTGAATAAGAAACTTCTGCGAGCTGAGAAGGGGAGAAGAGGGGAGATGTGGCAGGCATCGAGCAAGTGGGTGGGTGGCAGGGACTGCCCTATGGGTTGGGGCTGGGTTTGCAGCCGCATTCATACAGTTAGTAGGAAAAGCAGGATCTGTCACCTATCCAATTGAATACACCTAAAAGAGGACTGATCTATGCAAAACTTGAAAGCCATGTTAAGACCTGCTGACAAAGTTTTCCACATGCTTACATTTTTAATGGAACCGAGTAGGCGGGGGAAGACTGGGAGGGCAGAGAGAGAAGAGACTTGGAATAATGTGAGAGCCGGCAAGACTAGCTTTGATTTTAACTTTGTGTGGAGTCCTGCAAAGAGTCATTTCAATAAGACGCTAAAGCTCATCCACTGACGCTACTTGAAAAGTGTAATTGTTATTTTGTATCAATAAGTAATCCATAAAGTGCCAACATAGGAAAGAAACGGACAAAGGGAAAAACTGTTCCAATCGATGATTCCTCTGAAGCTTTAGAACCTTTGTGCAGACACATTAGAAAAGGATTGGAACAAGGTAACTTGAAAATGGCTTTGGTGAATGTGGAATGGAATATTTGCCAAGACTGTAAGACAGACAATAAAGTAAAAGATAAATCTGAAGAAGAAACAGAAGAAAAGCCTTCAGTTTGGCTATGTCTTAAATGTGGCCATCAGGACTGTGGCAGAAATTCTCAGGAGCAGCATGCCTTGAAGCACTATATGACACCACGATCTGAACCTCACTGTCTGGTTCTTAGCTTGGACAACTGAAGTGTATGGTGTTACATATGTGATAATGAGGTCCAATATTGTAGTTCAAACCAGTTGGGTCAAGTGGTTGATTATGTTAGAAAACAAGCCGGTATTACAACTCCAAAGCCAGAGAACGATAATGGAAATATTGAGCTTGAAAATAAGAAATTAGAAAAAGAGAGTAAAAATGAACAACAGAGAGAAAAGAAGGAAAACATGGCCAAAGAAAATCCTTCCATGAATTCTCCTTCCCAGTTAACCATGAAAGGACTCAGCAATTTGGGAAACACATGTTTTTTCAATGCAGTTATGCAGAACTTGTCACAAACACCAGTACTGAGAGAACTACTAAAAGAAGTGAAAATGTCTGGAACAATTATAAAAATTGAACCACCTGATTTGGCATTAACAGAACCTTTAGAAATAAACCTTGAGCCCCCCAGGCCCTCTTACTTTAGCCATGAACCAGTTTCTTAATGAGATGCAAGAGACCAAAAAGGGGATTGTGACACCTGAAGAACTCTTTTCTCAGGTCTGTAAAAAAGCAGTGCGGTTTAAAGGCTATCAGCAGCAAGACAGCCAGGAGCTGCTTCGCTATTTATTGGATGGGATGAGAGCAGAAGAACACCAAAGAGTGAGTAAAGGAATACTTAAAGCATTTGGTAATTCTACTGAAAAATTGGATGAAGAACTAAAAAATAAAATTAAAGATTATGAGAAGAAAAAATCAATACCAAGTTTTGTTGACCACATCTTTGGTGGTGAACTAACTAGTACGATCATGTGTGATCAATGCAGAACTGTCTCCTTGGTTCATGAATCTTTCCTTGATTTGTCCCTCCCAGTTTTAGATGATCAGAACCAACGAAGACAACAAAAAATTCAAGGAAAAGTTCTTCATTTAAGTGATATTTGTACTATTGACCATCCTGAAGATAATGAATATGAAGCTGAAATGTCACTTCAAGGAGAAGTAGATATTAAATCCAGCCATATTTCACAAGAGGATGTTATGCATAAAGAATACTGTGTCAACCAGAAAGATCTGAATGGCCAAGAAGAAATGATAGAAAGTGTAACTGACAATCAAAAATCCACAGAGGAAGTTGATATGAAAAATATCAACATGAATAATGATCTGGAGGTTTTGACATCATCTCCCACTGAATGTACTAGAAATTTAAATGGTGCCTACCTGAAGGAAGGGATCAATGGAGAAATGGACATTTCCAGTGTTTTCAAAAACCTGAATTTGAATGCTGCTCTTCATCCTGATGAAATAAATATAGAGATTCTGAATGATAGTCATACTTCTGGAACAAAGGTGTATGAGGTTGTAAATGAAGATCCAGAAACTGCTTTCTGTACTCTTGCAAACAGGAAAGTTTTCAGTACTGATGAGTGTTCAATTTAGCATTGTTTGTATCAGTTCACTCGTAATGAGAAACTTTGAGATGCGAATAAACTGCTTTGTGAAGTATGTACACAGAGACAGTGTAATGGACCAAAGGCAAATATAAAAGGTGAAAGGAAGCATGTTTACACCAATGCCAAAAAGCAGATGCTAATTTATCTTCCTACTCCTGTTCTTACTCTTCATTTAAAGAGATTTCAGCAGGCTGGTTTTAACCTATGCAAAGTTAACAAACACATAAAGTTTCCTGAAATCTTAGATTTGGGTCCTTTTTGCACCCTTAAATGTAAGAATGTTGCAGAAGAAAATATACAAGGGTACTATATTCCTTATATGGAGTTGTGGAACACAGTGGTACTATGAGGATGGGGCATTACACTGTGTATGCCAAGGCAAGAACTGCAAATAGTCATCTCTCTAATCTTATTCTTCATGGTGATATTCCACAAGATTTTGAAATGGAATCAAAAGGGCAGTGGTTTCACATCAGTGACACACATGTGCAAGCTGTGCCTACAAGTAAAGTACTAAACTCACAAGCATACCTCCTATTTTATGAGAGAATATTCTAATATCAAAGTGCTTTATCTGGAAACACGTTTATGGTTTTTATAATGGCTGAAATAACAATAAAGTATAAAGACTAAAATCATGTCAAGCTAACATTAAATACATGCCAGAAGAAATCATGTTTATTTAAATATTGAAGGGGAAAATACCTAAAAACTTAAGTGGTTTTGTATTGTTATGGTGGTTTTTATTCCTACTTTGTTTCTGGAAAGGAAATCCTGAATTACTTCATTCTTCTGTGTTTAATGTCTGGGCGATAAATCACATCAATAAACTGACTTACCCCCCCCAAAAAAAAGAAACTTCTGCGAGCTAAAAGAACATGTTCTAACACAATGCAAAGAAATTAAGAACCTTGAAAAAGATTTGATGAAATGCTAATGAGAATAAATAACTTAGAGAGGAATATAAGTGAATCAATGGAGCTGAAAAACACATCATGAGAACTTCGCAAAGTATGCACAAGTTTCAACAGCCGAATTGACCAAGCAGAAGAAAGGATATCAGAGGTTAAAGATCAACCCAATGAAATAAAACAAGAAGGCAAAATTAGAGAAAAAAGGGTAAAAAGGAATGAACAAAGTCTTCAAGAAATATGGGACTATGTGAAAAGACCTAATCTACATTTGATAGGTGTACCTGAATGTGACAGAGAGGATGAATCCAAGCTGGAAAATACTCTTCAGGATATTATCCAGGAAAACTTCCCCAACCTAGCAAGGCAGGCCACTATTCAAGTCCAGGAAATACAGAGAACACCACAAAGATAATCTTCAAGAAGAGCAACCCCAAGACACATAATCGTCAGATTCACCAGGGTTGAAATAAAGGAGAAAATGCTAAGGGCAGCCAGAGAGAAAGGTCGGGTTACCCACAAAGGGAATCCCATCAGACTCACAGCAGATCTCTCAGCAGAAACCCTACAAGCCAGAAGAGAGTGGGGGCCGATATTCAACATCCTTAAAGAAAAGAACTTTCAACCCAGAATTTCATATCCAGCCAAACTAAGCTTCATAAGTGAAGGAAAAATAAAATCCTTTGCAAACAAGCAAGTACTCAGAGATTTCTTCACCACCAGGGCTGCTTTACAAGAGCTCCTGAAAGAGGCACTAAATATAGAAAGGAACAACCAGTACCAGCCACTCCAAAAACATACCAAATGGTAAAGAGCATCAACATAATGAAGAATCTGCATCAACCAATGGGTAAAACAGCCAGCTAGCATCAAAATGGCAGGATCAAATTCACACATAACAATATTAACCCTAAATGTAAATGGGCTAAATACCCCAATCAAAAGACACAGACTGGCAAATTGTATAGAAAGCCAAAACCCATCAGTGTGCTGTATCCAGGAAACCCATCTCACATGCAAGAATACACAAAGGCTCAAAATAAAGGGATGGAGGAAGATTTACCAAGCAAATGGAGAGCAAAAAAAAGCAGGAGTTGCAATTCTCGTCTCTGATAAAATAGACTTTAAAGCAACAAAGATCAAAAGAGACAAAGAAGGATATTACATAATGGTAAAAGGATCAATACAACAAGAAGAGCCTACAATCATAAATTTATACGCACCCAATACAGAAGCACCCAGATACCTAAGACAAATTCTTAATAACTTACAAAGAGACCTAGATGCCCACACAATAGTAGTAGGAGACTTTAACACCCCATTGTCAATATTAGACAGATCAACGAGACAAAATTAACAAGGATATCCAGGACTTGAACTCAGACCTGGAACAAGCAAACCTAATAGACATTTGCAGAACTTTCCACCCCAAATCGACAGAATATACATTCTCCTCAGCACTACATTGCACCTACTCTAAAATTGACCACATAATTGGAAGTAAATCACTCCTCAGCAAATGCAAAAGAATGGAAATCATAACAAACAGTCTCTCAGACCACAGTGCAATCAAGTTAGAACTCAGAATTCAGAAACTAACTCAGAACCACACAGCTTCATGGAAACTGAACAACTGGCTCTTGAATGTTGACTGGATAAACAATGAAATGAAGGCAGAAATAAAGATATTCTTCAAAACCAAAGAGAACAAAGACACAACATACCAGAATCTCTGGGACAGATTTAAAGCAGTGTCTAGAGGAAAATATATAGCAGTAAATACCCACATGAGAAGCAAGGAGAGATCTAAAATTGACACCCTATCATCAAAATTGAAAGAACTAGAGGAGCAAGATCAAAAAAACTCAAAACCTAGCAGAAGACAAGAGGTAACTTAAGATCAGAGCAGAACTGAAGGAGATAGAGACACAAAAAACCCTTCAAAAAATCCATAAATCCAGGAGCTGGTTTTTTGAAAAGATCAACAAAATAGACAACTAGCCAGATTAATAAAAAAGAAAAGAGAGAATAATCAAATAGATGCAATAAAAAACGATAAAGGGGATATCACAACAGATTCCACAGAAATTCGAACTATCATCAGAGATTATTACAAACAACTCTATACACATAAACTAATAAACCTGGAAGAAATGGATAAATTCCTGGACACTTGCATCCTCCCAAGCCTAAACCAGGAAGAAGTCAAAACCCTGAATAGATCAATAACAAAGTCTGACGTTGAGGCAGCAATTAAGAGCCTATCACCCAAAAAAAGCCCAGGTCCAGATGGGTTCACAGCCGAATTCTACCAGACATACAAAGAGGAGCTGGTACCATTCCTTCTGAAACTATTCCAAACAATCCAAAAAGAGGAAATCCTTCCCAAATCATTTTACAACACCAACGTCACCCTGATACCTAAACCCAGCAGAGTCTCAGCAAGAAAAGAAAGCTTCAGGCCAATATCCATGATGAACATAGATGCAAACATCTTCAATAAAATACTGGCAAACCAATTGCAACAGCACATCAAAAAGCTTATCCACCATGATCAAGTAGGATTCATCCCGGGGATGCAAGGCTGGTTCAACATACGCAAGTCTATAAATGTAATTCACCACATAAACAGAACCAAAGACAACAACCACATGATTATCTCAATTGATGCAGAGAAGGCCTTTGACAAAATTCAACAGCCTTTATACTAAAAACCCTCAATAAACTAGGTATTGATGAAACATATCTCAAATAATTAAAAGCTATTTACGGGAAACCAACAGCCAATATCATATTGAATGGGCAAAAACTGGAAGCATTCCCTTTGAAATCTGGCACTGGACAAGGATGCCCTCTGTCATCACTCCTATTCAATATAGTACTGGAAGTTCTAGCCAGAGCAATCAGGCAAGAAAAAGAAATAAAGGGTATTCAATTAGGAAAGGACGAAGTCAAATTGTCTCTATTTACAGACGACATGGTTGTATATCTAGAAGTCCCCATCATCTCAGCCCAAAGTCTCCTGAAACTGATAAGCAACTTCAGCAAAGTCTCAGGATACAAAATCAATGTGCAAAAATCACAAGCATTCCTATACACCAATAACAGACTTAACGAGAGCCACATCAAGAATGAACTGCCATTCACAATTGCTACAAAGAGAATAAAATACCTAGGAATACAACTAACAAGGAACGTAAAGGATCTCTTCAAGGAGAACTACAAACCACTGCTCAACAAAATATGAGAGCACACAAACAGATGGAGAAACATTCCATATTCATGGTTACTAAGAATCAATATCTTGAAAATGGCCATACTACCCAAAGTAATGTACAGATTCGATGCTATCTCCATCAAGCTACCAATGACTTTCTTCACAGAACTGGAAAAAAAAACACCTTAAACTTCATATGGAACCAAAAGAGAGCCCGCATAGCCAAGTCAATTCTAAGCAAAAAGAACAAAGTGGAGGCATCACACTACCGGACTTCAAACTATTCTACAAGGCTATAGTAATCAAAACAGCATGGTACTTGTACCAAAACAGAGATATAGACCAATGGAACAGAACAGAGGCCTCAGAGGCAACACCACAAATCCACAACCATCTGATCTTTGACAAACCTGACAAAAACAAGCAATGGGGAAAGGATTCCCTCTTTAATAAATGGTGTTGGGAGAACTGGCTAGCCACGTGCAGAAAGCAGAAACTGGACCCCTTCCTGACACCTTACACTAAAATTGACTCCAGATGGATTAAAGACTTAAACATAAGACCTAACACCATAAAAACCATAGAAGAAAATCTATGCAAAACCATTCAGGATATAGGCGTAGGCAAGGACTTCATGACCAAAACACCAAAAGCATTGGCAACAAAAGCCAAGATAGACAAATGGGACCTAATCAAACTCCACAGCTTCTGCATGGCAAAAGAAACAGTCACTAGCGTGAATCGGCAACCAACAGAATGGGAAAAAATTTTTGCAGTCTACCCATCTGACAAAGGGCTGATATCCAGAATCTACAAACAACTAAAACAGATTTACAAGAAAAAATCAACCAAACCCATTCAAAAGTGGACAAAGGATATGAACAGACACTTTACAAAAGAAAACATACATGAGGCCAACAAATATGAAAAAATGCTCATCATCACTGGTCATTAGAGAAATGCAAATCAAAACTACATTGAGATACCATCTTATGCCAGTTAGAATGGCGATCATTAAAAAATCTGGGGACAACAGATGCTGGAGAGAATGTGGAGAAATAGGAAGACTTTTACACTGTTGGTGGGAGTGTTAATTATTTCAGCCATTGTGTAAGACAGTGTGGCGATTCCTCAAGGACCTAGAAGTAGAAATTCCATCTGACCCAGCAATCCCATTACTGGTTATATATCCAAAGGATTATAAATCGTTCTACTATAAGGACACATGCACACGAATGTTCATTGCAGCACAGTTTACAATAGCAAAGACCTGGAACCAACCCAAATGCCCATCGATGATAGACTGGACAGGGAAAATATGGCACATGTACACCATGGAATATTATGCAGCCATCAAAAACGGTGAGTTCGTGTCCTTTGTAGGGATGTGGATGAACCTGGAAACCATCATTCTCAGCAAACTGACACAAGAACAGAAAAACACCACATGTTCTGACTCATAGGTGGGTATTGAACAATGAGAACACATAGACACAGGGAGGGGAGCATCACACACTGGGGTCTGTTGGGGGAAAATAGAGGAGGGACAGCGGGGTGTGGGGAGTTGGGGAGAGATAGCATGGGGAGAAATGCCAGATATAGGTGATGGGGAGGAAGGCAGCAAATCACACTGCCATGTGTGTATCTATGCAACAATCTTGCATGTTCTTCACATGTACCCCAAAACCTAAAATGCAATAAAAAAGTACCAATTTTTATATTTATTTCTTGTTACTTTATTTGGAGAAGAACATTTAAAAATCTGCTTAAATATTTTCCTAGAACTTTACAAAATACTATCTTATAACAATTTTTGCTTGCTTGCTGCTTGTAGTAGCTTCTCTAAGCTCAGCCTGCTTGGGACCGACCATGTAGAATGATTACATAGAGGCATATTGCTAGCCACTTGTGCCATTCTAGATGGGGAGATAACTTTCCTTCAATATAATAGTGGAGCACTGTGGCTTCCCTAATATGTCTCTGTCATTAAAGAGAGAGTCTTAAAAGGTATTGCTCTTGAACTTTAAGAAAAAAAGGAAGTCTTAAAAGGTGGCAGCACTAGTTGATAATACTTGTACACAAATCTTCCAGCTTTTCTGTTTTACCTGCAGTAAAAAAAACCCTGCTGTATTTCACACTAGTTAGAAACTATGACTAGACATTGCACATGTCTTTGCCAAATAAATATTGGGAAATTTAATTAGCTACTAATATAATTTAAATATTATTGATATAATTTTAATGACAGGCTCCATAAAGTCACTTAGGGAAATATTAATAACTTGTGTAATAATCAATTAAAAATTTAAAAGAAGTTTCTTTACCTTTTGATTTTTGGAGTATTTGATTCTTTTTAATTGATATACAAAATTTATACAAATTTTGGGGCATTTGTGATATTTTATTACATAGATAGAATGTATAATGTTCAAGTTAGTGTATTTAGGATATCTATCATTTAGAGTATTTATCATTTCTTTGTTTCAGGAAAGAAAGTCCTTTCTTCTGGCTAACTTGAAATATACAATCCATGGTTGCTAACTATAGCCACCCTATTCTGCTGTTAAACTTTATAACTCATTCCTTCCAATCTAACTATACATTTGTACTAATTCACCAGTCTCTCTTCATTCTCTCACTCTCACCCACACAACCTTCCTAGTTTCTGGTATCTATCATTCTACTCTCTAACTCTATGACATCAAATTTTTTAGTTTTCACATAGGAGTGAGAACATTCGAAATGTCATTCTGTGCCTGTCTTGTTAACATGGAACCTTTGGTTCCATTCATGTTGCTTAAAATGATAAGATTTAATTCTTTTTGATATTTAAGTAGTATTTCATTGTATGCGTATACACCACATTTTCTTTATCCATTCATCTGTTAATAGACACTTAGGTTGATTTCATATATTTGATATTATGAATAGTGCTACAGCAAATCTGGTGTGCAGCTATTCCTTTGGTATACGAATTTCATTTCCTGTAAAGAAATACCCAGTGGCAGGATTGTTAGATCATATGGTAGTTCTAGTTTTAGTTTTTGGAGAAATCTCCATACTGTTTTCAATAGTGGCTGTACTAATTTACATTCCCACCAACAAAATATAAGAGCTCCCTTTATGAGCATCTGTTTTTGTTTTTGTTTTTGGTTTTTTTTTAAATAGTAGCTATTCTAACTGATATAAAATCATAAAATCACATCTCATTGTGGTTTTGATTTGCATGTCTCTGATGATTAATGACGTTGACCATTTTTTTTCATATACATGTTGGCTATTTGTATGTCTTCTTTTGAGAAACGTCTATTAATATTCTTTGCTTTTTAGTGGGATTGTTTTCATACTGTTGAATTGAGTTCCTTGTAAATTCTGGATATTAGTCCCTTGTCAGATGAATAGTTTACAAATACTTTCTTCCTTTCAACAGACTGTCTCTTCAGTCTGTTAATTGTTTCCTTTGCTGTGCAGAAGATTTTTCATTTCATGTAGTCTCACTTGTCTATATTTTTGTTGCCTGTGCTTTTGAGGTCTTACCCATAAAATCATTGCCTAGAGACCAATGTCTGGAAGTTGTTTTCCCTGTTATCTTCTAGTAGTTATATCATTTTGGGGCTTATATTTAAGTATTTAATTCATATTCAGTTGATTTTTGTATATGGTGAGAGATAAGGATCCAGTTTCATTCTTCTGCATGTAGATATCCAGTTTTCCCATCACGGCTTATTGAAGAGTATGTCCATTCTCCAATGTGTGTACTTGGTGTCTTTGTCAAAAATCTATTAACTGTAAATATTTGGAATGATTCCTGGGTTCTGTATTCTGTTCCATTGGTTTGTGTGTCTGTTTTATACCAATACCATGCTGTTTTGGTTACTGTAGTCTTGTAATATATTTTGAAGTCAGATAATGTGATGCCTCCAGTTTTGTTCTTTTGGTCAGGATTGCTTTTGCTATTTGGGCTCTTTTTTGGTCCATGTGAACATTAGGATTTTTTTTTCCATTTCTGTGAAAAATAACATTGATTTTTGATAGAAATTGCATTAAATTTATAGATTGCTTTGGATAGTATAATCATTTTAACAATATTAATTCTTCCAATCCATGAGCATGGAATGGCTTTTCATTGTTAGTGCCCTTTTCAATTTCTTTCACTGGTGTTTTGTAGTTTTCCTTGTAGAGGTTTTTCACTACCTTGGTTAAATTTATCCTTAAGTATTTTTTTTCATAGCTGTTACACATGGGATTGCTTTCTTGATTTCTTTCTCAGGTACTTCGTTATTGGTGTATAGAAACACTACTGATTTTGTATCCTGAACCTTTACTGAATATGTTTATTAGTTCTAAGAATTTTTGGTGAAGTCATTTGTTCTTTTCTGAATGTAGGATCATGTTGCTTGCAAATGGGAACAATTTGACTTCTGTTTTTCAATTTGTATGCCTTTTGTTTTTTTCTCTTGCCTGATTGCTCTGGCTAGGACTTTCAGTTATGTTGAATAGGAGTGGTAAAAGTGAACATCCTTGTCTTGTTCTAGTTCCTAGAAAAAAGGGTTTCAGCTCTTTCTCATTCAGTATGATGTTACCTGTGGGTGTCATATATGGCTTTTATTATGTTGAGCTATGTTCCATATACACCTAGTATTTTAGAGTTTTTATCATTAAGGGATGTTGAATTTTATCAAATGCTTTTCCTGCATCAATTGAGATAACCATATGGTTTTTGTCATTCATTTTGTTGACATGATGTATCTTGTTTATTGATTTACGTATGTAGAACCATGCTTGCATTCCTGGGATAAATTTCACTTGATAGTGGTGTATTGTCCTTTTGATCTGTTGTTGAATTTATTTATTTGTTTGTTTGTTTGTTTATTTTTTGAGACAGGGTCTTGCTCTGTCACCCAGTGTTCACTGCAGCGGTGCAATCATAGCTCACTGCAGCCTCCACCTCCTGGGCTCAAGTAATCCTCCCATTTGAGTGTCCTGAATAGCTGGGGATACAGGTATAAGCCACCAGCACACTGATCAATTTTTGTAATTTTTGTGGAGACAGGGTTTCACCATGTTTCCCAGACTGGTCTCATATTCCTAGGCTCAAATGATCTGCCTGCCTCAGCTTCCCACAGCAGGATCATTTGAGCCCAGGAGTTAGAGACTAGTCTGGGAAACATGGCAAAACCAGGCATGAAGCCACCATGCCCAAAACTGCTGCTGGATTTAGTTTGTTAGTTTTTTGTTGTGGCTGTTTATTTCTGTGTTCATCAAGGATATTGGCCTGTAGTTTTCTTTTTTTCTTGTGTTCTTGTCTGGTTTTGGTGGCAGGGTAATGCTGGCCTTGTAGAACAAGTTAGGGAGAATTTCCTCCTTTTCATTTTTTTGGAATACTTAATAACTTATATTATTAGTTCTTCTTTACATGTTTGGTAGAATCTGGTAGTGAAGTCATCCCATCCTGAGTTTGTTTGGATACTTTTTATTGCTGACTCAATCTCATTACTTGCTTTTGGTATGTTCAGGTTTTCTGTTTCTTTCTTATTCAATCTTAGAAGGTTGCATGTATCCAGAAATTTATCCATTTCCTCTTGGTCTTCCTGTTAGTTAGCATATAGTTATTCTTAATAGTCTTTATCTTTTGTATTTCTGTAATGTAAGTTGTAATGTCTTGTTTTTCATTCCTGATTTTGTTTATTTGGATCCTCTTTCATTTTTTTCTTTGTTAGTCAAAGTTTATTAACTTTATTCATCTTTTCAAAAAAAACAAGTTTTCATTTCATCAATTCTTTGTATTTTTTTAGACCATTTTATTTACTTATGCTCTGATCTTTATTATCTTTTTCATTCTACTGATTTTGAGTTTAGTTCTTGCTTTTCTGGTTCCTTCAGTCATTTCATTATATTGTTTATTTAAAATCTTTTTACTTTTTTGATGTAGGCATTTATTGCTATAAACTTCTCTCTTATCAGTGCTTTTGCAGTATCCCATAGATTTTGGTATGTTTTGTTTCAATTTTCTTATGTTTGAGGAAATCGTTTCATTTGCATCTTAATTTCTTTATTGACTCAGTATTCATTCAGGAACATGTTTAATTTTCATATAGTATATTGTTTCTAAGTTCCTCTTGGTATTGATTTCTAGCTTCATTTCGTTGTGGTCTGAGAAGATACTGATATGATGTAAATTTTAAAAATTTGTTGCATCTCATTTTGTGGCCTAACTTATGGTCTATCCTGGAGAATGTTCCATGTGCTGGTGAGAAGAATGTGTATTCTTCTTGGATAAAATGTTCTGTGGATGTCTGTTCACTTCATTTGATCTAAAGTCCAGTTTAAATCTAATCTTCTTTGATGATTATCTGTCTAGATGATTTATTTAATGCTGAGAAAATGCTGTTGAAGTCCCTCAATATTATTGTATTGGAGTCTACTTCTCCCTTTAGATCTAGTGATACTTACTTTATATATCTGGGTGCTTCAGTGTTGGGTGCATATATATTTAGAATTGTAATATTCTATTACTGAATGGATCCCTTTATCATTTTGAAATAATCTAATTTGTCTCTTTTTACTGTTTTTTGCTTAAAGTGTATTCTATCTGATATAAGTATAGCTACTCCTGCTTGCTTTTGGTTTCTGTTTGTGAGGAATATCTTTTCCTATACCTTTACTTTGAGTCTGTATGTGTCTTTACAGGTTAAGAAGTTTCTTGTAGGAGGTATATAGACGGATCACATTTTTTTAAAAACCCATTCAGCCGTTCCGTACTTTTCCAGTGGAAAATTTAACTCATTTCCATTTATATTAGTATTCCATTACTGTTGATATGTGAGGTTTTGGTCCTGTCATATTGTTAATTGTTTTCTGGATGTTGTATATATCTTCTGTTCCTTGATTTCTTTTTATTTTATATTTTTGTATCAGACTTTGACTCCTTTCTCTCCCTCATTTGCATGTTTGCTTTACCAGTGAGTTTTACACTTTTATGTGTTGTTCATAATGGTAGATATTGCCCTTTTGCTTCCAGGTTTAGGATTCCCTCAATGATTTCTTGTAGGGCTTTTCTAGTAGTGTTGACTTCCCTTAGTTTTTGTTTGTCTGGGAAAGACTTTATTTCTCCAAAGAGCGTAACTTTATTTGTCTACAGTAAAGTAACTTTATTTAGAAATAACTTTATTTCTCCAAAATGGATAACTTTGCTGGGTATAGTATTTCTTGACTTCCAGATATTGTCCTTCAGCACTTTGAATGTATTATTCTATTCTCTTCTGGCCTGTAAGGTTTTTAATGATAAATCTGCTGTAAGTCTGATGGAGACTCCTTTATAGGTGACTAGATGCTTTTCTCTTGCTATTTTAAAAATTTTCTTGTTGTCATTGACTTTAGATGGTTTGACTATAATGTACCACAGAGACCTTTTTGCATTGTATCTGTTTGGGGATTATTGGGCCTCCTGTATCTCATTGTCTAAATCTCTTTCTAGAGTTGGGAAGTTTTTATCTGTTATTTCATTGATAGTTATTTGAATGCTTTTGTTCTCTCTTCACCTTTGGAAATGCTGATAATTCAGATATGTGGTTGCTTTATGTTGTCTCACATGTCATGTAGGCTTTGTCTGTTCTTCCTAATTGTTTTGCTTCACTTTTGTTTGACTGGGTTATTTCAAAACACCTGTCTTCAAGTTCTGAAATTCTTTCTTCTGCTTGATCTAGTCTATTGTTGAAGCTCTCAAATATATCTATTTTTATTTCATTCAATGAATTCTTTAGTTGCAGGATATCTGTTTAGTTCTTCATTATGATATCTACCTCTTTGGTAAATTTTTAAATCATATCCTGAATTATTTTTCTCATTTCTTTATATTCTTTGTGCTTGTTCTCTTGTATCTCACTAAACTTCTTTAATATTATTATTTTGAATTATTTTTATGGGAATTTTATAAATTTCCTATTCATTGGGATCTGTAACTGGAGAATTATTGTGTTCATTTGGAGTTATATATCCTTGCTTTTTCATGTTTCTTGTGTTCCTTCATTGCTATCTGTACATCTGGTGTAACAGTTGCTGCTTCCAATTTTTTGGATTTATTTTCATAGGAGAGGACTTTCTGAATATGTATCTATGTTATTTGTCAGGTAGGGCACTTTGGCCTTGATTCTGGATGTGTGCAGTTGTATAGTCTCTATGTAATTTATTTGGCTTTGTTTGTTTGTTTGTTTGTTTTGGTAAACAAAACCAGTGGTGTCTGTGACTTCCTCTGTGGCTGATAGTGTGGTTGTTAATGGAGGTTGTGGTGAAGTTTTATTGGGCGTGGAGATAGGATGTGGGACAGTCCTTGGGCTTCAGTGGGGGCAGTAGCAGGCTGAGCCTGCCTGTCTTTAGGCCCAGGGATAGCATATTGGCACTGGTGTTAGTGGGTCTTGGTGAGCTGATTCTTGGGCTACTAGGAGGCTTGCTCAGGTGCCAGCAGTAGAAGCAGTGGGCTAGACTTTGGGCCCCTGGGCTTCAGGCATGGCATAGGCAATGTTGCTAGCAGTGGTTGGACAACTCTCTGGCTCCTAAATGGCCTATGCTGGTGTTGGCAGTGGCTGTGACAGGCTGTGCAAGCTGGTCCACAGGTGGTAAGTGCAGGTGGGTGCCAGCTGTGGTGGTAGTGGCAGACTGGGTTAGCCTATCTTCCAGTCTCTGAGAAGAGTGCTCACGATGGTGGATGGAGCCATGGTGGTAGATGGTGGATGGAACAGGGTGATCCACAGGGCCCTAGGTGGTATACTTAAGCACTGGGGTGAGGGGTATGGGGGGTGGTCAAAGTCAGGCTGGACATACCTGTCTGTATGTTCCCCTTCTCCCTGCCATCCAGTGGTGTGTATGGGTGCTGGCTATGGTGGGCAGGGACAGGGTTATCCCAAGGCCTTTGGTGGAATGCTCAGGTTGGGGTGGCAGCAGCTGCACTATGGTTCTGGTGGCTGCTGGGGAGAGTGGGATTGCTTTAGTAGTAACAGCCTTAGGCAGGTGGTTGGGAAGTGTGTGCTTTGGCTGTAGGTGGCAGATATGTGAGGGGTAGCCTATCCTTAGGGCATGTGGAAATGTGAGGAAGCTCTGCTGCTTGAAGGGTGATTGGGTTGCTGTCAGTGTCTTGTACTTTGGCCATGGTGGCAGTGGTGGTGGCTGCAGGTAGGGAATGTCAGTGGAGCTCCAGGAATATGGAAAGGTGGGTGCTGTTGGGCCCCCAGGCAGGATGCATTCTGGTCGGGCTGGGCTCTTAAAATGACACTTTGCTGTAGCTACTTAGGACTTGGAGTGGTATGTGGGACCTAGTGTGAGCTCCTTCTCTGGAGCAATGGCATTGCCTGGTCTTCGGACAGTTCCCTATGTTAATTTCAGGGTCTGAAAGGGTTGAGAGGCTCTCCCATAGCTAGGAATGGAGTCTGTGGTGGGATTGTGGACCACTGAGCATCCCTCACTTATACTTTCCCTACATTGGAGAGCCCCCCTGGGCTCCCAGCCAGTCCCAGCCAGGCAGGATGCCTTGTTTCTGTCTCCTTCTTTCTGTTAGGTGTTTCCTGTCACTTCTCTCTTGAATCCCAGTGTTCTCTCTTAGATTACATATTTGAAGTATGATTATCTACTCTCTATCTTGGTGCTTCTTTGTGGAGGAGGAAACTGCCAGATGCCTTTAGTCGTACATCTTGAAGCACCTCTGCTCTCATTCAGAGTTTAACTCTTGCTGAAGGAAGATAGATGCAAATGGATCTAGATTTTAACCACCCTATTGCTAAGTGTTTTGAGACAGTGACCGGAACAGTATTGTAGGCAGTATACATGTATTACCTCATTTTGTTCTTAAGAAACTCAATCGTAGGCATTACTCTTTTCCCTGTTGGACACATTAGGAAGTTGAAGTATATAGAGGGTAAGTAACTTGCCCAAAGTAGTCCCTGGTTCAGATGGGATGTGAATCTAGGCAGCTTGGCCCCAGAGCCTGTGCACTTGCCATGTGTTTCCCTAAACATACCTTAGATGTATTCTTATTCCCTTTAATAATTAATCTAAAAAATATAGTTGTTAAGGCATCTCACTGCTTCACTTGAGTCAGACACCAGATTAGCAAGTAGAGCAGAAGAAATTTCCTGGCTCACGCCTGTAATCACAGCACTTGGGAAGGCTGAGGTGGGTGGATCACCTAAGGTCAGGAGTTCAAGACCAGCCTGACCAACATGGAGAAACCCTATCTCTATTAAAAAAATACAAAAATTAGCTGGGCATGGTGGCGCATGCCTGTAATCCCAGCTACTTGGGAGGCTGAGGCAGGAGAATTGCTTAAACCCGGGAGGTGGAGGTTGCTGTGAGCCAAGATTGTGCCATTGTACTCCAGCCTGGGCAATAAGAGCAAAACTCCGTCTCAAAAACAAAAGAAAAATAAATAAAAGAAATTTCCAGGGGAAATAGCAAATGTCAGAGAAAGAGTATGTGCTTCATGTCAGCTGGATTCAAATTGGAATCTTGGCTTCATACTTAGGATGAGTGGGAAACTTTTGATATGTAAATAACCTCTCTCTGCTTAGTTTTTCATTTGTAAAATGGATATACAAATATCTACCCTATAGCTTATTTTATTTGGGGGATTAGATAAGAACTTAAAGCTTTATGACTGTTCCATGCATATCTTTCTTGCCTTCCTCATTCCCTCTATACTTCCTTCTTTCTCCCTTCCTTCATTCTTTCAGCCACTGATCCCAATCTTTCCACCAACAAGAACTACTTTTGTAACTATTTCCCCAGTAAAGGCAGCAGGACTGGAGTAGTGAGGAAGCAAAGGGTAGAATAAAATAGACATCTTTTTGGAGGTAGAATGAATAGGTCTTATAATTTGATTGGATGTGAAAAGATGTAGTAGGAGACTTTGTCATTGCTAGGTTGTCTGACTTTCACAGCCCAGAGTATGCTCAGGGATACAAGAATAGAAACTCATTAAATTTTCTAAAACTGAACTTGTACCTCTTTCTGCCTGATGACAGAATAATTAAAGTAGGCATTTTCGGTTAAATTTAGTTCAAGTCTGGGATGCACAATTGCCTCACCTGTCTCTGTTCATCAGTGTCTACCCTGCTGGCATCCAGCACTTCTTACGTCTGTGTTTGCCTGTGTCCCTGTCTGGTCTCTGTGCTCTTAGGATTGTTGTTGGCTTTCCGTCTTGGCTGACTTCCACACTCTGCTGGGGAACCACGGAAAGTGTGGCTGCTCTTCCACACTTCTCTGTGCCCAAGATGACTTGTGTTCTTATATGGCCACTTCAGTTTCTAAAATCCCTTTACTCTGCTGATTCCCCCAAATTTATCTGAGGATTCCATTAGCCACATGGTTCCTTCATCCACTACTAATCCAGGTATGGGTCAGAACCCAGGCTTCTTTTAGCCACCACTTATCAGGTATCTAAACTCCTCTTCAAAGTCCCCTTTCCCTAGGCTGGGATGGGAAATGAAGAAAAGTAACTTCTTTCTTCTCTGCTCCTTTTGATATCATTTTATGCCTTGATTCACTTGAGGATTATTCTTTTGAGACTTAAAGAAATCCTCCCCCTTCTTTTTCCAAAAGCCCAATTAATGAAATTCCAGATTGCTGGAATTCAGACTAATGATGCTGCTATGAGTTTCAAAAACCTATTTTGGGGCTTAAAAAGCAAAACTTTAGTTCTGTTTTTCTCCTTCTGTATTTGGCTTTGCACATCCCCCTGAGGCAAAACATATTTCTAGTTAAATAGAGAGGGTCACCTGTGGTCCTAGTGGTGGTGGGAGGAGAGATTAAGTTAATATCGCAAGATTTTATCCAACTACATTTTGTTGACCGACTAGATGGCATAACTGTCATTATAAAGAATATGGAGAAATGTGAACTACTTGTATACTGTTGTTGAGAGTGTAAATTGATAGAAACTCCCTAGAGGACAAACTAGCAATATATTTCAAAATTACACATATGCATACTTTTTACACAATGATTCTTCTAGAAATTTCCCTTAAGAAAATGAGTGAACAAATGTATTAATTTGTATGAAAAGCAGTATTTATTACTGTATCAATTTATGATAATAGAGGTGAGAAATAGTTTAAATAACTAGCCATAAAGGATTTTGTTAAATGCTTTGATATATACATGCAATGGAATACTCTTCAGTCATTCAAAGTGATTTTCTATTTCCTGACATTGGAAAATGTCAATGATATTTTTGTTAAGTGAAAAATGAGATTACAAAAAATCACACATAGTATGATCTCTCTTTTTGCAAAAAAGTTTAAGTATATATATGTAAGTACATATACATATAAAACACTGTACATCTACACAACTCCTTAGCTCCTACCTACCAAGATCTGGAGGATATAAACAGTGGCTGTCTCTGGGTGATAGAATTATGGATCATGTTTATTTTCTTCTTTATGGCTCTTTGTATTATCTGGTGTTGTAATAGTGTTTGTGTAATGCTTTTACAATTAGAAAAAGCTAAAAAATTGTGTTTTTCAATGAGAAGAAAAAATATTCAGAAGAAAAAAAATTAAAGAATTACCAGCTAGACTCAATATTTCAGGAGCCTTGAGGTCACCTTGCTCAGCTGACTGTAAAATAATGTTATTTCCACACAGACTTGTAGGTAATACCATTCTTAGGGTATAAGACAGAGAGGCAATGTATGATAGAACATTCTACACAAGAGAAATCAATACATTTATAATGTGCATTTTCTTAATATTAGGACTGGGGGAAAAATGACATCCAAGAAAAGCTGTTGCTCCAAGTTGCTCTCTATACTCCTAATCTCAGCTCCCTATATCTAAACCCACAACTTTGGGATGAAATATTAAAATCATAAATTTGCACCATTTCATTTTCTTATGTTATGCTTTTGAGTTCAGTGGGAGTTCATTAAAAAAAAGTGTAACCAGAGAACAGGATATGAATGATAGTAGCTGTTGAAAGAAAATGACCAAAATGCTTATATTTAAACCTGTCTAATGTGCTTAGATTATTTCATAAACATGGATATATAATTTTCATACATATCATACATATGGCTTATTTCAAATTTAGTGTCATGAAACCATTTTGGAGACTTTGAGTCCTGGGTTAATTTTGCTGCTCTAGCTGCCTTAGTATTAAAGGCATGCCTAGAAAGCTACAATTAAACCCTGCTTTGGTTTCTCAGAAAAATTACTACATTGAATACATTTTACCAATACAGGTGTCTTCTGCCGAAAGGCAAACGGACTGAGAATTTAATTGTGCTTGATTTGAGAGGAAAACTCATTCAATATTTCATTTTTGTAGCATTAATCACATGTTTTGTTATTAGAAAAATTTATCTTCTCTAACTAAATCATAAAGTGACTCCACTGCTTTTGAGAAGTATCCCAGTGGTATACCTAGGAATTGATATTTTTTCTTTAATCAACAAAATATGAATTGGTATTTTTTGAACATCTACTTTTCAACATCTACTTGGAAAATTATTTGTTTGAATGTGCAGGGTCCTCAAATGCAAATGGCTTCAGGACCAGGCATATAGCATTGATCAGGTGATCTGGGCTATCTATTATACATCAGGGAGTGATGGGGCCTTTGGTGAGTGGGAACATCATATTGGCCATAAAGCCATAGAGATTCTTTAAGACACTGTACAGGCCAAACAAAATGCATCTTGGTCCTAATTCCTAACCCCTAGTCACCCAGGCAAAATGTTTTAGTAGATTAAATTTCTCTCGTGAATCATAACATTTTAGAGCACATACTTAGGTAATCTTGTAGATCTTCTGGCACACACTGGTGCAGCAACCCAAGTTTTCATTACCTATTTTGATGGATTGGGTCACCAGCCAAATTAATTGGCTGGTCCCATTCCCCTGATATCTAGTAATGAAACTGGTTCAGTGGTTGAACATCTTAAAGGTCTCTCAGGTAGTGTAGTAAAGAATGGAACTGGGAATTCAAATCAAAATTTCTTGTACTTTCTCCCTTTCTCTACTGTTGGCAGGGTAGTGCCGTCCCTTAACTGTCCCTCTAGCACTGTGTCTTAGTCCAGCCTAGAGGCAATCTGTGGCTGACTCTATGCGTAAACCAGCTTGGTGCAGTACACTAAGAATTGTGAATGCAAAGACCTCGGTTCTAGCCCTGGGCCTGTCACTGGCTAATCAAGTGGCTAGAGGTCAGATAACTCAAGTGTGGAAGCACGAGATATCAGAGGCGGTCCTTGTATCTGAACCCAGGTTTCCAGGTTCCAAGCTCAAAGCTCTAGATTTTGTATCAAAGTCCAGATTTTCTTCTTTTAAACAGGGTGTCATGGTTTCCATCAATTTCCCAACAGATCAATATTTTTTTTGAGGTGGAGTTTTGTTCTTGTTGCCCAGGCTGGAGTACAATGGCACTATCTTGGCTCACCACAACATCTGCCTCCGAAGTTCAAGCAATTCTCCTGCCTCAGCCTCCTGAGTAGCTGGGATTACAGGCATGCACCACCATGCCCAGCTGATTTTGCATTTTTAGTAGAGACAGGATTTCTCCATGTTGGTCAGGCTGGTCTCAAACTCCTGACCTCAAGTGATCTGCCTGCCTCGACCTCCCAAAGTACTGGGATTACAGGCGTGAGCCACTGTGCCCGGCCCCAACAGATCAATTTAGCATTTCAATATAGAGTGCCTTAAGAGGACTGACTAAACAACTCTTTTTTCTGACCATCCTCTTTTCTTTATAGGTTGTATGCAGGCCAGTATGGGCCTAACTATGTTTTGCTGTGCTTTTGGTGGCATGGGCTGTGAATGCCACAGTTGCCTCAATTCTTAAAGCAATTCTGCATGCCAAGAATTGTAATAAATTGCCCTTCATTACCCAGCTTGGAAAAAACAGGCACTCTTTTGTTTTAGCATTTGTTACTTGTATTCTGTGGTTAAGCATTGTGTGTTATGCTTGCAAAAATGTATAGCTCATAGTTATTGAAGGGAGTTATGTGTAGCTTTTTCCCTTCCTAATAAATTGTTTTTGTGAGAACCAGCTGGTGTTTGAAGAGCTAAGTTCTAGGAAGAAAAAGAAATGACAGCTATAGAGCATGGGCAAAGGTCTAAAAATATGAAAGCCCAATCTGGCCAAGAGACGTTGGCCTGTGCAGAGAAAGTGCAGTGACAGTTTCAGCAGAGCCAGAAAAACTGTCCCTTTTCTGCCTGGAAAAGGGTTCATGTGAGATGTTAGGAAGACAGTTTAAGGGGGGAAAAATCCTAAGTAAATAGAATTTCAGCCAATACTTTGATGAACTTCACCCTTCTTTGGAATGTTTTCACTCTCTGAGGGGAAAACAGAGATTGAGTCATTTATCCAGCGAGTCAGAACTTTACTCAAAAGAAATACTCAGGAGATGTTTTCCCTGTGGTGCTTTCTGAAGACCCAATTTATGAGCTCTGTAACATTGTCAGAGAAATGTTCATTTCCAAGGAATTTTTCTCCCTTGATTTCTTTATTATTTGGCACTGTAAATTTTCATGACTGTGGGGAGGATTCCCTGACATAGTTATCTGATGGGAAAGTCTGATCCTCTCACTTAAAACAATGATTTTTCATGGCTGTTCTACCTCCCTCTCCCCTTTGTAACTCCCTAAATTTCACACGTAGCACTCTGACTTTATAAATCTTTTTCTTTGATTCTGCAAACTGATTGTTAAATGTATGATATCATTCTTGGAACCATGTGACCTCTGGGTTCCTAAATGCAGATGTGATTTTGGTCCTGTACAGCAGAAGGAGATATTGAGCTAGAAGTTAATATATTTTTTTGTTTTTAAACTTAGTATGTAAACAATTGGTTTTACATTTTCAAATAATTAGACAGCTGAGGGCTAAAATTGTTGTTTTGGTAAGTGGACGTTCTCTTCTTTCAGAGGAGCCTCAGCATAAAACCATTTTAACAAATATTTTTTACACAGAAAGAGCCATTTCCTTTTGCCATAAGACACAGTATTCACTTTCTGGTCTTCTCTCACTCCCCATGTTCTCCTGAGTACTCATTTTATAAATGCCAGTTGTGACCCATGCTGGATAGTTCTCTGTTTGTGGTTGAAGCTTCTGTAGGTAAGTCAGCTTGCCATATGTTACTTCAAAGCCTGCACTGAAGTGTCCTTGGAGAGGAAGTTTCCCTTCCTTTAAAGGTATCATCTTTCCATTTTGGAGAGAACAGTAGAATGCCACTTCTGAGGGTGCTGTGTCATCATACAGATACAGTCTCCCTCTTAGGTGGCAGAGATGCATGGGGTGTGGGCAGGATTGCTTTATAGCTACTGCTAATTAGATCTAGAGCATTTGGAGGGAGTTTCCATTTGGAACTACCCTCCATACTTTGATGTTTAGTTTTTTTTCCAGAAGATTTATTCTATTTTTAAGCTAATGAGTACAAGTTTTGCTGAAAGTGTTCTATTATAATGGCTATGCCAATTCAGTAAGTACCATCATTTTTTTCTTGTCAAAATTTTTTTAAAAATATGTTTCTCAGATGACCATTATTTTAAGCTGGATCATAATACACTGTACCTCAAATTTATGAATTTATTTTATATATAGATGCCCTGGAATTCCTAGAAGTTTTCATCAATTGTCTTTAGTCTTGTGCTTTCCATTATTTAACAGTATTACATGCCAGATAGTGGTTCTGAAGTCCTTGAAGCTCAGACAATCTTTAGTACCAAATCTATCAAGATCCCCTAGTTCAAACACAGCTCAAGATGGTGATTTAGCTTTTATGTGATTTGAAACATTTAAGATGATTGTGTTTTCATGATGTTTACTCTCCTACATCCTGAAATTTGGAAATGTGCTATGGTATTCCCATCACAAAGAATTATCCAGCTTCCTTACTGAAACTGGGTCTTATGCCATATTCTGTCTGAATAGTGATGAAATAAATTTACCTCTAGGTGAGTTTCTTGTTAGAGTTAATAGGTATGCTCTGTATGCTTTGTTATGTTTTGCTTTTCACCCTCTCCTTTAAGGAAAGCAAAAGAAAGTTTGTTTGGACAAAACAGCAATTTTTCCAATGGCCATGTAGTTGGTGAAAAAAAGCAGCAGCTGGAGTTGGATTCTGTTGTAGAAGAAACCGTAGCAGGAGATTATGCCTTAATCATAAATGGCCACAGTTTGGTGAGTTTGCCTAGGGTTTTTGTCCTTTCTATTTCTTCATCACAGTAATTTCTTTGGTGCTATCATAATGAGACCTGTTTTTGTCTTTTCCAGACAAATGTCACTACTAGAAATAGGGCATATGCGATGATTTCCTGTTTGCAAAAGGAAAGGAAACCTCTAATATATATCTCATACATTATTGTTTGGACCACCACAGTGAAGGGGAGGCTCCAGAGAAATGCTAAATTCACAGAGTATCAATCTTGTCTAAATGACTGTAGACCACTTAGCAGTATTATTTAATTGCCTTTCTAGAGGGGAGTGTTACTGTTCACTGTTACTTAATTAAAATAATGCAACTGGGTGGATGTATTATAATTATTGCTCTTACTAATGTTTGTGATTTGTGGAGAACAACCTGACCTTTATATAATTACTGTACCAAATTATTGCCATTAATATACCTCTAGTGGTTTTTCTAAATAGCAGCATTTTACAGCAATGCCAAACAATTTGCTTTGATTAGGAAATCTGGTTCTTGTCGTAACAGAATGAACTTGCATTGTACTTTTAATGTAGTTCAGATTCAAAATCTTGAACAAACATGAAAATACTCTTCTGAGTTTCTAATTTAAAATACAAAAGCTCTAATTACACTCCAGTGCAATTGTAATTTATATGCACAAAGAACTAATCTCACATCTTTCTCTGGCTTTGATGATCATTTTTCAATTTTGAGTTTGGAAAATAAATGTATCTTCTTGTAGACAGTTTCTTAGAGGACAAAAGAAGTTGGATATGAGGATACTGTGTTTTCTCCCTTGTGATCAGCTGTCTGTTAGCTCTTAGTGCTTAGAGCATTATCCAGCTGGATACCAGACGTAATGATGTGTTGCCTTCTACACCATGGAAAGTTACAGAGCTCAGTTGCATGCCAAACTCAGTTGAAAGTTTGTCCAGATGACACAAACTTCTTCTTGCACAGATGAACAGTTACTGAAAATTATGACTGTCAGCTGGGTCTTAGAGCTGGTGGCCCCATGCTGAATTGCCCGGGAACCATAGTATAAAAAGGGGACCTTCTGAGTTACACTTTGACTTTTTCTCAGGCTCAAAGAATCCAATGTGTGGTGGCATTAGAGTACTCACATGATAATTTATACCTCTCTCTCTTTGTCTCTAAGTGCATTGAAAGAAAGAGGTAAGATAGATTCTCTCCAAGAACGCTGTCAGCTTGAAAGTCTGAAACTGATGGAACCATGAAATTTCATTTTTAATTTAAGGAGACTTGACCATGTTTTTGCTAGTACGGTCAGAAAGTTGTTTTTTTTTTTCCCCCATCATGATTCTACTCTGCTCCAATCCTAATGCTTTGCAGAATGTAATTGGGCTTTTTTTTCTCTCTGAGTCTTAGCATAGTTTTTGACTTGCTAATAATAAAAAGAAATGAGAGAAAAAGAGGCCATTCTAGGAAAGACATGCAGTTACCTGTTTTCTCTTTCAGAAAGTGATAATATTTGAAAATGTCAACTCAGTTTCACCTAGGAATTACAGGTTTGAACATAAGAGTTTTCTGTATTGAGTTATGTTTTTATATTCATTTACCCATCCAGACATTCCTCCATTAGCATTTTTATTACGTATGTCCAGGTCACAGTTCTAAAGTCTGAGGATAAGGTTGTGAATACAACATGGTCCTTGTTTTAGGGATTGCTGTCTAGTGGGTAAGATAATCACACACTGGTATTACAAATACAAAGAGGAATGAACACAATGCTTTGAGAGCACAGAGGGAGACAAATTTACTTTCTCGTGGGAGAATCAGGGAAAATTTCCTGAGAGAGCGATATTTTCAAGTAGAGGTAACGGCAAGTACAAAGGCACAGAGGCAAGAAAGAACCTATTCAATCTTGAGAAACAAGCAATTTGGCATGATGGGAAAAAGTGTAGACTTAAAAGTGGTGGTAAAAGATAAAATTCAAAAGGAATGCAGGGGCCAGATTGTGATGGGCTGTGAATGTCTTGCTGAAGGTTACTCAAAGATATTGATGATTCAAAGTTTAAGTGGATTTCTGTTTCCTCTTAATGTGTTTATTAATTTAACAGTAAAACATTTTCCAGGAAAAAAAATTGCGCAGTTAATTGGAAGGGATTGTGCTATCTTTTTTAGTAGTTTCTTGGCATATCTAAAGGATCTCATGCATTTGGATAGGAGCAAGAGTGGAACTGGTTGAGGAACCCTCTCTGTGACATGGCTTGCATGCCCCTCTTTTCCCAGGCCTCTCTGGGTTTCAGTCACTATGTTCTTCAAGGGACAATCCCCAGCTCATCTGCTTTTCATCTTGCCTGCACATTAACAATCACAACAACAAACTAAATATGCAAACAACAATGCAAAGAAACAAAAAGCCCATCACATAGAATAAACAAATCATCATCATTTGTAGTTCACACTAAATTTGGTGAGCTAGTAGATAGGTTCTGTGTTTTGTTTTCATCAATTTCAGTGGTTTTTAGAACTTCTCCAGCATTTAACTCTGTCTCTCTCCAGTACAGCATGATATCAAGGGGGACATATAAAAGACAGTTCCTTTTATTTTTTAACATTCCTTAGTAGTATTTTAAAATTCACTTAGTAGGGTTCAATACTTATTTCTTTAGTTTTTGTAGTTTGTGTGATCCTGAATCAACAATGACTTTTTGAAGTTAATGAAATGGTTTAGCAAACAAATTAGTTGAGAAACAAGACATTTGTATTGTTTCCTCTTAATGTCTTGTTTCTCAACTCTCATTTATTGTTTCCTGTTCTTTTTTAACTTTTTTTTAATCACACAGGCTCATGCCCTAGAAAGTGATGTCAAGAATGATCTCCTAGAACTTGCTTGCATGTGTAAGACTGTGGTTTGCTGCAGAGTCACTCCACTCCAGAAAGCCCAAGTGGTAGAGCTGGTGAAGAAGTACAGAAATGCTGTTACTTTGGCCATTGGTGATGGAGCCAATGATGTCAGCATGATTAAAAGTAAGAGGATACGGTTTCAGCATTTGGCAATATATAATCACTAGATTGCATTAAAATTCAATTTGCCAGTGATTCTAAAATGAATACTTCTGAGTCCAATGCTACCATCATTATTAGCATTTATAACAAAGTTTCTTTGTCTTTAAATAAACCATTTATGTATTTTTAGGCTAGAAAAGGAAATCATTCACCTTATACTATTTGAGGAAGTAAATAGCTACAGTGTAGAGGAAAGAATACCAGACCCACATTTGTAACATGTGACTTTAACCCCATCTTTGTCACTTCCAAATTGTAAAACCTTATGTATGTCACTGAACTTTTCTGAGCCTGACTTCCTCTTTTGTAAAACTAGGATAAATACCTAACTATCATGAGTGTTTCATGAGATAATATATGTGAAGAATTACAATTGCAATGGCTGTACGTTTTCCATAAATAAAAGAGGAATGACAAGTTTCTGAAAGAGATAGTGGCTTTGTTTTGGGAGTGACAGTGTTGCTCTTTCCTTTGTAGGTGCTCACATTGGTGTTGGCATCAGCGGCCAGGAAGGATTGCAAGCAGTCTTAGCCAGCGACTATTCATTTGCACAGTTTAGATATCTCCAAAGGCTTCTCCTTGTTCATGGAAGGTGGTCTTATTTCCGAATGTGCAAATTCTTATGCTATTTCTTCTATAAGAATTTTGCATTTACCCTTGTGCATTTCTGGTTTGGTTTCTTCTGTGGTTTCTCAGCCCAGGTTGGTAAAAAGCATGTTTCCTTTTTTTTTTTCTATCATCTTCTGGATTACAAATGATTCTTCTTCATAGCTCTTTACTAATAAATTGAGAGCATTTTTTAATGGCTGATTCAAGTGACAGTATTACAATTATGTAATTGATAGTTAACTTGAGCTTTGAACCCAAGAAGAATATATATCCAGCTAGAATTTTATTTATTTTCTTATTTAGATAGTCAACCAGTGAGTACTCCTTCCATGCATATGTTAGTTTTTGTTGAAATGTTTTTGGTATGATGACAGGTAAGTTTGTTGTAGAGTTTTAATTTAGAACAGAAATCTGTAAATCACTAATAAGAAATGTTGAGGTATCTTTAGTAGGGAGATGGTTTCTTATCCAATACATGAATGCATCTGGGCTGAGGGTAAATGTGTTTTATATCAGGGAGAAGTAATTGGTACTCTGACTTCAAAGCTGTTTAGACAGCAGTTCATCAGCTAAAAGTTGATACATAGATAATGCTGTAGCAAGAAAGAAAAATTAGCAAATTTATAAATTAGGATTTTATTTTTATATCACTTCATATCCATTTTAAAGGACATTTATTTAACCCCACATCTTCGATATCAGAAAAGTTTTGAGCCAATCAATCAACTGTGAAATGTAATGTGTATATCATTTAAATATACTTGTAAATAAAAAAATTTTTTATCAAAAACTTAAATGTAGATATGGCATTGAGATTCTGAACAACAACAATATAAGAAAAAGATTGTCCTTGAGAATGAAATGGTAACCATAACTCTCAGATTTATTCAATTGTTCTTCCCTTCTTTGGGTTTAATCAATTATATGCATGAAGGTAATTTTTAAAAAATAATTTTATTCCAAAAAGACTGAGTATAAATGAAATCTTGGCATCTTCTGTTCTCTTAAATGTGCCAAGGGAGATAGTGAATCCTTTCTACAGTGAAAATACATTTTCAACATTTTCCCCTTTTTCTGGGAAGTTGAGATTTCTTAAAGTGAGGCACACCTGTTCGCATTCCTAATTTTCTCTTTTTAGAATAACATGCCCCAAGCTGAGAGTAGAGTATGTTGATATTTTTGCCTTTTTTGTTGTTAATCTCTTGACAGTTGAAGTACAGCAGAGTCTTGATTTTAGCTACTCAGAAATAGAAGTTACCTTAGTGCTACTTCAGAGTAGTCATGGGGCTAGGGATGTTTACATACTCATAATTCCTCCTCCGTCCAACAAAGACAAGCATGGGAATGTGGCCTGTGCCTTCTTAGTCTGTTGATTTTCCTTCCACGTAAGAACAAAGCAAGACCATCTGCTAAGGGGTATTTCTAAGAGATTTAATTTTCAAATTCCAAAGGCTTAAGGCTGAATAATCTCAAGACCATGAAGGGACAAGCCCTCATTTAAATCTCTTAGAACACAGAAGAGTAGTCAATGATTTGTATTTGCAGACACACTAAGCTTGAATGGGCAACTGTTCTGCTAAGTTGTCTGTTAAAACCGTGAAGTTGGAACTAATGTTTAATAACTTCTAACCTCTACATTTAGGTTATTTTCTGGGATCTGATAAAATTGGTCAGAACCAGATGAAGCAATTAGAATTTTTATTCTTTCACCAGTATTTACATTTTAAAAGAAAACAGCAAGGGAGAACAATAATTGCTCCAAAGACATGAGTATCTGATGGTTGAACCCAGCTGTAAGGCACACCGCCTGTCTGTGATTAGGTTTCTGAAATGTTTGATTTAACTTAGCATGTTTCTTTTCTGTGTCCCTTTCTTTCCCTTTTGTTTTTTACGTTGTCCGCTGGGCTCTAGCCTTTAGAACTATACTTTGAGAACCACTGACCTAGAAAACCTAGGAGAATATCCCAAGTTATGCTTCCTTGAACCCAGACCAGAGTAAAGTCCCATCTGCTGACTTTTTGTTTTGTTAACAACATTGGACCCTATTCATCTTTTCTAAAGCAGAGGGTCCAGTTAAGCAAACAGCCGATCTCTCCCAATTGAATGTTTCCAGAGGACTTAAAATCCTTTTGGCCCTCTTGCCAGGCCTCTGTCCATGAAGCATATTATACCTGCACAAAGACAGGGTCAGGTGGAAACGGGATGTCTGTTCAGGATACAGGATTTCTTTCCCTAGTTTAGCCAATCTGTTATCATCTTACCTAGCTTAACCATTAGCTTCTTGAGGAAAAGAAGTACATCTAACTCATCGGTACATCTGTAATAAAATCTTGAATGTTACCTGCCATATAAAAGGCCTTCTAGTCATTTCATGTTGTGTGGTGTTTCTATAGCCCTTTCCCATGCTTGAGACAGGTGCAGCAAAGAGAGCCATTCCAGTGTGCCCACAGTCATTCACACAGTTGCCAATTTAGCCACCCCAGGGGCCATCTCTGTAGGCTCTGGATCTGGTCTGTGTAAATGTGTGCGGCCTGACTATCATCGTGACAAAGGGGCTCCGGGTCTTAAGATCTAAATGTGGTTATGGAACTGATTTTGGAATGTAGAATGCTTTTTTCTCAGTTGTGTTAATATTAATATAATACAATAGTTAACTGTGCTATAGGTGATACATCTCTTATTTATACATCCTTTCATTCTAGGAAAGACACAGAGTAGATTTTCCAGGTCTTTTGGCTGGTTCTTGGCTGATTTAAATAGGGCAGGATACATTTTTTTTAGGCAGAGCAACAATCACCATATAAAAATAATTGGACCTCTGAGCAGGTGTCCTGGGCTGCTATCTACTTTGTCCCAATTTCTATGATGACCTCATCAAATTGGGATCCAAGCTTATATTGGAAAGGGTCCTTAGGTCCCACTAAGGATTTCATTCATTTAATAAATATTCACTAAGACTTTGCTATGTGTCAGGTCATGATGCCTCCTGGACCTTATGTCCTGAGTATGGGAATGAATATCTAAGAAGTGTGCTCTTGATGGGCATGGCAAAGTGTGATCTCACAACTTGTATTAGCTATTCATGTTGTGGAAGTTTTAAAGTTTTATTTCCAGACTTGTCAGAGAAGTAGATAGACTTTCCAGGAGGGTAATGAGTAGTAATTGCTTATTACCTATTGGAGAGGAGAGGACAGCAAATCAGTAACAGGACCCATGTAGTGACATCATTGCAGTGGGGTCAGCTTCTTTGTAGAATCATGATATTGCTGACACTAACAAATAGGGATAAAAACAAGTTATAGCTAACATTTAAATAGTAGTTACTATGTTTTGGGCTTTGTCTAAATGTTTTACCTGCATTAGTTCAATAGTTACAATAACCATATGAAGTAGGATTTACAATCATGGTCTATATTAGCTTAATTATGGTAAAAAAAAACACATAACAGAAAATATACCAAGTTAACTATTTTTAAGTATAGAGTTCAGTAGTGCTAAGTATATACATATTGTTGTATAACAGGTCTCTAAAACTTTTTCATTCTGTGCAACTGAAACTTTATATCCCCTGAATAACAACTCTCCATTTCCCCCAAGTCCCTGGCAACCACCATTCTACTTGCTTTTTCTATGAGTTTTACTACTTTAGCTACCTCATATAAATGGAATCATACAGTATTTGTCTTTTTGTGACATGCTTATTTCACTTAGCATAATGTCCTCAAGATTCATCCATGTTGTAGCATGTGACAGTATTTCCCTTCTTTTTAAGGCTGAATTGCATTACATTGTATGTATACACTACATTTTGTTTATCCAGGTATCTATCTGTGGACATTTGGGTTGTTTCCACCTCTTTGTCTATATTAGCTCTTTATTTGATATTTTCTAAATAATAATATTTGGGAGTTTGACTGTCCAGTAAATTCCATTTCCTCTCACTCTCACCTTCCCATCTTCTCTCTTCAGGCTTAAAAATTTGCAATTCACATTAGTCTATTAAAGGCTCTGACAAGTCCAACTGCAAAGAAACACTGCTATATTTGACTCCAAGATATATATATATATATGTATTTTCACATCTGAGATCTCTAAAACTTGGATATGTCTTTACAATCAAAAGTATATTACAATACCCCTTGATCTATATTGAAGTCACTTTTTACCAGAGAGCATTTGTGTAACTTGTGCCAGTTCCCTGTGGGTGCTGCTGCCAACCTAAGATCTTTCTCTTTCCAAAGATTTTTTGAGTTCAGACTGCAAATTCTGGTGAATACCAGCTTGTGGCTCATGTTTTCAAGAGAGATTTTGTCTCTCCCTTTAGTTAGTGCAAAGTTGACATAGGCTAGTTTCCTTGCAGTCCCTTTCTGCATGAAGATTTGTCTTTTACACTGAGGATGTAGCTCTTTGTTAACCTAGCTTTATGGGAATGTTAGATTCCCTATTTGGTCAAATTTTGGAATTGATAATGGTATTTCTTACAATCAATTCTGTTTTAGAGTCAATGAGATTTAGTATTATTAGCCAAACTCATTTGGCATGGAACCTGCTTTTTCTAAGCAACACACATAATGTCCTGTGGAACAGATGCCATATGGAACTCACCTTGGAAATTCTGGAATAGATGCTTCTATAGCAACACTTTCAAAACTTGACATTGCCTTGCTATTTATCCCATTTCTGGTGTTTTGAAAACAATAAGATGTACAAAGAACAAAATGATGCCAAGAATGTTGTCCCCATAGGAACAGCCTATTTATATTTCTCCTTTTACAAAAACTTCCATTTTAATAATTAATTCTAGTCCAAGGGACAAAATAGCCCAGTTTTATATACCAAAGGAAGGATTTACATTTAAACTTCTGCAAAGTCTTTTCAATTATCCTCAATGTTTTTTTTTCAGATTATCAAAATATTTATATATGAATATATCTCAACTTTTATACTACTAAAATCATGTTCTTTTATAGCTTTCTTATTAAAAACACAACTTGTCACACTTTGAGAAAGTTCTCTTGATTTACATTCTTCAAACATATTGTTTTCTTAATGACATTCTGAAACACAGATTCATTATAAATTATTTAACTATTCTGAGTCTATATATATATTAAAGATTTTTTTTTATTTTGACAGAGTCTTGCTGTCTTGCCAGTCTGGAGTGCAGTGGTACAATCTCTGCTCACTGCAGTCTCCGCCTCCTGGGTTCAAATGATTCTCCTGCCTCAGCCTCCTGAGTAGCTGGAACTACAGGCATGTACCACCAGGCCCAGCTAATTTTTGTTTTTTTTTTTTTTTTTTCAGTAGAGACAGGTTTTCACCATGTTGGCCAGGATGGTCTCAATCTCCTGACCTCATGATCCACCTGCCTCAGCCTCCCAAAGTGTTGGGATTACAGGCATGAGCCACCGTGCCTGGCCCAAGATGTTGTTTTTAATTTAATAATTTATTTCTTCCTTATCTGTGAGTCACATGACATTGTCAGCTTGCTAGTAGAAAGACTTGCTTGCCATCTTGGGTAGAGAAGACAAAATAATGAATAGGACAAATCCTTGCCCACCAAGAACTGGTTTTCTCATTGGGAAATAAAGAAGTACATAAGTAAGTCTAATAGAAATGTTGTATTTAGTCAGGTGCAGTGGCTCACGTCTGCAATCCTAGCACTTTGGGAGGCCAAGGTGTGCAGATCATTTGAGGTCAGGAATTTGAGACCTGCCTGATCAACGTAGTGAAACCTCATCTCTACTAAAAAATAGAAAAAATAGCCAACTATGGTGGAGTCTGCCTGTAATCCCAGCTACTCAGGATGCCAAGGAGGAGAATCACTTGAACCTGGGAGGTGGAGGTTGCAGTAAGCTGAGATCATGCCACTGCACTCCAGCCTGGGTGGCAGAGCAAGACTCCATCTCAATTAAAAAAAAAGTATTTAAAGGTAGTATGAGAGCATGTGGAAAGGAGAAATATGTGAGGATCTGGGATGACTTAGGAGAATCTGAGATGACTTAGAAGGTGCAATTAGTCTGCAAGCAAGTGTATGAATATTTTAAAAATTAAGTGGAGATCTGAAGGCCTGAAATTCTAGCTCACTTCAGGGATTTGGGGCCTAATTTATAGGAGGGTGTGAGATTGTGGAATAAAAGGAGGAAATCTCTCCCCTCAAACACCTTCCAGCTGACCTGTAATTAGCTAAAATCTTCTAATTTCTAAAATTCCATTTAATACCAACTCATTCAGAGATACCTTTTAAAAACTGCATGGCACTGAAGGGGGAACTTACTTAGCAGCATTGTGTACAGCAAGAAGCCTGTTCTAGAGCAGGTGTTCTACCACTGTAATGATGAAAACACCAGTGTTCCCCACCCTCACCTGTCATGTGAGTGACCTGGCATGTTAGCAGTACTGAAGACTGACTGTGAAGGTGACTTGATTTGGAATTGGGATTGGCAGGGATTGTCTCTTTTCTATGCCCTGTTTTTCACTGGAAGGGCCTGATTAGCAACAGGTTTAACTGAAAAATGTTTTGGCTTTTTTTTTAGTCCTGTTTTTCTAAGAACAATATGCTGTAAATGAGGCAAGTGAAAAGAAAACAACATATTTGTAAGAACATTAGTCTACAGAGAATGAGAATTTTTGAATGGGGGATAATTTCACTGTCATATTCTCCCACCTCCCTTAAGATCACCCGACACTGGCTTTGACCTCAAACACCATGTGTCGGGTGATGAGGCTTTCTTACCCCCTAAAGCCCCTTAGATAGATACTTACATCGAGTCTTTTAAAGAAAGCCAGCTGCCTGAGGTCTTCCCACTCTCTGCTGCCCCTCTCCTAAACTGCTTTAATGGAACTGAAAGCTCCATAGTGAAATGGAGCCAACTGTAATAAAAACTCCAAGGCCTGGCATATTTGGTAATAGCAGGCATCTCTTTAGAGACCATTCCCGAGTAGACCTAATCGTCTATCACTGTCTCTGTCCAGTCTCAACAGGAGTGAGACTCACACACATATTCTCTAATGCAGAACCTATAGTCTGAATGCTTGTTCATTTATCAACAATAAACCGGATGCCAGTTTAGGGCCAGGTGCTCTGATGGTCCCCTAGGAATAACAGAGTGAATCAAAGGGTTGCTGTTCCTGCCCTCAAAGAACCTACAGTCTGGGAAAGATTTTATTTTTGTAAATGTGAAACAAATGTTGAATAACCCCATAATCTCCTTTCTCTTATTTCTCTACCAAAAATTTCTTTTGAAATACATTTACTATGGATAAGCCATGTCTTGGGGCCAACCCTGTCAAATCCCAGCATGATTCATAAGCACCTAAATATTCTTCCCTGTACCTCTCAACAGATTGTTTAGAAGTAATCTTTTCTTCATTTGAAAGCATCTGACCAAATGTAAACAGACAGTGGTTTTTTTAGACAGAATGTTGTCTTTCTAAAACACCAGTTTAATTACTTAATGAAGTGACATCTGCTATTTCTTTACTACATCAGCCTATCTTTGGGGCCTGGTGAATCTTATCCAGTCAATTATTCTCTGATGATAGCTCCAGTAGATTGCAGCCAATGCCCCATCCTGGTAGATGGGCTGGGGCACATGTGTAGGCAAATCCAGCTGTGGTATGCAAGGCTTCAAGAGGGCTGTTGGGTGGGAGCATCACTGCCTGTAGATGGTGGTACTTAGGACATCTGTGATGGATGATGATGTGTTGTAGGCTGGGTTGTACTTGGTTTATGGACTGTCCTCTGGTGAACGTCAGTGCTTTACTTATGTTGTAATTGGCTTTGGATGTACAGCGAAAAGAACCTGCTGGGACGGACCAGACTTTCTTTTGTTTCCTATGGTAGATGGAATTTCCTGGGAGAAGCAGTGGGAACAAAGAACAAAAAGTATATATCTTGTTGAAACCTAGAATCTTTACTCTGGCAGAGAATTTCAGAGATACTGAGCCCAGTCCCTCATTTTACAGAGGAGCCTGATCCCCCAGGAGCTGACTCAGATCAGTGGTAGACAAGGCTAGGGCCAGAACCAAGTCTTCTGGCTCCCAATTCATTGCTCTGCCTACTCTACCTGATGATAAGTGACCTCTTGGGTTGTCATTAACTTGGAAAAGTTAATGGCTATATCCTCTTTTTTTTTAAACTGTCTTCCCTCAGCTCCTAATCAGCAAATGTTTGCTTTATTTGGAATCTAAAGGAAAAACATCCGGAAACACTCAGTCTGACATGACTATGTGGAGGAAATTAGCTCTCTATTGAAAGAGACCTCATGTCTTGTGGGGCGTGTCATAGCTTAGAGCCATGGGAGGGACAAGCCTGTCCCTAGGCAAACTGTTTTTTAGAATCATCTGGAAGCTTGAGGACACCTTCTGCTGGCAAACACTCCAACTCAACTGCCACTGAGAAACAAATTAAATATAATTTGTTCTAATGAGATTTCCAGCCAGATTTCTGGACCAGAGAGATTTGGATAAAGGAGACTAAGTCTCTAAACTGAATCATGGATCCTCTTTAAGGACATGCCTTATCCCAATCTATTATTGAAACCCACATGATTTTTGTGGAGTTCACTGTGGGTTTGGATTCACTATTTATACCTGTAACTTATTTTAAAAGCACCGTATGCCCTCAGGACTTTTCATAAAAAGGAGCTGTCCCCCACCAAAAATATAGCTAAATAATAATAATAAAAAAAACTTGGTTGAGGTCCTATTTTAAAAATCATACTTAAAACTATGCAACTACTGGTACTGTGTACTTGTGAAGTGATATCATCTGATGACAATTTATCATTGTCAGTGAGATACAAGGTTGTGTATTCGTTTTCTTCAATTCTGCTGTGATATGGAAGCAATTATCTTGTCAAGACTGGAAAAACTTTAGTTCTGTCAAACAGTATAATAAAACAACAAAAAGTTTGGAAAGTGACGTGAAAGAGTGCGACTCATCTTAAGGCTTTGATGACTTCATGGATCTGGTTACCCCTGAGCACATCTCCACCTGGCATGGCAGCTCTGCTCCCCCTCACCTTCCAGATGTGCTCTGTGGAAAGTCCAGGACTGGGCGGGTGCTCAGGCCAGGGTCACTCCTCCTGGATGCCGTGAGTGGGGTTTTACTAATTACACAAATCAATAACAGATGTGCTGAGGCTGAGTACCTCATATTTGTTCCACAATGTGTTTTCTTTAAATTACAAATGTTTTTTAAGGCCCCCAAAAGGTCACTAGATAGCTTTCCTCTGCAACACTTAGGAAAAGGGGGATACACATCTCCAAAGAGGGAGGTAGTTCATCTCGTTATTTGAAAAAGGAGCTCAGCCCGCGGTCTTAGAGTAGAAAGCCCTTTGTAGCTGTTTAAGAACTTTATTAAGGTTTATTCAAATGTGTCATTCTGTAAATCATAGGTTTTGTGTTTCCCGAGCTGTTTTTAGATTGTAATTTGTAGCTGGAGTATTTTTTAACTCTATAAAAAATGGTAGATAAGGCTGATAAATTGCTCCCATAAAGAAGGGATCAAGGAGAAGCTTTCCTTAAATAGAAAAACAGTGAAGTTGGAAAAATGAACTCTCTTCCTTTTTTTTTTTTTTCTGATCTGTAAAGAGACACAGGGTTTTAAACAGACTTGTGACATCTTGTAATAGCATGGCTTTTGTCTCTTCGGAATATTGGAGATAGGGAACAAATATTTTGTAGGTAGCGGTGACATGGCTTCCCCTGTGAGTACAGGTGCCCTAGGGAAAATAGTTTTTTGTGGGACTCCTTTTAGATAAACAATTTGAGTCACCCAACATCAGAGTGTCAGCCTAGAAACCTGAAAAGAGCCATCACCTCTCAGCCCCCACCTACCTCTCTCCTCAGGGCATCTGTCAACCTGTGTTGGGAGGGTTGGGAGAGAAGAAGAAGCGGTAGGGTGCCTGAGCATGCTCGGAAGGGGAGAAACAGGGATGTTGATCTGGGCTCCTGTGCCCCTCTCAGCCAGTCCTAGTCACCAGAAGGGGGCCTTAAAGTGTTTCCAAGGGGATCTAAGGACTGCAAGAAGTAGAGCATTTACTAGAATAACTATTTGAGTAGCTGGAGATCTCTTGCAAGATTTTTCAACAGAAACCTGTTGTAGAAGAAATACTGCCTGCAGCCTTAATTCCTTTCTGTGAAAGACCCTGAAGTCTAAACTGTGCTAAGCCGATGTGCGTAACTGGCAAAAATAGTTGCTAAGGTAAAGAACTCAGGTTAACACATTTTGGTAGAGCCTGAGATAAAAGCCATAATTAGAACAGTGATTGATATAATTAAGTATTCATGAAGAAAGTAATTGTACCAAGGTACTCATTTCTTCTTTAAATCTTGTTCTGATGTTATATTGATCTCATGGCTACCATAGTTTATTATAGAAATAAATTTCTATGGTTGTCTCAATAAAGAGTTCTATTTTCATAAAAACATACTTAGCATGAAAATGTACTTTTTTCTTTACTCATTAAACACATCACTTGCAGCTTGGATCCTTGCATGCTCCTCCCATCCTCCCTCCTTTCTTCCTTCTGTAAGATGGTGCCCACTTATTGAGCACTATCTTTCAGATGCTGTGGTGGGATTTACCTCATGCCATTAAATACTCATAGCCTCCCTGTAAGCCTCATTTATAGCCAAGGAAACCAAGACTCAGAGAGATTAAGTAGCCTATTCAAGTTCACACAGTTCTGTCTGCTGACTCCCTTACCCTGAAGACACCAGCTTCTTTTTATTGAGCAGGCACTGAGTTTGGTTCTTGGGCCCCATACATGAGTAAGATTATCCTCTGTCAAGGAGCTCACAATCTAGTGAGATGGGGCTAGGAACCAGCATATAAGTAATTGTAAGTCAATAGTTAAGAAGCAGTGAGGTATGGGCATCATGGAACTACCAGTGAGTGCCCCGGAAGCCATTCATGGAGGTAGGGAGTGGCCAAGGCTCAGAAAGCGTTCCTGGAAGACCTGCCCACCCCCCTTCCCGCTTGCTTACCCTTCCAGGATCAAACATATTGAAGCAGATGAGAAGTAAGAGGACGGGCATCCCAGCAGAGGGGAAAACAGGAGGAAAGTTCCAGAAGTGAAGAATAGCTTGGGCAGGAACACAAGCCAACAGGCATTTGGGGAGTGATTTCATACAGGGTGTTTGAGAGAGGGAGAAATCTCAGATTTCTGACTTGGATGCTGGGGTGGATGTGATGGTATCAGATACTGGTATAGGGAACACAGGAGGTGCATCTGGTTAAGGTAGTATGAGGATGAGCTCAGGTCTTAATATATTAAGTTTGAGGAATCTGTGGTACATCCGTGGGGAAATGCCTAGTAGAAGATTAAATATGTAGCATTTACTAAAAAGTTGTAAAATAATTCAAGTATTTTTAGAGTCAACCTATAGTCAACAAATATTAGAGTATCTACCAATGGCTAGATCCTGCTCTGGGCATTAAAATTATAGTTGTGAGAAAATTTATTTTTCATGGAGATTATATTCTAGTGGGATGAAGACAGATAATTAAAAAAAATGAGTAAGATAATATCAGAATTGTTAAGAAAGAACTGGGTAATGTAAAAGGTCTCATTGAGAGGATGAGATGACACTGGAGCTGTGACCTGAGTGTTCAGAGGAAACTTCCATATGAATACCTTGGATTAAAGTGTTCCAGGCAGAGGGCACAGCCAGTGCAAATGTCCTGAGTCAGGAATGAGTTGGATAAGTTGGAGAAAGCCCATCAGTGAAGCCCCAGATCAGTGAGGGAGCGTAAGAGTGTTGTGAGGTGAAGTCAAAGAGGCGGGCAGGCATGCAGGGTACCAGGAAGGGCTCTTAGGCCATGATGAATAGGGAGTCTGGATTTATTCCAAGTAAAATGGAAAGCCATTAGAGGGTTTTAATCCAGGTCAATGATAATGTTGTTATTTTAAATCAGTAGTCCCCAACCGTTTTGGTACCAGGGATGGTTTCATGGAAGACAATTTTCCACAGACCAGCAGGGATGGTTTTAGGATAAAACTGTTTCACCTCAGATTATTAGGCACAGAAAGCATAGAAGGCACAGCCAGTGTTCCACCTCAGAGCATCAGGTATAGAACTGGCATGCACAGTTCACAATAGGGTTCATGCTTCTGTGAGAATCTTACACGGCTGCTCATCTGACAGGAGGTGGAGCTCAGGCTTGCTTGCCTGCCACTCACCTGCTGCACAGCCTGGCTGATAACAGACTATGGACTGTTTTAGTTTGGGGACCCCTGTTTTAAGTGCCAAAAAATAGCATGTAAAATTGTGTTTATTATATGCTCTCAATTATGTTAAACAAAATGAGGGAAAAAGCCTTCAAGGAAACTAACTTTCTCTTTCTTTTCCTTTCTCTCTCCCTCCCTCCCTCCCTCCTTCCCCACTTCCCTCTGTCTCTCCCTCCCTCCTTCCTTCCTTCCCTCTGTCCCTCCCTCCCTCCTTCCCTCCCTCCCTCCTTCCCTCCCTCCCTTCTTCCCTCCTTCCCTCCTTCCTTCCCTCCTCCCTCCCTTCTTCATTTCCTTTCTTTCCTTTCCTTCCTTCCCTTTCCTTTCTTCCATTTCCCTTTCCTTTCCTTTCCTTTTCTTCTTCCTGGGTTTCACTTCTGTCGCCAGTCTGGAGTGCAGTCATGCAATCTCAGCCCACTGCAGCCTCTGCCTTCCAGGTTCAAGCAATTCTCCTGCCTCAGCCTCCAGAGTAGCTGGGACCACAGGTGCATGCCACTACAACCAGCTAATTTTTTGTATTTTTGGTAGAGACAGGGTTTCACCATGTTGCCAAGATTGGTCTTGAACTCCTGAGCCCAAGGGATTCACCAGCCTCAACCTCCCAAAGTGCTGGGATTATAGGTGTAAGCCACCATGCCACGCCAAGGAAGCTTTCCAAATGACAACACTGATTGAGATAGGTGGTTTCTTGCAGTGGTCAGTGTGTGGGCACTAAGGTCCATAGGCTTGGACTTCACTCTGACACTTGCTTGGCTGGCAGTTCTCAAACTTTATGATCTCAGGACCCCACTATCAATATTTATCATCTTAGGAATGAAAATGAAGAAAAAAATTCTAAATACTCTTTTATTAATTTGTTAAAAAATAACCCATGACACGTTTACAAAAGTAACATATTTTTAAGAAAAAGATTATATTTTCCGAAACAAAAACAAGTTAATGAGAAGAATGCCATTGTTTTACACTTTTGTAAAACTAGTTAACATAATAGAAGTCAGCTGGCTTCTCCTATTCTGCATTCAGCCAGCTGTGATATCACATATATACACTCATGAGAGAATGGGGTGAAAGGGCAAATATATAACTTTTTAGTATTATTGTGAAAATAGTTTTGACATTATGGATCCGCTAGAAGATTCTGAACTATACTAAGAAAATCTTTTTTTCCCTTTGGGTTTTTTTAAAAAATATAATATAAAAAATATTTTTTGTGGGTACATAGTAGGTGTATGTATTTATTGGGTACATGAGATGTTTTGACACAGGCATGCAATGTGAAATAAGCACAATATGGAGAAAACCTTTGTATTTAAAGTATGACATTGAGCAATCTCCTAACCTTGATAGGCCTCAGTTTCCCCACTTATAAACTGGGAACTGTTAATAGTACCTACCTCATGGGGTTGTTAAAACTTTATGAGCTGATATATGTAAAGCACTTAAAATGGTACAGAGTAGATATTTAGTAAATATAAACTATTTTTCTTTCTTTTTGTTATTGTGATACTAAGTGGCAGTAAAACTCTTCTGAGAAATTGCAGAAACTCATTGAAACCTTATTCTGATTTTTCCTTCCTGTCTTCTCTTGCTGCTGTTATGAAATGAAGCTTCAAATCTGAGTGCCAGTTGACAAATGCTAATAGTTGTTGAATAAGTGTAGCTTGTAATGCTAGCCAGTTTGTGATGAGGAGGGTACTCTCTGCCAGATTCTCAGCTGTTCACAGTTGAATATGCCATAATTTCTCAGATTCTTTTTCTCTTCTTAATACCTGAAACTGTCTTTTCTTAGTGAGTGGAAGCTGGGTGGTAGAAGAGGTGGAGGATGAAGTGATTTGATAGTACCAGGCTCTGCTCTGAGCTACAAAGCCCCAGTTCAGCTGCTTTCTGCCTCTTATTTTCTATACTGCAATTGTGAAATGAATTGATACCTTTGAGGAATGAAAGTCAGATACCATCATCAATGAGTTGAAGATTTGTGTTAGCTGCTCTGCTTAAAAAAAAAATGAAGCGAGTGTAATTTCCATTCTTGGCTTCACGTTGGAATTAACTGGGAAAAATTTAAAGTGACCAAAACTTAGATCTTTCTCCCAGAGATACTGATTTAATTGGTCTGGGGTGTGGCTTGAGCATCAGGAGTTTTGATATCCTACTCTCTAAAGTCTCACTGGGCTATAAGTATAAAAGAAGGTCACATGTTAAATTTTTAATTTTTTTAATCATTTGTAAAGTTTAACAAATCGATTAAAAAGTTTATAAATGTCAGCTTAAATTGTTATGAAATGAACACCCATGTACCATGATCCAGTGCGAGAAATATAACATTTCTAAACATCAAAGAGCTCCCTTACTTTTCTTCATCAGACCTCTTTTCCGATCCTCTAGAAGTAACCATTACCCTGCCATTTTATAGTTACTGTTTTTCTGTTTTATAATTTTACCATATGAGTAGGAGTTTCTAAACAACATAGGAATAAGTTTTCATACTTTTGCACTATTTTTAAATGTAATTATGCCTTTGTATATAGCTTCTTTTGCTCAATATTATATGTGTTTTTAATTCGTGTTTTTGGATATAGTTATAATTCCTTGCTTTTCATTATTCTGTAGTATTCTGTTATATCAGTATATGACAATGTCTTTCTTTATCCCACACTTGAAGGATGTTTTGGTTGTTTTTGTTCGGGGACTACTATGACCAATGCTGCTATGAGTATTTTTATGTTTATCCCCCTGCACAAAGATAGACATTTTGTGGGCATATGTATCTAGAAGTAGAGTTGGACACATTCACTCACCGAAAGGAAGATACAGAGGCTGAGCTGCAGTTTTGGTGGACTTCTGAGGGTAGATAGGAGTTGGAGACTGGGACCCTGTCACAACTGCTGTTCTGGGCTGGCACCCTGTACAGTTGCACTGCTCTGAACCAGGGAGTGTTGATAATCTACAGGAGGCAACTGACAGAGTGAGCTGTGCCTTCAGTAGTTTCCTGGGCTGAAGGGAGAAGTTTCAGTGCCCATGATGGGTAGAGATCATGGTGAAACCCTTCCTATTCTGGGCTGGGATCCAAAGGCAGCTGCCCAGCAATGGGGTAACAGACTCTGTCATAGCAGGACACTTGACTAGCCCAGAAAATATCAGGCCTTCATCAGGTATGAGAATATCATAACATCCTCAGTAGCTGATAGAAGGAAATAAACATAAGGTCTGGAGGAGGGTAACATTATCCTAGGCCTTGAGATAGTTATGCAGTTCTAATTCTTTTCTTGATCTTGACAGATCGTTCTCCACTGTCTTGTTAGTTCACTGATACTTTGATGAAGATGCTTTTGTTTTTTCTCAGCTTTTTTCATTATCTTCAGCAGAAAGTTTAGTATAAATCAATTATTATGGCACGTGCCCCCTATCCTGTATGATAAATTCAGGCTTGTTTCAGATCTGCTAAATACCCAAGGGGGTTCCAGGGAGTGCCAGCCAGCTTTTCCAGTCTGTTCTCATGGATGCCTGACTAGTGGACTACTGCCTTGCCCTTCTGCAGGTTCTCTCTTGCCACACTGAGTGCATTATCCTTCGGGTGGCTGCTGCTATCTTGCACCACTTTGCTCCTAGCATGGATCTAGGCTGTGGTACCTTGGAACTGGTCCATACTGGTTCACAAACACTGACTGTTAAATTTTCAGGAATTTTGTGAGCCATTGGTTAAATATAGCCATTATTAAAAATTATATTATATAAATTTATAATTTAAATGATATTAAAAACAAGACAGTTAATATACTCAAAACTAATCCCTTTCTAATTATTTTCCCATGTTTTACTATTTATGCTCTTGAGGTTATATTGATCTGTATGGTAGAAATACTGTATAATGGTGAGTATATCTCAATTCCACATTCAGTGGCATCACTGCTTGAAATCAGTCATGGAGGAATATTTACACTATGTAAATTGGCAAATGCTACAAATCAAGGTTTTTTTTTTTTTAAGAACCTGTTGTTAAACATTTATCAGCATGTCATTGGGCATAGTCCCTGTTTCTAAATCCTTACAAGCTGAATTCGGACCAGATGATGAAAATAAAAGGAATCAGAGTGTAACAAAGGGGAATTACCATGCAGAGAACTTAAAATCTGTTACTAGAAATAGTTATTTTGAGTCATAAGCTTTTCCACTTACTTCACCATTGCCTTCAGTTTCTTTTCTGCATAGTATCCAGAGTGATCCTGTTAAAATGTAAATAAGACCAGGTTGCTCCTTTGCTTAAAGTCCTCTAATGCTTCTGTGGCACAATAAGAGTGTCTTCTACTTTCACTTATGTAATAAGCCATGTTTGGCTACACAGGATTGTTCTTCTTACTTCCTGACATCCATTATTCTTCCTACAGGTCACTCTGCTCTTCCCAACTGGGCCACCTTGCTGTTCTCTTAGCATAGTGGATGCTTTCTTCCCTTAGGGTTGTTTCATGGGACCTGCTGGCAGTATGGAATGTTGCAAGTCCCAGCATTCCCAGCTGTTTCAGAAAGCTGCATATTAGATCCATTTCCTTCAGATCTTATCTCAAATTCACTTCTCAGTGAGATTTTATTCAATCGCTGTATTAACAATGACAGCCTTCCCACATTCCCTATCCCCTTTCCTCTCTAGCACTTACTACTCAGTCCTACTCTCTGTAAATTTGATGTTGTTTATTCTCTTTCCCCTCTCTGCATTAGAATATAAATTTCATGATTTTATTTGATTGATCATGCTGAATTATTGGCTAGAACCTAATACCTGGCGCATAGCAGTTTATCAACAACTATTGAATGAATGAATAAATGAATAAATGATAGAGTGATAGAAGGGGCGTTGGTTAGGAGCTGGAGACCTGGGCTTTAATTTTTGCTTTTGCCAATAATAAGCTCTGTAACTGAAAGATTCTGTTTCCACGTCTGTCTGTACTCATTAGCAAAATGGGGATATACGCCTGCTCTACATGCCTCATTGACTTTTAGTGAGGCCCATGCAGGGAAGTTGTGTGTAACTTACTCTATACAGGTATGAGGGGATATTTTTATTGTTTTCCTTGTTCGTGCCCAGTACAGTGAGCATCTAGCTTCATGCCCATCTTACTTTAAACCACTCTCCCACAAAAACCTCTCCATTTTAACACAGGATAGAAATAACAGGCTCATTACTCTATTTCTCTCTGAAGATTTTAGTGAATCCTTTTTTACCACTTAGATAATTGGGCTTATTATAAGCCATTGAAAACCTGGGCAATGAAATGGCAGCCCTCAAGGTCCGGAGCCTCATGTGTGTCCTGCACTGTGTTAGGGGTACTGCGTGTATTATTTTGTCTTCACTGCCACACTGCAGGAAGGGTATACTTCACTTTAGAGATAAAAAAATTGGGGTTTAGAGAGGTCTAGTATCCCATTAAGGCAGCAGAGCTGGTAAGAGGCAGGTCTAGGAAAGAACTCATATTTGTCTGATTCCAAAAGCCAACTCCCACCCACCTCAGAAAACCTGGCTATTTAACCTAAATGTGAATATTTTCACTACCTAAACAGGAATATTTTCACTCCTGTGGATGATGTTCCTCACTTGTATGTTATATTTCTTTTCAGACTGTTTATGACCAGTGGTTCATCACCCTTTTTAACATTGTTTACACATCACTGCCTGTTTTAGCCATGGGGATTTTTGACCAGGTACGTTTTTTTTCCATCTTTATAACTTAATTTCTCTTTTGTGCCTTTTAGTTTCTTTTGAGTTCTACATAGAAGACACAATTCTAAGCAGAAACCCTAGTAATGCAGTTGTTTTAGTTGGTGTTGCATGGATTACAAATGCATCCAGGTCCACTGTGACTTCCTCACCCCGTACCCTAGCTTCCCCAAAGCATTATTTGGTAAAGGTTGGCTGCTCTCCTCTTAGAGATTCACATCCCATACGTTGCTCTAAAGGCTCTAGAAGTCCTGTAGGAAGTAGTCTCTTTAACTTCATTTTTAACCCAGCATTTCCCAAACTTCTATGACTGTAGTTTTTTTGTTTTCATATAGGACTTATTAATTAATATGTTTCAGAACTAGTTTCTGTGGTTCACACACTGGGAAATGCTGCCTTAGCCTCTGAGAGCTTATAAAGAACCATGCAGTGATAGAAAATCATGGAACTAGGTTGGTGCACAGGGGCTAGCATCTGCAGTGAGACTTCCTTGTTACACACAGCCCAGAACAGGAGCCATTGACCAACAGACAGGTCTGCCAGTGGGAGAGGAGGACGAGAAGCCCCAAAAGCCCCATAAGCCCCATGGCCATGGAAAGAAACAGCATAGATTTCTTTTGTCCAGCATCAAGGTGCTTGAGTGGGGAGAAAGAAGAGGATCAATTACAAAAATTGTGGATCCTTGGCACACTCAGAGCCTTGGAAGGGACTTCCTGGAAAGGGGAAAAAAATCTGGCTGCCTGTGGGGAAGTGAAAGACTAGCCAGTGGAGTTTCCATGGCACAGTTAGAGTGTCTTATGTTTAAAAAAGCTCTTTGTTTTTTTAAAAAGTATTTTTAAGGAGACCAGATTTTCTCCAGGCTGTTGTTAAACCCGTTTGTTAGGCCTCATTTTCTGGGCCAAAGCCGTCTATTGCAAAATATAAATCTTCACATTATGAGCTCACTCCAGTCTCCCATTCGGCTGGCTTTGTAGCCAGTTGTAAGTCTCCCTTCTCATATGTAAAAAGGGCAGTTTGTAAAAGGCATATTTTGTGGAATTCTACAAAAAGTAATGAACTTCTGAAGACCTTAGATGTAAAGAATTAAACGCATTCATTTCTCAGTACTCATGTTTACAAGTGTTTCTTTTCTTGGAGCTTTGTAGCTGCCTAGAATGTGGAGTAAAATAATAAAAATAAAGCAGTTTCTGGGAAAAGATGGTTATTGTGCAATTCAAAAAAAATATAATAATATAATAAGGCTTCCTATTACCATCAAGTTGAGTGTCTGTCCTTTCTTTTCCTGCTTTGTCAACCTTGGCCCTTAAACTGATCACAGGATTGTGGAACGCTGTGCTAGACAGGCCTCAGCAATCATCCACACATCTGCTCATTTTCTAAGTCAGAAACCAAGCCTTGGAGAGTCATTTCCCTAAAGCCACACAGCCAATAAGTGGCGCAGCTAAGCCTGGAACCAGGCCTCTTAACTTTGGGATTGCTACGTTATTACTGCTGTTGTTGTTATTATCATTATTCTATTAATTGTTATTTATAGAAGCATCTGGCACATTTATGATGTGGCAAGAACTCTACTAAATACTTTACATACTGATTTAAACATGGCAGTGGTTCCATGAGGGAGGTGTTACTATTTGCATTTCTGGGCATGAGGAAACTGAGACTCAGACGGATGAAGTAACAGGTCTAAGACTACACATCAGCTAAACCTGCTACCAGGGATTGAGCTCATGACTGTCTTGTTTCAAAACCTGTGCACATAACCCTCAGTCACTGAACTAGGGGAACAAGCACCCAAAAGTATCTCAAAACAGGACTTTCTAAAGAGAATATGCTAGTGTTTTTCCATGGGACTCTGTTTGGAGAGACCTGGGCCATCCCACAAGCAGGAAGGGGAATGTTCTCTTCCCCCAAGAGTTCACCACTTGTGTTGCTTCCACTTTGGCTGCTTCTCCTCCACCCATGGTCTGCTGATGTCCCTGTTGGTTGATTTTGCCATCCTTTTTGGTTTTTGACATTTGGCTTTGGTGCTCACTGTGGTTATCAGCACTATTTTGGAGCTGGCTGGAAATGCAGTCTTGGGCCCTCAGCCCTACTGAATCATAATCTGTTTCCCAGACGATTTGTATGCACATTAGGTTTGAGCAGCATCTAGTTTCTCTCAGGATCTGGTTAGTGTCAAATGTGCCACCTTCTCATTCTGTCTAAATTCTTTGTTCTGAACACCTGTTAACTGGTGTTAAAATTGTAACTGGGGATGATCCTCAACCCTCAGTCTCAGCCTCCTCCTTACCTGGAATCCCAGACGCAGTTTCCCCTTTTCCCTGGTCTTCCTCTGGCTCCCCTCCCTCAAAGTCACAAGCACTGATTTGACAGTTCTGACTCCACAGCTCTCTACTGTCATCTCCTGGTCACTACCACTCACTATCTTGGCAATTAACTTCTGGGGCCCATTGTCTGCACATGATGTGCTGGAATTCTGGGACCATGAATGCTTCTAACAGCCTGCAGGAGAGTGTAGGAAAGAAACTTCAATTTGAAGCCAAATAGCTAGGCTCAGATGAAGCCCTGGTTCTGCTATGTATGAGCTGTGTGACCTCTCATGAATCTCTCTTGGAGACTCAAGCTCCTTCTCTGTAAAGTAGAGATCATTTTATTATCTTCTGGTTTATTGTGGTAATGCAAACAAGATAATGTCCTGTTCTGGCCCAGTGAGTAGTGCATATTAGGACATGCTTAAACAGGTATTTGCTATTTCTGAAGACAGGGAATACAAGCCCTCTCTGACTCTTTTTATTCCTTCTCCACTGAAATTACACTCTGTTTACAGGATGTGAGTGACCAGAACAGCATGGATCATCCCCAGCTCTACGAACCGGGACAGCTGAATCTACTTTTTAACAAGCGTAGATTTTTCATTTGTGTGTTGCATGGAATCTACACCTCATTTGTCCTTTTCTTCATCCCCTATGGGGCCTTTTACAACGTGGCTGGAGAAGATGGGCAACATATTTCTGACTACCAGTCCTTTGCAGTTACCATGGCCACATCTTTGGTCATTGTGGTCAGTGTGCAGGTAACCATATTGGTGTAAGCATCTTAACTTGATGGGTTTACAACTTAAAAAATTCTATTTCATTGTTGGCTGATTTTGCCTACTTGTTAGGGGAAAATAATCCTAAAGGAATACTGGGGTTTTCTTTTTAACTACACATTTTGAGGTGAAAACAGGAAACTTTAACATAAATTATCAGATGTGGAGAATTAGCACCAGGTGTCTATAATATCCACGTTAGTCGAAACCTCACAATTTATCACTTCTTTGGGTGTGCGTTGTATGTAAAGATAAATGATTATACTATTATTTCCTTCTTGTATTTGAAGAAGAAAATTCCAGTAAGGGAAAGAGAAACTTGCCTATGATTTTGTTAAGACTTAATAATTTCAAGGTTTTAAAGTGAGATCTAAAGTTTGGTTGGCAATACATTTCTATGGAATTATTCAAGAGATTCAATGCTGTATCTGTGACATATCTGAATCTCACATTCAGAGGACCTCTTCTGGTGGGGATGATTTTTTGAGGCTTCATTGACCTTCCTCCATCTTGAGTTGTGTGTCTATTTCCTTTTTAATGCAAGTGGTGGTCAATGCCATTAGATACTGAGTTAGAGTTCATAAAACTTTTATTTTTATTTTTTGAGGGGAGGATTGGTATGTTGCCCAAGCTTGTCTGGAACTCCTGAGCTTAAGTAGTTGTTCACCTTGGCCTTCCAAGTAGCTGAGATTACAGGTGTGCATCACCACACATAGTTACAAAAATTTTTCCTCTATCACTATCTGTAGCTCTTAGGAGGTACAAGCATGTGACCTCTGTTTTATTTTGTTGTCTTTTGGTTACTGAGCCAACTGTTAATAATTAGGTGATCTTCTCTTTGTCATGAGGGTACATTTCCAATTCTCTAGATTCTCTTTCTGTAGAGAGGACAGTGGTGGGATGTACAAGGACATCTTTTTAGTGGTAACAGCTTTTTCACCTCCAGCTCAGACCTGTTACTTGGTAGTCCAAGATTATTTGAAAGGTAGTAACTGAAATAAAAGGCCACTCTCTGAAGAAGAAGCAAATAGAAAACATTCTTCATACTGTCCTTAATATGATCTGTTTATAAGTAAGCGTAATAAATTATCTGGAAGAGTCATTATGGGTATGATATGTGACAAGCATTAAATGTTTGTGTGTATGTGTGTCTGCATGCACGTGTGTATGCATGTGTGTGTGTGTGTGTGAAACTGGTGTTCACAATTAACCCTGCAATTTTTGGTAAACTTAATCTTTCTAATTTAAAAAAAAACATGCTTTTATGCCCATGCATCTTTTTCTCTTTTTTCTTTTGCTTGCCCATAATTTGTTTTATGTGCTGTTACAGTAGTGCCAGTGCCATGTTTTTATATTAACTTTATGTTTAGAAGCTGTTTTTCTCATAAAACATACAGTTCTCATTTTAGTTGGATGTTGAAATTACATTTCTATTTTCTCACAAGTTGGGAGACCACAGAAACAATCACATTTTAAAAAACATGATTTAATCACAAAAACAAATTACTGAATTTCAAAAGTTTATTTTAAAATCTTCAAGTGACAAGAAGAAGTAACTTGAAGTTTTTAAAATAAACATTTGAAATTTCTTACCCTTGATTATCCGGGTTTTATAAGAATGATGTAGAATGATATCCATGCTTTTTCAGAGGGGATTTACACTTAGGCTCACCGTAACCATTGGCCTCTCGTTCAGGATGTTTTGCAAGAGGATATCCAAATCCATTTGCTTCAGACCTTAATGGACATTTGTCTCTTCAAAATCCATTTTCTGCCTTCCATCTCCTCAAGGACAATGGTGGTCCGACCCATTCCTCCAATCTCATTACTCACAACACCCCAGCTACACTGACCTTGGTTCTGCTCCTGGAATTCACCAGTCTCACCATTTGCCTGCCTTATGCTTTTGCTCTTTCCTGCCTGGAACATTGTTCCCTCAGATTCCCTCACATATCATTTTGTCAGAGGAGCCTCTGTTGATCCATTTAAACTAAGGCCCCTTTATTTTCTCTAATGGAATAGAAATCATAGCTGTTATCTCCCTTGTATGCACAAATTTAGTTGTGTGTCCCTCATTTAATGTCTTTCTACCTCCTAGACTGTACCGTTCATGTAGGTGGTGGAAATGTCTATTAATTACTGTATACCCAGAGCTGAGCACATCACCTGTTGGTGTGACAGACACACAATGGATATTTCTTGAGTATTGGATAAATAAGGGAGATGTTGAGAGGAAATTCTCCCACTACTGATCCTGTCATAACAAGAGAGTTCATCTGGGTTTGTCAAGTTCCTAGGAAAGAACCATCATAACTGATGTGTTTACAGATTGTGTCGACAGTTTTCAAATGTGCCCAGAGTTTCCAACCAGTTTGATACAGGGTCCTCCTGTGCTGAATGACCCAGCTGTGAAATGTTGTGTGGGGAAAAGTGAGACATTTTAGATGCCTTCAAAAGCAAGGCAGTGCAGGCAAAGCCAAGTACCGCATGGCTTCAGAAGGTGGGATGTGCTGTGTTTGCCATACCTCCTGCAGCCAGACAGAAACTTAGGCTATGCATGCACCTGTGGTGCCTCTACCCTAAAAGCACAAAATCCTTTTAATTTTATTTTTGTTATAAAAGGAATACATTGCAGGAAATTCAGGAAAAGTATAAAAGTGCAGAGAAAAATTAAAATTCACACATAATCCCAAATCAGGGTTAGCATGAAAAAAATGGAAATTAGATTATATATGATTTTGTCTTATTTTTTCACACAACTTTGTATCACAAGCATTTATCTTATTTATAAAAAATTTTTTGAAATATCCCTGTAAATGGCTGTAGTATTCCACCATATAAATGTGCCATAATTTATTCAACCATGTTGCTGTTAAGATTGCTTCTACATTTCACTATGGCAAATTGTACAATGCGGAAACTTTCATATAGTACATAATTCTCAGCATGATCCTCTAGTTACTTTCTAAGGAGTTATCTCACTAAAGCTAGGAATTCTGGGCTAGAAGATATAAGAAAGTTTAAGGTACTTGACACATATTGCCAAATAGCTTTCCAAATAGATTGTATCGTTTTCAGCTAAATGGTGCAAATTACCCTTCTCAGCACCCCATCACTGATTTAGAGTATTACTTTGAATTATTTTATAATTAAAACATTGATAACCTTTTGTTGCCTGGGAAATAATAAATGCATGCTGCTCAAACAGGAATAATTTCTTTAAAAACTTTAAATTTTGAAATAATTTTAAATTTATAGAATAGTTGCAGAGACTACAAAGACAGTTCCTGCATACTCTCACCTAGACGTTCTCTGATGTTAATGTTAACATCTTACCTCACCATGGTACATCTGTTAAAACTATGAAATTTGCATTGGTATAATACTATTAACTGAGCTGTGGATTTCATTCAGATTTCTCCAGTTTTTTCATTAATTACCTTTTTCTCTTCTAGGATCCAATCCAGGATCCCACATTGAATTTAGTGGTCATGTTCCTTAGTCTCCTCCCATCTCTCACAGTTCTATAGTCTTTGCTTGTCTTCCATGACCTTAACACTTTTGAAGACTGGTCTTCAGATATTTTGTAGAATGTTTCTCAGTTTGGGTTTTCTGATATTTTTTCTTAGGAAAAGACTTGAGGTGTGGTGGATTTGGGGGAAGAATCACAAAGAGGTGATGTGTTCTTGTCTCATCCTGTCAGGGAGCACGTGATTGCAACATGATTTATACAGGTGATGCTAATCTTGGCTACTCGATTACAATGGTGTTTTTCAGGTTTCTCCACTATAAATGGATTATATTTCCCTTTCCATACTCTGTTCCCTGAAAGTAAGTCACTAAGTCCAACCCCATTCAAGGGTAGGAGAATTAACCTTTACCTCCTATAGGAAGGAGTATCAAATAATTAGTGATTATATATTAAAACCGTAGCAGGTATACTTTTAAATAAAATTGCTCTAACAAACAGGGGCCCCAAAGGTAAAAAGGATTTACCCAAGAGCACACAATGACAACATTGCAGGTTTAGCACTAAGATCCAACAGTCTGATTTCCCAAGGTGATGTTCTTTAATAAAGACATTTGTGATTATTTTATTAAAGATTTGAGGCAAGCATTTCTTACAGCACAATTATTACTGGGCTGTGAATAATTAGGCATAGTTGAGAAGCAGTGAAATGTAATGCTCATCATTGTAATTCAGACACAAAGTCATGTACTTTAAAAGAGGAGGTGCTGCCTGTCACCCCTCAGTTGCTGGGAATCTCTTTGCTGTGTTACAGGGTTGAAGTTCCCTATACCTTATTCACATACTCCCAGCCCATTGTTTTCTCCCCTACATGATTTCTCTCTACCCTCACTCCCAGTCTCACTTCCACGATTAATTCTGAGTGCTTGAGAGCATAAAACAGCCAGGATATTGAGGATAACTTTCTGGGCAGGAGGTTGAGGTAGGAAAGATCCAGACTAGAAATGGTAGCCTGGAAGCAGAATGAGTGAGACTGGACACCAGGTTTCCAGTATCTGGCATGCTTTGTTTGCCACTGCATTCCTAATGGAAACTACAGTGCTAGACACAAATACACATTTTTTGAAAGAATGTAGGGGCAAAGGAATATGAGGAGAGAGGTTAAAATTGAGCAAAGGAAGTGAAAATAATTTGTTTGTGTTACCCAGCTATCCCATTTGTCTTAACCTAGATGACCAAAGCAGTCCTGCCCTTGATGGCAGCTGTCAGAGACCTATATCATCACCACCACCATGAGTGATACCATGCATTATATTTACTCCTCACGATGCCATTATGCAGTAAATATTATGGGCCCTTTTTATAGATAAAGTTCCGAGAGGTTAAACGACTTCCCTGAGGTCACACAATAAGTCTCAGAGCCAGGACTGGAACCCAGTTCTGTGTAATTCCAGTATTATCTGGAACAAAGTCGATAGTGAAAGTGGTTAAAACACAACATTTTCAAGAAATATGAGAACAAACCTTACACTAATTATAAAGGAAATGTCAGATACTGTGCCAGATACTGGGATAATTCCATTATCTCATTTAATTATCGTTATGGTCCTATGAAATGTAAATACTATTACCACCATTGAGAAAATAGATTAAGCAAGAAGGTTAAGTTATATTTCAAGTCATACAAAAAGTGGTAGGCCAGGATTTGAACAGAGGTTTTCTGAGTCCAGATCCCCAGCTCCAAAGCCATGTGAACCTCCCTTCATTGTAAAGATAAGTAGAAGCTGTGGGCCTCCCCAGTCACATAGTAGCTACAGGGAATTCGTAGTCCCCACCTCCCTCATTCATATGGGATCACCCTTAGCTAGCATGGGAGACAAACTTAATAGATGACAAGCACATAGATGTTTCTTTTGATGGTAGAGTTTCAACTTGGGGAATGTATAGATTCCCAGTTTCTGTCATTTTAGTCTAACTCTTTGGGAAAATCACCACTTGTTTTTATTTCTAGGAAGCCCTGAAAATGTCTGTTTTACCATAGAGTTCTTAGACCCAAGTATGTAAATGTTTGTAACCATGGGAGCTAGGCAATTTTGGCTTCAATCAAAAACTGTAGTCTTAATATATAAAATAGTAACTTTCAAAAATTCTATGAATAAGCTCACTTTGACAGCAGCATTAATATCCTTTCCTCACTGTTTAAGCTTGACTTTTCATTGTGGTAACAACCTCTATGAAATTTCCATGGTCTTACAGTTATAACTCTTACGTCCTGCTGACATTACAGGCCAAATTTAAGTAGTCACTATTTAAAAAACAACAACAACAACAGTATTTTTCAATTATTTGAATTACAAAATGCTCTTTTAAACATTTCAAAGAGTAAAAAAGTGATTAAAATAAAATGAACCATATTCCTTTCCCTCCCTTCTTTAACTGCTATAATGATGATTATAGCCTAAATCCTTCTATATTTTTTCTTTGCTTTGAGATGACACATACCCACATATTTAACAAAAGGAGATAATAATTATGTATATTGTTCTGTAATACACTTTTCTTGCTTAACTAGACATTCTGAACAGCTTTCCAAATCAACACATTCAGATCTATCTTAATTGTTTTAATAGCTGTACAGAAATTTGTAATACGAATGTGTAATTATTTATCTATTGATAAACATACAAGATGTTTCTATGTGTTTTTTTTTTTGCTATTAAAGCAATACTACAATGCATATATTAGTACATATATTTTATATACTGTCAGATAGATTTCTAGAAATGAGACTTCTGGGGTTAAAACTCCTAATTTTTATGGGTCTGCTAGATAAAGAATGGTATTTCTCTGACTGCTGGGTCAGAGAGTATGTACATTTTACATTTTTATAAAAATTGCCATAATATTTTCGCAGAAAAATTAGTAGTTCCAAATGACAGACACTTTAAAAATTTAAGCTAAAAAAAGAGGTTTATTAAAACATGTTAGGTAGCTTCAGTGGAAACACCGCTGTTATCACCTCTTACAGCTTGGCTCTGATCACACTGGGAATGGGATGCCAGGTCAGTCATAGACTTCCAGAAGCGCCATCACCTTTGCCATGTTTGTCAAATGCTGAGAAAAGCATATTAAAGTTTGCTGTTGTGATTATGATTCCTATTACGTTTTCCTTGTTTTCAAAGTGGTTTTTAGCTCATATAATTTAAGCTATATTCTTTGTCACTTAATAGTTTCTGATTGTTAATTTGTCTTTGTAGCTTTTATCTTTTTTCATAATAAAAGACTCTTAAGATTTATTTTATATATTAGTTTGCTTCTCTTGCTTTTTTTAGTTTGCATTTGCCTTATGTATAATCTTGGCCAATTTCTTAATTTTCATTTATTTCTTGTCTCATTCTATTAGTTTTCCTTGATAAGAATGTTTAAGCTACTCATTATTATTGTAATAACTTGTACTTTATCATGCTATATTAATATTATTTTATGATTACTTTTCTGTTTTTTAATTTCTGTTTTATTTTTTTCCTTTTTTATACTGGGATGCACTAATTGTGATTTAAAAATATCCCACTTCTGGCCAGGCATGGTGGCTCATGCCTGTAATCTCAGCATTTGGGAGGCCAAGGTGGGTGGATCACCTGAGGTAGGAGTTCAAGACCAGCCTGGCCAACGTGGCAAAACCCCGTCTCTACTAAAAATACAAAAAAAAAAATTAGCTGGGTATGGTGGTGAGCGCCTATAGTCCCAGCTACTCAGGAGGCTGAGGCAGGAGAATTGTTTGAACCTAGGAGGCAGAGGTTACAGTGAGCCGAGACTGTGCCTTTGCACTCCAGCCTAGGTGACAAGAGTGAGACTCTGTCTCAAAAAAAAAAAAAAAAAAATCCCATTTATCATGAATAATGTACAGGTTTTACTATTATATTCTTATTTTATTTCTCCTTATTTTCATAGTTATTTAAGTATGTATTTCCATATTGGCAGAATGGAATTCCATGCATAATATGAAACTCTGTTCTTCATCAAATGTTTCACTATCTTGTAAACCTTTCCTTATGCCTCTTCAATTAAACAGTTTTGGAAATGTTTTTATCTTGCTTATCCCTCTCTGTCCCTACTCCCATCCCCAAGTCTTACATGTTAATTATTTAGAATTTATTTCCAGGATTTTATTAAATGCTTCTTTAACATATTTGCTTACTATCACCATTTTTTCCAAATCGATACTGCCTTTCATACATTATAACTCATCTAGAACTAACTATACATTTACAAAAACCATTGCTCACCAACATTTTTATGCCCTGTCTCCTGCCATTTTTAGGTCTTTGTACTGTTTAAATTTTTATTTCATTGCAGAAATGTCCTTGAGTAATTTTTCTGAAAGGATATTAAGATGTTATACTTTTAAGCTCAATGCTTTTTTTTTTGCCTTTATATTTACATGCTATATTGGATAAGCATAAGATCCTTGAGTCAGAGCCTTTTTCTTTAGGAACTTTGTTGTTGCTTCACTGTAGAGTTATGTTTCAACAATTTTGTGTTGTTTCACAGTTTTACTGTGATAGTTTGATGTTATGTTGATTCTCTTTCCTTCTCTGTATAAAAGGTTATGTTACCAGAATCTTGTTTCATTACTTTGGATAGGACCTAAAGGACCCTCTCAATCTGAAAATCTATGCTATTTGTTACCACAGAGCAGTTTTCTTTTGTCATTTCTTTGATTGTTACTTTTCTATTTGTTCCTTTTTAGCTTTCTAAAATGCCATTATTTGTATATTCGGGTCACAGATCTGAGATCTGTGAATTTACTGTTCATGTCTCATCTTTCTGCAAATGGTTTCCATTTCTCTAAGTTTTTCTTCTCTGTTGTGAGATAATATTTGTATTTGTTTTGTCCAGAATATTAATTTAGTTCTATTCAGTGACTATTCTTTGGTTTTGTTGTCGAATTTTAAATTCAGAAATAGTGTGATTTTCTTTCAGTTTTTTTTCTGTGACCTAATTGCATCTTCTTAAGGGGTCTTATGACATTTTGTTGTTGTTGTAGTGCTTGTCTGTCTCTTCTATTAGTTCTGCTTCAATAGGAGCCACCTATTCTCGCTTTTTCAGCTGAATCCTTTTAAATGGGTTGTAATTTTTCTTTGCCTACTTTTACCCTTACAGATCAGTCTATCATTTTCTCTTGAGAGTGTTAAACTAACAGGTGGTGGAAGGTAGAGTTGGAGATTTTGGTGAAATGTCTTGGCAGCTAACTGAACTGGAAAGCTGGCATGTCTTTGCTGAGGCATGGATGGCAGGGCTGTTTTCAGACCTTCTGAGGAGAGGAAAGGCTGTACTTTTATAAACCCTATAGTTCACATCAAAGGCTGCCAGCATCATTTTAATGGGGACACATTTTAAGGGACAGTAAACTACAGGTGGGAAGAGGAAGTATGTCTCATGTTGAGAGGGATCTGTTTACTATGCAGATAGGCCCCCCTCAGGCAGATGGGAAACCTTTGGTCTTGCAAAAGACTACTAGAAATGCAAACCTTCACTTGGACCTGGATCACTTGGGACCTATGAGATGCAAATAATGATACCAGAACCTACTTTTTTATTCTCTGAAGAATTCAAGTGTTCATATTTACCAGTGGCATCCTTGACTCCCCAATAGCAAACCACTCTTCTAGCTGAGCTGCCACAACAAGTTACTGGAAGGAAGAAGAGCTGGTGACCATGCTCCCAGGTCATTATAAATCCCAGTTTCTGAATTTTATGTCAAAGTAAGGCTGAGGAATTTTCTTTGTTATCAATTAATTGAAGAGAAAGGATCATCAAAATGAGTTGGGATATTGGTGTAAAAAAGATGCATTTGTAAAAATCATATTGTGAAAATTTACTTACAGAGTATGAAATATTGCATTTGTCCATTACAGAAAGAATTTTTTTCCAATAGGAAAGTTTTGACAGACATTTGGAAAGTAACTTAAAAATGCTAAACCACTGTGCTTTCATATTTCTCACTTAAAAGAAGTTTAATATGTTTAACATCTTACCTCCTGATTCTGACTCAACCTTGGCAGATATAATGGCTTGCATATAGAAGTTCTAAGGTCAATTTTCTACCAGAAATATGAAGTCAGATCAGTCCCCTGGTTGTGTTCAGAAAGTGGGGATGCCAGTGGTTGACTTGACAACTAGGCAGGTGCAGCCTTCCTGCCACAGGGCGGTTCCGGGAAACATCACTAGGTAAAATGATGCTCTTTTAATCCTCAAAGACCTCCCCTTTGCATTTGATTTTATTTACAGATAGCCTTGGATACCAGTTACTGGACTTTCATTAATCATGTCTTCATCTGGGGGAGCGTTGCCATTTATTTCTCCATTTTATTTGCAATGCACAGTAATGGCATCTTTGGCATCTTCCCAAATCAGTTTCCATTTGTAGGTAAGTGAGTCATGTTGATTAGTAGGGCCTAGTGTCATGCTGCTGTTTACTTGTCTTATGATTTATTTTTTGTGTTGGGTAAAGCTGGGGATGATTAGTGATCATTTGTCCAGAAATTGATTCAGCCAGGCATCTGAAGGCTTCTGGGCTTAAAAGTGGCTCTAAAAGCTCACTCAGTTTCTGCTGTCTCTACTAGACGCAGAAGAATCACTGATAGTAGCTTACAGGTTCTTTACAGTTTACATGTAGTAGGCTGTTTCTTTGAAAATGAGAGGCATGGCACATACATTAGGGCGACCTGAAGACCTGTCAAATGTTCATATATGGTAGAGAGAGAAAAAGAAATACTAGACTCCCCCTTTATGCCATATTATCACCAACATCTGCCAAAATTCACCCATAGAACTTATTTGCATTTAGATAAGAATGAAACTATGTATAATTTAGAGCCTTCTGAAAATTCCTGGACATTTATCCATAAGTGGCATGAGGAATAGGCTTTGTAGTTAGACATTCAGGGTTCAAACACCAGCTCCACCACCTAGCAAGCTGTGTAAGTTTGAGGTAGTTTCTTCTTTCCGTGTAAGAATATATAGGAATAAACAAACTCCTTTTCTCCTATACTCTCAGTCAGCCATCAACACAGAAGACTTCTGTGACCTCTGGTCACCAAGAAGTGGGGATTTCTTTCCACCAATAACCAATGAAGTGTTTCTGTAGAGGACCCTAGCTTGATGTTTTCCTATTCAATTCCAACAGTATCTACTTGGAGATAGTGTCAGATCCCACAGGTTGAGGGCTAGGTTCCTCACGACTGCCCACACATTTCTAATGCCACTAGCAAGCCACAGGATGTTTTACCTCTACTTCTGACCAGTTGGCTACAAATTAGGATTCCCACAACCCCCTCCTTGGGTTTGATTAATTTCTAGAGTGGCTCACAGAACTCAGGGAGACACTTACATTTACTGGTTTATTATAAAGAATATTACAAAGGATACAGATAAAGAGAAGCATAGAGCTAGTATGGGGAAAGGGGTGCAGAGCTTCCATGCCCTTTGCAGTCCTCCCACCCTCCAGGAACCTCTACATGTTCAACTATCTGGGAACTCTTTGAACCCTGTTCTTTAAGGCTCTTATGGAGGCATTATTATATAAGCAAGATTGATAAAGTCATTGGCGATTGGTGATCAACTTAACCTTTAGTCTCCCTCCCCTTCCAGGAGATTAGAGGCTGGGCTGAAAGTCCCAAACCTCTAATCCTGCCTTAGTCTTTTTGATGATCAGCCCTCATCCTGAAGCTACTTAGGGTCTTCCAGCCAACAGTCAACTCATTAACATACAAAAACACACTTACCACTTTAAGAATTTCAAGGAGTTTTTTAAGTGTTTGCCAGAAAACAAGAGAGAAAGACCAAACATACAGCTCACAATATTATACTATGCATTAATGTCTTCACTTAGAAACTGAGGCTCTTATTAAGCCTTATTTTCATAGAAAATTTATGAGGATTAAAGGAAACAATACATATAAATCACTTAGTATGTATTTTGGTACATAGTACTTTTTAAATAAATGTTAATTGTGGTGATGGTGATTATTATTATTCATGAAAATGAGGCTTGATTCCTGGTTGGGAACACTGCAGAGGAATTTGAACATCAGATGAACAGCAAAGGACTCCCTAAAATCTCTTAGAACCTTGAGATTCTATTATTCTACAAAAAGCATACCTCTGGGCTATGTATAGAGTATACTATCATTGCACTCCACATTTCAAAATGATTCCCAGCAAAGGCCACTGAGCTTTATAAAAGAAGGCTATTAATATACTTTCTCAGAGGTTTTGAAATCTCTAGTGTGTGTGAAATAAGTTGCTGAGAGTGAAGTTTCCGAGTTCATCTAAACAAACTGGAAAAGAGAGATGTGTAGTGACCAACACATTCTTGAACTTAATCAGGCAAGAATGAGATTTGTATCCACTAATTGAGGAAGTAAATTCTTAGACTGATTCATGTAGAAAGCAAAATAAGACCACAAGGACCAAAATAGAATTATAAGGTTATAAGGTTACAAATTTACATTGATGCCAAGGCACCTGAAATTGTATTTAATTCCATTTAAATTCACACATACACTTAAAAATGTTCCTCAACTTCTGCCTTTTTCTACATGTAAATGGAAATCTTTAAATTGCACCACTCTTACTTAATATGTACTGGTAATACTTTGTTTACCAAAAGATTCCAACTATGTAGAGACATGTTGGATATGAGTAAGAATAAGCATATTAGGAAAGAAAGACACTAGAACTATTTTTGTTTTATTTTTTTAAGATCGTTTGCCAAATTGAAAAGTTCAGTGCATTGACTAGAACATTTCAAGTCCTAAGAGAGCACTGTAATGCATAATGAGATTAGAATGCCTCAACTGGAGAAAGTAATTTGTGTGGGGACCACTCTTTCCAGCTAAGCACATGCCATTTCAGTAATTAATTACTGAGCTCCAATGAAATTTTTTAAAAGTTAGATCAACATTGGGGTTTCAGAAAAGAATTTTTTTTCCTTACTAACTAGCAGCAAACAGGAGTGTGGTTTCAAAGTGAAGCTTGTTTTCCCAGCCATGCCGGAGGGTACCAAGCTTCAAGGAGCTCAAAGAGACATTTAATTTATTGAATCAAGTTTGTTTCTGCCCATGGCTGAAGGCAGCTGGAATCAGCTGCTCTTGGGTAGGCAGATTCTACTCTTCAGAGCCAGAAAAAGCAGACATACCATTCGGTAGCCAAGCCCTCATACCCAAAGCCCATTTGAATGGTGGTAACATTTGAACACTGGGATAGGGGACCTGGATAATTGGAGGTATGATGCTAAATCTCTAGAAAATGAAGAGGGACCAAAGTTTATTTTGGTGATATAAGCAGCGTTGGCATCTTCCCATGAAGCTTGTCTGCCTGCCTTACTGACCCTTATTGCCTTGTTCAAACTCACATTGAGGTATGTGAGGTGTGAGTAAAAAGTAAAGGAAACTGGCTGCGGACTTGGAAATGAGTTTCACTGTCCCATTGCCTGGCAAGTTGGATGGATACATCAACAGTCTCCTGGTGAGGGGATGCTGTTTTCACAAAACCAGGAGCCTTCCTGATTTTGGAACTTTGAGTACCTCATAACCAAATGACATTGAACAGATAACAAGTCCCTCTGAGGCAGTTTTTCTGAAGCCATTGCCTGGAATTTATAAGGCTTGTTCTGCAGTAGATAAAGCTTCCCTTTTATGACATAGCCAATCGGTGCAATCATTATTGCACCGATCGTACCTATATCTGGAATGTTTTTTGTGTAGTTTTGATATGATGGTTTTTAATTCGAGAGTCCATAAGGGTAAAGGGTACATGTGCCTTTTAAAAATAATGGCTGCCTTGTAAGCACGGAATCTTGATGCTGGAAGAGAGAATTGTGCTCCATGAGTGATACTGGACTGAGCCTGGATGAGAGAATACTTGGCTCAGGCTGGTAATCTCGAAGTGGTAAGGCCACTAAGCAGTTCCTGAGGGTGATCTTAGCACTTCTGCCTTCTTATCATCGTGGTGACATTAGGTGATCCAAATCTCACCATTTCAAAGAAGACTTTATAGGAACAAAGAACCTATTTATTAATTCAGTCCTACTTATAACCACAGTGTATATTTTCTTTAATGACAGGTAATGCACGACATTCCCTGACCCAGAAGTGCATCTGGCTTGTAATTCTCTTAACGACAGTGGCTTCAGTTATGCCAGTGGTGGCATTCAGATTTTTGAAGGTGGATTTATACCCAACCCTGAGTGATCAGGTATGTCGCAGTGCTGATGAATTCTTGAAGTCTGGTTTTTGAGTCTTGAAATGATGTCCTTTTCTTCCTAATTGGAAGCTCAGAGATGGGCTAATGAAATTGTCACAAGCAGACACCTACTGGTACATGAGATCACATCAGGATAGATGGGACTGCCCACATATTGAATATACTAGTCCTTAGTACCAATGAAGAGAGAAGCATTAATACTAAATGTGATGGGGAGTCATAAATTACAAGTTAAACTGGGTATTTTTAAAAGCTGACTTTTAAAAAGAAGCTCACAGGCATCATTTTGGATAATTTTTCCAAGGGAAAAGAATGTTATAGGAAAAGATTGATTTGAGGGTAAGTACAGACACAATAAAAAGGAGACAAGCATGGCATGAGTCAAAGGGGCTTAACATTTTTGTAGAAATCTAGTAGCAGATTCAGAAACATGAGTGAGATGTTACCTTCTGAACAGATTAAGAAGGGGAAGAGTAACACTATGGGTAGATTAGAAATATAACTTGGAAGGAAAATAGGAAGAACAGTTTATAGAAATTCCTTAATTGGAAAATTAACAGAATATATTTCAGAATTTCATGGGAAGAGGAGTATAAGTAGACAATGTCAAGTTAGGTCTGGGCTAACGATCAGGACTGGGTTAGGTTGACCTAATGTGATCTAAGTAAGACAATGTCAAGTTAGGTCAGCACTAACCTGACCTAATGTGAAAAGGAGAAAGAAAGGGAGATAAACATTCCTAGCCATGTAATGAGAAGAGGGAGCAAGCTGCTATGGTGACTGGGACCAGTCCAGTGATGCTGAGAGAGACTGAGGTAGATATATATATATATATTTTTAATCATGGTGTCTCTGACATTTTGGGACCAAAGTGCAAAAATATTTCTTCTGGAAAAATTCAGAGTCCCTTGTCATATCTGTCCTCTCTCTTTGCATCTCCAAGCTCATTCTGATATAAACCCAGAAAATGGTGGATGAGTTAAGGAAGAAAGGGTGTGCCCGTTTTTCCTATAAGTCCGATTGTGATGTTCTGCTTGATGGCTTTCTCCTGACACAAAAGTCAGAATTCAGGTGATTTGCCAAACCAGAGAACAGCATCGATTACAACAAACCTTAGGTCTTTTTTTCCTTAGCTTTACAGGAAATTGAGAGTTGTTGGAAACCTACTCAGATAATCTGGAACATTTAGAAAGGCCATACAAACCTCAAATAAGTCGAAACCCTGGAAATCTGATGATACGTTGACCTACCACAAGAATTGAATATTTCTGACTTATTTTCTAAATTTTCTTCTAGCCCAGTTATTGACAACTGTTCAATACAGAGAACCTCTAAAAGGGAGGAAAAGGTCTGTTTTTTGGAGAATGAAGTTATAAATTATTATGCTGACTTTGGGTGGTAAATGTTAGAAAATCTTTCTATACAAAAGTATCTCTTATACATTGAAATTATATGAGAGACAATAATGTAATTTGTTTGATATTTCTTAATTACTTAATAGTTTCTTGATAGAAATAAAAATGGACCAGTGCCTAGTGTCATCTTTTGGGTGGAAAATTTCTTAGTTTTTAGGTTCAAAACTTCCTTTTGCATTGTTGTTTTTACTAAAAAATAAAAGGCTTTCACTTTACAAAGTGGTCCAGGGCCTGGAGTCTGTCATTTGGATGCATCATCTCACTTTGGGTCTGTTTCTCTCCAGATCCGCCAGTGGCAGAAGGCTCAAAAGAAGGCAAGGCCTCTAAGTAGCCGAAGGCCTCGGACCCGCCGGTCAAGCTCAAGAAGGTCTGGATATGCTTTTGCTCACCAAGAGGGCTATGGAGAGCTTATCACATCTGGAAAAAATATGCGAGCTAAAAATCCACCCCCAATATCAGGGCTGGAAAAGACACATTATAATAGCACTAGCTGGATTGAAAATTTATGTAAGAAAACCACAGACGCAGTGAGCAGCATTAGCCAGGATAAAACAGTGAAACTGTGAGTCAAGATGAATTTAAACCACATAGTTATCTTTTCACTTCAGGTGGAGCTGAAATTCCACTGGCTCCAGAGTTTGGGATTTGAGGCTAGAGGTGGGGCAGGCAGATTGCCTCACTTAATTTAAATCTGCGGCAGACAGCTGCCAGTGCTCATGAAACAGCAGCGTATGCAATGGAAAACCAAGCCAGTGGTCACTGTCTAGTTTGTGATTTGGTGGACAAAACACTCACTGTTATAAGTACAAATCTTTTTAAAAGATCAACCTAGATACCAATTGTCCTAAACTTTAGAATCTTACTTATGGAGAAAAACTTGCAAAGCTGCATATACATTGAGTGGATCCTCAGGTGGGTAAAAGGGTGCATTTTAAAGGCATATATCCAAGCTGAAAAGCATGCCTATTGACAGATAAACATGTATATGTAAGATATGCCTTTCCCAAGGTATACTTTTAAGATTTAAAGGTACTATGGTGCTTTCAGACTGGGTTGCATGTCACTCTTTAGTCTGGATATCTACCAATCTGTTCAGCCAGAACAACAAATGGCTTTCATCTCTGAAGATAACAAAGTTGTGTTTGTGTTTCTCTTTTTTCTACTAGTCTAGGGACAAAGAAGACTGAACATCTTTGCAGCAGGATAGGCTGGTAATTTGATCAAATTTATTCAAAAAGCTCTCAGACTGTGTCATGTAGGGACATGCTCATGAAATATCAGAGAGGCTCACCACTAAGTATTCTAAATACTTTTCAACGGCTTTTCTAACAACCTCAGTAGTAATTTGCTGAGCATCATCCAAACCATTAAAGGAATCAGCAAAACACTGGAATTTCACACTTTAATGATAATATTCCATATAATCTATGGGCAAGTATTTTCAACATTTCCAATTTTTAAAGTTTCAGAATTGAAGCCAAACAAATTAATAAATTATTTTAATTAGTATTTAAAAACTCAGGTTTGGATCATTTAAAGTTAGTTGCTTTTGATACTCAGCTGTTATGTTTATAATTCAAACATGTAATAGACATATGTAGGTGAGGTTGATATTTTTGGAGATGTTTCAGCTCAAATTTTCAGTCCACATATGAATCACCAGTGGATTTCCTATAAAGTGATTCAGGCATATTTGTATAAAAACCTCAGCTCTGTCACTTCTTCCCTCTATAAACTTGGGCAATAATGTGCCTTCTCTGAGACTCAGTTTCTTCCTCTGTAAAATGAGGAGATACTGCCTACCTCATGTGGTTGTTTGATGATTGTCAAAGCACAAATTCTGAAATTATTAAAAGTGTAATTCTTTCATAAACAGATGAATTAAGTTCCAGTTAACTCAACATCAGTATAACAGAGCAGTTGGAAGAGAATATGAAAAAACTGGAATTTCATCAGTGGGGAAGGCTTTGATAAAATGAAATTGCCAGTAAGATATCAAACTGGTTAGTATCCTACAGGGAAATAAAATGATAACCTAGAAGGTACATTTCTCTACCAGAAAGCAAAAATAAAGCATCACGTCTTAATGGTTTTCTACAAATCAACTTCTAACTCTAGAGTCCTTAATCTGGTCCCTACTAAATTGTTGGACAGATAAAGTTACACTTCCTAAGAGAGTTAGGTGACACTTGATGGGTAAGGAACTAATGTGATATTTATAGGTCACAATTTTTTAAAACCTAAATTTCCAAGTCTGGGATAATTTTTTCTAAATGGGATCAAATGACATATGTATAAAAGAGTCAAATGCAGTCCTTTATCATAGTAACTGCCTGTGGACATTCCCTTTCCCCTACATGCCTGCCTACACTTAACCAGATGTTTTCAGTGTCTAATTTGTCATTAGTTTCACCATGTTTGCTTACTTTTTGTAATATTTTTGCAATATTTTAAAACTTTCAGTAAATGTTTTGGCACTGTTGGTATTTGATGTTTTATCTCTTCTTCATGGGAAATCCATTGGGGAGATTTTTGTTACATTAGTCCACTGATTTTTTTTCCTCTTCTTTACATGCTGAGGAAAATGTACTCATTCTTAGAATCTGTGTCTAGAATAAAATGAAACAACTGGACCTATGTGTAAGGGATAGGAAGGATTAGAAATGGTCTAATTTTGCAAATCCAGTTTAAATTAAAGAAGGCTGTTTATAAACAAATAGTGTGGATAATTGTGAGAGAAACACATTATCAGCTTACTTTGGCCCCATGAGATCCAAATAAACTCACACACCCATTGCAAGGTCATTCAATTACAAGTGCCAGGGATTATTTTGAACATGAAGATGAAAAGTCTGAGGGATGAGTAGTGATGGCGAGGGCACTGGGGAATAATAAAATTTTAATTTTACATAAATGTTATCAAATTATTTGTAAAGAAAAACTTATTTTTTTCTAGATTCGAGATTTAAGCTGATAATTTTGGGTTTTTTAAATCTCAGCCCAAGTTTTGAGCTATTACAGGCAATTGCAAATTGTGTTTCCCTAATTCAGTTCTGCTATCTTTGGCTCTCTCCTCTGCCTCCAGATGTATATACCTATGGAGGAAAGAAAGAGAGAGACGGAGGAAGAAAGTAAGACAGATAAAGCAAGAGAGAGAAAAAAGTAATGGAGTAAAGGATGGAGGAAGGGAGAAAAGAGTTTCCACTTATATGTTTTTTGAGATAATGTGACTCTTTGAAAAATAAATTTAATCCCTCAAAGAAAAATATGGATTATATTTGACCCTTGAATAGTAAAATTTCCTTCACATCTTGTGTGAGAACAAGAAAATCTTACGAGAATGGGGGCCAGGAGTTCCAGTTTCTTGTCACAGTGATGGTGCTGATTTGTGTGAGCTGCCACCTGACTTCTCCAGGCCTTGGTGTCCTCGTCCATTGATACAGAAATTGGGACAGGATGGTCTTAAAGACCTTTTCTCATTTGCACAATTTGTGAGCTGTTCTTGCCAGTTTTGTCTGTTGTGTATTTGCAGTTGTCTTTGTTAGAGAGAGAGAGGTTGATTGATCAATAGATAGGAGAGAGAGAGAGAGAGAGAGAGAGAGAACTGAATTAGATGTTCTCTTGAGGGCAGGGCCTGGCTCTTCAGGCTCCTGTACTGGTTTGTATTTCTCTAGAGTAGCCCCTGATGCACTGGTGTCTCTGGTTTTTCTCTCAGCTCACCACAGAGGTGCTAAACCCTGTGGTGGCATTTTACCTGGGTCAGTTGAATGCTTAGTTTCTTGCTAAAGATTCATGAAGATATCTTTACACCCTTCTTTCCTCTATCATCATTTTGAGTATCAAAAGTATACAGATGTGAAGATAAGATACTCATATCCAGTTAAGAAGAGGATCATTTAAAAGTCCTCCCTACCTTGAGTCTGGGCTTAGAGGAGATTCTTTGAGCCTCTGTTCTCTTGGGATCCAAGTTTAAGCAACAGAGCTTAAACAATTTTCTTCGCAGTTATAGAGCACTTTGCAGTTTGTGGAAACTGTATTGTGTTGGTGCAGATTTAAAGTGTGCAGATTTAGGGAAGAAGTGCAAACAACTGTAAAACTGTTCAGAAATACCTGTTTCAGATGTTCTTTTAACTTTCAGTGCAAATAAGAAAAATCTCTTCCCTTCCTTTCTTTCCTTCAGCGTTTAGTGATGTTAGGTAGGTGTGGAAGGCAGACAACGGAAATAAAAATACCTCAAACAATTTCTAAATAGTCACTAGGAAATGTAATCAGAAAAGCTGTACTTATGATTTTTATGGTGAGAAATTGGATTACTCTGTTAGTGTGTGCATGAAATGCCTCAAGATTGATATTATCTCAGTTATATGACTCAGAATTATTATTTTATATTACAAAGAGTAGGCACAAAGTTAAGAGTGGAAGAATCCAGGAATAATGATGACTTACAGACTTTGTGATGGGATTTTGCAGGCCATGGGTCAGATAACCATGTGGGGGTCACAGTTTTTCCAATTTTTACATTAACATCTGGTATTAAATGTCTGCAGTTTGCTCTACTGCGTCACATCTCATTCCTTGGCGAGGAATCATAAGCTTTTGCAATTCTCTAGCCTAAGCCTTTAGCTGAACTGCCTGGAAGCCAGAAGTAAATGGCCCACGTATTACCAAATGCTTATTGCAAAAGATTTGGAGGGTCTTGCTGGGCTAATCTGTAGTTTGGGGCTATGACTTAACTCTATCTGTCCTTGTATTTCAAAACTTCCTGGCAGGTCTATTCCTGTAACTGGTGCAGAATGCAAATCAGCTTGGAGCTGCGTACATAAACATCCAGATTTCAAGAAATGATAATGATTAGTTGGCCAGAAATCTCTGGCTATCTCAATTCAGATTCCCACAAGGCTTATAAGGGGCAAGTTAAAATTTTTAATAAACTGCAGCCCTCGACTTACACAGAAAATTCTTACTGGAGCAGGATGCGTGGAGAGATGGGAAATAAAGTAATGATTGAGAACAAATCTAGTTGTTTCACCCCTTGTCATAAATGTTGCTATACTCCCTACCTTCTTCTAGGTAAATGTGAGTAGTGATTAGAAGGCCTTTTTGACAGTTGATAGTATTCCTTCTCATCCCCTTCCTGTCTCTGCTCACTTTGTTGTACTGTAGATGTATATAAGTATGAGATAATGCACAAAGATTGGACAGAAATTATACTGACCCCAAAACATCCTCAGAAAAGGTTTTTAATAAAATTGCTGTTACTGAATTTCTTGAGATGATGTCACTTTCATTAAATTAACATTGAAAAAGAATAAATTAATTTGAGATTATGATTAGTGACTGGGGGAAGATATTAAGCTTATTTAACAATCAGTTTGACAGGGACATTAAGAATGCATATGGGCCATCAATGACCATTGCTAATGGCAGCTGGCACTCTGACCTGTTTAGACCACAAGATAAGTCACATTGGAAACTATACCTGTTTTTCTTTACAAGCTACCTATTTGGTCTAAACTAGATAAAAACAATAAGATTTTATTTTTAACCCAAATAACCCACAAAATATTATAGGGCAGGTCAAAATATTTTCCTGGTATTATTTTGCTATGGTAGCTAATAGTTTTCTGAAGCTACAAGATGATGTGTTTTGAACAACAGGAATAGTTTCTAACTGCATAATATTATTGACAAAATATCTTTAGGTATTGTTAATAGTTTTTTTGTCTGAATGAATACTGACCTTTTTAATTCAAATATTTTTTAAAATATATATTTTATAAATTAAATAGTTGTGGTTCATAAGGTTGGGTAAAATTTTTAGGGGTAGACAAGATTACCGGAATTATCTTTTTGATTGATAGGCAGGACTTTGCTTTATGGTTCCATTTCTTCCTCAACATTCTCACGTGTGGTTCACACATAGCTTACATCTGTTAGACATCTCAGATGAAATGTGCTAACAAATTTAGTTCTACTGGATGAAATTTAAAATTAATAAGTAAATCAATCACTTAATAGAACACTGAGTGTGGAGAGGCCACAGTACAAGATAAATAAGAAACAGCTTCTTTGACTTGCCCTCAGAGAGGTCCTAATCCAGTAACTTTCAATGATGGATTATACATACCATGGTTCATGGAATCTAAAATGCCACTTTGTAAATGATGCACCATTAATTTATGTACCACTTGAAAACAAGAAGAATATTGCCACTTAGATTTGCAAAGATGCCATTGGATGTAAGATTTATTTCTAATTTCAGAGATATTAAATTATGAAATCTGGTAAGTATTGGATTGCAGGAAGTAGAAAACTGACGAAAAAATAAAGATAGTTTGTGGCAACTACTTTTTAAAGATGCTTGAAGGGAATAATAGTTTTAATAGTTACTAGGGGATGAATAATTTTTTTTTTTTTTTTTTTTTAAAGTGAACCCAATGAGCTGTTTTTGCAGGCCAAGGGAGAGCAGAGCCTGGAGAGGCAGGAACAGACTGGGTACTCTCTCAGGGAAATGTTTCAGAGAGCCTCTTCACAGAGCATTCAAAATGCCAAGACAGTGAGGATGCTGCTGCACTTTGCCTGGGCAGATGTGTTCCCTGAGAAGCCCACAGAGAGGATAAATAATGTCTGGACCAGCTCCCCAGGACCTCACGGGACTTGCCCAGTGTTGAGAGGGCACCACTTCCTTCTTAGAACCCAGTCTATGGCGTTCCTTGGATTTAATTGGTATCATTCTGGCAAGTTAATCAGTTTACTTGTATCTTATATTCTGCTGTAGCATCCTCACAAAAAAGAATGAGAAAGTTACTAATTGATTGATTCATTTATTTTATAGAGCAATGCAGTGCAGTGTGGTGATTTTGAGTCTGGGCTCTGGGGTTCAGTCTGGGCTTAGCTATCAGATGGGAATAGTAATCTTTCCTCCCAGAGATGGCTTCTGTGATGATCACATGAGATGTTTGTTGCAAAACACTGCCATATGCCTGGCTCATAGAAAAAGATGAATAAATATAAGCTGTTTTTACAAGAAGAGCAACCACAGGTTTGTACCCTAGAGGGCTACATTTCACTTGTTCCAGGGAAATTAAACAGGTCTTTGTTTTGAAAATTTTGGTTTAGGGAAGCTAGATAGAGATGCATGTTTAGAGACAAGAAGGATTCTGGGTGTTAAAGAGAAGACTCAGTGATTGATTGCTGGATAGATCTGGATTTCTCAAACCTGAGGGATAAAGGGTAGTACATTATACTAAACAGCAGAGATCCTAATTCCACTTGCCCCCCAAACCCCATCTTCAGTACCGTAAGAGGTGGCAGGTGGTGGGACATCTGGATGTCTGGGGTGTGATCAGTAAGTCCCAAGGCCTTCAAAGCAATGACTTCTTTATTAGTCCATTCTCAGGCTGCTGTATAGAACTACCTGAGACTGGGTGATTTATAAAGAAAAGAAGTTTAATTGACTCACAGTTCCACAGGCTGTACAGGATGCATCACTGTTTGTAAGTTTCTCAGGAAACTTACAAACATGGCAGAAGGCAAAAGGGAAACAACCACCTTCTTCACATGGTGGCAGGAGAAAGAGAGCAAGTGACAGGGGAAGTGCCCACTTTTAAACCATCAGATCTTCTGAGAACTCACTATCATGAGAACAGCATGAAGGAAATCTGCCCCCACGATCCAGTGACCTCTCACCAGGTCCCTCCCCCAACATTGGAAATTACAATCCAACATGAGATTTGGGTGGGGACACAGAGCCAAACCATATCAGCTTTTGTCCCCAGTAGCTTATCTTCTCACTAGCAGAGTAGGAAGGGTGACTGTGTTCTGACATGGAAAGCCAGATGTGTCCCCAGTAGCTTATCCTCTCACTAGCCAAGTAGGAAGGGTGACTGTGTTTTGACATGGAAAGCCAGATGTGTCCCCAGTAGCTTATCCTCTCACTAGCTGAGTAGGAAGGGTGACTGTGTTCTGACATGGAAAGCCAGATGTGTCCCCAGTAGCTTATCCTCTCACTAGCCAAGTAGGAAGGGTGACCGTGTTCTGACATGGAAAGCCAGATGTTGACAGTGGCAACACAGGGGGCCTGAAAATAATGACACATATTAGGGACTCTACTAGGCCATTCTTGCACTCCTATAAAGAAATACCCGAGACTGGGTAATTTATAAGAAAAGAGATTTAATTGGCCCATTGTTCTGCAGGCTGTACAGGAAGCATGCCAGCATCTGCTTCTGGGGAGGCCTCAGGAAGCTTCCAGTCATGGAGGAGGTGAAGGGGGAGCAGGCACATTACATGGAGAAAGCAGGAGTAAGGAAGAGTGAGTGGGGAAGATACCACACACTTTGAACAACCAGATTTCCTGTGAATTTATCACTAAGGAGATGGCGTAAGCCATTCATGAAAGATCCACCTCCATGATCCAAACACCTCCCACCAGGCCCCACCTCCAACACTGAGGATCACATTTCAACATTAGATTTTGGCAGGGACAAATAATCCAACTGTATCAGCACTAAGGACCAAGCACTTCTCTGTTTCTTGGGACTAGGTAAAACCTGAAATTTTTATAGGCTCCAAGGAGATGGGATGGAGAGACTGGAGATTCAGAGCCAGTTTAATTTGATAAGAAAAGGTAAAATAATTTGATATTTCTTACATCTCAGTTCTGTAGAACAAACTCATACCCATTGTGCAATTTTTCACTTGATATTTTGCATAATAGTCATGGTCATCTGCTCATTCTGAGTAGGAGTGCTAATGAAGTATGTCTGTCTGTCAAGTCCAGACTGCCTCATACGGCTCTTGTGCACTCCACCCTTTATCTCCCCTTCATCTCCACCCCACAGTTCTTCCTCCTGTTCCCCACACTGTAGTGTTGTTCCTTAATTCATCCACCCAATAGGCTAAAATGCAGGATATCAGGCCCAGGCCCCTAATGGCTATTGTAGACTGGATACACATTCTTATCAACTCCCATTACTATGGGCTTTTTCTCTGATCCTCTGGTAAGTGGCCTGGGACCTTCTCTAAAATAGCATCATAAATCAGCCAGAGCTGGGAAAGTATCACCACAAAATGAGGAAGTAGATGAACAGAGTACCTTCTCCACATCCTTATCCGGAGTGGCTCAAAGAGGAACTATGCTCCTCTGAGTATCTTGATGACTGAGATAGGATTGTAAGGCAAGTGATCTGTCTTGGTAGCCTCCTTAGCTCCAATCTGATCTTATCACCTAACACGCCCTTTCCCATCTACCATCTACGTTACTCTTCTAAGTCTGCCTCAGTTACCTGCTGTAACCCCTTTAAAATTGTTCCAGGTGATTATTCTGCTTTCGCACGGGAGACCATGTACATACTTTAAACTTGATGTAGGAACTTCCTTCAGAATAAGCCTGCAGATGGCATTCAGTGCAAATGTTCCCAATGATGCGGTACTCATGAGCTCAAGGAAACCAACTCCCTTATCAAACAACCCCATTGGTGAGTAATCTCCTCCTCCTTTTGGACTGAGGTCTGTTTCCCCATCATCAGCATGCATTGTTTGCTTTTGCCCTTGCAAAAGAGACTAAATAAGTGTCTCTCATGTGACAGCTCCTCAAATATTTGAAAATAGTTGTTCTATCCTTTCTTTGAGTTAAATAGCAGCTTTTGTTGATTGTCTGTAGTCTAGATAGTGTGAGTTGGAATAGTTCCTGACCTCAAAAATGTTTTGATCTTCCTTGGGGACCTTGTTTAGATTTGGGAAGGAGTACCTTGAGGCTGAAAAAATATGGAAAGATAGAAACTGAGGAAAAGGTGGTGGTGGGAGAATAGTTTCCAAAGAATGGCAAACTGACATCCAAATAGTCAAGGGGGTTCCTCTAACACCGCTGCTTAGTGTGGGATAGTCCTGAGTGTCCTTGGCATAAAAGAATTGATGAGAACAAAATCCAGCAACAAAACAAAAAATGTTCTTATGGTAAAAGGAGGGACTTGAGCATCATGGGGAGTTATAAAAGGGGAATATTTGAGAGAAAGTCATGGAACAGATTGATTGTTGGAAAAAAGTGAAACACTCTGTATAGTTTGACCTCCTAGGAGAAGGAGGGAAAGGAAAAGAAAAGGATATGGCTGTCACTTTAGAAAGTCCATTGGTTCCCTGTGGGACTGTTAGCAAATATTTCTTCTCTAAGCGCATTTCCCCACCTGGAAAATGGGGATCATTAGATGTTCCTTGAAGGATTGTGAGGATTACTGAGTGCTGGGTATTGTGCTAAGCCTCATAATAATTAGCTCATTCAATGCAATTTTCACAGCAACCCAGTGAGGTAGGCACCATTATTTCCCCCATTTTAACATGAAAGAATCAAACCCTAGGGAGGTTAAGTAACTTTCTCAGAGACATATAATGGAAGAGCTGGGATTCAAACCCCAGGAATGGCTTGTGCTCTTAACCCAATGCTATCTCTCATTGACACTTAAGTCATGGATTCTGTCTTTTTTTTTTTAATTTCAACTTTTATTTTAGATTCAGGTGGTACATGTACAGATTTGTTACCTGGGTATATTGTATGATGCTGAGGTTGGGGATATGAATGATCTTGTCATCCAGGAAGTGAGCATAGTACCCAGTAGTTAGTTTTTCAACACTTGCTTCCTTCCCCTAGTAGTCCTTAGTGTCTATTTTTGACCATTTTTATGTCCATGAGTACCCAGTGTCTAGCTCCCACATATAAAGGAGAACATGAGGAATTTGGTTTTCTGTTCCTGCATTAATTTGCTTAGGATAATGGCCTCCAGCTGCATCCATGTTGCTGCAAAGAACATGATTTTCTGTCTTTTTATGGCTATGTAGGATTTCACGGTGTGTATGTACCACATTTTCTTCAGCCAGTCCACCCTTGATTGGCACGTAGGTTGATTCCATGTCCTTGCTATTGGGAATAATGCTGTGATAAACATACAAGTGTGTGTATATTTTTGGTAGAATGATTTATTTTGTGTATATACCCAATAATGGGGTTTCTGAGTTGAATGATATTTCTGTTTTAAGTTCTTTGAGAAACCTCCAAAGTGCTTCCACAGTGGCCGAACTAATTTACATTCCCACCAACAGTGTATAAGTTTATCCTTTTCTCCACAGCCCTACCAGCATTTGTTGTTTTTAGACTTTTTAATAATAGCCGTTCTGAGTAGTGTGTGATGGTATCTCATTGTGGTTTTGATTTGCATTTCTCTCATTATTGCTGATGTTGAGAATTTTTTCATGTTTATTGGCCACTTGTCTGTCTTTTGAGAAGTGTCTGTTCATGTCTTTTGCCTACTTTTTAATGAAGTTATTTGTTTTTTGCTTGTTCTGTTGTTTAAATTCTTTATATTTCTAGATATTAGAACTGTGTTAGATATATAGTTGGCAAATATTTTCTCCAATTCTGTAGGCTGTCTGTTTACTCTGTTGATAGTTTATTTTGCTGTGCAGAAGCTCTTTAGTTTAATTAGGTCACACTTTCAATTTTTGTTTCTGTTGCAATTGCTTGTGAGGACTTAGTAGTGAATTCTTCCCCAAGGCCAATGTCCAGATTGGTGTTTTCTAGGTTTTCTTCTAGGATTCTTATAGTTTGAGGTTTTACTTTTAAATCTTTAATCAATCTTGGGTTGATTTTTGTTTATGGTGAAAGGTAGGGGTCCAGTTTTATTCTTCTGCATATGGCTGGTCATATAAACAAAAATTAAATCCACCATACATAAAAATTAAAAACAAAAATTGGCAAGTGGAGCCTAATTAAACTAAAGAGCTTCTGCACAGCAAAAGCATCTATCCCAGCACTTTTGATTGAATGATTGAATAGGGAATCCTTTTCCCATTGCATATTTTTGTTTAATTTGTCATAGATTGTAGAGCTGTAAGTGTGCAGTTTTATTTCTGGATTCTCTATTCTGTTCCATCAGTCTATATACCTGTTTCTGTAACAGAACCATGCTGTTTTGATTACCGTAGCCTTATAGTATAGTTTGAAGTAGCGTAATGTGATACCTCTGGCTTTGTTCATTTTGCTTAGGATTGCTTTGGCTATTTGGGCTGTTTTTTGATTCCATATGGATTTTAAAGTAGTATTTTTTCAAGTTCTATGAAAAAGGACCTTGGTACCTTGATAGAAATAGTACTGAATCTATAGATTTCTTTGGAAAGTATGGCCATTTTTATGATACTGATTTTTCCAATCCATGAGCATGGAATGTTTTTCCATTTGTTTGTGTCATCTATGATTTCTCTCAGCAGTGTTTGTAGTTTTTCTTGTAGAGATCTTTCACCTCCTTGGTTAGATATATTCCTAGATATTTTATTTTTTTTTTCGCTATTGTAAATGGGATTGCCTTTTTGACTTGACTCTATCAGCTTGAACATTTTTGGTGTATAGAAATGCTACTGATTTTTTTTTTTTTTTTTTTTTTTTTTTTTGGTCAGATGAAGTTTCGCTCTTGTTGCCCAGGCTGGAGTGCAATGACGCAACCTCAGCTCACTGCAACCTCCGCCTCCTGGGTTCAAGCAATTCTTCTGCCTCCGCCTCCCAAGTAGCTGGGACTACAGGCTACTGATTTTTGTGCATTGATTTTTGTATCCTGAATGTTTACTGAAGTTTTTATCAGTTTCAGGAGCCTTTTGGCTGAGTCTTTAGGATTTTCTGTGTATAAAATCATATCATCAGCAAAGAGAGATCATTTTACTTCTTTTTCTATTTGGATGCCTGCTATCTCTTTCTCTTGCATGATTGCTCTAGCTAAGACTTCTGGATTCATTCTTCATAATTTCTGGTAGCTTAATTTTTGGTCATAAATGTGTACCCTTCCTATTAAGGCTCTTCTTTTTTATCTGATTCCCTTAGACATTCAACACCCTTCAATATTTCTTAGCTGTTCCTTATTTTTCTCAATTTCTAAGCTATGAGTCAGTTTAAGGAAAAAAAGAGGTTATTTTCTTTGAAAGTTACCTTATCTGCTTTTGTTTCTACAGTAGAAAGTCAGACCCTGCCTTGAGTTAACACTAGTCAAGTGTCCATTTTCCATGCTTAGGAGTTTCTTCTGATACATATGCTGGAATCAATCACTGTAACTTGTACTAAGCAAGTTGCTTTTTGCCCATAATAATTTTGTAAATTATTCAGCATTCATACTATACTATACTATATAAATATAAATATTTATGCACATAAATATATATAATATAAATATATTATATAATATGTAAATATAGTGTAACATAGTATAATATAGTACGTTCCTACTATATTTTCATATGATTGCCAAAGTATTCTTTAGCTGGGTCAGCCAGAAGTGGGTGCTTCATATTTTTGAGTCAGGCACCAGAGACCTGAACAGTTGAAACACTTGGTCACTTTTGATTGCTGTCTTCCAGTTTTCAGTGCAGATAACTGGCAAACAAACCTTCCATTTTAAATCTCTCTTGAGATGCTAGATACTTGTTTTAAATGTGATCATAGGTGGTTTGAATGGATGCATAGTTAGCCAGAAAGTTTATTTGGATCCTGAAGTTCCTTTTATCATATGGAGAATTGCCAAGACCAATATGCCTACACTGCCAAGAAATTTGTCTCATTAACCTGAATATTACAAAGTGCTTGCTACAGCTTTTCTTCACACTCCTCTATCCTGTTCCTGCTAGCCACCACTTTTTGAGATGGCACTGCTGCATTTGCCTGCCTTACTCTCCACAAAATAAAATCAGAAATATGGAGATGTTTATCAAGTCACAAAAGCAAGTTCTTTCTTCTGTGATTCTATCAGTTCTACTCAATTAAGAATGCCCACCCCCACCCCTGCCAACCCAGAAGCTCTGCATCCTTGTAACTAGATGTGTTATAAGTTAAGATATTAGATTAGAAGTTAAGATGTGCTTGATAACCTCAGTGATGTGGTTGTCTCTATTCCTGCTTCTACAACTCCTTAGGCATTCCTCTCTAATCATACTTGTTATGTTTTTACTGATTGTATATTTACAAGCCTCTCTGCTCCTCCAGAGAAAGAAGTCCTATAAGAGAGGGACTATGACTTGTCTTTGAATTAGCAATGTATCAGTTCCTGGCAGATAATTTATTGTCACAATTTTTGTTAAATAAATAAATGGTCATGATTCAGAATTGCTGTTGAAATACAAGTTCTGTTCTGCAGAAAGCATTGACGTGGTCTTTTTGGCAACATTAGACTTGGAAAACATATCTCCTATTTAACTAAGGAGGCATGAATATTGTGTGCTGACCACATCCTGGGGATAAATTCTATAGTTTCATTGCTTTAATTATTCTTCTGGGTCAATATTCTGCATGGAGTATCCACAGGAGTGACCGAGCCCTTAAAAATACCTCATCAACTAAACCTCATGCATGGAAGATCTATTTTAAATGCAGTGCAGTCTTTTGAGCTTTAGACAGTTTCTTCTCTGACTAATAAGGCATTTTTCCTTGAACTTGACTTTTTATATTTACATTTTCTCAGCCTTGGTAGTCTTTACTTGTTTATATTTTATCATTGCTTGTTTTATTTATTCATGTTGCAAGCTGTTTTGAATCCTTTATGAAATGAGGTGGGATATGACTAAATAGACATTGCTGTGTCATAGAAAGATAACTGGGATTTAAATGGGAGATTTGGGGGATTTAAATTGGAAACTTTTGGGGGAGAAGGATGGAAGCTGACTTTCTCTCTTTCACTGATCCATCCTGTGGTCATGGGCAGGTCACTTCATTTCACTTTTGCTGTTTACTTCTGTTAGCTGCTGTAGATAGTAGAGAATCATTCTTTCAAAAATGGTGCCTGAAAGGTTGGTTTTTTGTTTGTTTTTCAAGAATATAACTTAGTCATGGCACTAAAAAGAACCCACAGTCATATCTTCTCAGCGATTCTTTTCAGCCCCCCAAAATTGCTACGGTTTTGTTCTTCAAGTCCTTAGGGTCTGGCCGCCTCATGGGAACATTCTTGCTACTTCTTGGCAAATCAATTAATGAAGCAACAGGCTGCATAGCTTGACATCAGTGGGAAATACAAAAGCAGCATTAAAGACAGGCTTTCTCTTAAGGGACTTCAGGTTAGCATGGAACAGACATGGCACATGGCATGTGGGCAATGAAATGGCCCTGCACTTGGAATAGAACACCTGGGTTCCTGGCCAGGCTATGGAATCTTGAGCATTTTATCTAATTTTTCTAGACTTAATTCCTTCAGAAATAGAATTGATAGTGGGACTGTAGTAAGAATTAAACAAGTGAATGAACAGCAAAGAAGTTTTCAGTTTGCAAAATAATATGTCAAGAATACATGCTATAATAAAGAAGTATTATTTGTAATTGATACAAAATGACACATTGAAAAGAACTCCAGAGGCATGCATACCTGAATTGATGTCTTTACCAGCTGTCTGGTTGGGGTCAAGGCACTTGACATCTATGAGTTTCAGTTTCCTAATCTGTATAATGGGTATATTAATAGCAGCATCATAGAGCTCCTGGGAGCATTGGTGGCACAGTGTAGAAAATGTAAAGAGTGGCTGGCACATAGTATGCACTGAACAAGTAGAAGCTTTTATTTCACTTTTACTATAGCGTAATAATGAAAAGAATATGTAATTTGGTACTGAATTGTTTGTCTGTGACCTATGAGTAGTGTAGGAGTTCAAAGAAGAGGCATGCCAGCTGTTTTGGAAGTCTTGTTAAAAAGATCCGTAGAAGAGGTGTAATTTGAGATAGGCCTGGAAAGGTGAGTAACTTTGCCTCAGTGGAACAAACAATAGAGTTCACCCAAATTAGTCCTCTGGCCATAGAAAGCATAGTTCTGTCAGGATCACACTTACATTTGTCTTGGACCTTATATAGCACCTATCCTGGAAGTTATTTATGTATTTGTTTGCCTCCTTGTGAGATTCTAGAAAGAAGGGAACATATCATTTTCATCTTTATATTCCTATTTTATTTTTTTAGAGCAGTGTGAAGTTCACAGCAAAATGGAGAGGAAAGTGCCAGTATTTCCCATATATTTTCCTTAAAGTAGTATCTCTCAACTCTGTGACTATCAAGTGGAGACCTCTTAAGAATGTCTATGCTGGGCGTCACACTAAACCTATGAAGTTGAAATCGCAGAGTGTGAGGCCCAAGTGTTGGTAATCTTTCAGATAATCCAGAGGTTCACACCATTGCCTAGGTTGAAAACCATTGCCTTATAGCACCAACCACACATGAACAGATTTGTTCAATTGTTGAGATGGCTGGATGAAATGGAGTACTTCAGAAAACTCACTGGACTGAAATTATGAGTTGCGGATTCTAGTTTCAGCTCTGTCCTGACTGCTGGGTAAGCTGGTCAAGTTCTTCAGCCTCCCTGGGCTCTGTGTCCTCATCAGCATTATAGGGAGGCTGCAGCCTATGTCTCTTCAAGCCTTGATGGTCTGTGGTGTAGCTAAGCAGATGTCATCCTACCCTCTTAAGCTTGGAAAGCCAGGTCTAGTGATGGAATGGTGTGGGCACTTCTCTTGCTTTCCTCATAATACACTTCTCTCCTCCCCATGCCAGCCCCACCTAGATGCACATCAAAGGAGCTTACAGAGGAAATCTGAAGACTGTTTTCTTCTTTCCCCAAGAAATGCTATGATATTGTCTATCTGTGTTTATTTCTAATGAAGGAAATGTGCTCCCTTTATTGGAAGCACTTTGTGGAAGGAGGCAAGGGCCTCTCTCTGCAGTCTGGTAACTGAGAGCAGAGATGATGGCTTAGCCCCACTTGTCCCCACAGCCAAGACAGACACAGCCCCAAATGCTTTCCATACATAAACCTTTGTGAAGTTTCCTGTGGGTGCAGCACAGATTGGGCCTCAGTTCCTGCTTCTGGCCAAAGTAACTCAAACCACATGCCTGGAGAGAAATCAAGGTGAATGTGCTTGCACTAGTGGCAAAAAATATAAGCAAGTGGTACCTACTCATCTTGGTCACGAACGCCTCTCTCATGGACCACGCAGTGGCCAGACCTGTAAAGTAATAGCAAATGCCAGTCCTGAAAATCACTGTGGACTTGAAGTAGGCTATCTGATGTTCCTTATAAGCCAGCCATTGTTTTTCACTCAATAAACAACAGAGGGGACTGGAAATTAGAATGAAGGTAGTGTACTTGTGAGGAATTTTTGGCACCACAGCTTCTCAGTTTGAGCCTAGGGCCAGGAGATGGAGCAGACAGAGCTTGTGGGCCTGGTCCTCAAACTCTTTCTTGATTTCTTCAACCCAGGCTGGGTTGATCCATGTTTGTCAGAGTTTTGAGGAGGGGCCCTTGGTCTGCAAGTGTGCGGTGGCAATAGCCATTCTCAGAATAATGCATCTTGCAAGAAGAAAATCAGCATCCTTAGAATCTTGCAGAAAAGGGCCTCTACAATGCTGCCCTTCTGGTGATTTGTAAACAGTATTTCCTATTAGCCCTCAACTGAGCTTCGGCTCAATATGATGCTATGGAATGAGTTCAGGACTTGGGACCAGAATGAAGTCATATTCTTTCTACCCCAGTTAATTGCTTCTACATCTCACCCCAGTCATTTAACATTAGCAGAAACTCAACTTCCTCATCTGCAAAATGGGAAGGATGGTAACCACCACAGAGGACTTATAAGAATTAGTTCATATATTGTAACAGTTAAATGAATGGATTCTGAAGCCAGGCTGTCTGAGTTCAAACCTCCTTCTATCATAGTTCAGCTCTGTGGCCCTGGGAAAGTTAATTCTTCCCTTCCCACTTCAGTTTTCTTATCTGTAAAATGGTGATAATAATAGGATTTACCTTATGGGATTGTCATAAGGATTAAATGAAATAATACTTGTAAAGCTCTTGGAATAGTGGCTGGTACAGAGTAGGCACTCAGTAAACAGAAGAGTTAACATTCACTGTGCATGTAGTCCTTAGCATGGTGGCTGGCATACCACACATGTTCAGTGACTGCTGGTTATTATGACTACTGGGACTTCCACTAAGCCAAGGGAAGGAATGTGTGTCCTCACTTTTCATTTGCTTCCTCTCGACGTCTGGTATGAATCAGATGAGAGTCCCCTGAGGTGTCATCCTGCCCCTGGGGGAGGAGAAGGAGAAGCTGTGAAGCCAAGTGAACAGATCAGTGACATCAGGCAAGCATCCCAGGCTCCATGGGAGAGCTCCGGCCCGGGATCAACTGACCTTTCCACAGGAAGAGAAAAAACTGCAGCAGCGCTCACTTTCTCTGGGTTTTCCCTGAGTCATGATAAGTCACGCTCCCTAGGTTCTGCCCTGTGAAGAAAGATGTTTTTTGAGAAGACAGGAGTGTGTAGCTAGGATCCCAGGCTCTGTGCTCAGACAAGATGTTTTGATGAGATTGCCTGGGCCATGGTGAGGGAGGTTTTAGCTTTGAAGGGGCCTCCAAGTCCCTGTGGTAAACACTGAAGAGGATGAGTACCTATCTCAAAGATGAATGTCCCATTCAGGGGTCAGAATGAGAGGTTACTAAGCAGTCTCTGGTTGGCTCTTTAGCATAATTGCTATTAATTTCTCCAAAATTAGTCCATGCCTTATTCCTGGAATGCACAAATTACCTGTTCATCAAGGTAATATTCAGAGAAAATTTCCAGAGAAGGTAATTTTTCTGGAAATTACCTTGATGCACATTCATTTATTCTATAAATATTGGAGGGCCCACCATATGCTAGGCACAGTGCTAGAGAATACCCTCAAAGAGGATTTCACAAAATCCTAAATAATAATATTATGTAATATTTTTAGTGTTATATAAGTGGGTTCAAAGTCCAATGTAGGCATAGTGTATGGGTATATCATGCAAGGCTTTACAGATTAGGGTTAAGCTGTTGGTTCCCAGAAACAGACTCACCTGAGTTAACATTCTGCCTCTGCTGATTGCTCTGTATCTTGGAGAAGTTTTCTTAAACTTTCTGAGCTTTGGTTTCTCCATGTGTAAAATAAAGATAATGGTACCTTTTTAAAGGGTTCTGTATGTGGATTGAGTGAGATAATATATATAGAATGGTGTGCCAGGAACACAATTAACAAATGGTGGCTATTAGTGAAAATGTGTACATGCCTTAAAATTCCATATGGACACTTACCCAATATTATGGCATATTTGGAATTTACTATTCAAGTTTTTATTCCATGGATGGTTGTGTTTGAGCCTAAAATCCTTTATTCAGGGCTGCCGAAGACTGTCAGTATTGCTTGAAATCTGTTGAAAATCTCAGTATTAGGGGCTGAGTTTGAGAGGGGAATGCTTGCACAGGCAGGGCCAAATAGAGTTAATAAGTACAGAGCTTTCCCTGAGGGGCTTACACACTTTCTATTCTGCTCATAGTTCCTAGCCTTACAGAAAGTCTTGTGAGGCCTGGCTGGCTGCATTCCAAAGTTAGGGGGAAGAAGAGAGAGAAACAGAGCTCTAAATTATCTTGAGCTCACAAACTATGCAATTCTTTCTGTGAAAACCCCTATAATCCCTGTAGATGAAGACATCCTGTATAATAAATGACCCTTCCCCAGTTGTTCAACATGTGTCTATTATGAGTATCAATTTTCTCCGGGCACAGAAGTCACATGTGCTTGCCATCCTCTATCATTTCCATGTAACATGAGCAAAATGGCTGTAGCATCCCAAAGAGAAAAGCAACTTTGAGCTATTCAGTACAGAGTTCTGTAGAAGTAGCCTTGGTTCCTTCTGCGCTTTTTATCTTCTACCAGTTTCATGGGTCTTTGTTTTCATTTCTATTTTTTGAGATCTCTTTCTCTCTTCTCATGATCCAGACTGTGCCACAAGACATCTTTGAGAGTCCTGGGACTGTCTAGCCCAGGAGAGGCTTGAAATGGCTTAGATGAAGCCAAGACCAAGTGGGATATACCCCTTGGTCAACTTCTTTTTTCCCCCTGGGGTTATTTAAATTTGAGTTCTCTTATGGCATTTAGTTCATGACTTTATGTGCAATTGTGTTGTGATTCAGAGACTGATTTTTCTAAGGTGAGTCCCCTACTAGAACACACTCTTTGTGGTCAGGGGCTGTGTCTTTTCATATTTTTATTGTCATGATTTCTTCTAACAGTGTCATCAAAAGAAGTTCCAAAAAGCAACTTCCTTACATAGGGCCAATGAATATTTGAGACCTGCTTGGCTGGAGTGCTACCAAGAGGATTTAGTTGGAGTACAGAAATTTCTGGATAGTCCTGAATTTCCATTATTCAAAGTTTCTCAAAAATAAGATAGGCTCCAGTCTGGCCCTCACCCACCTATCCACTCATCTCACATCACATGTCCCTATCCCTTTATCATCAAGACTCACTGGCTCTCTTTAAGAGCTGCAGACATTCCACTTTGCACCTGATGGTCTCTCTGTTTTGAGTGGTTCTATCCTCACCAACCCCCCAGCTCACTTTTACCAAATTAACTCCTTTTATGCACCTTTAAGAGGTTACTTCAGTTACCACTTTCTTAGGGAGTCTCCTCTAATCTCCTTCACAAGATAAAATTCCTTTATCTAATATTCTTATAGCACCCTTACCTCCCCTTCAGTAAACTTAATACTTAACACATTTGCTCGTGTAATTGACAGGTATCACTATCAGCCTCTCTCTCTAGATGATAAGCTCCATGAAGGCAGGGCTTGTGTCTATTTTTATTCATCACTGCATCCTTAGTGCCTACCATATAATAGGTACTCAGTAAATATTTTGAATGAGTAATTTGAAAGTAATGTTGACATTAACAGTGATTTACTGAGCATCTACTATGGGGAAAATGTGTGAGGCTTATTGAGAACAAGAAGAAAGGAAAAATACTATGAGTCAGAAAGGTGCCAATAGCACAAATGAGGTGGTGGGGTGAGGATTGCAGAGTAGACTAAGAAGCAGGCCAAGAGAATATGGGAATTGGTTGATGTCATAAACCAGTGCACCCAAGATAGAACTGGCTTCACTAATGAGGGTGAGGAAATGAAGGTTGGGCTTATAAGATGAACTGATCTGTTGCAATGTCAAATTTGTGACATAGTTTAGTAAGAGTTCATTAATTATCTATTGATGTATAACAAATTACTTCCAAACATAGTGTCTTAAAATAGTTATTATAATTTCAGTGGGCATGGCTTTATTGGGTTCTTTGCTCTGTGTCTCTCACAAGATGGGGTGCAATTTACTGAATACTTATGTCCCACCAAAATTTATATGTTGAAATTCTAACCCCCAAGGTAAAGGTAATGGTATTAGGAGGTGAAGACTTTGGGAGGCAATTAGGTCATGAGTGCAGAGCCCTCATGAATGGCATTTGTGCCCTTAAAAGAGAGAACCTGGAGAGCTAGCAGTGCCTTTCACCATGTGAGGACATACCAAGAAGGCTCTGTCTATGAACTAGAGAGCAGGCCCTTATCAGACACTGAATCTGCCATCACCTTGGTCTTGAGCTTCTCAGCCTCTAGAACTGGGAAATACATTTCTGTTGTTTGCAGACTACCCAATTTATGGTATTTGTTATAGTAGTCTGAATGGACTAAGCTGCTGAGCTTATAGTCTCATCTGAAACTTGACTGGAGAATTATCCATTTCTAAGCTCACATGGTTGTTGTCAGCATTCAGTTCTCATGAGCTTTAGATGAAGGGTTTTGGTTGCCTCCTGGCTGATGGTCAGATGCTTCTTTCAGTTCCTTGTTGTGTGAGACTCCTCATAGGGTAGTTCACAACATGGTAGCCGGCTTCAACAGAATGAGCAGGTGATAGGGCAAAGGAGAGTGTAAGTGAGAGAGTGAGAGCAAGACAGAAGTCATAGCTTTTTTTAACCCTGATCTTGGAAGTTACATCCTATCATTTATTTTTGCCATATTCTGTTAGTTAGAAGCAAGTCACTAGATTCAAACCACACTCAAGGTGAGGGGATTATATAGGAGACAGAGATCACTGGGGGTTATTTCAGATGCCGCACACCATAGTCTGTATTTCCTATTGCCAGTTAGAATTGGAAAGAAGAGCAAGATTTTTATATTTCAAGGGTTTTGAATTGTGTTATTTTAAGTAGCAGGCATAAGGGACAAGGTAAACTGGGAGAGTATGGCTCACACTCTTATATATTGTAGAAAGAAAACTGCTGTGATAAAACACTATCTTCTGCTTGAATCTTGACTTAGGAAGTCTCTCCCAGACAGTAAGAGTAAATCATGATAAAGATGGAAATTTAGAGAAGAAAGGCAGGCTTTTTATATTTAACTCATGTTCTAAGACCAGGGATAAGACGTTAGAACAACGTTAAAAGGTTCCTTGTTCTCAAGACTCACAAGCTTCCTCCCACACTCCAACACTCACCAACTCCATGACCCTTTTCCAGCCTCACCCGGAAGTTGAGAACTGTGTCACATTAATGATCATTTGGGTATTTGTTGTTTCCCAAAGACAGCAAGGCATACCTCATTTTGTTATGCCTTGCTTTATTGTACTTCACAGATACTGCTTTTTTTCCCCTGACAAATTAAAAGTTTGTGGTAATCCTGTGTTGGGCAAGTCTGTTGGAGGGTTTTTTCCAACAGTATGGGCTCATTTTGTGTCTCTGTGTCACATTTTTATAATTCGTGCATTATTTCAAACTTTTTTATTATTATTATGTCTGTTATGGTGAATGTTATTGCTCATTGACAATGCACCTAGTCACCCAGGAGCCTCTTATGGGGATGAACAAGAAAATGAATGTTGTTTTCATGCCTGCTAACACAACATCCATTTCTCAGCCCATGGATCAAGGAGCAATTTTGACTTCAAGTCTTCTTATTTAAGAGATACATTTCAAAGTTATAGCTGCCACAGATAGTGATTCTTCTGATGGAGCTGAGAAAACTAAATTTAAAACCTTCTGGAAAGGATTCAACTTTGTCAATGACGTTAAGAACATTCATGATTCATGGGAAGAGGTCAAAATACCAATATTAACAGGAGTTCGGAAGACATGGATTCCAACATTCATGATGAGTTTAAGTGGTTCAAGATTTCAGTGAAGGAAGTAATTGCTGATGTAATAGAAGTAGCAAAAGAACAAGTGGAGCCTGAAGATGTGACTGAATTGCTGAAATCTCATGATAACACTTAAACAGGGGAAGAGTTGCTCCTTATGAATGAGCAAAGAAAATGGTTTCTTGAGATAGAATCTGTTCCTGGTTAAGAGGCTGTGAACATTGTTGATATGGCCACAAAAGATTTAGAATATTCCATAAACTTAGTTGATAAAGCAATTGCAGAGTTTGAGAGGATTGCCTCCAATTTAGAAAGAAGTTCTACTGTGGGTAAAATGCTATCCAACAGCATTTTATGTTACAGATAAATCTTTGTGAAAGGAAGAGTCAATCAATGTGGCAAACTTTATTGCTGTTTTATTTTAAGAAACTGCCACAGCCACCCCACCCTTCAGCGACCACCACCCTGATCCATCAGCAGCCATCAACACCAAGGTGAGACCCTGTATCAGCAGAAAAGATGACAACTCTCTGAAGGGTCAGATAATTGTTAGCATTTTATGCAATACAGTATTTTAAAATTAAAGTATGTACATTTTTTAGACTCAATGCGATTGCACATTTAATAGACTACAATATAGTATAAACATAACTTTTATATGCACTTAGAAACCAAAAGTTCATGTGACTTACTTTATTGAGATATTTACTTTATTGTTGTGGTTTGAAACTGAACCTGTAATATTTCTGAGGTATGTCTGTATTCCTATTATCGTCAAGGACTTTCTTAGTCCATTTGATCTGCTTTAACAAAATACCATAAGTTGGGTACCTTGCAAACAACAGAAATTTATTTCTCAGTTTGGAAGCTTGGGAGTTCAAGATCAAGGCCTTGGCAGATTTGGTGTCTGGTGATGACCCACTCTAGTTCATAGAGCCTTCTCACTGTTTTCTCACATCGTGAAAGGGACTAGCCAGCTCTTAGGGGTCTCTTTTATGAGGAGGACCACTAAGCCCATTCACGAGGGCTTTGCGCACCATGCTGCCTACACCATGACCACCCAAAGGTCACCCCTCACCTCCTTAACATAATCTCCTTGGGGGTTAGGATTTCAACAAAAAAGTTTTGGGGGTGCACAAACTCTACTAAACATATGTGATGAGGAACACAAGAATGTGGCTGAGACTAAATAGAATGACCTCAAAAAGACATCAGAAAACTTTTAGAAGAAAGCACTACTGATTTGGTGGTGATTTTTTTCTACCTTGACTTTTTTCTTGCTGTGGAAAGGAATTATGTGTATAAATCTTTCTCCCCTAGCAGTGTTTTGGCTTCCCAGGGTTATCGGAGTTTAATCTGATTCAGATGAAATTGTATGCACTGCAGCTATAAACGAACATCAAAGAAGGAATTCACAATGGTTACAGGAAAATTGTACTTCCTCCATTTGTCTGCCAATTAATACACTGGCCCCATCCAAAGGACATGGATTCAGCTCTGGAAGATAAGCCTGGAGATGAGAGACTGTACACTGGCTTCTGTGATGAGTAGGTAGCCTGCAGGTTTTGAGAAGTGAACTAAGACCAAATTTATGGTTCGTGTCACAAATTGTGGAGGCTCAGCTAGATCAAAGAGAAATCAACAGTCTGGAAGACCATGCCTCCTAGTTTTATAGCTTGAAGGAATTTCTTTTTTTTTTTTTTTTTTTTACGAGGAATTGAAACAATTCATATCCTGAATTCTGGTCCTCACCACGGAGCGGGCCTGTATCTCTCTCTCAGTATGGAACATACCAAACACCTGGCTTTTTTAGAAGCCCTGGGTTTGTCTAGACCCTTTGTCCTTCATTCTTCTTACCACAGTCCCTGAGGCTCTTAAGGATAAGAGTGTATTATGTGGGAAGTGAGGTCTGGGATCTCATTTTAGCTCTATATCTATTTACACTGTAATCCTGGGCAAATGATTTATCCACTCTGATCTAAGTGATTCCTCATTCTATAAAATGGGGAAAATATCTACTCTGCTCACCTCACAGAATTACTATAAAGATTAAATATCGAAATTATAGGTAAAAACTATAAATTATAGTACGTAAGCAATATTCCTCTTTATCCCCATAGTAATCTTCACTTCTCTGGTTTCTTATTAACTTATTTGTCCAACCATTTATTTATATTATCTCACTTGCTCTGCTAATCCTCTAACTGGCATTTTAAAAAGCATTTTACTACTTTCTTCTCTCACATTCATACTTGGTTTTTGTGTTTTCACTCTTCCCTGTGTATTTTCTTTATCAATTAACACTTTGTCCTCTTTATCCCTCAGCCTCTCCCATTGTCTGTTCCTATGTCTTCGTTAATTTTTGCCCTCAATTCCCTTCCTCTGTCCTGTGTCCATCTCACTCCCTCCCAATGCCATATTCCATTCCAAGTTGGCCAGAGGCTGATTCTTGTACTAGGAAGCAGCATCACTGAAGATCCCTGTCCCAATGTCATAATGATGAGTTGAGCTTTAGTTTCCTTATCTGAGAAATGAGTATACTCATTAACAGATTAGGATGCTATGACTTTATGCCCCTTTTTGCTGATGAAAAGACCTACCTTAACTATATTTGCTTAAAATGTGAGTTTAGTAAGTAATAATAGAAAACAATTATGGAACATTTATAATATATAAACACAATTTAATTCACTTAATTATATAAGTCCTGTAGAGTAGATATTATTTGGAGCTTAAGTACAATAAATAAACTTCCCAAGATTATGCAGCTAGAATTAAAATCCAAGTGTGTCATATTCTAAAGTCTGCTCTGTGCACTACATTCCGTCTACATCCTTGCCTCTAAAATTGTTATTTTTGTGATGGACAAGAAATCATATGACAGATGTGGGAACAGTGGCTACACAGATGAATCAATGACCCTGAGACAACTTGGGTGGCAAGGGTTCCAGGTCAAGAGGACTGATCTGTTTTTAAGAAGGTAAGTGGACAACACAGGATAAGCCCAAACTGGGATTTGTTTATCTTTCCCTGGGACTAAGGTTGTTAGATTTATAAAAATTCAAGTTATTCAGTTAAATTTGAATTTGAAATAAAACAAATAATATTTAATGAGTATATTCCATGCAATATTGGGGATATAATATAATTTAAAAATTATCCCCACCCCCCGCTGTCCCTCCCTTATTTCCCCGCAACAGACCCCAGTGTGTAGTGCTCCCCTCCCTGTGTCCATGTGTTCTCATTCTTCAACATCCGCCTATGAGTGAGAACATGCAGTGTTTGATTTTCTGTTCTTGTGTCAGTTCGCTGAGAATGATGGTTTCCAGGTTCATCCATGTCCCTACAAAGGACACGAACTCATCGTTTTTGATGGCTGCATAATATTCCATGGTGTATATGTGCCACATTTTCCCTGTCCAGTCTGTCATCGATGGGCATTTGGGTTGGTTCCAGGTCTTTGCTATTGTAAACTGGGTTGCAATGAACATTCATGTGCCTGTGTCCTTATAATAGAACGATTTATACTCCTTTGGATATATACCCAGTAATGGGATTGCTGGGTCAAATGGAATTTCTATTTCTAGGTCCTTGTGGAATTGCCACACTGTCTTCCACAATGGTTGAAGTAATTGACACTCCCATCAACAGTGTAAAAGTGTTCCTATTTCTCCACATCCGCTCCAGCATCTGTTGTCTCCAGATTTTTTAATGACCGCCATTCTAACTGGCGTGAGATGGTATCTCAATGTAGTTTTGATTTGCATTTCTCTAATGACCAGTGATGATGAGCATTTTTTCATATGTTTGTTGGCCTCATGTATGTCTTCTTTTGTAAAGTGTCCGTTGATATTTTTCGCCCACTTTTGAATGGGCTTGTTTGTTCTTTTCTTGTAAATCTGCTTTAGTTCGTGGTAAATTCTGGATATCAGCCCTTTGTCAGATGGGCAAGCTGCAAAAATTTTTTCCCGTTCTGTTGGTTGCCGATTCACTCTAATGACTGTTTCGTTTGCTGTGCAGAAGCTGTGGAGTTTGATTAGGTCCCATTTGTCTATTTTGGCTTTTGTTGTCAATGCTTTTGGTGTTTTGGTCATGAAGTCCTTGCCTACGCCTATGTCCTGAATGGATTTGCCTAGATTTTCTTCTATGGTTTTTATGGTGTTAGGTCTTATGTTTAAGTCTAATCCATCTGGAGTTAATTTTAGAACTCACCTTTTAACTAGTCAGTCTGTGTTTAATCTGGCAACTCTCCTTAGTGCTCCAAAGCATTTTGCCTTTGCTGCTATTGCAGTGCTTTTGTTCTTTGTACTATTGCTAGTTTTTGGCATATATCCAAAGCTCTTAAAAAATCACATAGTAAGACTTGGGCTTTCTAACTGTGACAAAAATCTCGATGCAATCTAATAAAATATTGATAACTTTGACTACATAAAATAAAAGCCTTTTAAGTGGCAAAAAACACCATAAACCAAGTCAAAAGACAAATGACAAACTAGGAGAAAATATTGTAAAACATATCATAGATGATAAATCTACTTCATAAAGAACTTTTAAAAATTGAGGAAAACCACAAAATATTATAGTAAAAAGGGCAAAATACATAGATGATGCATCAGAGAAATTTTAAAATGGCTTTTACACATGTAAGAAAATGTTCAGTTTCACTCATAATACATAAAATGCAAATTAAAACTACACTGACACTTTTACCTATCAGATTGGCAAACATTTAAAAGCTTGACAATTCACTGTTGGCAAGGCTGCAGGAAAATAGGCTCTCTTATACATTTTTGGTGGAATGTAAAATGACATACGTTCCTATGGAGGAGAATTTCAAAACACATACTAAAATTACATTGTGCATTCACCCTTCAACACAAGGATGCTAACTGTAGGAATTTACCCTGAATATATTCTCCCAACAATATAAAAAAAACCATATGCACAAAATTATTTCATGCAGCACTGCTTATAATTGCAAAGTATAAGAGCTACCTACATATCTAAGCATAGAGGCCTAGTTAAAAGCTCCATTCACACAATGGAGTAATATATGGCTATATAAAAGAATGAGGAGATCTCTGTTAACTGATAGAGAGTAATTTCCAGGAGACAATATTAAGTGAATAAAGCAAAGAACATATAGTATATTACTTTCTGTGTGCTAAAGCAGGAAAAATAGTTTTTAGTTTGGAAAATGTGAATGTTCTACATATTCAACAAATAAAATTAAATCAATAAGAAAAGGAAGGAGGAAAAACATAAAAGTAGAAAGAAAAGAATAAACCTAATCTTACTTCAGTAAATATAACCATAGTGAAAGAAAAAAAAGAAAGGATGGAAGGAGGGAGGAAAGAGTAAATAAATATAACTTACAAAGACAATTTTGACCTTATACCCTCAATTTTGGCCAAGGTTGGGCATGACGGGTAAGGGGAGAAGGATAGCAAACAAATCCCGAACTCTTAGTCCTTTTTTTTTTTTTAATTTATAGAAATATGGGCAAAGCAATTTTGAAACAACTTTATATGAGTTATAGGATTAAGTAAGTAAATAATGTGGAAGGGAATAAAGATTTTAACTATGGAAGAAGGAATGTGCAAATACAGCATAAGAAATCCCGCTACTGGGATTTGTACCTATTATATGAAAAAGATACTTGCACATGCATGTTTATAGTAGCACAATTAAGAATTGCAAAAATGTGTGTGTGTGTGTATATATATATATGATGGAATACTACTCAGCCATAAAAAGAATGAATGAATGGCATTCACAGCAATCTGGATGAGACTGGAGACTATTAAGTGAAGTAACTCAGGAATGGAAAACCAAACATCATATGTTCTCACTCATATGATGAAGCTAATCTATGAGAATACAAAGGCATAAGAAAGATGCAGTGGACTTTGGGGAATCAGGGGGAAAGGGTGAGAGGGGGGTGAGGGATAAAAAACTACAAATTGGGTGCAGTGTATACTGCTCGAGTGATGAGTGCACTGAAATCTCACAAATCACCACTAAAGAACTTACTCATGTAACCAAACACCACCTGTTTCCCAATAACCTATGGAAATACAATTTTTTAAAAGAAAAAAATTATAAATGATTATTGATGGTAGTCACACTGTTGTGCTATCAAATACTAAACAACAACAACAACAAAAACTACAAAAAAACCATATATGGCATGAGAGAAGGCAAGAAAGAACCCCATGGGCATGCACTGGAATTGTAGGTATCAGTGTGAACTGGTGATTCCTAAATTATGTATATGCATGTGATGTACACATGTAAGCAGACATGTGTATGTATGTTTGTGTTTGTATGCATGCTTGATGTATATTTATATATGTATTTTATATATGTATATGTATAGGTGTACATATGTCTATTTCCTAGGTCTGTTGTAAAGATCAAGAATCAAAGACACTCGAGTAGCAGTGATCACACCTAAAACCCAAATCTTGGTCTTTAATGCCATTCTCCACTAAAAGGAATCAAGGGTCTTTGGAGATATGGCTGATTCCAGGGATGAGATAGGGTAGGTACAAGATGAGCCTGAAACAGCTTGTTATGCTGGAAAGTAAGAAAGCACTTTTAAAAAATGATGGAGTCATGTCACAATTACCAAAGTGCTAGCTGGAAAGGGTTTTCATTGGCCAAATCTGGGATAATTTGAGCATCAAAATGCTTAAATATAGTGACAAACTATAAACAATTGAAAAATAAAAAATCATGAGTCCATACTGATAATAAAAAGATTCACAGTTGCAAAAATGTGGAACCAACCCAAATGCTTATCAATTCATTCATTTATTTGTGAATGAATGACGGAGGATGGAGGGCTCTTGCATACAGTAGAATGCTGATAGCCAACTTGTAAATCTCGAGAAGGTATGGGAGTTGAAAATTATCATTTGGCAACTATTACAGTAAAGATTGCATCAGGCAAGAATCATCAATAATTGCTAAATCTGAAAGTTCTGAACTTTCTTTTGAAAGTTCTGATGATGAGAAGGATATCCACATTGCCTTAAATTATCTTCTGTAAAGAATAAAAAAATAGTAATGTCATCATGGAGAAATTGAACAATAACTTGACAGGGTAACCAACGTTTATTGAAGTGGATGGACACAGTGTTCCTCCACATTATGTCCTGAGAAGGACACATCATCATCTATGCAGCATTCTCGCTGAGAATACATGATCTGAATCTAGCCACAAACATGCATTAGAAAACCCAGAATAAGAAACACTCTACTAGCAAAAAGGAGAGAGACCGTATTTTTAAAAAAATGACAAAGAAAGGCTGTGGAAGTATTTTAGATTAAATGAGATTACAGAGACAAATCAACTAAATGCAGTACCTATCCCTAGACTGGATCCTATACTAGAAGGGAAAATGCCATAAAGGACATTAATAAGTCATCAGAAAAAATTGAAATGCAAATGACAGATTAGATAAAATATATCAAATTTAAATTTATTGGTATTGATGAATATACTGTGATTATATACGATTGTATCTATATAGACTATCTACTTAAGAAATATACACTGATTTAAAGTTCCATGGTTTATGCAGCTTACCATAAACAAGTTAAAAAAAATTACGTAGTTAGAATAAGTGATAAATCAAATGGGATAAAATGTTAACAACAGGTGACTCTGCATGAAAGGCATATCGGTATTTGTTGTACTGTTTCATGACTGCAACGTTTCTGTAAATTTGAAAGTATTTTGAATTACCAGAGTGTTCAAAGTTAACATTGCCAGTAAGGGAAGGATGAGCATCATGCCTCCAGAGGTGATACCCTGAGGATACATCACCCATCCAGTATCACAACTGAGAGTATATAACCTGAATGTAATCTCAAGGAAACACAAAACACAGTTCAAATGAGGAATATTCTATTTTAAAAAGAAAGTTATTTTTTGTTTAGCATAGTAAGATTTGCATTTTACATGGAGAGCTTCAATGGCTGCATGGAGGAATGGGAGAATTTTCACCCAGAAAAGATGAGCTTTGTAACTACTTTGACAGCACATGAGAGAAATTATGAAGAACACATAAGACAGGAATGCAGGTGTGAAAATTAGTCTTCAGATTTATGAGGAGTTTCAAAGCTCAGCTTGAACACTGATTCAAATAGGTGGTAAAGGATGGGGAAAGTAAAAATAAGCACGAGGTTATTAGTTTGGCTTAATGTAGATAGATGGTGAGGCTACATAACTGAGATAAAGAATATTTTAAAACAGTAATTTCAACTTTTATTTTTGATTCAGAAGGTAGATGTATGAGTTTGTTACCTGGGTATGTTGTGTGATGCTGAGGTTTGGGGTATGACTAAATCCCATCACCCAAATACTGAACATAGTTCCTGATAGTAAGTTGCTCCACAGTTGCCCCTTTCCCTACCCCCGCAGTCTAGTAGTCCCCAGTGTCTGTTGTTGCCATCTTTTTGTCCATGAATACCCGTTGTTTAGCCCTCACTTATAAGTGAGAACATGCAGTCTTTGGTTTTGTGATCCTGTGTTAATTCTCTTAGGATAATGCACTCTTTGCTTCATCTATGTTACTGCAAAGGACATTATTTTGTTCTTTTTTATGGCTGCATAGTATTCCATGGTGTATGTGAACTATATTTTCTTTATTCATTCTACCATTAAGGGGCATGTAGATTGATTCCATGTCCTTGCTATTGTGAATAGTGCTGTGATAAACATACAAATGCATGTGTCTTTTTTTGTAGAATGATTTATTTTATTTTGTGTATATACCCAATAATGGGGTCACTGAGTTGAATGATAGTTCTGTTTTAAGTTATTTGAGGAACCTCTAAATTTCTTTGCACAGTGGCTGAACTAATTTACATTCCCACCAACAGTGTGTAAGTGTTCTTTATTCTCCACAGCCTTGCCAACATTTGTTGATTTCTGACTTTAATAATAGCCATTCTGACTGGTGTAAGATGATATCTCATTATAGTTTTGATTTACATTTCTCTTATAATTACTGATGTTGAGAATTTTTTCGTGTTTATTGGCCACTTGTCTGTCTTGTTTTGAGAATTATCTGTTCATGTCTTGCCTTTTAAATGGGGTTGTTTGATTTTTGTTTATTCAGTTATAATTTTAGCTGTTTTTTTCTGCTAGCTTTGGGTTTAGTTGGTTCTTGGTTTCTAGTTTTTTGAGATAGAGAATTTATGATTACTGATGTTGAGAATTTTTTCATGTTTATTGGTCACTTGTCTGTCTTCTTTTAAGAAGTGTCTGTTCATGTCTTTTGCCTACTTTTTAATGGAGTTGTTTGATTTTTGCTTGTTCAATTATGATTTTAGCTATTTTTTTTTCTAGCTTTGGGTTTAGTTTGTTCTTGTTTTCTAGTTCCTTGAGATAGAGAATTTTGAAGAAAGAGTAGAGCTAAAGAAAGAAAAGTTTCATTCAGATTATCTGGGGTCAAAAATACTGACCAAAATAAATGTATTCCTCACTGTATTTCAGCCATGATTTATAGGCATTGAATACTTACTAGGTCCCAAGCATTGTGACAAACTATATACTGACATTATCTTTGTGATTCTCATCATGACACAATTTATAGATGAGAAAAACATTGTTCAGAGATGTTAGGAAATTTTACCAGTTTCATACAGCTAATAAATGGAGGAGGCATTATTTGAACCACAAATTATGCTTTTTCCACTATGTCATTCCACCTTCCAAAAGAAAAGTATAATTCCTGAATAAAAGCACTCCACAGATGTTTTTTTCTCTTGCTCCCATTTTTTACTAAGGGATATAGTAAAGGGCTGGAGATGATATTGAATACCATAGTCAAGATAATAAAATTAAAACTATGATCTAATCATGATTATAATTGGTTCTTTTGTGTTTAGAAACCCTGGTCCACCAACTGCTTGCAGTTTCAAGGTGGAGTTTCTAACTTTCCTCAGAAAGTGGTAATCATACAACAGAGAGATCCCTGAGGCCAAAAGCCTGGATTCCATTCCTGACTCTAGTTTGCTAGCTGTAAAATGGTACCTCACAGGACTATTTTAGGATTAAATGAGATAGTGTACATAGAAGCACATACAGATGTAGGTGTAAGTACTATTTCACTTGTGTCTCTACGCTCCTCAACTCTCCTCTGCCAAATAAATCCCTTGGCTCATTAAAAACAAAACAAACTTTAAATACCAGGTCTGTGGAAAAGAAAGACCAGTGAGATCCATTGACTCCCACTCCTTCCTCCAGCACCATGTCCAGAGTATTCCTTTCTCATTAGGAGTAAATGAACTGTAAATGGATCAATAATTCTAAAGCAGCACAAAGAATAAATGTGGTAGAGGGTTGATCATTTTCTCTAAGTCCTGCAATGCCATACCTGGTAGGTTTAGTCTGCTTCAAGGACACAGTCTTCATCCTGGTCCTGTCACTAACCACCGCATAACCTAAGTCATCCCTCTCCCCTCCTTGACCTCAGATTCATCAAAATGAGTGGTAGGTGCTGAAATTCCTAAGTCATTGTTCGTCATAGTCTTGTTTTTATATCACCTATAACCGAATCAGCTGGGCTGCTTCTTAGAAGATGCAGATTGTCCAGATCCCACTCACAGCTCCCAAATTAGAACCCTTGGGCAAAGGACCTGGGAATCTGCATTTAACTCTCTTCCCCCAAGTAATTCTAATTCACACAAATTTGAGAATCACTAACTTAAATTCCCTTTCAGATAAATAATTCTATAGTGTAGGGGAGTGCTTTTTAAACTTAATGAATTCCTCAGAAATGTCATTAAAATGTAGTTTCTGATTCAGTTGGCTTGCAATGGGGTTTGATACTCTGCATTACTATTAAGCTCCTAGATGCTGCTGCTGCTTTATGTGCCACCACACAGTCACACAATAGGCTGACTTACTTTTGAGATGAAAATAATCTAGGCAATGGCTCGAGGGACCATACACATGGATAAGGGAGAAGAGCATGTATATGAATAGTGACCCCAAATATTTAATTGGCTTAAGTGAAGACTTAGCTGATTGATTACCTTTGGGTGACTTAGAGCATTATTATAGGGAAGACACATCTTTGGAGACAGCAGATTTCATTAAGTCCCCCACTCTGTCACTTCCTAGCCCTATGATCTGCAAAGTGTGAATTAAACTTTTAGAGCCTTAAGTTCTGAATCAGCAAAACATAGACAATAAAATATCCATCTCATAGAGTTGCTGTGAGCATTAAATGCAATCTCATATGTAAACTTCCCAGCTCAGTACAACAATATCAGTCCCCCTAGCTTTTCTGGGGACTCTTCCAAAGCTACTACTTAATTTCCCGAGGATAACTACTTATTGGGACCTATCCCTCTCCCACAGACATCACTACCTGGAGGGCAACAGATACTCCACCATAAAAAAACAAAACAAAACAAAAACACACACACACAAAAGAAACCTCTTGAATTTTTCAGGCTACAGAGTGATTTATCACACAGTTGCTCTCCCAGACTTGGAAGGCTGGCAGCAACTTCCAGAGACAGATGGGAGAGCTAGAGTCCAGTCACTTGTCAACGATGTTCAGCAAACACATTTATAAGGCTTTTCACGCTTTTCTGGCATCCTCCTGGATTAGCCATACACCAAAGGCAACCACATGTCAGGAAGGAAAACTGCGTGCACACGTGCTGGCTGGGGCCCCCCAGTGCAGCTTCATTTTTCTTTCCTGTCTGCTTTCATTACTCATTTCTGTGTGGTTGTGGTCAACATACCACCCAACTTTTCATGCCAAGTTCTTTTAGGTTTTTTTTTGACAGTCATTACTGTCCTTCCTTTCTCCCCAAATAGTTCACTAAATGAGAAATGAGTTGCAATAGTATGAACTTAATGTGAAGAATTTTAATCTCTTTTCATAGTCATTCGTAAAGGTTATCTACAAATATTAGGTTAGCAATTTCAGTGTGCTCAGCAGCATTCTAGGTGTTTGAGGGATATATAATCAAATTATTTGTTAAGTCACTTGGTCAAGCTATAGGAAGCCAACAATGAAAGTGATTTTCCTTTTCCTTTAGGACAGTTGTCCTCAGCTCTGGCTGCATATTGGAATCACCTTGGGGAGCTTTAAAAACATACTGATGCCTGCACCCAAACCCCAGCCCACTCTAGATTGTGTAAACTTTAAAAAAATTCTCTGATTTCTCTATTGGCAGATTTAAGTAAAATTTGTAAGAGAAGAAGGGCAGTCATAATGAGAAGATGGGGTCTTTCTGGTTTGGTGACACTTGACAAATACAGTGTTATGTGTCAACAGACACTTACTGCATGATGCTACTTATTAAAGAAGTTGATGTACACTGGCCAAAGGCTGGTTACCCAAAGCTCATCTCTAAGAGCCATACATCATTTCAGAAAACAGACCACAGCATTCTTCCTTCTTTGATGAAAGACATTCTGAGTTCTCTGAAAGGCTGAACAGATCCTTGACTGAGGACAGAATCATCTGTTGATTATCATAAATAGAAGGATAAGATAGAAGGGTGACTTATTTCTCAAGCTGGTGGGATAGTACACTGATTTGCAGCCTCCATCCCTGAGATATTTTTCATGTGACAGGAAAAATACAAATATTTTTTAAAACTATGTTAACTCTTGGGGAAATGAAATTACCATATTATCTACAACTTCTTTCATGTATTATGAACCTCACCAGGACGGAAAGGGGCAAGATTGCTGATAAAATGGATTCTCAGCAATCTCTCTGAAACTTAGAAAGGAGCCTAGAGCTCAGGTGTCATGGTTTTGACTCAAGTCTGATGCCACAGCAAATGGGAAGTGATGGTCAAAGAGTACCAGGTGATCCATGAGTGAGCATGGGACAGAACATTAATTAGCATAGTGTTGCTCATGGGATTGGTTCAGTTAGGCTTCCAGAATCATTTGTACTGCATAAAGACACTATCTACTCAAACCACTGACCATTCTGAAAACAGTTGTTTGAATTAATTCCAACATACAGTTTGCAACCATTCTTTTATTCTAGCATTTTTATAAGTGTGGGTACAACCATAAATGAAGAAGAGAGTGTGCTCATTAACCTCACAAATGGATTGTAAGAATTATTATTATCACCCTGAAAGCCCAAGAGTTTTAAATAAAAAAAAAAAAATCCTAAAGGGTACTTCTTAACCAATCCTATGAAAATTATCCATTAATGGTGTCCTTAAATGAACTTGAAATATAGTTTGTCTTTACGATTTCTCAGTCTCAGAAACTCTGGAGATGGGTCTTCAAGTACAGAGCTTGCAAATCTTTTGAAATGATGACCTTTAGGCAGGACCAGCTAGATAACTTATGAGACCCAGTGCAACATGAAGGCACAGGGTCTTTAGTTAAAAAAACTATTAAAATGTCCAATATGGGCTGGGCATGGTTGGCTCATGCCTGCCAGCACATTGGGAGGCTGAGGCGGTAGGATCACGAGGTCAGGAAATCAAAACTATCCTGGCCAACATGGTGAAACCCTGTCTCTACTAAAAATACAAAAATTAGCTGGACATGGTGGCACGCGCCTGTAGTCCCAGCTACTCAGGGGCTGAGGCAGGAGAATCACTTGAACCCGGGAGGTGGAGGTTGCAGTGAGCTGAGATTGTTCCACTGCACTCCAGCCTGGTGACAGAGCAATACTCCATCTCTAAAAGAAAAAAAACATTCCAGTATGTGACAACAGAGCATTAAGCCAAGCTCATGGCCCCGTGTGACTGCATAGATTGCACATTAATGAAGCTAGACAGTCCTGTTCTCAGGGCAGCAAGCCCCCAGTAGTGCTATCTATTCCAGCTACCCATCTTCTGAGCCATTGGAAGCAAATGACACTTTGTTGTATGCTGGCAAATATGTAGGCAGATGGCCCCAGCTGTCCATGGGACATCTTCAGGGATAGCAACAGAAGGAAAATATGATGAAGAGTGAAGCAGTGTGTCTGTCAGAAGTAACAGTGGAAGGACAAAGGTTTGGTACAGCTGTTAGGGAACTCAGAAAAAGAACAGTTGGCTATAAAAGACCCACCTAAGTGCCAACAACATCCAAGGGAGAGAGTGCCTTGGGTATTCTCATGCCTAGATGAGATTATGTGGCAGTGTATCATGAGATACTTCTCATATCTCTATCAATCTATCTGGATCTGCAAAAATCTATTATTATTATTATTATTATTATTATTATTTTTGTATTTCTAGCTTTCCACCCTACCCCCAAGCTAATGGTTGGCTCTGTACATATTATCTCATGAGAGACCTGCCAGCATAAAAAGAAGAAAGTATCCTAATAGTCATCTTGGTTATAGGTACACATGCCTAGGTCCCAGAGGTAAGAGTGAATTTTGGACACAAAACTTGTCTTGGCCAGAACTATGAAATCAGAATTTTCCCCAGTCTAGAAGAACAATTTTCCTGGTCTTGGAAGGGAGAGTAAGAAGACCTATGTGTCTCTGAGCAAGAGGACATATACCGCACATCCCAGACAGAACCATCTGGGAGGTAGGCCTAGCCCAACAGAGAGAATAGCTGTATAGGCAACTAGGCAGGTAGAATAACAGGCAGCCTGGGCCCCAGGTGGGACACAAAAGCACAGAAGCAGCAGGCAAAATACTAGAAAGGGAGAGAGGATATCCTATTGGCAAATTAGGTAGCCTGGTAATGGAGTATTAAGGACCACATGATAGGCAATGTGCTCCTCCCACCCCCATTCTGACATGCAAAGCTTTGCATAGCATGGAGAAGAGGGAAGTGAGAAAATAACTGAAGCTATATTTCCCAATAGACTGGCAGGAAATAGAAATAAAAATTAAATCTCAATGAATAATTTTTGTTGTATACCTGCTTGTGCACTGGGATTCATTCTAACTATTCTGCTATGATATTTTCTAAGCTCTTCTAATTCCTGTTGATCTTAACTCTGCTCTCACTGAGCAGCTTAAGAAAAAAAAAGACTTAGTTTAAAAAAAAAAAAAACTAAAAAAATTTTTTAGGTTCACAGCAAAATTAGGAGGAGAAGGAGGAAGGAGAAGAAAAGACGAAGCAAAAGAAGGAGAGGGAGAAGGAGGAGGAGGAGAAGCAGCAGTAGCAGTAGCAGCAGCTATATTAGTATAATGTATTAGTTAAGAGTCTAAAGTCTCTGGAATCAGATTGCCCAGACTTAGCAGATTCTGGCTTTGCCATTTATACAATAATTTTTAGCAAGTTCGAAAAAATCTCATAGTATTGATATAAAGAATAAAGATATTAACACACATCAAACATTTTGATTAGTGGTAAGTATATGTAAAGTACTATGTAAATGTTAGCTACTATTTCTAGTTTTATTGTTCTTAAAGTATTCCCTTCTAGCCTATGTTCAATTATATGAATATCTTCTCGTGTTGCACATAATAATTTATTCTTATTTCAATCTAACTGCATTATGTCATACATACTTTATATGTTTTTATGATTATATTTTAAAAGTGTAATTTAATGCACTAAATATTTCAGCATTTAACTCAAAACCGATTATGCTATATTACGGGGATACCAAAATGATAATAAATTGGAAAAATTGGCAAAAGTGTCAAATAGTTAAAATACCAAAAAGAAATATATATGGCCAAAGGAGAGGCTTACTCTAATAAGAAGTTGGAAAATGCATATCGGAAACATTAAAGTTTGATAATATCCACTTTAGATTAGTGCCTGGGACATTAGGTGCTCCCCTCTTCTGCTGGCAAAATGTAAGCTAGTGCTGCCATTTAACTATTAACATTTAAAATGCATAGACCCTCTATAACCAACCATTTCACTCTTTATATGCCCTCAAGAAACAATTGTTAAAGTGCATCAGGAGACAGAAGCAAGAGTGTTCATCTAAATGATGTTTGTAATTATGAAAATTGAAAGCTACATCAGTACTCGCCAATACTTGGAATGGTTAAATAAGCTGTGATATATTCATCCTTAAATTAAAAGCAGTGAGCTATAACTATCAGTACGGACATGAAAATCTTAAAGGCACGTTACTTAATAAAAAGCAAACAAAAAACCAAATTGCAGAAAAACAAGTACAGCCAAGATAGCATTTTTGTACCATACAGTAAACAAAATAGCTCTATAGATATGTGTATGTAAGTGTACATATATGTATATGTAAATGTATCTGTGGGTGTTTGTGTAACTGTCTTGAAAAATGTCTCAGAGTGCACACCAAACTGTTAACAGTGGCAATTTTTAGATGGAAAAAACTAACATTGGTTAAGGAGGATTTTAGCTATTTATTGTATTAAATTTTTTTTACAATGATAATTTTTAAAAGTATTCTTGTATAATTAAGGTTGAACTTTAAAAAATTAAAAGACAAATAAGACAAAGTTCCTGAATTCCAAAGTTAATACTCTATTTGGTGGATATATAACAATTTACTTAGCCATTGACCTATATTTGGCAGTTCTGGTTGTTTCCATTTTTTAATATTATAGATTTTTATACACTGAAGTTTTTTTTTCTTCTGTTAATTTATTTTTCTAGGATAAATTCCAAGGGTAGGATTACTGGATAAAATGGTACAAACATCTTTCTGGCTCTTGTTATATTTTTCCACATTGCTTTCCAAAAATGTTGTGCTTCTCCTGCTCTATTATTACTACATTTTTTTTTTTAAGAGTGAGCTCTCCTACTACCTGGCAGTAACCTGCTTTTCTATTGCCATCTCCTGGTTCTCAGGAATGTGTACTTTTCACTTCAGTTTTCAACCTGTTTTAGAACTGGAATCTCCTAGAGGACCTTCACTTCAGTCTTTCTCTTATGCCTAGTGTATGTGTATCCCTGGAAAGTGATATGATTAACATTCCATTTTTACAGAGGAAAGCACTGAGGCACACAGAGGTCAAGTAACTTGCCTAGGGTGCCATAGCTAAGAAATAGCAGAACCTATTACTTTTAATTATGCTCTCTCCACATCTGGTGTCTACACTCTCTCCATATCTGGTGTGGTTCTCCATCAATTTGGTGTGAACAGACTTGATCTGGATCCAAATACCTCTTGATTACTTATGGAGTCTCTGTATGTCGTGGCTTTCCTACCCCATGTGGTCTCTTGGTACCAGTCCGTGTCTGTGTCCTCACTACCTTTCTGCCTGTGCACCTTTTCTTGGCCTAGTTCTCAGCTGGCCAGCTTGTTTCACATACTCAGACTTCTTCCCTATCTGCTTCATCTACCTTAACCAAGATGTTAGACCAGTCATTCTTAATCCTGTATATATGCTAGAATCACTGGGGAAATTAAAACAAAGGAACCAAACACACTGGGGCCTCCATTTCATTCCCAGAAATGTGAATTGAATTGATCTGGGGTATAGTATGTATGAGCTTGCTTCTGGGATTTTTTTCAAAGTCCCGTAGTTCTTTTGAATGAGAACCTCTACCTTAGAGGCTCTTCTTGTCTTTCTCCTGGGTTTAGTGAGCAACATGCCTTTGTTTTGGTATGTTTGTTTGTTTTGTTAGTAATAGCTGCCCTGCTTCCCTTGGCTGCCACCTCCCCTTGCAATGGTTTACCTATCTGCCCTGCTATCATTTTGCCTGTTCTGTTTTGTTCCTCTGTGTCCTTTCTTATCAAAAGCACATTGCTGATCCTACCTTCAAATCTTTGTCCTTGCCATTGCTGCTGCTTGTAATCACTCCATTTTTCTCTACTGGAATCTAGTTGAATCAAAGTTTTGCCTTCTCCATGCAACTATCTCTCATCACTACCCACACAGCTGGTTGCTGCTTCTCAATGCCTATTTGAATTCCCACCTGTATCATTCTAGTGGCTTTTCATTTAGTGATGAAAGGTGGTATATGATTTTCATGTGTGGATAGGAAGAAGTGCTTTTAATAGTGGTTAAGAGCACAGGATTCAGAGTTGGGAAGATTGATGTTTCAAATTCCAAGCTGCTATTTACTTAACTACTCTAAGCCTCAGTTTTCTCATTTATAAATTAAAGATAACAGTGTTACATATTTCATAGAGCTTCTCTGAAGCATGGAGAACATTTAACACAGTACATGTTAAAAGTTTGATACTCATAAACTATAGAAACAGGATATATATGGTAATGAGACTGATTTCTTTTAATTAAATTGGTAGAAATTAATAACTTATGCATCCAAATTTCCCCTTATCATCTGCCCCATAAATATTGGGCAGAGAAATGGAAGATACTCACTTATTGTGATGATGCTGTATTGCCCAGATCTTTTCCAGAAATCCTCTCTTGGAATTGCCTACAGAGCTAGTTTATGTGTCGGAAAGAAAAAGGGTCCTATTGCTCTATTCCCTATTTGTTTTTACCAAAAAAGGCAATACTCAGTTCCCCTGCACACTGTATTCATCAGCTTTGGTGCCAAATGACCTTTGACTTTTTTTTTTTCCTTTTGAGTTTAATCTTCCCCAAGAGGATAAGGATGCCACTACTAAGAATATGTACAAAAAGTGTAACAGATTTTCAAGGGAATTTCAGAACAGAAGTTCCCAAAATGTTTTTCCAAGGAGACTGCAAATGACTTGAGAATGGGGCCCTTATCTACAACCAGGGGTTCTTAACCTGGAGTTAACTGGACTTCTGCTTTGTAACTTTTCTGGTTAGAGGGTCTGTAACTTTCTTAATGTTTTCAAAGGGATAAAAAATGAGAAAAAGAAGGTAAGAATATTGTTTTAAAATATTTTATAGGTGCCAAGGCTGCTAGGAGAGGGCTATTTTGTTAATAATAAATTTAAATGTTTAAGGAATAGAAGTGTGCTATCTTTCAAATACTACAATAATGATGTCTATTATTATAGCATGCATTGTTATTTTAACAGTGGGGGGTGGATTTGAATAAAACAATAAACATTCCCTCAACCACTCCCTGACTTTACATGTGCATGTGTTCATGAAAGAGCTGGCAGTGTTCTAGTGTGTGGAGTGTGACTTTGGAACTTTTTAGAAGTGTTTTATAAAATAGAGTCCAAAGGAAAATACAACTATCATGTTTCAAAAACAAAACAACAATATCAAAATATGAAAACTGGGAGGAGGATTATTTTACCATTGTGTTTTTTGTCCAGTGGCTTGCTAGTAAGGCAGCTCTCTGGGAGGGTAAAAAAACAAGACCCGATTTGTAATGTTTGCCAATTTCTATGGTGTAAATACTCCCACCATGGCCAATTTCAAACTACCAGTATGAGATCACTGAATAGAATTGGGAGGAGATGCACAGAATTTGTTCTCTATGCCAGTAAAAGCTGTTTCTAGTACACCACTGCTTGTAACCCTTATAAACCTAGATGCCCAAAAGAAGAGTTTCTGCAGGAGGTTCAGTTTTATGGCAGTGTCTTTTGTAAGAAGCATACTTTAAGAGCAAAAAAGGAATTGGAAAGGAATTCTATTGGAGGGTATTAAAGGAGATTGAAACACATAGTTTAAAACACATTTCCCAAGCATCCTGATTAAAATTCACCCTCTTCCACCCAACCCACTAAGGTTTTCTCTCCCATTTCTTCTTCCTCCTCTACCTATCCCAGTGTTTTTTGTTTGTTTGTTTTATTAGATAGACTAAATCTCCTGGTCGGAAAGAATCCTATTTCTGAGCTGACTGCAGGTTTGGTGGGGAAAGATGGGCTGCCTTTGATGGATAGGGAAGGGTGAATTGAGGTCTGAGAATAGTAAGACATTAATAATCTTTATTCTATCACATTATTTGCCCATGTTAAAATAAAAAAAAAATTGAGGAGGAAAAAGTATACAAGTGAAACTACCTTCTCTTAAGGTTTGTGGTTTGTGAATCAACAAATCTTTATAAACAGTATCCTTTAAAGAAAAAGCAGTGTAAATATAAACCAAATCTTTTTATTTTTTTTTCCGTTTACATATGGGCATTTCTTAACCTGTATCTACATTTATAAACCAATTTGACTGATCAGCTTTGGGTTAGTTAGTTAAAAGTCAAGCCAATCGTTTGTCTATCCCAGCTGATTTTGTACTGACTTTATACTCCAAAGCTTGGAGTGAAAAGCAGAAGGCCAGACTTGCAGTGTGACCATGAGCAAGTCATTTGGCCTTTCTGAACTTGAGTTACATCATCTGACATTGGGATTGAACTGAATGGTCTTTAAATTGCTTTCTAGCCATAAGAGCTTGTGGTACTTATGTTGCATTTAATGAGCTGCTTCACAATTTTCTTTTATGAAATTAATAATCTCTACTTTTAAAATGTCATAAACCTGCTAGTTTGAATAAGTGGATTAATATCTAACTTGACTAGTTAACTAGAACTCTTCTGTCAATAAGAATAATAATTTACTCTTGAGACTCTGGTTTTCTCTGCTAACATTTTTCTCTGCTGTTCTCTCTAGACTTTGAGGTTCACCAAACTCATCTGGAGGAAGAAACCCTACTGAGGTTGGAAGGAATACTAAGGATAGATCAAGGACCCTCCTCTAATGGTATCAGAAATTTATACTCTGTCCCTAGATCATTCTGGACCTTCAGGATTCATATTTCTTCAGTACACTCGATCTTCTATGTATTTCCTTGTCTTTCTATTTCCTGCTTCTTCACACTCATCTCAGGGCTTCTGGCCGAGGAAAAAGATACAGTGAGTAGGGAATAATCATGTCTTCCCATCCTCTTTGGTATTAAATCACTTGGCTCTTATCTATCAAATACCTGATGATTCACTTAGTTTAGGACACTCCAGAAAGATAATTATGGCATGAAAAATAGCTAATATTTATTGAGTGCTTACATTTTCTAAGGACTTTACAGACATCTCATTTAGTTTCTAACAACATAAATTCTAGCCCCATTCTATAAACAAGGAAACTAAAGCTTAAAATGGTTAACCCAAGGTCAGAATGAATGAGAGAAGCAAGACATGATGTATAATTCCAGAACTGCCTGGCCTAACTTCTGTGCTCTTGTGCTCCTAACCACGGACTCATCTGTGGTTGTATCTGAAGCTGCTAAAACAGAGCTTGGAGTGAAAAGCAGAAGGCCAAGTAAAAGCTTTAAGATGAGGATGATTAGATGGGAATTTGATTTCATGTTTTTCAAGCTAAAGAGAGGACTTGGGCTGCTTTGGTGAAAGAAACTACACACAGCTCTAAGGATGTGCTCCCTTTACTTGACTCTCTATCCTATCCCAGACTATCTGGTGCAGGAACTTACAGGCTCAGCCCTGAGCTAAGGTCATTCTGATTATCAAACCCATGATGGGCAGTTAGTGGTGGGGGTCAGGACTCTCAGCCCTATTATTTTAGTTTCCTGCCCCTAGGTCACTCATTCAGGTGCATGAAAACTCACCTTTTAATTAAATACTGGAAAAAGTCATCACAAAACTAGGCTGGGCATGATGGCTCATGCCTGTAATCCCAGCACTTTGGGAGGCCGAGGTGAGCAGCTCACTTTAGGCCAAGAGTTCGAGACCAGCCTGGCCAACATAGTGAAACCCAGTCTCTACCGAAAATATAAAAATTAGCTGTGTGTGGTAGTATATGCCTGTAGTCCTTGCTAGTTGGGAGGCTGAGGCATGAAAATCACTTGAACCTGGGAGGGGGAAGTTGCAGTGAGCAGAGATCACTCCACTGCACTTCAGCCTGAGCAATAGTGAGACTGTCTCAAAAAAGTCATCACAAAACTAGTCATACAGTTCCTTCTCTACTGAGCAGAAAGACTAATCTTAAGATGAGTGCCTTATGTTCATTACCAATGACTCTGAAACCTCAGTACTAAGAAAATAGAAAAGACACAAGATATTGCAGAAAGTGTCCATCTATTTGGGGGCCGCAAAAGCATTTATCTTAAATCCAGCCTCCCTGCATTTTTAGTCTTCCATTTGGAGACTGAGGGTCTCTTGCTTCATGGTGGAAGGCTAACAGCTGCTCACTGGCATGTCTTAACTTTCTATATTGAAGATGATGAAGTGACAGGGAGAAGCAAAAGGGATAAAATTTTTTCAATTGATATGAAAACATGATGGCACATATAAACATGAAAGAACTCAGGAAGAAAGAAAAGATGCTGATATGTTTCGGCTGTGTTCCCACCGAAATCTCATCTTGAATTGTAACTCTCACAATTCCCACATGTCGTGGGAGGAACCTGGTGGGAAGTGATTGAATTATGGGAGTGGGTCTTTCCTGAGCTGTTCTAATAGTGAATGAGTCTCATGAGGTCTGATGGTTTTAACAACAGGAGTTTCCCTGCATGATCTCTCTCTTCTCTTATCTGCCACCATGTGAGATGTATCTTTTACCTTCTGCCATGATTGTGAGGCCTCCCCAGCCATGTGAAACTGTAAGTCCAGCAAACCTCTTTCTTTTGTAAATTGCCTGGTCCCAGGTATATCTTTATTAGCAGTGTGAAAATGGACAAATACAATAAATTGGTACCAGTAGAGTGAGGCAGTGTTGAAAAGATACCCAAAAATGTGGAAGTGACTTTGGAACTGGGTGACAGGCAGAGGTTGGAACAGTTTGGAGGGCTCAGAAGAAGACAGAAAAATGTGGGAAAGTTTGGAACTTCCTAGAGACTTGTTCAATGGCTTTGACCAAAATGCTGATAATGATATGGACAGTGAAATCCAGGCTAAAGTGGTCTCAGATGGAGATGAGGAACTTGGGAACTGGAGTAGTGGTGACTTTGTTATGTTTTAGCAAGGAGACTGGCAGAATTTTGCCCCTGCCCTAACGAACTGTGGAACTTTAAACTTGAGAGAGATGATTTAGGGTATCTGGTAGAAGAAATTTCTAAGCAGCAAAGCATTCAAAAAGTGACTTGGGCGCTGTTAAAGGCATTCAATTTTATAAGAGAAATAGAGCATAAAAGTTTGGAAAATTTGCAGCCTGACAACATGATAGAAAAGAAAATCCCATTTTCTGAGGCAAAATTCAAGATGGCTGCAGAAATTTGATTAAGTTGTGAAGAGCTAAATGTTAATCCCCAAGACAGTTGGGAAAATGTCTCCAGGGCATGTCAGAGGTCTTCACAGTAGCCCCTCCCATCACAGGCCCAGAGGCCTAGGAGGAAAACATGGTTTTGTTGGTTAGGCCCACGGTCTCGTTGCATTGTACAGTCTTGGAACTTAGTGTTCTGCATCCCAGCTGCTCTAGCCATGGCTGAAAGGGGCCAATGTAGAGCTTGGGCCATAGCTTCAGAGGGTGCAAGCCTCAAGCCTTGGCAGCTTCCATGTAGTATTGAGCCTGTGAGTGCACAAGAATTGAGGTTTGGGAACCTCTGCCTAGATTTCAGAAGATGTATGAAAATGCCTGGATGGCCAGGCAGAAATTTGCTGCAGGGGCGGGGCCCTAATAGAGAACCTCTGCTAGGGCAGTGCAGCAGGGAAATGTGAGGTTGGAGCCCCCACACAGACTCCCTACTAGGGCACCATCAAGTGGAGCTGTGAGAAGAGGATCACCGTTCTCCAGATCCCAGAATGGTGGAACCGCTTACAGCTTGCACTGTGCACCTGGAAAAGCCACAGACACTCAATGCCAGCCCATTAAAGCAGCCAGGAGGGGGGCTATACCCTGCAAAGCTATGGGGTTGGAGTTACCCAAGACCATGGGAACCCACCTCTTGCATCAGCATGACCCAGATGTGAAACATGGAATTAAAAGAGATCATTTTGGAACTTTAAGATTTGACTGCCTTGCTGGATTTTGGACTTGGGCAGGGGCTGTAGCCCCTTGTTTTGTCCAATTTATCCCATTTGGAAGAGCTGTATTTACCCATTGCCTGTACACCCACTGTATCTAGGAAGTAACTAACTTGCTTTTGATTTTACAGGCTTATAGGTGAAAGAGACTTGCCTTGTCTCAGATGAGACTTTGGACTGTGGACATTTGAGTTAATGCTGAAGTGAGTTAAGACTTTCAGGGACTGTTGGGAAGGCATGATTGGTTTTGAAATGTGAGGGCATGAGATTTGGAGTAGCCAGTGGTAGAATGATATGGTTTGGCTGTGTCCCTACCCAAGTCTCATCTTGAATTATAACTCCCACAATTCTCACATGTCATGGGAGGAACTGGGTAGGAGGTGATTGAATTATTGGCATGGATCTTTCCTGCACTGTTCTTGTGATAGCAAATGAGCCTCACAGGATCTGATGGTTTTAAAAAATGAGAGTATCCTTGCACAAGCTCCCACTTTTCTTGTCTGCCACCATGTGAGATGTGCCTTTCACCTTCTGCCATGATTGTGAGGCCTTCCTAGCCACATGGAACTGTAAGTCAAATAAACCTCTTTCTTTTGTAAATTGCCCAGTCTTGGGTATGTGTTTATCAGGAGCAGGAAAATGAAATGATATAGATGACTTTAAAAACTGTTTGATGAATTGTCCATTTGATAGAGAGACTCAAAGCCAAGCAACTTTGATACTTCTTTGATCATATTTCAATTTTTAATGGAGTATTGGGTAAGAAAGGGTCAAGGGGTGAATAGAGACCAGGGACATAATGTGGGCTTTGTGGGATCTGGATCTTGCACAATTTAGGGGAGGAAGAATTTTAAGAAAAATAATATAAATGCAAAATTAGAAATAGAGCCTTGGAATAAGCTCATGCAAGTGAAAAATCTTGAGATGATGCTTTATTCACTTTGTTTAAAAATCCTTGTATGGTTGAGATAAATTTTCTCCATTTAGCTGGGAACACAGACACACCATGCTGAAATATTCTGCTCTGATAGACTACTGATGGGTCAGGGAGAGAGATGAAAAGAAGAGGATACAAAGAGGCCAATAAAATGCAGGGAGTTTACCAGGTGGTATTGTGTAATATTCAGAGGTCATATGTGTACACAATTGTTACACACCATAGTTATCTTTAAGAAAGCATAAAGGTGCCCAGGGCTACATGGACTATCTATGTGGTTTTCTTGCCCAGAATCTGACAGGAGTGATAAGGATCAACAGCTTCACAGCTCAAGTTACTGTCTGTTCTGTCTTCTGGTTTCTACTAATTTTGTTTTGTTTGATATGTATCTTCAGCGTGGGCAACTCAAACAACCAGCACAGTTCATTTGCTATCCATCTCCTCTCTTCTTTTTTTTTTTTTCTAACAATATAAATTGTTTTTTTGCTGTCAAAATAATAATTTGTCTCAACACAGGAATCAAAGACATGTAAAACATTTTAAACTTTGAAAACATTTTAACTATCATCAGATTTTTACAACTATTTTTAGATACTTCCCAATGTAGGGTTAAACTAAACTGACGGTGTCTCTTTTAAATTCTGGGGCAATAGTAGAAAAAGAAGACATGAGATAGTGCTAACTCTCCAGACTGACCAGGGCTATGGAGAATGCTAATTTTATGGAGTGCAAATGATTTGGATGGTCTTGTTACTAGTCATAAGAATCTTAAACCATTCAGCAGCTGACAGATTGCATTTACGTTGGAAAAGAAAGATTGTCAGGAGCTTTTATGGTGGCCACACAATCCAGGAACAAATTTCTCATTATAGAAAATATGGTATCTTTATAGGACGAATTAATGAAACTCACAAAGGAACACCTAAACAACAAATATCTAAGCTTTAAAATATTTTACCAGAAAATGAACAACAAAATATATTGCAGATCAAATACAGATGGGTGAGAGAGGAGGTTTCAAAAGCAGATTGGCAGGGGTGTTTGGGAGACATGGTAATAGGTTCTCTCTGTCCTGAAGGGAAGCCAGTGGAAGATGAGAGGGCCAATTTCTCTGAATATTGGCACTCAACTCCTCATAATAATCAATAAAAGGAATGTTGGATGCCTAATATCTGGCTCCTGTGAGATTGTCCAGTGTGCCTTAGGCCAAGATACTCATGCAGCAGGAAAGGAATATAACAAGGGTGGGAATGGCTCTTGACATCTCTTCCCTAATGCTGGGGAGAAGCGGGGTCTCTCAGTACACCTTCCGGTCAGCCCTCTTTCCACATAGCCCAAACAGAGGTGAGTCCAGCCACGGCAAGAGCATTTTCCAACATAATAGACACAGACAGGAAAATTTCAGCACAAGAGGATTGAGCAGCATCCATTATTTTGGTTCATAAGGAGATTCAGTGACTCTGTATGTAGTGGTTTGTATTTTTTGAGGCTAAAATAGGAAGTAGCTTGCTTCCTTTCTTCTGTGTTCTGTTTACTTATTTATTTTTTGGATTCCAGGAAATTGCTCAGTTTACACACCTGGAGTCATGATTTTATAGAGTTGAGGCTTTTTTTTTTCATCATGATAGAATAAAATTTACTTTTTTTTCTTTGATATACAGTTCTATGAATCTTAACATGTATATTTGTGTTACCATGACCATAATCAGGATACAGATCAGTTTCATTTCCCCAAAAACTCCCTTGCATTATTTCTTTAGAGCCTCCAGTTCTCTGCCCATCCAGCTTTACATAGGCAGACAGTTTGTCCCAAGTTAGAGGAGGTAGTCTAATTGTCCACTCATTCATTCCTTCTCTATGGACAGTCTTCTGGGCAGATGGTAGTATTTTTCAAAACATAAGACACAATTCCTGTAATCAAGGAAGGTATAGCCTAGTTCAAGGCTAAGATATCTCCACGGTAACAATAAATTATCAAATGGCAAGTGAATGATATTGACAATATAGGAGATCACAAAAGGCTTAGAAAGGCCAGGAAAGGCTTAGAAGGAGAAAAGAAACTTGACCTATAGTCTAAATGGATGGAAGGATTTTTGAATGTCATATAGAAGGTAGGAAAGCCTTTTGGGCAAAGTAAGGACATAGAGGCATGTATGTATATGAACTTGGGAAAACTTATTTAGGAAGGGGAAGTGGGACTTTCTTTGAGTGGTGAAAGAGACTAAATACAACGATGGTCACAATTCTCTATTCTCTATCCCTTCCCATATCCACACCCATTTCAATATGACTGCAACTCTACTCATAAACAGATGGAATCTATTCCCTTATTCCTTGAATCCGGGTTTGCCTACTAATTGCACTAACTGACAGAGTGAGACAGAAGTAATGGACTGCCAATTTGAGCCAAGACTCAAGAGTCTTTGAACCCTTTTTCACTGTGTTGGAACCCTGGAAAACTGCCATGTGAACAAGTCCACCTAAAATGCTGAAGGATAGTAGACCATATGGCAGACAGTTAACATGGTTGTTCTACCCAATTCCATCCTAGAGAAGCAAAGAACCAGCAATCTCTAAACATGTGAGAGAACCTTGTCTATAGCAGCAGAGATGCCTAACTGACCCACAGCTAATATCAGATAGATGAATGAGCCTTAATGAAATGAAAAGTATCCAGCTGATCCATAGACTTGTGAGCAATAATAGATGCTCATTGCTTTTTAACACTAAATTTTGGGAGAAGTTTTTTACCTAGCAATAGCTAACTGATGCAAGTGTCTAAGACCCTTGGGATCTCTGTTTTATAAGTAATAAAAGGATAATTAGTAGGTATTGTGACCTAACAAAGAAGGTACATTAGGAAGCTTCCTATCAATATTATAGTAGTGGAGATCAGTGATAATTTTAGTGTATCCAAAATTTATTTTTATCAAAACAATAAATGCATAGTTTTAAAGGTGAAATAGTACTATGAGGCTTGCCAAGAAAAAATGTAATTCCAAGCTATAACCTTACTCCTGTCCCAGTACTGTTTCTTAGCTTTCTCTTCTGAAAGCTATCTTCATATTTGTAAATATTATGTCTATACACATCTTTATCTTTATCTATTTTAGATATAATCTCTTGCCTCTATATTATAGCAGATAAGGATTTTTCTGTCTTCCCTACTTCTCTTCCATACCTTATAATCCTTTTATTCTAATTTATCCATGTAATAATTGATATTATCAATTTAATATCACCATGTTTGTTAAATAAATATTTCACATTTGTATTATAATGTCTATGTAAATATTCTTCCCTATTAGGCAGGTAGAGTATTAAAATAGTTTCTTTTTATATAAATTTTGTTTTTCATTATTACCTCATTATTATTATCATTATTTTCTGAGATAGAGTCTTGCTCTGTAGTCCAGGCTAGAGTGCAGTGGCACGATTTCAGCTCACTGCAAGCTTTGCCTTCAGAGTTCAAGCGATTCTTCTGCCTTAGCCTCTTGAGTAGCTGGAATTACAGGTACGTGCCACCACGCCTGGCTAATTTTTGTATTCTTAGTAACCGAGACGGGGTTTCACCATCTTGACCAGGCTGGTCTCAAACTCTTGACCTCGTGTTCTGCCTGCCTCAGCCTCCTAAAGTGCGGGGATTGCAGGCGTGAGCCACGGCACCCAGCGCTATTACCTCGTTCTTTTATTTGCTTAGTTTTCTATGTACTAGTATAAAATAGATGCATAATTTTCTCCAAATACGATAATAGATACGAAAAAAAACCCTGATTTTCATTCTATTTTTCACATAGCCAGATGCATCAGTTTGTTTGTTTGTTTACATAGGTCTCCATCCAGGAGTTATGTTTCAATCTTGACTGTTTTCTTTAAGTATTCCTATGAATAGGCATTTTCTATATCTCTGAGTATTTTCTCTAGGATTTCCTGTGCTACAGCCATTCTCACCTCTTCCTTTCTCAGTGTAATCCCTTATTGTGATGAAGAATATCTTCTAATATTACTTGGCTAAAATACCTTTATTCTATAGTATCTACTTCAAGCTTAATCGCATAATCATGAAAAGAAGATGACTTTCCCTCTGAATTTTTAATGCATTACTTCACTGTTTTCTGGCTTTTAAAGTTTCATGCCTTTCTTACTCATGATCTTTGGCGGTTGCCTGTTTTGGTTGTTGCTACTGTTCATTTGTTTAATTTATTTTTGAAACTTAAGCACTGGAAATTTCACTATGTTCCTTCATGGATCTTTTTTCCCATTTTCATCCAGAATTGCAGGTAACACAATGGACTCTTTCATTCTAGAAATTTGTGTCTGTCTTTGGGTCCGGGTGCAGTGGCTCACACCTATAATCCCAGCATTTTGGGAGGCTGAGGTGAGTGGATCACGAGGTCAAAAGATTGAGACCATCCTGGCCAGCATGGTGAAAACCCATCTCTACCGAAAAATACAAAAATTAGCTGGGCGTGGTGGTGCACTCCTGTAGTCCCACCTACTCGGGAGGCTGAGGCAGGAGAATTGCTTGAACCCAGGAGGTGGAGGTTGCAGTGAGCCAAGGTCTCACCACTGCACTCTAGCTTGGCGTCTGGCAACAGAGTGAGACTCTGTCTCAAAAATAAAAATAAAATTTTAAAAAAGTAGAAATTTGGCCTGGCGCAGTGGCTCAAATCTATAATCCCAACACTTCAGGAGGCTGAGGCAGGAGGATCCCTTGAACCCAGGCATTCAAGACCAGCCTGGGCAACATAATGAGACTCTGCCTCTCCAAAAACTAAAAGAAATATAGCTGGGTATGTTGGCATGTACCTGTAGTCCTGGTTACTTGGAGGCTGAGATGGGAAGATCACTTGAGCCCAGGAGTTCGAGGCTGCAGTGAATTGTGTTTGTACCACTGCACTCCAGCTTGGGTGACAGAGTGAGACCATGTGTCTAAAATAAATAAATAAATAAAAATTCTACATTGTCATTTTCTCTTTCTGAAATTCCTATTAGTCTTATGTTAGATCTCCCAGGTGATTCTTTAATTTTTTTTTAACTTTTTCTTTTCTAATTTCTGCCTCAGCTTTTCAAAATTCTGCTTTCTGGAAAATGTTCTCAACTTCAGATTCCAATCCTTTATTGATGTTTTTCTTTTTGCTCAAACTTTGTTTTTCCTAAAAACTCTTTTATGCACTATGATTTATCTTTGTTTTCTTTTTTTATTTAACGAGTGATTTTTTGTTCTTTAGCCACAATTCTCCCACTTTTTTACATTATCACATTTTTTTCCATATTTTTAAACAATAGACACATTATTTGTTAGAAGTTAAGGATAAGCACATTCTTTTTGCTAAATGATATTATGTTATATGTAACTTAAAGATTATTAACTTTTTAAATATCAAAAATTGAAGATGCCGAGAATCACCTTTATTTGTAGGTCCCAAAATAGCCCTGAGGTCTTAATATGAAAATACCTTTTATAATTTGTAACAAAACTCTTACCTCAAAATTAAACACTATAAAATTTACACAATTGTACCTGGATATTGTATAGATATAATCAGTATCTATACAATATCCAGAAACCTACTGGAGTTTTAGAAATGAAAATGCAAATAGGTTTACATTCAGAAAAGAGAACTTATACCACAAGGGTATATAACTTGAAACCAGGCATCCTGTGCAGGAATCTGTTCAGTCCTTAGACAGTCATTAAGTCATCTTTGTGCACAGGTCCTTGGATATCCCCAAATGCCAGGCAGAGCAAAGAGAATTCCAGTACATTGGCTTTTACTGTTCACCTAAATGGGGTATGATTTTCAAATTATTGTTCCATGGATATAATATCTTCACTTATCTTTCTTGAAGATATAAATTATGGTTTCTTTACTCTCTGTTTTTTCAAGTTTTTTCCTTATTTTGATTTTGATCTTTATTTTTCATGCTGAAGCTCATCTGATGATTTTTGATTGTCCATTCGTATTTCAGAATGAGATCTAGAAAGCTAGTTGCGTATTCTTTCTGTCTGTGCAGGGCTTGTTAACTTGTGGGCTTTATAGTAGGGTAATCAGAAAGTGACCTAACTTTTTGGTTCAGGAACCCTAAAACATTGGTATCTGCAGGACTTTTCTCTGGGATTTTTGGTCTTTTCAGAGAGGAAACCTTAAATCTTCTGCAAAAGGCAGATACAATTGTCTAGAGTGTTCTGGGAGCAGAGTACAGGAAAAGGATGCAGAGTTCCATTTATTGAATAGTCAAACTTTTGCTTAATTATTCATTTTACATTTTAACACTACCCTTGTTATCTCAGTACCCAAAACATCCGTATTCAATTTTGTAGAGAATTAAGTCTTCATTTTCTGCAGTTTAGAAGGGAATCAGTCCTTTAACTGCACATAGTACTTATTTTATTTTAGAGATGTGGTCTCACTATGTTGCCTAGACTGGACTTGAACTCATGGGCTCAAGCAATTCTCCTGCCTCCACCTCCACATAATCATTATTTTAAGTAAGTATGTAACCATATTATTAATAAGTATATGACTAGCCATTTTTTGGCCTAGGGAGCCTGTTTTCAACCTGTGCCATCAATAGCCCAGTTTAATTATTAAGTCATGTTGCTGAAACAAAAACTAATTTCCAAAATGGAAATTTGGTGAGTAACAGAGTTTAAACTGAAGGTTTTGAGGCTTGATAAGTAAGATGATTCACATCACAGATACCTCACACATTTTGCCATTAGACAAATCAGTTTCTCCAAGTTTCCTTCTGTACAGACAGCTCTCTTATCTCTCTTCTTTTTCTCAATTTACAATTCCTTATCAAAGCCTATTGTGTGAGCATTTCAGTTCCAAGTCTTAACCCCAGCTTGCAGACCACACTCACTAGCCAAACAGTAGGATTTTACTTGAGATGTAGAACAAAAACAACAACAACAAAAAACAGAATGGAATAAATTTTTCCCTAACAAAAATAATTTAACTATTATATAAAGTCATACCAATGAAACCTATCAGTAAATTGGGAATCACAGTAAAGTATTTAATCACAATGATATTGTGCCTGATTTGTGATTTTATTTTTAGAAAATAAGAGAATCTTAGTGTGAAGCCAGTGTGTGGTGATGGTCATAGTTATCTTTTCATGTATTCATTAGCACATGCATGTGAGAAAACTACCTAAGGCTAGAAATGTAACCACCAAAAGAATTAAAGAAAAGAATACTCAGTGCTGCTCACACAGGTATAGGACTAGTTCCTGGTTCCACCAACCAGATTAGTAGTGGGGAAAAATTAGCCCTATGATATGCATAGCTCTGGTCTCACCTTGTGACTCATAAAAGCAGTACCAAAAAGGATTAAGCAGTTTCCAGCTAACTTAAATGCATCCTAGAATAAAGCTCAACAATTATAGGAATACAAAAATATTCAGAATCCAAGAAAGAAAATTTCCCTATGTCTAGAATATAATAAAAAACTACTAGGCATGAAAAGAAGCAGAAAACTATGACCTTTGATAAGGAGAAAAAAAATCAATTTCAACCAGCCAAGAACTGACACAAATATTAAAAAGACAAGAACATAAAAAGTTTTTATAACTACATTTCATATATTCAAAAAATGAAGTATAGATATGAAAGATATAAAAAAGACTTAAAATTTCCAGAAATAAAAAGTATAATTTCTAGGATAAAAAATACACTAATTAGAATTCACTACAGATTGGAAATTTATAAATAAAAGGTAAATGGACTCAAAGACAGTTTAATAGAAATTATCCAAAATAAAATGCTAAAAGAAAAAATAAAATGAACAGAGAATAAATAAGCTGTGGGATAATTCATATGGTCTAATGTATTTGCAATTGGTATAGTTTAATAAGGAGAGGCAAAATATTTGCAGAAATAATGACCAAAAATTTTCCAAATTTTTGATCATTTGATAAAAACTAAAATCCATGGTCCCAAGAAGCTAAATTAACCCCAAGCATGTAAACATGAAGAAAAAAATGTTAAGGAACATCATAATCAAATTGCTCAAAACCGATGATAAAGATGAAATCTTAAAAACAGCTACAGAAAAAGTAGAGGGAAGATGATAAAGAATGACAGCAGATTTCTCATGAAAAATAATCCAATTAAGAAGACAATAGAACAATATCACAAAGTATAAAATACTAAAGGGGAAAAAAATCCCTGTAAATGTAAAATTCTGTATACCCAGCAACAATATCTTTCAAAATTGAAAGTAAAATAAAGATTATTTCAGACATAAAAAAGCTGAAAGAATTAATCACTAGCAGAAGACCCATACTACAGTAAGTACTGAAAGAAATACTTCAGTCAGAAGGTAAATGCTACTGATGGAAATATAAATGTATACAAAGGCATGAAAAGCACAGGAAATGATACACAGGAAATGATACTACATGAGTATATAATAATCTTATTATTAAAATCTTTTAAAAATATATGTAGCTGTTAAAAATAATGATAATGTAGTATGGGATTAATAACATATATAAAAGTAAAACGTGGTAACAATAGCATAAAGCCCAGGAGTAGGAAAATGGAGTATATTGCTGCAAAGCTCTTGTATTATACATAAAGTGGTATAATATCATTTGGAGACAGACTGTGATAACTTAAAAATATATACTATTTTATATACTTACTTCATTTACTATAACCTCTAAAGCAACCAGTAAAAGACGGGAAAATAAGCACACCAAAAAAGGAGATTAAAATGGAATAACAAAAAATGATTTTATCATGCAGAAAAAGAAAAAAACATGAAAGAACAGATGGAGCAAATAGAAAACAAATGGCAGATAACAGTTGTAAACTTAACCATATTGATAATCATATAAACTATAAATTGCCAAAGATAAAAGGCAGAGATTGTCAGAGTGGTTACAAAGAAAGACCCAACTATATGCTACTACAAGAATGCCCTCTAAATATAAAGGCACAAAAATGTTAAAGTAAAGGAACGCAAAAATATACACCATTCTAACATGAGTCAAAAGACAGCTACGGTGGCTATATTAACATTAGATTAAGTAGACTGCAAAGCAAAAAATGTTACCAGGGATAAATAGGGTCATTTCATAAAAATAAAAAGGTTAATTCATGAAAGCAATCCTAAAAGTTTATATATATATATGTATATACACACACATATATAAAAACAAAACAACTATAAAGATAAGTAGACAAATCCCCAGTTAACTTAGGAAATTTTAATAATCTTCTCTCAATAACTGATAGGACAAGTAGACAGAACAGAATATCATTAAAGATATAGAATACTTAAATAGTATCATCAACCAACTCGACCTAATTGACATTTATATAACAGTCCACTTAAAAGTAGCAAAATGTGTATTTAAGTGCATATAAAACATTTATCAAGATAGATCATGATAGACTATATTTAGACCATGAAACAAGTCTCAATAGATTTACAAGGATTCAAGCTATTCAAAGTATGTTTTCTGACAACCATGTAATTAAATTATAAATAAATAACAATTTCTGAAAAATCTCAAATATTCAGAAATTATTAAATAAATTTGATTAGCTTAATACTCTTCTAAGTAGTAAAGAATAAATCAAAGGCACTAAGAAAGCATTTTGAACACAATTAAAATATAAATTCACTGTATCAAATTTGATGCTACTAAAATGAGAGGTTACAAAAAAGTAATTATGGAGACATTTTATATTCCTAAACACATATATTAGGAAAGAAGAATAATTTGATCAAAAATCTCTGTTCCACATTACAAAACTTAAAAAAGGAATGTAAATTTCACCTAAATAGAACAATGAATTAAATAGAAAGAAAATATAGTAAGCAGAAGAAAGGAAATAATAAAATAGAAAAAAGAAAAAAGAAAACAGTAAACACTGGTTCTTTGAGAAGATCAAAAAATCATAAAATATCTAGCCAAACTAATCTGGAAAATAAGAGTGATAATATATACTAATTATCAATATCAAGAACAATAAAGTTGATCTCACTACAGGGATTAAAAAGACAACAAGGTAGTATTTTGAGCAAGTGTAAATTCATCAACATAGATGAAATGAACAAATAGCTTAAAAGACACAAACTATTAAAAGTTTATCTAAGAAGAAACAGATAACCTGAATAGTTTTATTAAATAAATTAAATTTGTAGTTTAAAAATCTTCTGACAAACAAAAAACCAGCTCAAAAATAGTTTTACTGGTGAAACTTTCAAATATGTACTGAAGAAATAATACCAAATCTACACAAACTGTTGCAGAAAATTGAATTAAGCAAAATATTTTCTAATTCATTCTATGAGGCCAGCATTAACTTGATTCCAAAACCATAAATTACAGATCAACATCCTTCATAAGCATAGATGCAACATTCTGAAACAAAATTTTAACAAATTAAATCCGGCAACACATAAAAATGATAATATAGTATAACCAAGTATTATTTGGTTTGTGGAAGAACTAGAACCCTCATACATTGCTGGTATGAATGTAAAGTGGTATAACCACTGTGGAACACTGCTTGACAGTTTCTTTAAAAGTAATGCACACATCTATCATATAATCCACAGTCCTAGATGGTTGCCCAGAAAAATGAGGCATCTGTCCCTACAAAGACATATCATGAACGTGTACAGCAGCATTATTTGTAATAGCCAAAAACTTGAAACAACCTAAATGTTGGTCACCTGATGAATGGATAAACTAAGTGGAATGTTCACCCAATGGAAGGTTGCTTAGCAAACAAAAGGAATAAATTATTAACTAAATAAGAATATAGATAAATCTAAAATTAATTATGCTTAGTGAAAGATTCCAGACAAAAGAAAGAATATACACTTTTATTCCTGTTACATAAAATTCTAGAAAATGCAAACTAAACTGATAGAAAGCAGTTTGGTTACTGCCTGGGGATTTAAAAAAGTAGAACAGGGACAGATGGGAAGGAGAAATTTCAAAAGAGCTCAAGAAAAATTTGGAGTAGTAGCTGTGTGCATCATCTCAATTGTGATGATTTTACAGGTGTAAACAGACTGTACACTTTAAATATATATTCACTCAATTGTATGTCAATCATATCTCACTAAAACTATTAAATATATGGGTCACTACCTATTAATATCTATTTCTCATGAACATTGATGCAGAAATTCTCATCAAAATATTAGCAATTAAATACAACAGTGTATTAAAGAAGTAGTACACCATGGCCAAGTGAGATTTGACCCAGGTGTGCAAGACTGGTTCAACATTTGAAAATCAATTAATGTAATTCATGATATCGACAGGCTGAAAAAGAAAAATCACATGATCATATCGACAGATTAAAAAAAATTTGACAAAATCCAGTACCCATTCATAATAAAACTCTCAATAAACTAGGAACAGAGGGGGACTTCTTTAGTCTGGTAAAGAATATCTGCAAAAGCATCTATAATTAACATCATGATTAATGGTGAAAAACTAGTAGCTTTCTCACTAAAATGAGAAACAAGGTAAAGATGTCTCCTTTCACCACTCCTTTACAACACTGTACTAGAAGTCTTAGCTAATACAATGAAACTGAAAAAAAGGAAATAAGAAATATACAGATTGGGAAGAAAGAAATAAAACTCTCTTTGTTTGCAGATGACAGGATCCTCTATGTAGAAAACCCGAAAATATAAACAACAAAAATCCAGGAAGTAATCAAGATTGCAGGATATAAAGTCAATATACAAAAGTTCATTGCTTTCCTGTATGCCAGCAATGAACAAGTGGAATTCAAAATTAAAAAATACAGTACTATTTACAATGGCACCCACAAAATGAAATATATGGGTATAAATCCAAAACAATATGTACAAGAGCTACATGAGGAAAAGCACAAAATTCTCATGAACAAAATTTTTTTAAATTACATAAACGAAGAGGCAGTCCATGTTCATGGATGGGAAGATTCAATATTGTTAAGATGTCTGTTCTTCTCAACTTTATAGATTAAATGCAATCACAATTAAAATATCAGCAAGTTAGTTTTTAGATATCAACAAATTAAATTTAAGGTTTATATGGAAAGGCAAAAAGACCCAGAATAGCCAACACAATGTTGAAAAAGAAGAACAAAGTTGGAGGATGGACACTATCCAGCTTTAATACTTGCTACATTAATCAAGACAGTGTGGTATTGATAAAATGCTAGACAAATAGATCAGTGAAAATAAATAGAAAGCCTAGAGATAGAGCCACATATAGTCAACTGATCTTTGACAAAGGAGAAAAGGCAAACAATAAAGTAAAGATAGTCTTTTGACAAATGGTGTTGAAATAACTGGACATCCACATGCAAAAAATTTAATCTACACACAGAACTTACACCCTTCATAAAATTTAACTCAGAATGAATTATAGACCTAATGTAAAACACAAAACTAAAAAACTCCTGGAAGATAACATAGGAGAAAACCTAGATGACTGTCAATATGGTGATGACTTTTTAGCTACAACACCAAAGTCATGATCCATGAAAGAAATAGTAAGTTGGGCTTCATCAAATTTTAAAACTTTTGCTTTGCAAAAGATAATGTCAAAAGAATAAAAATGCAAGCCACATATTTTCAAAAGATACATCTGATAAAGGATTGTTATTCAAAATATACAAAGAACTCTTTAAGCAATAAAAAAAAACCAAACAACCCAATTAAATGGTCCAAGCCCTTAACAAATATCTCACCAAATAATATATACAGATGGCAAATAGGCATATAAAAAGATGCCCACAGGGAAATGCAAATTCAACCCAAAACAAGATACCACTATACACCTATTAGAATGGCTAAAATCTGGAACACCGATAACACCAAATGTCGATAAGGATGTGGAAAAACAAGAACTCTCACTTACTGCTAATGGGAATGCCACTTTGGAAGACAGTTTGACAGTTTCTTACAAAACTACACTAACTCTTATCATATGGTTCAGCAATTGCATTCCTTCGCATCTGCTCAAAGGATATGAAAACTTGATATCCACACAAAATTCTGCATAGGTGTTTATAGCAACTTTATTGATACTTGCTGAAACTTGGAAACAACTAAGATATCTTTCAGCAGGTGAGTGGATAACCATACAATGGAATATTATTCAATGATAAAAAGAAATAAACTATCAAGCTTTCATTCCTCCATGAACAAACATGGAGGAATCTTAAACACATATTATTAAGTGAAAGAAAGCAATCTAAAGAAGCCACATACTGTAAAATTATGTGATATACTAGAAAAAACAAAACTAAGAAGACAATAAAAGATCACTGGTTGCTAGGGGCTTGGGGTGGAGGATAAAGGGATAAATAGGCAGAGCAGAGGGGATGTTTAAGGCAGTGAAAATAATCTGTATTATACTATAATGGTAGATACTTGCTGTTATACATTTGTCCAAGCCCATAGAATGTACAACACGTAGAGTTAATTCTAATAAACTATGAACTTTCAGTGGTTATGATGTGCTAATGGAAGTTCCTCAATTGTAACAAATGTACCACTTTGTCGGGGAGATGTTGGTAATGGGGAGAGCTATGCCTGTGTAGGGGCATGTCCTGCTAGCAGTGGCTCTAGCAGAGATTTTGATTTAGCAAGTCTAAGGTGGAACTCGGGAATCTGTATAGAAACTGTGATTAGAAACAACTGCATTAGGCAAAATTAGCATGCAAGCAAGTATTTTACACTTGCCTCCAACAGAGCCCTCCGTCATCATGCTGCTGTCCTCTCTTCCTCTCACGTCATGTTAACTCTTCTCTCACTTGCCTAATTTCCACCTAGGCAAATAATGGTAATTTAGAACCCATTTTTCCCAAATTTCATCTCTTCTTTTATGATTAACCATCTCATCCCACTTAATTTCTTTTCATCTGTCTTCAACCACTGTAGCCTTTCCAATTCCTGAGTCAAAGTAACTTGAAGATCCTAGGCTAATACATAATACTCTTCTCTTGGCTCCAGGTCAAGGATACAGAAGGAAACCCCTTCACCACATAGAATGAAAAGATTAGGATTTAAAGATGAAGATTTATTTACAGCAAATGAGTTATTCTGCATCACCCAAGTCACTGTAGCGGGTTCTCTTGCATGTCAATAGTTTTTCTTTGTTTACTCACCATATTTGACTATCTATGGACAACTAGTCCTATCCTATTTTGGTTTTAAGAAAAATTATTAAGGCTAAGAGCAAAGTTGTTTATTTTTTGTCATCCAAGTTTCTGAGATGTTTTAGATAAGCAATTCACCACTTTGATCTCAAACTATCAGCTTCAAAGTATAACATTTAAAAATAATTTTATGTGGTTTCTATTACTTTGCCTGCCTTGCATGCACTGAGGCTTATTTTAAGATGTCTTTTCTGGTTTTCAGCATTTTTGTAAGATGGTCAAGTTAGATGTTTGCCCTTTGTGATAAAACAACTCCTTTATATAAGTATCCCAGACTTTATTAATTATTATAAATATCAGACAGTGACAACATGAATGCATGGTTCTTCTATGCATGACATTTAATGAAAGTTCAGTTAATACTCACTCCTAATCCTTCTGGAAGGGCATAGGATTTTGTTTTTCCTCTCTCCTTTGTAACTGCACTTAAAACATATCACGCTTTGTGTATCTAATATATTTGGCTGGATGGGGGATGGCTAGCACTATTTCTTTTGCATGATGGTGGGTAAGGCTTTCTGTTCTTTTTTTTTTTTTTTTAAATCAGATCCAAGAAATAAATCTGTGTTATAGACAATATGTTGCAGAAGGGACATAAATATGCCTGAAAGGTCTAATCAAGGGTACATAATTTATTTTGTTTTACAATGTAAGAAGTTTACAATGTAAGAAGCAGTATAATATAGTGAGTATAGTGAAGAAATAGCAAGAGCACTAAATGTCTAAAATTAGAGAAGCTGTTTTCTAAATTTTGCTTTTCCACTTATGCAATCTTGGGCAACATTCTTTATTCTTGTGTTAATTCATCCATAAATCCCACAAATATGTCTTGAATATTTTCTATGTGTCAGATACTGTGGAAATCACTTACAATAGAAGGGTAACACACCCCTTGGTCTTATAAAGTGTGACAGTCATGCCAGTGTACCTCAGAGATCTCTAACTACAGGAGGAAAATTGATTGAGGGCCTCAGATTCTGTGCTCTGAAATCCAGTGTAACATTTGCACCAGGCTAGTCTTCCCATGGGCTGCTCCCCAACAGTGACTGACTACAGCAGGGATACCAAGGCAAGTTTATTCCGGCAGACACAACTGGAAAACTCAGTGATGGTCTTGTTGAGCATTCTTTAGACTGCACAGCAGTCTAGTTCACTTCAGCCTAATTTTCCTTCCCTCTCCCCCTTACTCAGGATCCAGCTTGCAGTACTTTTTCAGGGCTCTCTCAAACTTATGCTCCCTCCCCACTTTTTCTCTCAGGCATTTCTAGCAATAAAAATCCTGGCACATTTAATCCCATTTTAGTGTCGGCTTCTTAGAGAACCTAAGACTAACATACAGAGTATATCCTAGTGGAGGAGAGAAAACATAAACAAGTAAATAACAAGGTAATTTCAGAGAGTGATAATTACTTAAGGTAGAAAAAAGTATTATAGTGGAATATAGTGATGGCCAGGGGTGGTAGGTAGGAACAAGGCACATTGTTCTTTAGCTTGAATGGGCAGGGAAGACTTCTCTGAGAAGATGACATTCCAGCTGAAAGCTGAATGATGAGATTTAAAGATGCTGGGAAAGAACAGTCTGTGCAGTGTGAAGGGTTGGAGCCCAGCAGAAGCTGCCTGTTTGAAGAACATGAAGATGGGGATTTTAATAACCCGTCAGAAGAATATGACAGCAGGTCAGATCAGAAAGACAGAAAAAGGCCTCGTCATGGACAGGAGTCTATATTTTATTTTAAGCTCAATGAGAAACTATTGGAGAGTATAAACAGAAGGGTAACATAATTTGATTTACATTTTTGAAAGATGACTTTGGCTTCTGCAAGATGTTGAACTGGGAGGGGGCAAGAGTGGAAACAGGTAGAGCAGTTAGAATGTAGGAACCTGGGAGAGAGATGGCATAGGCTTGGACTATGGTAGTGATGGTGCTAGTGAGAAAAATTAATGATGGATTCAAATCAATTCAAGATATGCTGTGTGTGTGTGTGAGAGAGAGAGAGAGATGCAGTCTTTTTCTGTTGCTCAGGATAAAGCGCAGTGCTACCATCTCAGCTTACTGTAACCTCCACCTTCCAGGTTCAAGTAATTCTCCTGCCTCAGCCTCCCGAGTAGCTGGGGCAAGAGGCACGTACCACCACGCCTGGAAAATTTTTTTATTTTTAGTAGAGATGAGGTTGTGCCACGTTCGCCAGACTGGTCTCGAACTCCTGACCTCAAGTGATCTGCCCACCTTGGCCTCCCAAAGTGCTAGGATTACAGGTGTGAGCCACTGCACCTGGCCTCAAGATGCTCTTTGAAGGCAGATGTGATATACTTAATTTTCTGTGCCTTAATTTCATCATTTGTAAAATGGGAATAATAATAGTACCTATCTTATAGTAGGTTATATTAAGGATTAAATGATAGATGATACATAAAATTCTCAGCACACTCAATAAATATCACCTCCTTTTATTTTGAAAAGAGTACTAGGTAGAAGAGAGTAGATCCATGCTTTATTTCAATTCTGCTATAAGCTCAAGATGTGGCCTCAGTTTCTTACCAGTATAATGTTGGAATGGGGTGGTGATTATACAGTCATGGAATACAAGAGCTGTATGGGACCTTGGGGACTTTTTTTTTGACAGGGTCTCACTCTGTTGCCTAGGCTGCGGTGCACTGGCATGATCTCAGTTCACTGCAACCTCTGCCTCTTGGGCTCAAGCGATCCTCCCACCTCAGCTTTATAAGTAGCTGGGACCATAGGCATGTGCCACCACACCTGGCTAATTTTTGCAGTTTTTGTAGAGACAGGATTTTGCCATGTTGCCCAAGCTGGTCTCAAACTCCTGAGTTTAAGCGTAGCCTGCCAAAGTGTTAGGATTACAGGCATGGGCCAAACTGCACGGCTGACCTTTGAGATTATTGATGTCATCCTATCTGTGAGGGAAGAATAGGCATCATAGGAAGGTAAAATCATAGTGTTGAACTATGTGGCATTATGAGGCTCTGAGAAACTTCAGTTATTCTCAGTATTCCATGATGTTACTGAGCATTCTTTTATAAGGGCTCTTTTGGGCCTCTGACATACTTTCTCCTCATACTTAGGTTGTCATATTCCTTTTCTGATCTTCCCTGAGTTCACAGATTTCTTAGGAGCAGGGCAAAGAATATGTCAAATCAACATCTGACATATTCCCTTTCCTGCTTTTCCACATCTGTGTATTCAATGACTCATAACATTAAGAGTACTACCCTTGAAGTATTTTTTTTTATTTTAAAACTTTTATTAAGAAAAATTTCAGAAATTCAGAAGAAGAGATAATGTGATAAATGCTTTCACCCATCTTTGACTAATAATCAATTTCTTCAGTGAATAAATATCATGGGATAAGGTGGAACCATATTAGATTAAAAGGTTCCTAAGAGGGTGTTTCAACTTTTGGTAATGGTAGGGGAATCTTGGTTGGATTAACTCTCCCTCAGATAGCAATGATAAAATCTAGATAATATATATTTTTAATTAAATTAAAGAACAAAAGAGTGAACAAGATGAAAACTAGAGGAAAATCTACCCTTGAAAGAATTTCCTTAGTGACATTTGAAAGTCAGCCTGCACAGCTGCAGCAACAGAAAGCCACCATCTTACTGGTTGAAGTATCAGAAACAGTTTGGGGAAGGCAGAACAGAAGTCAGAGGGATAATTCTGGAAGGGACATAGAGTCAAAAAGTGAGATCCCTAAACACCTATATATAAATGCTGCTAAAAATCTTGGCTGATCACTAAACTATACATGCCTTGGGAAGACACACAAAAAAAGCAGTATCTGGGAACCAAATGAACTGAACAGAGAGTTCATCTGCTGTCCAGCACAACAGGGACAGAGTTGGGAGTTTGAGTACAGCCTAATTAACTGCCTGCTAAAATAAAAATTACTCTTCAGAAGAACATAGTAGAATCCAGAGACTGTGAAGTGTATAAATTATAATGTCCAGTTGCCATCAAAGATCACTAGATACATAAAGACAGCAAAAAATAATCAAGAGAAAAAAGGCACTCAATAGAAACTGACTCTGAGGAGGATCCAGATAATGGAAATTACAGACAAGGACTTTAAAGCAGCCATGATAAATATGTCCAAAGACTCAAAGAGAAATATACACACAATGAATGAACAGAAGAATATTTCAGCAGAATTTAAGTCCTAGAATCCTCCTTACCTGCATAGGCTTCTGTATCTCTTCTAAGCCAAGCACTGGGTTCAAATTTACTCTCACTCAGCCCTGTGGAGCCATATTCCTGTTTAAGTAGGTATAATTGCAATTGGGAAGAGTATGCACAGTAGCACTGGTGGTGTGGTGTTAATGATGTTGGTAGTAGTGGTGATAGGCAGAACTGAAATTCTAACTGAATATCAGAATGTAGGAGGAAAGTATTCTAGATTTTTATTCTAATTAAATGAGATTATACGTCTCTGGTATTTCCCATGAACTTTGTCATTTGATGATGGCAAATTATGATTTCCAGTGTTTCCAATATTTCTTGATGTTTTCCATATGTTTCCAATGTTTCTTGGGAAAGAGATGGATTTTCACAACTATTAATATCTAAGAGTAAGAAGACTTAGTTCTAGACTCTGATACTTATCAAATTTGGAGAAGTTAATTAATATCCCAGGAAATCCCAATTTTTTCTTCTTTAGGGTAAGAGGAAGATGGGGTAAAATAATCTCTTTGTAGCTGTGTCATTATATTCTTTAGTGAATTCTAGACTTGGAGTGAGTCTTATCCATTCCCCTTATCTTGTCCAGCTTACTACACAAAGCAGTTATGAAGAACAAATAAGATGACAATAACAACAATAACAGTTGCTTATATTTATTGAGGGATTATTATTTTACAGGATGGATCTAAATGTTTTCTTTACATGTATTACCTCATCTAGTACAACAATGAGATGGGTACAATTTTTATTATTCCAATTCCACCTAAAAGGAAACAGAGGTTGTTTTGCCTAGGTCTCTCAGTTAATAAGAAGTACAAGTGGGATTTCATCCAGGCAGTCTGTAGTAAAGATGTTTGGAATCAAACTCTCTCAACCCTTGCTGTAGATAATGTAAATTCATTCAATCAATAATTTACTGATGGATAACAATTTGAATAACAGTTGTACCAAATGGATATCACTAATGGGTAACAATTTGGTAATAGTCGTACAAATAGATGCTCACTCCTATGAACCGGGCACTCCACTCACAGATACTCATCAAGAGAAATTCTTATACATGCATAACAGAAGACAAGACAAAAATATCTAATGAAACATTATTTGCAACAAGGAAAAATCTAACTTTGCATTATTACATGAATGGTCCATCAAAAGTTTATGGGTAAATCTGTTATGGTAAATTTTATATATATACTTATTTTATTCTACATATATACAATTATATATAAATATATAATATGTAATATATTTTAACAGTTAAGTGAATGTATATAAATATGCATAGAACTAGAATTCTACTGTCCAATATGGTAGCCACTAGCCACATAAAGTTATTCAGGATTTGAAATGTGGCTAAAGCCATACATTAAAATAATATTTTTAATATATTTGATTAAAATATATAATAAATTTGATTTTACCTGACTCTTTTTACTTTTTTGATGCAGCTACTAGATGATTTAAAATTACATATGTGGCTCATATTGTATTTTTTATCAGATAGCACTGATCTATGAAATATATCTGAGTAAAAATAAGCAGGCTTAAATGATACAGTATGGAAAAATCTGTAAACACTTCAAGGCATGCAAAGCAATAATATCCATTGTTTGTGGATAGACACACACATATAATTCAAATACAAAAATATGGACTGAAATGGTACCCTCCAAATTTATAATAAGAGCCTTGCATAAGGAAAGAGGTAAGGGGTTGGAACTTGAAGAAACAAAAGAAACTTGATTTCATTTATAATATTCCCTTTTATGCATTTAAACAAAATATCTGAAGCAAAATGACTAAATAGTAATGTGTGATCATCCTTGAGAGTGGATTCTTTGTACATTTTGGTATTTTATTTGAACATTTCAAAAATGAAATGGAACAAAAAACTTGAAATTAAACTAATAACTTTACACACAGATGCTCACATGCATGCACACACACACACACAGAGAAAGAGAGAGAGATTTACAAATCTCCCTTTCATTAGGCACCATCATTGACCAGAGAATTCAGCAAAGTCCACCTTGGAGATATGCAGGTAAATATGAGGAATTGAAGAGAGCAGCTAAGGTACATGCACTCTCATAAGACAATTATGTGTGTGAATATTTGTAAAAATAATGACCTTTTGTGACTATAAAAGTAATTTGTGCTCATTGTAGAGTTTTATAATTTTTGAGTAATATAAAGCAAAAAATAATTTTTTATAAGCCCATCACTAAGAGAAAGTCACTGGATATTTTGAGTTATTTTCTTTCAGTGTCTTTGAGTATTTGTATTTTTCATTTTTCTAATATCTGGCAGATATTTTGAAACAATCCCCTGCATAAAATAATTATTTTGTCTTTGGTGTAAAGACAAAGTGAGCTTTGCCTTGGTCTCCAGATTGGCTTTGTGATATGTCTTTCTTTTTTAAAAAAATTAAAACAAAAATAAAGTCAATAGCTAATGTTTACTAAAAGATGCACCATGCATGACAGGCATGTTACATGCAATTTAAACAAATAGTAAAAACTATTGTAATTGCCATTTTACAAAGAGAAACGTGAAGCATAGAGAGGTTTAGTAAGTTGCTAAGGAGGAGTTAGGAAGAGGTAAGGCTGTTAATCAAACTCAAAGAATTTGATAATACAGAGCTAATATCCAATCAAGTCTCCATGGAAGACTCCCTAAGAGTGACTCTGGATTTATATTGAATTTGGATATGTGTGTGTGTGTGTGTGTGTGTGTGTGTATGTGTATGTGTATGTGTATTGGCTCATATATCAGAGGCTCAAAACTTCATTACTCTGACCTCAGAATAGAAAGTATACCTGGCCCCTTCTAGGTAGATTGAAAGCTTGGATGGGGCTTGTCCCAAGGCTAATGTGAATGTGCAATGAGGCTTACGCTGTAAAAATATCATAACTTCATATCTTTGAAGGGAGGCAGTCGATTCATCCATTCAAACATGCCTTGTGTTATAGATACAGAGATTCTGCAGCCATTGTCTAACTTACTGCAATTGGAACAAAGAACCCCAGAGTTCCAGAGTCATCAGTGTTTGAGCATATGTACTTCTTTCTATATCTGAGCACATGAACAGGTATGGGTAAGCCAGGTGAACTTTGTGAATAAAAATATAATTCTATCTTACATTTACCATTTGCTGAGCCCTCATTATGTATTTTTCCCCAGACTAAGTACTTTATGTGTTTTAAATGCATTATTTACTATGAGAAAGGTTGTATTGGGATTCTCATTTCAGTGATAGTAAAACTGAGGCAGAAAGAGGTTAATGCACTTGCTTAGGTCACAGATGGAGAAAAGAATGATGGAGTTGCCCACACTTTCAAACCAAGGACTACAAAATATATCGTCCATACTCTTTCTCTCTCCTTTACCACTCCCCAACATTTAAAGACTTTCTTATTTTCCTTTGTTAACTTGTGTAATGTGACAATATTTAGGGCCAGTAGAGGGAACATATTTGATATTGAATCCACCAGATAATGATACAGCCAATCTGACGACTCTTATCTTTTATAAGGACATCATTTCCTTCAGATTCTCCCACCAGTCATGCCAAATTTGAGTTGGCTCTTTCTTGCCAACTCATGGTTCCACCCAGTTGGTGTTCAGGAATGGTTTATAACCCAAAGAAGCAATGCTTTAACTGGCTTGCTTTTGCATTGCATTTTGCAGTCCTAGGAGGAAACTTGGATGGTTACCAGTTTATAAAAATAAGGAAATGAAAACCATGCTTAATAGCAAAGAGGACTGCCAGTGATTAGAGCCAGCCAGTAACCTTTCAAAATACGATGGGAGATGGGTGTGGGGCAAGGAATGGGTCAGGGGAAGGATGAATCAGAGTGTGAAGACAGCTTAAGCCAAAGGATTGTCCAACAAACAGACTCTAGACACTTAATAAACTCTAGTAACTCCATAACAGAAGGAGAGGAACATATCTTTGACTTAATTTTTCTTCAGTTCCTGTTCATTGGAATTTGAGGTACAGTCATTTGTGGCCTTGACAATTGAAATGACATGCTAATTAGGATGGACCAAAGAGGGTCTGGAGGTGAATGCACCTGTTGCTGGGGGACCCAGGCACCTCCTTGGCCTTAAATCAGCACTTCACTGTAATACCTTCCCATTGAATTGTTGGTATGGTTTTCAAACAATGTCTTTGGAATTTTTTACTATTCCAGGTTGTAAATAAGGCCTGGATCTGCATAATAGTGCATACACATGATGAGCAGGAGTTAGCAAGAGAAAAATGTTGTCTATGAGGAGATTGTAGAACACAGTCCCTGAGGAAAGGGAGCCAGTGAATTAATGGCAGGGGCGGGGGTAATAATCCTCTAAGCACATTTCTTAGTCCTTGATTATTGATGCATAGATAAAATGTGCACATAAAAAAGAGAGCAAAGTAAAAATGGAAGGGAATAAGCTCATAACTTCCCCCCTCTTAAGTCCTTTAACCTATGTTAAGAAATGGGTTTTAGGTGTGGTTTAAAATTTTTTTTGCTTTACCTTAATGTTTCTGTGACAGTTTTCTCTTTCACCAAGGGATGGGTATTGCAGAGGGAAGAATCATGTACTTTCTGGGAAATAATGCCAATGCACTATTTTTTTTCTAAGTTAAAAGTAAAATAATAACAAGGCAAGAAAAAATATTTAACAGTAGTGCCTTTGAAATTTCTCTGTATACATTTATCAGGCTCTAAGGGCGACACTTGTCTGGGGAAGACAGCCCTGTCCTTGCCATGTGCAGGCTTAAAATTAGTCCCCATAGTTAACCCAAATATCGTAAAATGCTGTTCTTGTTATTCCCACCCTTCACAAATGGACCCGTGTATGAGTGGAACTAAGTAGTCAATGTGAGACAGCCTGACCTTTTTCTTGACAGGATCTGTTGGAACTTGCTGTGATTCCTTTTTATATAGACAGAAAAGTGGCACTGTACCTGTATCTCAGGCAAAATATTGTCATTGGCCAGGCTTTTAAGACTGTATAACAAAACAATGAATGACCCAAAAGGGGTATAAAACCTCAGAAAATGGAACTATTGGCCAAATCCAGAACTGACTGTAAGAGTACCAGCAATTCCTCTTAATGACAACATGAATCTCCCAGAGATTTCGTGGTGATTAACTTAATGAGGAACATGTGTTTCCAGGCTGCTAGGGTACCCCTGGATTTACATTTCTAAAGAATTCATGGAGTCATTTTATATGTCAGAATAAAAGGCACTGGGGGTAAAAAGAATAGTGACTTTTGTTGCAGTCTAAGTCTAGGCTTTCCTCAAAGTGTTTTCTTCTACAACTAGACTTTCCACTCATGGTTTGCTGTTCAGTGTTGAATTTTCATGGCCATTCCTTCTGCCTTTGCATTTGGCATTGTTGTTTTTCCTGAACATCTCTGTAAGCTAAGCAAACATAGGTTTTAATAACCTTGTCTCTCCCCTTTTATTAGTGAGATTATACATTTGCAATTCAGAGGATTTAATTGTTTATTTATTGGCTTAAAAATCGAGAGAGGAGGAGTAACGTCAACAAGGTCGGTGGAGTAGGAATTCTTAGCTCTTGTTCTTCCACAGAAACACCAATTTAATGATACGTGGACCAAAATACCTTTATAAGAATTGTGAAATCTAGTTAAGACACTTCAGTACTCCAGGCAAGCATAAAGCAAAGAATAGCCTTATTGAAACAGGGCAATTTCACCTTACCTACCCTCTTTCCCTTGGAGAGAAAGTCCTGGCTTACAACTTCTTTCTTGAGGGCGGGGGGACATTTCTGTCTCCCCTCATTCAAAGTGCTAATGAAACAGGCATAGTTTGAATGCCTGGAGGCAGCTATGAGACACATGAAGAAACAGGGAAACATGGCAAAATACATACATAACTGATTGTAAAGAAACTGAGGTACATGAATTACCCAAAAAATTAAAAATAACTTACAAAAATACTTTATGAGCTAAAGAATTACATGAACAAAATAATATCAATAGAGTTGGAAATATAAAAAAGAACCAACCAAACAGAAACTGTAAAGATGAAGAATACAATAACTGAACAGAAAAATTCACTAGAGGGATTAGCAGCAGACTTGATAAAGCAAAAGAATCAATAAGCTTGAAGAAAGTCATTTGAAATTATGTAGACGGAAATCAAAATTTTTTTTTTTTTTTTTTTTTTTTTTTTTTTTTGAGACGGAGTTTCGCTCTTGTTACCCAGGCAGGAGTGCAATGGCGCGATCTCGGCTCACCGCAACCTCCGCCTCCTGGGTTCAGGCAATTCTCCTGCCTCAGCCTCCTGAGTAGCTGGGATTACAGGCACGCACCACCGTGCCCAGCTAATTTTTTTTTTTTTTTTGTATTAGTAGAGACGGGGTTTCACCATGTTGACCAGGATGGTCTCGATCTGTTGACCTCGTGATCCACCCGCCTCGGCCTCCCAAAGTGCTGGGATTACAGGCTTGAGCCACCGCGCCCGGCCGGAAATCAAAATTTTTATAAAACCTGGAAAAGAGTGAAGAAATCCTAAGGGACTTATGTGATACCATCAAGCAGATCAATATACACATTTACACATTATGAGAATTTCAGAGGAGAAAAAAAAAAAATGGGAAGAACTTTATTTAAATAAACAATGGCTGAAAACTTCCCAAATGGGAAGAAAATGGATATTCAGATTTAGGGTCATTTTATTAAGAAAATTGGTCAATTTATTAAGATGATATCACAGTTGAAAATATATATGCACCCAACATATAAAGCAAATATTAAGAGAAATAAAAGAAGAAATAGATAGCACTACAGTAATAGTAGAGCACATCAATATCCTACTTTTGACAATGAGTAGACTATCCAGACCAAAAATCAATAAAGAAATAATGAACTTGAACAATACTATAGATCACTTGGACATAACAGACATATACAGAATATTTCATGTAGCAATAGCAGAAAATATATTCTTCTCAAGTGCACACGGAACATTGTCTGGGATAGATCATATGTTAGGCCACAAAACAAGTGCTAACAAATTTAGAAAGACTGTTATCATGTCAAGTATCTTTTCAAACCACAGTAGTATAAAACTAAAAGTCAATGACAGGAAAAAAATTGGAAAATTCATAATATGTGAAAATTGACTAAAAGACTCCTGAAATTAGAAAAGAAAATCTTGAGACCAGTGAAAATGGAAACATAATATACCATTATTATGGGATGCAGCAAAAGAAAATCTAACAAGGCAATTTGTAGTGATAAATGCCTACATTAAGGAAAAAGAAAGACCTCAGATACAACCTAACTTTACACTTCAAGGAACTATAAACAGAGCAAACTAAGTTTAAATTTAGTAGAAGAAAAAGCATAATAAATATCAGAGCATAGGCTGGGTGTGGTGGCTCACACCTTGTAATCTTAGCACTTTGGGAGGCCGAAGTGGGCAGATCACAAGGTCAAGAGATGGAGATCATCCTGGCCAACATGGTGAAACCCCATCTCTACTAAAAATACAAAAAATTAGCTGGGCATGGTGGTGCGTGCCTGTAGTCCCAGCTACTTGGGAGGCTGAGGCAGGAGAATTGCTTGAACCTGGGAGGTGGAGGTTGCAGTAAGCCAAGATTGCACCACTGCACTCCAGCCTGGAGCCTGACGATGGAGTGAGACTCTGTCTCAAAAAATAAATAAATATCAGAGCATACATGAATAAAACAGACTAAAAAAACCAATAAAACTAGAAGCTGTTTTTTTTTTTTTTGTGAAGAATAAACAAAATTGACAAGCCTTTAGCTAGACCAACTAAGAAAAAAGATAAAACACTCAAATAATGTCAGAAAATTAAATAGGGCCCATTACAACTGATGCTACAGAAATTAAAGGGTTGGAAGAGAGTACTAAGAACAGTTATATCACCAATGAGTTACATAACCAACAGAAATGAATAAATTCCTAGCAATTTGTTCCCCTACCTTATCACCTTACCAATACAGGATTATGAATAAATAGAAAATATGAACAGACCTATAACTAGCAAAGAGATTAAATCCATAAATCAAAGAATCACACAACAACAAAAAAAGCCCAAGACCAAATTGTTTCACTGGTGAATTACTGCAAATACTTAAAGAATAATTGCAGGTTTTTTCAAATTCCTTACAAAAAATTTTGAAAGAATACTTCCAAACTAATTTTGAGGCCAAAATTATCCCGATGACAAAGAAAAGAAAACTAAAGGCCAATATTCCTGATAAATATAGATGTAAAAATCTTTGACAAAATACAAGAAAACTGAATTCAACAGCACATTAAAAGTATCATACACTATGTCAATTAGGATTTATTTGTGGAATTCAAGGATGGTTCAGCATATGAAAATCAATCTGTAATATACCATGTTAACAGAGTGAAATAAACCACATGATCATCTCAATAGATGTGTAAAAGGCACTTGACAAAATTAAATACTCATTAATGATTTGAAAACCACTTAGCTACCTGTACTTAATGATTTGAAAACCACTTAACTACCTGTAGAAAGAAATTATATTGACCTCATAAAGTTTATATATAAAAAACTCAGCTTCATACTCAATGGTGAAAAATGAAAAGCTTTTCCTCTCAGATCAGGAATAAGACAAGGATACTTACCCTTACCACTTCTAATCACTATAGTATTGGAAGTACTAGATGGAGTAGTTAGGCAGTAAGAAGAAATGCACCTAAGTTGGAAGGGAGGTAAAATTATCTCTGTTCACAAAAGATATGATCTTATAGGTAGAAAACCATAAAGATTTCACAAAATCAAAAAGCAAAAATAAGAATAAACTTGATAGAACTAATAACAAATTCAGTGAACAATAGCATACAAGATCAACATACAAAGATCAGTTGTATTTTTATATACCAACAATGAACAATCAAATGGAAATCAAGAAAGCAATCCCATTTAAAATAGCATCAATAAGAACCAAATATTTAGGAAAAAAACTTAACCAAGGAGACAAAAGACTTATACATTGAAAACTGCAAAACATTTCTAAAAGAAATTAGAGATGATACAAGTAAATGGAAGACATCTAATGCTCGTCGATTTGAAGATGTAATATTGTTAAATTTGAAGACAAAAATAAAATAAATAAAATAAATGGAAAGCTATACCATGTTCTTAGATTGGAAGAATTAATATTATTAAAATGGCCATACTATCCGAAGTAATCTAAAGATTCAGTAAAATCTCCATCAAAATTCCAGTGGCATTTTTAACAGAAATATAAAAACCATAAAGACATATGCATTTGTATGTTTATTGTAGCACTTCACAATAGCAAAGACATGTAAATAATCTAAATGCCCATCAACAGTAGACTGGATAAAGAAAATGTGGTATGTATACACCATGGAATTCCATGCAGCCATAAAAAAGAATGAGATCATGTTCTTTGTTGAAATATAGATAAAACCAAAGGCCATTATTTTTAGCAAACTAATGAGGGAACAGAAAACCAAATACCACATGTTCTCACTTAAAAGTGGAAACTAAATAATGAGAACACATGGACAGAAAGAAGGGAACAACAGACACTGTGGCCTATTTGAGACTGGAGGTGGGAAGTGGGAGATGTTTGGGGGAAAAAATCTATCAGGTACTATGCTTAGTACCCAGTTGACAAAATAATATGTACAGAAAACCCCCAAGTTATGAGTTTACCTATATAAACAACTTGCACATGTACCCCTGAACCTAAAAGTTAAAAATTCTTTTAAATATGAAAACAATTCTAAAATTTATATGGAATCATAAGGACTCCAAATAGCCAACCTTGAGAAAAAAAAACAAAGATGGAAGCCCCACACTTCCTAATTTTAAAATATATTACAAAGCTGCAGTAATCAAAATGATATGATACTGTCATTAGTAACAGACCAATTATAGATCAGAATAGGCAGATTCAGAAATAACTCACATGTATATGGTTATATAAGTCATGGTTTTCCAGAGAAATAGTACCAGTAGGATATGTATAGCTACATAGAAAAATATTTATTAGGAGAGATGGGCTCACTTGATTATGGGGGCTGAGAAGTTTCATAATCTCTTGTCTGCAAGCTCGAGGTCCATGAAAGCCACTGGTATAGTGCCAATTCAAACCCAAAGGCCTCGGAACAAGGGAAGCCTATGTTATAATTTCTGATCTAAGTCCTAGGGCTCAAGAACCAGCAGTGATACATCCCAGGGCAGGAGAAGATGGATGTTCCAGATCAAACAGAGAGTGAATTTGCCCTCCCTTCACCTTTATATTCCATTCAGGCACTCAAAGAATTAGATGATATCCATATTGGAAGGGGGATTTTTACTCAATTTACTAAGTCAAGTGCTAATCTCTCCTGGAAACACACATTCATACACACACACACAGAAATTATGTTTTACCAGCTTTGTGGGTATCCCTTAACCCAGTCAAGTTGACACATTAAAAGGAACCATCACACTGGTCAGACGATCTTCAATAATGGTGTTAAGATTACAAAATGGGGAAAGGATCGTCTCTTTAACAAATGACATTGAGAAAACTGGATATCCCTATGCAAAAGAATGAAATTGAGTACCAGCCTTTCACCATATACAAAAATCAACTTAAAATGAGTTAAAGAATTAAATGCAAGACCAGAAATAATAAAACTCCTAGAAGAAATTATAGGAGAAAATCTTCATAATATTGGTCTTGGCAATAATTTCTTGGATTTGACATCAAAAACCACGGAACAAAAGCAAAAGTAGACCACTGAAATGACATCAAACTAAAAACCTTCTGCACAGCAAAGGACACTATCCAGAGAATGAAAAGACAACCTATAAAAATGAAAGAAAATACTTGAAAGCCATATATCTGGTGAGAGTTTAATATTCAAAATAAATGAGAAACTCCTATAGCTCAAAAGTTTAAAAACAGTAACTTGATTTTAAAATGAGCTACGAACTTGAATAGACATTTCTCAAAAGAAAACATACAAATGACCAACAGGTATATAAAAAGATGCTCAACATCACTAATCATCAGAGAAATGCAAATAAAACCCACAATGTGGTATCACCTCACACCTGTTAGGATTTTCTTAAAAAACAACAACAAAAATAACAAGTATTGTGAATATATGGAGAAGTTGGAACCTTTGTGGACCACTGATGTCAAAGTAAAAATGTTAATTCTCTATGTAAAACACTATGGGGTTCTCCAAAAAATGAAAAATAGTATTGCAATATGACACAGCAATCCTACTTCTGGGTGTTTATATAAAAGAAATCAGGATATTGAAGAGATGCTTGTACTCTCATATTCATTGCAACATTATTTGCAATAGCCAAGAGGTGAAAACAACATAAATATCCATCAATGGATAAATGCATACAGAAAATATAATTGTGGTATATGTGTGTGTGTGTGTGTGTAGATATGTATATATTTAATATATACCAATACACATTTATAAATTATAAATGTGTATATATAATTATATATATTATATATAATTTATAAATTATAGATGTGTATATATAATTACCACATATATATACCAGTATATTTAATATATACCAATACACAATTATAAATTATAAATATGCATTTATATATATACCAATATAATTGTGGCATATAGATATATGTGTGTGTGTGTAGATATGTGTATATTTACACACACACACACACAAAATATAGGTGTGCTTATCCAGCCATCAGAAAGAAATTCTGTCCTTTGCTACAACACAGATGAACCTGGAGGATATTGTGCTGAATGGGATAGGACAAATACTACACAATTTTACTTATAGAGGTATCTAAAGTAGTCAAATTTACAAGTAAAGAATGTTGAATGGTGGTTGGTTGGTACTGGAGGGGAGGGTGAAATAAGAAGTTGCTGTTCAATGGGACTAGAGTTTTGGTCATGCAAGATGAGTATAGAAATATTTCAAAGTTTTGAACCTTCCTTTTAAATTTTTCAAAATGAGTTTTTTCTTCATCTTTAACTTATGATATACAGAAATATACTTTGTATCTAGTAATACTACATACTAAATAATTTTTAATTATTGCATTTCTCCCTTTATTAGTTTGTTCTTTTAAAACTTTCCTTTTGTTGTATACCCCAATTATTAAACAGGCATCTTTGACTTATTAGAATTTAATGTCAATTAATAATTTTACAAACTTTCTAGATAATGCAAAGACCTTATAACACTTTAACTCCATTTAACTCTCTACTGTTTATGCTTTAGCTATTATGTATTTCAATTCTGCATATACTTTAAAACCAACAGATATTTGTATTAGTTTTGGATAATATTTATATTTTCCACTATAGTCAACTCTTTCTTTTGTTTTTAATACCTTCTTGCATTATTGTACTTCTGTCTAGGTTGATTTTTCTTCTGCCAAAAAATCCCCTTTTGTTTTTCTTTTAATGTAATTCTGATAGTGGTAAATTATCAGGAGTTTATTTTGTCTTTAAAAATTATTTATTTTGTCTTCAGTTTTCAATGATACTTTAATTGGGTATAGAATTCTCAATTAACATATATCTTTCACTATTTCAAAGATGTGATTCCATTGTTTCATGACTTCCTTTGGTTCTATTCAAAAGTTGGCTGTCATTACTGCTTGTTTGAAGGAAATGTGTGTTTGTCCTTGCTTCTTTTACAGTTTTTCTTGTTTTCCTTGGTTTTCAGCAGTTTTACTCTGATGTGCCTAGGTTTGGCTTTCTTTGAGTTAATCTTGTTTGAATCTATGAATCAATCTGTGGAGGTTTTTGGGGTCAGTTTTAGAAAATTCCCAGGCAGTAGCTCTTCAAAATTGCTTCTTTTTCAATCTCACCTCCAATTACATTTATGTTAGACTTTTACATGAGTTCTCATATGTCTCTTATGATTTCTTTTTAAAATAGTGTTTGTAATATTTTCCTCTCTGGATGGTATTTGGGACACTTTCTCCTGACCTATCTTGCAGTTCTGCTGACCTATCTCTTCTACTGTGTCTAATATGTTAAGTTCATTCTTTAAATTCTTAATTCAATTTTTTTTCTAAAATTTCCCTTTAATTCTTTTCCATATATTCCATTCTACTAAAATTCCCCATGTTTTTATGCATTTGTCAAACATATTAGTCATAATGATTTTAAGGTCTATATTTGATAATATCTGTATCTAAACCACCTGTTGGTCTGTTTCTATTATCTATCTTTTATTGTTCAGTCACTTGGGCTTGTGCTGTGTTGTGTTGTTTTTGTTTGTTTTATGATATGCCTAATAAAGTTTAATTGAATGCTGGACATAAAGATTCTCTGAATAATGTCATTATCTTAAATAACAGGATTTAATTTTCTTCTGGCAGACAGTTAACATATGCCCAGATCACCTTGATCTAGTCCAGGTTTGTCTATTTTGATCTGACCTTATTATTATAGTCCTTTTAGAGATCTCTATTAAAAACCTGAGGTGATCCATTTAACCTTTTCTACTTGAAGGGTCCTGAACTCCAGTTTTTATATCCCTAGCACCATGGATTACAAAAATCTCTGTTTAGCATTTTAGGCTGTTGGTAGCTGCTTTTTGTTTTTATTCTTGGTTTCTTACCTCACAGATGTACAGCTTAGGAGTTAAAAACACATCAAAATAAAAATTGCATGCAGAAAGTCAGTCACACTTTTACTTGGTTCACTTTTTTCCCAGGAAGTTGGCCCCTCAGTCAAGTTCTGTAGCTTTTGTCTTTCCATGTCAGGGAGACTACTATAAGCTAGGCTACCATTTTCTTCATGATTTCCATACCCCATGATTTGATTGGAAAATGTCCTAGGGGGAAAAATGGTAGCAAATATGGGACTCTCTCAAGGCATGCCCCTGCTCTCTGGGATCTTGGCCCCTCAAAGTCTGACTGCCTTGCTTGCCCTCTTATCTGTACAAACTACTCTTATGGTATTTTGTCTGACTTTTATTATTATTCCCAATTTTTCTATGATAGTCAGAAGTAGAAATGCATATTCTCTCTGGAAGTACTGATTTAAAATTTTAGGGCTTTGTTTAGAGAAGATGTCAAATTATTTCTATACAAAACCTGGCTCTGATATCTGGTTTAAACTCTCCCTGAATGGCAACATAAACAAATTCTAGAATTTTTCTTTATCTAAGGCTCCAGATAGGTCCTTTCTTTTATCTTTTTTTCTTTGAAGCTTTGAGAAAGGGTTTTGTACTAATTGTATCTGAGAAATATGTGCTTAATCCTTTGAATCACAACCTATATTTCCTTTAAAAATGCTTATGATTACATCCTTCTCTATACAAATAAGTGTATTACTGTCACTCTTCCTTTCATCCTTACTCCTTTTCTAGCTTGAGAAAACTGGAAAACAATTACCCCCATATTTGGAAAAATTAACACAAAATAAAGGTTGATGAATGGATGAATAAATAAATAAGCAAATGTAAGTACTTCATTCTATAAAAATTGGCTGAGAAAGTTTTCTGATTCTTCGCTTTCATTGTTATCCAACCCCTTATTTTAATAAAACCTTATCTAAAGTTTATAATAACTTGAGGCTACTTCTAAGGGTCAAAATTTAGTGAGATACAAGAGATTGAATTTTACGGATTTTAATTCATACAAAGGTATGTCAATAAGTTCATCCATTTATTCTGAATCATTTATTTGCTTATCATGTAGGTATTCACCCAGAAATAATTTTTGACAAAAATCTTGGCTACATGTTGACTGGTATAAACAGTTCTTGCCATGTGATTGCTATTTGGAGATACTCACAGCTGGTGAGACATAGCTGGACTGATAGTTCATTTCCTTGTCTCATTTTTAAAAGGATCTCTCTTAGAGTAAACTTAGAAATGAGAAGTCACTATGTTATGTACTGAATTTCTGTCAGGATCTGCACTGTCTGATTTCTCAGTCTTTGAACTTTTTTTTTCTGATGCTTTCAATGTCCTCCATTTTGCTTGCCTGGTGAACTATGTGCTTTGGTGCTCAAAATGTTCCCCTTTGGTAAGTTTTACCTAATACCTCAACAACATACATGCTTTCTCTTCTGGCTTCCCTTTCTTTTCTGATACTCTTCTATAGTGCTTGTCATTGCAGTGAATTATTTGTTTCTCTGTTCCTTACCACTGTCTCATAAGGGCACAAGGATAACCTCACTCTTCTCACTATCTTCAGTGCCCAATATAGGAACTAATACCTTGTTAGATCCTCAGTACATTTTTTTAAATATAAAATTCAAACCTCAAAATTCACCCATTTAAAGTGTACAATTCAATGATTTTTAGTTTATTAATAAAGTTGTGCGATCATTACCACTACATAATTCCCTGAGTTTCATCACCCTAAACAGAAACCCCGTATCTATTATCAGATACTAACTGTACCATATTTCTCAGATATAATTAGTACAAAACCCTCCTCATTTTCCATTCTCCTTAGTCCCTGGCAACCACTAATCCGTTTTCTATATTTATGGGTTTGCCTATTCTGGAAATTTCAAATAAATGAAATCACACAATATGTGGCTTTTTGTGTCTGATTTCTTTTACTTAGCATAAAAATTTCAAGCCTCTTCCATATCGTAGCATAAGTCAGTATTTTATTATTTTTCATGGGTGAATAATATTACATTCTATAGATATTCCATATTTTGTTTATTCAAGGAGATACTGATGAATACTTGGATTGTTTCCACTTTTGGCTATCAATGATAATATTGCTATGAACATTTGTGTATAAGTTTTTGCATAAATATGTGTTCTCAGCTCCCTTGGATTATATGTGGAGAATGGAATTTCTTGTAACTCTATATTTAACTTTTTGTGAAACTGCCAAACTGTTTTCCAAGGTTTCTGCATCATTTTAGACTCTTACCTGCAGTGTATGAGGGTACCAGTTTCTCAGAATCCTTACCAACACTTGTACTTGTCTGTTTTATTGATGGTAGCCATCTAAGTGGATAAAAAGTAAAATTTCATTATAGTTTTAATTTGCTTTTCTCTAATGAGTAATGATATTGAGTATCTTTTCATATGATTATTAGTTGCCATTTTAAAATTGGGTAATTTTTCTTTTTATTATTGAGTGTGAAAGTTCTTGATATATTGTGGATATTAGACTCTTATCAGATACATGATTTTTTTTCAATAGGCTCTACATTATGTGGGTTGTCTTTTCACTTCCTTGATGGTTTGATGCACACAAGTTTTTAATTTTTATGAAATTGAATTTATCTATTTTTTCTTTTGTTTTCTTGTGCTTTTGATGTCATACTTGAGAAATACTTGCCTAATTCAAGGTCACGAAGATTTACACTTATATTTTGTTCCAAGAATTATATAATTTTAGCTCTTACACTTTGGTCTTTGATTCATTTTGAGTTAATTTCTGTATATGATGTGTGGTAAGAGCACAACTTCATGGTTTATATGGGACTATGAAGGTATCTCTACACTATTTATTTAAAACTGTTCTCTCCCCTAATTAATTGTCTTGACATCCCTTTCCAAAATCCATTAATCTTAAATATATGGATTCATTTTTGGACTTTCAATTTCATTATATTGATGTTTGTGTCTATTCTAATGACAGTTCCAAACAATATTGTTTACTACAGCTGTTCAGAAAGTTTGAAATTTCATTTACTGCTTGTACAGAGCCTCAAATTTAGCCAGATGTGAGTGCATAGGATCTTTTCAGGCCTTTCCTGAGAAATGTGCACAGCCCTGGTCATGCTTACGATCCTAAATATGCACATGGCTTTCTACATTTCCAGGAATGTGTCAGAGCTTTTTGAAGACCCCTATGGCTATCTCATTCTCCAGATTTTCCTTTCATATTATGGTTAGCCTGTTATTTGTCCAAAATGCTATACACCACCTCAGTCAGCCATGCTTGCCTGTAATTGTTTTTGATAAATGTCCTCAGGAAAAGATTGTTTTCACTGCATAAGCTCTGTGTTGGATCTGTGTTACTTCAGGCACTGTTGAAGTGGGGCTTCCAAGTAACCACCAGACAGGAATAATGACACTTATCTGGGAAGGTGGCTCTATAGAAACCCCAGTCCCATTCTGTTTCCTCTAGTGGCTGCTGGACTGCTGGCTTTCACCATAATTGTAGGCTGTTGGTTTTTAAGGCCACCACAGAGCTGGGGCATTGGGGGATGGCAATATTGTAAGTTAAATCACCACAAGGCTCACTTTTCTTATTGAGATTTGTCCATTTTTCTTGCATAAATTATCCTTAGGTTGCTGTAAGCTTTTGATTCATTTTTTGGGAATTCTAAAGTTGATTCTGACATTTTTTTTTTTTGCTATTGTTCTCATCACTTTTAAGAAAGAGAATCGATTTTTGGAGGCCCTACTTCACCATGTTTCCTTTCATCCTCAGTACATGTTTTTGAAGGAGCAAATTAATAAATGAATTAATTGAAAATATGTATGCTCACCTTAATGCCCTCATACTCCCCAGTTAAGTCAGGACATTCATTTTTTGAGTTGATTTATCTGCTACAACCTGCAGACTCTGAGTTTACAGTCCTAGAATGGACTGTTACAGCACGAAGTGAAATGAGATGAAAGTTGCTCTCAGTATTGAGGTGCCTCATATTGGCTGTCTAGATTTTTTGCCCAAGTATGGAAGGCACTACCTATTGCATTTCCTGTAGTATAATTACTTCCTGTCTTCCTACCAGCTTTCAGTTACGCTCTTTGGTCTTGTGTCTGGAATCACATACTTTTGGTTCTTTTTTTTTACTTAATTTTAGCAACTGTCTTCCTTTGAATTTAGAGGCTTTGAATCCCTTTGTTTGTTAATATTTTGGTTTTTATACTCACTGAGTTTTTCTGATGCAAATATCTTAATGAAGTTTGAGGTTGAAATCACCTCGTTAAAGTCTTTCTGATCCTTCTTGAACAGCCACCCTAGGGTACATTTATCTGTTCTTTCTTGACCACTACTCAGTATTTTTGCCCTGGATACGAAGCTAAGCTTCATACCTTATTCCTAGTGATCTTTTTTCACCAGTGCACTCTGCAATGACATCCCCTTAGCAAGATATAAAATCTTTAAATTTTATATCTTTAATTAGATATCATTTGATACCTTAATTATATCAAATTAAGTCCTTTCAGTTAACCCAAAAAAATTATGTGACTAGCCCTTTGGAGATACACTATCTCTTCCTAGCCACTAGGATTCAACACATTGAATGAGTACATTTTAAGATGATGTTTATAAAACAAGTATTTGTATATCAGACTATATTTGCCCACCAAAATATATTCTAATTCTGGAGATAGTTTCCTATAGAGAAACAAAAGATCTGTACATATTTAAAAATCGTTAAAAGAATCCCCACCTGGAGATCCTTGAAAATACTTTCTGTCCTTGTTTTGTGTAACTAAGACTGTGTACTTTCTTTTTTTCTGCAATATTCTCTCAGCTTCACTGTCCAACCACAAAAAGTATTCAATTTTGTTAAATAAACCTGTTTCTTTGAAAGTTTTTTTAATTGAATAATTACTTTGCTTTTCAATAGCTATTAAAGCATGAATAAGCATTGTCTATGGCATTTAATTTACCTATGCAATCAAATACCTAATGGAAAACTATCTATATAATCTTCGTGGTCACATTAAGAATTTACATGTATTATCTACTTGTTTCTCTATCACATATTTCATTCTTACCTTACATTCTCTTCATTTTTCCTTTATGGGATTTGATAGTAAAATAGATAGGCAGTATTATTTTCAGTTTTGAACTTCATTATGAATTTTAGGTGAAAGGATAAATATCTATATAGAAATGCCTTTATCAAATTTGACTCAGACATGCATTACAGAATGTCTAATAGCTAGAAACACTGCTACCTTTTTGCTGAGGAAACTATTCTTGCTTTTGTTGTAAAAGTCATTACTTGAATTCACTTCAATTAAGTACAGATTATTAATTGTTCTGGAAATTTTTTATAAATACGTATTGTAAAAATGGCTTTAAAAGAGATAGTGTGAACCCAGTTCTGTTTCTCTAAGGATTTATTTTAATTTCAGCCAGAAATGTAAGACTACAAGACCTAGACAAAATCTAATAAGAAATTATTGCCTTATATATTTGTATATAGTCCAAACTTTGCTAAATAAATGCAGTATAAAGCAGATTGTCCTGTAGTGAATATTCCCCATGCTGTTCATAAATGAGTGATTCCCTGTTCTTTGTTAATGCTGTGTAATGAGTCTCAGTAACCTTACGGTATAAATAACGCATGCTTTCCAGACGTCAATATTGAGGCATAGAGAAATTGGGACCAGTCTCATTCTTTACAAGATAAATTCATCAGGAAAAATGGAATAGATGAGAAAAACATCCTGCCTATCTGTTTTTCCCGAAGTTCTCACACAAATTCAACTACGAGTTGCTACAGTTCATACTATTAGTAGGAATTCAAGTTTTAGTCTTCCTCCAAAAAAATAAACTTGTTGCCATGGGGGGTGGGCAGAAAAGTGACTTTTCTAATATTAGTGCATTTTATCCATTGTGTTTCTTATTTGTTGAGTATTATCAGCCAAATTCAGTAAATGTCAAGTCTCTCTCAGGTCTCTAGTGGTTACAAAAGAATTTAAAAGGCGCAGGTGCTACCACAGGTATTAAAACCTCTTCAGTTTGGATGTTTCCACTTGCAATAAGAACACGAAAACTCTTCCAGCAAAGTCATTCTCTGAGGCTTTCAAAATGAATTGGAACAAGATGTACAAATATCAGAATTCATATCTCTTTTATGTCTTATAAAGGCAGACCTATATACTGGGTAGTACCTCCTTGACATCTGAGATTTGTATTTGCATTTTTCAAGGGTATGAAGAAAATATGCCAGCAACTGGCCTTCAGTTTTTGTGAAGATGTTCACACCAGCAATAATACCTACCATATTTGAGACATATTATCTAAAGCACATAAATCATGATCACTTCTTCCTTGACTCGGATAGTTTATTGACTGAAAAAAAATTATGAGTTTTTAATTTAATCTGATCAGTACTCCCAGAAGTTTTCAAATAATGCCAGTAAGAGTCTATAGAATTTAATTGTGTAAACAAAATAAGATAGTCAGAGGGGGAATTGTTCTTATAGAGATTATTAAATCTGTATACTCTGTCTTTTTTAAATGGAAATGAACTCAACAAAGAGAAGTAAATATTATTATATGTTGGCTATGTATTTTAAGACAGCATTGCTGTTTCACCTTTAACCTTCACCCAGAGACACAGGTTGATAAAATGCAAGATTATTTGATTGTGATCTTATTGTTTTAATTAGAATCCTACCAAATATGTGATATAAATCTCTTTTCAGCTACACTTGCAACATATAGAAGTACAGAGCAATGCATGATGTCCATTTGATTGTCTTGACCTAAGTAGTTCATACAATTCACTTCAATATTTGTAGAAACTAAAAATGGAAATTATTCTTCCTACATTTTAATGGCTTATTGAGACATTAAATGGTTCACACCCTAGCCATAAAATAGGGGCTTCTTCTTCTAATATAGAAACTACTCTTCAGACCAAGTACTAAATATCTGGTATATGTCTAACTTGCCTATAATCTCAGGAATCCAAATAATTACGTATCTCCTCCAAAGTTGTTTCTATGTCATTAAGAGTTTGTTATTGCTATAGAAGACAACCTTTTTACATAGGGCCAGATTTGTTGCGTCAATCTTTTATGATAGCACTGATTATCACAAGACTGTGGTACCCTACGTACTGAGCCCTGCTGAATGTAGAACCCAGCTATTTTGTGATTCCATCTCATATAAACACATTCCTGGGCCTGGAGTTGCTTTCCCTCTATGAATAAAAAGCGTAAGGGAAGCTGGAGACAAACCAGTCACACTTTCTCCATAAAAGAGTCAGGATATTTTAGTGTGAGTCACAAGCAGGGACGGGCCCCACTCAGAGGACCAGTGATAGCTCTGTGCTTGCTGGCCTGGGACCGTTAGACTATCCAGCTACCAAAGCCTTCTTCTGCTGAGTGTTGGATATGCAAGGATCCTACTGCTGCTCCTCTCCTGGCCCTTCTGCATCTACAGGGCTCCATGAAACATCTACCTAACCCATTATCATTCATAAATAGTCACAGTTTGAATCAATTCAAATTTGGAAATGATTCCAGAGTCATTTGGACAAGGAACTCATTAAAAGAAAATAATCTACGCTGGTTCATATTGTACCAATTATAGTCTAATACAAGCTAATGCTAATATGGTTTCAGATTTGAATGGCTTCAGACACTGAATAGATTCAACTGATTTAAAATATTAAATATCATCAAAGTATGTGGGGAATAACAAGAGGTGTCCTTTACCACTTTTCTCCTTGATCCCACTCCCATACCTATCTCTCACAGGCTTTCAACATGACTATGTTATCTCAAGGACACTCTGAAGCTGGGTTTTTGGGTGATCTGATCTATCCCCCTGAATACCAGCCCCACCAAGCCACCAAGGCACAAAGAACCCCCATTAGTTATTGGCTTTCACAAGCCAATACAGGAAGTAAATGGATGGTTAGCAAAATATATAAACTGAAGGGCCTTGGGAGACGGGGCATGAAAAAAGAGTGCCCAAAAAAAGAGATTTCTTTGCTGATCACAAGGAGGATGGCTACATGAGAGGGAGGTGAACAGAGGGGAGATACCAGAATTAAGCCTGTACATCTATTACGGAAGAAGATCAGAGTAGAGATATCCAGAAGACAGTGAGAAAAGCCATTCCGGACTCTCCACTGCTCTCTGCTGTTGCATGTGTTAGAATGTCCCACTTAAATTCAAAGAACTTTGTGTATAATCTTCTGGATACTGTGTAAGTGTGGTAAGATCTTAAGGTTTTTTTGATGATGAAGTGTACAATCCACCTATAAGTGCTGGGGTACACATGTGATCACTCTTGGAGAGTCTGATTTAATAGATCTGGAGTGGTATCCAGACATGCATGTATTTAAATATCCACAGGTGATCTGATACACAGCTAATGCTCAGATTTACTTTATTAAGTTAAATTTTATGTTTTATTTTAACTTGTCCAATTTCTTACCGCTCTTTCTCCTACCACTCAAGTTCTCCCCTGCCTTTGTGGGAAAAGGCAGCCTTTACCCAAGTTTGAATCCTCCCTGCTTCAGGGTACTTGGTTTGACAAGCAGAGCACAGGCTAGAATTCATTTCCTAATTGTCCTGTTACCTGGGTGCTTTGTGGATGGCACAGCTTGCACCCTGTAACCAACGGAGGAAAAAGAATATAGGCTTTGGAGACAGCAGATCTGTGTTTCAGTCTCAACTCCACTTTCTAGTTGTTTCTACTTGGGCAAGTTACTTAATCCATTTGAACCTCAATTCGATTGTATGTCAAAGAGGGATAATTAGATGCCTACTCAAATGACCAAACCCAATGACACTAACCAATCTACCAAAACAATTATCAGGCCTCATTTGACCTATGTGCAGCATTTGCAACATTTGATCATTTCTGTCTTCTTGAGCCACTGCCTCTGTTTAGCTTCTGGGACTTTACTTTAGATTTATTTTTGCTTGCCCCTGTGGCTATTCTTTACCAACCTCTTTTGCTGAATTATTTGTATCTTCTCAATTTCTAATCATTGGAGTGCCCAAGACTCAGTCAGCGACCTTCTGTCACCTGTTTACAATTATTTCCTAGAGACCCTCATCCAATCCTATAACTTGATTTATTTATTTGTTTCAGGTGAAGTAAATTTTACTGATACAGTTTTGAAACTAACAAAAACAATTTAATATATAAAATAATAACGACCAGACTGGGCAGGATGGCTCACACTTGTAATACCAGCTATTTGGCAGGCTGAGGCAAGAGAATTGCTTGAACCCAGGAGGTGGAGGTTGCAGTGAGTACAGATCTCATCACTCCACTTTAGGCTGGGCAACAAAAGACTCTGTCTTAAAAAAAAAAAAATGGATTATTAGATTTTTTTAATAGAGTTGTTTGAGCTTTCTATATATTCTAGTTATTAATCCTTTGTCAGATGGGTGGTTTGCAAATATTTTCTCTCATTCTGTGGGTTGTTGCTTCACTTTCTTGATAGTTTCCTTTGCTGGTAAGAAGCTTTTTAACTTGATGTGATCCCATTTGTCCATGTTTGCTTTGGCGCCTGTGCTTATAAGATATTATTCAAGATATCTTTGCCCAATACAATATCCTGGAAAGTTTCCCCAATTTTTTTGTCATAGTTTCATGATTTGAGGTCTTAGATTTAAATCTTTAATCTATTTTCATTTGATTTTTGTATGTGGTGAGAGATAGGAGTCTAGTTTCATTCTTCTCCTTATGGCTATCCATTTTTCCCTGCATCATTTGTTGAAGACTGTCATTTTTTCAATGTATGCTCTTGTCACCTTTGCCAAAAATTAGTTCACTGTAGATGTCTAGACTTATGTCTGCATTCTCTATTCTGTTCCAATGGTCTAAGTGTCTGTTTTTATGCCAGTGCCATGCTGTTTTGGTTACTATAGAACTGTAGCATAATCAGAAATTGGGTAATATGATTCTTCCAGTTATGTTCTTTTTGCTTAGGATAGCTTTGGCTATTCTGGATCTTTTGTAGTTTCATATAAATTTTAGGTTTATTTTTTCTATTTTTGTAAAAAATGTTATTGACATTTTGATATGAATTTCATTACATCTGTAGATTTCTTTGGGTAGAGTGGACATTTTAACAATATTGATTTTTCCAATCCATGCACAGAATACTGTTACATATTTTTGTCCTCTTCAATTTCTTCAATCAGTGTTTTGTAGTTTTCATTGTAGAGCTCTGTCACTTATTTGGTTAATTCCTAGGTATTTAATTTTACTTGTAGCTTGGTAAAGGAGATTCTTTCTTGATTTCTTTTTAAGATTGTTTGCTGTTGGCTTAGATAAATGCTACTAATTTTAGTATGTGATTTTGTATCCTGCAACTTTACTGAACGTGTTTATCAGTTCCAATAGTTTGGGTGTGTGTGTGTGTGTGTGTGTGTGTTTGTGTGTCTTTAGGTTTTCCCAAATATAAAATCATATCATCTGCAAACAAGGATAATTTGACTTCTTTATTTCCAATTTAGATGCCCTTTATTTTTTTCTCTTGTCTAATTGCTCTAGCTAGGACTTCCAGTACTCTGTTGAATAACAGTTGTAAAATTGGCCATCCTTGTCATAGTCCCAATCTTAGAGAAAAGGCATTCAGTTTTTCCTCTTTCAGTATGATACTAGCTATGGGTCTGTCATATATAGCTTTTATTATAATCAGATATGTTCCTTCTTTACTTAGATTTTTGAGTTTTTTTATGAATGGATGTTAAATTATATCAAATTATTTTTCAGCATCAATTGAAATAGTCCTATGGTTTCTGTCCTTCATTCTGTTGATATGATGTATTGCAGTGACTGATTTACATACGTTGAATTATGCTTGCATAGTTGGTTTGCTGGTATTTTGCTGAGTATTTTTACATCAATGTTCATCAGGGTTATTGGCCTTCAGTTTTCTTGTTTTGATGTGTCTTTATCTGCTTTTGGCCTCATAGAATGAGTTTGGAAGTAATCCTTCCTCATCTATATTTTGGAAGAGCTTGGGAAGGATTGATATTCGTTCTTTCAATGTTTGGTAGAAGTCAGCTGTGAAGTCATCGAGTTCCAGGCCTGTCTTTCCTGGAAGACTATTTATTACAGCTTCAATATTGTTACTTGTTATTGGACTGTTCAGGATTTGAATTTCTTCATCGTTCGATGTTGGTAGGATGTATATGTCTAGGAATTTATCCATTTCTTCTGTATTCTCCAATTTTTGTCATATAGTTGCTCACAGAAGCACTAATGATCCTTTGAATTTCTGTGGTATCAGTCGTAATGTTTTCTTTTTCATCTCTGATTTTATTTATTTGTGTCTTCTCTTTTTTTTTCTTAGTCTGGCTAAAGGTTTTTTAATTTTGTTTATATTTTCAAAAAAACCACTTTTTGTTTCATTAATCTTCTGTATTGTTTTCTTCATTTCAATTTCATATATTTCTGCTCTCATTTTTATTATTTCTTTTCTTCTACTGACTTGGGGTTTAGCTTGCTCTTGCTTTTCTAATCCTTAAAATGCACAATTAGGTTATTTGAATTTTTTTCTTTTTGATGTATATCACTATCAACTTTCCTCTTAGTATTGCTTTTGCAGTATCCCATAGGTTTTGGTATGTTATGTTTCTATTATCATTTGTTTCAAGACATTTTTCAGTTTCCTTCTAAATTTCTTCATTGACCCACTGGTCATTTAGGAGCATATTGTTTAATTTCCAAATGTGTGTATAGTTTTCAAAATTTCCCTTGTTAATAATTTTAATTTTATTCTATTGTGGTAAGAGAAAATGCTTGATATTTCAATTTTTTGAATGTTTTAAGACTTGTTTTATGACCTAACATATGTTCTATCCTTAAGAATGATCCCTGTGCTGAGGAAAAGAATGCATATTCTGCAGCTTTGGATGACATGTTCTGCAAATGTCTATTGCATCCATTTGTTCTATAGTACAGATTTATTCTGATGTTTCTTTGTAAATTTTCTTTTTAGAACATGTGTCCAGTACTGAAAGTGGGGCGCTGACGTCTCTAGCTATTATTGTATGGGAGTCTATCTCTCTCTTTAGCTCTAATAATATTTGCTTTATTTATAATAAAAAATAATATCTGAGTATAGTATATAATATCTATAAAATAATATTTTAATTATAATAAAAATATACATATTTTAGATATATATCTAAATATAGTAATATAAATACAATATAATAATATCTGAGTGCTCCAGTGCTGGGTAGATACATTTTTACAGTTGTTATATTCTGATGCTGAACTGACCCCTTTATCATTATACAGTAATCTACTTTGTCTCTTCTTATACTTTTTGTCTTGAAATCTATTTTGTCTGATATGAATATAGCTACTCCTGCTCTTTTTTTGCTTTCCATTGGCATGGAATATCTTTTTCTATCCATTTACTTTCAGTCTATGTGCATCTTTATAGGTAAAATGTATCTCTTATAGGCAACAAATCACTAGGTCTTATTTTTTCATTCATTGAGCCACTCTATGTCTTTTTATTTGAAAGTTTAGCCCATTTACATTCAATGTTATTATTGATAAGGACTTACTCCTGCCATTTTAAAATTTGTTTTCCAGTTGTTTTGTGGTCTTCTCTTCATTCTTTCCTTCCTTCCTGTCTTTTTTTTTTTAGTTAAGGTGATTTTCTCTAGTCATATGATTTAATTTCTTGTTTTTTTTTTTATTTGTGGTATATGTTGTATAATTTTTTATTTGAGTTTACCATGATACTTGCAAATATTATCTTATAGCCCATTATTTTAAGCTGATAACAACCTAACACTCCTTGCATAAACAGACAAATAAGCAAAAGGAAAGCTAATAAAAACTAAGTTTGTCCCTTCACTTTTTAACTTTTGTTATTTTTATTTATCTTCTTATTCTCTGTATGTCTTAAAAAGTTGTTGTAGTTATTTTTTATTGGTTCATCATTTAGTCTTTCTGCTTAAATAAAAGTAGTTTACACACCATAATTACAGTTAATATTCTCTGTTTTTCTATGTACTTACTGTTACGAGTGAGTTTTGTGCCTTTAGATGATTTCTTCTTGCTCATTTGCATCCTTTTCTTTCTGAGTGAAGAACTCTTTTTAGCATTTTTTATAAGATAGGTCTGGTGTTGAGATTTGTCATTTTTTTGCTTATCTGTGAAAGTTTTCGTTTCTCCTTCATGTTTGAAGGATATTTTCACCTTATATACTATTAAAGTATAAGTGTTTTTTTCCTTCAGAACTTTACATATGTCATACCACTGTCTCTTGAACTTACAGTTTCCACTGAAAAGCCTACTGTCAGACACATTGAAGCACCATTGTATGTTATTTGTTTCTTTTCTCCTGCTGCTTTTAGGATCCTTTTTTAAAACTTGACTGTTGGGAGTTAATTATTAAATGCCTGGAAGGTAGTCTTTTTTTTTTTTTTGGTTAAAGCTGATTAATATTCTATAACTTTGAGATATTGGTATTTTTCTCTAGGTTTGGGAAGTTATCTGTTATCTTTTTCAATAAACTTTCTACCCCTATATCTTTCTCTACTTCCTTTTTAAAGCCAGTAGTTCCTAGATTTGCCTTTTTAATATCATTTTCTAGATCTTGTGGGCATGCTTCATTCTTTTTCATTTTGTTTCTTTTGTCGCCCCGACTATGTACTTTCAAACAGCCTGTCTTTAGTCTCAGTAATTCTTTTTTCTGCTTGATAAATTCTGCTATTAAGAGACTCTAATGGATTCTTCAGTATGTCAATTGCATTTTTCACCTCCAGAATTTCTGCTTGATTCTTTTTAAATATTTCAATCTTTTTGTTAAATTTATCTGATATAATTCTGAATTCCTTCTCTTTGTTATCTTGTACTTCTTCACATCTCGTCAAAGAGCTATTTTGAATTTTTTTCCTGAAGGTTCACATGTCTCAGTTTCTCTAGGATTGGTCACTAGTGCCTTATTTAGTCTGTTTGATGAGGTCATGTTTTCCTGGATACTCTTCATGCTTGTGGATGTTTGTTGGTGTCTAGGCATTGACAGTTTAGGCATTAATTGTCTTTGCAGTCTGGGCTTATTTGTATCTGTCCATGTTGGGAAGGGTTTCTTATATTTGAATGAACTTGGGTGTTGTGATCTAAGCCATATTTGCATTAGGGAGCACCCAAGCCCGGTAATGTTGTGATTATTGCAGATTTGTGGAGGTATCTCCTTGATGGTCTTGGTTAAGATCCAGCTGCATCCGTGTTGCTGCAAAGGCAGTGATTTCATTGTATATGGCTCCATGGTATATATTGACTGCATTTTCTTTATTCAGTCCACCAGTGATGGGCACCTAGGTTGATTCCGTATCTTTTACTATTGTGAATAGTGCTGTGATAAACATAGAAATGTGTATGTCTTTTTGGCAGGACAATTTATTTATACTGGACATATACCCAGTAAAGGGATTGCTAGGTCAAATGGTAGCTGTTTTAAGTTGTTTGAGACATCTCCAAACTGCATTACACTGTGGCCAAGCTAATTTACATTCTCACCAACAGTGTGTAAGCATCCCCTTTTCTTTGAAACCTCACCACAATCTGTTGTGTTTTTTTTGACTTTTTTTGTAATAGCCATTCTTACTGATGTGCGATGATATCTCATTGTGGTTTTGATTTGCATTTCTCTTATAATTACTGATGCTGAGCAGTTTTTCATGTTGTTGGTTGATTCTCTGTATTCTTTTAAGAAATGTCTGTTAATGTCTTTTGTGCACTTTTTAATGGGGTATTTTACTTGTTCAATTGTTTAAGTTCCTTATGGATTCTGGATATTAGACCTTTGTCTGATGCACAGTTAAAGAATATTTTTTTACGATTTTGTAGGTTGTCTGTTTACTCTCTTGATAGCTTCCTTTGCTGTACAGAAGCTCTTTAGTTTAATTAGGTCACACTTGTCAATTTTGGTTTTTGTTGTAATTGCTTTTATAAACTTAGTCATAAATTCTTTTCCAAGACTGATGTCCAGAGTAGTGTTTCCTAGATTTTCTTCCAGGATTTTTATAGTTTAAGGTCTTACATTTAAATCTTTAATCCATCTTGAGCTAATTTTTGTATATGGTGAAAGATAATAGTCCAGTTTCATTCTTCTGCATATCTCAGCACCATTCTTTACCCATTGCTCATCTATGTCAACTTTGTTAAAGATCCTGTGGCTATGGGTGTCTGGCTTTACCTCTGGTTCTCCATTCTGTTTCATTGCTTTATATGTCTGTTTTTATACCAGTGTCATGCTGTTTGGGTTACTGTAAGCTTACAGTGGTTTGAAGTCAGGTTATGTGATACCTCTAGCTTTGTTTATTTTCTTACTATTGCTTTAGCTATTCATTCTCCTTTTTTTTTATATGAATTTTAGAATTTTTTTTTTTTTCCGTTTCTGTGATAAGTGAAGTTGGTAGTTTGATTGAAATAGCATTGAACCTGTAGATTGCTTTGGGAGGTATGGCAATCTTAATGATATTAATTCTTCAAATCCGTGAGCAGGAAATGTTCCTCCATTTGTTATGTCATCTATGATTTCTCTCAGTAGTGTTTGTAGTTTTCTTTGTAGAGATCTTTCATCTCCCTGGTTAAATTTGTTGTTAGGGTTTTGTGTGTGTGTGTGTGTGTGTGTGTGTGTGTGTGTGTGTCTATTGCTAATGAGGTTGCATTCTTGGTTTGACACTCAGCTTGAAATTTATTGGTTATAGAAATGCTACTAATTTTTGTATCCTGAAAATTTACTGAAGTTGTTTATTAGCGCTAGGAGCCCTGGAGTGGAGACTATGGGGTTTTCTAAGTATAAATCATATTGTCTGCAAACAGAGATAGTTTGCCTTCCTTTCTCTATATTTGAATGTTTTTTATTTATTTCTCTTAACTAATTGCTCTAAAACTTCTACTACTATGTTGACTAAGAGTGGTGGAGGTGGGCATTCCTGGTTCTCAGTGGGAATGTTTTCAGCTTTTGCTTATGCACTATGATATTGGTTGTGTTTGTCACAGCTCTCTCTTTCTAGTTTTAGTTCCTTTGATGGTTAATTTGATGAAGGCTTTTAATATGAACAGATGTTGAATTTTATTGAATGCTTTTTCTGCATCTATTAAGATGATCACGTGGTTTTTGTTTTTAGTTCTGTTCATGTGGTGATTCACATTTGTTGATTTGCATATGTTGAACCAACCTCACACCCCAGGGTTAAAGCCTACTGATCATGGTGGATTAGAATTTTGATGTGCTGCTCGATTTGGTTTTCTACTATTTGGTTGAGGATTTTTGGGGTCCATATTTATCAAGGATATTGGCCTGTAGTTCTTTTTTCTCCTTGTGTTTTGCCAGGTTTTGTTATTAGGATGATGTTGGCCTCATGGAATGTGTTAGGGAGAAGCCCCTCCTTCTCCATTTTTTGGAATAGTTTCAGTGAGAATGGTATCAACTATTCTTCATATATGTCTGGTAGAATTTGGCTGTGAATCTGTCTGGTCCTGATCTTTTTCTGGTTAGAAGGGTTTTTATTACTGATTCAGTTTTGGAATTCATTATTGGTCATTTAGAGATTTGATTTCTTCCTGCTTCAATATTGAGAGGTTGTATGTTTCCAAGAATGTATCTATTTTTTTCTGGCTTTTCTAGTTTTTGTGCATAGAGGTGTTCATAGCAGTCTCTGAAGGTTTTTTTTTCTTTAAATTTCTGTGAGGTCTATGGTAATGTCCTCATTTTTCATTTCTACTTGTTTATTTGTATCTTCTCTCTCTTTTTTCTTTATTAGTGTAGCTAGTGGTCTATCAATCTTATATTCCTTCAAAGAACCAACCTGTATATTCGCTGATCTTTGGTGTGGTTTTTCATGTCTCAGTTTCCTCCAATTCAGCTCTGATTTTGGTTATTTCTTCTCTTCTGCTAGCTTTGGGGTTGGTTTGCTCTTGTTTCTGTACTTCCTCTAGGTGTGATGTTAGATTGTTAATTTAAGATCTTTCTAACTTTTGATGTGGGCATTTAGTGCTATAAACTTCCATCCAAAACTGCTTTAGCTGTGTCCCAGAGATTCTGATATGTTGTATCTTTGTTACCATCAGCTTCAAATAAATTCTCAATTTCTGCCTTTATTTTATTATTTACCCAAAAGTCATTCAGGAGCAGGTTGTTTAATTTCCATTCAATAGTATGGTTTTGACTAATTTTCTTAATATTGATATCTATTTTTGTTTTGCTGTGGTCTGAGAATGTGTTTTGTATAATTTTGGTTTATTCAAATGTGTTGAGGATTCTTTTATGGATGACTGTGTGGTCAATTTTAGAGTATGTGGCATGTGCAGATGAGAAGAATGTACATTGTTAGTTTGGGGTGGAGATTTCTGTAGATATCTATTAGGCCCATTTGGTCCAATGTCAAATACATATCCTGAACATCTTTGTTAGTTTTCTGCTGCAGTGATCTGTTTAATACTGTCAGTGGGGGTGTTGTAGTCTCCCATTATTATTTTGTGGTTATCTAAGTCTCTTCAAAGGTCTCTAGAACTTGCTTTATGAATATGGGTGCTCCTGCATAGGGTACAGATAAATTTCGAACTGTTTGGTCTCATTGAATTCAACCTATTACCATTATATAATGCCCTTTATTGTCTTTTTTGATTGTTGTTGGTTTAAAGTCTGCTTTGTCTGAAATCAGATTAGGAACCCCTGCTTTTTTCTGTTTTCCCTTTGCTTGATACATTTGTCTCCATTATTTTACTTTGAGCTTACACATGTCATTACATGCGAGATGGTTCTCTTGTGGATAGCACACAGTTGGGTCTTGCTTCTTTATTCATCTTGCCACTTGTCTTTTATCTCCTGTATCATTTTATTATATTATTTAGCTTCCTTGGATTGAGTTTAAACTTTCTTCTGCATGTCAATGATCTTCATTCCTATCCGTAATCTGTATTTTATTGCTGACATTTATGCCATTTCAGACTCGTTAAGAAGCTTTGATAGGGAGCTAGGGCAGTCGTTTGCAAGTGAAAAGTCACTCTACCTTTTTGAATTGCCAGAATTCTTGCGCTGGTTCTGTCTCATCTGTGTTGGCTGATGTTCCTTCAATCTTTGAAGTTGCTGTTTTTTAGATGGCTGTTTTTGCTTTTATCTTCTTTGATGTCCTTTGAGGTTCGATTGTGGTGTAACTTGGGTTGAGTCCACTGGCTTCAATTCTAGTCTGCTCCTGGGTCTTGAAGGAGCCGCCTCCTATTTCTGTTTCTGTGCCCACATCACTTTTATGCATAGGGTTCTGGTCCATGGGGCTCCCTCAAACAGGTACTGAATACCCTTGCCGGGTCTGTCCTAATCTGCTGTCTGTGTGCTTTCCATAGGAACATGTGGTTGCATTTGCTTGCAGACTTCAGGCAGGAGCAGGACTGCTGGGTGGAAGCTCTAGCCAGTGTGGCCTGTCTGGATTTGAGAAGCAGAGGTTGGTGGAGTTTCCCATCCTGTCTTCCAGGTGTTTCCTGGGCAACAAGAGGCTATGCCCCTCAGCAAATTTAGGCAGAAGGAAGACTGCTGGTTTGGAAGTTCTAGCAAGTATAATTCACCTGCTTGTGACAGTTGGGGGGTAGGTGGAGGTATCCACTCTGCCATCTGGGTGTTTCTCAGAACAACAAGAGGCTGTGCCCACTGGCTGAGTTCACATAGAAGCAGGAACACTGGGCTAGAAGCCCTAACTGCCGTTTTCTTGCCTGGTGACCAGCAAGGAGGGTGAGCAGGTGTTATGGTTTGGCTCTGCGCCCCACCCAGATCTCACCTCGAACTGCAATCCCCATAATCCCCATGTGTCAAGGTGGAACCAGGTGGAGGTAATTGGATCATGGAGGTGGTTTCCCCCATGCTGTTCTCATGATAGTGAGTGCGTCTCATGAGATCTGACGGTTTTATAAGTGTCTGGCATTTCCCCTGCTTGCACTCACTCTGTCTTGCCACCCTGTAAAGAAGGCACCCACTTCTCCCTTGCCTTCCACCATGATTATAAGTTTCCTGAGGCCTCCCCACAATGTGGAAATGTGAGCAAATTAAACCTCTTTCCTTTATAAATTACCTACTCTTGAATTTTTTTTTCTAGCAGGGTGCATATGTACTAATACAGTAAATTGGTACCAAGGTAGTAGGGTGCTGATATAAAGATACCCGAAAGTGTGGAAGTGACTTTGGAACTGGGTGACAGGCAGAGGTTGGAACAGTTTGGAGGGCTCAGAAGAAGACAGGAAGATCTGGGAAATTTGGAAATTCCTAGAGACTTACTGAATAGTTTTGACCAAAATGCTGATAGTGATATGGACAATTAAGTCCAGGCTTAGGCGGTTTTAGATAGGCATAAGAAACTTATTGGGAACTGGAGCAAAGGTGACTCTTGCTGTACTTTAGTAAAGAGACTGACATTTTGCTTCTATCCTAGAGATTTGTGGAACTTTGAACTTGAGAGAATTGATTTAAGGTATCTGGCAGAAGAAATTTCCAAGCAACAAAGCATTCAAGAGCTGACCGAGCATAAAAGTTTGTAAAATTTGCAGCCGGATAATACAGTAGAAAAGAAAAATGCATTTTGGGGGTAGAAATTCAAGTCAGCTGCAGAAATTTGTGTAAGTAACGAGGAGCCAAAAGTTAATCACCAAGACAATAGGGAAAATGTCTCCAGGCCATGTTAGAGTCCTTGTGGCAGCCCCACCCATCACAGGCCCTGAGGCCTAAGAGGGAAAAAATGGTTTCCTGGGTCTGGCCCAGTGCTCCCCTGCTGTGTGCAGCCTAGGGACTTGGGGCCTTGTGTCACAGCCCCTCCAGCAATGGCTAAAAGGGCCAAGGTACAGCTCATGCTGTTGCTTTAGAGGGTGTAAGCCTCAAGCCTTGGCAGCTTACACATGGTATTGGGCCTGCAGTACACAGAAGCCAATAATTGAGGCTTGGGAACCTCCACCTAGATTTCAGAGGATGTGTGGAAATGCCTGGTTGTCCAGGTAAAAGATTTCTGCAGAGGCAGAGTCCTCATGGAGAGCCTCTGCTAGGACAGTGTGGAAATGTGGGGTCAGAGCCCCCATACCAAGTCTCCTCTGGGGCACTGCCCAGTAGAGCTGTGAGAAGAGGGCCGCCATCCTCCAGACCCCAGAATGGTAGATCCACCAACAGCTTGCACTGTGTTCCTGGAAAAGCCATAGACACTCAACACTAGCCCATGAAAGCAGTCGGGAGGACAGCTGTACCCTGCAAAGCCACAGGGTCAGTGCTATCCAAGACCATGGGAATACACCTCTCGTATCAGCATGATCTGGATTTGAAACATGGAGTCAAAGGAAATCATTTTGGAACTTTAAGGTTTAATGACTGCCCTATTGGGTTTTGGACTTGCATGGGGCCAGTAGCGCCTTGGTTTTAGCCAATTTCTCCCATTTGAACAGCTGTATTTACCCAATGCCTATAGCCCCATTGTATCTAGGAAATAACTAACATGCTTTTGATTTTACAGTCTCATAGGCTGAAGGGACTTGCCTTGTCTCAGATGAAATTTTGGACTGTGGACTTTTGATTAATGCTAAAATTAGTTAAGACTTTGGGGGACTGTTAGGAAGGCATGATTGGTTTTTAAATGTGGAAAGACATGAGAGTTAGAGAGGCAGAGGCAGAATGATGTGGTTTGGCTCTGAGTCACCACCCAAATCTCACCTTGAATTATAATCCTCATAATCACCACATGTCTAGGGTGGGATCAGGTGGAGATAATTGGATCATGGGGGTGGTTTCCCTGATGCCATTCCTGTAATAGTGAATAAGTCTCATGAGATTTGATGGTTTTATAAGTGTCTGGCATTTCCCCTGCTTATACTCACTCCATCCTGCCATCCTGTAAAGAAGGTGCCTGCTTCTCCTTTGCCTTCTGCCATGATTATAAATTTCCTGAGGGCTCCCCAGCAATGCAGAACTATGTCAATTAAACTTCTTTCCTTGATAAATTACCCAGTCTTGGGTACTTCTTCATAGCAGTGTGAGAACAGACTAATACCTGCCTTGCTGGGTATTTCCCAGGACAACAGTAGGCTGCTCCTGTTGACTGAGTTCAGATAGAAATGGGACTGCTGGGCTGGAAGCTTAAGTAGGAGTTGCCTGCCTAACTACCAATACAGGGTTGGGAGAGTGAAGTAGCCTGCTCTGCAATCTAGATGCTTACTAGAAGAACAGGAGGCTATACCCATAAGCTGAGTCCCCACAGAAACAAGACTCCTTGGCTGGAAACTCTAGCAGGCATTGCCTGCCTGGCTACCAGTGGTGGGTATGGGTTGGGCCACTCAGTCTTCCGTCTGGGTGTTTCCCAGGACAACAAGAGGTTGTACCCTCTGGACTGAGTTGACACAGAAGCAGGACCACTGGGCCAGAAGCTCTAGTAGGTGTTGCCTGCCTGGCTACCAGTAGTGGGTGAGGGTGGGATAACCCACCCTGCTATCCAGGTGTTTCCTGGAACAAGAGGCTGTACCTTCTAGCTGAATTCACACAGAAGTGGGACTGCTGGGCCAGAAGCTGGTACTGAGCAGCAACTGGTAAGGGGGTGTAGAGCAATCTTACTGCTGTAAGATCAAATATTAACAATGTGGTGTCAATGTCTCCCGCTGTTATTGTGTAGGACTCAAGTGGGAGTATGGCATCTGTGCTGGTTTTCTCTAGGGTCCAAGGCTTGTAGAGGTCCTCTTAGATTCAAGAGTTGCCTTTGGAAAATGTCTGCGTGGCTCTGTCTCAATCTAGAAGTGTGGTAAGGACATGCAGTGAGGTCAGGGGGATTTTCCTGTTCCTAGTGTGCATAGGTTCCTGTGGAGAGTGTGAATCCCTCAAATGAGCTCTCACTCACTCAATCACTTACTCACCCTTTTGCTTTTGGAGATGTTCTCCTGGCTCCATGCTGGGCCCAAACAGGCCAGTGCCAGCTTTGATTCTCTCTGTTCTCTCTGTCCTTCTGTGGCCTTGATGGATCCTGATATGGTTTCTCAAATGATTGGCCTAGAGGGTCAATGTCTTCTAGTCCTTTTGTTTTCTCTCCATGAGAGCAGTACACGTGAGCTGCTTCTAGTCTGCTGTGTTGACGTCTCCTACCCCCCAAAATTTTTTTTGTTTTGTTTTGTTTTTGTTTTATGAGAGAAAGAAAGAGAAAGAAAAAGGGGGAGAGAGAACAGGATTCTTGCTCTATTGCCCAGGCTGGAATGCAATCTAAAAATAGGTATTAAAAACCTCTTTTATGCCAACAATTGTGCTTAACAACAGAGACAGGAAGGAATAAGGGTAGAAAATAACAAACAGCCAACCAATATTTCATTTAAGTCTGTGAAATGGTATGCAAATGCTGAAGAGTGATTTACTTCCAATTATGTAGTCACTTTCAAAATAGGTGTAATGTGATACTGAGAAAAATGTATGTTCTGTGGACCTAGGATGGAGAATTCTATAAATATTCACTAAGTTTACTTATTCCAGGTCTCAGTTCAAATCATAGATGTCCCTGTTAATTTTCTATCTTGTTGATCCGTCGAATATTAACAATGTGGTGTCAAAATCTCCCGCTATTATTGTGCGGGAGTCCAGGTCTCTTCATAAGTCATTAAGAACTTGTCTTATGTATCTGGGTTCTCCTGTATTGGGTGCATATATATTTATAATCATTAACTCCTGTTGTTGCATTGATCCTTTTACCATTATATAATGTTCTTCTTTGTTTCTTTTAGTCTTTGTTACTATTAAAGTCTATTTTGTGAGAGACAAAAGTTACAACTCCTGTTTTTGTTTTTTTTTTCTCTCCATTTAATTGGTGAATCTTCCTCCATCCCTTTGTTTTGAGTCTTTGTATGTCGTTGCTTGTGAAATAGATCTGGATACAGTGTACCGATGGGTTTTGACTTTTTAATTCAATTTACCTGTCTGTCTTTGATTGGGGCATTTAATCCATTTAAATTTAGAATTAATATTAATATTTGTGAGTTCAATATTGTCATTTAATGCTATCTGGCTATTTTGCCCATTAGTTGATGTAGATTCTTCATTATAGAGATACTCTTTATGTTTTGGTAAGTTTTGGGGATGACTGATACTGGTTGTTCATTTCTGTTTGTAGTGCTTCTTTCAGAAGCTCTTGTAAAGCAGGCCTGGTGGTGATGAAATCTCTGAGTGCTTGCTTGTTCACAAAAAATTTTATTTTTCCTTAGCTTATGAAGCTTAGTTTGGCTGGATATGAGATTCTGGGTTGAAAATTCTTTTCTTTGAGGATATTGTATATTGACCCCCACTCTCTTCTAGTTTGTAGGGTTTCTGGTGAGAGGTCTGCTGTGAGTCTGATAGGCTTCCCTTAATGGGTAACGTGAACTTTCTCTCTAGCTGCCCTTAGAATTTTCTCCTTTATTTCAACACTAGTAAATCTAGCAATTATGTGTCTTGGAGTTGCTCTACTTGAGGAATATCTTTGTGGTGTTCTCTGTATTACCTGGAGTTGAGTATTGTCCTGCCTTACTAGGTTAGGAAAGTTTTCCTGAATAATATCCTGAAGAATATTTTCCAACTTGGATTCATTCTCTTCATAACATTCCGGTACACCTATCAAATGTAAATTAGGTCTTTTCACATAGTCCCATATTTCTTGGAGACTTTGCTCATTCCTTTTTACTCTTTCTTCTCTAATCTTGTCTTCTCATTTCATTTCATTAAGTTGGTCTTCGACCTCTGATATCCTTTCTTCTGCTTGATCAATTCAACTGTTAAAACCTGTGCATACTTTGCAAAGTTCTCGTATTGTGTTCTTCATTTTCATTTATTCACTTATATTCCTCTCTAAGTTGCCTATTCTCGTTAGGATTTCGTCAAACCTTTTTTCAAGGTTCTTAGTTTCTTTACATTGAGCTAGAACATGTTCTTTTAGTTCACTAAAGTTCCTTATTATCCACTTTCTGAAGCCTAAATCTGTTAATGGAACGCACTCATTCTCCATCAGGCCTTGTTCTCTTGTTGATGAGGAATTGTGATCCCCTGTAGGAGAGGCATTCTGATCTTGGGTATTCTCAGCCTTTTTACGCTGGTTTCTTCCCATCATTGTGAGTTCATCCACCTGTCGTCTTTGTAATTGCCTACTTTCAAATTAGGTCTCTGAGTGAATGTCCAACTTGTTGATTACCAGCGCTGATATCTGAGCAACACACTGCGCCGGCCAAAACAGCGGCCTTAAGCTTCGTGGCACTTTTCTGCCTGGGAATCTCCAGTCTGGCTTCCCTCTTGAGTCCCTTCTTCAATCAGGTAAATGGGCGACTCTGCCTTCCTGGAGCTCCAAACATCAACCAAAAGGGGACCCAGTCCCGTTTACTCTGCACCAAGAACTGCCACGCTGGGGCGCTGGCAAAACCACTACGCCGGCCACAAGAGTCGCCCTGGCGACCCATGGGGCTCCTCCACTGGGAATCTTCCGGTCCATGGGTAACAAAAATTCATCTGAAAGTGTGGTGTCCTCTCGTTCTGTGCGCTTTCTCTGGGAGCTACAATCCCAAGCTGCTAGTGATCAGCCATCTTGGATCTCTCTCCAAAATTGTTTAAATGAGCTATTAAATTCAGCTTGCTAGTATTTTGTTGATTTTTGCATCTATGTTCATCAGAGCCATTAGTCTTTCATTTTCTATTCTTTTGTTGTAGTGCCTTACAGAATGAGTTTAGAAGAGTTCCCTCTTTAATTTTTTGGGAGTATTAGAATGATTGTTACTAGTTCTTTAAATGTTTGGTAGAATTCATCAGTGACTTCTTCTGGTCCTGGGCTTTTCTTTTTCGGGAGACATTTTATTATTCATTTCATCCCATTTCTCAGTATTGGTCTGTACAGATTTTCTATTTCTTATAATTCAATTAGTAAGATTGTATGTGTCCAGGAATTTAACCATTTTTTTCTAGGTTTTTTGATTTGTTGGCCTATAGTTATTTATAATAGTCTATTATCATTTTAAATATTTCTGAGGTATCAGTTGTAATGTCTCCTTTTTATCTCTGATTTTATGTATTTAAATTTTGTCTCTTTTTGCTTAGTCTAGCTTAAATATTTGTCAATTTTTTTTATATTTTCGAAAAAAACCCAACCCTTTGTCTGGCTGATCTTTGCCTTTTTATGTCTTTATTTGTTTATTTCTGCTCTGATCTTTATTTTTTTCTTTCTACTTTTTTTTTTGGTTTTGAAACACAGTTTTGCTCTGTCACACAGGCTGGAGTGCAGTGTGGCAATAATAGCTCACTGCAGCCTCAAACTCCTGAGTTCAAGTGATCCTCCTACTTTAGCCTCCTGAGTAGCTAAGACTATAGGGGCATAACCCCACACCTAGCTAATTTGTGTATGTGTGTGTGTTTAGACATGGTCTCACTTTTTGCCTAAGCTGGTTGGAAACTCCTGAATTCAAGTGATCCTTTTGCCTTAGCCTCCTACAGCACTGGGATTACAGGAATAAACCATTGTGCCTGGCCTGTTCATGTTTTTCTGATTTCTTGAGGTGCAATATTAGGTTGTTTATTTAGGACCTTTCTAATGTTTTAATGTAAGTTTTTATTGCTATAAACTTCACTGTTAGAATTGCTTTTCCTGTATCTCATCGATTTTGGTATGTTGCATTCCCATTTTCATTTATCTCAAGAATGTTTAAAATTTATTTTAAAATTACTTTATTGACCCATTTGTTGTTCAGGAGCATGTTGTTTAATTTTTATGTCTTTGTGTAGTTTCCAGAGTTCCTCCTGTTATTGTTTTCTAGTTTAATTTCATTGTGGTCAGAAAAAATACTTGATATAATTTCAGTTTTAAAAAATTTGTTGAGCCTTGTTTTATGAGCTAAAACATGAGCTATCCTGGAGAAAGTTCCATGTGCTGATGAAAAGGATGTGTATTCTGCAGCTGTTGGATATAATGTTCTGCAAATATCTGTTAGATTCATTTGATCTACAGTGTATTTTAAATCTCATGTTTCTTTGATGGTTCTGTCTGGATGATCTGTGCATTGCTAAAAGTGGAATGCTAAGTCCCCTACAATTCTTGTGTTGCAGTCTATCTCTCCTTTTAGATAGAATATTATTTGATTTATATATTTAGGTGCTCTGGCATTGAGTGCATATGTATTTACAATTTATTATATCCTCTTGCTGAAATGACTCCTTCATCATTATATAATGACCATCTTTGATTCTTTTTACAGTTTTTTACTTAATGTCTATATTTATCTGACATAGCTATAGCTACTCCTGCTTTTTGTTTCCATTTACATGGGACATCATTTTCCATCCCTTTATTTTCAGTCTATGTATACCTTACAGATGGAGTGAATGTCTTTGTAGCATATAGTTGGATATTATTCTTTAATTGGATAACTTAATCAAAAACATTCAAAGTTATTTTTCATAGGTAAGCACTTGTTCCTGCCATTCTGTTAATCATTTCTGGTTATTCTGTAGATCTTTTGTCTATTTTTTCCTCTCTTGTTTACCTTTGTAGCTTGGTGGTTTTTCTGTAATCATAAGCTTTGATTCCTTTCCCTTTCTAATTTGTGTATCTGCTCTATTTTTGTTGTTTTTGGTACCTTGGGGATTTCAAAAATCCTTATAAAATAGTCTTATAAAAGACTATTTTAGACTGTTAACTTTACATTGGTTGCTTACAAATATTCTAGACTTTTACACTACACTAAAATTTGTAATTTTTTCCCTTTATTTATATCTTTGATATGGTATATTTCTTAATAACTTATAACTATGATTATTGTTGAACATTTTGAATTTTTTTTGTTCCCATTAATGATGTTTTACTTTTTAAAGAGCTCAGCCCACCTGAGAAGAGGGAACAGTAAGAGGGGAGCACAGAAATGAAATATAGGCAAAAATTTACTGCACAATTTGACTTGGAGACAGCCTGCAAATGACAGCCTTATTTCCCTTGTTTTCCTGGCTCCCTCAAGCTTGTCTGTCCACTTATAAATCCATCCCCAACTCATTCCCAATCTCTACTTCAGTTAATGCTAATTTGTAGACCCAGTTCCTAAACCCTGAATCATTTTGAGGGCTTTAGTAACAAGTCATCATTAATTTACTAAATCAACACTGAACATTGGCCTTGCCCTTGAAGAACTCACAATTCTTGGAAGAGACTTTAAAAAAACAAAATAATTACTTTGAAACTGTATACTTTGTTCTACTAGAGAATTATTTCCGATGGTCTGATGGAACTAAGAGAAAATATCCGGCAGTAATTAGTGGGCACTCTGAAATTAGAGGAGCCTGGCTTAAAATACTGATTCTGGTGTTCTCTAGTGGTGATTCCTTTTTTTCTCCCTTCAACTTTTGAATTCTGAGGAATGTGCAGGATTGTTACATAGTAAATATGTATCGTGGTGGTTGTATTAGTTTGTTTTCATGCTTCTGATAAAAACATACCCGAGACTGGGTGATTTATAAAGAAAAAGAAATTTCACGGACTCATAGTTCCACATCGCTGGGGAGGCCTCACAATCATGGCAGAAGGCGAAAGACACATCTTACATGGCAGCAGATAAGAGAATGAGAGCCAAGAGAAAGGGGAAACCTCTTATAAAACTATCAGATCTCATGAGACTTATCCACTACCACAAGAACAGTATGGGGGAAACCACGACCATGATTCAGTTATCTCCCACTGGGTCCTTCCCACAACATGTGGGAATAATGAGAGCTACAATTCAAGATGAGATTTGGTGAGGATACAGCCAAACCATATCAGGCTGCACAGATCAACTCATCACCTAGGTATAAACCCCAGCGTCCATTAGCTATTTTTTCTGATGCTCTCCCTAGATACCTTCATAGGCCCCAGTGTGTATAGTTCCATACCATGCGTCCATGTGTTCTCATCATTCAACTCCCACTTGTAAGTGAGAACATGTGGTATTTGGTTTTTTGTTCCTGTGTTAGTTTGCTGAGAATAACAGCAGCCAGCTCCATCTATGTCCCTATGAAGGACATGATCTCATTCGTTTTTAATGGATGCATAGTATTCCATAGTGTATGTGTATCACATTACCTTTATCCAGTCTATCATTGATGAGCATTTGGGTTGATTCTATGTCTTTGCTGTTGTTGCTGCAGTGAACATAGAAATATTTTAAGTTTTAGCCTTCACACTAAAGATTTGAAAAACTATGCACCACCATTACAGTAATAAAGTATTCTGAATTTTATTATGAGTTTACCTCTACCAATGAGTTATACTTTTATATGATTTCATGGTAATAATTAATGTCCTTTCACTTTTGGTTGAGGGACTCCCTGAAGCATTTCTTATAAGGCTTGTCTAGTGCTTAAGTTCCTCAGGTTTTGCTTGTCTGGAAAATACTTTATTTTTTCTTCACATCTGAAGGATAGATTTGTTGGGTATAGTATTCTTGGCTAAAAGCTTTTTTTTTTTCTTTCAGCACTTTGAATATCTGAACCTACTCTCTCCTGGTTTGCAGAGTTTCTGCTGAGAAATCTGTTGTCTACTGGAAATTTTCTTATATGTGACTTGACACTTTTTTCTTGCTGCTTTTATCTGCTCTATTTTGTTTGTTTGTTTGTTTGCTTGTTGGTACCTTGGGGATTTCAAAAAAAACCTTAGAGTTATAAAAGTCCCTTTGTCTTTGACTTTTGACAGTCTGATTACCATGTTCCTTAGAGAGGACCTCTTTGGTCTAAATCTAACTGAGGTTCCTGAGCTTCATAGATCTGGATGTGCATATATTTCTATCAATTCTTGGGAAATTTTCAGTTACGATTTTGTTAAATAAGCTTCCTGTGCCCTTTTTCATCTCTTCTACGTGTGTAATTACCATTATGTGAATATTTTTGGATTAATGGTATCTCATAGGCCTTGTAGGTTTTCCTTGCTCTTTTTCATTCTTTTTTTTTTTTTTCCTCCTCTGGCTGGGTTATTTCAAAAGACCTGTCTTCAAGTTCAATTTTTTTTTTCTTCTGCTTCATTTAGTCTGCTATTGAAGCTCTCAACTGTATTTTCTATTTGTCTTTGATGTCTTCAGCCCCAAGATTTCTTTTTTTAATGATATCTGTCTCTTGAATTTTTCATTCATATCATAAATTGTTTTTCTAATTTCATTGAATTTTTTGTCTATATTCTCTCGTATCTCATTGAGTTTCTTAAGGTAATTATTTTGAATTGTTTTCTAGGCAATCTGTAAATTTCTGTGTCTTTGGTGTCAATTACTGGAGAGATACTGTGTTTCTTTCATAGTGTCATGTATCATTGCTTTTTCCTCTTTCTTGTGTACCTACATTGATATCTGTGCATTTGATGAAATAATAGCCTCTTCCAATTTCACAGAATAGCTAGTCTGGAGTAAGATATTTTGCTTGCAGATGTGTCCTAGGGTGTCAGTTGGGTAGGGTATGTAGGTTTTGGTTCTGGGTGGGTTCAGTAGTATAGTCTCTGCTGTTTCTTCACCTAGAGTCAATGTCAGCAATGCCTATGAATACTTCAGTGGCTGAGGCTCCAGGTGTTTGTGCAACTGCTCTGCTTGGTTGGGTGTATCCTCCTCACTGGGGGAGGGGTACCAGGCTGGTCCACATGTTAGAAGCACATAGGAGATGTTTTGCTAGGGTTGGGTGCAAGCACTCAGCTGCAGGCAGGGGCACTGAGCTGCTTGCTCCATGCATTGTAGGTACATAGGGGCTGCTGTACCATAGCTGGATGTAGCTTCCCTGCTGAGGGAGGGGGTGCTGAGCTGTTTTGTACACCATCGGTGCCTGTTCCTTGGGAGGTAGACTGCCATGTGGGCTCAGGCACTGGAGTTATGGATGTTTCATTGGGCCTAGGTTCCAAGTAGCCAAGGCTGGGTTACTGCAGCCACTGGGGTGGAGAAGATGGAGAGCTTCTTAGGCAGTCTATTCCCAGGGTATAGGGATGTATAGCTGCTCTGTTGTGGAGTGGTACACTGCCTTGTGTTGGTGCACTATAATGGTGGCAGTACTTCAGAGATGAGCAGATGCAGTGGCTAATAGACCCCAGAGAAGGACACACTTTAGTAGTGACTCTAGTCTCAAGATTGTACCATATAGCAGCTTAGATCATGGTAAGGGAAAGGGCACAATGTGTGCTCCTTCTTTGGAGTCATGCAGCTACGTGAACTCCAGGCAGCTCCCTAGACTGGTTTCAGGTACTGGGAGGACTTCAGGGTTCTTCAAAAAAAAGACTATAGGTGTCCATAGTTTTAGTGAGGGCTGCTGGGAGCCTCCTGCTTACCTTTTCTCTGCAGAGAATCCCTCCTGTTCTAAGCTGATCCTGACTGGGGAGATAGGGTGGTAAAATCAGGGCATTTCATTTTCATTTTTATGTGGCCATCCTGAGTTTCTACGCTCCACAGGTTCTCTGCCCCTTCTCTATTGTACTTGATTGCCCACCTTCAGATATTCTCCTTGAAATGTAGTTATTTGTTGTTGTGTTCTTTGTGTATTGCGGGGGAACAAGTGTTAGGTTCCTTTAGTAAGTCATCTTGCCGACATCAGTTTTTTTCTTAATTGGCCATATCTAACTGCTGTTTACTGAGAACTTATCCTACTATGCACCATACTAGGTTTGTCCCATATGTTATTACATCAGTTTTCACAACAATCGTATAGTAGGTAATATTGTTACTGTTATTATTTTATAAATGAGAAAAACTATCACTTTAGTAGATTTTAAGTGCCTAATTTGTTAAAACTTAGTAAGACAAAGAAGCAGTACTAGGTTTTAGAATCAGGTTTATTTGGTACCAATGCCCATGTTCTTTCAAATCAGTTACATTTTTGAAATGAGATCTAACCCAGCATCCCACTCCATTTGTCTATTTCTGCTTCCTCTGATGTGTCTATGTAGCAGGGTATGGCATTCCTGGCCTTGTACATATTATGCAGAATTGTTTACTCACTGGAAATTTTGTCTCCCATTGTAATTTTATATCCATATTTATACATTTCTCCAGCCAAGTTATACCACATGTATCATGTACTATTTTTCTGCTTTTGCTGTCATATAAGCAGGATCATATGAATCACTCCCATGTATCCAATAACACTGCTAGATAGGAAAAAATGACCACCAATGGTAAAGTTAGCCTAGTCAATATGATTAGTCTTTATAAAACCGTAAACAAAATCAGGAAGACAATTTTTTCAAGCATTTTGCTGACAGCTCTTATATAATCCAATAATCGTAAAAAGAAGATGAAACATTTCTTAATCTACATATATCCTTTCTTAGATGAAGAAAATGTTAAAATCCTTTTAACCATAAATTTTCTTTCAAATAGGTCCTTCTCCTATGGTGAACCTCATCAGGATTTTTTGGGGGTGTTTAACTTCAGAGATGTAGTGGTGATTTATCTCCTGCCTCTAAAGACACTATTGGTCAATAGATTTGTTGATAGTGTCCACAAGAAAGCAATTAGATACACTGTCCTTCTTTGAAGGAAATATACCAAATAGATGGAGACTTTATTAATTAAATAGAAAGACTCAGCCCTTTTCATGGTGGTGACTATGCCACAATCACTCTCCTCATCAAAAACATCATTCTACAAAGGATTAATATCAAATGATGGATTTGTGGCCATCCCCAGTGGCCATGATGAAAACCACCTGAAATCCCAGATTCACCAAGAGTAACTTACTACACTGTAAATAGACCAATGCTACATACAATCAGATTAATTTGACTACAAATCGACTTCCTCCTCCCTTTCCTCTTTCTCCTTTCTTCCTAATGATAGTAATAATAACAATCTTTATTGAGTCCTCAACAAACCAAACATTATGCTAAGCTCCTAATATATATCAAATCATTTAATTCCCAAAACATCCTGTATTGTAGCTATTACTGTGCCCTTTCCCTTCCCTAAATCATAATTATGCTATCATTTTAATAAAACATATACACTCTAAAAGTACCTTCCTCCTTTGGCTGCCTTCATTTCCTAATATTCATCACTTAGGAGGTGAGAGAGAGAAAAAGTTTCAAGGTCAGTGTGATTTTTGTCTTCAGCTTTGACTTCCTGCTGTCTTATGCCAAGCAGGGTCTCTATAAGGCAATATCCGCTTGTGGTGCTGGTGCATGCACGTGGATGTAATTGCTCTAATCCAAAGAATGTTAGACAGTCCCTTTGGAACTTTGATGCTCATTTTAACGAATATCTGTGTCCTGCTGAAAGTCGAAAGCAAAGACATCATATGTCAATGCCTTTCCTCATTGCAATTTGAGTTGCATGTTGAACTAGCCACATTTTTCATGAGATAATGATTGAGAAACTGAGTCAGTTTGGGTGTTCAGGCTTGGTTTTTGATAGTATCTTTTAAAAAAATGAATGAAATGAGCCTGCCACATTAAAAAAAAAATGGCAGTATTTGTTGACAGCAATCAAATTTGAGCTGTCAAGAGAAAATTAGAACTTTTGAAATCCTATGTCTACCACTGTGACTTGATGCCCTTTCAATATGTAAATACTTATCTGATAATATTGGTGTTGATTTTTAAAAGTCCGATTATTTTTTCATATGGCCTAATAAATTGTGTCAATACTTAAAAGATTTGTATAACTCAATAAACCAACATTTTCCAAATGAACAATCATGCATACTCCAAAATCATATATGGGTTAAAAATTTCCTTCAAAGTACAGGGGGAAGTGACTGGATTTTAAAGTAATAGAGTATTAATTGATATTTTGGATTCCACGTTGCAATTAACCTTTAATAAACTAGCACTTATTGATCAAAAACATAGAGTTATCTGGAAAGCTTTTAAAATAATTTCCCTGTTACAACTACAAACTGTTTGAGGCCAGATTGCTTCAAATACTTTAATCAAAACAATACATAACAATAGATGAAACGTAGGCTGAAATTCCAGCTGTCTTCTATTAAGCCAGACATAAAAGAGATTTACAAAAATATAACACAACACAACACTTCTCATTAGCTTTTCTTGTTTTGGAAAATATAGCTCTCTTTATTTTTTAACATATTTTTTATGTTAACATGAAATGGGTTATTTTAAAATAAATTAATAACATTATTAGAAATATTTTTGTTTTTAATTTCTAGTACATTAAGTGGTATAGCTATAACTTACATTAGCAAAAGATCTTTGGGGTCCTCAATAATTTTTAAGAGTATAAAGAAATCCTTAGAACAATAAATTTGTGAATCTCTGTGCTGTGTGTGTAACATAGTAAAGTAAGTAGTACGGAGTGCAAAAGTAGAAGAAACAGTATGGGTTGGAACTGGCTTTGTTCTGGAGTGGGATGTAGACCACAGATTGCTAAGATTTAGATGAAAGAACCGAAGGAGGAACCATATGAGAAAAGGCATAGTAGCAGGAACAGTCATGGTAGATTTGGAGTTCTCTGAGTCAGTAAGTAGTGAGTCAAGCAGTGAGAGTGCCTCTCATGCTCAAAATCTCTTCTTCCACTTCACCTCTCTGACCCTTCTTCCATTATCACGTTTTCTCTCCCTCCTTGCACTCTTTCTCTTTCTATCTCCACGTCTAGAAAAGGCTCTCTGCTTTTGAGAACATGATTATATTGAGTCCACCTGGGTAATAGGACCTAATCTTCCCAACTCAAGGTCCTTTATTTTAATCACAGCAACAAAGGCCCTTTTGCATGTAGGGTAACATATTCATAGGTTCTGGGTATTAGAACATAGACATCTTTTAGGGTCCCTTATTCTGTCCACCACACCATGGGATTTTTTTTTAGCAATAAAGTGGCTTAATAACAGTGGCATGGAGAAAACATTCTCCAATAATTACCCAGTATGAACTGATCTGGGGCCAAGCTTAGAGCAGAGCTCTGCCTCTGTGGAAAACAACTTCCATGTGTTTTTAGTACAATGCAGACGATGCATCCGGAAGGACAGCTGCTGATATTCCAGCAGGCTTATCACTTTCTCTTTGCCATCCTACCCATATTTGTCATTCAGGTCACCAAGGGGACAAACATCCATAGCTTCTGAAAGCAGCTTCTTCACTTCATTTTCTATCTCTAAAATGTTACATGAATAGAAAGGGCGCAAACTTGCCATACTAGATCCTAGAAACTAACATTTCAGCTTGGTAAGAAATTTTCCTCTCTCAGGCACTGGTGTCTCAGGGGTGACCTTTCACGTGAAGCATTTCATTAAATAGTGTGGCTGAGTTACCAAATATTGAAGTGAGAGGCAACATTTAAGTGACTGTTTGTTGGGTTACCACCAGTACTCTGGAGAACAATAAGCCTAAGTGATTTTGAGTAATAATTTATCAGGATGGGTAAATTATAAAAGAATGCTTGAATTAGATTTTTAAAAACCCACAAGTTGGATGTAGCTCAAACATTTTCCAACAGAAGCTTCCTTTTGAAAGTAACTTAAATGTTTCTCTGCCCTCCCATCACATTTATGTGTGATATGTTTGGTAATTAAGTAAGGAGGACAGAAAAGGGAATCCCTGTGGTATAAATTCCAGGAACAACTGTAGATTCATCCAAAGGTCACTTACAAATCAGAACAAACCCAAATTCATTAGCTAGCCTCAAACAGAATCAAATATCTTATAAAAATGAGACAAAATGACAAAAGCAATTTTCACCCCCTAAACATACTTATAAAAAACAGGATGCTGTTTTCTTAGTCAGGCAAATAACTTACCCAGGGCATTCTTAACTATTGATGTTGAATATTACAGCATAAGAATGAACTTTGGCATTTGCAACTTGCATTGTGCAAAGCATATCATCTGTTCAATTCTCTTGGGTGTGTGTAGCTCACTATATTTGCCTACGCATGTTTTCTCAGGAAATAAAAATGTTATAAAGTCAGAACCATTCTTAAACAGAACAGACAGCATTTCCCTAACACTTTCTCACTTTTATTTTGCAAGAGTTTCTTCTCCTAAGAAAGTAATCACAACCCTTCTCCCTGGAACCTGCCCCAAATGTCATGGACAGAACTTAGAATTCTCTATTCTCCTATTCCTAATCCATTGACATTTCTCTAAACTGTATTCTTCCTTTTGGACCCAAGGTATTATCCAGCTAATTATAGACAGATGTAACCTAATGGACTGTTTTGTGAGAATGCTAGGTTCTCTTTCAGTAACATTGTAGCCTACACACCCACACCCCACCATAGTATTTTAGCTGAAATTTGAGCAGGTTTTGTGATTAAGATGTGAAGTGGATAATGACATCCAAAAATGGAAGGACAGGAACAAGTGCTAAATTTGGAAGTTCCTGGGCATCTAACTGGGAGAATGCATGTACTATGGTATGGCTCCAGAAAATAGGTGTAAAGAGAGTAGAGAATTTCTAGGGGAAATTTAAACCCATGAAAGGAAAATTACATCTACTTCACAAATTTGCTTTACTTCTGGTTTGCCATTTGTGTGGGCTTTTTAAGTGTCCAGCAATAGCACTGAAGAGGCAGTCAGGGTCAGCCATGTGTCTAAATAATTTCTGCCCTACTGTGGGAATCATGAGTACTTGGGCAATTTCCTTTGAACTACCGCTTTTGTTTGAGAGTTTAAGAGGGAGAAACAAGGAGCCTAGAGAGCTGCGAATTTTTGTCATGTCACATCCATCTAAGCCAAGGGAAATCTCCTGTTAAAATCCTTGGAATACTCTGCCCAACCTTGGAAATTCAGAAATGTTAGACTACTGCCTTGCTGACCCTAGAGAGATTCCCCTTCTCAGGGTTAATCCATTCCTAGACATGGTAAAGATATTGCCCAGGAGTACACTGCCAACTGAGCCAATCAATTCAAATGCAAGCCAACCAATCAAAAGCTCACCCCCCAAGCACTTCTTTTATTAGAGCTCTCATATTCTGAGCCAGTATCCACTTGCTCTAAGCACCCCAAGGCCAGGTACCAAACAACCAGGGATAGTACCAATTCCCCAGAATCTGCTGAAATTATTCTAACTAGCTAATCCTAAACCTTTTTCCACTATGTCACTTGTTCCTTCCTACAGAAACAAAAATAGTAACGTTCTTTCCTGCAGTTCTCCCCTCTCCCTTGTCTCCGAACTGGCCCTGGTGCTTCCCCATGTGTGCTTGTGGCATGCCCCCTTCTCTCAGGATGTGTGAATATAACTATCTTTCCACTGGAAGTCATCTCCTAATCTGTTGGCCTTACTATATCTAATAATAATAGAACCTATATTAAACAATATGAGATAAAACCTATCTGGATCCCTGAAGTAGATAATCTCTACATCTTCTAGCTCTAATATTCTTTTATCCTCTTAATTTAAATAGGAAAGCACTTTACCAACTTTACAATAGATATTTCAGTTATAATAAGGTCTTGAGCTTCTGAAGTTACTCAGTTTTTTATGCCAAGGTTTTGTGAATCAGGACTTACATAAAGTGAAAGTACACAGAGTCTTGTGTAAGAGTCATTGTTTAATTGGAAGCAAGGGAAAATGTTAGTTCTGGTTTGGGAAAACTTTCATTTTTATCTATTATAGCTGAAGGGTGAAAATCATTCTAGTATGCTTTTTCTAGACTCCTGTTACTTTTCTACTTTCCTTTGCTTTTTTTCTTTCTTCTTTGCCTTTGGATACAAAGTAGTATAAGGTTCCCTCCTGATAGTGTGATTGAGTTTGGGATGCATGATGGGAGAATCAGGAAAATACTGGGATAAAATTATCCCTTTAAAAGTCACATGGAGTATAATGAAAATAACTATATTCCAGTATATGAAGAACCAGATTAGTAATGTGAACATTACTGAATATTTACTGAATGAATGAATAAATTCTAATCTAGCATAAACAGGGATTCCCTGTGTAGTGTTAATCCATCACCTCACCCTTATTTGCCATTACTTTCTGTTTGAAAAACAATTATTCCAAATCCTCCCCAAATATATTTAGTAGGACTGTTATGAGAAATCATTTGACTTTCAAAATAAATCTGAAAATTACTTTCGGTTACTAAAAAAAGTACAGAGGAGGAGGATTATGTTCAAGACAAAATTATATCTTATGTAAGGGAATAAACAAGGAAGTGCATTTCAGTTAGAGAATGAGCATTTTGGTTCAAGTTGTGATAAAAGGGTACCATAATTATTTGAAATCAAGAGAACAATTTATGGTATTTTTTTCAAAAAGTTTTGTACTATGTGTGTTTCTGAAAATGCACCCATTCATATAACCTTTGGGAAGTCAGACAAAACAGATTTATACCTCTCTGAATGGGCAGGACTCAAACAGAAGTACAGTTGGCTGGATATTTAAGATCACAGTGAGGAAAAGTCTTACCTTTCTGTTCCACCTGAAGTTGCCAAATGAAACTTTCCAAATATTTTAGAGAAATAAGATGCCTCTGGCTCACATTCTGTTTGCCTTTGAGTAATGTATTTTTTTCAAATGAAAAAAGAAAGAATGAAGGAAACACTAAAAGTCAAGGAATTAATTTTGTGCAGAAGGAAAATAAAGCTGCGGAATCTCTGGCCTACCATTGTATAAACAAGAAAACATTTGGAAAGAAAAATTCCAACTTATTTAATACCCCCTAATTTGAAGATGGAAGAAAGCCATTAAAGAATGGTGGGACTGAGTCTTTCCATTTCTTCAGAAAGATAGCTTTTTCTCTGGGCCTCAAAGACATTTGAAAGATCACAAAACCTTCCTCCAGAAAAATTTCTAAGGTCAGAGAAACTGCCTTCTTCTGCTTACTTCAAATATCTCTGTCAAAGCAAATTTAATACTCTCCCCACAAAAATGCTAGCTTCATATATACACAGACAAAAATATTCATAGAACTTTTCAGAGTATATGAGTTTGGTTGGTTTTATCTTGCTTTAAAGTGAACACAATACTAAAAATCTTAAAGACCTTTCCCTCAAATAATAAATACGGTGAGTAGCACTCTCCCTTGCCTCCAGAGCTAAACTGATATCATCTATAGGGTTAGGAATTGTGGGACATGAAAGAACAGGTAAAAATAAAAATATTGGGTATAACATTTAGCTTAACTCTTCCATCTTGAAAATAAGGTAGCACAGGCCTTGTCCTTCCTCTTGCTACAGTCATCAGGTAACTGTGAATATCTGCACAGGTCTTAGAATCCTTATCTGAATGACCAAATCTGAGAGAAAGAGTTAAGGGGTCCTTATGGACACTCCCTTCAATCCACACCTCGGTTGCCCTATAGATTCTAAACCACCAGAGGATTCTGGGTACAGGCCTTTGAGCACGCTATGAAGGTGGTAACTGAAAATGCAAGGTGAGGAGTCAGGACCTGGACTTCTCAAGGCAAAACCAAATAATATGGCCTTTCCTCCTCATCTCCTTTCCTTCATTTTTCTTTCCTTTTGAAAATGTTTTATTATGAGCAATACTCAATAGCAAACAAAATATAAGTCAGAGTATCTTCTTTCTCTTGAGAATCTGGAAGGTATCATTTGGCATCTTCAGATGTGGGAGAAAAGTGAACCTTATCCTCACTGATTTCCTACTTGTCCAGACAATTGTACTTCAGTTTGAGTAATGGCCCATTTTGAAGGACCCTGTGTATTCATTTTTCCTAGGTGCCCAGAGATTTTGTGAATGGATGTATTTTCAGAACAAAAATGAATTCTCTATAGCAAATCTCAAAGTTTATTTGAATGAAAATCACCAGGAAAGCTTGTACAGACGGCTGAGCCTCACCCTTACTTTCTAATTCAGTAGGTCTAGGATGAAACAAGTGCTAACAAGTCCCCAGGTGATACTTACTGCTAGTCCCAGGGTTCAGAACTAAAAGCAATGGCTCCTTAGGACCCAGTCTTACATATGATGTTAATCGCCTTACATGCTGCCACACCCTCCGATAAGCCCTCTCTTTTCCCTGACTCAGCAAGAGGCTATATCCTATGTGAGGGGGCATGTGAAAATAATGCATTTCATCTTCTTTAGGAACCTTGCTGGTTTTATTCCAACCTCTTTAATGATTATTTTATACTTCTTTTTAGGCTCATTTATTTTACGCCTCACACATAAATGATCACAAAATTCGATAGATTCTGTATCCTAAATATCTGTAGAGGCTCTACCTCTCTAGCCCTCTTCTGACCTCTTTATTTAGGTAATAATTATCTCTCACTCAAAATTCTGCAGGAGCTTTCTATATTTAGTATTCTTTTTTTTTTTTTTTTTTTTTTTTTTTTTTTTTTTTTGAGGCGAAGTTTCGCTCGTTACCCAGGCTGGAGTGCAATGGCGCGATCACGGCTCACCGCAACCTCCGCCTCCTGGGTTCAGGCAATTCTCCTGCCTCAGCCTCCTGAGTAGCTGGGATTACAGGCACGCGCCACCATGCCCAGCTATTTTTTGTATTTTTAGTAGAGACGGGGTTTCACCATGTTGACCAGAACGGTCTCGATCTCTTGACCTCGTGATCCACCCGTCTCGGCCTCCCAAAGTGCTGGGATTACAGGCTTGAGCCACCGCGCCCGGCCTAGTATTCTTTTCTTACCATCCTTCAACTCATTTTCATTCCACTATCACAGCAAGTTTCCTGAAACAGAAATGTGATCCTAAAACTGTGCTGCTCAGAATTCCTCCAGTGTGCCCTCTTGGCCTTCAGCAGAGATGAAGGAGGGAGGTGAGGTCTCACGGACATTGCTTTTCACTTTCAGTCATCCTCTTCCTTCCTCCAATCACACCAATACTCATAGCATTCTAGACCAAACTTGGCAGAAGGAGGAAGAGGTTAAATTGGACAACTTCCTCTCCTCAAAACTGTTACCTTTTATTTCAGTTTAATAGCATTTATAGGTACCTACTATTTGAAATGCTTTGTACTTTTTCACTAATGCTCACAAAAATCAGGTGGTGATACAGGGGGGAAGGAATGAGAAACAGAGTGAAGGAGCTACCTAAGTTTATACCCAGCTAGTTAGATAAATATGCCTGTATACGTTGCTTGCCATTAAACATCATGAGAGTCGGTTTGTTTTTCAAATATATAAGTTAGGGAGTAGAGGTTAAGAATAGAAGCCCTAACTTCAGACACTCTTGATTGGAAACCTGGTTCTGCCATGAGGTAACCATAAGTAAGTTACTTATCCTTCTAGTAATCCCCTTGTGATAATAGCAAGCTAAAATGACCCCTGTAACCTCTGCCTCCTGGTATTCATGCCTTTGTGAAACAATCTCCTCTTGAGTGTGAGCAGGACCTGTGACTTGCTAATAGGATGTGACAAAGGTGATGGGATATCACTCCCATGATTATACTGTGTTATAAGTGAAGGGATTTTGCAAGTGAAATTAAGTTAAGGTTCTAATCTACAGAACCTCAGAACCTCTGTTCTAATCTGCCCTAATCAAGTAGTCCTTTAAAAGAGGGCTTATTCCTTCTCTAAGCTTAGAGATTCCAGATAGCAGACTCCCTCTCTGTTGGCCCTGAAGAAGTAAGCCATTATGAATTTTACAGATGTAAAGGAATAAATTTTGCCAGAATCCACATGGACTTGCAAGAGGACCTAGAGTCTCAGATAAGACTGCAGCCTCTTGAAAATGGTCTTGTAAGACTCTAAGCAGAGGAGTCAGATAAGATTTGCCCAGACTCCTGATCCATGGACACTGTGAAATAATAAATGCATATTGTTTTAAGCTGCTAAGTTTGCATTTGTTTTTAATGCAGCAATGGTTAACTAGCACATCCCTTCTTCCTGTTTTCACCACCAACAATCCTCCTTACACCTGCCAAAAAAAAGGGAAGGTGGTAGAGGACAGGCAGGGACCAAAGAGCACACTGTGTACTGGGTGGAGCTGGTTTGGGAGCAATCGCATCTTTACTTACTCCTAAGCCTGGGCAGGCAGAATGGCTTTAGTAGTGCTCCTCTGAGTAACCAGACAAAATACCCTGGAGGAGTGTACCAGATGGCAGAGGAGTGGTAGGATTGGACTAAAAGACATTATTCTTATTCCACTTTTCCCACAGTTCTGCTTATTTCTGGAACTCAAGGACTGCAGAGGCCTACCAGACAGCAGAGCAGTGGTGGGATTGGACTAAAAGACATTCTTCTTATTCTACTTTTCCCACAGTTCTGCTTATTTCTGGAACTCAAGGAGGTAAGAGCTGTGCCAAGCAAAGGGGATGGAGCTGGCTCTGCCTCTCAGTCTCTAGGCAGCCAGGAGCAGTCAGCTGCGATCACTCAAGCACTAAAGCAACTGAGTACCTAGGAGGTGTAAATCCCTGGGCTGGGGCTCTATGGGGTTGGGGTTTTTGTAAAGACAGGTGTGACATGCTCCACTCTTTAAGGCCTGAAAAACTGGTGAGGAGAACAACATTAACATATGGAGAAAGTTAAGTAACAAAGATGGCCATATCAAATGATTGGCACAGGCAGTAATGCATGGAGTGGAGAAACAGAGCTAGGCTTGATGACACAATATCCATTGTCATAGTTTGATTCTGCCACTAACTGCCTTGGGTCTTAAGTCCGTCTCAGCACATCTTTGGACTTGGTTTCCTTGACTCTAAGATAAACGCCTGTATATTTGCTGGCTTGTAATTTATTCAGAAATATACTGCCTTTCTCAAGTGAAATGAAGAAAACAGATGAAAAGCAGAGCTGTTCTGGCTAAAGCAAGGGAACCAGCATAAACACAACTGCAGGGGATGAGCCCTAAAGTCCCTTCTGACTCAGGTATCTTCTGATGATGTGGTGGTTCTCCAGCAGAGACTGACTGGGATATGAACTGGGAGGATGTATGCAGGTTTAAGCACCTTGCAACTATCATAAGGTCCTGCAAGTGTGGTAGTACTGGTGAGAAGAAGAGCCAATACAAGAGCATGCACCCTCTACTCCTGCAGGGCTTCCAATGTATACGTCAAGAACAGACACAGCCATTTGGTTTTAGCCATTCTTCTATTAGGCTTGCAGCTGTCACTGTCAGCCAGAACTTTCTCTAGTGCTCCAAAGACTGCTCTACTGCTAGAAAGGCTGAGCTATATAAGTTCCATTCTCCTTATGTGAACCATACCAGGGAAGTCAGTTTCACTGCTTTGGAGAGACACTGTATTTCAACTTTGTGTGGCATCACATAGAAACTCCCACCCGACCCATGCTATTGTCTATCCACAAATTACACATCCCACAGTCTCTACCAACCCTCACAGCCAGCATTATAAATACAAACAATAGAAACAAGCTTTTCTCTGACCTTGTAGTTTGGGCCCTGGCCAGTTCCTTGAAGAAGAGCTTTTGTACTTATGCATAAATAAGCTGTCTCATATAGCTTCTGGTATTAGTAGAGAAGACTAATAAATGAACAGGATGTTCATTTTTCATCCAGTGCATTTATTGAATACCTACCATTTGTCTAGTACTGTCCCAGCCACTGTGGATATAGCAGTGAACTAGATAGACATCCTCTAGCACTGAGGGAATGAGTGCATCTATTCTTCAGTGGGTAAGGGTGGCATACTGCAGAATTCAGTATGCTTATAGATGTTCTGGCTGATCCAATGGAAACAAGCCATCATTGAAACTCAGTTGTCACTGGGATTTCTCTGCAGCTGATACCACAGCTATAAAGAGAAAATTGTCTTATTATTTTTCCATGGGGAAATTTGACTCAGTAAGATAAATTTTAATTTTTTTCTGAGATTGTTTAACAGTATATTAAAGTAAGCATTTTCAAGATGTTCTCTGTTAGGTAGGCCTCCTGGCAAATAGTTTCTGTGAGGATGAAATAGACAAATTGCAGAAGATATGTATCCTTGGTCACTTGTGTGCTTCCTAGGCTCTGACAACTGGCCATGCCCCTGGCATCCTGCCTTGCTGGATAGATTTCAGAGAGGGCACATCTGAAGGCCATGAAACCCAGTTCCTGGCTCTGAGGGCAGATTAGGGTAGGGTTCAAAGAAAGGGCTTTAGATTCCATGCACAGCAGCTCATGCTCCTGTGAGGTTGTTTTATGACTCTGTGCAAGTCTAGAATCCTGTCATTGGACAGAGTGGTCAAATACAGGATCAGGATCAGAGGATGAAGGATGATGAAGTGCATGGTCCTATTTTAGACAGCGAAGTTCAGAAAGACCTCCATGAGAAGGTGATATCTGCATTCAAAGCTGATAAAGTAAGGGGATGAATTACAGATTTCTGGAAGTAGAAAATTCCAGAGAAAAATAAGAAACTGTACAAACATCCCAAGGGTGAAGAATGTTCAAATTATAGGAGGAAGATAAGTGCAGCTGGACACAGTGAACAAAGGAAAGGTCAAAGGGCTAGATCCTGTGGGCCAGATAAGCAGATTGAGGGAAGGACTTGGGATTATTATTTGTGTGTGTGTGTGTGTGTGTGTGTGTGTGTGCACGCACGCGTATGCATGTGCATGTGACAGAGACAGAGACAGAGAAGGGGAGAGATGGGAATTCATTAGAGAATTCTAAGCAAGGGTCATATAATTTAACATTGTGTGTTAAAAGGCTCACTCTGACCAAGGCTAGCCTCCATGGACCCAGCTTCCAGGCCCACTACAGTGCCACGCCAGGCATCATGGCCTCAGGTTCCAGGTCCATCCCAGCTTCAGTCTGGCTCCTGCAGCCCTAAGCTCTAGACCAGGCCCTGAAGACTCAGCTTCTAGGCCTACCCCAGCACCAGAACAGCCCTTATGGCCACAGGTTTCAGCTCCATCTAGTACCAGGTTGGCCCACTGCACCTAGTGCCACTGACCCAGGCACTACTGTCCCATCACACACACACACACACACACACACACACACACACACCAGCATCAGTCTTGCCCCAGTGAACTCAGGCTCTGGGTTTCCTCCAGAGACAGTATACCCCCTAAAGCCCCAGGCCCTAAGCCAGCCTTCATGGTTTGGGGATCCAGGCTGTTACCTGTGGACTAGGCTTTAGGCCTTTTCCATTACCAGGCTAACCCCACAGACAGCTTCTAGGCTGGCTCCCATGTTCCCAAGCTTTATGGATCCAGGTACCGGGCCAGTCCTTGTTGACCTAGGCATTGGGATCACCTACCCACTGACCCAGGCACTATGTCAGTTGACCTGGAGACTTCCACAGAAAGCCTGCCTGTAGACCCTGCCAGATACTCTGCTCAGAGTTTCTGGACAAGCTGACTGGTGAAGGCCTTTCCCTAGAGATGCCAGTCTATAAAGACTGGAAGAGTTGCCCACTTGTTCAAATGCACAGACACTACTGCAAATCCACAAGGATCACAAATAATCAGGGAAACATTACACCACCAAAGGAACAAAATAAAGTACCAATAACTGACCCTTAGAAATGGAGACCCATAAATGCCTGACAAAGACTTCTAAATAGTTATCTTAAAGTTTAGTAAGCTACAAGAGAACACAGACAACTAAACGATATCAGAAAAACAATACATAAACACAATAACAAGTTCAATAAGGAAAAAAAAACAAAACAAAAACCAAATAGAACTTTGGATCTGAAGAACACGATGACTGTACTGAAAAATTCCATAGATACCTTCAGCAGCAGATGTAATCAGGCAGAATAATTAAGGAACACAAAGATGTGTTTTTAAAAATTGTCCAGGCAGAAGAATAAAAAGAAAAGTGAAGAAAGCCTATGGAAATTTGGACACCATCAAACAAATTAATATATGCCTTTTTCTGCAGGACCAAAAGGAGAAGAGAAAGATAAAGAAGCAGGAAGTGTATGTAAAGAAACAATAACAGAAGCATTCTTAAATCTAGTATCCAAGAACATCTGTGTATCCAAGAAGCTCAATGAATCCCAATAGATTTAACATAATGAGATCTTGATTGAGATGCACTGGTATAAAGTTCTTAAAAAACAAAGAATTTTGAAAGCAGTAAGAGAAAAGCAAATCATCACTTACAACAGAACCACTACAAAACTACAGGTAGATATCTTGGAAGAAACCTTGCATGCCAGGTGATAGTAGGATAATCAAGTGCTGAAAGAAAATATCCTGGCAACCAACAAAACTATGCCCAGCAAAACTTTACTTCAGAAATGAAGTAGAGATAGAGACTGTCCCAGACAAACAAACGTTGAGGGAGTTATCACCACTAGATCTGCCTTACAAGAAATGCTTAGTAAATCCTTCAAGTTGCAATGAAAAAATGCTAACAACATGTAACAGTATAAAACCCACTGGAAAAGTAAGAGATAGTCAAATTTACAATACTCTAGTACTGTAACAATTGTGTGAAAATCAGTTTTAACTCTAGCATAAAGTTAAAAGTCAAAATTATTAAAAATAACTATAGCTACAGTAATGTGTCAAGACATACACAATATAGAAAGATGTAAATTGTAATATCAGTAATATGTAAGGGAAGTAGAACTTAAAATACAGAGTTTTTGTATGTTAAGTTGCTTACAGCCTAAAATAGCCTGTTATAACTATAAGATATTTTATGTAAGCCTCATTATAACCACAAACAAAAAAAACCTGTAGCATACACTCAAAAGGAAATGATAAAGAAGTCAAAGCATACCACTGCAAAAAAATAAATAAATAAATAAAAATCAAATCACAAAAGAGGAGAGCAAGAGAAGAATGAAGAAAGAGCCCAAATAGCCAAGGTAATCCTAAGCAAAAACAACAAAGCTGGAAGCATCACATTACCTGACTTCAAACTATACTACAGGGCTGCAGTCACCAAAACAGCATGGTACTGGTACAAAAACAGGCACATAGATTAATGGAACAGAATAGACAGCCCAGAAATAAGGCTGCATGCCTGTGACCACCTGATCTTTGACAAAGCTGACAAAAAAAAGCAATGGGAAAAGACTCACTATTTAATAAATGATGCTGAGATAACTGGCTGGCCATATGCAGAAGAAGCTGGACCCCTTCCTTACACTATATAGAAAAAACAATGCAAGATGAATTAAAGACTTAAATGTAAATCCCAAAACTATAAAAACCCTGGAAGAGAATCTCAGAATATCATCCTGGACATAGGAACAGGCAAAGATTTCATGACAAAGACACCAAAAGCAATTACAACAAAAGCAAAAATTGACAAGTGGGATCTAATTAATTTAAGAACTTCTGCACAGCAAAATAAACTTTGAACAGAATAAACTGACAATTTACAGAATGAAGAAAATATTTGCAAACTGTGCATCTAATATACAGGTCTATAAGGTCTAAAATCCAGCATCCAGGAACTTAAACAAATTTGTATGAGAAAAAAACCCCATTAAAGTTGGCAGAGGAAATGAACACTTTTCAAAAGAAGACATACATGTGGCCAAAAAGCATATATAAAAAGCTCAATATCACTGATTATTACAGCAATGCAAATCAAAACTACAATGAGATGTCATCTCATACCAGTCAGAATGGCTATTTTAAAAAGTCAAAAATAACAGTTGCTGGTGAGTTGCGGAGAAAAAAGAACTCTTATACAATGGTGGTGGGAGTGTAAATTAGTTCTACCATTGTGGAAAGCAGTATGATGATTCCTCAATGAGCTAAAAGCAGAACTACCATTCAACCCAGCAATACTGTTACTGGGTTTATACCCAGAGGAATATAAACCATTCTATCATAAAGACACATGTATGTGAATGTTCACAGTAGCATTATTAATAATAGCAAAGACATGGAGTCAACCTAAATGCCTATCAATGACAAATTGAATAAAGAAATTCTGGTACAGAGACATCCATGGATCTTTTTGATGCAGTCATCAAAAAGAACAAGATTATGTCTTTTGTGGGAACATGGATGGAGTTAGAGGCTATTATCCTGAGCAAACTAACACAGGAAGAGAAAACCAAATACCACATGTTCTCACTTATAAATGAGAGCTAAATGATAAGAATTTATGAACACAAAGAAGAAAACAACAGAAACTAGGGTCTAATTGAGGGTTGAGGGTGGGAGGAGGGAGAGGAGCAGAAAAGATAACTATTGGGTACTATGCTTAATACCTGAGTGATGAAATAATATATACAACAAACTCTTGTGACATGAGCTTGCCTATGTAACTGACCTTCACATGTACTCCGAAACCTAAAATAAAAGTTAAAGAAAGAACTACAAAAGAGTCAGAAAACCATTTTTAAAATTACACTAGTAAATACTTGCATATCAGTCATTAGTTTAAATGTAAATGGATTAAATTCTCTGATCAAAAGATATAGTGGCTGAATAGGTTATAAAACCAATATCTAACTATATACTTTCTGTAAGAGACTCACTTTAGCATTAAGGACATACATAGTGTGAAGGTGAAGATATGGAAAAAGACATTCCATGCAAATGATATTTAAAAGATAGCAGGGGTGGCTATATTTATATCAGATAAGATAATCTTTAAGGAAAACACTGTCATAAAACAAAAAGAAAGTTATTATTCAATTTTAAAGTGTCAGTTCATCAAGAGGATATAATAATTGTAGGTACATATGCACCAAACATTATGGCATCTGAATATATGAAGCAAATATTAACAGAGCTAAATGGAGACATAGACAGCAATACAATTGTGGTGGGGTACATCAATACCCTGCTTCACAAAGGATAGATCATTCAGACAGAAAGTTAATAAAGAAACAGCAGTCATGAACAATACTATAGGTCAAATGAATCTAACAGACATATATAGAACATTTCATCCAACAGCAAAAGAATACACATTCTTCTCAAGTGCACATGTAACATTTTCTAGGATAGATCATATGTTAGGTCACCAAGCAACTGTTAACAAATATGAGAAGATTGAGATCACATCAAGTATCTCTTCCAACTACAATAGTATGAAACTAGAAGTTAATAACAAGAGTAAAACTGGAAAGTTCAAAAACATGTGAAAATTAACCAAAATGCTCCTGAAATCAAAAGAAAAAGAAAAACATCTTGAGAAAAATGAAAAAGGAAACAAAACATACTAAAATTATGGGTGTGGCAAAAACAAATTTAAGAAGGAAGTTTTTAGTGATAAATGCCTACATTAATAAAAAAGAAAGACCTCAAATAAACAACCTAACTTTATCTCTCAAGGAACTAGAAAAAGAACAACTTATCAGAAGAAAGAAAATAGTAAAGATTAGAGCAGAATTAAGTGAAAGAGAGCCTAGAAAAAAAATCAATGAAACTAAAAATTGTTTTTTGAAAAAGATCAACAAAATCAATAAATCTTAGGTAGATCAACTAGAAAAAAAGAGAGAAAAGCCCCAAGAAAATAAAATTATGAATGACAGAGAAGACAGTATGACTGATACCACAGAAATACAGTGATCATAAGAGACTACTATAAACATGCCAACATATTAGATAATTTAGAAGAAACAAATTCCTAGAAACATACAACCTACCAAGACTGAATCATGAAGAAATAGAAAATCAGAGCAGACTAATAATGAGTAAGGAGATTGAATCAGTAATTAAAAACCTTCCAATAAAGAAAAGCCCAGGATCTGACAGCTTCTCTCTTGAATGCTACCAAACATTTAAAGAAGAATTATTGTCTGTTTTTCTCAAACTACTCTAAAAATTTGAAGAGGAGGCAATGCTTCCAAACTCATTTTATGAGTCCAGCATTACCTTGATATCAAAGCCAGACAAAGACACTTTAAAATAAGCCAGGAACAGAAAGACAAAAATTACATGATCTCACCGATATGTGGAATCTAAAAGAGTCAAATTCATGGAAGCATGGAGAATGGTGGTTGCCAACGGCTGGTGGTGGGTGGGGGAAGTGGGGAGGAGAAATGAAAAGATGTTGGTCAAATGGTAAAAATTTCATTTGTGCAACATGAATAAGTTCTATATTTTTGGTGTACACATGGTAACTATAGTTATAATACTGTATTGTATTACTTGACATTTGGTTAGACAGTAAATCCTAAATAGTCTCATTACAAAACAAGTAACTTATGTGAGCCAATTGATATGTTAATTAGCTTGATAGTAGTAATGATTTCATAATATATTTGTATACCAAAACATCACATTGTATACCATATGCATATACAACTTGTATCAATTATATCTCAATAAGCCAGAAAAAATAAAAAGCTGACTCTGGCTATTCCGCAGAGAACAGAGAGTAGGAGGGAAGGGTAAGCAGAGTATGAGGAGGGGGCCAATGTGATCATAAGACATGAGAATAAGACTAGAGTACCTGTGGAAATGACTAGAATTTATTGGATCCCGGATAAAGTTTGGAAGTAGAATTTGCCAATGACTTAGCTATAGGTGGGTGAGAGAGGGGAAGGAAGGATAACTCCAAGTTTGGCCAAGTTGGCAGGGTGGCCTGGTGCCAGCATTTCTGTGCACAGTTACTCCCCTACTCCCACCCTCACACCTACTTTGTTTTACTGCCCTTTTCTTCTAATCCTAAGGACTCTCACATTTAATTACCAAAATACTATCTCAGTGTGACTTTTCTCTGCTATCCCAGGCCTGTCCTCTTCAATGCTCCCTCATATTCTACTTCTAAATGTATTTTTACATTCCAAACTTTTTAATACTGTGTCCTAGTCTACAAATTCCCTGCATAGCAACTGACTAGTGATTTTGCAAAAGAAAATGAGGACAAAGTTGCTAATTTAAAAATGTCATGTACCCCAACAACTACCACGCTCATACATTTTCATTTTTAATGTATCAACTCTTCCTTATCCTATATTCATGAGCCGGGTAGGAATTTTAGGCAATTTGAGAGTCAATAGTGACAAATTTGGGGAATGGGGACCTTTTTTAGCTGGAGCTACTTTATTTATTTTATCCTCATACCAACTTGATTACTAAGTATTGTTATACCTATACTACAGAGAGAGGAAATGAGGTTATGTGGACTTGTCATGGCTTGTTACTTACTAGTCTGAGGACATGGCTAGTAAGTAACGGAGAACTGGTATCCGACCCAAACCTGCCTGACTTCAGGGTTCACACTCTTCCCTTCACCCTGGTGGAACAGAAGGGTGTGCAACTAATTTCTGGGCTATGAAGACACCAAGAATGAGCTTTGCTTCCTAGATTTGGTAATTTTCTGTTATTTCTAAGCTGAAGTCTGGCAAGCGAGAACTCAAATTGTTAATTATATTTGCTTCCAGTGTTCAAGACAGTTTCATAAATGATATTCACTTCAGAGACATGTTCTGCCAGTTTACTATAACCCCAAACTGCTTACTTCAGAATCTGGGAGCTCTACATGTCCTTTGGGCACAAGATCTGGGGCAATTTCAGTCAATGAAAGTAAAATAAGGTAAGAAGCTGAAGTTAGGGTTTTTTGGGTTTTTTTTTCCCCTCACTAGATTTACCATCTCCTGGCAAGAGCTTGGGGTCAACTCACATCTGTCTCATCACTTGTAAGGTGACTATATCACATTGAACTATCTGAATCTGTTTATCTTTCACTCCTGTCTACAGGTTCAGGGAAAGAGTGGAATATTTATGACCCCATCAATTTAATAGACCATGTCAATTTCTCCATCTCAGTCTGTAAAGTATGCCCATGTGGATTTGAAAACTACCTTTCAGACATGAACTTCATTATTCATAATGAGTAACAGAGACATTATTGGGAAGTGAAATAGGGATAGAGGAAGGAAATAGTAATAAATCTTACCAAGGCAACTTCCAACTCTGGATTATGTTATCCAATTAGGATATGCTTATATAGGTAAAGATACTAGTCAATATTTGCTTCCTTGCCTTAGAAAATCCTTTGTGTCACATTAGCTCACACTGATAGTCCATTTACCTCTTAGACAAAGCAAATAAGCAGAAATCTGTATTAAATTTTTAGGTATTTAAAATACTATCTTATGTTTCATAAGAGTAACCTTTAGATTTATGTCCGCTACTGTTAAACTTCAGCAAGCAAACAGCCATACAGGACTAGTAGCTATAGTTCGATTAGAGGCTACTAGCATTTCAAATTAATCGATTAAAAAGGTAGTAAATAATACATTTTTTTAAAAGTGTGTAGTTTTTTTTAAGCAATAAAAAGTTATTTTTTGTTTCCCTAGGCTATTAAAAAGTTATCCATAGGCATTTAATGATCTTGGCTATTAAAGTAAAACAATGGTACATCAAAAGGGAATCAGAATGTAGTCAACCATGCCATAAATTGTTACCATGTCTAACAATAATAACAGATGTGCTAGCAACTTTACATGTTATATCTAAATTTATGAATGATTAAGTTCAATAAACTTAGAAAAAAATAAAATCTTCTGATTTCATTACATGATGAAAGATTTGCAACAGTTAAATTTTAAATTTTATTTTGCTTAATTTAAAAATTAGTTTGCAATTCTAGGATAGTTACAGCTTATGGTGGGCACATTGTCCTGAAACTTAGAATTGCTGTCTTTCTTTCATTTAGTTAATGAATGTTCACTGAGCGACTACTTTGTAATCTTTGTAATAACGTCTGGGGTGAATCAAATAGAAATTTAATTCTAATAAAATTATAAACAAATGCAATTCAAATAAAAACATTTCATGGAAAAAGTTTTTTTCATGGAACTTTTATAAGTTGATTTAAAATTTTGATGGAAAAACAAAAGGCCAATAATTTCCAGGATTATTAAGCAAAAAGAGAACAAAGTAAGACATTTCTACCTACGAGATACCAGACTTACAATACAGACAGTTTTCGTTAATACAGGGAAAAATAGGTAGTCCAATGAATTGCAATAGGAAAACCAGAAACAGACTTAGATTTGTGTGTGTGTGTGTGTGTGTGTGTGTGTGTGTGTGTGTATTAAAGCAAAGACAGTATACAGATCAGCAAAGAAAAAACAGACTATTCAATAAATGGTACTAGGGCAATGATTTATCTATATGAAAAGAATCAAATAAAATTCCTTTCATACCCTCCACAAAAAACAATTTCAGGTGAATTAAATGCCTAAATGTGAAAAGAAAATCTGTAGAACATGTAGAAAATAATTAATATAGGACACTATCTTTGCATTGTTAGAATTTCTTAAACAATAAAATAGTAAAATTCATTAAATATATTCAATTGCTTACAATAAAACCTGACTGATTTAGAAATTTTCTGAATGAAAAGACACATCTGTTTATGAAACAGACAGAAACTACAAGCCACAAACTGGGACTAGATAGGTAAGTGGAACACAGAAAACTCCTGCAGATCAATAAGGAAACAATCCAATTGAAAATGGATTTAGAAAGAGGAAATCCAAATAGCCAGTAAACTCAAAGATATTCAGCTTCAACAATGGCAGATTAAACAAAGGTGACACATTATATCACAACTATCAGAATGATAAATGTTTAAACCTGACAGTATAAAATGTTAGCAAGGATACAATGAGAACTTTCATGTATTGCATGTGGGGATTATACAGACTGCACAGAAATGTAGCAATACCTACAAGTTGAATATGCATGTGCCCTCTGGCCTAGCAATTCCATAGCTAGGTATAAACCTAGAGAAATTCTGTCACATTTGCACAAGAAAACATGTGTAAGAGTATTCTTTATAGCATTATTTATAGGAACAGCAGATTGGAAGCAATCCAAAAGTACATCAAGAAGAAAATAGACAAATTATGAAATACAGTATAGCAGTGAAAATGGACTAGAATGGTATCTTTGAATATGAGTAATTTTCACAAAAATAACATCAGATTTTAAATGCAAGTTTGATAAAGACACATAGAGTATCTTTATGTTTTAAATGTATATGAATTTTGAGAGCATGTAAGAATATTATATGTTGTTATAAATTAATGCATAGACATATAAAAGTATAAAAAATTAAATGCAATATTATACCTAAAATTTATGATAATTATCACCTCTGGATGGTGGAGGGCATCTTAGGTCAGGCCCAAAAACAAGGCATCATACAGGAGTAAGTACTGAGAGACGTAATCTCAAGGCAGCAAGGGTGAAGGAAAGGCAAACTGAGACAGGAAAGGAAGAGAAAGAAAAGGAAGGCAATGTATTAACTACACAGGCAGCACAGAGAACCATCTTCAGAAGAGTCCATTACAGAAAGGAAGGGAGATGAAATGAATATTTTGGGTTCTTTCAGTCTTCTTGCTCTCATCGGTCGTAATTTACTCTCAGGAAGCTAATTCTACCATGCTTCCAGGTTCTCTCACCTGGCCTTTGCAGCAGCTGCCGTGGAAGGCATCTCCAGTGCTCTGTGGCATGATGCTTCATTCAGATCTGGAAGCGGTAAGAGGATCCAGAGATTTCTAGTGTTTGCCTGCTAGACCTCAGGCAGTGGAACCTCTGCCCTGAGTGTACTGCAGTGGCACTGGCAGCTCACATGGAACAGCCAAGGGTCTAGGAGTCAGATGAGGGAGAGAGAATCTGAAAGGTTACATATAAAATGCTCAATATAAAGGGAGATGTGACTGGGAGGTATAAGAGGATTCAGCTGCATTAATAATGTTTTATTGCTTAAGCTGAGTATTAGGTTCATAGCTGTTTGTTCTATTTATACCTTTCAGACAGATAGATAAGATAGATAAAAATGTAGATACAGATGTACAATCATGTGTCACTTCACAATGGGGATACATTCTGAGAAATGCATCATTACACAATTTTGTTGTTGTGTGAACATCATAGAGCACACTTACACAAACCTAGATGGTATAATTTACTACACGCCCAAGCTATATGGCATAGCCTATTGCTCCTAGGCTACAAGTGTGTACAGCAGGTTACTGTACTATATACGGTAGGTGATTATAAGTATTTGTGTATCTAAGCATAGAAAAGGCACAGTAAAAATACAGCATAAAGAATAAAAAGTGCTATACCTCTCTAGGGCACTTAACATGAATGGAGCTTGCAGAACTGGAAGTTGTTCTGGGTGAGTCAGTGAGTGAGTGGTGAGTGAATGTAAAGGCCTGTACACTACTGTAGTGTTTATATACATGTACACTTAGGCTACATTAAATTTATTAAAAATATGTTTCTTCAATAATAAATTAACTTTAGTTAACTAACTTTTTCGCTTTATAAGCTTTTCTTAAAAAACTTTTTGACTCTTGTAATGACATGACTTTAAACACAAACATGTTGTACAGCTGTACTAAAATATTTTCTATCTTTATATCCGTATTCTGTAGCCTTTTTCTATTTTTAAGTTTTTTACTTTATACACTTCTTTTTTGTTAAAAATGAAGACCAAAACACACATTAGCCTAGGCCTACACAGGGTCAGGATTATCAATATCACTATTTTCCTCCTCCACATCTTGTCTTATTGGAAGGTCTTCGGGGGCAATGCATGAAGCTGTCCTCTCCTAGGATAACAATGCCTTCTTCTGGAATACTTCCTGAAGGACCAATCTGAGACAGTTTACAGTTAACTTTTTTTCTTTTTTAAAGAGAAGACATATACTCTAAAATAATGATATTTATAGTACAGTAAATAATAAACCAGTAACATAGTTGTTTCTTATTATCAAATATGTACTGTACAAAACTGTATGTGCTAGACTTTTATATGACTGACAGTGCAGTAGGTTTATTCACACCAACATCATCACAAACATGTGAGTAATGCATTGCACAATGACTTATAATGGCTACAACACCACTCGCGATAGGAATTTTCCATCTTATTATAATCCTACAGGACCACCATCATATATGCAATTAGTCATTGACTGAAATGTTATATACATGACTGTATATTATACATTAAATAATACATCTAAAGATGTTTTGATCCAGTTCAAAGGGCTTTAACGATGTTTAATGTATTGAGCTACGTTTTAAAACTTATAGGAACTATAGTTTTTTTCTTACTCTTATGTTGTAAGTTGTGTTTAGTTTGTTTTTTCTTTTTTTTTACTCTTATATTGGGAAGCACAGAACTTGTAAAGAAGTATTAATCAATTTTTTAAAAATTGTATCTTCATGTCTGAGTGATGAGTTAGTTAATTTGTACCATTCCTATAATGGGGTTGCACAGAAGAGTTGAATTTTGAAACTGTCCCTAAAAATAAGAAAATCTGGAAAAAAGTTGATAGAGAGGAGCCTTTCATAAAAACAAACTAAACATGGGATGTAGAAAACTAGCTCAGGGAAAAGTAATAATTATTTGACCAGATCACGTGCCTTGTGAAGGGAGAAATGAGGTATATAGTTAGAAAGGTACAATGAAGCTAGAATGCAGAGGAACTTGAAATGCCTAGTAGTCTATATTTCATTGACAAAAAAATAAACTGAAAATTCTAATCTATATTTTCCAGCCTGTCAGAAGTTTAATATAATCACATGTCTGAGTTTTGACCAATAGAACGTGTAAGGGTGGCTTTTCTAGGCCTGGTCCATGAAACCTCCCTTGCCTGCTAAACAGGTAAAGAATATCTGGTGGAGCTCTCTGAGGCCCCAAAAGATGGCAGAACCACTATGGAAGAAGCCTGGGTCCCTGGATGACTATGTGCAGCAGAAACCCCACCATATCCTTTCTGTGTACCCCCAGTGGTTGGTAATGCAACCAAATAATAAATCTTTGTTGTGTTAAAACACTGAAAATAACTTTGTTAAAGCATTTAGCCCATTCTGACTAATATATTACATAACTGAATTAATATACCTATCTCTTACTGCTAAAGAGTGAGCTTTTCTGGGGACAAAAACATAGCTCTTAATTCACCTTGACTAGCACACAGATGATCAATAAGTATTTGTGGAATTAACAAATAACCAAGGCAGAAGAAAGGACTAATATATGCTATAATGTTTTCTTTGTACCCACATTTTCTCCTGAAGTGATAGTTGAAACAAACATGTAAAGAAAAAAAAGTTCTTAAATATCAGAAAAACAAAATAGCAAGCCAACCAGATTTCACCGTTTCTCAAATATTCTGAGTATCTGACATTCGTTGCAGTAGAAAATAAAGATTGGTTCTGAAGTTTCCAAAAGGCAGAATCACACATCCTCCAAAGCAATTTTCCATCCATCATTCTCATAATAAAAAGAGCAAAATTCTCTACATTCTATAGGTCCAAAGTAATTTCTATCCCAAAATTGATACTTGTAACAAGGAAACTTGGAGTCAATTTTGCAAGGCTATTTACTAGAAAGTCATTTTGATGCATTTACTTGGGGCTGCTATTTGTCATAGCTGTGTCAAAATGCATTAAATTGGCTTGAAATATGCAAGTTTCCCCCCTTTTTTATGACCAAGAAATATCTGCGACACATTAACCCCAGGCAATCTTAGGAGATTTTCATTTTAAGGATATTGGCATATGTTTTTTTGAGTGTTGAGAGAATCATTAAATATATAATTAAGAATTCCCCATGCAGATTGATGCTAAGATTAGTAGATCAAATTACTACTACTCAAATATCCTCCCTTTCCCAAATTCTATATATATATATATATATGTTTGTGTTTGTGTGACTGTGTGTAAACATAGGAGGAACCCCAAAAATTTCAAATTAAAAAAACAGCTATCACTATTAAGCAGAAATTCTATATATTCATTTAAAGTAAATTAGTATGGCTATTATAACTTTAAAAGAGGAATCATGATACTTGGAGCATTCATTAATGTAAATTCTTAAAGAATGGGTAGATACTGAAGTTAAGAATGACTGATGGCTTTTTGTGAAATGAGCAAGCTTGGTAAATACAGGCCTCTTGGTTATCTGTAGTTTGTCTTTCAGATTGTATCTAGGTGTCTCCTCATTCTTACTCTTCCCTGATCCTCAGCTCATGCCTTGCTCAGCCCTATGCCAACAGCAATGAGGATGATTGTAGCACACATTTCTTGATACTAAACACAGTTGATGAGGCTGGAGGATCACTTGAGCCAAGGAGTTAAACTCTAGCCTGGGCAACATAGTGAGACCTCATCTTTAAAAATAAAAAAATAGCCGGGCGTGGTGACTCACGCCTGTAATCCAAGCACTTTGGAGGCCAAGGTGGGCGGATCACCTGAGGTCGGGAGTTCAAGACCAGCCTGACCAACATGGTGAAACCCCAACTTTTATTTAAAAAAAAAAAAAATTAAAAAGTTGAAATTTTAATATGGTTTGTTTGGGAGTTGTGTGAAAAAGTCCACACATGAAATTGACTGTCTTAAAAAAGCAACCTTATCCTATACATCCTTATTCTGCCCAACTCCCACCATCCTCAATCCTCAATGCTTCATGCCAAAGCAACTTCTGGTACTCAGTTTGGTAATCTGGGTCCCTAATTGTTGAATACCTTCTATCTCTGCATATGAATACAAGCACACACATCTTTTTAATATTCTCCAGTGTACATTATTCATGTTGTGAACTTTGTTCATGATTTTTTCTTAAGCAAAAACAAACCTCTACTTCAATTATAATGGAAGTTTCAAGTGAAATTTCTCACGGAAAAAAAGAGGAAAATATCTTGAAGTGCTAAGAGGAAACTTAATGGCAAAGTACATCTCTAATTCTGTTAACTGACAAGTTTAAACTCATGCTAAAGTCTCCAAAGTATTAAAATAGCCATACCATTTTAAAAATTTCTAGTAATTCAAGACTAAGTCATGGATTTTTAACATTTTTTTCTAGGTCAGTGAGTTTCATTATGCAAATGTGTCTGGTTCACAAGATGCTGGATTATGGATATCACAAGAAAAAAGTCAACAGTCCTAGTCACAAAAAAGGTAAATGAAAGCAAGGAAAATGGTTCTGTAAGTAGAAACTTAAAATAGATGCTAGTGCAAGATATAGTTTGTTAAATTCAAAATGTCTGTAGATCGAATCTGACTTTTAAAGGAAATAGTATTGTCAGAGAAAGTCCTAATAGTCCCATTACTATTTGAATCAAGAGGAAAGTAATAAACATCATAGAAGAGAAATAGTTGTGTCTTTTTCAGAGCCATTTCATATCTGTTCACACAGTGCTTACACATAAGAATGAAGCACGTTATGGTTCAAAAGAAATGAAACCGCAAACAAAATACTATCAAGACACATTCCGTCTCAGAAGGCTTAATGCTCTCTTGTTTTTATGAAGAGTATTCTGTTCTGAATATCCATATCCAGAAATGTCCTCAAGAAAATACGACAGCCTTGAACAAAATAGAGGAACAACTGGAATCCTAAAATAGCAGAGCAGGAGACAGTGGAAAGTAGAAGCTTTCTCAAGAGTGTTTCTTGATGAGACATGAAGACAGATGATGAATTGCTTTTAGTATTTTCTTCCATGATTTATTTTTATGATTATATGATGAGAAATAGCATTTTATCAGAAAAACACTGATGTAAGTTTGATAAAACTTTGTTCTGAAAGAGAGGGAGGCCCCCTGAAAAATTTAACAAGGTAGTCATTCAGGTCTTTCAATTCTCTACAATCTCTCTATGTGACTACATTTATACCAACATTTTCACACCATACAATAGCTCAAATTGTTAACTTTATAAATCCAGAATAGAGTTCTCTCTTGTTCTACAAACTCATACATCTATATGTCCCTTCCTATCTGATATTTACTCCTGAACATCCTTCAGGAACTTCAAATCCACTGAACAAAAATCATCATCTTCACTGTAATTTACCATCCTTTTGAGAAGTGTTGTAATGACTGCTGCATTTGGAAATAGCTCATCCTTGACCTTTCCCATAAAGATTCAAAATCTCCTTGCACTAAGAGACATAAACTGCCAATGATAGTTTTAGTCTGTGTTTCTTACAGTGGGTTTTGTTCTTGCAGCAAAGAATAGTTATAATCTATAGCTACTGCAGATATTAATGAATAAAATGTTACCAACTCTTCTGATCTTGTTGGCAAAAATTCTACCAGTGTGTTAGGAGTATCTTCTATTAAAAGCAGCATTTCTTTTGTGAATAGGTAGGTAGAGAATGGTTAGATAGGTGGATAAAGGGACAGAGAACTATACACATCAATGATTTATAACATAAAGGAGTAAGTGGATGAATGAATCACTGATTCTTAGAGGTGTGAAAAGTGATCCAGAATGAAGTGAGCGAATTTCTCTTCTTAGGGTTTTTCTTGATCTTCTGTAAATATGGCTTGCATTTTAGAGATCAATCCTATTTTCAAATGTATTTCTCCATTTTGATACTACTTGTATCAATTTTGGTGTTTGGGAAATATGGTCACGAAAGTTACAGTGGGAAATGATAAATGTTTGTATCTCACATGTTTCCATTAGGGTCTTTTTCAAATGTTCTGAAAGAGAAAATACATTAAATGTTCAAATGTAAGTATACTATTTTTCAACTTTCCACTTTACTTTGGTCACTTCTTAGTCTTCATCTTTCTTGATCTGACGGCAGCTTTCAGTAAAATTGACCACTTCCTCCTTCTTGAGTATTTTCTTTACTCAGCCTTGGTGTACCACTCCCTCTTAGTGTTTCCCTTACATTACTGGCGGTTCTCTCTCAGTCACCTTTGGTGGCTTCTCCATGTATACTTGACCTCTAGACCTTGTCCCACATCAGGGGTCAATCTTTGAACATTTTTATATATCCACAATTTCCTGTGATTTCACGGTCTTTAAAAACTATCTATATACCAGTGACGTTCAAAGCCAAAGATAATAGAAGATAACCAGAGATAATTAGGAGATAGCCCTAACATACTGGTAGAATTTTTGCCAACAAGATCAGAAGAGTTGGTAACATTTATTCACCTGTCACCTGAAGTCCTTCCTGTCTATTCAAATCTCCACAAGGATGTTTAATATTAATTTAGAGTCAACATGTTTAAAACAGAACTCCTAATTTTTCCCTCAACTCTAATTCTCCTGTCTTCAGCTTCAGCTCTACCAACGGCAATTCATCTATCCAGCTGCTCGGGCCAAAACCCTTGTACTTTTCTTTGATTGCTCTCTTTTCCTCACACCCCTCCACCAATCTGTCAGGAAATCTTGTTGGCTCCACCTTAAAAATATATCCATAATACTACTAATTATCACCATCTCTTTCCGTTCCAATTTTCTTACCCACATACACTGCATTGAGTTGAGATATCATCTCTCAGGCTAGGTGCAGTGGCTTACGCCTGTAATCCCAACACTTTGGGAGGCCAAGGCGGGTGGATCATTTGAGGTCAGGAGTTTGAGACCAGCCTGGCCAACATGGTGAAGGCTTGACTCTACTAAAGATACAAAAATTAGCTGGGCATGGTGGCGGTTGCCTGTATCCCAGCTACTCAGGAGGCTGAGACAGGAGAATTGCTTGAACCCAGGGGCTGGAGGCTGCAATGAGCCAAGATCACACCACTGCACTCCAGCTTGGGCAACAGAGGAAGACTCTGTATCAAAAAAAAAAAAAAAAAAAAAAAAGATATCATCTTTTACCTTGATTATTGCAATAACTTTCTGGTTTTTTCTCTCTTTTTTACTTCCCTATAGTCCATTCTCAACAGCCAGAGTGATCCTTTTAAAAGTTGAGTCATATCATGTCCTTCTTCTGCTCAAAATCTCGAAAGGTTCCCTATTTTTTTCAGAGTAAAAAGCATATAGAGCCTTAAATGACCTGGCCCCTTAATAGCTCTTGTCCTCTCTTCTGTAAGTCTTTTCCTTATTCATTGTGCTCTAGTCTTACTGGCTTTTTTCCTTTTCTTTGAATGCCTAGCACTCTGCCATCTCAGAGCCTTTGCACTGGCTGTTCCCTTGATTAGAATAATTTTTCTCTAATACTTCCAAGTTTCACCCCTTATTTTATTCAATTATATGCTCACTTGTCGCTTTATCAGCGATAACTTCTCTGACCACATTAACATAAAGTAGCAACTTTCTGTGTCCTTAATCCGGTTAATTTTCCTCTAATGCATTTTAAAACTACTTCACATACTCTATTTTTTTGTTAGAAGGGAATGCCTATCCTGTGGTACTGGGTATGGAGAGAATCTCTCAGCATATTAGTCAGGAGGTAGCAGACTGGTAGAAGTAAGAAGGATTGGGCACAGGCACTGAGGAAAGAGATTGTGGTTTGTGGAAAAGAGCTTTCTTTCTGTGGGCAGGGCTGATGCTGCTGTGTAATCGGCTCTCATGGCTTCCATATTGTCTTAATGATCCTGGGAGAGATCAGTGGAAAGATAGAAAGTATAGGCATATATTATTTGTACATGAGATACTAGAAGTGAAAACATCACCACTGTTAGCATCAGTTTCTTCCAGTCTTTGCCATGTTGAAGTATATCAATGCTCTAACCACAAGGTTTCCCATAATACAGCAGGTATCCCAGTTATCTTGGTCAATTCCCTGATAAGGATGGCTCTTTACATAGTCATATTTCTTATTCCTTTCTTTTAAGGCAATGGTACTGATAGACAGTGGTCAGTTGTAAATGCCATAAAACATCAGTCCAGGAGCTGGTGCCAGGCCTACCATGGCTCACCTCCAAATCCCTGGCTTCCCTAAAACTATATATCTGGTACTAGGGTTATAAAAGCAACACTCTGGCAAAGACCACTTTGAAAATTTGCACCGAGACTGCAATTTCAGGGATTTGAGAATCACAGAAATAGCTTTTTCTTTTTCTTTTTAAAAGTAGATAAAAAGATGGCATTTTTAAGGATAAAGAGATTTCTGATTAAGTGACTCCTTAATCAGAAATCAGAAATTAAGTTACTAAGCCCTACTAACTGCCACCCAGGCCAATATTAACTGTAAAAATCCCCAGGCAGGATCACAAAGTAAGAGAAGTAAGTGTGTTTTGTATATCCCTCCCTTTTGGGAGCCCTCTTTCCCTGACCTTCCATTTCCAACTGAAGAATAGTCATCTTGTGGTCTATTCATTTCACTTGTCATTCCCCTCCCTAGTCAAAAGCTTCTTTCAGAAAACAATCTGGTATCAATCACGTATTCCTCAAATATAAGGCTACATACTTTGTTTTGTCTCTATGAAATACGTTTCAGCTCTACAGCAGGGTGAAGATCGTTGGGAGCTGTCAGGAAGACTGAAGTCAAAAGTTGGGGCAAATTTATTCAGGCACTGGGAAAATCAAGGCCCACAAGGCAAAACTTGGTCAGTGAAACAAAACCAGGGCAGGGATTGTGCTAGAGTCAGAGCAAGAGGCAGTTATTTCAGGAAATGGCATACATGAAAATGATTCTAAGATCAAAAAATGAATCTAGTCCCAATGTGGGTAAAGGGTTGAATGTATTATGTTTTTTAGTAAGGCTTAAGAAATAGGGCATATATGCAGTTGGTCTGGATAAATTCCCAGCCTTGTCAGGATAGGGAATGGGGGAGTGGGGAGTGTCATTGGAGATGATTCTCTTTGGGAAAGTAAAGACTCTTGGGGGCACAGCTGCACTTCCATTGTTCTTAAAGAGAGAACTAACATTTACTAAGCACTTTCTTGGTGACAGGCACTGTGCTAAGAGCTTTGCTTGCATTTATCTTATTGAATTATTGCAACAACCTTATGATGCAAGTACTGTGTTTATCTCCATCACTTGTTAAAGCTCTCAGAGTAATAAATGTTGAATCTAGGCTGTGAATGCAGCTCTGGCTGTTTCTAGAGACAACACCCACTCAGAACAGCCATATGGCTTCCATATGGTAGAATGCTGGATTAACACAGCTGCATTTGATATACAACAACACTCCCCAGTGTCTAAGTGAATGGAATGGGACCTCCTCAAAACTTTCCCTCATATAAGGCTGTTTCCTTGAGATTTCTAAAGATCCTTATGATTCTCTGGGTTCAATGATAATAATTTGTATGTTTTCAGGTCTCACAATTTAATGAATTAGCAATGACCTGCAGGATCTGGTCTCTGAATTACCAGCTTGAGATGGATCGCATATTCTTTTTGATCCAATACAGACGTGCCTAATGGAGGCATCCTTAAATAAGTATTATCATAAACAAAACTCTTACAAAGGCACAGGTGGTGACAATTATATTTTAAGTTTTATCATCACCTAACAACATGTCAGACTGATTCAGTTCTTCACTGGGATGTCTGATTTTCCAATAACTGTGGGCCAGGGGATGCACTGCCCAAATCCCTGAAGGGAGTTCTCCTAATAATTGGAACATGCTGCCTAACCACCTAACTCCTAATTCCCTAAACTTTATTCTGGAATACATAAATATTGTATCAATACTTGCTTTGGGTCTCTCATCACATGTACTCATGCATTATCACACCATTTGTTGGCATTCATTCATTCAACACAGAATTACTAAGTATCTATTCTGACCCATACTTTCAGACTCAACAGTCAACAGGACAGGCATTGTCCTTTGGGGTGCTTACAGTCCAAAAATAGGAGCCACATTTTAGTGTAATTAGATATTATCCATGGAAGAGTCCCATACCACCTCCCAACAAGCTTCACTTTCTAGATATATATTTAAATCTTAATAAAAATGCTGCAAGAGTTTTTGACTCAAGTTGAAACTGCTCTTGGGTCTCACTTAGATGAAGACAGTTCTTGAAAGACTTGAGCTTACTTACCGTAATATATTCCGCTTCAAATATGGAGTAATTTATTCCTGTCTGTATATTCTTGCTATGTATACAATTTGCCCTTCCTAGAAAACTTTTTCCTTCTACTTTGTTTATCTAATTCTTGCCTTCCTTCAAATCCTAGCTCAGGTTCCCATATTCTTTGAAACTTTCTCTGGCACAAGGGAGTTTTTCACCTAAAAATTCCCAGGACATTCATTATCTGCACCACTTGTTGTCATGACTCCTTGGATTATTTGTTTCTCCTCATATCTACCCTCCAGAAGTTTCTGACTTTTTCATATTTGCATCCTGTTGTTTAGAAAACTGCCTAGCATGTCATGGCTACCCTGGAAATATTTCTTCATGATAACACATATTTCTCTGTTAACTTGATGATTATCAGGCTTAAAGAATAAACTTTTCCCAGGTAAACACTTTGTGAAAATTAGCTTTTGGCCAGAGAAATTTACCCTTAACTTAGCGACTGCATTTTTCTTTTAGGTATCTGCATAGATCACAAGGTAAACTTTCTTTGTCATTAGTCCCAAACATGGTGGCATATTATGTAAGGCAGACAGCAAGAAAGAAGGCTTGTGGTTTCCAAGACTGCGATAGTAGCTGATACTCTTGTTTATAGTGCTTATGTGATTCATGGTGACACCATGTTTGGCACCATGAATTACATAAGCACTATAAATAACATAGAATAAGGAACTGGGTGACAATCTCAGATAGACTACTAGGAATTAGAACAAGGTAAGACAATGGATTCAAATACTGAGAAATGTCAAAATGTAACAGAGAACAGGGTAACTCACTGATTAATGGCCAGGGAAGTTGTAGGTACCCAGAACACAGTCTAGGCAGTGAGGGAATCTGGAAAAAATCCAGCAATCTCAACATTAAGGGTCAGGAACTCCAGGCAATAATTCAGGGCAATAACTTTACAGGATACCTGGAGTAAATGTCCTCCTATATTTGTTTCTCTAGCCCAGCACTGTCTAATAGAAACATAACATGAGTCATTTACATCAGTTTTAATTTACTATGGTCACATTAAAAAGTCAAAATTAGGCCAAGTGCTGTGGCTGATGCCTGTAATCCCAGCACTTTGAGAGGCCAAGGTGGGCGGATCACTTGAGGTCAGGAGTTCAAGACCAGCCTGACCAACATGGAGAAACCCTGTCTCTACTAAAAATACAACAGATCAAGACTCTGCCTCAAAAAAAAGGTCAAAATGAAAACGTGAAATTAATTTTACTACTATATTTTATCTAACCCAATAAATTCAACATATCGCTTAACTGTTTATTCAATATGAAAGTCATATTGAATATAATTGATACATAAATTAGACAGTTTACATTCTTCTTTTCATAGCAAGTCTTCGAAATCTGGTGTGCATTTTATGCTAAGAATACAAGTCAGTTCAGGCTAGCCACGATTCAAGTGCTGGTAGCCAGGTATGGCTGGTAGGTACCATACTGGGTAGCATAGTTCTAGCCTACTGGTGAGAGTTGTTTTCTACTACTACTAATCTTTGGGTTGCTTCGTCATCATCCCTTGTTTTGCTTTTTATATACTAAATCACTTGTGTAATCAATTCCCCAAATAAAAACTTCACTGTTATAAGTACTTGAGGCAGTTTACTTGTTTTTTTTAGATTGGAATATGGCTAAAACAAAAGTATTAACCAAAGAAAGAATACATACAGAAGGCGTATCAGAGGGTCTGCCCTAGGAAGATAGAAAAGGAAGGTCACAAAAGCAAATTTTAGCAGCAAATACCAAAGCACTGTCTAAAGGGAGCAATTATTGGCAATCAGACTTGTACAATTACAAGAATAACATTATTGGTCATGCTGAAAAAGGAGGTCTCAAACTCTATTAGCAAATAAACACTTGACATTCAACTTTACATCCTTTTATTCCTTTACTCTATTGCTGTAATTCTTTCTATGCACACTATGCAATCATCGTTACAATTTGGCTTCTCATGCAGGTCCGTGCACCAAATAAGCACGCATTAGCTATGTAGATTAAAAAACTTGGTCTCTTCCGGACTTTATCCAACCCTTGAATAAAGATGTCTCCACTCTTTAGCATCTTGCTGCACATGGCAGAACCTGGCAGAAGTTTCCTACATTGCTTTCAGTCAGAGACCTGATCTGGCAGGACTTAACTCTGTTTTTGAGCCTCCATCAGCTCTCCCTCTGTGAAAGAAGAGAAGATGGATTCTGTTCAGCGTTGTAAGATCATAGAGCTGGAAGGACTTCTTGTCAGCTTGTCCAAACTCATAATTTTTACAGATGGGGATTAAAAAATTTGCCCAAGGTCATGCAGCAAGTTAGTAGCAGAACAGAGATTGTGACCTATGTTTTCTGCCTCTTGGAACAGTGTTCTTTATACTGTGTCATGTATTAGATTATTACCTTAGATCACCCAATATTGCTTTTGTAGTTACAAGTAAGTTTTAGTAAGTAGGAAAGTTACAAATACAGAATTCATGAATGAAGATTGACTCTGTGTGTGTGTGCATGTGTGTATAATGTGATATTCAGGCTCTGTGCCAAGCACGTTATGTGTATTGCCATATTTAATCCTTAGAGTAACTCCATGAGATAGGTACTACTTTTATAGTAGTGTGCAAATGGAGGTTAAGTAACTTTTCCCAAATTTGAAAGGAGTAGAGCCAAAACTTCTGTCTTGGGGTCTCTGAATCCAAAGCCTATGTTCTTAGTCATTATGCTCAATTGCCTCCCCAAATGTGGTGCCTCCCATGAGCTTTTCTTGACTTCATTGCTTCCTTTTCTGAATAGAGGTCAAGGGATGATCTGTGTTTCCAAAGGGTCACTTTTTTAGTGAGTATAATCTAGAGCTTACTTATCCTATCAATTACAGCATTCTCTTTTCACTTAACCTGTGTGGATTAAAATACTGACTACCCATGAGACGAATTGGTAAGCCATTCAGCCCAGATATTTAGGTCTGAATTCTTTAATATGAAGTGCTATAAGAAATTCTTCTTAACTTAAGGTATGGGCTCCATAGTTCAAATCCATGAAGCTTTTGGAGTTGTGGAATTGGATTTTCCACCCTCATTGAACCACTAATATCAATTTTAACATCATAGAGAATATGACATTCTGTTTTAGGAATATCAAAAACATATAATTAAAAAGCCATCACTTATTAAAATCCTATTTAATGATTGAATGAGAATACAATTGACAAATTACTATATGTAAGTGGTATTGGAAAAGCAATGAATATTTTCAAAGCTTCAAATAATTTACTATTTTTTCTCTACCAAGTGGATCTATAGCTCAATCCTTGAACAGATTCCACATTCATCTGCTATTGGCTTATTGATACTGTTTTTTTTTTAATAGATTCAGCAATAAACATTAGTTTCATGACTGAATGCAAAGCTTATAAAACTAAGCACTTGGAATACTTGTATCCAGCAACTCATAACTCCTGACTGTTCTGTATTCATCAAATATATTACATGTCAGTTTCCACTGCATATAAATGGACCATAATAGCACTTAGGAATATGACATGAAACAATAACTATCCCCATCCCTCTCCCACTTTCTCAAGAGGGTGTGGTGTTCACTGTTTATTGCTTAAAGGGATTTGCCAAGAACAATGGCTACTCAGGCCAGTAGCATTTATTCCAGCTACGTCTTGAATTGATTAAAAACTCTTTCTCTATGCAATGATTATTTTTACCTTAAGCCAAAGGATGAGTTTGAATAAAGGATTTGATTGAATCATCAGAGAAACAATGATATGGAAAGTGAGAATGAAATGATATTATCTTATCAGTTACAACATGAATACTGAATAGAATTATTCAGGTTTGACTGAATCAAATAGCCAAGTTATAACTTAAAGATGTAAATGTCACCTTTTTATCCAATGGATTTTAATATTCAAGAAAAACCTGAATAAATTAATTGACAATAAAAATTGAGAGATTTATTTGTTAAGACTGAGCATCCTATGCTTTATTTTCAGTTTGTGGTTGACACGAAAGTAAGAAGTGTTCCATTTAGGTACAACTAGCAATACTCTCAGACAATTAAGAAAGTATCAACAGATAAAAAGAAGTACTGATTTTGAGGAGTTGGAGAGGAGAAAGAGTATGTTGGCTATTTTGAAACAGTTTATTCATTGCAGAGAATGGGTAAATGTTGGAGCTGAAATAAATTCCAAAGAAATAAAAAATCATAGCTTAATTGACTGAAGAACAGATATGCTTCAATAATACTAATATGCAGGAAGAGAGATACTTTGATTACATATTTCCTAACTACTCAGAATGGTCCCTAACCAGTGACTGGAAGACATGTGAATTTAGATGCCAACGAATGGATGAATGAGCAAAACTCTGGGGAAAAAAACTTGAAGTAGGCATATTAAAAATTGTATGTTTTCACCTGTAAAAGAAAACTAAAAATTTTCCAATTCCTCATGAATATCTTTCATAAAGAACAGTCTTTCCTGAAAAGTCTAATTATCTAAGGGACTTTGTAAGGAAGGCAGAAAGGTTTGTCCAAAGATAGGTAGGTTAAGGAAAATATGAGGTTGCAGGTGATTACTGAATACCAGACAGCTAGAGTTGCAACAGAGGGACAGGTGACTTTTTAATGAAACATTAAAAATTTAGCTTATACAGTCCTCTATGAATGTAATGTTTCTAAGTATACATTATCACTTCATACATATGCACTAGTGCTACAGTTATGGCTTTTTGCTTAGCAACATCACATGGCAGGTGGTCAGGTTTGATAGGTTACTTACGAATTACCCATCCTAATTCTTTCCTTGGAGATAGAGGGACAGGCCATTCTGAGTTTTTGGAAAGAATGTCTTTAACCAAGGAATAACAAATCCAGTTTTAAAAATATTTGGCACCCTTATATCTCTTATTTTTAAAAATTTTAAACTGGTACATAATACTTGGACATTTTATGGGGCACATGTGAATTTTGATAAACACACAGAATGTGTAATGATCGAGTCAGAATATTTAGGATATCCATCACCTTGGGCATTTATCATTTCTTTGTGTTAGGAACACTTTAAATCCTCTCTTCTAGTTATTTTGAAATATACAATACATTGTTGTTAACTATAGTTACCTTACTGTGTGATCAAACATTAGAACTTATTCCTTCTACATGACTGCATGGTTGTACTGAATAACCTACCTCTCTTTATCCCCCCCACCCAACGTGCACCCTTCCAAGACTAGGTATCTATTGTTTTACTCTCCACCCCCATGAGAGATCAACTATTTAAGCTCCCATCTGAGTGAGAACACATGATATTTGTCTTTCTGTGTCTAGCTCATTATACTTAACATAATGACTTCCAGTTCCATTCATGTTGCTGTAAATAACAGGATTCCATTTGTTTTTATGGCTGGAGTATTCTCTTATGTATATTATATTTCACATTTTCTTCATTCATCTGTTGGTGGACATTTAGTTTGATTCCGTATATTTGAAATTGTGAACAGGGATGTAATAAACATGGTGTGCAGGTATGCCTTTGATATACTGATTTTCTTTCTTTTGGATAAATACCCAGTAATGGGATTGCTGAATCGCATTGCAGTTCCATGGTTAGCCTTTTGAGTAATTGCTATACTGTTTTTCCTAATGCTTGGACTAATTTGCATCCCCACCAAAAGCGTAGAAGAGTTCTCTTTTCTTCGTATCCTTACCAGCATGTGTTACTTTTTGTATTTTTAATAACAGCCATTCTAACTGCAGTAAAATGGTAACTCACTGTGGTTTTGATTAAGATTGCCCTGATGATTAGTGATGTTGAGTATTTTGTCATATACCTATTGGCCATTTGTGTATCTTCTTTTAAGAAATGTCTGTACATGTTCTTTGCCCACTTTTTAATGGGATTGTTTTTTGCTGTTGAATTATTTGTGTAGCTTGTAGATTCTGGGTATTAGTTCCTTGTTGGATAGTTTGCAAATATTTTCTCTCATTTTACAGATTGCCTCCTCACTCTGTTCATTGTTTTCTTTGTTGCGCAGAGCTTTTCAACTTAACATAGTCCCATTTGTCTGTTTTCTTGTTGTTGTTGCTTGTGCTTTTGCAGTCTTAGCCATAAAATCTAATGTCCTGGAGTGTTTCCCTTATGTTTTCTTCTAGCAGTTTTATGGCTTCAGGTCTATAAATTTAAGTCTTTAATCCATTTTGAGTTGATGTTTTTTTAATCGTGGGATATAGGGAATGAGTTTCATTCTTCTGTATACAGATATTTTATTTTCCCATTTACTGAAGAAGGTGTCCTTTCCCCATTGTATGTTCTTGTCACCTTTGTCAAAAAATCAGTTGACTGTAAATATGTGGAGTTATTATGAGTTCTCTATTCTGTTTGATTTTAATACTTTCACTGTTCTTTCATAATAGTGAGAGCATTCCTCTGAGGATCTTTAGGCTTGAATTAACTCTTTATAACTAATATTGTTACAATTATTATATTTGATAGAAACTTCTATATGACTCTACATGTAGAATCAAGTGAAGTATACACCAGGCACAGTGTAAGAATCATAAGCACTGGCAAGCCATAGTTCAAGTATTTCATAAAAGTAAGTGTAAAGGTCTTTATCTGCTACTCAGAAGAGAAGACACTAATCATGAAAAAAAAAACTATTAGTTGATCGTTAGTTAAATTTTATTTAACCAGCTCACTTTTACCTCATAAAGAGTTTTGATCAGCCTTAACATATGAAATTCCTGCATGTGTTCACCATACATCTCCAAAATACACAATAGTACATTCTTAGACTCTTTAGAGAGACAAATGTAATTTTTTTTTGCTTTATTTATGTTTTATCTCCAAATATGTGACATGCCCTGAATTTGGTACTGGGGATATCCATGGAAACTCTATCCTGGTAGAGGAGATAAACACAGAAAGATATTTGTAATACAATGTGCTGACAGATGATGTGCTAAGTGCTATGAGAGCATAGAGAAGGGAGTATCTAACTGTGCCTATATTAGATAAGGAGACTGGTCCAGTGGATCAGTGAATGCTTGAACTTGGTATTGGAAACTGAATAGGTTGGGCAGCTTCAAATAGGAACCATTTAGAAGCCTGTTATACAAAGAGTCCAAGTGATTGGTAAGGATCTGAGGATAACACATAATTGAACTTATTTAATGAGTATTTACATAGTGCTAATGTGTCAAGCCATGCTCTAAGCACTTTATAAATATTAACTCATCCTGTATAACTTATAACATCACTATGAGGGTAAGTAGTATTATAATCATCTCCACTTTATGGATGAAGAAACCAAGTAACTGAAACACTAAGACTTTTGCTTAAGATCACAAAGCTAATTAATGATAAGGCTAAAATTTGAACCTGGCAGTTTGGCTCTAGCCTCTTTGCTCTTAACCACTATACCACACTGCCTTCTTGTATTCCAGAGTAGAAGGGCATCCTATGACTTGGGTAACTAGGTGAATGGCATCCCATTTATGGAGACTGGGAAGACAGAAGGAGGAATAGATGTCTTTCAGACAAGCGTGGAGCTAATGAGCTCATATTAGGTATATTGAGTTTCATATCCTTCTGCTCATTACTTTGCCTAGACCTGAATGACAAGAGGTAATTGTTGACTATAGCTGATTATTTCTAGAGTGCTAGAAAGTGGGCTATGTGTCAGTGTCAATGCTGGTCTAAAGCCTCTTGGGAACCTGGCAGTGTAAGTTGAAAGCAGTGGCACACCGCAGAAGGAAGTGGGACATGTGTATACACAGTCCTGCTGCCTCTGCCTACTACCCAAATTCCCTTAAGTAAGACCCAAACATGGGGCAAATCACTGAGACCTGTACTACCCAGGATGTTTGACCTAAGTCTGAAAATCTGTAGTTCTTTTCTCCTTTATTTCCCCTCAAATCCACTGAAAAGGTAAAAGACCTTTTGCATTGTATTGAGCATGTTTTGAACAACAGTTATAATTCAGAGTTCACTGAGTTGGATCATTGTGACAAAAATGTCAAATAAGCATCTACAAGACTTTAATTCATTTAACGCAATGAAAATAATATCTATTTAGGAGAAATAAACTCAGCCAAACTTCTGCCCAAACTCTCAGATTCCACTTTCATTGGTGTCAGTTGGAATTATTTAGAAATATTTAAGAGACAACTCAGTCTATGATGCATCATTGTGCCATTGCTTTTTGTCTGTTACTTATTGTTAGTTTTCTTCTTTCTCACTTGCCAAGTTTGGAATTGGGTACAAGATAAAACAAATTTTTGAAGCAGGTTTCAAAGTTTTGGCGGTTGTTGAATTCCATTACTTAATATTCTTGTCTCAGGAGAAGAAAGAAAGAAAACAATTTCTCAACAAATAGGTAAGTCTTGACATTTTGTCCTGTCATGAAACTAGGGGATAGGACAGGGAAAGGCAAATTGTTTTATATTCAAATAAGTCTTGTTTCATGTGCAATGGTTCCTCTGGGAATGTCTCTGAATTCATTCTCTGACTCTACTCTTCAATGTGCATACAGCTTTCTAAGTTTCCATGATGTAACACTCATTCAATAGTTTTCCTATTGTCCCAGAGCATAGTGAATTCTCCCTTAATTTCTCCCAGAAGCTCACAAGTCTCTTCTCTTCAAGACATGTTCTTCCTTGGAGAGTTTCTACTTCAGTTAGTGGCATCATCATGTAGCTAAACTAGGAAGCCAAGAGGGCTTTCCAAGTCTTGTATTTCCCTGATTCTCCATACCCATCAACCAACCTTGGCTTTATGTATGATATTCTAAATATCTCTCAGATACAATCTCTCTTCTCTTATCGCCATTGCCACAACCATTGCCTTATTTCAGGCCCATATTACCTATCCTCTGGACAACTGCAGTTACCCTAAAACTAGTCTCAACGACTTCTAATATCTTTAGCCATCCTATCTAGTCTTCCTTCACAAAGCCATGAAAGTGAAATTTCTAAATCCCAATCTTATAATTCCCTTTCTTAACTCCATCTCCTAGTGGCATCTAAATTCTTATATATGAAAGTTCAAGCTCCTCAGTATGGCTTCTAAGGCCCTTTATGATTTAGCCCTTTGAAACTATGTTCTAGTTTTTCTTTATCCTCCAATAGTGAGGTCTCCTGAACTTTCCAAGGTGTTGCATGCCTCTGCCCCTATTCAGATTGAGTCAGTACCTTCACATCTACTATTTGGGTAACCCCAAAGCATCTATAAAGACCCCATACAGCCACTGTGCTGTTTGGGGTCTTTATAGATGCTTTGGGTGTTATTCAGGGCATTATCAAGGAGTGCTTCTTATCTAGGTTCCGTAATTGTTGTCATGTTATACCTATATTTTCCTTCTCTGTCAAGCTCCTTTGGTTCTCAGTAGAGTTCTATGACCTACTTAGCTTTTTACCTAGTTTCTCTTTAAAACTTTCCTCTTGTTTTCTTCCATCTGTTTCCAAGAAGGAAAGCCCTCAGACAAGCAATATTCCATCCCTACATCCTATACCAAGTTCCTCATGTTAGATCCCAACAAGAGCCCAAATTGGTGGTGGAATGAGTTTCTGCCTTTGTACAACAATGCCCTCTCTACCCTCTATCAATTACAAATGCCCTTCATCGTCCTTCAAAACTCAGGTCAAGGCAGGAGAGTGGGTCATGCCTATAATCCCAACACTTTGGGAGGCCAAGATGGGACATTGCTTGAGTGCGGGAGTTCAAGACCAGCCTGAGCAACATAGTGATAACCTCATCTCTACAAAAATTAAAATAAAAATAAATTATCTAGGTATAGTGGCATGTGCCCATAGTTCCAGCTACTTGGGAGGCTGAGATGGGAAGATAACTTGAATCTGGGAGGTCGAGGCTACAGTGAGCTATGATCACACCACTGCACTCCAGTAAAGAGCTAGATCCTGTCACAAACAAACAAACAAACATCAGCTCAAATGTTACCAACTCTGAGAAGCTGTTCCTGTCTGGATTAAGAGAGTCATTCCTTCTTATCTGCAACTCTATTCCTTGTACATATTTGCATTTCATTTATTCCTCTTTATTGGATAATCTTAGGCAATACTTTTAAATTTGCTGTGACTGGTCCATAAAAAGTAGTGTAAATTCTCACCATTGCCATCATATTGTAGATAGTAAGTGTATACTAAGAGCTGGTGGAAAAAAAAATGCTTCTAACTAGGAATAGAAAGCTATATATAGTCCATGGCTAATTTAAAGATCAGAAATAGCATTTCTATAATTGTAAGTTTCAGTTATCCATGTGTAAATAATTGTGGCCATGAAAAATTGTGGCCCATTGACATAAATGGGTCCTCAATTTCACAAAATGCCTTAAAGAACTTAAAATTAGACTAAGAATGTTACTGTTTGTCAACACAGATTATCTTTATATGTCATCAGCAGTAAATAAAGTATTTATTCACACACTGGACTCCTAAAATGAACTTATGAGTTGCCTTTGTTTGGTGAAGTGGTTTCTCATCTCTCATATCTCCTCCCATGATAAATTGTAGAGCTTATATTCATGATTTATAGATAGCATGCCTTTGCATAACTATATCCTTATATCGGGTCTCCTATGTAATTCAAGTATCAGGGAATCACATGAGGACAGCCCTAAGAATAATTATATTCTCTAAATAAAACATATTCAAAAATAGGTTTTCAACCCTCATTATATCATTCAACAGCAATTCAATGATCACCAATGACACTCTCATCTTTTTCTCAGTTTTTATTCTTCTTGCCCTCTTTACACTATTTGGCATTCTTGAAACTCACCTTATTATTTAAAATATTTTCCTCTTGGCTTCTACAATTCTCAATTCTCTGTTTCAAATGATGCCTCTTCTGGTTTTCATTTCTTCTGCCTATGACTTTGGGTGCTTTACTTGCTTTCTATCTTGAGCTTCTGCTTTTCCTTTTCTCTATCCTCTCCTCTACCCTTGGATGGGTGGATGACACCAAATCAATATCTTCAGTCCTGACTATCCCAAGACCGAGTTTGGGATTTCTTTCTCTCTGCTGGATATTTTCACCAAGATATGCCAATCACTACTTTAAAGTCAATAATCTGTATCCAAAGCCAATAACTGTAACTACATCAAGTATAGATTCTCCTATCTCTGCTAATGATAACCCGTTTCAGTCATATAGATATTTGATTAATGAACAAAAGTTAAAGAAACATTGAAAGTACATTTTTTCCCCTCTAGTCACATAGAAGGCAGACAGGATTAAAGGATCCATTTTTCATAACTTTCACTTTACCTTTTGAAATTTCTATCAGCAACAGTGTTAAGCTTATATAGAAGAATATTCAACCTAATAAACAGTTGTAAAAACGTTTTTAGAGAAAATATATCTGGCTTTTTTTTTTTAAGGGGAAAATGAAAATTAGAAGAAATAAGGCACAAAATTTTGTGCTCTTAGGTTTACAACAGAATGTTTACACATTCACACAGTCTTTTTTTTTTTTTTTTTTTGCTGGCAATTTAATTATCAGTTAGGAATTCTTGGTTTACTATGTCTCATTCATAAAAAATGGCCTTTTGGATTTCAAGATCTTTAACCAATGCCAATTTATAGATCAAAGTTTTCAAATACAAAGATCTCAAAGGTTCAGTTTGATAAAAATTTAAAATAATAATTTCCCTTGGATCTGTACTCACTAAAACAGTCAAACTCTCTAATCATTTTCTCCATGATGCCTAACAATACTCTACAAAGCTACTGTAAGAAGAGAAATTCCTTTGTTACCCCTGCTGGTAGAGGTGAGTGTTCAGTTCTTCCACTGCTTCTTAGGCCCAAGTATCAGATGTGTAAATAAAACTCACAATTGGCTGAACCTTCTCATCTCATTGTTTAAACCTCACCCACGAGATGATTCAGATTGTGTTTACTCAATTGCGAACTATTTTCTGAACTCAACATAGAAAATTAGTCAAGCCAGTTGTTGGGGTTACAAGAAGATAAGAAGCTCAGAGAAAGTCTACAGAAAGACAGTAGAAAGAAGGAAGTTATTTCCAGAATCCCAAAGTTCCATGAAATAATGCTTTAAATTATGCAAATTAATAGTTTTAGCACTACAAATGTACATGGTCTTAAAATGTTAAGCAAAGATGCCAGGGTAAACTATAGAAGGTGATTATAGGCCTGATACATAAACTTTATTTTTCCTACTTTAAAAAAAAAGATTTTTCCTCCTGTTTTTCTCCTAACAATAAAAACAAAGGGGTCAAAAACATGCCAAAAAATGATGAATTGAAGGAGACAATGCCATTTTGGGATCATTTAAATGTTTGTGTGGTCTTTCTGTTTTAATAACATTCAGATGCTCCACAATTTTCTTTTTCTTTCCTTGTAGAGTTTAAAAATACAGCAGTAAAAGATGTAAGAAGCCATTGGGAAATCTGTCTAATAGTCAGAACTTAAGATACCTTCATTTGTTTTCTTCTCCCCTCTACTCCCCCTCCCTTTCTTTTGGTCTCAGGATTCTTTCAACATTTGCATAAAACAAATATTTTACAGTTCAGAGAAATTTTTAGTACAATTTTCCTGTGCAAATTGCCAGAAAGCCTTGCCTAAGCAAACTGCTCAACCAAAAGTAGCACTATAGAGTGTTCCAGAACGTCAGTTACTATGAGACAAGGTCATCTACATTAAGTCTGTGGTTTCAAATCCCACCTGAAATGGAGTTTGGGGTTAATGTTTGTTGATTTATTTGTTTTAGTGATTCTGGATCTATATTTTATTTTTAGTCTACGAAAGCATTCAGGGTTGGAAATTTTCTTTCTTCTATCCAAGTAACACATGTAGCTATTTTTCTAAGAACCATTGATGCTGGATCATCTGAAGCAAGTCCATCAATAGTCAATCTCCATTTCAAGTATCAACATAGGTTCTGATAAAGATTGTCCGTACATTACTAAACCTCTTCTTCTTATTAGGAGTACCACTGAATTACAGAATGAAAAACTCCATGGGAGATCATTTCTTTCATTAACTGTTTGGACACAAGATTAGTCATGGAAGGTTTAAGTCACTAGATTATTTGATTTTAATACTTTATGCTATTTATTCATTTTGATTATTTTGTGGATTACCCCACTATGTCTTCATCAGGCATTTGAAACTCCTTAAAGCCTCAGGTATATTGGTTTTCTAAAGTAAAAATAGCTAAAAGAGGCAATGTGTAGAAGCTACAGTTTAAAAAACGAAAATGTTAAAGTTAAGCAAATGTATGTGCTACAGCTCCCAACTTACTCTTACTAAAGCCATCAGGCCAACTCAGAGACATGAAGCGTGGACAGCCTGACACCTAGGAGGTTTCAGTATCCATCCGCCAAGTGAATAGAGGTTGGAATCTCAAATCCTAGAAATGAGAGTCATTTTTCTTCTCCTTAGCTTTTTGGAGTTTAAAGAGTTGAAGCAGCCCTGAAAAGTAATGCTTAAGCACGATGAAGCTATTAGAATTGAGCTTTGATTTCTCCTGAGAAACCATAACTAGTTCATCTGAAGTGTTGTGTGAACTGCAGAAAGGTTCCACTGCTGGAAACTTCTTTCATACTGTTGTGCCTTACTACTTAGAATTGTTCGAGCCCTCTTTAGATGTGACTCTACTGACCTCAGGATCTCACTGGACAAGGCATGTGGGGACCCTTGCAGGAGCCCTGGTACTGGTGAAATGATCCTATTGTTACACTATTTATGGAGCAACAACTTTGTACAGAGACCAAGCTGCTTGGCTTCTAATGCCGAGAATGATGCTGATGCTGCCATGTAATAGCATAATTTTAGGTGTCCTCAAGGACAAAACTTCCCCTTTGGATAACAGAAATTAGAACAAAGAACTTCACAGGGGAATAAATGTTAATGACTGATGTAACTTTCTCTATTGAAGAACAAAATATGCCAGTGTGTATTCCCTCCCACCTCATTTCCACAGTTTGCTTTTTTTTTTCACTGTGAAATTAGAGGAAATGTGTGATGCTAGTGTTTTGTCTTGCTTGTTTGATGCTGGGGGTTTTATGTGTTGTACACTTTACCACTTACATTGTGTAATTTGCATCAAATCTGCAGTAAAAGTCCTTACTGGCATCTTAGAAAAGAAAAAAAGAAATGTGCTCTACCCAGATAAACATCAGTTGATGAAACTCACTTAACAAACCATGTCCAGAACCCATCAATATTTGTTAAATTCTTCCAATTTTTTTTTTCTTCTACATCTTTCTGAAGGAAAGCCCTGACATTCACAACAACAAAAATGGTCTCTACCATAAGTAGGGAGCATAGAATGGGAATATTATTTCAGTTGAGTCTAATGAAAATAATTTTGGACAGGCAAATGCCTTTGTAATTACACCACGGATTGGGCCTAGGTATAAAAGTGGAGATTTTACCTTAAGGTAACAAAAGGCCTTTCACTGTTAAGCAATACTATCAAATTTAAATATCAAAGAATTTTCAAAATTGTCTAGTACAACAGTCACAATTGATTCAGAGGACTATGAGATGGTTTGCACCTAGTTAATTAAAATAGAACCACTTAAGCAATGTTAATTTTGGACTGCACTGTTATGAAATTTTTTTTCATCAATTCTTGAAGTGTTCCTGCCTCCACAGAATTTTTCCCACTTCTATAATTATGTTTCAAATAACCGGTAATCTGTTAAAAGGTATTTGTGACCTTTCTTTAAGCTTAAAAAGAAATCATCTGTTGGTTTCATCATCAGGGAACTCTGGAAAAAGAGAAATCTCAGAAATAAAAAGAGGAGAAAGGCATTTTTTCTCCTGACCTTTTAAATTATAATGTCATTTAATTGAATCTGAATTTTTTGTTAACAGCTATTTCATTGTAACATTTCTGGGATCAGTATTAAGTCAAGTGTTCATAGACAAGCAGGTGTTTTCTCTCATGTTTGTGTGTGTTCATATTTTCCCCTTTTCACTCTGAGTAATTCGTTCTCATAATGTGCTTCTAATTTTTTACCTTGTGAATCTTCTTAATGAGAAGTTCCTTGTTTAAACAAATATTTGTTGATTAAGTGGTAAATAGTTGAAGATCACAGTTTTCCCCCAGTAAACACTATTTGTAGCTTTATCAGTAGTCATTTGAGCCACAAGATAAATAATGCTTATTTGTGAGATCCCCATATAAATATATGGCTTTTGCATTTGCACTTTATTTTATTTAAAATCTATAAAGTCAAAAAGAGTCTATGTCTATATTTTTTTAAAAACTAAGGAAAATGCGTTTTATATTTATCTTTAGTTTAACCATTTCTTGGGATATTTATTTCTTTGTATTGACTAAAAGGAAAAGTGAGAGAAATGTCTTACAGCATTTAACATTCTAGGGTTTTTTCTCGGTTGCCTTTGACAGTCTACTGTGAATATTTTAAACTCCCCTATAAGACTGCAACTCCTCTGCCCACTGTGAAGAAGCATTGACAATTACAGACCAATCAGTGAATAAATAGACCAGCTCTACTTACTCAGAATGGGTTAGAGTGGGGTTGGGGACTAGAAGTACTATACTGTGAAGCTTCTCAAAAACATTAAGCTCGTCCTGAGTTCATCAGATAATTCAGCCATATACAAGAGCTGGCTAGAGGCCTTAAACAGCCAACCCAACCATGCTTTCTTAATAAGGTCAGATGCCCATTTTCAGAAGTCAGCTCCTGGCAGGCACTTACCTGATGGAGTTTTGGCGTGAAGGGGCATCTTTCTGCAGCCCACATCGCTGTCCCAGGTTCTCTTCTTAGTATGACAGACACTGCCTCACATCATACTTGCCCCAGCATAGCCTCAACTTCACCCCTTGTTATATACTGCGACTCACATTCTCTGTCTGGATGTGAGAAACCTTGCTACCTTTAGAGCATCATCCCCCAGGGGTTGAGAGGAATGGCCAAAGAAGTTTAGGAAGGTCTACACTTCTCCATTAATTCTGAGTACAGTCATATTTAGCTTACATTTTCAGATAAAATTTACATATAATGTATCACAGATGTCAAATATACAGTTAAATGTTTTGACGGTGTATACCAATGTAACCAGCTCCTCCAAAGAAGACAAAAAATAAAATTCCCCTTATGCCCCTTAGTAATCAATTCCTAATCTCAACCTTCTGAGGCAATCACTGTTTTAATTTTTCCTTATATTTTTGCCTGTTCTTGATTGCCTTAGAATAAAATCATATGATATGTCAAAAAGAAACAACAAAAACCCTCAAGCACTTTGTGCACAAGAGGCTAAAACCAAATGGTAAACTGGGTGTGGTTTTTTTTAACCACAAAGAGTGAGTGGAACCAATCTTCAGGGTCACTGATGACTTGGTAGCCTGTTCATTATCTTAGGGGGAGTGTTACAGGATTCCAGAAATGAAATGCTTCACTGGAACGTATTTCTTCTAATTAATTGGGGTACTACAGGACTATCCAGGTGCAAATTTTTCTGTTAGGTTTTCTTTTAAATACTAAGCCTCTGTTAGGGTTTCTATGTCTCAAGAAGTTCAAGTAGAATCCCTCTATTTTTTCATAAATCATTCCTTAAGAATTCAACAATCTCTATTGTGAATGAGTATAACACTGAGTAGCCAGTAAATTCCCCCAAATTTATTTTTATTTATTTTATTCTCATTATCAATAGTTCAGTGATTATCAGGGTCCACAATAACTTTGTCACTCACTTCCATTTTTATTTCCATGGCCTCCTCTGAGGAATCAAAAGTAAATATGTATATTTTGGGAGATTGTTGATGCATTGTTTGTGGAATCTTCTTGTGGACTAAATTGTCTTAGGTTGGTGTGTCATCCTGAAAAATAAATTAAATGTGTTTACAGTCTGGCATTTTTACAAAGCTGAGTGCTGGACATACTGTTGTTTAATTTTGTTTGATTTTAGTCTGAGCTTCTGATGTCAGAATATTCTGTCATAGATATAAAACATGCTCTGACTGACTACATACTACTTTATATCTCCATTCCAGCATTTTTGATACTACAGGACACATTTTTTTCTTCCCTTTTGGATGGTACTCAAGCATTTCAGCTTGGTGTAGGTAAATCCAGATGGGGCTCCTTGCAGAAAATATCTCTGTAATCAGCTATGGTGTTCTGGGCTGGGATCAAAGAAGTATGAAGCTATTAGGAAAGAAAGTTAAGAATAACAAAATTCTCTTCCTTTTAAAAGGTAGTACTTCAGAAAGTGAAGTTTAGTGAAAGTCACAGAGGATCAATATCAGAGGAGAACGGTGAAGTTATTCAACTAACCAAGGTAGGTTGGCAGCAAGCACCTTGGAAAGACTGTGGTCTTGAAAGGTTAGCCAAGTGAAAATGCCACCTCCATGAAGGCCTCTGAGCCAAACTATGCATCTGAAGTCTGTGTTCTCAATTATCTGCTCAAGACCTGTAGACTCCAGTTCTGTGAACAGATGCTGGAAATGTGTTCATGAGAAAGATGCAGACCTAGAACCAACTGGAGTGTCTACTTATAACACCTTCAAACAAGTGCCTTATCCCTCTGGCCCTAGAGATAAACAGTTCATGCTTCTCAGTGCATTGGTAATGTCATGTCCTACAACTACAAGAGTTTTAATGTCAAAATGTGGCAAAGGGGTGGGTGTAGGGAAACAGTCAGTTGTACTCCTCATCACTACTCTCAGGTCCAGTCTGCAGGAATATCTGCAGGAAGGGCTGCTCAGGATTTTCAGGCACATGGTGATAATAAAAAAGCTGACAACAACTTTTAGTTGGCTTTATTACTGTTTTCAAATTCTCTACGGAAAAGGCACCCTCTAATCGTCTATACCCAGAGCAGACTGCTCCCACAGATCTTCCTACTCTGTAGCCTCCCTTTGGGAAGTCACTGCTGGATTCTCACAGTGGGGGTACCCCAGAAAACTCAACCATCCTCTTTCACCAAAAATTCCTCTCACAGACCTGCTAATTTTGTCTGCTATTTGAGGAAAGCTGAGAAATATAATACATCAGGAACCAACAGATCTGGGTCCTAATCCTAGCATCATCACTGACTTTATTAGTTTGAACAGATTATTAATAATTATATGCCTCAAGCTTGTGGGGGAAGAGGAACACTTATACACTGTTGGTGAGGGCACAAATTAGTTCAGCCATTGTGGCATTGTGGAAGACAGTGTGGCAATTCCTCAAAGAACTAAAGCAGAACTACCATTTGACCCAGCAATCCCATTACTGGGTGTATACCCAAAGGAATATAAATTGTTCTACCATAAAGACACATGCATGCATGTGTTCATTGCAGCACTATTCACAATGGCAACCTAAATGCCCATCAATGATAGACTGGATAAAGAAAATGTGGTGAATATACACCATGGAATATTATACAGTCATAAAAAAAGAATGAGCTCATGTCCTTTGCAGAGACATGGATGGATCTGAAGGCTATTAGCCTTAGCAAACTAACATAGGAACAGAAAACCAAATATTGCATGTTCTCACTTACAATTCTCATCATCTAAATGATGAGAACACCTGGAAACATGGAGGAGAACAACATATACTGGCATCTATTGGTGGGAGAGGGTAGGAGGAGGGAGAGGATCAGAAAAAATAACTAATGGGAACTAGGCTTAATACCTTGGTAATGAAATAATCTGTGCAACAAACCCCCATGACACAAGTTTACCTATATAACAAACCTGCACTTGTACCCCTGAACTTAAAAGTTAAAAAAAATTATGTGCCTCAGTCTCCTCTTTTTAAAAGTTAGGTTGATTATATCTGCTCTGATTTTCCCAGAGGGTTGTTCTGTAACAACATGAAGATGCCTGAAGAAGAACTGGGCAGTAGGTAACAAGAGCTGAAAAGAAACTTTCCAGCCTTCCTACTCACAAGACACAGGCCTCTTCAGCTGGTTTCTGGGCCTCCTGTTCTCAGAGTAAAGAAATAACCTCTTACTAAAAGGTATATTCCACATTTCTGTACTAACTTTATAGTCCAGACATAGACTTACTGGTGTTTATAGTCTTTGTGAAGACTATAAACTGATATCTAGCTGAAGAGATAAACTCATGTTTTGAACCAACACAAGGCTGATACTTCGATTATCATAATCCTTATAGTTGTTTATTTTTATTGAAGTAATCATATATACAGAAAAGAATACAAATCATAAGCGTATATAGCTCAATTTTTTTTCACAACTTGAACACATTCATGTAACCAGCACCCAGATCAAGAAATAGAGCATGAGCAGCACCCCAGAAACCGCCCCCCTTGTGCCTCCTTTCAATCGTTCCACTCAAAGGTTACCACTATCCTGACTTCCACAGCCATAATTAGTTTTCCTAGTAGCCCTTTAACAGGATAGATATGCTACATCCATGCAGATGCTAATAACTCTTAAACTGCTATAGATCAGATATTCATTTTTTGTCAAATGTGCTTCCTGATGAATTAATAAAGAATGGGGGAAAAGTGGGTAGAGTACAGGGGCAGATGCAGTAGAAAGAACTGGAAATTATCTTCTCCATAAAATATTGCTGGTTAAGACTAGTGTGTCATTTCCAGCAGGCATATAATCTCATACTGTAATATTTTTGGAAAAGGAAGGGCTTAATTATATTAGAACTATTATGTTTCTTTTGCCTTGGATAAATTGCAAAATACAACTTATAGAAATTTTTTGAAGCGTTCTCTGTGGCCTACTTGATATTTGTCCATACTTGGTGAGAGTTTGATACATACGGTATAATACTGTCATCTTAGATTTTATTTTGAAGCCCCTTACCATGATATTCCCAATAGTACAGAATCCAAGTGCCAGATCTTGCCAAGGTCACCAATATATTTCCTGGGTAGTGATGGGGTTGGGAACAGGAGGCAGGGGTAGGGAAGGGCAGGGTCTATGCACCAACTGCCTCAGGGCAGAAAATCTTTCCTGTCCCCATATCAAATCCTCATCTGCATTCCATCGTCTGCTGGGCTGGCCACAGCTGTGGCTGTTTCCAAAATGAAGATGGAATCTAGCCACATTTGGATTTAGTATTTAGTCTAGAACTGCTGTTCCTTTGGATATTATTTTCAGAAGTACATTGCATAAGGGCTTAGTGTTTCTAACTAGCTCGTGAAAAAAATTTGCAAATCTCTTCTCCCCTAAATATAAAAGACTGATGTAAAAGTATTCTGTTTATTACATTTTCCTTTGGGGTAGCCTTATTCAAATGAAAAAAGAGACGATTGCTTGATCCAGCTATCTATCTAAAAATATTTTTTCTCTCCTAGAGCAGATACATTATATACCATAATAGTGACAACACAGCAGTGTATTTGACATAAGAATCTACAAAGTGAAAGACTGTTTGGTGACTTCTTGTTATATAAGCTGTTCGATTTAGATCAAACAACATTCTCTAAGAGCCTATACTGTACCAGGCACAATGTTAGATACATATGACAGAATGACAAAAAGACATTGACCTAGCTCACAAGGAGTTCACAGATCAGTGAGAAAACAAATGCAAAACCAAAAATAACCATATAACAATGGCTTATTATAATGAAAATACTATATACAACGTTTTATGGAAGAACAAGTTACTAACTCTCAATGAATGCATGGTCAGGGAAGACATCACAGAGGAGGTGTTCCAAAATGGGTTAGCTGACTTTGTGGACTGCTCCCTTCTGGAAGGCATGGGTTTACAGGGGAAAAAGAGGTCATTTATGATGATGGAGCCTGCTCCATTTCTGAACATACACATGAGCCACAGTGTGACAAGTTAAGGTGGAAAAGACTTTGAGGAGAACAGAGAAGAGAATCACACGTGACAAGCAGAAGGAATAAAAAATATAGAGACACAGAGGAATGACATGGCCTAGTGTTCTTCAGAAACTTAAAAGAAATGAAAATTGTCTAAACCAAAGGTGAAGGTTTAGCAGCTGGTGAGGCTAAAGTGTAAGTTTGGAATCAGATGATGGAGAGACTTCACCCTCTAAAATGTTTTAAGCAAAGGACCAACACAGTTACATTTTCAGTTTAAGTATTGACACTGGCATAGGAGCAGAAGCTCAATTAAAGGAGGATAGTAAAGAAGGCAAGAGGATGGATTAAAAAACAATGTTGTTTTCAGGCTTCAAATATACCAAGTCTTTAGTCTCATGTACACACTCATTCTCACCCTCACCCATTCTCTTGCTCACCTCTCTCTCTTTTATTTTAATCACTGCCTTTCTTCCATACCTCTCTATCCATTTCTTATATTTTATGTAATACTATAGAAATTTTAGGACAAATCCTTAAAGATATATGGCATGATCCCATAGCCAATATGCCCAAGCTCCAAAACCAACTTGTGAAAAAGTGAAAGGTTAATATGACTCATCGAAATACGATTTCATCTCGTTTTTTTGTTTGTTTGTTTGTTTTTTACGTTCAGGTACAAACTCTTAGTTTGCCATCATTTTAACTGAAAGATGAAAACAAAATACTTAATACCCTTTAAAAAGGAACCCTATTGCGTAGAGTACAAGATCTTCTTTCCCAATAATCTTAACCATATCTTAAATCTTGCTAACAAGTAATATACTTATAATTTAGTATATTCAAACCATAGCTGGTTAAAAGAAAATTTCAATAAACCATTCTTTGAAGTCCTAATATTTTTATGTTACTGAGTGACATAAATAAGAGTATCAAATGAGATAATATCACTATTCCCAGCAAAGTCTATTTCTAATTTAGAAGTTCATGTATAGATTGGCTTCTCCACTTAGCAAGAAAAATAATCAAAACAAAGAAATGGATTTTTTTAAGCTGAAGACATGACACTAATGGGCCTCAAGTACTTCAAGAATGCTGTAAAGATAGGAGTAAATTCACGTTTCTAACTTAAAAATATCATTTCTTAATACTTCTCCCAAATCCCATACAATTCACCTATAGGACTTCTTCTTTTTTTTTTTTTTTTTTTGGAAGGAAGGAGGGAGAGAGGGAGGGAAAGAGGAAATGAGGGAGGAAGAGAAAAAGAGAAGAAAGAGAGAAAGATAAAGGGGGAGAGAGAACAGGAGTCTTGCTCTATTGCCCAGGCTGAAATGCAATCTAAAAATAAGTATTAAAAACCTCTTTTATGCCAGTAATTGTGCTTAACAGCGAAGACAGGAAGGAATAAGGGAAGAAAATAACAAACAAGCAGCCAACCAATATTTCATTTAAACCTATGAAATGCTATGCAATTACTGAGCAGTGATTTACTTCCAATTATGTAGTCACTTTTGGAATAGGTGTGAGGTGGTAATGTATGTTTTGTGTATTTGAAGTGGAGAGTTCTATATATGTTTATTAAGTTTACTTGTTCCTGGTCTGAGTTCAAGTCCTGGATGTCCTTGTTAATTTTCTGTCTCGTTGATCTATAAAATCGTTAGCTCTTCTTGTTACATTGATCCTTTTGCCATTATGTAATGTCCTTCTTTGCCTCTTTTGCTCTTTGTTGCTTTAAAGTCTACTTTATCAGAGGCGAGAATTGCATCTCCTGCTTTTTGTTTATTTGTTTATTTCTACTCTCCGATTGGTTGATAAGTGTTCCTCCTTCTCTTTGTTTTGAGTCTTTGTGTATCGTTGCATGTGAAATGGGTCTGGATGCAGCATACCGATGGGTTTTGGCTTTTTATCCAATTAGAATATATATAAGTTTAATACTGGCATTTGACACTAGCTGGCTGTTTTGCCCATTAGTTAGTGTAAATTCCTCATTGTGTTAATGCTCTTTTCTTCTTGATATATTTTTGGAAAGGCTGATATTGGTTGTTCCTTTATATGTATAGTGCTTCTTTCAGAAGCTCTTGTAAAGCAGGCCTGGTGGTGGTGAAGTCTCTAAGTACTTGTTTGTTCACAAAAGATTTAATTTTTCCTTCGCTCATAAAGCTTAGTTTGGCTGGATAGGAAATTCTGGGTTGAAAGTTCTTTTCTTTAAGGATGTTAAATATTGGTCCCCACTCTTTTCTGGCTTGTAGGGTTTCTGCTGAGAGATCCGCTGTAAGTCTAATAGGTTTCCCTTTATGGGTAACCTGACCTTTCTCTCTGGCTGCCCTTAGTATTTTCTCCTTCGTTTCAACCCTAATAAATCTGGCAATTATGTGCCTTGGGATTGGTCTTCTTGAAGAATATCTTTGTGGTGTTCTCTGTATTACCTGGAGTTGAATATTACCCTGCCTTGCTAGGTTGGGAAAGTTTTCCTGAATGATATCCTGAAGAGTATTTTCCAACTTGGATTCATTCTCTTCGTCACATTCAGGTACACCTATCAAACGTAAATTAGGTCTTTTCACATAGTCCCATATTTCCTGGAGACTTTGCTCATTCCTTTTCATCCTTTTTTCTCCATCCTTGTCTTCTCGTTTCATTTCACTGAGCTGGTCCTCGACTTCTGATATCCTTTCTTCTGCTTGATCAATTCGACTGTTTAAACTTGTGCATGCTTCGCAAAGTTCTCGTGCTGTGTTTTTCAGCTCCATCAATTCACTTATATTCTTCTCTAAATTGTCCATTCTCGTTAACATTTCATCAAACCTTTTTTCAAGGTTCTTAGTTTCTTTGCATTGGGTTAGAACAAGTTCTTTTAATTTACAGAAGTTTCTTATCACCCACCTTTTGAAACCTGCTTCTGTTAATGGAACACACTCGTAATCTATTAAGACTTGTTCTGTTACTGATGAGGAATTGCAATCCCCTGTAGAGGGACAGGCATTCTGATTTTGAGTATTCTCTGCTTTTTTACGCTGGTTTCTTCCCTTCATTATATATTTATCCGTCTGTCATCTTTGTAATTACCGACTTTCTAACTAGGTCTCTGAGCAGATGTCCAACTTGTTGATTCCCAGTGCCGAAATCTGAGCAATCCACTGCGCCAGCCAAAATAGCGGTGTTAAGATTGATGGTGCTTTTCTGCCCGGGAATCTCCGGACTCTGCACCAAGAACTGGGGCGCTAAGGCGCCAGCAAAACTGCCATGCTAGCCACAAGAGTCGCCCTGGCGACCCGTGGGGCTCCTCTGCTGGGAATCTCCTAGTCCATGAGCAACAAATATTCGTCTGAAAGTGTGGCGTCCTCTTGTTCTCTGCACTTTCACTGGGAATTACGAGCCCGAGCTGCTAGTGATCAGCCATCTTGGATCTCTCTCCCCATCATGTCCTTTTGAAGGTGGGTTGCCACACCTACACATTACAGTTTCAGTTTGGTAGGTTTATCACGTGGGCACCACACTTACTACGTCCACCCATGTTGTGTAACCAGGATTCCAACCTCCTGTTGATCAGGGTCAAGTGATCTTGACTCCTTTTATTAGCTGCTGTTCCCTGGACACAAGGAACCTAAAGTATCCAGGTAGCTGCTGCAGCTTATTTTTTCAGTGAGATTTTTGATGTATCTCCTGGCAAAAGTGTGTCCCCTTAGGGGACCAAGACCTCTCACTGCAGAGTTCTGAGTTATGAAGAAGTGCAAAGTACCATATGGGCCATTAAAGGTGATGGTAAGGAGGGTAGGAACTTCTTCTTCCACCCTCTTTGCATCTATTCCTAGGAATAAATGGCTTCCAATATCCATCTGTTCATATTGAGGCATATGCTATATAAGGATAATTGATCCAATTATATTCTGTATCTTGGAGTACAGCATCCTATCCCTGTGGAATATTGCCTATGAACTGGTGTTCAGCTGTACCTTCAGCAGGCTCTAACAATATTCTATCAGACTGACAGATTCTGGTTGGTGAAAAAAATGATATTATTAGTGGATCCTGCGGATATGGGTCCACTCCTGCACTTGCTTTTCCATAAAATAGGTTTCCAATCTCATGTGATATAATGTGAGATCCCATGCTGATGAATATAATACTAAGTAAACTCAAATGGTGATACTGGCTGAGGCTCTACAAACAGGAAAAGCAAACTCATATCTGGAAATTGTGTCTATTTCTATGACCAAGAAATGTTGGTTCTTTCAGGATGAAGGGGCCCAATGTAACCAGCTTGATCATGAAGAATGGTATTATATCAGGGATGCAGAATTGTCTCTGTTCCTGGTAGGTTGGACATTCAGCAGCAGCAGGAGCTACGGCACCCTTGGTAAGTTGAAATTCAAGTTACTGAACCTATGCTTGGTCTTCATCCCTTCCTCAGTGGACACTCCATTCATGTGTCCACTGTGCCAGCACTGGGTGGCCAATAACTGAAGCAGGATGGATGATGTCAACTAGGCAAAGTGTTTAGTTTGCTTTATTGTTTAGTGATTCTTCAGCACTGAATGCTCTCGGGTGATCACTGCGCGTTGATACAGAGACCTTTACAGTTCATGCACATACCTGACACAAGTATATCCATTCACATGCTGTGCTTGATCTTCCAGTATTTATTCTTAAGGGCAAATACTAGTTTGGCTACTTGGACTATTAAATCCTAGATGAGCTTTATATGCAACCAAAGAAGCCCTCTTTCTATAGAGCATTAGTGGCACTTGGTCATTCAATTCTGTTATTCTTAAATCTACTATTTCCTTCATGCGTCTCAAATACCTGATATTTGCACTCACTGGCACATTCTCTTCCATGGGTAAATCTCATTTTACCACTAATAAAAGTTACCACCTTGAGCCATGGGTTTTATTTGTTCCATGTGCCACATGTGATGGGATCCTCAATGGCAGCTCAGATAACTCCTGCTAACAACTACCACAGGTTGAGTCCTCTAAAGAGAAATGCTGAGATGGAGTATGGGGTGTAAGATGTTTATTAGAAAGTGTCACCTGGCAGGGGAAGGGGAGAAAGCAGGATTGGGCAGAAGAAGAAATCAAGTTCCAAAAGAGGGAGCTCTGGGGCAGGTTTTGCCTGACAACAGTGTAATAAATGAGGCTGAAACAGCAAGACCTTACATCTCCACTAAGCTCAGCCCTGAGATCTAGGGCAAGGGTCACCTCAGGTGAAGTTTTTTCTATAGCTATTGCTGATGAAGGTGCTGATATCTGGAGGATTTCTGTTTTCCACACTCCCTGCAGCTAATAAGCAAGTCCTACTTGGAAGGGGGATCTTGGCAGCACATTTTCAGGTCTACCACAGTATCTAACCTATTTGCAAATACTGGCTCTACCTTCAAAATATATGCAGGATCTTGTCATTCTGTATCACTCTCCTATGATCACAACCCCCATCCAGGCAAATACTGTCTCTCAAATGGACTACGAAATAGCATTCCAATTGATCTTCCTATTTTCTTACTCTCTTGCAGTCTATTTTTCACAAAGAAGTCAAAATAATCCTTTAAAAATATAAGTCAAATCTTGTCACTCCTTTGCTTAAATCCTCTGATGGCTTCCTATCTCATCACTCAGAGTAAAACCTTAACACCATGTTTTTTTAAAAATTTTTATTTATACCATATATTTAATTTTTATTTCAGCAATTATTTAAAAATTTCTGGGATCTCTTTTTTATTGTTAACCTTTTTCACACTCTCCTATTCTTGTTTTGTGAATACGATATACTCTCTCTTATTTTAAAGATAGTTAGTTGTTTTTTTGTTGCCATTATTCTTCTCTATTTCCTTTGGATTTTCTCCCCTCCTTTTCCCCTTTTTTATTTGAAGGATTCACCAAGTGTCTAGTGATGTCTGGCTCTTATATATGGGTGGTAATTTTTGGCTGGTGGCCTTCAATGTAGGGTCAATATGTGTTTGGCTAAACTTTTCACTAGGGTCTTTTTTTTTTTTTTTTTTGAGATGGAGTCTCACTCTGTAGCCCAAGCTGGAGTGTAGTGGCACGATCTCGGCTCACTGCAACCTCCGCCTCCCAGGTCCTGGTTCAAGCAATTCTCCTACCTTGGCCTCCCAAGTATCTGATATTACAGGCACGAGCCACCATGCTCAGCTAATTTTTGTATTTTTTTTTTTTTTTTTTTGCAGAGACAGGGTTTCATCATGTTGGCCAGTCTGGTCTTGAACTCCTGACTTTGTGATCCAACCACATCAGCCTCTCAAAATGCTGGGATTACAGGTGTGAGCCACCGCGCCTGGCCTCACTAGGGTCTTTTAACTGTCAGTATTTGGAGATAAAAATTTTCTCTAATTAATGCTTCCAGTAACATGGAAGACAAAAAGTATACCTAATGCATTCATGGCATTTGGTAGTATTTTGAGGCTCTTAGGTACCTTACCTATTATACTTAATAACAGTTTATTTTTTCAAAATATGAAACATAAGAAACAGAAAAGCTCAAAATTAAAGCAAGTGGAACTGAAATGAAATATATAACCTAGGATATGCAGAACTAGAAAATAAAATTGTTTCTTATCAAATAAAATGTGATAATCAAACACAGCCTAATACAAAGACCAAATCAAGGAGCTGCCATTAATATGGCCTCAAAGAAAAGATCAAATAAAAGGTGTAGCCATGTACCCTTTTTAAGACTTCTGAAGGGATTTAGGGGGACTTTCAGGATGAACCAAAGGACTCCTAGAAAGATTAGAGGAATGAGAACCTTGATATGCTTAATATATAAATGTTTCTACAAACGGAGTCATGAACACTTTGAGAATCTTGGGCTGACCTAGTTAGTCACTACTTCTCTAAATCTCTTCTACTGTAGCCTTCCAGACCTTTATTACCCCAGTAATTCCCACGTTGGGGTAAACCTTAATTTCTTTATTAAACTTCTTTATTCATGTAACGCTTGTAACAGTGCTGCTTTTCTAAATAAACCCAGACTAAAACATCTGACTGGCCTAGAAGAGAGCCTAAAGGAAATATATCCACTACTTTATTAAAGGTACAATCCAGACTGGTAAGAGTGAGGAAGAAAGGAAGTGAAGCTAGCAATAATGGGAAGCAAATGAAAACTGCCAAATTACTGTATAGCACTTGCTGCTGTTTCATGAAAAGCCATGAAGAGACACTGCTAGTCATGTGACAAGTATACTTGTATAGCCATATAGTACACTTCTGGACAGGCAGGATGAAAAACAGTGTCTCTATACAGTCCATCAGAAGAAGAGCAATTTATCTGGCACTTCTTCTAGTGCACTGTAGTCCACAGTTCTTCTAGTCCATTGAAGTTTTCAGACAGTTAACTTCACAAACCTACCAGAGTACATCACCTAGCCCTTTTAAGTCATTGTGGCATGGATTTTTTAAAGTCCAGAAGTGTTGGTATAAGCCAGAGATTCTGAACATATGGCTAGTTGATCTCAAGCAGAGGAATCATACAAGCCTGCTGGTAATCTGTTACTATGTGAGGGGATACTTAAGGCAAAGCAAGTGGTCAAGAGCCAAGAAACACAAGACTGAGATTCTTCTAAGGTACTTGAAGAAGCTGTATCTGATAATGCATCCAAAAATGAGATCTCTATAGCCACAATAATGCCACAATAAATAGCTATAAAACTTTGGTGGCATAATAGACGTTCCTTGCTCATATATTTGGAATCAGGTAGGTGTCAGTTAGATGACTCTTCTGATCTTGGCTGGAATCCTTCACATATCTTGGGTTTGGTTGGCCATCAGCCAATCTAGACAGGATTCAGTAAGGGTGACCAGGGAAACCTTGCTCTGTTCCATGGATGTCTCATCCTCCAGCAGGCTAACTCAGCCAAGCATATTCTATGTCAACAGCAGAAACACAGAGTAAGTAAAAATGCACTAAATCTCTGGATGTCTATGACCCAGAATCACAGTAGGGGGAATAATTCAAAGGAACCTGAAAAATGACCATGATTACAGGGAAGAATAAAGAATTAAGGCCATTATTAAATCTATCAAACCAAAGAAAAACAAGTATAGTCAGTTCATTGTTCTAAGAGGCATTATTATCTTCTTTTGAAAAGAACCTGAGATTTTATCTAGCCTTAGCTGTAAATTAGGCTCTTATGAACTACGTGGGTCATCTTTCTTGTGCCAGCTGAAAGATGGGGGCAAATGAGTGACAGAATTATTCTCTGTCTCTCACTTTTTTTTTTCTTTTCCCTCTGAACTGTTACATTTAGTTGGTTTGTAAAGCCAGTTAAATGCAATAGATTTTGGCTCAGGCAAGTCCAAATATAGCCCAGAGAAATTCAACTTTGGCCCTGCTTAAATCAATTCAAGCCTTCCTCTATTTCCAGGGCCAAGTTCTAAACATAAAAAACAATAACAGCTTCACGGCAGATGGCCAATTAGAAGGAACTCGGGATTGCAGCTCCGAGAGAAAGCGCAGAGGGTGAGTGGACGCCGCATTTCCAGACGGATTTTTACTGCCCACAGACCAGAAGATTCACAGGAGGAGGAGCCTCACGGGTCGCCAGCACTGCTGGTCTGACCGGCGCGGCCGCTCGGCCTACGTCCTGGGGCGGGGGGCAGTGGCTCCTTGAGCAGAGTGAGAGAGACTGAGTCCCCTCTGAGCCAGCAAGGGGAGCTGAAGCAGGAAGTCAAGCTAGGAGATTCCCGGGCAAGGGCGCACCACGAATCTTAGAGCCGCTGCTTCGGCTGACGCAGCGGCTCATAGGGCAGCAGATTTTTACTGCCCACGGACCAGGAGATTCACAGACGGAGGAGCTCCACGGGTTGCCAGTACCGCTGGTTGGACCGGCGCGGCCGCTTGGCCAACACCTGGGGCAGGGGGCAGCAGCTCCTTGTGCAGAGTGAGCGAGACTGGGTCCCCTCTGGGCCAGCAAGGGGAGCTGAGGCAGGGAGTCAAGCCAAGAGATTCCCGGGCAAAGAGAGCGAAGCATGGCTGAACCTGGGATGGTCCAGCTCTGTGGGGGAGTGGCGTCCCCCACCGGGAAACACCCTGCAGTTCCCAGGGCAATTTGCCGTAACCAAGGTAACCCGCCACTACAAAGACTCCGTCACTACAGGGGCGGGCCAACATAGCGGAAGCAGTTCTAACTACACCCATATAAACAGGACTGCAGGGAAGTTCACATGGAAGCTGGGCGGAGCCCACAGCAGCTCAGCGAAGCCTCTCCAGGCTGAGTGTGACCAGGCTGCCACTTTGTGGGCAGGGAAAACGGTAGCAAGACAGCGGGAAATCATAAAGCCCTAACTCCCTGGGACAGAACACCTGGGGGGAAGAAAGGGGGGTTTATGAGTTCAGCTGCTGCAACTTAAAATTACCAAAATCAGAAAGACAGCAACTAGAAAGTCGATAGGTGGATAAATCCACAAAGATGGGAAGAAAACAGCACAAAAAGGATGAAAACACCCAAAACCAGAACACCTCTCCTCCTACAAGGGAGCGCAACTCCTCACCAGCAAGGGAACAAGACTGGATGGAGAATGAGTGTGATGAAATGACAGAATCAGCTTTCAGAAAATGGATAATAAGAAACTTCTGTGAGCTAAAAGAACATGTTCTAACCCAATGCAAAGAAACCAGGAACCTTGAAAAAAGACTTGACGAAATGCTAACGAGAATGGACAACTTAGAGAGGAATATGAGTGAATTGATAGAGCTGAAAAACACAACACGAGAACTTCGCGAAGCATGCACAAGTCTCAACAGCCGAATTGACCAAGCAGAAGAAAGGATATCAGAGGTCGAAGATCAACTCAATGAAATAAAACAAGAAGGCAAGATTAGAGAAAACAGGGTAAAAAGGAATGAACAAAGTCAACAAGAAATATGGGACTACGTGAAAAGACCTAATCTACGTTTGATAGGTGTACCTGAATGTGACGAAGAGAATGCATCCAAGCTGGAAAATACTCTTCAGGATATTATCCAGGAAAACTTCCCCAACCTAGCAAGGCAGGCCAATATTCAAGTCCAGGAAATACAGAGAACACCACAAAGATATTCCTCTAGAAGAGCAACCCCAAGGCACATAATCATCAGATTCACCAGGGTCGAAATGAAGGAGAAAATACTAAGGGCAGCCAGAGAGAAAGGTCAGGTTACCCATAAAGGGAAGCCCATCGGACACACAGCAGATCTCTCAGCAGAAACCCTACAGGCCAGAAGAGAGTGGGGGCCGATATTCAACATCCTTAAAGAAAAGAACTTTCAACCCAGGATTTCATATCCAGCCAAACTAAGCTTCATAAGTGAAGGAAAAATAAAATCCTTTGAGAACAAGCAAGTACTCAGAGATTTCATCACCACCAGACCAGCTTTACAAGAGCTCCTGAAGGAGGCACTACACATAGAAAAGAACAACCAGTACCAGCCACTCCAAAAACACACGAAATGGTAAAGAGCATCAACACAATGAAGAATCTGCATCAACCAATGGGAAAAACAGCCAGCTAGCATCAAAATGACAGGATCAAATTCACACTTAACAATATTAACCCTAAATGTAAACGGACTAAATGCCCCAATCAAAAGACACAGACTGGCAAATTGGATAAAAAGCCAAAACCCATCAGTGTGCTGTATCCAGGAAACCCATCTCACATGCAAGGATACACAAAGGCTCAAAATAAAGGGATGGAGGAAGATTTACCAAGCAAATGGAGAACAAAAAAAAGCAGGAGTTGCAATTCTTGTCTCTGATAAAATAGACTTTAAAGCAACAAAGATCAAAAGAGACAAAGAAGGACATTACATAATGGTAAAAGGATCAATGCAACAAGAAGAGCTAACGATCCTAAATATATATGCACCTAATACAGGAGCACCCAGATACATAAGGCAAGTTCTTAAAGACTTACAAAGAGACCTAGACTCCCACACAATAATAATGGGAGACTTCAACACACCATTGTCAATATTAGACAGATCAACGAGACAGAAAATTAACAAGGATATCCAGGACTTGAACTCAGACCTGGAACAAGCAAACCTAATAGACATTTACAGAACTCTCCACCCTAAATCCACAGAATATACATTCTTCTCAACACCAGATCACACCTACTCTGAAACTGACCACATAATTGGAAGTAAATCACTCCTCAGCAAATGCAAAAGAACAGAAACCATAACAAACAGTCTCCCAGACCACAGTGAAATCAAGTTAGAACTCAGAATTCAGAAGCCAACCCAGAACCGCACAGCCTCGTGGAAAATGAACAACTTTCTCCTGAATGTTGACTGGATAAACAATGAAATGAAGGCAGAAATAAAGATGTTCTTCGAAACCAACGAGAACGAAGACACCACATGCCAGAATCTCTGGGACACATTTAAAGCAGTCTCTAGAGGAAAATATATAGCAATAAGTGCCCACATGAGAAGAAAGGAGAGATCTCAAATTGACACCCTATCATCAAAATTGAAAGAGCTAGAGGAGCAAGATCAAAAAAACTCAAATCCTAGCAGAAGACAAGAAATAACTAAGATCAAAGCAGAATTGAAGGAGATAGAGACACGAAAAACCCTACAAAAAAATCAATAAATCCAGGAGCTGGTTTTTTGAAAAGATCAACAAAATGGACAGACCACTATCCAGACTAATAAAAAAGAAAAGAGAGAATAACCAAATAGATGCAATAAAAAATGATAAAGGGGATATCACCACAGATGCCACAGAAATTCAAACCATCATCAGAGATTATTACAAACAACTCTATGCACATAAACTAGAAAACCTGAAAGAAATGGATAAATTCCTGGACAGTTGCCTCCTCCCAAGCCTAAACCAGGAAGAAGTTGAAACCCTGAATAGACCAATAACAAGGTCTGAAGTCGAGGCAGCAATTAAGAGCCTATCACCCAAAAAAAGCCCAGGTCCAGATGGGTTCACAGCCAAATTCTACCAGACAAACAAAGAGGAACTGGTACCATTCCTACTGAAACTATTCCAAATAATCCAAAAAGAGGGAATCCTTCCCAAATCATTTTATGAGACCAACATCAGCCTAATACCAAAACCCGGAAGAGACTCAACAAGAAAAGAAAACTACAGGCCAATATCCATGATGAACATAGATGCAGAAATCTTCAATAAAATACTGGCAAGCCGACTGCAACAGCACATCAAAAAGCTTATCCACCATGATCAAGTAGGATTCATCCCAGGGATGCAAGGCTGGTTCAATATACGCAAGTCTATAAATGTAATTCACCACATAAACAGAACCAAAGACAAAAACCACATGATTATCTCAACTGATGCAGAGAAGGCCTTCGACAAAATTCAGCAGCCCTTTATGCTAAAAACTCTCAATAAACTAGGTATCGAAAAGCTAGGTAATAAAAGCTATTTATGAGAAACCAACAGCCAATATCATACTGAATGGGCAAAAACTGGAAGCATTCCCTTTGAAATCGGGCACTAGATAAGGATGCCCTCTCTCACCACTCCTATTCAACATAGTACTGGAAGTTGTAGCCAGAGCAATCAGGCAAGAAAAAGAAACAAAGGGTATTCAATTAGGAAAGGAGGAAGTCAAATTGTCTCTATTTGCAGACGACATGATTGTATATCTAGAAGACCCCATCATCTCAGCCCAAATCTCCTGAAACTGATAAGCAACTTCAGCAAAGTCTCAGGATACAAAATCAATGTGCAAAGATCACAAGCATTCCTATACACCAATAACAGACTTAAAGAGAGCCAAATCAAGAACGAACTGCCATTCACAATTGCTACAAAGAGAATAAAATACCTAGGAATACAACTAACAAGGAACGTAAAGGACCTCTTCAAGGAGAACTACAAACCACTGCTCAACGAAATAAGAGAGGACACAAACAGATGGAGAAACATTCCATGTTCATGGTTAGGAAGAATTAATATCGTGAAAATGGCCATACTGCCCAAAGTAATTTACAGATTCAACGCTATCCCCATCAAGCTACCAATGACCTTCTTCACAGAACTGGAAAAAGACACCTTAAACTTCATATGGAACCAAAAGAGAGCCCGCATAGCCAAGTCAATTCTAAGCAAAAAGAACAAAGCGGGAGGCATCACACTACCGGACATCAAACTCTACTACAAGGCTACAGTAATCAAAACAGCATGGTACTGGTACCAAAACAGAGGTATACACCAATGGAACAGAACAGAGGCCTCAGAGGCGACACAACGTATCTACAACCACCCGATCTTTGAAAAACCTGATAAATACAAGCAATGGGGAAAGGATTCCCTGTTCAATAAGTGGTGTTGGGAAAACTGGCTAGCCATATGCAGAAAGCAGAAACTCGACCCCTTCCTGACACCTTACACTAAAATTGACTCCAGATGGATTAAAGACTTAAACATAAGACCTAACACCATATAAACACTAGAAGGAAACCTAGAGAAAACCATTCAGGACATAGGCGTAGGCAAGGACTTTATGACCAAAACACCAAAAGCATTGGCAACAAAAGCCAAAATAGACAAATGGGACCTAATCAAACTCCACAGCTTCTGCACGGCAAAAGAAACAGTCAATAGAGTGAATCGGCAACCAACAGAATGGGAAAAAATTTTTGCAGCCTACCCGTATGACAAAGGGCTGATATCCAGAATTTACAATGAGCTAAAACAGATTTACAAGAAAAACACAAACAAGCCCATTCAAAAATGGGCGAAGGATATGAACAGATACTTTACAAAAGAAGACATACATGAGGCCAACAAGCATATGAAAAAATGCTCATCATCACTGGTCATTAGAGAAATGCAAATCAAAACTACATTGAGATACCATCTCACGCCAGTTAGAATGGCGATCATTAAAAATTCTGGAGACAACAGATGCTGGAGAGGATGTGGAGAAATAGGAACACTTTTACACTGTTGGTGGGAGTGTAAATTAGTTCAACCATTGTGGAAGACAGTGTGGCGATTCCTCAGGGACCTAGAAATAGAAATTCCATTTGACCCAGCAATCCCGTTACTGGGCATATATCCAAAGGATTATATATTGTTCTACTATAAGGACACATGCACACGAATGTTCATTGCAGCACAGTTTACAATAGCAAAGACCTGGAACCAACCCAAATGCCCATCGATGATAGACTGGACAGGAAAAATGTGGCACATATACACCATGGAATATTATGCAGCCATCAAAAACGATGAGTTTGCGTCCTTTGTAGGGACATGGATGAACCTGGAAACCATCATTCTCAGCAAACTGACACAAGAATACAAAATCAAACACCACATGTTCTCACTCATAGGTGGGTGTTGAACAATGAGAACACATGGACACAGGGAGGGGAGCACTATACACTGGGGTCTGTTGGGGGGGAGTGGGTGGGACAGCAGGGGGGTGGGGAGTTGGGGAGGGATAGTATGGGGAGAAATGCCAGATATAGGTGAAGGGGAGGAAGGCAGCAAATCACTCTGCCACCTATGCAACAACCTTGCATGTTTTTCACATGTACCCCAAAACCTAAAATGCAATAATAAAAAAAAAACAATAACAACAACTAAAAAAACTATTTTAATTCCATTCTTGTAAAATAACTGCTAAATAAGCAAGCCAGTTAATTTATTTGGCTAAGACTATAAGACTAATAATGTTCAAACCTTATATAGTCCACAGTCCTTTTTATGAATAGCATAATATAATGGTGACCTTACTGAACCAAACCAAATCAGAAGTTCTAGATTCTAGAACAGGCTCTGCTACTAATTAGGAGTATGATCTATCAACAATTTACTTACCTCTTTAATTTTCAGTTGCCACATGTATATTAATAGGAATTGCTCTTAATTACAATATTCCAAATGTCCTATGTCCACGGAATGTTAATAGGCACTACACATTCAAGTAAGTTTAAGATCTATCAGCTTAAATAAAGTTCAAAATGTTTATTTCAGGACTTGCCAGAACCTTTAATATCGTTTGCCTTCTGAATCCCTAGGAGGGAAACAAACTAATGTACAGCAAACTAAGTTCACCAAAACTATTTTCCCCCATAAAGCATGATGTGTCCCACTGTATATACTTCAGGAAATGTGCTATTATTTCACCCAAACAGGTGAATTTATCAGAGTACCAAAATGAAATAGAAGGCAACTTCAAATGGGAACGTTTGAGAAGAGTATAATAAAACAAGTGCAGTATTTACAAATGTCTGAGCAGGGTTTAGGGAAAGCCACAAGTGGTTGTGAACTACCCTGGGGCTATTAATAACTGTAAGTTATTACCAGCCCTAAGTGAAAAGGGGTAAAGTGAGGGAGCAGGAACTAAGCCTACTGAGGTAACTGGGATAACTGCTTGGGAACAGAAGGGATAGGATTCCTGATAAGCCAACTGATTATGACAGGGCAGGAAAGGAGCCAGGGAAATAAAGCACATCATTTCATTTTCCTCTACATCTAATCTCCCACTGGTACTTCCCATTTTGTTGAACTCAACCAAAAGCAAGAGAGCAAGGGAACCTACCTCACAGAGCAGAGAGCAGAACAGAAAAGAGTAGACAGAAGCTACTCAGCACAGTAGGGCTCTATTCACAAGCAGCTAGGTCTAGGTGAGTAAATGATGTCATCAGGACTCAGTCTCTCTTTGTCTTTCTCCACTCTGCTTTCCATTGCCGACTTCATTCTAAGGCAGGCTCTTTTCACCTGGCAGCAGAGATGGCCACTAGCAGCCAGGCTTCAATTATTATTAGTTCACAATTCCAAATAAAATAGAAAGAGCAAACATATATATAAAACACTTATATTTCAGGTACTGCTGAAAGCCCCTTAGATATTAACCCAGTTAATTCCCAGTTAATCCTATAAGGTAGCTGCTCAGTATTGCCTGCTTTGTACAAATGGAAGAAACTGACATGCTGATAAGTAGAAAGGCTGAGATTTAAATTCAGGTAATCTAGCTCCAGAGTCTCTGCTTTTAACAACCTTAGGACTTAAAGAAACAGCCCTAGATATTGGAACTCTAATTCTAGTTCTGTCTATGTTTGCTACTAACCTCAAGAAAAATCACGTATGACCTATTTTTCAGCCAGTAGATTGTAACCCCATTTACCTCTAAAGGTGGTCACGAGTACAGGTGAAAAGATATAAAGATGTTGAAATAAAGAGCTAATTAGATCTAATTGAATATGTTATATCTAACAGAGATAAAACACACTATATTAAAATGTAGTAATGAAACTGAGGTTTCACTGAGCAAATAACTTCTGAAATAAGTTTTTCAATCTGAAAAATTCCCCTAGATACAGTTTCCTTCCTTTTAAGAAATATAAAGTAATATATGAGAGACTCGAATTTTTTCAAATGGTCTTACAGGCATTATATATAATTATTTCTTAAGAAAAAACAAAGCAGAAATATAAGTTTATTGATGTTAGCAAAATAAAAGGACATAAGTGGCTTGTTAAAAACTAATGTATAAGTTTTCCTGTCTCCTTATCTCCAGAGCACTTGGCATTCTTTATCAACTGGTACATAAAAGAATAGAAAAATAAAAGATTGTCATATTGCCCTCTGTATTTCTCTTTTAATATATCAGTATGGTAGTCTACCAGAAAGTAGTAAATGGCTTCAATTGTAGAAAGGAAAGTATCTGGCTTTCCTTTTTGATGGCGCCAAAAGCAAGTTTTTCTTGTTTTCAACTCAACTTGTAACAACCCTGTCAAAAAAAAAAAAGAAAGAAAAAATATAAATAATTTCTTCTTAACCACAGGCCTGGTACAATAATAATGATTTCTCTTAATTATTCTAACAATTTTTTTAAAGACTACAGATAACTTCCTTCAAAACCAGCTTGAAATAAGATATTTTCTTAAACACCTTAAGGTATATACAGAAGCAATATAAAACAAAGAATAAAATCTTATACATGACAGTTAACACTGAATCTTAGACCAATTAATTAAAAGTAGTTAACATTTACGATATTCTTCTAATCTTCTATGTACCAGCATCTTTAAAAATCTGAATCTCTGACAGGACTACATTCACCAATTTTCAGAAGGGTTTCATTTCCTTGACAAACTAATATTTTTGTTTGTTTAGAGATGGGGTCTTGCTCTGTCACCCAGGCTAGATCGCAGCAGTGTGATCACAGCTCACGGTTACCTCAAACTTCTGGACTCAAGCGATCCTCCTGTCTCAGCCTCCCAAGTAGCTGGGACTACATCTGCACACCATCATATCCAGCTAAGACTTTGTATTTTTATTTTTTTTAAAGATAGTGTCTTGCTATGTTGCCCAAGCTGGTCTCAAAATCCTGGGCTCAAATGATACTCCTGCCTTGGCCTCTCAAAGTGTTGGGATTATAAGTGTGAGCTATAGTGCCTAGCCTAAACTGACCTTTAAAATATCATTAACTGAGAGAGATAGGCAGCTTAATGGTCCTTAATCCTGGTTAAAGTTTACTTCTTGATTATCACTTTCAGGCTATCTTTATGAACAAATTATCCTAAAGCTATGGTGTCTTTTGTTTGTTTTAGCTCTGTTACATGTATGCTCCAGAGCCTCAATATCGAAGTCAGGTAGAATGCCTTGCTCTTGCACATTTAAAAGGTGAATAATTAATACAATCACAGAACAGTACTCTCATCTGTTATAACTCAGCTGTCATCATACAAATCCAGAATACTTTTAGCTCCTTTGGCCAGTAATTGGACTCATATTATATTTATTTGCCCCCTTTTTGCTTTTGCAAATTTTATTTTAAACTGAGAAATAAAAGAGAGAAGGTAGCATCAAAATTGTCCTAATGACCAACTGGAACTTCTAAGTCATTAATGATTTCCTACTGTCACATCTCACTTTTTCTCAAAAGCTACCCCAGAAATATAGAAGAAATAAATAATAAAAGAAATGCAAAGATATTAAGAGATATAGAGGATTAAATAACTAATAGGAGTTTGAGGAAGAGAGAACAAAGAGAATGAAAGAGAGAGAGAGAGCAGTTAAATAGATAATGCCTATGACTTTTTCAGAAACTGTTTTCAACTATGCAAAGCCACAAATACATAAAACATAATGTGTATCAAGCAGTATAAATACAAACAAATCAGTGCCTAGATCTATTACATAGTTATGTAACTGCAAAACACCAAAGATAAAGAGAAGATTTTAAAAGAAGCCATGGAGAAGGGATGGATCATATACAAAGAAAAGGTAATTAGAATGACCAAAGACTTCCCATTGGCCACAACAGTATATTGAAGACACTAGAATAATATCTTTCAAGTGTTAAAAAAAAAAAAAAGAAAAAACAAAAACAACAAAAAACAAAACTGGCAACCTAAAATCATGAACCCAGCAAAACAACATATCAAGAAAAAAGTGATAAACATTAATAAACAAATGAAAACTGAACATATGCCAACAAGAGATCAAATTAAAGGAATTCCTAAAGGACTTATTGGATAACACACTGAGTAAAGAAAATGGTAAACATCTATGCAAATCCAGGTAACTGTTGCCTGTATAAAACAAAAACAATATCTAATTTGTAGACTGACAATAAAGAACAGAACAGAAATCATGATATTAACAATAACAATGTGTACCAGGAAGAGGCTGAATGAAGCTTCAGCATATGAAGTCCATATAATGTAAAAAAGGAGACATTAAACATTGTTTGGCTTTGAACTTTTTAGGTGACGTATGCAATTCTCTAAAAGAACTGAAATAGGAATAAAAATGGAATAAGAAAAAACCTCACTCAATCAAAAGAAACAAAAATTATAAAAAAAGGACAAACAGAAATAAAAAATTAAGATGGTAGAAAGTAGATCTAATTATATCAATACTCACAGCAAATGTAAATAAACTAAAGTTGCTATTTAAAAGACATAGATTATCAGATTGAAACATGAGAAGGATGACCTCTACAGGGCTTCAATTAAATATTGCATTAGAGGTCTTATTTAACATAGTAATAAAGAACAACAAATTAATTATATGCATAAGAAATGAAAATAATTGCAATTGACATTACTTACACAGAAAATACAAAAAATCTAAAGCAAATTATTAGCCATATAGTATCTTGGAGAAGAGAAATATTCAAACAAGATAAAGACATATTGATAAATTCCACACTAAGAATTTTTTTCCTCAAAAGAAAGAGATTAAAAAGATGAACCACAAACTGCAAGAAGGTATTTTACAATATTATCTATATTCTAGAATATATAAATAATTTCTACAAATCAATTAAGATAAAACACTAAAAAAATGGGCAGAGATATTTCACAGAATAGCACATGTATTTGGCCAAATAAACAAATAATGTAATTCTCAATCCAATTAGTAATTAGAGAAAAGTAAATGAAGACGACATTGAGACACCATTTTATACATACTAGATTGGCAAAAGTCAGACATTTGATAATACCAAGGTAGGAGAGATTATGGATCACTGGAGCTCTTATACACTCATGATGGAAATATTCCTTTGTATATACACTTTGAAAAACAATTTGACATTATCTTGTAAAGGTGAATATTCTCATACTCAACAACTCAGCAATGTGACTCCTAGGTATGTTTCCTAGAGGAGCTTATACTTGCACAAGAATGTGAGTAGTAGCCTCATTTGTAATAGCAAAAATTAGAAATAACCAAAGTGTTTCATTAGCAGGAAACTAGATAAATTGTAGTATACTCACAGATATTATTCAGTAGTGAAACTGAATAAAATATAGGTACAGTGATATGACAATATAGACAAATCTGAGAAACAAAATATGAGTTTAGAAAGCAAGTCCCAAGAAAACAACATATAGGTCAATATAAAGCAAAACTAAATAATACATAGTTTATGAAAACAGATATACATAATACTATAATTTAAAAAAGCATAATTCAGGAAAATAATTAACTGTCAGGGGAAGAAGAAGAATGGCACAAGGGAGAAGAACATGAATAAAAAGGAAGTTAGAAATACTATCTTGATGCATGAGTTCTTAATAATTCATTATATATGTTTTATAACAGTGTTACATATATATGTGTGTGAGTGCATGTGTGTGTATTCTTTCATATGTATCACAATTTAAAAATATAAAACAGTTAAAAATAAACAAACAAAACCTCTTTGCTTATTTAGTGAAAGAATTAGAGCTGGAAGTCACATCCCAGCCCAATTCTTTCCATTAGACTTAAAATTCAATCTAATCATATCAATGACAACCTTAAAATTCTTTAATGATGCCACAGCACCTATGGATAAAAGAACAAATTCCCAGATATGCTGAATAAAATAAAACATTTATAATTTGAATTTATCCAGTCTTTTCTACCAGCCTCATATATGTATGCATTCTAGAACACAATAAATATTTCCGTTTCTTGAATGCAAAAAGATTTTTTATATCCTCGTATTTCTAACAGTTAGTAACTTTATAATAAAATTATAGTAAAAAAGTGAACTTTTTTTGAGGTGTGATTTTGCTCTCTTACCCAGGCTGGAGTGTAGTGGCATGATCATAGCTCACTGCATCCTTGAACACCTGGGCTCAAGCAATTCTCCTGCCTCAGTCTCTCAAGTACCTGAGACTACAGGTGCACACTACCACCCTGGGCTAATTATTTTTTGTTGAGATGTAGGTCTTGCTATGTTGTCTAGGCTGTTCTAGAACTTCTGCATTCAAGTGATAATCCCGCCTTCATCTCCTGGAGTGCTGGGATTACAGGAATAAGCCACTACACCTGGCTCCAAACTAGTAAAATATTTTAGTAGGAGAAACTTAAAGTAGATAATTACAAATTGCTTTTCCTTCCAAAAGTGCTGCCTCAATTTCTTCAATTGCAAAGTGAGGATGACATCCTTTACCTCATACATTTGATGTGAGGATTGAATAAGGTAGTAGATGACACAGTACTCACTGACACAGTGAGTGTAGTTTAGGCAATGCTTATAATGTGAACAAAGTTATCACTTTAAAAGTTGTATCAATATATAGTTAAAATGAAGGGAAAGAGCTGGTTAATTTTTAAAACAAATTACAGTATAATGATGTTTAAATAATTTGGACTCCAGCTCAACAAAAAGAAACAATGTCTCCCTCTACATTCTGCCAAGGCTTCCTATGGTAAATCTTCAAGAATGTTACATGATTCTTCACTTGTAGGTTTAGGTTTACCTTTTATGATTAAATTAGGCACTCTGCTTTTCAAGTGCTTTATTTTGACATTGGTAGAACATACAGAACTATTTCTCTGCAAAAATTTGGCAAAACAGTACGGCTTTACATTGTTAAGGGGATTCTTAACCTTAGCATTCATAGTAAGATAATGGAAAGATAATTTCCAATACACCTGAGGGTTTAATTGAGGTTTAACTTAGTAGTTCAGCTGAATCCCATGAAATGACAAAAAGTTTTAAAGCCTAAATCCAACAATTTATAACAAACATGGACTGTTTCTTATGGAAGTAACTTGGTTTATTCAGAATTAGTATTTTACATATACAGAGGTTATAAATAAGTGTAGAGCCCTAATTATTTCCTGTGGTGCAATAAGGAGCTACAAATGACAGGAGTTGAATTGAAGTAGGTCATGCAGACAACTTGCCTCTAGAAATCTGTTTCTTTTATAATTTTAAAGATTAAGAAGCCCCTTTAAAAATTTTTGATCTGGCATAGAACTAAAATATATGATATTTCCCATGTGAATTGGGAAGGAATAACAAAAATCTTTTGTACAAATCTGATTTTAGGCAAGCCAAATGTGAACACTCTGAAATGAGATTTTGAGTAATACCACATAATTCCTTTTATAGTTATGTCAAGGGTTTTTACTTATGTTTTTTTTTATTTGATCGTTTCAATTACCATATAAGGTAACAATAAAGAAAAATCGCTCAGAAATATCTTCAAACTGGCAAGTAACCTGCTGCTGTAAACATCCATGGGAATGTGGCAGGCAGTGTTCCCTTTCTCTTTCAAAGAGCACAGCCTTAGGGCTCAGGAGTTTGTCTTTCTATTAAACACTGGCAACAAAATTTCTTTCAGATCTTATGCTCCATAGTACCTGCCCTTCACTCTCTCCCACACACATACAACACAAAGAACACACAATTCGACTGTCAAAGCAACCTTACTAACATGTATGAAGATGTCAGATGCATAAACTATATAAATTAAGCTAGTTAAATCTAGTGTTGTCACTCACTTCAGCTTGGTATTAATGAACACCAGACTCCAAAAAGTGTCAAAATGTTCTTTCTAGATAATGCACATTTTTAACACTAGCCTGAGAGAAGCTCTCCCAATTTAAAACTGTTTTGGCAACTGTCTAATATCAACTGAATAGCTTTCTTGCCTTCTAATCATACATAGGCAAGTAAAGTAACTCTTCTTTTAAACAAACAACTGTTATTAGGAATCAAGCTATTCACTCCTCTAAAATAAATAAAAATCATTATAATGTTAAATATAGAATTAGAACTATCTGTGTGAACTCATGATGCATAACTATGTATTTTTCTTGGCTCTATCCACTGAAGGAATGACATCCGAATAGTAATGAATTTACCAGATCTTAGTTTCTAATACCATGTCCTATTAAAAGAAACTATAACTTCTTAGAAAAACAATTGATTCCAGGTCTGAGACAGAAAAAAAGTACAAATGAACTTGTCTGTTGTACCAAAAGGACAAATGAGGCCATGCCATGAAGTACCTGAAGGATTTGCAGTGGCAAAATTTGAGAGAACTCGAGCATCAAAAAGATTGTATCAAAAAGATTAGCATCAATATGCTATAATAGATTATAACATAATGAATTAGAGAAAAAAATCCATAAGTTCATAGTGATCTCAAAAAGAGGTGGGAGAGAGAGAAATAAAGAACAAGGGAAAAAGGAAAAGCTCTTCTTTACATAAGAATACTGGCTAACAAATGTAGAAGAAAACATGTAATTAAAATTTCACCATTTTTCAATTCTCAATGTAATTATTCAATTCACGCAGGGATCATCAATGAATACTAAAACTACTTGGTGAAAAGTTTTTGGGAAACAGTCCATAGTCTGAAAACATTACCCATAGATTACTACTACTTACAAAGAGAAAAAATAAACCTTAATAAAAGAGAGATCTGGCAATCACCACTTTACTCAAGTAATGAAAATTATCACAAATAATAGAACAACTTGCATTATATGCCTCCTAATTTGATGCAACAATAAAGTATGAATTCACCTATGAATTGGTTAACCATACAATTTATCAGCTAAAAGGTTTATTTCTGAGCGTGAAATGACATGCTATTAATAATTATACCAAAACAATAGATATAAAATAGACATAGACAACCCTGGATTTATCCTTACCTGTAAGTGTCCTAGCCAACATATTTAGACTGAAACTAATCACAATGAAAAATTCAGACAATTGACCTGTACTCTTCACAAAAGTCTAAGTCATGAAAACAAAAACAAGACTGCTCTAAATAAAAGAGACTAAATATACATAATAACCAAATAAACTGTGATAAGTTTAAATGCTATAGAGGGGAAGCTACAAAAAGTATTTTTGGGTCAGTTAGGGAAATTTGAATATGGACAGTATATTAGATGATATTATGGAATTTTCATTAATTTTCTTAGGAGTGATAATGGTACTCTATTTATTATACAGGAGAACATACCTTTTTTTTTAACACAAGTATCATAGCAACTTTATTTGAAATAGCAGAAAATAAGAAACAAACAGTACAAATGTCTATCAACAAATAAATGGGTAACACTACTTGTAGCATACCCATAAAACAAAATACAAGTTGGAAATAAATGTATGACCTATTGATACATGCTACAACAAGAATGAGTGTCAAGTTATTTATTTTGTGTGAGAAAGCCAAACTGAAAAAAGGAAAAGAATACATACTGTATGATTCAATTTATGTAACAGTCCAGAAAATGCATCTAATTTATAATGATTAGATATAGATAATTGATAGATTAGAGATGGGGTTGGAGAGTGCTGTGAGGAAAGCTGGATGTGAAAGATCATAAAAGGGCAGATGGAAACTTTGGCAGGGGATGGATAGGTTCATTTTCTTACTTGTAGTGATGGTCTCATGGCTGTACACATATGAGAAAACTTTTATACTCTCTAAATATGTATAGTTTATTATATATTAATTATTCCTTAATAAAGTTATTTTTAAAAACTGTAAGTCAAGCCAGGCACCATGGCCCATGCCTATAATCCCAGCACTTTGGGAGGCCGGAGGGCAGATCACCTGAGGTCAGGAGTTTGAGACCACCATGGCCAATATGGTGAAACCCTGTCTCTACTAAAAATACAAAAAACTTAAGTCGGTCGTGGTGGTGTGTGCCTGTAATCCCAGCTACTAGTGAGGCTGAGGCAGGAGAATTGCCTACACCCAGGAGGCAGAGGTTGCAGTGAACCAAGATTGGACCATTACACTCCAGCCTGGGTGACAGAGCAAGACTCTGTCTCAAAAAAACAAAACAAAACAAAAACTGTTAAGGCAAAAAACAAAAAACCAAAGAGAAGATATAACTCCTTGGTAAATGTGTTCACCATTAAGGTGCTTATAACAGAGAAGTCATTTCTTTATTAATATAGAAGAATATTTGTATTCTTAGATAATGAACACTTAGGCCAGACGCTGTGGCTCATGCCTGTAATTCCAGCACTTTGGGAGGCCAAGGCAGAAGCAGAACCTGAGGTCGGGAGTTTGAGACCAGCCTAGCCAATGTGGTGAAACCCCATCTCTACTAAAAATACAAAATTTAGGCAGGCATGATGGCAGGCACCTATAATCCCAGCTACCTGAGAGGCTGAGGTGGGAGGATTGCTTGAACCCGGGAGGAGGAGGTTGCAGAGAGCCAAGATCGCACCATTTCACTCCATCCTGGGCAACAGAGTGAGACTGTCTCAAAAAAAAAAAAAAAAAAAAAGAGAAATGTACACTTAATATTTAAGGGTGAAGTTTTACAGAGCCTGATCGGTCAACTTCCAATTGGTCAACCAAAAAAACAAAAAAAATATAGAATATATAAATACATACATATGTAATAAACAGAAAGAGAACTAAAGCAAATGTGGCAAAATGTATAGGTATTAAATCCAACTCTTCTTTCATATTGTCTGTAAGTTAGTTTTTCAAAATAAGTCTGAGGGAAGAGCAGTCCAAAAATCATTTTTTTTTTTTACCTTGAAGTCGCTCATCAGTGATTATTTTGTTTGTTTGGTTCCAGGTGCTATCTATAAATATAATTTTTTTCAGTGTTGTGCCTTTGCACTTGCTGTCATTCAAATCACAGAACTCATGTTCTTCAGCTCTTTTGCGTTTAAAAGATGGCTTGTCAAGGTCATCATTTTTGCCTCTAACATTATTTTGAATCCTTTTTTGCAGATGAAAAGAAATATCTTTTACTGAGATAGACTGAGGTCCAGGAAAAACGAGAGCAACCTAAAACAAAGAAAACTGGGTTAGCAGTGTGCTATTATGATCTTCAAAATATAGAAATTTTGATTGACTTAAAATTTTAAGAAAAACATGTTGAATATTTGAGAAACAAGCAGAGGTTGGTTCTATTGCATATGCTTCTTTAATATGTATAGTAAAGTTCTAGCTCTCTCCTAGTAATTTCTAATCATAATATACTAATTAAAAGTATTATTTCAAAATAAGTTATTCACTGACTGACAGAGGCCAAGTTAATCATACTTGAAATAAGAAGACTAAATTATATAATTTTTTAATAAGATAAAAACAAAGTACATGATACTTTGTAAAACAACCACTGAAACTCTTCAGTGATTAAGTGCCATTTTCATCTATATCATAAGCAAAGATAAAACAAATGACATAGTGAATGCTGGTGAAGAAATGGTGGTTTGAGGTCAGGATTAAATAGCATAACTCTTCATGGAAGCAATTTGACAATTTAAAACAAGAGTCTTAAAATATTCATACCCTTTTGCCGAATGGTTTCATTATGGGAACATAGTAAAATAATCCTAAACACACACATGCACAATATCTAAGTATATTTATTACAGTGAAAAATTAAAATGAAAAAAATCTAACCTTCTAGGAAAAATTTTATGAATTAGGATACCTCTTTTCTTTCAGCACATTTTTATTGAGATTGATATTGCTAGAGCCTCCAATGTCTGAATAGCTCTTGGCACAAAGCAGGCACCAAGTAAATATTTGTTAAGTCAATAAATGTTGGTAGAATCAAGGGAATTTTATCCCCATATGTTTCTCTATTTCCCAAATTTTCTTCAATTAGCATATAAATTTTTAAAATAAAAAGATAAAAATGAAATCATAATAAAATAAAATTAAAAAACAAAAAGTCTTGGGCAGGCAAGTGGGTCATGCCTGTAATCCCAGCACTTTGGGAGGCCAAGGTGGAAGGATCACTTGAGCCCCAGGAGTTCGAGACCAGCCTGGACAACATAGTGAGACCAGTCTCTACAAAGAATAAAAAAGCTGGGAGTAGTGGCATATGCCTGTGGCCTCAGCTACTCGGGAGACTGGGGTAGGTGGACTGCTTGGGCCCAGAAGTTTAAAGCTGAAGCGAGCTATGATCATGCCACTGCACTCCAACTTGGGAACAGAGCAAGACTCTGTCAAAAAGCAAAAAACTTGAATTTTATAAATTTCAAAGTTGTAAAAGTTTAAAAATATTCATAATACATGTCTATATTTCCCCCTATAATCAGTTAGCAAAGTCAAGGGCTTCTGAATTTTCTTAGATTTTAAGCATATCACATCTCCTTACAGAACCTAGCACTACATTCTGTCTAATGAACATAAATGGATTCTAGCTGACCAGAGAAGGAAACATTTACCTAGATCCAAAACTTAAATATTATTTACAAACATAATTTTCTATATAAACTCAGCCAAAAAAAATACATATATATAGAGATAAATAGGAAAGTAAAAATTTACCAAGTTCTTCCTGGAACAAATGAATGAATGAATTTTTAATTTTGTTTCTAAATCAGCCACACCAACAAATGGCCTCCAAGAGACCAAAAGGCTTTTACATGCTTCTTTCAGTACTCAAGGCCTAATTTTTTGAGACATATTGCAAAATTGCTTTTCAGCAAGAAGACCCATAATATCTCACCAATGTGACAATTACAACTAAGTGAAAACCAATTAAGAATCTAAAAATGAGCAAGGAAGGCCTCTAAGCAGCCAAAAGAAATGTTATACAGGTTACGCACTAAAGCTCTTAATTTAGGAGGATTCCTGAACATCCTAACTCAGTTTTCTTCTTTTAGAGAAATTCCAACAACATTTGTAATCTGGTTTCCCAGTTTGCATCAAATTAGATCATCTATGTGTAGCAGAGACAGGAGGAGAGGAGAAAAAGTAAAAGCAGGCACATTAATATTGGCAAAAAGTAAAAACTTAAAGACATAAGGCAGAAAAGCTATAAAGTGCAGAGAGACTGAAAAAGCATAGCAGTCTAGAATCATGTGATCTTTGAAGATATCAATGAAATACACTGTATATTGTCTAATGCTACCTGAGCATAATGCTAGGTTATGAAGAAAAATATTAAATTATGTTTGAGTAAGTCCAGAAAGGCAATGGAGGTTAAAATTCATTTTTATATCCAATGTGAAGAGTTATTAAAAAATAAGTTGCCTACTTCATGGTCCTTTTCTTCATATTCTGGAACACAAGGATACGTGTAAATGTTTACAAATTCAGGTGCTAAGAGTTTTGCATGTATAGCAGTACTTTTGCCATCTGTTTCATTTGGATGTTTAATGATGTCAATCTTCAATGGAAGCTAAAGGTAAAAAAAGGACAAATAAAAAAACAAATATAAACACTCTTATTTTTATGTTAATAAAAACGGTCTCTAAAGCTAAATAGGAAGCTCACAATAAATTCCTATACATATGCATATGGTTTAAAAGTTATACTTTTCTAGACCAGAATATTAAGAATGGTGATTGTTACAAGCAAAACCAAATTTCTTCCTTGGAATTGTTAATCATGTATTAAGACAATTATTTTCAACTCATTTAACATAGAATCTTCTCTTACAGCAAAGCTCCAATGTCATTTTCATTTAAGTTACTGCATTTCAGTATGTGTGCCATGGACATTTTTATAATTCCTATAAACTCTAGGTTTGCCTACTTAATTTTATTTTTATTTATTTATTTTGAGATGGAGTCTCACGCTGCCACCCAGGCTAGAGTGCAGTGGTGCAATCTCAGCTCACTGCAACTTCTGTCTCCTGGTTAAGCAATTCTGCCTCAGCCTCCCAAGTAGCTGGAATTACAGGCGCCCATCACCATGCCTAGCTAATTGTTGTATTTTTTTAGTAGAGATGGTTTTTCACCATGTTGGCCAGGCTGGTCTTGAACTCTCGACCTCAAGTGATCCACCTGCCTCGGCCTCCCAAAGTGCTGAGATTACAAGTCAGCCACCACACCAGGCCTCTTATGCTATTTTAAAAGGAAATGTAAGTTTGAGCAAAAAGCTTCAGATCTAAAATTCAAGTTGAAATTCTGTTCCTTATATATACTTTCAGGTCAAAACTGTTATCCTTTGTAGTAAACATCATGATTTTTGGCATCACATTTTCAACAGCACAAATTAAATAATTATCAATTTAAAAAATAGTAACAATAAGTCTAAGAGGTGTAATCTTTATATCACAAAACTCTCTTCAAAATCATCTTGCCTAAAAAGCAGTCCCCAGTCTTTCTGGGAAGAAGGACTGGTTTCATGGAAGACAGTTTTTCCACAGACCAGGGTTGGGGGAAGAGGGTTTTGGTATGATTCAAGTACATTACACTTAATGTATACTTTATTTCTATTATTCTTACATTATAATATATAATGAAATAATTATACAACTCACCATAATGTAAAATCAGCAGGAGCCCTGAGCTTGTTTTCTTGCAACTAGATGGTCCCATCTGGGGGTGATGGGAGACGCTGACAGATCATCAGGCATTAGATTCTCATATACAGCGTGCAATCTAGGTCCCATGAATATGCAGTTCACAACAGGGTTCATGCTCCTATGAGAATCTAATGCTGCTGCTGATCTGACAGGAAGCAGAGCTCAGGTGGTAATGTGAATCATGGAGAGTGGTTGTAAATACAGATGGAGGCTTCACTTGCTCTCTGGCAGCTCACCTCTTGTGCAGCCTGGTTCCTTAGGACTGGTACTGGTCTGTGGTCTGGGGATTGGGGCCCCTGTTGCCTATGTATTTCCCTTAAAGTTTCATTATTTGTTAAAGACTAACATGTCTCTATGCAAAAATAATATTCTCTTGGATTTCTTAATTACATTTTTCTTATTTCGCTTCAGCTTTTTTTGGTTTAGCTCTCGTTATAATGCTTATATAAGTACTGCATTCAGCCATGATTATGAAAAAAATGCCAAGTCATCTCCTCTACTATATATAAGAAGCCCTCTGGAGATGTGTTCTTGACTTCAGCTTTTAAATGACCTTTTGTTTTATTTGGTAGTTCCCACAATCTTCAAGTTCCCATTCCACACTAAATAAATAGGATTCTAGGAATTTACCCTGAGCACACTTTTACCCTGGAGGACAAAACTATTTTTCTTATGTTTTAAACTATACATATTTAAAGTGTACAATCTAATAAGTTTTAACATATATTAAATTCTTGAATCCACTGCTACAGTCAAAATAATGAGAGAATTATAAGATAGAATAATTCTATGTATACTTCAAAAACCATACTTCAAAATGTAACATTCCTGTAAGATAATGGGAAGCTTGAAAATAATTATTACTCTCAAGTTCTTGGTTTTTCTGAGCAAACTGTGAAGCTTATATTAAATTCCACACTTCCTTATTCTTGGCTAATAAACTTTCCATTAGCTTATATGTGTGATTTTAGATGCTGAGGACACCATGGACTGGTCAAGATGATATAGGCTAAATTGAAATTCAAATAAAATATGAGTGTCAAAGTACTTTTCTTACTTCAAATTTTTTTTTTTTTTTTTGAGACAGAGTTTCGCTCTTGTTACTCAGGCTGGAGTGCAATGGCGCGATCTCGGCTCACTGCAACCTCCGCCTCCTGGGTTCAGGCAATTCTCCTGCCTCAGCCTCCTGAGTAGCTGGGATTACAGGCACGCGCCACTATGCCCAGCTAATTTTTTGTATTTTTAGTAGAGATGGGGTTTCACCATGCTGACCAGGATGGTCTCGATCTCTTGACCTCGTGATCCACCTGCCTCGGCCTCCCAAAGTGCTGGGATTACAGGCTTCAGCCACCGCGCCCGGCCTCTTACTTCAAGTTTAAATGAACTTTAAAATCATCACAACAAATATTTAAAAATATAGCTACAATTTATTATTTTTTTTTACTGGCAAGTTCTAATGAGACCATGTGTAGGGTTTACTCTCTCTGAAGTCTTAATAAACAGTAGTCAAATTTTATACATTAATTGATTTATTCCTAAAGTTTAGGATGCTAGCAATCAATTCGAATGACCTTTTAAATCGGGCTTAAAATCACTCTAATGATAACACAGTCCAGGGAATAAGTCTTAGTTTTTAAATTTTATTTTCCTTTTGGTCAATGAAATCTGCTCCATCCCCATGTATAGGATAAGACTAAGTCATAAAAGTCTAGGTAAAAATTGATTCTATTCCTACTAGAATAGTATTTTCTCAAGGAGCAGTACAAAGACCTGAGTTTTTGGAGCTCCTTCAGGATGTCTATAAACTTTTTTTTTAGTATTCATATGTTTATATCACACATTTTTCCCTATGTTGTAAAGAAATTATAATTACTAATGAAAAATTAATTGGTTTCATTAAAAACACTATTTCAGACCCAGAGACAAGAAAAACAAAGAGGTTTAGTAGTCTGTAGAACTAAATTTTCCATAAATACACTTCCTTTATCAATTATATTAGAGTAGGTATGTATGAGATGTCTTTTAAAAATCTATTTTTCTACTTTCAAACAATTACATTTCTTACTAACCTTCACAAGTGGAATCTGTTCAATAGGTACATTCTCAACTGGGACATAACATGTATAGCAGTAGAACATTCTGGAACCACCACATTTGAGACATTTTGATCTCCCACTTTGCTGAGCTTTTTGAAGAACTTCTTGAGATGCTAAACGTAAGTTTTTAAGGGGATCTTCTGAAGCTATAGAAGTAGTTTGTGACTGTTTTGTTTCCACAAATTTTGAATTATTTTCTTCACTTAGTTTGAGAAATATAGGTGGATTGAGAGACATTCTTCATTCAAACCAAAGTTTAACAGCTATTTCTAAAACACAAACCATAGGTGCACTGTAAAAAAAAGTGTTAAGAGGAGACAAAATAAAAATAGAAAACGTTTTACTCAGTCTGTACCATGAAAATTATTCAATTTAAGTCACAGTTGTGTGCTGTTTTAGTACTTATTAATACATGTTTTAAACCACTAAATTGGCATACTTTGAAACATAAGATTAAAAGCAATAAACTCAAAGCTATTTCAGATAAAAAGTTTAGGTGTTGACAATCCATTTTTCAAGAACCTTTTTTCATTCCAGAGATGGCAATTTTGTTTTCCAGATATTAGTAACACAATGGCTTCATCTTAGTATCAGACAAGGATATATTTAACCCTGTTGGCTCTGACTTTGAATTGACATTAATGAAAAATAGAAGATTCCAGTGGAATCAGCAAAATTTAGTTGGGTATATTCTTAAAGATATAGTGCTCTCCAACTTAAAACACACACTGTTTATGTTTGTGTGTACATGTGTGCATATACACATACAACTAAATACCCACTAAAAAAGAGGCATCTATTACTAATTATAATTTATAAAATATCCTATAAGGTGAAATATATTATCTTATAAATTTTAAAAATTTACAGAGTAATATTAATGTCCACTTACTCTAAGAATTTATGCTTTTTAAAAACATACATTATTCAGATTCTTTAGTACTAGAGAAGAATAGTAAAATAACTTTCCCACTTAATATTTTCTTCAAAGAAGGGTGATGGCTGCCAAAACTGTTATCTGTATACCCTGTAAGGAAGATATCTTTCAAGGGAGAAACAACACTGGGGCCCTATTGATTCGATATGCATTCCACAGCTGTAAAATAATTCTCTTATTATAAAGCCTTCTGGCATTGTGGTTTAACTATGAAGCTCCAGCCACTTTAAGTAGTAACAGTGACAAGAAAAATGCTGTGACTTCAATAGGAAACACTTTGTGGTCTCCCAAATAGAAAGTGAACAAAAAGTCCAGAGAAACACAAAGTACAACATAATTTGTTGACGAGAAGTTAATGCCCCTAATTTAATTACTCATCAAATTAATTTTTTAAAAAGATTTTAAGTCCTAGTGAGCTTGAGACCAAAATAAAAAGATGCAAAGATACCAGTTATAGTAGAAAAAGGTATTTGCCAAATGTACCCAAGGGGGAAAACCAAAATATAGTAAATATTTTTGCTGTGTACTGATTAGGCACAGATTTACATTTTGGGTTAGAAAGCAGTATTTAAGAACAATGGTCCAATCCCTTCTTCCTGCCTCACAAATAGAAAATCTTACCAACTTCTGACCACCACTCTAAATCACCTGCCTAAAAATGGCTTCAATTTTTGTGAACATGCCCTCAATGACTAAAAGTGCAATAAATTAAGATGCCATCTTTTCTTGAGTCTCAGATCCTTTTAGGAATCACATTAAAATCTTAAACCTCATCCCTAGAAAATGCATATACAGACACAATATTTTGCACACAATTTCAGGAGATTTGGAACTTTCCTAGAGTCTAACTATAACTGAGGTAAAGAAGTTCCAAGTTTAGGAAGGGGCGGGCATGGTGGCTCATGCCTATAATACTAGCATTTGGGAGATCAAGGTGGGAGGATCACTTGAGCACAAGAGTTTAAGAACAGCCTGGACAACAAAGTGAGATCCCATCTCTAAAACAGAGAAGAAAAAGAAAGTTTGGGAAGAGATCCTAATAGTCCTCAGAAATCAGAGTTGCAAATGCTCTATTGACATCTCTTTGCTGCACATACAAAGCTAAGTTTCACCTAAACCCTCTTTGGGTTTGTTGTGGTGTTGCTTGTGGTTCTTACAGAGAAACATTTTGAGGCTTTCATAATCCTGAGTTACTCAGATGATGGGATTCATCCTAAAAAAAGAAAGTTGATTGGACTAACTCAACCTGACTTATTTCCCTGGGTATTCCAGTAGCTATTTAGTGGAACTGCATGTGTCACTCAAAAACCTAGACATAGTGGGACTGAAAAATGCAGTTGCTGTGATGTCATGACAGTTTCTGTGGTTGCTTGACATTTAGCAGAAAACTACTGGTGAGTTTTTGGAGTTATTCTAGGGCCCTCAAAGTGCATTCGTCTTAGAGATGCCTCAGAAATACCATTTTGTAGTTCATGGACCTCCTATCCAAATAACTAAATGGATATTAGTGAAGCCTTATATAAATAACCTTCCTCTACAAAAATCAAACACCACAAATACCTGTAAGACAGTAAAAGAGAAATGTTAATGGCTCCATCTTCTAGTTCACCCTACATACTCTCACTTATGGCTGAGGTGACCACATAGAAGAGGCCAGCAATTGTAAATCATGGGCAGCTCCCTCCAAAAGGTCTCTGAAACTACATGATCAGGACATCTGTCCTAACCTAGTCAACAGCCTGCCTCAACTGTGAGTAAATCATATGTTACAAATGTGGCTATTTAAAATCTTTAAAACATACCTCTTAATATCAAATATGTGCAAGGAAATACAATTTGAGTCATGGGAGCTAAAAAGACTTAGAAAACATAAAGACTATTCCTATGGAACTAACAATTTTAACACCTTGATGGTGTGTCCATCTTCCTGGAACTTAAGGCTGAAAATACATTAATTTTCTTATTCCTCCTTCTACCCAATTTCTACCCCAAATTAATTATACTCACTAAGTTTGTATCAATTCTACCTTGTACATAATCCTCTATCTTCACTCTCAAAGTCAGGACTCTAATTCAGTTCCTTATTAACTCATAGATGGGCCATGGCAAGATCTTAAACCTCTTTATCTTTGAGTACTTATTATTGATTACACATATTTGACATGGAAATATGCACTTATTGTAGAGGTACTTTCGTGAAGTTAGCCCCTCTAGCATTCAACTCTGTAAGAGAAGATCCTTTCCTGATCTCACCTATTCATGATTCTTATGCAACAGAAGGAATTCGATAAACACTTGTTAACTAAATTAAAACCATTCTGCAAAACACATCCAGTAAGCATCTTGCTACTGAAGTATCTGACAAACTACCTTTATAGGCCATCTGCAGCCTAGCACAGGTGGCAGGCTGGCAATTTCCTTTTTTTTCCAAAATGATAACAGAAAAAGCTTCTACCTCTTTCATTATTGTTAGTTGACTCACCTCCTTCCCATTGGAATATTATATATATATAGACTCCCCTATGCTATATTGTGGACCAATAATTCAGTACTAGATAAAAACCACTTCAAATTTTCTTGCTAGAGTATTTTTAAGAACCTGGTCACATAGGACCTCCAGGTCCAACATTCATTTTTCACAATCCAAGGTAGTACCCTTTTTTAATATAGGATTAATGGCCCCTCCCACACCACCCACCATATGGTAGCAGACGGTCTTGCTTTCGTTTTCATGGTGCATTGCGTTAGTCCTTAAATGTTGCGATCTGAAGTACTGATTTTACCATCCAACTTTGTGGACCTGGCGCCTGAAAATGTTAATATACTTCCTTATTTGTCCTACATTCCCAATAAATAATTTAGACGTAAGAAACAGGCTCTTTTGCTTATTACGTAACCACAACCTCAGTATTTAAATACACTGCATGGCATCGCTAATTCTACGTCTGTACTACTCTTCCCCTTTCGTGATAACCCCTACAAACCACTCCAAATACTAAAAAAAAAAAAAAAAAAGAGAGAGAATGGGGTTCCTAGGGAACTGACTTTGCCAGGACAAACTTTCGTTGGGGTGGAATGCACCGAAAATCATTGGTAGGAAAAAATAACTGTTTTTTGAGGAAAAATTTGGAAACCTTTTTCCCAGAGGGCCCGCAACATCCTAACAAAAAACAAGAGCCCGCGCAGGGATCGAGGATCCCCGTCACAGGCGACACCCAGCGTGATCGCCGCTAGGGTCCTGACAAGGAATGTCCACTTCCCGCTGCCGCAACTCTGGAGCCAGACCACGCTCCACGCGCAGAGACCTGCACCAGGAATCAGAGTGGTACTCAGACCTGCACACCCACGAGTCGAGCAGCTCCACGCTTCTTCAACTCCACCCGAGACCAAGGCGCGCGCCGGGCCGTGATCGCGCACGGACCAGACGGAGCGCTTTCCCGGTAACACCAGAGGGAGGAGCCAGGCCGTTACTAGTGTTGTTGCTAGGGCCGGGGCCGACACGCCGCAGTTCGCGCGGCTGAAGCCAGGAGCGGGAAGGACAGCAGGGCGGGGTTAAACGGGAAGTTCTGCCTCACCCTCACGCTCAGCGGCCTTGTCGTACAGCTCCTGAGAGGCTCCGGCGCGGGGGCAGGGCCGAGTTCGTCTGGAACCTGGCTCACGCCTCGCAGCCTTTCAACCAGTTTCCTCCTGATCCTTGCTGGGACAACATAATTGGGACGCGGTTCTCGAAACATACTCTGAAGGCATAGTTGCAGTGAGTTGTGAAGAAATGTTGTTCCCAGAGAAAGTTTGCATTTTACCCATCTCAAAGATAGTTTAGTTATAAGAACTTGGTTCTATTACGTTTTCGTGGCTATATCAGTATCATTATTTCGTGCGCTGTATGGTAATGAAAGCTATTCGAAAAATCATTTGTATCTTTATGATTTGGTTTGCATAAAAACACGCATATAGAGTTAAGAGTACTTTGTATGCTTTTCCAGTCTAAAGTTAAGTGTGATATGTGGATAAGTTACTAGACCATTTATCCATGCCTCTTCCCAAAGAATGCCCAAATTGAAGTGCACTCTAACAGCTAAGATTTTGAAACACAACGGTCAAATGTTGAGCAATGTTTATTGAGTATTCTGAATTTATCAAGTGGTAGATAAAGGATATTGCAATTCCCTAGAAGTGTTCACGGTACAAGTAAAGCATGGGTAGTACAGAAAATGTAATATTCTTACTACCAAGATTAAAATGCAATTTCATAAATTATAGGAATTTTAAGAAAGCTCAGAATGGAGTGGTCACGAAAGGCTTCTTTTTTGGACTTGGGTAAGGCCTTAAAGAATGATTTAGGTTTAGGACAGTGTTTTTCAACTGTAAAGGGGATTATGTGGGACCCATTAGTGGGGTCTTGATCCATTTGTAAGCACTTAAAAAAAGGAACAATATAGATTGAAAATATCAGTGCATGTGAGTAAATTTAATATTACTTAGTAAAGTACTGCTTTATGGAGATTTAAATTATATAGCATGTATGTGTGCACTAGGGCTTGTTTGTAAAATGTATTTCTTAGTGTATTTCAAACTATAAAAAGTTTGAAAGCCAGTGTTTTAGGGAGAAAGGTGAACTTTCTGGGTAAGGAAAGTAGAAGAGCAAAGTCTCTAAGTCAGGAATAAATAATTCACAATCATTTTCCTTTTTAGCTTAGCTCTTAAGTTTTATCAAAGTAGCTAAATTATACAGATTAAAAAGCAAATGATACTACTTGTTAGATAGAGCATTGGTTTGCTATTGCCATGGAATACATTAGTCCAAAATATGGTGGCTTGAAACAAACATTTTATTATGCTCACAGGTGGTATTGTCAGTAGGTCACAGTCATCGCCTTTTTTTTGGTAATTCAATTAGGAAGACTAGAGTGGGTAGGCATGCTAGCAGAGCTTCTATAACTCTCCATATGGCTAGGGCTTCCTCACAGTATGGCAGCAAGGTAATCAGCCTTCTTACCTTAGACTCAGAGCTCCAAAGGGAGTTTTGCAATGAACAAGGCAAAAATTGCCTGTCCTTTTCTGACCTTGCCTCAAAAAGTAACATGATGCTACTTCCCTTACTTTCTTTTTCTTACAAGTGAATCACAAGTCCTGTTCCATTTTAGGAAAGGAGACATAGATCCCTCTTCTAAAAGGATTGGCAAATAATTCTTGTCCATGTTTTAAAACCAGCATAGTGAATTTACTTCTATTATAGAAAACCCCAAAATATAAATGGTTTAATACACATGTTTTTTTTTTCTCACAAAAGATCCATTGTGGCTATTTCTAGTCAGATGAAATATTAAATTCAAGGCCAAATGTTTTTATTTTGAATGGTTCTTCTGCCTTCTAGGACCTGAGGTCCATAGCTTATGTGACAAGAAAGAAAGTATGGCAAATATCACTCAAGAAATTATAGAGGTCAACCCTAAAAATGATATAACAATTTGGCCACATTCTATTGGTCAGAATTTAGTCCCAAGGCCACCACTTTAACTGCAAGGGAGTCTGGGAAATGTAGAGAAACATTGGTGAGCACTAACAGTTTGCCACGTTCCAGGTTAAGGAAAACCCTGTAGTCCCCAACCCTTCCACTCTATTCTCAATTCTTCTCACCAAAGGAAAATTCAAGTATTTTAAATATTTCTTCTGTTACTCCCTATGTCTAAATATACTTACATTGCAGTTTCTTGATTTTCCAATTTCAGACATTACCCGTTGACTTTCTCCTATGGAAGACAGTGACATAGGTCTTTAGTAACAACACCACCTCTAAGTGTGTGAACATTCCCTTTCTACCTCATACACTCTTCTTGTCCTTTCACCTCTCCGTATAGTGATATCATAGGTTTTGGTTAAATCAACGTTTAGTGTTATCACTACTGTCTAGGTAAATGCCATTCAACCCTAAGCCACAAAGTATACTAAGATCACATTAACTTTTAATACAATCGTTTCCTTTCCTTTCTCTTAATAACTGCCATTTTTAATGTATTTATTATTAATCTGTCCTGAAATACTTTGGCAAACTGCTAAAGCATCACAGTAAAATATATCAGTTAATCTAGTAGATTTTTTTTCCTTACAGATATTCCTCCTAGATCATTACAACCTTTAGTTTATTCAGGATTGTTGGCTTCTTCAATATATCACTGCTCTCCTGTGTGTTAGATCACTTGTTTCTTTTTTCTTCGCTTAATTCCTTTTTAAAAATGAACTACGTTCTCTAGTACCTTCCTGAAAAAAGGTAAATGGGAGTGTGGTAGACAAAATAATGGCCCCCAAAGATGTACATAGCGTAATCTCCAGAACCTACTGATATTTTATCTTATATGGCAAAAGGAACTGCATATGTGATTAAGGAGATGGGGAAAATTACCCTAAATATTGTCTGGGTGGCTGGACATCATCAGAGTCCTTATAAGAGGGAGACAAGATGTCAGAGAGGGGAGAAGATTCTACACTGCTGGCTTTGAAGTTAGAGGGAGGAGCTCTGAGCAAAGGATAGCAGGTGACTTCTAGAAGCCCCTTTTCTCACAAAAAGATCTTTTGGAAGAAAAAAACGTGTATTAAACCATTGATATTTTGGGATTTTCTGTTCCACAAATAAATTTACTAATCTGGGTGACAGAAACAAAACTCTGTCTCACACACACACACACACACACACACACACAAAAGGAATATAGCCCTGCAGACCCATTTCAGATTTCTGACCTCTAGACCTGTGAAATAATAAACTAAACTTGGTTTTTTTTTTTAAGCCATTTTGTTTGCTGTTTGTTACAGCAGCAATCAGAAACTATTATGGGGGAAATTTTTTTGTTTTTTTTAGTATCTTGCAAATCTGAAAAATGCCACACACTTAATTCATGCCCTGTCTGTATTTAAATTTACAGATTGAAAGTCATTTTCCTGGCATAATCTTCTAAATTATTGTTTTTTATTCTCTGATTCTTGTTTACTTTAACATTTTTATTCTAGTTTCTAGAAGATTTCTTCAACTATTTTTCACCAGAATTTTGTTGAATAATTTATATCATTATGTTTGTACTTTGCATTTTTTCTTATTCTGTATTCATTTATAACATGCAGTTTTGGTTTCAGGGATGCATTATCTTATTATAGCTCTCTGAGAATCTTAAAGACTTTTTTGAAGTTTCCTTCACATTGTCTATATATGCCTAGATTTTATTTTTAGTCATTTGTTTGGGTTTCTATTTTTTTGTTTTTATATTTTTCATTTCACAATTATTCCATAAATGTCTAATAGTCTTTACTTTCTATTCATTTTGAAAAACAAGAATTACAATGATGATGAAAAGCTCATGGTGACTGAACAGGAATTGTCAAGCAGTCAGCTTCATAGTAGAGCAAGGTTTATCATTGGAAGTTTCTCAAACATTTAAAGAAGAAAAAGGACCAATAAAAATAAGAATTAATCAATAAAATTAAAAACAAATGTGCACTAAAGAAAAGCAACAAGGCCAAAAGTGGTTATTTGCAAAGATTAATAAAATTGATAAGCCTTTAGATAGACTGACCAAGATAGAAAAAGAAAACTCAAGTACCAATTTCAGAAATGAAAAATGAAACATCACCACAGACACTGCAGATTGCAAAGATAAGAAGATACTAAGAATAAATATTTATATCAAAATACTTGACATTTTAATTTTTCTTGAAAAGTAATTTACCAAAATTAATATAAGAAGTAATAGAATAGCTGGATAATCCTATATTAATTTTGATAGATTATATCTGTATCAGTCTACCTAGTATGCTATAATAGAATACCACAGAGTGGATGAATTAAACAACAGTAGTTTATTTTCTCACAGTTCTGAAGGCCAAAAATCTAAGACCAACCTGCCATCACTATTAGTTTCTAGTGAATCCTCTCTTCCTGGCTTGTAGACTACTGCCTTCTTACCATGTCCTTACAAAGCCTCTTCTCTTATATAGACAGAGCATGAATTAAGTGTGTGGCATTTTTCACATCTGCAAAATACTGGGAAAAAAATCACTCTTTCTCCTCATATTAGTTTCTTACTGCTGCTGTAACAAACAGCAAACAAGCAAAGTGACTTAAAACAACACTAAGTTTTTTATTTCATAGTTCTAGATATTTTTACAGATAAAATACCTGTGTGTATATGGAGAGAGAGAGAGAGAGAGAGAGAGAGAGAGACAGAGAGAGAACATGAGCGAGCAAGCTCTCTGGTGTCTATTCTTATAATGACACTAATCAGATTAGCGCCCCACTCTTATAGGCTCTTTTAACCTTAATTATCTCCTCAAAGGCTCCATCTCCAAGTAAAGTCACATATTGTTAAAAGTGTTAGGGCTTCAATATATGAATTTGGGGTGGGGGCATGATCAGGTCTATAACAGTATCCTTAATTTAAAACTCCCCCATAATTTCAGGTTCAGGTTCAGGGAACATAACTGGCAGTGTCCACCAAACATATAAGGAAGAGAGGAAGTAATAGTACTGATCTTTCAGATTTTTAAATTCTTTCAGATAACAGAAAAAACAGAGGCATTTCCCAGCTCATTTTTTTTGAGACAATAATAGCCTTATTCTAAATCTTCACATTATAAGATAGACAAATTCAGGCCAAATTTTTTTTTTTTTTTGAGACAGGGTCTCACTCTGTTGCCCAGCCTGGAGTGCAGTGGCGCAGTCTTGGCTCACCACAACTTCCACCTCCTAGGCTCAAATGATTCTCTCTCCTAAGCCTCCCGAGTAGCTGGGATTACAGGTGTGTGTTACCATGCCCGGGTAATTTTTGTATTTTTATTAGAGATGGGATTTCACCATGTTGACCAGGCTGGTCTCGAACTCCTGACCTCAAATGATCCACCTGCCTCAGCCTTCCGAAGTGCTGGGATTACAGGTGTAAGCCACCGCTCCCAGCCCAATTTTTTTTATAAACGTTATAGTAGCTTATATTACTAGCCTTCCCTGGTCCATTTCTTGTTGTATGCATGCCCTTTGTCATATGACATAGTAGAACCTCCAGGTTCATGAGCAGAAAATATATTTTCCAGCCCCACCTCCACTGCTGCTTTCTTGGTGTATTAGTCTGTTCTCACATTGCTATAAAGAACTACCTGAGACTGGGAAATGTATAAGGAAAAGCTGTGTAATTGACTCACAGTTCCACAGGCTGTACAGGAAGCATGGCTGGAGAGGTCTCAGGAAGCTTACAATCATGGCAGAAGGTGAAGGGGAAGTAGACACATCCTCCATGGCTGGAGCAGGAGGAAAAGAGTGAAGGGGGTGATGGTACACAGTTTTAAACAATCAGATCTCGTGAGAAGTCTATCACAAAACAGCACTAGGGGAATGTTGCAAAACCATTAGAAAGCATCCGCATGATCCAGTCACCTCCTACCAGGCACACCTCCAACACTGGGGATTACAGTTCAACATGAGATTTATTTATTTATTATTTGGTTTAGCCAGTATGCAATTTTTTTTTTTTTTGTCAACATGAGATTTGGGTGGAGACACAGAGCCAATTGATTATCACTTGGTGAAAGTCAGAAGTGAGGTTTGGGGTTGAGGAGAAAGGAATTATTTGGCTGAGTCATTTATTTTTGCATTTTGGTGTCTTTCATACTCCAGTTTGGTTCCCCAACTCACATTGATGCCTAAGGCCTAGCTGATTTCTCTTCATTTCTGCAAACTTACTGTACCATGGCAGGCCAGCGAAAGTGTCAAAAGATCAGCACAACTGGCCCCAGGGTAAGGAAGCTGCCACAGCTTTATGTTCACTTATAAATGCCGTATTTCTCTTGGAACTTCTGGTAATCAAGGCTCCCAGGTAGAGCTGGCTTTGTTACTGAAACACCAAGGGTTTGGTCTAGGTCTTGTTCGCTGCACAGATAGCCAGTCACTGAGATGTGTATTGCCAAGGAAGAAAGCTTTAATTGGGTGCTACAGCCTAGGAGATGGGAGATCAGTCTCAAATCTATCTTCCTGACTGACTAACATTAGGGTTTCATATAGCAGGGAAGACATGTAACCATGTGTGGGAAAACAGGAATTAGGGAGGGTGGTGAGGAGGAGGCGGTAAACAGGAAACAGGTGGTCAGTTAGGCAGTCATGATGGGTGATGGTAAGGAATCTAGAGGCTTATTTTCAAGATACACTTATTTGGTACATTTCAGTTCCTTAACACTGTCTGGGAGGCCTGATGGTTAATTTTCTGAGAAAGGAACTCAGAAAAGAGAAATGTAACTTTCTCAGGTTTTAAGACTGAGAGGATTAATTTCTATGTTTATTTAAAGTAACCATAAACATTAGTTCTATGGGACAATTAGGCTTGTTTTCAGCTTCATGAGTTTACAACTTCTGTATTTGCACAGGGCCTTATGCTGAGACGTACCATGCATTTGGTTTAATGCTCTGATGTTATTGTCTTCAAACTCTTAATAATTTTTGAACAAGGAACTCTGAATGTTTACAAGTTATATAACTAGATCCTACCTCCTGGCATTTACCATTTACTTTTCACTAACCCCATAGAAAAGTATGATTTTAATTTGTCCAAGTTTGTCTTATTGTTACCATGGAAGTATAGGCATTTTATATCCTTCTACATCCTACCAAAAATAGAAATCTGTTTAATTTATACCTTACCTTCTTTTAACTTTAAATGCCAAGATTCTTTTAAATTCCAATTCTTTTAACTTTAAATTCCTTCTTTTAATTTTAAATTCCAAAACTTTAAAATTCCAAGAAAAACACGGAATTTTGAAATTAATTGGGACTTTACTATGCAAGTTTCACTTTCTTAGTTCCTTTTTCTAATTCCCTTTAATTTAAATGTGCATATTATTTTTTTGATGCTTTGTACTAGGAGTGATTTGACAGCCATTACAAGAAAAAAAGTCTATACTAAAATTGTTTTCATTAAGTTTAATTCAGTATATTTTTTAATGTATTGTAAGTTCTTTCTAGCCAAATTGCTGTACTCACTATTCCTGAAGGTATTATATCATGAGCATTTTTCTATCTGTAAGCCTTTTATGCACACCATCTTTCATATCTCTCATTCTATTCAATCTAACTAGCTTTAGAGCTCCTGTTTCCAATAACATTTTCTTCACATCTCTATGCATCTTTGCTTCTTTCTAAACAATTTGTTTTCCTTTTTTTAATTTTATTCTTTAATTTTTAAGAGTACATCATAAGTATACATATTTGTGGCATACATAAGTTAATTTTTGATACAGACATACAAAGTATAATAATTATATCAGAGGCAAGTGGGGTATCCATCATTTCAAGCATTTATCATTTCTTTGTGTTGCAGACATTCCAATTATACTCTTTTGTTTATTTTAAAATGTTGATTATAGTTAGCCAGTTGTTCTATCAAATATTAGATCTTATTCATTCCATCTAGCTCAACCTTTTTATTTATTTGTTTTTTTAGAGAGAGTCTCACTCTGTCGCCCAGGCTGGAGTGCAGTGGCACAATCTTGGCTCACTGTAACCTCTGCCTCTAGGGTTCAAGCGATTCTCCCACCTCAGCCTCCCGAGTAGCTGGGACACCTGGCTAATTTTTTTGTATTTTTAGTAGAGACGGGGGTTTGGGGATCTCTTGAACTGTTGACCTCAAGTGATCCACCTGACCTCAAGTGATCCACCTACCTTGGCCTCCCAAAGTGCTGGGCTCACTGGCATGAGCCACCCTGCCTGGCCACTCTGGTTTTTTGTTTGTTTGTTTTTACTGTTTTTTTTTTTCTTTTTTATAGAGATGGGCTCTTACTGTGTTGCTCAAGCTGGTCTCGAACTCCTGGGCTCAAGCAGTTCTCCTGTCTTGGCCTTCCAAAGTGTGCTGGTATTACAGACATGAGCCACTATGCCTGACCCTAACTATATTTTTGTACTCATTGACCATACACACTTTCCCTTTAGTTCTCACTACCCTTCACACCATCTGGCAACCAGCATTCTATCTCTATCTCCATGAGTTCAGTTGTTTAAATTTTTAACTCTCACTAAATACTCGTTTTCTATAATGGTTGTTACATACACTCTGTCTTCTTCTTGCATTATCAGTTATATATTTCCTTACATTGATCATATATTTAGATGAATGAAATATCCCCCCAACTCAAATATGTTATTATTTTTATAGAATTTTTTATAAAGCATGACCTTGTTGTTCTGTAATCTTGACCATGTTATATATTGATGAGAAATATGTGCTTTAATAAATAAAAATGCAATACAATCTTTTCAATGATATCACCATGGATATTAGGGTATTCAACTTCTGAATTGCTCTTACTTTCGCCTTCTTCTTACTGGTTTTTCATTCCCTAGAAGGATTTTTATTATTTTTCAAGTACCTACGCATTTCTGCCCTTCATCTACACATTTATGCTTTAATTTATGCACACTCGAGTACTTATTATGCATTGACTATGAACCAGCCACTGTGTGAAATTTAGAAAATTCAGCCATGATTGTACCATAGTTTCTGTCCTCATAGAGATAATCTGCTGTATGCCACCATGGAGAAAACTTTAGGGGATAAGAAAGGCTTGCTGGACAAAGTGACTTTTAATTTGTTATTTGAAGTAAGAGTTAAACAGGCCAAGAAGGGATTGGAAGAAGAGAGTTTGGGAAAGGGAGACTTCTAGACAGAAGAAAGAATGTATGCAAAGTCTCTAAGGCAAAAAGGAGAAAAGTGTGGTCTTGATTAAAATTAATTTGTCTAATGTTGAACACATTTTGAAATCACAAAGAAACTAATAAAAAATGTGATTTTTATCTGTTAGACTGAAACAGCCAAATATTTAAATTTATTTTCACTGTGTAACTGATTAGCTTTTAAAAATACTTAATCAGCAAGATCATATTATATTTTGGGCTCTGAATTTATTATAGACTATCCATGATACCCCAAAATATCTTGGAAGTCTTTAGGAATCTGAAATGAGGGCCTTGAGCAAGATTCATGTGGAGTTTTTCACTATGGGTAATGTATAAGAGGGAAGCCTATTACAAAATTTGGTTTGGAGGCTGAGAATGTAAACATTTATGTCCCTTTTCAAAGTGGAGGGTTGGTACAAAGTGAGCATTTTATGATATCTTACTGCTTTGAAAATGATAACTTAAATAGAGTAACGTATTTAAGTAAATTATTTGTAAATATTATAAACAGTCTGAATTTATGCCAATGAACAATATCGATTTACTTTATTAGGAAATGCAAGAACCTCCGAAGAGTATTGAAGAATTCTTAAAGTTTCAAAATTTGGTGAGTAGAGCATCTAATTTTATGTGCCAAGACATCATTTTAAAATATCAGTTATGGAGATGTAGAAGGCTAAGAACAGACTTTAAGACTAGAAATTTGAAAAATACATTTCAATGTGGAAAGTGTGTATAAATACTTTTTTGGTAGGGTCTATACTGTAGTCTTTCCCTCTTGTCAATATTCTATTCTCTTTTTCACGTTTAAAAACTCTAGTCCTATACAGACATTTCTATATACTTTTATTAATGTAAGATTTTTGTCTTATGTGTTTATACCTTAAAGAATATCCAACAATTGTGCTTACTTACCTCATTGATTTATATGCCACACCTGAGACAGGTAATTTTTAGAGGTTTTACATCAATATTCCTTGATTATTGAATCAGAGAGGAAAATTAAAAATGTGTTTTCATGTTGAAAGTTCCAATTTCCATTGTTATGCGTAATTGCGAACTTTGCCTGGAGTTATTGGACTTGGTAAGTCTTCCCTTGGATTCATGCACCTGTAAGTGTGAAGGTCAGATTTGTTTTGCATTGAGGAATGTCAAGTAAGGGCCAGAATAAAGATGTCGATATAGAAAACAGAGAAAAGGTAGCTTTTTAATTAGATATGTTTGTATTTTGAGTGGTTTAGAATATAAATAATTTATATTTATGCTTAAATATAAATAGCATTTGCTATGATTAAACTGCTAACAATGTAGTTTCAGAAATAGGTATTTTTAAATATCTATTTTCTGTTTTTATATTTGTTTAGATAAGTTTTTTTTTTCCTTTCAATGTTTTGGGACAGGATTGCGTTCCTTTATGTGAAAACATTTTTAGTTATAAAAGTTTACTTCAGTCACATGCTGTAGCTAAGTATGTTGAAATACTTTTAGGACAAACTTTTTCTAACTATTTTGATTTAAAAAATGATGGAAATGTGCTGCAACCTAATGACAATGTTTCAGGACTTTTTAATGTTTTAATTTTTAAGTTAAAATTAAGATAAATTCGGCATATAATGGAGACTGTATTATTATACATGTTTGAGAACCTATGATTTCAAATAAAAATTTCTAATTATTTGAAGTAGTCAATACATAATCTGTTTGTTTAAATTGAGAATGATACAAATCAAATCAAGATAATAGGTTTATGCCGGCTCTTCACTAAATATAGAATAAAATCAAATCAAAGAATGTCTTACTAATAGTATGTCAGTAGTATCATTTTTGTATGCTAAGAACATATTTATAGTTGTATTCACAGGCTATATTTATAGCTGTCAATTTTTATCAGATAGCATTTGATAAAACAACATTCATTTATATCATTTTGTCATTTATAGATTTATCTGTAAATCTTTTCTTATTGTCTGAATTTCCCAACCAAATACTCATATTCCGTAGTTATTTTTTATGGTTTGACTGTGTTTGTGCATTGCCAAAGTATTGGCTATTTGAAAGTATTCAGAAATAAAATGACTAGATGTTTAATTTTTTGTTTGCTATACAAAGTCTTTGTCTAATAGATGATGGTAAAAAAGTAATGACTACCAAGAATTTATTTAAGAAATATTTTTGAACACCTGCTATGTTCCAGGCACATAGATGCTTAGGATATATCAGCGGATAAAAACAAGCAAAGATGCCTGCCCTTGTGGAGCTATTTTAGAATTGAGGCATATTATTAACAAACAAATGAATAAAACAAAAGAGAAATGAAAAATAAATTGTAAACTTTTCATAGCTTCTTAAAAGCCTATTTTATTTTCTTCCTTTTAAAATTTAGAAACAGAGCTATGTGTCTGTGTAGTATTAATAGTATAGTGGTTAAGAACAGAGATTCTGGTATCAGATTGCCTATGTTCAAATCTGAGCTCTGCTGTTAACTAGTATTATAACAGTAACCAGTATAACTGGTTTCTCTTGTCTTTTACTTTTATCTTTTATCATAACATCTAAAGTCTTCTCTTTTTGCCAGTCCATATTATTTCTTTTTTGATAATTTTAATATTTTATATCATCTACTTTGCTCTCTCCCCTCTTTGTTTGTTCTGTAATACTTCTGTGTATCTTTTTATCTTTTATTATTTTTAGCCTCTCATTTCTCTGTTGATCACTTCCTAAGTTCACTCCATCACTCTTCACTCCATCACAATTCTACTTTTATCTTTATAAAAATATTTTTATGTTTATTTTTATAATATTTTTCCCCCACTATTGTTATATCAGTGTCAGCTCTCTTATCCTATTCATTCACTCATTTAATTTTTTCTGTTCACTACCCACAATTTGCCAAGTATTTTTTTGGGCACTGGAAATTCAGCAATGAACAAAGACAAAAATTTCTACTCTTATGGAATTTACATTATCTTCCTCCTTCTGCCTCATTTCTCTTTACTGTCACACATTTAAAAAATTCTTTTTGGTTCTTCAAGTACTAAAGTATTGATTCAAATTGTTTTTATATTTATATATTATAATTTTGATTTTTATGTTATTTATTTCTTACCACCTTTTTTTCAGTGTCCATGCAACTTTTATCTGGTAAAACTTTAATTCATCTTCTCTTAGTTCATCAGTGTTAATTTTTGTTAACATTCCTGCTAGATTTGTAATCTATATCTGGAGAGTACTCAGATCCCTATTATGATTTTTCTTAGAGGTCAAAATTATTTTATGACAGAGAAAATAATTATTTCAATCCCATTATCTTTATTCAGGGAATAGCCTGGTTATTTGCTTCTTTATTTATTCATTTATTTATTCATTAATCCATTTAAATCCTTATATCAAAACTTAATGTAAGGGAAGAAGAGCTAAATAATGGTCACTTTTTCCACTAATTCTAGTCATGCTTTTTATTTCCTACCTTTTGTTTGATACTTAAACATTGTCTCTTGGACTTTGGGACATGGGTAAAGAATTAACCATATATTTAATTTAAAAAAATTTCTCTCTAAACTCCACGATAGCCCTTTTGTCTATCTACTCTCCCTTCTCCATCTCTAGTTTTGTATTATCGTATAATAATTTGTGCTTCTCCCACTGCCAAAGTTAATTGCTATAATTAACATAAACATAACAAATACATAGCCAATTCTTGGTTCACTGACCCTGTTTTAAACAAGGTAAATGTTCTTCTTAGTTATCACTAAGGACCATGGTGCTATAATGTAGAATTTAACTCCTTAGGAAACAAAAATTTCTAGTGCAATTCTTCTCTTCTTTTGGGATTTGAATACATTTATTTACTTTTAATTAATATAATCATCATAGACTCTGGTTGCTCATACTCTAGTAGTAGTGTTGATCTCCTTTCTTGCAGTAATGACATAACTTCTGCCCAACAGCTCATCCTCCTGTTAGCTGCTAGTTGACTCAATTTGCCTTTTTAGGTCTGGCTACAAAATTTATTTTTTAGATGATACTCTATTCAAGAGGTATCTTATTGAAGGCAAAATATAAAGTAATAAGGAAGGAAACTAATTAGAGAAATGAGATGGGGAAAGTGGATTATGATCTGCTACAAGATATGATCTACTCTGAGATAATCATCTGGTATCCATTTAATAATACATACACAAAGAATTCATTAAAAGAATTTAAATATCACCTGCTTTATATTAATTGCTTTGGGACACCAGTCAATCCCTTGATTACCTTGGTAATGTAGAGAAGACAGAGTCTCATCAGCCTGTAGAATTTCTGGAAATTTATTCAGCTCATAATAATATTTCAGTATCTTAGGAACAAGGATTGTGATATCTCAAGTCTGACATAAAGAATACATTTTCATAAAGTTCTGTACATATACATCTTTTCAAATTCCTTTTAGCTTCTTTCTATTCCCTCAACGTCCCTAACAACAGCAACACATGACTCATAAGGACTGTGTTTTCAAATGTAGCTGCCATTCTAAATTGACAGTGTTTGTCAGGGATTTTACCCTGTGACCTTCTCTTATTTTTCCAAAATCTCTGAAATTCTTGACATAATTTTCCAGATATCAGTGTTAGAAAACTTTCCCAAGTGCTGTGCATCTTATTTAAGATATGCATTTACAGAATTTGGAAGAGGGCACTTATGTATTTATATAGCACTCTTTTTCAAAATTACAGGGGGACCAAGACCTTTTTGGAAAAGTTTTCCAGTGTTAAACACTGGGTATTATTTTCATATCTTACTACTAGAGAGCACAGTTAGTAAATGAACACATGTATGATAAGTTTAGGATACTTTCAAAGGAAGAGAAAAGGAGGTATAATAGACCAAGGTGGGTTTGAAATTTCTGATCTGCAGACTTCAGATTTCTTCCCCTTTAGCTAAATCCCCAGTACATTTTACCCAAACTCCATTGCAGAGTTTCATCCTACACAAGTCTCCTATCATTCCAAAACATATTCTTTTATATATAAACTTCTAATTATGTTGTCTAACTTAGTTTTGCTATTATTTGATTATATTAAAAGATAATCTTGTATTTAGATTTGCAGATATTAAAGTTATGGTTCAACTTCCCTTCACTTTCTCTTCATTTCCCTTGTTTCCCTTCATTACATCTCATTCTTTTCCAAAACAATTTAGTCTTAAAGCCGTTTGGTGGCCAAAACAAGGCAGGCTTCCACATTGAGGAAGAAGGGTTTGCTGTGGTGGCCCAGAGCAAGATTTCTGAGCCCAGCAATGGTGAGGAAGATGTCCATGTAACACCACAGGTCATAATCCAAGGGAGTGATGATGATATTCACAAATAAATGGTGAAGAGGAAGGTAGCCTTCACTCTGATGCTGGAGGTCAGAGATCAAGTGGGGATAAGGAGGATGTCCTCGCTGAATTGGCAACCTACCATGGGATATCAGAGCCCAAGTAGCATGAAAAGGGTATCCATATAGGGAAGAGTCTGGGAGCAAATATGAGAGATTGGATACATAAAAGGGTTGATCAAATAAGTAAATATATTAAAGATAATAGAAGCTAGCTTTTTAATTGTTGGAGTTGGCAATTATAATATGGAAAGAGAAAACTAGGATGGTTAGATTTGGAATTAGAAACAGTGTGAATTTGTGGCTTTGAATATATAAAAGTAAAAACAAAAAAGACTGAGGAGGAATGACTCCAGCAAAATGGCAGAATAGCCTTTATCCCTTTGCCGAAATACCAATTTGAACAACTGTCCATTCAAGAAAAATGCCTTTACAAGAGCTAAGGAATCCAGGTGATATATTACTAGCCTCCACTATGTGGGAGGCCTGGATATAGCATAGAAATAAGAAAAGATACCTTGAAGAGTTTAGGAAGGACATTTTCAAGGTACCAAGCTAGGGCAGAACAGTGTGGAGAGAGATACCTTTCATGTGGGAAAGGGAAAGGAGAGTGAAGTGAGCACATAACTTTGCCATGGACCCCAGCAAGAGGACTGTGCAAGCCCACCCTCCAAGCTCCAGTCTCCAGTCCCACTCTAGTGGCAGGACAGCCCCCACAGTTCCAGGCCATCCCTCTCAGACTCAAACTCCAGCTCCATCCCAGCACCTTTGGATTTTTGACTTTAGGCTAGCACAGGAGGATCCAGGCTCCATGCCTGCTGCAGCACTAGGCTGCTGCAGGCTCCAGGCCATTTCTAGGTGAGGCAGGCTCCAGGGCAATCAGGCTTCAGGTCCACTTCAGTGTACTCAGGACCAAGTCTGCACCAGTAGACCCCAGAACCAGGTCAGTCAATGGACACAGGCTCCAGGACTGCTCCTGAGACCTAGGCTCAAAGCCAACCCCACAACCCCAGGAACCAGAACAACCCTTAAAACAGACACCAGGCCGATCCCAGCACTAGACCAGCCCCCACTGCAGTGTCACATTGGCTCATATGGGCCAAGGCTTCAGTTCTGGCTCCACAGATTAAGTGTACAGGCTCCACCCAGTGGACTGCTGTGCCAGGTCAACACCCCTTAAGCTAGGACTCAGGACCACTGCAGTGGACCCAAGATGTAAGAGTATCCAAGGGAACCCAGAGGCCCAACCCCATAAACCAAAGTACAAGGCTAGCCACTGTGGGCCCAGGTAACAGGCCTGCCCACATAATGAAGCAGATACCAAGTCAACTTACCTGACAATTTCAGCAGGAAGTCCACAGATCCTACCAGCTGGCCTGCCTACACTTTCTGGGTGGGCTGACAGGTAAAGGGCTTTTGTGCTGAAGCCAGCCTGTAAAACCACAGGAGGCATCTGTTTCTTCAAATGTGCAGGCATCGAAACAAGGCCACAAATGTGACAAATAATCAAGGAAAGGTGACATCACCAAAGTAACAAAATGAGTCATCAGTTACCTAAAGAAATAGAGATCTACAAACTGCCTGATGAAGACTTAAAAATACCAACTTCAAGAATCAGAAGAAAGAATAGGGATACTCAAATACAGATCATTTGAAATCGCTCTAAGGAACAAAAACATAGACTGAAAAATAGCAGTAAAGTCTACAAGTCATGGGACACTGTCAAATGAAACATACATGCTTAACAGGAATTCCAGAAGAAGAGAAAGAGAAAAGAGTAGGAAGCTTGGCCGGGCGCGGTGGCTCAAGCCTGTAATCCCAGCACTTTGGGAGGCCGAGGCGGGTGAATCACGAGGTCAAGAGATCGAGACCATCCTGGTCAACACGGTGAAACCCCGTCTCTACTAAAAATACAAAAAATTAGCTGGGCATGGTGGCGCGTGCCCGTAATCCCAGCTACTCAGGAGGCTGAGGCAGGAGAATTGCCTGAACCCAGGAGGCAGAGGTTGCAGTGAGCCGAGATCGCGCCATTGCACTCCAGCCTGGGTAACGAGAGCGAAACTCCGTCTCAAAAAAAAAAGAAAAAAAAAAAAAGAGTAGGAAGCTTATTTAAAGACAGAATGATAGAAATATTCCTAAATTGAGAGAGCAAAATAAGCAGCAGGATCCATGAAGCCCAAAAAAATCTCCGGATAAGTTAAGACAAAGAAAGCTTCCCCAAGATATATTATAATGAAATTATCAAAAGTCAAAGACAAGAGATGCTTTTGAAAGCAGTGAGAAAAAAGTTACTTATTATATACAGTTATAAGATTAGAAGCTGATAAAAAAGTTACTTATTATATACAGGAAAAAGATTATAAGCTGATTTTTCAGCAGATACCTTGAAATCCAGGATAATGTGAAGTGCTGAAAAAGAAAAAAAAACTGCCAACAAAGAATTTGGTAACCTGGCAAGGCTCTCCTTCAAAAGATAACAACTTTCCCACACATGGAAAAAGTGTTGGGAGTTTATCACCACTAGATGTAACTTGCATTAGATGCTAAAGGGAGTTCCTCAAGTTCAAATAAAGAACACTAACAATATAGAAACAAATTAAAGTATAAAACTCACTATAAATGTAAGAATATAGTCAAAATCAGAATACTGTAATACTGTATTGGTAGTGTGTAAATTACTTTTAACTATATTTCAAGAGTTAAAAGGCAAAAGTATTAAAAATAACTACATACCAAACTGAATTCAACAAAACATTAAAAGTATCATTCATCATGGCCAAGTGGGATTTATTCCAGGGATGCAGGGATGGTTCAACATACACAAATCAGTCAGCGTGATATGTCATATCAACAGAATGAAGGACAAAACCCATATGATCATTCCCACTGATGCTGAAAAGGCATTTGGTAAAATCCAACATTCCTTCGAGATAAAAATCCTCAAAAACTGGATACAGAAGGAATATGCTTTAACATACTAAAAGCTGTCTATGGCAGACCCACAGCTAGTAACACTTTATGGGGAAAAGCTGAATGCCTTTCCTCTGCGATCAGGAACACAACAAGGATGCCCACTTTGCCACTATTATTATTCTTACTTTCACCACTATTATTCAACCATAGTACTGAAAGTCCTAGCTAGAGCAGTTAGGCGAAAGAAAGAAAGAAATGGCATCTAAATTGGAAAGGAAGAAGTCAAATTATTCTTGTTTGCAGATGATATGATCTTATATTTGGAAAAACCTAAAGACTTCATCAAAATATTAGAACTGGTAAACAAATTTCAGTAAGGTTGTAGGATACAAAACAACATACAAACATCAGTAGCATTTCTATATGGCAAGAGAGAAAAATCTGAAAAAGAAAAAAGTAATCCCATATATAGTAACCAAAAATAAATGAAATACCTAGGAATTAAATTAACCAAAGAAGTGAAAGATCTTTACCATGAAAACTATGAAACACTGATGAAGGAAATTTAAGAAGACACCAAAACATGGGAAGATATTCCATGATTATGGATTGGAATAATCACTATTGTTAAAATGTGCAAACTACTGAAAGCAATTTACAGATTTAACACAATCCCTATCAAAATACCAATGACATTCTTCACAGAAATAGAAAAAAAATCCTAAAATTTCTATGAAACCACAAAATACCTAGAATAGCCAAAGCTATTCTAAGCAAAAGAGATAAAACCAGAGGAATCACATTACCTGACTTCAAATTATACTGCAAGCTATGTTAACCAAAACGGCATGGTACTGGCATAAAATAGACATACACACCAATGGAATAAAATGGAGAACCCAGAAACAAATCCACACACCTACAGTGAACTCATTTTCAACAAAGTTGCCAAGTACATACATTGAATAAAGGACAGTTTCTTCAATAAATGGTGCTGAGAAAATGGACATACATATGCAGAAGAATGAAACTAGATCATTATCTCTTGCCATATACAAAAATCAAAATGGATTAAAGATTTAAATTTAAGATCTCAAACTATGAAAGTACTACAAGAAAACATTGAGAAGATTCTCCAGCACATTGGTCTGGGCAAAGATTTCTTGAGCAATATGCCTCAAGCACAGGCAACCAAAGCAAACATGAACAAATGGGATTACATCAAGCTAAAAAGCTCTGACCAGCAAAGGAGAGTACCAGTAAAGTGAAGAGACAATCTATGGAATGGGAGAAAAGATTTGCAAATTACTCATCTGATAACCAGAATATATAATACAACTCCATAGGAAAACATAATCTGATTTAAAAATGGGTGAAATATTTGAATAGACATTTCTCAAAAGAAGACATAAAATGGAAAACAGTCATCTGAAAAGGTACTCAACATCACTGATCATCAAAGAAATGCAAATCAAAACTACAATGACAGAGAAGATCCAAGATGGCCGCTTAGGAGGAAGTTGGGATTGCAGCTCCGAGAGAAGGTGCAGAGGGTGAGTGGACGCCGCATTTCCAGACGGATTTTTACTCCCCACAGACCAGGAGATTCACAGGAGGAGAAGCCCCACGGGTTGCCAGCACTGCTGGTTTGAGCGGCATGGCCGCTCAGCCTACGCCCTGGGGCTGGGGGCAGTGGCTTCTTATGCAGAGCGAGAGAGACAGAGTTCCCTCTGAGCCAGCAAGGGGAGCTGAAGCAGGGAGTCAAGCCAGGAGATCCCCGGGCAAGGACGTGCCACGTATCTCAGATCCGCTGCTTCGGCTGACGCAGCGGCACACAGGGCAGCGGATTTTAACTGCCCACAGACCAGGAGATTCACAGGCGGAGAAGCTCCACGGGTTCCCAGCGCCGCTGGTTGGACCGGAGCAGCCGCTCGGCCTGCACCAGGGGCAGGGAGCAGCGGCTCCTTGAGCAAAGTGAACGAGACTGTGTCCCCTCTGGGCCAGCAAGGGGAGCTGAGGCAAGGATATAAGCCAAGAGATTCCCGGGCAAAGAGGGCCCCACTGGAAACACGGCTGAACCCGGGACGGTCCAGCTCTGTGGGGGAGGGGCGTCCTCCATCGGGAAACACCCTGCAGTTCCCGGGGCAATTTGCTGTAACCAAGACAACCCGCCACTACAGAGACTCCGTCACTACAGGGGCGGGCCAACATAGCGGAAGCAGTTCTAACTACACCCATATAAACGGGACTGCAGGGAAGCTCACACAGAAGCTGGGCGGAGCCCACAGCAGCTCAGCGAAGCCTCTGAAGGCTGAGTGTGACTAGACTGCCACCTTGTGGGCAGGGAAAACGGTAGCAACACAGCTGAAAAGCATAAAGCCCTAACCCCCTGGGCCAGAACACCTGGGGGGAAGAAAAGGGGGTTTATGAGTTCAGCTGCTGCAGACTTAAAATTACCAAAATCGAAAGACAGCAACTACAAAGTCAATAGGCAGATAAATCCACAAAGATGGGAATAAACCAGTGCAGAAAGGATGAAAACACCCAAAACAAGAACACCTCTCCTCCTACAAGGCAGCATAACTCCTCACCAGCACGGGAACAAGATTGGACGGAGAATGAGTATGATGAAATGACAGAATCAACTTTCAGAAAATGGATAATAAGAAACTTTCTCCTGGATGTTGACTGGATAAACACTGAAATGAAGGCAGAAATAAAGATGTTCTTCGAAACCAACGAGAACGAAGACACCACATACCAGAATCTCCGGGACACATTTAAAGCAGTCTCTAGAGGAAAATATATAGCAATAAGTGCCCACATGAGAAGAAAGGTGAGAACTAAAATTGACACCCTGTCATCAAAATTGAAAGAGCTAGAGGAGCAAGATCAAAAAAACTCAAATCCTAGCAGAAGACAAGAAATAACTAAGATCAAAGCAGAATTGAAAGAGATAGAGACACGAAAAACCCTACAAAAAATCAATAAATCCAGGAGCTGGTTTTTTGAAAAGATCAATAAAATAGACCACTATCCAGACTAATAAAAAAGAAAAGAGAGAATAACCAAATAGATGCAATAAAAAATGATAAAGGGGATATCACCACAGATGCCACAGAAATTCAAACCATCATTCAGAGATTATTACAAACAACTCTATGCACATAAATTAGAAAACCTGGAAGAAATGGATAAATTCCTGGACAGTAGCCTCCTCCCATGCCTAAACCAGGAAGAAGTCGAAACCCTGAATAGACCAATAACAAGATCTGAAGTCGAGGCAGCAATTAAGAGCCTACCACCCAAAAAAATCCCAGGTCCAGATGGTTTCACAGCCGAATTATACCAGACATACAAAGAGGAACTGGTACCATTCCTACTGAAACTATTCCAAATAATCCAAAAGAGGGAATCCTTCCCAAATCATTTTATGAGACCAACATCATCCTAATACCAAAACCCGGCAGAGACTCAACAAGAAAAGAAAACTACAGGCCAATATCCATGATGAACATAGATGCAAAAATCTTCAATAAAATACTGGCAAGCCGATTACAACAGCACATCAAAAAGCTTATCCACCATGATCAAGTAGGATTCATCCCAGGGATGCAAGGCTGGTTCAATATACGCAAGTCTATAAATGTAATTCACCACATAAACATAACCAAAGACAAAAACCACATGATTATCTCAATTGATGCAGAGAAGGCCTTCGACAAAATTCAACAGCCCTTTATGCTAAAAACTCTCAATAAACTAGGTATTGACGGAACGTATCTCAAAATAATAAAAGCTATTTATGACAAACCGACAGCCAATATCATACTGAATGGGCAAAAACTGGAAGCATTCCCTTTGAAATCTGGCACTAGACAAGGATGCCCTCTCTCACCACTCCTATTCAATATAGTACTGGAAGTTCTAGCCAGAGCAATCAGGCAAGAAAAAGAAATAAAGGGTATTCGATTAGGAAAGGAGGAAGTCAAATTGTCTCTATTTGCAGACGACATGATTGTATATCTAGAAGACCCTATCACCTCAGCCCAAAATCTCCTGAAACTGATAAGCAACTTCAGCAAAGTCTCAGGATACAAAATCAATGTGCAAAAATCACAAGCATTCCTATACACCAATAACAGACTTAAAGAGAGCCAAATCAAGAACGAACTGCCATTCACAATTGCTACAAAGAGAATAAAATACCTAGGAATACAACTAACAAGGAACGTAAAGGACCTCTTCAAGGAGAACTACAAACCACTGCTCAACGAAATAAGAGAGGACACAAACAGATGGAGAAACATTCCATGTTCATGGTTAGGAAGAATTAATATCGTGAAAATGGCCATACTGCCCAAAGTAATTTACAGATTCAACGCTGTCCCCATCAAGCTACCAATGACCTTCCTCACAGAACTGGAAAAAACCACCTTAAACTTCATATGGAACCAAAAGAGAGCCCGCATAGCCAAGTCAATTCTAAGCAAAAAGAACAAAGCGGGAGGCATCACACTACCGTACATCAAACTCTACTACAAGGCTACAGTAATCAAAACAGCATGGTACTGGTACCAAAACAGAGATATAGACCAATGGAATAGAACAGAGGCGTCGGAGGCGACACAACATATCTACAACCACCTGATCTTTGAGAAACATGAAAAAAACAAGCAATGGGGAACGGATTCCCTGTTCAATAAGTGGTGTTGGGAAAACTGGCTAGCCATATGCAGAAAGCAGAAACTCGACCCCTTCCTGACACCTTACACTAAAATTGACTCCAGATGGATTAAAGACTTAAACATAAGGCCTAACACCATAAAAACACTAGAAGGAAACCTAGAGAAAACCATTCAGGACATAGGCGTAGGCAAGGACTTCATGACCAAAACACCAAAAGCATTGGCAACAAAAGCCAAAATAGACAAATGGGACCTAATCAAACTCCACAGCTTCTGCACGGCAAAAGAAACAGTCAATAGAGTGAATCGGCAACCAACAGAATGGGAAAAAATTTTTGCAGCCTACCCATCTGACAAAGGGCTGATATCCAGAATTTACAAAGAGCTAAAACAGATTTACAAGAAAAAAACAAACAAGCCCATTCAAAAATGGGCGAAGGATATGAACAGATACTTTACAAAAGAAGACATACATGAGGCCAACAAGCATATGAAAAAATGCTCATCATCACTGGTCATTAGAGAAATGCAAATCAAAACTACATTGAGATACCATCTCACGCCAGTTAGAATGGCGATCATTAAAAAATCTGGAGAAAACAGATTCTGGAGAGGATGTGGAGAAATAGGAACACTTTTACACTGTTGGTGGGAGTGTAAACTAGTTCAACCACTGTGGAAAACAGTGTGGCGATTCCTCAAGGACCTAGAAATAGAAATTCCATTTGACCCAGCAATCCCATTACTGGGCATATATCCAAAGGATTATAAATCGTTCTACTATAAGGACACATGCACACGAATGTTCATTGCAGCACAGTTTACAATAGCAAAGACCTGGAACCAACCCAAATGCCCATCGATGATAGACTGGACAGGAAAAATGTGGCACATATACACCATGGAATATTATGCAGCCATTAAAAACGATGAGTTCGTGTCCTTTGTAGGGACATGGATGAACCTGGAAACCATCATTCTCAGCAAACTGACACAAGAACACAAAATCAAACACCGCATGTTCTCACTCATAGGTGGGTGTTGAACAATGAGAACACATGGACACAGGGAGGGGAGCACTATACACAGGGGTCTGTTGTGGGGGAGGGGGGACATCAGCGGTGTGGGGAGTTGGGGAGGGATAGCATGGGGAGAAATGCCAGATATAGGTGAAGGGGAGGGAGGCAGCAAATCATACTGCCACATATGCACCTATGCAACAACCTTGCATGTTTTTAACATGTACCCCAAAACCTAAAATGCAATAAAAAAAGAAAAAAAAAAACCTACAATGACATATTGTCTCACCCAGTTAAAATGGCTTATATGCAAAAGACAGGCAATAACAAATGCTGGGGAGGATGTGGAGAAAAGGAAACCCTCATACATTATTGGTGGGTATGTAAGTTGGTACAACCACTATGGAAAACAATTTTAAGCTTCCCCAAAAATCTACAAATGTAACTACCATACCATCTAGCAATCCCACTGCTGAGTGTATACCACAGAGAAAAGAAATTAGTATGTTAAAGAGATATCTGCACTCCCAGGTTTGTTGCAACACTGTTAACAATAGCCAAGATGAGGAAACAATCTTAAGTGTCCATGAACTGATGAATGAATAAAGGGAATGTGGTACCTCTGCACATGAAGTACTATTCAGCCATAAAAAAGCGTGAGATCTTGTTATCTACACAACATAGATGGAACTGGAAATTATTATGTTGAGTGAAATAAATCAGGTACAGAAAAACAAACACTGAATTTCTCACTTATTTGTAAATTCTAAAAATGAAAACAATTGAACTCATGGAAATAGAGAGTAACCCTCTTTCTAGAGGGTTACCAGAAACTAGGAAAAGGAGTGGGAGGATTGGGGGCAGATGGGGATGGTTAATGAATACAAAAATATTCATTAGAAAAAATGATTAAGACTGAATATTGATAGCACAAGAAAGTTAATATAGTCAATAACAATTTAATTGTACATTTTAAAATAAAAAGTGTATTACTGGATTATTTGTGACACATAGGATAAATGGTTGAGGGGATGGAAACCCCATTTTTCATGATTTGGTTATTATACATTGCTTGCCTGTTTCAAAACCTCTCATATACCCCATAAATATATATACCTAGTATGCATTCACAAAATTAAAATTAATAAAATTGTTACAATAATTTGATAATGGAGGTACAATATATATAAAATGTAAATAATGTCATCAGTAGCATAAAATGTGAGGGTGGGAGTTAAAGTGTAGTTTTTATATATGGTACATGTTAAGTTGTTATCATCCCAAAATAGAATGTAATAATTGTAAGATGTCTTATGTAAGCCTTATGTAACCACAAGGAAAAACCTTGTTTACATACACAAAAGATAAATAGAAAGGCATCAAAGTATACCATTATAAAAAATCATCAAATCACAAAGGAAGACAGCAAAGAGGAAGAAGAGGATGAAGTTACTATTCGTTTGGAGCAAAAGTAATTGTGGTTTTTGCTATTAAAAATGGCATTAAAAGTAATGGCAAAAAACATAATTACTTTTGCACTAACTTCATACAAAACAATCAGAAAACAATGAACAAAGTGTCAGTAGTAAATTCTTACATTCCAGTAATTACTTTAAGTGTAAATGGGTTAAATTCTTCAATCAACAGATGTAAGTGGCTGGCTGTCTTTTTTATTTTTATTTTTGAAATGGAATCTGGCTCTGTCACTCAGGCTGGAGTGCAGTGGGGCAATCTCGGCTCACTGCAACCTCTGCCTCCTGGGTTCAAGCAGTTCTCCCTGTTTCAGCCTCCTGAGTAGCTGGGACTACAGGTGCACACCACCACACCTAGCTAATTTTTGTATCTTTAGTAGAGACAGGGTTTCACCATATTGGTCAGGCTGGTCTCAAACTCTTAACCTCAAGTGATCCACCCACCTCGACCTCCCAAAGTGCTTGGATTACAGGCATGAGCCACCATGCCCAATTGGATTTTTTTTTTTTAAAGCAAGAAACAGCTATATGCTGCATACAAAAGACTTACTTTAGCTTTAAGAACATACATAGACTGTAAGTGAAGAGACGAGAAAAGATAATTTATGCAATGGTAATAAAGGAGAACTAGGATAGCTCTACTTCTATCAGGTTAAGTAAGCTTTAAGTCAAAATCTTTTAAAAGAGACAAAGAGGGTATTCATATAATAATAAAGGGTCAATTGGCAAAGAATGTCTAATAATTGTAAATATATATGCACCCAGTGTCAGAGCACCTAAATATATAAAGCAAATATTAACAGAACTGAAGGAAGAAATAGACAGCAATACATTAATAATAGGAGACTTTAAGGCCATATTTTCAAAAAATGGATAGATCATCTGGAGAGAAAATTAATAGGGAAATAGAGGACCTGAACAACACTCTAGAAAAAATGATCCTAACAGACATATACAGATCATTCTATCCAAAAGCAGCAGAATGCACATTCTTCTCAAGTGCACAAAGAAAATTCTCCTGGATAGATTGTATGTTGGGCCACAAAACAAGTCTTAGCAAATTTAATAAGACTGAAGTCCTATCAAGTATCTCTTCTGACCACAATGATATTAAACTAGAAATCAATAATGGAGGAGAACTGGAAGTTGAACAACATGCTCTTGAACAGCCAGTGGGTCAGGAAGAAATCAAAAGGGAAATCAAAATATCTTAAGACAAATGAAAATGTAAATAATGTACCAAAACTTGTGGGATAAACAAAGGATTTATAAGAGGGAAGTTTATAGCAAAAAATGCCTGCATTAAGAAAAAATCTCAAACAACCTAATTTATGCCTCAAGTAACTAGAACAAGCAGAACCAACTAAGCCCAAAGTCAGTAGAAGGAAGGAAATAACAAAGACCAGAGCAGAAATAAATGGAGAGACTAGAAAAACAATAGAAATGATCAACAAAACTGAATTGCGTTTTTTGAAAAGATTAGCAAAACTGTCAATTCTCTAGCTAAACTAAGGAAAAATGAAGGAAGATTCAAATAAATAGAATCAGAAATAAAAGAGGAGACATTAAAGTTGATGCCACAGAAATATAAATAATTATAATAGGCTACCATGAGAACTTATATACAAATAAATTGAATAACCTAGAATAAATTAGTAAATTCTTTGAAATATGCAACCTTCCATGACCGAATCATGAAGATATAGAAAATCTGAACAGACCAATCCTGAATAAAGGTATTGAATCCGTAATTGAATACCTCGCAACAAAGAAAAGCCCAGGACCCTTTAACTTTACTGGTGAATTCGACCAAACATTGAAAGAAGAATTAATACCAATCTTTCTCAGACTCTTCTGAAAAATAGAAGAGGAAGGAATACTTTCAAATTCATTTTATGAGGATAGGGTTACCCTGATACTACAAAGACACCACAAGAAAAGAAAACTATGGTCCATTATCTCATAATGAATAGTAATGCCAAAATCTTCAACAAAAACGAGTGAACCCAATTCAACACTGCATTAAAAGGATCATATACCATGGTCAAGTAGGACTTACTCATGGGATGCAAGGATGATTCAACATATACAAATCAATCAATGTGATAAACCACATTAACAGATGAAGAATGAAATCATTATCATCTCAATAGATGAAGAAAAAGCATGTAACAAAATTCAACATTGCTTCATGATTTTAAAAATGCTCAGCAAATTAGGTACAGAAGGAATGTGCTTTGAGATTATAAGGACCATATATGAAAGCCCACATCTGACATCATAATCAATAGTGAAAAATGGAAAGGGTTTCCCCTAAGAAAATCATTGGTTCCTTTTTCTCTGGTTCCTTGAGGTGTGACCTTAGATTGTCTACTTGTGCTCTTTCAGACTTTTCAATGTAGGTATTTAATGCTATGAACATTCCTCTTAGCACTGGCTTTGCTTTACCTCCGAGGTTTTGATAGGTTGCATCAGTATTATTGCTCAGTTCAAAGAATTTTTATATTTCCATATTGATTTCATTGTTGATCCAACAATCATCCAGGAGCAGGTTATTTTATTTCCATGTATTTGCATGGTTTTGAGGGTTCTTTTTGGGGTTGATTTCCAATTTTATTCCACTGTGGTCTGAAAGAGTACTTCATATAATTTTGATTTTCTTAAATTTATTGAGACTTGTTTTGTGGCCTGTCCTATGGTCTGTCTTGGAGAATATTTCATGAACTGATGAATATACTATCTATTCTGCAGTTATTGGCCACTATATTCTGTATATATCTGTTAAGTCCATTTGTTGTAGGGTATAGTTTAAGTCCATTTCCTTGTTGGCATTTTGGCTTGATGACCTGTCTGGTGCTGTCAGTGGAGTATCGAAGTCCTCCCACTATTATTGAAGTCCTCCCACTACTATTGAAGTCCTCCCACTATTATTGAATTCCTCCCACTATGTGCTGCTGTCTATCTCATTTCTTACATCTAATAGTAATTGTTTTATAAATTTGAGAGTTCCAGTGTTAGATGCATATGTATTTAGGATTGTGAATATTTTCCTGTTATACTAGTCCTTTCATCATTATATAATGTCCCTCTTTGTCTTTTTTAACTGTCACTGCTTTAAAGTTTATTTTGTCTGATAAAAGAATAGGTGCTCCTATATTTTTGGTGTCAGTTTGCCTGGAATATCATTTTCCACTCCTTTACCTTAAGTTTATGTGAGTCCTTATGTATTAGGTGATTCTCTTGAAGATAGTAGATACTGGGTTGATAAATTATTACCTATTCTGCCATTCTCTATCTTTAAAGTGGAGCATTTAGGCCATTTACATCCAATGTTAGTATTGAGATGTGAGGTACTATTCTATTCATCATGCCAGTTGTTATCTGAATACCATGTTTTTTTTTTATTGTGTTATTGTTTTATAAGCCCTGTGAAATTTATGCTTTAAGGATGTTCAATTTTGGTATATTTCAAGGTTTTGTTTCAAGATTTAGAATATTTTTTTTAGCAGTTCTTTTAGTGCTGGCTTGGTAGTAGCAAAATCTCTCATCATTTGTTTGTCTGAAGAAGACTTTATCTTTTCTTCATTTGTGAATCTTAATTTTGCTGGATACAAAATTCTTGGCCTATAATCATTTTGTTTAAGGAGGCTAAAGATAGGATCCCAGTCTCTTCTGACTTGTAATGTTTCTGCTGAAAATCTGTTGTAAATCTGATAGGTTTTCTTCTATAGGTTACCTGATGCTTTTCTCTCATAGCTCTTAAAATTCTTTCCTTTGTTTTGACTTTAGATGACATGATTACTGTGTGCCCAGGTGATGATTTTATTACAATGAATTTCCTGGGTGTCCTTTGAGCTTCCTGTGTTTAGATATCTAGATTTCTAGCAAGGCAGGGAAGTTTTTCTTGATTATTCCCTCAAGTAAGTTTTCCAAACTTTTAGATTTCTTCCTCAGGAATACCAATTATTCTTAGGTTTGGTCATTTAACATAATCTCATACTTCTTGGAGGCTTTGTTCATTTTTTAAAAAATTCGTTTTCCTTTGTCCTTGTTGGACTGGGTTAATTCAAAAGCCTTCTTGTCTTTGAGCTTTGAAGTTCTTTCTTCTACTTGTCTGATTCTATTGTTGAAATTTCTCTAGTGTGTCTTTCATTCCAGAATTTCTGATTTTTATTTATGATATATATTCCTCTGGAGATTTTTTTGTCCATATTCTATATATTTTTTAATTGCTTCATGTTTGTTTTCACCTTTCTGTGGTGCTTCTTTTAGTACAAAATTTGACATCCCTTTATGATTAAAACTCTCAGCAAAATCAGCATAGAAGGGACATACCTTAAGGTAATAAAAGCCTTCTGCGTCAAATCCACAGCCAGCATTATACTCAACAGGGAAAACTTTAAAACATTGTTCCTGAGAACTTGAACAAGACAAGTATGCCCACTTTCACCACTTCTATTCAACACAGTACTGAAGTTATAGCTAGAACAATCAGACAAGAGAAAGAAATAAAGGGCATCTAAATAGCTAAAGAGTATGTCAAACTGTCACTGTTCACTGATGGTAAGATTATATACCTAGAAAACATTAAAGACTCATCCCAAAAGCTCCTAGATCTGATAAATGAATTCTGTCAAGTTTCAGGATACAGAATCAATGTACAAATCAGTGGTACTGCTATACAGAAATAACAGTCAAGCTGAGAATCAAATCAAGAACTACACCCCTTTTACAATAGCTGCAAAAATAAAACAAGATAAAATACTTAGGAGTATAACTAACCAAGGAGCTGAAGGATAAACTACAAAACACTACTGAAAGAAATTATAGATGACACAAACAAATGGAAACACATCTCATGCTCTTGAATGGGTAGAATCAATTTTGTGAAAATGACCATATGGCCAAAAGCAATCTACAGATTCAATGCAATTCCCATCAAAATAATCATTTTTCAAAGAACTAGAAAAAAAATCCTAAAATTTATATGTAACAAAACAAAAGTGGCTTCATAGCCAAAGCAAGACCAAGCAAAAAGAACAAATCTGGAGGCATTATATACGCAATTTCAAACTATACTATAAGGCTATAGTCACCAAAACAGCATGGTACTGGTATAAAAATAGGCACACAGACCAATGGAACAGAATAGAGAACCCTTAAATAAAACCAAATATTGACAGGCAACCTAACTTCAATAAAGCAAACAAAAACATAAAGTGTGGGAAGGACACCCATTCAACAAACATTGCTGGGATAATTGGCAAGCCACATGTAGAAAAATGAAACTGGATTCTCATCTCTCACCTTATACAATAACCAAATCAAAGTGGATTAAATACTTAAATCTAGGACCTGAAACCGTAAAGATCTGAAGATAATATTGGGAAAAGTCCTTCTAGACATTGGCATAGGCAAAGACTTAATGACCAAGAGCCCAAAAACAAATGCAACAAAAGCAAAGATAAATAGATGCAACTTAAACTAAAAAGCTTCTGCACAGCAAAAGAAATAATCAGCAGAGTAAACGGACAACACACAGAGTGGGAGAAAAGTCTTTGTAAACTACATCAGACAAAGGACTAATATCCAGAATCTACGAGGAACTCAAATCAGCAAGAAAAGAAATAATTCCATTAAAAAGTGTACTAAGGATATGAACAGACAATTCTCAAAAGAAGAAGTTGTTGGGACAATTGAGTATCCACACACAGAAGAATCAAACTGAGCCCTTATCTCACATCATATTAAAAAAATCAACTCAACATGGATTAAAGATTTAAGTGTAAAACCAAAACTGTGAAACTACTAGAAGAAAATATAGGGAAAAAATTCTGTAACATTGGTCTGTACAGTGAATTTTTGGATATGAAGCCAAAAGCACAGGCAAAAATAGATAAATGGGGTAACATCAAACTAAAAGTTTTTGCACAGCACGGGAAACAAGCAAGAGTGAAGAGATGACCTGTAGAATAGGTGAAAATATTTGAAAACCATAGATCTAATAAGGGGTTGATGCCCAAAATATGTAATGTGACTCAAATGACTCAGGAACAACAAAACTAATAACCTGATTTAAAAATGGGCAAAGGACTGAAATAGACATTTCTCTAAAGAAGACATGCAAACAGCCAACAGCAATGTGAAAAGATGCTCAGTATCACTAGTTATCAGGAAAATACAAATTGAAAGCACAGATATTACCTCACACCTGTTACAATGGCTGTTACGAAAAAAAACTAGATTTGACAAAAATGTAGAGAATAGAAACATTTGAACACTGCTGATGGGAATGTAAATTAATACAGCCATTATGAAAAACCATACAGGTATTCCTCACAAAAGTTAAAATACAACTACCACATGATCTAGCAGCCTCATTTCTGATATAATATTCAAAGGGGATGAAAAGAGTACTTCAAGGAGATGTCTGTACCCTGATGGTCATATGCAGCATTATTCACAATAACCAAGATATGGAATCAACCTAAGTGCTTTTCAACATATGAATGGCAACAGAAAATGTGGTGTGTGTGTGTGTCTATATATACATAAAATACATTTTCTTTGTGTGTGTGTATACATGTGCACATATTATACACACAGTGGAATATTTATTCAGCCTTAAGGGAAAAAAATCTCTTCATTTTTGACAATGTGGATGAGCTTAGAGGACATGATGCTATGTAAAATAAGCCAGGCACAAAAAGGCAACTGTGGCATTATCTCACTTATAAGTGGAGTGTATAAGAATGGACCTTATAGGAACAGAGAGTAGAATGGATTCTTACCAGGGCTTGTGAAAGAAGGGGAGAAATGGGTGCAAAGTTTCAGACAGTACAGATAAATTCTGGGAATCAATTGGTTAGCATGATGATTATAGTTAATAATAATATATTGTGTACTTGAAAATTGCTGAGAGAGTAGATCTTAAATGTTCTCAGCACATACAAGCTATGCAAAGTGATGGATATGTTATTTACCTTTTGGGCAATCATTGCACAGTGTATACATTTATTGAAGCATCACATTGTACACCATAAATATTTACAATGTTAATTTGTCAACTGTACTTTAATAAAACTAGAAGAAAATAAAAATAAATTTAAATTATCTCTTCTAATCTTCCCTGTTCCCTTCCCCATAGATACTGTGGAACTGTCACAGACTGAAGGGGACCGAATAGACGTGAAGCCAAAACCTAACATTTTTTTTCTGAACTAGATTCTTTTGCTATAAAGGGCATAATTGGTTCCATTGAAACTTGAATAGAGTGTATGTATTAAATATAAATAATGTATCAACGCCAATTTCCCAATTCTCATGATTGAATTTATTATGTAAGTTTTTATTTTTTGCAAATATACACTGAAGTTTTAAAGGATAATGGGCTGTCATGTAAACAAATTATTCTCAAATGATTTAGGAAAATAGTTTTAGTAAAGTACTTGTAACTTTTCTAATGTTTGTGATTGTTTAAAATTTTTAAAAAGTAATAAGCAATGCTGTGGAATAAAGTTTCAATTAAAGCTCGTTGGTTTTGAACTCTTATTAATTTAAATTCATTAAAAATGACTTAAGCTGTATTCATTCTTTCACATTTTTTGCAGGATTATTGGCCAAAGGAAATCCATTTTAGAGATGATGATCAATGGTCATGCACTCTGAAAAAAATAAAAGAGGATAGTTCATTTGTTTCCATTTATACACATCTATGGGAAAATGTTCCTCGAATATTTGAAGCAGTTTTGATCATGGAATCACAATTAAAGGACTGTTCACTTCTTTTGCAAAACCACACCTCTAAAATATTTAAGTGGAAAAGCATAATTTCTGAAACAAGTAAGCCTTATTTATTTTTACCTTTTATAGAAGTGGAGTCTCACTATGTTGCGCAGGTTGTTCTCCAGTTTCCAATTTTTGGCCTCAAGTGATCCTCCTGAGTCAGCCTTCTAAAGTGCTGGGATTATAGGCATGAACCAGTGTACCTGGCCAGTCCTTATTTTTTGTATTAGTAAAGTAATGGTCAGGTAGGAGTGTGTGTGTGTGTGTGTGTGTGTGTGTGTGTGTGTGTGTGATCTCAAAGAATGAAATTCTTAAGGTATAAAATAAATTTTAAAAATATTTGATTTTAAAACCTCTTCATTTCAAAATGGTTCAATACAGAATTTTTAGTTGAACATAAATATGTGGATTCAAAGGAAGTATTACTAAAAAAAAGCCTTAAAATAGTTGTTAAGCTGTTAAGCTTTTGTTAAACTGTTAAGTTTTTGTTAAACTGGAGTGGAGGTACAGAATATTAGGAAGACATGAGAGCAAGGTTGCATCAACTAATATTTTTACTAGAAACAAACATATCAGCAAGGGTCAGGATAGAACAGAAATATCTAAAACAAAGTAAAAGGGGTGATAGTTAACCTATATGAACTAGGCTTGTTTGTAGGAGTAGCTGGTATTCACTATGCAATAACTGAATGAATGACAAAGCATATTGCAAGTAATGGTAATTTTTACTTTTCAATATTTGTATAACATTTTTCTAATATAATTGTATTGATTACTATTTCCAGAGTAGTTTTAAATATTTATAATTATTCTTGTCTTATTCTTGATTTAATCAGCAAATTTGTTATATATGTCTTGAAAATAATTGTACTTATAAAGTATTTTTAGATATTAGATTCATTATGTTATTTTGGTATTTAATATTCTTTTTTGGACTTAGAAATGCGTAATTCTGAGGATATATTTAAATACATTTCCATTAAATTATTTTTAAATTTTTAAATTTAAATTATGTTTTTTAATGTGTATTTTTTTCATTTGTAAAAGCTACATATAGCTTCTGTGTATGTATATATAAATATACACATATATATAGCTTTTATACACACACACACAGACAGCTGTACGTGCATATGCATTCATCTTATAAAGAAATAAAACATCCACAAGTAACCAAGTAGGAACATATCTTTTCATATCTTCCTCCTGTTTTTTAAAAAAGGTAATTTCTTATATATACATTGTCCTCAATATGTAGATATCAGAAACAGGATTCAAGTCTAGTTTATCTGACTTCAGAGCCCCCCATATTGTTTCACTGGGTCGTGCTCCACAGTACTGCACTTTATTGAAATTAAGGTGACCATGAAACAACCAAGCATAATTGGGTGAGCTATTTGAAAAAATGTGAACTTTTTTTAGGAGAGAGGGATTGATATAAAACTTTAGATATAGGAGTAAGTGCCACAGACATGTTAGTTGGAACATGACATTTCAGAAAAGGAAAACAGAAGATATACTGTATATAAGAATTCCAATTATTTATTCAGCTAACAGTATGTGTTTAGCATATACTCATCAAAATTGCTAGTTGATTTCATTGAATAGTTTTGTTTATATAATTTGCTTAAAGTATTTAAAATTTTATTTATTTCTAGAGGATATACATATATATAACATATAAACTATGAATTCTTGTATTTTTAAAGGTTCTTACAGAAAATTGGAAAAATATGGGGAGCTCCTAAAGAAGTACCATAAGAAAAAAAAGATAATGGTATGGTATCTATGTTTTTATCATCCTTGAAAATTGGATTTTCACAGAAAATATAAACATTACATTTCCACAGATGACCACTGAAAATATTTTTGTAAATGTCCTTTTAGTCTTTTGTTGCCAATCTAGCATCTGTCTCTATGTTTTAAAGATAACTGCATTTACTTTCTTTTTATACTCAATATTAATGAGCATTGGCATCTTCACATAACTACAAGTAATTTGAAGACATATTTCAAGGTACACTAGTCCATTCTTTGGTTATTTAATAATTTATAACATTTTATACTTAGTGGTGCAGGTCCCGTATCAGTCTTCTTCTTTTAGAAAATTAATAAGTCTTTTTGATGACCTTTAGATTACTTTGCCAATTTTTTAAAAATCTTTTTGAGATTTTGATAAAAATTGTCTTTTGAACTACTTTTAGATACCTCATCTTTTTAAAAATATGTTCTAAAAGTATATAATGTTAAAGCTAGAAAAACTTTGTATCACCATTAGTCTAGCCACCTTATTTAATACTTTTTTTTTAAATTAACTTTTATTTTCAGTTCAGTGGACATGTGCAGGTTTGTTTTATAAATAAACTTGTGTCCTGGAGGTTTTTTGAACAGATTATTTTGTCACTCAGGTATTAAACCTAGTGCCCATTAGTTATTTTCCTGATTTTCTCCCTCCTCCTGCCATCCACCCTTTGTTAGGCCCCAGTGTCTGTTGTTCCCCTCTATGAGTTCATGTGTTCTTGTAATTTAGCTCCCACTTGTAAGTGAGAACATGCAGTATTTGTTTTTCTGTTCTTGCATTAGTTTGCTAAGGATAATGGCCTCCAGCTCAATCCATGTTTTTGCAAAGGATGTGATCTTGTTGTTTCTTAGGGCTACATGGTATTCCATGATGTATATATACCACATTTTCTTTATGCAGTCAACCACTGATGGGCATTTAGGTTGATTCCATGCCTTTGCTATTGTTAATAGTGCTACAGTGAACATACATTTGCATGTGTCATTATGGTAGAATGATATATATTTCTTTTGAGTTCTTTCAGAAAGTGGCTGAACTAATTTATATTCCCACTAGCAGTGTAGTATAAGCGTCCCCTTTTCTCTGCAACCTTGTCAGCTTCTGTTATTTTTTTACCTTTTAGTAATAGTTATTCTAACTGGTGTGAGATGGTATCTCATTGTGATTTTGACTTGCAGTTCTCTAATGATCAGTGATGTTGAGCTTTTCTTCATATGTTTGTTGGCAGCATATATGTTTTCTTTTGAAAAGTGTTGGTTCATGCCTTTTGCCCACTTTTTAATGGGGTTGTGTGCTTTTTTTTTTTTGTTAAGTTCCATGTGAGTTTTGGATATTAGACCTTTGTAAGATGCATAGTTTGCAAGTATTTTCTCCCTTTCTGTAGGTTGGTTGTTTACTCTGTTGGTAGTTTATTTTGCTGTCCAGAAACTCTTTAGTTCAATTAGATCCTATTTGTCAATATTTGCTTTTGTTGTGATTGCTTTTGGCATCTTTGTTGTGAAATCTTTGCCCATACCTATGTCTAGAATGGTATTGCCCAAGTTGTCTTCCTGAATTTTATAGTTTTAGGTTTTACATTTTGGTCTTTAAACCATCTTGAGTTAACTTTTGTATAAGGTATAAGGAAAGGGTCCTGTTTCAATCTTCTGCATATGGCTAGCCAGTTATCCCAGTACTATTTATTGAATAGGGATTCCTTTTCCCATTGCTTGTTTTTGTCATCTTTGTCAAAGGTAAGATAGTTGTAGATATGTGGCCTTCTTTATGGGTTCTTTATTCTGTTCCATTGGTCTATGTGTCTGTTTTTGTACCAGTCCCATGCTGTTTGGGGGGCTGTAGCCCTATAGTTTATAATAGTTTGAAGTCAAGTAGCATGATACCCCAGCTTTGTTCTTTTTGCTTGGGATTTTCTTGGCTATTTGAGCTCTTTTTTGGTTCCATATGAATTTAAAGATAGTCTTTTCTAGTTCTGTAAAGAATGTGATTGGTAGTTTAACAGGGATAGCATTGAATCTACAAATTGCTTTGGGCAGTATGGCCATTTTAATGATATTGATTCTTCCTGTTCATAAGCATGGAATGTTTTTCCATTTGTCATCTCTGATTTCTTTGAGAAGTGTTTTGTACTTCTTGTAGAGATCTTTCACCTTCCTAGTAAGCCATATTCCTAGGTATTTGTGTGTGTGTGTGTGGCAATCATGAATGGGATTGTGTTTCTGATTTGGCTCTTGGCTTGACTGTTGGTGTATAGGAGTACTAGTGATTTTCATACATTAATTTTGTATCCTGAGACTTCGCTGAAGTTGTTTATCAGCTTAAGGAGCTTTTAAAACTATGAGGTTTTCTAGGTATAGGATCATGTGGTCTGAAAACAGGGATAGTTTGACTTCCTTTCTTTCTATTTGGATGCCCTTTATTTCTTTTTGTTGCCTGATACCTCTGACTAAGGCTTCCACAATACTCTGTTCAATAAAAGTGGTGAGAGAGGGCATCCTTGTCTTGTGCCGGTTTTCAAGGAGAATGCTCCCAGCTTTTGCTCATTTATTATGATATTGGCTGTAAATTTATCATAGTTGGCTCTAATTATTTTGAGATATGTATCTTCAATATGTAGTTTATTAAGCGTTTTTAATATGAAATGGCGTTCAATTTTATTGGCAGCCTTTTCTGCATCTGTTGAGATAATCATGTGGTTTTTTAGTTCTGTTTATGTGATGAATCACATTTATTGATTTGTATATGTTAATCCAGCTTTCCATCCCAGGGATAAAGCCTACTTGACTGTGATGTATAAGCTTTTTGATGTGCTGCTGGATTTAATTTGCCAGTGTTTTGGCGAGGATTTTTGCATCAATGTTCGTCAAGAATATTGGCATATAGTTCTTTTTTGTTGTATCTCTGTCAGGTTTTAGTAACAGGATGATGCTGGCCTCATAGAATGAGTTAGGGAGGAGCCCTTCTTCCTCAATTTTTTGGAATAGTTTCAGCAGGTAGGGTACCAGCTCTTCTTTGTACATCTGGTAGAGTTCACTTGTGAAACTCTCTGGTCCTGAGCTTTAATAGGTTGATAGGCTATTTATTACTGATTCAATTTCAGAGCTCATTATTGGTCTGTTCAGGGATTCAGTTTCTTTTTGGCTCAGTCTTGGGAGGGTATGTGTGTCCAGGAATTTATCCATGTCTTCTAGATTTTCTAGTTTTATATGCACAGAGGCATTTATAGTATTTATTCTCTGATGGTTGTTTATATTTTTGTGGGGTCAGTGGGGATAGTGATATCCCCCTTATCATTTCTTTTTTTTTTTTTTTTTTTGCAAGGTGAAAGCAAGTTATTAAGAAAGTAAAGGAATGAAAGAATGGCTACTCCATGGACAGAACAGCCCCGAGGGATGCTGGTTGCCCATGTTTATGGTTATATTTTGATGATATGCTAGACAAGGGGTGGATTATTCATGCCTCCGCTTTTTAGACCATATAGGGTAACTTCCTGACATTGACATGTCATTTGTAAACTGTGTGGCACTGGTGGGAGTGTAGCAGTGAGGACAACTAGAAGTTGGTCACTCTTGTTGCCATTTTGGTTTTGGTGGGTTTTGGCCAACTCCTTTACTGCAATCTGTTTTATCAGCAAGGTCTTTATGACTTGTATTTTGTACTGACCTCCTATTTCCTTATAATTTCTGATTGTGTTTATTTGATTCTTCTCTCTTTTATTCTTTATTAGTCTAGCTAGCAGTCTATCTATTTTGTTAATATTTTAAAAAAAACAACTCCTGGATTCGTTGATCTTCTGAATGATTTTTGTCTCACAGTCTCCTTCAGTTCAGCTCTGATTTGGTTATTTTTTGTCTCCTGCTAGCTTTGGAGTTGGTTTTCTTTTGGTTCCCTGGTTCTTTTAGTTGTGATGTTAGGTTGTTAACTTGAGATCTTTTTAACTTTTTGATGTGGGCTTTTAGTGCTATAAATTTCCCTCTTAACACTTCCTTAGCTGTGTCCCAGAGATTTCTGGTATGTTGTATCTTTGTTCTCATTAGTTTCAAAGGACTTGTTGATTTTTGCCCTAATTTCTTTTATTTCCCTAAAAGCCATTCAGTAGCAGTCATTCAATTTCCATGTAATTGTGAGGTTTTTGAGTGAATTTCTTAGTATTGATTTTTAATTTGATTGCTCTGTGGTCCAAGAGACTGTCATGAATTCAGTTCTTTTGCATTTGCTGAGGAGTATTTTCCTTATGATTATGTGCTCGATTTTAGAGTATGTGCCATGTGGGCAATGAGAAGAATGTGTATTCTGTTTTTTTTGGAGTGGTAAGTTCTGTATATGTCTGCCAGGTCCATTTGATCCAGTGCTGGGTTTAGGTCCTGAATACCTTTGTTAATTTTCCGCCTCAATGATGTGTCCTAATACTGTCAGTGGGGTGTTCAAGTCTCTCAGTATTACTGTGTAGGTCTAAGTCTCTTTGAAGGTCTCTAAGAACTTGCTTTGTGAATGTGGATGCTCCTGTGTTGGGTGCATTTATATTTAGGATCTTTAGGTCTTCTTGTTGAATTGAACCTGTTACCTCTATGTAATTCCCTTCTTTCTCTCTTTTGATTTTTGTTGGTTTAAAGTCTGTTTTGTCTAAAATTAGGATTGCAAGTACTAGTTTATTCTGTTTTCCAATTTCTTGGTAGATTTTTCTCCTTCTCTTTACTTTGAACCTGTGTGTCTCATTGCATGCAATATGGGTCTCTTGAAGATAGCATACTAATGGATCTTGGTTCTTTATCCAGTTTGCCACTCTGTGACTTTTAATGGGGGCATTTAGCCCCCATTTACATTCAAGGTTAATATTGACATGTGTTGATTTGATCCAGTCATCATGATGTTAGCTGGTTTTTATACAGATTTGTTTATGTGGTTGCTTTATAGGGTCACTGGTATGTGTACTGTAAGCAGATGCAGCCAGGCTGGGGCTCTGGGAGAGGCCAGCCAACCAAGGGGTGCTCAAGTTGGACTGGCCCCATCTTTTGGGCAAGATGGCCTTGCACAGTTCAGGTCTGACAGTTCCTCTAGGTCTGTCATCTTGTTGGTTATTATGCAGACTTGATTGTGTGGGTGCTTTATAGTGTCACTGGTCTATGTACTTAAATATGTTTTTCTGGTGGCTAGTAACAGTCTTTGATTTCCATATTTAGCACTCCCTGAAGGACCTCTTTCAAAGCAGGTCTGTTGGTAATGAATTCTTATAACATTTGCTTATCTGAAAAAGACTTTATTTCTCCTTCACTGAGTTTGACTAGATATGAAATTCTTAGTTGGAATTTCTTTTCTTTAAGAGTATTGAATACAGCTGGGCATGGTGACTCACACCTGTAATTCCAGCACTTTGGGAGGCCGAGGTGGGTGGATAATGTGGGGTCAGGAGTTCGAGACCATCCTGACCAACATAGTGAAACTGCCTCTCTACTAAAAACACAAAATTAGCCAGGCATGGTAGTGTATAATCCCAGGCTACTTGGAAGGCTGAGGCAGGAGAATAACTTGAATCCAGGAGGGGTAGGTTTCAGTGAGACAAGATTGTGCCACAGCACTCTAGCCTGGGCAAGAGTGAAAATCTGTCTCAAAAAAAAAAAAAAAAAAAAAAAAAGAGTACTTAATATGGCCCCCAGTCTCTTCTGGCTTGTAGGGTTTTTGCTGAAAGGTCTGCTGTTTGCCTGGTGTGATTCCCTTTGTAGGTTTGCCTGCCTTTCTCTCTGGCCACATTTAATATTTTTTATTTCATGTCAAGCTTGGAGAATCTGATAACTGTGTGTCTTGTGGATGGTCATCTTGTATAGTACCTCACAAGGGTTCTCTGCATTTCCTGAATTTGAATATTGGCCTCTCTAATGGGTTTGGGAAATTATCGTGGATGATGTCGTGAAATATGTTTCCAAGTTGCTTGTTTTCTCTCCCTCTTTTTCAGGAACACTAGTGAGTATAGATTTGGTCTCTATATAATCTTATATTTCTCAGAGGTTTTGTTCATTATTTTTCATTTATTTTTGTGTGGCTGAGTTATTTCTGAGAAGCAGTCTTTGAGGGCTGAGATTCATTCCTCAGCTTGGTCTATTCTGCTGTTAAACTTTTGATTGTATTTTTAAATACTTGTAGTGTGTTTTTCAGCTCTATCAGTTCAGTTTGGTTCTTCCTTAAAAATTATCATTTCAACTTTCAGCTCCTATATGGTTTTATTGTAATCCTTAGATTCTTTGGAGTTGGTTTTAGTTTCTCCTGAATTTTGATGATCTTTATTTCTACCCATATTCTGAATTCTTTGCCTGTCATTTCAGCCATTTCAACCTGGTTAAGCACCATTACTGGAACTAGTGCAGTCATTAGGAGGAAAAAGACATGGGCTTTTTGAATTGCCAGAGTTTTTGTGCTGATAATTCTCTCTCATCTATGTGGGCTGATGTTTCTTTAACTGTGGTGTTGATTGTAGTCAGTTGAGTTTGTTTCTGGGTGTTTTCAGAGGGCTGATACTTTGTGTTGGGTCTTTTCTTGTACCTGAATTCTTGTCTTTGGTTTTATCAGGGCATGTATTTGCAAAGTATTTTTAGTGTTGAAGTTTGGGATGTGATTCAGTAGACGGTGCTTAAGCATACTGGTTCGTAGCTAGGCGCTTGCTCAACCAAGTGGCTCTTCGGTATTTCCTTACATTTGCAAGCCATCCTGCTTTCAAATACATTTTTAAATTCTGACTACTTATTTTATCAAATGTCTTTTCAAAATCTATTGAAATGGCCTTTAGGCATATTATACTAACAAAAGTTTTAGTAGTTATTCTTTTTGTTAAATATAAAAGTGTTATTGGCTTTATCAATCAGAATTTAACATGTATTTATATTTTTGTGGTCTCTTTTAAGGTTATATGACTAAAAACTATGTTTTGTGTTACTGTAGCTCTGCTGCTTGAAAACTTTCACTGTTTCTTTTCCTCTTACAGAATAAAGCCAGGACTTGGAGATTAAGCTTAACATTTAATTAAATCTGACTTCATCTTTTTTAATTGATATATAATAATTGTACCTATTTACAGGGTACATGTAATATTTTGATGCATGCATGTAATGTGTAATGATCAAATCAGGTTATTTAGGAAAGCTATTATTTTTTGTGTCAGGAACATTTCAAATCTTCTCTTCTAGCTATTTTGAAATATACAATGCGTTGTTAACTATAGTTGCCCTACTATGCTATCAAACAGTAGAACTTAATCATTCTAGATAACTGTATGTTTGTACACATTAACCAACCTCTCTTAATCCCCTCCACTCCCCCAGCAGCCTCTGGTAATCATCATTCTACACTCTACCTCCACGAGATAAACTTTTTAAGTTCCCACGTGTGAATAAGAATACATAATACTTGTCTTTCTGTGCCTGTTTTATTTCACTTAACAGACAACCTCCAGTTTTATCCATATTGCTGCAAATGACAGGATTTCATTTGTTTAATGGCTAAATAGTATTCCATTACATATATACACAACATTTTATCTATTTATCCTTTGATGGAAACTTAGGTTGGTTCCACATCTCAGCTATCATGAGTAGTATTCCAATAAACCTGGGAGTGCAGGTATCCCTTTGACTTCCTTTCTAGTGGAGAGATACTGAGTAGTGGATTGCTGAACTAATTGTATGGTAGTTCTATTTTTAGTTTTTTGAGAAACCCCTGTTTTCCATAATAGCTGTACTACATTTACATTTCCACCAACAGTATTATAAGAATTCTCTTTTCTCTTCATCCTTACTAGCATTTGTTGTCTTTTGATAATAGCCATTTTAACTTGGGTAAGATTCATTGTGGGTTTGACTTGCATTTATCTGATGATTTGTGATGTAGATTGTTTTTTGTAGACCATTTGTATGTCTTCTTTTGAGAAATGTATATTCAGATCCTTTGCCCACTTTTTGATGGTATTATGTGGTGTTTATTTTTGCTGTTGAGTTATTCTAGTTCCTTGAATGCTAATATGTTCTGGATATTAGTATCTTATTAAATAAATGGTTTGCAAATATTTTCTCCCACTACACAGATTGTCTCATCACACTGTTGTTTCCTTTGCTGTACAAAAGTTTCCTAGTTTATTGTAGCCCTATTTCTGACCCCATCTTTATTGTATCCTAGCTTTTGAGCACATAGCCTTCTTTAAAATCATATTTGATCTCATTTTTTTCTAAAAAGTCTCTCTTTCTTATTCCTGTGTACACTTTTAAAAATGAGAATAATATGATCCTCTTTCTGGAAGCAATCTATCATTCTTTCCAATTTGTTTCATATGTTGTTTGTCCTCTCCTTTCTAATATATGTGTATGTGTAATATGTGTGTATGTTTGTTCTTGTATGTGTAAAACTTACTTGTAAGCTTAGTTATTTTTGGAGTAATTAGGAATGTGGAAATTAACCTGCTGTCTGTCTATATATCTATCATCTATCTGTGTCTATAGAATATGAATACATATATATATACACACACACACACACATGACTAGATGATCAAAAACTGATCTATGTGTGTAAAGCAGTGTAGCAGACATTAAAATTTGCCACCTGGATTCCCTTTCAAAGAAAGATCTGTTTCTCTAGCAGCTAAGAGTGCTGTTAAGGGCCACTCAGCTGTCAGCTCTTTCATGGGTTTCCTTACCTCCAGAGAGCTTCTTCTTCAGAGGAAACATCTTTCCAGGAGCTACTCAGTGACTGCTTAAGTTGGGGCAGGAAGTCCTGGCTATTTCAGTCCAATGCAGGACAACTTTGATGGATACTTTCTCCTCTAGAATTCTTCTTGGAGTCAGTTGTGGCTGTTAGGCTTCCATCATAGCTAATTTCTCCATCTGCCCAATCCTGCCTCTTCCCTTAACTGTCAAAGGCATTGATTCCAAAACACTCCCAATAAATGTTCTGAACACTAAACTCCTCCAAAGAATCTATTTCTCAGGGAACCTAACTGTAATAGTGATTTGTTTATTTTAGCCCTTATCTCTGTTTGTTTTTTAAATGAATATATCTGATTCCCTTCTTGAACCATAACTAGTTTGAGGGCAAGAACCATCTTTGAATTTCCAGTATCCAATACAACAATAGTATTTAAGGCCTCTGTAGGATGTATCTATATCTATATCTATATCTATATCTATATCTATATGTATACATACTAGTTAACTGAACAAATTTACTAAATGTTAAATTTCTTTAATTTAGAATTTTAAAGATTTTACTTTAAATGTTTTCCAGCTTTCAGATGACATGGAGACAGAGAAGAATATAGAGGTACTTAAAATTTATGTTTTGCTAGATTGTAAATCAAGTGTATTATGTAGGACTAAAATAATGTTTACAATAATATAAACATAGCTCTAAATATAGAGAGAGGTACTAGAGGAGAGAATTGGAAGCAGGTATAGAAGCTTCCTAGTCTGTATTTATTTATGTATATCCAGCTAAAATTCTTGATCATTTGAGTTTATGTGACAATTAGTTCTGAAATATGATTTTGTTTTGATTTTAGATATGGCATATAAATGTGCCAGGGCTTCTTATTTCAGAGAAGCAGATAATATGAAGGTTTTTCTTTTCTTTTCCTTTTTTTTTTTTTTATTGAGACAGAGTCTCACTCTGTGGCCCAGTCTGAAGTGCAGTGGTGCAACCTTGGCTCACTGCAGCCTCTGCCTCCCGGGTTCAAGTGATTCTCCTGCCTCAGCCTCCCGAGTAGCTGTGATTACAGCTGTGTGCCACCATGCCTGGCTAATTTTTATATTTTTAGTAGAGACAGTGTTTTACTATGTTGGCCAGGCTGGTCTCGAACTCCCAACCTCAAACGGCTTGGCCTCCCAAAGTGCTGGGATTACAGGCGTGAGCCACTGCACCTGGCTGAAGGTTTTTCTTAGATGGGATATATGAATTTTTACTTAATTTAGTAAAAAGAAGTAAAATTGTGTTAGTGAGTGATAGTTAAATGTTGGTTATCTGTAGTTATACAAGTATACTGTAGTGAGAAAAGTAAAGTAATTACTGTCCTGTTATATTCGCCTCTTTCTAGGGTTGCAACTTCACAGGATTCAAAGCAAATGAACTTACTCAGCTACCCAGACATTTGGATGCCAAACAAATTTATCTTTTTATTTTAAAAGCCCATAATTTTGATGTATGTAAATATTTCATTTTATTGTAGGATAAATTTTGACAGTAGGATTTAATGAATCAGACCTTTATTTAAAGCTATGATAAATAATTAGATGTTAAACAAGATTTGATCCTTTGGGCATCAAATTTGGCAGCAAAGACCAGTGATGTGTCTAACCTACTGATTACCAGAAAATAATGTATTAAACTCTGTAGTACTGCTTCAGGATCCTGAGGTTGCTAGTGTGCGCTGGCTTGGCATGTAACCATGACAGGTGTTTTTTCCTTCTGGTCTGTTCCTGCTCTGTCAGCTCAGGATGTTTTAGCCTGCTCATTTTTGATCCTGAAATAAGTTGTGAATGCCCTTCTTCACAACTCTTTGGATGTTTCTTTTGAGTCTTCAAGTGTCTGTGGGAATTTTTGAGTAGTATCTCTATAGGGTAACCAAACGATGAAAAACTGGAGGTCTTGAGAGGTAGTTAGATCAATAGCCAGTGAATACCAGGGCTAAAATGAGAGTGGTTACCTGGTAAAATAGCCAGTGAATACCAGGGCTAAAATATGGAGTAGTTACCTGGTAAAAGTGGTCATTTTGCCCTCCATTTCAATTTACCTGTTATAAAATAGCCAGTGAATACCAGGGTTAAAATGTGAGGTGGTTACCTGGTAAAACTGGTCATTTTGCCCTCTATTTCAATTTTCTGATTTTTATATTTATGTACATTACATATATTCTTTGTCACTAAAAAGTATTAAATCTAAGTTGAAGCTGTTACCAGTGTACTTCATACTATGCTTAGTAGCTTATGAAAAAGATGTGCCCCCACAGAATACATAATAATTTTCTTGTTATGAAAGTTGCATGATGGTCTTTTTATAGACCTGTACTTTAAGAGGAATTCATACCTCTGGATGTAATTAAAATAAATTAATTTCAGACATAAAAGAATCTTGAATGTCTCAGTCTGACATTAAAACATTTTGGGAATAAGAAGATAAAATGATCTGTTGAATCTGCCTATTTAAACCAAAACTTACAGTTCTAGTAGTCACAGTAGACAGATTTAACCATTTATACCAATTTTGATCAATTGTCTGCTTCGGAAGAACACTAGACAGGCCCAGAAGAAGGGCTTATTGGAATAGAAGTCCATGATTGATTGTTGTTATTTGTCCTCAGTGGAAAAGGGGGAACTCATGGCATGAATCTTACATTTTTGCTGTTCATGGTGTGTTCGACATTGTCCTTTCAGTATCAGCTATCCAAATATGGTTATTGAGCATGTGAAATGTGGCTAGTATGACTGAGGAGCTGAATTTTTTATTGTATTTCTTTTAACTCATATATAAATCTAAAAACTGAATTTGATTTAGTTATTTAAAAATGTTTAATTATGCTTGGAACAAAATTACAAACATGTATTCTATGAAGTCTAAATATTAATCTAGTATTTCTGATGAAAATGTAGGGTTCAAATTGAGATACACTGTCAAAAATATATACCATATTTCAGGGGGCCATTTTGTGAAGAGACGAAGACTGAGAGGTTGTGTCTGCGTTGCTGACTTCCAGCAGCAGTCAGCTTCTGCACTTAGAACCCAGGAGTAGGAGACTCAGAATCGAATCTCTTCTCCCTCCTTCCTTCTGTGAGATTTTTTTGATCTTCAGCTACATTTTCGGCTTTGTGAGAAACCTTATCATCAAACACAATGGCCAGCAACGTTACCAACAAGACAGATCCTCGCTCCATGAACTCCCGTGTGTTCATTGGGAATCTCAACACTCTCGTGGTCAAGAAATCTGATGTGGAGGCAATCTTTTTGAAGTATGGCAAAATTGTGGGCTACTCTGTTCATAAGGGCTTTGCCTTCGTTCAATATGTTAATGAGAGAAATGCCCAGGCTGCTGTAGCAGGAGAGGATGGCAGGATGATTGCTGGCCAGGTTTTAGATATTAACCTGGCTGCAGAGCCAAAAGTGAACCGAGGAAAAGCAGGTGTGAAACGATCTGTAGTGGAGATGTACGGCACCTCTTTTGACTTGGACTATGACTTTCAACCGGATTATTATGATAGGATGTACAGTTACCCAGCACGTGTACCTCCTCCTCCTCCTATTGCTCGGGCTGTAGTGCCCTCGAAACGTCAGCGTGTATCAGGAAACACCTCACGAAGGGGCAAAAGTGGCTTCAATTCTAAGAGTGGACAGCGGGGATCTTCCAAGTCTGGAAAGTTGACAGGAGATGACCTTCAGGCCATTAAGAAGGAACTGACCCAGATAAAACAAAAAGTGGATTCTCTCCTGGAAAACCTGGAAAAAATTGAAAAGGAACAGAGCAAACAAGCAGTAGAGATAAAGAATGATAAATCAGAAGAGGAGTAGAGCAGCAGCTCCGTGAAGAAAGATGAGACTAATGTGACGATGGAGTCTGAGGGGGGTGCAGATGACTCTGCTGAGGAGGGGGACCTACTGGATGATGATGATAATGAAGATCGAGGAGATGACCAGCTGGAGTTGATCAAGGATGATGAAAAAGAGGCTGAGGAAGGAGAGGATGACAGAGACAGCGCCAATGGCGAGGATGACTCTTAAGCACATAGTGGGGTTTAGAAATCTTATCCCATTATTTCTTTACCTAGGCGCTTGTCTAAGATCAAATTTTTCACCAGATCCTCTCCGCTAGTATCTTCAGCACATGCTCACTGTTCTCCCCATCCTTGTCCTTCCCATGTTCATTAATTCATATTTCCCTGCGCCTAGTCCCATTTTCACTTCATTTGACGCTCCTAGTAGTTTTGTTAAGTCTTACCCTGTAATTTTTGCTTTTAATTTTGATACCTCTTTATGACTTAACAATAAAAAGGATGTATGGTTTTTATCAACTGTCTCCAAAATAATCTCTTGTTACGAAGGGAGTACAGTTCTTTTCATTCATACATATGTTCAGTAGTTGCTTCCCTAACTGCAAAGGCAATCTCATTTAGTTGAGTAGCTCCTGAAAGCAGCTTTGAGTTAGAAGTATGTGTGTTACACCCCAACATTAGTGTGCTGTGTGGGGTAGTTCAACACAAATGTAACGATGTATTTTTGTGAATGAGAGTTGGCATGTCAAATGCATCCTCTAGAAAAATAATTAGTGTTATAGTCTTAAGATTTGTTTTCTAAAGTTGATACTGTGGGTTATTTTTGTGAACAGCCGGATGTCTGGGACCTTTTTTCTTCAAAATAAACAAGTCCTTATTAAACCACGAAAAAAAAAAATATATATATACCATATTTCAAATGCCTAGTATTCAAAAAGGAATGAAATATTTTAAATAATTTTTTATGTAAATTGTATATTGGGGTGATATTTTCAACATATTTGGTTAAATAAAATGTTACTAAAATTAATTTCACTTTTTACTTTTTTAATGTGGCTTCAAGAATATTTAATATTATGTATGTGGCTCATGTTAAATTTCTGTTGGACAGTGCTGATCTATAAGCATTGAAAGCATACTCTTTATAAAGCCTGTTTATATTAACATGTTTTATAATGTGTTTTAATCTCTATGCATCTCTTTTTTGTTTTTTTCCCCATAGGAAAAAGTTTTTAAAATCTGGAAGACTCATTTTCTCTCAGAAGCCTCCATTGCTCTTTTGCATGACTCCTTTTGGTGGTGGTTTCTCCATAAATTTAAGGTATGGTGTTTTAAAAAATGTATTTTAAGTTGATATTGAGCATAATTAATTTTTCAGTAGAGATAAGTCTAGTACAAAAATGCTTTTCTGGATCTTACTACAGAGGTCATTTTTTGAGCATTCACCATATAAGAAATCCTATTTGAAGTCTAGAGTTCTTTCAAAGGAGTTAAAACTGTAATATGGATTTCAAAAGATTCTGGATCTTTGAAATTAGACTTCGTAAATTATATATATTGTATATCATGTAATTAGAGTCTAAGTCAGAAATTTAATGAGAAGATCCAGAATTAGAAAGGTGAGAATTCTGATTAGGACTGAACAGATGAAGAAGGTGTATTAGTCCATTTTCACACGGCTATAAAGAACCTAAGACTGGGCAATTTATGTAGGAAAGAGGTTTAATTGACTCACACTTCTACACGGCTGCGGAGGCCTTGGGAAACTTACGGTCCTGGTGAAAGGCAAAAGGGAAACAGGCACCTTCTTCACAGGGAGGTAAGAGGGAGAGAAAGGGAAGCAAAAGTGCCACAGTTTTTAAACCACAGATCTCGTGAGAACTCACCATTATGAGAACATCATGGGGGAAACCATTCCCATGATCCAGTAACCTCCCACCAGGTCTCTCCCTTGACATGGGGTGATTACAATTCAAGATGAGATTTGATTGGTGACACAGCCAAACCACATCAGAGGGGGCATCTGGGAAACATTAAGAGAAGGAAAAAGCAGCACATGAAACAGTGTTTTACTAGAAGAGTTTCAGTAATAATATTATAATAACCTTAATGTTTTAAAAAATTGCTTTTGGGACCTTGACTACAAAAAAGACAAATCCCTGGAAAGTACATCATTTTCCTCCAAACAACAACAAGGGAGAGGCATATATAACTTACAAAGTCAGTTTTTTTTTTCACCCCATCATACAAAGTAGATTTCAAAGCAAAGAATGTTACCAGAGATAAAGAAAGTAATTTTGTAATGCTGAAGTGGTCAATTCATCATCCGGACATAACAATTCCAAATATTTATGCACCTAATAAAAATGCTTCAAAACACATTTAATAAAAAATTTTAATACTTTAACGAGAAATACACAAATCAGTAAGTATAGTGATTTCAGCACCTTCTTTGAATAGTTGGTAGAATATAAAGAAAATCAGTAAGGATACAGAATGATATAGAAGACTTGAACAACACTGTCAAACAGCTTGACATAATTGACATTTATTAAACATCTCTCCTGTCTTAGTTGGTTTTGTGCTATAATAACAGAATACAGCAGAATGGTGATTTATAATTAACAGAATGAATTGACTCACAGTAGTCTGGGGTGTCCAAGATAGAGGGGCCAGCATGTGGTGAGGGCCTTTTTGCTGCATCACTCCTTGGCATCAGGTAGAAGAGTGAGAGAGGGAACAAATAAGACGGTCTTTCCTATGATAACAAACCTACTTCTGTGATAATGGCATAATCTGTTCATGAGGATAATGTCCCCAAGACCCAAACACGTCCCATTAGGCCTCATCTCTCAACATCACTGATTGGGGATCAAATTTTCAATATATTGAACTTTGGGGGACACATTCAAACCATAGTACCTCACAATAGCAGGAGAATATACATTTTTCTCAAGTGCACATTAAACATTTACTAAGATTAACTATATTCTGAGCTAGAAAAATATCCTAATAAGTTTATAAGAATTCAAGCCAAATACAGTGTTTTCAGATCAACATGGAGGTATATTATAAAATAATAACAGATATCTAAAAAATTTCCAAATGTTTGGAAATGAACACAGTTCTCAATAACCATGGGTCAAGTCAGAAATCAATAAGGAAATCAGAAATTATTTTGAACTAAATGAAAATGAAAACACAGATTAAAATGTGTGCGATATAACTAAAGCAGTATTTAGAGAGAAAATCAAAGAATTAAAATGCCTGCAATAGAAAAAAGAGAAAATTCTGAAAAAAGAGAAAGCATATCTTCTACCTTAAGAAATTGGAAAAAGAAAAAAAAAAAAGCCAAACCTATGGAAAGCAGAAGAAAACAAAATAAAGATCAGAGAGAAAATTAATAAAATTAAAAAGAAAAAGCAAAGAAATTAAAGAAATTCAATTTGGCCAAAAGTTGGTTATTTGAGAATTGTAAAAATGAGGTAACATGAGCAATTTGAAGCCGTTATTTCAGTGAAAGTGACCATAGAAGAAACAAAACCTAAATACAGCTCATTGCTTGACTTAATTGATTCAGGCTCCTAAAGGCTTAGCAAAAGAAGAAGAATACCTATTCCCAAGCATAAATATTACTTCTGAGTTTCTATAGGCCTTTGAAAGATGCCAAGCTCTCAAACAGAAGGTATGAGACATATAAAAAAGGAAAGGAATTGCTGGGTTGTTTGATATGAAAATGATCAGTTTAATGAGAAAATGTCAAATTGTTTTTCCAAGTGCATGTACAATTTTATACTCCCATTGTTAATATATTGAGTTCCCATTGTTTCTGAACAACCCGTGGGTCAAAGAAGAAATCAAAAAGGAAATCAGAAAATACCTTGAAACAAATGAAAACAAAAACACAACATGCCAAAACTTATGAGATGCAGCACAAACAATGCAAAGAGAGAAATTTATAGCTGTAAATTCTTGCATTAAAAAAGAAGAAAGCCATAGCAATTAGGCAAGAAAAAGAAATAAAAGTATCCTAATAGAAAAGGAAGAGGTGAAATATCTCTGTTTGTAACATCTTTCATACAGAAAATCCTAATGATTCCACCAAAAAACTGTTAGAAATATATGAATTCAGTTGCAGGATACAAAATCAACATTCAAAAGTTAGTAGCATTTCTGTACACTAACAATGAATTATACAAAAAAGAAATCAAGAAAACAATTCTGTTTACAATAGTAATAACAAAATAAAATACTTAGATTTAAACTTAACCAAGGAGGTGAGAGATCTCTATACTGGAAATAAAAAACATGGATGAAAGAAATAAAAGATGACACAAATAAATAGAAAGATATCATATGTTCATAGATTGAAAGAATTAGTAAAACATCTATACTACCCAAAGCAACGTACAGAATCAATGCAATCCATAACAAAATTCCAGTAATGTTTTCCCAGAAATAGTTAAAAAAAAAAAAAGTTATAAAATTTATATGGAAGTACAAAAGAAACTGAATAGTCAAGCTGTCTTGAGCAAAAAACACAAAGCTTGAAGTATCACACTACCTAACTTCAAAATATGCTACAATGTTGTAGTAACTGAAAACAAGCAGAGTATTGGCTTAAAAACAGCCACATATACCAAAAGAACAGAAAAGAGAGCCCCAAAATAAATCTACACGTTTACAATCAATTGACTTTCAACAAAGGTGCCAAGAAGACATAACAAAGAAGGATAGTCTTCAATAACTGTTGTTGGGATAACTGAGTATCCACATGCAGAAGAAGGAAATTAAACCCTTATTTCACATCATATACAAAAATCAAGTCAGCATGTATTAAATTAAAGACTTAAGTATAAGATCTGAAAGTGTAAAACTACTAGAATAAAACATAGAGTAAAAGCTCCATGACTGGTTTGTACAATGATTTTTTGAATATGAAGCAAAGTATAGTCAACAAAAGCAAAAAATAAACAAATGGAATTGCATCAAACTAAAAAGCTTCAGCACAGCAAAGCAAACAATCAATAGATTGAAGAGACAACCTTTAAAGTGGGAGAAAATATTTGAAAATCATACATCTGATAAGAGGTTAATGTCCAAAATATATAAGTATTTCAAACAGTTTAATAGCAAGAAAACAAATAACCTGATTTAAAAAGGAAAAAAGTAAATTAATACAGTCATTTTGGAAAATAGTATGAAGTTTCCACAAAAAAATTAAAAGTAGAATCACCATATGATCCACTAGTCCCATTTCTATACTGTAGTTATATCCAAAGGAGTTAAAATTGCTATGTTGAAAAGATATTTGCACTTTTATGTTCATTTTAGCATTAATCACAATAGCCAAGATATGAAAGCAACCTGAATGTCCATCAATGGATGAATGGATAAAGAAGACATTATATATATACATATATGTGTGTGTATGTGTATACACACATACACACACATATATATATACATATATTTTTAATAGAATACTATATAGTCTTTAAAAAGAAAGGATATTCTGTAATTTCCAAAAACATAGGTGGAACTGGAGGACATTTTGCTAACTGAAATAAGCCAAACACAGAAAGTCAAATACTGTATGATCTCACATGTGGAATCTAAAAAAGTCAATCTTGTAGAAACAGAGAGCAGAAAGGTGGTTACCAGAGGCTAAGGGTGGGGAGAAATGGGGAAAAGTGAGATGATCAAAAGGTACAAAGTTTCACTTACACCAGAGAAATAAGTTTTAGTGATCTATTATACTGCATGGTGACCACAGTAAATAATGTTCTAAATTTAATAAAATAGGCCAGGCGCGGTGGCTCACGCCTGTAATCCCAGCACTTTGGGAGGCCGAGGCGGGTGGATCACGAGGTCAAGAGATCGAGACCATCCTGGTCAACATGGTGAAACCCCGTCTCTACTAATACAAAAAATTAGCTGGGCATGGTGGCGCGTGCCTGTAATCCCAGCTACTCAGAAGGCTGAGGCAGGAGAATTGCCTGAACCCAGGAGGCGGAGGTTGCAGTGAGCCGAGATCGCGCCATTGCACTCCAGCCTGGGTAATGAGCGAAACTCCATCTCAAAAAAATAAAAATAAATAAAAAATAAAATAATTTGATAAAATTTTTTAAATGTGCAAAGGCTCTAAACAAACACTTCTCAAAAGAAGACATACAAATGGCCAACAGTATGTGAAAAAATACTCAACATCGCTAATCATTAGGGGAATACAAACCAAAACCACAATGAGATACGATCTCACATACTAGTTTGATATGTGAGATGTTATCTAACATGGCTGTTATCCAAAAGGTGAAAGATAACAGGTATTGGTGAGGATATGGAGAAAAGATAACAGGTATTGGTGAGGATATGGAGAAAAGGAAACAGGTATTGGTGAGGATATGGAGAAAAGTTGGAAATGTGAATTACTACAGCTAATATGGAAAACAGTATGGATTTCTCAAAAACTAAAAACAGAACTACCACATGCTCCAGAAATCCCACTTCTGGGTATACATCCACAGGAATTGAAATCAGTATGTCAAATAGATATCTCTATGTCCACATTCATTGCAATACAATAGCTAAGATAGGAAATCAACTTAAGTGTCCATCATAGAAATCAACCTAAGTGTAGTATGTCAACGAATGAATGGATAATGTGGTGTACAATAGAATATTCTTGGGCTTTTAAAAAGGAAACTCTAATATTTGTGACAACCTGAATGAACCTGGAGGACAATTTGCTGAGTGGAATTAGCCAGGTTTGTACAGACAAATATGATCTCACTTACTTGGGGAATCTAAAAAAGTTGAACTCACAGATGTAGAGAGAAGAGCAATAGTTACAGAGACTTGGCTGGAAGCTAGGAATGGGGAGATGTTAAAAGGGTAAAGAGTTTCAGTGAGACAGGAGGAATAACTTTTTTTTTTTTCCTTTGAGACGGAGTCTTGCTCTATTGCCAGGCTGGAGTTCAATGGCACCTTCTTGGCTCACTGCAACCTCTGCCTCCAAGATTCAAGCAATTCTCCTGCGTCAGCCTCCCAAGTAGCTGGGACTACAGGTGTGTGCCACCACTCCCAGCTAATTTTTTTTCTTTTTGGTAGAGATGGGTTTTACCATGTTGGCTAGGATGGTCTCCATCTCTTGACCTCTTGATCTGCCCAACTTGGCCTCACAAAGTGCTGGGATTACAGGCATGAGCCACCGCGCCCAGCTGGAGGAATTCATTGAGATTCATTGAACAGCATAGTCACTATATTTAACAGTACCATATTGTGTGCTTCAAAATTCCTAAGAATGTAAATTTTAAATGTCTCTCCTTAACAAATTATAAGTAACTGAGAGGATGGATACATTGTGTACATATATCAAAATGACACATTGTACTCTGTAAATAAATGCAATTCTGATTTATAAATAAAATACAATGAAATATTAAAAATCAAAGAAAGCTCTCAAATCAACCACATGGTCTTATACATTAAGAAACTGGAAACAGAACAAAAGCTAAAATAGACAAATGGGATCTAAAAAGCTTCAGCACAGCAGAAGCAAACAACTTATAAGCTTTTGCACAGCAAAATACACAATCATTAGCATGAACTGGCAACCAATAGAATGGGAAAAAATATTTGAAAGCTACCCATCTGAAAAAGGGCTAATATCCAGAATCTACAAAGAACTAAAGCAAATTGACAAGAAAAAACCCCATCAAAAACTGGGCAAAGGATGTGACCAGACACTTTACTAAAGAAGACATTTATGTGGCCAAAAAACATATGAAAAAATGCTCATTATCACCGGTCATTAGAGAAATGCAAATTAAACCACACTGAGATACCATCTCACACCAATTAAAATGGCAATCATTAAAAAATCTGGAGACAACAGATGCTGGAGGGGATGTGGAGAAATAGGAACACTTTTACACTGTTGGTGGGAGTGTAAATTAGTTCAACCATTGTGGAAGATGGTGTGGCAATTCCTCAAGGATCTAGAGATAGAAATACCATTTGACCCAGCAATCCCATTACTGGGTATATATGCAAAGGATTATAAATTGTTTATTATAAAGATACATGCATACGTATGCTCATTGTGGCACTGTTTACAATAGCGAAGACTTGGAACCAGCCCAAGTGCCCATCGAGGATAGACTGGATAAAGAAAATGTGGCACATATACACCATGGAATACTATGCAGCCATAAAAAAGGATGAGTTCATGTCCTTTTCAGGGACATGGATGAATCTGGAAACCATCATTCTCAGCAAACTGGCACAAGAACAGAAAACGAAACACTACCTGTTCTTACTCATAAGTGGGTGTTGAATAGTGAGAACACATGGACACAGGGAGGGGAACATCACATACTGGGGTTTTTTGGGGGATGGGGGCTAGGGGTGCAATAGCAGGGGGTGGGGAAGTTGAGAAGGGTAACAGGAGAAATACCTAATGTAGGTGATGGGGGGATGGAGGTAGCAAAACATGGCATGTGTATACCTATATAACAATACTGCAAGATTTGCCCATGTTTTCAAGAACTTCACATAGAGTAAAAAAAGAAAAAGAAACTGGAAAAAGAACAAATTAAATCCTAAGTTAGCAGAAGGAAGGAAATAATAAATATTGCAGCAGAGAGAAATGAAATAAAGAATAGAAAAACCTGAACGGGCAAAAACTGGAAGCATTCCCTTTGAAATCTGGCACTAGACAAGGATGCCCTCTCTCACTGCTCCTGTTCAATATAGTATTGTAAGTTCTAGCCAGGGCAATCAGGCTAGAGAAAGAAATAAAGGGTATTCAAATAGGAAGAGAGGAGGTCAAATTGCCTCTGTTCACAGATGACATGATTATATATTTAGAAGAGCCCATCATCTCAGCCCAAAATCTCCTGAAACTGATAAGCAACTTGAGCGAAGTCTCAGGATACAAAATCAGTGTGCAGAAATCACAAGCATTTCTATACACCAATAACAGACAAACAGCCAAATCAAAATTGTGAACTCCCATTCACAATTGCTATCAAGAGAATAAAATACCTAGGAATACAACTAACAAAAGATGTAAAGGACCTCTTCAAGGAGAACTACAAACCACTGCTCAGTGAAGTGAGAGAGGACACAAACAGATGGAAAAAAACATCCCATGCTCATGGTTGGGAAGAATCAACATCATGAAAATGGCCATACTGCCCAGAGTAATTTATAGATTCAATGCTATCCCCATCAGGCTACCAATGACCTTCTTCACAGAACTGGAAAAAAACACTTCAAACTTCATATAGAACCAAAAGAGAGCCTGCATAGCCAAAACAATCCTAAGCAAAAATAACAAAGCGGGAGGCATCACACTGCCTGACTTCAAACTATACTACAAGGCCGCAGTAATCCAAACAGCATTATACTGGTACCAAAACAGAGACATAGACAAATGGAACAGAACAGAGGCCTCAGAAGCAACACCACACCTCTACAATCATCTTATCTTTGACAAACCTGAGAAAAGCAGTGGGGAAAGGATTCCCTGTTTAATAAATGGTGTTAGGAAAACTGGCTAGCCATGTGCAGAAAGCAGAAACTGAATCCCTTACTGATACCTTACACTGAAATTAACTCCAGATGGATTAAAGATCTAAATACAAGACCTAACTGCATAAAAATCCTAGAAGAAGACCTAGGCAAAACCATTCAGGACATAGGCATAGGCAAGGACTTCATGGCCAAAACACCAAAAGCACTGGCAGCAAAAGCCAAAATAGACAAATGGGATCTAATTAAACTCCAGAGCTTCTGTACAGCAAAGGAAAGAATCATTAGAGTGAACTGGCAACCAACAGAATGGGAAAAAATTTTTGCAATCTATCCATCTGACACAGGGCTAATATCCAGAATCTACAAAGAACTAAAACAGATTTACAAGAAAAAAGCAAACCCATTCAAAAATGGGCAAAGGATATGAACAGACACTTTACAAAAGAAGACATCAATGAGGCCAACAAACATACGAAAAAATGCTCATCATCACTGGTCATTAGAGAAATGCAAATCAAACCACATTGAGATACCATCTCACACCACTTAGAATGGTGATCATTAAAAAATCTGGAGACAACAGATGCTGAAGAGGATATGGAGAAATAGGAACACCTTTACCCTGTTGGTGGGAGTGTAAATTATTTCAACCATTGTGGAAGACAGTGTGGTGATTCCTCAAGGACCTAGAAATAGAAATACCATTTGACCCAGCAATTCCATTGCTGGGTATATACCCAAAGAATTATAAATTGTTCTATTATAAAGACACATGCATACGTATGTTCATTGCAGCACTGTTTACAATAGCAAAGACCTGAAACCAACCCAAATGCCCATTGATGATAGACTGGACAGGGAAAATGTGGCACATATGCACCATGGAATACTATGCAGCCATAAAAAACGATGAGTTCGTGTCCCTCATGGGGACATGGATAAACCTGGAAGTCATCATTCTCAGCAAACTGACACAAGAACAGAAAACCAAACACTGTATGTTATCACTCATAGGCAAGTGTTAACAATTAGAACACGTGGACACAGGGAGGGGAGCATCACACATAGTGTTGGGGGGTAGGGGAGGGACAACAGGGGTGGGCAGAGTGGGGAAGGATAATGAGGGGAGAAATGCCAGATATAGATGATGGGGGATGAAGGCAGCAAACCACCTTGCCATGTATGTACCTATGCAACAATCCTGCATGATCTGTATATGTATCCCAGAACCTAAATTACAATAAAAAAAAAGAAGTGTGCAAGTGTGCCCCAAGGAAATGCTGTAATGAAGAAGCTTGCTTTATAAATGTGCATGAGGTAAACCCCTTTGCAAATCAGAGATCCATTTTGTAAAGAAATAAATTGCTTTATGATAAATAATAATAATAAATAAATAAATCTAGTTCTGGCTCTGAGAAGAACAAAAATGGACAAACCTTTAGCTAGAATGACTATTAAAAAACAGTGAAGACTATACTAAAATTTTAAATGAAATTGGGGAAAATATTATCAATTTTATGGAAGTAAAAAGGATTATAAGAGAGTGTTATTAACAGATGTATGCCAGCAAGTTGGAATAATGTTATTGAAATGGGCAAATTCTTGGAAACATACAATCTAACAAGACGTAATAAGAAAGAAATAGAAAATATAAATGGGAGATTGAATCAGTAATCAAAAACCTCCTATCAAAGAAAAGCCCTGTAACAGAGGGCTTCACTGTTGAAGGCTACCAGCACGTAAAAATAAACACCAGTCCTTCTGAAACTCTTCCAAAAAGTTGAAAAGGAGGAAATATGTTGTAACTCAACCTATGAGTTAGAAGGTATTGCTCTGAAACTAAAACCCAAAAAAGACACTACAATAAAAACAAAACAGAAACTACCAATATCTTTTATGATGAGTATCGACATAAAAATCCTCAATAAAATACTAGCAAATCAAAGTCAACAGCATATTAAAAGGATTATACACCATAACCAGTGGGATTTATTCCTGGAATGCAAGGATAATCAACTCATAAAATGTTTTCATGCTTTTCATTGCCAGGTACTCTGCTAAGGCCTTGAAATACAAAGTTACAAAAATATGATCTCTGTCCTTATTTAATTTTACTACACTCCTTTAAGATAAATATATATTATCTACATTTGGCAGATGAGAAACCTGGCACTTAATTAACTTGCCCAGGATAATACAGCTAATGTATAACAACCAGTATTAAAATTTGGGTCTACATTATGCCAAAAGCCACCCATGCTGATACTCCTATACCAACTGATGTGCTCATAAGAATAAATAAAGTTGCTGACATCATGTAAACAAATTCCAGTTTTAAATTGTAATATTGACTTTAATTTCATACTTTTTTAAAGCCTGACAGAGAAAACCAAGATTGTTTATTTGACAGAATTTCAGAAAGTTATGTGACACTTTTCATGAGCATACCTCTAAGTCGAAAGGATGCATTCTTTCAGGTAAGCATTGAAATTTATAGTTATGCTAATTATTTGTAAAGTGAATGAAATAGAAACAATAGTTATTTTATTTAAACCCATATAAGAATATATTTTGTTATGTTTGAAAGCGAAGTTGTCTGGTGTAAAGCTTTAGTAATATTTTTAAAGTTAAGCTCTTATTAAGCCCCCCAAAATACTGTATTCTCTTGCATCGAGGTCTTACATAATCTCCTTAGTGACTATAGGTACTTTGCTTGCATATTAATAATTTGAAACCTATTGACTTATTCTATGTATGTTTTTGTCTTTTTTCTGTTTACCTACAAAATTATTTATGATTTTTATTTTACTTTATAATCTCGATCCATTTAAGAGAACTTTATAAATTTATGTTATGCCTAAGGACTATGCACCTGTTACGGTAAAGTATAGTACATAAAATTATGAATCAAATGCTTGCCATGCTTTTCTGTTGTACTAACTGATGGATAGGATGGATTTGAATAAGTGTGAAATGAAGATGGTATGAATCTCATTAGGTAATTTTAGGTTTAACATTTAGCATTTCAAAACACAAGCCATATTCAAATACTTTGTTTCATTAGCAATTTGTAAATCAGAAATCATAGTAAATATTTTGGAGTTTGTAAATGTTTTCATGAGTAAGCCATACCTCAAATAAAAAGTTGTATATTTCACGATGAAAATATAAACAAGCCTAAGTTCACACATTTGCCAAATATTTATATTTAATCTTGACCTATCTTGCTTACTCACAAACACATTTGTAAAGTGTGATAAAAAGAAACTACTAGTAGTAGACTGGGAATAAGTAGACTTGGCTTCATGTCCAGAATCTGCTTCTGATTACCTGGGTGATCTCAGCAAGCCACTCAACCTCTCAGGCTGACAACTGGGTTGTCTATCAAATGAAGACGTTGATCAGATCTTTATTCTTTTAAGACAGTGATTCTTAAATAGTTATGAAACAGTGATGTTCTGACAGGTTGACTAGGATTTTCTCTGCTAATATTGAAATTTTTTTTCTTACTTGCAGAAAAAAGTTAATGATTAGGCATGTTGCAATTAAATTGTCTAAAGAGCACAAAAACAGCTGTTTCTGCTACCCATGTTTTTTCATTTAGCCTATTCTTTTATGGCTTTTATATTAACTATTTACTGAGAGTGCATAGTCCACCTACATGATTTTATGAAATCAAGCATGCTTTAATACAGGGCCTTTAAGAAAAGGATAAGAGGCTTTTAGATATGGACAAAGAGTAAAATGATGACATTGTATATCCCCACTTCTCTAGTTTCTGTTTCTCCTTCTATGATCCAAATGTTCTCACCTATGATGGATATAATGGATGTGTCTTTTGATAGATCTTATACAAACAAACCATAATTTGACTTTCTCTGGGTTTTGATATTCAGTAACTTTTTCTAACAGAAAATTAGAAGTTATTTAATTAATTCTCAAAGCCTCATTTGAGAACAGACAAGATGTACTTAATGATTAGACTCCTTGGCTTGTGCTAAGTCTTCCTTTAAAACCCCCTGTGACAAACCTGACAAAAGCTATGGGGAAAGGATTCCCTATTTAATAAATGGTGTTGGGAAAACTGGCTAGCTGTATGCAGAAAGCTGAAACTGGATCCCTTCCTTACACTTTATACAAAAATTAACTCCAAATGGATTAAAGATTTAAACATAAGACCTAAAACCATAAAAACCCTAGAAGAAAACCTGGGTAATAACATTCAGGACATAGGCCTGGGCAATGACTTCATAACTAAAACACAAAAGCAATGGCAACAAAAGTCATAGACAAATGTGATCTAATAGTAAACTAAAGAGCTTCTGCACAGCAAAAGAAACTGTCATTAGAGTGAACCGGCAACCAATGGAATCGGAAAAAATTTTTGAAAGCTACCCATCTGACAAAGGGCTAATATCCAGAATCTACAAAGAACTTAAACAAATTTACAAGAAAAAACCCCATCAAAAAGTGGACAAAGGATATGAACAGACACTTCTCAAAAGAAGATATTTATGCAGCCAATAAACATGAAAAAACGCTCATCTTCACTGGGCATCAGAGAAATGCAAACCAAAACCATATTGAGATACCATCTCATGCCACTTAGAATGATAATCATTAAAAAATCAGAAGACAACAGATGCTGGAGAGGATGGGAAGAAATAGGAAGGCTTTTACACTGTTGGTGGGAGTGTGAATTAGTTCAACCATGGTGGAAGACAGTGTGATGATTCCTCAAGGATCTACAACTACAAGTACCATTTGACCTAGCTATTCCATTACTGGGTATATACCCGAAAGATTATAAATCATTCTATTATGAAGACACATGCACACATATGTTTATTGTGGCACTGTTTACACAGCCCCTTCAGTACTCATACCCACTGTTCTGCCAGCCATGTAGTGGCCTGGGAACCAGCTACCTACCCTACTTACACTGTTCCAACTCTACTGGCACCTGATCACTTCCCCAGGGCCTGAAGTCAGGCTGACCTAACCTGCCACAACCACCAGAACCAAAACCCACTTACGTGGGCCCAAAGGTGGAGCCCCCCCATACACCATTTACAAGCAGCATCAGTACTGTCACACTGGCAAAGAGGTGAGCCATAAAACTGTCTGTATCCAGTTCAGAGATGAAATTATGCCCTGAAAAACAGGCATTTATTGTGGCTCTCAACCTCATTGTAGTCCGGAGATAGACTAGAATATGAATCTAAACTAGGAGTCATAAGCCCTGGAACAGTTGTGTAATAGGAAAACAAATCAAGTTCTTGCCTATGTAGGACAGGAAGCTGGTGCAGTCACCTCATCTCCCTGCAAAGTCTTCAGTGCACTTCACAAGAAACTCCTACCATTAACCCTCATTAGGGCAGGTGCCTGTGTTTGCCATTTGGGTATTTGTGAGAAAGCAAGGGGCTTCACAACTGTGTCCCTCCAACCCCACAGAACAGGAAGCTTAGGGTACCAGGTACTCCAATGTCCAGTCCTTCACTTGAAACAACAGAGAGCAAAGCATGAACAAAGATCAGGTACATACCTATCTGCTTGTGTTGCAACTGGCTCTCACCTGACGGCACCGTCAATTCAGCTTGCACAGCTCAATATAAAACCAGTCCACAGAAGTGCATAAGGTAATAGAAGCAAAGCCAAAATACCATAAGGCAATAGAAGAAAAGCCAAAAGACCTACCCATTCCTCTCCAGATGAGCAGGAACCAGAATAAGAATTCTGATACCATAAAATATCTGAACTCCACATCAGTTCTGGGTGGGAAGCTGCCTGGCTTCACTCCTCTTTGTTCTTTCTGCTGCTTCCTTGGTGAATCTTCATGGGATCTCCTTGGCAATCCATTTGTAGAAAGAACCGGTATTTACTTACCACTTTGTTTCATCTCCATGAGAGCAGTGTACACTAGCTGCTTCCTGTCTGTCATCTTAAACTCCCCTATACGTGACTTTCTAAAAGAGGATAGCAATAGTAAAGTTAAATAATTACAAAGCCTTAATTGTTAATTTTATTCTTTATATGAATTAAGTATTTTCCCCAAAACGTTGTCAGGCTGACTGGATTTTCAACTCTTACTTGTTTATGTCCCTCAATTAAAGGTAGAAGGAAGTAATAAAATGGCCAAAACCAAGTTATAAGAAAAAAATACATGTGTATTTCATAAAGTAAATAATAGTTTCTAAGGTAGCTGACTATATGCAGCCAGGAGGAATATCTGCTACCAGGAGACTGGGATGGGAAGACTGGTGCACTCTGAATATATCATCTGAGGGAAGGCATTGAGAGTGGATGGAGGAAGAACACACATGCTAGGATGGAGGGGGAAGAAGATGGGTACACTGCATGGGGCTGTCATGCACAGGGGCTTCTTCCTGGCCTGAATGACTCCTGGGGAAGAGGTGAGATGAGCAGGCAAGGAGCAACCCACTCTCACCATGAACCTCTGGAATCATGGCAGCAGAGGACCCATGACCCCCATGGACACTTGAGCTAGCAGGGATAGCTGGTTGGAGATGTGTTGGGGCAGGACTCTAGCCTGTGCAGAAGGCAGAGGGTTTAGTGTAGGAGTGTCTGTGATGGAGTACAGTTAGGAATGCCCATACCTGAAGGCTTCCCTCACTACCCTAGGAGACTTTCATTTTAGGGGAACTGTCAGACCTTAACAGAGCAGGGTATCCTTTCCTAGGAGATGGGCCAGTCTGACCTGAGTGACCCCTGTCTGCCGGTCTCTTCTTGGGACCAGCCTATCCAGTGATGACTGCTTGCAGTATGGCATTGGATGCCCAAATGGGCTTCCTCCCGGGGGCCTGCATTAAAACTCCTGCAGTGGCAAACAGTGCCTGTCCATTGAGAGTTCCAGCTGGCCCCTGTCTAATGAAGTGCTTTGGCTGGCAGCACACATCAGAGTGTTGTGGCCTGTGGCCCAGGAACACTTTAGCCCACCAGGACAGCAGATTTCTAACCTCAAGGGGCCAGGATACCAGCTCTCCAGAATTAGAGCACACTGCCCAGGAGTGCTGAGCTGAGCTGTAGCTCTCTAATTTTTTACAGAAACAAAGTCAGTAAACTGAACCCACCTTATACCACAGTTAAACCCCTGACGAAATCAAATAAAAGAAGAAAGCATCCAAAGAAAGCAACTTTAAAGACTGAAGAAACATCAGCTCACAAACATGAGGAAGAACAAGTGCAAGAACTCTGAGAACTCAGAAAGATAGACTTTTTACCTCCAAACAACTGTACTAGTTCCCCAGCAATGGTTCTTAATCAGGATGAAATGGTTCCCAGGTCACTGGCCAAACTCAAAGACCAGGTCAAATCTGCATGTATCAGTAATAACCTAATTCTAGATAGAGAATTTAGAATATGGATTAAAAAGAATTCATTGAAACTCAATCCAAGGATTCTAAGGAATACAATAAAATGATAAGGTAGTAAAAGATAAAATGGCCATTTTAAAAAAGAAGAAGCACTGATACAGCTGAAAAACTCACTTTGAGAATTTCCGAATACACTTTAAGTATTAACGCAGAATAGGCCAAGCTGAGGAAAGACTATCACAGCTCAAATACTGATTCTCCAAAATCCACCATTCAAACAAATATAAAGAAAAACAGTGAAGAAGAATGAAGAACACCTTCCATAAATATGGGATTATGTAAAGAGACCAAATATATGACTCATTGGCATCCCTGAAAGAGGGAAAGAAACCAAGCAGCATGGAAAACATTTCAGGATATTGTGTATGAAAAATTACCCAACCTCGCTAGAAAAGCCAACATTCAAATTCAGGAAATGTGAAAAAGAACTGCAAAATACTATACAAGAAGACCATTTCCAAGACACATAGTCATCAGATTCTCCACAGTTGACATGAAAGAAAAAACTTTAATGGCATAGAGAAAAGAGGCAGTCACCTACAAAGGGAACCTCATCAATTTGCTAGCAGACCTTTCAGCAAAAGCTTTACAACCCAGAAGAGATTTGTTGCGGGGAGGGGTAGCTATATTCAGCATTCTTAATAGAATTTCCAACCAAGAATTAATATTCAGCCTAACTAAACTTGATAAGTGAAGGAAAAATAAGATCCTTTTCAGACAAACAAATGTTATAGGCGTTGACTACCAACAAACCTGCTTTATAAGAGGTCCTGAAGAAAGTGCAATATATGGAAAGGAAAGATTTTTATTGGCCACTACATAGACCAGTGACATTATAAAGCAATCACATAAAGAAGTCTGCATAATAACCTAAAAACATGATGACTAGATTAAATCTGCATATATCAATAATAACCTTGAATGTAAATGCCTCAATTAAAAGGAACAAAGTGGCAAGTTGAATAAAGAAGACTCAACTGCATGCTGTCTTCAAGAGACCAATCTCCCATGCAGTGATACCCATAGGCTCAAAGTAAAGGGATGGAGAAAAATCTACCTAGCAAACAGAAGAAATCAGAAGTTACTATTCTAATTTAAGACAAAACAAGCAGAGGCAGAGCAAAATGGCAGAATAGAAGCCTCACTGATTGTCCCCCCACAAGGACACCAAGTTAACAACTATCTACACAGAGAAAACACCTTCATAAAAACCAGAAATCAGGCGAGTACTCATAGTGCCTGGTTTTAGCTTCATGTTACTGAAAGAGGCACTGAAGAGACAGGAAACACCATCTGGAATCACCAACACTATCCCTCCCCAATCTGCAGCACTGGCAGTGTAGTGCAGAGAGCATTTCTGGGTGCTGGGGAAGGGAGAACACAACATTGTGAGGCAGTTAACTCAGTGTTGTCCTGTTAGAACAGAAAGGAAAACCAAACCAAACTCAGCTGATAGCAGCCCACAGAGGGAGCATTTAAAACAGCCCTGTACAGAGGAGAATCGTGGATCCCAGTGGTCAGAACTTGAGAACCTGCAAACCTTGCCACAGAGGGCTACAAATTCTGTGTCTCCAAGTAAATCTGAAAGGCACTCTAGGCCATAAGGACTGCAACTCTTAAGCAAGACCTATTACTGAACTATGTCCAGAGATGGTGGACTGAAGTGTGCTTGTACATATTGAAACCCCATTAGGGTTAGCCAAGGGAGTACTGACATCACCTCTCTCATAACCCTAGGCTGCACAGCTCACAGCTCCAAAAGAGGCCCCTTCCTTCTGCTAGAGGAAAGGAGTGGGAAGAGTGGGGAGGACTTTGACTTGCATTTTGGATACCATCTCAGCCCCAGCAGGATAGGGCACTAGACAGAGGTGAGGCCCTCATTCCAGGGCATAGCTTTCAGATGACATTTCTAGCACACCCTGGGCAAAAAGGGAACATACTGCCTTGAAAGAACAGGCCCAATCCTGGCAGCATTATTACCTGCTAACTGAAGAGCCCTTGGGCCCTGAATAACTAGCAGCAATACTCAGGTACTACATTGAGGGCTCTGGGTGAGACTCTGAGACTTGCTCACTTCAGGTATCAGCATGGCCACAGGTGGGAAGAGCAGCAGGTGGGCTCTTGGGGTCCCTGATTCCAGGACTTAATTCTTGGGCAGCATTTCTGGACCTGCCCTGGCCAGAGAGGAGCCCACTTCCCTGAAGGTTGTGTCCCAGACCAGGCGGCATTCAACAAAAGCTGATTTAAGAGCCTGTGACCCTTAAGGGAACATTGACTGATAGTCTGGCAATATTCCTTATGGCATGGTGTGGCAGTGGCTACAGGGTGAGATGACTCTACCTTTTGAAAGGGTAGGGAAGAATGGGAAGGACTGCATCTTGTGGTTTGAGTGCCAACTCCAAGGGTTTTTTTCTGTAGTCCCTGGCTCTCAGACAGCACACCTGGACCCACCTACCAGGGACCTGGGGAACCTGACCACCCTGAAGGGAAGGACACAGGCCTGGCTGACTTTGCCACATACTGATTGTAGAGCCCCAGGGCCTTGAGCAAACATATACAGTAGTCAGGGAGTGATTACTCTATGCCTTCAGTGAGACCCAGCACTGTTCTGGCTTCAGGTCTGACCCAGTGTAGTCATAACGGTGAGAGCCAAAGGAGTGCTTGTGTCACTCCACCTACATCTTTAGGTGTCAGAACAGAAAGAGAGATTCTGTATGGGAGAAAGTAAGGGAGGGAAACAAAAGTCTCTGCCTGGTAATTCAGAGAATCACCTCCACGAGTCTGCAAGAACCACAGTGTTACTGAGCTTGGGGTGTCCCTAAAAGTAGATGCAGCTTAGATCACGAAACCCAAGTTCTTTCAAATATCTGGAAAGCCTTCCCAAGTAGGACAGCTACAAATAAGCCCAGACAGTGAATATTACAATAAATACCTAACTCTTTAATGCCCAGGCACCAAAGTACATCAACTGGCATCAACACATCCAAAAAATTATGACTTCACCAATGAACTAAGTAAGGCACCAAGGACCAGTCCTGGAGAAACAGAGATATGTGACCTTTCATACAAGATTTAAAAATAGCTGTGTTGAGGAAACTCAAATTTAAGATAACACAGAGAAGGAATCAGAATTATATCAGATTGATTTAACAAAGAGAAATAAAAAGAAGCAGAAATTCTGGAACTGAAATGCAAGTGGCATACTGCAAATGCATCAGAGTCCTTTAATAGCAGAATGGATGAAGCAGAAGAAAGAATTAGTGAGCTTGAAGATAGGCTATTTGAAAACACACAGGAGAAAAAAAAATAAAATAAAAAACAATGAAGCATGCCTATAAGATCTAGAAAATAGCCTCAAAAGGGCAAATCTGAGTTATTGGCTTTAAAGAGGAGGTAGAGAAAGAGATGGGGTAGAAAGGTTATAGAAAGGGATAGTAGACAATTTCCCAAACCTAGAGAAAAATATCCATATCCAAATACAAGAAGGTTATAGAACACTAAGCAGGTTTAACCTGAAGATTATTTAAGATGTTTAATAATCATACTCCCAAAGGTCAAGTATAAAGAAAGGATCCTGAAAGTGGCAAGATAAAAGAAACAAACAACATACAATAATGCCCCAGTACATCTGACAGCAGGCTTTTCAGTGGAAACCTTATAGGCCAGAAAAGAATTGAATGACATATTTAACGGGCTGAAGGAATGAAAAATTTTACCCTAAAGTAGTATATCTGGCAAAAACATCCTTCAAACAGGAAAGAGAGATAAAGACATTCCTACACAAAAGCTGAGGGATTTCTTCAATACCAGACCTGTCCTATAATAAATGCTATAGTGAGTACTTCAATCAGAAAGAAAGAAACATTAGTGAGCAATAAATAATCAATTGAGGCCGGGCACGGTGGCTCACGCCTGTAATCCCAGCACTTTGGGAGGCCGAGGCGGGTGGATCATGAGGTCAAGAGATCGAGACCATCTTGGTTAACATGGTGAAACCCCGTCTCTACTAAAAATACAAAAAATTAGCTGGGCATGGTGGTGCGTGCCTGTAATCCCAGCTACTCAGAAGGCTGAGGCAGGAGAATTGCCTGAACCCAGGAGGCGGAGGTTGCAGTGAGCCGAGATCACGCCATTGCACTCCAGCCTGCGTAACAAGAGCGAAACTCCGTCTCAAAAAAATATATAAATAAATAAATAAAAATAATCAATTGAATTTACAAAACTCACTGGTAATAGTAAGTGCATAGAAAAACACAGAATATTAAAACACTATAACTATTATGTGTAAACTACTCTTATAAGTAGAAATACTTAATAAAGGAGGAACCATTCAAAAATTATAATTTCAACAACTTACATAGTACAGTAAGATATAAATAGAAACAACAAAAAGTTAAAAATTGGGGGGACAAATTTAAAACATTGAGTTTTTATTAGTTTTTCTTTTATGCAAATAGTGTTATATTGTTATCAGGTTAAAATATGGGTCTTAAATTTGCAAGCCTCATTGTAACCTCAAACCAAAAAAAATAAGCAAAAAATACAAAAAAAAAAAAAACCACAAAAAATACAAAGCAAGAAACTAAAGTATGTCATCAGAGAAAAATCATGTTCACTACAGGAAGACAGGAAGCAAAGAAAGAAGGAAGAGAAGACCACAGAACAACCAGAAAATAGATAACAAAATCACAGAAGTAAGCCCGTACTTATCAGTAATAATATTGAGTTGTAAGTGGACTAATCTTTCTACCCAAAAGATGTAGACTGGCTGAATGGATGTAAAACAAGACTCATTGTTCTGTTGCCAACAAAAAACACACTTCACCTATAAAGATACACATAGACTAAAAATAAAGATATGAAGAAAGACGTTCTATGCCAATGGAAACCAGAAAAAGAGGAGTTGCTATACTTACATCAGATAAAATATACTTAAATACAGAAACTGTAAGAAGAAACAAAGAAGGCTATTATATAATAATAAAGGGGTCAATTCAGCAAGAGGATATAACAATTTAAAATATATATGCAAATCAATAACAAGAAGAAATTTGAAAACTAAACACATGGAAATTAAACAGTATGCTCCTAATGACCAGTGGGTCAATGAAGAAATTAAGAATTTGAAAAATTATCTTTAAACAAATGATAATGGAAACACACTATACCAAGAGAGTGAAAAAACATCCTTCAAACATGAAAGAGAGATAAAGACATTCCCACACAAAAGTAAGAGGCATATTTATAGCTGTAAGTGACTACATCAGAAAAGAACAACTTCAAAGAAACAATCTAACAATGTGTCTTAAAGAATTATAAAAGCAAGAGCAAACCAGACCCAAAATTAGTAGAAGGAAAGAAATAATAAAGATCAGAGCAGAAATAAATGAAATTGAAATTGAAAAAAAAAAAACCACACACACACAATAAAAAAAGATCAATAGACTGGGTGCTGTGGCTCATGCCTGTAATCCCAACGCTTTGGGAGGCTGAGGCAGGTGGATCATAAAGTCAGATCCAGACCTCCTGGCCAACATGGTGAAAACCCATCTCTATTAAAATACAAAAAATTAGCTGGGCGTGGTGGCTTGTGCCTGTAGTCCCAGCTACTCAGGAGGCTGAGGCAGGGGAATCGCTTGAACCTGGGAGGTGGAGGTTGCAGTGAGCCAAGATTGCACCACTGCACTTCAGCCTGGCAACAGAGCAAGACTCTACCTCAAAAAAAAAAAAAAAAAAAAAAAAACCAGTAAAACAATTCTGAAAAGTTTTTTAAAAATTGACAAATCATTAGCCAGACTAAGTAAAAGAGAGAGAAGATACAAACAAAATCAGAAATGAAAAAGGAGACATTGCAACTGACAGTGCAGAAAGTCAAAGTATTATTGGTCTCTACCATGAGCAAGTGTATGCCAATAAATTAGAAAATCTAGAAGAAATGGACAAATTTCTAAATATATACCACCTCCCAAGATTAAACCAGGAAGAAATTCAATTCCTGAACAGACCCAGTAATGAGATCAAAGCCATAATGAAAAGGATCCCAGTAAAGAAAAGCCCAGGACTTGCTGGCTTCACTGCTGAATTCTACAAACATTCAAAGAAGAACTAATACTAATTCTACTCAAACTATTTTAAAAAATAGAGGAGGAGGGAATACTCCCAAACTCACTCTACAAGGCATTGTTATTTGGATATCAAAACTAGACAAAGGCACATCAAGAAAAGAAAAGAAAATTACAGATCAGAATCATTGATGAATATTGATGCAAAAATCCTCAACAAGATACTGCAAACCAAATTCAAAAATACATTAGAAGTATCATTCATCATTACCAAGTGGCATTTATTCCTGAAGTGGTTCAACATATGCAAATCACTCAATGTGATACATCATATTAACAGAATGAAGGATAAAAAATATATGATCATTTCAATTGATGCTGGAAAAAGTATTTGATAAAATGACTTATCCCTTCATGATAAAAATTATCAAAAAATTGGTGATATAAGGAATATACTTCAGCATAGTAAAAAGCATATATGACAGATTCAGAGCTTGTATCAGACTGAATGGGGAAAAACCAAAAGTTTTTCCTCTAAGATCTGAAACATGACAAGGATACACACTGTCACCAGTTATTCATCATAGTACTGGAATTCCATGTGCTGATGAATAGAATGTATATTCTGAAGTTGTTGGGTAGAATATTCTATAAATATCTGTTAAGTCCATTTGTTCTAGGGCATAATTGAAGTCCATTATTTCTTTGTTGACTTTCCATTTTGATGACCTGTTTGGTGCTTTCAGTGGAGTGTTGAAGTCCTCCACTATTATTTTGTTGCTATATATCTAATTTCTTGTGCCTAGTAATAATTGTTTTACAAATTTGTGAGTTTCCATGTTAAATGCCTATAAATTTAGGATTGTGACATTTTCCTGTTGGACTGATTGCTTTATCATTATATAAATGTCCCTCTTTGTCTTTTTTAACTGCTGTTGCTTTAAAGTCTGTTAGGTCTGATATAAGAATAGGTACTCCTGGCCAGGCACAGTGGCTCACGCCTGTATTCCCAACACTTTGGGAGGCTGAGGTGGGCGGATCATGAGGTCAGGAGTTCAAGACCAGCCTCAGCAACATGGTGAAACCCCGTCTCTACTAAAAATACAAAAATTAGCCAGGCATGGTGGTGTGCACCTATAGTCCCAGCTACTCAGAAGGCTGAGGCAGGAGAATTGCTTGAACCTGGGAGGCGGAGTTGCAGTGAGCTGATATCATGCCACTGCACTCCAGCCTGGTGACAGAGTGAGACTGTCTCGGGAGGTGGGTGGGAATAACTACTCCTGCTCCTTTCTGATGAGATCATATGATAGGCCATAAAAGAAGTCTCAATAAATTTAAGAAAATCAAAATTATATGAAGTACTCTTTCAGACCACAGTAGCATAAAATTAGAAATTACTCCAAAAGGAATCCTCAAAACTATACCAATACATGGAAATTAATTTGCTCCTGAATGATCTTTGGGTGAACAGTGAAATCAAGATGGAAAATTTAAAATTCTTTGAACTGAGCAATAATACTGACAAAACCTATCTAAACCTCCGACACAGAAAAAGCAGTGCTAAGAGGAAAGTTCATAGCATTAAATGCCTACATCAAAAAGCCTAAAAAAGCACAAATAGACAATCCAAGGTCACACCTCAAGGAACTAGAGAAATAAGAACAAACCAAACCCAAACCCAGCTGAAGAAAATTAATAACAAAGATCAGAGCAGAACTAAATGAAATTGAAAAAAAAAAATACAAAAGAGGGAAAAAAGCTGAATATTTGGAAAGATTAACAAATTTGACAGATCATTAGCAAGATTAAGCAAGAAAGTAGAAGATACAAATAAGCTCAATTAAAACATAATGGGAACTATACAACCGATACCACAGAAATACAAAAAATTATTTAAGGCTACTGTAAACACCTTTATGCACACAAATTACAAGATGTAGAGGAGATGGATAAATTACAGGAAATCTACCACCCTTTTAGATTGTATCAGGAAGAAACAGAAACTCTGAACAGAGCAATAATAAGTAGTGAGATTGAAACAGTAATTTAAAAGTTTGCCAAAAAAAAGTTAAGGATCAGATGGATTCACAGCCGAATTCTATCAGATATTTAAAGAAGAATTGGTATGAATTTTACTGAAACTATTACAAAAGTTAGAGAAAGAGAGAATCCTCCCTAATTCATTCTATGAAGCCAGTATCACCCTAATACCAAAACCAGGAAGGAACAAAATGAAAAATGAAAACTACAGACCAATATTACTGATGAACATAGATGTAGAAATCTGCAACAAAATACTAGCTAACCAAATCCAACAGCATATCAAAAATATAATACACCATGATCAAGTATGTTTCACAACAGGGATGCAGGGATGGTTTAACATACCCAAGTCAATAAATGTGATACATCACAAAAACAAAATTAAAAACCATATGATTATCTTAATAGATGCAGAAAAAGCATTTGACAAAATACAGCATCACTTTATGATTAAAACTCTCAGCAAAATTGGCATAGAAGGGACATACCTCAGGATAATAAAGCCATCTATGACAAACACACAACCAACATTATACTGAATGGGGAGAAGTTGAAAGCATTCTCCCAGAGAACTGCAACAAGACAAGGATGCCCACTTTCACCACTTCCGTTTAACATACTGGAATTCTAGCCAGATCAGTTAAACAGGAGGATAAAGGGCATCGAAATGAGTAAAGAGGAAGTCAAACTGTCACTGTTTGCTGATGATATGATTGTATACCTAGAAAACCCTAAAGACTCATCCAGAAAGCTACTACATCTGACAAATTAATTCACTAAAGTTTGAGGATACTAAATCAATGTACACAAATAAGTAGCACTGCGATATACCAACAACCAAGATGAGAATCAAATGAAGAACTCAGTCCCGTTTAGGACACCTGCAAATATATATATATATATATATATATACACACACACACACACACACACACACACACACACACACACACACAAATATATATATATATAAATAACTTAGGAATATACCTAACCAAAGAGGTGAAAGACCTCTACAAGAAAAACTGTAGAACACTGCTGAAACAAATCATAGATGAGACAAATAAAAACACATCCCATGCTCAGAGATGGGTAGAATCAATATTGTGAAAATGATCACACTGCCAAAAGCAGCCTACAAATTCAATACAATTCCCATAAAAATAACATCATCTTTTTTCACAGAACTAGAAAAAACAATCCTAAAATTCATATGGAACCAAAAAGCCCACATAGCCCAAGAAGGCTAAGCAAAAAGAACAAATTTGAAGGCATCACATTACCCAATTTCAAACTATACTACAGGCTATGTTACCAAAACGCCATGTTACTGGTATAAAAATAGGCATGTAGACTAATGAAACAGAATAGAGAACTTAAATAAAGCCAAATACTTACAGCCAACTGATCTTTGACAAAGCTAACGAAAACATAAGGTAGGGAAAGGACACCCTATTTAACAAATGGTTCTGGGATAATGGCAAGCCACATGTAGAAGAATAAAGCTGGATACTCACCTCTTAACTTAGACAAATGTCAACTCAAGATAACTCAAAGATCTAAATCTAAGACCTGAAACAATAAAAATTCTAGAAGATAACATCGGAAAAACTCTTCTAGATATTGGCTTAGGCAAAGAGTTCATGAACAAGAAACCAAAAGCAAATTCAACAAAAACAAAAATAAATAGGTGGGACTTAAACTAAAAAGCTTCTGAACAATAAAAGAAATAATCAGCGGAGTAAACAGACAGCCTCCTGAGTGGGTGCAAATGTTTGCAAACTATGCATCCGACAAAGAACTAATATCAAGAATCTACAAGAAACTCAAACAAATGAGCAAGAATAAAAACAAATAATTCCATTAAAAAATATACAAAGGATATGAATAGACAATTCTCAAAAGAAGACATACAAATAGCCAACAAACATGAAAAAAATGATCTATATCACTAATTATCAGGGAAATACAAATCAAAACCACAATTTGATACCATTTTACTTCTTCAAAAAATTCCATAATTTAAAAATCCAAAAATAATATATGTTGGCATGGATGTGGTAAAAAGGGAACACTTTTACACTGCTGGTGGTAATGTAAACTAATACAACAACTGTGGAAAACAGTATGGAGATTCTTTAAAGTAGTAAAAGTAGAACTACGGTTTTATCCACCAATCCCACTACTGGGTATCTACCCAGAGGAAAAGAAGTTATTATATGAAAAAGTCACTTGCACACACATGTGTATAGCAGCACAATTTGCAATTGCAGAAATATGGAACCAGCCTAAATGCCCATCAACCAAGAAGTGGATAAAGAAAATGTGAGATATTTATATATATATATATGTATATGTATAACTGTGGCCGAGACTTACTTTCTCAATAAATTGTACTAGTGTTTATAAAAAGAAATAATGTGTTCACAAAACCTCATTAACATACGGTTTACCGATATAAGAAACCTGCGCATGTACCCTTGAATATAAAATAAAAGTTAAAAATGTTAAATAAATGTATAACTAGTTTTAAAAGCTAAAAAATTAAAATCATGAGGAAACCAAAGAAATTTAACTTCCAGGTTGTTGGAGGCAGTGGAGAGGGTGGCATTGCTCTTCATTGACACATATTCCAGTTCAAATTTAGCTTTCAGGCATAGTGATGTACATTAATTTATATAATTATGATTTTAGAATTTAAAAATGGCAAATTTTTATTTGGTTAATAAATTGTAAGGCAAAGTTTAAAAATAATTTCTTTGGCAGCTGACATATATTAAAAATTAAGAATATAAAATTAATCTAATATGATTTTATTTTGATAGATATATCCTGATTGTTTGGCACAAGCCATATATGCAACATTCCATGAAGCTTTTCCAGAATCTAGTTACCGCTTTAATGATGAATTTAAAGAAGATCTAGGGAATAACATTTTTCTTTGGTGTTCAGGTATGAATATATCATTTAAATATTGATCATTGTTTTGGTTTCTAAAAGTTTGGAGTGGCAGTATTTTATTTATTTCATCCAACAAAAATGGTAGTTCTTTTTCATATAAAGCATGCCATAGCAGTACCCATGGGTTAAAATAAAAGTTATTTATTTTCTTCTGAATATTTTATTATACCATTATTTAAATCATTACTTATTAAATTTAGAAGCCAAATATTTTATAAGCAATGGATTTATTATGGAAAACTGAAATGTCACAGAAATAAAATCATACCATGTATGTAGTGTATTTGCACCATACATGTTTAAGCTGCTTTTAGAATACTACTTACATTTTCATAGCAAATAGTATTATTTAGGATAAAATCTAGAAATAATTTAATTTCTTTGAGAACATTAATCAAGGAAAACCTGTTTTTGAATCAATGTGTGTGTGTAGGTGAAAATGGTAGGATTGGAAAGCTAAAGGAAAGTAAAACTCTATCCTAGAACATTTATCAAGAGATTTAAGTACTAGAGTTTAAAACTAAAGTATAAAAATATAGTTTCATGTTCCTGGAATGACCTCCCAGCATTTTTTATAAGATTGTTATTATTAACCACCAGAAACTATTAACTGTTTTCACATAGTTCTTGTAAATACTTCAATCTAAATGTTATCTAATTTTTAAAACTGCTTAATGTCAGTTTTTACTAACCAAATCACTTTTATAAGAAAATGTTTTATACTTTATGGAGGGACCCTTTGAGGGGTAAAGACTTGAAAACAACCCTGAGAAACCCCTATGAATACACACAGGTAAGAATCTCCTGCTAATCATTTAAAATATCAAATTAATTCAAATATAAAAAACAAAAAGGAAATGTCCACAGCATTCATACAAAGATACTATAAGAAAAAAACATGATGAAGGGCAGAAGAATTTTTTACAGACCTATTATTAAGTGAATTTTGTCTTTCCCCAAATTTAAATGTTGAAGTAGATTCCTAATCTCTACTATACCTCACAATGTGACTGTATTTGGAGGTGTGGTCTTTAAAGAAGTAATAAGAAGTAATTAAGGTTAAATGGCATTATATGGGTGGGCTCTAATCCAATATGATTGGTGTCCTTATAGGAAGTGGGAGAGATAAATGATATGAGCAACATGGTAGATTAGGTTATCTTTTATCTCACTCCCACACATACAAAATAATTAGATATCTACCCATGAACAAAAATAATCCTAGAAGGGTTCAAGAGTCAAATTTAAAACCTACAGCAATATAGTACTGCAAAAACCAGTAACTGCACAGAAAGGATTGCTGGGGAGATTGGCATATGTGAGACATCTGGATACAGCTAGGCACAAAGAAGGGTGGGGAATACCAGAATCAGTCAGGAAGCAGGTACCACTTTGGTCTCCAGTGGCCTGCTCTGCAAAGGATCCTAGCAGCCTTTTCCACTAAGGACTTCAACAGTCCTCGAGGCAGCCACATAGTCCCTATAGCTTTCACATCATATGTCCCCTTAGTGTTCATCCTTTTTTTCTTCAGGACATAGAGAACACTACTGGCTCTTGCCACTGAGATAGTTAACCAACAGCCATTGCTGTTTTTACCTCCTGGGGAGAGAGACACTGCTGTGCTCTGACCTCAAAAAGAAGCCACTGTTGTGCTACCCAGGGCTAGGGCCACCACTTGCACCCAAAACTATGCATGCCACAGACTCTAGAGACACAGACACTCTTTGCATACCCACATTCTAGGTCTCAGCTTTGTTGCAGGAGCATGCATGCCCATGTTTCATACCCCAAAGTCATTTCCACAACAAGCTAGGCTTCACCAGGGACCATGGAACCACTTTTACTCCACACATGTCTGTACTTTAAACTCCAGCTCTACAGCCATTCCATAAACACCTCCTATGGACACCAGCTGCATTTGTATTCTGGACTCTAGAGCAACAGTAAATTTTCGCCTGCCCGTGCTCTGAACCCCAGATCCTAGGGCAAACACCTGCACTCATGACACTGGACCCACTACAACACTGCCTCACATTCCTGAGGTCTGCATGAATTTACACTCCAGACCTCATTTTCTTGCATTTCCAGAAGTTCCCATGCCTCACACACCATTCCAAATGCTGTTGCAGGGAACCTGCATCACAGGCACCAATGTCCCTATTGCCCCAGACCCTGGAGCCACTGACCCTTCATGTGTACTCATACTTCAAATCCTGGCACCATGGCCACTTTGTGGGCACCAGACATCAGACAGTGATGCTACTACCACTACCACGAGAGGCTCACAAACTGAACCTGGCATTTTTGGGGATATCTGCAGGCATGAATTCCACTATAGGAGAAAAAGAGATTAGTAGGATCCCATCAGCCTTTGTAACTGAATACCCTAACAACCCTCACAGCCATTGCAGACACCACTAGCCTTGGCGACCGAGGACACTGCAATTTTCACTGATGCTAACTTCATCTGACAGAGGTGCATGGGAAATGTAAGCTGTTGCATGCTCACCAAGCCAGAAACACTACACCTCACCTAGCCAATACCTTTATACCCACCCATAGTTGAAGTTCTTTTCTCACCAAAACCAGCATATCAACAGAGAAATGCGAATCAAAACCACATTGAGATATCATCTCACGCCAATTAGAATGGCGATCATTAAAAAATCTGGAGACGGCCGGGCGCGGTGGCTCAAGCCTGTAATCCCAGCACTTTGGGAGGCCGAGGCGGGTGGATCACGAGGTCAAGAGATCGAGACCATCCTGGTCAACATGGTGAAACCCCGTCTCTACTAATATAAAAAATTAGCTGGGCACAGTGGCGCGTGCCTGTAATCCCAGCTACTCAGGAGGCTGAGGCAGGAGAATTGCCTGAACCCAGGAAGCGGAGATTGCGGTGAGCCGAGATCGCGCCATTGCGCTCCACCCTGGGTATCAAGAGCGAAACTCTGTCTCAAAAAAAAAAAAAAAAAAAAAAAATCTGGAGACAACAGACCCTGGAGAGGATGTGGAGAAATAGGGATGCTTTTACATTGTTGGTGGGAGTGTAAATTAGTTCATCCATTGTGGAAGATGGTGTGGCGATTCCTCAAGGATCTAGAGATAGAAATTCCATTTGACCCAGCAATCCCATTACTGGGTATATACCGAAAGGATTAGAAATCATTCTATTTTAAAGATGCATACATACATATGTTCATTTCAGCACTGTTTACAATAGCAAAGACTTGGAACCAGCCCAAATGCCCATCAAGGATAGACTGGATCAAGAAAATGTGGCACATATACACCATGGAATACTATGCAGCCATAAAAAAGGATGAGTTCATGTCCTTTGCAGTGACATGAATGAATCTGGAAACCATCATTCTCAACAAACTGACACAAGAACAGGAAACCAAACACCGCATGTTCTCACTTAGAAGTGGGTGTTGAACAATGAGAACACATGGACACAGGGAGGGGAGCATCACACACTAGGGTCTATTGAGGGTGGAGGGCTAGGGAAGCAACAGCAGCGGGTGGGGAGATTGGGGAGGGATAACATTAGGAGAATACCTAATATGGGTGATGGGGGATGGAGGCAGCAAACTACTATAGCATGTGTATACCTACAAGATCTGCCCATATACCCCAGAACTTAAAGTAAAATAAAAAAATTTTAAAATCTTGATAAATTGGAGTTTGTAAAAATAGGAACTACTCTTCAAAAAACACTGATAAGAGAATGAAAATTCAAGCCACAGAGAAATATTTGTGAATTTCTTATCTGATAAAGGATTTGTATCTAGTATGCATAAAGACTCTTCAAAACTCAGTGTTTAATAAATAATCCAATAAGAAATACACAAAAGATATGAACACATCATCAAAAATGACTTACAGAAGGCAAATAAGCTTACAAAAACATGTTCAACATCCTTAGACACTTGGGAAATGCAAATTAAGACAACACTGAGGAGAGAGATCCAAGATGGCTAACCACTAGCAGTTCGGGATTGTAGCTCCCAGTGAAAGTGCAGAGAATGAGAGGACACCACACTTTCAGACGAATTTTTGTTGCTCACAGACCAGGAGATTCCCAGCGGAGGAGCCCCACAGGTCACCAGCGCAACTCCTGTTTTGCTGGCACCTCAGCACAGCAGTTCTTGGTGCAGAGTGAGGGGGACTGGGTCCCCTTTTGGCCGATTCCCGGGCAGAAAAGCACCATCAATCTTAACACTGCTGTTTCGGCCAGCGCAGTGGATTGCTCAGATTTCGGTGCTGGGAATCAACAAGTTGGACGTCCACTAAGAAACCTAATTTGAAAGTCGGAAATCACAAAGACAACAGCTGGATAAATTTACAATGATGGGAAGAAACCAGCGTGAAAAGCCTGAGAATACCCAAAATCAGAATGCCTCTCCCTTTACAGGGGTTCACAGTTCCTCATCAGCAACAGAACAAGCCCTGATGGAGAACGAGTGTGTTCCATTAACAGAAGTAGGCTTCAGAAGGTGGATGATAAGAAACTTCTGTGAATTAAAAGAATTTATTCTAACCCAATGCAAAGAACTTTGAAAAAAGGTTTGATGAAATGCTAACGAGAATAGACAATTTGGAGAGGAATATAGGTGAATTAATGGAGCTGAAAAACACAACACGAGAACTTCACGAAGTATGCACAAGTTTTAACAGTTGAATTGATCAAGCAGAAGAAAGGATATCAGAGTTCGAAGACCAACTTAACAAAATAAAAGGAGACGTCAAGATTAGAGAAAAAAGGATAAAAAAGAATCAGCAAAGTCTCCAAGAAATATGGGACTATGTGAAAAGACCTAATCTACTTTTGATAGGTGTACCTGAATGTGACAAAGAGAATGAATCCAAGCTGGAAAATACTCTTCAGGAGATTATTCAGGAAAACTTTCCCAACCTAGTAAGACAGGACAATATTCAACTCCAGATAATACAGAGAACACCACAAAGATATTCCTCAAGAAGACCAACCCAAGGCACATAATCGTCAGATTCATTAGAGTTGAAATGAAGGAGAAAATACTAAGAGCAGCCAGAGAGAAAAGTCAGGTTACCCACAAAGGGAAGCCTATCAGACTGACAGCAGATCTCTCAGCAGAAACCCTACAAGCCAGAAAAGAGTGGGGGCCAATATTCAACATCCTTAAAGAAAAGAACTTTCAACCCAGAATTTCATATCCAGCCAAACTGAGCTTCAAAAGTGAAGGAAAAATAAAATCTTTTGCAAACAAGCAAGTACTTAGAGATTTCACCATCACCAGGCCTGCTTTGCAGAAGCTTCTGAAAGAAGCACTATACATATAAAGGAGCAACCAGTATCAGCCTTTCCAAAAATATATCCAGCTAGCATCAAATGGCAGTATTAAACTCATATATATTATTAACTGGATAAAAAGCCAAAACCCATCAGTACGCTGTATCTAGACCCATCTCACATGCAACGATACACAAAGACTCAAAACAAAGGGACAGAGGAAGATTTACCAACCAAACGGAGAGCAAACATAAATAAATAAATAAAAAGCAGGAGTTGCAATTCTCACCTCTGATAAAATAGACTTTAAAGCAACAAAGATCAAAAGAGGCAAAGAAGGACATTACATAATGGTAAAAGGATCAATGCAACAAGAAGAGCTAACGATCCTATATATACACATACCCAATACAGGAGCACCCGGATACATAAGACAAGTTCTTAATGACTTATAAAGAGACTTAGCCTCCCACACAATAATAGTGGGAGACTGTAACATCACATTGTCAATATTAGACTGATCAACGAGATAGAAAATTAACAAGGATATCCAGGACTTGAACTCAGACCCGGAACAAGTAAACTTAATAAACATTTATAGAACTCTCCACTTCAAATACACAAAACATACATTCTTATCAGTACCATATCACACCTACTCCAAAAGTGACTACATAATTGGAAGTAAATCACTCCTTAATAATTAATTGCATAGCATTTCATAGGTTTAAATGAAATATTGGTTGGCTGCTTGTTTGTTATTTTCTTCCCTTATTCCTTCCTGTCTCCATTGTTAAGCACAATTATTGGCATAAAAGAGGTTTTCAATTCCCATTTTTAGACTGCATTCTAGCCTGGGCAATAAAGCAATATTCCCGTTCTCTCTCCCTCTTTCTCTTCCTTTTTCTTCCTCTTCTTCATTCTTTTTTTTTTCTTTCTCTCTTTCTTTCTTCCTTTTTTTTTTTCTTCAAAAGAAAAAAAAACAAGTTAGTACAATTTACAATCATTGGTATCGTCTTTGGTGCACTAAAGAAAAATAGCTATTCACTAAATTCTGAATGCAGGGAACATGCCCACTAAAAAAACTGAGCAATTTTTGCTTCTATGTTACTGGATTGGTGCAAAAGTAATTGCAGTTTTTGCCATCGAAAGTAATGGAATTAGGGCGCAGTGGCTCATGCCTGTAATCTCAGCACTTTGGGAGGCCGAAACAGATGGATCACTTGAGAGGTCAGGAGTTTGAGACCAGCCTGGCCAACATGGTGAGACTCTGCCTCTATTAAAAATGCAAAAGTAAGGCATGATGGTGGGTGCCTGTAATCCCAGCTACTCGGCAGACTGAGACAGAAGAATTGCTTGAACCCATGAGGTGGAGGTTGCCGTGAGCTGAGATCACTCCAGCCTGGCAACAGAGCAAGATTCCACCTCAAAAAAAAAAAAAAGAAAAAGAAAAAGAAAAAAAAAGTAATGGCAAAAACCTCAATTATGTTTGCACCAACATAATAAGTTAGTTTCCCTCTCACTATTAACAATTCAAAACTAATGTACAAATTAAGTGTTTTCTGTAATTGGACAACAGATAGTACAGGGCTGTGATCCATGTGAGAAGGGTACAAATTACGTGTGTCCTGCAACTGCCCCGCTTTCTACCTGAAGATATTTTCAGTATCACTGTAGAGGAAAAGGAAGCCAAACAGAACACAGTGGTCTCACTAAATTGAGGGATCAGAGCTCATGGAGGCATAGGCAGCTACATTTTGGGGAACAGGTAACTGGAGAGGAGAAGCCTACACAGATAAAAAGGTAGCAATTTTTCATAAAGATTTCTTTAAGTTCCTGGTTGACAACTAAGATGTGCATTAAAAGACTAAAATCCCATGCAGCTAGGAGGAGAGCAGTTAGTGGAGAGGTGTAAGTTGAACAATTTCTAGATGTAAGAAAGAACTGGAACATAGGCAAGTTCTGATGATCCTGGGTGAGAAAACTCATTGGACACCTGGGGGGTACAAGACAGCCCATAGATGGATGCACATTCCTGGCAGCAGGAATAAACTAGTTTTAGAATAACAGCTATTGTAAGACTTCACCTAAGTTCCTTATAGATTCTGAATATTAGCCTTTTGATAGGTGCATGGTTTGCAAATATTTTCTCCAATTCTTTACATTGTCTGTTTATTTTCTTAATTTCTTTCACTTTGCAGATGCTCTTTAGATTAATTAGATCCCATTTGTCAATATTTGTTATTGTTATCATTGCTTTGGGCATCTTTGTCATGAAATCTTTGCAGGACCTATGTCCACAGTGGTATCTTCTAGGTTTCCTTCAAGGGTTTTTATAGCCCCATCAACTCTTAGGTTTTAGGTTTAAGCCTTCAATCCATCTTAAGTTGATTTTTGCATATGGTAAAAGGAAGGGGTCCAGTTTCAATCTTCTGCATTGGATAGCCAGTTATCCCAGCAACATTTATTGAAAAAGGAATCATTTGACTATGAAAAGCAGTTTGGCAATCACTCAAAGAAGTTAGAGCAGGACTAACATTTTACTCAGAAAAAAAAAAGACAACACTGAGATAAACTATATATTTCTTTCATGGCTACCACTGAAAAATACCTGCCAAGTACCAGCCAGAATGTGGGACAACTAGGACTCTTGTACATTAGGTGAATGGTACAGCCACTTTGGAAATCACTTGGCACTTTCTTACAGAGTTACAAATATGGAACTGGGAGTAGAGGACGGGTTGATTACAAAGGGGCAAAACTTCCTGGTGGGTGTGGGGGGAGTTTTTAGAATGGTGGAATTGTTCTGTATCTTGATTATTGTGGTGGTTACACAATGGTATGCATTGGTCAAAACTCACAGAACTGTATAATAAAAAGGGATATTTAAAAAATGCAGAAAATAATACATATATTATAAAATATTTATCAATCAACTCTTAATATTACTAGTAAGGCCCCCAGTCAACAGTAGACTATTAGTCTTTAGGTTTTGGGGGCATCAAAAGCTATATGCAGATTTGCCTCTCCATGGGGTGTTGGTACCCCTGACTCCCACATTGTTCAGGGTCATCTGTATATTCAGAGTTCTGAAAGAAAAATATGTCTAAGAATACTTTGCCTGGAAAAGCTGTATTTCAAAAATTAAAGGAAAATAAAAGATTTACCAGACACACAAAACCTGACGTAATTAATCACTCCTAGATTGCCTTAAAAGAAATGCTTAAGAGTTTTTCAAGAAGAAAGGATGCTAATTAGTAACATGAAAACATGTGAAAGTATAAAACTCACTGAAAAAATATGCATATAATCAAATTCAGAATATTCTAAATTGTAAGGTAGAGCGTGAATCACTTATAACTCTAATGCACAAAAAGACAAAAATATTAAAGATAATTATAGCTACAACAATTTGTGTATACACAATGTTAAAAGATGTAAATCGTGACATCAAAAACATAAAATGGGGGGAATATAAAAGTGTAGAACTTTTTTTTTTTGAGATGGAGTCTTGTTCTGTCACCAGGCTGAAGTGCAGTGGCATGATCTTGACTCACTGCAATCTTTGCCTCCTAGGTTCAAGTGATTCTTTTGCCTCAGCTTCCCAGGTAGCTGGAATTACAGATGTGCCACCATATCCAGCTAATTTTTATATTTTTAGTAGAGATGGGATTTCACCATGTTGGCCAGGGTGGCCTCGATCTCCTGACCTCGTGATCCATCCACCTTGGCCTCCCAAAGTGCTGGGATTAGAGGCATGAGCCACCATGCCCGGCCAAAAGTGTAGAATTTTTAATGCAAAGTTAAGCTGTTATGATACCAAAGCAGACTGCTATAATTAAATAGGATTTATATAAGTAAAAACCTACAGTAGACACATGAAAGAAACAGAAAGGAATCAAATTATACAGCCAGAGAAAATAATAAAATCACAAAGGAAGACAGCAAGAAAGCAATAAATGAGCAAAGAATCTGCAAAACAACCAGAAAACAAAAAACAAAATAGCAGGAGTAAGTCCTTACATATCAATTACATTGAATGTAAATGAATTATAATCTCCAATCAAACAATAGAGAAGGACTGAATGGATAAAAACAAAACCCGACTATATGCTGCCTACAACAGACTTATTTCAGCTTTGAGGATGCACATAGACTGACAGTTATGAGAGAGAATCCATGCAAATGGTAATAAACGAGAGTGAGAAAAGCTCTACTTCTATCAGATAAAATGGAAAAACAAAAACTTAAAAAAGAGACAGAGGTTATTCATATAATAAGCAATCAGTTCATAAAGAGGATATAACAATTGTAAGTATATGTGCACTCAGTGTTGGAGCACCTAAATATATAAAGCAAATATTAACTGAACTGAAGGAAGAAACAGACTACAATACAATAATGATAGGAGTCTATAAGACCCTGTTTTCAAAAATTGATAGATCATCTGGAGAGAAAACTAATAGGGAAATAGAGGAATTGACAACATTGTAGACAAAATGACCTAACAGACGTGTACAGAACATTCCATCCAAAGCAGCAGAATGCACATTTTTCTCACATGCACACAAAACATTCTCCAGGATAGATTATATGTTGGGCCACAAAACAAGTCTTAACCACTTTAAGAGACTGAAATCATATCAAGCATATCTGTGGACCACAATGATATGAAATCAGAAATCAGTAATAGGAAGAGAACTGGAAAATTTATAAATATATGGAAACTGAACAATATGCTCTTGAATATCCATTGGGTCAAGGAAGAAATCAGAAGGAAAATCAAAATATCTTGAGGCAAAAATGAAAATGGAAATATCTCAAAACTTATGGGATACAACAAAAGTAGTTGAAGGATGTGCCATTGATGGAGCAGTGGTGACTCACACACAAATGTGCACCACAAACTATTTTAAACATAAAAAAGTTTAAGGATTTTTGTTCACATGAGACTTTCTTAAGGAAATACAAGTGGTCACATGCTAGCCAATTAAAATATGAAAAAGATTGTATGGTTTGTACCTTAGAACATTCATAAAGATAAAAGTAAATATTTTGGTGAATGAGCATAAATTGTTTTTTCTTCTCATTTGACTTTGTAGTTAGAGCTGTGTGACTCTATGATCTTAGAAAAATCACATCATTTTTTGATCTGTTTACTTTTTAAAATTGTTCTGATTAAATAAAATGGTTTTTGAGAGTTCTAATATTTTTAATATTGTCAAATATTAATTACTCTTGGAAAATTTCTGTAAATGCTTTTTTTTTTTTTTTTTAAGAAGGTATGGGATACTTGATGCTTTTTGCATTATTCTGGAACAATTTCCATTCCTCTTTTCTTAAGTCTCTTTTGTCTAATTTTCCACCAAAGAAGGAATCATTTTACTTGCAGTTTTTACTTGACAAAAATATTCATGCATTAATTTTGCTTTTATTGTCATTATTTTATCTCAGTCTTTTTAAATGACTGCTTTTTTTAACTTATGGAGCTGAAAGTTTTGTACATGATTTTCATATTTGTTGCTTAGTAATAAAAGCTTTAAGGCTATGAATATACCCCTGAGTAAACCTTTCTCATAATGTTTAACTATAATATTTTCACCACAGGCTTTCTTCTTTATATGATTCTAATTAATCTCTGAAAATATGTCAAATAGCAAATTTTCAAATAGTAGCAGCTGACATTTCATAATTTAATTGAGAGGAATATCAGTGTGCTCCCAAGCCATTCAAAAACCCCAACCAGCTTCCTTAAATATCTCTGTTTATCTATTATATATAGATATTCCCTTAAATATATATATATAATATTATCTATATTATATATAGATATTCCCTAAAATATCTATATAAAAACGCACCAAGAATTTCTTCATAAGTCATTTAATAGACAAAGTAACTCCCTGTTTATCCAGTAACAAACTTATTAATGGATATATTTTTTGGCAGTATTCAACAACAAAGTACAATAATGGCCACAAATTATATTTGCCTTCTTAAGGCAATGAATAAGTACTAAAGTGTAAATGAACAATGAAATATATCATAAACATGTTGAATATATTATCTAAATTGTGCCAGGGTTGCACATTCTCTCAGGCATTTGGCAGAGAGAAACACTGGGACTCTTGTAGGACTCAACCCACAGTCTGAAGACAGGGAAAATGATGGGAGTAATGCAGAATGCTTTTAAAAAACAAAAGCATGAGACATGATCCTTTCTGGAGAATAGCTGATGTACAAATGCAGCATTAGCCGTACCTTCTCATCCAAGCTCCCAAGAACTCTATACATTTTCACAATGAATGAATGATTTTTGTGTTTTTCTATTCAGAAATGAAATTTTGACTTTAAATATTTGTAAGTTGTTATAGAGAATATTCAAATCTTGAAGGATTCTGATAGCGAGAAATATCTTATTTCCCTATGCTTTAAACATTTTATTACTGATTTTTAAATTTTTCTATGAATATTTGTTTTTAACATTATTTTATTGAAATCTAATATACATCTAGTACACTGCACAAATCTGTAGGGTGCACCTTGATACATATTACAGAATATATATAAACATACAGAATACATAATATATTTACACAGACATATAAATTAAATCAACATACACATCAAGGTATAGAACATTTTCTATAGATCTATTTGAGCATCCATCTCAAATGGGAAGAAACTAATCCTTCAGCCTTTTTTGTTTTTGAATCTCAATTCTCTATATTATATTCAAAAAGAAAAAACAGAGAAAAAGCAAAGTAAGAAACAATCAAAGTTTTCGATGCTTGAAAAACTTGAGTTTCTAGTTTGAAAGAGATTATCTAGTGCTTAGGACAATGGATAAAGATTGATATATGCCACAGTAAATTGCTTTGAGTCCTCAGAACCCAGAAAAAAAAAAAAAAGAAAATGCTAAAAGCTTCCAGAGAACAGAAAGATTAAGAAACAGAATTGTATCCTCCTTCTTATCAGCAACTCTGAAAGATGGAAGAGAATAGAACAATGTCTTACAAATTCTAAGGGAGAATTATTTACAGCCTAGGACACCTAGACCCAACCAATTTGTCAAGTAAGTGTAAGGATGAACCAAAGACATTGTTAACTTATATATATCTTTTCTTACCATGTTACTGGAGAAAAAAAATCACCAAAATAAGGAGTAAATTAAGGAAGAGGTTAAGATGACAGTCAAGAAATGGGAGGCTTTGTCAAATAAGGCATGTAAATTGAATCCCCAAAATAATAGCAAAGGGAGCTTCCTAGATAATAACTGCGTGAGCCTAGTGAAAAAAAAGGTTCAGATTTGAGCACATTGGCAGGCTTTGGGAGAGATGTTTCCAAGAATATTAAACTCAAAGAAACCCTAATGCATCTGAATGTATTCAGAAGTAATTTAAACAGTGGTGGGTGGAGTAGTTCTTAGCTAAGTTAATTGTAAGTACATAGAACACAAGAAAATGAAAACATCCAAAGATTATTAACTTCAGAGAAACAAATTTTCTTAAGAAAATAAGTAAAGCAGATTCATTTTTTTAAATCTCAGTTCTCCACATTATTCTTTATATTCAACAAAAGAAAACTGGTTCAGTTGTCAACAAGATTTTACATAGTTATAATGTAAATGTTGATATTCACAAAATGAAAAATATAACAGTTGGTATTATATAAAGAATAGAAAATTAGCTTGTATGTGGTGATAATGGGATAGGATGGTGAAAGATTGTTAAATCTTTATCTTCCCTAGTTGGGAGTCAATAGTTAATGCCTAAAATTAACACATCAAAGTGTAAAAATATAGCCCTTCTTTTGTATGCTATCATTATGGGTCCCAAATAAAGATTGTTGTTTCTGGGAAGCAAGATATGGTCTTGGGGATGTGTGAGGAACTATGAGAGTTTGGAAATTAAACAAACAGCTTGACATATATTTGACTCTTTAAACTATATGTGTGTATACATTTTATAAAATGAAAATTAGAATATATGTAAGTTGCCAATTAATTACAAAGACATTTTAGGTATTTATCTCTTTTATTTTATATGCCATTTGTTTCTAAACCCTGTAGGAAAACAATTTCCTAGGAAATACTCAAATAGATCCTACTAGGGTTTAGTTTTTAAAAATTGGCAATGCAAAAAGGTAAATAACACTTCATTCAGGTGTTGTGCCTCTATATAAAGGTCATTCTTTAAAACAATTCATGTTTTGTGACCAGTTTGAATTAAAACTTGCAAATAATGTTGGAATGTAGTCAGAGATCAACCAGTGGTTAATTGGAAAAAAAAAAAAGTAACAGTGAAATTAACTTATATTAAGTGCTTAGTATGGACCAGGCACAATGCTAAATAATTTCACATCTGCCTTGATGGCAGACAGGGACTAGATTGAAATGAAATTTTTGCCCCTTGTGTCAAGCACAAAGTTTGGTACATAGTAATCTCTCTCTCTCTTTGTATATCAGGACCAAGTAGGGTTCATCTAACACTGGACAGTATTAACATTTTATTTTAATAAATGTATTTTCTTTTCTATATTCTGATATTTTGACATCTGGGACCTTGATACTCTAGAAGGACTGCACTTCCTAGGGTTAGTCAATTCCTAAAGACAACTTGCCTATGAGCATGTTTTTTAAATGCTTTTCAATTTTTAAACAAACCAGTTGAGAGGCCACAACACAACCATTTCCTTTATTGGGCTCTCACACTCTGATTCACTATCCACCTACCCTGATCATCCCAGGACTAGATGATAAAGGATAGCTCTATGCACTAAAGCCTGCTGAAATTATTTAAACTAGTCAATCATAGGCCTTTTTGCCTTGCCTATTCCTTCTTAAGGAAAACACAGTAAAGACTCATGCCCACAGTTCTCCCTTCTTTCTCTGCCTCTTTACTGGCCCCAAGGCTCGCCCTTGTGGGCCCCTGTAGCATGACATCCCCCTACTCTTGGGAACTGTGAGTAATAAAACATCTTAACAAAGGCAATCTACTGATCTGTTGGCCTTACTATACTTCAGCTTTTCTATTAATGTACAATATTTTAAAACATAGGCAATCTATCTAGAAGCACTCAAGTGAATCAAACTGAAGTCTTCTGCTAAATAAGTGATAACTGTATCTAAAAACATTTAGGAAATTATAATTTGATGGCCCAGTCTAGTGAATAATCCTCTCTGAACAATCACCACTGAGCCAATGTTGGCTACATTTATGAGCATGTTAGTTTATAGTCATAATTATGGTTAACATATAATATTAACAATAATATTAGTTCATATTTGTGTAGTACTTTCCCATTTACCAACACTTTAACATATATTTCAAAAGAATTTATATTATTCTCATTTTTATTGCTGAGGATACAGATGTTTAGAGTGGTTAAATGACTTATCTAATTCTATGCAGCTTAAAAGGAACAAAAAAGAAACTTTTTTGTTGTAAGGATGAAGTGTATAATTATGATAAAAAATACTTTGACAAATTAAAAGGTATTTTCAAAATCCAAATTTCTTTGGCTAAATATGCATTTTATATTCACAGGTTTAAAACCTCGAAAAGGCTTTTGGACCCACTGGAAACTGAAAGAACTCTCCACAACCACCATTCATGGTAGCAAAAAAGCACCCGCTAAATCAGTAAAGGAGAGAACTGCAGGCAGTCAAGAATGTATATCAACCAGTAAGTAAAGTTTTTGTGTACTGCAGAATGGAATAGGTAGCAAAATCAAGTATATTAAGTTATTTATTAGTCAGAATTTTCTAATGATTTATTTTTTGGTGAGGGTCTTAAAATAACATTTGACTTATAGATCAGTATTATAGTGATACACACTTAATTCCTTTTTCCATTTGTCTGTTATAAAATAATGATGTTTTTTACTTTTATCCTTTTTGTCTTTATGTATACTACAGATATTCTCACTTTTACTTCTATTGCTAACTGGTAATCAAGTGTTTTCTCAATAGATAAGTTTAAATTTTTTATTTTGTTCATTTAAATTATGTTTTCTTTAGAGTTTCAGTTTTATGTTGTGTTTGTCAAGACTTAACTAAGATTATAAAAATACCTACCTGTATTTTTTAAGTATTTTTAAATTTCCGTATTAATTTAACTCATTTCATTATAAGCAGCATAGTTGTATTCCAATGTGATTGTTTTTTTCCCCCCAAATGACTCATTTATTAAATAGTCCACTTATAGCCTACTTGAAATACCAATTCACTTACATTTTAATATTCTTTTCTGTTCCTTTGAGCCATATGCCAAATTCCTGCACCAGGACCAAAGTCCTCAGTTACTGTACATTAATAAGCTTTGTAAGGCAAGTGTATTTCTCTCCTGTTTATGCTATTTTTTTTAGTACCAAACATAGGTCTAATGCTCAGGCCTCATGTCTGATCAGTTAAATCAGAATCTAGGCTTAGTACTTTTTAAAGTTCCTCAGTGCCTCTGATGATTTCATGTGCATGTACAAACCACTAACGCAGAGGGAAATACCTTTCTAACCTTTATCTTGATATAGGCCAAGGAAGAGGAGGAATTAACCTCCTACCCAACCTACTCTTTGGGAAGTTTTTCTTTAATCTAGAATTATTTAATTAGTTAATTATTATTCTTCAGATCTGTGCACTTTGAATTTAGAGAATTACAGCTTGAACTGTGGTTTTCTGTATTCTTACCCCAGTATATATCAACCAGCATGATTTTTATCTTTTATTAGTTACATGAAATTTTCTTGTTTGCTGTCACCCTCAGTGGTTTACCAAAACTTCATACATATTAGTTATGGGTGTGGGGGGCTCGTTTCTAGGGATTTCTCATAGAAAGAGAAATAGTCTGCTATCTTGAGCCAATTTTGTTTATCTGTTTTTAATTCTCACCCTCACATGTGAATAACTAAATTAATAATTTTTTAGGAACTTTCCATTTTCTTTTCAATTTTAAATAACAGAAAAGTGATAAGAATAGCATAAAGAACTCCCATATATCCTTTACCCACCAATTATTTCTGCATTCCTTGTTCTTCAAATCATTCTCTTTCTTCTTTTTTCACGTAAGCATTTCAAGATTAAATTTCCCTAAGCACTGCTTTAGGTGTGTTGTATTTAGATATGTTGTATTTTGCCACTTAATTTAAATTTTCTAATACTTACTATAATTTCTACTTTGACTCATCAGTAGGTCAATTATTTAGAAAAGTATTGTTTAATTTCCAAAGGTTTGGGACTATTCCAGATACCTTAAAATTACTTTTTCCTAATTTAAAAACTACTGTGGTCTGAGGACATACTTTGTATGAACTTTTGCAATGTATTAATACTGTTTTATGGTCCAGAACGTGGTCTGTCTTAGTGAACCTTCCATGTACACTTGAGAAGAGTGTATATCTGCAGTTAAAAAAAAAAAACTCAATTAGATCAATGTGGTTGATAGTATTATTCAGATCTTCTGGATCAGGAGTCAGCAAACCGTAGCCTGTGGACTAAATCTGGTGTGTAGCATGCTTTTATACATTCTATGAACTTAGAATGGTTTTTACATTTTTTAAAGTTGTTAAAAACAAAAGCATAAAACAAAATAAAGAATATGCCACAGAGACTACATTTGGCCTGAAAATCCTACAATACTGACTAGCCTTTTATAGAAAAATTTTGCTTACCCTAGTTCTATGTCTTTATTGATATTTTATTTAGTAGTTCTATTAATTACTGAGAGGGGCTATTAAAACATCTATAATTTTAGAATTATCTATTTCTTCTTTTAATGTTATTGATTTTTGCTTTATGCATTTTTAAATTATTGAGCAAATACACTTTTATTGTTTTTTCCTTTAATCATTATAAAATGTTCCTTTATAACCATGATAATTCTCCTTTTTTGAGTTCTATTTTGTCTGATCTTAATATAGACACTCAGATTTCTTATACTTATGGTTTACATGGCATCTTTGCTCATCATTTTACGTATAACTAGTTCATGTTTTTATAAAGTATACTTTCTATAAACAACCTGTAGCTGAGTCTTGTTTTTTAATTCAGGCTGACAATCTCTTCACTTTAATTTGGAGTGTTACTTCATTTATGTTTCATGTAATTATTGATATGGTTAGTCTTATTTCTACTAGTTCCTATTTGTTTTGAGATTTATCCCATCTGTTTTTTGTTTTTCAGTTCTCCTTTTCTGTCTTCTTTTGGTTAATTGAATATTTTTATCATTCTATTTTAATTCCTCTATTGGCTATTTACCTATACCACTTTTGTATTTTTTTTAGGCTTTTTTAATGCTTACAAAATGCATTCTTAAATTATCAAAATACTATCTAAGTTAATATTGTTCTACTTCACTTAAAATGTAGGACCTTGGAGCAGTATAGTTACATATACACCCGCCTTGTCTTTTGTGCTGTTGTCAAATATTATATCTACATAAGTGATAGGCTCCTATTATATAGTGTCATGACTTTTATTTCAAATAATTACATGTTTTTTTCAGCTTTTTTGAGATCTAATTGGTGTACCATAAGCTGCATATATTTAAAGTGTAAAATTTGATGAGTTTGGACATATGTATTAATCTGTAAAACCATTATAACATGAGCTAAAAAAGCAATCTATCACTCCTAAAAGTTCCTTATGCTTTTTTTTTTTGTAATTCCTTCTTACCACCAGTCCCCAGGCAATCATTTATGTGATTTTTGTCATTATAGGTTAGTTTGCAATTTTCTAGAATTTTACATAAATAAAATTATATAGAGTGCATGCTATTTTTTTACTAACATTTTTTACTCCACATAATTATTTTGGGATTCATTCATGTTGCTACATGTATTAATATTCCTTTGTATTGCTGAATAGTAGTCCTCCATAGTAGGAATGTAATAGGATTTGTTTATCCATTCATCTCTTGGTAGATACTTGTATTGTTTTCAGTATTTGGATATTATAAATAAAGCTGCTATGAACATTTATGTACAAGTATATGTTTTGACATAGGATTTTATTTCTCTTTGATGAAAATCTCATAGTGGAATGACTGAGCAGCACAGATATGTAATACATGAGGTCATTTTTGCATTGCTATAAATATATATGTGAACCTGGGTAATGAGAAAAAAAAAAGAGGCTTAATTGGCTCATGGTTCTATAGGTTTTACAAGAAGCATGGTGCTGCTATTTGCTCAGCTTCTAAGGAGGCCTCAGGAAGCTTACAATCATGGCAGAAGGCAAAGAGGGAGCAGGCGCATCACATGGTGAAAGTAGAAGCAAGTGAGAGAAAGTGGTAGGGGAGGTGCCACACACTTTTAAACAACCAGATTTTGTGTTAACTCGGAGTGAGAGCTTACTAATCATTAAGGGAATGGCCTGAGTCATTCATGAGCGGTCTGCCTTTATGATCCAACTGCCTCTCACCAGGCCCCACCTCCAACACTGGGGATTACATTTTGCAACATGAGATTTGGGCAGGGACAAATATCCAAACTATATCATTCACCCCTGATCCCTCCCAAATCTTATCCTTCTCACATTGCAAAATACAATCATGCCTTCCCAACAGTCCCCCAGAATCTTAACTCGTTCCAGCATTAGCTCAAAAGTGCAAAGTCTCATCTAAAACAAGGCAAGTCTTTTCCACCTATGAGCCTATAAGGTCAAAAACAATTTATCCTTTTTTCTTTTTTTTTTTTATTATGCTCTAAGTTCTGGAGTACACACGCAGATCATGCAGGATTGTTACATAGGTATTCACATACCATAGTGGTTTTCTTACTTCCAAAATATAATAGGAGTATTGCCATTCCAAAAGGGAGAAATCAGCCAAAAGAGGGAACTGAAGGCCCAGTGCAAGTTCAAAACCTGGCAGAGCAGTCATTAAATGTTAAAGTTCCAAAATAACCTCCTTTGACTTTATGTCCCACATCTAGGGCACACTGGAGCAAAGTGTGGGTGCCAAAGGCCTTGGGCACCTTCACCCTGTGACTTTGTGGAGTTGTACCCCCACTGCTGCTCTCACAGTTTATTGAGTACCTGTGACTTTTTCAGGTGCAGGGTGTAAGCTGCCAGTAGATCTACCATTCTTGGGTCTGGAAGGCAGTGGCCCTCTTCTCACAACTCCATTAGGCAATGCCCCAGTGTGGCCTCTGTGTGGGGGCTCCTACCCTACATTTTCCCTCTTTACTGCCCTAATAAAGGTTATCTATGAGGGCTCTGCCCTGCAATGGGCATCTGCCTGGACAACCAGGCTTTTTCATACATTATGAAATCTAAGAAGAGGCTGCAAAGCATTCTTCACTCTTGCATTCTGTGCACCTGCAGGCTTAACACCATGAGGAAGCTGCCAAATCTCATGGCTTGCATTATCTAAAGTGGCAGCTCAAGCTATACCTGGGCCTTTTAAAGCCCCAGCTAGAAATGAAGCAGCTGAGATGTGGGGCCGAAGACTGTGCAAGGCAGCAGGTCCCTGAGCCTGACCCATAAAACCATTTAGTCTTCCTAGGCCTCAGACCTGTAACTAGAGGGCCTCTGTCTTAGATTTCTGGGATGCCTTCAAGGACTTTTTCTGTTGTCTTGGCTATTAGCACTTGGGTCACTTTTTGTTATGCAAATTTCTCTAGCAAGTGATTGCTACAAAGCCTACTTGAATTCTTCTGCCAAAAAAAGCCTTTTCTTTCTGTGCCACATGGCTAGGCTGCAGCTTTTCTAAACTTTTGTGCTATGCTTCCTATTTAAATACAAGTTCCACATTTATTATTTTTTTGCTTCTGCGTCTGAGTGTAGGCTGTTACAAGCAGCCAGGGTTACATCTTGAATACCTTGTTCCCTAGAAATTTCTTCCATCAGATACCCTAAATTATTGCTCTAAACTTCAAGCTTCCACAGATCCCTATGGTAGGGAAACAATGCAGCCAAGTTCTTTGCTAAGGCACAACACAGGTGACCTTTGCTCCAGTTCCCAATAAGTTTATTATTTTCATCTGAGACCTCATCAGGCTGGACTTCACTGGCAATATCACTATCGGCATTTTCACCACAACATTTAACTAGTTTCCAAGAAGTTCCAAACTTTCCCTCATCTTCCTGTCTTTTTCTGAGCCCTCCAAACTCTTCCTACCTCTGCCCATTATGCAGTTCCAAATCTGCTTCCTCATTTTCAGGTGTCTTTACAGCAATGCCCTACTCCTGGTACCGACTTTCTGTATTAGTTCATTCTTGTATTGCTATAAAGGAATACCTGAGACCAGGTAATTTACAACAAAAATAGGTTTAATTGCCTCACGGTTCTGCATGCTTTACAGGAAGCATGGTGCTGTCATCTGTTCAGCTTCTAGAGAGGTCTCAGGAAGCTTACAATCATGGCAGAAGGTGAAGGGAAAACAGGCATGTCACATGGCAAAAGCAGGATCAGGCAAGAAGTGGGCAGAGGTGCCACACACTTTTAAACAACCAGATCTCATGTGAACTCAGAGCAATAACCCACTTATCACCAAGGGAATGGCCCAAGCCATTCTTGAGGGATCTGCCCCCATGATCTAACTACCTCCCACCAAACCTCACATCCAACACTGGGGTTGCTATTTCAACATGAGATTTGGTTGGGGATAGATATCCAAACTATATCATGTATGTATGACATTTTAAGAAATTGCCAATTTCTTATCCAAAATTTTACATTTCTACCAGTATACAAGTTATAGTTACTCTACTTCCTTACTAACACTTGATATGGTCTTCTTAATTTTAGCTATTCTTGTGAGTTATATACTGCTATTTAGTTAGGTTTTATTTTAATTTCTCTAATGACCAAACATGATGAGCTTCTTTTCATGTGCTTATTTGCCATCCATGTATCTTCTTTGCTGAAGTATCTGTTCAAATATATTGGCCATTTTTATTTGAGTTGTTTGTCTTCTTATTGAGTTGTAAGAGTTTCTTTATATATTTTATGTTTATTTAGTTAGTATAGTTTTTAAAAACAGGGTCTTACACTGTCACCCAGGCTGGAGTACAGTGGCATGATCATAACTCACTGCAGCCTAGAAAAAAAGTTCTTTATGTATTTTAGAAACAGATTCTTTTTCAGGTATATATTTTAGAAATATTTTCTCTCAATATGTGACTTGCCCTTTTATTTCTTAATAACATCTTTTAATGAACAAATGGTTATAATTAGGAGAAACCCATTTATTGATTTTTTTTCTAATACAGTTTGTGCTTTTGGCATTCTATTTAATAATTTTTGTAAACCCAGTTTCAATAACATTATATTCTATATTTTCTTCTAGAAATTTTATAGTATATAGCTTTATAGTTGTAGCTCTTACTTTTAGGTCTCTAATTTATTTTCAGTAATTTTTCTTAATTTTATGTGCAAACATCAAAAGTAACTTCTTTGCATATTGCTTCAGCACTATATGTTGAAAATATTATCCTCTCCTCATTGAATTACCTTGGAAATCAATTGACCATACATTTTGGTCTATGTCTATTCTCTGTATTCTGTTCCACTGATGACAATACCCAGCTACCTTTAAAACTGTAGTTTTATAGCATATCTCGAAGTCAAGTACTATTAGTCCTCTAACTTTGCACTTATTTTACACAATTATTTTAGTTATTCTGGATTCTTTTTATTTCCATATTCATTTGGAAAACTGCTGGTCAGTTTCTAAAATATATACTCAGGCAATTTTATTTTAAATACATTGACTGTATTGACCGATTTGAGGAGAATTGATATCTTAACAAATTGAGTTTTGTAGTTCACAAACATAGAATATGCCTATGTTTATATAATATTTCTTTAATTTATCTCAGTAATGTTTTCTAGTTTTTACTGTACAGACATATCTTTTTCTGATTATACATGGCATTTTAAATTTTTAATTTTGATTATTCATGCTACTATATAGGAAAAAAACTTTTATTTTGCATTTTTATTGGGTGCATGTATATTTAGAATATTTCAGTCTTTTTGTTGTGTTGAATACTTTATCATTATGCAGTGCCCTTCTTTGTCCTTCTTGATTATTGTTGTTTTAAAGTCTCTTTTGTCTGATATAAGAATAGCAACCCTTGCTCTTTTGGTTTTCCATTTGGCTGATAGATCCTTTTCCATCCCTTTACTTTGAGTCTGTGGGTGTCATTCCATGTGAGATGGGTCTCTTGAAGATAGCAGACTATTGGGTCTTGCTTCTTTTTTCAGCTTGGCACTCTATGCCTTTTAAATGGAAAGCTTGATAAGTATATTATGTAATTTATTTATCCCTAAATATTGAAATATACTTTTTATATCTGATGCTAAAACATGACAAGATTTTTTTGTTTCTAGATGAGATGATCTAAGTTGTGGGAGCAAAGACCAAGTAATAGTGGCTGTTTCTTCTCATGTATTATTCAGAATTTAATTTAATAATTCATGTTCAACCTGGGAAAATCTTCAGTTTGAAATATGTACTTGATAAAGTGTGTTAACTTAATAGAGCTAAGGCTCTGTTAAGAGCCTTACTCTCATAAATGAATAATCTTTTTATGTGACAAGTGACTTTTATTATCATCTTTCTTTTATAAGTGACAAAACCAAAATATAAGTTGATTAAGTAATTTTCCCAAGACCACATAAGTGATCAGTGCTAGAAAGTGAATTGAAATTGAGGAAATCTTGGCCAGAGAGTCTGAACTCTTAACCACTTCATACACTGCCTATCAGCCATTTGAGTTTACCAGATTGTATTTATATTGAGGCTTAAAATTATCATCGTAGAATAAGAGTTGTAACTTACGATAGTTACCATAGCCTTAATTTTTCATTTATGGTAAATGTGAATGAGTTTTTATGTCTTTTCCTGGATTAAATTTTAATAGATGAGGGTCAATGAAGAAAGATGCTAGTAGAAAGGCCAGAAAGGTAGCAGAAGGCTGGATAAAAATTTACTTGTTTTCCAGTTTTGTGAATGAATTTCTCTAGAGATAGCAAACAATGGTTAGGGGAATTGGAAAATTCACACTTCGGGGCCAAAGTGGTGCATAGGCACAATGGCAGCAATGGACCAGAATTTCTAAACCTCTAAAAGAAACGCAGCCTCCATTGGGAATTACATGTCTACCACACACTACCGTTTTTGATGGTGGAATTAAAAGAGAAGTTGTACCATTTCAAAAAGACAGAGATCACTACAGAGGTATTTTTTTTCTAAAATCTTTTGCTTAGATTCCGACTACTAGGAAATCTACTTAAGAAAGAAGTTTGTTCAAATTTAAGAGTTTCAGTTTTGAACTTTGAACATCTCATATTTCTCCAGAGCTTTAATCTGCTTTTAAAACCGTCTTCTATGTTTTTATATTAGTTAGTGGTCAGTGAGTGCCTCTCTTCCAAACATTGATTTTGTCCTTGGTGGCAGAGTAGGACATTAATTCACAGTGAGAAACTGAAACATTCCTATCCCATAGGAAATCATTATAAAGGGGCTTGGCTCGTGGTATCTGAGAGCTTTCATATCCTGCTTGTTGCCTTACAGTTTCTTTGTTCCTTATCTCCAGTCTGAACACAGCCATCATTGTGGAGAATTCTCGAACATAAGATTTGGATAATTTATTTACTGGTGCCATAAGCATGTTTTTGTTTGGAGTCTTTCCTGTAGTCTCTAATGTTTCTTTTGCTCTAATGTATTCAACTTGTGCATAAAGAACTTTAATGTCCTTGAGCAGGTCATACAACCCCTCTGAGCTTTATTTTTACAACTGAAAAATGAGATAAATAGAATATTTCTATATTCCCCTTTTCTAGCATTTTGTTCTTTAGTAACTTCTATCCATAGGTGCTGAATAATCTTCCAAAGTGGTTGTTGACTGGTCAGTTGTGATTAGTAATAGAGGCTGGTGGTTTAGGATTCATGATTTGAGAGCTCCCCCTTCTCTATAGCTGTATGTGTGTGTGTGTGGGGAGGGTGAGGGTGAGCTCTGTGTATACTAAAACCATAATCCGTGTGCTGGAGGTATGCTAAGGCAGATTAAGAGCAGAACCAGAGTAAAACATTACTGTTACTAATGTTTTAGCCTTACATATGCATGCATATGCATATATGTGACTTTCAAGAAATAATCTGTGCTCCATATATACTGCTGCCTTAGAATTGCTTCTTCTAATTTAAAACATAATTTCTTCTTGACATTTGAGATGCTTATTGTCATGTGGAGTTAACTTTTTTCCCAGAATTTTAACAAAGGACTTTCTGTTTTTGTTTTTAATGAAATAAACGCACAGTGGATAGTTAAAATTTGCCTTCCTAACAAAATGGCATGATATCTCCCTTTTTAGGACTAGAATGTAAGCAGTTATAGAATTTCAGTATCTGGAATGACTCATGATTTATAAGTCAGCTCTTCTTAAACATTGTATTGTTAGATTATTTACAAGACTAAAGTTTTAATGTTAATTTCTCTTATTGTGGTACAACACCATTTAAACTTGTGAACTCAAAGATCATTTTAAAAAAGTATTTTTATAACTCTCCCCCAATTTCTAAATCCATTTCTTTCTCTTTGTTTGGATTTTAAGGTTAAAACATTAACAAGTCTCATTATTTTTATAAACAATAGCTTAAACCACAAGCAACAAGAAAAATCCTTATATTCAACTAACATGTACTTGTATATATCTAGTACACATTTCTGTACTTGGCACTGTGGGGAGATTAAAAAACAAGCAACACAATATTTGCTCATACACAAGTACTAGGTGATATTTAGCAAATGACATGTTATAGAAATATTTAAAGTAATAGCCAGATGGGTCAGGATTCCTTATGTTATAAAGGGCTACTAGAATTTTATCATTTATTTATTTATTTAGAGACAGAGTCTCACTCTGTCGCCCAGGCTGAAGTGTAGTGGTGGGATATTGGCTCACTGCAACCTCTGCCTTCCAGGTTCAAGCGATTCTTCTGCCTCAGTCTCCTGAGTAGCTGGAACTACAGGCATGCACCACTACACTCAGCTAAATTTTTGTATTTTTAGTACAGGTGGGGTTTCTCCATGTGGGCCAGACTGGTCTCAAACTCCTGACCTCAAGTGATCTGCCTACCTCAGCCTCCCAAAGTGCTGGAGTTACAGGCATGAGCCACTGTGCCCGGCCCTACCTGGATTTTAGTTTGCAACTCTAATTTTGCTACCTCTTCACTATTAGCAATGCTCAAGGATAATAAAAAACAAACCATTAAAAGTAGGATATAAAATAGCACTTTGAGAACTAAGCCAGTAAAATTTCCACGTTATGCTTTAAATTATACATCATTAAAAGAAAACTGAGAAATTTTGCACAGCTAAGGAGTGAGGAAACCCCAAGAATGTGCTATTAAGATGGTCAGACATACAAACTCCCAATGTGGTAGCAATTTAGTAAGTTGTATTGTTGTTAGCTGTATTTTATACTATATAGAGAAAGACTATATGAACAGAAGTGAAGTGAATAACATAAGGCAGAGTAGTCTAAAAAAACTGAAAACTGGCAGAAATTTAAAAGAACTATTCAGACTATTGAGTTACATTTCATCATAATTGGGAGAATATGTATATTTCAAACCCATTTCATCTCCTTTTACTTTGCTGCCATGCTCACCAAGAAATTTCAAGTTATTTAACTTCCAAGATAGTTTTCCTTGTCTACCATAAGGTCACCTGCAGATATGTGTCCCCCAGATATATTGGCCTGTTGATTGGTAGCAGTAGTCAGAAGTGCTGGTTTTAATTTTAAAACATTGGGTTTTCATTATATTATGATTACTAACATATTATACTAAATGACATGAAAATGCTGTGTAATAGAGAAGCGAGTGATAAGAATTTGAATACCTGAGAGATTTAGTCATCAGTTTGCACAAAATATGGTGATACATTTCTATTCATTTGCAACAGTCACATTTGTATCTGCTTTAGTATTAGAATGATTCTTTGTAATAAAGAGTGCTGGAATTGGCTTGTCCATTTGTTTAATGAATATTTTCTGAGTGCAATGAATATTTACTGAGTCCTTATATTTCCTGAGTATTAAAAATATTTACTGGGTACTTAACAGATACTCTTAAGGGAGCTTGGGATACATAAGGGAACAAAACAGACGGTATCCTTTTGCTTATGGAACTTTTGGGCTAGTGAGGAGAGACAGACAATAACCAACAAACAATTAAATAAGTTATATAGAATGTGTAGTAGTCATATGTATACCTCCCACACACCTCTAGACCATGGTATAAATGCTGTGCAAGGAAGAAAAGAGCCTCCAACTGAGCAGTTTGCAGGGGAAATAGTATCTTAAGAGAACAGCTATTTTCATTAGAGTAAATCAGTGCAGGGTATAAATCTAGCAAAATGTTAGAAAAAGTTTTCACTAATAAAGTCGATCTTGTAAAATGGACTTCCAAGGCAATACTGGACCTTGTTAAACACAGAATGAAGTCAACCAGAAAGTTCACAACAAAAAGACTGAAATTGCAGTTCTTGGCAATATACATTTCTTTATTCAGTTGAACTTTTTGAACTTATTGCTAACTCTATGTTTAGGGTGTGTGTGTGTATGTGTGTGTGTGTGTATGTGTGTGTGTGTGTGTGTTTCCCACTAAGGCAATAGAGATGATACTGCTTTGGCAGTTGTTTATATTTATATTTAAGATTTAAGACTTAAGCATTAAAGTTGCTGTTAGACAGGGTCAAAGCACAATGGTAACTTATACATTATTCTACAATTGACATGCTAAAGACTTAGGAAGTTTTTTCTTGACAGTCTGTCTGCTATCCCTTATGGTTCTTTGTGTTCCAAAGGCTCATTTCTTCCAAATCTGATCTTCCTAAAATTAGTTATATATATATGGACATGTAATTGTTTTAAGTTTTGAAGCATGGATTTTATTATCACTATTACAGTGTCTGACACTGCACTATTGACTACACACATACACACAAATATTATATATACACATACATACACACTCAGACCCCTTTATATATTTGTGTAGATGAAATAGATGTGGACGTATATTTATAAAACATAGATGTGCATGTATTTGTATTGCTTAAGTAGATAAGTGTAGATAGCTGGATAGATAGACATACAGGTATGTCTGTCCATCCTCTATAGAGATAGAGATAAGGGTTCTCCAAATGCTAGATTAATGGCATAGATTGACATACAGTGGGAATTCATAGAAGAGAAAAAGGCAGGGATAAGTCTGGTAGTAATTCATTGAAGAGGAGAATCTTGATTTTGTTCTTCATGACAGAGCAGGGTGTGGATTGATAGTGAGAAGTTAAGACATTCTGAATGATAGAGACAATATAGACAAATCCCAGAGACACAATGAAGTATGGTATGTATAGAAAATGATATGCATAATGGTCTAAGGAGACTGTGAAGTTTATGAGCAGTGAGGAAGTTGGACCAGATAGATGGAACCAATTTGTTGATGGTTTTGGTTTCTACTTTAAATAATTTTACCCAAATTCAGTGAGTCATAGAGAGACAACATGGGTTCTACAATTGGTAATTGACATAGTTTAAATGACATTTTAGGAGTATTAGGTAACTAAACAGGAATTGAGACAATGAGGACATGGAAGAAAAACAAATAGGATGCTATTGCTAAACTTTAGGCACAATTTAATGAGTTCATGAAAGTAGTGAGGAAGAGATGAGACTGAGGGATATTAGGTAAGAAGAGTTTAGCAACCTTGGTGATTACTGGATAAAGGAACAGATTCAAGAAGAAGATTCAGGACACAGTCACCTCTCAAATACAGTAACAATGACTACATTATTATGAAATTATGGTTTTAGTAAGTTTAGTTAATTGAATGAGATGAGCAATGTGGGTGCCAGGTTTGGTCATTCATGTAGAAGACTGTGCTATTTATTCCATCAGTGTGGCACCAACATCCCACTCTTCCAGCTCCATAAAAACTGAATGTGGAGAAGATAATTTTTTCTAAAAAATCACATTTGCTGTTGTTATTCTGATAATAAAGATGATATATATTAATGTAGAAAACTTGAAAATAAAGAGGTATTTACAAGACAGTAAAACATCACCTGTGATTTAACCTTAATAACATTACAACATGGTAAATATTTCTCTTCTGAAAGGGAATAAAAATTCCAATATTACTTTTGAAACAGTGAATGGAGCTAATTAGGAAGATTTATTAGCAAGAAGATAACATTTTTCTTTTTTCATTATGGAACAATATCATAAAAGTTGAACAAATGAGTAGCTAGTTGAGTAACATGTACAATAAATGAGAAATATGAAAAATTAACAATTAACATTGTTAACTATAGAAACTTAAAGTTGAATTGAAGTAAGCACTGTCACCTAGAAAAACAATGACAGAGAGGAATAAATAAAAGGAGGAAAAGCTGAAAAATGTTACTTGATTCATTGTGTGAACACCTATGAGCATGAACTGCTGAACACACTAAGCTTTCAATGATGAGATGAAGTCGTGCAAAAGCAAAAAGCTTTGATCTCTTGCTTTTCCTAATTGATTCTATTTAAATTGTATATAGTACTAGCATCCCTATCAATGCTATCAAATGTCTTATGTTCTCAAACCTGTGACTGACAGAATTTTATAGAAGAAATAATAGATGTGTCAAAACAGGAAAAGTTAAACTTAAAAAAAAAAAAAAGGCTGCTGTGACCTCTTCACCCTCCACTTCCCATCTCAGAATCTAAACGTAGTCACCTTTGAGTAGAGAGGCCTGTGAGCACACCCACTTAGGGCAGTGCTACCCGCTGATAACACAGGCTCTCCATCACCCAACCTAAACCATGGGAATTTGCAACAGGGGAGGAAAAAAGAACCAAAATTTCCAAGGCCCTGCTTTTTTTCTTAAAAGTACTTTAAAAAGGATATTTGTTTGTATTTTTTTGTTTACATTTTTTATTTTTGTACATATTGTTAGGGTCAGTCATTTTTAATGATCTCGGATGACCAAACCAGCCTTTCGAGCATTGTCTGTACATCTGACTTGATGTGGTGTAACTATGTTCATTATAATCTCAAAGGAGAAAAAAAACTTCGTAAAAAAGGCAAAAATGACAACGGAAAAAAATCTTATTCCGAGCATTCCAGTAACTTTTTTTGTGTATGTACTTAGCTGTACTATAAGTAGTTTGTTTGTATGAGATGGTTAAAAAGGCCAAAGATAAAAGGTTTCTTTTTTTTTTTTCCCTTTTTTGTCCATGAAGTTGCTGTTTATTTATATATATGTATTTTTTGGCCTGTTTGATATATGTGTGCAACAATGTTGTCCAACAATAAACAGGAATTTTATTTTGCTGAGTTGTTCTAAAAAAAAAACAGTACAAAAAAATGAAACAAAACAAAAAAGGAGAGATGTGTTTTTACCTCACAAAGTGATTACTGCATTTGTTAAACAACGTGTTTTTAAAAACAGTTTCTAAAGGACCTCGCCAGTATATAACACTGACCTTTGTATAGAAATAGATAAGATTGTGTATAAGCATGATGACAGGACTGGAAAGATCTTTGTATATAAAATGTATTATTTATTCTATCAATAGATTATTAATATGGATCATTTAGTAAGCCAGTATTAATAGTGTTAAGTACTTTTTGAGGTTCTATTTCCTTACTAGATTCCATAGGAAATTTTAAAAAGGCAATATTCATTTTTAATTTTATCACACTTAACACATATTTATCATACAGTGCCTGATACAAACATGGTAGAATTCTCAATATCTGCTTGTTTAACTGAAGTAGATGAAGCCACATATATATAACATGTGTGTGCATACATGTATGTGTGTGTATGTGCAATGTATTACTATATTAGAGTGCAATAGGATTCAGAGATGGAAAAAAATTGTTATAAGGCAGGGGCAAGTTTGGGAATAGTTCATTAAACTTGAGCTTTGTCCGTAAGAGCAAAGCAGGGTATGGATTGATTGACAGTGGGAGGTAGAGATATTCTAAGCAGTAGGGACAGTATAGACAAAACTCAGAGGCAGAATCAATTTACAACTTGTGTAAATCACGATAAACACAGTGGACTAAAGAAACTACGAGGTTAATATTGAACAGTGAGAAGTTTGGACAGTCAAGTTAGAGCCAATTGTTTGACAGCTTTGGGTGCTAGTTTAAGAGGTTTAAACTAAATCCAATAGGCAAAAAGGAACCAATATGGGTCTTCAAATGGCAACTGACATAGTCAAAGCAGTATTACAGGAAGATTAAAGAATTAGGCAGCATATAAGATGGGAAGGAACTTGAAACAAGAATGATTAAGGAGCTATTGCTAAATTCTAGGCATGAAGTAATAAAGCTGTAGAAGGATGAAGAAGGAGGTGAATCTGAATGGATGTTGAGAAAGAAGTTAGCTGAGTGTTGATAATTTACCACATTCACAGTCAAAGGGAAGGAGACACAAGAATAAGAGCTGACTAAATTTTGAGCATAAAAATTAGAATATTTACTCCCTGTACTGCTGATTAGAATGTATTTTGAAAAAACGCTCAATTATATTTCTTGTAATCATCCTAAGAAAATCAGAAATATAAAGAAGCATATGCAATATATTCATATTTATTTTAGTAAAAAATTTTGAAATAACCAAAATAATCAACAACAGGAGATATATAATAAAGAAATAATAGTAAAGTAGAAGCTCTCTCGTCTAGCCTAGTTGTATCTATTAATTGGTTGATTAATAGAAAAATTTCAGTCAAGTGGAGAATCATTAAGGTGATATGTACATGCCCTAAATATTTTATATTTACTTCAAACATCAAAAGATACATTTATTTATCATTTTTTGATGTAGAGCTATGGCCTTTCCTCCTCTCCTCAGTGTATCTGCCAAGCAACTTAAGTGCATAATTTATCTAGATTTTTATTACCTTTTCTTGTTGTTTTGCCCACACCTAATTCAGCAGCAGAGCTTTTAAGTACTCACTTTATTCCATTGACACTTCTTAGCCACTATGAGGACAGGCTCCTATTCTGAAGAATATGGAAAACAATTGCAGTTTTAAACAGAGGATGCGTGATCTGAAATATATTTTAATAGAATCACTCTAGCTGCTCTGTTTGAAAATGAACTGTGCTGGGGGAGGGAGGACTTTTGTGTACTTTGTATTCCATAATCATTCTGATGCAAAAAAAATTGTAGCTTTCTTTCTAGTGTTTACATTTCCTGTGAGCCTCAATTGTGAATAGCAGAAAATATGGAGGCATCTAGGAAAACCTAGGGGCAGGAGTGGCTGAGAGGGAATAAGACTTTTCAAGGTGTTTAAAGAAGAGACAAAGATTGTAGGACATAAGAATAAATAAAAGTTCCTCTTCAAAGATTCTTCTTTGCTTAAGAATAAATAATAATTTCTTCAAAGGTTAATTTACTTTAAAGCTTTTGCTAATAAAGTAGCTATTAATCATAATAGAGAAATAAGTATATTCTATGTTCTTAGCTTCTACACTTTAGCCTAGTTATTTGCCCTGACATTTCTGGACAGGCCCAGGCAAGCCTGAGCTCATAGCTTATTCCCCTTCCTTATTTGGAAGAGGGTCTACCTCTCTTGGCATTCCTCAAGTTACTTCCTCTTTTCCTCTGTTCTCTGTTGCCTTTACCTATTTAGGAAAGTTAGGTTGTTAGCCAACAGGTGCAGACTGGACTGTGAGGTTCAGTTCCAGCCAATGGAATCAGGTCACAGCAGTAGGGTCTAGGTACCAAGATCTGTTAGATATAAATGGCCCTGCCCCCTTTGTTCAGTGTCCTCTTGTAGCAAGATGGCTAATGGGAGCACCCTTTCTGCAGAAAGTAAAGTTGCCTTGCTGAGAAAATTAAATTTATATTCAAGTGCTACAGCCTTTGCAGCACAGAAAATTTACATATAACAAAGATGAAGAAGCAGGCATAGTTCCTAAAGAGGTTTTTTGGTTTTTGATGTTGTTTGCATTTACCTAATTAGTTCCCAACTTCAGAGGCACATTAGAATCTTCTGGAGAGTTTTAAAAATACCATTCCATGGGATGCCTCTCATATCCACTGATGTAATTAGCCTGTGTTGGGGCCTTGGCACCTCTCACCCTCTCTTGCTCTCTGAGTTTTACTGAGTTTTACTCAGAGAGTGAGAGTGAGAGAGAGGGAGAGAGTTTTATATATATAAAGAGAGAGAGAGAGAGAGAGAGTGTGTGTGTGTGTGTGTGTGTGTTTTATATATAAAAAGAGAGTTTTATATATAACAGGGGATACCAGTGTGTACCTACCATTGAAATAAATTGTTTTCAAGTCTTTTTTTTTTGAGATGGAGTTTCACTCTTGTTACCCAGGCTGGAGTGCAATGGCGCGATCTCAGTTCACTGCAACCTCTGTCTCCTGGGTTCAAGCAATTCTCCTGCCTCAGCCTCCCAAGTAGCTGGGACTACAGGCATGCACCACCACGCCCAGCCAATTTTTTTGTATTTTTAGTAGAGACGGGATTTCACCATGTTGACCAGTATGGTCTCGATCTCTTGACCTCGTGATCCACCCGCCTCAGCCTCCCAAAGTGCTGGGATTATAGGCATGAGCCACCGCGCCCGGCCTCAAGTCTTTTTAGGTCTTGTTCTCAGATGGTCTTGGGCAACTTGTGGCTGATTGCCTTCATCATTTAGAACAAAACACTCTATGGCCCAAAGGAATTCTAGCTGAAATTTATGATCTTATTCTCTTGAGGTAGGGCAGTTAAGGGGAGGATTATCTTTATGTTGAGCCTGATGGCAGAGTAATTTGCTTCATGTAGAGGCAAAGGGATATTGTTAATTTTCCAGCTGCATTGGGAGTTCTAAGTAGACACATCTCAGGCTAATAGGAAGCTCAGGCTGTGGTTCAAACATTTTCTTAATTATCCTATGTAGCAATGGACCACACAGTATCCCTCAAGGAAAAATCAAGAATATTTCCACAGAGAATATACATATTTCATCTCTTTCTCTGCTGAATAGAGCACCGCTGAAAGCCATGACCCTGTAGAATCCCAGCTTATGGCAGTGACATTTAAAGCATCTAGTTTATGACTTGGATTAGGTAGCCTGTAAAATGGCTTCTAGTGATCCCTGCCTTCTGCTATGTATAATACTCTCCTCATGAGTGTAGGCAGAAGTAACATCACTTTTGAAACTAGGTTATATATATATATTTTTAAAAAAAAAAAAAAAAACCTGTGGCTTCCATTTTGGGTATTTTATCTCACACTCTCTGCTTTCTTGCTTCATGGGAAGCAAACTGTAAAGTTGTAAGCAGTGCTATGGAGAGGTCCATGTGACAAGGAAGTGATATGTCCTGACAACAGCCAGTGAGAATCTAAGGTGGATCCCTTTCTGAGTTGAATATTGAGATAGATGACTATAGCCCTGGTCAGCACCTTGATTGCTGCCTCATGAGGAATTCGAACAAAAGATACATCACTGAACCATGCCCGGGTTCCTGAGCCACATAAATTATGAGAAAACAAATATTTGTTTGAAGCCATTAAGTTTTAATTTGTTACACAGCAATAGATAACTAACACATGGAAGGATTCATCAAGAGAAGAGTTTTTCATCTTTAAGTGAAATGTTATTTTCATCTCACATTTCAATTATTAGGATATAAATGAAAGAAAATACATTTGGATAGGCTCTCAGAAATTCAGTGATAAGGATTTGGAATATGCAACCACATGATAATCAGGAAGTAAAAGGAAAATATAAGAGACATCTTTCCAGACGAGAGTAAATATCTGGTTCCCTGAGAGGTATAGTTTGAGAATGGAGAAATCAGATGTTACTGGAAAGAGGTTAGGGCTTTATTATTTCTTGCTTCCTGTCAAGTCTTTTCAACTCAAGAGAAAGTAGATTTTATTGACAAACCATTCAAAATTAAAAGATAGGTGGAAGCATATGTGGCCCTGAAGGACAAAATGACCTTCATTGACAGCAGCAGGTTGGTTGAATAAATACTGTATAGAAGTGGAATAAAGAGTAGCTGATAACAATGCTAAAATAGGTAGACATAAAGTTTTAATGAGCTATTTCATATTAAGATGTACATGGAGAATCCAAACCAGAGAGACTAGTTAATAGATATTTTCCCAACTCTGTTTTAGGGTGATCATAGAAATGATACCCACAAGTTAGTCATAGTGGCCTACATCCATTTTGATATATCAGTGATGTATTCTGATTGGCCAATAATCACCCATACTGGCTGTTAAGTATTTTTAATATCACTCCTATATATAGTGAATTTAAGTTCTGGTTTTTTTTAGCTTTGTGTTTTTTATGTTTAAGGTTGGATTATGGGAGGCAGAGAATCTCTTGTGTCTTATTCATGCTCAAGTAAGTCTCAGTAGCATTGGGGTGTAAATAAAACTGCAAATCATTCTGAAGCATCAATTTTGCTTACTGATGTTTAAGTGCAGACATTGTCATATTAATGCAACCACTAATATATTATGGAGTAAGATGCAAAAATCACAAATCTTAAAAGAAATATTCTGTCTGTGCTGGGCCCCCTTTGCATTATACCCTAACCTCTTATTTTATACCTCTACTATTAGAGATATTTCAGTAGAAAATCGTGAGAGGTACTGTTTTAGAATTTTTGTTGTTATAGAATTGCTTTTACTACAGCTAGGTCCCCTAGTACATCTTTACATTCTTTGGCAGTCTAGAGAACCAGAAGAGCAAACTCTATGATATAGAAATCCTAAGAATTTACCTCCAACATCCCTTCGCTTCGGTCATTAAATTGAATTTGTAGCCAACACAAAGGCTGACAATTTATATTATAGCTTTTATTTTTTTTATATTATAATTTATATTGTGGCTTATGTCAAATTGTTTTGTTCACTGCTTTGAAAGTACCTTTTTGTTTACTTTTGTTATCATTTCATATTTTAATTTTTTCTAATTGTTAGAAACTCATGTATTTTCTCTTTCAAAGAACATTTTAGAAAGGCTTACTCTGCTTCTAAGTATATTTTGCACAGTGCTTTCCATTTATAAATAAAAGGTGAATAGGAATCAGAATTGAAAACTACATTATTTATTTTCTCCTTTTGAGTCAAATCATCACAATGTAGATTAGTCATTCTGTATGAAGTGCATTGCCAAAACGTAGTCACATTTGTGTGCAAATGTAAAGGCTATATCTCAATAGAAATAAAAAACAAAAAACACAGAAGACCACTAGTTAATAATACTGGTAATCTAAGAGGAGAAAGCATATGCTAACTGATATAGACTCTCCTGACAGTTGCATATCTATCGAACTGCATGACCTTAGGTGTATCAAAATATCAATTTTCTAGTCTACAAATGAGTAAGGGAGATGGAGACCCCTTACAGTTTTAAGATTCTAGAATTCTGTGTGTAACTAGAGCAAATTTTATTTTCTAAAATTTGCATAATAAATTTAAAAATAGGAGAAAAATAATTAAAGTACGTTTCTAGAAGTCTTTTTTAGGTGACTTATACTACCAAGAATGGATTTACCACTAAAAATTGCTTTTACCTAATTCAGCATTGCTATGTAATTTGGTAGAAGCATAACTCTATAGACAAAGAGTATTTGGTCCTAATGTAGCTTGTATTTTATATGCATATATACTATTTCTATTTAAATTTCTGTATAGTCATGTTTACCCTTTTAAAAATGAAGATTAGTTTTATTTTATATTTTCTTTTGTATATAAACATTGAATGAATTCATATTGAAAACTGATTATGGACAGATAGTCTGCTAGGCACTGAGGAAACAAATATGAAAAATTAAGTCCTCCTCTGCCCTCAATATGCTCACAAAACTCCAGTTACTGAAGCCTGATCTCAAAACCTAGGCTAGCAAGGTCCTTGAATCAGGTGATAGTTCAGAATCCTATTCATGCTCTCTCCCAGTAGTATATCTGAGGACGGGCAATTTTTTCTAGTTTCCTATAGCCTGGTCAGTAAGTGAACCACAGGAAAATCAAATGAATCTATTGTTTCTGTTGACATAGTGTTTTCATATAACTCTCATTTATAAATGTATTACCAAATACTATTTATGTAAAGGGACTTGAATGACAAATATTTTGAAATTAAAACCACAATGGTTAGCACACCTTTTAATTTAGATAAATGTTGACCTCCCATTGATGAACATATAAAGTGCTACCAAGATCTACCTATGAAAGAATTTTGAAGTGGAAATTCATCTTTGTAATAATCCTGTTACCTGTAGGCTGACCTCAAGCCTTCATGACATTCAGGGCCCCTTATTCCTAACTGTATCTTCTATTTTGGGCATTGTGCTCTTGCCATCTAACAGGAAAACAACTTTCAGTGCTGCCACCTTTTGAATAGCAGAGATTTCTAGAGATTAGAAAATCACTGAATTTAAATATACATAGTTTTAAAATAAGATACTTTTCTATTCATGCATTCAAATATATACTAACTTTAACATCCTATAAATTCTTTTATTTGTAATGATTTTACTTATATGATCCAATTAATTGTTAAGAATATGTGGCAAAAGATTTTTTACATATTTGTATTGTTCTGTATCAGACATTTATTGTAAGCATTGCTTCAGGCTCTCATTTTTGTCTGCCTTCCAGGATTTGCTGGCCCAAGTGCTATGTGCTAGACTTGGTGTCAGTCACAAAGGGGGAGGGAAACTTTTAGTTGAGCCAGACAGTTTTGTTATTCCTTTAAAATTGAAAGCATATGAAACAGATACAGCTTATTAAGGTTGTTTTTTTTATAAATAACATAAACTTAAATAACAAAACAGTAAAGTTCAAATACAACTTAAAATAGAGTTTAATGCTATAACCATAGGAAAAAAGCATGATTATTTGTGGGAAGAACATTATTAAAAGCCATATTCCCAAATATGAATTATACAAAGATAGATTATGTTATTTGAAAAAAACTTAAGGATTTCTCAGTTTTACTTGGAGGAATTATAAAATGCTAATTTTGTGGCAAGTGACATGAAGTACAGTATTGTCCTCAATCACTGTTGCTATTTTATATACAAGATTTTTGGAAACATCCTTTTAGCAATACCTTTTCCACTTGAGAAGCATTAGGAATTTTGTTCTCGATAATAGGTATAAGCATGTTCTAATCCTATACTTTTGGTAAATTATCTATTTTATTGACCTTAATAATAGATTTTTTTGAGAATTTTTTTTTTCTGATTAGAGTTTAAGTGGATTATAATTTTTCATTAGAAAACATTTAAAATGCTCATCTTCCATAGTTAGTGTGGCTTTATTATCCGACAAATCCTGCCAACAGCCTTTAGGTCTGACATATCTTATATAACATAATCTGCATTAATATTATTATAGCAGCCATTTTTTAAGCAGATAGGAATATTTAAATAATCATCTAAATCTAACATACTTTTAAGGGTAAATTAATTTAAGAAAAAATTACTATTACTAACACCATGATTGTACAACCAGTTTTATAATTTTTTACAACCTTTAGTTACTAAATCTGATTTTTGTGTATACTTTTCAAATCTTTCTTTAATGCAGTGTCTTAAACATAAATGCGCAAGTCCAGCTTGATCAGTTTTTCAGTAGTTTTCCAGCCTTTCTTGGTTACTAAAAAATAAAAGGAAAGAAAATTTTGAAAAGAAAGAAAACAGTCCACTTAAAGAAATCTCCCTGCTGGAATTGTTTCTTTATATACCATATACAATTAAGTTATTGCCATAGGAAGAAAGTGGGCTGTTTTTTGTTCTTTCTTCGTTTTTTTTCCTCTTACAGGAATCCCCTTTTGATTTAAGGCAACAAACATTTCCCCTCCATTGTGTGTCCATTTAGCTGATGCATATGTGTTGTAATGGTTTTCTAAAATTAGTTCTTTGAAGTTACAATCTTCATTGCAGTCTTTCTGTTAAAAGAAACAAACAAACATTATCCAAATGATTTTTAGAGGGGCTCAATTAAACAGAGAGTAAGTAGGTAATATTTGGTAGAATTGAAACATGCATGAGTTTTTTAACCCTCAGGTGGAGCAGGCCTAATGTGGTTTATTAGCAATACCTATGTAGTATATTTGCATAGAAAGGTATCTTAAAACAAAAAAAGAACATAATACACAGTTGGTTATGAAATATGTGTAGCTTTTTGGCAGTTCATGTCAACTGTTCTTTAAAATTAGGACCTATTTTCCTAAATAGCAGGCCTCATATTACTATTCCCACATCACTCATTGTTTAACCACTGGAAATTAGGTGTAGCTAGCAGAACCTCTGCCTCCTTCAGGTGAGAGACTTGTTTCACAACTTTTCTTTATTTACTTCTATATTGTCTCCAATGGTAATGGAAGGTAAAAGGTTAATTTGTATGTTCATCCATGCAACCATTTGTTTATTCAATTAAACCTATATTATAATATAATTAGACTGTGCCAGGCATTATGCTGAGCTGTGGGAATACAAAGGAAAGCCAATTATATTTTATTATAGTGGGATGAACTGTTACATATTTTGCATTGTAGTGAACTGGGAACAATGTGAATAATTACAGTTCAAAGCCCATGATTGTGAGATTGATGTTGATAAATGAACTAAACACTTCAGGATATTTTTTCCCAAGAATTTTCATGTCAGCAATGTGCAAATTGGGTGAACTTTAACAAAAAGAGCTTTAATACTGGCAAATGGAAATTTTGGATTTTAAATATCTAAAATGCACATGGAATTTTAGAGCTGGAAGGATCCTTAGAGGTCAGTTAATTCAACTCATTTTATAGACGAAGAAACCAAAGTCTAAAGAACAAGCTATTTCTCTAAAGTCACACCGAAAACATTTTTTCTTAATGTTTGAGTAAAAAGTGTTTTAATGAAATCATTAAATTATATAGTTGGAGATAAATTAATTCAATTTTTACTTTTCAGAAAGGTGAGATACTTTGACAAAAATGAATTTGAAAAATTAAATCTAAGCTATCACTTAACAATACCTTCGCATAGAGTTTTCCTTCCTTGTTCATTGCAAGATAGAATTCACTTTCCACCCCTTTGATTGCCACAATTCCAACTGCCACTGTTCTGATTTCCATGATATCTGCAAGGAATCACAGAAACACATGTCAAGTATTTGTTCAGCTTTGCAGATGATCTAAGAATGGCCATTTGTTCTTATTTCTGTTTTAATTTTAAGTTTTTAAATTTTTTAATGTGATTATCAATTCAGCCAAGACCCCTGACCCACAACAGATACACACAAACACCAGAATAGTCATTTTATAAGGGAAGTGCAAACTGACGGTTGTTTATTTTTTAAAAAACATGTCTTTATCAAAGAAATAGTTACATATTTGAATTTAGATTTTTATTCTCTAGAATTAAATTTCTAATTTACTATAATAGGTAATGTTTATTGAACTCAGACCACATGCTAAGGATTTTTAGTTTGCTCTTATGTATTAACTCATTTACTCATAACCACAGACTGAGGCAGGTACTCTTGTTATCCCAGTTTTGCAGATCAAGAAACTGAAGCACAGAGAACATACATGTGCATGTGTCTTTATAAAAGAATGAATTATAATCTTTTGGGTATATACCCAGTAATAGGATTGCTGCGTCAAGTGGTATTTATAGTTCTAGATCTTTGAGGAATTGCCACACTGTCTTCCACAATGGTTGAACTAATTTACACTCCCACCAGCAGTGTCTTTTCAAGCTGGAAAAAAAAAGTGGAGGCAGCGATGTGATGATTAGCCAATCAGAACATTTAATTTTATCCTTGATCAAGTATACCTTCTTGGGCATGTTAAAACTAAGAACTAGTATCAACAAAGAAAAAAAATTTGAATTTAAACAAATTTTATGATTTTCTGTCAAGCCTGGATTGTTTAGTGGGAAATGTTAACCATTATATATTTATATTATATTGAAGGCTATAGATTCCATTCATTTACATCATTAAAACACACCCACATATACATATATGCAAAAAATACATAATATATCCAACATATACAAAAAACACTGAAAACCCCACAGTAAGATAAAAAACCTAGTTAAAAAGTGGGCAAAATCTGACAACTCACTAAAGATACACAAATGGCAAATAAGCATATGAAAAGTTGCTCAAAATCATAGGTCATTAAGGAATTGCAACATGGATGCTGCTGGAGGCCATTATCCTAAGCAAATTAACACAGGAACAGAAAACCAAATACTGCATGTTTTCACTTACAAGTGGGAGCTAAATATTGGGTATTTAAGAACATAAAGACGGCAACTACTGACACTAGGGACTGCTGACAGGGAGTAAGTGAGGGAAGGGTTTAAAAATTATTAGGTACTATGCTCAGTACCTGGGTGATAGAGCAATCATACCTAAAACCTCAGTATCACACAATATACCCAGGTAACAGACCTACATATGTACCCCATGAATCTAAAATAAAAGTTGAAATTATTCTAAAAGGAATTGAAAATTAAAACAACAATAAGATACCTCTATACAACTATTAGCATGACTAAACTCCAAAAAACTGACAGTGCAATATGCTGGGAAGGATGCAAAGCAACCAAAACTCTTTCATTACTAGTGGGAATGCAAAATGGTATGGTCACATGGGAAGACAGTTTGGCAGTTTCTTAAAAACTAAACATACCCTTACAATATAATCCAGCAATTATGCCCCCAGGTATGTACCCAATTGAATTAAAAACTTATGCCCACACAGAAACCTGAACATGAATATTTATAGCAGCTGTATTCTTATCACCAAAAACCAGAGGCAACCAACATATACAGTAGGTAAATGGATAAACAAACCATGATACATGTATACTTTGGAATATTATTTAGCAATAAAAATATATTGAGCTGTGAAGCCACAAAAAGACAAGGGGAACATTAAGTGCATATTGCTAAGTGAAAGAAACCTGAAAAAGCCAGTTTGAAAAAGCCATATACTGTATGATTCCAGCCATGTAACATTCTGGCAAAGGCAAAACGTTAGAGACAGTAAGATCAATGGTTGCCAGGGCCTCGAGGAGAGCAGAAAAAGGATGAAAAGCTGAATCACAGGGGATTTTTAAATCAATGAGAGTATTCTGCATAATACTGTAATAGTGGATACATGATATACATTTGTCAGACCTCATAGAACTGTATAAAGCAAAGCATGGACCTTAGTATAAACTGTAGACTTTAGTTAACATTATATATAAATATTGGCTCATCTTTGTAACAAATGTGCCACATTAGTGCAAGATTTTTATAATGGAGTAACTGTGGGGGGAAATGGGGATTGCATATGGGAACTCTATTATCTGCTCAATTTTTTGTAAATCTAAAAGTGTTCTAAAACACAAAGTCTACTAATTTTTACATGCAACCGACTTTAATAATATAATATGATTGACTGTAGAGAAACTATTTGTACTGGCATTTTACATTATTTATTCATGACCCAAATATATAGAACATATGGGATTTATTATTAATTACTATTAAAAATGTCTTTGGTAATAGATGAAGAGCTGCTTACCCAATGGGTAACTTCTTTTTGTGAAATATGGACAGTAAGGAGGAGTAAGGTCATAATAAAAACACACTCTGGCAATTGTAGGATACAAATACTCGATATACAGACCACTGTTTCACTTGTAAGTCAACAGTATCTCTTAGGTGTTTGGGAATGGAAAATAACAGCCAGTAATATTTTAGAAACGTGAACTGATTACTTTAATTATGATGTCATCAACATATCTGGATATTAATAAATATATACAGAAAATCAGTTAGTATTTTCTCTTTCCACAGAAAAAGAAAATGAGTGATACCCAGCAGTATATGCTAATTGCAAAACAAACAAACAAACAAACAAAAAAACCAGGAAAATAAATAGGAATTCAGAAGAAAGAAGTGTTATCCTAGGTAGTCAAGGGAGGATTTGAGGAATAGGTAGAGCTTGAATTAGATCTTGATGTATGAATAGAGCTGATGTAGGTAGAAAGTATGGAAACATGCTAATCGAGAAATTAAAGTACTATGTGCAAGGCCATAGAAGCAAAGATTCAAAAGTCATGTTCAGAAGATTGAAACTAGAGCTGTATGTCTGGAACAGGAAGTGTAACAAAAGAGTGAAAGAGTGGAAAAAGAGTTAGGGCCAAATTGTGGATGGTCTTGAATGCCAATTTAAGGAACTTGAACTTTTATTTGTAGACAATGGAGAATCATTAAAGTTTTGAAGTATGAAAAATGTCAGTATAAAAATTGTGTTTTAGGGAAATGAACTGAATGAGAAGAATAAGAGGAGGAAATGCCTGGAACTGTGTAAGCCCAGCTTTCTTTCTATGCAAATGTAACCAGTTGGTTTTCCTGCTGACCTGTAAAGGGTTATTAATGTTATTTTTTAAATGTTAAAAAATACATGTTTTCGAAGTGCCTCGGTTCAGATTTCTAATGCGGGAAATTTCAGTAGTTATAACCCACATAAACAAAAGCTCTTTGTTGCCTTCAATTTTTAAGAAAGTGAAGTAGTCCCAAGACTAAAAAGTTTGAAAACAAGTTTCCTAAATTAGTTCCATTTCTCTTAGTCTGTTTTTTCTCAGTTTGACTGTCTGTTGTAAATTGTACCTTTGTATTTGTGTGATGAATATCTTTGACTAATTTATGACTCTCTTTAGACATAGGTTTATAAATAGAAATTCCATGGCATATGCATATAGAAATAGCGAATGTACTCCAAAATGTCTGGAGAATTTTTTAATGATATTTTAAACTATCAAGTTGCAAACTGTAATTAAATTATGTAAGTAAATAGTGAATCCTGTAAAACATTCATGTTTGATCAAGCTGGTTATTCATTTAATGTTAGCATGGCTTTAACATCCTAATACTATTAACATAATAAGGCTAAGATACGTATTTATATTGTTATGATTTTTGTACACTGACACAGTTACCAGGATAGTAAAAAATTTTTCTGATTAAGGGCCGTATTTTTGACATATTAAAACCCTGTATCTCAGTGTTATATTTTTGACATATCCTGCATGTAATTGTGCCAATTATTAAATATATTTGTGTGCATTTGCTATTGTAAATTCAAAGAATTGCCTTTAAAAAGTGGTTAACTCTTGATTCTATCTCCTTTTGCCCTCTGGAACATCTTCAGTCCCTCTCTTCCTTGTCTGTTGATTACAGGAATCTCTTCCAAATTTTTCTCCCAATCAGGGTTGTTTTAAGATTTGTAGATTCTAGGTACTGTTATTTTGTGATACCACCCTAAACAGATTAAACATTAAAATACATCTATATTGCTCAATAGATAAAATATTTAATAATTTTTTAAACTTTTATATAATTTTTTTGAAATTATTTGTCCTAAAGTAACTCACTGAATTTAGCTGTACATTGTTTTTCTTTTCTTTTCTTTTTTTTTTTTTTTTGGAGGTAGCGTCTTGGTCTGTCACCCAGGCTGGAGTGTAGTGGTACGCTCGGCCTACTGAAACCTCCGCCTCCCAGGTTCAAGAAATTCTCGTTCCTCAGCCTCTTGAGTAGCTGTAATTACAGGCGTGTGCCACCATGACTGCCTAATTTTTGTATTTTTAGTAGAGACGGAGTCTCACCATGTTGTCCAGGCTGGTCTCAAACTCCTGACCTCAAAGTGATCTATCTGCCTTGGCCTCCCAAACTGTTGGGATTGCAAGCATGAGCCACCACACCCACCCCAGCTGTAAATTTTCTGCAAATTGTGTACATTCTTGGGAATTCTTACAAAGTGAAAAAAGTATCAGATTGTTTTTAGATGTTATTAAAAAATTAATAAATTTAATAAAATTAGTGTAATATTGTGTTTGTTAAATATCTGCTAATCTGTATATTTTATTTTCAAATTTTACTGTCACTATCTTAATATTAAAGTTTAAATAGATTTGCAAGCCTTTGAAATTTTCACAGGCTCCCAGCTCTGTGCCTATGAGCCAAATGAATAAAATATCCCTGCTCTTAACTCTGAAATCTTTTCAAAGGACTACACTGGTTCCTTTTCTCTAGCACCAACTTTCCTGAACATATAGCCAGAAGCTGCTCATTTTTCTTCAATTTAACTTTTGCATCCTACCATTAATCTCTTTATTGGCGTTCTCTCTTCAAGCTCATGAATAAACTCCTAATTGCCAAATCCAAGAGTTTTTTCAATAAATCTTTCTTTTATGCATTCTTTGGTTCGCTTGAGATTTCTTACTCTATTCCTAATTCTCATGTTTCACTAATTGTGCACTACCGGAGTGCAGGGTGAAAAAATTAATCAAACTGATCAATTTTTGTGTAGCCAATTCTATAGATCTTTTGTGATCATTTATTATATTGTATCTGTGCTTAAAAGTATGTTTTCCATATCATTGTCTGAAATATGGTTTATTCTAACTTTTATAGTTTGATTTTTAAATATAAATTCAAATTATCTTAAATTTATCTAGAATTAATTCTGAGATATGGTATGAGATGATATTCTAAACCAGCAGTCAGGGGACGGGGAGTGGAAGGGGAAGTTCAGGAAGAAACTCTTCCACTTCAGATTGACAGGCATTTGTGAGATTTTCATAAGGAGCACACAACCTAGATCCGTGGCATATACAGTTCACGATAGGGTTCGTGCTCGATTCCAGTGCCACAGCTGATCTGACAGGAGGTGGTAATGCTTACTCACCCACCACTCACCTCCTGCTTTGCGGCCTAGTTCCTAACAGGCCACAGACCAGTACCGTTCTACAACCCAGGGGTTGGGAGCTCCTGCCCTAAACTGATACATACTTTCTTCAAATAGCTATCTGGTTTTTTCAATATTCAATTATTTATTGAACATTCTAGTCCTTTTTTTACTGATGCCTCAATTTCACCTTTTATTGGCTGTTTTGTCCCATTGATTTACCTGTCAGCTGTATACCCTTATTAATTTATTGTGGGTTACCATTTTTCAAATGGTTCATTACATTTACAGGTAGCTCTGATTGTGTTACTAATTATATGTGAATATATCCTCTGAAGTTATGCAGAATAAATCAATACTATTTCCACATAACAGCCATTGAAAGAGGTGAAGATGTTGATTATGCTTCCCATCATCCATAGTTTCTTTGGCCGTTTCTCATACGATATGAATTCCAGACTCTTTACTAGCTACACTATTTACTTAAAATAAGTATCTCAGCAAGAACTGGACTGATATAGATAGTCTAAGGCAGAATATTATTCATTATTTTCCCTAATGTAGACCATAAACGTATTTTACAGTTATATAATCTCATCATCTCCTTAAAAATATTTTTAAGCCTGTCATTATTTTGGAGTTTGAATATCAAAAATAAATTTTGTTTTAGATTAGTATATTTTTCAAGGTTATATTATGAAGTTTGTTTAAGTATATTATATATACAAATGCAAATGTCAATTGTTCCCTTTCAACAAATGATTAATGTTCTTCATTTTCCTTAAATTAATTATGTTTTTAAAAAAACCTCATGATTTTTGAACAAATAAATTTCAAAATGACCTCATATGGCATGTGTAGAATTAAAAGTAAGTTAAATAAATATATGTTGAACTATAAATGTTACAACATCAAAGGGACAAAATCTAGTTTTTGGATCTAATTATTAAAATTCTATGCTTTTAAAAAAAAACTCACTTATTTTTACAATTTCTTTCGTTTCTAAGTGTTGAAATAAGAGAAATTATTTTATTCTTCTATTTGCAAATAGTGCTCCATAAATAAAATATCACAGGTGTAGAGAGTCATTATACTCCCCCAAAACGTGAGACCAACTCCAATATGATTGTCACAATATTTTCTGTAGCATACAAAGTTATTTAACAAGTACTTATTGAGAGTTTATTGCCAGACCCATTTTTGGCACTAGGACTGTACTGATCTGAAGAAAATTATTTAAAAGTTAACTGTAAATTGTCAAATATAAATCAATTTAAAAAATAAAAGTGAATTTTGGAGTAATTTTAGGCTTCTAATAACTGATATTTAACTCAATTATTCTTTATACTTTCTATTGTTAACCAATGGTTTATTAAAGTTATAAATTTAGCAGCATGACAATGAATGAATCTATTTATTTAATAGTGAACGTCATCCTGACTTCATTAGATGAGGAAGGGGTGAGTTAACTAAATTGTGAGTAAATCTGTCTCATCTCTCTAAATTCCAGGCATTCATATTTGATATGTTTGTGGAGGCACTCAAACCATTCTTTTCTAAGTTGAAAAAATATAAAATTGATTTTTAAAAATATATAAGTTAAAAAAAGATAATAGTATGCCTTTAGTTAAATTAATCCCCCAAGTACCTTTGGAAACATTTGGGTGGTCCATGTACAATTGCTTAAGAAATGGTGAGTTTTAATTTAGCCACTTCAATTCTGTTTATAATTTGGCATGGAATAAATCATAAATAACTGATACATGATCATATTAAAATTTACGATACCCCAAAATTAGCCATTCCTTTCTATTATTTGTCATTGGCAAATTTGGGAAATGTCTTCATCTATAATGTCATGTAACTTTTCCGTCTACTATTTGTCATTGCATCTGTGCTTTTTTCTACCCATTTGAAGTTACACGTTTTGATTTTGGCCCTTTTCTTATGAGGCATAATGAGCTTTTATTCTCTTTTTGTTTTATCTCTGCCCCTTAAATCTTGAAGCTTATGACAGTACAATGTCATTCATTATGATGTTCATTCCTTCAGTCATATGTAGGCATTTTTCTCCCCAGCTTTCTGAGAAAACACTCTTAATTGTTCCCCAACTTTCATTCTCTCCTTCTTCCATGGCAGTAGAATTTTTAGCTGAGTGAAGAAAATAAACTTTACCTTTCCCAGTCTTCTTTGCAGCTTAGTGCAGCCACGTGACCGAGTTTTAGCTGATGTGATTTAACTAAAGTGTCCTATGGCAGCTTTCAGAAATCTTCCATAAAAGGTAGCCAGCAGAAGCCTTTTGTACCCACTTTTAATCCCTTTATTCCATCTTCCTGCTGGAATTTGGATTCCACCATGGGTTATGAGAACAAACAGATTGTGGAACACTGAGCTAAATGGACCTGGAAACTCCCAGATGTTTTTGTGGAGCAGAGTTCTCACTCCTCCAGACATTTATTGCATGGAGAAATAAACAATTTTTTGAGCCAAACTGAATCTTAACTAATGTACCCCAATTTCATTTTGCTTCAAATGCATTCTTCATAAAATGTACATAAAACTCCAGGAGCCCATTTTTTCAGTTATTCTAAGCCAACAGCCAGAAAGACAAGTCTTGTTTTCAACACTGTTGTTAATGGCCAGGTGTCTACTTTCATAGCTTTTTTTTTTTTTTTTTTTTTTTTAACTTCTAAAGTCATGAGATAAACCTAGAAGAAAAAATGAAAACAACACCTGTGCTGTCATGTCTTTCATTTTCATATCCAGAGCTTCACTGTCATGAGGGATTCCAAGTTTCTTCTGGTGCTGTCTTTTATTCCTACATGTGTCAGCATTTATTTAGCTTGATAAATCTTTTCTGGCTGCCCTTTACATCTTTATACATGTGTCAAGAAGACCACAGCTCCACTATCAACAAACTGTGTCAAACCTGTGTTCAGTTGCTTACTAGCCAAGAAATTACCTAATGTCAGCCAGCTTTTCTGAGTACTCATTATTGTTACGTATAGCATGAGATGCTGTTACCACTCTCAAAAAGACCAGATTCACCATTCTTGGTTAGAAAATCAACTTTTCATTTTTGAATAAAACAAGTTACTGATCACTTAACTATGTTCAGTACTCTGCATATCTGTTATCTTTCTTCTATATATGAATTCATTACATTTGCCATATTCTCTTTTTTTCTTTTCTTTTCTTTTTTTTTTTTTTTTTTTGAGGTAGAGTCTTGCTCTGTTGCCCAGGCTGCAGTGCAGTGGCACCATCTAGGCACAGTACGACCTCCACCTCCCAGGGTCAAGCAGTTCTCCTCCCTCAGTCTCCCAAGTAGCTGGAATTACAGGGATACGCCACCGCACCCAGCTAATTTTTCTATTTTTAGTAGAGAAGGGGTTTCACCTAAGCCAGGATGGTCTCGAACTCCTGACCTCAGGTGATCCACCCACCTTGGCCTCCCAAAGTGCTATGTGATTACAGGCACAAGCCACCGCAGTCGGCCTTACATTTGCCATATTCTTAATAATAGTTTCGATTCCCTATCCTCTTTAGATTTTTTCTTCTTGATTTCCTTTCTGAATTAGTTTTTCTACTCCCTCTAAAAATACTTATCTTTTCTAATAAGCTGTAACATAGAAAAGAGTATCAACAAGCCGTTTCACTTTTACATCTAGTCAAGAAAAACAGTTTATATTACACATGACTGGTGACTATCTCAGATACAACATGTGGAACAAACACAAAAAACATGTTCTAAGTGGGCTGCAGTAGTTCCCTTGGTGTCCTTACATCCTGGAATTTCTCCCAGCAGGCTGTTGAGTTCTTGGAAGTATTTCTTTTCATTCTTTCTAGATGACACCCTTGTCACTGCATTTCTACTTCGTTGATCTTCTAGGAAGTGGTACATAATACTGGAATGTACCACCTTAATGTCAAACTTCAGCAAATATGATAGATCACAAATACTTATTATATACTTAACAGCAATGATCCAAATTATTTCTGTCACATTTACCCATTCCTCTTGCTGTGTCCATTTTTTCAACTTCCAGGCCCATTGGATGTTGAGGCTAAAGCAAAAGAAGTTAGAGAAGTCAAGTATCATTTCAAACCCAGGTCATTTTGAGAATAAGTGTATGAAAAAAGTTAAGGCAATGCTATTTTTATTGGGTAGGAGTAATAATGTGTTGGAGTTTTTATGAAGATATTAAGTTTGAAGTGATAATGGGTTTGTATATGCTGGTCCTAAATTTGACATAAGAATATCGCTTTGTGATCTAGAACTACAGTGAAATTATAGCTGTACTAGATATGTAGGATCAACAGAATTATTTATTGATAGTAAAAAAGAAATTTGCTTAGCACCAAAAAATTTCAGAAGATATCTGACTTTTAAAAATATAGTGATAATGTTAGTGTTTTAATTTTAAAAATATTTAATATATACTCAGTATGCCCAGTGTTCCCAGTGTTAAAGAATTATCAGTAGGTGTCACTTAAAGTATCCTCACATGTGATTTTTCTATCACTGCCTCTCTCTTTAATTTACAATCTATAGTAACAGTTTAGAATTCCATCATTTTCCATGCTTTGATCATAATACTGGAGTCTTCAAAAGATGGTGCAACATTAGAATGTCCCATTTTGATTACAGTTGTATGCAGGGCTTAAATTTTACCAGAGAATTAAGAAATATATTAAAGCATAGCTACCATTTCTATTTAATGCCATCCTCAAATCATTGAACTCTTAATTGTACTGGGAAGGTGAGAATTCTTTGGTTTGATGTGGATTTACAGTTTCTCAGTTCTCCTTATCACCATTTCTCATTTTGAGTTTGCTTATTATTATGACTTCTTAGAATCATAAAAAAATGAAAGATAATGATAGTATGTTTTAGCCAGTAGCTTCTCAATCACATTATTGTTATTAACAGTCACTGTTAAAGGCATAGCTTAGTTGTGACCAATACCTTGATAATGATTATTTCATTCACTGCCAACTACTAATGTAGCTGTTACAAATGAAGTCCTTGGCTACTTTTTGTCTCCCTCATAGTAAAACCAGGGAATATAAGTAAATATGTTACTGAATTGTTTCAATTCAATACTTTATTGAAGTGACACCTAATAATTTAATCCGTAAGCCACTGTTTTGGCCTTGACTACAGATAAAAGTTTTTCTTGTTCTGACTCTAAGAAAGGGAGGAAAAATTGTGCTATGAAAAGCCAAATGATTTGTTGGTCTGAGATTTTATAATGAAATAGAGATAGTGCTTATGAATCACATATAATTTATTAGAATTAAGTATAAAATATTTTGATGATAAACTAATTTTAATGCTCCATACCCTTTAAATAGAAATAAAATTTACTTTAATTTTAAGAGTATCCCTGGAAGAAACAACAGTTTTCTGTATAGACAATATTTGGTGAGATAAGTGGTATAATTATCTCTAAGAAATGTTTCTCTAAAAGAAAACATATTTGAAAGCAGAGTAATATAAGCTTTATATCAACTGTTACGGACAAATTGCTTATAAGGAAATAAATGACTGAAGTACCATTTTAAATTTATTTCAGTCTTACATATATTTTACAGATGTTTTATGAGTCATTCATTTTCTTGTAAACAACTTGTATAAGTTGCCTCCATCATGAACCAAGTCAAAAAATATATATATATTTTGTCAAAATATATATATATATATATATATATATATATAACATGTAGCTGTATTTTGTTTCAAGGCGTCAACCTGAAACACAAGCAAATGACCTTTAGTGATATATGCATGTTATTCAAAATTAACTTTTTCAATAGTGACAGTGAAATAGAAAAAGCCCAAATTATGAGCACTTAGGTTGAAATAAACTTGTTTCATCAATTAAGCAGAGTGATTGTTTAACGTGGAAGACAAACCTCTTTTGTCAGTGCTAGTGTTGGGGTAGGACCCTTATGTGGATATGCTGTGTGCATGTTGGCTTTCCTGCCTGGAGGGAATGATTCAATGCTTGAGTTAGGAAAGAAGTGAGTTCACTTTCTCCACATTTCTTTATTGACTTTCACTTTGAGGGGACAACACAAAGGACTTTGTGGAGGTAGTGACCTCCAGCAGGCTGGATATAGAACCTGCTTCCAGGTTCTTCTCTTTTCCCATGAACCCTAGAATCCACTATTGTAAGAAAACACAATGATACATATGGTTGATAATACTAATCTTGTTGTTGGATCACTTTACCCTAAGAAGGCATGCCCTGTAGCTGTTAAATAACAGGTTTAAGACAGAACCTTGGAATATACTAAAAGAAATTAGAAAACTAATCGAAGCCCGCAAGAAAGAAACACAAGTAGATAAATTATTACTGAAACCCAGAAAGTTTAATTCCTATCAAATCAGCATGAAATTCAAAACAGTTCCACATGATTGCATAATTGCTGGTTTCAAGTATAACTGAAATGTCCTGCAACAAGAGAACTTATTCCACATCATCCTCATTATTAGGGAATAAATCAAATATACCTCTTATTAATCCCATATCTATTTTATAATGATGTCAAAAACTGTTTAAATGATATGTCTGGTTAAGTAAAAATAATTATGTTATCCATTTAGGGATTTATTAAAATAAAACATTAGAAAATCTTTAGAAAGTACATCAGCATATGGTACAATGATAGCAATATTTTCTTTAGAAAGAATTTAAGTTGCAGCAGCTTGTTTCAGCAGGGTTAGAACTATAGCAGAATTTGAAGCAAACTATTTGGTTGTACAATATACAGGGTAATATTTATTTAGTAGCATATTACTGAAGAATGCCATGGAAACACCATTGAACTATATTTCACAGATTATATTTCTATACATATTTACTGATCATTTTCCTTATTATTTATGGCCTCTCAGGAATGCAAGGACCCCACCTTTCTCCTTTGGGCCAGAAAAGATATATTCCTTGGCCGGGCGCAGTGGCTCAAGCCTGTAATCCCAGCACTTTGGGAGGCTGAGGCGGGTGGATCACTAGGTCAAGAGATCGAGACCATCCTGGTCAACATGGTGAAACCCTGTCTCTACTAAAAAAATACAAAAAATTAGCTGGGCATAGTGGCGCGTGCCTGTAATCCCAGCTACTCCGGAGGCTGAGGCAGGAAAATTGCCTGAACCCAGAAGGCGGAGGTTGCGGTGAGCCGAAATCGCGCCATTGCACTCCAGCCTGTGTAAACTCCGTCTCAAAAAAAAAAAAAAAAAAATATATATATATATATATATATATATTCCTTGAATCAGAGAGGAGGAAATACTCTTTGTTTACTCTCTAATTGCTAGAGATTCTGTATTTTTATCCAGGAAGAATTATTTGTCTGATAATGTAGACTGTTTACATCTGCTAAATACAACACTTCACTATGTTTTTTTTTTTAATATGCTTCAAAAATTATCAGAATAGGTTGGATATTATAGTTCCAGAATATGTGAGAAAATATCAGATTTTTATGTGAAATGGAAATAATTGAAGCAATCTCTTCCCACCATCTAGAAAATCTCTTCCATTTTCTGGCTTTTCCTAAAGTCTGAAATATCTTCAATAGGAAACCGGATTTTCATTACATAGCATGGGAGATAAGTTTCAAAATACAAATGTCCCAGGGAGGAGTTAACATCTATGTATAAATTTATACTGTGTATAAGTTTCTGAGAGCAGAATTTGGGCTAGAAGGAAGTGATCACAAGGGCACTAAGAGTGAAATTGAGGGGAAAAATCATCATAAAAAGAAGTTACAGAAACTTTCATTAACGCTTTGGTCATAGCTACCTCTAGGAGTCACAAAGCATGTTATGCTACACTTTAATTCAGAGACACCAGCTTAGATGATAAACTACACATCCACTTTCTCCCTTTATTTTAACTACTAATATGCTCTGTGAAATTTACTATCCTGTACATATATAATGTACTCTTTCTTCCCTTCCTCTTTAACTTGTATTTAAATGTTCTGCTACCCAGGCATAAGATAATTCTAAACATTTTACTTTCAAATCATGCTGGTTATCAGCACTGAAAAATTAAAGCATGATTTAAAGTCATTTTGGTCATTGGCTTTCTTGGGACTTTTAAAGCTGATGTTCTTTGCTAGCAGTCTAAACAAGGAATTCTTATGCAAAGTAGTTATATTTTTTCACAGAAATGAAAGTGAAAGGAAGAAGAGGCAGAAATAAAAACATCTGAGTTTACTGAGGAAGATATTTCAAAGATTTAAAAAGTATTAAAGATCCCCAAGCTCTCACCAAAAACAATTCTGTTTCTTCTCTATTTTGCCAGTGTATATCCAGCAGTTCTCTTCTGTTTCCATTGCCATCACATTAGTCCAGGCCTTCATTTTCTTTTGCCTCAACTATTATTATAGTTTCTTAACTAGACCTTTGCCTCCAGCCCTTCTGACTTTAACTTTTTATATATTCATAAAATATATGTTGTAAATGTTACTCTTCTGCTCCAAAAGTTTCAGTGGTGCACTCTATTAAAAACAAAAGCAAACACTCCTATATTGCCAGTCCAAAAGCCGTCCGGCGACTAAAAAAAATTAAAATTAAAAAAAAAAAAAAAAAAAAAAAAAAAAAGCAAACCAAAACCTCTTTTTTTTTTTTACTATCCAAATCCCTCCAAAATCTGACTCCAGCCTACATAATTTTTTCCCATTTTTCTTCTACAACTTAGATCCTTTGACTTCAAACAGATTTCCTCATTGTCTTCTTCTCCCATGCAAAATGTCAGAGTCTTTACCTGCTCTGCCTACCAGTTCCTGGAATTACATAGAATTCTTTACTCAAGAATTTCCCAAATATTGCCTCATGGACTGACTGCACAGAATCACGTGACACACTCTAAAAAAGATTTTCAGATTTCCAGTTCCTTCAGAAAATATCAGAGTCAATAGTTCTGAGGTCAAGCTTGATAATTAGTATTTTAACAACTTCCACCTACCTGAGTGACACGTTTCTTTCAAAATCAAATTGAAATTCCAGTTTCTCCATGATGATTAGTAGTTTTCTCATCTGTTGTCATCTCTTTTACTGTAAGAACATACTGCTGTACTATTAATTAGCACTCACCTCTATTGTTCTCTCGTTATTTATAAATTTTGTCTATTTTTAAATCTAAGTTATAAACTATTTACAGAGACTATCTTATGTTTCTTCTAACTGCCAGTACTTGGTACAGGGATTTGGATTTGACAGACTCTCAATAAATGCTGAAATAGAGAGAGAGATACATAAACACCATAGTATGTAGTGTGGGAAATTATAAATTGGCATATGAACGTTATTATTCCAAAATTAAAGAATTAATGAGTTTTCTAATCATACTAAATGTCTGAAAAACTAAGGTTACATTGAATAACAAAAGTATTTGCTAAATTTCCTTTTCTAATTTTTATTACATTTTGGAGTTAAATAAGCCCAAAATTCCATGGTTAAATCAAACAATACTTGATCTCAGATTGTATTTTACGATGCCAACTCAAAAAGGCTGAGATAAAACAAATGTCTTTAGTTTTCTGATCGATTATAGGTCTCTCTTGTTTGGTTTTAGCTAAATCTCTTTTGAATCTATTTGTATTTTTAGCATGCAACACTCATGTTATGGGTAACAGCTTACATATATTTTCTATTTACTATGTAAGATAGCATATTTATTTATCTATCTTGTTCCTAACACATTAAGACTTTAGGAAGTAGGCTGTGGGTGATGGCTGACCCCTGTAATCCCAGCAATTTGGGAGGCTGAGGTGGGCAGATTACTTGAGCTCAGGAGTTCGAGCAGGCTGGCCAACATAGTGAAACCCATCTCTACTGAAAAAAAAAATGGGAAAGGAAAAAAGAAGAGACAGGCATGGTGGCAGGTGCCTGTAATCCCAGCTACTTGGGAGGCTGAGGCAGGAGAATCACTTGAACCTAGGAGGCAGAGGTTGCAGTGAGCTGAGATTGTGCCAGTACACTCCAGCCTGGGCAAGTGTGAGGCTCCATCTCAAAAAATAAGAGTAAAATTAAGAATTACATGCTAGTTCTAATATTTCATGAGTTAAACAAGCCTCTGTTCCTATCCATATTGTTATGATTTTATATACACAGTCGATTTTAATGTTCACCTTAATAAACATTCATTATTCTAGATGAGAGCCAAAATGTTTTTTAGGTATGTCATGTATGTCTTCATCATTCATTCATTCATTCTAATTGCAGGATGCTTCCATTGTACTGTATAGTTCTTATTAATGCTAAGCAAGGAGTATAGCATCTGTCTTCCAGATGTAGATATACCATACTGTTTACACAGAGATATTATATGTTCTGTTTTGTATCTTACATTCTTCCTGATAATGCCCATTACTTTATTGGACATTTGGGACCACTGCACATTAAGATAATATTTTAAGGAAACATCTAAAATGATTTATTGGTGTCATTTTTGCAAGGAAATTATTATGCCGTGATGTTTATCTTGTAAATATAATTTAAATTGTATTATGAAATTTAATACATTAAAAGTCATCTGCCAGTTTTCTGCCTACCTACATGTAAATGCTCTGTCTTCCAACGTTTTATCTTCATTAGCTTAGTTTATGAATTTAGAGATGTTAGCCTAATCTACAAACTTGGAATTTTCACTACACATACTTACTTTTAGATCATTTATAAAAATGTCAACTAAGTTGGATCATTTGACTGATCTCTGAGGACTCTCACTGTTAACACATCTTTATTTAAAATATTAATTCAAACTAATTCCTTTTTTGTTTCTCTTTGAAGAACCAGTGATTCTCAGTAGTGATAGACTAGGGGTAGGGGGCAGAAAACATCCTTCTGGAGAAAAGTGTCAGAGTCACTGCTTTTAAATCTACACATACGCTGTGGAGATTCTGATTATCCACCCTCCCTACACCCTCATCTGGAAAATCCATCCCTTGCCTAACCCATCCCTCATGAGGCTTATCGTAGTAGTTAGCCAGTGAAACTAATAGAATTGTTATCCATACAGCAGGTGTTTGGGGGTGGAAAAAAATCACAACTTATTCAAAGCCAGGTTTTAAAAAGTGTCTCACCTCTGCCAATGAAAAAGATCAACTTTATTTTAGGATAGTAATAGTAATGCTAAAACAACAAACAAAAACCTTGTTTGTTGACCCACATCAAATCAGTTCGAAGTAGTCTAAAAAATGATATTTATGTGCTTATTTTCTCAAGGAGCATTAGCAAATACTTACAATTTTCCCCTTACAGAAACTTCCTTGCCTTTTCTCAGAATCTATTCCATAAACATTATAACTAATTTGTAGCAGCATAGTAGTGAAATAGAAAAAAAAATCAGATAAATGGAATTGTATGAGAAAGGCACAGAAGCTTAAAACACTGTGGCATTTAGGGGTTAATTTGGTTTGCTTGCAACATTTACACAGTGAACTTCCAGAAAAAGAAATAAGAAATATACGCAGATCTAGACCATTAAGAACTTATGCAGCTAGTTGAGTTTTGATTTTGTTTTCTTTCTTTTTTTTTTTTTTTTTTTTTGAGGTGGAATCTCTCTGTGTCGCCCAGACCGGAGTGCAGTGGCACAATCTTGACTCACTGCAACCTCCACCTTCTGGGTTCCAGTGATTCTCCTGCCTCAGCCTCGCGAGTAGCTGGGATTACAGGCACCTGCTACCGTGACCAGCTAATTTTTGTATTTTTAGTAGAGACAGGGTTTCACCATGTTGGCCAGACTGGTCTTCAACCCCTGACTTCAGGTGATCCACCCACCTTAGCCTCCCACAATGCTGGGATTATAGGCGTGAGCCACTGTGCCTGGCCAAATTTGAATTTTTATTCTGTAGGGGATGGTAAGCCACTGAAAAGTTTAGAAAAATGCTTTTAGCAGCAGTGTGGGAGATGAATTGGCAAGAGGCAAGACCAATAAAGAGATTGTGGTACTGGTCTAAGCGGGAGCTGATGGAGGCCTATTCCAGGGGATTGGGAGGGAGTGAACTTGTTTCCGCAAACAAGTTATATTTGCATAAATGGTTCATATAGATCCTGAATCTATTTTGAGTGATTTAAGACACAACCTCTCAAAAGACCTCAAAGTATTATTAATATTTAGAGAATCTGATAATGTGATATTTATCATGGCACGGTTCCATTCTGCCAAAATTGAATGTATAAAGTGCTAAATTAGGACCTAGAGAATAAAATGTACTTATTTATTTTGAATGTAATATCAAGTTTATAATCTATCAATACTCTTTTAGGATATAGTCATCCTTTTAATACATGCCAAAGTCTTCACTAGTCTGAGCTGCTTTCATAATCTGATAAATCATTTATTAGCTTTCAAAGTTGCATTTTAACTTAATTGGAAGTAAAATTAATTTAATAGGAGAAAGAGGAAAAGCAGTCATAGAATCTGTGAGCAACAGTGAGTTAGCTTTCCTCTTCTTGGTAAGAGTCACTGTAACCTACCCTTACCTCCCTATCTTATGCTTTCCAGTTATGTGCCATGGAAAGTGGATCATGCACAATGAATCAAGAGACACAAAGTTAAAATAGAATCAGGAGAAACTTATTAACAAATTTTATCAGAAAGTATATTTGTCCATGCTGGAAAAGAGAATATGAGACTGGACTAAAAATATTTCTGAACTAAGGCTGGCTTTCTAGTGAGCACAAGGGGAAAAAGGGCTGTGATTAAGAAATATCATCTGAAAACATCTAAATTTAGTAAATATATGTTAGGAGCTTACTATTCACCTGGCAAAGTACATTTTTAGGAATTATTTTCTGCAAGATATTTTAAATGATGGATCATTTTCAGTGCATTCATATGTGATTAAAGTGCAAAAAGGCAATAAGCAATCTTTTTTTTTTTAATCCCAGATCCTCCTTAAGTCATCCCAGATCCTCACACATTTCTCCTTTCCTCATGCTTTCACTCTACCTTTAAATACAATTTTTTGTTTGTTTTTTTGAGGTGGAGTCTCGCTCTGTCCCCAGGCTGAACTGCAGTAGTGCTATCTCAGCTGACTGCAACTGCCACCTCCTGGGTTCATGCGATTTCTGGCTAATTTTTGTATTTTTAGTAGAGATGGGATTTTGCCACGTTGGCCAGGCTGGTCTCGAACTCCTGACCTCAAGTCATCTGCCTGCCTCGGCCTCCCAAAGTGCTAGGATTATAGGCGTAGCCACCACACCTGGCTCAATAATCAGTCTTAAAGCTACGTTTATTAGATAAATCAGGATACCCTAGTAACCATATATAGATAGTGAGCTCCCAGTTGTTTTATTTGAAATTAATACACTAACTAGCGTAAGAAAATTCAACTTGAATTTCACATGGTATTCCTTTAAGTTTTAATGGAGTATAAAACTTTTTCCTCAAAAAAATCAGGATTGCTCTTACTCTTTTTGATGCTTTGACAATGTACATATTGTACCTGCACTATCTGAATACGTAGTGTACAACTTTTTCTAGCCAGTATCTGCAGGGATTAACTTAATATGCCTAAATTAAACAGAAGTATGTGGCTCTTTTACAGAGATAGATAAGACATGTAGCAATAAGTAGGAGAAGTGTAGAGCATGAAATATGCAGTTTCTCAAATTAGCTAAAGTCTTCATTGAAAAATAGACGTGATGTCAGATAAAACACTCCTCTTTTTATAGCTTTGTTAATGGCCAAAGAATATGTGTATTTAATGTTTTTCAAATCTACATAAAATGAATCAAAGTTATTGACTATATACCTACTCAGTATCTAACATTGTCCGTGGATTTGTACAGGGAACACAAAAAAATAAGTTGTTAGCTCTTTATCTTTGAGGAATGAATTGCCTTTTAAAATAATTAGACCTGCCATTAGCCTAAATGACAAGGAAGACTCTAAGTGGCAAAGTAGTAAGGAAGAGAAAGGATCTGTGTCGCTAGTCCAGTCGAGAAGGACTTCTACAGATAGGAAGAAAAGGTCCAACAGGATGGAAGAGATATTTGTGTCAGGAAGAAACAGACTAGAAGGAAGTAGACTAAGAAAAATGGCAGAGATGGGGTAAAGGGTAGTATTTTCAGAGGAGGGCTGGCCCCACAAGATGAATATCACTCATTTTTTATGATCTATATGGATTCCAGCTATCAACACTGGGCTTTGACATAGTGGAATTTGGCTTGGGCAGTATTCCATTGAAAAAAAATTAAAAACAAACCAAACACATTCTGAAAAAGACAAAACAAAACATAAACAAACAAACAACACTCTTATTTAATATTTGCCTCACACACAAAGCTTTGCCTGTAATATGTCTCTTTATTACAGGCAAAAATTTACAGAGCAGAAAATCATATTGCCAAAACAAAGAAGCTACACAGTTTTTACAAGTGCCAGAGGGGTTTTGGATTGTTTAATCATTATATACATGACTGGTATCAAGAGTCCTATTTTTTTTCAGACTATAATGAATACAATATGTGTGGGTTAAAATATTTGTTTTATGACTTGGCTCTTGCTAGAACATTTTTGGGATTGGCTAGTACTCCCACTTCGAATATTTGGTAATGATTGCCTGAACTGTGAAGAAATGTCAAAATATAAGTAGTAAAAACATAGTCCTTGCAAAAGAATCCTGGTACTACAGATTTAGAATTTGAGCTAATTTGAGCACATGCACTCAGACTTTGCAGTGGAGTCAGAGATATGTAGACATCCACTATGCAACTAAAACGCTTAAGTAAATTATATATGTCATTCCACTAAAATCAAACTTCACCTTCCATTAGCATGACTATATGTTTGTCTCAACATATTGTTATCTGTGATTGGATCAGTAATTATGTGCTATGTAAGTAATTGTGCAGTTTACTTCTAGGGGCACTGAGTTTTTTGGACTTTTTTTTAAGGCTTCAGAAGTAACTTTAATAGGTACTGGGAAACGTAATATCACTTTTCTTCCTCTGTTGGGGCTTGTCTTTTCCATACCTGATGCTCTGGCTTGACATTCCTTGCACAGATTGTTAACAGTGCTAACAAAAACATGAAGTCTGTTGTTGGTAGAGACAAGCCAGGCAGTGGTGAGGTATGGTATCAAGGGAAAAAAGTGATAGCTGAGGAAATTTCATCTACAGGCAGTGTGTGGGTGGATAAATATTTAAGAACAGACTCTCCAAAAGAAAAGAAAAGGCTCTAATGTGTAGCATTTGCCTATTTACATTGTGTAAATACCTCCACCGTGGCCAGTTTTATGCCCATGTCAAGCTACAAACATGGTGTTGGTAAGAGATGAATGTGGAGTTAGAAAGAGATGGACACAGGAACCAGGATAAGCCATCTTTGGCACACCACCAGCTATGAGTCTCAAGCACAGCTTATGTCATGAACTACAACCTGGTTTTGACCCTTGAAAATATGTAAAATCATTTGTGAAAGCATAATAGTGTAGAGCACTATAGGAATACTAGTTATAATTATTTCTCAAACTCTATGAATTTACATAAAAGCAGTATTTACAAAATATAGAAGAGATAAAAGAAAACAAGAGTTCTTTAAGATATATTAATTAAAGATAGAGGATGGGTAAAGAAAAGCACTTAACACAATGCTAAAAAGCAGGTTCATTTGAAAAATCACTTTTCACGCTTCTATCTCAAAAAAAGAAAGAAACAGTACCGCAAGAATGTACAACACATGGACTAGAAGGTTCAGAAAATGCATGGAATCAATTTACTAATTACAGGTGTTCTGATTCTAAGAGAGTTTTTGAATTTGTTGCAGGCATCATGTGATGTGCTGCTCCTCCAGAAAGCACCTAATGCAGAGAAACTATTGGGAGCCTACTCCTCCATGTTTGAAATTAGCCAAACATATAAATCTCTCCTCCTCTGGCCAGGACAGCTGACATCTGCACACCAACTACAATGTGGTGTGAGAAACATAAACACACATTCTCTCCTGAACAAAGATTCAAACCATTTTTAAACTTTCTGGGAAACTCAGAAGATATTCAGTAATGTTTGTATTTATGTCACCAAAAAAGGAAGAGATATTAGTTGAGTATTAGTTATATGACAGTAGATTTTTTGTGTTTTTAATAGAAATTAAGGACAATCGAATGAATTGACTTATTGTTCTGAATAACAGGTCAGTATTTTTATAGGCAGTGATAATTGTTATCAACTAGCCTAGTAAAAAATAATTATAACTAAAGAGAATAGTAGATGTTGGTCAGTCTGGAAAAAAATAAACAAAATACTGGTGCAGGGGAAAAATACTTTAAATTCATCTGCGAGACTTATTTTTTGTTTATAAATTGAATTTATAGAATAAATTTCTAAAAGACAAGATTTTAGGAACTTCAAAAATATCCACAACTGTTATTAATCCTATTGCTTTTATGAAACGTTATTATGAAGTTGATTTTCAGTTTAGTTTTCTGATGTATTGCATTTATTTGTATGGAAGTCAGAAAATATGGGAACATAAAGTTCCCTCTGATTTCTATAAAGGCAAGAGCTTGGCAATGGTAAAAAGCAATTTTTAGTCATTCTGTTTGTAAGGAGTTTCTTCTAGTGAGTATTATCTTAAAATGCATAAAGTGTGTTGAATCTTAAATTGGTAAAGAGGGAACAGGAAAATCTTGGATGAAAAATAATCCAAATAAAACCAAAACCTTTAAATGAGAATTAATTAGAAACACAAGTTAACTATGCTGGAAGTGCATGTTTATGAGTTTAAATGACCTTTAAAGATGACTCGAAGCCAACTAATAGCTTATTTGTGGATTGTGACTATTTAAATGTACTATTTGGCAGGTGGGGTGGGGGTTCTTTTTCTCCAGAGTATATTAATTCAGTATACTGAATTAGTAGACATTGGAAATCTATTGTCTTTGGAACCTGAGGACCACTTCAAAAATTCTGATCTAAGATCAAATCATTAGTTTATGTTGGTAATTATAAATAGCTTCACTTATCCAACTTATCAAGCTGAAGCTCTACCTCAGCACCTTTCATTAAGTTTTCAGAGAATTTTTACATGTTTTATCTCGTTTGATCTCCCCAACAACACTCTTGCTATAAATTGAATACTGTGCTTTATGGGAAAAAACATTATCAATCAAGAAAGTGATCCCTAACGAAAGATAAGTAGCATCACTAAAGGCTTAATTGTTCTAACATTAATTAGTGGTTTACCTTGTGCTAAAATTAGCACAAAAATTATTAGATTCATTTAATTGTAAGTTTTTTATACCATTATGAACACTTTCCAAAAATATACCATTTAACTGATGACTACAAAAACTCTTATCTAATATAATGCATTAATCAATTCTCTTAATTTTAAATATACTAAATAAAGCCTCAAGACTTGTGATCTATTAACTAAGTACTGAATTAATAGACATTGGAAATCTATTGTCATTGAGACCTGGGACCACTTCAAAGATTCTGCTCTAAGATCATACTAATTTTATAGACTCTTTTTAAGTCTATACTCAAGTTTTCTCTCCTCTTGAGAAATGAAAGTAGAAAAGTTTCTGTTCTCTAAGGAATTTGATAATAGTCACTCACAAAAAAGTTATAGATTTTTAAGAAAAAGTGACTCAAGTATTTATATTTTACCAAAAAGTTCAGTCATCTTGATTTTCTCGTTTTAGTTAATGGCATCATAATTTTCCAAACCATTCAGCTTTGTAATTTGAATGCTTTTAAAAAAAAACTTATCTCTCATATCCCACATACACTTTCTATGGATTCCATCTACAGGGTAGTTTATATACTGATCTGATTTTTTTTCCCATTTCTATTACCAACACCATTGTTACTGCATGTAGAATATTATAGTATTTACTGAACTCTTTCTTTCTTGGCCTACTTTTTCCCCATTCCAATCTATCCAATAAACTGCTTCCTGCTTTCCCAAAGAAAAAACACTATTAAAAGTTTTAATAGTTCTCCACTCTTCATGAAATGAAACCCAAACGTCTTGCTGTAAATTATGGAGTCTTCCTATTTTGGCAGACATGGTGGTATAGTAGTAAAAATGATATGGCTTTGAGACATGGCTTTAAATCTAGATTCATCCACTCACTAGCTCTGTGATTTTGAGCAAAGTGACTTAACTTTTTCAATTCTGACTTCCCTTGTCTATAATATGAAGGTAACTGTATCTTTTTAAAAATTAAATTGGATTGAATTGTAATGCAGTAAACACTGTAAAAACACTTACCTATCTTTTTCTGGTCTTATTTTTCATCAGAAAAGTTGGACTGCCACGGATTCTCACAACTCTGCATCTTTTGTTTATTTGTGACTTCCCGTCACCTGTCAATACCCTGTTCATCTTTCAAAGTGAGGCTCAAGTTCCTCCCCCGATCCTTCCCCCTTTTTTCCTTTTCAGAAATTCACAAAATATAGTATCTCTCATGCTTTTTTAGAAAGAACACTTACCCTGCCTTATTTTGTAGTTACTTATTTTAGTTATCTCCCTTTCTCAAACATTTATTCCTTGAGGAGAGAAAGGCAAAGAAAAAAACGTAATTTTTAAATAGTCTTATTTATGTATATATATATATATATATATATATATATCCAGTTGAATGCTTGCCCATAGTAGAAATGCTGAGTTTATTAAATAAATGCAAATATAACATTGAGAAATTTCATTTCGAGTATGTTACCCACATAGCATTACATTTTACATTAACCCTTCTTAACCCTGTCAAGCAATTTTAATTGGCATAAATGACTTGTCATATAAGACACTGCCCAGCTGCTTTCCCTTTCCATTATTTCTTTCAACTTCTAAATATAACTCTGCACTTTGTACTTCCTTCACAAAGCATTGTATTATGATCATCAAACACATTTTGGAAACTGGGGTAATAATTCAAGTCTCAGAGGGAAATAGGATAAAAAATGAAATTCTGCAGCATTAATTCTGAAATATCTGGAAAAAGAACTGAAAGAAATCTTAATCAAATGTGTTTAACAAAATGATAATACAGAGTCTAGACTTATGCTGAACATTTTAGAATGTCTTATAAGTTAGTAAAAAGCAGAAGTGCCATCAATATGTGGTCACACTAAAGCATGTAACAGCATGTTGAGCCAGTTCATAGTTATGTTAAGTAGGTATTTTTAAAATGAAAGCTGCATATAAATACAGGTTGACCTTGATTTTTATGCTAGATGTATTCTTGACAAATATAAGCACCATACTTTGGGGATACTATGGCCACTTTGTTAACCCTGTGTATTCACCACCTAGCAGACTGCCTGACACATAGATGAACAGGAATATCACCAGATTTGAAGTGCCTGTCACATTACATGCATACAAATCACCTGAGATGCCAATTAACAACAGAGATTTTGACTCAATGGGTGAGTGTTGAGGCTTAGGTAATATGCTTTAAAACAAATAAAATAGGTGATCCTAATACAGGTGATCCCAAAACTGTACTTTAAATCATACTGCTGTATAGGGGCAATTTTCTATCCCACCTCACTAAAATCCCTGGAATTGGCTACTGGAACATAGTGAGACTGAAGGCCTGCAGAGAGTGCTTCAAGAGTATAATTATGGGGAATATCCAGATCTTGGAGATCTCTTCTAATCTTAAAGTACAGATGAGTTGAGTGGAACCAATGTTTTCTCATTAGTAGGGAGTTCCATAGCAGAACTGAATTTACTTGAGTATATGCTGATAGGTAAATATTTTCTATAAACAGAGCAGGCACTCAATAAATATTGGCTCTTATTATTACCAGGATTTTTACCTAGGGAGATATTAGTGTTTCTTCCTTTACTTTGTAAATGGTGTGTTTCTGGAATTACACTGGAAAGGGGGAAAAGAGAAGAAAATGCATAAGAGAGACCCAGTAAGTGCCCTGCTGTCTTTGAACCTCTGGAAATCCATGGTATATTTCAGGGATTCCAATGCAATTTATTTAGTCTGTATTTCTGATGATAAAATGCTAACTATATAATCTTCAATATGGCATCACTCTGTATTTCTTTTATAAAAGTATACCCCATCTATGTTATACATTAACTAGAGCTGAAGCAGAGTTTTAAACCTAAGCCTGTCTGACACATCTTTTCTGTTACACCACACTGCCTCCCCAGTCATAAAAACTTCATCATCCCTGGTCATTAGAGAAATGCAAATCAAAACTACATTGAGATACCATCTCATGCCAGTTAGAATGGCGATCATTAAAAATTCTGGAGACAACAGATGCTGGAGAGGATGTGGAGAAATAGGAACACTTTTACACTGTTGGTGGGAGTGTAAATTAGTTCAACCATTGTGGAAGACAGTGTGGCGATTCCTCAAGGACCTAGAAATAGAAATTCCATTTGACCCAGCAATCGATTACTGGGTATATATCCAAAGGATTATAAATCATTCTACTATAAGGACACATGCACACGAATGTTCATTGCAGCACTCTTTACAATAGCAAAGACCTGGAACCAACCCAAATACCCATCGATGATAGACTGGACAGGGAAAATGTGGCACATATACACCATGGAATATTATGCAGCCATCAAAAACGATGAGTTCGTGTCCTTTGTTAGGGGCATGGATGAACCTGGAAAGCATCATTCTCAACAAACTGACACAAGAACAGAAAATCAAACACCGCATGTTCTCACTCATAGGCGAGTGTTGAACAATGAGAACACATGGACACAGGGAGGGGAGCACTACACACTGGGGTCTGTTGGGGGGAAATAGGGGAGGGACAGCAGGGGGTGGGGAGGTGGGGAGAGATATCATGGGGAGAAATGCCAGATATAGGTGAAGGGGAGGAAGGCAGCAAATCACACTGCCACGTGTGTACCTATGCAACAATCTTGCATGTTCTTCACATGTACCCCAAAACCTAAAATACAATAAAAAAAGTCTAAAAAATAAATCGATATTAGAGGCAATTGGACTACAGAGTCTAGGAGACATTTACAAAATAATATAATAAATGTAAATGTTTACAATGTCAAAAAAAAACTTCTTAGAGGATTTGAGGACTCAGTTTAAGATAATATTAAAATATTCTATCACATTTTAAGTGATAGACTAGTTGGACTTCGTGACCAAAAATGGGAGCTAGAAGTGATGGAGGAATGCAAGGCTTCCATTTTGGTCAATTAAGTGATGAACTTTCAAATTTCAGATTAAACAACATATGGGCGATAATTGAAGTCATGAGTGTAGATGCAATTACCTCAGAATGTATGAGTAGAAAAATATCGTTGTTATAAGCAGAGTAACATATGGCCTGTGACAGCCATGTGGTCTACACTACACCATCCTGCATAAGAGCCACGTGCCACATGTGGCTACTGAGCACTTGCAGTGTGACTAGTTGGAACTGAGATGTGCTGTAAGGGAACAACATGCATTGGATTTTGAAGACCCTGTACAAAAAAAAAAAGAATGTAAAATAGCTCATTAATATTTTTAATACTGGACCAGGCATCGTGGCACATGCCTGTAATCTCAGCAGTTTGGGAGACTGAGGTGGGCAAATGGCTTTAGCTCAGGCATTTGAGATTGGCCTGGTAACATGGTGAAATCCCATCTTAAAAAACTAGTAATAATGAAAATATGTATGTATTTTTATACTGACTATGTGTTGAAATGATATATTACATTAAACAGAACATATGCAAATTTAAAAAAAGAAAATTACAGTTATTTTGGAGAATATAAAATGGGAACCAAACATGCTACTTCAACTTTTCATTGACCTCAATGCAATATTTTAGGATGATTATCCAAGATTGTTTATAAAAACTACATTTCCATAGTAGTAAGAGAAAGAAGAAAAGTGATTATTACATTAGCAGTATCATTTATAATTAGAGTAATTTTGTGGAATTTGGGCCCTATGGTAGGAAAACCTTTTAAAGGGATAAAATCCTGACTTTGAAATATTTAAAATATTTAAAGAAATTTTGTGGGTTTTTTTGTTTGTACCATAGTAAGCAAGGCATATAACAGCTAATGTTTACTGAGTACTTATATTGTCCTGTGCCCTGTGCTGTGATTCACTTATACAGTATTCATTATCTTAATAATCTTGTAAGCATATAAATTAGATACTATCTCAGTCACCCAATAAAGAAACCAAGATTCAGAGAGATTAAGTTATTTGCCCAGAAATAATAGAATTTCTGTCAAATCCCAGATTTGAACCCAAATTTTATTCTCTTTCCTAAAGATTGCATCCAAAAGAGCTTTCTTTAAGGTAGTTGGCTTAAGTTAAAAAAAAAAATAGTAACTTGGAGTAACTGCATAAAAATATCTATATAGATCTTTTTATGAAGAACCGGAAAATAACATCCAGTTTCTCTGGCAGCCTTTTACTTGTTAATTTGTTTGCCAAACATTTTTTTTCCACAGCAAGTATAGAAATAGATGTCAATAAAGGTTCATTTAATTTTCACAAATATGAAATAGTAAGGTAACCTGTGTTTAAAATTCTGGCTGGGGCCGAGTGCAGTGGCTCACACCTGTAATCCCAGCACTGTGGGAGGCCAAGGCAAGGGGATCACTTGAGGTCAGGAGTTCAAGACCATCCTGGCTAACATAGTAAAACCCCACTTCTACTTAAAATACAAAAATCAGCTGGGCGTAGTGGCACACACTTGTAGTCCCAGCTACTCGGGAGGCTGAGGCAGGAGAATTGCTTGAACCTAGAAGGCAGAGGTTGCAGTGATTCAAGATCGTGCCACTGCACTTCAGCCTGGGCAACAGAGCAAGACTCTGTCTCAAAAAGAAAAAAAATTCTGGTTCGTATTAAATCAAATTTTGAATTTATGTCAAGTAGTAATGTAGGATATCATATGGAGACAAAGTTTCTCAAATAGGATTGTTTTCACTAGTTATTAATCCCAGTCTCTCAAATTCTGAAAGCATCTTGAATTCTGGACTTATTAGAAGAACCACATGTAAAATTACTTCTAAGAGATTACAAAGTGGGTCTTAGTTTCTTCTCCTAGGCAAAAGATTTACTTAACCTCTCTGGATTGCTATATAAGTATTACTTTTAAAATTTACCTAACCAATACTTCTAAATAAAACTTAAGAGTATTAATCCCCAATAGAGTCTGCAAATTTAGAAGATATGTTTCATGATTTAAGACATACTTAAACATTAGAGTTAAGTTAGCCTTGTGCTGTGTTTCACTTCATGTTTATTGAAATTATCAGTCATTAAATGTGTAGTCAGTACAGATAAAGGTGAATTGAAGAGGAATTGTAACAAGATTTAGAAAAATATATGAAGAATAAAGGTTAGTAAAGTTGAGATTTCAGAATTTAATCTTGTTGTTATAGTCTATATATACATATAGATTTCAGCAAACATATACATATATGTTTTTCAGCAATGCATAGACCTCTTAATTTTGAATGTTGCTTAAAAATATTTACTATTCGTTTCAACACTTTCCGGAAGAAAATAATACTTTATCATTGTGATACTAATTTTGTGCTTAATAAAACTTTTTTAATTTTTATAATTTCTTCTCTCACAAAACCTTAGCCTCTATGATACATAAATATATGTAGTTGTCAAACCTTCTGTAGAGATTGGCAAGCTCTAATTGGTTAACATTTTAAATGACAGTATTATTTATTTCACATGTAAGTAGCCATATTCTTAGTTAATATTTTGGAAACAAATACATATAAACTCTAAAGAAAATTATTTTTTGATATACTTTTTCTAGGTCATGGGATTTATATTTGACTTAAAATTTTTATTGAATTAAACTGTCATTTTTTAAAAAAACAAAACAAAACAGTTTTTAGACATATACTTCCCCACACGTGTAGATGGCACCGACCAGGGAATAATATTTGGGGAGAAGGAGCATTCAAAGGAGTTGATTAGCTGTAATTATGCTATCTACATCTGTAGTTTACGTTTTTCCCAAATAGGTTCAGTCCACATGTGGAAGAGAATAACTGGGCAGCTTCAGACAAAAACCCTAAGCCATCCAATTGCCTGTAACAGATTTTACAGTAAAACAGATGAGATTTATTTTTAAATAAACTGTCATAACAAATTTAATGTTATTAATTTGGTCAAATTGGATTTAATGATCAAGAACATAATTGAAAGCCTGTGATGTGGGAATCAAGAGACATAAGGAAGTTTTTGTTCTCTAAAATGTCTTTCTTATCCAGACTCTTTCTGGCTGCAGCCCTTGAATTGTACCATTGGAAACTAATTGCTCTATATTAAGCATCATATTTTCAGAGACATATAACTAAAGGGTAAATATTCCAGAGAAAGTTTACACATTGAGCTATTAACCATTAATAATGTCAGTTTATAAAATGACTCTCTAATGGCATGGCTGGCTGAGAGGAGGGGCTTTAAAAATGGCTTTCAGGATGGTTTTGAAAAGTCAGTGTAAAGGAAAAAAAATTTATCTGTAGCAACATAATCAGTGACATAGGCCCAGAGTAATGAACACAATAGAAGTGCCAAGATTTGGAAGAAAGAGATAGCCTATATTGACAGGAAACTGCTGAAAGATGAGGAGGGCAGTGAACACACACTTCATCAATTGTTCAATTGTAGGTTATTCTCCTGTCAGCTGAGTCTTGACACAGAAACTAAATTCACTTTTCTGCCATTCTAATTCCATTATTGTGAATTTCTTTATAGTGAATTTCCCTGTAATAAGGCATGTTTATTCCACAACTCTGTTTTTAATTTGTTTCTCAGTCTTACGGATTTATACAACTTTGGCACATGCATTGCTGATCCATTCCTTATGGGCCCATGCAACCATTTGTATGAATGACAGTGTCACAGTCTAGTTTGTGATTGAGCATGACATTTTCTTTGCATATGTCTGTGGAGTGTTCCACAGACATATGCAAAGAAAATTAGGTAACAAGAAAAACTTATACATTTCTAAAAACCTGTTTTCCAACTCAAAAATTACAACATTAGAATTCACAGAGTGACAATATCTCTAAAGTTAAGTCATCCCTATGGATATCTGATCTCATTCACGTGTATTTTTATTTATAATTGACTGCAATATTGGGATGAAGCTAACAAAGTAAAATTTAAGAAAGGGAAAACCAAGACACTATAAATACAAAAAGCAATTGCACAAGTACAGAAGCAAAGGAGACCTAATTTGTTAGCAATTTATCTGAAAGAGACCTGGACAAGCTTAAGATGAGCTGACAGTGTGGCATATCTTCTCTAAACTATATTAATGGGAAGGCAAGCTTGGCCACCTTAATAGAAGTGTAAGGTTGCCAAGGAGGCAGTAATCTTGCTGATTCTGGCACCACCTTGCTCAATTTGGAGCATTGCATTCTGGGTATCCTGTTTTAGGTGGTATTCATAGAGGACTAGTGGGTGGTGAAAATCTGAGAAATCCTCATGTTTCAGTGTAAGGGTTGAGTGAATTTACATTGCTTAGCCTAGAAAAGATAAGATTAAATAGAAATATAACTGTCTTTATATACTAAAATTACTATCCTATAGAGGACAATTTGTAGGTATAGAAGTAAGAAACATTTACTGATTTATGGTCTTATTTTAGATTGATTTCATGATAGTTATATTCCATATAGAAATAAATAGCAATAAATAGTAGGAGCCCAATATGAGCCTATGTAGATGGAAATTAGGTAACAAGAAAAACTTAGATTTAGTAATGTAGTCTGAGATAGTGCTAGAAAGAGTGAGAAATTTTCTACAGACTGAGGGTATCATTCAAGTCTCTGTTCAAATCCTTACCTGTTAGCCAGACCAGCATTTTAAATGCCAAAAATTACTCATCAAGGGGATGCGTGCAGACAGAAAATAATATGTTATTTCTCCTATGAAAATGTTTTTTTAGTGGCATATCCATATTATTCATATGCAAAAAAAGAACACAAGGAAAAGGGCTTAAACTGAAGCAGGAGTAATTTTCGTAGATATGAGAAAGTGTCCAGCTGTTAGGGTAATACAACATTGGAATGGACTGCTAAAGAAAATTGTAGAGGGTTCATTCTCGGAGAGCTTCAAGAAAAGTTTTGCCAGTTATCTGTCTTGGATTGCTTAGACTGCTGGGTGTTTATGGGAGCCTTTCTTGTCTTATTGGTGTGTGACTGAAAGGAAATTGACAGCCACATGTATTAAAACAACAGGTTTATTTTATTTATATATATATATATATATATATATATATATATATGTACATATGTGCATGCTCATTAAAAAAAACAGTATATGCTCATCAAAGAATATTTGGAAATCACTGAAAAAAAGTAAAGAGAATAACCAAAAATATCCTTATTATAATCTAGAATATTTATTTTTAATCATTTTTCTGTGAGATTAACTATGCTAGGAGTTTTTTAATATAATAAATATACTCTTTTAAAATTGCTTTTTAAATTTAAGCACAAGGAATTTACCCATTCACTTTAATGAACAGTTAATATGTACTTCAGTTCTATATTGTGGTTAGTTAAAGCAAAGAAATTGAGAAAATTAATTAGAAGAGTTAGATGGAAAGAAAGCAAAGAAGGGAAGAGAAAAAAGAATAAGGAAAAGAAAAGAGAGAAAAGGTAACAGGAAAGAAGACAAAGGTGGAAGGAGATGTAAAAAAAAACAAGAGTTGAGGGGGATAACGATAGTGAAATGTTAGGGAGAAGGTTGGAAAGAAAGTTCTAGTAATTTATGATAAAGATCCTGAGATAACCTTCATTCATCTGGCCCTCAGATATATTAGCTGTAAATAGGAGCATAATGTATTGCTTCATATTTCTGTCTTTTGAAGTTCTGATAAGTTTGTTAGTTACTGATTATAAATCTGTATATGCTCTTGAACATTAAAGTAATTTTGAACTCTCAAATCAGTAAGATATCTGGAGCAGCTTGTGAATGGGGAAGTTCTTCTCTGGCTGCAGAAGCTAAAGCTAGATGTCTAAAGAACAAGAGACTGAGGAGTCTACCTCTACTTTATATTAATATGCATGAAAAACAAAAGGCAAACCAACTGTTTATTCAATTTGTTCCCATTCTGTGAATCCTGGATTTTATGTTTTCTCCATCATGTTGGTGACCATCAGGTAGTTGAATTAGCTTGGAGCAAACAGTAATGAGGACCAAGTCATTCCACGTAAACATCTCCTTAAGCATTAACAATCATCCATGAATAGATTGCATGTTTTACCAACATCATCTTCCTCAAAAATGAAGAAGATAGCTTTGAAATCTATCAATTTGCATGAATTTGCCAGAAAATTTACCCCAAGCAGATACACCACTGATGGTGAATGTTTATTTTAAACCTAACAAACAATAGATGAATGTATTTTCTACCAAGTCTTGGTAATTAAATCCCATTAAGATTGAGAAGCTCTTATTCTAGCATGATTTCTATACTAGCTGCCATATTGTTCACTTTGACTCTTTTTTTTTTTTGGCATATAGATTTTTTTTTTTTAATTGCATTTTAGGTTTTGGGGTACATGTGAAAAACATGCAAGGTTGTTGCATAGGTGCATACGTGGCAGTGTGATTTGCTGCCTTCCTCCCCTTCACCTATATCTGGCATTTCTCCCCATGCTATCTCTCCCCAACTCCCCACCCGCTGCTGTCCCCCCCACTTCCCCGCAACAGACCCCAGTGTATAGTGCTCCCCTCCCTGTGTCCTTGTGTTCCCATTGTTCAATACCCGTCTATGAGTGAGAACATGTGATGTTTGATTTTGTGTTCTTGTGTCAGTTTGCTGAGAATGATGGTTTCCAGGTTTGTCCTCTTTTAATGCACATCTGGGTGTCTAGAAATACATGTTCCAAATATGACTATCACTAACTAGCTTTGTGATCTTTGCTTACTTCTTAACCTCACAGAAGCTAAAAATGTATTTATCCTTAAGTAAAATTCAAAATGGTAAGAGAGTATTTTGCCAGCCACATTACAGAGTTTCTTAGTAAATATTCTCAAGCAAGTCTCAAAAGAAATAACAATATAGTGCAAGATTATTTACAGTGGGCCTGGTGGATTATATAATAACACTTTGTCCACCTAAATTATTATTACAAGGATCAGTTTTTTTAATTCGTTTGTTTTTTGTTTTTACTTTAGGTTCTGGGGTACATGTTCAGGTCATGCAGGGTTGTTGCATAGGTACATACATAACCAGGTAGTTTGCTGCCTCTATTCCCCCTTCATCTATATCCGGCAGTTCCCCCCATGTTATCCCTCACCCTCCCCACCCCCTGCCATCCCTCCCCTAGCCCCCCTGCAACTGCCCCCAGTATGTGATGTTCCTCTCCCTGAGTCCACGTGTTCTCATTGTTCAACACCCGCCTATGAGTGAAAACATGCGGTGTTTGGTTTTCTGTTCTTGTGTCAGTTTGCTGAGAATGATGGTTTCCAGATTCATCCAAGTCCCTACAAAGGACATGAACTCATCGTTTTTTTTATGGCTGCGTAGTATTCCATGGTGTATATGTGCCACATTTTCTTTGTCCAGTCTATCATCGATGGGCATTTGGGTTGGTTCCAGGTCTTTGCTGTTGTACATAGGGCCACAATGAACATATGTGTGCATGTGTCTTTATAATAGAATGCTTTATAGTCCTCTGGGTATATACCCGGTAATGGGATTGCTGGGTCAAATGGAATTTTTATCTACATCACAAGGATCAGATTTTGAAAGCCTTACAGCAGTATAGGAAACCACAGGCTTGTGTATTTGACCTTTAACATGATTTTATTCATTGTTTAGGGGAACATTAGTCGAATTACAATCCATTTATTCAGGATGAATTCCCGCATCCCCAAACTCCAGTGAATATTCTGGTTATACCTGTCAAAATCTCTAGCAACTTCAGAACTTCCAGAGTATCCCTCTGCCCTTGTCTCTCCTGCTTTATTGATATATCTGTGTATTGCTTTTCCTTCTCTTTAGTGAGCATTCCTTCCTTGCTTCTCCCCCTCCTTGTATCTTTCTCCATTTACTTCCTACTATCCTTCTTTTAATTCTGTCTCCCCCATTTATCCTTGTTTTGCTCTATCTTCTCTTTTTATAATATGAAGTTAAAATATGTTTTGAAGCATTTTATCTGTTCACTAGCTCTGTGTTACCACTTTCTTTGCATCATATTCTCTGGCTATATTGGACAGAGATCCCCATTCCTCACTCTTATCCTAATACATCTGCATCTTTTTTCACATTTTGTTCTCTTCTTTAAAAAGCTCTTTACCCTCTATGAAATCTTTCAACCAGTCCTTCCTTCAAGCAAATGTACCTTTACCAGGAAATTTTCCTTTCCCAATTCTTTCTCTCTGTCCCCTTTACCTCCTTAGGTGTACCCAGAAATATTCTCTTTCAGTCTCTTTATCACTCCTTTGTTCATATGAAACTTACTAGCAACTATCATAACTTTGCAAATTATTTCCTATAGAAGCACATTAAAGGTAAAAGTCACATTGTTTATCCTTGCATCCATAATGTTACCTGTACATCAAATGCGCTCCATAGTATTGAATTGAACTAAATTAATTTAAATCTTAATGAACTAGATCTGATTGCCCTTTGATTCCATGTAACATTCAGTTAAGATTTTTTAAGATGAATGGCTCTTAAAAAGAAAAAAAGTTCCCATATTTACCAATGAGTGAAGCCTTTCTCGGTGAAATCGCTGTCACCCCCGCTCCCAATTATAATACACTAATTACTTCATTACTTAAAAGATAGTGAACTATTTAATAAAACATTGGTATTTAGAAATATACCATAGTTTTAATGTACAATAAAACTAACATTGTAAATATGTTCATTCCAGTAAGGGAAAAATTCATGAATTTAGATAAAATTATAATGTAGATGGAGAAGTCTGATACTTGAGCAGTTTTAACAAGAAATTATTAATAATAGTATAGATATGTTTGTCTAATAAAGTTTCTATCTAATTTCAAATGATCATATTAAATTTTAGTTTGAAATTATCTAATAATTAGAATCTGGTGATAAGAGAGTATCAAATACACTCTTTTTTACTATTATTTCTTGGCTAACATGAGCAGAACTTTGAACAGATACTTGCAGTTTTTATAAACTGGACAGCTATTATCATCTGAACTTGATAGATCATATACTTTTCTATATTTTATTTTATTATTAAAATTGACATAATAATTGTACATATTTATGATGTACACAGCGATGTTTTCATATAACAGTGTATAGTTGTCAGATTAGGATAATTAGTATGTCCATGATCTAGACATTTATCTGAACCAAAATAGTAGAAAAAATAACAAAACATAAAACCATTTAAACAAAGGTCCATTTGTTTTGGATAAAAATGTTCTAAAGAAGAAAATTAGAAAACTTACACTTCAAATGGGAAAAATGTCTAGATAGGAAAATTTAGCATGGTAAAAATAAGTTTGCCACAGGAACAGAAAACCAAGTACTCCATGTTCTCACTTATAAGTGGGAACTAAACATTGGGTACTCATGGACATAAAAATGGCAACAATACAAACTGGGAACTACTAGTGGGTGGTAGAGGTAGGCAAGGGTTGCAAAATTAACTATTGGGTACTATGCTCACTACCTGGGTGATGGGATCATTTATACCCCAAACTTCAGCATAATACAATATACCTAAGTAACAAACCTACACATGTACTCCTTGAATCTAAAGTAAAAGTTGAAAAACATGAAACTTTTTAAATTATAAAATTTTAGTCTGAAAAGAAAAGGATTACAGAGGATATGTCTGAAATCTATATAATAATTAGGACTTTAGCCACAATGAATATGAATTCATAATTGATTATATGAATATTAATCAGAATTAATATGAATATATTAATATTTGTTCTAAAATATCTTATTTAAATTTACAAACAAAGCTTCTAATTACCAGTATTCTGAGATGTATTAAACAAAACAAAAAAAGAGAGGCCAAACTTTATGCATTAGATTGTAAATTTATTTTTTTGGCTTAAAGTATATCACAAAAACATAGATTCAAGATGACTTAAATTGATTCTTGAATGATAGATTCATGCACAGTATTAAAAAAGCTGGAGATATTTGGGATTTATTTCTAGCCTTTGAGATAGACCATAAAAGATATTCACACAGTCAGCAACAGAATATTAGGCTAAAAAGATTCTTGTTCCAACTTACATCTGCATGTATAGGCTTCATTAGATTTCAGGTTATTTCAACTTGACATAAACCTTATGTTCTCTCACACACATAGGGTTTTAACTGAATGTAATTAGATGCACATATTATAACCCATTCACTTTAATGATGTTTTGAAGCAGATAATTTCAATGATATTTCTTTGTCTACTTTTTATCCTTAAGAAAGTTTTTTAAAGACAAATATGCAATAATCTATATTCTTTATTTTTTACTTTTTTGTACTATAAAACAGAATCTGTCACTGTTTAAACCAATTTTGATTCCCTGCATTTTCAAATATTTTTGTAGTAGCATGCTTTACTGAAATTTTAAAATGTTTAAAAGAATAAACACTGGATTAAATGGCTGGATTGTGGCCTTCCATTCTCTGTTTTTTCATTGTCTTGAGAGCAACCATAAATCCTGATGAGGAAGAAGGGATACTATAATGAAAAATGAAACAGTACATATGGTTCTTATTAATGAGTTTTCTGCTATCTCAGAAATGCCACTGTCTGCCCCAACATTGCTTCAAAATGTAATTTGTTTTAATGTAATTTATTTCATTCTAAGTTTATATAATTAAATGTTTACTAATGGCTGTATTTAACAAGTTTACAAAATTTTTGAAAATTTAACAATTGGCTCTCATGGACCAGTACAAGCAGCTTCAGCAGACCACTGAATATGGCCACCCTACTTACAACTAATCCCATATGTTCAAACATTCATTGGCTACAGATTTTCAAACAATATGTGCCAGGAATTGTGCTAGTTCTTGTGAGATGTAATACAGTGGAGTTCAAGATAGAAACTATTTCTGCCCTCACATGATTTTCAACAGTCTTCCTCTGTTTGCCTCTGCCACTTCCAATCTCTTTTTCCTGATCAACCGAATCATTAGTGGTGTGAGCAGCACATATTTGATGGATTGTAGTGACTTAGTAGGGATATAGGTGTCATGTGGAAGCCCAAATAAGGATTTAAAAAGAAGAAAAGCCAATGGTTGGCTATTTGAAATGTCAAATGTAAATAGTAACAAATTAGAACTGAGTTTTTTCTGTCAAATGCTAAAATAACCATGCTGGTAGATTTCCTTTACATGCAGCTTTATGATGGCAGACAATGATAAAAGACAATGCATTAATGTAATTAGTGAGTAATTACTCTATGCAAAGCACTAGTCTAATAGCTAAGATGGGAGATGAGGGATAAGGAAAGGGGAGACAGTGACAAGGGAATTGGAAAAAAGTTGTTATAATAGATGGAAAGACCTATAATACTTCCAATTCCTGGTTCTAAAGTCTAGGAAAATACAGTAAAGAGAAAGTAATAACAGTAATGCCTTATATTTGTATATGGTTTTACAGTTCTCATATTTGACTCTCAGGAGGTACTCAGCATTGTGCAGGGGTGGACTGAAATGGCCAACAGGAGCTTCATGGGAGAGTTGAGACTTAATCTGGGCCCTGAAGAATGAGTAGATACTGAGAATTAAAAAAAATTCTAGTCAATATTGTCATTCACTGAATGAGAAGTATGGATGTTTGTAGTCTAGGAAAAAGAGTGAATACATTGGCTGGCTAGAATAGAATCTTTCTACTATCAAACAGCAGAAAATAAGGTAAAAGAAAAAAATAAGCCAAATGTTAGAGTTCCTTAATGATGAGCTGAGAGAAGCCCTACAATACCTTTATTCACTCGAGTTTTTGTTGCTTCTTACTTACTCAAACACTTTGTTTCCTCATGTGCTGGACACTATACTGGATCTTTTGATATAAAGACAAAAAAGAAAAGTTCCCTGCCCTCAAAGAGCTCTAGCCAGAAAAATCAGACAGACATATACAATTAATTATAATACTTTAGCACTATACAAAATGAAAAAAATAAATGCATAAATATAATAAGAAGGTTGCTCCCTCCTCCTACTGACCACTGAGAAACATTGTATACAATTAAGCTTGTGACTGATAGGAATTCAATGAGATAATACTTTTTTAAAAAACTTTATACAATACTGCTATTAAGAATTATGAAAAATATGTAATAAAATAAAGAATAAGAATTACAAATAATATAAAATAGTATTATAATCATTATTATTGTTATTTGAGAGGCTGAACATATGAAATGATTTGGAGCCTCTGAGAAGTACTGCTTTGGTAAATCAGAAGAAAATTATAACATGTCATAAAATGCCTCTCCTTTTCTCTCTATTTATGGAAATCCTAACTAATCTTTATGTCTTTCCTTGTCTGTAATCCTTCTTGGTCTATTTTTCTGGTTTATTCCAATCCTCTGGAGCACCTCTTGTAACTGTGGCCAGTACCACATCATTTAGCATTTAATGGCTCTCTAATTTTATTTGTATTTTACTTCATCTTGTGTTGATATTAGTTTTATTTCTGAAATTGGATTCTTAGAGGCTGGAAGACATATGTTATACTTCCTTTGTACCCCCCAGTGAGCCTATAACACTGCAGACTCAAACTGATGCTAAATAAAGTATGACTGAGTGTTTAATTTGAAAATCCAAGTCATGGGCACCTAGGCAACATTAGCAGTATTGTTTGGTGAGGCCTCCGACCTCCTTCTTCTGCAGTCTCTTCCACTTCTGTATTCTCTTCTTCTTTTAAGGTGATTTCATGTTCTCTGTGTTCTACCCAGTCAAACCCACATTCAGGAAATTACCTTATTTGCTCATTCATTTTAAAGGTGTAACTTATTCATAAGTATTTAAACATTTCGTTTTGGGGATAATTTACATTTTAAAAGATAAAACATTAAGCCAAAAAGAATGAATCTCTATTTATAGAATATCTGCTATTAGTTAAGTAGGTAGGTGGAGTTTTCTTGTTACAGTTTTCTGAGTCTGAACCAACTTATAACAAGTATCATCATCTTGATAGAAAATTAAAATGTTAAAATATTAAAATGTTTAATAATACCTCAGTCAGTAATCAACTTCAGAATGTTATATAACAAAACAACTCAATGAGTGGAAAGAAAATTGGCTTTTCATTTTTTTAGAGCTCTGAGTTCAGATCCTGATTCTGTTGTTTACTAGCACCAGACCACTCTCTGACTGTCAAATTTTCTGAGCCTTATTTTCCTCATTTATGAAATGGAATTAGATGAGAGAAATTATGTAAAGCACCAAGCACTGTGCCTGACAAATAGTTAATACCCAATAAAGATAAGTTTTTATTCTCCCATCTATTTATTTTTAAAATATTAATGCCTTAATTTGGTTCATTTTAGGATTACTCATATGACTGTACAACAATGTTCATTTTAGTTAATTTTATGTAAATAGTAGGACATTATATAGTTTGAGTTTCGGTTTCAATTAAGTATTTGGTTTTATATTATAGATGGCCCACTGTAATCAATTTGTTCATCTCTTTTTCCTATATATAAACATTGGGTTTTGACATTATAAATACTTTGGAGCAATATTCTGTCCCTCTATGATGACTCTTTTACTTATATGAAATATATCCACTTTTTGATGTTTGGTGGAGGAACAAAAGGGGAAATGATTCAAATTGCAAGAGTGTATAAACAGAAGGAAATCAGCTAAGCTTTTGGTGTTCCAAATCACAGTAATAATGCATATTGCTTACACAATGAGTTTAACTAAAAGGTTGCTGAACTAAAACCCAGAAGACTTCAATTCCAGTCCAAACCACCACTGCCACTAATTCATGATGTGATTTTGAAAAGTTATCTTCTTGTGATTCAGTTCCCTCATCAAATAAAATAATCATGATAGACTATCAGTGCTTCTTAAACTTTTATTGGAAACACAGATACCTTTGAGAATGTGATAAATGCTTTGAATCCTGTCCCCAATATTTGTGCATATTTTTTCCTTTCCAGTTTCCCTGAGGGCTATCTGCAAACTTCATGTCAAAATCTCTGGACTGTATGATATCATAGTTTCCTTCCAGCCCTATAACTTCAGAATGGAGTTGTGTTTGTTTCATACAATCATTAGTGTGATTTTAAGCAGGCAAATCCAGTTTCTTTCTCAATGCTACAAAGTGGGGTATTAATACATGGTATAAGGTTTTCTCCCTGTGTCTGCAGTAAGAGAAGAGAGCTACATGCCTCCTAAGGAACCCTAAGAAATTAGCCGTTCCATTAAGGAAAGCTATCTATTCCTCCGGCTTGTTGAGAAACAAGCTTATTCCACAAACGTATTGTTCTGTTTCTCTTCTATTGTTACTTTAACCTAATTTTATGTGTACTTAGTATTTCAGCTTGACTAAAAATTCTTCGATGCAAAAACCACATATGCTAGCTAATATCTGGTTTGGCTTCAATGATCCCTAACACTTAGTATTCACTTTTCACACCCTTGTGTAGTTCATTCCCCCCAAGTTTTACTATTTTACTAGGGTTGGTCTGTGTGACCAGTAAAATAAGGCAGAAATGATGGTATGTCACACTGCAATTTCCATCTTAAAGATTCTCTCTCTTTTCCTCCTTTTCTCTCTCCCTTCCTCCCTCCCACGCCTCTCTCTCTCATCCCTGTCATTGCTCAATCTGAGGGAAGCCAGTTGCCATGTTTTAAGGACACTCAGGAAGCCTGTGGAGAGGCCCACATAGCAAAAAAGAAGTTTCTGGCCAACAGCCTGCTAGAAACAGAGGCCTGCCAACGACCATGTGAGAAAGCTTGGAAATAGATCCTTCAGCCCCAGTCAAGTCTTGAGAAGACTTCAGCCCTAGCTGACAGTTTGACTGCAACCTTGTAAGAGTCCCTGAGACCAACACGCTCAGCTAAGCTACTCCCAGATTCCTGACCCTCTGAAACTGCAAGATAATAAATACTGCTTTAAGCTTATAAATTTTGGGTAGCTTGTTATGCAACAATAGATAACTAATTCTCTTTCTCTTTTTTTTCCTCTCTCTCTCTTCTTTTTCTCTCCTTCTCTCTTCCCACCTTACCACCCACTGTCTCTCTCTCTCAGTTGCTTAGCACTGAAATGTATTCAAGGAATCTGGTTCCTCTCTTCAACTTTTACTTAAAAAACAAAAACAAAAACAAAAACTGAGGCCCAGGACGGTCAAGTATTTGCCCAAGGTTATTCAGTTACTTACTGGAAGAAAAAGGATTAACACCCAGGTGCCATAATATACAATACAGTATTATTTCCTTGTCCTTATGCTTCCTCTCACTTTCTTATCAATTCAATCTACTCCTGTGCTACAAATAATATGTATTAATATTTATATAAAATAACACTTTTGGTGTGATAAACTAAGACTGATAAATCATTGGTGAATTTTTCAAGCCTACTTTTCTCCTTCAATTGACAATCTGGTCCATTTGTAAATCCCTATATCAAAGACTGGGTGAAACAAAGTAATGGATATCCACTATCATGAGTTAATGTCATTACTTGTGTGTAGTTCTGTTAAGAGGATTTGGTAAGAAAGGTTAAATTTTTTAACAAAGTAATATTTGAGTTATTAATTGATACTAACTATCCAGGTCATTTTTGTGAATAATGTAAATGACTGTTTTTGATTAGTTACTGCTTCTACTATTCTTAAATGTCTCCTTAATAGCCTATTGGTAAAGTCCGTATTCCGTAAAACAACTTTTCAAGATGTGAGACTTCACTGGAGTCTTCTCTCTTCCTACTTCCTACCTTGAACTTGTACTCCTGAAACACTAATTCCTATCCAAACCTACTGACACACAACTCAGCTTGTCTTCATATACTATTTTCCAGGAAGGGATACCCTTTCTTCTGACTCCCTTCCCCATTTTCTACCCTTTTCTCTAGCCTGATTCACTCCCACTGGCTCTTTGGGATGTGGTTAAAATAGGTTTTTTGAGAGTCTTTCCCTTCCTCTCCCAAGTTCTATTAGCTGGACTCCACTAGAGTCCTCTAATTTCCTGAACATATCTTTATCCCAGTACTTAACTACATTCTGTTAAAACTGACTCTTTGGTGTTGGTGTCCCCATGTAGGCTGAATGTCTTCAATAATGGGTCCTTGCACTGTGTATCTATGCATACACAGTACATAACATATAATATATGCTCAGTAAATATTGCAATAAATAGTATTATAATTGCTGGAAAAAGCCACTGCAACTTTCAGAACACAAACCTCTAAGGTACTCTTAAGACATTGAAAGAACCTAAAGTTAATCAAGTCACAAATAATGCACGTCTAGATTTCAGAAAAATATTGAGAAACAAAGATATTATTTACCCTGAATTACACCCAAAACAATCTTTAAAATAGAATTCCAGGCCGGGCGCGGTGGCTCAAGCCTGTAATCCCAGCACTTTGGGAGGCCGAGGCGGGTGGATCACGAGGTCAAGAGATCGAGACCATCCTGGTCAACATGGTGAAACCCGTCTCTACTAAAAATACAAAAATTAGCTGGGCATGGTGGCGCGTGCCTGTAATCCCAGCTACTCAGGAGGCTGAGGCAGGAGAATTGCCTGAACCCAGGAGGCGGAGGTTGCGGTGAGCCGAGATCGCGCCATTGCACTCCAGCCTGGGTAACGAGCAAAACTCCGTCTCAACAACAACAACAAAAAAGAATTCCAGGTATATTATTTTTGCACTAATTCATCATTTTTATTCCCTTTCTTTTGCCTCTTACTTTTTGTGGAGCACAGTCCTAAAAGGATTAAAAGTAAACTAAGGACATGGACAAAAGAAAGAACCTATTTGCCAGTAAACTGTCTCTTTTGCAGTATCCTTCAGAAGTGCTTGTTAAAACAAACTCTCTGCTATTTCTTTTATTTGTTTTTGTGTTATCTTCTAGTTGCATCTAGTGGCTTTAGGGAAGGAAATTATCTTTAGGCACTCCTAAATATGACTGAGTTATCTGAAATTATCTGAAATTAAATTGTATATATAAATTTAATATATAACATATATAGTGTCTTATTATTGTTATACATTCTATAATAATTGTCCAGACACTAAAGAACAGAAGTATAAATATTTTTAATAATGTCCAAAATGTGTTTAAAATACAACCAAATTAAATTTTGTAGTATCTTTAGCAATTTGTAAACAAAATAAACTAAAAGTTGCACACCTTCTCAGGGGAAGACAGATGGATATGTTTTATACAAGGAAAGTTGGAGTAAGTTTTGATTTAATAAGATGATGATAATGCCAAGTATTCACTAGGTCATATTACAGAAAAGAAAATTTCAGTTGTTTATATTTCTTCAGAAATATATTATCCCACTTCATGATACAAATTAATATTTGATGTTTCAATAACATGAGTGACAGTATAGTGATACATGTGGTGATACTGAAACTATGCTTTGGAGTTAAACCTACTTGGATTCACGTCTCAACTCTGACAGTTACTATGTAGCCTAAAGTAAGTTACTTAACTCTGTGAGCCAAAGCTCCCCCATCTGCAAAGGAGCATTAAGTCTGCCCACCTTATAAGAGCCCCATGAAGATTTAATTAAATAATGTATATAAAGTGTTTAGCACAGTGCCAGGCACATAGAAACCACTCATACATTTAATTTTTGTTGTAGTCGTCATTTTTGTTGTCTTAATATTAGTGGCCCATGTTTTCATTGAGGGAAAAAATGTTACTTAAAAATGCCTCATGTTTTCTCTTCAAAGTCTCTTAGTGACCAACTTGTGTTGATTATAAGAAAGCTGGAAGGTTTAAAGCAGGATTCTATATATGAACTTCTTGCTCCTTAATATACAATGATGTTAATCACACAATGAGCTCATCAGACCTACTATGCAGTATCTACTCTTTGTAAGTTAACTGACTACTCAGGTATTTTCAGATAATAATCAACATTGTATGAAAAGGTTTTTGATAGGATCATCTGAAACATTGGCTAATTTTGAACACCAGTCTTTCTTCATTGAAATGAACAACATCTCAATAGGAAGTAAAACAGGGCCATGTATAATTTCAAAACACTTATAATTTCAAAACAGTTACATACCAGCAAACTTATCAAGCTGGCCAGTTTCCTGAGGGTCTTTTTTTCCTTCCATGACATGAAGTAACAGTGTAATTGCAAATTTACAGCATGGAGGTATTTTGAGAATTAATCAGAATGGAATAAAGTACTCTGTACCAATTTCAATATTGGCATATGTATTTTTAAAGAATTAACATCATTTTAATTATATACTTACATGTCATCACTCAATAAAAATGTTCCTAGTTGTACATTGTAAGATTTTGCGTAGACTAAATTAAAAGATTCGTGGCAACAGTAACAAATTTACTTCTATACGGCGCAATAATTTTTGTGGTAATATTAATTTGAATACCTGATAAAATACTAAATAGTACTTCAAAACATCATAAATTTTAAATTACAACTTAACACTATGATATATAGATTTATGTTCATTTTATTTGGGGGATCTATTATTATTCAATGTCTGGCCATCTTCCAGCCAGTTAAGAGAAAATTCGAAGACCAAATTTGGCCAGAATCTTTTCAAAGCTGAAAGCGCTTTTGTGTGCCTGTTAAACATCCAACATTATTTAATAACACATTATTTATACAAGAATGGAGGTGATTCTAATTTTGCAGAAACAAAGGCACATCAGTAGTTTATGAAAGTAGCAATCTTCCTAACTTAGAGGGCGTAAAACTATGCACAGCTGCTTGACTACTGAGTGTCTTGATTACATAGTTGAAACAGGTGATCCTACACTCATGGTAGTAAAATAATGTCTTATGTTAAAGAATGTTGTACAAAACCTTCATAATTTTTTCTTTACATGCCAAACATATGACTTGGAATTATTATTTTTCTCACATGCTAGAAATTATTAGGGGAAAAAGAACTCCATAAAGATAACATAGATTTTACAGTGATTATTTGTCAACAGCTGACGTAGACAAGTTACACTTATGATCAAAGATTGAAAAGGCATTAAAAAATGAAAAATATGCAGTTATTCAGAAAAAAATATATTATTCCAATTGAATCATGCCTTCAAAATTTCCTTTTAAAGGAAAGACATACAAAACTTGGAGATATTTGGTTACCTCTTTTTTTATTAATTCAACAAATAATCATTGATTATTTCCCTTGCCAGATTGAGCATACATAGTGAACAAATTCACAGTCTATGTAGAGAATTTTAGTTGCTGCTAGTTATGTTTTTAATAAATATAGCAATCATTCAAAGCATGCAGATTAATAAAGAGTAAATGATCGAAAAAAAGTTTTACCTTGGTGAATTTAACATTGGTACTTGGAAAGATGTTAAATCACTTTTCATTTCTCAGTCTTGCAGTACTCTTACTACAAAACATCTACAACAAGCATTTCCTCTGAGGATAATACATCTGTCCTCTATCTTTTGTCTTATTCATCCTTCAGGTCATTTCCTGTGAGAAAAGATTTCCATGCCCTTTTCCTTGTGTTGGGTTAGAAAACCTGCTATGTGCTCTAAACTTACCCACTCTGACTTGGAATTCTCCCTTGACTCCCAACTGTTAATTCTGTAAAAGCATGGACTGTACATTTGTTTACTGTTGTATCCTTAGTCTAGCAAAAGGAGGTATAAATAACTTGGTTGAATTAATTTTTAAAAAATTAAAAAGTCACTAGCCTTTAAGATTTTGTATGATGTCTTCATTATTCATGCAAACAAAAAAAGGAAGCTATGTACCACCTACAAGTGACCTTCCTGTGAGAGCTGCCTCAGTGTGAACCAGATAAACCAGGCCTATGGTCAGAAGCACAGTTAGAGACCCCTAAGATTCCTGAAGATTAGGCTACTGGCACTAAAACAAATTGAGAGTGGATTCACCAACTTTCTGGACTGCTTTCAGTTCTCTCTTCCTATACATATGCCCTCTCCTCCCTTCAATGCTGATCACCAACTCCAGGATCAATATTAGTAGCCAGACCCCTGTCTCAAAATTATTAGTCCACTGCTTGTTTTCTAGCATAGCTTATTTAATTAGCAAAGACTTTTTCTCTTGTTGTCTCCTCTTAATGCAGATATTCCTTAAACCAATATCAACTGTGAATTACTAATTTTTTCCTATCTTTGACATGCATGGATTAGTTGGCAGTCAGGTGGAAACAAGAATGATTGTCATGGAGGGCCTCAGCTCTTTTAGAATTGGTCTTCACTATCCCCTGCCAATCAACCTTCCAGTGTCACCAGTGGTAACTGTGCCTGCTTACATAGTTGGCCTCTACAATAAACCAAATTTTTCACCAGTTCCTTGAAATCACTTAGAAAGACCTAAGTTAAATTGGTTCTGGAGGCCAATTTTTTTTGATGATAGGAGTAAGAGGGATGTGAGGTGTATTTCTGTTTTATTTCAGCAAGGCTTTTAACTCTTGCCCACATTAAATTTTCATGATAATTTAGTAACCTATTTCTTATTTACAACTAATTTTAAATGTGTAATAAATTAAAGGATAAATATATTGAGTGATCACCAACCTTCCTCCCTTCTTTCACCCTTTCACCTCTTACATAGGGCTAAGTGCTGCTGCTTCTACCATTGGAAGATTTAAAAAAATAAAAAGTGTGATATGGTACTTGTCTTCCCAGAGCTGACATTTTAGTGACAGTGCCAAATGCAAACAGAAAGAACTATAAGACAAGGCATATGTGCTGTACACAGATAGAAAAGCAATTGGAGCACGGGAAGAGAATAAGACCATTACTGGCTGTGAATTTAAAATCTCAAATAATTGACTTCTTCAAAGAATATGGAGATTAGTTCATTAAATTTATAGCCCTTTCATCAGGTTGTATTAAATTTCTAAATAGATTTTAGCCAGTAAAAGAAATTTATTTCTTTATTGAAATAATTGAAATAGCAACAACTTTTGCTCAACTACTTTTTTGAAAAGTAAAAGTTTACTGTTGTAGGTACATATAGTAAGAAGTTTTTGATCATGTTAGGATCCTGAAGCAGTTTTAGGTTATGGCATAAGAAGTGTTTTTGGTCAGTTTATAGGTTGCCCACGTAATAGCTATTGGGCATCATTTCTTGTTGTAGGAGGGTGATCCTATAAATCTGCTCAGAACTCAGAAAGTATTTTAAATTAGGCTTAAATTATACTGTAAATCCTTGGATTTCCATCTGATATTTATTCACAAAATACTACTCTAATAATGTGAAATCATATATAATCTCCTGACTTTGGCATACGTGCTTGGTTGGTCATTATTAAAACATTGGTTCAGGTCAATTGTATAGTTTTTTTATTTGGTTCAAACAATTTAGTGGTGACTTTGTTTAGTTCTCGACAAAATCGAAGATAGATCCTTAGACAATAGCTCTCAATTTGAAATTTAACAAAATGTAAATGTTCTAACCAAACCAGGAACTGGGAATGGAAGTGAGGGAGAGAAATGTTATGTTGTCAAATAAGTTTGAGAAATCATGTGTACTCTTTTCCTAGAGTTTTTAAAATTCACATAAGCATAGTATAGACTCAGAGAAATTCTGCTGAAAAAAATTGTTCAATTTTGTTTAATCTAATATTTCTCAGTGGGTTAATTACAGAAGCCATGCTGCAGGAAATAGCACTAATATATCAGGGGCACTAGTGTTATAAGGAAACACAGTTTGGAAATACCACCTTAAGAAAATTCTGCAAGCCCTGTTTATTCTGAATTTGGTCTCAAATTTTCTTAGCATTACCTACAGTTACATCTAAAGTTCGAATAGGCAGATAAAATGGGAAATATTACAATAGAATATAATAAATGTGGTATTTGAGGATATTGAAATATGTCTTATTTCTCTTAGATTAATCTTAAAAATAAATTAAGTTTCAGAATAATCCTGATAAATAAGCAAAGATTGTTATAGTTTTAGGCACAAAATCAACTAATAGATTCAAACCACCTATTTGTGTAATACCTGTAATAATCTACTATCATTTCAACTCCTCTGATTACTATCTGAAATTATTATTTCAATTTCTAGTTAAATTCAACCACCAGCATTGCAGTGGTTTTGTTTCTCCCTCTACTCTCCTATCATTCCACTATCCTCATTCTTTAAGTGCATCAAGAAAGTTAGTGGAGCTATATTTTATGAGAAAACCTTTGTTTTATTTTAAGTTTACAGAAGATTTAAAATCCATTAATTTTTATATAAAGTTTTTTTTCCTTTTCTCTTTTGCTCTTTTTCCTCCTGTTCAAAAAGATATTTTCTTCCTATTTATTTTTAGATGGACACTAGCTAATGACTCTAGCAAGTACTCATAACCACTCCAGTAGAAGAGATTACTTTCTTCTGAAGGGGAGTTAACTAAGCAAATGGAGAATCTCTAGAGCCAGTTCTCCTCAGTATACATCAAATTTTTTTCCTCTGAGAATGATGTTGCCTGCCTAAAGACAGGGTTTTACCTGGGCATGGGTACTGGATAATTTTCCTTTCTCACTCCCCATCTTAATCACTTTGTCTTTATGTATTTACTATACAAACCCATTCATACACATAGTTAAGGAATGTTAATGACATTTTTGTCAGTGAATTTGATATGACTTCTCTACTAAAGATGTGCTCAGTTATAATCTCAAATGCAGATGTAAAACTTGGTCCAAAAGCAATTTAATATTCAGTGACTCCTTAACATGGTTTTCCAAATGATGTGAAAGGCAGAGAATTTTCATTTACAACATATTTGAGGGGTAAAAAGGTTAGATATTGTTTAGTAAAAGGGTTTACATTGAAGTCTATTTCATTTAACAAGAATCATTTTTCTTCATATTGCTTAAGTGTACACTATTGTATGTGATACATATAAAATTTTTAAATGGAAAAGTATTGTATTCCCATAGTGATGTTAGGGAAGTTATTGTGCTACCAAAAATTGTCTTATACAAAGGAAGAAAGCTACGATCCTTAGAAAATAAAAAAAGCTTTGCCTTAATGTTGTGCATCATTCCAGTCTTAAAAAAAAGAACAGTCCTCTAGCTTTATGTCCTTTCTCTGATCTGGATAGATCCTTGCTTTGGTTTGAATGTCCCCTCCAAAACTCGTATTGAAATTTAATTGCCATTGTGATGGTATTAAAAAATAGAACCATTAAAAGGTGATTAAGCTGTGAGGACTTCAACCTCATGAATAGATTCATATCATTTTTTCAGAAGTGGGTTTGTTATCAAGAGAGTGGGTTGTTACAGAAAATGAGTTCAGCCCTGTCTGTCTCATACTCTCTTACTCTCATACGTTCTTGCCCTTCTACCTTCCACCATAGAATGACATAGCAAGCAGGCCCTCGCCAGATGCCAGTACCTTGATATTGGACTTCTTAGCCCCCAGAACTGTGAAGAATAAATTTCTTTTCTTTGTAAATTATCCAGTCTTCAGTATTCTCTTATAACAACACAAAGCAAACTAAGACAACCCTCTAGAATTGTGGTTACCTTCCCTTGGGTTTTCTAGTCTGGAGGTTGTCTCCTTAAATCTCTGCCTTTGAACTTTGTGAGGTGGCCATGAAAGGTAAGATCCTAATCTGGGAGCATCTGAGTTCATAGTCATAAGGTGGCTCATTTAAGTGCAGAATAAGTTAACATTGATGCCTGTACTTCAAGTACCCTACTGTAGCACCACTTTAAAGTGTCAGAAGACATTCAGACCTGCCTGTCATTGTGAGACTGTGGCACAAAACCTATTCTTGCCTGCAGCTAACTCATTCAATAAAGCAGTCTTCTTAACATAGTAGCTACAGAGCTGCCATCATATGCATTTCCAGGCAAGTTCATCAAATGTTGGAGCCATTGAAATTTGTCAGATAGGTCAGATGAGCCCTGAAGAACCCTCTCAGTGCATAATTCAGAGATTTATGCCTAACCAAGCCTATTTCAAAATCCTCTAGGGTTCAAGTTAACTTCGAACCCCTCTACAGATTCCATTCCCAAGACACCTGAGGTGGTCCAGGCTGAATTAGAATTTGTGGTCTCCATAAGCAGTAGTTCACAACCTTAGCTGCACTTTAGAATCATTGGAGAACTTTAACAAATACTAATGCGTGGTCCTTCCCGCCTTTGTGAGATTCTGACTTAATTCCCCAGTAATCTAATGTGATCCATTTAGTCCAGTGGTTCTCATCCTTGGCAGCATGTCAGAATTATCTGGGGAGCTTTTAAAATTCCTGATGCCCAGACTGTACCTCAGATCAATTTAATGAAATTTTTTGTGTGGGTGGAATCTGGCATCATTTTTTTTTTTAAAGTTCCTTAGCTGGTTGTAATATTTAGCCAAGGTTGAGAAATGAAAAAATACAGAAAAGGCAACCCCTTCAATATCTAAGAGCTGACTTCTTGCATTCTCTGTAATTCACTTGGGTCTCTGAATGATCTAAAAGTATAGGCTAAAGAGTTTTTGTACAGCCAAGTCATAAGGGTCAGTCTAGATGAGGATTTAGAAAAGAGATAAGAGATGATAAAATATGCATTAATGGCAATGAATGAACTTACTGGGACTTCATAAGTGCCAAGCACATGTGATGGCCAGAAAAAAAAAATTATAAAATTAAAAACTAATTAAAGAAAGCTAATATTTCCAAATCTGCTCCCCAGCAATTTATCCATTCTCCATAATTTAAAGCCCTAACAAGTTACTTAAGGGAATGCAGGTCACCAGTTCTACAAGATTCTACCTTGTCTAAAATTTCTAGGATTTTGGTTCAACTCCATAGTTATGTTCCTTATTATCTATTTTTTAAAGGCAGGGATTGTCCTTACATTGCTATTTTTTATTCTGATAATGTGAATTACTGCTTTTTTACATAACTTGCTAAGAACTGTTTAGAATATAAGCAAATTTACCATCTCCATATTAAGAGGCGATATGTGTATTTGCTAGCTTCTAACAGACAGTATTGTTAAGTAGGAGCCTATCCAAAGAATTGTTGACAAATGAGTTGCTGAAGCTTTTGTGTCCAAAGTCAAATTCAGCAACGCTGTGTTTATTTGCTTTTTGCCAATTGTTAGGCCATATCCCATCACAGTCTAACAGTCCAAAAGAGAATATTGCCAAATCATTGGCCAGTTTTCAGAATGACTAACCCTTTTCTAGCTATGGAACTAACAATGCTTAATTACAACCAAGTGAGGCAATTTGTGACAAGGAGTTCTTCTTTAAAGGAGTAGATGATATTGACTATTATTGGGAAGAGCACAACTTTTTAGCAGTTGGATTCCAAAAGCAAGAAATTATCCTAAGGGATTAGGTTCTGTCTTCCACATCTGTTTCTCAAGGCGGTCACTGAGTGCCCAGGGCACTGCTGCTATCTCTCACTCAGCACCTCAATACTCAGCTTAAACAGCAGTGTTATTTCTGCTAGGTGCAGAATGATAGTCTCTGTCTGCTGTTGGACTGCCTAGTGCAACAGTTACCTAAATTCACCCTCTGGTCTTGTCCCCACAGGGAGAGCTCTGACAACAAAGGGGAAGTACTGACCATTCATTTCGTCCTTTTATGATGTTCTCAGTGCTCTTCTTCCACAGAGAAAATGAATATTTACTGCATTTTGAATGTGCACTTTGGAGGGACATTTTATTCTTTTATTATTATTATGTTTTTTAAGGTTAGGTACCAGTTCATCACCTGGAAACCTACTGTTAGGCTGAATGTGAAGCCACCAGAGACACAAGTAAAGAGGAGAGACTTTCTGCCTCCTGGGTAACAGTAGTACACAATCCTTATGACCAGTTCTCTAGTAACAACTTCTGTCCCTCTAGAGTTAGATATGTGTTCCAGTATTGCTTGGCCTCTCATGAATTCCCCCATCTTCATAGTTCTTATTTATATGTCTACTAATACAAGTCTTATTTCCACTGGGTTCCTTGGTGTACTCTTCCTGTAATGTATTCATTCTAATCTAAAATGTTTCACAAAAAAACACAACAATTAAGGTAGGACTAAAGGAAGTGACAACCTCACAATCCAGGATACCTTAAGTAATTTTTAAAAATTATCTAAAGCTATGAGACATGAACAGTCACATCCACTTCCCCCTCACTCCCTTTTATTTCTCCATGCCCTCCATCCATTTGCCCCAGCCCAAAACGTTCTAAAAGCAGAATTATACATCCATATATTTTTCTTCTCCTGCTAGCTCCAATCCATATTTCCTAGTATCTTAAAAGCCACATTCCTGTGTGAAAGCTGTGCTTCTGCTAGTGAAGTGAATAGTTTTCTGAAGACTTGATTGACATTCTCAGGTCAGTTCTCTTTCATTCAAAAAACAGTCATGAGCAAAGATTGGGGACTTTCTTATGGTAGTCAAAAGAACAATTATATTTTCCATAACTGACATCTTACTTTTCACGTAAAACTTTATCTTCCAAGACATTAAAATCTATACCAACTTAAAAGACCTTCAAAGAAAGGTGATTAACAACCTGTTGAAAAAATTTAAGACATCAAAACATTGAAAATGAAATTCTAAGTTTGATTCTGATCTTCACCACTTTCTGAATCCTGCTGCATTTCATTCTAGTAGTCAATCCAATTACATTTTACTCTCATTTTAATGAAAATAGGAAGGAAACATTCTTTTGTTCATTTGTTCATTCATTCAGTTAATGATTGATGAATGTAAACAATCTTTGATTTTTATAATTTCAAGTTTCTATTCTTGTTATTTTAAACAAATTTTGAGCATTTTCTTTGTACCTGGATTTCCTAGTATAGCAGCTTCAACTTCACATGTCACTTAGCACATTTAGGTATGGGCATTCACTCTTAAAATTATTATTGTAAGGCTACCCTTCAAATAATAGGAAATGGCTATCAGAATTTTATTCTAACATGTTATTTTCCATATATTCTTCACTGTAGCATTTCCCTCTGTACCTAAGGTCTGCCTATAGAAAAAAAAGTACCTTATACTCTTTTTAACTTTCGAGAAATATTACTAACTCCTTCTTCAGTAAGATAGCCATATAACTTGACAATAATTTTAGAGTCTACTTAAAGGATCCTGATGAAAGTTTCTCTTTCCAGGATAATTCACAGTATTAAGGAAGCATATCATATATACAGCCTATAGAAAAGCTTATAGAAGTGAAAATTATTTACACTTTGCATATCTTGTCTTTTTAGTACATTGGTATTGTGACATTCTAATTTATAACAACATAGGGCAACTTTCTTTCTTTTGTTCTGTTGTCTTATAGAATTAGTGTTAGAGGAGATGGTTTACAAAATTGGCTTTAGGGTTACTCAAAGTTAGCACTAAATTGTGTTTCAAACTATAAAATAATTTTAGCATTTTATGTATGTCTACTACTTGAGTTTCATTGTTTCAAGAAATCTTAATACAAACAAAATAAAATTTACATATATGAATGAACTCCAATTGAAGATATTGTTGATCCTAAATAATTATGCATGCCATTCATTTTCACTGGATTTGACATCTACTTTTTAATTTTTTCATTACTTGATAAAAGAATTGAAAAGGAACTAGTCAGAATGTAGAATCCCACAGTGCTTGGGTTTGGTAACCTTGTTGCTACAATTTGAAATTAATTGTAATGATTCATCCTACCACTTTAATCTCATTCATTGTTTGAGATAATTATACAATGGATATTTAGGTTTCTTTATGAAATATATTCTGTGGTTTAAAATAGAATATAAGAACTGAAATGTATCTTGGAAATCATCTGTACCTATGCCATATTTTACAGATGAAAAAATTGAGTGTCAGAAAAACTAAGAAATTGTCCCCAAATCATTCAGAGACAGGAATTTGACCCCTGTGTCATAATTTTTACCTGGGCTCTGTCCTCTCCACCAGGTTTTATCATCCATGATAAATCTGAGTAACTTTTAAATAAATTGATTATAGGCCAAATTGTGTTGCTCATGTAGAAGTAGGTATCAAAAAATTTTCTCCAAATAGTCATTCCTTAGATAAACTTTAGTATAATCTGAATGATTTTCCAGGACTAACATGATACCTTTATGAATCTCAGTAATAATGATAAATAATAATAATAAAATCATAACTGTCAATTCATTAAAATGGCCTTAACATTCTATATCAATTATGGTTAAAAAGAAGGTCCTCTCATTTTCATATTGGAAACATAATTCTCTGAAATTCCCATTTATTGGTTGATTAGCGTGGAACCCTAAAAGTCATTCAGTAAACAGGCATCAAAAGTTTGAAGTAATTGCTGCAAGCCTGGCAGTGTGATTTGCACATGTTTACACCAGTATCCCAATGCATTCTTCTTCAAATGACTTTAACACAATTAATATAAAATGATATATTAATAACAATGTTGTCTGAGTGCTAGTAATGTAAACAAAATTTATTTTTGCTAAGCATTTTAAATTCTTAATTTATGTGTTGAGGTGTGTATTTTATTCCGTTAAATTTAATACTATTGAAGTTGGTTATTAATCATAATCATTAAATGAAAAACACAACCTTGATATTTCGACATAAGAATAACTGATTCCTGGGAAAAATATAAGGCTTTTAAATTGAAACTCATGGAATTAACATCTCTTTCAGCTCACTTTTTTTCCTCCTCACATTTACGTTTTTCTTAAGGTAGCATAGAACTTTTATGTCATAGAAGATTTCATTAAAGAAAATGTTAGAAGGCATCTGTTTTTCTGCCTAAGTTGATAAATAATCAATCTAATACAAATTCATTACAACTTAAACGAATAAGGATACCACAGATTCCCTTCTATTTTGTCATTATACGCAATTGCAAAGAATGCATTTCTTAGCACAGATTAAGTATTTTACATCGGGAAAATATTATTCCAAAGAAAATCAAATTAATAAAAATAAATTTCCTACTCTTTAAACTAGTGATAAGTAGCTTTTAGTGATAATTTATAAAGTTCTAAATTAGAGCTCCTAATGAGTTTTGCTAGACAGTATTAAGTCACATTTTGGTGTGAATAATATTATTTACATTTTGCTTAACTTATGAGCATTTTGAGTACAAGGAGTATATGTTTTCAAATTGGCCTGGATTATCAGGTCCAACTATAATATAAGTAGATTTGCCCTGTTCCAAGAGATATTTTTAGAAGCATAGTTCAATTTAGAGAAATTAGATGACATTTTATTTAATTTTTTTCCAAGAAGTAAAAAAGAAGCTGAGAAAACATATCACCTGAAAATTGATCCATTAACAGATTGCCAAGGTCATAACCAGTACTTAAAATAAAATTACTTACTGTAATTGTTCTTCATCTCTTGGGTCCCTTTTACTTTGCCTCTTTTATCAATCCTCAGATACCACTGTGTTCGACAGAAGAGTCTTCTCACTCTTATATCCCCTCCTTCCATGTAATCATAACTTCTTGTGTGTCGCTCAGGGCTGGAACAGTTCACATTTGTAGCCATTTGCTCTGGAGTCATGTCATTGCAAGCTAAAGATATAGTACCCACTAGACAGATAATGTGAAAGCATGATCTGTAGAGCAAAGTTGGCAGGATCCATGTCAGTATCCATTTGTGCATTATAGTGTAGTGCTCCGGGTGTTCATGAATAACATAATGAAAATTAAATCTTGAGTTGATTGTTACTCCTAGGTCATTGACCTCTTCCTATCTATGAATTGTAGATTGATTTAAGAAAAAGTAGTTGCTCTTTCCAAATTGTTAGCCTTATCCTTTTAGTTCCTGATAACAATACAGGATTCTTCCTTAATAACTCTGTTGATATATTCTTATAAAAACAGTTCGTAGTAAGTTCAGTGGCTGTGACGCTGTTTGCTACTTGACTTCTGTTTGCAATGAGAGATTAAGAATAGGGAGGGGAGGAGAGAGGAAGATAAAAAATTGTATGTATAAATTTTAGTGGGTAAGAAGTAGTATAATATACAGTATAGGTTATACTTTGAAGATATATTTAAAACAGCCTTCCCAGAGGATGTCAAAATCTTTACCACTTTATGTGTAGATTTATAAAATTTATGCATGAGTAGAGATAAAACAGAATATGACTGTACCATTCATTCCAATTGCTATTTTGTGAGAAACATACTGCACATAGAACTATTTTTTTAATTAAGCTTTTATAATTACTACTAACAAAGTATAAGTGCTTTCTCCCTAGACTTCTTTATTATATGCTTTTACATTTGTGGTTAATCAATTATTTTCTCCTGAACTGCCCAGGTTTTTAAGTTAAATGTCAAGATTGCTCTGGAGAACTTCAACCTTATCTTTATGTTCTACAGCATAATTACTATAGATATTTACATGGCTCAAAAATCTTGTAACTTTACTTTCCTGCTCAGTACTAAAATCAGAGAAAGAAACAAACTTTTAGAAAACGTTTAGCATTGTTTTTAAAGACAAATAACAGTAACTTACTTGTTTTGTTGATAACAGCTGGATATGTAAGAATTCCATGTCTGTTGTCTGCCTTATGCAACTTGAGCCTTTCTACTGTAGCTACAAACTATTTCTCAGCTGAAAAATTCTCCAGCAGAATCATAATTGTTTCCATAAATCAACAGGCAGGAAGATTTTCTCTCTGTGTGTGAGTGCGTGTGTGCTTGTGTGTGTGTATGTGTGTGTGTGTGTGTGGAGTCTTTTATTCAGGGCTTTTCGATAAATACCTTTGCTGACCTCATTGGAAGCAATTAAAACTTAGCCAGTGAGCTGTTGAATACAAAGCGAGAATAAAAGGAGGCTTGTATATTACTGGATGGTCATGAGAGGGAGCTATGAACATGCTTATGCTTAAATCTACAAGTGGGTACCTACTTTGTAGAAACAGATCTCTGGTTATGAAAGAGTTAGAAGGAGAAAGGGAGTTTTTTAAACCTTCTCTGCAATATAGCAGTTGTATTATACTTTGAAAATTATTTCTTTGAACATATATATAGGGTTTTTTTGATACTTGAAAAATCTTTTCCATAGCTTTATGATACATGCATTTCTTCAATTACTTCTTTGTGCTCAGAATGTTAGAACAAAACTAATACGTATTAACTAACATATGAGTGCCTTAAAGCACTGTGTAGATAAGCTGAGTATTACCACATCATACAGAGACAATTCACTGAATATGAATATGAGTACAATTTTTATATCTTATATTCCTAGGCTGAAAGTGAGAAGATCTAGGTTCTTATTTTAGTTGTTGTTCCAGAGTCTCAGTTGCTACATTTGTAAAAATTGGTGTATTAGTCTAACGACTCTATGGTGCTTCATAGTTTTATAATTCTGTGATCTGTGACTTATACTCACTACTAATATAAGAAACAGGACACCTACTTTAAAAAACTGTTATTCTTAAAAATTAAAAATGAGGAAATAGTTTCACTTTAGTTATCAATATTTGATTTTTGCCTTCATAAGAACATTGGAACAGTACATGTTAATTTAGAGATGGAATTATAAGATCTATTACTAAGGTAAATAAGAGAAAGCTATTTTACTTTCCAGCATGAGTTCTCTCCTTTATTTCTTGTTCTAGTGTGTATGAAGTAGTGCTCATAGAATAATTGTGTTGTCTATCTAAATCAGTGTTGAGGAAGTATATTAAAATTATCTTTTTCATATTATATACCTCCTCTCTCTCTCTCTCTCTCTCTCTCTCTCTCTCTCTCTCTCTCTCTCGTTCTCGTACTTGAAATGCACTACTTTACCACCAGGTGGTGCATGTAGACCAAATAGGAAAAGGAAATTAAATCTACTCAACTGGATTATAGTTTTATGTGGTTTCTGTTTGTATCTGTGCCTTTAGGAAACAGAATCAAGAGCACAGAATGGTTCAGAGGTACCCAGTTACTCTTTATATACCAAATGTTGAATGTTCTACATTTATTAAAGCAGAGGAGGACAGACTCTTTGATGATTGTATCTGTTGAAAGCTAGAAGGCTGAAAGTATTCTATCATGTATCCTCTAAAAAGAGGAAGAGAAGGAGGAAAGAAAATATGGTGTTATTATGTTCTGAATCACACTTCACTAGTTTGGAAGGTAACAGTAATTAGCAGGGTCAGAATTCCTAGGACTTGGATATTGCTTCTAAAGAAATAAAAGTTAGCAATAGTAAATTTACTATGTAGAGATATTCAAGAGCTACTAAATCCATTTGTTCCATACTGACTCCCTAGATTTTAAACCAAGAAATCAGTAAGTTAGAAGGCAACATTTGCTAACTAAATGCTAAATACTTAAATAAAAGAAATGGGTAGTTTGTTAGAAAAGAGTGCTTAGTGCCTCCTTAATATCTGCTATATAGGATTAACTGTAAAATGAAAACAAAAGAATAAAACTGTGATCTATGCACTTAAAGTACATTAGATACTATTACACTCTAATTGGAAATATGATCCCAGTAATATTAATGGGATCTCAATAAGGGAACTGTATCAGTGGTTTAAATTCTTTGATTATCATTTCTCTTGTTGGAAGATAATTAATTCAGATGGACCCACAATTCATTAGGACCACAGCTATAATGGAGAACCAAACTTAGATTTCACTGTGCCCTTACTATTTATGCTTCAAAAGGAATTCTCCAGGAACTAAGAATAACTTTAGGTATCTCTAGATGGGGTAACCCTCCGGATTTGTTAAAGTTATACATTGATAACCATTTGTTGCTCTTGTTTTAATGGACCTATAGTGATAAACTAAGCACAGAAATACTTTGAACCATTGTCTTTCTTTTGTTATTCGTAGATGGAATTTTCTTTTTTAACACACCATTGCTGGCTTGAAAGAATTAACTGGCCTGGCACAGTGGCTCATGCCTGTAATCCCAGCATTTTGGGAGGCCACGGCAGATGGATCACTTAAGGTCAGGACTCTGAGACCAGCCTGACCAACATGGTGAAACCCCATCTCTACTAAAAATACAAAAGTTAGCTGTGAGTAGTGGTGAATGCCTGTAATTTCATCTCCTCAAGGGGCTGAGGCAGGAGAATCACTTCAATCCAGGAGGTGGAGGTTGCAATGAGCCAAGATCGCCCCACTGTACCCCAGCCTGGGGTGAGATTGAGACTCCACCTCAAAAAAAAAAAAAAGAATTAACTTTATTTTTAATTGGAAATACCTACATCTCATGAATTTTAAATTTTTAAAACAAAAGATTATTGCATCTATTCCTAAATACTGGCTTTTTAAAATGTGCTTTGCAAGTAAAGGTTTGCACTGGTAATTCTTCAAAAGGAAACAATGCCTAATATTTGGATAGTTTATTTGGGTAGAATATATTAAACGAATAGAGAGAATCAATTTCAGTAAGTATTGTGAAAGCAGGCAGTCGTTAAAGTAATAATTAGCCACCTAACTTTGCTTAAACAACCTCCGTTATATTCTTTATCCATGTAAAGGTAAATGAGAGAAAATAACTTTTGTTTCATGAATTTTTTGTTTTGATAATTAATTTTAAAACTTTGCCTCATTCAGAATCATGTATACTATAATCAGTAGAAGGGAACATCATTAAATATTTTCATTACTTTGCATTCTTACATCTTATTCTGTTCCATATCATCTGAGTTTTCTTTCTTCCCCAAAATATAGATAATTATTTTTATTAGTTTTTTGTGTATCTTTTTAGAGTTTCCTTATGCTTATACAGGCAAACTGAATACATATTTGTGTGTGTATAAAAAAAATCCAATATCAAAAAGATACTGGAAAGGAAAGGTTAAGGGGAAAAAGTCATATATGCTTCCTGACTAGGGTAAAACATGAATCCCTTTCATATATATTATACACACACACACACACACACACACACACACACACATATTATTTTTTACTTTTTCCATTTTTATACAAAAGGTAGCATGCCATATGCATTGTTCTGCATGTTGGTTTTCTTACTTAAAAAAAAAATAGAAAAATTTTTCTATCTCAGTATTTAGGAAGCTTCCTCAAATTTTTGTTGTTTTTATAGGTACATGGTATTCCGCTGAATGGTATATCACAATGTATTTGAGCAACCCCCTATTGAGGAACATTTGATTTTTGGTACTTTTCTATTACCAAAAGATGCTGTAATGAATAAAGACATAAAATATATTATTTTACACTATGAAAATAAATCTATAGGATCAATTTCAAGAAGTAAACTGACTGCCTGGGCCAAAAGACATAAAAATATTTTATTATTTTGATAGATATTGCCAACTGTCCTCCACAGAGGTTGTACTAGTTTTATAATCCCACCAGCAGTACCTAAGAGTACCCATTTGTTTAAAAAAAAATTATTGTCAAAACATTTGGAGTTTTGTTACTCTAACAAGTGAAAATGGCATTAAATTGTAATTATCATTTTCATTTCTATTCTTATGAGACAAGGTAACCATCATGGACAAGTACTACAAAAAAAGGTACATAGAGCCATAATTATTTATAATAAGTGGCAATATGTAAGCTTTCCCTACAAAAATTCCAGTAAAGCTGCAATTTTATAGCATGCATGGGAAGTAACCAGGTGAAAAGGTACAGTACAGACAACAACAACAACAACAAAAACCTGTCCTTTCAACTGTGAAACACAGGTTTGGTCCTAGTAGAGAGAATGAGAAGGGACTGTGGCACCTGAAGAGGTTGGAGAGGCAGGCAGGATCTCTGTGTGTTTTATTAAGCCATATGATCTGTATTCCAAGAGCAATGGGAAGCTGTTATAATATGGTAAGCAGAAGAGTGACGTGATCAGAATTGCATTCTGCCTCCGTTCTGGTCAAAAGTTAATTCCTATTGGCAGAGTGAGCTTATGAAATGTTAAATTCTGTTCATTTATTCAATTTTTTCTATTTTTCATATTTTCAAACAGATACTGGAAAGGAAAGATTGAGGGGAAAAAGTCCTATATGCTTCCTAACAGAGTAAACATGAATCCCTTTCAAAAGGTCATGCCAAGTGCCCCGAAAATAAAGGAAGCACTGGAGTGCCTTGAGAAGCAGCACATGGACATTATTATTAATATTTTTTATTATATTTTAGGTTTAGGGGTACATGTGAAGAACATGTAAGATTGTTGCATAGGTACACACATGGCAGTGTGGTTTGCTGCCTTCCTCCCATCACCTATATCTGGCATTTCTCCCCATGTTATCCCTCCTCAACTCCCCAACCCCCGCTGTCCCTCCCCTATTTTCCCCGACAGACCCCAGTGTGTGATGCTCCCTTCCCTGTGTCCATGTGTTCTCATTATTCAACACCCACCGATGAGTGAGAACATGCAGTGTTTTATTTTCTGTTCTTGTGTCAGTTTGCTGAGAATGATGGTTTCCAGGTTCATCCATGTCCCTACAAAGGACACAAACTCATTGTTTTTTATGTCTGCATAGTATTCCATCATGTATATGTGCCACATTTTCCCTGTCCAGTCTGTCACCAATGGGCATTTGGATTGGTTCCAAGTCTTTGCTATTGTAAACAGTGCTGCAGTGAACATTCGTGTGCATGTGTCCTTATAATAGAATGATTTATAATCATTTGGATATATACCCAGTAATGGGATTGCCGGGTGAAATGGAATTTCTATTTCTAGGTCCTTGAGGAATTGCCACACTGTCTTCCACAATAGTTGAACTAATTTACACTCCCGCCAACAGTGTAAAAGTGTTCCTATTTCTCCACATACTCTCCAGCATCTGTTGTCTCCAGATTTTTTAATGATCACCATTCTAACTGGCGTGAGATGGTATCTCAATGTGGTTTTGATTTGCATTTCTCTAATGACCAGTGATGATGAGCATTTTTGCATGTTTTTTGGCCTCACATATGTCTTCTTTTGTAAAGTGGCTGTTCATATCCTTTGCCCACTTTTGAATGGGCTTGTTTGGTTTTTTTCTTGTAAATCTATTTTAGTTCTTTGTAGATTCTGGCTATTAACCCTTTGTCAGATGGGTAGATTGCAAAAAATTTTTTCCATTCTGTTGGTTGCCGATTCACTCTAATGACCATTTCTTTTGCTGTGCAGAAGCTCTGGAGTTTAATTAGATCCCATTTGTCTATTTTGGCTTTTGTTAGCAATGCTTTTGGTGTTTTAGTCATGAAGTCGTTGCCTATGCCTATGTCCTGAATGATTTTGTCTAGGTTTTCTTCTAGGGTTTTTATGGTATTCGGTCTTATGTTTAAGTCTTTAATCCATCTGGAGTTAATTTTAGTGTAAGGTGTCAGAAAGGGTTCCAGTTTCTGCTTTCTGCACACGGCTAGCCAGTTTTCCCAACACCATTTATTAAACAGGGAATCCTTTCCCCGTTGCTTGTTTTTGTCCAGTTTGTCAAAGATCAGATGGTTGTAGATGTATGGCATTGCCCCTGAGGCCTCTGTTCTGTTCCATTGGTCTATATCTCTGTTTTGGTACCAGTACCATGACATTTTGATTACTGTAGCCTTGTAGTATAGTTTGAAGTCAGGTAGTGTGATGCCTCCAGCTTTGTTCTTTTTGCTTAGAATTGACTTGGCTGTGTGGGCTCTCTTTTGGTTCCATATGAAGTGTAAGGTGGTTTTTTCCAGTTCTGTGAAGAGAGTCATAGGTAGCTTGATGGGGATAGCATTGAATGTATAAATTACTTTGGGCAGCATGGCCATTTTCACAATATTGATTCTTCCTAACCATGAGCATGGAATGTTTTTCCATATGTTTGTGTCCTCTCTTATTTCCTTGATCAGTGGTTTGTAGTTCTTGAAGAGATCTTTTACCTCCTTTGTTAGTTGTATTCCTAGGTATTTTATTCTCTTTGTAGCAATTGTGAATTGCAGTTCGCTCATGATTTGGCTCTCTGTTTGTTATTGGTGTGTAGGAATGCTTGTGATTTCTGCACATTGATTTTGTATCCTGAGACTTTGCTGAAGTTCCTTATCAGTTTCAGGAGATTTGGGGCTGAGACAATGAGGTCTTCTAAGTATACAATCATGTTGTCTGCAAATAGAGACAATTTGACTTCCTCCTTCCCTATTTGAATACCCTTTATTTCTTTTTCTTGCCTGATTGCTCTAGCTAGAACTTCCAATAGTATATTGAATAGGAGTGGTGAGAGAGGGCATCCTTGTCTAGTGTCGGATTTCAAAGGGAATGCTTCCAGTTTTTGCCCATTCAGTATGATATTGACTGTTGGTTTGTCTTAAATAGCTTTAATTATTTTGAGATACATTCCATCAATACCTACTTTATTGAGGGTTTTTAGCATAAAGGGCTATTAAAGTTTGTCAAAGGCCTTCTCTGCATCTGTTGAAATAATTGTGGTTTTTGTCTTTGGTTCTGTTTATGTAGTGAATTACGTTTATAGACTTGCATATGTTGAACCAGCCTTGCATCCCTGGGATGAATCCTACTTGATCACGGTGGATAAGCTTTTTGATGTGCTTTTGCAATTGGTTTGCCAGTATTTTATTGAAGATTTTTGCATCTACATTCATCATGGATATTGGTCTGAAGTTTTCTTTTCTTGTTGAGTCTCTTCCAGGTTTTGGTATCAGGATGATGTTGATCTCATAAAATGATTTGGGAAGGATTCCCTCTTTTTGGACTGTTTGGAATAGTTTCAGAAGGAATGGTACCAGCTCCTTTTTGTATGTCTGGTAGAATTCGGCTGTGAACTCATCTGGACCTGGGCTTTTTTTGGGTAATAGGCTATTAATTGCTGCCTCAACTTCAGTCCTTGTTATTGGTCTATTCAGGGTTTCGACTTCTTCCTGGTTTAAGCTTGGGAGGATGCAAGTGTCCAGGAATTTATCCATTTCTTCCAGATTAACTAGTTTATGTGCATAGAGTTATTTGTAATAATCTCTGATGATGGTTTGAATTTCTGTGGAATCTGTGGTGATACCCCCTTTATTGTTTTTTATTGCTTTGATTCTTCTCTCTTTTCTTTTTTATTTATCTGACTAGTGGTCTATTTTATTGATCTTTTCAAAAAACCACCTCCTGGATTTATGGATTTTTTGAAGGGTTTTTTGTGTCTCTGTCTCCTTCAGTTATGCTCTGATGTTAGTTATTTCTTGTCTTCTGCTAGGTTTTGAGTTTTTTTGATCTTGCTCCTCTAGCTCTTTCAATTTTGATGATAGGGTGTCGATTTTAGATCCTTCCTTGCTTCTCATGTGGGCATTTATTTCTATAAATTTTCCTCTAGACACTGCTTTAAATGTGTCCCAGAGATTCTGGTATGTTGTGTCTTCATTCTCGTTAGTTTCGAAGAACATCTTTATTTCTGCCTTCATTTTATTGTTTATCCAGTCAACATTCAAGAGTCTATTGTTCGGTTTCCATAAAGCTGTTTGGTTCTGAGTTAGTTTCTGAATTCTGAGTTCTAACTTGATTGCACTGTGGTCTGAGAGACTGTTTGTTATGATTTCCGTTATTTTGCATTTGCTAAGGAGTGATTTACTTCCAATTATGTGGTCAGTTTCAGAGTAGGTGTGATCTGGTGCTGAGAAGAATGTATATTCTGTGGATTTGGGGTGGAGAGTTCTGTAAATGTCTATTAGGTTTGCTTGGTCCAGGTCTGAGTTGAAGTCCTGGATATCCTTGTTGATTTTCTGTCTTGTTGATTTGTCTAATATTGACAGTGGAGTGTTAAAGTCTCCCACTATTATTGTGTGGGAGTCTAAGTCTCTTTGTAAGTCTTTAAGAACTTGCTTTATGTATCTGGGAGCTCCTGTATTGGGTGCGTATATATTTAGAATCGTTAGCTCTTCTTGTTGCGTTGATCCTTCTACCATTATGTAATGTCCTTCTTTGTCCCTTTTGAACTTTGTTGGTTTCTTTGTCCCTTTTGAACTTTGTTGGTTTAAAGTCTATTTTATCAGAGACTAAGACTGCAACTTCTGCTTTTTTTTGTTCTCCATTTGCTTGGTAAATCTTCCTCCATCCCTTTATTTTGAGCCTTTGTGTATCCTTGCATGTGAGATGGGTTTCCTGGATACAGCACACAGACGGGTTTTGGCTTTTTATCCAATTTGCCAGTCTGTGTCTTTTGACTGGGCGTTTAGCCCATTTACATTTAGGGTTAATATTGTTATTTGTGAATTTGATCCTGCGATTTTGATGCTAGCTGGCTGTTTTGCCTGTTCATTGGTGCAGGTTCTTCGTTGTGTCGATGCTCTTTACCATTTGGTATGTTTTTGGAGTGTCTGGTACTGGTTGTTCCTTTCTATGTTTAGTGCTTCTTTCAGGAGCTCTTGTAAGGCTGACCTAGTGGTGATGAAATCTCTTGAGTAATTGCTTGTTCGTAAAGGATTTTGTTTCTCCTTTACTTATGAAGCTTAGTTTGGCTGGATATGAAATTCTAGGTTGAAATTTCTTTTCTTTAAGGATATTGAATATTGGCCCCCACTCTCTTCTGGCTTGTAGGGTTTCTGCTGAGAGATCCGCTGTGAGTCTGATGGGCTTCCCTTTGTGGGTAACCCCACCTTTCTCTCTGGCTGCCCTTAGCGTTTTCTCCTTCATTTCAACCCTGGGTGAATCTGACAATTATGTGCCTTGGGGTTGCTCTTCTTGAGGAATATCTTTGTGGTGGTCTCTGTATTTCCTGGACTTGAATATTGGCGTGCCTTGCTAAGTTGGGGAAGTTCTCCTGGATAATATCCTGAAGAGTATTTTCCAGCTTGGATTCATTCTCTCCATCACATTCAGGTACACCTATCAAATGTAGATTAGGTCTTTTCACATAGTCCCATATTTCTTGGAGACTTTGTTCATTTATTTTTACCCTTTTTTCTCTAATCTTGCCTTCTGATTTTATTTCATTGAGTTAATCTTTGACCTCTTATATCCTTTCTTCTGCTTGGTCAATTCGGCTGTTGTCACAGGGAAATTATTATAGAGTCCCGTGGACCTGGGAGCATAGAGAAAAATTTATGGCCCCCACATTTGGGGAGCCATGCTTGTGTATATCCGTACCACAGTACCACAGCATGTAGCAGAAGCAACAGTACTCCAGAAAATCAGGGACACCTCATAAAGATTTCCCATATTTTAAAATAATTCTGAAAATAGCAGGGAGTTCAGACCAGTAGAAACAATGTGAATAGAGTGACTGAATACCCCAGAAGAGGAATCAGGGTAGATACATGACTCAACAGCCAGATGCACTAGTTTTGTCTATGCATAAAACTCTTGAAATCTCTCCCATTTTGAAACAGAAGAGGGAAACTCAAGAATAACTGAGGTTAAGTTTTTACCAAACTGGAAGAACAGAATTATCAAAATTAAAGCTAGGTTGATTTATATTTATACATATAAATTTATATGTTATTCTTTGCATATCTGAAATTGTGGTCCCAGGCATGTTTCTTTTTTTATCTTTTATTTTAGGTCCAGGAGTACATGTACAGATTTTTATACAGGTAGACTCATGTCACAAGAGTTTGGTGTATAGATTATTTGTCACTGGAGCACTAAGCATAGTACCTGATAGTTATTTTTTCTAATCCTCTCCCTTGTTCCTCCCTCCACCCTCAAGTAGACCCCAGTGTCTGCTGTTCCTCTCTTTGTGTCCATTTGTTCCCACTATTTAGCTCTATTTCTAAGTGAGAGCATATGGTATTTGGTTTGCTGTTCTTGTGTTAGTTTGCTAAGGATAATGGCCTCCAGTTTCATCCATGTTTCTGCAAAGGACACAATCCAGTCCTCTTTTCTGACTGCATAATATTCCATAGTCTATATGTACCACATTTTCTTTATTCAGTCTACCATTGAGGGTATTTAGGTTGATTCCATGTCTTTGCTATTGTGAATAGTGCTGCGATGAACATATGTGTATATGTGTCTTTATGGTAGAATGATTTATATTCCTCTGGGTACCTACCCAGTAACAGGATTGCTAGGTCAAATGGTAATTGTGTTTTTAGTTCTTTGAGAAATTGCCACACTTCTTTCCACAATGGTTGAACTGATTTACACTCCTGTCAGCAGTGTATGTGTTCCTTTTTCTTTGCAACATTGCCAGCATTTGTTATTTTTTGACTTTTTAATAATAGCCATTCTGACTGATCTTGGATAGCATTTCATTGTGGTTTTTATTTACATTTTTCTAATGATTAATGGTGTTGAGCATTTTTTAGACACATGTATGTCTTTTCAAAATTGTTCATGTCTTTTGCCCACCATTTAATAGGACTGTTTGTTTTTGCTTGTAAATTTGTTTAAGCTCCTTATAGATGCTGGATATTACATCTCTGTCAGATGCATTGTTTGCAAAAATTTCCTTCTGTCTAGTAAATTGTCCGTTTACTTTGTTGATAGTTTCCTTTGCTGTGCAGAAGTTATTCAGTTTAATTAGATCCCATTTGTCAATTTTTTCTTTTGTTGCAATTGCTTTTGGCGTCTTTGTCGTGAAATCTTTGCTAGTTCCTATGTCTTGAATGATATTTCTTGGGTAATCTCCCAGGGTTTTTATAATTTTAGGTTTTACATTTTAAGTCTTTAATCCATCTTTAGTTGATTTTTGTACATGGTGTAAGGAAAGAGTCCTGTTTCAATCTGCTTCATATGGCTAGCCAGTTGTCCCAGCACCATTTATTGAATAGGGAGTTCTTTCTCCATTGCTTGCTTTTGTCAGCTTGTCAAAGATCAGATAGTTGTAGGTGTGCAGCCTTATTTCTGGGCTCATTCTGTTCCATTGGTCTAGGTGTCTCTTTCTGTACCAGTATCATGCTATTTTAGTACTGTAGCCTTATAGTATGGTTTGAAGTTGGGTAGCCTGATGCCTCCAGTTTTGTTATTATTTTTTTAAGAGAGTCACCAAGACTGGAGTGCAGTGGCATAATTATGACTTACTGCAGCCTCAGCTTCTCCGGCTCAGGTGATCCTCCACCTCCTGAATAGCTGGAACTACAGACATGCATCACATACCAGGCTAATCTTTTGTATTCTTTGTAAAGACGGGGTTTTTCCATGTTGCCAGGCTGGTCTCAAACTCCTGAACTCAAGCAACCTGCCCACTTGGGTCTCCCAACATGCTGGGATTGCAGGTGTGAACAACTGCACCCAACCAGCTATGTTCTTTTGGCCTAGGATTGCCTTGACTATTCAGACTCTTTTGCAGTTCCATATGAATTTTAAACTAGTTTTCTTTAGTTCTGTGAAGAATATCATTGGTAGTTTGATAGGAATGGCATTGAATATATAAATTGCTTTGGGCAGTGTGGCCATTTTAATTATCTTGATTCTTCCTATCCATGAGCATGGAATGTTTTTCCATGCATTTGTGTCATCTCTGATTTCTTTGAGCAATGTTTTATAATTTTCATTGTAGAAACCTTTCACCTCCCTGGTTAGCTATATTCCTAGGTGTGTGTGTGTGTGTGTGTGTGTGTGTGTGTGTGTGTTAATTGTGAATGGGATTGGGTTCCTGAATTGGCTTTCCACTTGACTGTTGAGGTATAGGAATGCTAGTGATTTTTGTACATTGATTTTGTATCTTGAAACTTTGCTAAAGTTATTTATCAGTTCAAGGAGCTTTTGGACAGAGACTGTGGAATTTTTTACATAGAGAATCATGTCATCTGCAAACAGGGATAGTTTAACTTCCTCTCTTCCTATTTGGATGGCTTTTATTTCTTTCTCTGATAGTTCTGGCCAGGACTTCAAATATGATGTTGAATAGATGTGGTGAGAGAGGGCATCTTTGTTCAAGACATATTTCTACTACATTCTCACAGCTGTCCTCACACTATGAATTTATCTTCCTCTTTTCTTCCATCTGTCCCATTCCATAAATCAGCCTGAACCCTGGATCATGCCATATAACCAGTCTTACGTATTTCCTTGATTCATCCATCTAACAAATATTTATCAAATAAATACTTGGTGCCAGATGTTGTGCTAGCCTTTTGGAGATACAATGGTGAATATTCTGGAGGTGACCTCTGCCCTAACAGAGTATGCATTCCAGTGAGAGAGCAAACATAAACAAGTAGATTGTTTGCGGGGTGGGGTGTGGATCTTCATGTGTTCCAAGAACTGAAAGAAGGCTAATATGAATGAACAATGGAAAAAGTAGTGAGAGATGAATGAAGCTGAAGAGGTAGGCAGGGACCAGATCATAATGAACTTTGTAGATCACAGTAATAGGAGTTTGGGTTTATTCTAAGTATTAATATTAAAGGAGGCTGTACTATAGACAAGTCAACCCAAACCTGATGTGCCTGGTCAAAGAGAGTAGTTTAAACTCTGGCATAAAATCCCAAAAGTAATTGAGCAAGCCTGAGGTTCCTATAAATCCTCAGTTATGTAAACTTGTGCTTACCCTTGGCATAATGACCTAACATTTTAAAACTAACTGTATATAAGATACAAAGTATGAGTCATATGCTCAAAATTGTGGTGTGCCTGTGACTCAAATATATAAATATCTCAGTTTACAAATGTTACTTGACTCTTGTATCTCTGAGTCTATAAAAATTTATGCTTTAATTTTATATTTATAAGAAGTTATCTGAAATGCTAATCTAAATTTAAATTTCTTAAAATTGTATTATGAATTTACTGAATTGTGGTACAACTTTAGACCTAGAGAAAGAGCTCTAGTTGGAGCTGCCAGTTTTGGTAATTTTTCCACTTTTACATTTATATATAATGAAAACATATTATATAATTCATTCTTGATAGTCTTGATTCCCCTTAAGTTACTGCTTAACTTTAGGAAATAATCAATTTCCTTGATTCAGTACTTTACATTGGTGCCTAGTTTTGATAGCTTCATGCCATTCTAAATGTTGAAAAATGTTCTAATAGAGAGAGTTTTGCTTCATCCCTAGAAAGACCTTGTGCAATTAGTGTTATTACATTATAATCTCTAAATTGTCATTCTTTAGGTCTATATTAATTGTCTATGTAGCAAGGCAGCAAAATGAGGGGTAAAACTAGCAATGGCAATTTTTCTTTAATAAATGTTTCATGGATATCAATGTGTTAACAGCAAAACTTGCTTAATTTTTCATTTGTTAGCTTTCAAAGTATGTTCAAAAAGGAGAAAAAGAGGCAGAGTAAAACTAATTATGATAATGAAGAAGGAAAAGAAAGTTATGAAGTCCACCACCTTAAGTATAGAGCTATATGCATGAAAAGTCAAGTACTTGGTAAAAATGTGTATTTGTGTAAAACTGGTGACTATCACAATAACTTATGCATGGGAAAGGAGGTTTATACTTCTGTTTAAGCTTTTCTTCAAGCTAAACATTTTTTCTATCCTTAGATGTAACTTATATTTTTACCTCAATAGTTGTGTTTTGTTTGTTTGTTTGTTTGTTTGAGACAGAGTTTTGCTTTTGTTACCCAGGCTGGAGTGCAATGGCACGATCTCGGCTCACCATAACCTCCGCCTCCTGGGTTCAAGCAATTCTCCTACCTCAGCCTCCTGAGTAGCTGGGACTATAGGTGTGCACAACCATGCCCAGCTAATTTTTTGTATTTTTAGTAGAGACGGGGTTTCACCATGTTGACCAGGATGGTCTCCATCTCTTGACCTTGTGATCCACCCACCTCAGCCTCCCAAAGTGCTGGGATTGATAGTTTTTAATTTTAATTCAGACATAGTGAATCCTCCTTATTCCTCTAATCGCTCCAAAAATTATCAATTCTACCAAACTTCTTCCACACCTGTTTCTTCCTATCAATTATCACTTTCACATCCTAGATCAAGTTATCGTTACAGTTCACATCAATTCTATTCCTAATCTATCTCTTTATGTCTTCTCTCCCCATCTCCAATCCATTTTAAATGTTATTATGAGATTAATCTTTCTAGAATATAATTGTAACTATTTTATTTCTCTGCCCCAAACTCATCAGTCACATCCCCATTTTTCCTAAATAAAACTCTACTCTTCTTTTTCTAATATGCAGACTACTGTTTCCAATGTCCTCTATGATCTTCAACATCCCCCAAACACTAGGCTCTCTCACTTGCTTTGGGGTGTAGAGAGATTCCCCACTCCCACTCCCCACAACACTTCTCCTCTTGGTAGAGAAGGGGACTAACAGAGAAGAAATCTTACTCACAAATTCTCTCACCCTCTACCATCTCTCCTCACTATCTCCCCATCTCTTTCTCTTCCTCTCTCTTGCATGTTCATTCTGCATGAGGGACTTAAGAGTCATGTAAGCAATTCTCAGATATTTCCTTTGAAATTATACATATTGAGTTTTTAATGATGCAATAAAGTCCTTGGTCCTATTTAACTGATAGCTAATTACTTTAAATTGAAACTTACTCTGTATTTAGATAGTGTGCATTATGATATACTCTTCAATAAGGTAAGCAAGGTCGCTGACTTAGAAGAGGAGACAGATAATAGACATAAAAATGATTCTGATGGCTATTTCAGGAGGAAATAAATAGGTTAGTATGGTATCAAAAACATGGAAAGAGAAGGATGTTTCAAATCTCATTACAAAAATGTCTTTGTGAAGAGTTGGCATTTAAGCTGAGATCTAATGAATAAGAAGAAATCAGAAGTAAAGGTAGACCATTCCAGATAAAGGTAACGCACAAAAGTTCTCAGGTGAAAATGAGCTTGTTGTGTTTTAGAAACCAAAAGATAGTATAACTGAAGCATATTGAACAAAGGGAAAGTTGGGCAATACAAGGCCAATGTACATAAGGCCTTGATACCAACATTAAAGACTTTGGGTTTGATCCTAAGTATAATGGGTTATAATTAGCAAGTATAATGGATATAATTATTCTGAAAACTTTATGGAGAATATTTGGGAGATGGCAAAAGTTGAAGTAAGAAGACCAGTTAGGAGGCTACAGTTGAAATCCAGGTCAGAGATTATGTCTTTGACTAATTATGGTAGGGGAGATGGAAAGGAGTAGGCAGATGTATGTTGGAAACTATATTAGTCTGTTCCTCCACTGCAGATAACGTCACACCTGAGACTGGACAATTTACAAAAGAAAGAGATTTAATGGGGAGGCCTCACAATCATGGTGGAAGGCAAGGAGGAGCATGTCAGGTCTTACACAGATGGCAGCAGGTAAAAAGAGAGAATGAGAGAGAAGTGAAAGCGGAAATCCATTACAAAACCATCATATCTTGTAAGACTTATTCACTACCGTGAGAACAGTATGGGGGAAACTGACCCCCTGATTCAGTTATCTCCCACCAGGTCCCTCCCACAACATGTGGGAATTATGGGAGTCAATTCAAGATGAGATTTGTGTGAGGACACAGAGCCAAACCATATCAGAGACAAAGCCTGATTCAGTGTAAGAGACAAAGCGGAGTCAAGGTTGAATTCCAGGTGTCCAACATTTGTAACTGGTTAAATGATGATGTCATTTGCTGAGCCAAGGAAGACTGGGAGAAGACCAGGATTGGAGGGGAAATCACACAACTGGAAATTTCACTGAGAGAAATTCTATAACCCAAGGGCCAATTTATTCTGAATCAGACAGATCTGGACCTTTTACTCCTTTGAAATGAGAACCAAGAAGCATCTTGAAATTCAATTTCCACACAAGTGTGGAAACAGAAACAAAATCTCATTTTAAGGATATCTGGTGCAAAATGAAATTTTTTTATTGTGCAGTATTAATTATGCATTTTAACAAAAATAATAAGGGCTGTCCTCCCTCGTTTTCTAATTAAGGATGTCTCTGACAACCAGCATGTCGTAGGCCCCAGTAATATAATACATGAAAAATATCAGAAGTCCAACCATATTATGGGAACTTACAGTAAAAGCCAAAACTGATTTATTCTTTGATTTCACCTATAAATGTATTACAAAGTTGCTAAAATATAAGTTAATGTACTTAGTGTTCAAATCATTTCTTGTGACACTGAGAAAAAAATTTTTTTAAGCATAACAGTGTTGGTATTTTGAAAAAAAATTAATCCTTAGTACCCTCTCTAGTTATTTTACCTGAAAGAACATTGCTTTCATCTTCTTGAAAGCTATACTTCCTTCCATAGAAGGATGTTAGCAGAGAAACATAGTAGTAGAGTTGCTGGTATCAGATTATAACACCACCCTGTATTGTGCAACAAAAAGAGTATGTTAAAACTAAGATCTTGAGGGTTGGCACAGTGGCTGATGCCTGTACTCCCAGCACTTTGGGAGGGCAAGGTGGGTGGATCATGATGTCAGGAGTTTGAGACCAGCCTGAACAACATGATGAAACCCTGTCTCTATTAAAAATACAAAAATTAGCCAGACATGGTTGTGGGTGCCTATAATTCCAGCTACTTGGGAAGCTGAGGCAGGAGAATCACTTAAACCTGGGAGGTGGAGGTTGCAGTGAGGTGAGATTACACCACTGCACTCTAGCCTGGGCAACAAGAGCGAAACTCCATCTCAAAAACAAACAAACAAAAACTAAAATCTTGTCTATCTAATGCCAAGAAAAAATGGCTAATTTGGCAAAAATTATATTAGGCACTTTATAGTGGCCAGAAGAACAACAAGCTAAGACTGACTGATTTTTTTCTTTTTGTATATATTTTATTGCACTTTAGGTTCTGGGGTACATGTGAAGAACATGCAGGATTGTTGCTAGGTACATACATGGCAATGTGGTTTTCTGCCTCCATCCCCATCACCTATATCTGGCATTTCTCCCCATGTTATCCCTCCCCAACTCCCTACCCTCCACTGTCCCTCTCCTAGTTCCCCCCAAAAGACCTCAGTGTGTGATGCTTCCCTCCCTGTGTCCATGTGTTCTCATTGTTCAGCACCCACCTATGACTGAGAACATGTGGTTTTTGATTTTCTGTTCTTCACTCAGTTTGCTGAGAATGATGATGTACAGGTTCATCCATGTCCCTACAAAGGACACGAACTCATCGATTTTTATGTCTGCATAGTATTCCATGGTGTATATGTGCCACATTTTCCCTGTCCAGTCTATCATCGATGGGCATTTGGGTTGGTTCTAAGTCTGCTATTGTAAACAGTGCTGCAGTGGACATTCGCGTACATGTGTTTTTATAATAGAATGACTTATAATCATTTGGATATATACCCAGTAATGGGATTGCTGGATCAAATGGAATTTCTGTTTCTAGGTCCTTGAGGAATCGCCACACTGTCTTCCACAATGGTTGAACTAATTTACACTTCTACCAACAGGGTAAAAGTGTTCCTATTTCTCCACATCCTCTCCAGCATCTGTTGTCTCCAGATTTTTTAATGATCCCCACTCTAACTGGCATGATATGGTATCTCAATGTAGTTTTGATTTGCATTTCTCTAATGACCAGTGATGATGAGCATTTTTTCATATGTTTTTTGACCTCATATATTTCTTCTTATGTAAAGTGTCTGTTCATATCCTTCACCCACTTTTAAATGGGTTTGTTTGTTTTTTCTTGTAAATCTGTTTTACTTCTTTGTAAATTCTGGATAAAAGTCCTTTGTCAGATTGGTAGATTGCAAAAATTTTTTCCCATTCTGTTGGTTGCCGATTCACTCTAATGACTGTTTCTTTTGCTGTGCAGAAGCTCTGGAGTTTAATTAGATCCCATTTGTCTATTTTAGCTTTTACTGCCATTGTTTTTGATGTTTTAGTCATGAACTCCTTGCCTATGCCTATGTCCTGAATGGTTTTGCCTAGGTTTTCTTCTAGGGTTTTTATGGTGTTCGGTCTTATGTTTAAATCTTTAATCCATCTAAAGTTAATTTTAGTGTAAGGTGTCAGGAAGGGTTCCAGTTTCTGCTTTCTGCACATGACTAGCCAGTTTTCCCAACACCATTTATTAAACAGGGAATCCTTTCCCCGTTGCTTGTTTTTGTCCAGTTGGGGTCAGATGGTTGTAGATGTGTGGCATTGCCTCCAAGGCTTCTGTTCTGTTCCATTGGTCTGTATTTCTCTTTTGGTACCAGTACCGTGCTGTTTTGATTACTTTAGCCTTGTAGTATAGTTTGAAGTCAGGTAGTGTGATGCCTCCAACTTTGTTCTTTTTGCTTAGAATTGACTTGGCTATGTGGGCTCTCTTTTAGTTCCATATGAAGTGTAAGGTGGTTTTTTCCAGTTCTGTGAAGAGGGCCACAGGTAGCTTGATGGGCATAGCATTGAATGTATAAATTACTTTGGGCAGCATGGCCATTTTCACAATATTGATTCTTCCTAACCATGAGCATGGAATGTTTTTCCATATGTTTGTGTCCTCTCTTATTTCCTTGATCAGTGGTTTGTAGTTCTTGAAGAGATCTTTTACCTCCTTTGTTAGTTGTATTCCTAGGTATTTTATTCTCTTTGTAGCAATTGTGAATTGGAGTTCGCTCATGATTTGGCTCTCTGTTTGTTATTGGTGTGTAGGAATGCTTGTGATTTCTGCACATCGATTTTGTATCCTGAGACTTTGCTGAAGTTGCTTATCAGCTTAAGGAGATTTTTGGGCTGAGACGATGGGGTCTTCTAAATATATAATCATGTTGTCTACAAATAGGGACAATTTGACTTCTTCTTTTCCTAACTGAAAGCCTTTATTTCTTTTTCTTGCCTAATTGCTCTTACTAGAACTTCCAATAGTATATTGAATAGGAGTGGTGAGAGAGGGCATCCTTGTCTAGTGTCGGATTTCAAAGGGAATGCTTCCAGTTTTTGCTCATTCAGTATGATATTGGCTGTGGGTTTGTCTTAAATAGCTTTTATTATTTTGAGACACATTCCGTTGATACCTAGTTTATTCAAAGTTTTTAGCATAAAGTACTGTTGAATTTTGTCGAAGGCCTTCTCTGCATCTATTGAGATAATCATGTGGTTTTTGTCTTTGGTTCTGTTTATGTGGTGAATTACTTTTATATATTTGCATATGTTGAACCAGCCTTGCATCCCCGGAATGAAGCCTACTTGATCATGATGGATAAGCTTTTTGATGTGCTGTTGCAATCAGTTTGCCAGTATTTTACTGAAGATTTTTGCATCTATGTTTATCATGGATATTGGCCTGAGGTTTTCTTTTCTTGTTGAATCTCTGCTGGGTTTTGGTATCAGGATGATGTTGGTCTCATAAAATGATTTGGGAAGGATTCTCTCTTTTTGTATTGTTTGGAATAGTTTCAGAAGGAATGGTACCAGCTCCTTTTTGTATATCTTACAGAATTCGGCTGTGAACCCATCTGGACCTGGGCTTTTTTGAGGTGGTAGGCTATTAATTGCTGTCTCAACTTCAGCCCTTGTTATTGGTCTATTCAGGGTTTCAACTTCTTCCTGGTTTAGTTTTGGGAGGGTGCAAATGTCCAGGAATTTATCAATTTCTTCCAGGTTTACTGGTTTATGTGCATAGAGTTGTGTGTAGTAATCTCTGATGGTGGTTTGTATTTCTGTGGAATCTGTGGTGTGTTATACCCTTTATCATTTTTTATTGCATCTCTTTGATTCTTCTCTCTTTTCTTTTTTATTAATCTGGCTAGTGGTCTGTCTATTTTGTTGATCTTTTCAAAAAACCACCTCCTGGATTTATTGATTTTTTTGAAGGGTTTTTTGTGTCTGTATCTCCTTCAGTTCTCTAATCTTAATTATTTCTTGTCTTCTGCTAGCTTTTGAGTTTTTTTGATCTTGCTCCTCTAGCTCTTTCAATTTTGACGATAGGGTGTCGATTTTAGATCCTTCCTTGCTTCTCATGTGGGTATTTATTACTATACATTTTCCTGTAGACACTGCTTTAAATGTGTCCCAGAGATTCTGGTACATTGTGTCTTCATTCTCGTGGGTTTCGAAGAACATCTTTATTTCTACCTTCATTTCATTGTTTATCCAGTCAGCAATCAAGAGCCAGTTGTTCAGTTTCCAAGTTTTGCGATTCTGAGTTAGTTTCTTAATCCTGAGTTCTAATTTGATTGCACTGTGGTTTGAGAGACTGCTTGTAATGTTTTCCATTCTTTTGCATTTCCATTCCTTTGATTTGCTTCCGATTATGTGGTCAATTTTAGAGTAGGTGTGATGTGGTGCTGAGAAGAACGTATATTCTGTGGATTTGGGGTGGAGAGTTCTGTAAATGTCTATTAGGTTTGCTTGGTCCAGATCTGAGTTCAAGTCCTGGATATCCTTGTTAATTTTCTGTCTCATTGATCTGTCTAATATTGACAGTGGAGTGTTAGAGTCTCCCACTATTATTGTGTGGGAGTCTAAGTCTCTTTGTAGGCCATTAAGAACTTGCTTTACGTATCTGGGTGTTCCTGTATTGGGTGCATATATATTTAGGATCATTAGCTCTTCTTGTTGCATTGATCATTTTACCATTATGTAATGCCCTTCTTTGTCTCTTTTGATCTTTGTGGGTTTAAAGTCTATTTTATCAGAGACTAGGATTGCAACTCCTGCTTTTTTTTTCTCTCTCTCCATTTGCTTGATAAATCTTCCTCCATCACTTTATTTTGAGCCTGTGTGTATGCTTGTATGTGAGATGGGTTTCCTGGATACAGCACACCGATGAGTTTTGACTTTTTATCCCGTTTGCCAGTTTGTGTCTTTTAACTGGTGCATTTAAGCCCATTTTCATTTAAGGTTAATATTGTTATGTATGAATATGATCCTGCCATTTTGATGCTAGCTGGTTGTTTTGCCCATTCATTGATGCAGTTTCTTCATTGTGTTGATGCTCTTTACCATTTGGTATGTTTTTGGAGTGGCTAGTACTGGTTGTTCCTTTCTATGTTTAGTGCTTCTTTCAGGAGCTCTTGTAAGGCAAGACCTAGTGGTGATAAAATCTCTGAGCATTGCTTGTTCATAAAGGATTTTATTTCTCCTTCACTTATGAAGCTTAGTTTGACTGGATATGAAATTCTAGGTTGAAAGTTATTTTCTTTAAGAAAGTTGAATATTGGCCTCCACTCTCTTCTGGCTTGTAGGGTTTCTGCTGAGAGATCGACTATGAGTCTGGATCCACTGTGAGATCCACCTTTGTCTCTGGCTGCCCTTAGCATTTTTTTCTTCATTTCAACCCTGGTGAATTTGACGATTATGTGCCTTGGGGTTGCTCTTCTTGAGGAATATCTTTGTGGTGTTCCCTGTATTTCCTGGACTTAAATAGTGGCCTACTTTGCTAGATTGGGAAAGTTCTCCTGGATAATATCCTGAACAGTGTTTTCCAGGTTGGATTCATTCTCTCCATCACATTCAGGTACACCTATCAAACATAGATTAGGTCTTTTCACGTAGTGTCATGTTTCTTGGAGGCTTTGTTCATTTCTTCTTACTCTTTTTTCTCTAATCTTGCCTTCTCATTTTATTTCATTAAGTGGATCCTCAATCTCTGATATCCTTTCTTTTGCTTTGTCGATTCAGCTATTGAAACTTGTATATGCTTCATGAACTTCTCGTGTTGTGCTTTTCAGCTCCATCAATTCATTTATGTTCTTCTCTAAGCTGTTTATTCTCATTAGCCTTTCATCAAAGCTTTTTTCAGTGTTCTTAGTTTCTTTGCATTGAGTTAGAACATGTTCTTTTAGCTCAGACAAGTTTGCTATTACCCACTTTCTGAAGCCTGTTTCTGTCAATTCATCAGACTCATTCTCCATCCAGCCTTGTTCCCTTGCTGGTAAGGATTTGTGATCCCTTGGAGGGGGAGAGGCATTCTGGTTTTGGGTGTTTTCATTCTTTTTATGCTGATTTCTTCCCATCTTTGTGGATTTATCTACCTGTGGTCTTTGTAGTTGTGACTTTCAGATGGGTTCTTTGAGTGGATGTCCTTTTTGTTGATGATGAAGTTATTTCTTTCTGTTTTTTAGTTTTCTTTCTAACAGTCAGGCCCCTCTGCTATAGGACTGCTGGAGGTTCATTCCAGACCCTGCTTACCTGGGGATCACCTGCAGTGGCTGCAGAACAGTAAGAGTTGCTGCCAGTTTCTTCTTCTGTTATCTTTGTCCCAGAAGGATACCTGCCAGATGTCAGCCTGAGCTCTCCTTTATGGGGTGTCTCTTTGGATATATGGGGGTCAGGGAGCTGCTTAAGGAGACAGTCTGTCCCTTATAGAAGCTCAAGTGCTGAACTGTGAGCTCCGTTGTTCCCTTCAGAGCTGCTGGGCAGGTACGTTTAAGTCTGCTGCAGCGGAACTCATAACTGCCTTTTTTTCCCAGATGCTGTGTCCCAAGAAGGTGGGGCTTTATTTATAAGTTCCTGACATGCTGCTGCCTTTTTTTAAGAGGCCCCTTCCAGCGAGGAGGTAGCCTAGTCACAGTCTGCCAACAGAGGCATTGCTGAGCTGCTGTGGGCTCTGCCCAGCTGCTGTGTGAACTTCCTTGCAGTTTTGTTTATAGAGGTATAGTTAGAACTGCCTCAGTAATGGCAGACTGTCTCTGTAATGGTGGACTGCCTCAGTAATGACAGACTGCTGTGGTAATGGTGGACTGCCTCAGTAATGGTGGACTGCCTTGGTAGTAGCAGACTGCCTGGGTAGTGAAGGACTGCCTTGGTAGTGGCAGACGCCCTTCCCCCAACAGAGCTGGACCGTATTGGGTCCAGCTGTGCTTGCTGTGAAACTCTCAGTCCAGAGAGTTTCAGATTGCTGGTCTTTGTGGGGATGGGACCGGCCGAGCCAGGTCACCTGGCTCCGTGTTTCAGCCCCCTTTTTTTCCTTTGAATGGGCAACTCTGTCTCCCAGGCGTTCCAGGTGCCAGATGAAACGGCACCCAGATTTGTGTGAATTTTTGTGTGGAGACCTGCTGTGCTGGCTGAAACAGCTGTGCTGGAGACTCGTGGTACTTTTCTACCCGGGAATCTCCTGGTCTGTCTGCAGTAAAAATTCATTTGGAAATGCGGTGATCACTCACCCTCTGCATTTTCGCTGGGAACTGCAATCCAGAGCTATTCCTATTAGGCCATCTTGGATCGTCTTTTTTTGGCTACATATGATTATAGCTTTGATTTCTTAGCTTAAGTAATTTGGAAGTTGGAAACATTGTAGTATGAGCTTAGAAAGCTGCTGAATAAGTAGAAATGCAAATGTATAGCATATTTTAGAAGAAATATTGTTTCTGAATGCCAAATACTGTATGTGTAATAAATCAAAATGCCACCTGGTTTAACTGAATCAATAAAAGAATATGGAAATAGCTTATAGCTGCTCTGCAAATAAGGATGTAAAAGTACTGAAAGATGTTTGAAAATTGCTTTCTCTCTGAAGTATTTTTAAATTCCCCATAACAATTGATATATCCTATTATTTTTGCACAGTTTTGGAAATGTCTGCAAAGCAAAAAAGACAGGTTTCAATTCAAAACTCAATTTGAATGGTAACAGATTCTGAATTGAGAGATTCCAAATCTAAGAACTTTTGCCATATTTTAAATTATCCTAGGAATACATGGTTTATTAGGATAATATTTATTATTTTTGCCTTAAATAAATAAAATTAAAGAGGATAATTCTAGTTCTTGGTACAACTAAAGGATTAAGTAAAAGTCTACTTCAGAAATGGTAATGAAATTATTTATATGTACTCATCCTTTACCTTGATTGCCTTCTTTATGCCTTTTATGCCACTCAGCATGTTGACATACTGTGACAATAAATATATTTTATTTTCAGTGTCATCAAATATAAAACCAGAATGCAAACTCAGAAGTATCAAAAAATCATTGTTCATTTTATCTCTCAAAAAGGTGGACAAGAAGGAATGAAATATTTTCAATTTTTGGATTATTTTAGCATACCTAGAATATATTTTGATTTAAAAGGGGACTTTTTTTTCAACAATGTTCCTCATCTGATTAGTACTTAATTTATCGTTTTTAAAATGAGAAACTATGTATTTTTTCTGTTTTTCCCTTCCTTGGTTTACAGATAAAATTATATTATACTATTTCCTTGGTGATACCAAATATTTACAAAGATTTGAGGATTTTTTTGGTTCTATTTTCAATTCTGTAACTGTTTTTTATCCTATCCATCCTCCTTCCCCTTCTCTGCATTTTAATTCTCCACTTTGTTATGTTTTTTTCCTATCTCCCTCTCTTATTCGCATACTTTTACTCCCTCTCTCCCCTCCCTCTCTGTCTGTCTGTCTCTCTCTCTCTCTCTCTCTCTCTCTCTCACACACACACACACACACACACACACACACACACACACCCCCTCACTCAAATGCTTTTTCTGTCATACCCATGCTTAAGGTTTCTAGAAACCTCCTTAGGTCATTCTTATATTAATTTTATAGTTGTTTATCATGTTTTCAGTCATCTTGAAAAACACATCTGGTTTTCATTCTAATCAGTACTCCTCTGAGAGCAGTATCATATTATAGAAGTCAAACAATTCTCAAATAATAACCCATAATGTTGCAACTTCTGGTAATTTAAACTTTTATTCAGTAACTTTAAAAGAGTTCTTCATGTAGTTCAACTTGGCAGCCTTTTTTTTTTAAGATAAAAGTTAATGGAGGTGGGGTTTGTATGGGTAATCATTTAAAGAAACAATATTTGGAAACCTGTTTTCTCAAAATGAGAAATCTTTGAAACTAAACATGGAAAATGATTCACTATTTTCATTAGCAATTCATTTCTGAGAGTTCACAATTTAAATGACACATACAACTTATATGCTATAGAAATGAGGTGATAGTGAAGCCAATGTCCTGAAAAAGGAAGGCAAAAACACTAGAACTACTAAGAAAGAGCAAATAGATGTTAAGTGAGAAATTATTGAAAACTACTTACAAAACATAAAACTATGTGCATTATGAAACTATGTGCATTATGAGAGGATATAGTGTTTAGAGGTAATATGGGACAAAAGGGCCTGTGGGGAGCTTTCAGAATTCAAATGATTTACAATCAGATATTCTGAATTTGAATTATTGTTCCTAATAATTGTGTGACATAGGCAAGTTATTTAACTTCTCTGAGTTCATCACATTTTATAAGAATAATAGAGGACAAATTTCCACTTGAAGAAGCTTAAAGGGCTGAAGAGTGGATGCAAAAATAAATAGGGTACTTTAGAAAATCTGAAGTGAGAGTACAGTTGTGAAAGAAGATGACTAGATAATTCTAGTGGCAACATTATAGGTGAGATTGAGCAAAAACCTCATGTGGGAAGGTGAGCCTAAAAAGAAATGAGAAAATGAGAACAAGGGAAATCTTAGAGCCTGAATGAGCCTGAAAACAATAAAAGCAAGATGAATATAGCAGAAAACAGAAAGAGACTATTCTTCTGGCGTATATCTTTAGTTTACATATTGAAGGCTTACATGGCACTTACTGCATGCCAGGCAGTTTTCTAAGCATTTTATAAAATTAAATAATGCAGTCATATTAAGTTGGCATTATTTTTATCCTCATTTTGCAAATGATGAAACTAGTCTTAGGGATAGTTTGCCAGAACAAATAAATAAGTGGAATAAAATTTGAGGTGACTTCAGTTCTCCAGCAAACATTGCTAGAAAGTTAAAGAAAAGATAATTCTCTCCAGGAAGAAAATAGTAATAACAATAATAATTACAGCAACAGAATTTATTCAGCCTTTATTAAGTGCCAGCTTCTATATAAACTTTAACACTTTATTAAGTGTTTTAAATTTCTATAAATCTCTCTTTTGATATATATATTCCCATTTTTATATATTATACATATACATATGTATGTATATTTCTTATACATATGAAAATATATATTTTATATATATATATATGAGACAGAGAGACAGAAGGAAGGGTAATATAAGAATACAAGTACTCCTTTATCCTCATTTTCCAGATGAATTAAGAAGACACAAGAGAGTTTAAGTAACTTTTACAAGTTAATAAAATTTGAAATAAATTGAGATATTTATACAGACAGGTTAATCTGAAGCCTGAGCCTTTAGTCACTATTACTTTCAACATAGGATTTATTTTCATAAAGGGGATGGGGAGGGTGTCCCTAACATGCTTCACTTTTTCAAGTGTGCAGTATCTTAAAGTGGAATATGCTTGTTGACATAGTTAGTTCACATGTAAAGAACCCAAATAAGATGCCCTCCAATACTGAAGTGAAACTTGCTAAGAAAATAAACATACTCATATTCAGAGGACACTCACACCAGTCAGCCATAATACTAAACTAAATCTTTAATAATACATATAAACCAAAGATGACAAAGATTTGGAGAAAAAAAGAAAGATCAAAGTGAAGACACCAAGAAAATTGATCCTTCAGAAAGGTAATCCAGGAAATATAAAATACGTATTTCAAATTCTTACTAGAATTTATGTACTTATTCATTAAAAAAATATTCACTATGCACCTCCTACTATGTATCAGACTCAGAATTGTGGTAGTAAATGCCATGGTGATATAACCCCAGTCCTCCACCCCCAGAAACAACAACAACATATGACTTGCTTCCATGGAGCTTATTTGAAATTATATTGTGTTATTTAAAAAGCATGATCTGACAGAAAATGAAGCAGAAAAAAACAGAATTAGGAATCAAGGATGTGATAGCAGCACAAGTAACTTGACAGAATGGTTAAATAATAGACTGAATATGGGTAAAGAACAAATATATGACTTGTAAAGTCCAGCATTCAAAATTAGAACAAAAAACAGAGGCTGAAAATAGAGAAATATTAAAGGATATGGAAGATCAATTTAGATAATGAACATACATGTGCATGTGTCTTTATAATTAATAGTACAATTTATAATTCTTTGGGTATATACCCACACTGTCTTCCACAATGGTTGAACTAATTTACACTCTCACCAACAGTGTAAAAGTGTTCCTATTTCTCCACATCCTCTCCAGCATCTGTTGTCTCCAGATTTTTTAATGATCCCCATTCTAACTTGCGTGAGATGGTATCTCGATATAGTTTTGATTTGCATTTCTCTAATGACCGGTGTTGATGAGCATTTTTTCATAGGTTTGTTGGCCTCATATATGTCTTCTTCTGTAAAGTGTCTGTTCATATCCTTTGCCCACTTTCGAATGGGTTTGTTTTTTCTTGTAAATCTGTTTTAGTTCTTTGTAGATTCTGGATATTAGCCCTTTGTCAGATGGGTAGATTGCAAAAATTTTTCCCCAGTCTGTTGATTGCTGATTCACTCTAATGATTGTTTCTTTTGCTGTGCAGAAGCTCTAGAGTTTAATTAGGTCCCATTTGTCTATTTTGGCTTTTGTTGCCAATGCTTTTGGTGTTTTAGTTGTGAAGTCCTTGCCTATGCCTATGTCCTGAATGGTTTTGCCTAAGTTTTCTTCTAGGGCTTTTATGGTGTTAGGTCTATGTTTAAGTCTTTGATCCATCTAGAGTTAATTTTAGTGTAAGGTATCAAGAAGGGGTCCAGTTTCTGCTTTCTACACATGGCTAGCCAGTTTTCCCAACACAATTTATTTAACAGGGAATCTTTTCCCCATTGCTTGTTTAGCAGTTGTTTTTTTGAAAAAAAAAAATTAATAAACTAGATAGACTGCTAGCTAGACCAATAAAGAAAACAGAGAAGATCCAAACAAACACAATCACAAAGACAAAGGGGATATTACCACTTACCCCACAGAAATACAAACAACCATCAGAAAATACTATAAACACCTTTACGCACATAAACTAAAAATTCTAGACAGAATGGGTAAATTCCCAGACACATGCACAGTCCCAAGACTGAACCAGGAAGAAATTGAATCCCCCAATAGACCAATAACAAGTTCTGAAATTGAGGCAGTAATAAATAGCCTACCAACCAATGAAAATGTAGGACCAGATTCATAGCTGAATTCTAACAAAAGGTACAAAGAAGAGCTGGACCATTTCTAATGAAACTATTCCAAAAAATTGAAAAGGAGGGACCCCTCCCTAGCTCATTCTATGACACCAGCATCATCCTGATACCAAACCTGGCAGAGATACAACTTCAGGCCAATACCCTTGATGAACATAGATGCAAAAATCCTCAACCAAATACTGGCAAACCAAATCCAGCAGCACATCCAAAAGCTTATCCACCATGATCAAATTGGCTTCATCCCTGGGATGCAAGGTTGGTTCAACATACACAAATCAGTAAATGCAATTCATTACATAAACAGAACTAAAGACAAAAACCACATGATTATCTCAATAGGTGCAGAAAAAGACCTTTGATAAAATTCAACTCCCTTTCAAGTTAAAAACTCTCAATAAACTAGATATTGAAGGAACATATCTCAAAATAATAACAGCCATATATGAAAAACCCACTGCCAATATCATACTGAATAGACAAAAGCTGGAAGCATTCCTGTTGAAAACTGGCACAAGACAAGGAGACCCACTCTCACCACTCCTATTCAACAAAGCATTGGAAGCTGTGGCCAGGGCTATCAGGCATGAGAAAGAAATAAAGCATATTCAGATAGGAAGAGAGGAACTCAAATTATCTTTCTGTGCAGATGGCACGATATTATATCTAGAAAACCCATTGTGTCAGTCCAAAAGCTTCTTAAGCTGATAAGCAACTGCAGCAAAGCCCCAGGATACAAAATCAATGTGCAAAAATTGCTTGCATTCCTATGCACAAACAGTAGGCAAGCAGAGAACCAAATCATGAATTGTGAATGAACCCCCATTCACAATTGCTACAAAAAGAATAAAAACCTAGGAATTACAGGTAACAAGGGAAGTGAAGGACCTCTTCAAGGGGAACTACAAAGCGCTGCTCAAAGAAATTAGAGGACACAACAAATGGAAAAACGTTCTATGCTCATGGATAGAAAGAATCAATATTGTGAAAATGGCCATATGGCCCAAAGTAATAAATAGATTCAATGACATTGACATTCTTCACAGAATTAGGAAAAACTTTTAAAATTTATATGGAATCAAAAAAGAGCCCAAATAGCCCTTTCTCTGCAAAAACAAAGAAGAGCCAATATACAGATTATTGATGTGTCTTTCTGTCATGCACTTTGCTTGTCTTATAATAGTTTATTGTATACCAAGCACTGTGTATAAAAGAACTATAGAGTCTGAAGATGATGTTATTTGTCACCAGAGGTGATTCTTCCTTTTCTCATTTAGGATGAGGGACTGAGACCATGTTTTAATCAGTGGTTGAGCTTGATAAGAGCTGGAATGCAGTTTTGGTAAGATTAACTCACATTTTGTTCTCCTCTGTTCTTTGGGCATGGCTTTCATGGGTTTTAAATTAAAAAAGTGGAAGTTTCTGAATTCTCAGCCATGAAAATTTAGGGAGATTCAATTCTATCCTTTGAATGTGTTGACCTTAACTCTTTAACCTTCAATACCACACATCTTCAAAATTTAATATATGTCTTTATGAGAAGACCAACCAGGTATTTGCAAGACTGCCTCATAGACACTGTAAGAGCTGTAAGAGACTTCATAGAGACTTCATAAGTTGCTGACCCAGCCCTGCCTCAGCCTTTAAAAACACTACATAACTCAGCAAATATCCTATGGTAAAAATTGGCTGTGACATGTGATGCTGCTCTAAATTTTTATACCTGCCTTCATAGTTGTCCAAAGTTCTGATGGTTCATTGCTTCCATAGTAACATACCTCTGCCTATGCTAACCCTGATTCTCAGTAGTACTCAGAATCTACAGATGCTTTCAAGGGATGAAAATAACTGAGATTGTCAGCTCATATAAGAAAGACTCTTCCCTCTCTAGAATTTTAAATTCTCCCTTTCCCATTGTTTTCATTGTCCTTAAAATAGCATTTTTGTAATATCTTTAGGTTTTTCTAATTATTGATGTGGAAACATTGACTATAAGAACTACAATATCCTACTGAGAAGCAAAAGTCTCAAGTAGATTTTTTAAAACCATCTTTATTCTTCTTACAAAAAACAAAACTTAACCCCCCCTAGAAATGTTGAAAACAAAGCAATATAAAAAGAAATACCATGTAACTATTTACCAAAAGAAAGCTAGCATAGTAGTATTTATATGGGATAAATTAAAAGTTAAGGAAGAAGGCATTGGTGAGTATAAATGTGTATGTACCAAAAATATTGCCTAGAAATATATAAAGCAAAAATATTCAGACTCTCATGGATTAACTGATAAATGCATAACTACAATGTAATATTTTAACCCTCCTCTCTTAAATAACAATAGTTAAATCTGACTATTAAAGAATATTTATTAGGAAAACATTAGTACATTTGGCATAAGTGTATGTGTATTAGACACTGCATCCAACAGTCAAGACTAAACATTCTTTTCAAGTGAAGATACAAGTGGAATAATTACAGACATTTTCCACATACTGTCATAAATGAAATCTCAGCAGTATATAGACTTTATTACTTTTCTACTGCTCCTCACCAACTGATGTCCTGTCTTTCTTTTTAACCAAAATTAAACATCGTTAATCATTATATTTATTTATTTGTACTCATCTTCAACCCTTTTGCAATTCTTCACCTTTTCAGTTCACTGAAAAAGCCACAAACCTAATTAAAGATAATTCTCCACACCTGAATTTGAGCACCTAATGTGTATATAGAAATCATGCAATCATGCTGAGTAGTGTCATTTTAATTTATAATTGTGTAACTCAAATTGGCCTTAATTCTGTCAATCATACTGCATTCCCTATTACTTTATTTCTCTCCTTCACCTAGACAACTACTTCCACCTTTATTTCTTTTCAGATCTCCAGCACCACCTCCCCATCTTCAATCTCAGATGGTGACTTTGCTTTCTACTTCAATTAGAAATTTAAAGCAATGAAAACTTCCACAAATTCCAACCACCATATCTACCCAATTACCAGCATTATGTACCATATTCTCTCTTTCCCTTCTGTGCTCCTATCTAAGGTCAACTTTTCCTAGTAACCTCATTTACTCCTCCAAGTATCCCATGAATTGGTGTTGATGGTATCATTTTACAGTTGGGGGGAAAGGTTCAAAGTCAAATCATTAGGGAAGAACTGTTCTAGCTCTGTGTTCTCTATCCCCTTGTTACTCAAAGGGTGATTCCTCAGAACAGCAGCATCACCAATACCTGTGATGTTATTGGGCCCCAGACCTAATTAATCCGAAAAGGGGATGCATTTTAAAAAGATTCTCAAGTGATTCTTATACTCTTTCATATTTAAAGAACATTCCTGTATACCACTCTGTCCTTTCCCATGCACATTCCATTATAGTCTAGTGGCACCAATTATTTTAAAAATAAAATTGGTTCTTAGATCATGTTTTACTAGAAGTCAGTCCGTCTCCAAGGTACTAACTAATTCAATCCCTCCATAAATTCTGTTAGTTTCTTGCAAATGAAGTTTCTGATGGTGATGGTGTTCCTTCTTTTGGTGTGATTGATTTGATTAAGTTTGGATTCAGTTAGTTTCAGTAGTCAGGGTAGGAGCTTGGTGGTAGCCAGATCAAAGAATTTGGAATTTACCAGCCTTATAAGAGATAATTTTTATTGTATTCATTCATTTTAACTGGTAATTTCTTATTCACTGAGAAAGAACTTGGTTTAATTAAAAACAGAACAAAATTTTGCAAATTTGATCTTGGTCTGTGGACTTATTTTAAGGCATATTGTTAGTGGTGAATATTGGGAACCCACCTATGGAAAAAGTTTGAGAGCCTATAATTTATTTTTTAAAATAATGGAATTAAATGTTAGTTTTTTGTTAAGCGTAGAAGTCTGACTTACAGTAAACATTCTGATGGAAATATTTTAGTTAAAGGATGGGGAACTGACACTACGTCATTAAGACTTCTGCTAGCATTTTTCCCATTAGAGCACAATGACTCCAAACAAAGAGGAAATGATATGGGTGAACCACAGCACCCTCCATTTACATGAAGAGGAAAACACATTGAGCTCTTGTGAAAGTTTTATGTCTTCTACATTTGAGCCCTCTGACCATATTTTGAAAGAAACATGCATTTCAAATAAAGTATACAAACACCGAACTTTCCAAAACAAAAATTTTGTTATCCCTTTCATTGCATTATTTCAAGGTTTTAAATATTTAAATTAAAAATACTCCACTTTATTCTTCTACAGTATCAGGTAACTATGCACTCCTTGACTCGTCTTTTCTTCATGATTTTCATGGTGGTTGTATTGATCCATTCCTCTTGTTATTACAAAGAGCTACACTCAGCTAACAAAAAGTTTCAAGCCCTTGGCAAATATTTCAAAATTATTAGATTACAAAAAGTAAATGAGACATAATTGCTTTCATCTTCCAATAAACTATCATGTTACCTTTCTCCATTACAAATAATCTGTGGGGAAATTAAGTTTATGACCATTTGAAATAATTAGGCTCATTAACAGCTTATGACTTAAGAGGTAAAGCCACATCACTCACATCATTTATTAAGCAACTATATATTTAAATGAACTCATAATTACCCACCAGTTATTTCAATCATCCTCAGAGATTTAAGTTCAATGCATTATTTCCTGACAGACACATTTTTAAAAGCTTCTTACACTTGGATAACCATTCCATCTTAATGTCTTCGCTCTTTGTCTTCTTCGCGTTCTTAAAGTAAGGACACTTGGGGTGGTCTTTTCATTGTCCTGCCTTGTTACTCAACTTCACTTTTATGTACATTCCATTGCCTGAATTCAATTTCCATGTTTGAACCCCTGCAAATCTAATCAGTTCTTAAGAACTCACTGACTACTTCATCCCACAGTCTCTTTTGCATCTTAAAAGTTTCATTTCTGACCCAATGTATTTGCCGCTTTATCTCATATGAACTTTATAATAGATGTTGAATTTTCCACAACTATGACTTGTAATGTGTTTTATCAACCTATTTGATCATAAGTGACTGTAAAAGGCTGTATTCTTTACTTGTCTTGAAACTTGCAGTGTTTTTCACATAGTCTACTGTTACTAAACCAAACATGGATCTGCTTGCCTGGCACAGTAAAGCCAAACACCCACACCAAGGTTTGCAGCAAAAGTAAGGAGGGCATTTATTTGCAGGGTGCCAAGCAAGGAGAATTGGGCAGCTAATCCTTAAGAGCTGGCCTCCCCAATGGCCCATAAGCAAGGGCTCTTAAAAGCAGAGGTGTATTTTAGGAAAGCAGAAGTTACAGTCAAAACTGTAAATCAACCTGGGAATTATATTAATACATTGGTTTGTCCCAAAATGGCAGGCTCTGTTGAAGTGGGGCTTACAGGGCATAGGTAGATTCAGATATTCTTTGGTTTACAGTTGCTTAGGGAAGTCAAGACTTTGTTTAAAAACTTGGGGTCATCAGAAGGGAATGTTGTGATTTGACCAGTGGGCATTACTCTCTCTGTGCCCTTCAGAAAAAAATTTAGAACAAAGAACAGCAATCAGATTTCATATTCCCCTTATCTGAAGTCTATGTAACTGTGGTTGGCATTTTTCAGCTGATGGGGTCTGGGTTTCTGAAAAACAACTTAGGGACATGTGTCATCTTTAGTTTCTATAGGGAACCAAACATTTTGTTCTTCTTGCTTATTGAATTGCTGATTTACTTGTCAAGGCTAGCTATATGCCTGGAATTTCCCTTGAAGAGACTCAAGACTTTTCCCTTATTTTCATACTTAGGGTGTCCTAGCAGGCCCGTAAGAGGGGTCTCTGCTGTGTCTTGCTACAAGAGCTATTTCTTAAATAAATGTGTGAATAAATGAATAAATGGAAAATAGCTGATTTAGGCTGGAGAAACCACATTTGTGAGGTTTTTCCCTGCTTAGTAGAGGTAGGTTAATTTGATCTATCTCTTCATGTCTTAATTCATATAATCTAAAATAAAGAACATAATTTGAACATAAATTAAATTTTTAAAAGGTCTCACTTTTACAAATGAAGAAACTAGAACTAGTCCTGAATCTTGATGTCATGGTCTTCCTAAGAATAATTCTTTCCAATGGAGATACCAGATTAATAGCAGTGTCTCGATGTTAGGCTGTTTCAAGTAAGGGATAACTGAAAGTTATGGCAAAGCACATAGGTCAGTTCATATTGGATGTCACATATTTAAAGTTTTTATTATTAAAACAATGGGCAATATGTTTGTATATATATTTAATTATGTACCTGCCCATTTTTCACATAAGGATTCTTTTATATAGCTGTACGTAAATGTGTTGAATACAACAGCATAAAATAACATTTTAAATAAGCAGATAAGGAAAAGAGGGTTAAAAGTGAGATAGGAGGGAAGATAAAAGCCTGAAATGAGGTTAGAATGTGAAATCCTATTCAAAAATCTTTTACTTTTGCTAGACTTGACCCATGAATTAGATTGGCTCTGAACATTCTACCTGTCAAGGCAAAAGAAATGACAGTGCCACTTTGGATAACTGAGAAGTATCCCAAAACAAAACAACATGCACATCAAGTACACCTATTCTTTATACTAACACAAGATAGTATTTTTTTTCTTGTAGATCCCTGTATCAAACAGGATGGACAGAATTATGTTATAGTAACAAACATTAGCAAAATCTTAGTGGCTTATGCTGACAAAGATTTATTTTTCACTCACACTGTGTGTTCATCGCATATAAGATGGGGTCTCTATCTACCATAGTTAACTCATACATACAAGCCAAAGGAGATTTTCTCTCATTTATAATCAGTGCAGCAGGAGGAAAAGAAGTGGGTGGCTGGTATATTGGTTCTTAAAGCTTCCATTTGGAAAATACACATTTCATCTGAGCTCAAATTTCTTCATTTCATTGCCCATAGCAAGCCCCATGTTCATACTTATCTTCAACAAACTTAAAGATAGTTTGCAGTCCAACCTTGTGCCTTGGAAGGATGAAAAGGTGAATATTTCTGAACAGCCAAATTGATTACCACACTCTCCATACAGAAGCATTGCATAATATAATAAGTTGTGTTGACATATAAAATATCACCAGAACTGAGTCTATGACATTGCACTGTGTTGACCAAGGGCATAAAGACAAGGCAAAAGCTGATACAAATGGTTCTACCAGTGGCTAGGAAAAATCGGTTCTGATACATAGCTCTTTACTTGTCTACCTTAATTCAGGAATATGTTTCAGATTGCCTAAAGAAATAGATAAAAGTTACTCCTAAATATATATTGCTTCTCTCAACAGAGCTTTTATATGTATGAACTAATAGTGAGTTTGCATTTATATCCCTTCAGAAATAATATTAATAACAATATTAATATTAATCTTAATAACAATATTAATGTTTTTCTTCTTTTTAAAAATTTAATAGCTTTTGAGGTACAAATGTTTTTGTTACATGGATGAATTACATGGTGCTGAATTCTGAGATTTTAGTGCACCCATCACCCAAGTAGTGTACATTTTACCTCTAATGTGTAGTTTCTTATCCCTAGCCCTCCTCTCACCCTCCGATTTCTGAGTCTCTAAAATCCATTATATCACTCTGTACCCCTTTGCATACTCATAACTAAGCTCCCACTTAAAAGTGAGAAGATAAGGCTTTCGGTTTTCCACTCCTGTGCTATTTCGCTTAGAATAATGGCCTCCAGCTCCATCTAAGTAGCTGCAAAAGACATTATATCATTCCTTCTAATGGCTGAGTAGTATTCCGTGGTGTGTGTGTGTAGAATTTTCTTTATCCACTCATTAGTTGATGGGCACTTAGGTTGGTTCTATATATTTGCAATTGTGAATTGTGCTACTATAAACATACATGGGCAAGTGTCTTTTTTTTTTTTTTATAAATGTCTTTTTTATATAATGACTTCTTTCCTTTGGGTAGATACCCTATAGTGGGATTACTGGATCAAATGGTAGTGCTACTTTTAACTCCTCAAGGCCTCTTGATTACTGTTTTCCTCTTCATTACTGTTTTCCATGTACCAGTTTACTTTCCCATCAGTAGTGAATAAGCTTTCCCTTTTCCTCACATGTGTGCCAACCTCTATGTTTTTTTGACTTTTTATTAATAATAATGGTCATTCTTTCAGGATTGGTTGTGATATCTCACTGTTGTTTTAATTTGCATTTTCCTCATGATTACTGATGTTGAGCATTTTTTTAATATGTTTGTTGGCCATTTGTATATCTTCTCTTGAGAAATGTCTATTCATGTCCTTTGCCCACTTTTTAATGGAATTATTTGTGGTTTTTTTCTTGGTAATTTGTTTGAGTTCCTTGTACATTCTGGATACTAGTCCTTTTTTGGATGTATGTTTGCAAATATTTTCTCCCATTCTATGGGTTTTCTGTTTAGTCTGTTGATTATTTCTTTTGTTGGGCAAAAGGTTTTTAGTTTAATTAGGTCCTATTTATTTATTTTTATTTTTGTACATTTGCTTTTCGGATCTTTGTTATAAATTTTTTGCCTAGGCTAATGTCTAGAAGAGTTTTTCCAATGTTGTCTTCTAGAATTTTTACAGTTTCAGGTCCTATATATAAGTCATTGATTCATCTTGAGTTGATTTTTGTATAAGGTGAGAAATAGGAATTCAGTTTCATTCTTCTATATGTGGCTTGCCAGTTTTTCCAGTACCATTTAATGTGATAAATGATGTCAATTCCCCAACTTATATTTTTGTATATTTTGTTGAAGATCAGTTGTCTGTACATATTTGGCTTTATTTATGGGTTCTCTATTCTGTTCCATTGGTCTAGGTGCCTACTTTTATACCACTACCATGCTGTTTTAGTAACTATAGGCTTATAGTATAATTTGAAGTCTGGTAGTGTGATGCCTCCAGATTTGTTCTTTTTGCTTAGAATTTTGTAGCTATTTGGGCTCTTTTTTGTTCACATATGAATTTTAGGATTGTTTTTCTAATTATGTGGAAAACAATGTTGGTATTTTTATGGGAATTATATGAAATCTGTAGATTACTTTGGGCAGTATGGTCATTTGCACAATATTGATTCTTCCAATCCATGACCATGAAATGCGTTTTCACTGGTTGTGTCATCATAATTTCTTTCAGCAGTGTTTTGTAGTTCTCCTTATAGAGACCTTTCACCTCCATGGTTAAATATATTCCTAGATTTTTTTTTTTATTATTTTTTTGCAGCTGTTATAAAAGGGATAGCATTCTTGATTTGATTCTCAGCTTGATCACCAACAATGACATTGTTGTACATTGACTTTGAAACCTGAGACTTTATTGAATTCATTTATTAAATCTAGGAGTTTTTTTGGAGGAGTCCTTAGGATTTTCTAGGTATGCAATCATATCATCTGCAAACAGTGATAGTTGGACTTCCTCTTTTCCAGTTTCAATGTCCTTTATCTCTTTCTCTTGTCAAATTGGTCTGGTTAGTACTTCCAGAACTATATTGAATAGGAGTGGTGAAAGTGGGCACCCTTGTCTTGTTTCTATTCTCAGGGGAAATGCTTACAACTTTTCCCCATTCAATAAGATGTTGGCTGTGGATTTGTCATATATGGCTTTTATTATTTTGAGGTAGGTGCCTTCTATGCCTGGTTCTTATTATAAAGGGATGCTGTCTTTTATAAAATGCCTTTTCTGCATCTATTAAGATAATATGGTTTTCGTTTTTAATTCTGTTTATGTGATGTATCACATGTATTGACTTGCATATGTTAAACATCCCAGTATCCCTGGAATGAAACCCACTTGACCATGATAAATTATCTTTTTGACATCCTTTGGGATTTGGTTAGCTAGTTTTGAGGATTTTTGAATCCGTGTTCATAAGGAAAATTGATCTGTAGTTTTCTTTTTTTGTTGTGACTTTTCCTGGTTTTGGTATCTGGATGATACTAGCTTCATAGAATGACTTAGGGAGGATTTTTAACTTCTCAATCTTTTGGAATAGTTTCAGTAGGATTAGTACCAATTATTTGAATGTCTGGTAGAATTCAGGTATGACTCCATCTGGTCCTGGGATTTTATTTTGCTGATAATTTTTAAATTACTGATTCTGTCTCACTGCTTCTTACTAATCTTTTCAAGGTTTCTGTTCCTGATTTAATATAGGAGAACTGTATGTTTCCAGGAATTTGTCCATTTCCTCTAGGTTTTCTAGTTTGTGCACATAAAGGTATTCATAGTAGTCTTTAATGATTCTTTTTGTAGTTCTGTGATATGGGTCGTAATATCACCAGTTTCATTTCTAATGGAGCTTATGTGGATCCTCCCTCTTCTTTTCTTGGTTAATCTACCTAATGGTCTATCAATTTTGTTTATTTTTTCAAAGAACCAGCTTTTTGTTTCATTGATCTTTTGTACTGTTTTGTTTGTTTGAATTTTATTTACTTCTGCTCTGGTCCTTTTTATTTTCTTCTAGCTTCAGGTTCAGTTTGTTCTCATTTCTCTAGTTCCTTGATGTGTGACATTAGGTTACCAATTTATGCTCTTTCAGACTTCTGATATAGGCATTTAGCACTATAAACTTTCCTCTAAGCAATGCTTTTGCTGTATCCTAGAGGTTTTGATAACTTGTGTCATTATCATCATTCAATTCAAAGAATTTTTACATTTCCATCATGATTTCGTTGTTAACCCAGATATCAGTCAGGAGCAGATTATTTAATTTCCACATATTTGTATAGTTTAGAGGGTTCCTTTTGGAGTTGATTTCTAGCTTTATTCCACTGTGGCCTGAGAAGATACTTGATATGATTTTGATTTTTTCAAATTTATTGAGACATGTTTTATGGCCTATTATATGGTCTATCTTGGAGAATGTTCCATGTGCTCATGAGACAAATGTATATTCTAGAGATCTTAGGTAGCATGTTCTGTAAATATCTTTAAGTTCATTTGTTCTAGCATGTCATTTAAGTCCACTATTCCTCTGTTGACTTTCTGTCTTGAAGATCTGTCTAGTGCTGACAGTCTCCCACTATTATTATTTTGTTGTCTATCTCATTTCTTAGGGAAATAACCTAGGGCGACACTAGCTGGCACAGCTAAAGGAGGGCTTGCACCATCCCTCCCGCAATCCCAGACAGTGAAGCTTATAGCAACAAAGGTGACTACTTTCTTCTACTTAAGAAGGGGAGAGCAAAGAGTAAAGAAAACTTTGTCTTGCATCTTGGATACCTACTAGGCCACAGCAATATAGGCCACCAGGTAGAGTCCTGAGGCCCCCATTTCAGGCCCTAGTTCCTAGATGACATTTCTAGTCACACCCAAGGTCAAAAGGGAAGCTGCTCCCTTGAATGGAAGGACCTAGTCTTGGCAGGATCCATCACCTGCTGACTAAAGAGCCCTTGGTCCCTAAATAACAACCAGTGATACCTAGGGAGTACACCATGGACCTTGGATTCTGAGGTGTGCTGGCTTAAGTGGAGACCCAGCACAAAACCAGCTGTGGTGGCTACAGTGAAAGACTACATTTGTTTGAGAGAAGCAGAGGGAAAAGTAGAGAGGACTTTCTCTTGCACCGTAGGTACTAGCTCAGTCATAATGGGGTAGAGCAACAAGCAGACTCTTGGGGTCCTTGCTTCTGGCCTAAGCTCTTGGAAAACATTTCTGGGCCCGCTCTGGGCCATAGGGAAGCCCACTGTCCTGAAGGGTGAGTTCCAGGCTTGGAAGCATTAACCACAAGCTGACAGAAGAGCCCTTGGACTTTAAGCAAACATGGTGGTGGCCTGGAAGAACCCTCTGTGGTGGTTCTGGCCACAGGGAGGAGCTCCTCTGCCTGTTGAAAGTAGAGAGAAGAGCAAGAAAAACTTTGTGTTATGGTTTGAATGCCAGCTTTGCCACAGTAGAATAAACATCAGGTAAATTGCTAAGGTTTTAGACTCCAATCACTGGCTCCAAGACTGTATCTCTGGACATGCTTGAGCTCATAAGGGAAGAGGACTCTCTGACAATTCAGTGGTCACTAATCTGTCTTGGGGTGAGGTGAGGGTAAATATTTTTACCTACCCTTTCAGTGGGACTTCAAGTTCCCCAGGCATCAATCTCTACCTGGAAGAACATACCAACCTTAAGAAAAGGGCCTTGGGCAAGGCCTAGTGCTGTGCTGGCTTCAGATCTGAGCCAGTGAAGTTCCAGTGGTGGTAGCCACAGAGATTCTTGCATTACCACACCCCTAGTTCCAGGTGACTCAGCACAGAGAGAAAAACTTCATATGTTTGGGAGAAAGTAAGGAAAAGGAACAAGAGTCTCTGTGTGATATTCCAGATAATTCTTCCAGATCTTATTCAAGACCACCAAGGTGTTACCTCTACAAGTCTGCAAAACTATAGCATTATTGGTCTTGGGCTCCAGGTTCCTCTGAATATCTGGAAAGCCTTTCCAAGAAAGACAGGCACAAAAAAGTCTAGGCTGTGAATACTACAATCACTACCTAACTCTTTAGTGCCTAGACACCAAAGAATATCTACAAGCATCAACACCATCCAGAAAAACATGAACTCACCAAGTAAATTAAATAAGGCATCAGAGATCAATCCTGGAGAAACAGAGATATATGACCTTTCAGGTAGAGAATTCAAAATAGGTGTTCTGAGGCAACTCAGAAATTCTAGACAACATAGAGAAGGAATTGATAATTCTATAAGATAAATTTAAGAAAGAGATAGAAATAATTTAAAAGAAGCAAGCAGAAATTTCAGAGTTGACAAAGTTAGGTGACATGGTAAAGAATGCATCAGAGTCTCTTAACAGAAGAATTGATCAAGCAGAACGAACAATCAGTGAGTTTGAAGACAGGCTATTTGAAAATGCACAGTTGGAGGATACAAAAGAAAAAAGAATTAAAAGCAATAAAGCATAGCAACAAGATCTAGAAAATAGCCTCGCAAGGAAAAATTGAAGAGTTATTGACATGAAGACAAGGTAGAGAAAGAGATAGAAGTAGAATGTTTATTCAAAGGGATAATATCAGAGAACTTCCCAAACCAAGGGAAAGATATCAACATTAAAATATGAGAAAGTTATTAAACACCAAGCAAATTTAATGCCAAGAAGACTAAGAAGACTATGTCAAGGCATTTAATAATTAGATTCCCAAAGGTAAAGGATAAGGAAAGAATTCTAAAAGCAACAAGAGAAAAGAAACAAGTAACATAAAATCGAGCTCCAATACAACTGGCAGCAGGCTTTTCAGTGGAAATCTTACAGGCCAGGTGAGAGTGACATGACATATTTAAAGTACTGAAGGAAAAAAAAAGCATTTACTCTAGAGTAGTGTATACAGTGAAAATATCCTTTAAACATGAATGAGAAATAAAGACCTTCCCTGACATGTCCTATAAGAAATGCTAAAGAGAGTTCTTCAATCTGAAAGAAAAGGATGTTAATGAGCAAGAAGAAATTATCTGAATCTACAAAACTCGTGAGTAATAGTAAATACACAGAAAAACACAACATAGTATAATACTATAAATGTGGTGTATAATGTTCTTGTGACTTAAGTAGAAAGACTAACTGATAATCCAATCAAAGCTAATAACTGTAACAGCCTTTCAGTACACTAAGACAAAAAGAAGCAACAAAAAGTGAAAAAGTGGAAGAATGAAGTTAAATTATAGAGTTTTTATTAGTTTCCTTTGTCCATGTGTGTTTGTTTATGCAAATAGTTACATTGTCATTGGTTTAAAATAATGGGTTATAAGATAATATTTGCAAGCCTTGGGGTAACTTCAAATCAAAAAATATATAATGGATCCACAAAAAGATATAAAGGAAAAAATTAAAGCATACCAACAGTAAAAATTACCTTCACTGAAAGAAAGATGAGAAGAAAGATAAGATGGAAGAGAAACCCACAAAACTCCTAGAAAACAAATAATAAAGGCAGGAATAAGTACCTATTCATCAATAATAACATTAAATGTAAATGAACTAAACTCTTCAATCAAAAGACATAAAGTAGCTGAATGGATGAAAAAACAAGACCCAGTGATCTGTTGCCTACAAAAAATACACTTCACCTATAAAGATACACATAGACTGAAAATAAAGTGATGAAAACAGATATCCCATGCCAATGGAAACCAATAAAGAGCAGGAGTAGCTATACTTAATTCAAATAAAATAGATTTCAAGACAAAAACTATAAAAAGAGACAAAGAACATTATTATAAAATGATAAAGGAGTCAATTCATTGAGAGGATATAACAATTGTAAATATATAGGCACCCAACACTGGAACAGTCAGATATATAAAGTAAATATATTAGTAGAGCTAAAGAGAGAGATAGACCCCAATACAATAATAGCTGGAGACTTGAACACCCTGCTTTCAGCATTGAACAGATCTTTTAGATAGAAATCCAACAAAGAAACATTGGATTTAATCTGTACTATAGAATTAATGGACTTAATAGATATTTACAGAACATTTTCTCCAGTGGCTACAGAATATACATTGTTTTCTTCAATACATGTATCATTCTCAAGGATAGACTGTACATTAGGTCACAAAACTAGTCTTGAAAATTTTCAAAAAAAAATTGAAATATCAAGCATATTCTCTGACCACAATGGAATAAAGTTAAAAATCAATAACAAGAGGACTTTTAGAATCTATATAAACACATGGAGATTTTAAAATATGCTTCAGTGGGTCAGTGAAGAAATTAAGAAGAAAATTTAAAACTATTTTGCAGCAAATGATAATGGAAACACAACATTCTAAAATGTATTGGATACAGCAAAAGCAATATTAAAAGAGAAAATTGTAGCTTATAGGTGCCTACATCAAAAATGAAGAAATGTATCTCAAAAAATAGAAAAGCAAGAGCAAACCAAACCCAAAATTTGTAGAAGAAAAGAAATAATAAAGTCAGAGCAGAAATAAATGAATTTGAATTGAAAAAAATAAAAAAGGTCAATAAAACATAAAGTTATTTTAAAAAAAAATGCAATCGACAAACATTTGGCTAGACTAAGAAAAAAAGAGGAAGACCAAAATAAATAAAATCAGAAATGAAAAAGGAGACATTACAATTGATATCACAGAAATTCAAAATATTATTAGTGGTATATTACTCCGTTTTCATGCTGCTGATAAATACATACCTGAGACTGGGTAATTTATAAAGGGAAAGATGTTTAATGGACTCACAGTTCCCCATGGTTGGGGAGGCCTCACAATCATGGCAGGAGGCAAAAGGCACATCTTACATGGTGGCAGGTGAGAGACAACGAGAGCCAAGTGAAAGGAGAAACCCCTTATAAAACTATCAGATCTCATGAGACTTATTCACTGCCATGAGAACAGCATGGGGGAACCACCCCCATGATTCAATTATATCCCACTGAGTCCCTCCCACAACATGTTGGAATTATGAAAGCTACAACCTCAAGATGAGATTTGGGTGGAGACACAGCCACCCATGTCATTACACACCAGATCCTCCCAAATATCATGTTGTCACACTTCAGAATCAATCATGCCTTCCCAACAGTCCCCCAAAGTCTCAACACGTTTCAGCATTAACTCAAAAGTCCACAAAGTCTCATTTGAGACAAGGCAAATCCCTTCTGCCTGTGAGCCTGTAAAATTAAAAGTAAGTTAGTTCTTTCTAGATACAATGGGGGTACATGCATTGGATAAATATATCCCTTCCGAATGGGAGAAATTGGCCAAAACAGAGGGGCTAAAGGGCCCATGCAAGTTGGAAATCCAACAGAGTAGTCAAATCTTAAAACTCCAAAATGATCTCCTTTGACTACAGGTCTCACATCCAGATAACACTGATGCAAGAGGTCAGTTCCCATGTTCTTGGTCAGCTCCACCCCTGTGGCTTTACAGAGTACAGCCTCCCTTCTGGCTGCTTTCATGGGCTGACATTGAGTGTCTGCAGCTCTTCCAGGCACACAATGCAAGCTGTTGGTGGATCTACCATTCTGGGGTCTGGAGGACGGTGGCCCTCTTCTCACAGCTCTACTAGGCAGTGCCCCAGTGGAGAACCTGTGTGGGGGCTTCCACCCCACATTCCCTTCCACACTGCCCTAGCAGAGGTTCCTTAAGAGGACTCAACCCCTGCAGCAAATGTCTTCCTGGACATCCAGACATTTTCATACATCCTCGGAAATCCAGGCAGAGGGTCACAAACCTCAATTCTTGACTTCTGTGTACCTAAAGACTTAACACCACGTGGAAGCTGCCAAGGCTTGGGGCTTGCACCCTCTGAAGCAATGGCCTGAGCTGTACATGGGCCCCTTTAATCCATGGCTAGAATGGCTGGGACACAGGGCACCAACTCCCTAGGCTACACACAGCAGGACAACTCTGGGCCCAGCCCATAAAACCATTTTTTTCTCATGGGCCTCTGGGCTTCTGATAGCAGGAGCTGCCACAAAGGTGTCTATCATGCCCTGTAAACATTTTTCCCATTGTCTTGGTGATTAACATTTGACTCCTTATTACTTATGCAAATTTCTGCAGCTGACTTGAATTTCTCCTCACAAAATGGGTTTTTCTTTTCTTTTTTTTTTTTTTAATTTTACTTAAGTTCTGGGGTACATGTGCAGATCTTGCAGGATTGTTGCGTAGCTACACACATGCCATGGTGGTTTGCTGCCTCCATCCCCCCATCACCTGAATTGAGTGTTTCTCCTAATGCTATCCCTCCCCAATCTCCCCACCCACTGCTATCACTCCCCTAACCCCCAAACCCCCAAAAGACCCCAATGTGTGATGTTCCCCTCCCTGTGTCCATGTGTTCTCACTGCTAAACACCCACTCATGAGTGAGAACATACAGTGTTTGGTTTTCTGTTCTTGTGTCAGTTTACTGAGAATGGTGGTTTCCAGATTCATCCATGTCCCTGCAAAGGACATGAATTCATCCTTTTTTATGGCTGCATAGTATTCCATGGTGTATATGTGCCACATTTTCTTTGTCCATTCTATCTTTGATGGGCATTTGGGTTGGTTCCAAGTCTTTGCTATTGTAAACAGTGCCACGATGAACATACATGTGCATGTGTCTTTATAATAGAACAATTTCTAATCCTTTGGGTATATACTCAGTAATGGGATTGCTGGGTCAAATGGAATTTCTATTTCTAGATCCTTGAGGAATCGCCACACTGTCTTCCACAATGGTTGAACTAATTTACACTCCCACAAACAGTGTAAAAGCATTCCTATTTCTCATCCTCTCCAGCATCTGTTGTCTCCAGATTTTTTAATGATCGCCATTCTAACTGGCGTGAGATGGTATCTCAATGTAGTTTTGATTTGCATTTCTCTAATGACCAGTGATGACGAGTGTTTTTTAATATGTTTGTTGGCCGCATAAATGTCTTATTTTGAAAAGTGTCTGTTCATATCCTTCACCCACTTTTGAATGGGGTTGTTTGATTTTTTCTTGTATATTTGTTTTAGTTCTTTGTAGATTCTGGATATTACCCCAGAATATCAGATGGGTAGATTGCAAAATTTTTTTGCAGATTATTTTTTTATATCAGATGGGTAGATTGCAAAATTTTTTTTCAGTTCCAAAATCTCTGCCACATTTTTAGGTATCTTTACAGTTTGCAAAATTTCTTTGTCAGATGGGTAGGTTGCAAAAATTTTTTCCCATTCTATTGGTGGCCAGTTCCCTCTAATGATTGTTTCTTTTGCTGTGCAGAAGTTCTTAAGTTTAATTAGATCCCATTTGACTATTTTGGCTTTTGTTGCCATTGCTTTTGGTGTTTTAGTCATGAAGTCTTTGCCTGTGCCTGTGTCCTGAATGGTATTGCCTAGGTTTCTTTCTAGGGTTTTTATGGTGTTAGGTATTATGGTTAAATCTTTAATCCATCTGGAGTTAATTTTTGTATAAGGTGTAAGGAAGGGGTCCAGTTTCAGCTTTCTGAACGTGGCTAGCCAGTTTTCCCAATACCATTTATTAAACAGGATATCCTTTCCCCATTTCTTTTTTTTGTCAGGTTTGTCAAAGATCAGATGGTTGTAGGTGTGTGGCATTACTTCCGATACCTCTGTTCTGTTCCATTGGTCTATATCTCTGTTTTGGTACCAATACCATGATGTTTTGATTATGGTAGCCTTGTAGTATAGTTTGAAGTTAGGTAGCATGATGCCAGGGATGCAAGGCTGGTTCAACATATGCAAATCTATAAACATAATCCATCACATAAACAGAAGCAAAGACAAAAACCACATGATTATCTCAATATATGCAGAGAACATCTTTGACAAAATCCAACAGCCCTTTATGCTAAAAACTCTTAATAAACTAGATATCTATGGAATGTATCTCAAAATAATAAAAACTATTTACGACAAACCCACAGCCAAAAGCATCCTGAAGGGGCAAAAACTGGAAGCATTCCCTTTGAAAACGGGCACTAGACAAGGGTGCCCTCTCTCACCACTCCTATTCAACATAGTATTGGAAGTTCTAGCCAGAGCAGTCAGGCAAGAAAAAGAAATGAAGCCTATTCAATTAGGAAAAGAGGAAGTCAAATTATCTCTATTTGTAGATGACATGATTGTATATTTAGAAGACCTCATTGTCTCAGCCTAAAATCGCCTTAAGATGATAAGCAACTTTAGCAAAGTCTCCAGATACAAAATCAATGTGCAGAAATCACAAGCATGCCTATACACCAATAACAGACAAATAGAGAGCAAGATCGTGAGTGAACTCCCATTCACAATTGCTACAAAGAGAATAAAATACCTAGAAATACTATTAACAAAGGACATGAAGGACCTCTTCAAGGATTGCTACAAACCACTGCTCAAGGAAATAAGAGAGGACACAAATGTGGAAAAACATTCCATGCCCATGGTTAGAAAGAATCAATATCGTGAAAATGGCCATACTGCCCAAAGTAATTTGTAGATTCAATGCTATCCCCATCAAGCTACCATTGACCTTCTTCACAGAACTGGAAAAAACCACTTTAACTGCATATGGAACCAAAAAAGAGCCCATATAGCTAAGACAATCCTAAGCAAAAAGAACAAAGCTGGAGGGTTTTCTTTCCTATCACATTGTCAAAAATTTTCTATCACTGCAAATTTTTCAAATTTTTATATGCTGCTTCCCTTTTAACACTGAATGCTTTAGCAGCACTCAGGTCACCTCTTGAATGCTTTGCTGCTTAGAAATTTCTTCTGCCAGATATTCTAAATCATCTCCCTCGAGCTCCAAGTTCCACAAATCTCTAGGACAAAGACAAAATGCCATGTTTGCTAAAACATTGCAAGAGTCACCTTTACTTTCATTCACAATAAGTTTCTGATCTCCATTCGAGACTATCTCAGCCTGAATTTCATTGTCCATATCATTATCAGCATTTTGGTCAAAGTCATTCAAGTCTCTGGAAAGTTCCAAACTTTCCCACATTTTCCTGTTTTTTTGAGCCCTCCAAAATGTTCCAAACTCTGCCTGTTACCCAGTTACAAAGTCTCTGCCACATTTTTAGGTATCTTTACAGCAGCACCACACACTACCAATACCAATTTACTGTATTAATCCATTTTCACACTATGATAAAGACACAACCAAGACTGGGTAATTTATAAAGAAAACAGAGGCTTGAGGGACTCACAGTTCCATGTGGCTGGGGAGGCAGAATGTGAAAGGCACATCTTACATGGTGGTAGTCAAGAGAGAATAAAAGTCAAGTGAAAGGGGAAACCCCTTATAAAGCCACCATATCTTGTGAGACTTATTCATTACCACGAGAACAGTATGGGGGAAACCACCCCCATGATCCCGTTTTCTCCCACTGGGTTCCTCCCACAACATGTGAGAATTATTGGAGTTACAGTTCAAGATGAGATTTGGGTGGGGATACAGCCAACCCATATCAAGTGGCTACTATGAAAAAAAAAAGCCAATAAATTGAAAAATCTAGAAGAAATGGACAAATTCCTAGACACATAAAACCTATGCAAATTGAATCAGAAATGAATTCAAAACCTGAATAGGCCAATAACAAGTAACAAGATCAAAGTAATAATAAAAAGTTTTTCAAGAAAAAAAGAAAACCTGGGACACAGTGGCTTCACTGCTGAATTCTACTGGGAACTAATGCCAATTCTACTTAAACTGTTCCAAAACATAGAGGAACAAGGAATACTTTCAAACTCATTCTCTTTGGCCAGCATTACCCCAATACCAAACTCAGATATCTAAGACACATCAAAAAAAGAAAACCACAGGCCAATATTTCCAATGAATATTAATATAAAACTGCTCAACAACTAGCTAAGCAAATTTAATGCTACATTAAAATTTAGGTCATTCATTACAATGAAGTGGGATTTATCCCAGAGATGTAAAGATGGTTCAACATATGCAAATCAATCAATATCATACATCATTTCAACAGAATGAAGGACAAAAATCATATGACCTTTTCAATTGATGCCAAAAAAGCATTTGATAAAGTTTAACATCACTTCATGATTAAAAAAAAAAACACCTCAAAAATGGGTTTAGAAGGAATATACTTCAACATAATAAAAGCCATATATGACAGAAGTTTATACTAAATGGGGAAAAATCTGAACGCCTTTCCTTTAAGATCTAGAACATGACAGGGATGCCTACTTTCACCAGTGTTACTCAGTGTAGTATTAGAAGTCCTAGCTAGAACAATCAGACAACAGAAAGAAATAAAAGGCATTCACATTGGAAAAGAAGTCAAATTATCTTTGTTTGCAGATGATGTGACCTTATTTGGAAAAACCTAAAGTGTTCACCAAAAAAAAAAAAAAAATTAGAACTGACAAATTCAGTAAAGTTGCAGGATACAAAATCAAGATACAAAAATTAATAGCATTTCCATATGCCAACAGTGAACAATCTGAAAAAGAAATAAAAAATGTAATACCATTTACAATAGCCACAAATAAAGTTAAATACCTAGGAATTAACATAAGCAAAGTGAAAGATCTCTACAATGAACACTATAAAACATTGACGAAAGAAATTGAAGAGGACACTAAAAAAAAAAAAAAAAACAAGAAAAAGGAAAGATAGTCCATGTTCCTGGATTGCAATAATCGATAAAGTTAAAATGTCTAATCTATGGATTCACTGCAATCTCTAGCATAATACCAATGACATTCCATGCAGAAATGCAAAAACATGTATACCAAGATATAGTAACCAAACAGTATGGTACTGACATAAAAACAGACATATAGGCCAATGGCACAGAATAGAGAACCCAGAAACAAATTCACACACCTACAGTGAACTCATTTTCAACAAAGGTGCCAAGAACTTATAACGGGGAAAAGACAGTCTCTTCAATAAGTGGTACTGGAAAAGCTGTATATTCATATGCAGAAGAATGAAACTTGATCCCTGTCTCTCACCATATACAAAAATCAAATTACAATGAATTTAGTACTTAAATCTAAGACCTCAAACTATGAAACTACTGCAAGAAAATATTGAAGAAAACCTCCAGGACCTAGGTCCAGGCAAAAATTTCTTGAGCAATACCCCTACAAACACAGGCAACCAAAGCAAAATGGATAAATGAGATTACATTAAGAAAAAAAAAAAAAGGCTTCTGCACAGCAAGGGAAGCAATTAACAAAGGGAAAAGACATAGAGAATATTGGCAAAATTATCTATCCTGACAGGGTATTAATAACCAAAATATATGAGAAGCTCAAACAACTCTGTAGTAAAAAGTCTAATAACCTGATCAAAAAATTGACAAAGATTTGAATAGAAATTTTTCAAAATAAGACATATGAATGGCAAACCAAACAATGCTTGTGTCTCTTAACATTTTAACTTAAAACAAGTTAAATATTGCATCATTTGTCTGTCTTTTGTCTTTTTGTTTTTTTCCTGCAGGCATGAGGCCTTTTCTTGAATTATCTTCTATTTCAATACTAGATTAAAAGTCTCTTTCTGAGAGTAGTTCTGATTTTAATTACATATATTCTAAAGCATATCTACTAGAATATATACATATATTCTAAGGTATATCTACTAGCAATACTTTTTCTGTTTCTATAGTTTAGTCAATTATTGTATTAATATTTGTGGCCTACACTTGACCTTTCTTTGAGTTTTCCAAGATATATGAATTATTTGCATTTCAGAAAGATTATTAGAATAAAAACTGCAAAAGTGGATAGCAATAACCATACTTACCTACATGTCTCCCTTTTAAAGGAGATAACATCTCAGAAATAAATAGGAGATAATTATGGAAATGAAATTTTCTAAATGCAGGTGGAGGAAGACTGGAACATTTTTTCACTAGTGAAATTTCTGGAGATTTAGTAAGAACAGTTAAGACATATTTTATTATAGTTTTATCAGATAGAGTCATTTTTTGATTTTCAGATAATCTGCCCAAGCTTTCAGAGATGCTGAAAACAGAAGAGGCACTAAAACTAATTAGAGGGAATATTAATATTTTCCCTAAAACTAATCAATGGATTTGAGGAGAAAAAGCTAATAAATACAGGCATTTTAATGTTATTGATTATTCATCATATCTAGATGAGTTTTTTTATAGTTTTTTATTTTATTTTATTTTATTTTTTATTTTATTTTTTATTTTTTTTTTGAGACAGAGTTTCGCTCTTGTTACCCAGGCTGGAGTGCAATGGCGCGATCTCGGCTCACCGCAACCTCCGCCTCCTGGGTTCAGGCAATTCTCCTGCCTCAGCCTCCTGAGTAGCTGGGATTACAGGCACGCACCACTATGCCCAGCTAATTTTTTGTATTTTTAGTAGAGACGGGGTTTCACCATGTTGACCAGGATGGTCTTGATCTCTTGACCTTGTGATCCACCCGTCTCGGCCTCCCAAAGTGCTATTTTTTTTGTTTTTGAGACGGAGTTTCACTCTTGTTACCCAGGCTGGAGTGCAATGGCGCGATCTCAGCTTACTGCAACCTCCGCCTCCTGGGTTCAGGCAATTCTCCTGCCTCAGCCTCCTGAGTAGCTGGGATTACAGGCACGCGCCACTAATACTAATTTTTTGTATTTTTAGTAGAGACGGGGTTTCACCATGTTGACCAGGATGGTCTCGATCTCTTGACCTCGTGATCCACCTGCCTCGGCCTCCCAAAGTGCTGGGATTACAGGCTTGAGCCACCGCGCCTGGCCTTTTTTTATAGTTTTTATTTGACTCTTTTTCTTCTTAAATTGCTTTGCTTCACTATTATGCCATTGCTATTACTCCTCGTTTAGATATTTTGCCTCATATTAATGTATACTACTATCTGTTAGCAAGCAGCAGTTCCACAATTAAGCTCAGGGGATCTGAAAAGTGAGCTTTTTATTGTGGGTACAGTGAACATGAAGTAGAGGTTTCTTTATTTTTTTAATTATACTGGTTCATAGAAGACTAGAAATTAAGTAATATATATATTAAGTATTATATATATTTAAGAATTTTCAAAATTGAGCACATTTTGAAGAAAAAAATATGGTTTATTACTTTTCTTGTCCTTTCTAATTTAAATCTAATATTCTTTCTACTTAAAATGTTTAAATGTAGGTTCCTTGCTAACCAATTCTTTAATCTCTGGTGGACATAAATGCTTACCTGCCTTTAGTATTTCAGGCTAATGCCTAATATTTCCTAATGCGTAATGTTAAAAATCAACCCAAATAACTTTCTTTAACTCTTAAGAGGTTTATCGTCAACATTATAATCTCTAGATCTGACTAGTCTTCCTGGTAACCGATAATCAGTGCCAGAATCTAGAACATACCTCTCAGATCACCTTTTTTCTCTGATGTTAAGATAAACTTAATACCTGCCTGGGCTTTTAGGCTGATTGACATGCCTGATTAAATCATATGGTTCTCTTTTCCTTTAAAAAATGGCAAGATTCCCTCTGTACCCTCATGCATATTCATGCTGTTGAAAGGAAAGATCATCAAGTCTCTTCTTATCTGGGTGTATTGTCAAAATATGGAAAAACAGAACTCTGACAGACAGCGGCCCAAGTTGCTTATTTCATTTAATTAGAGGGGCATTGTTCTGGACTTTGAAGCAAAAGGCCTAGATTTGTGTCCTCTCTTACTACTTAATAAATGGTAGCTTAAACAAGTCATAGAACTTGCACTTTAGTCTTCTCAACTGTAAATTATAGAAAATGTTTCTTAGCTCACAGAATGGTTTGCAAGGATGACATAACATAAATATGAATTTTATAAACTCTAAAGCTCTAGTAAAAATATGAAATGTAATATTTATTTCTTCTTTGGGACAAGTTATAACAATGTTTTAACACTCTTTATCCATGTTTGCCCTTCTGCGTGTTTAGGGTACATTGTTAAAAGGTGAAAAAGGTATCATGCTTTTTTTGTGAAGGAAAAAAAAATAGCAGAATTTTAAAAATTATTTTATTTTCTGTTTTAGCTATCGACTTCAATATTATAAAGATTTTAAACAACACAAGAGCATATACATTGCCTACATCCAAGGAAGAATCAGGATTATTGAGACTAGCAACAAAGGTTTGGAGTATAATAACTATTACAAAAAAATCTTACTTGTTTAATTTGCAATATAATTGCTATTGACTGTGCTGTACATAGACAATCCTGGTTATTACATTCTTAACATATATTTTAGAAAGGAATTTAATGGTCAAAAGAGATTCATTTGAGGGGTTAATCCTAATATTAAAAAGGTTTGTTTTCTTCTGAAAATATCCCCATCTCTAATGAAAAATATCATAATATTTATCTTTTTTTCTTACAACATGTCTTGTCACTGCTTCTCCTTGGGTTGACATACAAAGATTCCGTCTGGTGTTTGCACATGAATATGATCTCAATAAGCAACAAAGTTTCAGGGAAAACTTCAAAGGAGTATCAGCAATAGCTGACCTGTCCTTACTTCTTAAGCCACGGTCCTGGAATAATTGACCACATGTAGTTACTGTTACTCTTGAGTCTTGAATGCTTAGCCTTTCAACATTCTTGAAGGTGCTTTGCAAGTAGAGATTTCATAGACTCACCACCATGTGTTGCCTTAGCCAAAATTTGATGAGATTATTGACCTGAAATTCTGAATTTGATATCTTAATTTGTTAGAGAATTCAGTTTTAAGTCTGTTACAGTCTTTATTGCTAATATTTTTTCTAAATTATCTTATCTGATAAGATTATTTAAAATTTAAAATTATGCCTATGTAAAAACCACTTTCTGCAAGTCAGTATTTATGTTTTCCCAGTATTTAATAATCCAGGTTTAATAAAATATCTTCCTACTTTATTCCGACCTTCACAGTAAGGCCAAGGATGGTTGCAGCACTTCAGATATTAACTGGTGATGTATAGAAGTCTATTTTGAATCAATGAGAATGTCACATCATTTCCTTTGGGGCAATATTGCCAGATTTAGAAATCAGAGATAAATAATAGAAATTGTATATCTGATCTTCAGCAAACCCTAAAAATGGTCTCTTGTACTTTGTTTAGTAATTAACACATGGGTTTGTAACAGACTAAACAACCTGGTAACAGATAGAAGTTGGAGATATATCTTTAGAAGTACAGCACATTGCTGCATTTTTTTGTCCTGTCCTATTGTATTAGTCATCTTGGACTGCCATAACAAAATACCATGGACTGAGTAGCTTAAACAACAGAAATTCATATCTCACAGTTCTGGAGGATGGGAAGTCCAATATCAAAAAGCCAGCCATTTTGGTTTTCTGGTAAAGGCTCTCTTCCTGTCTTGCAGATGGCCTCTTTCTTGTTGTGTCCCCATATGGCAGAGAGAGTGAGCTCTGGTCTCTTCTTTATAAGGATTCCAGTCCCATCATTGATAACCTCATCTAAACCTAATTGCAAAGAGCTCTGAAATCATATTGCTGGAGCAACAGCTAAACTATTTATGAATATTTCTCCTGGAAGGAAAAGACTCGGAAGGCCATGATAACTGTTTTCAAATATGTAACAACCTACTATAGGAAAGCAGAATTAAAGTTTTTCTGTGTGCCTCCAAAAAAAAGTATAACTTTTGCCAATAAATAAGTGAAAGCTACAGGAATATAGATTTCAGCTCAACATAAGGAATTTTCCAGGAAAAAAAGTTGTCCAAATGCTGAATGGGTGCCTGTGGTTTTCTAGTCCCTGAAAGTGACATTGAGTATGAGCACTGGCAGAGCACATATTCAGGCCTCAAAAGTCAAAGTTTAACTTTCTTGTCATTGTAGCAATTATCCTTTAATAAATTAACAGAGAAATTAGACACCAAAATCACCCCTTCGAATTTCTAGTTTATCCTTACAATCATTCCAAAGCTTATGGAGTTGCTTGATTCTTCAAATTTAGGGCTAGGTTGACTTGACAATAAAAGTATTGTTTATAGAATCTTAAAGTGCTCTGACAAATTTCTACCATTATCTTTTATGGAAATATTAGGGCTTCTGTTCGTTGGTTTGGCTATTTGGAGTGTCTCTAGCAAGAGATTTTGGGAAACTTGGGACATTCTGCTTTAAAAAACAAAACACTATATTTACATTTAATACCTATTTGGCTCTTACCTGACTGAACTACTCTTAAAAACCATGAATTCTTATAGAGGAAAAAAGAGCTACAAACTGTGATTTTCTGAATTTAATAACAGATAACTGTAGAAAATGACAGAAATGTCTATTTTTAGAACTTTAGTAAGACAGAATGTTTATCTTACAGTACCCAAGAAAGAAACAGGAAGAGTTACAAAACATCTATCCAGACAGGAAAATTTTTTAAAACTCTAAACTGAGCTTAGGCTAGTTTTGCATATATTTTGAAGATTGGGCTATATATAACCCAATGTGAATTATCATGGCAGCTTAAAATGAAGGAGTGATTTACATCATAGAAAACATGTCTGATATTGACCTTAACTTTTTACCAGCAAAGACTTGCTATTGATTGTGATAGTCTCATTATTTGAAATGATTCTGTAGCTGCTAGGAATTCTGAAACATATTATTTGCAAAAACCTATAGAACAAAAAAGTGACCATAAGCAAAAGAAATTCAAGAAAACTTTATGTATCAATAAAAGCAAATGAAAATAAAATTTTATTTCCCCACAGAAAGTGGAATCAATACTAAATCTCTCATAATGGCATTACCAAGATTGAGGAAAACTTAAAATATTAGTAGTTGCTATACTGAAATTTCTCTCATAAGAAGGGAATAATAGAATCTTGGAGAAATTGTATTTATGGTTGTTGTATTCTTAATATAGGATTCTTGGTCAACAGGGTTTTTTCCATCAGCACCTTGATGCTATCCTACTGCCTTCTTGCCTGTTTTGTTATGATAAGAAGTAAGCTATTAATCTTATTAAAGTTCCCCTATATATGAATTGCTTTTCTCTTGCTGCTTTTGAGATTTTTCTCCTTGTCTTTATTTTTGAATACTTTGTCTAGGATGTGCTAGGTGTGAATTTATTCTGCTTAGAGATTGGTGAACTTCTTGGATGTGTTTTTCATAAATTTTGAAAATTTAGCCCGTCATTTCTTCAGATATTTTTCCTATGCCTTTTCCTAGCTTTGTTCATTTTCTTCATTTTTTTTCTGTTCTTAAGACTGAATAATGTCTTTTGCCTATATGCAAGCCTGATGATAAATCAAAAGGCTAGAAGAGACTTACTGCACATACTTATAGACTCATACTTTGGTAAATTCCTCTAATTAAGATGATGCTGTCTGGAATTTCCTTTATTTTCATATGCCAAATGGTAGCTTTATGCTTAATATGAAGTTATATTTTATTCATAGTTTTTTAGAAACACAAAAGTTATCATTGTCTTGATTCTTTTCTTCCTCTTACAGTCCCACTATAGTAGTACTGGTCCAGAGTTTAATCGTGTTCTCTTCAATTTTGGAGGTCAGAGTCCATTGGTTTTATATTATCTTAAGATGCATGAGCTGGCTGGTATTTCCAAAGCCCCTAAGCAAACCAAGATTAAACTCACTGAGATATTCCAGGAACCATATCCTTTTTAAAGCTTTGCTTTAATATGATTTGTTTCCAAAATAATATTCAGAACGTTTTACTGAATGTCTCAATTGAGAAAAAAAATTGAATGCATGTTTTACCAATGCTTCTATTTAGTTTTAATATTTAGTTATGCTTAATATTATATATTTAGTATGTAGTATGTTTGGCTAAGCTGTTTTGTAGTATGTTTGGCTAAACTATTTATTTTCTTTTTTAGATCTAAGGCTATAATTTTATAAGAAAAATAAAACAAACATAAACCCAAAGAACTTTTAAAACTGGTATACTTGGTGCTGTGATAAAAAGCTGTCTTTGCAACTTTACTGTTCAGTGATTGGTTTCAAACATACACAATTATGAGACATGGGCTTCTAGCCTTCTCCAAAGAGAGTTTTAGGCATGTTTTAGCTGTGGAATTCCTTGTTCAAATGAAAATTTGTCTGAACATGTTTTACACATTAAAAAATTATTTTTATGTGTAAACTAAAAAATAAATAAAGTCAGAGCTCTTTGGTTGAAGCAGGGGTATGGCCCAGAGTTCCATTTTTTACAGTCTTGTCCATCTTCAGTATAACATTTCTTGGCCCAGCCCTCATTAAGGACTCGGATGAACCCCAAAGAGATTAGAACACTAACCACTAAATTGGAGTACAGGCTGCCAAGGCGGCACCTGTCCGGTCTGGTCTGCTACGGAGGCCGCGCAGCGTCAGGACCCAGAGCTTACCCCACCGATAGAGCCACGCTGTGCGCCCCACCCAGCACCCACCAGTTCAATGGGGCCGCAGTGGCCGCTACCCCATGCCATGGCCGCCCAGCTCTGGGGCTTCCTGCTCCTGCTTACAGCAGCTCAGGAAGCATCTTAGTGCATCTAAAAATGGCACATCCAAGGGCTACTGCATGCTTTATAACCCTCGTTGGATAACTTTTCTAAGTACCCTAGAAAATGCAGCTTCCATTAGTTTGATGAGTCTGACTTCCACACCACTATGCAGCCCTTCTGATATTCCTCCTGTTGGCATAAAGAACAAAGTAGTTGTGGTGCAATGGGGAAGCTGCCATTTTCCCAAAAAAGCCAGAATTGCACAGAAAGGAGGTACTGAAGCAGTGTTAGTTGTCAACAACAGTGTCCTATTTCCTCCCTCAGGTAACAGATCTGAATTTCCTCATGTGAAAGTACTGATTGCTTTTATAAGCCAGAAAGTCTTTAAAGATATGAAGCAGACTCTAGGAAATAACATTAATGTGAAAATGTATTCTCCATCGTGGCCTTTGATCATACTATGGTGGTCATTTTTGTAATTGCTGTGTTCACTGTGGCATTAGTTAGATACTGGAGTGGACTAGTTGAATTGGAAAACTTGAAAGCAGTGACAATTGAAGATAGAGAAATGAGGATAAAGAAGGAAGAATATCTAACTTTTAGTCCTCTTACAGTTGTAATCTTTGTGGTCACCTGCTGTGTTATGATGGTCTTTAATTCTTCTGCAAATGATTGGTTTATGTTATGATAGCAATTTTCTGCATAGCATCAGCAATGAGTCTGTACAACTGTCTTGTCTGCACTAATTCATAAGATACTATATAGGCAATGCACAATTGTGTGTTGTGGCAAAAGCATGGAAGTGAGACTTATTTTTCTCTCTGGACTATGCATAATGATAGCTATTGTTTGGGCTGTGTTTCGAAATGAAGACAGGTGGGCTTGGATTTTACAGGATATCGATATCTTGGAGATTGCTTTTTGTCTGAATTTGATTAAAACACTGAAATTGATGAACTTCAAGTCATTCATGATACTTCTAGGCCTTCTCCTCTTCTATAATGCATTTTTTGTTGTCATAACACCATTCGTCACAAAGAATGGGGAGAGTATCATGGTTGAACTTGCAGCTGGACCGTTTGGAAATAATGGAAAGTTGCCAGTAGTCAACAGAGTACCAAAGCTGATCTATTTCTCGGTAATGAGTGTGTGCCTCATGCCTTTTTCAATGTTGAGTTTTAGAGACATTACTGTACCAGGCCTGTTGACTGGGTACTGTAGAAGAGTTGATGTTCAGACTGGTTCTTCCTATATATAGTATGTTATTATGCTAGTTGCCTATGCTATTGGCATGATACTTACATTTGTTGTTCTGGTGCTGATGAAAAAGGGGCAACCTGCTCTCCTCTATTTAGTACTTTGCACACTTATTACTGCCTCAGTTGTTGCATGGAGCATTTTAATTATTTATGATGTAACTGTAAGTAGCAGCCTGGGTGGCATAGCAAGACCCCATTTCAAAGAAATATAAATATATATGTAATATAATATAAAATAAATAACTTTATACATTTCCTGGAAGAAAGGTACTCTATAAATTCAAAAGATCTGAATCAAATTACTCAACCTTTTGGACTTTGATCCTCTACTGTAATACTCATATGTGAGATTACTGAATTTTCAGTTAAAAAAAATTATTAACAGGATAATATATAGGCCATATTATAGTGAAGATCATAGCCTCTGTATTAAAAAAAGTGTTCATTGGGAGAAAAACTATTTTTAAAACTAAATTTTTATAGTAATCCTCCATTACTTGCAATAAGGAGCAACCAAAAAAAAAAAAAGAAAGTAGAATATTTAATGTATACACTGTGGAATGACTGAATCAAGCTAATTAACATATTCATCACCTTAAATACTTATAATTTATCCCTCCTAACTGAAACTTTGTACTCTTTAACCAAAACCTCACCATTCTGCAACCCCACAGGTAATATTTCTATTGATAAGGAGTGATTTGCCAAAATCACAAAAGGGAGGATGACATTATTTTCAGTGTGTAAGGATTCACATGTAAACACTGAGTAGATTGGAGGTGTGTATGGAGAGGACTGGAGGGAGTCAATGAAATTTCATATCACAGAAGTGCTTATGTCTTCTGACATGATTTTAAATGTATATTTATAAGGATAATAAACTACTAGTTAATGTATACTAATTCATTAGTGAAAAATTTAAATTAATTTTTAAATGATCTTTGGAGTTTTTTTAAAATCTTGATCACTTAATATTCGAATTATGAGTAAAACAGGAGACAAACTTTGATGTATAGGATTTAGAGCTGAATGCATGGTGTATCTTTAAACTGCAGACTCTTTGATAAAATATATTTAGAGTTCCTCATTCTCCCTTCATACTTTGTCTGTATTTTTATAAGCTACCTCAAGCCCTTTATGTGTTGAGACTAAAAAAGAATACCCAAAAATTTAACAATTTTTTAACATGTGAAATGCTAATTATTTAAAAAATTGAAAACTCAGAGCCAAAATGTTGGTGTAGTCTGTGTAGGTCTTGTTAAAAAGAAAAATCTATAAGCCATATCTGTATTTCTAACATGAGTTTTAAACATTCATATTTTGTTGCAGTTTAGAAAAATCTGAACTCAATGCAATGTCATAATGAGTACATTATGTTACTATTAACACATGCTCCCACTATCACACATGCATATACAGACTTTTTAAACATGTAAATGGTGTCCAGGAATGAATTGTTTAAACCCAGCAATTGAAAATAATGTGGATATAGCAGCATTTATATTAGCATAAAAATAAAACCTATACAAAGAAATAATCTGTTATGAATTATCTGTGATGTGGGAGAAGAAAATTGTCAACAGTGAAAAAAAGAGAAAGAATTCTGAGACTCCACAAGCATCACCAGCTCTATATTCTTTTTACCATTATTTATATAATGATTTCCAATAATCTTCATCACATGAACACACATAGATATTTTTCTCATTAACCAATATATGAATAGCAATTTGTAAGTTATTACTAAAGTGACTATCAATTGTATTTTTCACTTCAAGTCAATGACTACTTAATTAGCATATGGTAAGAACCTGGTAATACTGTCCCATTTTTAAAAGGATAAATTAGCTGAAAGACAAATATCTGAAAAAACATCTAATCCAGAACCCTCCCATCTAGTAATTTTTCCAATATATACAAGGTAAAACATCTTTTTCCTCAGTCCTTCTGAAATACTCTGGGTGAAGTGAATAGACAAGCCTATACTGCAAGAAAGTTTGTTCCATTATTTATGATAACTTACCAAAAAATTTAACCCTTATTTTCCTTCAAAAATTGGGTATCAATGTCATAAAGTTATCTGTTAATGAGATTTTTCAGAAAATGAAAGCAGGTGTTAACTTGATGAAATGTGAGATCTTTTAAAAATACATTTTCATTCTAAACATATAGGCCTAAAAGTCCCGTGGCAACATAGAGATAAAAGATTTCCTCTGCCAAAATATGATGGAGAATTGAGATTTCCTCTAATTGCCTGCAAAGAGTAAAAATGGAGACACAGTGATCCCAAACAGGAGAAAGAAGAGGGAAGATAAAGATCAGAGAGGAAACATAATACCCTTGATTACATAGAAGAGGACTCTTCAGCAGTGTAGGAAATAATTGTACTCTAATTTGAGCCCAAATTTAAGCCTCTTCTCCATTCATATTAAGTAGATGAATTGGACTAAATAAATTTCAAGTCCCTATGGTTTTGTTGGAGGAATTTGACCTTTCACACTATCAGTGGCTGAATTGACAACTATTTCAATTTTTCCCTGAAATGATGACGTTCTCATTTTGTCAGCTCACCATAGAACCAAGTTCTTCTGAAGCTACCCTAAGAGAAAGAATGCTTAGACACTGTTTTTGCCATTATCTGCTGTTGACTCCCCTAAAAGACTACCAGAATTACCTGTTGACCAAGCAAAGCTAGGTTTCATACACGGATTGCAGTAAGAACACCAATGTAACAGAGCTTTAGGAATGTCTCAAAACCAAGAAATTCAAGGATGATATTTATGGGATTTTAAGGCCTGAGGTAGGTGACTTTGAGGCAGGCTTTGCAAGATAGGGAACTGCTTGAGATTGGGCAGAGGTTATGATATTATAATTTTGGATTGGAGGGACCAGTGGAGCAAGGGTCTTGAAGTGAGCTGTGATGAGCAAGCTATTTTAGTTTGTTTGCAGTCCTATCTTCAGGGAAAGGGATATTCTGGAGCAAGTAACTAAGTTATTTTTGCTTACTCTCAATATTGTTAAACATAGAGACAAAAAATTATGCATAACACAGGAACAGGAAAATACATATGGTAGATGCTCTGAAGCTTAAGCAAAGAAAAATAAAAGACATTCTTCAGCTGTTGGGATGGGACAATACTGACGGCATAAGGCCCTTGGTTACCAATACCCTATAAGAATTTCCTCAGCTGATAGTAGTGGACTTACTCAAGGTAAGTCCTATGGCAGATTATATTTTTCAAGGGGCCATAACAATATTGCCCTTACCACATGCTCCTGTTACAATGTGAATTATAGCAATTCTCCCATCAAGAGATAGCACCAATGTTCACTGCCCTTGAATTTGGACAGTCTTCTGTAACTTCCTTAGCCATTGGAGTGTGACTTTATGACTTCTGGGGCCAGCTAATAAATATCTTTACAGCTTCTGCCTGTTTCACTCTTCCTCTTGGGATGCTTGCTCTTGGAACTAGCTGCTATGTTAGTAGGAAGTTCAGACCCTGTGGAGAGTCCATGTTCCACTTAGCAGCCATAGCTGAGGATGAGCCACTGCAAGTATCAGCCCCAGACACATAAATGAGAAAATCTTTGAGATGATTCCAGTCCCAGCCAACAACTGACCTCAACTATATGATAGACTCCATCTTAGGACAGCCTAGCTGAGCCCAGTCAACACCCAAAATTACAGAGATAATAATATAAATTAGAGTTGTTTTATGTCTCTAAGTTTGAGGTTGTTTGCTATATAACAATAGACAACTAGATGATATTCCTTTCCCAAGTTAGCCCACATCTACTGACTAAGGTGATATGTAAAGATCTAGCCCCTTAGCTCCAATTCAGAACAATTCTGAAGGGTCATCTGAGCTTCAGACCTCCCTATAGGAGGTCTGAGAATTCCACTGAGACTGTTATCGCAGTTCAACTTTTCTGTCTGCCCAATGTTACTTTATTCCCTTGAATCCACAGGTGTTGATCCGAGAGCACTCTAATAAGCCTACTATATGCTGATCTCCATCTCTAAGTCCGCTTTCCAGAAAACCCAACTTGGGACATTGTGTTACTTTCAATTCTCACCATTACAGAGAAAACAATCCATGGATTGCTCATACTTTTCTTCTAGATCCCCAGTAGTTGATTAGATGGAAGCAGATTTTTAATAATACATGTTTTAGAAAAAAATCAACATCGTTCTATGGTAAGATCTCATTTTCTGTCATGACTTGGAGTTGCCCACTCCAGAATTTGAGTGGAATTGACCATATCTTCTTTCCATATCTTCCAGGAAAGACTTTAACAGGATCTAAAGGAGTGGCTAAGTACTAAATTTAACTAACAATTCCATAGCTAGTAGTTATTTTTGCATTGTTTGGAGGACATTTAAAACTCAAAATATTTTCTTTGTATAGAACCACAGTGTATAATCACACACTGTGCCTATGCACGTCTTATTTCTCTAGTACATGAATTCAAATAATTGCAAACAAGGGTAACAAGAAAAAAATGACCTACACAATAGATAGTTTCTATAGGAGAGAATGAGAAAAAATCATTGATTATAGAGATGGAACCTCAGCATATGGCTGAGTAGGCTATGCACTAGCCAGTCCGGTCCCTCTAAGAACTGTGTAGCAGGTACGTGCTCAGTGGTACGTGGTGGCCTTAACAACATGCTTCTAAGGGGGAATGTGATGCACTTGGAGAAACCTGTTTCATGCAGTGGATTAGGATGAGTCTATCAGAAGTCTTTCCTTTGTACCTATTCACTCCCATTTATCCCTACCTTTGGCCCTTGTCAGGGCTTTCTCTTCCGGCCTCACTTCTCATTTTGGATTCTATACCTATTGTCTACTCTATTTTCCAGATACTTCCAATCCTGCTTATTGAGTGTCTGCTTCTGCCCTATTACCTGACTATGGCTTTATTACTGGAGTCTGGATTCCAAACTGTTTCCTGTGGCTCATTTAACAAACATTTGCAGAAAATCTACGATGTTTTGGGTAATGTGCTATGTGCTAAGGACATGACTATAATCCCTGCCTTCAGATAACTTGTTGTCAAATATTTTACCTCATGCACAAGTTTTTCAGCTCCACCCAAACACAACCTTTTTCTAGTTCTCCTCTCATGCTTGCCTGAGCAATTTCTGTTCTTCCCCTCTCCTAAATATCTATAAACTGCATCTCAGTGGCCTTTAAAAAAGGTAACACTTGCAAAGATCTCAGGAAACACATTTATTTTCCTTCCTCAGAAATAAGCAGCAATCTACCAAAAAAATCGGAATAATTTTTTTTGCTTGATCTGGAAGCATCAGGGGCAACATTTAAAACATAAATGAAGCACTTACAGTGTTGAATGAGGGTATCACGAACAGAAACTTAGTCTGGAAGAAAATGGAAAGAGGGTTCATTAGGTTACTCTTCTCCATAGAACTAGCATCAAAGGGGAGTCTGCTTCTTTGCTGTAATTCCACGCCATTATATTTGTCTACAAAATCCAGTAACAAATGGTCTGGGGAAAATTTAACAGAAGGGTGAGGCAGAGAGAGGAGGGGGTAGAATGGGAATACTAGAGGCAAAGAAGCAAGCCAAATGCATGGAAATGCACTGGGGCAAAGCAGCACTGGCCAGTGTCAATTTTGATAACCACCAGGTGTTACAGTGAGGGACCAGCTACTTTATCTTTAGCTCGCATATCTCAGAGAAAGCTGTTAGGAAAGAAAAAGTCATATTTACCCTGGAGCAAATAAGAGAGAAGCTGCCCAGTTTTAGGAATTATAAAAGCCAAATAGTGCAGGAAGACCCACCAAGGTCAACAATTAGACTATGGAAAAGGCAAATCACAGTACCCTCAAAGGGATTCTGAATCTGTTGTTTTAAGAGATTAACGATTTGTTCTTACTTTTAAACTCAGTTTTGTGGTGCTAGCCCATAAAAGACAGTTTAAACTATTTGCTTTCCCCTATTCTTAAAACCGTGGTAGCAACTCCAAGTAAAAACTTAAAGTGTTTAATAGATCAAGAATTAGTATGTGACCAGTCAATGATACTTTTACAAACATTACCTAAAATGCAATATAATTTAGAACAAAACTTAAAGAAATACAAGTATATGCGCACAGGTATTTATGATGTTTGTCATCATTCTAGACCTGCACTGTCCAGTAGGGTAGCCATTAGCCATGTGTGATTATTTAAATTAATAAAATTAAGTATAAGTAGAAATTCAGTTAATCCAATGCACTTGCCACATTTTAAGTGCTCATTAACCATATGTGACTATTGGACAATGCAAATATCAGACATTTCCATTGTCACAGAAAGTACTATGAACAACAAACACTGCCTTGAGTAAGAAGAAAAGTTTAATTTATTTTATAGAACTTGATATGCCACCTAGGGATACCAGACAGCCAACACGTACAGAACTTTATTTTACTTTGTCATGTGTAGTCTTCTAATTTTAGAAGTTTAGGGGCTTAGAAGTTTACATATACCTTATTGATCCACCCAACAAAGTTACCAACAAAGTTAATTTCCCATATATGTTCTTAAATTTTCCCTGTCATTTTGTTTTGGTTAGATTTTTTTTCCCATTTTATTCTAGTTTAGAGTTATTTTAGTTTTTTGATCATTTTTGCTTACAGAAAAATTACTTTCAGCATCATGCAGGTTTTGGTCCATACACATGGCTTCAACCCAAAGAAAAAAGCTTGCCACTCTCTGTATAAGTCCAGAGATCTATAGAGGTCAAAGACTTTATCAGTAACCTACCTCTGTATAAAAGTCTGTGATTGCCTTTTTACAGTTAGAATATTTCTGATCAGTGAATCTCTTTACTTAATTCCCTTTGAAGATACCTTATATCAATTACCTAAAATAACCTAATAACTCCCCTACTTGGCTCCCAAGGAAAAACAAATTCCAGATTTTTAAAAATACATTTAAAACTTATGTAATAGAGTATAAGCATAAAGGCATAGTAAAATAAAGGATACATCCAGTATTTAAATTTTGCTTTTAGATAAGAGAAAGACATTTTATTTTATTTTTAGATGGCTTATACTTGAAGCTATTCTAAACTTTGATGAGTAAATTGCTAATTTATTCCTTTTATAAACTCTACCAATTAAGAGTAGAGGATGAGTTTGAAAATGAAATGAAAATAATAAATTTTATAAGAACTAGATGAACAAAGGGGCTTTGTTTCACATGAATGAGTATTATAAGTATTGTCAGCCACCTTGAGCCAGAGACAATTAAAAAACTGTTGTTGGTAGTATCTGGCTATTTTTTTCTGACAAACTCCTTTCAGTTCTAGTTGGAGATTTTCTTTTAATAAAATACACAAGATACAGACTACAATTCACCAACTTGTTATTAACACTAACTAGTAAATTAAATAAAAGACTTCAGTTGCTTTAGGTAATCAGGTTCCAGGGAGTGAGTTACATCAATTTTTAAGCACAATTTGGACTTTAAATTATAACTCAATGGAAAAATAAGGGGGGAAATATGAATTCTCATTCTGGAGAATTAGTAATAGCTTGGTTTGTTCAATTTAGGAGAAGTGTGGTAAAGGCAAATTTGTATCAAATAAAATAAGAATACTTCATTTTCAAATAGTTTAAGTGATCTTTAAAGACTGGGGTAAAAGCATTCTTGCTATAAATATTGTTGGTCAATAAAATTAGGTGAAAAAGCCAAACCTTTTGAATGCTTGGAATTTAGGAATCAAAAGCAAAACCTCAAGTAAATATTGATCAGATCATAATTTTGTGTTCACCCAACCTACTTCTCTCTGAGGAGGTGGGCAGGCAAAGGAGAAAATAAGCAAAACTTACACTATTACCATGCATTCACCCCACAAAAATCACTTCCAGCCTCTGGCTCTGAGTAATTCTGTGAAGTGCTCTAAAATTTCAGAAAGTAAAAACCATATTCTCGTTTAGAGCTAAAGTCCCGTTTATTGAAGGAAAAACCAAATTGGCTCCTTTTGGTGGTTGCCTCACATGTATCTGTTTTCTGGTTTTTTAGTGATATATCAAATTTGAAAGAGGGAGTTCCAGAAGTTCTATCTTTATAGACTTAGATATTCAATTAAGTTTCAAGCAGAGAGCTAGGGAACTTTTGTTGAACCTATATTTGCAAAGCAAACCCAAAATTTGTATATTTATCTGGAGTAGCTTTGTCGAGGATAGAGGGGTGAATGAAAATAATGGGAATGGCCAAAGCCCTTCCAAGCAACTTTTGAAGTGGTCTCTGTTATTGGACATAAATTATAAAAATGCTGGAATTTCTATAAATCAACAACTTGTTTATATAGCTTTATCAGGGAGTGCGCTGTAGCCAATAATTAAATTTTCCAGATAACTAAAGCTGACCATTTGAAGGACTAAACCTGTTTAACTACTTTTTTATTTTTTTTTTTTGAGACACTGTTTCACTCTTGTCACTCAGGCTGGAGTACAATGGCATGATCTCAGCTCACTGCAGCCTCCACCTCCTAGGTTCAAGCCACTTTCCTGCCTCATGCTCCCCAGTAGCTGAGCCACCACACTCAGCTAATTTGTATATTTTTAGTAGAGATCATCAATTCTATAGTGAATTATTTTACTTGAATAAGTGTCAATGTTTTCAATAGCCCTGTTCCTCAATTTTTTGAGTATACTACAAAACTGCTGTTAATGATGTGTTAAATAATGAAACTTAATAGAACTGCAATCCTATTTTACATATAATTCTAGGCCATTTAGAATCTGGTAAGATTCTGACAATAATGTTATCTCCTATAGAATAAGTCACATGTGTTTCTACCTTAAAAAAAAATTTTTTTTTTTTTGATACATGGATGTTGGGTAAACTACAAACCAAAATTAAAATATTTTACATATAGGCAAAGGTAAACATTAAACATAATATAACTGCTCTAAGATCAGTTTAGGCCACATGCTAATAAGCTATTTCAAGAATTTAGTTTTTAGGATTAAGAACTAGATGAGACTTCCACCAAGATGGCCAAATGGGAACAGCTCTGGAGTGCAGCTCCCAGTGAGAGACACACAGATGGGTGAACTCCATATTTCCAACCGAGGTACCAGGTTCATTTCAATGGGACTGGTTGGACAGTGGGTGTAGGCAGGGAGGGAAAACTGAGGCAGGGTGGAGCATTGACCTGGGAAGCACAAACAATCGGAGGATCAGGGACTTTACCCCCTTGGCACTGCAGATACTGCACTTCTCCCATGCCCTTCGCAACCCACAGTCCAGGAGAACACCATCAGGCTGAGAAGTACCACAAGTTGCTAGCGCAGATGAGCGACTGCTCCAGCTGGCCTGGCGCCGCAAATTGTCGGCACAGAACTGGGCAGAGTTTTTGGATAGCACCAAGATTGCCTGCAGGATGGATCTGTGCACCCCCTAGAAAGAGGGAGAGCTGAAAACAGGGAGACAGGTGATATGGCTTGGCAGGTCCCACTGCCACAAAGACCAGCAGACTGAAGCCCTCTCACTTGAGAGTTTCACAGCCAGTGCATGAGGTCAAGCTTGACCCCTGACAATCAGGCTTGGTGAGGGGAAGGGCATCCACCATTGCAAAGGCGGATCGAATCTTACCTGCATAAACAAAAGCCAAAGGAAGCCTACACAGCAGCCAGGCTGAGTCTGAGGAAGCCCAGCAGCACCTCTGCAGGCAGACAAGTGACAGACTGTCTCCTGAAGCAGCTCCCTGACCCCTGTATAACCTAAAAAAAAAAAAAAAAAGTCATACAGCAGAGGTGCCTGTTAGAAGGAAAGCTAAAAGACAAAAAGAAATAGCTTCAACATCAACAGAAAGGACGTCCACTCGGAGTCCCCATCTGAAATCACCAACTTCAAAGATCAAAGCTAGATAAACCCACAAAGATGTGAAGTAACCAGTGAAAAAAGGATAAAATCATCAAAGACCAGAACACCTCTCCTCCTCCAAGGGATCACAACTCTTCACCAGCAAGGGAACCAAACAGGATGGAGAATGAGTTTGATGAGTTGACAGAAGCAGGCTTCAGAAGGGGGATAATAACAAAGTTCTCCGGGCTAAAGGAACATGTTCTAACTCAATGCCAAGAAACTAAAAACCTTGATAAAAGTTAGATGAAATGCTAACTAGAATAACCAGCTTAGAGAAGAACATAAACGACTTGATGGAGCTGAAAAACACAGCACGTGAACTTCACAAAGCATACAAGTTTCAATAGCCAAATCAATCAAGGGGAAGAAAGGATATCAGAGATTGAAGATCAACTCAATGAAATAAAAGGAAAAGGCAAGAATAGGGAAAAAAGATTGAAAAGAAATGTACAAAGCCTCCAAGAAATATGGGATTATGTGAAAAAACCTAATGTATGTTTGATAGGTATACCTGAATGTGACAGAGAGAATGAATCCAAGTTGGAAAACACTCTTCAGGATATTATCCAGGAGAACTTCCCCAACCTAGCAAGGCAGGCCAACATTCAAATACAGGAAATAAAGAGAACACCTCAAGAAGAGCAACCCCAAGGCACATAATCATCAGATTCACCAGGGTTGAAACAAAGGAAAAAAATGCTAAGGGCAGCCAGAGAGAAAGGTTGGGTCACCCACAAAGGAAAAACCATCAGACTCACAGCAGATCTCTTGGCAGAAACGCTGCAAGCCAGAAGGGAGTGGGGGCCAATGTTCAGCATCCTTAAAGACTCAAAGAAAATAACTTTTGACCCAGAATTTCATATCCAGCCAAACTAAGCTTCATAAGTGAAGGAGAAATAAAATCCTTTATGGACAAGCAATTGCTGAGAGATTTCTTTGCCACCAGACCTGCCTTACATGACCTCCTGAAGGAAGCACTAAACACGGAAAGGAACAACCAGTAACAGCCACTGAAAAGATGTACCAAATGGTAAAGACCAACAACACAATGCAGAAATTGCATCAACTAATGGGCAAAACAACGAGCCAGTAACAAAATTGCAGGATCAACTTCACACATAACAGTATTAACATTAAATGTAAACGGCCTAAATGCCCCCAATCAAAAGACACAAACTAGCAAACTAGATAAAAAGTCAAGACCCATCATTGTGCTATATTCAGGAGACCCATCTCACATACAAAGACACCCATAGACTCAAAATAAAGGGATGGAAGAATACTTACCCAGCAACTGGCAAGAAAAAAAAAGCAGGGATTGCAATCCTAGTCTCTGATAAAACATACTTTAAACCAATGAAGATCAAGAGAGACAAAGAAAGGCATTACATAAAGGTAAAATGATCAAGGCAACAAGAAGAGCTAACTATCCTAAATATATATGCACCCAATACAGGAACACCCAGATACATAAAGCAAGTTCTTAATGACATACAAAGAAACTTAGACTCCCGCACAATAATACTGGGAGACTTTAACACTAAACTATCAATATTAGACAAATCAATGAGACAGAAAATCAACAAGGATATCCAGGACTTGAACACAGATCTGGACCAAGCAGACCTAATAGACACCTACAGAACTCTCCACCCTAAATCCACATAATATACATTCTTCTCAGCACCACATCACACCTACTCTAAAATTGACCACATAATTGGAAGTAAATCACTCCTCAGTAAATGCAAAAGAATGGAAATCATAACAAACAGTCTCAAATCACAGTGCAATCAAATTAGAACTCACGATTAAGAAACTAACTCAAAACCACATAACTACATGGAAACTGAACAAGTGATTCCTGAATGATGATTAGGTAAACAATAAAATGAAGACAGAAATAAAGATGTTCTTCAAAACCAGTGAGAACGAAGACACAACATAACATAATCTCTGGGACACATTTAAAGCACTGTAGAAAGGGAAATTTATGGCACTAAATGCCCAAATGAGAAGTGAGGAAAGATTTAAAATCAACAGCCTGTCATCAAAATTGAAAAAGTTAGAGGAGGAAGATCAAAAAAACTCAAAAGTAAGCAGAAGACAAGAAATAACTAAGATTAGAGCAGAACTGAAGGAAATAGAGACACAAAAAAAAACCCTTCAAAAAATCAATAAATCCAGGAGCTGGTTTTTTGAAAATATCAACAAAATAGACCGCTAGCCAGATTAATAAAAAAGAAAAGAAAGAAGAATCAAATATATGCAATTAAAAATGATAAAGGAGATATCACCACTGATTCCACAGAAATACAAACTACCATCAGAGATTACTACAAACAACTTTGTGCACATAAACCAGTAAACCTGGAAGAAATGGATAAAATCCTGGACACTTGCACCCTCCTAAAACTAAACCAGGAAGAAGTTGAAACCCTGAATAGACCAATAACAAGGTCTGAAGTTGAGGCAGCAATTAATAGCCTACCAACCAAATAAAGTCCAGGTCCAGACGGGTTCACAACTGAATTCTATCAACGTACAAAGAGGAGTTGGTACCATTCCTTCTGAACCTATTCCAAACAATACAAAAAGACGGAATCCTCCCTAACTCAATTTATGAGCCCCACATCATCCTGATATCAAAACCTGGCAGAGACTCAACAAAAAAAGAAAACTTCAAAAAAAAAAAAAAAAAAGAAGAAACTTCAGACCAATATCCATGATGAACATAAATGCAACAATCTTCAAAAAAATAGTGGCAAACCGATTGCAAAAGCACATCAAAAAGCTTATTCATCACAAGCAAGTAGGCTTCATCTCGGGGATGCAAGACTGGTTCGACATACACAAATCTATAAACATAATCCATCACATAAATAGAACCAAAGACAAAAACCACATGATTATCTCAGTAGATGCAGAAAAGGCCTTTGGCAAAATTCAACAGCCTTTATGCTAAAAACCCTCAATTAACTAGGTATTGATGGAATGTACCTCAAAATAATAAAAGCTATTTATGACAAACCCACAGCCAATATCATACTCAACAGGCAAAAACTGGAGGCATTCCCTTTGAAATCTGGCACTAGACAAGGATGCCCTCTCTATTACTCCTATTCAATATAGTACTGGAAGTTCTAGCCAGAGCAATCAGTCAAGAAAAAGAAATAAAGGTATTCAATAAGGAAAAGAGGAAGTCAAATTGTCTCTATTTGTAGACGATATGATTGTATGTTTAGAAGACCTCATCATTTCAGCCCAAAATCTCCTTAAACTGATAAGCAACTTGAGCAAAGTTTCAGGATACCAAATCAATATGCAGAAATCACAAGTATTCCTATACACCAATAACAGACAAATCAGAGATCCAGATCAAGAACGAACTGCCATTCACAATTGCTACAAAGAGAATAAAATACCTAGGAATACAACTAACGAAGGACGTAAAGGACCTCTTCAAGGAGAACTACAAACCACTGATCAAGGAAATAAGAGAGGGCACAAACAGATTAAAAAACAATTCCATGCTCATGGTTAGGAAGAATCAATATCCTGAAAATGGCTATATTGCCCAAAGTAATTTATACATTCAACACTATACCCATCAAGCTACTATGGACCTTCTTCACAGAACTGGAAAAAAACTCTTTAAACTTCATATGGAACCAAAAGAGAGCCTGCATAGCCTGGACAATCCTAAGCAAAAAGAACAAAGCTGGAGGCATCACGCTACCAGACTTCAAACTATACTACAAGTCTACAGTAATCAAAACAGCATGGTACTGGTACCAAAACAGAGATGTAGACCAATGGAACAGAACAGAGGCCTCGGAGGCAATGCCACACATCTACAACCATCTGATCTTTGACAAACTGGACAAAAACAAGCAATGGGGAAAGGATTCCCTATTTAATAAATGGTATTGGGAAAACTGGCTAGCCATGTGGGGAAAGCTGAAACTGGACCCCTTCCTGACACCTTACACTAAAATTAACTCCAGATGGATTAAAGATTTAAACATAAGACCTAACACCATAAAAACCCTAGAAGAAAACCTAGGCAATACGATTCAGGACATAGGCATAGGCAAGGACTTCATGACTAAAACACCAAAAGCATTAGCAACAAAAGCCAAAATGGACAGATGGGATCTAATTAAACCTAAGAGTTTCTGCATAGCAAAAGAAACAATCATTAGTTTGAACCTGCAATCAACAGAATGGGAAAAAATTTTTGCAATCTACCCATCTGACAAAGGGCTAGTATCCAGAATCTACAAAGAACTAAAGCAGATTTACAAGAAAAAAACAAACTCATTCAAAAGTGTGCAAAGGATATGAACAGACACTTTTCAAAAGAAGACATATATAAGGCCAAGAAACATATGAAAAAATGTTCACCATCATACAAAAAATTAGCTGGGCATGGTGGCGCATGCCTGTAGTCCCAGCTACTCAGGAGGCTGAGTCAGGAGAATTGCCTGAACCCAGGAAGCGGAGGTTGCAGTGAGCCGAGATTGCGCCATTGCACTCCAGCCTGGGTAACAAGGGCAAAACTCCATCTAAAAAAAAAAAAAAAAAGAAAGAAAAATGCAAATCAAAATCACATTTAGATACCATCTCATGCCAGTTAGAATGGCCATCATTAAAAATCTGGAGACAACAGATGCTGGAGAGGATGTGGAGAAATAGGAACACTTTTATACTGTTAGTAATTAGTTCAACCATTGTGTAAGACAGTGTGTTCATTCCTCAGGGGTCTAGAAATAGAAATTCCATTTGACCCAGCAATCCCATTACTAGGTATATATCCAAAGGATTATAAATCGTTCTATTATAATGACACATGCACACAAGTGTTCATTGCAGCACTGTTTACAATAGCAAAGACTTGGAACCAACCCAAATGCCCATTGATGATAGACTGGGCAGGGAAAATGTGGCACATATACACCATGGAATACTATGCAGACATAAAAAACGATGAGTTCATGTCCTTTGTAGGGACATGGATGAACCTGGAAACCATCATTCTCAGCAAACTGACACAAGAACAGAAAATCAAACACCGCATGTTCTCACTAATAGGTGGATGCTGAACAATGAGAACACATGGGCACAGGGAGGGGAACATCACACACTGGGGTATGTTGGGGGGTGGGGGTCTAGGGGAGGGACAGTGGGGGGCAGGGAGGTTGGAGAGGGATGACAGTGGGGGAAATGCCTGATGTAGGTGACGGGGGGATGGAGACAACAAACCACCATGGCATGTGTGTACCTACGCAACAATCCTGCAAGATCTGCACATGTACCCCAGAACTTAAAAAGAAATTCTAGTGTACAAAGTAGGAGATTCTGGCCGCAGCTTTCTGCCTAGCTTCCTTTAACTTGTTACACAATTAGCATTATGTGTATAATGGGCACTCTCACCTTAAACCTGAGATGCTCAGAAACAACTCTGAGGATACTCCAAGGAATATCTCTAAGGGCAAAAAGGTAGACAGCGAAGCCTCCTGAAGGTTCATTTTGTTATCAGTGAGGTCCAGGTATGTTCTGCCCATGCACAGTGAATCAATTACTGTGACATGAGTTTTACAAAAGAGAAAAGATTTATTAGCAAAGCTGCTAAGCGAGAAGGCAGAAGAACAGCTTTCACATTCTCTTCCCCTAAAATAAGGCCTAGGGATATTTCTGAGTTAGGTAAATGGGGTGGTCTAAGGTGTGGGGAAAGGTGATTGGCAATGGGGAAAGTGAAGTAACAGGTTCATTCTGTACAAGCATAGTTAGGCTTCATAGCATTTTATAGAACATATGTATAGAAAATCGTGTTAGCACAACTGGAGGGTACAGTTTTTGGCCCTCCAAAGGCCACTTGTTGGACACTTGCGCAGGCCCAGTTCAAGGGCTGGTGGTCTCAACCAGTTTGAATTGAACAGGAGTTGACTCAAGTTTCTGAAAAACAACAGAAGTGTTGTTTTGGTAACCTATGAATGTTATCTATCAAGTAGCCAGTAAAGGTTAAGTTTCAGCATTCAGCAACATGGCTTTCAGCTTTATGGAAAAAGGGGGAAAAAACAAAAAGCAAGCAGGGCAAGGAGACCTGATCAAATTAACCTCTTGGTTTCAATTCTAGGACAATACTTTGTCAGAAAAGTACAAAATTTACCCCTGGGCCATTCTTTTCCTGAGTCTCTCACATACACTCAGTCTCTCACAGGCAAGGCACTTCACTGCTAGAAGCTTCAAATTCTTCATTTCTAATGTAATTAAATTGGATCCTACAATTTCTAAGGCCCCTTGTTTCTCTAATTTTCTGTGATTTTAAAGGGAGATGAAAGACTCCGGAGTCTTGAGTTGAGGTCTTAGTTTGTGACAAGCCCACCACTGTTGTTGTGAAGTTCCAGAAAAGGACTATATTTTTTGTCCCCAAATGAATCTTCTGTTCAGTGGCTTACCATTTAGTAGTGCATGGAAATATGAAGTATGAGGCCAATTCAGATGGTGGAATTGAAAAATATATTGCCACATTCATCCCCCAGAAGTAGAAAATAATGGTTGTTGATAATTTATAGGGTCTAAGTATTCTGTTTTTTCTAATTGGGAAAAATTTATGGTTTTAAGTGTCTAAAAAGAATAAAAGGCTATTCATTAACACACATCAACAGAAATATACTGAAAACCATCACCACTTAGTACAAGAAAATGCTAAGGTTTCAGTCAACACCAACATTATACAGCCCAAAACTTCATTATACAGCACAAATGTACAATTATGACCAAATTTTACAATTAGAATGACTTTATAAGGAACATATGTCTACTCAGTTCATTTCAATAAAGTGAGGAGAACTACAAAACACTGTGGAAAGAAATCAGAGGTGACACAAACAAATTGAAAAACATCCCATCCTCATGGGTTGGAAGAATCAATACTATTAAACTTGCCATACTACCCAAAGCAATTTACAGATTCAACATTATTTCTATCCAATTACCAATGTAATTTTTCACAGAATTAGAAAAAAATATTCTAAAATTCACATAAAACAAAAAGCCCAAATAGCCAAAGAACTCCTAAGTAAAAAGAACAAAGCTGGAGGCATCATATTACCCAACTTCAAACTATACTAGAAGGCCGCAGTAACCAGAACAGCATGGTACTGGTACAATAACAGACACATAGACTGATGGAACAGAATAGGGAACTCAGAAATAAAGCCATACACAACTATGCGATCTCCAAAAAGGTCAATAAAAATAAGCAATGGGGAAAGGACACCCTACTCAAGAAATGGTACTGGGATAGTTGGCCAGCCATATGCAGAAGATTGGAACTGGGCCCTTTCCTTTCACCATATACAAAAATCAACTCAAAATGGATTAAATATTTAAATGTAAGACTTCACACTATAAGAATCCTAGAAGAAAACCTAGAAAACACCATTCTGTACATCGGCACTGGGAAATAATTTGTGACTAAGTCCTCAAAAACAAATGCAACAAAAATTGACAAGTGGGACCTAATTAAAGAGCTTCTGCACAGCAAGATAAAACATCAACATAGTCAATAAACAATCTACAGAATGGGAGAAAATATTCACAAACTATGCATCCAATAAAGGTCTTATATCCAGAATCTACAGGGGACTTAAAGAACCAAACAACCAAATAACAAATAGCTCCATTAAACAGTGGGCAAATTACATGAACAGACACTTCTCAAAAGAAGACATGCAAGTGGCAAACAAACATATGCAAAAATGCTTAGCACACTAATCATCAGAGACATGCAAATCAAAAACCACCACAATGAGATACCGTCTCACTCCAGTCAGGATGACTATTATTAAAAAGTCAAAAAACAACAGATGCTGGTGAGGCTGCAGAGAAAAGGAATGCTTATATATTGTTGGTGGGAATGTAAATTAGTTCAGCCACTGTCAAAAGTAGTTGGAGATTTCTCAAAGAACTTAAAACAGAACTACCATTCAACCCAGCAATGCCATTACTGGGTATATACCCAAAGTAAAATAAATCATTCTACCAAAAAGATACATGTACTCAAATATTCATTGCAGCAGCTATTCACAATAGCAAAGACATGGAATCAACCTAGATCCCCATCAACAGCAGAGTGGATAAAGAAAATGTGGTTCATATACACCATGGAATTCTGCATAGCAATAAAAAAGAACAAACTCATGTCTTTTGCAGCAACATGAATGCAGATGGAGGCTATTATCCTAAGTAAATAACACAGGAGCAGAAAACCAAATACCAGATGTTCTCACTATAAGTGGGAGCTAAATATTGGGTACTCATGGACATAAAGGTGTCAACAATGGACACTGAAGACTATAAGAGAAGGGAAGGAAGGGAAGCAAGTGTTGAAAAACTATTTATCACACACTATGCTCACTATCTAGGTGGCAGGATCATTCATACCCCAAACCTCAACATCGTGAAATATACCTGTGTACCAAATCTGCATATGTACCCCCTGAATCTAAAATAAAAGTTGAAATTATTTTTTAAAAGTGCTTACCAAGCAAAAAATAAATGAATAAAATACTTAGTGAAAAACAAATAAAATGAACATCAGGAGCAGGCCTGTAATAGATAATAAGGTTTTTAAAAAATGGGCAAACTATATTCAGAGAAAGCGGTAATATTGAAATTTGTTTCACAATGAGAGTGGGGCTGTAAGAGAGGACAGTTCATCCCCCATATCTTATTGATGGCAGACGTTTAAGAGCTCCTAGTGTAATACCAAGGCTAAGGTCTTCATTTAACACAAGTTGAGGAGCTGTCTTCTTGTTAATATTGGCCAATTGCCACTTCAAAAGGGAAGCGCCTGCTTTGCCAGATCAGGCATGGGTTAAGGCCAAGGTTAAGACATATCCTCAGGCTGTGCCAGAAACAGACAAGACAAGAACCCAGCTTCATTAACAGCATACTTGGACATTCTGATTACCATCTTTCTTCTGGGAAGATAGCAGAAGCCAGGCTAACCGAGGCAGCCCACGTGCTACCAGCTACCTCCAAAGCCTCTTACAAGAGTCTTTAAGGTTCTCAATATATGTAAAAATGAAAGCTGGGTGTGGTGGCTCACACCTGTAATCCCCATACTTTGGGAGACCAAGGATTGCTTGAGCCCAGGAGTTTGAAGTTCAAGACCAGTCTGGGCAAGGTAGCAAGATCCTGTCTACTACTCAGGAAGCTGAGGCAGGAGGATTCCTTGGGCCCAGGAGTTTGAGGCCACAGTGAACTATGACCATGCTGCCATACTCCAGCCTGGGTGACAAAGTAAGACCCTATCTCAAAAAAATAAATATATAATTAAATGAATTTTGGTAATCTTTAATATTTACATTTAACAAGTTGCTGCTTTTAAAACAAACATACACATAAAAGATAATTACAGGATTTATCATACTATTAAATGCCTTATGGTTGTTGTGGTCAAGATAATGGGACACACTTTTAAAGTGGTGTTGTCTTCTTTCAGTCCTCTGAGTGTGACTTCAGACAGAAGTGTTTATACTTGAGACTCTTTATCATTGGGAAGCCAAGGTCACATGGTCCCTTTGGTTCCTCTGTGAAGGGTACTATTTACTTCCCAAATGTTCCTAATTGAAAGTCTTTCCTTAATAATAAGCCTAGCACACTACCTGCTCCAACATACCGTGGTATTATAAAGGGGGCAAAAAGACAATTTGCAAGGAACCAAAAGGATTTTTGGATGTAAGTTGATGCCATACTATTGTTAAATATAAAATAATACTTTTTTAGAGCTGGAAACAATCAGAGAAATCATCTAAACCAAGTTCCTTATTTTAATGACGAGGAGTCATGTCTGAGCATCTTATAGACTGAGAGATTCTTTTCAGGTAAGTGTCAAAGGTATATGTTGTAACCATGGAGCCATGGCAAGTGAGAGAAACAGAAAAAAGGAAGGAAGCTTTTCTTGGTGTGACTAGAGGGGTGCACCCCAACATGAAAAGGCAAGAGCTTCAGGGAATGGAGATTGGAGTATTGTCCATTTACAAAGATAAGCCCTGGAAGACTAGCAGAAAGGTTGCCTGCAGTGGAAGTAGTTCCCTGGAGCTGGGGTGGCAGCTGGGGTGGAGTCAAGCAAGGAAACCACAACAGGAAAGTCCTTCCTGAAATGTTTTCTTGGGGGAACATTTTCAGTTATTTGTACTTAGTTTAAATGATTGCTTATGGTCGTTTATGGTAATCTTCTGTCCTAGGAAGCCAGGAATGGTTTAATGAGAGAATATCCATCAATTTTTACGATAACAAATCGGGAGGGTCCAGTGCTTCTATCTATGCTATCAAGGTTACTGCCTTGAGATTATATTGCTTTGGGGGGAGGATGATCCTCCCTTTTGGGTGCCTCCCACTGTTTAAGGAGGACATCCAAGAGAGGTAAATGGAGGATCACCAGTTACGTCCTGTCCAGCAGGCAGATCTAAAAGCCTGCACCCCTGCTTTCCAAGGGTCCCCATTCCCTTCTCTCTCGCCCACCCACCCACACACATATGTGCACATCCACACATACATACCTCTTAGACTTCCTGTGCTTAGTGGAAATGACACAGATGGACACTTTTCTAGAGGGCCCCTGTGGTAGCAGAAGGTGGAGTCCAGCTGTGCTCAAGTGTGGTGGGTGATACCTTCAGCACTCTTTGTAAGAGGGAATGTGCTGGGGGATTCTTGACACTAAATAATGCATAGGAAGGGAATGAATTGGTTTGTAGAGGGCTTTTACTAACACGTGTATATCCGTAAATTGTTGATTTCTTCTTTCCCAATTAGTAACGCCTGCATTATTTTAAAGTTTAACTTCAAACTTTGACTTTATAGGGAAAAGCATAGAATTAATGAAGAAATAAAACATCTAAAACGGCAGCAGGAAAGTATTGACAAGGAGCTTGATAGGTTTGTCTCTTATTCAAGTTTGTAGTGCTTAAGATCATCTTTAATTGAAGAGATGTGTTACATAAAACCACAAAACTGCAAAAAGGTTTTCTTGTTAACAGTTAATCTGGAGTAATTTTAACTTCCTTTAATCACGAAATCATTTACTCTGCTAACTTACTTAATTGCTAAACATTAAAAACAACCAATTTAGGTGGTCTCTCTTGGGCTATTTTATTTCTCTTCTTCTTCTGCTGCTTCCCCTATGCATATAGACATTTTTCCTCAATGAAGCAAGAAAAAATTGGCTAATTTAATTTATTTTAGAAATTATAAGAAAAACTATATTGAGATTACTTTAGAGTAATACTACTTCAAACACACCCACAAGCACATGCAGAATAAGAAGTATCAGACTTACCTATGTAACAAACCTGCACGTTCTGCACATGTACCCCAGAACTTAAAGTATAATAAAAAAAGAATTATCAGACAAGTCCAGCCCTTCAAACAAGCCCCCCTAGGGAGACTATAGCTTTGTGTAGTCACAGTTCACACTTCTAAATACTATTTTAGAACTTACAAAGCTAGTTTTCCAGGGACATGAGAAAATTCAACCCACTGCTTTAGGATCTTATCTCACTTTTCACCAAAAACTTTAACACCCAGTTTTCTGCTTCACAACACCTGTTATAAGGTTCCATTCTGGGTGAGTGTTACAAGTTTCCAAAAATCAAATGTGGACCAGAGTTTTCACCCCTGAGAATACGCAGAAGAATGTAGGACAATTCTCAGAGTAACTCACAAGAAGTGTTCAAATATGTTTAATGCAATAACACATTGTTGAAAAAATACATATCTGGATATATAAATCCCATGTGCTTGTTAAAGTTATAGGCACAGTGTATGAGCTTCCATTTGTAATCTTCAAAAGAGATATTCATGAGAGGAAAGGCAATCAGAAAGAGGAAGGATTAGTGATGATATAAAACTTCATGAATATACTAAAACTACTGAACTGTACATTTTAAAGGGTCAATTTTATGGTATGTAACATATATCTCAATAAAACTGTAATTTTTTAAGAGGGGAGATTGTAAATTAAAAGTGACTTGGAAGAGGGAGTGATTTTAACTAAGTGAGGTGAGACAGATTCTGAGAATAATGTGCAGCTCAAGGAGATTCTAAGAAGGTGTTACTGAGAAATGGCAGTGTAAGAGCCAGATTTGAGATAAGCGTGGAAGGAAAATGTGAGACCTAAAGAGCAGTAAGTGAGAAGGAAATCCAGCCTGAAAGACAAAATAAGCAGAGAGAGAATGAGTGAGGGGACATGTATCAGTCACAGAGCACGAATGTAAGAGAACCTCGACTAAGTAATCCCACTCTGCCTTCAGGGGTAGCTGAGTCTAAATGCTGAAGAATCCTCAAATAGGCCTTGCAAGGGGTTAGCGCATCTAAACTTTCTGCCTCAACAAAGTGTATTTGGGATTTTCAGAAAATTTTACTTCCTGCCAATTTCATGGAAAAAATAGTTTTTAAATACTTGAAAATTGCCAGTGAAATTAATAGCCTTATATATCTTTTATTCTGCTTCTCTTTCTCTCATCTGTGTTACTTTTACTAATGTTTCTTCTGGTTTCAAGTTTTTATCCTTCCTTGCCTAGCCTACCATTGCTTCTCCCCTCATTCTTAGATCTCTGGAAAGGTTCTGCTTCCTGAATTCACTCATTAAAGTCCTTCATAAATATTTCTTGAATGAATACTTGGTGGCAGAAACCATGAGATTCCTGGATCCCTGCTTGCAATGAGCTTACAGTCTAGCAAGTGCTCTCACCCAGTGGCCTTTTCCATCTCCCTCTCTTTCTTTCCTGTATCTCTCCCTTGTCAGTCTCTTTTACTCTTCTCTCCCCACTGTCACTCCTTGAAGTCTGAGCTAGAGCTTCATGAGTGGAATCAGTTAAAGCAATACTGTGTGAACAATCTAACTGAAGAGGATGTGCCATTGCTGGGACGAGAACCACACAGTGGGTGGAATTGAGGGCTTGAGTCACAGTGCTTGGGTTCAAATTCTTTCCTTGCTAGGTGTATGACTGGTGTGTCTGTGTGTCTGTGTGTGTGTGTGCACGCACGCACGCATGCACACAGGCAGCAGGGGCAGGTGTCTGAACCTATCTGAGCCTGTTTCCTCATTTATAAAATAGGATAATAGAAGTATGTACTTCAGAAGTTTTAAGAGTAATTGAATTAATGTATGTAAAGTGCTTGGCAAATGCCTCACATGTTAAATTCTTAATAAATGTTGGCTATTAGATGGTGTCAGTATACGGACAATTCATTTGGTTATTGATTTTCTTTATTCCATGATTAGACTCCAAGCAAAGGCTACCAAGAAACCTGAAGTTAAACATGACTTTGAAAAGTTCCTACATAAACTGGTATGTTTTCTTTCTGAAAATAATTGAGAATTCTCTCTCTAGCTTCTCTTATATAGACTGGACAATATTTCATAAGCAATGTATTGTGTCACACCCAAATTACAGTGGCAGAAGAGAATACATTCTTGTCATTTAATCATCCACATTCACATGTAAGATAATCTCTGTTTTACATATTTAGTGACAATTCACGTTCATTTTCCCCATTTTAAGATTCTGACCAGGAACAGTTTATGCAACTGAAAAGCTCAAATGCAGTTAGAATTACAAACTAATCACTGATGTTTGAAGTTGTATTTTGTTTTTCATTAATAATTCAACAAAATCATATTGGGTACCATCAGCTGTGTTAGATGAATAGTCCCTGCCCTCAACTAATGGAAACACAGGCAGAGTATGATAAGGTTCTAAACAGGACTCAAGTATGAAAAAGAAAGAAAAGAAAGGAGCCTGTTCTATCTTTCTGATTTTCCTTGTCAACTTCTCTTTTGCTTCTCTTTACCTGTGGGCAGTCTTGTTAAGTCTGAAGGGCCTCTTCCTTCCCAACAGACAAGAACATGTAGTGACTAGTGTACAATAAGTCTGAAGGTTGGACAATTGGAGGTCAGGAATAGAGGAGAGCCTTTTATTTTCGGCATGTCAAGGCTTCCACTCAAAAATCTAGAGCAATCCCATTGGGGATTGCTAGTATAATGTCAAAAATGGGTCAAATCAAATTCCTACATGGGCCAGAAAAGTGGTAGAAAGTAGTGAAACACCTGGGTGTTGTATAATATACCAACAAGACAGTATAGTAAGCAAATAGGACTATTCTTTTTCTTGTTGAAACAGGGTCTCACTCTGTCACCTGTCACCCAGGCTAGAGTGCTGCAGTCAGGGCTCACTGCAGCCTTGAACTCTTCAGCTCAAGTGATCCTCCTGCCTCAGCCTATCAAGTAGCTGGGACAGCAGGCGCATGCCACCACTCCCAGCTAAGGATTATTTTTTTACATCCACTCAAAAAATACTCATTTTCCCTTTTTTTTGCGGGGGGGGGGGATCTATCTTCTTTCTTCCCTACTATTGATAGGAACGTGAGCACAGAGAAATACCTAATTAGAATACAAAAACAAGAGTACAAGTGTGCTGATAAAGTGCAAATGACCTCAGCTGGTAAGTGGTAAATGATTTGAGTACCAGGGGAACTGTTATACAAACAGCTGTGGAAACTGTAGTGCACTGGAAAGCCATGCCTCATCTAACAAGGCAGCTACTATCTCAGCCCTAGTTCATTGATGCCCTGCAGAAATGTAGGACAAGTAGTCTCAGATATTCCACCACTCAGTAATCCAGATTTTTCTGTATAATCTTCTTATTTGAAGCCCAAGTTTTAAGTCATTCTGTGGGCCAAACTCTGTACACCTGCAAACCAGATGTGACCCATGGGCTGCTGGGCTATAACCCTTGATCTAAATGCTGCCTAGATTTGAGTCTTCAAAATCTAGCTCCAGCCAGTGTAGCCAATCTTATTCTTCACTACATAGCAGAGCAAACCCTTCACTGTCACTGAACCTCCTACATGCACCATGTTTGCCTATACCCATAGGCTTTGCTCATCTGCAGCGTGCACTCCACAGCTTTTAAACTATGTTCATTCTTTAGGGCCATGCTCAAAGTCCATTTACTGCATGATCTTTTTTCTAATGCCCCAGGCCCTATCCCTTCCAGGTAAGTTTAGCATCTCTCATAATGTCTAGAATACCACATGGTGGTGGTAGGACTGAAACATAGTTCTTTTTTTCAAAAGCGAAATGAAAACAAATATAGGATAGATCCCTCACTTAGAATGATCATGTGTGTCCCCCAAAGAAGAGTGCACATTGGAAATTTTTACTCACCTTTTGCAAAGAAGAAATCCCATGGTAAAAATTTTAAATGGAACAGCAAAGCAATGACAAGTGCCTTTTTTTTTTAACACCGATCCAGGTATCTTTAAAGAATCATATCCCAACCACAAATCCTTTGTGGAAAATGCCATGGTGTTAAAAAATAGAAGATTATACGTTTAAATAAATACAGGTTTTGGATTTTAGGGTTTATAGAACCAAAATTCTTTTAACAAATTTGACTCTAGCTTTCTCAGGCATTTACCTTTCTGCTAAGAATGAAAATGCACCAGAAGTTTATTTTAAAATAGAATATTGGCTTTCCTAGTATTTATATATGACTATTACCCTTGAAGAACTACAACCAACTTTGTACAGGCCTCCCTCAAACTGAGATTCTGGATAGTGATGCCCAATCTGAGTTAAACATTAATGAGCTAATAAAATCACAGAATAATAAGTAATTGTGATAATTTTATGGGTAATTCATTCCATAAAACCATTGCTATCTCACTTATCTGAGTATTTCAGCAAAATATTTTGGTCCAAATCATTATGTAATTCAGAAAGTGCTTCCTGTATTCTGTCCACAAGAGGAAGCGAGTAATTTGCCATCACTGGCCAAACGTTTCTGCCTACTCTTGATATACATACAGAGACACCCATCAATACCATTACAAATCCCAAGATTCATTAAGTCTTTTCATAGTCACTCTCACCCACATACCTGCATACCTGCCTTACACCGAGGTACATATATACAAACAAGCTTTGGTAAACACACAAAAAAGGGATATAAGGAATGTGTGATATTTCTCAGAAGCCTCTCTTGGATTAGAGAGGTATTTGAGAAAAAGTAGTCAAAAAAGAGTAAGAATGAAGTTAAGTTCTATGAACGAACTGAATTATCCTTCAGATAATTATTTATTTATTTATTTTAATTGTATTTGGGCTCTGGGGTACATGTGCACATCCTGCATCCTGCAAAATTGTTAAATGGTACATACATGCCATAGTGGTTTGCTGTCTCCATCCCACCACCCCCCACCCTCCGCCGCCTCCTGGTCACCTACATCAGGCATTTCTCCTGGTGTTATCCCTCCCCATCCTCCCTGTGCCCCTCCTCCTGTTGTCCCCACCTTCCCCTCCCCTCCACCCCACCACCTAGCCCTGTGAATGTTGTTCCCTTCCCTGTGCCCACATGTTCTCATTGTTCATCACCCGCCTATGAGTGAAAACATTCAGTGTTTGGTTTTCTGTTCTGTGTCAGTTTGCTGAGAATGATGGTTTCTACATTCATCCATGTCTCTACAAAGGACACGAACTCATCATTTTTTATAGCTGCATGGTATTCCATGGTGTATATATGCCCCATTTTTTTGTCTAGTCTATCATCGATGGGCATTTGGGTTGCTTCCAGGCCTTTGCTATCATAAACAGCGCCACAGTGAACATCCATGTGTGTGTGTCTTTATGACAGAACGATTTCTAATCCTTTGGGTATATACCCCATAATGGGATTGCTGGGTCAAATGGAATTTCTATTTCTAGGTCCTTGAGGAATCGCCACACTGTCTTCCACAATGGCTGAAATAATTTACACTTGCACCAACAGTGTAAAAGTGTTCCTATTTCTCCACATCCTCTCCAGCATCTGTTGTATCCAGATTTTTTAATGATGGCCATTCTAACTGGTGTGAGATGGTATCTCAATGTGGTTTTGATTTGTATTTCTCTAATGACCAATGATGATGAGCATTTTTTCATGTTTGTTGGCCGCATATTTGTCTTCTTTTGAAGTGTCTGTTCATATCCTTCACCCACTTTTGAATGGGTTTGTTTGTTTTTTTCTTGTAAATCTGCTTTAGTTCTTTGTAGATTCTGGCTATTAGCCCTTTGTCTGATGGGTAGATTGCAAAAATTTTTCGGTTGTCGGTTAACTCTAATGATTGCTTCTTTTGCTGTGCAGAGCTCTTAAGTTTAATTAGGTCCCATTTGTCTATTTTGGCTTTTGTTGCCATTGCTTTTGGTGTTTTAGTCATGAAGTCCTTGCCTATTCCTATGTCCTGAATGGTTGCCTAGGTTTTCTTCTAGGGTTTTTATGGTGTTAGGTCTTATGTTTAAATCTTTAATACATCTGGAGTTAATTTTTGTATAAGGCGTAAGGAAGGGGTCCAGTTTCAGCTTCCTGCATATGGCTAGCCAGTTTTCCCAATACCATTTATTAAACAGGGAATCCTTTCCCCATTGCTTGTTTTTGTCCAGTTTCTCAAAGATCAGATGGTTGTAGATGTGTGGCATTACTTCTTAGGCCTCTCTTCTGTCCCATTGGTCTGTATCTCTGTTTTGGTACCAGTACCATGCTGTTTTGATTACTGTAGCCTTGTAGTATAGTTTGATGTCAGGTAGCATGATGCCTACAGCTTTGTTCTTTTTGCTTAGGATTGTCTTGGCTATGTGGGCTCTCTTTTGGTTCCATATGAAGTTTAAAGTGGTTTTTCCAGTTCTGTGAAGAAGGTCAGTGGTAGCTTGATGGGGATAGCATTGAATGTATAAATTACTTTGGGCAGTATGGCCATTTTCACAATATTGATTCTTCCTAACCATAAGCATGGAATGTTTTTCCATATGTTTGTGTCCTCTCTTATTTCCTTGATCAGTGGTTTGTAGTTCTTCTTGAAGAGATCTTTTACCTCCTTTGTCAGTTGTATTCCTAGGTATTTTGTTTTTTTTTGTAGCAATTGTGAATTGGAGTTCGCTCATGATTTGGCTCTCTGTTTGTCTGTTACTGGTGTATAGGAATGCCTGTGATTTCTGCACATTGATTTTGTGTCCTGAGACTTTGCCGAAGTTGCTTATCAGCTTAAGGAGGTTTTGGGCTGAGACGATGGGGTCTTCTAAATATACAATCATGTCATCTGCAAATAGGGACAATTTGACTTGTTCTTTTCCTAACTGAATGCCGTTTATTTCTTTTTCTTGCCTAATTGCTCTGGCTAGAACTTCCAATACTATATTGAATAGGAGTGGTGAGAGATGGCATCCTTGTCTAGTGCCAGTTTTTAAAGGGAATGCTTCCAGTTTTTGCCCATTCAGTATGATATTGGCTGTGGGTTTGTCGTAAATAGCTTTTATTATTTTGAAGTATGTTCCATCGATACCTAGTTTATTGAGAGTTTTTAGCATAAAGGGCTGTTGATTTTGTCAAAGGCAGTCTCTGCATCTATTGAGATAATCATGTGGTTTTTGTCTTTGGTTCAGTTTATGTGGTGAATTACGTTTATAGATTTGCATATGTTGAACCAGCCTTGCATCCCTGGTATGAAGCCTACTTGATCATGGTGGATAAGCTCTTTGATGTGCTGTTGGATTTGGTTTGCCAGTATTTTATTGAAGATTTTTGCATCAATGTTCATCATGGATATTGGTCTGTAGTTTTCTTTTTTAGTTGTGTCTCTGCCAGATTTTGGTATCAGGATGATGTTGGTCTTATAGAAAGAGTTAAGGAGGATTCCTTCTTTTCGTATTGTTTGGAATAGTTTCAGCAGGAATGGTACCAGTTCCTCTTTGTATGGCTAGTAGAATTCAGTTGTTAACCCATCTGGACCTAGACTTTTTTTGGTTAGTAGGCTATTAATTGCTGCCTCAACTTCAGACCTTGTTATTGGTCTATTCAGGGTTTCAACTTCTTCTTGGCTTAGTCTTGGGAGTGTGCAAGTGTCCAGGCATTTATCCATTTCTTCCAGATTTACTGGTTTATGTGCATAGAGTTGTTTGTAGTAATCTCTGATGGTAGTTTGTATTTTTGAGGAATCGGTGGTGATCTCCCTTTTATCATTTTTTATTGCACCTATTCGATTCTTCTCTCATTTCTTTTTTATTAGTCTAGCTAGTGGTCTGTCTATTTTGTTGATCTTTTCAAAAAACCAGCTCCTGGATTTACTGATTTTTTGAAGGTTTTTTTTGTGTCTCTCTCTCCTTCAGTTCTCCTATGATCTTAGTTATTTCTTGTCTTCTGCTTACTTTTGAGTTTTGTTGATCTTACTCCTCTAACTCTTCCAATATTGATGATAGGGTGTCGATTTTAGATCTTCCCTTTTTTCTCATGTGGGCATTTGTTGCTATAAATTTCCCTCTAGACACTGCTTTAAATGTGTCCCATAGAATCTGGTATGTTGCATCTTCATTCTCGTTGGTTTCAAAGAACATATTTATTTCTGCCTTCATTTCATTATCCATTCATCATTCAAGAGCAAGTTATTCAGTTTCCATGTGATTGTGTGTTTTTGAGTGCTGTTCTTAATCCTGAGTTCTAATTTGATTGCACTGTGGACTGAGAGACTGTTTTTTATGATTTCCATTCTTTTGCATTTGCTGAGGAGTGATTTACTTCCAATTATGTTGTCAATTTTGGAGTAAGTGCAATGTGGTGCTGAGAAGAATGTGTATCTGTGGATTTGGGGTGGAGTGTCCTGTAAATGTCTATTAGGTCTGCTTGGTCCAAATCTGCGTTCAAGTCCTGGATATCCTTGTTGACTTTCTGTCTTGTTGATCTGTCCAATATTGTCAGTGGAGTGCCGAAGTCTCCCACTTTTATTGTGTGGGAGTCTAAGTCTCTTTGTAGGTCTTTAAGAATTTGCTTTATGTATCTGGGTGTTCCTGTATTGGGTGCATAAATATTTAGGATAGTTAGCTCTTCTTGTTGCATTGATCATTTTACCATTATATAATGCCCTTCTTTGTCTCTTTTGATCTTTGTTGATTTAAAGTCTGTTTTATCAGAGACTAGGATTGCTACCCCTGCTTTTTTTTTGCTCTCCATTTGCTTGGTAAATCTTCTTCCATCCCTTTATTTTGAGTCTTTGTGAGTCTTTGCATGTGAGATGGGTCTCTTGAATATAGCACATTGATGGGTCTTGACTTTTTATCCAGTTTGCCAGACTGTGTCTTTTGATTGGGGCATTTAGGCCATTTACATTCAACATTAATATTGTTATGTTTGAATTTGATCCTGCCATTTTGTTACTGGCTGGTTGTTTTGCCCATTAATCGATGTGGCTCCTTCATTGTGTCATTATTCTTTAGCATTTGATATGTTTTTGCAGTGGCTGGTACTGGTTGTTCCTTTCCATGTTTAGTACTTTGTTCAGTAGCTCCTATAAGGCAGGTCTTATAAGTGATGAAATCTCTCAGTAATTGCTTGTCCCTAAAGGATTTTATTTCTTCTTCACTTATGAAGCTTAGTTTGGCTGGATATGACATTCTGGGTTGAAAGTTCTTTTCTTTAAGGATGTTGAACATTGGCCCTGACTCCCTTCTAGCTTATAGGGTTTCTGCCGAGAGATCCGCTGTGAGTCTGATGGTCTTTCCTTTGTGGATGACTCGACCTTTCTCTCTGGCTGCCCTTGGGATTTTTTCCTTCATTTCAACACTGGTGAATCTGACAACTGTGTGCCTTGGGGTTGCTCTTCTTGAGGAATGTCTTCGTGGTGTTCTCTGTATTTCCTGGATTTGAATATTGGCCTGCCTTGTTAGGTTGGGAAAGTTCTCTTGGATAATATCCTGAAGAATGTTTTCCAACTTGGATTCATTCTCCCTGTCACATTCAGGTACACTGATCAAGCATAGATTAGGTTTTTTCACATAATCCCATAGTTCTTGGAAGCTTTGTTCACTTTTTTTCACTCCTGTTTCTCTAATCTCGCCTTCTCGTTTTATTTCATTGATTTGATCTTCTGTCTCTGATATCTTTTCTTCTGCTTGATCGATTCGGCTGTTGAAACTTGTGTATGCCTCGTGAAGTTCTTGTACTGTGTTTTTCAGCTCCATCAAGTCGTTTATGTTCTTCTCTAAGCTGGTTATTCTAGTTAGCATTTCGTCTAACTTTTTTTTCAAGGTTCTTTGTTTTTTTGCATTGAGTTAGAACATGGTCTTTTAACTCAGAGAAGTTTGTTATTTCCCATGTCCTGAAGCCTGCTTCTGTCAATTCGTCAGATTCATTCTCTGTCTTTTTTTGTTCCCTTGATGCTCAGGAGTTGTGATCCCTGGGAGGAGAAGAGATGTTCTGTTCTTTGATGGTTTCATCCTTTTTGCGCTGGTTTTTTCCCATCTTTGTGGATTTATCTCCCTTTAATCTTTGAAGTTGTTGATTTCAGGAGGAGTTGCTGAGTGGACTTTTTTCTGTTGAGGTTGGAGCTGTATCTTTTTTGGCCTGTAGAGGGCATTGCTGGGCTCTCTCGGGTTCCGTCAGGTTGCTGGGTGGGTGGTCCTTCCCTGGAGTTTGTTTGCAGGTGAGATTGGCCCTGCCTTCCCAATGGCATCTCTCTCAGAGCTGGATCTTCCTGGTTGGGGTCAAGCTGGTGTATTTGCTGCCAAGCTCTCTAGTGAGGGCTTCAGTTTGAGTTCTGTGGAGGTGTGGGGCCTCCCAGGCTTTATGGTCTGTTTCCCTGCTTTCAACTCTGCCTCCCTCTGTGGGATGGTCCATCCTGCTTGGTGTTAGTTCAAACTCCCTCCCAGATCCCTGTGACAACTTGCCGCAGGGAGGTAGCCACTGCTCAGATTTGCATCAACTACCCACGGCACCCCACCATCTGGCAGGGCACTTGTGGACCATGGGTTGCAGGAGGGATGAGGTAAGCACAGGATCTGAAACAGACCACTGAGGGGGTTAAGTCCCCCGACCCTCCAAGCCGGCTACACATTTCAGGTGGGGACATGCCCCCCCTCCCCCACGTCTTGATTTACCCCCCTGGGCGGCTCTTGCCCTGTGGCTCCTTCCCTGGGCCTAATTTCAGTGCCGTATCAGTCCCACAGAAATGAACCCGGCACCTCGTTTGGAATTGTGAAGTCCTCTAGCCCTCTGTGTCTCATTTGCTGGGAGCTGCGTTCCAGTACTGGCTTCTCTCAGCCATCTTGGCGCCCCCTCAGTAATTCTTTATTTCAATGTGAATAGAAGAGACTTAAAGTATCTTTTTTCTAAGTTTTTCTGTTAAGTGATGGAGATAGCTCAGGGCCAAAAGAATTGAAAGTGGTTATTTATATGATATCACATAGTTTAAAAATATTCAAATGAGTCTGAATTTTCTACCTGTATCCTTCTTTTGTCAAAAAAAATCCTAACTCTCTTGATAATTGGAGAAACCTCACATTCAATTACACAGTGTCCAAGAAAATCTGTGAAACTTTAATCCTGTATTGTTTTCATAGCGTTCTGAAGCTAAAATTGAGAGAGAATGTGTGGCATCACTGTCATCATCATCATCATCATCATCATCATCAACAGAAAACTACAACTCTGAGGAAGAACACTAAGAGAAACCAGAAATGACTCTACACAGAATAATGCATACAATTCAATGGTATCAGTTTAATTGTAGCAATATATTTAATTCAAGTCCAATCCATGAAATCAGTATTGTGTGTTTTACCATTCATCTTTAAAAATCTTCAAATCAGTAAATCTCAGTATATTCTTAAAAGATCTGTCCAAGCATGATCTTGGCTCTTAATAGTAAAACCATATTTTAAGATGGAAAAATAACCATTATGAAGCATAGAGAGTTTTCAACCATTTCTCTGGAAATACATCTTGATAATAGCAACCATTCATCATAATACAAAACAGAAAGAAGATTAATTTACTGTGGCATAGAAAGTCCTGCCAATTCCTAAGTGCCCTAAATAGTTTCTCTGAGATTTTTTATTTTTTAGGCCTCAAGGAAAACCAAAGCCCCGCCTCCAGGTTTGGTAGCAAATAAACTCTGTTTCTCCGGTGCTAAGCTTCCATCACTCCTCTGGTAATAAGCTTTGTGCACATTTGCTAGGAAGCTGATCAGCTTGTCCGCAGGTACTATTGACACTGTGCAGCCTCCCCATCCTGCTCCAGTAAGTCGTGACCCTTCAGCCCCAAACTTCCTAAAGCAATGAGAAAAAAAATATTAGAACCTATAAATATTAGAACCCATAAATGAAAATACAAGTGATTTGCTTGGTGTCTATAGAACACATAGCCTACCTAAGTTACATGAAGAAAATACATGAGAGGTTTTTAGGTGTCATCAAACATTTCAGGACATTAAGACATTTAGACTGTTTTAGAGCATGATCTGGAATTTTTTGATTGTATCTAAATCTAGTCCCTGGTTTTGAAAGTAGTAAAAGTCAACAGTACTCCTCCCATTTCATGACTGGCAACAACCCACTGTAATATTGATTCCATAAAGTAGCCACTTGAAGAGTTGTATAGCAAGCCTACAGGTAAATCAGGAAGGAGCCATTAAAATAAAACAGGCAATGGTAAAAGAAATGTAGGTAACTCTGAATCAGAAGGTCACTCCAAATGAAGGCAAATCAAAATGTAAAGTGCAGTCTTATACAAGTTTTCACCAGTGGCTATTTCAGCTTCATTCTTAAGGCTGGGCTATTTCACAAAGAAGAATCAGTCTCCTAGAACAGATAGCCTCATTCACTGAATAAACTTAGCAATGAAAAGCTTATTATTAAACTCCAGGTTGACTGGGTGGTTGGTTGAATCTCTAATGGAAAATTAAACAAATCTTTCCACAAAGAGGATGGCAGTCCATACCATCTTCTCTGTGCCTTCTGGAGCTGGTCTGATTACTGAACTCAGAATTTGACATCAGATGAGATGTATCTGATTAGGATGGCAACAACTATATAAAGGACCACACAGCAAGAGGTAATTTTAGTAACTGTAAACCAGGTACAGTTTTAAACCTCAGATTTTAACCAAAGTGAAAGGACCTATCACAATGTACACAGATCACTCAGCTTTAAAAGATGTAATTTATCCTGACAAGAAAGTTAACATGTACTTACAATTAATTATTATTCTTTTTTTTTTTTTTTGAGACGGAGTTTAGCTCTTGTTACCCAGGCTGGAGTGCAATGGCGCGATCTCGGCTCACCGCAACCTCCGCCTCCTGGGTTCAGGCAATTCTCCTGCCTCAGCCTTCTGAGTAGCTGGGATTACAGGCACGCGCCACCGTGCCCAGCTAATTTTTTTTGTATTTTTAGTAGAGATGGGGTTTCACCATGTTGACCAGGATGGTCTCGATCTCTTGACCTCGTGATCCACCCGCCTCGGCCTCCCAAAGTGCTGGGATTACAGGCGTGAGCCACCGCGCCCGGCCTAATTATTCTTAATAAAATTCCCTCCAAATTATTAGTGGATTAAAGGCTATATAATTAATTTGGCACAATTTTGTCTCTTTTTTTCAATCTAAATGAGATACTTTATTTTCTGGACATATCAATAGAATACCACCTCTACTCTAGAACATCAAAATTACTGCATGCCAGTAATTGATTTTCTCTTCAATAATTCTTCTCAGTTGATTTCTTTTTATCACCTGCTTTATTACATATATTAAAATATGCTTTTCAAATGCAAATAGGTGTTCAGGGAAGAAAAAAAAATGCTAACAAACAAACAGACATCACTGATCTCCTCCTATCCCTTAAACATTCAGCTTATGACCCAGTAGCTGAACTAAGCCTGAAATCTCATCATCTAGGCTGAAAAATTTCTCTGACCTTGGGATCCTTGAATTCTAAATTTCTAGGTTGGCAAAGGGCCTGTTTGCAGTTTGTTGATTTCAAAAATGGTTGTCATATGTAATCGCATCAAACTCTCACTGTGGAAGATGCTGGGAAAAACTGACGTGTCACTGAAGTGTCTCTGGAAGACCCTAAAATATGGGCATTAAAGTCAGCCATGACATGGTATAGTGAAGAACACTGTACCTTCTTATTTAAGATCCAAAATAGGCCATTTTGCTGGACTCAAGTCATCAAGCCTTTAAGGGTCTTCAGTGAACTTCTAAAAGGCATATTTTATTATATTTTCTTATTTAAAGAGTTTTTTAAAGCTGTGATTTTTCAAAATTGAACCTAAAGCAAACTGAGAGTATTGTTTTTAATCTGGCTATAAAATCTATAGGAATTGAGCCAGAGGGTCTGTTTCCTGAGACTTCTACTAGTTTCCAGAGAGCAGAAGCTGGAAGTCTTTCTAGGTAAAGATACTCACTACTGAGTCTCCAGAGCTGCTTTGTCACCACTCTGCATGCTACAGATGAAAATGAACTGAATTGCATCAATCACATGGTCTGAAGTCATCGGGGCTCAAATTTCCCAAATAGAGAATGATAAGTGCTATTATAAATAGCCTTCAGCCCCTGAGTCAGTGACACATCTGATCCCAAGTCAGGGCTGCCCCAACAGCTGGTCAGTAGCCTGCCCAGCTACATACACTTATAAAGGCTGAACGGTCTGTCTGCAGTGTTCCCCACTGGTACTTAATAGGCCGTTTGACATACGCCATAGAAATTCTGAGAAGACCAAAAGTTAGTAGCCAATATACACTTTAAATAAGAAAGAAAAGTAAGTGAACCAAGGGTGTTTAGCAAACTTTTCATGTTTGCACCTTTCTCTGGAAGAATGATAAATCATTAAAAATATATCTCCTGAGCTATTGCACATCAGAGAGGCAATACAAGAATTACAAAAACCAAAACCCCCAAATCCCTCAGATCCCACTTTGATGATTGTGCTGACTGGACTGGGAATAATGTGGAAAGGTTTGTCAAAGCAACAAAGGCAGCCTCTGCTTTATAAAGCATGATTGACAAAGGCTAGGGTAGATGAAGGATGGAGATTATGAGGAATGTTCTCTTTGATCCTTTTATTGCTGAAAAGTATACTCACATAATTAACTATCCAGGCACCCAATATAGCCAAAGTCGAATTTCCTACTTTTAAGTGAACTAATTTGACCATAAAGCGCTTACTAAGTTGCAAGATACAGAGCAATGGAGAGGGTGGGGAGGAGATCCAGAGAGACCCAACTGCACTACACACTTGAGAAAGAGGGAAGGTAAGAAGTTAGGCTTTGTATTTCAATTCTGTTTCATTTCTTTCAAAATAAGTGAATATATATTATACAAATGGATATGAAATAAATTATTTCAGGAAATCTTGAATTTAGGAATAGGTCACATCCATCTCTCTGACCCTAGCCCAGCACAATTCTAGGCATTTAATAGGTTCTACTAAGTGGCTGCTAGACTAAAATAGTTGTTTTAAAGTATTTTTTAAATTATATGTAATATAAGCAGTCAGCAGTGTATTCTTTACTTGGAAAGACTTCTACCTTCTGCCTCTAGGAAATGGCAAGAATCACAGGTAAGAGACCGTCTCGCCCAGTTTCTATGATTTTTACAGCCAGATTAGAAACCATACCTTCAAATTGCTTTAGAGTCAAGAAACCACAGCTTCAAACACTGGTCAAATGAGAAAGGATAAGAAAATACGTCTACAAGTCTACATTAGAAATGTAAGCCACTTAAAGCCCACTGAAGAGCAGGGGGTTTGGGTCCTGCAAATGGCATGTATACTCATAAGTAAAAGAGGCTCAAAGAGAAGTGAACCCCTAAGGGTAGCGAAATGGCTCATTCCCTTGTTTCATTTTTTTGATCGGGTATGCAGATTTGCACTTAAGGTCATAGGGAAAGAGCACAGAACTATGGATTTGCACTTCGTTCTTCCCCATTATGACCTTGTCAAAAGAACGGGTGGGAGAGGCTGAGCAGCCTCACCACGGAACACATTGCAGAAAGATTTCTGAGGAAGACAAAGCAAATTAACTTTTGTAATCATAGTTGATCCATTAAAATTTGTCATTCATCTTCCTTAACAGCTTGGGCAATAATGCAGCAATTAATCTTCTCTAATTTCAACAAGTGCCAAACGGAAATAAAAGGCATTAATCATTTTGTCTTAAGTGAAACCAGGGAACCAATAGTGAATGAGCTGTCTCACATTTTGTGTTCTCCAGTAATCCTACTTAAAATTTTGTCATTTCTTTCTGTTTATATTTTGTTCAGTTACAAGAGATATTTTATAATTCAGCAAAAATTACCTTTTTTCTTCATGATTCTTGGTTTCATATAATTTAAGTTCTAACTTAAGTTTTTAATAATTTAATACTTAATAACTTAAGTTTTAAATTTTTTTTTAGCTTTTGTCTTGCCCATTTTATTTTTTATTTTATTGTATTTTAGGTTTTGGGGTACATGTGAAGAACATGCAAAATTGTTGCATAGGTACACACATGGCAGTGTGATTTGCTGCCTTTCTTCCCTTCACCTATATCTGGCATTTCTCCCCATGCTATCTCTCCCCACCTCCCCACCATCCACTGTTCCTCCCCTATTTCTCCCCAACAGACCCCAGTGTATAGTGCTCCCCTCCCTGTGTCCGTGTGTTCTCATTGTTCAACACCCACCTATGAATGAGAACATGCGGTGTCTGAATTTCTGTTCTTGTGTCAGTTTGCTGAGAATGATGGCTTCCAGCTTCATCCACATCCCTACAAAGAAAACTAACTCACCGTTTTTGATGGCTGCATAATATTCCATGGTGTATATGTGCCACATTTTCCCTGTCCAGTCTATCATTGATGGGCATTTGGGTTGGTCCCAGGTCTTTGCTATTGTAAACTGTGCTGCAATGAACATTTGTGTGCATGTGTCCTTATAGGAGAACGATTTATAATCCTTTGGATATATACCCAGTAATGGGATTGCTGGGTCAAATGGAATTTCTATTTCTGGTCTTTGAGGAATCACCACACTGTCTTACACAATGGTTGAAGTAATTGACACTCCCACCAACAGTGTAAAAGTGTTCCTATTTCTCCACATCCTCTCCAGCATCTGTTGTCTCCAGATTTTTTAATGATCACCATTCTAACTGGCGTGAGATGGTATCTCAATGTAGTTTTGATTTGCATTTCTCTAATGACCAGAGATGATGAGCATTTTTTCATATGCTTGTTGGCCTCATGTATGTCTTCTTTTGTAAAGTGTCTGTTCATATCCTTTGCCCACTTTTGAATGGGCTTGCTTTTTTCTTGTAAATCTGTTTTAGTTCTTCCTAAATTCTGGATACCAGCCCTTTGTCAGATGGGTAAACTGCAAAAAATTTTTCCATTCTGTTGGTTGCTGATTCACACTAATGACTGTTTCTTTTGCCATGCAGAAGCTGTGGAGTTTGATTAGGTCTCATTTGTCTATTTTGGCTTTTGTTGCCAATGCTTTTGGTGTTTTGGTCATGAAGTCCTTGCCTACGCCTATGCCCTGAATGGTTTTGCCTAGATTTTCTTCTATGGTTTTTATGGTGTTAGGTCTTATGTTTAAGTCTTTAAACAATCTGGAGTTAATTTTAGTGTAGGGTGTCAGGAAGGGGTCCAGTTTCTGCTTTCTGCACATGGCTAGCCAGTTTTCCCAACACCACTTATTAAACAGGAAATCCTTTCCCCATTGCTTGTTTTTGTCAGGTTTGTCAAAGATCAGATGATTGTAGATATGTTGTGTTGCCTCCGAAGCCTCTGTTCTGTTCCATTGGTCTATATCTCTGTTTTGGTACCAGTACCGTGATGTTTTGATCACTGTAGCCTTGTGGTATAGTTTGAAGTCTGGTAGTGTGATGCCTCCCGCTTTGTTCTTTTTGCTTAGAATTGACTTGGCTATGTGGGCTCTCTTTTGGTTCCATATGAAGTTTAAGGTGGTTTTTTCCAGTTCTGTTAAGAAGGTCATTGGTAGCTTGATGGGGATAGTGTTGAATCTGTAAATTACTTTGGGCAGTATGGCCATTTTCACGATACTGATTCTTCCTAACCATGAACGTGGAATGTTTCTCCATCTGTTTGTACCCTCTCTTGTTTCGTTGATCAGTGGTTTGTAGTTCTCCTTGAAGAGGTCCCTGAAGTTCTTTGTTAGTTGTATTCCTAGGTATTTTATTCTCTTTGTAGCAATTGTGAATGGCAGTTCGTTCTTGATTTGGTTCTCTTTAAGTCTGTTATTGGTGTATAGGAATGCTTGTGATTTTTGCACATTGATTTTGTATCCTGAGACTTTGCTGAAGTTGCTTATCAGTTTCAGGAGATTTTGGGCTGAGATGAGATGATGGGGTCTTCTAAGTATACAATCATGTCATCTGCAAATAGATACAATTTGACTTCCTCCTTTCCTATTTGAATACCCTTTATTTCTTTTTCTTGCCTGATTGCTCTGGCTAGAACTTCCAGTACTATATTGAATAGGAGTGGTGAGAGAGAGCATCCTTGTCTAGTGCCAGATTTCAAAGGGAATGCTTCCAGTTTTTGCCCATTCAGTATGATACTGGCTGTTGGTTTGTCATAAATAGCTTTTATTATTTTGAGATACGTTCCGTCAATACCTAGTTTATTGAAGGTTTTTAGCATAAAGGGCTGTTGAATTTTGTCAAAGGCCTTCTCTGCATCAATTGAGATAATCATGTGGTTTTTGTCTTTGGTTCTGTTTATGTGGTGAATTACGTTTATAGACTTGCGTATATTGAACCAGCCTTGCATCCCCGGGATGAATCCTACTTGATCATGGTGGATAAGCTTTTTGATGTGCTGTTGCAATTGGCTTGCCAGTATTTTATTGAAGATTTTTGCATCTATGTTCATCATGGATATTGGCCTGTAGTTTTCTTTTCTTGTTGAGTCTCTGCTGGGTTTTGGTATCAGGATGATGTTGGTCTCATAAAATGATTTGGGAAAGATTCCTTCTTTTTTGATTATTTGGAATAGTTTCAGAAGGAATGTTACCAGCTCCTCTTTCTATGTCTGGTAGAATTTGGCTGTGAACCCATCTGGACCTGGGCTTTCTTTGGGTGGTAGGCTCTTAATTGCTGCCTCGACTTCAGACCTTGTTATTGGTCTATTCAGGGTTTCGACTTCTTCCTGGTTTAGGCTTGGGAGGAGGCAACTGTCCAGGAATTTATCCATTTCTTCCAGGTTTCCTAGTTTATGTGCATAGAGTTGTTTGTAATAATCTCTGATGATGGTTTGAATTTCTGTGGAATCTGTGGTGATATCCCCTTTATCATTTTTTATTGCATCTATTTGGTTATTCTCTCTTTTCTTTTTTATTAATCGGGCTAGTGGTCTGTCTATTTTGTTGATCTTTTCGAAAAACCAGCTCCTGGATTTATTGATTTTTTGAAGGTTTTTTTGTGTCTCTATTTCCTTCAGTTCTACTTTGATCTTAGTTATTTCTTGTCTTCTGCTATGTTTTGAGTTTTTTTGATCTTGCTTCTCTAGCTCTTTCAATTTTGACGATAGGGTGTCAATTTTAGATCTCTCCTTTCTTCTCATGTGGGCACTTATTGCTATATATTTTCCTCTAGACACTGCTTTAAATGTGTCCCAGAGATTCTGGTATGTTGTGTCTTCGTTCTCGTTGGTTTCAAAGAACATCTTTATTTCTGCCTTCATTTCATTGTTTATCCAGTCGACATTCAAGAGCCAATTGTTCAGTTTCCATGAAGCTGTGCGGTTCTGGGTTGGTTTCTGAATTCTGAATTCTAACTTGATTGTACTGTGGTCTGAGAGACTGTTTGTTATGATTTCCGTTCTTTTGCATTTGCTGAGGAGTGATTTACTTCCAATTATGTGGTCAATTTTATAGTAGGTGTGATGTGGTGCTGAGAAAAATGTATATTCTGTGGATTTAGGGTGGAGAGTTCTGTAAATGTCTGTTAGGTTTGCTTGTTCCAGGTCTGAGTTCAAGTCCTGGATATCCTTGTTAATTTTCTGTCTGGTTGATCTGTCTAATATTGACAATGTAGTGTTAAAGTCTCCCACTATTATTGTGTGGGAGTCTAAGTCTCTTTGTAAGTCATTAAGAACTTGCCTTATGTATCTCGGTGCTCCTGTATTGGATGTGTATATATTTAGGATAATTAACTCTTCTTGTTGCATTCATCCTTTTACCATTATGTAATGTCCTTCTTTGTCTCTTTTGATCTTTGTTGCTTTAAAGTCTATTTTGTCAGAGATGAGAATTGCAACTTCTGCTTTTTTTTGCTCTCCATTTGCTTGATAAATCTTCCTCCATCCCTTTATTTTGAGCCTTTGTGTATCCTTGAATGTGAGATGGGTTTCCTGGATACAGCACACTGATGGGTTTTGGCTTTTTATCCAATTTGCCAGTCTGTGTCTTTTGATTGGGGCATTTAGTCCATTTACATTTAGGGTCAATATTGTTATGTGTTAATTTGATCCTGCCATTTTGATGCTAGCTGGCTGTTTTGCCCATTAGTTGATGCAGATTCTTCATTGTGTTGATGCTCTTTACCCTTTGGTATGTTTTTGGAGTGGCTGGTACTGGTTGTTCCTTTCTATTGTAGTGCCTCTTTCAGTAGCTCTTGTAGAGCGGGCCTGGTGGTGATGAAATCTCTGAGTACTTGTTTGTTCGCAAAGGATTTTATTTTTCCTTCACTTATGAAGCTTAGTTTGGCTGGATAGGAAATTCTGGATTGAAAGTTCTTTTCTTTAAGGATGTTGACTATTGGTCCCCACTCTGTTCTGGCTCACTCTGTAAGGATAGTTTTCTTCCTCTTTCCTGCTCCTTTCTTTAGATTCTAAACTGATTTTCCCTTGAAGAGAAGGAAAAGGCTCAACTGAAAAAGAGAGCTAGCAGTGATCTCTACTCTTTCCCAGTACCCCTTCTCTCCACGTCACAAAGTTGTTCTATACATTGTCCTATATGCTAACTACCTAGAGATGCTTTTTTAATTCAGTCTAGCTCAGATCACTCTAAGATTATCTGCTTGTGTATAGCACCTTAGGTATTCTAGGTATTCAAGTCCTTCATTTACTCATTCAATTAGTTGTCTTTTTATACAAATAGTTTCCAAAAAGGCCTTTGGGAACACTAAAGGAATTTGGAAGTGCTGTAAGTGGACCAGGGAGGGTGATGTAAAGATTATTTTTGGCAATGCTCCTTCTTGAACCCATTTCAGCTTCCCTCCTCCCTCTTCTGGGAAAGTCAAGCAACCTGCTCAGGCTGCCCAGTCTTAGTCACACCTTCCCTACTGATGTTAACATTTTTAAAGGTGGCAGGGAATTGTGGAGATGGTGGTGGTTTTTAAACAAAGAAATACTTTGCCAGAGGTTGAGTCTGTGGCATCAGTGGCTCACACCAGGCATTGCTAGGACCCCTTCCAATAAGACCAACACCTTCTCTGCCTGACCCAGTAAGACACTGACAAGGCTTCAGGAGGAACTAGGGCTTACAAGTAGCTCCACTGTTCATTTATTTGAAGCTTTCCCCATGTTACTACCTGCTACTCTTCCACCGTCTGTCTTCCCCATCCTTTTAAAGCATCCTTTATCTTATTCCCATTAATTTCTGTATTCTTCTGAACCCCTCCTCCTTCCCTCATTACTTCTCAGATATCTTAACAAGAGAAAGTCACAGCTTTTGAAAAGTGGAGAGTAGACTGCATTTTCACATGGTATACAGATATCCATGTGAAAATATGTACTGACTGAAGGAGGGAAAATGCCTGCATCAACTTAATTCCTCTGAGGCTATCCTCCTCTGAGGTTGGTCTGCCACTTAGGACCTTTCAGTAACTTGCAACCAACTGAAACATTTGAAGAATATTATCTGCTGGTCACAGTGACAGCAAAGAAGAAATTAATAAGAAACTTTAAGGACCAGACAACTATTCTGGCCAATATTTTCAACAAGCCAGAAGATAATCTTTCAATATGGAAAATTTGAACCCTATATGATTATGGAATAAGTAGAAAATAACTCTGATACTTAGCAGTTGACTTTCCAAACAAAACAATCACGAAAAAGTGATGGAGCTCCTGAATTTTCACAGAGCTGAGGTTTTCTCAGAAAATGAATACAGTAGATGAAAATGGTCCAGTCAGAAACACTTTAGCTGCCATTAAGAAAGGATTTTCCAAAAACAAATAAAATGAAAAGATAAATAAAAGATACTCTTCCAAACCCATTTAAGACATAGCCATAAACTTTTTCCCTAAAACTTATTTTTAAAATGTGTAGGTCTATAGACTTCTAGAACAGAAAAAGGCAATGGAGATCATAAAGTGAGGCATTAGTTCAAACCCAACAGAGCTCAGAAGGAAAACAGAGCCAGAATGCAAACTTTCTTTCAGCCCACTTTTCATCCCACTCTACACATTACATCCCTCCTCAACATGACTTTGCTTAATGTTCAAATGCTGGAAACTTTGACAACAAAGGCCTCCATCATAAAGCTTCTAAGCTAGGAGATGAAAATAGGTTACATACAAACACACACGTACACACACACATATATATGACCTACATTTGAGTGTAATCACATCTCAGTATAACCCAAAGGGAGAGGCAGGTTTGGCAAAATCATTGGATTGAGAGCCAGGCTTTCCAATGGACTCATTATGTGACATTACTCAAATCATTTACTTTCTTAGTACCCTCTTGGATCTCTAAGGTTCCTTCCTGATCTAATATTTTATGGTACTCTAAGATAACTCATACCCACCCACAACGGTAAAGTGTGCTTTTCAAAAATGTGGCTTTTAGAGGAACAAGGAAGGTTTCTCAGATCAAAAAGCCAGGAGTTGTCTTGATTTCCCTCTTTCACCCACACAACAATTATCTAAGTCTTCCTTCCAGGCATCTTTGGCATAGAATTGCCTAGCATTTCCATTTCCCCCTTTCTCTTCTCAAAGCCAGAAACCTTCCAATGGCCTACACAGCCTATGTGATATGGCTCCCCTCTTCCTCCCTTACTTCACCTAATGCCTCTCCTTCCTTCCTGGCCCTCTGCCATGCTGATCTTGCTGAGCCTCACACATGACAGCCAAGTATCCACCTCAGGGCCTACGCACTTGCTGTTCTCATTTATTTATCTCCTTCAGGTCTCTGCTCAAATATCTCTTCCGCAAAGTGGCCTTCTTCAGCCGCTCCATACAAAGAGTACCCACCCAACCCTGTAGTCTGTATTCCTTCTGATTTTTTCCATAGCACTTATCACTACCATTCAAATTATTTTTAATTGTCATTTCTCTCTTTCCCCACGAGAATGTAAGCTTCATGAGAACAAGTACAGGTTGACCACTCTAGGAAGAGAAAGTTCATTTGAGAATTCCAGCTAGCAAACATCCTTCCACTGCTTTTCAAGTGGGATTGAAATCATCCCACTTCCTTCCAGGCAAAGACATTTCTTCCTGATCTCTGCAAAAATAATTCCACTTCCTCTTATTTCCAGAACCGAACAATATTTGTCCCTTCCATATACTAAGCCCTTGATATTTTCAGAAAAGAGTACTTAAATAAGCTGGGAAAGGCTTTTGAAAATTAGTGAGCAAACATGTCAGCAGATCTTCTTCAATGCTGTGGTCAAGTCTCTTGACAAGCTGGGTTACACAGGCCATTTGTGATCACTGGAGTTACTTAATTAAAATTTTTCAGGCCGGGCGCGGTGGCTCAAGCCTGTAATCCCAGCACTTTGGGAGGCCGAGGCGGGTGGATCACGAGGTCAAGAGATCGAGACCATCTTGGTCAACATGGTGAAACCCCGTCTCTACTAATACAAAAAAATTAGCTGGGCACAGTGGCGCGTGCCTGTAATCCCAGCTACTCAGGAGGCTGAGGCAGGAGAATTGCCTGAACCCAGGAGGCGGAGATTGCGGTGAGCCGAGATCGCGCCATTGCGCTCCAGCCTGGGTATCAAGAGCGAAACTCCGTCTCAAAAAAAAAAAAAAAAAAAAATTTTTTTCAGGCTGGGAGTGTGGCAATGAGTGAGGCAAGCCACAGGTGCCAAGTGGTTAATTACATTTCCATTACTAATTGTAGTGTAGTATTGTGTTCTCACAGTGAAATAACATCTAACATTTGAGAGCTCTCCAGTTTTCTTTGAGTTCTCCCAAGATCACTGAGCTTCTTCCTGCATAAGAGGACTAACTCTATTATCTCCATTCCTTCACAATTTTAAGGAAGTTGTTTTTAGGCTTTGTGAAAGAGTTTTCCTCTTTACAGTTCTGCCTCAATTAAGCATTTATCACCTGGGCTTTCTTCAGCCCTTATTTCCTCAAATTGCCTAAACTAAATCTGGAAGGCAGGAAATGCTGGCTTTCTGGGTGATTCCTTAAGTAATTCCGTCCCACACACTCCCATCAAGCTTGAGATCCTCTGTCAGTTTTCTCCCTTCTAAGTAGAACTACTAAACTTAATTAGGACATTGAACAGGAGTTTCTGGCAGAGCAGCAGTATAATAAAATAAAGCATGAGAAAGTTAACAGGGCCCAGCTCTGAGCAAAGCTACCATCCTGAAAGGCTTAATCATCCAAAGATGGAAAGGTCTTTCTCATAATTTAAAGAGCTGACTTCAAACTGACTCCAAACCCAGAGCCTCATAAAATCATGGGGACAGGTCTCAAATCTTTCATCCTACAGATATTTAGCAGGGAACAAGTTTAGCTCTATATCAGGAGAGACCCCTCATATAGAAAGTGGGGAACAATCTTCACTCTCATAGATTATGAAATGTTACATTTTCTCCATTAATTTAAACAATATTATTTGGTGGCATCCCTTGGCCCCCACCAGGCTGTCTCACCGACAGATGTCCACCAGTTGGTCCAGCTCAGGGCAGCTGCACTCATACATGTCCCGGCAGCTCATGTGGCTCTGGTTCATCAACTCTCCTAGCAGCTGAACCGTGTTTTCAGGTGCTTCTTCACATATCTTCTTAAACTGGAGGACTCGTGCAGCCTCACTGTACACATGCTTTGCCCGCTGATAGAGTTTGAAGATGAGCACTAAGGGGGTGGGGAAGGAGATTAGGAATAGTTACTGGACAACCCAGTATGAAGAAAAATTTATTTTTGAAGACTTTCATTTCTGTTTTCATTATCAATATCTTAAACTTTAAATAGGTCTCTCACTGAAAGGGTTCTTTCCACTGAAATGTGTCTATTTGCATGTGTCTATTTGTAGGTCAGTTTTACTTTTTTCTTGATACTGAATAAAATCTCTTAACTATATTTCCTTAACTTCACTCAGCACAGATGTGCATACACTTGTGTGCAATCTAATCCATCCCAAAAGAAAGGAGATGTAACATGTATTGAACACACCCTACATGCCAGACACAGTGGCTCACGCCTGTAATTCCAGCACTTTGGGAGGCTGAGGTGGGTGGATCACCTGAGGTCAGGAGTTTGAGACCAGCCTGACCAACATAGTGAAAATCTGTCTCTATTAAAATACAAAAATTAGCTGGGTCTGCTGGTGGGCACCTGTAATCCTAGCTACTTGGGAGGCTGAGACAGGAGAATTTCTTGAACCCAGGAGGTGGAGGTTACAGTGAGCTAAGATCGCACCATTACACTCCAGCCTGGGTGATAGAGCAAGACTCCGTCTCAAAAAAAAAAAAAAAAAGTACTACCTCATGTAGTTCTCATCACAGCACTGAGGGATGTGCAGTATGATCCCTGTTAATAGAAAAGAGAAGCAGGCTCATTAGAGTGAAGTGACATGCTTAAGGTCACACATCCTGAACATAGTGGAAGCCAAACAGATCAGGGATGCCTGGCTCTAGAGCCACGTTCTTTCCACTGTGCCCCAACAAAAAGGACCACTGAGAATTCTTATGGTGGCAATTTTTAATAAAAACCATCATTCTCAGCAAACTAACAAATGAACAGAAAACCAAAAACTGCATGTTCTCACTCATAAGTGGAAGTTGAACAATGAGAACACATGGACACAGGGAGGGGAATATTACACACCGGGGCCTGTCAGGGGTTAGGGTCTAGAGGAGGGATAGCATTAGGACAAATACCTAATGTAGATGACAGGTTGATGGGTGCAGCAAACCACCATGGCACATGTATACCTATGTAACAAACCTGCACGTTCTGCATATGTATCCTAGAACTTAATGTATAAAAAAAAATTTTTAATGTATCCTAAAGGAACAGATAAACACAATTATTTATATGGGATATATAATATTTATATATGTACCTGTACATATACTGCAGCTTTATTTATTATAGAAGAAAATAAGAAACCACTCAACTATCTAATTACAGAGGACTGTATTATACTGGCCAGGTGCGGTGACTCACACCTGTAATCCCAGCACTTTGGGAGGCTGAGGTGGGTGGATCACAAGGTCAGGAGATTGAGACTATCCTGGCCAACATGGTGAAACCCTGTCTCTATTGAAAATACAAAAATCACCTGTAGTCCCAGCAGCTCGGGAGGCTGAGGCAGGAGAATCACTTGAAACTGGGAGGTGGAGGTTGCAGTGAGCCAAGATTGTGCCACTGCACTGCAGCCTGTCAACAGAGTGAGACTCCATCTCAAAAAAAAATTAATTTTTGAAATATTACTGCTATTAAAACTCAGATTCTAAAGCAATTTGATACATAGGAAATTATTCATTATTAAATGAAAATAAAACAAAACTATATGTACAATTGATAACTCATTTTGCATACACATATACACATATTTATGTACATTTTAATTTAAAAAACTGATAGGAAAGCACTAAAATGTTAATAGTGTTATCTCTGTGGTCCCTTATGGGTGACACATACTTGTATTTTCCAGATTACCCACAATGACTCCGTAATTTCAGCTACAGAAACGTGGCCTATTGCAATGGCTATGTCTATAATATTTACACATTCCTGTGAATAACAACTGAGACTTTCTTACCATTTTCACCCATGCTGAACAGTGGCTGACCTGGTATGGTGGGTCTGGGAAAATTTAGGAAAATTTATGAAAATTCCCAGGCCTAGGGAATAGAGACAGGGCTAAAAATCAAAAAATCTAATTTCTTAACAGCTCTGTGACAACTAGCCGTACACAAATTGCCACCTTTATAAGGCCCTATTTATATTCTCACCTCTAAAATGAGGTGGAAAATCACTTCTCAGGATCCTTCCAGCCCTAACATTTTATAATTCTATAAAGGGCTTCTCCCAAGAGCATCTGTCCTTCAACATTCCCCCCATATTGTTATACCTCGTAAAGAAGATACTGTTACTGGTAGTTTTTGTTAACACCCCCCAGTTCTACTCTCTGCCCCTTTCCACCCTACTATCAGCCCCGAAGGCTGACCTGTATAGTCTATACCAGTGAGTCCCTTGCCATCTAGATTTGAGAACAGGAAAAGATCAGCAGCAGATGGGAGGGAAGAGAGTGAGGTCAGAGGATTTATGCCCTGGCTCCTCCCTTGCAGAGCCATTTAGAGATGGCACAGTCCCTCCACTGAAGGACACTGAACATCCTTTAAAATCTCCTTTTCTATATGACTCTCTCCTCCTGAGTCTGCCTCCAGGTTCCTCTCCCCTAAACTATGATTACTTTTTCAGAAGTACTTTTACTTTTCTACTAATGAGCCAATAAATCAAGTTTCAGGTTACATTTTCTCTCCTCCACAGGACTGTCCTTATAACTCTTATTTTCTTATATAACCACTATATCATTATCATACCTAACAAAATTACCAGTGGTTCCTTAATACTGCCTCATATTTAGTCCATATTTAAATTTTCCCAATTGTCCATCAGTTTAAATTTTAATTGGTTTAAACCAAGATCCAAACAGATTTCACACATAATATTCAGTTGTTATGTCTAGTAAGTCTCTTTTAATCAATCAAGAATTTAGTGGTTTAGTGATTTTTGATACTCTGGATTTTCAGTATCCTATCCAAGCATATGCCATACCCTATAATAAAACTCAATATAGTCCATTAGGGAGAGTACACTTTGGTTTTGCTTTAGGATTACATGTTTCTTTAGGATGAAATATTTTCTTTTAGGATTAAATATTTTAAAATAGAAACTATCCAAAGAGATATATTCTATTAAACCCAGGACTGGTGCTTTGATTTTGACAAAAAACATTCACAATACACCCAGAAGACTACCAGAACCTCACAATCCTGGCACCTTCCTGCGTCTGTTCTCTTCTTGCAGAGGAAGTGTTTCACAGCAAGACTTCTGAATAGGAATGTCTAACGGGACTCTTGCTGGGCATTCTGAAGGTTCATGAGAGATTGCCATGACTTGCAATCTCCTGAACAGTAGTAACTCAGACAACAAGGGAAAGGGCAGAAGGGCATCTGTTTTCAATTGTGATATAAAAATCTTGCCAAAAGCCACAACAGATTTGGAGACCACCCTTTGGGTGGGAAAGCAGTTCTGTGTTGGCTGAATGTCACAAATGCTCTCTGGATCCAGGGTTCTGGCTTGTTATGTGCTGGCAACTCATCAGGTTTCTGTTATACAGATACCAAAAAAATCCAAGAAAATCTGAAGCTTTATCCATAACAGCTTTCTTCCCTGTCCAGCTAACATTATAGCCGGATGTTCCAGCTGTCTATAAGCTCTTGTAATCCTTGAGAGCAATTATTACATTAAAGGATGAAGGAAGCTGTTTCTTACTATGTTCATTGCATGCATGATTACTTCCAAGGCAAATTCAATTTAAGAATATAACACTAGATGATATTTTACTCTAATATTATTAATGGCCTATCCTATTCATAAGAAATCCAAGACTTCAAAGCGGAATATACGGCATAGTCTTCAGAACACTGATTTTCTCCAGTGTGAATCTTACGTAATTACTTAATTTAATCATGAAATCATGGCACAGATTCTGAAATCTAAATGTTCATGGTCATGCATATACACTTAACCTGCAAAATAAGTATTTCATTTTGTTGCTAATAACTTTGACTTGTATAATAAATTCTATTGGCTAGCTCTAAACCTTCTTTCTGACTAGCCTCCTAGCTGTGCTTCCAACACACCATGTGGCTCCTGCCATAGGCCCGTGGCAGTAGCTGTTTTGTTGGCCTGAAATGCTCTTCCCCATGATCTTCACGTGGCTGGTTCCTTCTTGTCATTCAAGACTCAGATGTCACAGCTTCAAAGAGACTCAAATCTAATCTGCAGTAGCCCCCACACATACATATTTTCTCCATCCTATTTTATGCTCCCAACACTTATCACCATCCAGTATTTTCCTGTGTGTTCATTTGTTCATTGGTTTGTGGTTGCCTCCTACCACTGGAAGCTCAGCTCCAAGAAGGCAAGGGCCTTGACTAATTTCTTCACAACTATCTCCAGCAGCTAAAATAGGATCTGGCACTTAGTAGGGGTTCAATAAATGTTTGTTGAATGAAGGATTCAGATCCTTCTTGTAACAAAACTGCACTGAAACTAGGCTAAATAAACAGTAGTGAGACAAGTACAATATGGAATATAAGTAAGACTATTATTTTGACAATTTATACTCACTAGCATCCTCACCAAAAAGTGAGGAAAGTTTTCTAACATAAAATTAGAAACAATTAGTAAACTTCAGTGCCCAAAGTATACCCTAATACTCATTATCACAGATGACTGAGAATTGTTTATATTGTATTTTGCTTTACAGATGTGAGAGAAAAGAGATATCGAAAACAAACAAAATGTGTTTCAAATAAAAGAGAAAGAATACAAAAATAGATAATAAACAGTTCAAATTAGTTTTTTTTTTCTTTTAGGCAATCTTTGTAATAAAGAGTTGCCTATTAACTTTTTCCTTTAAAGGATGGTTACATAGTTAATGATCAGAACCCATCTCTAATCAAGGAATCTAAATCAGGGCACACATAATTGGTTATTTTCTTGGATTTCTGGTGGGAAAGGGTGAGAAAAACCTTTAGGTGAGGCACACTGAGCACCATTTTAAGCTCTGAGGACAGCAGGTCAACAGTAGATAGAGGACATGTTTATCTCATCTCTCAAAGAGTCCCACTGATTTAAATTTAACCTCTGCATGCAAGAGCTAGTGGCCTCTCCTCTATTACTTCATCTTCTGCTAAGAGCAATGCCAAAAGCACTGAGTCATCTGAAAGAGCTTCACTGATTTAATTTTAAATTCTCCATGCAAGAGCTGATGGCTTTGCCTTATTACCTTATCTTCCACTAAGAGTGATGCCGTAAGCACTGAGTATGATAGTCATCTAGCAACAGTTAACCAATAGTTCTTATTAAGCACCTGCTGTGCATCCAGTAGCATGCTCCAAATGACAGGAAAGCCATATGAAGTACAACCTCTGCTTTAGGTAACTTACAACTTAGTTACACCGATAAGACAAACTATAACATCACTGGACAGTGAGCAATTGCAGCAGACATCCCAGTGCTGGAAATGCTGAAGGTGCGCTAAGAAGACTGGGCTTGCTGGGGGAAGACCAGTAGTGGGAGATGTCACAGGAGAGAGGGGGCTGAGCCATACAGTGTCCCTGCTGTGAAGAGAGAATGGCCAAAGGCCCAAGGTGGGAACAGGCAGAGTGTGGTCATGGGCCTGAAGAGAGCAAGCTGACCAGAATCTGGCTCTCTAGAAAGCCATCCTCACATATTGTTTTCCATAATGGCTGTACTAATTTACATTCTCACCATCAGTGTAGAAGAGTTTCCTTTTCTCTGTATCCTCACCAGCATTTGTTATTTTTTGTCTTTTTGATAGTAGCCATTCTACTACTATCAAGGTGAGATGATACCTCATGGTGGCTTTGATTTGCATTTTCCTGATAATTAGTGATATTAAGCATTTTTTCATATACCTGTTGGCCATTTACATGTCTTCTTTTGAGAAATTGCTATTCAGACCTTTTGTCCATTTTTTAATTGGATTCTTTTTTGTTGTTGAGTTGAGTTCTTTGTATATTCTGGATATTAGTTCCTTCTTAGATGAGTAGTTTGCAGGTATTCTCTCCCATTCTGGAGGTTCTCTCTTCACTCTGTCGATAGGTTTCCTTTGCTGTGCAGAACCTTTTTAGTTTCATGTTGTCCTATTTGTCTATTTTGCTTGTTGTCACTGGTGATTTTGTAGTCTGCCACCTGCCCCCTGTAGCAGTGAAATACCACTACAATTTGAGTCTTCTCTCTAGAGCGACCTTCCAAGTTCCAACACATGATCAAATTTCCAGTCTCCTTCACCTGTTTATTCTTCCAAATACACATTAATCTGTGCATGCCCTTCTTGGAGGGTGGTTCCCAGGTCTGAATGCAGTTCTGGATGTCAGTCTGATGACTGCAAGGGAGCATCATCTCCCTCATTCTTTATGCAGCAAGTTTCTCCATATACCCTCATATCACCAAACTGCATAAAGGTTTATAATTACAGAAGAATGCAGAGCATTGGTTTTCAGCTAACAAGCTAAAAAGTGATAAGTATTTTAGAGTATTTTATTACCTTGAATGAAGACTATCTCGGGATAATTAATCATAGTGAATAAATATGCTGGTCTGAGAGAATTGGAAATTTTAATTATGTAAGTGTATAATTAATCTTTCTGAGACTTTCATACTCCAGAATATTGTCCCACTGTTTGGGTAGGGGCTAAAAGTAGTTGTGGCTGTAGCTGCCTGTGCACCATCATATAACTACACATTACTGGTCAATTTCTCTAACAAATCACAACTCCACTAGGCTAAACCAGTTGGTTTCCAAGAAGAGCAATCCAGAGGTGGAGGAAAACCACTTCAGAAACCACCTAGATATGTCCCTCTTACACTATAACTGGCAATACCCTGAAAGAATAATCAAGATGCTGCTACTTCACAGCACTCCCTGATTACAAATGTGCTTATGTAGCTCTCCAGGAGCCAGTTGGGAAGTGAATGCAACCAGGTGTGTGTTTGTGGTTTCTCCACATTCATGTTTATGTGCTTTTCCATAAGCAACCTTCCCCCCTTTATCAGATTCTTTTTCCCATTTTCTTTTCATATGACCCTTTCCCTCATGATCTTCATCCTCTCTGTCCGCTTTCCCTTTTTAGGCTAAAAGAGAAATGAAGTATATGTCTTAGTATTTCCTGTGTTAATTAAGTAGACTTTCATATTGCTTCTTCTTAGAACATTTTATAACCTCTAATTAAAAGACTAAATTATATTGCTTTCCTATATAGGTGGTCTCTGGTCTTTTTTACTGTTCCATCAGTGGCCCTTGACAGAATAATGGCTTCCCAACATTAGAGAAGTTCTAAGGGACTAAGGGTGTTAATCTTTGTGGTCTCTCCCATTCTAATCCTTTCTAAAGACAAAACAAGAAACCATTTTCCTTGAACATTTTCTACAAAACTATAGAACGTCTCTACCCTGAATATAGAGTGGTGGCATGTAATATTTTCATCTGAAACCTGCAGCATGAATGATGATCAAACGAGACCTCATATGGTTAAATTGTTAATGTCTATACACAAACAATAGGTCATAATTTTTGTTGTCATTACTATTGATATTTGGCAATAACCTGCTAAAAGCCACTAGATGCATTCATAGTTACTCACTTCAGCTGACTCTCATGGAAACAAATGGCACAGTAGGTAGAAAGTAGCAGAGAAGTCAGTGAAGCTGATGGGCAAAAAGAAGAGACCAGGCAGAGAGGGAAAGAAGAAAAGATTAATGAAAGCAAATTTTCCACAGACTGGACTTCCAAAACAACTTAAAGCATAATATCTTTTGTGTGGAAGAAAAATCATTATTATTTGATTTATTCTTTTATACTTTGTTTCATAACAGTCTATTATTTCATCTCATAAAAATGAAAACAATAGACAAAACCGAAGGACCCATTTTATTGGCTTTGTCATTAGAAGTCCATCTCACAGATTTTAAGTATTTCTGTTCAACCAACATCTGTAAACTCTAGAAGGGTCTATAATTTCCTTTGGAGTTTCTTCTAACTTTTTATGGAAAACTTTTCTTCCAAAACATTTACAAGAACAACAACAGAATCTGTTGAGATCACAGAGTTTAGTACCTGATATCTTATAAGCTACATTTAAATCAACTTCCTTCATAACTGAGAACCCTTAACTGGATATTTAAATTACTAAACAACTGGCCCTTTTACATTGTAAAGCATCTTTATACTTTTCCATTAGATAAAAACAAACTACTCTTCTTAGACTTAACTGAGGTAATCTATGAGAACTGCATTTTTATTAAATGTGAAAATTTCATAGCACTTCTCATGGCTCTTCTAGAACACAACAGCTTAGGCATATTATGGCCAAGTTGAGTTGTTCCTTAAATAAAGCAAGCTTCTAGATGCCACATGGTCTTATCTCTTCTAAGGCCAAAACACTAGAATGGGAAATAGCCATAAAGGAAACTCTTTGGACATAAAGTTACCTATCTTTATCACTACTCCTTAGTGTCAAGAAAAAATTTGAGCCAAGCAAAGTCAGAATTAGATATCATCTCCTGTAATTGGTGAAGGATTGCTAAGGGCAGCTTATAAGTGTGCCTAGATTTAAAAAGTGATGGCAGAGAAAGTATTGGATGAAGTTAGAAGACTAGGATTTGGGGTCTGACTCCAGCTCGTACAACCTGTGTGGTTTTGAAAAATCACTCAACTCTGTCACCTCAGTTTCTTCATCTGTGAAATGCAGATAACCCTGTGCCCTGGGGTTGTTGTGAGATTCAAATTAGATACTATGCGTAAAGGGTAATGCGGAAATCATAAAGTGTATAACAAGTTGTTTTGTTCTTTTTTTCTTTACCATTGACTCTAGGTGTCTTTTTAAAGAGCAATCTATGCCAGTGCTTTGTTTTTTATTAAAGCCATGATTATCACTCATGACTCTGGAAATCACACAAGGCAAACAAATGAGTTAATGAGTCAGGAACTGACCAGCATGTGGTCACAGGCAAAGTTGGTAATTAAAGCAATGAAATTTGGGTCTACTCCAGCACAGTGTGGCTAAGCAGCTGGGCCACCCCAACCAGAGCAGTTTCGACACTCTGAAAAGAAATGCTCCCAACACATTCCTTCCTTTTTAAGTTGGAATCTAAACTACCTGACCCGTTCTCTCTACTGCCCATTTACTTCCTCGCAGATTCTTCTGTCCTGTAATGTATGTTCTTTTATTTATTTATTTATTTATTTATTTATTTTGAGATGGAGTCTCGCTCTACAACCTCTGCCTCCCAGTTCAAGTGATTCTTCCATCTCCACCTCCCGAGTAGCTGAGACTACCGGCACACGCCACCACGCCCGGCTAATTTTTGTATTTTTTTTTTAGTAGAGATGGGGTTTCACTATGTTGGTCAGGATGGTCTCAATCTCTTGACCTCATGATCTGCCCTCCTCGGCCTCCCAAAGTGCTGGGATTACAGGCGTGAGCCACTGCACCCAGCCTCTGATGTGTGTTCTTGAGTTATATGCTTGATACATGTGCCTATCTCTCCTCACTCTGACCACAGCTTCACATTTTCTTCTTGAGTCACACCATGGGAAACACTCTTCCCAATTAAGTCTCACCCCTGAGGCTCCAAGACTCCAGACCACTCTACCATACCCTTAGACAATCCCTACCTGTGGGTAAGGCCTGGCACGTAATCCTGAAACTATTCCTAGACAGTTCCTAAACAACATCTGTTCATTGTGTAGCCATTCTAAAGAACATCTAAAGGATTGAAGGATTTTTCTTTGTGTGTGTGTGTTCAATTTGAATGTCCTCTGAGCATTTCTAAAACTAATTATTAGAAATTTGGAAACAGAATATCAGAATTGCACATGGGCCTTTGGAAGTCTGGCTGTTTAACAGAAGCTTGAAGCCACAACTTGATTTTAACATCTCTCCCTACACTGTCACCTCAAGGTCAGCATCCTTAAAGAAAGAAATTCCAACAAAGAGTTTCATATCCAGACAAGTTAAGTTTTGTAAGTGAAGAAGACATAAATCCTTTTCAGACAAGCAAAGGCTAAGTAATTTATTACCATCAGACCTGCCTTACAAAAGATCCTTAAGGAAGTGTTAACAATGGAAACAAAAACTGGTACCTGCCACCACAAAACACACCTAAGTACATAGCCCACCAACATTATTGTATTAGTCTGTTCTTATGCTGCTAATAAGGACATACCTGAGACTGGGTAATTTATAAAGGAAAGAGGTTTAATTGACATAGTTCAGCATGGCTTGGGAAGTCTCAGCAAACTTACAATCCTGGTGGAATGAGAAGCAAACGTCCTTCTTCACATGGTGGCTGCAAGGAAAAGTGCCAAGTGAAGGGTGGAAAAGCCCTTTGTAAAACCATCAGATCTCATGAGAATTCACTCACTATCATGAGAACAGCAGCATGGGAGTAACTGCCCCCATGATTCAGTTATCTCCCAGGATCTCTCCCATGACATGTGGGGATTATGGGAACTACAAGATGAGATTTGGGTAGGGACACAACCAAACCATATCAACTATAAAGCAGTTATATAATCAATTCTACAAAACAACTGGCTAACAAAGTGATGACAAGATCAAACCCTCACATATGAATATTAACTTGGAATTTAAACAGGCTAAATGCCCCACTTAAAAGACACAGAGGGATTACTTGGATAAAGTAGCAAGAACCAACTGCATGCTGTCTTCAAGAGACTAATCTCACGTACAGTGACACCCATAGCCTATGCTCAAGGTAAAGAGATGAAGAAAAATCTATCAAGCAAACAGAAAACAAAAAAAGAGCAGGGGTTGCTATTCTTATTTCAGACAAAATAGACTTTAAGCAAACAATGATCAAAAAGGTAACAAATGGGCACTACATAATGATAAAGTGTTCAATTTAACAAGATAACTGTCCTACATATATATTCACCTAACACTAGAGCACTCAGATTCATAAAACAAATTCTTAGAGACCAACAAAGAGACTTAGGTAACCAAAAAATCATAGTGGCAGACATTAACACCCTACTGACAGACAGATCATCCAGGCAGAAAACTAACAACGATATTTGGGACTTAAACTCAACACTTGACCAAATGGACCTAAAAGATATCCATCGAATACTCCACCCAACAACAACAGAATATGCATTCTTCTCATCTGCACATGGCACATACTTTAAGACTGACCGCATGCCCAGCCATAAAGTAATTCTCAACAAATTTTTTAAAAATCATACCAACCATGATCTCAGACCACAGCACAGAAAGAAGAAGAAGAAAAGAAAGTAAAACCAAGAAGATCTCTCAAAACCATACAGTTCCATGAAAACTAAACAACTTGCTCCTGAATGACTTTTAGGTAAAGAAAGATATTAAGGCAATGAAATTAATACAGTAAAACTAATGTAAACAAAAATATATCAGAATTTCTAAGATGCAGATAAAGTAGCATTAAGAGGAAAGTTTATAGTACTAAACACCTTCCTCAAGACATTAGAAAGATCTCAAATTAATAACCAAACATCACACCTAAAGAAACTAGGAAAACAACAGCAAACCAACAAAGCTAGCAGAAGAAAGGAAATAACCAAAATCAGAGCTGAACCAAATAAAATTGAGGCATAAAAATCCATACAAAAGCTCAACGAAACCAAAACCAGTTCCTTGAATGAATAAATAAGATTGACAGACTGTTGCCTAGAATAATAAAGAAAAAAGAGAGAAGTAAACATAAATAAATATAATCAGAAATGACAAAGGTGATACTACCACTGACCTCAGAGAAATACAAAATACCCTCAGACACTATTGCAGACACCTCTGTGCACTCAAACTAGAAAACCTAGAAGAAATGGATAAACTCCTGGAATCATAAAACCTCCCAAGGCTGAACCAGGAAGAAACTGAATCCCTAAATAGACAAATAAAAAAATTCTAAAATTGAATCAGTAGTAAAAACCCTACCAACCACAAAAGCCCTGGACCAGATAGATTCACAGCCAAATTCTATCAAACATATAGAGAAGACCTGTTAGCAATCCTACTGAAATTATTCCAAAAAATTGAAGAGGAGAGATACCGGTCTAACTCATTCTATGAGGCCAGCACATTCTGATACCAAAATCTGCCAAAGACACAACAAAAAAAGAAAACCTCAGGCCAATATCCCTGATGAGCAGAGATGCAAAGCTATTCAGCAAAAACTAGCAAACTGAATCCAGCAGCACATCAAGAAGCTAATCCACCACAATCAAGTAGCCTTCATTCCTTGGATTCAAGGTTAGTTCAACAAAGGCAAATCAGTAAGTGTAATTCACACATAAACAGAATTAAAAACAAAAACCATATGATCACCTCAATAGGCATAAAAAAGGCTTTCAATAAAATTCAACAACTCCTCATGTTAAAAACTATTAACAAACTGGGCATCAAAGGAACATACCTCAAAATAATAAGAGCCATCTATAACAAACCCACAGTCAACATCATACTGAACAGGCAAAAGCTAGAGGCATTACCCTGAGGACCAGAACAAAACAAGGATGCCCATTCTCACCTATTTAACATAGTATTGGAGGTCCTAGCCACAGCAATCAGGCAAGAGAAAGAAATAAAAGGCATCCAAATAGGAAAAAAGGAAGTCAAACTATCTCTCTACACTGAAAGTATGATACTATACCTAGAAAACCCCATAGTTTCTGCCCAAAGACTTGTGGAACTGACAAGTAACTTCAGTAAAGTTTCAGAATACAATATCCATGTACAAAAATCAGTAGCACTTCTATACATGTACCAAAATCAGAAGCATTTCTATACACCAGTAATGTCCAAGCTAAGAACAAATCAAGAACACAATACCGCCGGGCGCGGTGGCTCACGCCTGTAATCCCAGCACTTTGGGAGGCCGAGGCAGGTGGATCACGAGGTCAAGAGATCGAGACCATCCTGGTCAACATGGTGAAACCCCGTCTCTACTAAAAATACAAAAAATTAGCTGGGCACGGTGGCGCGTGCCTGTAATCCCAGCTACTCAGGAGGCTGAGGCAGGAGAATTGCCTGAACCCAGGAGGCGGAGGTTGCAGTGAGCCAAGATTGCGCCATTGCACTCTAGCCTGGGTAACGAGCGAAACTCCGTCTCAAAAAAAAAACACAAAAAGAACACAATACCATTCACAATAGCCACAAAAAGAATGAAATACTTAGGAATATAGCTAACCAAGGAGGTGAAAGATTTTACAATAAGAATTACAAAACATGGCTAAAAGAAATCAGAGACAACGCAAACAAATGGGAAAACATTCCATGCTCATGGGTTAGAAGAATCAATATTATCAAAATGGCCATACTACCCAAAGCAATTTACAGATTCAGTGCTTTTCCTATCAAACTACCAATCTCATTTCTCACAGAATTAGAAAAAAAAAATTCTAAAATTCAAACCAAAAAAGGGCCCAAATAGCTAAAGCAATCCCAAGGAAAAAGAACAAAGCTGGAGCCATTATACCACCCAACTTTAAACTATCCTACAAGGCTACAGTAACCAAAACAGCATAGTACTGGTAAAACAACAGACATGTAGACTGATGCAACAGAATAGAAAACTCAGAAACAAATCCATACACCCACAGCCATCTGATCTTTGACAAGGTCAACAAAAATAAGCTATGGAAAAATGACTCCCTATTCAATAAATGGTACTGAGATAGTTGGCTATTCATACACAGATTATTTTAACTGGACCCCTTCCTTTTACCATATAAAAAATCAACTCAAGATAGATTAAAAACTTAAATGTAAAACTTAAAACTATAAAAATCCTAGAAAAAAACCCAGTACATGCAGTTCTGAATATAAACCTTGACAAAGATTTTATGATGAAATCTTCAAAAGCAATTGCAACCAAAACAAAAATTGACAAGTGGGACCTAAACTAAAGAGCTTCTGTACAGCAAAAGAAACTGTCAACAGAGTAAACAGACAACCTACACAATAGGACAAAACTTTTGCAAACTATGCATCTTACAAATGTCTAATATCCAGAATCTATAAAAAATGTAAACAAATCAAGCAAAAAACAACTCCATTTAAAAATAGGCAAAGGACACAGACAGATACTTCTCAAAAGAAGACACAGACGTGGCCAAGAAGCATATTAAAGAAATGCTCAACATCATTAATCATTACAGAAGTGCAAATCAAAACCATAATGAGATATCATTTCATGTCAGTCAGAATGGCTATTACTAAAAAGCCATAACAGATGTTGCCAAGTTTGCCAAGAAAAGGGAATGAGTATATACTGCTGGTGAGAATGTAAATTATTCAGTCACTGTGGAAAGCAGTTTAGAGATTTCTCAAAGAACTCAAAACAGAAGTGCAACTCAGCAATCCCATTACTGGGTATATACTCAAATGAATATAAATCATTCTACCAAAAAGACACATGCATTTATATATTCACTGCAGCACTATTCACAATAGGAAAGACATGAATCAAACTAGATGCCCAATGGTGGACTGGATAAAGAAAATGTGATGCAAATACACTGTGGAATACTATGCTGCCATAAAAAAGAATGAAATCATGTCCTATGCAGCAGCATGGATGCAGCTGGAGGACTTTATCCTAAACAAATTAATGCAGGATCAGAAAACAAAATACCATATATTGGAACACCATCAATTGTAAGTGGGAGGTAAACATTGAGTACATATGGTGACAAAGAGGAGAAAAACACACCTGGCCCTACTTGAGGATGGAGGCTTGGAGGAGAGTGAGTCATAAAACTACCATTTGGGTACTATGCTCACTATCTGGGTGACAGAATCATTTGTACACCAAACCCCAGAAACATGCAATTTACATATGTAACAAACCTACATGTCTATGCCCTGAACCTAAAATTAAAGTTGAAAAAGAAAATAAATAAAAGTTCTGGAAAAAAAGAGATAAGATGAAGCATGCATTATTTTTACAAAAACCTTGAAGTCATCATTCTTCAGGGGATAAAGCTTATGCATATATACATAGAAAGAGAGACAGAGAAAGAGCAACACATGTTGTATGCCAAGCAAATTACCCTTTGTATTTTCCAAAGCATTCTGGGAAATTTACTTATTCCAAAAATTGTAAAAGAAGGGAAGAAAAGACAGGCAGATGCAGAAAGAAAGAAGGATACAGAGAAAGAGAATAGGTTGTGGATTAAGAAGTATAAGCAAAAGATAACAATTATATTAAGCTTTTAAGACAGGTAGGAACTGCATTTCAGAAAAGGGAGAAAATCCATTTATAAAAGCACAGAGTTGTTTAGGATTAAAAGCCCAGAGGGAAGACTAAGTTTCCGATTAGTAAGTAGAATGGCCCAACCAAGGCAACACTATCCACGTCAGCATGTATGGGCTCAAAAGGGACAAAGGACAGAACATAGTTAAGACAGGACTAGAAGAGTTCAGGCAATTAGGTAATAGTGGGCCTCTGAAGGTTTCTGAACTAAGAAGTGACACCATGAAAAGACTGTTTTTAGATCATTTGACAGTCAACATTTTCAGTGTCTATTAAGACTTCCTCACCTTTTCAACAATAACCCCAAATTGAATTACTCTATCATTTGGATCTTTACCTGTTTTACATCTCTAGATACCTTGCTATCACACCAGAGAAATTCAATGATAGATAGATAGATAGATAATCTATTGAGAGAGCGAGAGAGAGAAATGAGCTTGTCATCTTACTGCCAGAATCATTTCGATACTATAATTTCCTTACTTTCCCAGTTATCCATTCCTTGGACTTAATTACCTTATATTTCTTTTCTTCTTTCTTTTTTTTTCTTTTTTTTTTTTTTTTATTAAAGAGAAAGAGAGAGAGAGAATGGGGAGGAGGAAAAAGGAAGAGAAAGAGAGAGAGAGAATGGGGAGGAGGAAAAAGGAAAAGAAAGAGGGAGAGAGAATGGGAGTATTGCTTTCTTGCCCAGGCTAGAATGCAATTTAGTAATGGGTATTGAAAACCTCTTGTATACTGATAATTATACTTAATGATGTAGTCAGGAAGGAATAAGGGAAGAAGATAACAAACAAACAGCCAACCAATATTTCATTTAAACCTATGAAATGCTATGCGATTACTGAGGAGTGATTTACTTCCAATTATATAGTCACTTTTGGAATAGGTGTGAGGTGGTAATGTATGTTTTGTGTATTTGAAGTGGAGAGTTCTATAAATGTTTATTAAGTTTACTTGTTCCGGGTCTGAGTTCAAGTCCTGAATATCCTTGTTAATTTTCTGTCTCGTTGATCTATAGAATCGTTAGCTATTCTTGTTACATTGATCCTTTTACCATTATGTAATGTCCTTCTTTGCCTCTTTTGATCTTTGTTGCTTTAAAGTCTACTTTATCAGAGGCGAGAATTGCATCTCCTGCTTTTTGTTTATTTGTTTATTTTTACTCTCTGGTTGGTAAATCTTCCTCCTTCTCTTTGAGTCTTTGTGTATTGTTGCATGTAAGATGGGTCTGGATGCAGCATACCGATGGGTTTTGGCTTTTTATCCAATTGAAATATATGTAAGTTTAATACTGGCGTTTGATGCTAGCTGGCTGTTTTGCCCATTAGTTGATGTAAGTTTTTCATTGTATTAATGTTCTTTGCTTTTTAATATATTTTTGGAAAGGCTGATATTGGTTGTTCCTTTATATGTATAGTGCTTCTTTCAGAAGCTCTTGTAAAGCAGGCCTGGTGGTGGTGAACTCTCTAAGTACTTGTTTGTTCGCAAAAGATTTAATTTTTCCTTCGCTCATAAAGCTTAGTTTGGCTGGATAGGAAATTCTGGGTTGAAAGTTCTTTTCTTTAAGAATGTTAAATATTGGTCCCCACTCTTTTCTGGCTTGTAGGGTTTCTGCTGAGAGATCTGCTGTGAGTCTGATAGATTTCCCTTTGTGGGTAACCTGACCTTTCTCTCTGGCTGCCCATAGTATTTTCTCCTTCATTTCAACCCTAATAAATCTGGCAATTATGTGCCTTGGGGTTGGTCTTCTTGAAGAATATCTTTGTGGTGTTCTCTGTATTACCTGGAGTTGAATATTACCTTGCCTTGCTAAGTTGGGAAAGTTTTCCTGAATGATATCCTGAAGAGTATTTTCCAACTTGGATTCATTCTCTTCATCACATTCAGGTACACCTATCAAACGTAGATTAGGTCTTTTCACATAGTCCCATATTTCCTGGAGACTTTGCTCATTCCTTTTTATCCTTTTTTCTCCAATCTTGTCTTCTCGTTTCATTTCACTGAGCTGGTCCTCGACTTCTGATATCCTTTCTTCTGCTTGATCAATTCGACTGTTTAAGCTTGTGCATGCTTCGCGAAGTTCTCGTGTTGTGCTTTTCAGCTCCATCAATTCACTTATATTCCTCTCTAAATTGTCCATTCTCGTTAGCATTTCGTCAAACCTTTTTTTAAGGTTCTTAGTTTCTTTGCACTGGGTTAGAACAAGTTCTTTTAATTCACAGAAGTTTCTCATCACCCACATTTTGAAACCTGCTTCTGTTATTGGAACACACTCGTTCTCCATTAAGTCTTGTTCCGTTACTGATGAGGAATTGCGATCCCCTGTAGAGGGAGAGGCATTCTGATTTTGAGTATTCTCTGCCTTTTTAGGCTGGTTTCTTCCCTTCATTATATATGTATCCGTCTGTTGTCTTTGTAATTACCGACTTTCTAACTAGGTCTCTGAGCGGACGTCCAACTTTTTGATTCCCAGCGCCGAAATCTGAGCAATCCACTGCACCGGCCAAAACAGCGGTGTTAAGATTGATGGTGCCTTTCTGCCCAGGAATCTCTGGACTCTGCACCAAGAACTGCCGCTTTAAGGCGCCAGCAAAACCGCCGCGCCGGCCACAAGAGTCGCTCTGGCGACCCGTGGAGCTCCTCCGCTGGGAATCTCCTGGTCCGTGAGCTACAAATATTCGTCTGAAAGTGTGGCGTCCTCTCGTTCTCTGCGCTTTCACTGGGAGCTACGTGCCCGAGCTGCTAGTGGTCAGCCATCTTGGATCTCTTCTTTCCTTCTTTCTTCCTTTTCCTCTCGCTCGTTTCCTTCCTTCTTCCCTTCACTCCTTAGATACCAGCAATTGCCAATTCCAACTGAATTCTATTTTAGTCTTGAGAATCTACCAGTTGAGTCATTTACTCTACTTCCGGCTCTTCTCATTCAGTGTAGAGTATAGAACTAGTTTCCCCATTGGCATCCTTTTAGGCAGTCTTTTTGTCGTCCAACTCCTACTGCACACAATACCTCTTGGCACATGTTCTCCAGTACTCCACTCTTTGTGCTACTTTGTCTTCATTCAAGCTCTACTCTCTGCCTGGAATGGCTGGTCATTTCTCTTAGTCTAGGAAATTAATAACTTTCTCTAAGGATCCAGCTCAAAATTGAACCACCATCTACAGGATCTGAGCCACTTTTCCCTCCATACTCTTAGGGCTCTTGATAAATACCTTTGTTACAGCAGGTATTATTTATTGTGATTGTTGTATGGCACTCTCCCCCAATTAGACACGAAGTCACTATAGAGACCGTGTCCTGCTTATCTTTGTATCCCAGCATCTAGCACAATTTCTAGTCCACAAGTCAATACATATTTGTTTAAGAAATCAGTATCTTAGGTCAAAGGATAAAGGGTATTCCCCTGGAAGCTCTCCCTATCCAATACCCTACCCATCTTCTTCATTCAATAAATATTTATTACCTCTCACATTACCTATAAAACACACACACAAAAATTATTTAACAAGGCCTTTGGTGATTTGGGTCTATCTACAACCTTGGCCTATTACCATATCATTCTCAACATTATTTTCAAGAAACACTCAACTAACAGCAGTTCTCTGGACATAAAAACTTCTCTCACTTCTTTCTGCCTCTATATCTACTGTTTTATCTGCCTGGAATTCTTTCTGACTGTTTGCCTACCTAGGAAATACCTATTTATTATTTAACTTTTGGCTGGTTGCTATCTCCTTAGTTAAGCTGGCTTTTGTTTTTTTTGGGACTGGGTCTCGCCCTGTCACCCAAGCTGGAGTGGAGTGGCACAATGTCAGCTCACTGCAACCTTTGTCTCCTGGATTCAAGAAATTCTTTTGCCTCAGCCACCTGAGTAGATGGACTTACAGGTGCTTGCCATCATGCCCGGCTAATTTTGGTATTTCTAATAGAGATGGGGTTTTGCTGTGTTGGCCAGGCTGGTCTTGAACTCCTGGCCTCAAGAGATCCACCTACCTTGGCCTCTCAAAGTGCTGGAATTACAGGCTTGAGCCCTTGCACCTGGCCTTAAGCTGTCTTTGACTTCTTTGTTTTCTGGTTTCCCTAGACCCAAGTACAACTGTATCACCACACTCTATTACTACCTCCACTACTTAGCAATATTCTTAGCACAATACACAGATTATTCTTATAAGAGACACATTCCTGTTATGCCTATTTTCATGGCAAAACTGAGGTAAACTTCAGTCTACTGCCTTTCTGGAATGAGAGCCAGCAAACTTTTTCTACAAAGGGCCAGATAGTAAATATTTCAGTTTTGTGGGCTATTCAGTCTCTGTCACAACTACTCAACTGTTATAGTGCAAAGGCAGCCATAGCCAATACATGGCCATGTTCTAGTAAAAGTTTATTTTACACAAACAGATGGCAGGTCTGATTTGGCCAGTAGGCCATAGTTTGCTTATTCTGGTTCTAACGACTCTGTCAGGCTTCATCAAATTAAATTGGATTGACAGTGTTAGAAACCAAAACCCAGTCCCTGCTTCTAAATGATTCCCTTATCTTATCCCAAAGTTTTCAGTACTTGTAGCCTTTAAGACATTACTCTGTAGGTAAATCCACAGTAGCAACTCAACAACCAGTTGTAGAACTGAATTGAATGAGCCAGAATTGGGGCCCTGAGGCTGATCTTTGTGTTAATCTCCTACTCACCTACCATAACCCTACCCTAAGAGTAACTGAATCTTAACTAGATGTCCTTGCCCCTGGTACTGATTTCTCACAAATAGATAAACTTCACTCTAAGAAGAATAGCCAGTCCAAGACTCCATCCTATGCCTGCAACATTTACCTGGCCTTCATCTCAGTTTCTGATTTGATTGGTATAAAAAAAAAATTGAAAGCAGACCACAAATAGAAATAAGCTTCCACAGTAAAGTGGGCCACAAATTTGAACCTAAGAAGTGAAGACTTCATAGTGTTCTGAGTATTGTTTCACAGCGTTAAAGCAGTTCTCTAACCTAGACCATTTTTTTATACAAGCAGCATAATAATCAGAAAAAAAATGTATAAGGAAAAAAAAAAGATAAAAAAGAGCTTATTGAATTACAAGTCCCTGAAAGAAAAAAATCGTGTCTCATTCACCTTTGCCTAACCAGCATACTGATGAATGAATGAATGAATGAACACATTTATGAAGCTAAGATTCTAAATAATTAAGTTTGCCAAAACACAGCCTCCAAATTCCCTTAAGTATGCTTTAAAATCAGTGGAGAAGTTGAAGCCTTCCAACTGTGAGTGAGGGAATAACCTATATGTTACTTTCTCCAGCCAACTCACCATCCTGAGTGTTTGGACTCAGGATTTGGGTTCGGAGTTCCTCCAGGGTAATTCCCAGACACGTGCAGATCTCCTCAGGGCTATAGGGTTCAGGATGAAGGGCATCCTCTGTGACCAACAGCATTTCTTCTAGACTAATCCCTAGTTTAGCCTGCACCTCCTCCAACTGCAGTACTTTGTCCCATTGCAAGCTTTTGTATTTGGCCAGGAGCTGCAAATGAAAACCAAGAAGATAATGGTCAGTTTTCATTTCAGAATTTGATATGTACTATTTTAATTAGCCATATTCAACTTTAAGCTGTTTTTTTTTTCTTTTCCATTAAACCTATCCAAATTTCCCGCCATTACTTGGAAGTGCATACTGGCATCAGATGCCTGGAATTAAACATATTTGTATGACACTTACAGACTAGTTAAGTATTTGTCTGAAATACACACACACACACACACATACACACAAATAAACTAATCCCTCACTATTTTTTTTTTTTTTTTGCCTGTCACCACTTTCCCTCAGGGCTATTTCTTTGAATAATTTTATTCTTTTATCCCTATTCAGTTCATGCCTACTGCATCCTTCTCTAGGAAGTCAAAAGAAAACTACTTAAATCTCATGTGACCTGGATCCTGAGGTGATACTGTACATCCAATTAGGGTACTTCCTGTTTACTATATGCCTCTTTGAAAATGGCTAATGAATTTCTGTATGTGGGCATTTGGGGGAAAGTCCTAAATTTGAAATTAAAACCTCATTGGTAACCTTATGTGAAGCACTTCATTAGGTCACTGGTGGTAGTAGAGCTGTATGTTTCTCTACCCTCAAGAAAAAGAGTTTGGCTTCTAACTGCACCCTGAGGCACCTCCTCAATCTGATGGAGAGGGTTAAATAGAAACCAAATCTGTAACCACCCATGGGAACCCCAAACTAGAATATATTTCTGTCATTCTCCCTCAACAGTATCAGAGCAGGCGGCAATCAAAACAGTAAAGATTTCTCTCATCCTGAGGTCTACAATATTAATTACCTGGCTATGAGGACAGAAGGTGCAGTTTAAACAGCAAAAAGTAACAAACAAGAGAAGGGGAAATCAGTCTTCAAGGAAATGATTTACTCTTCCATTATGCTGATGATTTGATTATCTTTCTTTTCGACAGGAAGCAGGGTTTACCAAAAGACTATTGTACTCTGGTTACGGCCACTGACTTCTGAAGAATGTTAGTAACATAACTTCTTATATTAATTAATCCTCCTTTTAAAACCCTGGCTCATATATTTGAAATGAGTTAATGATTTTAAGGCAGAACTGGGAAATGAAACAATAGAACTATAATTTTCTGTTCAATTATTTCATGGAACATGGTGCCATTTTAAAAAAATGAAAAATAATAATTTAAAAAAATGAGCTAAGACTTTTCTTCTGACCTGTTTTCTTAGCACATTTAGTTCATGTTTATTAGCAGTACTGGGCTGATAGGTCCATAGACTATCAACTTCATTTCATTCATTCATTCGTTCATTCATTCATTCATGTTCTATATTCTAATGTATTCCAAAAATACATTAAGAAAATTCATAAAGATATACATAATACAAAAGAATAAATATATATTAATTTTATATGAAAAAAAGAGCTCAAGTCAATGATCTCCTAGAATGATGCTTTCTGGCAATATATATCCAGAATCCAAATGAGATAAGCAATGAAGCTAACAAAAATAATAGTGTGGTATAGTCTAAAATATGCCTCATATTTCTTATAATCTCCAACAACCCTGTGAGAGAGATATTATTACTCTATTTAAAAAATAATAGTAGGCTGGATGCGGTGGCTCAAGCCTGTAATCCCAGCACTTTGGGAGGCCGAGGCGGGGATCAGTTGAGGTCAGGAGTTTGAGACCAGCCTAGCCAATGTGATGAAACCCTGTCTCTACTAATAATACAAAACTTAGCCAAGCATAGTGGCGCATGCCTCTAATCCCAGCTACTTGGGAGGCTGAGGCAGGAGAATTGCTTGAACCTGGGAAGCAGAGGTTGCAGTGAGCTGAGATCACGCCATTGCACTCCATTCTGGGTGACAAGAGCAAAACTCCATCTCCAAAATAATAATAGTAAGGGACTTGTCCAAAGTCACTTAACAAGGCTAGGTGTGGTAGCCTCATTAATCCCAGCACTTTGGGAGGCTGAGGTGGACAGATCACTTGGGATCATGAGTTCGAGGCCAGCCTGGCCAACATGGCGAAACCTCATCTCTATTAAAAATACAAAAATTAGCTTGGCATGGTGGTGCATGCCTGTTTTCCCAGCTACTCAGGAGGCTGAGAAATGAAAATCACTTGAACCCAGGAGGCAGAGGTTGCAGTGAGCAGAGATCACACCACTGCACTCTGGCCTGGGTGATGGAGTGAGAGTATCTCATAACAAAACAAAACAAACCAAAACAAAAACAAAGCCACTCAACTAGTTAATAAAAGAATTTAAAACCGAATCCAGGTTTTATAACTCTTTCATGCTTCCCCTAGGCCACATTCTCAATGAGGTATGGATGATAACTATATCATGTTACCCATATGAGTTCAAATCACTGATCAAGTCTTAGAAATGCATTTCAAAACACAAATGTAGATCTGTGCTAGAAGTGAACATTCCAGTAATTTAAAAATACTTTGATAAATAGGTTCCTTCCAAACAAAAAAAGAAAAACGTCAGAGAACTGCCCCCAAGAGATGACAGTGGGCTCTTTTAAGAAGCTTTCAGTCAACAATGATCTCCAAATTCCCATTCTCTTTCTCTCTTTTACTAGTCACATTACCCCAGGGACTTGATCCAAAAACACTGGGCCAGTGATGTGTGGGGAGAAAGTCTGCCAGGGATAGCTGCAACTCACAAGGTTCAGTTTTCAAAGGCAGCGTCCCAATGTGCTCTTCTGCAGACTGGGGCACTAACATACAGTTCACATTCACTCCAGTAATATCCCACTTTGCTGTGAGACCAGTTGTCCAGTGAGCCCTCAGCTGGAGGATCCACACAGCCAATTTGGTGTGTATTTCAATTAAGGATGAAATCTACCATATGTCTTCAATGACAGCTGCACAGCCCATGAGCTGCTGAATTATACTACATTGAGGGACTCAAATACAAAAGCCTCTTAAGCCCTTTGAAATTTGGCTTGGAAAACAGAAAGATGGCTTGCAGATGAAGGAAATGGGTGGATAAGATCACCATTGCTCAATGACAGAGCTTCATGAAGGTACTTGTGGCCGAGGTGACTGGCCTCCATTTATGAAGCAGGGCTGAGTCAGGGCTATGAATTATTTTGTCACAACTTCCTTACTCAGTAGTAGGGTGGGGAAATAAGAGAAGGCAGTTCTTTCTCCACATTCACCATTTTCTTTTCACAATGGTAAACATTAAGTATTCATATCAGATACCACTTCTGGGAGGTTCCTGAGCTCTGTTCCACGCTCTGTGGACAAGAAAGCAGGCAACAAGTGCTTTGTCCACAGTCATGGAAAAAGGCACTGATAAATTGTGGTAAAACTCTATTTTAGGTTGGTTTCTCTCATAGGCAGGTCCTGTGACAAAAATTTAAGGGTAAGAATTTGAGGAGAAGGTGATCCTAAGAAGCATTAACAGAGGAATGGAAAGTGAAACAGGAAGAGAAGCCAGTACGAGGTATACTGATATTGGCAGGTGAGGCTGAGCCTGCTCAGCTTCAAATTATAGGTTCTCTGGAGCCTGTATAAAGTTCAGTCGTGTTCTACCTTGGGCAAGAAAGCCAAAGTATTTACCCAATAACTCCCAGTAAGCATTGGTGGAGGCAGCTCTCAAAGATACTAACTCCCTAGCACTTTCAAGTTGTCCCAGACACAAACAAAACTACTAAGCCCTCTGCTCTTGGTCTGAGATTCACTGAGTCTTCTAATAAGAGGGTATGGTAGAGAAAGGGCTAGGATATTCATGAAGAGTTATCATCATCTCCTACTTTTTAGGCACCTTCTAGTCCATCCTACCTTCTCAAAACCTATCAATGGCAGCACCATGCTTTTCACCAGCCATTGCACCTTGAAGCTGCAGCCCTTATTGACTCAACACTTTTTCTTCATCTCCTTCATTCATGTGCATCTGTTCACAATGAGTGTTTACTGAGTGGCTATCACTTCCCAGGCTCCAGGCAAACAGCAGTGAGTAAGGCACATGTGGCTCCTGACCACGTGCAGCTCACCATCCACCAGAAAAGACAGAGGTTACATTAAAACTACGTTCAACATAAAGAACTTAATCCAATTGTGATAAACTGCTATAATAGAAAAATACAGGATATGGTAAGAGTAAATAAAAGAATGTTTAACCTAACTGAGGCCAGGAGGTAGTCAAGGAAAACTTCCTCAAAGTAATGAGGTATATGCCAGAGGGAAAACAAAAATCCAATCATAGAGAGCTTGTACCCAACCCTTACTAGGTCCAGTCAGAGCTTTTCTCATATCTCTCCCTTTTAATCCCATCCTCATTGATACTCTAGCACCTACCTCTCTTCAACCAAGGCAAAAGCTCCTGATGCCATATTAATATTTCTAAAATACCTTGCTAACAACCTCTGCTTTCACAGCTGAGCCTGGTAAGCCTGAGCATAGCACTGAAGGTCCTGCCACAATCTGGTTTCACTAAACACATCACCCTTATTCCCCAGTATGTATGTCCTCTGCCAGGCAGCTTGGACTCACCATTGCCTAAATACTCCATGCTAGAGTCTTGGCAGAGTATGTGCTACTGAATCAACTGGCTGAGTGAAATTGGCCACATTCTTGGGTATTTAGGTTTTCTCTGCTCAAATTCAAGGAAACTGCCAAAACCCTAAGAATATTATGCCAACTTCTCCTCACATTCTATCACCAGACAAAGAATAAGTTTCATACTGACCACCAAGTGACAGGAGCTGAAAAACTGGGTTACTGATGGCCCCTGACCAGACAAGCCCTGTAAAGAATCACTGTAAATTTTCCTTGAAGTGTCAAAGGATCATATGAAACTCTCTCCTTCACTGCTTCTCATGTTGCCACAAGAGCTAGGGTGTGGAAAAAGCAACAGTATAATTTCTCTTCCCTACTTTACATCCCATAATATTTATTATGGGCATCACACATTTTGTTCTTCAATATAACTAAGGGATACTGTATAAGGAAAGCACTTCTGGAAACATTTAAGCCCCTAAGTGTATGAAATATGAAAAGTTTTGCACCTACTAAAGATCCCTGGCCACTTTAACATAAAAATGTGCCTCATTAAAAATATTTATACAAGTAATAATTATAAATCTCTATTGAGTTTGCTTTGAAATATCTTTAATTTTAGTCAAATGCTCTACAAGGCTCTGACATTTTATGAATCTGCATCAATAGTTTTTGAAAGCTTGTGGAGAGAAAGAGACAGAGACAGAGAAACAGGGTGAGAAAGAACTTGAGAATAGAAGAAATTTCTAGCATTAATGCAAAACAAAAATTGTCTTTATTGATTTAGTATACTTCTCTGTGTTAACTTGATTTAAAAAAAAAAAAGGCACTCATTTTCAAAAAAGGACCTGATAAAAATAGGAGGAAAGGAAAAATAAATGTTATTTATTACAACTTTGCCATATGGAGACCTAGCTAATCAGTCTCATTTTCAAAACTAACTTGATTAGCCATTCTTCAGCTGACACTTCATTATTATTGTTGGACAACAGAAAGTTTCTTCAAATTGAGATAAGCTTTTTTTAGCCTTTTGACATGAGAGTTTATTTCTTTATTTAATGAGACCATTTTTAAACAAAAATTATATTTATTCATATGTTGCCAGAGATGGAAGAATAGAACCATATTGCAAAGAAAATATGCTTAGTAGAATTCCAGCCTATATTCCTAAGCAAAAGCATATTCCTAATATCAACATCTCTGAATAAAGCACACATTAGCAGTTTTATCTTCATTTCCTTTTTGTACAAAACCTTGGATTTTAGTGATTTGTAGCAACATGATTTAGAAAACATTTTCCATCTTGATAAAGTCTTTCATTTTTCTTTCTTCCACATTTTAAAAGAGAAAAATTCAGAGTATTTAAAACAATGTGTTTATCTACGTCAATTGGGAGGAGTGTGTGGCAAAAAGCCGGATTCAGATGCCAATTTTGCTGACCAAAGTACCTCTAAACTGCATATGGGGTTATGCAGTTAAACTGAGAAAACATCCTCAAGAACAGGAGGTTCTGCAGTGGATTAAGATCTTCAGCTACCACTGCTTCCAAAGAGATGCCCTTTTTCTAGTTAACTCTCAAAAAGCATTCCCACATCCCAATAACTTTTACTACAGAGACTCTGCACTACAATTTTATCCCTCATTTTCTTCTTGTATCTTTAGGAGAGCAGTCACTACATGAACCGATTTTACATGTCTAATACTTATTTCAGCTCACCTATGGATCTGGTAGAGGATATCTAATTTCGTGATAAAACTTTGAAAACGATCTTGTGTATGTTTGAGGTCTCCTTAGGAAGGCAACACTTACTCATCAACCTCAAGATAAAAGGTCAACAAGACTAAGTCCTCAAACAAATAAGACACTAATTTCTTCCATTTCCTGAAAAAGGAAGTGTGTCCTAAGAGAAAAAAAGTTCATTGAACCCTGATATTGAAAAGTTTACAGCACTATTTCTCTGCACATATGCACTGATCAGATACTATGAAGAGTTCAATGTTAAAGCACTTCTATTGCGTTTTTTTAGATATTATTTTAAGTAAATTAAAAATTTAACATTGAAATCATAATTTTTCAAAAAAAATGTATAACTCCCAAATATTCCAGAAACAGAAAGCTTTTATTTTCCTGGCTCAGTATATCTCTAATTTCCTGAATTTCCCAACCTCAGAGGATAGGAGTAAGAGGAGAAGTACTAATTCAGTAAGAAGGGAAAACTGCACTTTACACACCTCCACAGGCTCTAGGCCAGGGCTGAGAATACAATAGGTATTTTTTAAAAACTGGGAAATTATGCAAAATAAAGTACAGAGCAGGTGATACAGGGAGTAGTCATTTATCAACAAATGTTTATCCTGTGCCTCTTCAGCTTAAGCACCATGTCAAGCATTAGGGATATAAAAGTTAATAAGACAGACACAGTCTCAGCTCTCAGGTAAAACTGAATCTGAAAGAAGAGACAGACATTAAATAAGTGATTGTGGTAAGTGCCATAACTGGAAAATAAAGTGCTTCAAAATATAAAGGGGGCTCTACCTTAGCCTAGGAGTAAGGAAGTCAGGGAAGGCTTCCTTGAGGGACATTTAGACTGACTTCAAAGAGGGCTGAAGGAAGAGTTTGGTGGGCAGGTGCGAAGTCTCTGAGACGAGAATGAGTCTCATGGCTGGAGTGCAAGGAAAGCAGGTAATGCTAAGAGATGAAGTGCACAGGTCTCAGATATGGCGGCTCTCCAGGTGGTGATATGGACTTTTTACTTTATTCCAATGAAATCGGAAGCTTTTGAAAGATGTTAAGCAGGGGAATTTAAATTGATCAGATTTAAATTTCTAAAGCATCATGCTGTTATTTAAAGAATGCTTGTGAAAGAGATGAGCATGAATTTAAGAAACAGTGAGAAGGCTAATGTGATAGTCAATAAATGATGATGGGACCAATGGAAAAATATAAGGTCTGTGAAAGACTGAGTTCAATTTCAACATGCTCAGTTTGAGAGGTCTATGATTCGCTCAAGTAGAGATGGTCAATAAGGCATTGGATTCAGAGGTTTGGAGCTCAGCCAAGAAAGCCTTAGTCGAAGATGTCTATTAGGAAATCATCATCATAGAGATGGAAGTTGAAGCTGTGAGCGGGCATGGGACCAACAGAAGAAAGACTACAAGAAAAAAGAAGAAGACCAAAGCCAAGGCCTTGAAGAACACCAACATTTAAAGATCTGTGGGAGGAGTGAATTCCTGCCATCCCTTCATCCCTGCCCAAAGCGGGGTGGGGGTTGGGGGTAGAAAGGGAAATGGCTAAAACCAAAAAGAAATAGCAACAAAAATATAAGAGGAAAAAAAAAACCAGGAAGTGAAGTATACTGGAAACCAAAGGAAGAGAATGTTTCAAGAGGGTAAGACTGGTTAACTCTGTTGAAATATAAGAAATAACAATGAGAAATAAGATGAAGACTGAAAAGGGTCCACTGGGCCAGGTGCGGTGGCTCACACCAGCAATCCCAGCACTTTGGGAGGCCGAGGCAGGTAGATCACGAGGTCAGGAGATTGAGACTATCCTAGCCAACATGATGAAACCCCGTCTCTACTAAAATACAAAAGATTAGCTGGACATGGTGGCACATGCCTGTAGCCCTAGCTACTTAGGAGGCTGAGGCAGGGGAATCACTTGAACCTGGGAGGTGGCAGTTGCAGTGAGCTGAGATTGCACCACTACACTCCAACCTGGCGACAGAGCAAGACTCTGTCTCAAAAAAAAAAAAAAGAAAAGAGTCCACTGGATTTACCAATGAAAAAAATCTTTGGTGGCCTAAGAAAGAACAAATTTAATATTGTGGAGAAGGCAGAAGTGAAAGTTTAGTAAATTAAGGAATAATAGGGAGGTAGAGAAGTAAAGATAATATACATATATATATAAAGCAATTTTTGAGAAGTTTAACTGAAGAGAAGGAAAAGTAGAAATAGAAATAGTAGTTGGAGAAAGTTGTGAGACTTAGAGTAGACTTTTCTAATAAAAAATACTAGAATATGGCCGGGCGCGGTGGCTCAAGCCTGTAATCCCAGCACTTTGGGAGGCCGAGGCGGGTGGATCACGAGGTCAAGAGATCGAGACCATCCTGGTCAACATGGTGAAACCCCGTCTCTACTAATACAAAAAATTAGCTGGGCACGGTGGCGCGTGCCTGTAATCCCAGCTACTCAGGAGGCTGAGGCAGGAGAATTGCCTGAACCCAGGAGGCGGAGATTGCGGTGAGCCGAGATCGCGCCATTGCGCTCCAGCCTGGGTATCAAGAGCGAAACTCCGTCTCAAAAAAAAAAAAAAAAAAAAAAAAAAAATACTAGAATATGTGGAGTTTGATAGAAAGGATTTAGTAGAGAAATAGAGGTGAGGAACAAGCTAAAGATGGAGTGAGTTCCCTGCAACCACACATGGAAGGGCTGGCTTTGACAGGAAATGCAGATACAGGGAGACATGCAGATATAATAGCAGGAAGCCAAAGTCTGTGTGATTACATCTATTTCCAGCAAAAAGTATGGGAGAAGATCACTTTTGGAAGTTTGTCAGACTGAATCAAGTATGGGTGTTTGAGAGACATAAAGAAGGCCTGAAATTATTACTACTGAGAAAATGGATTTCAGGCTGTATTTAGGACCTGGTGAAGGTTGGTGATCATGAGTCTTAGGTGATATCCATCAGTATCCATCAGGAGATCAAAGCAAGAGTGGAAGAAAGCACAGTGGAGCTCCTGATGCAGAATCCACTTCCTAGCCTCCAGCCTCAGTCCTCTCTCCAACTTTCTAGTCATATTATGAGCTATTCTGGATCCTTTATAATATCTAATTCCTGTGTAACTCTTTGGATCACTGGTTTACTTACTGTCTGATCACATATTAACCATTTCCTGTTTCATAATCCCTCAACTTGAACTCTCAACTCTACTGTCCACTCTCTCTAGTCCTATGTCTTATGCTCCTTTGTATATCTTCCTGCTGCTAAAACTGCAAATAGCTACTCAATGGATACTACCTAAATAGATTTAAGTTTATCTATGAGAGTTTTCTAAACAGAGACTTCCAAGACTCCCTGCTGGTTTATGTTTCCCTAGTAGACATGTAAAAATCTGCTTTGTGGGTACTGGGTGCAGGGGGACTGCACCAATCCTGTAATTTCGGAGTAACCAATGATAGCCCAATACAAAACTGCATCTTAGAGGACCAGGAGGGGTGAGGCTGCCATCACTTTTGTTGAGGAAACAAGACCAGCTGTGGTCACTTCCCATTAATTGTCACCAACTATCTTTCTCCACCCATAGATCCTAACCCACAACCTGTGCTTCACAAATATAAGCTGTCATTTTCTTCCCAGTGCCACCGTAGAAGACAACTGGTTCATCTGTCTCCTAAGTTGGAAATCAGATTGCTCTGTACCCAATGACCTTCAGCTGGAATGCTGCTGCAGTCAGAATGATGCCCTAAAATTTGGGGAAAGACATAAAGTAATAAAGAACAATGAAAATGAAGACAAGAAAAACCCTACTTCAAGTTTCACTAGCTTGCCAAGTTCATACCTTTGCAGCCAGCCGACACTCCATCACCCTGATATTGAAATGGGAAGTTGCTGCCTTATTCATCTCCACACAACTGTTGGCAATCACAAACACTGCTCCACTTGGGAGATTCACATTAGTTGCCCTCAGAGGACTAAATTCTATCAACTTGGCCTGTTAGAAAAAAAATGAAAGGAGAAATATAATTTATTAGAATTCAGAAAATGTTCAAGCATTTATGTATTTATCTTAGCAAAGTGTTTTGTCAAAAATGCATTCATTCATTCAAATATTACTTATTGACCTCCAGGCACTGTACTAGGCACTGGAAATACAACAGTGAACAGGACAGACACTGTCACTCCTCTCATAGAACCTACAGTCAAGTGGGAAAGGCAGTCTAGTAGACAGACAAATATATTTCCAAGTTGTGTTACAATGGTAGCAAAGCACAGATGCTATATGGACACATAGCTGAAGCATCCAATCAGATACAGCCTAGTGTAGGCTCCACTCAGTTGGAAAAGAGAAATCTAAACTAAGTCCTAAAAGATGAGTAAAAGTAGGGCAGACAGAGGGTTTCTTTCATCAAAAAGCATGTCAACAAGAGGCAACAGCTTAGGCAAGTTCAGGGGCAAAAGACAACATAGGATGTTAATGGAGCTATAGGCACGGAAATGTGGCTGGAACTTACAGTTTGAGGGGTGAGAAGTGGTGAGAGGTTAGGATAGAGGGGTAAAGCAGGGGTCAGATGGTGAAGTGTTTTGTAAGCCCAGAGAACTTGGACTGTGTTCAGACTCTATAGCTAATTTACATTAACATCAGGACTGTTGCCCTCATGTCTGCTTGTTGAGTCTCATCCAAAACACCCAAAGTATTTTCTTAGTATTAAAACAAATTTCCTCATGCCTCATGTCTTTGGCTTAGGGGAATCAATAACAAATATTCTTAATAAGAAGGAATCCAGGTGTTCTTGGAAAATAGCCAAGCCTGTAGGAATCTGATGAAAAACTAAGAAATGATTTTAAAGAAATGTTTGCTCTATTTTGGAAATGAACAGCTTATGGGCAACAGCTAAAACCTCTGCTCTGCCTAAAGGAGTTGATAGCCAAGGGGAAGTAGTATCCAGCTAAGGAATTCACTCCTGGCTTACTGTCAACATTCTTTTTCCCACCACTGAAGCCCCAAAAATGTCGACAGAGAAAAATGATATTAAAGAGTAAATTATAAAAAGAGGGACTGTGAATATATGCGGTAAGAGAACTACAATTTGGGTTTAAAACCAACATGATATTATAAAAATGCCATGAGATGAAGTGGTTTAGGACAGGAGCGGGAAATGAGGTTCCAATAACTAGGGAATTGAGAAAGCTCATCTTAACAATGAAGAAAAATAGAAGAGGGGAAAAAGCTAGACACATGAGAAAAACAGACCGGAGGTATCATTCTGGAAGCATAAGAGAAGGTAATCAATATGAAATAGAGCAGGTTAACTGGTGGTACCCTTGAGTTACAAGCAGTTGGGAAATAATATCCTACAATAGAGCCTAATAATAGTAGGCTGTCCATAACAAAGCATCCTGGGGCTCTCAAGGCCTTCCTCTGCATGTAAATTTTCCCATTAGGTATTTCCAAATGGCTTCTATTTGGAATGCCACCTACAGTTCCTTCTTCTGCAAGAAATGATATAGACTGGTCCATGCCTCCTCCTTCAGTGCCAATGTAACGCTCGCTCTTGGCACAGATTTCTGCAAGTTCCACCTGGAAAGGTAAAAATTGATTTGTACTGTGCATAGTCATAACCCATTTCTCATTCATTTCTTACTGCAGGCCTGACAAATAGGTTTGAATTCCACTGCCAGCTCTGATCAATTAATAGTAGCCTGCCTGGAGCACTGCATTAACAAGGCCTCCAGACTATAGGAAAATATACCAAAATCAATTAACAATGTCTGCTGTGGGTATGGAATAAGATATTGACTGTGCACTCTATTTTTTGCTATCCCTAAAAGTCTCCACAGAGCAAGCAGTTTCTACCATCTTTCTATTTACCCTATCTCTCTCTAAACTGGTATCACTGAAAATCTCATATGGGCACTCATTCATTTTTGCCTCAGCTTCCTTTGTCTCCCAACGGTGAACTATTCCATAGTCTACCCATGACCAAAGTGGGATCATTAAACTTTATTTTTCTGTCTAAAAGTAGTGAAGTCTCTCTGGCATTTCCATTAAATGTAAGAATCAGAACTAGTGTTATCTCATCAGACTCATCTTGCTCCAACCAAGATGAAGCGATCCAGTAGATGCACACAGCTCTAACCCAAACTGAAAATCTTGAAATATCTGTTTAAGAATCTTTAGTGGCTTCCTATTGATTAAAAAATAAATCTAAACTCCTCAACCAGGCATTTTGAAGGCTTCCAAAATCTGGGACCAATATGCATATGAAATTGGATCATTTACCACTCTTACCCAATTACATTTGTCTCTCTGACCATTTCACACATATTTATGCAACTTGGAATTACTTTCTGTCTTCTCTCCTATATACATTGTACTTATGTTCAATATCCAGTTTACTGGCTAGCTGCTATCAATAAATCCCTGGGCTGCCCACTCAAATCTTTTTTCATCATGGAATATTGTTCGAATATTATTCCCATCATGGTGTCTCCTTTTTCTGAACTCCTACAACATTTATAGTTAGTATCATCTAATACTCACACTACTATTTATTCATTCATCTATTCAGTTTTTCCTTCTTATGGGACTTGATTCAGGCCCTTACTTCTGTTTGACTACATGATGTTTCTAGAATAATTATTCTGAAACATAGATATTATCATCTCTTGCCTGCTTGGTTGTCAACACCTTAATGCTCATACTCCTCAGCATTGATTGCCTTCTCTTTAATGACTTACCCTAGCGTAATTCTCCAGCCTGCTCTCCCACCACTCCTCCTGTAAACCCTAAGCTCTAGCCATCAGGGATACTAAACACATGCTGTTCTTTACTTCCCTAGGCTCTTCCACATTTCTCTGCCTTGGCAAATAAGATTTTCTATTCACTTCACTCAGTACTCCTCCCCAGCATTCCCATCTAGTCAACAATCCAAGCAGCACCTTGCTTTGGAACTTGCACCAACACCCAAATGCACACACAGCATATAACTCCTCCTCTGCACCCCCTGTTTATAACTCTATTATCATGTACTGAATATGCTTTAAGTGTGGGGCTACTTGTCTTTTTGTCTACCAATCTGAGAGAGTCCTTCAGTACGTAGACCGGAGCCCACTTAACTAATATGAGCTGAATCACAGTGTTATTATTGTTCTTAATTGTGTCATGTTTCTATCACATCTGTTTCTTGTGATAGATGAATATAATATGGTATTTCTTTTGTGTCCCCTACTTCGTGCAATGCCAAACACATAGTAAATATTAATAAACACCTGCTGCTTTCAATTTCTGGGAATAGCTGCCCAAACACCATCTGACAGATTCTGCAAGTGTCATATTCCTTGTTGGTCATGTGGATTCACTAACATTAACTCTGTCTTGTGACATGAGGTAAACTCAGGATTTTGATGCAATAGGCATTGTTCGTGGTCTGCTGACACACAGAGCCAGTGTCCATAATATGTACATTAAAATTAAATTAGTAACCAAAAGATCAAAACACTTGGATTTAAAATGAAGAGAAACAACATACCCAGATGAAGCAGTACATTCAGCATTATGTAAGAGATGATGGAACCCCTGGGTGCCCACCTAACTCTGACCCTGGGCCAATGTAAAAAGTCCCCTCCCCTCAACAGCAATAACGCCACACTTACTGAGTGACAGTATGTGGCAAGTGTGCTAAGTACCTTGCATTATTTCTTTTGTGAGCATTATCTCCTTCAAATCTCCAAATAATGTTCTGCTCATCCACATTATAGAAGTGAGAAAAATGGGGTTCAGAGATATATAACCAGAAGTGGAAAGCCAGGATGGTGTGAGGGAGACATGTAAGTCTATTCATGCTTTTTCTGTCCTTTGGGACACTGGAAATAGAACCATAAAATGTCCTCCAAGGATTATAATCAGACAGAGTGACTTGCAAAGGCACTGAATCAATACTCTATACCTACTTAAATTATGTAAAATCTCAATAGATTTCATGAAAATAAGGAGTAGCTGTCAAAAGCACATTATCAAAAGTGTATAGAAAAGAAGCATATTGGAAGCTAACTTCATGGAAAGATCAAAATGAATTCAGGGACCCCATTCTCTTTAGCAAAGGACAAAGGCATATTTCTACCTGATGCCTAAGTGATTCTAAGGCTTTCCCACTGCACCCGACTGTCGAGTCTGACCTGCTGATTCAACCGAGCTACGGATGAAAAACGTACACTGACACAGGCTTGCCAGTGAGCATGGCCAGGGGACCTCTGTCAGAGTCAGCAACAGCCCTCATAAGCTGGGGATGTTCGTATTTATTTAGTACAAATTAAATGACAAAGGTCTCAAGTAAACGCCATTAACATTGCTGACCCCCAGAGTAGAGGGCAGTTTTGCCCACGGCTGTTCAAAGGTCAGTCTTAGGACCACATGAGTACACAAGCTATGTAGATAAACTCCTCTACATTCCGTTGATATTTGCTTTTTGCTATTAGCTCAGGGTAAGACAATTAGACTGCCTTCGGCCATAACCTTCTTCCAAGGCTTCTGAAAAACCTTAACCTTCTTCTGAGGCTTTTGAAAAACCTTACGGCCTTCCAAGAAGGTTTGCGTTTTCTAAAATTTCTCCCACCATTTTGACCAATCTTCTACACCCCAGAAACACACACACACACAACCTGAAAACTCTCAAGTTAGATCAGCAAAGCTCTAATCAAGAAGGGCTTCACTCCCCACTACCACGTATTTTCTTTTGCTCTTACACTTGAGTACTGCAAGAACCCCAGGGACTTCCAAATTAGTCACTTGTGGCATTTTGCTCTCTATCCCTTCCTTCAAAATACTAATGACTGAGAATCATTAAAGAAGACAATTTGACTGCATGGGAAACTTTTCCAAAGTGCCTAACCAATAAGCTATTATCTATTCAGACTTGTGCCCTCTGGATGTTTAGAAGAAACCTGACATTATTTACAGATCTTCTTTTAAAGCTATAGAAGATAGTTAATGAAGCTAGCTTAGCCCTTTGTATGGTTCCCTTGAAGAAGGCTGGGAAGGAAACAAAAAATTGTGGGCTTCCTAAATTAAACAGTTTATCCATCTGCATGCCAGTGGAACTCCAGGTAAGAGGAGAAATGAAGTAACAGAGTTAGATTTAATAGAGAATCTAATTAGATCTAACTCATTAGCACTGAGAAGGGCTAAAGATTCATGAATGTTATGCCTAGTTAAACCTGAATATGCACAAAAAAACAATAACAATGATACAGAGAGACTCAATATATTAATATGGTGACCTGTTTTTGTTTAGCAGTTTTACTAATGAGATTGTTAAAAGTTGAATTACACTGGAAAGAATGTTTCTCTGAATTAGTTAACCATGCCTATGGGAAGCCTAACTATTCAGAACCAAGACTCTAACCAAGACAAAATTATACTGTTATAGTTGGCTGCCATAAGTGCAAGTTAAGAGAAAGGAAGGAAATAAATAGCTCCATTCATTCATTCAACAATCATTTAAATCATGGCCTGACAGATAAGTGAATAGGCCAGTGTCTGCCCTCAAAGAGCTCACAATACCGATAGTGTCTTTAGGTTAACAAGTCTTCCAAAAGAAAATATAAACCTAGAGTGCCAGACAGGTTCAGTTTGCCTCTCCAGACCTGTCCACTTGCCTTCATCCTGCTATCTTCCCCAGAAGGCTCTGCAGGATGAATTACAGTCATGTGCTGCGCGAAAACTTTTTGGAGTAGTCTCATAAGATTAAAGTGGAGCTGAACAATTCCTATTACCTAGTGGCACCATAGCTCAGAGCAGTTGTAACATTACATTACATTTGTGGTGATGTTGATGTAAACAAACCTACTGCACCGCCAGTCACATAAAAGTGTAGTACAGGCCGGGCGCAGTGGCTCACGCCTATAATCCCAGCACTTTGGGAGGCCGAGGCGGGTGGATCACGAGGTCAAGAGATCGAGACCATCCTGGTCAACATGGTGAAACCCCGTCTCTACTAAAAATACAAAAAATTAGCTGGGCATGGTGGCGCGTGCCTGTAATCCCAGCTACTCAGGAGGCTGAGGCAGGAGAATTGCCTGAACCCAGGAGGCGGAGGTTGCGGTGAGCCGAGATCGCGCCATTGCACTCCAGCCTGGGTAACAAGAGCAAAACTCCGTCTCAAAAAAAAAAAAGTGGATTTTTTGTTTTTGGGGAGATCCAAGATGGCCGCTTAGGAGGAACTCGGGAATGCAGCTCCGAGAGAAAGCACAGAGGGTGAGTGGACGCCGTATTTCCAGACTGATTTTTACTGCCCACAGACCAGGAGATTCACACGCAGAGAAGCCACACGGGTCGCCAGCGCCGCTGGCGCCGCTGGCTTGAACGGCGCAGCCGCTGGGCCGGCACCCTGAGGCAACGGCTCACTGTACAAAGTGAGAGAGTCTGAGTCCCCTATAAGCCAGCAAGGGGAGCTGAAACGGGGAGCCAGGCCAGCGCCACGAATCTCAGAGCCGCGGCTTTAGCCAACGCAGCGGCTCCGGAGGCAGATCAGACGAGACGGTGTCCCCTCTTACCCAGCAAGAAGACCTGAAACACAACCGAAACCGGGACGGTCCAGCTCTGTGGAGGAGGGGCGTTCTCCATAGGCACCCTGCTGTTCCCAGGGCAATCTACTAAGGCAATCCGCCACTACAGAGACTCCTTCACTACAGGGGCGGGCCAACATAGCGGAAGCAGTTCTAACTACACCCAGAAGTTCACACGGAAGCTGGGTGGAGCCCACAGCAGCTTAGCGAAGCCTCTGCAACCTGAGTGTGACTAGGCTGCCACCTTGTGGGCAGGGAAAACAGCAACCGCACAGGGGAACATCGTAAAACCGTAACTCCCTGGGACAGAACACCTGGGGGGAAGAGCAGGGGGTTTATGAGTTCTGCCACAGCAGACTTAAAATTACCAAAATCAGAAAGACAACAACTACAAAGTCAACAGGTGGATAAATCCACAAAGATGGGAAGAAACCAGCGCAAAAAGGATGAAAACACCCAAAACCAGAACACTTCTCCTCCTACAAGGGATCACAACTCCTTACCAGCAAGGGAACAAGACTGGATGGAGAATGAGTGTGATGAAATGACAGAATCAGCTTTCAGAAAGTGGATAATAAGAAACTTCCGTGAGCTAAAAGAACATGTTCTAACCCAATGCAAAGAAACTAAGAACCTTGAAAAAAGACTTGATGAAATGCTAACAAGAATGGACAACTTAGAGAGGAATATGAGCGAATTGATGGAGCTGAAAAACACAACACGAGAACTTCGTGAAGCATGCACAAGTTTCAACAGCCGAATTGACCAAGCAGAAGAAAGGATATCAGAGGTCGAAGATCAACTCAATGAAATAAAACGAGAAGGCAAGATTAGAGAAAACAGGGTAAAAAGGAATGAACAAAGTCAACAAGAAATATGGGACTATGTGAAAAGACCTAATCTACGTTTGATAGGTGTACCTGAATGTGACGAAGAGAATGCATCCAAGCTGGAAAATACTCTTCAGGATATTATCCAGGAAAACTTCCCCAACCTAACAAGGCAGGCCAAGATTCAAGTCCAGGAAATACAGAGAACACCACAAAGATACTCCTCTAGAAGAGCAACCCCAAGACACATAATCATCAGATTCACCAGGGTTGAAATGAAGGAGAAAATACTAAGGGCAGCCAGAGAGAAAGGTCAGGTTACCCACAAAGGGAAGCCCATCAGACTCACTGCAGATCTCTCAGCAGAAACCCTACAGGCCAGAAGAGAGTGGGGGCCGATATTCAACATCCTTAAGGAAAAGAACTTTCAACCCAGAATTTCGTATCCAGCCAAACTAAGCTTCATAAGTGAAGGAAAAATAAAATCCTTTGTGAACAAGCAAGAACTCAGAGAGTTCATCACCACCAGACCAGCTCTACAAGAGCTCCTGAAGGAGGCACTACACATAGAAAAGAACAACCAGTACCAGCCACTCCAAAAACACACGAAAAGGTAAAGAGCATCAACACAATGAAGAATCTGCATCACCCAAAGGGCAAAACAGCCACCTAGCACCAAAATGACAGGATCGAATTCACACATAACAATATTAACCCTAAATGTAAACGGACTAAATGCCCCAATCAAAAGACACAGACTGGCAAATTGGATAAAAAGCCAAAACCCATCAGTGTGCTGTATCCAGGAAACCCATCTCGCATGCAAGGATACACAAAGGCTCAAAATAAAGGGATGGAGGAAGATTTACCAAGCAAATGGACAGCAAAAAAAAGCAGGAGTTGCAATTCTCATCTCTGATAAAATAGACTTTAAAGCAACAAAGATCAAAAGAGACAAAGAAGGACATTACATAATGGTAAAAGGATCAATGCAGCAAGAAGAGCTAACGATCCTAAATATATATGCACCTAATACAGGAGCACCCAGATACATAAGGCAAGTTCTTAAAGACTTACAAAGAGACTTAGACTCCCACACAATAATAGTGGGAGACTTCAACACACCATTGTCAATATTAGACAGATCAACGAGACAGAAAATTAACAAGGATATCCAGGACTTGAACTCAGACCTGGAACAAGCAAACCTAATAGACATTTACAGAACTCTCCACCCCAAATCCACAGAATATACATTCTTCTCAGCACCACATCACACCTACTCTAAAATTGACCACATAATTGGAAGTAAATCACTCCTCAGCAAATGCAAAAGAACGGAAACCATAACAAACAGTCTCTCAGACCACAGTGCAATCAAGTTAGAACTCAGAATTCAGAAACCAACCCAGAACCGCACAGCCTCATGGAAAATGAACAACTTTCTCCTGAATGTTGACTGGATAAACAATGAAATGAAGGCAGAAATAAAGACGTTCTTCGAAACCAACGAGAATGAAGACACCACATACCAGAATCTCTGGGACACATTTAAAGCAGTCTCTAGAGGAAAATATATAGCAATAAGTGCCCACATGAGAAGAAAGGAGAGATCTAAAATTGACACCCTATCGTCAAAATTGAAAGAGCTAGAGGAGCAAGATCAAAAAAACTCAAAACCTAGCAGAAGACAAGAAATAACTAAGATCAAAGCAGAATTGAAGGATATAGAGACACGAAAAACCCTTCAAAAAATCAATAAATCCAGGAGCTGGTTTTTTGAAAAGATCAATAAAATAGACAGACCACTAGCCAGACTAATAAAAAAGAAAAGAGAGAATAATCAAATAGATGCAATAAAAAATGACAAAGGGGATATCACCACAGATTCCACAGAAATTCAAACCATCATCAGAGATTATTACAAACAACTCTATGCACATAAATTAGAAAACCTGGAGGAAATGGATAAATTCCTGGACAGTAGCCTCCTCCCATGCCTAAACCAGGAAGAAGTCGAAACCCTGAATAGACCAATAACAAGGTCTGAAGTCGAGGCAGCAATTAAGAGCCTACCACCCAAAAAAAGCCCAGGTCCAGATGGGTTCACAGCAGAATTCTACCAGACATACAAAGAGGAACTGATACCATTCCTACTGAAACTATTCCAAATAATCCAAAAAGAGGGAATCCTTCCCAAATCATTTTATGAGACCAACATCATCCTAATACCAAAACCTGGCAGAGACTCAACAAGAAAAGAAAACTACAGGCCAATATCCATGATGAACATAGATGCAAAAATCTTCAATAAAATAATGGCAAGCCGATTACAACAGCACATCAAAAAGCTTATCCACCATGATCAAGTAGGATTCATCCCGGGGATGCAAGGCTGGTTCAATATACGCAAGTCTATAAATGTAATTCACCACATAAACAGAACCAAAGACAAAAACCACATGATTATCTCAATCGATGCAGAGAAGGCCTTCGACAAAATTCAACAGCCCTTTATGCTAAAAACCCTCAATAAACTAGGTATCGATGGAACGTATCTCAAAATAATAAAAGCTATTTACGACAAACCGACAGCCAATATCATACTGAACGGGCAAAAACTGGAAGCATTCCCTTTGAAATCTGGCACTAGACAAGGATGCCCTCTCTCACCACTCCTATTCAATATAGTACTGGAAGTTCTAGCCAGAGCAATCAGGCAAGAAAAAGAAATAAAGGGTATTCAATTAGGAAAGGAGGAAGTCAAATTGTCTCTATTTGCAGACGACATGATTGTATATCTAGAAGACCCCCTCATCTCAGCCCAAAAGCTCCTGAAACTGATAAGCAACTTCAGCAAAGTCTCAGGATACAAAATCAATGTGCAAAAATCACAAGCATTCCTATACACCAATAACAGACTTAAAGAGAGCCAAATCAAGAACGAACTGCCATTCACAGTTGCTACAAAGAGAATAAAATACCTAGGAATACAACTAACAAGGAATGTAAAGGACCTCTTCAAGGAGAACTACAAATCACTGCTCAATGAAATAAGAGAGGACACAAACAGATGGAGAAACGTTCCATGTTCATGGTTAGGAAGAATTAATATCGTGAAAATGGCCATACTGCCCAAAGTAATATACAGATTCAATGCTATCCCCATCAAGCTACCAATGACCTTCTTCACAGAACTGGAAAAAACCACCTTAAACTTCATATGGAACCAAAAGAGAGCCCGCATAGCCAAGTCAATTCTAAGCAAAAAGAACAAAGCGGGAGGCATCACACTACCAGACATCAAACTCTACTACAAGGCTACAGTAATCAAAACAGCATGGTACTGGTACCAAAACAGAGATATAGACCAATGGAACAGAACAGAGGCGTCGGAGGCAACACAACATACCTACAACCACCCGATCTTTGACAAACCTGATAAAAACAAGCAATGGGGAAAGGATTCCCTGTTCAATAAGTGGTGTTGGGAAAACTGGCTAGCCATATGCAGAAAGCAGAAACTGGACCCCTTCCTGACACCTTACACTAAAATTGACTCCAGATGGATTAAAGACTTAAACATAAGACCTAACACCATAAAATCACTAGAAGGAAACCTAGGCAAAACCATTCAGGGCATAGGCGTAGGCAAGGACTTCATGACCAAAACACCAAAAGCATTGGCAACAAAAGCCAAAATAGACAAATGGGACCTAATCAAACTCCACAGCTTCTGCACAGCAAAAGAAACAGTCAATAGAGTGAATCGGCAACCAACAGAATGGGAAAAAATTTTTGCAGCCTACCCATCTGACAAAGGGCTGATATCCAGAATTTACAACGAGCTAAAAAAGATTTACAAGAAAAAAACAAACAAGCCCATTCAAAAGTGGGCAAAGGATATGAACAGATACTTTACAAAAGAAGACATACATGAGGCCAACAAGCATATGAAAAAATGCTCATCATCACTGGCCATTAGAGAAATGCAAATCAAAACTACATTGAGATACCATCTCACACCAGTCAGAATGGCAATCATTAAAAAATCTGGAGACAACAGATGCTGGAGAGGATGTGGAGAAATAGGAACACTTTTACACTGTTGGTGGGAGTGTAAACTAGTTCAACCATTGTGGAAAACAGTGTGGCGATTCCTCAAGGACCTAGAAATAGAAATTCCATTTGACCCAGCAATCCCATTACTGGGCATATATCCAAAGGATTATAAATCGTTCTACTATAAGGACACATGCACACGAATGTTCATTGCAGCACAGTTTACAATAGCAAAGACCTGGAACCAACCCAAATGCCCATCGATGATAGACTGGACAGGAAAAATGTGGCACATATACACCATGGAATATTATGCAGCCATTAAAAACGAGGAGTTCGCGTCCTTTGTAGGGACATGGATGAACCTGGAAACCATCATTCTCAGCAAACTGACACAAGAACACAAAATCAAACACCACATGTTCTCACTCATAGGCGGGTGTTGAACAAGGAGAACACATGGACACAGGGAGGGGAGCACTATACATGGGGGTCTGTTGTGGGGGAGTGGGGGGGACAGCGGGGGGGGTGGGGAATTGGGGAGGGATAGCATGGGGAGAAATGCCAGATATGGGTGAAGGGGAGGAAGGCAGCAAATCACACTGCAACGTATGTACCTATGCAACAACCTTGCATGTTTTTCACATGTACCCCAAAACCTAAAATGCAATTAAAAAAAAAAAAAAAAAAAAAAAAAAAAAAAGTGTAGTACATATGATTATGCACAGTACATAATACTTGATAATGGTAACAAATGACTACACTACTGGCGACTACTAGTGTACATATTTATTATACTTTTTATCATTATTTTAGAGCATACTCCTTCTACTTATTTTTTAAAAAAGTTAAACCGGGCGCAGTGGCTCACACCTGTAATCCCAGCACTTTGGGAGGGTGAGGCGGGCGGATCAGGAGTCAGAAGTTCAAGGTCAGGAGTTCAAGAACAGCCTGACCCACATGATGAAACACCGTCTCTACTAAAAATACAAAAATGAGCCGGGCATGGTGGCAAGCACCTGTAATCCTAGCTATTCAGGAGGCTGAGGCAGGAGAATTGCTTGAACCCAGGAGGTGTGGAGGATGCAGTGAGCTGAGATGACGCCACTGCACTCTAGCCTAGGCAACAGACGGAGACCCCATCTCAAAAAAAAAAAAACGTTAAACAGTCCCAGACAGATCTTCAGGAAGTATTCCAGAGGAAGGCACTGTTATCCCAGGAGATGACAGCTCCATACATGTTACTGCCCTTGAAGACCCTCTAGTAGGACAAGATGTGGAGTTGGAACACAGTGATATTGATGATCCTATTTTAGTTTTTAACAAAAAAACTCAAAGTTTAAAAAGTTAAAAAATATAAAAATTTTTAAAAATAGAAAAGAGCTAATAGAATAAGGATATAAAGAAACACTTTGGTACAGCTATGCAATGTGTTTGTGTTTTAAACTAAGTGTTATGACAAAAGAGTCAAAAGTTTTTTTTTTAACTTTAAGTTTATAAAGTAAGAAAGTTACACCAAGCTAAGGTTGGTTTATTACTGAAGGAAAATATTTTTTATAAGATTAGTATAGCCTACTTGTTAAAGTTAGGTGTGTCAATACTGCCAGCTGCCTCAAGTTACGTTTTATGATCAAATCTTATTCTGTTGTCCAGTGTGTAAAATTAATGCTTTTTACCCTTATCTTATGACTGTTTTAAAGATCTGACCCTGCTATTATAAAATACTGTACAGTGAAGCTACTCTTCTGGAGCTGGCCTGAGAAAGTCTACATGTGTAGACTATTCACGTAGATTGGCAATTAGACATGGTAAAATAATTTACCCTGGGAAAGTCTTTATCTGTAATTAAACTATTTCCTATAGAACATTATAACTTCTTGGAGCAATAGTGGAAGCAGGAGTAAGATCCCCTTTTGTTTCATTTTTTATAAAAAACAGGGAATGTTTATACAATTCATCCTTTAGAAACTCAAGATGTGCTGTTTACACCCAGCTGCCCTGCTTTGTATCACTACCAGTCTGGACTTACTCAGGACAGCATAGGAGGAGATTGGCTTTTTTTGGTGTCACTTTGAAATGACAGATTTTTTTTTTTTTTTTTTTTTTTTTGAGACAGAGTTTTGCTCTTGTTGCCCAGGCTGGAGTGCAATGGTGCAGTCTTGGCTCACTGCAACCTCCACCTCCTGGGTTCAAGTGATTCTCCTGCCTCAGCCTTCGAGTAGTTGGGATTATAGGCAGGCGTCGTGAGGCCTGGCTAATTTTTGTATTTTTAGTAGGGATGGGATTTCACTATGTTGGTCAGGCTGGTCTCAAAGTCCTGGGACTCAGGTGATCCACCCACCTTGGCCTCCCAAAGTGCTGAGATTACAGGCGTGAACCACTGTGCCCTGCCCTCAAATGATAGATTTTAATGAGTGCCACTCAGATTACTCTTTGACCAATATGCTGATTTAATCTTTTAAGCATACAAATGAAACAACTGTTTCAAAGATCTTGGGTGACATCTCACATAAGATGACATATTGGGCTGTTAACTAGTTGTTAATTTTCACCGTTTATTTAAATCAAAGGGAAGCAAGACCCTGTGGAATTTATTTATGACTGTCAAAGCCCATAAATCTCTTATATTTTAAGTAAGGTACAGGGAAAGTAAAATTGGTGATGAGTCCCATGGTTACAAAGGCATTCGGAGATTATCTGATTATTTCTTCTTTTGATAAAATTTTGTTACTGCTTTGTAAAATATATGCAAAAATCTAAGTAATCAGGATTCTTTATGCTGTGAAGAGCTTTTCATTGTAATTAAAGTGCTCCTTTTTATTTTTATAATTTAATTTGTATTTATGTTTATTTTCATGAGAAAATATTTTAATTCTTATCAGGTTTTATACATATTTTAATTCTTCAAATAATGTTACTATGGTTAAATTTGGTGATAAAGCAGAAAATTTGGATAAAAGAGAATTTGGTGATAAAGGAAGAAATTTATTGGAAAAATTTAAAAGATGTAGATTTTTTAAGAATTGTTCACAGAAACCTATGTGTTAATGCAGGATGCTTTCATATGTAGAAGTTCTCATTGATTTTCTTCAATTATTTGGGATAATATTGTTACCTATTGACAGCAATGTTACATCTCTTTCACACACACAATTAGATGCATTGTTAATGTACCACTTAAAATTTTTTCCAACTTTTAATTATGAGAAAATTTCAAAAGTATAGAAGCAAGAATATTTTGCCACATTTGCTTTATCTTTCTCTCTACTTTGTTTTCTGAGCCATTTGAGAGTTAATTGAGGACATCACCCTGAAATACATTAATATTTATTTCCTCAGAGCAAGGCATTCTTCAACATGCCACAAAATAATTATCATTGGAACATTTAACATTGACACAATATTACCTAATATGCAGTTCATATTCAAATTTTCCAGTTGTCTTAATAGTAATGTCCTTTAGAGCTTCTTTTTCTTATTTCTTTTTCTTTCTTTCTTTTTAATTTTTCTGATCAAGAATTTATTTATTCAAGATAACTGAACACATTCTGGATCAGAAAAATTAAAAAGAAGGGAATTAAATACTACCCACAATAATACTCAATTTTACCAATAATTGGATTTAATTAATACTCAGCTTTACCATCATTGCATTTAGTGGATTTTTTTTTTCAGTTTACTTTATTTTAGAACAGTTCCCCAGCATTTTTTGTCTTTTATGACACTGATAATTTTGAAGAGTCCAGGCCAATTTTTTTGGTCAAATTTCCTGAATTTGGATTTGTCAGATGGTTGCCTTATGTTTATATTGAGACTGATGTTTTTTCCCCAAAGACTACCGTATAGGTGACAGATGTCCTTCTTGGTGAATTGCATCATATGATTTCTGTTTCTCCAATTGTACTTAACATTTTTTAATACACAGAGATAGGTAGAGATCTGTGCTACCTATCAAAATAATGCCATAGTTTAGGTATGTCATATTAATTCCCTTTCATAAAGGTGGAGTTTTTGTTAATAAAAGTTTTTTAAAGGTGTATTAAAAGTGATGATAGAGACAGTAACATGTCTTCTATTATGTGTTTTAATAAATACAATACTCAGTAAATATTTGTCAAATGAGTGAAAAATACTGATGACTTAAAAATCACAAATTCTCCACTTTATCAAGGAATTTCAGTTCTTCATTATTGCACTGCTATTTAAGTCTGTTCACGTTCTTCATTGTTTTGTTTAGGAAACAAAATGTACTAAGCTTGGAATAAACTGTTTGAGATGTCTAACATAAAAATAACCAAAGCAGATGTAATTTTAAACTGCCACTGTGTATATAGGGTTACATTATTTCACTTGCAGTCATTCAGGGTTTGTGTATATCACATTTCAGTATAATGACATGGGCAGGCTCCAAAGAAAATACCAGGCAACACAAATTTGGTCTGACTAACAAATATTTATATGTCTTTGTGTTTGTAATTACTGTAATCTTTTAAGGGGTTTATGTTACACAGGCTTAATTCTTTAGGGCTTGTGTTAGATTAAAAGAGGCTGATCAGTAGTATACATAACTGTAAAAATGATACTGTAGCCTGTCTACATAAATTGGTGTAAGCCAGAGCTTCTGCAGGGAACAGGTGGACTTAAGAGAGCCCTGACAAGGGCAGATAGCTGCCTTTCATGTACATGCTTTCTTATGTGTTTTAGCCTTTTCTTTCTTTCTGGGTGGATGGTGTTGATGGAACCATCATTTGTTATTTGATCTTTTCAGGTTTCTCTCGTCATGTAGTTAGTACATTAGAAGAAAGAAAAGATAAACAGTGCAGTCCTTTCCTCATCTGTAGCAGGCAGATGGATAGTTGTATTGCTGGTACTGAACCATTCACGAGTATATGCTTACTCAGTACCATCCGTGTCAATTCGCATGGTTTAGCGAGATGTAATTGGTTAAATAGATTCTCCCTTTTTGCCCCCTTGATTAAAGCTCTTTGGCCTGTAAGATGTCAATATCCTATTAACTTTTAACTTTTTCACTATAGTATGTCTCACTTTGTATTGCAAAAATGTTTCCCTCTAGACCATCATGGGGTTTTCAAACATAGAGACTATTTCTTTTTTAAATGTTTGGATCCCCATAGACTCAAATCACTCCCCAATTTAGATCCGGGAGACTGGTGCCTAACTGAATTAATAAAAAAAATGTAATCTTATATGCAACATGATAATTTCCTCGTGATGACATAAATAATTATTTGGGTTTTCACTTGAGATTCTATCAATTTTATAATTTGATTTAATCCAGAGGATTTATTCATTTATCCACATTTACTGAGGAGTTATGTTCCAGGCAGGGTTGATCCACTGGTCTCTCTCCTGCCTCTCTTATGGCTCATGTCTATTCTGATTTGTTGGTGTCTCTGCCACACTAGCTGGTTACTATTGTTCTTAGTTTTAGGCATTTATGCAAGGTGTTGGGTTCCCCCTAGTTGCTAATAGGCTTTGTCTGTTATATACAGACATAAATCTCATAAATTTAAGCATGTGAATTAGTAAAGTTGTCATAGTAACGGTACTAGTAAAGACTGTTCCTCTTGGGTGTCACGATTGAACTTGCTCAATTTTATCACCTGCCTCTTACATTGTCAAGTGAAGGAGCTATTACACAGGGAGGTGATAAAGAGCAACAGAGGCAAGGAAATGGAATGCAATCCTATAATACATAATTGGATACCCAAAATGCAGATGTTTCTAAAGTCACAAATATCTCTTGATGCATGTGGAAACCTCTCTTGTATCCCTAATTGTATTCTCTTTTAGAGTAAAGAATAGGCATTACATAGCATGACTAGCTATTATAACTAGTAAAGTGAGAATTTTTATTGACCAGAAATTTAAGATCAATTAAATATTTTCTAATTAAAGTGTTATAGTTAAAAATTATAAATATTGACAGTTTTCAAGTGTGAGTTTTAGTTCTGAGCACTAGTTCATGAGCTGAGTGTTCCCAAATCCATGAGTAGAAGTGGGAAATACAGCGCAACATCTTAAATGGGTGACATTTTATTTCTTAACAACTCTAGATTTTTCCTGATCTCATTAGACATGATTATATATTCCTTAAAATTTTTTTAAATATAAAAGCAATATATTCTATTGTATAAGATTATGGATTATTTGATGTAATTTAAAATATTATTTTAAATTATAATTAATAAAATAAAATTTTATTTAAAAATTAAAGAAAATTATTAATAATCTTCTGCAACCAAATATTGGACTCACAGTCACCTTAAGTATTGTGAGGATAATAAAATCATTGTATCTTTAAATACTACAACTCAAAGAAACTACATTTAGCTCATATGTTGATTCAATTAACAAATTTAACTATTTTGTGTCAGGTACTATTCTTGGCACTGGGGTAGAGCAATTACTAAAATGCAGTGCCTGCTCTCATGGAGCTTACATTTGAGTAGGGAACAAAGGGTGATAGAAAAAAGATAAAGTGGTAAAAGCCTTGAGGAAAAAGCAGGGTTTGGGATGGAGAGTGGCAGAGGGTATTTAGTGTATTTTAAGGAAATGAGGGAAGGTCTGTCTGATGAGGTAACATTTGAGCAGAGATTTTGGGATAAGAGCATTCCAGGCTGAGGAATGGTAGATGTAAAGATCCTGAGGTGGTGGGATATTGATGCACTAACTATATGCTAGGCTTTTAAAATCCTAAGAATGACACAATGAAGTAGGTAATTATTATAATTTGTATTTTGCAGAGAAGGAAACTTACATGATTTAACCACTGTGCTATATAGTGATGTAATAGAGCAGAGTTAGAGTATGTAACTCAGATCCCAGGAGGCCAGGAAAAGTTCCCCAGAGGAGTTGCTCCTCGAATTTAGTTGTAGTCAAAGAGCAAGTAGAAAACGAGAAGAGTTTAGAATTCCAGTCTGTTTTCTCCTGTTTCTATATCCCCAGAAGCACATTTATTTGAAAGCATATATACATATATACTATATATACACTAAAAATAGTATATGTGTGTGTGTGTGTGTGTGTGTGTATATATATATATATATACTAAAAATTGATAAGCTATAGAGAAGATGATCATAGACCTCAGGGAAGGATAAAGTAAGTAGTTCTATTTTTTTAACTGAATGGAACAAAATGTTTAAAATTGTTTGAATGTCTGAATATTGTTTGGGTGTCTGTGAAGATAAAATATTTCAAATGCACATGTGAGATTTTAAGATTTTTGCTAGCAAGGAAAAATAGTTCACTCAAGCCAGCTTCATTAAAAAAGGAATGTTTGCTTTATGTATGTGTTCTAAAATGCAAAGGTGGGTATGTCAGTTCGCTTTTGCTGTGTAACAATTTTTTTCAAAACATAGTGGCTTGTTTCAACCACCACTTGGACTGGGTTCAGCTTGACAATAATTCTGCCTGTTTTGGCTGAGCTCATTAAGACATCTGATCTCAGCTGCTGGTCAGGTAGGCAGTTCTGCTTCTGTCAGCTGACATGATAGGAGGACTTGGGCCTCATGTCTATCATCCACCAGGCTAGTCCAGGCTTGTCCAAATGGAGCTCTCCTGCTTCCATGAGCAGGTAGAGGGCAAGCTCCAATGTACAAGTGCTTTTCAAGTTTCTGTTTATGTCTTATATGCCTCTATCCAAATTGACCAAAGCAAGTTGTATCCCAGATATAATAAATAGAGAAAACAGATTCCATCTTTTGATAGAAGGAGCTGCAAAGTCACATTGCAAGGGAATGGAAACAGGGTGGGGAAGGATTTGTGGCCATTATGCAGTTTAATATAATGGAGTATTATAGCTGGGTTTCAGGAATGCACAGAAACCAGAAACCTAAGTGTTGTTAAGACTGAGTCTGTCATTTGTCTCGCTCTCTGTTTTGCTTGTCTGTTTCATTCTTCTTTTTTTTTTTTTTTTTTTTTTTTTTTGAGACGGAGTTTCGCTCTTGATACCCAGGCTGGAGCGCAATGGCGCGATCTCGGCTCACCGCAATCTCCGCCTCCTGGGTTCAGGCAATTCTCCTGCCTCAGCCTCCTGAGTAGCTGGGATTACAGGCATGCGCCACCGTGCCCAGCTAATTTTTTGTATTAGTAGAGACGGGGGTTTCACCATGTTGACCAGGATGGTCTCGATCTCTTGACCTCGTGATCCACCCGCCTCGGCCTCCCAAAGTGCTGGGATTACAGGCTTGAGCCACCGCGCCCGGCCTGTTTCATTCTTCTTAATCTTCAGACCAGCTTCCTCTACTTTTCTGGTCTCCATTTTAGAAAATATGGCTGCTGACAGCTTCTATGATCATATGAGATAGACATAGATCGCTTGAAACTGACACTTTCCCCATTGGGAAGATTCTTCTGAAGAAGGAACTCTAGAAGGGAATCTGGTTAGTGTCTTCAGTCAGGTACCTACTCCTGGATCTATGAACTGTGATAAAGTGTTTCATTGGGTGGGTGGGAGATGGGGGATTACAGTGTGTGAATCTGGCAATTAAGAGTTATATTGTTACAACCTTGTGGTATTAATAGTTGGAGGTGGAGTGCTAAGAAGAAGGAAAAAGAGTTCAGTATCCCCAAAAAAATGTAGAGATGGGAAGAAGGTGGCTAGACATCTCACATGGGTCCATTACAGTGAGTTTTATAACTACTGTATTAATTTCAGGGGATTGGGACCTTGGAGGAATAAGAGATGATGAACTAAAAACCAATATGGAAGAGAGGTACTTGAGCAAAGTAAAGGTGTAAAGGGTGTTAAAAAAAATTCAATGATACTTGTTAAAGCATGGTAAAGCAGGCTTTCTTAAGGACCATTGTGATAGACATGGGGACCACAGCAATGAGATTTTGCAATGGGACAGAGAAATTGGGCTCAACTCTGAATACAGCATGGCCAAGTGGGAAGTTATAGCCAAGGAGCAGTGTGGGGGTCAATGAATGGGAAATTAAACCTCAGGAGTAATAGGGATTCCAGCTAACCTGACCTAAAAGGATTCTTGCTGAATGTGGGCTAAAGTGATCAGTCATTACCTAAGGGATGGTGGAAGATGAGGAACCTGATCAGATATCAAAGGTGATCAGATATTGAGAGTGGGGTGTTCTTGCTAAACTGACTTAGCAGGGTGAACAGATGGGCCTAGCAACTGGTTTAGGAGTATGATGAAAGTTTGGTCAAGCAGAGAATCTTTGTCAAGGTCTTCTGTCTCCTGAGTCTCAGTCCAATGGGGAATACCATTCCCTTCAATAATGGCAGCGGTGTTTGTGGTAACAGACTGGGAAACCTGTTTGGGAATGTCTTGGATGGTTTTATCACTTAAACCCTTTTTCTTCTACACATAATGCCATTTCTGTGGTAACGTGATTTCTATTTTAGTGGAATTTTCTAGTTTTTATTTCCTCCTTTTCATGTTGATCATACTGCAGATGTTTAATAATTATTGGCACATTTTTCATGAATAAATCAGAAAAGTGAAAAGAAATAAAATCCTTACCTCTTTCATTTCATTTCATTTTGTTTCATTTTTATCAAAGAAGGAAGTTGGCGAATATTGACTAATGAATTCTCTGGATTTTTTTTTCTGTATCTCAGCACATAAACATATAAAGAAGAACGAAATAGGGTTCTCTATTATAAAACTTTAGATGAAGCAAAAGAAAGTGATATTTTGTTCTCCAAGATGTGCAAATGTCATGTTATGACTGTGTAGCTCCAGGGTTTTAATTTGGTGCATACTCAGTTATTAGGGGAAGATTTTTTTTCTGAATATGGTGGTTTAGTAAGGAAATGGGGCGTTGACATTGTATATTCATTTGTTCATTCATTCATTTACTCAGCCTTCATTTATCAACAAATAGGTTTGGTATTAGAGATACAAGGTGAACAGAATGCCTCCTCCCCTCATGGAGTTTAGACTAATGGAGGAAGATCAATATTAAACAAGCATACACAAATATCTATACACAGATTGTGATCAATGTTATGAAGAAAACAGACTATGAGAGAGAACAGGGAGAACCCAGTTTAAATGAAGAGGGCTTTGTGGTGTCAGCTGAGATGTAAAAACTGAGTTGGAGGTAGAAAGCAAAAATTACTCATTTTTTAAAGCCACTATGTCATATGTTGACATAAAATGCAGAGTATTTTAGAGTGCTTTGCAGAGCTAAAACTTCAGCTATAGAAATAAGTAATATATCCTCTGAAAGAAGTGGACAGGAAGAATCATGAAGTGAAGAGAGAAAGTGAGCAGAGCTGCAGTCTGAGGCACAGGTGGTGTAAGGACAGTGGCTGATGTTGTGAGCTGCTGTTTGGTCCAGTAGCAGAGAGCCCATCATCCACCTTGCAAGGCAGCCAGCCAGAGTCTTATCCTTACTGGTAGTTCTTGGAAATGATCATCTTCTTTTTCTCCCCTTCTTCTACTGTCTCTCTTTAGACAATGTTAGCATCTTTTGTTCGATGGATTGGCAGTATGTAAAATGGATTTATTTTCTAGCAAATTACCTTACCAGTTGGGCATATCTCCTGGTCTAGGTTAGTTTTTTGTTCCATTAGAAATTATTTCCCTCTCATTTGAGCCCTTCTACCAATAATGTGCTAAACTGACTGATATTTTCATATTTATATCCAGGACAGTGATTTTGCAACATCATCTGCAATATTGTTTCTATTTTTATCTAAGTCTGTTGTTGAGCATAGTATTTATAATCTGGGGGAGTATCAGGAATAGCTATATATAGGTACTCAAGGAACAGCAATCTAGAGAAGGAGATTACAATCATTTATTTTTCAAAGGATAAGTTTTCTAGGTCAGTTTTTTGCCTTATGGATTAGACTGTACTTGGGCTGTGATTTGCAATTAGATTGTTCATGACAGTTATTGGTTATTAGCACTTCTTTTGGTTCTCCCACAGCATGTAGCATAGACCTGCAAATATATATTTAAAAATGCTACATAAGAGATCAAATGAATCTCCCCCTGAGGTACTCTTCCATAGGGTATATTGTGCAGTGCAAGGTCAGGGGCCTGGTAGATTACATGGAGGGGGAAGGTGAGCTCTTGTGGTAACCTCAGCTCAGCATTGGCCTAATAAGCATCCTGGGGACTAGAGTTGTGCCCAAGAATCCACATTTTGGAAGACAGGACAAAATGGAAATTCCCCACTGTTCCATGAAGTTTTCTTTTTACTTCCCTCTCCTATTTTGCAAAGAGCAGCGAATTTAACCCTTTTGTTTCAGCATTTCTATATTTATTTTCATCTTTTGTTGAACAGAATATTTATGAATTTTTAAAATTTGGAGGACAAGGAAGTATAGTTTCCCTAGGAATTGAAGTTAAGGGGCTGCTCTCTCTGAACCCCAGATCTCAGGGGCCCTCTCCCTTTCTGCATTTTTATTCCAGTCACCTCCCAACTTGATATATTAATAGGAGATCATTTTCTGGCCTCTGTTACCAAAGTGATCTCACTGCTTTACAAATTAGCCCTTTTCATTTTTAGACCACTCTAGTCATTGAAAATGTTTTCCTTATACTTAATCAAACTCTACCCTTTCTACCTTTGTATCCCCAATTTTCTCCTCATTTTGATATTAGAATCCTTTGACGTTTGAAGGAACCACTCGTGGGTCCTCTTATTCTTTTAAGCCACACATCCACTGTTGTTTCAACTATTCCTTATGCAACATAGCTACTGGACCTCCAACATTCTTACTCCCCCTTCTTAGAATGTACTCTTGCTTATCATTGCTTCCTTAACATAACTATCCCTCCCATCTATTCTGTCTGTTTTTTATTCTACATGTACCAAGTGCCTATTTTATTTTAAAAAATGTCTAGGAATTATATAACCAAAAATATTCATTAGAAGTAGAAAACTAGGGCAAAAGAAGGAAGAATAAAAACATACCAACTGTTAATTACTTAATGTAATTGTTTTGTTTAATCTTATTTACTGGGATTCCTGGAGGCCAAGGTAAAAAGGGAAATAGTAAGTTAAAGAGGCATTATTTTCCTGGGGGTGCTAAATTCTGAAATCCATTTCTCACATGGATTCCTTAGAGCACATAAAACATGACCTCTGCAATGTCTGAAAATAAATGCAAAAGTAGTGTTCACATGACTGTTTCTCATAATGACCTTCAGTAAATGCTCTGAGCATAACATTTGAGCACAATGCAGTAAAATCTATTTATTTCATGTAACAACTCTTGAAACACCTTCAGCATTTCCTAACCCTAAAGATGCTTCCCACTACATGCCAAAGTGTTTGCAAATTAACTGTTGTATACATAAAATCCTTTCCCCAAGGCAAATATGTACACTGAGTTATGTATTTAGTTGATTCAGATGATGATTCATGAAAGTTCTTTTTTTGTATTTAGTTTGTGTCTGTATCTATATGATCATATCCATATTAGGAAAATTAACAAGTATTCTCATACTTATTATTATGCTAGGGAAAGAAATAATAACTAGTCATTGAATGCCCGTCTCTTCTTTACATTCTCTAGGAGAATCCAGATTGGTTTACAACTAGAGATCCTGCAGTTAGGACCTCAAGGGTGGGACAGGACTGTTCTGCTCAAAACACAGTATAAGGAACCCTTCCCCCAGGGAATAGGAGGGTTCCTCTGTCCATGGGAAGGAACCTGCAATTTCAGGACACGCTTACCAAACCACAGAGATTTTAAGCCTGCCGCCCATCCATTATTATCATTATTTAGCATTTTTAGAAGGCCAGAGCCAAAATAAGTATTCTGTCAGCCAAAGGAGTGACACCAGCCTTTACCACAGGCATTGGAGGCCCCGTTGGTATTTAGTAGCAGTGAATTGGGTCATATTGTTGTCTGTTTCCATCAGGCTGGCCAGACTCCTGCCTCCTGTTGGCTTTCCCCAACAACATTTTTTTAAGGAAATTTTTTTCTCCTCTCTTCTCCTCTTCCCAATAGTAGTTACTTTGGTATGTGTTTGCTAATTATTCCCTCAAATCCCACCCCCGCTGTGTTTTTTTAAGAATTTAAACAATGAAAGGGATTCAGTTAATTGTGCTACTAAGAGATAAGTATGCAGGGAAGGCTTTGGGGGCTCCTGAATTTTGGGTTCCTGGTCTACTCCTGAAACCCTTCCCTGAGAGATATAGTACTGTGCTTAGACGCACAGAACCAAGACTCAGCTCAAATTCTGACTTTGCCACTTATTAGCTGAATGATCTTGGGCAGTTTACTTAAACCTCTCTATACTTCCGTTTCTTCATTGTAAAATGGATTTGAAACTCTCTCATGAATTTGAAACTAGGTAGAACACAAAAGTGCTTTAAAAAGTGTCTGAGGCATTGTGCTAGCTGGTATTACTTTATTGGAATATAGAAATCATACCAAGATATTAGCCTTATATTGAGATCACTCTGGGTTGCGAAACAATGAAGAACATTGGGATCTTTGAGAGGAAAGTATTTGGGAATTGTGTTTGGAGATGGATAATGGCAAAGCCTCCAAGCCTCAGACCATCCAACAAGGTACAGGTTTTTTCACTTGAAGAGAAAATGGAGGAACATTGTGATGAATCACAAATGTCTGCTTCCTAGAACTTATGGTCAACTTCATTGTTCATTCTAATGAAAGGGAGTTTCAGTTCAGATATGCAAAAACAATGGAGCTGTGTGCTCCGTTGGCTCACCAGGAACCATTTTTGGGCACAGCCTCTGTTTTCTGAAGCAGAATGACAAGGTGGCTTGGTGGACTTTGGAGCCAGGTCTTTCTGGCTTTGAATCTTAGCTTAGGTTAGTTTATTGACATTTTTGAGCCTTTTTTGTTCTTTTTCTTTATCTTTTTTTAATTATTCATTTATTTTTATTAAAACTAAGAGCATGCCTCAGAAGTAAAAATACATGTGGTTAATTCAAGTGTTAGTCCCAGTATCTCCATCTAATGGGCATTAAGATTATAAGGTTTATTTTATCCAATAAATTCCTGATTAAGTTTATTAAGCAAAATAAATGTGAGCAAGATAAAAAGAAAGGCAGCAGGTATCTTTCTAGGGATGTAACTCTTAGTGGGCAATACTAGGAGAGTCGTGTTACATCATTACACTATAACAAGTACCTAAATCCAGAGTGTTCCAATTTTGTTAAAATGTGGCTATAGCTGTCCAGTGTTTTCTTTTGTTTTGCTTCCAGTTACAATTTTCTTGTCACTAGCATCTAGAATCTTGAAAAATGCATTAGAAAATTTAGATATAAACATAAGTTTAATTGTTATCCAACTCTTCAAAAATTTATAGTCTTAAGAATTGCTTCACCTTTGAGACCACAGAATCTTAATGCTAAAAGGGATCTCAAAGATTTATTGTATAAATTTTCTTATCTTACTAATGAGGAAACTGAGACCCAGAAACAGTAAAAGATTTCCCCTTAATTATAAAACTGGAGAGTAACAGAGCCAGAATTCAAACCTGATCTGTTTTTAAGTCTCACCTTTCATATTAAAAATAAATGCATCCTACTAGGAAAAGATACTGCTTTCTTCAGAGAAAAGTATTAATTTCATGGTTTTCTTTAATTCATCCAAATATAGTACTAACACTGGGGAAAATGGCTGTTTTACAGATGAAGGTAGTGAGGATTGTTCACTAATTCAATCCAATCCAATTGCTTGCCTCCTTTATGTCATGCATCGTAAAGATGCTCATAAGAAAGTGATACAATCATCTCTCTTTAGGGAGAAAAGTTTTAAGATTATTTACAATTTGCCAGACTAATTGCACTTCTTTTATTTTTAACGAATTTATATGTCCTTCAAGATTGAAAATTCATCCCTATTGTCAATACCAGTGGCTGACCCAAGATCCAGAAGGGCTGAATGAACCTGAGCCTATCCACCCAATGACTGTGTCCCCAACAGTTCTGTGTCGTTGATATTGATGATGATGATGATGCTTGGTGTTTTAAGGTCCAAAGGTGAAATGGGGACAACATTAACATATTATAAAAGTGAAATCTTCCATATCTCTTTGATATAACATAAAGTCTAGAGTCCAAAGTAAACACTCTTGTAGCTAGCCTCCAGGAAGTCTCTGAGAGGAAGGACTCTGGTCTAAGAAGTTGGCAGTTGTACCTTACTTAACAGAGTTAAATGGCCTATCATATGGATTATGGTACAGTTCTTTGAAACTGTCCAAGTGCTAAACAGATGCTAAGTTACATTATTCGTGATTAGAAAGTATATATCTTACTGCACAAATGCTATTAGAAAAAATGTTCCTGCTGGCTGCTCTATGGAGTAGCAACTCTTTTATTCCTTCACTTTCTTAATAAACTTGCTTTATTAAAGCAAGAAAAGAAATATTTTTAAAGAAAAAATATTCCTGCTTACAATACAAATGAGTCACAGTTTTGGTTCCACTGAGTAAGCTTCCAAAGACAAAAGGTCATACATGCAGTAGATAAGAGAGCCCTGGGATCCATTTAATGGGGAAGGTGGCTTACCCCTGAGAAATCCTAAATAAAATCCAGGAGTCTGTCAGGCTCCCTGTGTCCAAGTACTTCAAAATGGAATGAGAGATTGTAGAGTATTTTCAACTCAAGGAAGATAAAACTGAATACACATACGATGATCCTATGCTATATGTGATTAAATATGACTAAAATAGCTTTTGCTTCACAATTGTTAGTTTAAAAGAAGTTACACAGAAAATTAGTCTGAGTAGGGATAAATACTTGCAACATATAATAGATTAATGGTTAGCATATAAAGAGTTCTTTTAAAGTAATAAGATGATTGATAAATACTCCAGGAGAAAATGAGCTGAGGTGATATACAGCCAAATCAAAAAATGCAAGTGATCAATAAAAGACATGGAAAAGATGTTTAAACTATCTAATAATTAAAGAAATGGCCATGACAACATCTTTCAGATTGAAAAAAGATTTAAAAGATTGATAGAACTTTAGTAGGGGGGAGATAGATCCTCTCATGCAATGTTGCTGCATTGCTGGTAAAATCTGTCCAGATGACAATTGGGCAATGTATTTCAAAAGTTAAAATTATTATATCTTTTAACCCAATAATTTATGTTTTGGGATTTATGCTAAGGAAAAAAACTGAAAAAGTGTGAAAATAATTGTCTACAAGAATATTCATCAGAGCCTTCTTTATAATAAATAGTGGAAACTTGGTAACAACTTACATTTCCATCATAAAGGTCTACTTAAATAAATTATAGCCTATCCTTATAAAGAAATATTATTAAGTATTAAAACTGATGTTATACAAAACCCTGAAAACAACTGAAATGTCCAGTAATCAGGCCAATTTTAAAACATTGCCATCACACCAAAATCTATAATTGGGCATTATAGTATGACCATATATTAGAAAACAAGGTAGCCATTAAAGAGAATTCAGTATATGTATATGTGCTGACATAGAATGATTCAAAATTTATGGTTTAAAGTGAAAAAGCAAAGCAAGGGGAAAAATGTGTGTGTGTGTGTGTGTGTGTGTGTGTGTGTACGTGTACATATATATAAATTGTTTTTTTGAGATGAAGTCTTTCTCTGTCACCCAGACTGCAGTGCAGTGGCGTGATCTCAGCTCACTGTGACCTCCGCCTCCTGGGTTCAAATGATTCTCCTGCCTCAGTTTCCTGAGTAGCTGGGATTACAGGCACTCACCACCATACCCAGCTAATTTTTTTGTCTCAAACTCCTGACCTCAAGTAATCCACCCGCCTCGGCCTCCCAAAATGCTGTGATAACAGCTGTGAGCCACCACACCTGGCCGATATATGCATATATTTATATATATAATTTTCCTAGGTGTTTTACAAAAAGGGGAAACATGTATGTATTACATTGCATAGAGTATATCTGGAAGGATTCATTAAAAATCTTTAATAGTGGTTGATCCTAGGGTTGAACAAAGTCTTACTATTTTTCACATTTAGGAAGTATAGGACATAGAGAAAAGTAATTAAAGCATGAACATAAAGCTCAATAATTTGTCACAAAGGAAACATCCTTGTAACCACTATCAAGGTTAAGAAATGAAACATTTAGAATCAGAGTAGAATGATGGTTGGTGATGCACGGTAAGGGGGATTAACTGTAATAAAGCTTTAGTCAAACAAGCTGGACAAGCTCTAGAGATCTGCTCTATAACACTGCACCGATAGTCAATGATAATGTATTATACATTTTAAAATGTGTTAAGAGGGTAGATCTCATGGTAAGCGGTCTTGCCACAATAAAAGAAAAGAAAAAGGAATGAAGCTCTGCCAGCACTCTAGAAAGTCCCTTCATGTCTCTACCTAATCATTTCTCTTCCCTAATTCCCAAAGGCAGTCATTATACTTAATTCTACTAATTTGCTAAGAGTTTTTATCATGAATGCATGTTAAATCTTATCAAACTCTTTCCTTTATATATCAAGATGATGTTTTATTGTTAATATGGTAAACATTGATTGATTTTTAAATGATAAGCCAACCTTAAATTCTTAGAATAAACTCTTAACCACTATGTATTAGCCTATCATACTACTAGATTAAATTTGTGAACATTTTAGGATTTTTAGCATCAAATGTCATGAGAGAGATTGACCTTTAATTCTCTTTTCTTGTGATATCCTTGTCAGGTTTGATATCAAGGTATCACATTTGGTTTGGCAACAAGGTTTTACTGGCCTCATAATACAAGTTGGGAAGTGTTCTTTTTCTTCATATTCTTTGTAAGAATTTGTGTATGCTACTTTTGCATGACATTTCCATTTTTACGTTAATCTAATCTCCCTACCTAAATTATAAATTTCTAAGGCCCAAAGACTATACCTAAGGTTTCTTCTATCTTCAGAATTCAACCCTTTGCTTTGGATATAGTAGGATTTCAAAAAAATAATCATTATTAACTTGACAAAGAGTATAAAATCCATCAACTTATTAAAAAATCCAATTCATATTAATTATATACATGAAAATTTATAATTTACTTCCCTCTTTTTTAGGACATCAGAAGGATCACAGAATGTTAGGGCTGCACCTTATCTCCAGGGTGTTCTCTATGTTTGTGACACTGAGTATATTATACAGTATGGTACAATTACATTATGCCATAGGTAGCAGCATGGCTGAATAGAAAAGGATCTATTCTGAATCAAAAATATGTGAGCTAGAATCCAGACAACTCCACTTACATGTGATTTGTCTTCAGTGACATTATATAAATTATCTGAGCCTCAGTATTTTCCTCTGCAAAACTGAAATAATAATGAAATGTATTTACAAGACTACCACAAAGTTAGAGGTGATGTGCATAAAACATCTAGATGCTTCATAGTAATTTTAAAAAGAAAAACATCTTTTACTCTCATGAAAATTCCAACCTAAAATTTTAAAGTCATATTTTGCAGTAATAACCTCCAAATCTTTGTCTCCAATACTGCAATGTGTGCTCTAACCAATCTCATTCAATAACCTTTTCTCTTTGAATCACTTTCTTCTCCACACAACATGATTTGGCTCCTTACTCTTCCCATGACCACAAATACACTTAACAAAACTTCATACAATTACAAAAACTTCCCTGACTACTAATTTATTTTCCTGCCTTACCTATTTTCTTGCTAAACTCTTTCCCTGAACTTCATCAAAATGTATCAGGAAGATCAGAGAACTGTAGGTATTAAGCCAGTTTAACTGAATCATCCTTGTGAAGTTAAAGGAAGAACTATTCTCACCCTCATTTTAGAGAAAGAAACAGACGGATAGGGAAGTTATCCCACGTCACAGAGCAAATTGGCCACAGAGGGGACAAATTTAAGTCAGCCTTTCATTGTCTACCTTACTCTATCAAATATTAGTCTGAAGGTCAGAATAAGTAACTCTTGACCAAGATGGCTACCATCACCTCTGTGAAACAGAAATGCGTGAAAATAAACGAGATATGCTTCTGAATTTGGTAAAAGGGTTATCTATCCTTGTATTTTGATCTTTAAGTTATTTTCAATACACATAACTAATGTAGTAGGTAAAGGCTATGCACATATGTATAGTACTTAGTATCATTTGCATTGTTCCAGTTAATTGTTTAAATACTGTATAATACTTAACTTATTGTGGGGTGCAAGTCAAAATTTTGAGCCCCTGAAACACAATCGCTGAGTAATAACAATTTAAGGATCACAACAAAAGTTCAAAACACAACCAGGCATAGATATGAATTTGTAGCAACAGTGGTTTCATTTGAAACCACTTGCAAACAGTGACCCATACTCCTCAAATCTACTGTTCCCCAATTAGTCTTTTTTGCCTTCATTTACGCTAAAGGTAAACATGTATTTAGCCTAGAAAAGGAAATGGAAAAAAACAAAACAAAACATAAGTGACCCAAATAATCTCTGCAATCAAATAGCTTAGTCACGTCACCGAAGTGAATCCAAACTACTCAAAATCATTAAATAAATGATTCAGTCTCCAATCCTACTCCTAAAAAAGAATACAAGCAGAGGTTCTCTTTTAATTGACAAAACTATGTGAATGGTTCTGTATTTACATTATTAACTTAAAACTTAAAACACATTTGAATGCAGGCCACCCAGAGCTAACACTAAAGCTTCCTGGTTTTTGTACCAGTGAGCCCATGGCTTTGGACCATGTTCAACACTTAATTAAGAGAATCTTTTCAAAGATTGTATTCTGGATTTACCATTTTTTTCAGAGGCTATACTGCTGCAGTTCATTAGCACTCAACATCTGGCTGGAATGTTTTAACTACTATTTTCCTTAAGCATTATATTGATGAAGTTTTGTTATTCTAAGCAAACTGAAACAATGTCCTTGTGTGGACTTCTAAACATAATAATTAGTGACAGTGCAAATTGGTTTCTCATTTTTCTTATACCATGTAACAAACTATTTTAAAACATTCAAATGATGGTTTATATAATTGTGAGATCCTTTTCATTTTATAACATAGACATGTCTTTAGTTTTTAAGTACAAGGTCTTATTCTGAAGGCCAACAAATATTTCACTGAAATGAAACTATATGTGAAGAAAAGTATAGTCTTGTACTTTCTCAAGGAAACAGCCCTTATAAACTCAGGAAAGTGAAAATGTGGACATATTTGGCACAGAACTTTGAACATTCCACTTACTCTGCTTATAACCTTAAAGGTCTCCAGTACAGTATGGATTTCAAACTTCAAAAACACTTCCCTGAAAAAAGTATCAACCCATGTCTATATAACTAATTTGCCCCTGAAATGAAGTTAAGTAAATCTGTTCAGGGACTTAAGCATCCCTGTAGTGAGGCTGCATAAGAATTTCTAGGCCTTGGCTGACACATATTTATAAGTCTGGCTCAGAGAACTGTTAAAATACACTTAACGGGTTCACTCTGCCTGAAATGCCCTTGGGCCCCTCCCAGTGCTTTATTTCCCAGCCTTTCCTTCCTTTTATATTTTCTTAGAACTCACTAATTACTTGAAATTTTCCCTGTTTAACTTCACCAAGAAGCCATTATTTCAACCTCTTTACTCATTTACATATAAAATACCTTACTCTTCGTATGAGATAGATGGTCAGTTAATAAATCTTCTGTTACTATCCCACTGTGTGCATTTATTCCATACGGGCATTGACCATTTTTCCCTTCCTTCCTTCCTTTTCTTCCTTTCTTCTTCCCTCCCTCCCTCCCCTCTTTCCTTTCTTTCCTTCCTTCCTTTCTTCTTCCCTCCATCCCTCCCCTCTTTCCTTTCCTTCCTTCCTTCTTCTCTCTTTCTCTTTCTTTCCTTCCTTCTTCTCTCTTTCTCTTTCTTTCCTTCCTTTCTTTCTTTCCGCTCTCTCTCTTTCTTTCTTTCTTTTGTTCATTTGTTTCTTTTCTTCCCTTGCCACTATCAGGGGTATGGTATGGTACTCCCAGGTAAAAGAACTTAATCCATGTAAATCACATCTGGGCATCCCCAGCTTACAACCGTCCAGAGGTTTCCATTACACTTAGAATGAAAGCCAGAGAAGATGCTACACACCATGGCCCTTGACCAACTCTCTCAGCTCACCTCCCACCTCTCCCTGCCTCTCTCACCATACCCCATACCCCAACCACAGGGATCTTATTCCTTGGACACGACAAACTCACTTTTACCTTAGGGCTTTTGCATTTGCTGTTCCCTCTGCCTCTCTTTCTCAGCTGCTCACTCCCTAAGGTCTCTGTTCAAATGTCCTCTCCTTGGAGAAAACTTCTCCTACTACCTAGATAAAATACAAGATTTCCCTTAACTATGGCCTAGCTGATATTATATATTTATTTGTATAGCTCTTCATTATCTATCCCATACCATCACTCCCACCACCAGTATGGAAACTTCATGAAAGCAGGGGCACTTCAATGGTTTTATTCACAGTTGTATTTCCAGTGCCTAGAACAATGCATGACATATAGTAGGTATTCAACAAACGCCACAGAATCACTGCTTTCAAGTGGTAGGATAGGAAGTTTATATTGTCTTCTTCTTTTGAAAGCACTCCTCACAAATCCAGTAATATACATGGTATTCTGGGCTTCCCAATACAGGATTTTTGATGCCATCTAAGAGATTCTCCAGCTTCCTCAGTGAACTATAACTCTCGAAGGTTTTATGTCCAACTCATATTCTGGGTAATTCACAATCATGTGAACTGTGCTTTTAACAAAATGCCAGAGATATCCACGTACAGAATTCTCCCTTACCCCACTATTCCCAGCTGACTATTTCAGTCTTCATCAACCAAGATAATATGGGTTTTCTCTTCCTTAGACTCAACCCTACACTTCTCTACTGTACCTGCCAGATCCTCCAAAGTGGGTCTTCTGAATATCACCTGCTCAGTCTACCATCTCATGAATTCAAAATCTACTCTCAACCCCACACCAGCCGACGAAAGAATTTGTGGATAGAATGCTAATCTAACATACCTTGCTACCCAAGGCTAGCTTTTAGAATTGCAACCTGTTTCCTACGTTGGCCAGCTATTTTTATGCTACGGTTCTTAAGAGGCGCTTGGTCCTTTCTTCTAGGCCTCCACAGACAATTCCAAAAAAAGACAGAAGCTGGACACTAGAGAAGCCCAAATCCCATGCTGACAAAATACAGGCATACCTTGCAGAACACCACAGCAACTAATGTTTTCTTGGTGAAAGACTTCTTGATTTTTGATACCCAAACTTCATAGAATGTTCATATCTCTCAAAACAACTTTTTGAAAGGTGTTTATGTAGGAAAATAATAGATATTTACACCCTAAAACCTAAACACAACATTATTAACAAAATAGTGTGCAGAGTACTGAAACACCAGGTGTCAACACGGAAGACATACAGGTATTATTATATAAAGTACCTGCTTGCTAACAACCAGGTTTAATGGTCAAGAAAATTGCTTTAAGCATTTTTCCTGCTACTTCTGTGTTTCTCATATAAAGGAAGTTTTACTGTATTTTTGTAACATTGCAGGAAATTAGTTAGAGGTTTTGAGTTGAGGAATAACGCATTATACTTTTTCCTATTTAAAATAATTTTTAAAAAATAGGCCCCTGCTCAATAATTTTTTGCAGAACATCTGATTTTTTGGAATGGACTACTGCCACTAAATGGAAGATGCCTGTATTTTCTTGGATTCTTCCACCCAAAACCCATCAACAGGCCTCTCCCTAGGCCATTGATTTGGTCACATTCTAGCAGCTCATCTGTTCTCAATCTCTAGCCTTGACCCGTTGAATCCCTTCCCGCCTCTTCATCTTCCAGTTTCCCCCAGATGTGGTCACAGATCATTCACTCCCTACTTACTTTTCATTCTAGTCACTTCTTCTCTCTATCCTTTATTTTACTTTTGCCACAGAGATACATGCATATAATCTAAATTATTAAATAGAGATAAAAGACTTATAACAACAACAAAAGCAATCCCTAGCTCACCCTCACATCCCTATCCGCAGGGGAATGTGTACAGAGGCAAATACTTTCGACTTTGCTCTTGTTTCCAATTCCAGATGTTAGTAAAATGTTATTGCCTGTTGTTTCATTTTAAACTTTATTTATTGCTTTCCTATAATGGTAAATGAGGATTTTAGCTTTCTTATATCTACCTTTCCTTTACCCTCCCCCACCTTTCTCAATAAAGTTACGCCAAAAATTTTGTTTAAATTCATATTCAGTGTGTTAATTACTGAGGCTATTGTTCACTTATGAGCCAAATACTGAAAAATGATTGATTTCATTTCCGTTACAAACTTTTTTGTTTTTCCTATATTTAATAACTGCCCTGTTTCCTCATTTGCTTAGATTTGTATAGCTACCTAAGCTTTGTCATATCCTACAACAGCTCTGTGAAATTACTCTGAATCCATTTTCTACATGGTTGAACATATAAAATTTACCAGTTTTTTGGCTTTTTTTTTTTTTTTACTGATAAGATTTATGAGTTCCATTTTTACCCTCCCTCTCCTCATTTTAATCTGTACTGTTTTCTAAGCTGCTGGATATAATGGGTGTTATTTTGGAGTTTCCCTTATGTTCTATAAATAGCCAACTCCTCTCTCCTGTATTAGATTTCTCATTTCCTGGTTCTTATGTCATCCTCTTTCTTGGTTTACTCTCTAGTTTTGGTAGATTACATCCTCCAGACTTTCAGATTTTACATGTTGAAAATGTTTTACTGTAGCCTCACGTTTAATTAATTCTTAAACAGATATCCTAAACTAAAATTCATTAATATTTTAGAGACATTTCTCAGCTGCCTTCTATCTTCTAATACTGTTTTTGAGAAATTTGTTTACATTCCTGATCCTTTGATTATGATCTCTTTCCCTTCTTTTCTCTTACTCTGTCAACTAGATTTTAGTGTCTTTTATTAACACTCAAGTTTCAAAATTTCCAGATAATAACCTTTAGTTTGGCCTTTTACATTTATTATACCAAATACCCAGTGAGCCCTTCCAATCAGAATTCACATTTTCACTTTGGAGAAATATTATTTAAAAAATAATAATTTTCTGGACAGACACAGTGGCTCACACCTATAATCCCAGAGCTTTGAGAGGCCAATGAGGAAGGATCACTTGAGTCAGGAGTTTGAGACCAGCCTGGGCAACATAGAGAGGCCTCATCTCTATTTTTAATAATAATAATAATAATTTTCTAATAACTGTTTTCTCTGTTTTTCCTTACTAGTTAGATTTGGATTTCTGGAATTGATCCATAAATTTTCCTATTTTTCTCTCTTATTGTCCAGCTCTTTTATTCCCTGCTGTATCAGAGAGTTCTTCCAATCTTTTCTTTTTTTTTTTTTGAGACAAGGTCTCACTGTGTTGTCCAGGCTAGTCTTGAACTTCTGGGCTCAAGCAATTCTCCTGCCTCAGCCTCCCAAAATGCTGGGATTGCAGGTATGAGCCATCATACCCAGCTGCTTCCAATCTTTTTACTAAATTTTGTCTTGCTATCATATTTTTTTTTATTGAGACAGAGTATCTCGCTCTGTTGCCCAGGCTGGAGTACAGTGGCACTATCATGGCTCACTGCAACCTCTGCCTCCTGGGTTCAAGTGATTCTCCTGCCTCAGCCTCCCAAGTAGCTGGGATTACATGCGCGTCCCCACACCCAGCTAATTTTCGTATTTTTAGTAGAGACAGGTTTTCACCATGTTGGTCAGGCTGGTCTCAAACTCCTGACCTCATGATCAGCCTGCCTTGGCCTCCCAAAGTGCTGAAATTACAGGCATGAGCTACTGTGCCTGGCCGCTATCATATTTTTAATATGCAAAAGCTTTATCTTATTGTTTGTTCCTTTTCAAAAAATAACACTCTATTGTTCTTCAAGGATGTAACTTTTTCTTTTATCTCTCTGAGGACATCATGTCTTCTTTGAAGCATTCTTCTGCTCTCAGCATGGTCTCTGTTTCCCCTAGGTTCCCGTTTTCTCTGTTTTTCTGTTTGTTTGGTTCCTTTTGGAGGTTTTCTTCCAAAATCTTACTGTCCTTTGATGCCTTATCATATTTAAGAGTGAGCCACTAAAAAGCTGATTAGAAGCTTTGTAAATGGGCTTCTAATAGGGTCACAGAGAAGCTGGAGAAGGGGGTCACCAAATGTCAGTATCTGTATGAACCATCTCTGGGATGGTTCAGTTTCCTCTGAGAAGGATCCTCCAACATTCCTGCTGGTGTGTAGGTTGGTGAGGTTACCAGTGTGCCGGTAATGACTAGAAGAAGGGAGCTAAGAATTTCACTGTTCAGATGCAGAATGTCCTCTAATCTCTCGATTTCCAAGTCTATTTCTCATCCTGCCTTTCTCAGTGCTCAGTGTCCCGAAGAAAAAAATGATCTCTGGTTGTTTCTCCAGAGACTCCTGCAAAGGTAGAGGGAAGTGGTCCCAGGTGAAGAGATGGCTTTTAGGGTCTAAATGGTCCTCATAAAGGCTTTCAGAAAAATCCCCACCTAACATGTTACCCTGCTTTCTTTCTAAGCCTTGCCACAGAGAGCTGTGGGATGAGTCAGCTGCCTTTTCATCTACAACTTCCTCCGCAGGCACTTGGCTCTGACCTTTCTCCATTCCACTAAGTCATGTACCATTCCTCTATCCACTTTCCATCTTTGCATTTTGTGGTTTATGGTTATTTGTGTCTCCTTGGTTTACCAAAGATAAATCTTGTGCTTCCTTTTCTTATTTTCCCTGTTGTTTGGAGATAATTTTTGAGCAAAGAAGATTAAGTTAGGGACACGGAAAAAAGAGTAGGTAAGTCTTATTCCGACATCTTGAAATCAGAAGTCTCTAGACTTTCCTTTTTCATAGATCTTTACCACATCATACTCTCTTTGACTAGTACCATTCTGATTCATAATTTGTGGTTTCCAGATTCTCTGGGTGATTAGCCATATTGTTTTCTGGTTTCAGACATGCAACATTTAGTTTATTAATGAATTAACGAGTTCCACATCTACTTATCATATCCCATCTGCAGTAACTGTTGTCTGCAAATGAATGGGATTTACTGAATGTAGAATAATAGGAAAGGCTTTAGTCACCAATCTGTTGTGGGACTTAGTGTCCTTATGAAATAGGCTGGTTGTTTTTGGTTGTCCCTCTGTCCCTCTATTCTCACACTTCCCCTACAACAGGAGGCTGACCTCTATGGACAATTCCCCTCAACCATTCCCACCACCATTGCCATTTTTACCTGTGTCATTCTTTCTCTGTCTTGCTGCATTTCTGGCAACATTACTCTATATCCACAGCTCCTAAACTATAATGGCTTCCAGCTTAACAAGAGAACATTTCCTAGTTGGTTCCCTTGACCTTACCCACACCTCTGTAAAAGTCTCTGTATTAAACTCTCTTCAGTTATACCAAACATGTCATTTGTTTCCTATGGTAACACTAATACATCAGTAAAGGAGGATTTTGAACTAGCTCATCTCTAAAGTCCCTTGAGTTCTTATATTCTATGATTTTTACAAGAGTAAAATCACATGGCATTTACATTAAAGACTGAACAAATTACAGACTTCCTTTCATTCAAGATTCTGTCTGACTCCAGAAAAAAAAAAAAAACTCTACAAATAATTACACCCAGCCCTTAGAAAATATAAATATTGTTAGTACATCTTAGACTAGCTGAGAAAAACCAGGATATGTGTATTGTTACCTTTTTGCTTAGGCACTGCAGTATGATAGTTCTGATAAAAATGTATTTGCTATTTCTGACTTTGAAAACAGACACTCAGAATTAATTCCAAAGGTTCAAGTGTTTCTTTTTCTTTATCTTCTTTCCTTCCTATTTCTTAGATATGTGTATTATCAAAACACCAAAAGAAATTAGAAAAACTAAGTTTCACCAATCCTCCCATTAAAAGTGAAATGAATTCCTTGACTTCATACCCTTCTCTAGATACCAAATTATCTTTTTCCATGCATCGCCAGACTTTTTGTAGCCATTGAACTTACACCATTTTCTTACTTCTTATAGACCCTTCAATCCATTTCCATCTAAAACTGCTCTTTCCAAAATTTTATACTTCTTTGTTGTGATATTCAACAGATACTTCTCAGAACTTGTTGTAACCTCTCAGAGCATTTGAAAACACCACCACTCCTTCCATGAAACATTATCTTCCTTGTCTTTGATGTTGCCTCACCTTTCTGGCTTTTCTCCTACCTACTGGACTACCACTCAGTCCCTTCAGTAGACATTTCTTCCTCTGCCCATTCCTCAAATGTTCATGCTTCTTGGGGCTCTGTCCTAGTTTTCCTTATCTTTCCACCTATATTCCACCACCAAATATCTTCATCCACTCCTATGGCTTCAAAAATGATGAAAAACTAGTGATTCTCAAATGTACCATCTCAAGTCCAGATCTCCTCCGGGCCTTCATATTTTTTTTCCTAACTAAATAACTCCATCAATATGCTCATAGATTCCTCACACTCAACATTTTAGTTTCCACTCAAACCTATTTTCCCCCATATCTCTTATTCCAGTGAATCATATCAAGCCAGACACTGATATAATCTTTGACTCTGCTGTTCCCCATTCCCATGTCCAATCAATGACTACTGATTCTGAGATATTGAATCTATCTAATTCTAACCATTCTCATTGCCACTTCCCTAGACCAAATCATCTCCCTACTGCTAAAACCCTGAAATGCAGACTTTGTAATACAGCCAGGGAAATCTTTCTAAAATACAGGTGGGATCACATTACCCTCTTCCTAAAACCCTGCAGTGGTTTCCTGCTGCTATGAAGATGATGCCTAAATTCCTCAACAAAGTTTAAAAGCATCCATCTGATCCCCTGCCGTGTTATCCAAATTGCTGTATGCTTCAGCCATACTGAGACGTTTTTAGTTACTCCAACAAGCCATGATTGCTTTTACTCTGGATATTTCCACATGATGTTCTCTCCACCTGATACATGCTTATCTGATGTTATCAATGTTACACCATCAATATCTACAGCTCCTTTAATCCTTGGTGTCTCCATTTAGATGCCCTATGCTCTCTAAATCTGGATTTTATCTGGTCCCACAGCAAACTACTTATCCATTTACTATACTATTGCAGTTGCCTATTTACTTGTCTCTTTTTCTCTTTTAGATTATAGGCATAGTGAAAGTTGAGACTATACCTATTATATCTCCAATGCCTTGAACATTATGGGGCACAAAATAGCCACTAAATAAATAGTGGTTGAATGATGAACAAACAAATTAATAAATAAACAAATCAGATACAGAGTTGTACCGGGGAAACACATTTTACATATGAATTTTCCGTCCCTTGCTTTTTCTCTTCCCAAAAAACAATAATAATAATATGTAAGCCCTCTTTCCCTCCCTACAAACCATTGCTTACTAAGGGCTAATTAATGTACACTTACACAGGACAGCTAAAAAGAATTCTGTCTGAAACATTGCTTTCTCTTTCATTTCTGCCTTTTTTCCTATATATAAAATTTTCAAACTGAAAGTTTAAACATCCTTAAAAGAGACTTACGCATGTGGCTGACTTTCTCTTGATCTGATCAAACCATCTGTAAACCTGGTAGTGTATGTACGTGGGGTAAAAAGAACCTACGATAACCTTTTATTTGAACTAGAATGCCAAAGCATTAATTAAAGCTGAGCACACCTGCTGTAAACTGCAAAGTCAGAGATTTATGTGAACTTATAAAGTTGAGGCTTTCTGACCTCTTGTAGGATTTATATTTCCTTTAAATAAGCATTTCCTCTTTGTAATGCAGTATTTTAAAGTTTATTTTAGTGACTAATCTGCTGGCATAAACAGATATCCTACTTAGTTCCTTTATTACCTGGTCTTTACCCTTGTTACCCACTACTTGTCAAATTTTTAATTTAAGGTTTTGGGTGAAAATAAGCAGGTTCAGCCATGAGGGGAAGAATTTCTTGCCCTAAATTTAACTTATTAATAGGTGATCCAAAACAATATCCATGCATTCAAATCCCATATTTAAAACAAAGTATTTTTGTACAATTATTCACAGATCTATTCACTTGCTGTTAGGAGGGTATAAGCTACTTTATAGTGATTTATCACTTGTTAAGTTACAATGCTTGTCCACATGTGCAGGCCTTTTAGGGAAGACACAGGAAGGCATTCTGATTTTGAGATTTGGATGCTAATGATTTTAGAAGGAGAGGTTTCCATGAGGTTTCCTATCAAAGGTAGTTACCTTGGATAGATTCATTCCCAGCACTGTGAGCGTCACCAAGCCAGCACAACAGACCAGAGCACTGGAGCTGGAGAGACCAGAACTTGGTGGGATATTTCCATCTACCAGGCAGTTCATTCCAGTCAGGTTACTAAGTCCAAAGTGTTCCTAAGAATATAAGGAAAAACAGCAGCAGTAATTCAGTATTGAATTCAAGGAGGTAGTGAAACCTTTCATTCCCCATAGAACAAAAGTCTATCAATAGACTTACAATATTTATAGAAACTACTTGTGTAATTCAATTTAGTTGAGAGTATACATGACATTTTATTTAATGATGCTTGGCCACAGGGTAATTACTTTAAATGCCTTTAATTTTCTTGCCTTGAATGTTCTTTTTATTATTAATTGATTTGAATAAATATGGAAAAAATATGAAACAATTATAATTCAACTTGTCAAGTAGCAAGACAAGAAATTTACAATTATCTGTGAGGTAAGTTAAATCTCTGTGCAGCATATCTCCAGCAGACAGTGACTTGTTTCTATGGAGTGCCTTACTTCAGAAGGTTCTCTGAAAAAAAAAAGAGTTCCAAACTTTCTCAGTTATATTTTACTTATGAAAAAACCTAGGCACCAAGAGATTAAGAAACTTTCCCAAGATGACACATAAAGAGATGAGAATAGGGCCCAGGTCTCTGATTTCTGTTTGAAAACGTCTCCACTGCAGTTAGAAACCTGAGCCAGCAAGCCATCATTGTGATTTAATATGCCAGCTATATGAGAAAATCCAGATTTTTACTACAGTTTATAGATACAGTTTAGCCATATGGTAGCTTTAAAGATAGTCAAATTAGAATTCAGCCACAAATAAAAATGCAGACCCTAAACAAGTCAAGGAAACACTATCTCTACAAAGAGGAAAGCCCAAAGAAATAATCAGATTCTGATTTAAATATGGAAAGCTCTAGTATACTTACATGAATATCTAACACTAGGACACTTTAGATGATATCATATCATAACCTTTGTGGTTTAAGTTTAAAAATAAATTCAAATATACCTCCTTCTCAAGAAAAAGTACCATAGTCTGCAAATTTCTCAAATGACTGAAGACCAAAGTATGAAATACTATTACCTAATTATGCATTTCATCATACATATTATACAAGGGAGAATTTCAATAAACTAGCTAGAATAACTAAAATAACAACAAAATTCCACAGATAAAAGACTTTTTTGCTTAATTTTTTGTTTGTCTTTTCTAGCTGGCCAAACTCTAGCACCACAATAAGAAGAGATTTAGTTGGGTGTACTTCTATTCCTGATTTCAAGTCATCTAAAAATTTCTTTCCAGAAATACAAACAGATTATAAACTGAAACTCTACTGTTGCCAATGTCCTTTCATACAGAATATCAGACAGCTTGTTTAAAAAAAAAACTTGAAGAATACTATATATTTAACTATAAACTGATCCACAGAGTGTCTTGAATGGAAATCATACTTAAGAACTTATCATGCAATGTTTAAATGAAAATGTATAACAAATTCAAGATGTAAATGGGTATATGCCAAATTCTGTAATAGCTCTATCCCAAAAGGATAACATGTTAAATTTAATATAAACAAATTACCCTCTGAAACTTTCTAGTATTTGAATTTGAAGCTTTCTAAATAGGCTAACATTTAAATTATTTTTCTGCCAAAAGTTCATTGTATAAGTTTGGTTTTGCACATAAGTTGTCAAACCGAACAGGAAGGCTTTACAACCTGAAATGCTCAAAAATAACACAAAGCAACATGCACTATATATGGCTACTTTTTATATATGCATTATATATGGCTACTTTACCCATATGCTGCAAAAAGGCATGTTGTTACAAGGAAGATCAAAATTGCATTTGCCAGGCAAATGCTTCCAAATACTGTAATTCCCACTAATACATATGATAAGCCAGATGATTTGAAGATTTAAAATCTGCCAATAACTCTTCCTGTAAGTTATTACTATGTGTCTGACAGGAAGGAAAACAAAAAAGAAAGAAAGAAATGAATTCATTAACCCTAAGAACAAAAACCACCACTGTTAGAGTACAGGACTACACATTAGAAATAAATTTGATATATTTCTGTAATGGATGTGCCACTAAGTCCTAGCTGCTCATTACAAAGTTTCAGATAGGACTGCCAGGCAGTAAGGAACACAAGCCTTCTAAAACATGGGTCAATATTTTTGTTTACTTTTAGCTCACAAAGGAAAAATCTACTTCTTATTATCCTACCTATGATTCTATACAAGTCACTACATCTAAAATAATTATTGCAATATAAAAGTGGCTCTAAAAACAGCAAATATCAATTTTCTTTTGGTCCTTCACACTTTTTCAATTATGAAAGGGAATGGAAACATTTTATTTTCTTGTTCTTGTATGCATTAGAGATTTTCAAAGTAATTATTCAATGTTTCTATAGTTTCAAGTGTTTTTCTAGGAAAACACTTATACTATGTCTTTTTTTAACCCCATCTGAGGTAGCAATAACAATACTAGCTACCATTTATTAAATGGCTACCATCAAACCTTATGTAATTCTTTTAACAACTCTGTCAGGATAGCAATGACATCATTTTACAGATAAATCTGAGACTTCAAAGGTTAAACTACCTATCTGGAAGAGTCCAGATTCAAACCTGGCTGACTCTAAATCTTATTACAGTATACCCCTATACGTCAGAAGTATAAATGTCAATAATAGTACTAAAACATATGCTCAAAGGTATGTTAAAACAAAGATTTTTAAACCAGACAGATGTTTGTCACATGAACCTATTTATGGAGAGCCAGCTATATAACCACTACTGCACCCTGTGAACACTACCCAAAAACAGTCATATCTTCCCCACTCTCTGAAACACAAATTAGTAAAATAAAACAGAAGCATCAGTTAGTACTGTAAGGAGATGAAAAAGATGTGGTAAATAAAATAAATTTGACAGAACACACATGATAATCTCAACTGGTAGTAAGTGCCTTATAAGCCAATTTACCTGAATTCCTTTAAGTCCACATAAGAAATAGTTGTGCCACAAAGGCTTGGTTTTATCAATCTGAATGTTAGTAGCACTAGTACTGAAGTCCCTGCAAAGACAAAAGACACCATTAATTTAAAATCTGTAGGCCCTGAGCTGCAAAATCAGTGGCTGACTGCTGCCATCTTGTGCCAACACAGTGATACTGACTCTCCTTTCCCTTTTATGTTCAAACTGTGTATCTACAGCAAAACATCTCCAGCTGCTAAGACTTAAGAGGGGAAGTTGTAGTGGCCTTAATGACTAAACTACCTCCAACTGACCCTTTTTATTTCCTGAAACAGAGAGGAAACAATATATTTTAGAGTAATCTACAACTTTTTCTCTTTCATGTTGGTCCTTGTTAAACTGGCGTAAACCACATGAATGCTTATCCTCTGGGCCTGCTGGTTGGCACACCCCCAAACTGAAACAGGAGTACTCAACGCCATCTCTGCCACCCATCCAATTTTACCATCTGCACAATTTAAGAAAAAAAAAGCAAAAAAAATAAATAATGATTCTGATGCATAATCAATTGAACAAAATAAGATTCCATGAGTCTATACTAATGTAAGTTAACAAATGAATACAAAGCTAAATGAAGAGGAAGGAAAAACTCTTTATTATGGTAAAATGCCAACTAAGAGACATAGAAGAAATGATGTAAATAGAAAAATCACTACATGGTAAACTTTTTGATAATTTGTTTCAAGAATCATCAATGGATGCTAAACTTAAGAGAGTAAAAATGTGATGAGAAGCAAGATATTTATGGTATTTCCCCGGCAGACACTTACCAACTGCAATGAAAAAAAAAAATAGTATCTGGTCCAGGTGTGGTGGTTCATGCCCTAATCCCAGCACTTTGGGAGGCTGAGGCAGGTGGATCATAAGGTCAGGAGTTTAAGACCAGCCTGGCCAATATGGTGAAACCCCATCTCTACTAAAAATACAAAAATTAGCTGTGTGTGGTGGTGCACACCTGTAGTTCCAGCTACTCGGGAGGCTGAGGAAAAAGAATCTTTTGAACCCAGGAGGCAGAGGTTGTAGTGAGCCAAGATTGTGCCACTGCACTCCAGCCTGGGTGACAGAGTGAGATTCCATCTCATAAATAAGTAAATAAATAAATAGTATCTGATATGGTTTGGCCATGTCCTGACCCAAATCTCATCTTGAATTGTAGCTGCCATAATTCCCATATGTCGTGGGAGGGACCTGATGGGAGGTAACTAAATCATGGGGGTGTGTCTTTCCTGTGCTGTTGTCATGATGATGAATAAGTCTCATGGGATCTGATGGTTTTACAAAGGGGAGTTCTCCTGTACATGTTCTTTTTGCCTGCCGCCATGTAAGATGTGACTTTGCTCCTCATTTGCCTTCTGCCAAAATTGTGAAGCCTCTTCAGTAGTATGGAACTGTGAGTCAATTAAACTTCTTTCCTTTATAAGTTACCCAGTCTTGGGCATGTCTTTATCAGCAGCATGAGAACAAACTAATACAGTAAATTGGTACCAGATAGTGGGGTGCTGCTGTAAAGATACCTGAAAATGTGGAAGTGAATTTGGAACTGGGTAACAGGCAGAGGTTGGAACAGTTTGGAGGGCTCAAAAGAAGATAGGAAAATGTGGGAAAGTTTGGAACTTCCTAGAGAATTGGAGGGCTGAGAAGACAGGAAGATGTGGGAAAGTTTGAAACTTCTAGAGACTTGTTGAATGGTTTTGACCAAAATGCTGATAATTATATAGACAATAAAATCCAGACTGAGGTGGTCTCAGATGGAGATGAGGAACTTTTTGGGAGCTAAAGTAAAGGTCACTCTTGCTATGCAAAAAGGCTGGTGGCATTTTGCCCTTCCCTAGAAATCTATGGAACTTTGAACTTGAAAGAGATGATTTGGGATATCTGTTGGAAGAAATTTCTAAGCAGCGAAGTATTGAAGAGGAAACAGCGTAAAAGTTTGAAAGATTTGCAGCTTGATGATGTATTAGAGAATAAAACCCCATTTTCTGGAAAGAAATTCAAGCTGCCTGCAGATATTTGCAGAAGTGATGAGAAACCAAATGCAAATCACTAAGACAATGGGGAAAATGTATCCAGGGCATGTCAGAGACCTTTGCAGCAGCCCCTCCCATCACAGCCCTTGAGGCCTATGAGAAAAAAAAAAAATGGTTTTCTGGGCCAGGCCCAGAACCCTCCTGCTCTATGCAGCCTTAGGACATGGTGCCTTGCATCTCAGCTGCTTAAGATCTAGCTGTGGCTAAAAGGGGCCAAGAAACAGCTCAGGTTGTGGCTTCAAAGGGTGCAAGCCCCAAGCCTTGGCGGCTTACACATGAGCCTGTGGGTGCACAAAAGCAAAGAATTGAGGTTTAGAAACCTCTGCCTAGATTTCAGAGGAGGTATGGAAATGCATGGCTGTCCAGGCAGAAGTTTGCTGCAGGGGTGGGGCCCTCATGGAGAACCTCTGCTAGAGCAATGTGGAAGGGAAACAAGGGTTTGGAGCCCCCACGCAAGAGTCCCCACAGAGGCACTGCCTAGTGGGGCTGTGAGAAGAAAGCCACCATCATCCAGATCCAGAATGGTAGAGCCACTGACAGCTTGCATTGTGTGCCTAGAAAAGCCATAGACACTCAATGCCAGCCTGTGTAAGCAGCCAGGAGGGGAACTGTACCCTGCAAAGGCACAGGGGTGGAGCTGCCCAAGGCCATGGGAGCTCACCTCTTGCATCAGCATGACCTAAATGTGAGAAATAGAGTCAAAGATCGTTTTGGAACATTAAGGTTTAATGACTGCCCTACTGGATTTCAGACTTGCATGGGACTTGTTTGGAGGAAAAGAATCACTCTGACTTTTTGAATTGACAGAGTTTTTTCACTGATTCTCATCTGAGAGAAGTGGTGTTCTTTTAACTGTGGCATAAATTGAGAATAGTCATTTGGTTTCATTTCTGGTTGCTTTCAGAGGGCCAAGGCTCTATACAGGATCTTTATTTGTGGCTGTATTCTTATCCCTGGTTTCACAAGTGATGTATATTGGCAGGTTATTTTTGGTGTTGTAATTTGGGCTATAATCCAGTAAATGGTGCATAAGAGTGATGGCCAGCAGATAGGCACTTAATCAGCTGCACAGCTTTTTTGTATTTCAGTGCATTTGCAGTAGTGCTTTGTGGTGAGGCAGGGGGAGACAGATGACCCTCTCACCAAGTCTGTAGTGGGCATTGAGGCAGCCCCCTCTGATCACTGGCACTGATCCTGTGTTTTCTTTATTAGGTCTTCTGGGCTGCAGGGCTCCCTCAGGCAGATGCCATGGCCTGCAGACAGACCACACCATTCTTGGACTGGTTCTGTAGTGCAGGGTTCCCCAATCCCTGTTACTGGTCCATGGCCTGTTTGGAACTGGACCACACAGCTGAAGGTGAGCAGTGGGCGAGTGAGCATTATTACCACCTGAGCTCTGTCTCCCGAGAGATCGGCAGTGGCATTAGACCCTCATAGAAGCATGAACCTTATTGTGGACTGCATATGGGAGGGATCTAGGTTGCATGCTCCTTATGATAATCCAATGGCTGATAATGTGAGGTAGAACAGTTTCAACCTGAAACCATCCCCTCCTCCCCAACTTACATCGTCCATGGAAAAATTCTCTTCTACAAAACTGGTTCCTATGCTAAAAAGGTTGGGGACTGCTGCTGTAAAGGGAGAGATGCCCTTCTCTGGTGCTAGCTCACAAGCCTGTGTGTCTCACTTTTCTCTGTCTTCTGAGAGTGTGGGGTCCTTCCCTGCTCAAGCACTGGCCACAGATCTTGGCTCAAGATTCCCAAGCTGCATGCTGTAGCCCTGGACCTTTGGGAGTGGCCCACAGCACTCCATCTTTTGGCCGCCTTTGGCATAGCAACCAACTGTGCTAGGGGATTCAAAGTGCTTCTAGACCTCTGAGAAAGTACTCAGGTTGGCCTTTTGGTAAAGCACCCATACTGGGCAGTGGAGGCTGCACTGTACACATGCTTCTGTTAGAGCAGCTGGGCAGAGGTCTTGGGAGGGGCTGGTGGGCAAGAATGCCTGCAGAACAGACATGCCACATTCCCACTGGAAAGTGAGCCCTGCTCTCTTTTTTTTATTTTTTTAATTTTTTAATTTTTTTTTATTGCATTTTAGGTTTTGGGGTACATGTGAAAAACATGCAAGGTTGTTGCATAGGTGCATACATAGCAGTGTGATTTGCTGCCTTCCTCCCCTTCACCCATATCTGGCATTTCTCCCCATGCTATCCCTCCCCAACTCCCCACCCCCCCGCTGTCCCCCCCACTCCCCCACAACAGACCCCCGTGTATAGTGCTCCCCTCACTGTGTCCATGTGTTCTCCTTGTTCAACACCTGCCTATGAGTGAGAACATGTGGTGTTTGATTTTGTGTTCTTGTGTCAGTTTGCTGAGAATGATGGTTTCCAGGTTCATCCATGTCCCTACAAAGGACGCGAACTCCTCGTTTTTAATGGCTGCATAATATTCCATGGTGTATATGTGCCACATTTTTCCTGTCCAGTCTATCATCGATGGGCATTTGGGTTGGTCCCAGGTCTTTGCTATTGTAAACTGTGCTGCTATGAACATTCGTATGCATGTGTCCTTATAGTAGAACGATTTATAATCCTTTGGATATATGCCCAGTAATGGGATTGCTGGGTCAAATGGAATTTCTATTTCTAGGTCCTTGAGGAATCGCCACACCGTTTTCCACAATGGTTGAACTAATTTACACTCCCACCAACAGTGTAAAAGTGTTCCTATTTCTCCACATCCTCTCCAGCATCTGTTGTCTCCAGATTTTTTAATGATCGCCATTCTAACTGGCATGAGATGGTATCTCAATGTAGTTTTGATTTGCATTTCTCTAATGGCCAGTGATGATGAGCATTTTTTCATATGCTTGTTGGCCTCATGTATGTCTTCTTTTGTAAAGTATCTGTTCATATCCTTCGCCCACTTTTGAATGGGCTTGTTTGTTTTTTTCTTGTAAATCTGTTTTAGCTCGTTGTAAATTCTGGATATCAGCCCTTTGTCAGATGGGTAGGCTGCAAAAATTTTTTCCCATTCTGTTGGTTGCCGATTCACTCTAGTGACTGTTTCTTTTGCTGTGCAGAAGCTGTGGAGTTTGATTAGGTCCCATTTGTCTATTTTGGCTTTTGTTGCCAATGCTTTTGGTGTTTTGGTCATGAAGTCCTTGCCTACGCCTATGTCCTGAATGGTTTTGCCTAGGTTTCCTTCTAGTGATTTTATGGTGTTAGGTCTTATGTTCAAGTCTTTAATCCATCTGGAGTCAATTTTAGTGTAAGGTGTCAGGAAGGGGTCGAGTTTCTGCTTTCTGCATATGGCTAGCCAGTTTTCCCAACACCACTTATTGAACAGGGAATCCTTTCCCCATTGCTTGTTTTTATCAGGTTTGTCAAAGATCGGGTGGTTGTAGATATGTTGTGTTGCCTCCGACACCTCTGTTCTGTTCCATTGGTCTATATCTCTGTTTTGGTACCAGTACCATGCTGTTTTGATTACTGTAGCCTTGTAGTAGAGTTTGATGTCTGGTAGTGTGATGCCTCCCGCTTTGTTCTTTTTGCTTAGAATTGACTTGGCTATGCGGGCTCTCTTCTGGTTCCATATGAAGTTTAAGGTGGTTTTTTCCAGTTCTGTGAAGAAGGTCTTGGTAGCTTGATGGGGATAGCATTGAATCTGTATATTACTTTGGGCAGTATGGCCATTTTCACGATATTAATTCTTCCTAACCATGAACATGGAATGTTTCTCCATCTGTTTGTGTCCTCTCTTATTTCGTTGAGTAGTGGTTTGTAGTTCTCCTTGAAGAGGTCCTTTACATTCCTTGTTAGTTGTATTCCTAGGTATTTTATTCTCTTTGTAGCAATTGTGAATGGCAGTTCGTTCTTGATTTGGCTCTCTTTAAGTCTATTATTGGTGTATAGGAATGCTTGTGATTTTTGCACGTTGATTTTGTATCCTGAGACTTTGCTGAAGTTGCTTATCAGTTTCAGGAGATTTTGGGCTGAGATGATGGGGTCTTCTAGATATACAATCATGTCGTCTGCAAATAGAGACAATTTGACTTCCTCCTTTCCTAATTGAATACCCTTTATTTCTTTTTCTTGCCTGATTGCTCTGGCTAGAACTTCCAGTACTATATTGAATAGGAGAGGTGAGAGAGGGCATCCTTGTCTAGTGCCAGATTTCAAAGGGAATGCTTCCAGTTTTTGCCCGTTCAGTATGATATTGGCTGTGGGTTTGTCATAAATAGCTTTTATTATTTTGAGATACATTCCGTCGATACCTAGTTTATTGAGGGTTTTTGGCATAAAGGGCTGTTGAATTTTGTCGAAGGCCTTCTCTGCATCGATTGAGATAATCATGTGGTTTTTGTCTTTGGTTCTGTTTATGTGGTGAATTACTTTTATAGACTTGCGTATATTGAACCAGCCTTGCATCCCCGGGATGAATCCTACTTGATCATGGTGGATAAGCTTTTTGATGTGTTGTTGTAATCGGCTTGCCAGTATTTTATTGAAGATTTTTGCATCTATGTTCATCATGGATATTGGCCTGTAGTTTTCTTTTCTTGTTGAGTCTCTGCCAGGTTTTGGTATTAGGATGATGTTGGTCTCATAAAATGATTTGGGAAGGATTCCCTCTTTTTGGATTATTTGGAATAGTTTCAGTAGGAATGGTATCAGTTCCTCTTTGTATGTCTGGTAGAATTCTGCTGTGAACCCATCTGGACCTGGGCTTTTTTTGGGTGGTAGGCTCTTAATTGCTGCCTCGACTTCAGACCTTGTTATTGGTCTATTCAGGGTTTCGACTTCTTCCTGGTTTAGGCTTGGGAGGAGGCAGCTGTCCAGGAATTTATCCATTTCCTCCAGGTTTTCTAGTTTATGTGCATAGAGTTGTTTGTAATAATCTCTGATGGTGGTTTGAATTTCTGTGGCATCTGTGGTGATATCCCCTTTATCATTTTTTATTGCATCTATTTGGTTATTCTCTCTTTTCTTTTTATTAGTCTGGCTAGTGGTCTGTCTATTTTGTTGATCTTTTCAAAAAACCAGCTCCTGGATTTATTGATTTTTTGTAGGGTTTTTCGTGTCTCTATCTCCTTCAATTCCGCTTTGATCTTAGTTATTTCTTGTCTTCTGCTAGGTTTTGAGTTTTTTTGATCTTGCTCCTCTAGCTCTTTCAATTTTGACGATAGGGTGTCAATTTTAGATCTCTCCTTTCTTCTCATGTGGGCACTTATTGCTATATATTTTCCTCTAGAGACTGCTTTAAATGTGTCCCAGAGATTCTGGTATGTGGTGTCTTCATTCTCGTTGGTTTCGAAGAACGTCTTTATTTCTGCCTTCATTTCATTGTTTATCCAGTCAACATTCAGGAGAAAGTTGTTCATTTTCCATGAGGCTGTGCGGTTCTGGGTTGGCTTCTGAATTCTGAGTTCTAACTTGATTGCACTGTGGTCTGAGAGACTGTTTGTTATGGTTTCCGTTCTTTTGCATTTGCTGAGGAGTGATTTACTTCCAATTATGTGGTCAGTTTTAGAGTAGGTGTGATGTGGTGCTGAGAAGAATGTATATTCTGTGGATTTGGGGTGGAGAGTTCTGTAAATGTCTATTAGGTTTGCTTGTTCCAGGTCTGAGTTCAAGTCCTGGATATCCTTGTTAATTTTCTGTCTCGTTGATCTGTCTAATATTGACAGTGGTGTGTTGAAGTCTCCCACTATTATTGTGTGGGAGTCTAAGTCTCTTTGTAAGTCTTTAAGAACTTGCCTTTTGTATCTGGGTGCTCCTGTATTAGGTGCATATATATTTAGGATCGTTAGCTCTTCTTGCTGCATTGATCCTTTTACCATTATGTAATGTCCTTCTTTGTCTCTTTTGATCTTTGTTGCTTTAAAGTCTATTTTATCAGAGATGAGAATTGCAACTCCTCCTTTTTTTTGCTCTCCATTTGCTTGGTAAATCTTCCTCCATCCCTTTATTTTGAGCCTTTGTGTATCCTTGCATGCGAGATGGGTTTCCTGGATACAGCACACTGATGGGTTTTGGCTTTTTATCCAATTTGCCAGTCTGTGTCTTTTGATTGGGGCATTTAGTCCGTTTACATTTAGGGTTAATATTGTTATGTGTGAATTCGATCCTGTCATTTTGGTGCTAGGTGGCTGTTTTGCCCTTTGGTTGATGCAGATTCTTCATTGTGTTGATGCTCTTTACCTTTTCGTGTGTTTTTGGAGTGGCTGGTACTGGTTGTTCTTTTCTATGTGTAGTGCCTCTTTCAGGAGCTCTTGTAGAGCTGGTCTGGTGGTGATGAACTCTCTGAGTTCTTGCTTGTTCACAAAGGATTTTATTTTTCCTTCACTTATGAAGCTTAGTTTGGCTGGATACGAAATTCTGGGTTGAAAGTTCTTTTCCTTAAGGATGTTGAATATCGGCCCCCACTCTCTTCTGGCCTGTAGGGTTTCTGCTGAGAGATCTGCAGTGAGTCTGATGGGCTTCCCTTTGTGGGTAACCCGACCTTTCTCTCTGGCTGCCCTTAGTATTTTCTCCTTCATTTCAACCCTGGTGAATCTGATGATTATGTGTCTTGGGGTTGCTCTTCTAGAGGAATATCTTTGTGGTGTTCTCTGTATTTCCTGGACTTGCATCTTGGTCTGCCTTGTTAGGTTGGGGAAGTTTTCCTGGATAATATCTTGAAGAGTATTTTCCAGCTTGGATTCATTCTCTTCGTCACATTCAGGTACACCTATCAAACGTAGATTAGGTCTTTTCACATAGTCCCATATTTCTTGTTGACTTTGTTCATTCCTTTTTACCCTGTTTTCTCTAATCTTGCCTTCTCGTTTTATTTCATTGAGTTGATCTTCTACCTCTGATATCCTTTCTTCTGCTTGGTCAATTCGGCTGTTGAAACTTGTGCATGCTTCACGAAGTTCTCGTATTGTGTTTTTCAGCTCCATCAATTCGCTCATATTCCTCTCTAAGTTGTCCATTCTTGTTAGCATTTCATCAAGTCTTTTTTCAAGGTTCTTAGTTTCTTTGCATTGGGTTAGAACATGTTCTTTTAGCTCACGGAAGTTTCTTATTATCCACTTTCTGAAAGCTGATTCTGTCATTTCATCACGCTCATTCTCCATCCAGTCTTGTTCCCTTGCTGGTGAGGAGTTGTGATCCCTTGTAGGAGGAGAAGTGTTCTGGTTTTGGGTGTTTTCATCCTTTTTGCGCTGGTTTCTTCCCATCTTTGTGGATTTATCCACCTGTTGACTTTGTAGTTGTTGTCTTTCTGATTTTGGTAATTTTAAGTCTGCTGTGGCAGAACTCATAAACCCCCTGCTCTTCCCCCCAGGTGTTCTGTCCCAGGGAGTTACGGTTTTATGATGTTCCCCTGTGCGGTTGCTGTTTTCCCTGCCCACAAGGTGGCAGCCTAGTCACACTCAGGCTGCAGAGGCTTCGCTAAGCTGCTGTGGGCTCCACCCAGCTTCCATGTGAACTTCTGGGTGTAGTTAGAACTGCTTCCGCTATGTTGGCCCGCCCCTGTAGTGACGGAGTCTCTGTAGTGGCGGGTTGCCTTGGTAGATTGCCCTGGGAACAGCAGGGTGCCTATGGAGAATGCCCCTCCTCCACAGAGCTGGACCGTCCCGGGTTTAGTTGTGTTTGCAGTGGCGCTTTTTTTTTTTTTTTTTTTGCTCGGGAATCTCCTGTCTTCTCTCCCTGTTTCAGGTCTTCTTGCTGGGTAAGAGGGGACACCGTCTCATCTGATCTGCCTCCGGAGCCGCTGCGTTGGCTAAAGCCGCGGCTCTGAGTTTCGTGGCACTGGCCTGGCTCCCCATTTCAGCTCCCCTTGCTGGCTTATAGGGGACTCAGACTCTCTCACTCTGTACCGTGAGCCGTTGCCTCAGGGTGCCGGCCCAGCGGCTGCGCCGTTCAAACCAGCGGCGCTGGCGACCCGTGTGGCTCTTCTGCGTGTGAATCTCCTGGTCTGTGGGCAGTAAAAATCAGTCTGGAAATACGGCGTCCACTCACCCTCTGTGCTTTCTCTCGGAGCTGCATTCCCGAGTTCCTCCTAAGCGGCCATCTTGGATAGATCCCCCCGAGCCCTGCTCTCTTGACCCAGTGGTCAACTGGGATTAGAGTTACTCAGAGGAAAAAGGGGAGCCCTGGGGGATGGGCACCTGTGGCTGTATTCTGCTGCAGCTGCCATGTGTGCCAAACCTCCATTCCACATAGGCTGGAGTACTTTCTCTGCCTACTCTCCAGGCAGATCCTCCTGCCAGTTTAAATGGTATACCCCAGGTCCAAACACACACAGGGTAGACACTGGGCAAATGTTTCTTTGAAAAACAAATAAATGAATAAAATATGTAAGTGTAAAGTATTAATGTGATAATGGGTCATGTCTCCTCATTTTCAGGATTCTTTTTTCAGAATTATACAACATGAAAGTTAGGGTAGAGAAAGCAAATGAGTAATGCAATTCAGGGTTGAGAATTGGTGAGAAAATGAGTGCCTAGTTTTGAACCTCAGGAAAAGGCTAGGCAGAATATTGAGACAGGGATGCTGGGAAGAGCAAAGATCAGTAACTAATCAAAAAGCAGGGAGTTTTTTTTGACAGACTTAGGCTATACTTATAATTCTGTGGGAGCTGAAACTTTTCAGTTTGTATTAGTCCATTCTCACACTGCTAAAAAGAAATACCTGAGACTGGGTAATTTATAAATAAAAGAGGTATAATTGTCTCATGATTCTGTACAGGATATACAAGAAGCATGGCTGGGAGGCCTCAGGCAACTTACAAACATGGTGGAAGACAAAGGAGAAGCAGGCATGTGGAACAGGAGGAAGAGGGCTGGGGGGAGCTACCCACTTTTTACACAACCAAGTCAAGTGAAAACTGTATCACAAGAGAGTACCAAAGGGAGAAATCCACCTCTGTGATCCAATCACCTTCCATCAGGCCCTACTTTCAACACTAGGGATTACGATTTGACATGAGATTTGGGTGAGACACAAATCCAAATCATATTATTCTGTCCCTGGCCCCTCCCAAGTCGCATGTCCTCACATTCCAAAATTCAGTCATCCCTTCTCAACAGTCCTCAAAGTCTTAACTCATTTCAGCATTAACTCAAAAGTCCATAGTCCAAAGTCTCATCTGAGACAAGGCAAGTCCCTTCTGCCTATGAGCCTGTAAAATAAAAAATGGGTTAGTTACTTCTAACAAACACCAATCCTCTTCAAACAATTCCAATAAATTGAAGAGAAGGGAATTAACCTAGTCCCAAAAGGCAAGTATCACTCTGATACTAAAACCAAACAAAGGTGTGACAAAAACCAAAACTGCAGGCCAAGATCCCTATTAACATATATGTAAAAATCTTCAACAAAATAGCAGCATACTGAATCCAACAGCACATGAAAAAGATAAAACACAATGATCAAGTGGCATTTATCCCAGAAATGCAAGGATTGTTCAAGAAACACAAATCACTAAATGTGACACATCACATCAATAGAATAAAGGACAAAAACCATATAATCATCTCAATAGACATAGAGAAAGCATGTAATAAAATTCAACATTCCTTCATGATAAAAACTCTCAATTATCAGGCATAGAAGAACCATACAACACAATAAAGCTCTCATATGACAAACTCACAGCTAACATCATATCAAATAAAGAAAAGTTGAAGCATTTCCTGTAAAACCTGGAACCCAACAAAGATATCCAATATCACTACTCCTAGTCAACATAATACTAGAAATCTTAGCCAGAGCAATCAAGCAAGAATAAAAAACAGAAGGATCCAAGCTGAAAAGGAGGAAGTCAAATTGTCCCATTTCACAGGTGACATGATCTTACATCCAGAAAAACCTAAAGACTCCACAAAAAAACTCTTATATCAGACAAATAAATTTAGTAAAGCTGCAGTATAAAAAAATCAACATACAAAAATTAGCAGCATTTCAATACACCAATAATGAACTAGCTGAGAAAGAAATTAAGCCAGAAATCCTGTTTATAATAGCTACAAAAAAAACCTAAGAATAAATTTAACCAAGGAGATGAAAGATTACTAAGGAAAACTAGACAACACTAATGAAAGAAATTGAAGAGGACACAAACAAATGAAAAGCATCCCATGTTCATGGATTGGAAAAATTAATATTGTTAAAATGAATATAGTACCCAAGGCAATCTACAGATTCAATGCAATGTCAATGAAAATACTACTGTCATTTTCACAAAAATAGAAAAAAGTCCTAAAATATGTATAAAACCCAAAAAAAGAGCCCAAATAGCCAAAGCACTCCTGAACAAAAAGAACAAAGCAAGAGGCATCACACTATCTGACCTCAAAATATATTACAAAGCTATAGAAACCAAAACAGCATGATATTGGTATCAAAATGCACACAAAGACTAATGGGACAGAAGAGAGAACCCAAAAATACATCTATTTACAGCAAACTCATTTTCAACAAAGGTGTCAAGAAAATACATTCAGGAAACAACACCCTCTTGAATAAATGGTGCTAGAAAAACTCAATAAACATACGCAGAATAATGAATTGAACCCCTATTTCTCACCATATACAAAATTCAATCCAAGATGAATTAAAGACTTAAACATAACACCTACAAGTATAAAACTACTAGATAGACATAGCCAAAGATTCTATGGCTAGGATCTCAAAAGTACAGAAAAAAACAGATAAATAAAACTATTTTAAACTAAAAAGCTTCTGCCCAACTAGGAAGCAATCAACAGAGTGGGGAGAGAACCTGTTGAATGGGAGAAAATGTTTGCAAACTATTCATTCAACAAGGAACTAAAATCTAGAATATACAAGGAACTCAAAACACTTGACAGTAAAAACTAATAATAGTCCCATTTAAAAGTGGACAAATAACATGAAGAGACATTTTTCCAAAGACACACATAGAAATGGCAAACAGGTATATGAAAAAATGCTTACCATCACTAATTATCAGCAAAATGGAAATCAAAACCACAGTGAGACATCATCTTACCTAAGTTAGAATGGGAATTACTAATAAGACAGAAGATAACAGATGCTGGCAAGGATGCAGAAAAAAAGGGAACACTTGTACATTGTTGGTGGGAATGTAAATTAGTGCAGCCATTACAGAAAACAGTAGGGAGATTTCTCAGAACACGAAAAACACAACTACCATATTATCTAGCAACCCTAATGCTGAGTATTTATTTAAAGGAAAAGAAATCAGTATATCAAGAGGATACCTGAACTCCATGTTTATTCCAGTACCATTCACAATAGCAAAGATAGGGAATCAACCTAAGTGTCCGTTAACAGATGAATTAATAAAGAAAACGTGGTATGTATACACAATGGTATACCATTAAGCAATAAAAAAGAATAAAACCATGTCATTTGCAGCAATGTGGATGGCATAAGCCAGGTACAGCAAAACAAATATCGGATATTCTCACTCATATGTGAGAACTGAGAAAACTGATCTCATGAAGGAACAGGGTAGAATGATAGATAATAGAAGTGGGGAAGGGTCAGTGAATAAAGAATAAAAAGAAGTTGGCAAATAGGTAAAAACATACAGTTAGATAGAAGAAATGAGTTCTAATGATCTACAGCAGAGTAGGGTGACTATAATTAACAACCATGTATTGTATATTTCAAAATAGCTAGAAGAGAGGGCCTGTAATGTACCAACACAGAAATGATAGAGCAAGACTTGTCTTAAAAAAAAAAAAAACTGAAAACAAACAAAAAAGCCACATTTGTATCTTTAATATATAAGAAACTCAAAAATAGGAAAGTGATTTGAAAAGACCCTTCAACAAAAAATACACCTAGGTAGCAAATAAGTAGATGAAAAGATGTTCAACATCAGAAATTTACAAACTCGAAATACATTACTACACATTTATGAGAACAACTAAAATTTTAAGACATGTTAGTAACACCACTGATGAGAATGTAAAATTATACAACTTTGGCAAACAGAAAATTTCTTTTCTTTTTTTTTTTTTTTTTCTTTGAGATGGAGTCTCACTCTGTCATCCTGGCTGTAGTACAGTGGCACAATCTCAGCTCACTGCAACCTCTACCTCCCAGGTTTAAGTGATTCTCCTGCCTCAGCCTCCTGAGTAGCTAGGATTACAGGTATATGCCATCAGGCCCAACTAATTTTTTTGTATTTTCAGTAGAGATGAGGTTTCACCATGCTGCCCAAGCTGGTCTTGAACTGCTAGGCTCAAGTGATCCACCCTCCTAGGCCTCCCAAATGCTGGGATTACAGGCATGAGCCACCATGCCCAACCAGAAAATTTCTTTAAAAGGCTGTATTAGTCTGTTTTCATGCTGCCAATAAAGACATACCTGAGACTGGGAAAGAGGTTTAATGGATTTACAATTTCACATGGCTGGGGAAGCCTCACAATCATGGCAGAAGGCAAGGAGGAGCAAGTCACATCTTACATGGATGGTGGCAGGCAAAAAGAGAGTTTGTTCAGGGAAACTCCCATTTTTAAAACTATCAGATCTCATGAGACTTACTCATTATCATGAGAATAGCATGGGAAAGACCCGCCCCCATGATTCAATTATCTCCCACCAGGTTCCTTTCAGGAAACATGGGAATTGTGGAAGTTACAATTCAAGATGAGATTTGGGTACGGACACACTCAAACCATATCAAAGGCAAACCAAGACAGAAGCAATGGCTGAAACCTGTAATCCCAGCACTTTGGGAGGCTGATGCAGGTAGATCACTTGAGGTCAGTAGTTCAAGACCAGCCTGGTCAACATGGTGAAATTCCGTCTTTACCAAAAAATACAAAAATTAGCCAGGTTTCATGGCATGTGCCTGTAGTCCCAGCTACTCAGGAGGCTGAAGTGGGAGAATCTCTTGAACCAGGAGGCACAGGTTGAGGTGAGCCAAGATCACCCCATGGCACTCCAGCCTGAGCAATAGGGTGAGACCCTTTCTCAATAAATAAATAAATTAATTAATTAATTGCAAACCAGACACTCTATTCCTGGGTGTTTAGCCAACAGAAGTGAAACATATGTCCACATATACATTTGTATATAAATATTCATAGCAGTATTATTCCTACAGGCAAAAACTGGGAATGATCTAAATGTCCATCACTGGTAAATAGATAAACAAATTAAGGTATATCTACACAGTGAATGCTAGAACAAATGGACAATTCTAGGAGGTATACTGCATGCTTCCTAGAAGTCCTAGTAGAATCAAGCCTCTTGCCCATAGAAGGCACTATATATCTTGATAATTCACCTCTAATTGCCTAACTCATTCTTCATGCCCTTTCCTACTGCTCTTGGGACCATTTCTCAAATAAACTACCTTCATCCAGGTCTGTCTCAGGATCTGATTTTGTGAAAAATGAAACTGAAACCACATAGTCATTATTGTTGGAATTAATTAAATTTGACTAAATCAGTATGACAAAATATTATGTACTGATTTTTAAATGTTCATAAACAATTACATGAAAATATGTTTGATATAATATGAGCTTTTCAAGGGTCCAAAATGCACACAAGATATATTATCAAACATGTAAAATGAAAAGTAAAATAGATATTCTACAATAAGTTCCATATAAAAGTAAAAAACTTCTCCATCTTGCACAAGCTGGTATAGAGACTTATCAAAAACATTTTCTGAATAAATGAATGTTACTGCAGATAAACTAACCAATGAGCAACAAGCCAAACATATAATATGCCAAATATAAGCCAAATCTTTTTCTGTAATGAGCAAGTCAAATCCATTATAATACATTAGAAGCAAGTAGAGTTTATCCCAGAAACACACAAGGGCTCAAAATTAGAAAATTCATCAGACTAATTCACTATATTTTTTTTAATGGATCTTCAATACTATATAGACATTTAATTAAACTCAATACCCATTAGTATACTTAATCTTAGCAAACTAAGAATTTTTTTTTTTTTTTTTTTTTTGAGACAGAGTTTCGCTCTTGTTACCCAGGCTGGAGTGCAATGGCGCGATCTCGGCTCACTGCAACCTCCGCCTCCTGGGTTCAGGCAATTCTCCTGCCTCAGCCTCCTGAGTAGCTGGGATTACAGGCACGCGCCACCATGCCCAGCTAATTTTTTGTATTAGTAGAGACGGGGTTTCACCATGTTGACCAGGATGGTCTCGATCTCTTGACCTCGTGATCCACCCGCCTCGGCCTCCCAAAGTGCTGGGATTACAGGCATGAGCCACTGCGCCCAGCCTGAAACTAAGAATTTTTTTAAAAAGACTTCGTTAACTTGATAAAGCATATATATTAGATAAGCATACTTACCTCTTTTAGGCACCAGACTCTATTTTATATTCTAGTGCATTGGAGAAGAGAGACAACAGTGCCTGAAGTCAGAGTTTACGGTCTACTGGGTGACACAGGTAAATAAACAGATAATAACAATGCAGCACAGTAAGATGCTATGACAAGATACTTAGAAGTTACCATAGTAACATAGGAAAACAACAGACCTGACTTTGCTGGAGATAATTAGATCAATAGATGATAAGTACCTATTGGGCAAGGACAGAGTTATTTTTATCTTTGTATCACCTGATATCTAAGACTATGTCTAGGACATGGTATGTCTTTGGTAACTATTTCTTAAATGAATGGACAAATGAACAAACAATAAATCATGGCCTTAGAATTTTTTTAATATCAGGTACAAAATATCAATAAATTAAATGAGTTTTTATAAATTTGATGTCTCCTAAATAGTTCATTTGGGTAAAAACAGCACCATATATACAAACACATTAGCAATTTTAAATACTCACGGATACAACGGATTTGTATTGGCCAGTTGGAGAGTGTATGTTTTCACAGGTTCTACAGCTATTAGCAAATCTTGTTCTACAGCCATAGGAAGAACAGAATATCCACAGTAATCTACATGCTCTCCTAGAAAAAGAGAAAGCTTTTAAAATCATTGCTAATATATAAAACAAAAGAACCTCAAGAAATTTTACATACAGGAAAAAAACTGACCAGGAACCAGGTTTTAACAGTAAATAAAAATAAAGAGAAGCAGAGCAAGATGGCCAAATAGAACCTTCCATGATCTTACACCAAAGTGAACAACTATCTATGCAAGAAATACCTTCATAAAAACCCAAAAAATTCAGGGGAACAATCATAGTACCTGGTTTTAACATAACATCGGGGATAGAGGAATTGAAGAGAACAGGAAAGACAGTCTTGCATTGCCTACAGGATACCTCCCAGCATGAAGAGAGAAACTGTGTTTGGGGGAGGGAGAGTGAAGGGAGTGTGGTTCTTTGAACTGGAACTCAGTGCTGCCATGTTACAGCAAAACACAAAACAGAGCAGAATTATGCTAGCACCCAAGGAGAGAGCATTTAGATCAGCCGTGGCCAACACAGAATTCTCAATCTCAGCAGAAGGAACCTGAGTTCCAACTGATCCCACCATTATGGAAAACAGTATGAAGGCTCCTCAAAAAACTAAAAATAGAACCACCATATGATCCAGCAATCCCATTACTAGATATATACACAGTGAAAAGGACATCAGCATGTCAAAGAGATATCTGGTCCTCTTGTTTATTGCAGCACTATTCACAATAGTCAAGATATGGAATCAACATAAATGTCCATCAACAGATGAATGGATTTTTTTTTTTTCTTGAAATGGAGTTTTGCTCTTGTTGCCCAGGCTGGAATGCAATGGTATGATCTCAGCTCACTGCAACCTCTATCTCCTGGGTTCAAGTGATTCTCCTGCCTCAGCCTCTGGAGTAGGTGGGATTACAGGCATGTGCCACCATGCCCAGATAATTCTTGTACTTTTAGTAGAGACAGGGTTTCACCATGTTGGCCAGGATGGTCTCAATCTCTTGACCTTGTGATCCGCCTGCCTCGGCCTCCAAAAATACTGGGATTACAGGCATGAGAATGGATTTTTAAAATGGGGTATATGTGTACAATGGAATACTATTCAACCACCCACCTAAAAGAGTGAAATCCTATTATTCATAGCAACATGGAGGACATTATGTTAAGCTTAGAGGACATTATGTTAAGTGAAATAAATCAGGCACAGAAAGACACATACCTCATGTTCTCACTCATATATGGAAGGTAAAAAAGTTGATCTCATAAAAATAGAAAGTAAAATAGTGGTTACTAGAGACTGGGAAGGATAACATGTAGGGAGTTCAGGTAGGGAGAGGTCAGTTAACAGATACAAGATTGTAGCTAGAGGCCAGGTGCAATGGCTCATGCCTGTAAACTCAGCACTTTGGGAGGCCAAGGCAGGTGGATCTCTTGAGGTCAAGAGTTTGAGAGCAGTCCAGCTAACATGATGAGACCCTGTCTCTACTAAAAATACAAAAATGAATCAGGTGTGATGGTGTATGCCTATAGTCCCAGCTACTTGGGAGGCTGAGGCAGGAGAACCGCTTGAATCTAGGAGGCAGAGGTTGCAGTGAGCCGAAATCATGTCACTGCACCCCAGCCTCGGCACAGAGCAAATCTCCATCTCAAAAAAAAAAAATGTAAAAAAATCATAAGTTGAACCATCATTAAGTTGGGGACCTTTACAAGTCTGTACTTGTAAGTTCAATATTTTTTTGTGGAAAATGAGCAACTTACTAAATCTTATGAAAGAGAGTACATCCTCTATTCTACTGCTTCTAATTTCCATCCTTGAAAACAAATAAACCAAAAAAGCAATACTCATCTTACTGATAAAATGAACCTAAAGTGTCCCTTTTTGAAACTACCTGATATAATAGTAAAAACAAAACCTGGAAATAGCTTAAGTTACAATGAGAGAAAGTTGTCAAATAAATTATATAATATTAATTTAGTAAGCTATCATGACATCATTAAAATAATTATGAGCACTATACAGAACCACAGTGCTATGGTTTGAATGTTCTCCAAAACTCATGAAATGTAATTGCCATTGTGACAATATTAAGAGTTGGTACTTTTAAGAGGTGATTAGATCATGAGAGCTCTGCCCTCAGGAACAGATTAATGCCATTATCTCCAGAGTGAGTTAGTTATCTTAGGAGTGGGTTCCTGATCAAAGGATGAAATTCATTTTTTAATTTTATTTTATTGAGTTTTAGGTTTTGGGGTACATTTGAAGAACATGCAGGATTGTTGCTAGGTACATACATGGCAATGTGGTTTGCTGCCTTCCTCCCCATCACCTATATCTGGCATTTCTCCCCTTGTTATCCCTCCCCAACTCCCCACTCCCCCGACTGTCCCTCCCTTAGTTCCCCCCTTCACAGACCTCAGCATGTGATGCTCCCCTCCCTGTGTCCATGTGTTCTCATTGTTCAACACCCACCTATAAATGAGAACATGTGGTGTTTGATTTTCTGTTCTTGTGTCAGTTTGCTGAGAATGATGGTTTCCAGCTTCATCCATGTCCCTACAAAGGACACGAACTCATCGTTTTTGATGGCTGCATAGTATTCCATGGTGTATATGTGCCACATTTTCCCTGCCCAGTCTTTCATCAGTGGGCATTTGGATTGGTTCCAAGTCTTTGCTATTGTAAACAGTGCTGCAATGAACATTTGTGTGCATGTGTCCTTATAATAGAATGATTTATAATCCCTTGGATATATACCCATTAATGGGATTGCTGAGTCAAATGGAATTTCTATTTCTAGGTCCTTGAGGAATCACCACACCATCTTCCACAATGGTTGAACTAATTTACACTCCCACCAACAGTGTAAAAGTGTTCCTATTTCTCCACATCCTCTCCAGCATCTGTTGTCTCCAGATTTTTTAATGATTGCCATTCTAACTGGTGTGAGATGGTATCTCAGTGTAGTTTTGATTTGCATTTCTCTAATGACCAGTGATGATGAGCATTTTTTCATATGTTTGTTGGCCTCATCGATGTGTTCTTTTGAAAAGTGTCTGTTCATATCCATCACCCACTTTTGAATGGGTTTGCTTGTTTTTTTCTTGTAAATCTGTTTTAGTTCTTTATAGGTTCTGGATATTAGCCCTTTGTCAGATGGGTAGATTGCAAAAAAATTTTCCCATTCTGTTGGTTGCCAGTTCACTCTAATGATTGTTTCTTTTGCTGTACAAAAGCTCTGGAGTTTAATTATGTCCCATTTGTCTATTTTGGCTTTTGTTACCAATGCTTTTGGTGTTTTAGTCATGAAGTCGTTGCCTATGCCTATGTCCTGAATGGTTTTGCCTAGGTTTTCTTCTAGGGTTTTTATGGTGTTAGGTCTTATGTTTAAGTCTTTAATGGAGTTAATTTTAGTGTAAGGTGTCAGGAAGGGACAGCCATCTGATCTTTGACAAACCTCACAAAAACAAGCAATGCGGAAAGGATTCCCTGTTTAATAAATGGTGTTGGGAAAACTGGCTAGCCATATGCAGAAAGCAGAAACTGGACCCCTTCCCGACTTCCTTCTATTCTTGCATGCTCTCTGGCCCTTCTGCTGTTCCACCATAGAATAACTCATTAAGAAGGCCCTCACCAGATGCCAGTACCATGATCTTGAACTTGTCCACCTGCAGAATCATGAGCCAAATAAACTTCTATTGTTTATAAATTGCCTCATCTGTGGAACTCTGTTGTAGCAGCAGAAAATGGAAACAGATACATGGAAATATTCATGACATATTAAAGGAAAAAATAAGATTAAAATGGTATGTAGTCTAAGTACAACTATGTCAATTATTATATATGGACATTGATAAAATGATAGTAAGCAAAATGTTTTAAGGCTGAGTTATTTATCACTAAAAGGTAGTAAAATTCAAAGTACTTCACAGGATAAACAAAAGGAAAGATAAATTCACCTAGAAGACCTGCAAAATCTGGAGCACACTTTTAGTAGCAAGAAATTGTAAAGTTTCCCTTTGCTCCTCTAACCCAACGTGTGGGTAACACCCCCCATGGGCACTGAGAAAGGAGAACTGTCCAGACCCCAGGCACAACTAGTACCTGAAGAATATCTTAGTTTAGAGTGTTATTGCTCAGCTGTTTCCTTTATATAATCCTTCATATATACATGTATTCGTTTATAGAATTAGTGCTTGAAGTGTAACTTACTGCTTACATATATCTAGCATACTTAGTTCTATATAATCCTATAGGTATTGTAGTCGGAGCTGTATTGGCACATTTAGTGCTGATTTATATGAACCTTCTATATAACCATATAGTAGTTTGTAGTAGGGGGAATCCCTAGAGCAGTCATAGAACAGAAGCAGTACTTGGGAAAACAGCCAGACCAGGACGAGAACCAAAGATCCAGGCGGTGGCGTCCCTGTCTGAAAGGGCATACGCTGTATGGCAGGCTTGGAGCAAAGTGCCTCTCCTCCTGATAAAGGATTTGTAGTACCTTGCGTCCAGTTCCTGTGGAAAGTAGGCCTCAGGCCTCAGATCCTGGAAGTAACCGAGAGAGAAGAACCCCTCTGATGTGACCAGTCACTGCAGCTGTACACCCTGTCAGTCTTTTCTCGCTTCTGTGCTAGCTCAAAGAATCCTCCCATAAATATCTTAAGAGAAGAGCACAAGTCTGTCAGCTCCCACTGCATTAAGCTTACAGTATCCTTCTATTAGAAATCCTTCGAAGTCTCCAGCCCCCAGATAAGAAGTGTTGCACACGACACCTGTTGCACACAGCCTACCTCCTTGCCTTGGTGACCTAATGGGGGTGGACCCCTTTTCTGTCACAACCCTCTACTACTGCGCAGGGCACAGCCCCCTGATGTGCACGGCCCACCTCTCTGCCCAGGTGACATAATGGGGTGGTCCCCTTGCTTGTAACTCACGTGATTATGCCCTATTACTAAGCATATAGATGATGACCTCACACGACCCTGCCCCCTGCTTGTACCTAATAAATACAGATGCTCTTGGGCATTTGGGGGCCACCACTGATCTCCGCTCACACGTGGTATGGCCCCCCGAGTCCAGATGTTTTTCACTAGTTCTTCAGTGTCCTGTCTCTTTACCTCTTGGACCCTGTACCTCAACACAGCATAAGGGACACCCCACGACCCTGTGGGGCCTCTGCAGTCCTACACCAATAAGTAAATATAAAACCATCAAAACTACTTACCACAGTCTAGAATTTTAACCTCTGGCCTAGAAAAATATTTTCATTTTCTGTGAAAATAATATTAACAACTTGGTTTCAACAAATTTATACATTTAAAAAACAAATGAACAATACTAATAACATGGATTGGGAAAGATGAAAGTAAAGTGTGTTCCTTATGCAAAGGCACATCTTATTATTAGTAGATATATGTAAAATATTCTATTTTTGGAAAAATTAAGAAAAAAATATTCTTAAAAATTTAGATCTTACCAAAGGAAGAAGAAAAAAATTAAGAGAAGGAACTTTTGAAATACCTATTAGGTTGACTCTTCCTGGTGCTCGAACATAAAACTTGGGAATAGATCCAAACTTGGAGTTAAACATCTCCTTTAGCTTCAGTAATCTGAAAATAAAAAAACAGTATTTCAGAATATCATATAACAGAAAATCTGTAAGATACACACACACACACACACACACACACACACACACTCCATATGCCTGCCACCATTATTCCTTAAAATATTAAAAGCAAATTTTCCAGTGACATACTTCCTCAAAAATTTGAAGATGAACAATACTGTAATCTCTAAATGGCACAAAAGTATAGCTAAGCACATTGAAGAATTTAAAAGTTAAGATTGATATACCCAACAGAAAAAGCTATTTCCTTCCTGTTTGAAGAATGTAATTTTTGTATACTTTTTCGGTGACATTCAGGGAAGAATCTCTTTATACTAAAAGGTGTAGCATGTGGCAGTATATTTGGTTTCCTAAGGTTGCCATAACAAAGTACTATAAATTGGATGACTTAACACAACAGAGACTTATAATCATAATTCTGCAGCCAGAAATCTAAACTCAGAGGTCAGTAGTACCTCTAAAAGCTGTAGAGGAGAATCCTTTCTTCCCTGCCTCTTTCTACCTTCTCATAGCAGCAATCCTTGGTGTTACTTGGCTCACAGCTTCATCACTCTAATCTCTGCCGTGTCATCACATGGCATTCTCCCTGTTTTTCTTTCTTGTATTTTTCCTTCTTGTAAGGACACCAGTCATATTGGATTAAAGTCCACTCTAATTGAGTGTGACCTCATCTTAAATGATTACATTTGCAAAGATGCTAGTCCAAATAAGGTCACATTCTTCAGTTTCAAGTAGGTATGAATCTAGGGGGTTATACTGTCTAACTCAGAGCATGTAGTCAAATGAAAACTAGACTGGCTATCAGGAAACTACAGTTCTAATTCTGAGACCTCTAATTCAATGCCAAAGTTTGGCAAATCATTTTCTCTTGGCCTCTCTTCTCCAAAATTTGAGAATTTGAACTAGATGTTCTTCATAGGTCTCTTCTAGATGCAAAATTCTTGTAATAGATTTAATAACTTGATGCTCTCAAATTATCCCAAGTCAATTCTGTAAATAGCCCTCATTATTTGTAGTCCCACATCATATTGCATCCGGGTAATAACACCAGGATGATAAACATTTATTAAAGCCTGATATATTCAGGAAATTAATTAATTAAGAAACAGAAACCCACGCCCCAAAAAAACTCAAGAAAATTTAATATAATAATAGAAAAATATGTTGAATATTTTTGGAAGTTATTCAAGCTCATCTCTTAGGAATTTAATAGTCATCAGAAACTGTTTATATCAGTTTATTTGGCTCACTTCCTGCCTCATTCTCTTGTTGCTCCAAAGACACCATTATAACTCCTCTCTGCTTAGTACTCTTTGCATTCCACCTGTCTCTGTGAACCTCTTAATTTCTGCTACTAGGCCGTCTGCAACTTCCATCTCCCAGATTCAAGTGATTCTGCTGCCTCAGCCTCCTGAGTAGCTAGGACTGCAGGCACACGCCACCATGCCCGGCTAATTTTTGTATTTTTAGTAGAGACGGGGTTTCGCCATATTGCCCAGTTTGATCTCGAACTCCTGACCTCGTGATCTGCCCATCTCGGACTCCCACAGTGTTGGGATTACAGGCATGAGCCACCGCACCTGGCCCACAGAGCTAAGTTTTTAATAAAGAGTGCCAGTATATCACACTTGTAATCCTAGCACTTTGGGAGGCCAAGGTGGGTGGATCACAAAGCTAGAAGATCGAGACCATCCTAGCTAACACAGTGAAACTCCATCTCTACTAAAAATACAAAAAATTAGCCAGGTGTGGTAGCATGCACCTGTAACCCCAGCTACTCGGGAGGCTAAGGCAGGAGAGTGACTTGAACTCAGGAGGCAGAGGTTGCAGTGAGCCGAGATCACACTACTACACTCGTCCTTTGGGATCACAGAGAAACACCATTTAGTCCCTGCTATGAGAGAATATGAGCAGTAAGATAAATCAAAAAGAGGGAAGGTACATTAAACAAGGATCCCCAAAGAGGTAATGTTTGAAGTAAATTTTAAAGGATGATGTCAGACATATGGGGTAGGGTGAAGCATTCTAAGCAATTGGCATAAAAAGGCCCAAGCATACTGCATTCAGAAAACTACAATTAGGGTTCTAAAAACAGAGGGGAGGAGGTTGGAAGATATCAAGCCTCAGATCTTAAAGGGCCTTACTATGCCATATTGAGGAACCTGGCTTTTAACATACAGGCAATGGATGTGAACAGACGTTTAAAAATGAAGTAAATCATCAATTTTGCATTTGAAAAAGCAAACTGGGAAGTGTGTGGAATTTGGATTGTAGAAACAAAGAGATCTAATAGGAGTTCATTGTAATATATCAAGAGAGAAATGCTGAAAGTACTTTAAAGCTATAGGTAGAGAAGGGTGAGATTAAGTTAAGGTGATATTTAAAATGTCAAATCCAAAGGAATTGGTACAATTAAATGTGGTAAAGAGAGTGATAAGTATAACTCCCACCTTTCTGGCTTAGATAATTCTTCTAGCCTTAATAGGGGTTAATGTTTCTGCCTGTGAAAATCATATACAGGTGAAATTCAGGTTCTCCTGAACTTGAACCCTTATTAATTTGTTTTTATAAGGACTGCAAATACAAATAACATGAAGTGCTAACAGTAGAGTTAGAATGAGTCTCCTAAAATGTGTCTTAATGAAATGATTTTGAGTTATAAAACATTGTCATTTCCCTAGACTTCCTTAGGAAGGCTTATAACTGCTTCATCACCAAGAGGCTTACTATACAACATTCCTACCTTTGAAATTCAAATGTGTGGAGGCTATAAAAGAAAACAAGGAAAGCATTTTCTTTAAGAACAGAAAGAACTGAAGTGTACAGTGTTTTTCTAAACTTCATCCCTAATCCTCTAATAATGAATGGTACGTCTGTAATTGGGGGAAGCAGCTTTATTTTACCTCTAGGTGAGCTACCAACAAGACCTTGGGTTTTAATGCAGTCACTGAAAGTATGCCCCCAAAAAGAATACAATGAGCATTTCAATATTAAAATAAGAGCTCCTACAACGATCATATTATTTAAGGGGGAATTGGCCAAAGTATTACAGCACAAAGTGCTGACTCTAGTGCTCTGAATGCTCTTTTGAATTAAAATCTTAAAAAAGAAAAAGAAAGAAAGAAAAGAAAAGCAGTATTAGTAACAGAACTTGAGAAACAAAATTATGACTGTCATGAATGAAATGGACTTTACTAAAAAGACTGATGCCAGACCACGTGGCTTACTGCAGAAATGAATGAATTAAAATTTCGGGAGCTATGACATGTATTTTCAGTCTTCCATTGTGATCTTGGGTAAGTCCCCCATCCTGTCTGTGCTTGTGTTCTCCAGAAAATATTATTTTTAATACTAATTTAAGAACAATTGGTTATAACATGAATTTTATGTTAATTTGTATGAGTTGCTCTGTGCCTCACTTTCCTCATCTACAAACTGAGACTAATACTAGAACTTACTGCAAAGGTTTGTTTTGAGGATTTTATAAGTATACAATAATTATTAGTTATTACTATCATTACTGTTATATTTGAGAATTTCATATATGTTAGAGATGGAATTTCAAAGTATGGTAATTACCATTGGGAAAGGAGGATAAATTTGAATCTCTATTTTGTTCCTTTCATCACAATAAATTTCTCCAAGATCAAAAAATAAACATAAAAATAAAACTAAAATTGTATTAGAGCTCTTAGAAAACAAGGTTATGATGGTGAAAATAAAAATAGTAGATGGGTTGAATAGACGAATGAAAAGAATTTAAGAGCAAATTAATGAGCAAGAAGTTGAAAGAAAGTAGAAATTAAGGCCAAAACTATAGCTATGTTGAAAATAATAATGAAGGGCCTGCATATCAAAACCCATAAGATAAAATCATAACGGCACTCAGAAAATTTTCTAGCCTTGTATTCATATAAGAAAATAAATAATGGTGGAGAAAGGCTCTTTCCTTTCTGTCTGGCAGCAGCCATCAGGTAAGCCAAGATAGCGGCATATAAGTACATCCAGGAGCTATGGAGGAAGAAGCAGTCTGATGTCATGCACTTTCTTCTGAGAGTCCCTGCTAGCAAGTACTGCCAGCTCTCTGCTCTACCACAGAGCTCCATACCTCACCCAGCCCAATAAAGTGTGTTGACTGGGCTACAAGGCCAAGCAAAGTTACATTATATATAGGATTTATGTGCACTGTGGTGGCTGAAAATGCCCACTTCCTACGGGTGCAGCTTATGGCAAGCCTGTCTGTCCATCATAGTCTTAACCAGATAAGTATGCTCAAAGTACATTGCAGAGGAAAAAGCTGGATGCCACTGTGGGGTTCTAAGAGTCCTGAATTCATGTGTGTGTATGTGTGTGTGTGTGTGCGCGCACACACATGCACGTACATACATTTTTATTTATACATATATACATACATTTTTAGATTTTTTTATTTCTATGTATATACATTTTTTTTTTTGAGACAGAATCTTGCTCTGCTGCCCAGAATGGACTGCAGTGGTACAATCTCCACGCACTGCAACGTCCGCCTCCTGGGTTTAAGCAATTCTCATGCCTCAGCCTCCCGAGCAGCTGGGATTATAGGCATGCACCACCACACCTGGCTAATTTTTGTATGTTTAGCAGACATAGGGTTTCACCATATTGGCCAGGCTGATCTTGAACTCCTGCCCTCAAGTGATCTGCCCACGTTGGCTTCCCAAAGTGCTGGGATTACAGGTGTGAGTCACCATGTCCAGATAAGAGTCCTGAGTTTTTAGTTTGGTGAAGATTCAACATACAAAATTTTTGAGGTTATCCTCATTCATCCATTCCATACAGGTGTCAGAAAAAATCCTGACTCCCTGTGGATCACCAAACCACTCCATAAGCAAAGGGAGATGCATGGGCTGACATCTGCAGGCCAAAAGATCCATGGCCTTGGGAAGGGTCATAAGTTACACCACACTCCTGGTGATTATCACCGTGCAGCTTGGAAAAGGTACAATACACTCCAGCTCCACCGTCACCACTAATGTAAGTAATGTTTGTAAAATTGATACCTAAAAAACAATTTAGGATACTCATGTCTGCTTACAAGTATTATTTGTCTGTTAAAACTAGTCTGCAGATTGTTTGATGAATTGTTTGCCAAATTATGAAGCTTAAAGTGCAATCTTTGAAGATTATAAGTTTCTAGTAAGAAACATTTTTGTCTTTGCTTTATCTGATTAAGGAGTTACATGGTAGTGTTTAACAGGTACTTAAATAAAAGAAAATAAATAATGAAAATAAATAGAGAGAGAGATCCAATATGGCTGATCACTAGCAGCTCAGGCACGTAGCTCCCAGTGAAAGCGCAGAGAACAAGAGGACGCCACACTTTCAGACGAATATTTGTTGCTCACGGACCAGGAGATTCCCAGTGGAGGAGCCCCACGGGTCGCCAGAGCGACTCTTGTGGCCGGCGCGGCGGTTTTGCTGGCACCTTAGCGCTGCAGTTCTTGGTGCAGAGTCTGGAGATCCCCGGGCAGAAAAGCACCATCAATCTTAACACCGCTGTTTTGGCCGGCGCAGTGGATTGCTCAGATTTCGGCGCTGGGAATCAAAAGTTGGACGTCTGCTCAGAGACCTAGTTGGAAAGTCAGTAATTACAAAGACGACAGAGGGATAAATATATAATGAAGAGAAGAAACCAGCCTAAAAAGGCAGAGAATACTCAAAATCAGAATGCCTCTCCTTCTACAGGGGATCGCAATTCCTCATCAGTAACAGAACAAGGCTTAATGGAGAACGATGTGTTCCAATAACAGATGCAGGCTTCAAAATGTGGGTGATAAGAAACTTCTGTGAATTAAAAGAACTTGTTCTAACCCAATGCAAAGAAACTAAGAACCTTGAAAAAAGGTTTGATGAAATGCTAACAAGAATGGACAATTTAGAGAGGAATATAAGTGAATTGATGGAGCTGAAAAACACAACACGAGAACTTCACGGAGTATGCACAAGTTTAAACAGTCGAATTGATCAAGCAGAAGAAAGGATATCAGAAGTCGAGGACCAGCTCAGTGAAATGAAACGAGAAGACAAGATTAGAGAAAAAAGGATAAAAAGGAATGAGCAAAGTCTTCAGGAAATATGGGACTATGTGAAAAGACCTAATTTACGTTTGATAGGTGTACCTGAATGTGACGAAGAGAATGAATCCAAGTTGGAAAATACTCTTCAGGATATTATTCAGGAAAACTTTCCCAACCTAGCAAGGCAGGGTAATATTCAACTCCAGGTAATACAGAGAACACCACAAAGATATTCTTCAAGAAGACCAACCCCAAGGCACATAATTGCCAGATTTATTAGGGTTGAAACGAAGGAGAACATACTAAGGGCAGCCAGAGAGAAAGGTCAGGTTACCCATAAAGGGAAACCTATCAGACTTACAGCAGATCTCTCAGCAGAAACCCTGCAAGCCAGAAAAGAGTGGGGACCAATATTTAATATCCTTAAAGAAAAGAACTTTCAACCCAGAATTTCATATCCAGCCAAACTAAGCTTTATGAGCGAAGGAAAAATTAAATCTTTTGCGAACAAACAAGTACTTAGAGACTTCACCACCACCAGGCCTGCTTTACAAGAGCTTCTGAAAGAAGCACTATACATATAAAGGAACAACCAATATCAGCCTTTCCAAAAATATATCAAAAAGAAAAAAGCATTAACACAATGAAAAATGTACACCAACTAATGGGCAAAACAGCCAGCTAGCATCAAATGGCAGTATTAAACTTATATATATTCTAATTGGATAAAAAGCCAAAACCCATCGGTATGCTGCATCCAGACCCATCTCACATACAACAATACACAAAGGCTCAAAACAAAGAGAAGGAGGAAGATTTACCATCCAAACAGAGTAAAAATAAACAAATAAACAAAAAGCAGGAGATGCAATTCTCGCCTCTGATAAAGTAGACTTTAAAGCAACAAAGAGCAAAAGAGGCAAAGAAGGACATTACATAATGGCAAAAGGATCAATGTAACAAGAAGAGCTAACGATTCTATAGATCAACCAGACAGAAAATTAACAAGGACATCCAGGATTTGAACTCAGACCTGGAACAAGTAAACTTAATAAACATTTATAGAACTCTCCACTTCAAATACACAAAACATACATTACCACCTCACACCTATTCCAAAAGTGACTACATAATTGGAAGTAAATCACTCCTCAGTAATCGCATAGCATTTCATAGGTTTAAATGAAATATTGGTTAGCTGCTTGTTTGTTATTTTCTTCTCTTATTCCTTCCTGTCTACATCATTAAGTATAATTATTGGTATAAAAGTGGTTTTCAATACCCATTACTAAGTTGCATTCTAGCCTGGGCAAGAAAGCAATACTCCCATTCTCTCCCTCTCTTTCTCTTCCTTTTTCTTCCTCTTCTTCATTCCTTTTTTTCTTTCTTTCTAAAAAAAAAAAAAAAAGAAAAAAAAGAAAATAAATAAAGTATCCATATAACACAAGAACCTAGCAAAAAGTAATTGAAGAAATTAGAAGAAACAAAAGATAAATGAACTAGGGGAAAATAGCAGATTGGATCAAAAAATTACAAGGTGGTTCTTTAATTAAAAAAAAATAGAAAACAACTTTGAGTGTCATTAAACAAAATCAATACTAGAAATAATAGGCAGACATAAATTTTAAAAAGATTTAAAAATTTTTAAATCCAGACGGGTGATTTTTCTAGGAAAATACAAATTTCTAAAATTAACAGAAGAGGTTAAAAATAAAGAAATAGAAAAGTTGTCAGAAATGAAGCCCAAAAAGTGTTATGAAGTTAGTTGGACCTCCAAGGAAAAAAACTGTCATTTCTGTTTATAAATGGTTCTAAATAACAGAAGCTATGGAAAGTTTCCCATCTTATTTTAGGAGGCTAGTCTAACCCAGATGCTTTAATGGTCCTCAAAAGCAAACTATGAGCTAATCTCACTTGTGAAAATAGATAGGAAACCTCTAAATAAAATGTTGGTAAACTGAATGCAGTTATTACCTAAAATAACCCACGTGATCAAGCAGAGTTCATTCCAGGAATATGAAGGTAATCAACCAGAAATCTGTTGATTAAATGCACTATACTAACAGAATAAAAACAGAAAAATTCTATGACTTCTTGATCCTCTCAAAAAACGCAAATTAGAAACATATATATATATGTGTGTATATATATGTATTTCTATAGCCATTCCTCAAATTTTTTTTTAAAAAACTATTAAAATTTTTAAATATGTATCATGCATTGATCTAAAGACAAAAAAAGTTAGGTAAATTAACACAGAGTTTATTTGGGCCAAGTTTGAAGACTGCAAACTTGGGAGCGTAGATTCAAGTTAACCTGAATGTATCCTCTGATTAGCAGTAGTTACTAGTGGTTTTTCAAGGGAAAAATAGGGAAGTTCCTAAGTTGTTTACCAAGAACTTACATTAAAATAGCATAACCTATTGATTGGCTGTACGTTGTTCTTTGTATCACAGATTACAGGAATATGAAGATAATAGGGGAAGCAGCTAGTCAGGAACAAAATGCCTTTGAATGATTGCCCTCTGTAAATCTGTTTTAGTTCTTTGTAAATTCTGGATATCAGCCCTTTGTCAGATGGGTAAACTGCAGAAATTTTTTCCATTCTGTTGGTTGCCGATTCACTCTAATGACTTGTTTCTTTTGCCGTGCAGAAGCTGTGGAGTTTGATTAGATCCCATTTGTCTATTTTGGCTTTTGTTGCCAATGCTTTTGGTGTTTTGGTCATGAAGTCCTTGCCTAGGCCTATGTCCTGAATGGTTTTGCCTAGATTTTCTTCTAGGGTTTTTATGGTGCTAGGTCTTATGTTTAAGTCTTTAATCATCTGGAGTTAATTTTAGTGTAAGGTGTCAGGAAGGGGTCCAGTTTCTGCTTTCTGCACATGGCTAGCCAGTTTTCCCAACACCATTTATTAAACAGGGAATCCTAACAAGCCCATTCAAAAGTCGGCGAAGGATATGAACAGACACTTTACAAAAGACGACATACATGAGGCCAACAAACATATGAAAAAATGTTCATCATCACTGGTCATTAGAGAAATGCAGATCAAAACTACATTGAGATACCATCTCACACCAGTTAGAATGGCGATCATTAAAAAATCTGGAGACAACAGATGCTGGAGAGGATGTGGAGAAATAGGAACACTTTTACACTGTTGGTGGGAGTGTAAATTAGTTCAACCATTGTGGAAGACAGTGTGGCGATTCCTCAAGGACCTAGAAATAGAAATTCCATTTGACCCAACAATCCCATTAATGGGTATATATCCAAAGGATTATAAATCATTCTACTATAAGGACACATGCACACGAATGTTCATTGCAGCACAGTTTACAAAAGCAAAGACCTAGAACCAACCCAAATGCCCATCGATGATAGACTGGACAGGGAAAATGTGACACATATACACCATGGAATATTATGCAGCCATCAAAAACGATGAGTTCGTGTCCTTTGTAGGGACATGGATGAACCTGGAAACCATCATTCTCAGCAAACTGACACAAGAACAGAAAATAAAACACCGCATGTTCTCACTCATAGGCGAGTGTTGAACAATGAGAACACATGGACACAGGGAGGGGAGCACTACACACTGGGGTCTGTTGGGGGGAAATAGGGGAGGGACAGCGGGGGGTGGGAAGGTGGGGGAGATAGCATGGGGAGAAATGCCACATATAGGTGATGGGGAGGAAGGCAGCAAATCACACTGCCACGTGTGTACCTATGCAACAATTTTGCATGTTTTCACATATACCCCAAAACCTAAAATACAAAAAAAAAAAAATTAAGATTAAAAAAAAAGATTGCCCTCTGGCATGGGTGCAAAGAGCAGGAGGGATGTGACTGAAGTGCCATATTCACATCTCTCTGGGCCTGATAAAATTTTGCATATCTCACATAACTCAGATGACTCTGAGCTATTTTTCTTTTCTTACATACTAGAAAAGGGCATGTCCTTAATTTAATAAAGGATGTTTACCAGAAACAGCAAACATCCTATTTGATCACAAAACATTTGTGATCTGAGAAACTAAAGTAATGCCCCTTTATCAAGTAAAGGGGATCCTAAAGTTACAGTAACAAAAGTTACAGCTTGAAGCATGACAACTTCCTAAATTCTCATGGCTACAAGTAAAACCACACTCTTGCTAAGCCCCCTAGCAATAGGAGCTGTTGGGCACTTCCTAACTCTGACTTACAACCCATTCCTCAAAATTTCAGGAATGGCTATAGAAATACAACTCTGATTGGACAGGACCAACCTTACATTCTTTTCTGATAAACAACTGCAGACCTTCAGTTTCAGCCAACCTATAGAGGCTGTGCACTAATTGTCTTTGTGCTCTATAGCTTACCTTTTGATGTAAAGAGCCAAATTCCACCTCATTTTCATGATAAAACCTGCCACAAAGTGAACATGGGATGTATGTTACATATATGCTTACTGCTGCACATGTGCTTGACTCCTCTCATAAATATGTATAGCTTTTCCCTAAAACCTGATGAATATGTATGACTCTATTGTATAATACAGACTCTGTGGGACATAAAACCCAAACTTCTCCTTCCCTACTCAAAGGTAGAGCACCTTCAGTCCACACTGGAGATTCTCTCTTCCTGGTCTGCAAACTGATACGGCCAATAAAGCTCTCCTTTCTACTATCTAGCCATCCAGATGGTCATTTGGATGACACATTAAAATAACGATGAAGACAAAGATGCTATCATCATTATTATTCAACAACTACACTGCATAAATTATAAAATGTCAGCCGGGCACAGGAGCTCACACCTGTAATCCTAGCACTCTGAAAGGCCAAGGCAAGCGGATCACCAGGTCAGGAGTTTGAGACCAGTCTGGCCAACATAGTGAAACCCCATCTCTATTAAGAAAATACAAAAAATTAGCTGAGTATGGTGGTGTGCACCTGTAATCGCAGCTACTTGGGAGGCTGAGGCAGGAGAATCGTTGGAACCCAGGAAGCAGAGGTTGCTTCTATAAAAATAATAATAATCCAACAATTTAAAAACTTAATCCCAAAGAGAAAGTAAAGATAAGAGAACAAGTGCTAAGAATGCAAAGAAAACTAGAAAAGTGAAATTTAGAGTCTTACAGTACAGGTAGCACACAAGAGTGGGATACAGAAATAAAATATTAGAACTTTGATTTCCATTTGATTTTTACATAAAAATAATAAAGAAATTACGTTTTACTAAAAGGTATAATATGGTTGACTAGTTTTTTTACTCAAAGGATCATGTGTCCTATGAGGTTGAAGAGGCATCCTGAAAAAAAAAACAACAGAGTTCCACAGGCAGGCTGACCATGCAGTCTTTGTTTATTTTTTTCCTTCTCAGCATATTGCAATATTTGACTGGTTAGGTGAATTTACAGATTATACTATTTAGATTTAACAAAATACATCCCTTTTAAAATGAGTAAGTGGCTGCAAAAAATTCCTGCAAATAAAATATTGCTTGAAGCTAATAATTACATTTTGCACACAAATGAAAAACAAGAAAATGGAAGACCTTATCTGACTATTATGATCTCTTCTGTGGATAACATAGAATAAATATTAACAATAAATATTTGTCACATGAATGAACAAGATAAAAATCATGAAAAGCAAGAAGGAACACTAAGGAAATTCAGTAAACAATTCTTCACTTTTAGTACATGTACCTATACTGGTTACCACCATCCTCCCCGAAACAGGGTAAATACAGATAGAAATGTTGACCTTTATTATTAAAATCATATAAAATGGAAACATATTAGGAATTTACACATGGATATGTTTTATGTAAAAGACTAAACTACAGGCCAGGCTCAGTGACTCACACCTGTGATCCCAGCACTTTGGGAGGCCAAGACGGGCAGATCACCTGAGGTCAGGAGTTTGAGACCAGCCCGGCCAACATGTCGAAAACCATCTCTACTAAAAATACAAAAAACAGCTGGGTGTGGTGGCGCCCACCTGTAATCCCAGCTACTCAAGAGGCTGAGGCAAGAGAATGGCTTGAAACTTGGAGCAGAGATCATGCCACTGCACTGCAGCCTGGCAACAGAGCAAGACTCTGTCTTAAAAAGAAAAAAAAAAAAAAATACTAAACTACAAGGGATCCGGTTATTTTCATGTAACAAATTTCTCATGAATCTTATTGGAAGCATGCCTTTAACAGTGTGTCTTAATTCATTCGAACATATAAAGGCAACAGTGCTATGCAAGATCCTCTTAAGTACATTAAAACATTCAAAGACATTGAGAAGTAGTCCAAAGCTGTGCTGTACTCTATAATAAGGAATTATGCTTCTTTCTGGCAACTAAAGACACACTGCTGGTTTAAGGATGACAGAATATTTTCAAGTTGTAGTAAAGTATAATATCAACTGACACATGGTGATAATAAACCACGAGGTAGGAAGAGCTTAAGGACTTGATGTCAGAGAAAAAAGTTAACAGAAAGAAAGCTAAAAACAGCAAAGGCAGAGAGAAGCCAATCTCAGGAAAGCCCTTGGCTAATGTAGCAGGTGAGAGACTTCATTTTATGAGATTTCAGCCCTATTAGTCAGAAAGAAGTATTTCTACAAAGTACCTGTAATTGAAAAGATCACTACACTACTAAACTATTAGTTACCCTGTAGCTAGGGATTGCCAGCAAATTAATTCCTGTGTGACAGTTGAGATTCTCGTGCTTTTTTTTTTTAAAGGGGATGCAGAGACCAAGAGAGTTTTTGTGGGTTTTTTTCAATGAATATTTCCAAAGAAGACTTTTAAAAAGCAGTATCAACTGGCATGTGAGGGGTTCAAAGTTGATTTGGGCATTTCTCCTTAAGGCCAGTAGAAAGAGTGCGCTAATTACAGCAAGAAAAGGAAAAGAAAAATCTGCATGGATTAAGCAAAAAACATATAACCCTTGGTAGCAGTCAAGGTGGAATGTGTTTGCGGCGTGATTTTTTCTGCAAGCCTAGCTACGTGTCCTTATAGAATCCCAAGGGTTCTACCTACTCCCTAGGACCAAAAGAAGCGCCCCAAGGGAGCAGTTAAATGCTGTGGACCCGATCTACACCTAGCTAACCCAGGAGATCCCAAAGCCCGGCGTCGCCTCTCCCCGACCTGGGATGTTCTGCCACCTGGATCCGACGCGTAGCTGGGCTCTCTGTAGCCATATTTCGCTAGATACTTCTTTCTTCTGTAGTTCGAAGTGGCTAAGCAAAGCTCCCAGAGCAATCAGGAGACTTCGCTGACAGGAGCCGTTTTCTTCCGGGAGATAACCAGCTCCCGCCCTGCGGAAATCCTGCAGCTTCGCTGAGGTGGCTGCTTCCAGTCGGCCCCGCCTCTGGCTCCTCCTCCCTGGACTCAGCCAGGGAGGGACTAGGCACACACAGGAGCACCCAGCGCAGAGCACGTACAAAGCTGACTAGTGAGATTTTCTTTTTGCGCCTTGTGGATGTCTGTGAACAGTGTCATAACCTGGCGCCTTGCAAACACCTTAGTTTCCGATCTGTCTCGGGCAGCGATTTTGTTTTTTTGTTGTTTTTAAGTTATGGTTTTGGTGTTTATAGTCCAGCAGTTACTCCCCAAACAACACTAAAATGTTTAGCTGTTGCTTCTTTTGTGGATTATTTCCAAATCAAGCAACATAAAATTGATGTATCACTTGATTTAAATAGATTTGCATTTGTTTACAGGTTAGAGGCATTGGTGGGCCTTCCTAGAATACAGCAGTGAAAAGACAGAAACACGTGCCTTTTAATGTGCAACACCCCTTAGCATCCAGTTAAACCTCTTCATTTTTCACTTACCTCGAGAAATCCTAGATGCTCTATCTTAAAAAGTACATTATCCCCACTGCATCACTTACTTTTCCTTCCTTCATAGTTCTGTTTGCTTATATATTTATTGTCTGTCTCACCACCTCCACCATCCATACCACTAGAAAGCAACTAAGGGCAAGCAGATTGTTTTTAATGAATAGGTAAGATAAAGTGAATGAACGATGAAAGGTGAAGTGATGTGCCTAAGATCACAGCGACCATTGGGAGCAAAACTGAAATTAAAATTCAGATCTGTTAACTCTCAATCTAGTGCACTTTGCACCTCTGAAATGTTGAGATTAAACCCAAGTGAAGACAGCTAGCAATATACCTATTCATTCCAAAGTTTCCTGATTGAGGAAGTTTGGGCCAACATGCTCCGCACACTAGGGGTAGTAGCATAACTTAAGAGAGATTCGGCAAGTTGTATACATCAGTAAGTTGCTGCTCCAGAATTTCTATATGTATATGCATACTTTGTCTCCGTGTTTCCTTCCCCCTTTTATATACAGGGTTTACAGTCACCCGCCACGACACCCAGCTATATTTTTGTATTTTTAGTAGTGACGGTTTCACCATGTTGGCCAGACTGGTCTCGAACTCCTGACCTCAGGTAACCCACCCATCTCAGCCCCGCAAAGTGCTGGGATAACAGGCGTGAGCCACTGCGCCTGGCCAAATGTTTAAACATTTTCACTATTAGATATGTCTAATAAGAACTAATGGAATATCTTCTTGAAATTGAAAAGGAAATACTATTTTTCTACCCCATAAGGATTGTTGGAAAGGTTTAAAGAGACAATAATATATGCAAAGTGCTTACTTAGCAAGATGCCTAGTATAAGGAATATAGTTTAAGAAAGTAATGTTAGTTTTGTATACCTTCTGTATACAGGAGGAAGGGGGAAGGAAACATGGAGACAAAGTCTGAATGGACAATAAAGCTTAGCCAAAGAGTAGCAGCTCCTTGGCACCCCTTTTGGTTATTACTGTAAATGATACATCAAAGAAACAAAGTTACTCTGGTCTCTGGGCTGCTTTTTCACTATTATTTCAGTCCCTCTTTATGATGTTCAAATGAATCAGTTATATCTTCTTGTTTCTGAGGCCCAATAAATCCTAGTTTGATGTTCATTTTGGTTTAATTTTGAGCAACAGGAGTCATCATTGTCACTTGTAAGTAGTTTTAATAGGGAAATAACCTAAATTTAACAAAATGTAAAATGTTTAGAAACATCAGGAAATACAGAAAAGAGCAGAATCTTTTTTTTTTTTTAGACGGGAGTTTTGCTCTTTGTTGCCCAGGCTGGAGTGCAGTGGCGCGATCTTGGCTAACTGCAACCTCTGCCTCCCAGGTTCAAGCAATTCTCCTGTTTCAGCCTCCCAAGTAGCTGGGATTATAGCCATCCACCACCATACCCAGCTAATTTTTGTATTTTTAGTACAATGAGGTTTCACCATGTTGGCCAGGCTGGTCTCAAACTCCTGACCTCAGGTGATCCTTCTGCCTCAGCTTCCCAAAATGCTGAGATTACAGGCCTGAGCCACTGCGCCCAGCCTCTAATATATTGTTTTGCATTAGTTCAAAAATAACCAATTCTAAAGTTTTGAAATTTTTTTAGTAGTCCAAAATAAACTAATTTTATACAGGCCTCAGCCACCTGAGTAGCTGAGATTACAGGCACCCACCACCATGCCCTGCTAATTTTTTTTTTAGTAAAGACAGGGTTTCACCACGTTAGCAAGGCTGGTCTCGAACTCCTGACCTCAGGTGATCCACCCACCTTGGCCTCCCACAGCGCTGGGATTACAGGCATGAGCCACTGCGCCCAGACGGAATTATTTTTTAAAGAATAAAATGTCAAAGATAATCTCTGCAGAATTGCTTAAAAATGTGTTATTTCTGCAATACTCTGAATGTATAACAATAATGGCATGAATCATGGTACACTGGTACATTCAACAAGGGATTATTACACAGCCACTAAAATAATTATTATCAGGAATATATTTTAAGACTGGGCAATATGGTTCACACCTGTAATACCAATGCTTTGGAAGGCTGAGGTGGAAGGATTGCTTGAGGTCAAGAGTTCAAGACCAGCCTGGGCAACATGGTAAGACCCAATCTCTACAAAATATATATATATATATTTTAAATTTGTCAGGAACAGTGGCATGTACCTGTAGTCCCAGCCACTGAGGAGGCTGAGGTGGGAAGATCACTTAAGCCCAGGAGTTTGAGGCTGCAGTAAGCTATGATGGTACCACTGCACTCCAGCCTGGGTGACATAGCAAGATCCTGTCTCTAAATATAAACAAACTAACAAACATTGAACTATCCTGCTACATAGATGCAAAAAGAATCCAAATCTATACCTATGCTTAACTGCATAACACTTGTGGATTCATGTGGACAGAACTGGAAGTTTACGTGAAAAATGCTACCTGTTTGAAAAGTGGTTTTCCTACTTTCATTGTTTTCTTTATTTCGAACTCTGCCAATGATTTTGTGTAACAGTAATGTGTGTGTTTTTTTAATGGTATGGAAAGATCTTTATTTTATCATGTGACCCCACATAACAGCTGCCCAATCACACAATGTAGACATGAATAAAGATGGCTCAGAAATAGGGTGTACTAGTATTAGTGACTCAACTAGTAACCATTAGGATAAAGGGAATAAAGTTTTGACTGATTTACAGTAGGTTTTAAATGCATTTTATATTGAGTAGTTATTTCATGTTTTCTTAAAACAACTATTGTATTGAACTAAAAATAAACTAGGTGGTTTGTTCACATAACAAATCTACATTCAAAAGCATGCTTACAAATTTTCCACTTAGTTCATTTTTCTGTTCTCAGCATTACTACAAATGCCTCATTCTGCCATCATGTTGAATTCTTCAGCATCTTCTATATAATTTTCAGGGGCATCTCTGGGAAGTAGTGATGCCTATCTTCCCTCAGAAACACACTGCTATCCCCAGTATACCCACAATTCACACATTTTCCCTTCTCTGAAGTGTGCCACTTTTTGGCACAGTAGAAAAAACACACTACTAGGATTTCAAAAACTAAATTCTGGGCCTGGTTAGGTCATAAACTATAGGAACTTTAGGTCATATATTCTCCCCAGGTGCTTGTTTCTCCACTGCAAAAAATAATTCATATTTGGTCCTTTGTAGTCCTTTACTATTTCATTTATCTTCATGATAACCCTTAAATTTAAGTAAGGTAGCATTATGCTCTTTTTATAGAAGAAATTCCATCTCAAAGAAGATATAGTCTCCCAAAGATCCCACAAGTAGTAATATATTAGGCAGAGCTAAACTCACACACGTCACTCAAGATCCTAGTACTGGTACATGCTGTGCTAAGTTTGCTAAAATGGATGAAGCGGCAATTTCTCAGGTCCCTTCTAATGATCCTGTTCTCTGCTTCTACTTGCTATTTTTTCTCTCTTCTCTCAACTAGTGTTAACATCCGAAACAATATATAATCACCAAATTTCATTTACCATGTTTTTTGATTCAATTATTCTTTAAATTTTTCTATTTCCATGTTAAATCCAGAGAAATGTTACTTTTTTGAAAGTTTCTACTTCTGCCTGCCTCTCTGAAGGCCATGGGACTTACCTGTTTGTCAAAGCAGAAATTCCCAACATTTTGTAAACACAATCACGTTTTATAACTGTAAAGACAATTATTCCATACTTAAAACCAATTCAAAATAAAATAAATCCTCAATATTTCTTATTCCCTGGAGTAGTAATTTTAATTAGATTCTATTGATTCATTATTTTCTACTGTGCGCCTTTCTCTGGGAAATATTGTTAGTCTACCTTGCTATCCAGTCTCTTTTGCTGACAAAAAAATGTCAGTCTTAAGAGTCAGGAAAGCTTCTACTTTCACTATCACATATGAGGAATGAACTAAACACTTAACTTGGAAAGTAAAACTTAAATGAGGCATTCAAGACATTTCCCAAGGCGTCATATGACCAATTTAAAAGTTGGTATGATGTGCCTAAATAACAAATTAACTTTTACTTATAATAAAGTTACAGATGTGCTGATTAGTCATGCTGACATGTACATATGAAATATACCTAAACCAAATTAAAAGAAAACAAAATACATTCTATGACAATCTTGAAAGGTCAGGGAGCTCAATAAATATTAAGAGTATGCTCTCACAATGAGAGCATTAAACACTTGGTAATTAACATAATTTAATATGCAAAAAATGAGAAAACATACAGGATGAGGGATGAGGAGTACACATAGGAAATTTTTGTGAATTTCTTCATTTTTATTGTATTGTTTTCTTGTCTTCAGGAGGGAAGATTTTGACTTCAACAAAATATTTAAGAAGGGAATTCACATCTTTCTGTTCTCAATGGTATTCTTGAGCTATTTTCTCAGCAGCCCATGTTCCTGGATAAAGTTTATGATTATTGAGAAGTGTCAATGCTTCTACCATGGAAATTTTGCCTTTGGGGATGCTCTCAATATTTATCGTATCAAAGTGATGGCCTTTCAGCAAATCTGAATTCCTTTGGCTCTTGACATGTTTCAGCAGCTTTTACCTGCACGGAAGACACAGGATCTTTGAAATCAACATATACATCTCTTAGAAATGAAGAAATTATAGCAGCTTGTCATCTTTACGAGCAGTCTCTCCCTTAATTTCCGGATACAGACTAATCTGCTCTCGCAGGAGGCTGTTGGTAGAGGGATGCCTGCAGCAGGAGAGGGCTTCATCTTGCCGATTCCCCGTTTTTCTCGGTTCTCTAGGTCGAAATTCCTGATCCCGCGAGTCACCGCAGCCCCCATCTCCCCATAACATGATACTCTCAGGTTCCCAGTAATGTATTTTTAAAAAACCAGTCGTTGTTACCTTAATTTGGTCCCAAGGGCTGTAAAGGTCAGTTTATAATTCGTTGAACAACTGAGTAAGATTTAAGGCAACTCAACTGATACCTGTATACCTAATTTGGGATATCCACAGAATCGTTTTGTCTCCTACAAATGTAACAAGCATTAAGTGTAAACTGTGTTGCTGAAAAGTACTCCCAAGTATTTTAGGATAATCCACCGTAATGTGTGTGCTAAATGCACACGTACGATGACAGCAGAAATAATACCTGTCATATAGGACGGGCACGTCAGCCTTTTCTCCGCGAAAGGCTTCTGATCCTAAGCTGTCCCTTACTTTCATCGGAATGAGATGTTTCCAGAGTCCCAGGCAAGGGAGGACACTGCTCCCTTACTCAGGAGGCTGGAAATTGCTCGATGCGAGCGCAGTTTCTGACGCCCTTCGGCTGAGACCTGCAGCCCCTGACAATTTCCCAGTTGCTTGGTTTAGTTGCTAAGGCACCAATCACTTCGCAGGAAAAGGTGGGTGGTGCAGTTCCTTTTGGAGTCGTACCGAATCCCCTAAACGTCGAGGTAATTGGTTCCGGCAGGAAACAGCTCCTCTAAGAGGGACGGGAAGGCGAAAAGAAGCTGAGCGTGACGTCTCTGAGCCGCGGAGGATTGTGGGAGGAGGTTGTCTCCAATTTCTCCTCCCCATCCCGGCCAAGATGTCTGACATGGAGGATGATTTCATGTGCGATGATGAGGAGGACTACGACCTGGTGAGGCACAGGGAACGAACTCTGGGGGTGGAGATGTGTCTAGTTTTCGAGGCCCCGGCGGAGGCGGCCGCGGCCTCTCCCCCGTAAAGCATGTGCCGCTTCTACTCTCTCTCAGTTCGGTGACAGGACTGGTTTACCTCCTCTCCGTTCCCGCACTGGGCCTGGGCCTTGCTTCTCCAACATGGGGAAGGGAGGGCAAAGAAAGCAGTGAAGGGGGTCCCGGGCCTTGCGCTCCAAGTCTCAGTGTCTTCTGCGTTTACACGGATGCCCCTGGCCCCTGGCGTTCGGTTCTCTGTGCCTCCTGCCTCCCCACCGCGCGAGCCGCCTCGGTGACCATGCTGCGGTGTAGGCCCTGGCTTTGCTTCTTCGGGCTCAGCGGTCTGGGCCCCCACTTCTTCACACTCGAACTGAGCGGGTGCGAAATGCTAGGAGAAGTCTGAAAACTGGGCGAGGGTGGGGGATGCCTACTGCTCCCAGGCCTGGCCGCGAAAAGCAACTTGAGTCTCCTGGATACATATCTTTAATAGCCTTGTCCAGGGTCAGTTTTGGTCTGATGTAAGTGTGTAGTGGAGAGTTCAAAGCAAGGATAACTGAAAAAAGGGTAGTTGAATTACTTGCTCAGTTCTTTATAAAGAAAAGCTGGGGAGGAGGTTTTGCTTGTTGTGTTTTTGGGGGACGGTTTGTAAGAGAATTGAACCCATGGCTTTTCTCTTAGAAATTTCCTAGTGTACAAAGTTTAAAACAGCAACAGCATAGAAATAAACGAATTTCTCTGGCTGAGTGGAGATTTTCAAAGATTCAAGGCTTCATTTAGTAATGGATTTACAAGTTCGAATGACGTTTGCTATTAAAAAAACATCGTGTGGAAACTCAGAAAATTGTCTTGACCCAGAGTTAACGTCAGCTTGCTTTTTTTCTTTATTTTGGAGGTGTTTCATATAGTTCTTTTATATCATTTTAAGTGCCAAAGGTTGTCAAAATATTTATATATATATATATATAAAATTTTTTTTTTTTTTTTTTTTTGAGACAGAGTCTCACTCTGTCGCCAGGTGCCAGGCTGGAGTGCAGTGGCACAATCTCGGCTCACTGCAACCTCCTCCTCCCGGGTTCAAGCAATTCTCCTGCCTCAGCCTCCCGAGTAGCTGGGACTGCAGGCACATGCCACCATGCCCAGCTAATTTTTGTATTTTTAGTAGAGACGGGGTTTCACCATGTTGGCCAGGATGGTCTCGATCTCTTGAACTCGTGATCTGCGCGCCTCGGCCTCTCAAATTGCTGGGATTACAGGCTTGAGCCACCGCGCCCTGCCTAATATATTTTTTTAAATTAGTCTATAACTTCGTATATATTTTTAATTCTTTTCTTTTTAAAAGAAGGCACACTTTTCAAGCGGGAGACAAATTCTCGCTATTATTTAAAAGTCATAGTAGAGATTTTTACAATTTTTAAAGTTAAACGTAGTTTCGCTAATAGTTACGACTTCTGCCTTAAATTTTACTTTGTGCAAGCCAAGCCAGTTATAGGCAATGACTTCAGTTCATTAAGAATATGTATTTATCTATTTTTACTTACATTGTTTGTTCATATTACAGGTGTTTTGTTATCAAAATCTTTCTTTTAAATTTGCTTGTAATTTTTAAATTGATTCATAGTATTTTGTATATATCTATGGGGTTTTGTTACTTGCACAGGATATGTAATGATCTGTCTGTGTTTAGAATATCCATCACCTTGTGTTTTTATCATTTCTGTGTCTTGGGAATGTTTAAAGTCATCTCTTCTAGATATTTTGAAACATAAAATACATTTTAACCAGTCACCCTACTCTGCTATCAAACATTAGAAGTTACTCCTTTTAGCCAGCTATTGGTTTGCACACATTAACCAACTTCTCTCACTTCTGCACTATTTCCCCCCACATTTTTCCTATCATTCTATTCTCTACCACCATGAAATCAATTCTTTTGCTCTCACATCTGAGTGAGAGAGAACATGTGATATTTGTCCTTCTGTGCTTGGCTTATTTCACTTAACCTAAATCTCCAGATCCATCCATGTTGCTGCAAATTGACAGAATTTTATAATTTTTTATAGCCAAAAAGTATTCCATTACGTATATATATCACATTTTCTTCATTTATCCATTGATGGACACTTAGGTTGATTCTCTGTCTTTGCTGTTATGAATAATGCTGCAATAAACATGGACTGCAGGTATCCCTTTGATATACTGATTTTCTTTCCTTTGGATAAACCCAGTAGTGGGATTGCAGGATCTTTTGGTAGTTGTTCTAGTTTCTGAGAACCCTCCATACGGTTTTCCAGAATGGCTATGCTAATTTACATCCCCATCAACAGTGTAGGAGAGTTCTGTTTTCTCCACTTTCTTGCCAGCATTCTATTATTTTTTTGTCTTTTTGATTAATAACCATGCTAATTGTGGTTTTGATTTGCAAAGAGATAGGATTTTGCTGTGTTACCCAGACTGGGCCCAAACTCCTGGGCCCAATCAGTCATCCCGCCTCAGCCTCCTAAGTAGCTGAGACTACTGGCACGTGCCACCATGCCCAGCTGTATGTCATCTGAGAAACTGCATTTGTATTATTAGTTTGTGTTTGGAAATATTTCTACTTATCTCTTTCCTAAGCAGTTGTCTGTTGGATACATAACTTATTAGCACTGTGATTCAGTTGAAGATCATCTTTGAGAATGTAGTGTAGTAATGGCAGTGAGAATCTTCATTCCATGAAGTACCTGATTAACTTTGCAAGATTTTTTATTAGACATATAATGTTTTAACTTGGCCATGTTTTCCCAGCCTTTTAGGGGCTACACTACATGAGCAATATAATAAAGTTGAATATATAATTGCTTTAACCTTTTTTTTTTTTGGAGACAGAGTCTCACTCTGTTGCCCAGGGAGAATGCAGTGGCACAATCTCCCCTCACTGCAACCTCCGCCTCCCGAGTTCAAGTGGTTCTCCTGCCTCAGCCTCCTGACTAGCTGAGATTACAGGTGCCTGCCACTACACCTGGCTAATTTTTTTTTTTTTTTAAAACGAGACAAGGTTTCATCGTATTGACCAGGCTGGTCTCGAACTCCTGACCTTGTGATCCACCTGCCTTGGCCTCCCAAAGTGCTGGGATTACAGGCATGAGCCACCGCACCCGGCAATTTATTGTATTTTTATTAGAGGCAGATTTCACCATATTGGTGATGCTGTGACCCTGTTTTCACAGTGAACTTCAAACTCCTGACCTCAAGTGATCTGCCCACCTCGGCCTCTCAAACTGCTGAGATTACAGGTGTTAGTCACCGCACCTGGCCTTGTTTTAACTTGTTTATTTCTTAAAGTAAGATTTTGTATTACTGCATAATGAAATGAAATGTTGGAATTTTCTGTTGGGCTTTTTGTTTTTCTTTCCCTAGTATTAAATAGCTCTTCCTCCCCTCATCTGTCTTTCATCAGGTGTCTATCCGGTGTCTAACTGTAAAATTATTTATGCTCCATTTACTAACAATTAAAACTTTTGGTGGTATAAAATATATTTAGTAATTTGTTTTTCATTTCCTTAAATCATATATTATTAAAAAAAAAAAGATTAAGGAGGCAGGTTCCCATTTCATGCTTACATTTTGCCAAAAGAGGTTTTCTTTTTTTTTAATAGTATTTTTTAAATTACTATTTAAAATGTAATGTCTGTTATTCCTCCTCCCCCTTTCTTAGTAATTTGAAAGTCTGCAGGTATTGTTTGTTGGAAAATTGGTCATCACCTCCTTTTAGTTAAAGTATTAACTAAGAGCTATGAGTTTTTCTGACTACAATGATACTTAGCATATCTTTACTGGTTGTCCATCAATATGTTTTAACACCCTAAATCACTTTTTGTTCCTGCCCAGTCTGGTGGAAATAGGTAGTTAGGATACCATCTGAAAAATTAAGTCCATTTCTAAAACTGTACTGTTTTTACCCGTGAAAGTAAATAATGATCTCTGCCCAAGAAGGATCTAAAATAAAAGAAAACAAACAGGTATTTTTTTTTAAAAAAAAGAAATGAATGTAAAAGAAATTCAGCATACATGTATGGTCATGTATGTTCTAAGGTCTGTTTGATTTTTATTAGAGGTAGAGGCATTTCTAAACATAATCTGTGGTAGGAGATGGTGCTAGTAAATGACATTTAATGCATTGCTAATTTTACAGGTTTATAGGTTATTTGCTGCTCCATTAATATTAAATAATAACCATAGTGCCATTCATTAAGTTGGTAAGGCCATTGATAAGCTAACTGTTTTAATTCCAGAGTTCAATTGTTCTAGCATGAAACTTCTAATAATTTTTTTAGAAAGGATTTAAGACAAATTGACTTTATACCAAAAATTATTCTCTAGTAAGTTCTGTTATAGGTAAGGTATTAAATATTTGAATATAATTATTTAAATGTATTACAAAGAAAACATTGTCTAAAAATTAGAATAATTCCATTTGGTTAAATATATTACCAGCTGTGAGTCTCATTATATTCCCCTAGTCAAGCTCATAGTTGAGATTATTGAATAAATGTTTACTAGTATTGTTTTTCTTAATATTTAGCAGTTTGGTTTTTTTTTAACTTTTAGGTTCAAGGGTACATGTGCAGCTTAGTTATATAGGTAAGCTCATGTTACATGGGTTTATTTTACAGATTTATTTCGTCACCCAGGTACAAAGCCTAGTACTCAATAGTTATTTTTTCTACTCCTCTCCATTCTGCCACCCTTTACCCTCAAGTAGGCCCTAGTGTCTCTTGCCTTCGTTTTAATGAGTTCTTACCATTTAGCTCCCATGTGAGAACATGCAGTATTTGGTTTTCTGTTTCTGCATTAGTTTGCTAGGAATAATGGCCTCCAGCTCCACCCATGTTCCTGTGATTTTTTTTATGGTATAGCAGTTTTAATGCTCTACATTTTCACTTTGTCTATTTTTTTGTGTGTAGTCGAGGGTGGGGGGCGGGGAATGGGTCTTAGCTACAGGATCTCTTACAGGCTTTCGAATTTGTCATACTTTTAATAAAATCAGTAGAAAGATGATGGTCGATTGCCAGTGCTGTGTACATAGTGAACATATAGCTACTATAAATGTTAAGTTCAAAAAATATCAAAGACAGTATAATCCATATTTTTCAAATTTTGTTAGGTGGGAAAAAATATAGAAAAATGTCTGGAAATAAATTATCAATGGTTTAAAATTTTTTTTTTGGAGATAGTCTCACTCTGTTGCCCAGGCTGGAGTGCAGTGATGAAATCTCAGCTCACCGCAACCTCCACCTCCCTGGTTCAAGCAATTCTCGTGCGTGAGTCTCCCAAATGACTGGGATTACAAGCCCGAACCACTATACCCAGCTAATTTTTGTATTTTTGGTAGAGACAGGGTTTCACCATGTTGGCCAGGTTGGTCTTGAACTCCTCACTTCAGATGATCTGCCCCACTCAGCCTTCCAAAGTGCTGGGATTACAGGCATGAGCCACCCGCCCCCGGCCAGTTTTAGGTTTGTTTTTTTTTTTAATTTGTTTTTGTCTTGAAGACTTTTCACAGTGAACCTATATTGCTTTTATTGATGGAGGTGGGCAGGTTGCAGGATGCAAATGATGAACAAATATGTTACTTTAAAGGCCAGACAGTGACTCTGTCACTATATTTTTTAAAAAGAAAATACATGCACATGGTTCAAAACCAGAAAATATAAAAATATGTACTTCAGAGTTTTCTCCTCCATTTTGTTCCTTATCTGTCCAGTTCCCATTCTTCTTGGTAGACAACCAAATATACATTCTAATCCATCCTCTTTTTTTTTTTTAACCTTGGTATAGCATATTGTAAATCCTGTTCTTTGCTTTTTAATTTATCTGAGAGATTATTCCGTATAAGTATGCTGGAGCTTCCTTATTTTTTATGGCTGCATTGATTGTATGGATGTACCATCCTCTAAACAGTTCTCTATTGATAAGAATTTGACTTGTTTTCAACATTTTGAAAAAACAATGTGCAGCTTATTTAAAAAAAAATTCGGCTGTAGCTAGAGTTTTTTCCTTTTTTAGATGTAGTTGAAAATTAAGAATCAGGTTTGATGAATAAGTTTGGCCATTCACCTGGATGCTGTTGTTTCAGGGTAGAAACATACAACTCCAGTGAAGTTGGGTTTTTTGAGTATTTCAGAAGCATTGCTGTAATCCATGTCAGTATCATTGGAATAATTTTACTGTACCTTAAAGCTACTACTTAAAAGAAAAATACTGATTTGGAATATAAGTTGGCAACTTTTCAAAAAGGCCTGTTGTATTACCTCATAAATGTACCTTGTATAATGCAATTAGAGAGGTTCAAACATGAATAACTAAAACAATGGGACACAACTTTTACATGCTAAGGATAAAATAAAGTTATATAAATTTAAGTAATAATAAACTTAATGATTAATAATAAGCATAAGTACATTTAATAAAAAATAAACTTAAGACTTTTCACTGGTAACTTAAATCTGCAAACTATGGGTATCCAACAAAGTGAATTTGTACTTGTATATTATATCCCAAAATGAACAACATATGGACCTCCGTGGGAATTAGAAACTTCCTTCAAGGTTCAGCCCCCAAATTTGACACAAGAAAAACTAAAGCATAGAGATTGAGGGACTTACCTAAATTTATAGGACAAATATGTGAGAGAATTAGAACTAGAGCCCAGGTTTTATAGTAACTCTTTTAGGATGCTGAAACACAAATATGACTTTTATGACAGCTCTCCTTGGGAAATTTAATTTGAACACTAAAAATTTAGGACAGTTTTGTTGTTGTTTGTTTGTTTTTGATGGAGTTTCGCTCTTTTTGCCCAGGCTGGAGTGCAATGGCATGATCTTGGGTCACCGCAACCTCTGCCTCCTGGGTTCAAGCAATTCTCCGACCTCAACCTCTTGAGTAGCTGGGATTACAGGCATGCACCACCACGCCTGGCTAATTTTTTGTATTTTAGAAGAGACGGGGTTTCACCATGTTGCCCAGGCTGGTCTCAAACTCCCGACCTCAGGTGATCCACCTACCTCAGTCTCCCAAAGTACTGGGATTACAGGTGTGAGCCACCGCACCAGCCGGCCAACAGTTGTTTTTTTTTTTTTAAAAAAATACTAATTTACTCCATAGATAACAAATCAGCACCCATTAACTTATGTGATTTTTCTTTTTTTAATGGATAACTTAAGTAGCTAAACCATAAATGGCTACCTAGGATTTCAATTGTGTCTGGTTTTTAACGATAGTGAAATACTACCCTATGTCTCTTAGTGTGTCCAGCATCTGATAGTTAGACCAGGCTCAGAAAGCATTGTTAATGGTGAGTCTTGTTTTTCTAAAGTATGTTTCTTAGGACTGTTAAGTAGCTACATTCCAGATATAGTCAAAATTGACCTTGGCTCCTCTATGTTGTGTTATTTTGGAATGTTTAACCATCTTTTATTTTAATTAACCAAACACTTACTAAGCGTTTTGTAATATCCCAGGCTCTCAGAATACACAGATGCATAAGAAAATTCCTGCTTCTGAGAAATTCACAGTTTGGCCTGTTTTAACATACAAAGCTCTATGTTAGAGAGATGCATGTCATATGGAAGCATGACTGAGAAGAAAAATTTAGTTTGCTCAGAAGATTGATGCTAAGATGAGTTGATAAACACATTTCCCAGCAGTATTAGGGCAGGGGAGTATCATAGGAGAAAAGCAGAAAGGTTGTTAGGAGGGAAAGTGGTTTAGAATTCTAGCCAAAAAAGCAGTTTATGCCAAAGCAAAGATTTAAAATTGTGTGGCATGTTTGAGAAAGAGTAGATTTTGGTCGTGTGGATGGATCACAGATTGCTTTGGGGAAATATCAGGACATGAATTATATAAGTGGGTTGGAACTATTATTGAAGTTTAGGGTTTTATTTTTTTAAACACTTTTACAGCTGTTCATGTAAAACAAGTCGTTTTTCATTTATTGCTTAAACTCTTCATTTGTTTTTAAAGCATTCTTTATATACTAATTGAAATTTCACTTTTCTGTTAAAAAGCATGTAAACTTTTACAAATTATTATCTCTTATTCATTTGACATAACTAAATTCAGTTTAGTAATACTTATTCAGTACTTCTAGATTCCCTATTGTGATTAATGGCATCATGTATTACCAAGTCCTGATAGTCATTATGGGTAATTTTATTTTCTTTTGTCTTGTGCCCATATGGGCACTTTTATTTTACATCTTTAACATTGTTTAACATCTTCTATGTTTATTCCATTATTTATTGCATCCCCTACATTTTCTCCTCATTCTGCTTCTTGGGATCAGGCCTTCACGTCTCCTGGCCAGACTTTTAAGATTATCCAGTGGGCTACCTCATTGCTACCAGAGTACTCTTCCAGAAACACACATCTGATTATTTCCTTGTAAAATCTTTTAGACACTCTTTATTGGGTCTCAACTCCCTGCTAGACTTCTGTTGTCCTGTTCCTCCATTCAATACCAGCTCATCTTTCTTTCATCAACCAATACATAACATCCTGTGCTTTAGCCCAAACTATTCATACTGTTTCAAGCCTCCTTGCTTTTGCAGGTTAATTGCTTTATTTCAGCTGCCCTTCCTCGTTGCAGGTCATTACTGTTCGTACTTTTATACCTGACTCAGGTATCTTTTTCCTTCCTTTAACTTAGAAGGAGTTGATTACTCCTTTTTGAGATGCCAGTAGACTTAGTATGTGTGTCTATTATTGCTTTTATTATGTTATATTACAGTTTTGTTTGCATATCTGTTTCTTAATAGACCGTAATTACCTTGAGGGGAGGGGCTGTTAGTTTGGATTTGTGTGAGCAATCATTAACTGCTGGCATATATTAAAGATCATGATTGTTGAGTATAAATAATAGAAGCATCTAAATAGAATTGTTATTCCAAAGACTTCAGAACATTAGTTTGAAAACTATGCCTCTGTAATAACTGAAGAATAATTTGCAGCAGTGCATAGCTTATGATAATTGATTCAGTGGAGTGCGAATGACAGGTTAATGATGTCATGATGGCTGGTTCAAGCCATTCGAACATGATGTTGCAGATCATAACAAGGGACTGCCTATTTGTGGTCAATCAATAGAACATCAGTTGTGCTGGTTCTCATGTATTTATATATTTTAGCCATAACATTTAAGAGTTGAATTCCAGTTATGCAAAAACATTATACAGGCCATTTCTTAATCCATGTGATATGAATATAAGATAGGATATGTAGAGGGCTAAATTACATCTTCTCAGTCATTGTGATTTTCTTTGGAGTTGTAACATCCAAAGTTTAGAAATCTCAATCTGAAATCTATCAGTTTCCAGAAGTTACAGGTAACTAGTGTTATAATAAGTATTGCATGATTGAATGACAAGATACCGTGTGATAAGACAGGAAATGTAAAGGATCTTGTTTTTTTTAACAATGTTATAATTGGTTCCATAATTTCCAGATAATTGAAGTTAATCTCTTCCCTTTCTAAAATACTGTTTCTCCTTTGCTAGGAAGCTCCAAAACTCTAGTCCTACTATTGTCATGTGTATCTTTCAGCTTCTGCTTTCCACTTCTCAAAACCTGACCTAAGTGTTTTTTCTAAGCTCTTTTGAGCCAAGAAACCAAAAATAAATGGACTCTAAATTTATACTTTGTGATAAATGTAAATCAGAAATATTTTTCATTTTGCTTCGAGGTTCAAGTCTGCATTCTGAAGGTTTGGGTTGCAAAAAAAGTAATTTTCTAGTTCAGGGAGCTATTCCTCTATCTTATTCAACAGTTTTAAGTTAATCTGTGATAAATCGTATATTATATGGTAAATCTGTTTATGTTTGTTCCAACTTAATAAAACAATTAGAAAAGAACTGATTTCCAGAGGCATAGAGTAGGGTTTTTTTTTGTTTTCGAGACAGAGTTTTGCTCTCCTTGCCCAGGCTGGTGTGCAATGGCTTGATCTCGGCTCACTGCAACCTCTGCTTCCCGGGTTCAAGCGATTTTCCTGCCTCAGCCTCCTGAGTAGCTGTGATTACAGGTGCCCACCACCATGCCTGGCTAATTTTTTGTATTTTTAGTAGAGACAGGATTTCAATATGTTGGTCTGGCTGGTCTCGATCAAACTCCTGACCTCAGGCAATCTACCCATCTCTACCTCCCAAGGTGCTGGGATTAGAGGCATGAGCCACCCCTCTAGACTTAGAGTAGGTTTTATAGCTGTGATTCTTTACTCCAAGTCTTCCCTAAAGAATGCCCTTAGGCTTAGATCTGAATTGATATACAGCAGTTAACCAGATGAAGAGAGGTAGAGGTGGAAAGAGACAGGAATAGCACATAAAAATAGGAGAATTTGGCCACTTGTTAAGACCAGGATGGCTACAGCAAAATGAATGAGGGAGAACTTGATAGGAGATAAGGTTGTACACAGGAATCAAGTTTTGATGATTTTGCTCTTCATTTTAAGAGGAATGGGAACCATTTTTGAAGAAAAAGATTAAGATAATTTACATTTTGTGAAAATTATTTCCCTTGCTTAATTAACCATGAGGATATTAGGACAAAGAAAAGAATGAGAAGGCTGTTAAGTTTGTAGAGAGATGAAACTAGTTTGATAGGGTAGGGTGGTAGCAGGCAAGGGAGTGGGTAGATTTGAGATTTGGGAGTGGACAGATCTGAGATTTATTTTGAAGGTAGAATCAGTAATGATTTTTATGTTCTAACAAATAGTACCTTTCATTGTTTATGCTGTTACTACATGTACTATTCTCTTTATCCTCTCCCGTTTTGTCTAGCGGGCAAACTTCCATTTATCTTTCAAAACCCTGCTTTGAAGGCATCACTGTCACAGCATCATTCTGTGTATTGTTGGCTTGTTCATTCTTTATTAATTTCTGGTTTTTTAGCATGATCACTTTCTTTGTAGACAAGCCTAGATTGCAAGGTTTAAGAAGTCAATGAATAATTATGAAACTTATTTACTACCTAGTTTCATTTTGTCCCTAAAAGAAATGTTCCAAGTGATTTTCATATGTTAAACATAATGGAATTCCGGGTCTTAAATCTGGAAGACTGAGTGACAGTCTCATGTTCTCACATAAAGGAGGAAGGAATTATCCTCCAGAGGGCGCACATTACAAAGCCACTCTTGAGAGTATTGAAAACTTCATCTTGTGTTAATGTGTTTTTGAACTTTCGAGAAACTTGTACACAGCATACCTTTCTCCATTCCTATACTTTTATGGGACTGTAACAAATTTTTTTTGAGACAGAGTCTCCCTCTATTGCCCAGACTGGAGTACAGTGGCGAATCTCTCCTCACTGCAACCTCTACCTCCTGGGTTCAGGCAATTCTTCTGCCTCAGCCTTCTGAGTAGCTGGGAGTACAGGCACGCGCCACCACACCTGGGTAGTTTTTTTGTATTTTTAGTAGAGACGGAGTTTCACCATATTGGCCAGGGTGGTCTTGAATTCCTGACCTTGTGATCCACCCATCTCAGCCTCCCAAAGTGCTGGGATTACAGGCGTGAGTCATCGCGCCTGGCCTGTAACGTAATTTTTTATAAAGAAATTTGTTACCTGTATTTGGATTTAGAAATAACTGTAATACCATTCTTGTCTTTTTGTGTTTACTTCCAGGTACTAATCTTAATTTGATATAAACTTGCCCTTTGTAATGACTTATTACTGAGAAGGACATACTCTCTGTCTTATGACTCATAAAGTAATAATTTCCATTATACCAATCCATGTGTATTTTGTAATCCTCATTATTAGATTGAATATTCTGGAACTGTATAAAACTCTTATTTACACTGCTCGACAATAATAGTTGTTTTATTCCAGTTTTCCCTTCTGCCTTGTTTTTTCCCACTAAGAATTGAACTCATTTAATGGAACGTCTCATAAAATTATAAAAATCCATTTTGTTTGATCTGTTTTGATTTGTTATGAAGCTGATTAAGCTACATTAGCATAAATAGCTGTTGTATAGTCCACATAAGGCAAATATTCTTATTAACATAATTATATTTAGCGCTAGATGACTGTGGAATGTGTAGATTACTGTCCTAGCTAGTTTTAGACCATGTTAGAATAATGAAATTTAGACTTGGAGAGTAGAAAAAAGTTAGATTATAGAACCAAAGATTAATAATTAGAACACATCTACATTAGGTTTCCCTCAGATTTCATGACTAATGGAAGCTTCATCACTACAGAATTGGGATCATTAACCAATATTAGGTCTTTGCATTCTTCTTTTATGTTGATTCTGTAGAAATTTTAGCTTTTTTCTGAAAGAAAGAAATGGTTATATTCTGCTATACACTTGCTTTTGACTCCTCCCTCCTCCTTTCTCCAACCCCTGGTTTTATATAACAGTTGAATGTCAGTGGCATTTTACCTATGTATTCAAGGTTGTCCTGTCTTGTATAAATATGTGGTTTTTCTATCTTAACGCATTAACTTTTTACATTGCTATGTGTGGGTTTCTTTTTTTTTCCTTTTAATTTTTCTTTCTTTCCAACATACAGGAATACTCTGAAGATAGTAACTCCGAGCCAAATGTGGATTTGGAAAATCAGTACTATAATTCCAAAGCATTAAAAGAAGATGACCCAAAAGCAGCATTAAGCAGTTTCCAAAAGGTTTATATTCTTTTCCAATTGATTCTGTGTGTTAATTTTTTAAAATTATGTGTTAGAACAAATAAGTCTCAGGTGATTTTATCTCAGAAATGTGTTTTGAATGCTTAATTATCCTATAAGGTAAGTTAGCATTAAGCAGCACAAGCAAATATTTCAAAAACGTTATCCTGTTGTTTTTTCCAATCAAGCTATCTATGGAGCAGGGCCATTGTCCTGAAAATCTAGGACGGTTCTGGCAGAAGAACCATCAACATGATGGTCAATAGATATTCACTGCAATCTTATTTTTTGAGGAGTAAATCAAACAGTTGTGGTTTCATTATTAAAAATAGCTTGATATCTTGACTTACTGATACACTTATGGATTATTTTTACCATTGGTTGGTTATTCATGGGGAAAAAATATTTCAGGAACTGTATAATAATCAAGAAGTAGCTCTTAATTTTCCTGATGAAGGAACTTTAAGCTTGCTTATCTTTTTTTTTTTTTTTGAGACGGAGTTTCGCTCTTGATACCCAGGCTGGAGCGCAATGGCGCGATCTCGGCTCACCGCAATCTCCGCCTCCTGGGTTCAGGCAATTCTCCTGCCTCAGCCTCCTGAGTAGCTGGGATTACAGGCATGCGCCACCGTGCCCAGCTAATTTTTTGTATTAGTAGAGACGGGGTTTCACCATGTTGACCAGGATGGTCTCGATCTCTTGACCTCGTGATCCACCCGCCTCGGCCTCCCAAAGTGCTGGGATTACAGGCTTGAGCCACCGCGCCCGGCCAAGCTTGCTTATCTTTAAGCATCTTACGACTTTTTTTTTTTTTTAAAGATTAAAAATGACATTGAGAAATGGCGGAATCCTTGGGGAAATGTTTATTATGCATATAGTGTAAAATTAATTAAATACTTACACATTGGCCATCATTAGAAAATAACATGTTACTATTCAGATAAACTAAAAATTTCTTCCTTTTCTTAGGTTTTGGAACTTGAAGGTGAAAAAGGAGAGTGGGGATTTAAAGCACTGAAACAAATGATTAAGATTAACTTCAAGTTGGTAAGATATGTTTTGAGGAGAATTAAACTAATGAAATAAATTCTGTAGGTAAAAACCTCATCATGACAAAGTACTGTTACATCTACTTCTCTAAAGTAATTCTTTGGACGTGTTTTTATATTTAGTCTGCTTTGCATTTAGGACTATAGTAATATTAAGTTAAAAGAAAAGTTTCTACATAGGATACAGAAGTTTTCTATTTAAGAAAATTTATTCTTTCAGATGCATGGACAGTATTTGGCTGCATTATTAATAAACTGACTTTTTCACAAAGGATTAGTATTTACTTTGGAGTTTTAAAATGCTCCTGTTTATTATAAAGAGTTTCTCTTCCATTGACTAGGGCCAAAAACATTAGCATTATGCTTAAGTCTTCTCTTTGCCTCTTACCCCACAAATAATCCATTGGCAAATCCACGTGGCTTTATATCCAGTATGACTGCTGCTTACCATTTCTACCTCTTCTACTCTATTCCAAGGCACCGTTATTTCTTACCTAGATCATTGCAAAAGCCTCTTAACTGGTCTCCTTACTTTCATCCTTACCCTGCTATAGTCTGTTCTCCACAAGTAGCATAGTGATCCTTTTAAAAAGTTCAGATTATGTCATTCCTTTGCTCCATATAATGGTCCCCAACTCCCTCAGTAAAATCCAAAATCCTTACCATGACCTGTAAGTCTTTATGTAAGCCCATTCTTTGCTGCTGTTCTTGTTTATTTGCTCCATCACTGGCCTACTCTCTGTTCCTCAGGTCATCCCAAACACAATCCTGTGTAAAGGCTTGCACCTGCTGTTTCCTCTGCCTCAGCAGCTCCTCTCTGATATAACCATATGGGATTTTTTTCTTCATTTGATTCAGGTCTCTGCTCAAATGGCACCACATACTGGGATGGCCTTCCCATGACTACCCAGTGTAAAATAGTGTTCTTCCCATCATCACTTAAATTTCTTCTTTGCTCTTTTTCTTCTTTGCATTTTGGTCTATTATTTATTGCCCCTCTTCACACCACCCCTCCCCCGAAGTAAGTTGTAAGCTCCATGAGAGCAGGACTTTGTTTTATTCACTGTTATATTCTTAGAACCTATAATGATGGCTGTCATTTGGTGGTTGCTCAAATAGTTTGTTGAATGAACTCATAACGTATTCCAGAGAAACTGGAATTAGGACATTATACTCCTAAAATGTCATTCCTCAGTTTCTTTAAACTAGTAAAGAATACAGGGTAGAAGTGGAAGGAAAAAGAATCAGGAGATGATAGGACTAGGTATAATCATGAATCTTAGATCTCTAGAGGAGAAGAAGAATTTGAGAGAAAGATAAACTTGAAGCTCAGATTAGCAGGGAGTGAAGCAGTTATAGAAGAATAACTGATATGTTACCACTTTCTTTTTCTCCTGTTTTTGTATTTCCCATGTGATATGCCTCCTCTTTCTCCCCATTAGCTTCTCTATCCCATCTGACTAGTACTTGTATCCAGGTAACGTCTACTAATCTTGTACCTCCTCTTTTTGAGGTACTCTCACTCTGATATTGTTTCTCTCACCTTTAATAGGGGCACTCCATGGCATCTACAGAAGCTGTTCACAAAATGTTTTAGTTCATTTATTCCCCAAAATATATCAGAACAATTCAAAACATGTTAAATGTTACTAAGTATATTGTATATTACGTTTAAATCTAGTTAGAGAATGAAATTTGTCTACATTGCATTTACCCTTTCTATTTCTACTGCTCTAATACTTTCAAAACATTTCTATGTTGCCTAGAGCCCCTGTGCTTTCTTTCCATTTTTTGTTTGCAAAAATAATAAACATGAACATTTACTGTATGCAAATTACACGGCTGTGGAAGAAGCACCAAGTGTTTCAAGGGACAGAAATTTTTGATTAAACAACTATAGTGACATTAGGGGCTGAATGTTTAACTCTTCGGTTCTGTGATTTGAAAAAATACCAAGAGTCCCTATAGAACTCTGCTATTGTAACGTACTAGCAGTGGTTTCATTTTGAGTTCAGTTGAACGCTACGCTACCTTTAAGAGTTGGTTTTGCCATTTTACCTTGAGCAGAGTGAGTAGGAAGTCAGGGAGAGGGTTATTTGCATTTTATGCTATTTTATCTACCTTATCTATCTTTTGTTGGCTGTAGCAGCATCTGTGAATAAGTTATGGTTCACAGAGTGATTTCGGCTTCTATATCTGCCCCTCACATTTTCTGCTTGGACTCAGAGTAGGACCTATGTTGTATGTAGTGATTTTAGGTAGTAAAAAGTTGGAAGGGTTCACTATCAACTGATCTGGGACCAATTTACCTAATCTTCCTTCAGTCTTTATAATAATTTAATTTTTTTTAATGAGCTCCAAATTAAAGGAGATGAATTCAAAACTGTAACTTGTTTTTTTTTTTGAGATGAAGTCTTGCTCTGTTGCCTGGAGTTAAGTGGCACAATCTTGGTTCATTGCATCACTGCAACCTCTGCCTCCCGGGCTCAAGCTATCCTCCTGCCTCAGCCTCCAAGTAACTGGGACTATAGGTGCATGCCACCACACCTGGCTAATGTTTGTGGTTTTTCTAGAGATGGGGTTTCGCCATGTTGCCCAGGCTGGTCTCAAACTCGTGGGCTCAAGGGATCTTCCCATCATGGCCTCCCAGAGTGCTGGGATTACAGGTTTGAGCCACCAAGCGCAGCCCAAAACTGTTACTTTTTGCAAAACTCCTATTTCAGTGCCAAGATACAACCTCAAAGTTAGGATAGTCATATTTCTCTGATTTCCCTTTTGCTACAAGATACATACTGTAATATGGATTTAGCAACTCATTGACAGGTTGTTACCTATGATTTACCCCCACATAAAACTTGAAAACAAAAGTGGTTTTATATATGTATTTCCATAGTTCCATCCTTAGAGGTAGTTCTATCCCATCTACCTCTATTGTTTTCTTTATTGTAATTCAGTTCTTGCTTAGAAGGTTTTAGGGGTTGTTCTCAAGTTTTCTTGTTCTTCATGTTGTGTCTCAGGGCAGAATGTATTGTCTTAAGCAGGATAGTCACAACATTATTAGTTTATTCCTCACCCTAATAAACACATGTGTTCAAGTAGTCAAGGAAAGAAGCATTTCTATCTGCCAATGCTTTGCATTTTTGATGAAAAGAATCGAGTAGAACTCAGTAAAAAGAGGGATTAACAGCAGTTGCAGATTGTGAGGACTATGGATGCAGGTTATATGGTTAGACGTATAAATTGACTTACAGGTTAACTTAGAAATGGTAAACCTCTCCTAAAATTCTTAAGTGTCAGTACTCCTTTATTTTTTAGACCTTTCATGTTTCCTGGAACAACCTCAGTAGTACAAATATAAGGTATAACAACATTAACTACATCTACTATTGAGTAGAACCTTAGATGGGGAGACTTTTCTTGACGTGAAATTTGAGTAATGAGGCTTGAAAAGATTGTTTAATTTTCACGTTTTTGTATACAGCCAGCCAGTTATAGGGAGAAAAGAAACGCGTAAGTCTTACATTAGAGCTTCCTAATGACTGGATAAAATTACAGGGGTGAATATAGCTAATATCCTGTGTAGCAGGTACCCAAGGCATTTGAAAACTTAGATTTTGGCCTGGCACGGTGGCTCACACCTATAATCCCAGCACTTTGGGAGGTCAAGGCAGGTGGATCACCTAAGGTCAAGAGTTCAAGACCAACCTAACAAACATGGAGAAACCCCATCTCTACTAAAAATACAAAATTTGGCCAGATGTGGTAGCACATGCCTGTAGTCCCAGCTACTTGGGAGGCTGAGGCAGGAGACTCGCTTGAAAGTGGGAGAAGGAGGTTGCGTTGAGCCGAGATCACACCATTGCACTCCAGCCTGGGCAACAAGAGTGAAACTCCGTCTCAAAAAAAAAAAGGAAAACTTGGATTTTATTTGTATGTTTTGGCTTATGAATATTTTGGTGGTTTTGTGATTTAATTATGTTGTACAATGACAGTTACTGAAATTTGGAAAGTTTAGCAGTTGTACTTGTTTTATAAGCCAACTTTACACATTTGATTTGTTGTCTGAGTAATCTAGTCATTTCCAATTTAAGATAAAAATGTTGATAGTGTTCCTGTCATACATAGTTCATCTTTTACAAAACTATATTATGAATTATATGAACTACCTTTCATTATGTAGTAGTCTATTCTATAACCTTAATCATATGTACATATTTTAGTACATAAATTTGTATCTGATAATTCATTTTTCTTTTCTTACAGACAAACTTTCCAGAAATGATGAATAGATATAAACAACTGTTGACTTATATTCGGAGTGCAGTCACAAGAAATTATTCTGAAAAATCCATTAATTCTATTCTTGATTATATCTCTACTTCTAAACAGGTTAGACTCAATTTTCCCCTCTTGACACTATCAGTGTGTTTATTATTTATAGTAAGGGCTTCGTTCTTTACAAATGAAAAGGCCTAGTGCTTCTATTTAAGTAGTTATGCTAGTTATTAGTGTGCTTTAAAAATGATAAATAGTATCTTCTTGGTTATATTACTGATTACATAATAGTTAAAGGTAATAACTCCAGGTTGATCTTTTTAAATAATGTCTTCAGATACTAAAATCTGTAAACAACTTTTCAGGCTTAGGTTAGACTCCTACACAGTTGCTACCACAGGTCCTTCTAATAAACTCCATTAGCACTTCAGCTGGCCCTTCTGAGGTGTTAAATAAAGTGAATCACAGGTTATTTGTGGGGATTTGATTATATTAAAATCTTTGAGAAGTGCCTGTGCTCTTATCAGTTAGTGTTTGTCATTACTCAACAGGTGCTCAGTAAATGCTTCTGCAAAGGGTGGGTGGATAATGAAAGAAGAGCTACTGATGAAAGAAACTAAAGAGGGTATTGGGAGTGATAGTGCTTTCATTATGAGTCTGGATTTTGGCTGTTAAGCAAACCAGTGATTTTATTATTATTTTTTTTTTGCTAAGATAATTTTTAATTGGATAATTTGTTCTTATCCTTGTAAGCAGCATAGTCCCCAGTTTTAGTTTTTGGTCTTCTTACTCTGATATTTTAGCACAAGATAAAGTCTCTATGTCATTTAGTATTTCTTAAAATATTTGATACTTTTTGTACTCATAATAAAAGAATGTTCAGGTCAGAATCAGCCTCATTTAATGTCTTTGCTACTAGATGTCATTTTTTTCAGGCAGTTTCTACTCTTTAAATTTTATGTAATACGAATAGAGGAAGGTAAACTTACATGTTTTGTTAGATTATTAACACTTATTGACACAAATTCTAGAGTTATATATCATGGAGCTTTCCTTAAGTTGGAAAACGTTTACCAACTCTTAAAAACAAATGTCATCAAAACATATTTGGTACACTGTTATTAAATGTTATGTCAGTAATTGGAGCAGGGAGAGGGAATCAAGTGATTTTGAAACTTCAAGACTACATGCTCTCTGTGCTGTTATATGTAAGGTTTTTGGTTTTTGAAAGTAACAACAGATATTGAGTGGGTGGCACTCTGTTCTATTCAATATGCCATCAGTAGTCATGAATAAATAAGCAGTGTTTTCTGAAAATGTGGAATTTTCCTCCTCTTACAGTCCTCTTCTTGATCCTGTTAAGTAGAGAATTAGATATTCAAACAAAAGCAAAGCCAGAAGCAGGGGGAAGAGTGTGGGCAAGGGAACTTATCAAGATGTAAAACAAATAATGATTTCTGTGAAAAAAATGCCACACAGATTGGTGAATTGGTGGTAATTAGACATAGCTAAAATTTTACTAGACTTTTCTCTCCCCCCACCTCCACGGTTTCCCAGTGACTTAAAAGCTGTGCAGTTGAGTTAACTTAGTCACATTTATAGAAGAATTTTGAGAGAAGGAGCTTATTATTTGTTTTTTCATGTTTCTTCACCAGCATGCTTAGTGTTTGCCACGTTATAGGCTCCAAATAAGAGTTGAGTGAGTAAGATACACACTGTTAGTAACAGTACAACTAATTCTATGTACATGTCATTTACTGCTATTAATATGAAATGAGTGGCTGATCTGAGTGGAGTGGTGTTTTCAGCTAATTGATCACAACCAGTTACAGATTACTTTGTTCCTTCTCCACTCCCACTGCTTCACTTGACTAGCTTTTTAAAAAGTAAAATACGGGCCGGGCGCGGTGGTTCATGCCTGTAATCCCAGCACTTTGGGAGGCCAAGGCGGGTGGATCACGAGGTCAAGAGATCGAGACCATCCTGGTCAACATGGTGAAACCCAGTCTCTACTAAAAATACAAAAAATTAGCTGGGCGTGGTGGCGCGTGCCTGTAATCTCAGCTACTCAGGAGGCTGAGGCAGGAAAAATTGCCTGAACCCAGGAGGCGGAGGTTGCGGTGAGCCGAGATCGCGCCATTGCACTCCAGCCTGGGTAACGAGCGAAACTCCGTCTCAAAAAAAAAAAAAAAAAAGTAAAATACAGAATGAATTATTAGATTGGGAAGGACAAACTTTTACTGTTATAGCATGAGAACTTACAGCAGTATGTTTATATGGGGAAATATTTTATGGGTTTTATAAAACAATAGATCATAACACTTATGAATTTGGTCTGTGTTTTGCTTCAGTTAATTTTTTGGACTGTACAAGACATTCAGTAAGATACAAATAGTGTATCTTATATGTATTAAAGTTCAAAGATGCACTTTTAGTTTGTTCAAATTAACTTTATTAACAGGTACAAATTTGCTGTTTACAATTATAGAATTCTGATTTTTTATGTCAGATGGATTTACTGCAGGAATTCTATGAAACAACTCTGGAAGCTTTGAAAGATGCTAAGAATGATAGACTGTGGTTTAAGACAAACACAAAGGTAACAATTATAATTACTTACTCTTTTCTTTTGAAAAGTGGGTGGGTGTTCTTAATAAAGCCTCCTAAAGATATACATCTTCTGTTGAAATCTTGATTTTAATAAGTTTGCTTTTTTGCAGCTTGGAAAATTATATTTAGAACGAGAGGAGTATGGAAAGCTTCAAAAAATTTTACGCCAGTTACATCAGTCCTGCCAGGTAGCTTTCCCTTATTTTTTTCTCAATATTTCTTCATAACAAAAAAAGTATAAGCAATAATTAATAATCATATTCAAAATACTGTTTAGGAATGTTTTTTGTTTAAGCATTACCCCAAAAATAAAATTTAGAAAATAAGTTATAAAAAGTATTTTTTTTTTTTTTTTTTTTTTTTACTTGAGACAGCGTCCGGCTCTGTTATCCAGGCTGGGGAGTGGAGTGGTGTGATCTTGGCTCACTGCAACTTCTGCCTCATGGGCTGAAGCTGTTTTCCCACCTCAGCCTCCTGAGTAGCTGGAACTACAGGCGCACACCACCATGCCCAGTTAATTTTTTGTGTTTTTTTTTTTTGTAGAGGTGGGGTTTTGCCATGTTATCCAGGCTGGTCTTGAATGCCTGAACTCTGGCAGTCTACCCGCCTCGGCCTCCCAGAGTGCTGATATTACAGGTGTGAGCCACCATGCCCAGCCCCTCAGTCTTTATTCTTTGTGTAATGAGGTATCAGTATCAATAAACAAATAGCCTGTTGTGATACTTACTACAAGGAAGCCGTAATACTTAGTTATATACTCTATGAAAATTGAATAAGGATATTATAAATATGTAATAAAGATATTTTTATATTTCAATTTATATGAACCCTAGCAGCACTGTCCAACAGGACTTTTTAAGTGATACTGAGAATTTTCTGTATCTGTTTTCCAATATGGTAGCACCAGCTATGTGTAGCTATCAAGCATTTGAAGTATGGCTAGTGTGACAGAGGTACTGAGTTCTTTGTTTTCTGTAATTAATTTATATTTGAAAAGCCATATGGTTAGAACAGAGTAGCTCTTTAACTTTTTAACCAGGCTTTCATTTTATATTCCCTTTTTTGTCTTAACCAAATACATCATTTAATACTAGGTTAAATTTAATGTGGAAATACTGCTTTAAATTTTTTTTTTTTTTTTTTTTTTGAGACAGAGCCTTGCTCTGTCATCCAGGCTGGAGTGCAGTGGCATGATCTTGGCTTACTGCAGCCTCCGACTCCCAGGTTCAAGCAATTCTCCTGCCTCAGCCTCCTGAGTAGCTGGGAATACAGGCGCTTGCCATCATGCCTGGTTAATTTTTGTATTTTTAGTAAAGACAGGGTTTCACCTTGTTGGTTAGGCTGGTCCCAAACTCTTGACCTCGTGATCCACCTACCTCGGCCTTCCAAAGTGCTGGGATTACAGACCTGAGTCACGGTGCCTGGCCATTAAATATTTTTAAACTCTTCCAATGCCATGTACTATTTTTTTTTCAGCCCCACACACCCCCAACCATGAGGTATTATTTTAATGATATATGTGTCATTTCTGTGAATAGGAGGAATGATAAGGAAATTGTTCTGAATGAATCATCTACAGATATTTAATAGTTTTGTTTTATAAAGCAGATTAGTCACTTAGGAATTATTTCTTGCCTGCACATTGTTAGGATGCTTTAGTCTGATTCATAACCAACTGGAGGTTCAGTTCCCTATGAAATGGAAATGCTGGAGAAGCTATCTCTGAATGATGGAGGGTCTTTCAGTATGTTTGTATATAAGGAATTTGAGAAAACCCCTTGAAGAAGTTTTGCTTTAAGAACCTAAGAAAAATGCTATCTGAATGGGAAATAGCATTATATTACTTAGTACTTTGATATAAGTATGTTCAGGGAGAGATGCAGTATACTCTAGATATACAAATTGTTTGTATATTGTATGTTTTACTCTGGTTATGGTTCATTAGTGAGTAATTAAACAATTTTAAGTTTAAAGACCCAATAAATGATACATTTTTGCTTAGTACATGTCAGTGTTAGATATTTATGAATATCTTACTGTTGATCATATGCTATTTTTCATGGCCTACCTTTCATGGTCTGTTGGTCAGCTTTAAAGTCATGCTCAAATGTCAGCATCTTTTTGTGATTCCTGTGATATCCTCAAGGAAAATTAGTCCCATTCTATTTCATTCTCCTAGGCACTTGGTTTGTGCTTCAGCTAGAGTCATCATTTATATTGTAATTTATCTACTGACAGATTAATCTTCTACTAGAGTGTGAACTTTTGAGACCAAGAACCTCCGCTTTTTTAACTTTGTATTTCACCACATTAGACCTGCCTGGCATGTGGAAGGCACTTAATAAGGGCTTTTTAATTGAATAAGTGGTTCGAAAGCAGTTGTGAAGATTTGGGGAAGACAATAATAAATCTCCTACATAAAAACATAAACATTTAAACATTTCATACATACTTAGTCCTCCTAACCCTTATCCACAATTTGCTTTCTTCAGTTTCAGTTACCTGTGGTCAACTGAAGTCTGAAAATAAGATATTTTCAGAGAGAAAAAGATCACATTCATATAACTTATATTATAGTATATTGTTATGTGTTCTATTTTATAATCAGTTATTGTTAATTTCTTACTGTACCTGATTTATAAATTATACTTTATCACAGGTATGTATATACAGTAAGTTTTCACTTAAGATTGTTAATAGGTTCTTAGAAACTGACTTAACATTGCTTTGTTCAAGACCATTTTGTTATAACATTGATGAGGGGGAAAATGATTTCCTTGTACATTGTTTCGCTTAAGGTCATGGTTTCCAAGAACCTATCAACAATGTTAAATGTGGACTTACCATGTAGGAAAAAACATAGTACTGTACTTAGTTTCAGGCATCCACTGGAGCACTACACACTGGGGTCTGTTGGGGGGAAATAGGGGAGGGATGGCGGCGGGGTGGGGAGTTGGGGAGAGATAGCATGGGGAGAAATGCCAGATATAGGTGAAGGGGAGGAAGGTAGCAAATCACACTGCCACGTATGCACATATGCAACAATCTTGCATGTTCTTCACATGTACCCCAAAACCTAAAATGCAATAAAAAAAAAAAAATCCTATGGATAAGGAAGGACTGCTGTACAAAAAAACCTTTAGCTATTTTTTCCTTATAACTAAAAAGTAGAAAGAATGTGTTAGTTTCTTTTTGGCCATTATAGGTGGCATTCTAGTACTCTAGCTCCCAATTTAAATTTGTATTGCATTTTCACATAGAAATAGTATTATAAATATAAGATTTCCAGGCTAATGCAAGTAAGAATTACTGTCTGACTTCTATCTTGTCTAAAGTTAAGTATTTGCTTTCCTAGACTGATGATGGAGAAGATGATCTGAAAAAGGGTACACAGTTATTAGAAATATATGCTTTGGAAATTCAAATGTACACAGCACAGAAAAATAACAAAAAACTTAAAGCACTCTATGAACAGTCACTTCACATCAAGTCTGCCATCCCTCATCCACTGATCATGGGAGTTATCAGAGGCAAGTTTGGTTTGGAGAGGGTGGGCAGTTACGTGGGGAGATATCAAAGTGTTTAATTAAACTCTGGCTTTTTAGAACTTCAGTATATACCTTTGTGCCAGTACTATTCAAGTTTTAGAATTTAAAAACTGAAGGTCACTGATACAATTTTCATTTGGCCTTTATGAGATGGTCAGTCTTGTTATTACAGAAGTAAAAATATCTTATTTTCTCATGTCTTTTTCTTCACAGAATGTGGTGGTAAAATGCACTTGAGAGAAGGTGAATTTGAAAAGGCACACACTGATTTTTTTGAAGCCTTCAAGAATTATGATGAATCTGGAAGTCCAAGAAGAACTACTTGCTTAAAATATTTGGTCTTAGCAAATATGCTTATGAAATCAGGAATAAATCCATTTGACTCACAGGAGGTACGTGTGTTTTACTTGTTATTTTCTCTTATTAGCTATCTGGAAATAAATGTTACTTCTTTTTAAATATTATTTCTTTGTACATATACATAGTTAATTTTTTTCTTTACTCTGTTTAGGCCAAGCCGTACAAAAATGATCCAGAAATTTTAGCAATGACGAATTTAGTAAGGTAAGATTTTATATTTCAGTTAAGGTAAATTTAAGGTAAATTTCCTTGAAGCAGTTCTAAAAGGAGCAAGAGATAAAACTTTTCATAACTCAGTTAATATTCATCATTTGCCTTTTTGTATTTTCTTACAAAAGTTTGTAGAATTTTTATCTTCTGAAGTTACTGTGCTATTTTCTGTAGCCACAAGATTTTATAAAATATCCACTGCTTAGTTTTCCTATTATCTGTGTGTGTGTGTGTGTGTGTGTGTGTGTGTGTGTGTGTGTGTGTGTGTCTGTCTGTCTGCACATGCACCTGCTGTCTTTCAGTTGGCGGTGGGGGGTGTGTGTATGTCTATATGTCTGCGCAGACACCTGCTGTCTTTAAGTGGAAAACTGATTGTGGATGTCTTAAAACATTATTTCACAATGATACAGCCTATACCTCTCTTAATCCAAAATGAAACTATGGACTAGTCCAAGATGAGTCAATTTTCAGTAAGACAAGATGGCATAAACATATTTCTTTACTTATGTATTTTCTCAATGACAAGATGAAAGTATTTTTTAAAATGTTTACAATGGACAATTTTCTGAAGTGGAGTGTGGGGTGACAGAGGGTTGTACTGGTAGGAAACCCAAGATTTATTGAATGATTCTGTGGAGAACACTGAAGAACCTACCATAGTCGATTAATATTAAACAAAATTATGGAAGATACGACGAAACAAAAAGTCTAGAAGAAAAGGCCCGTTTTTGCAAAAGGAATAGTGAGTAAGAGAAACTTTCCTCCAGCCTAGAATAAATGGAGCCCTGGGTTTTTGTGGGCTTTATTCATTAAAAAAGTGTAAGAAACTTAGTAAGTTTCTTTAAGTCTTTTATTTTAGGTTGTACAGCTGAGTTTTACGAAGGCTGGGCAAATGTAGTTACGGACATAAGGCAGGACTTTTTTTCGCAGATATGTGTAAATAATTTAGGTGACCAGAAGTTCTATTTATAGTACTTTTTCATTTAACAAAAAATGCTATTAGACTGCAAATTATGGGTCACCTACATATAAATTGTCACCAAGTATAAATTGTATATACTTGGGGAAAATAGCTTATTTCATGATACTGAAGTTCCTGTGTTAAATGTCCTCATTTAATTTTTTTTTTTTTTTTTTTTTTGAGACAGTTTCACTCTTGTCGCCTAGGCTGGAATGCAGTGGCACGATCTCGGCTCACTGCAACCTCCGCCTCCCAGGTTCAAGCAATTTTCCTGCCTCAGTCTCCCTAGTAGCTGAGATTATTAGTCACCACGCCTGGCTAATTTTTTGTAGTTTCAGTAGAGGTGGCGTTTCACCATGTTGGCCAGACTAGCCTCAAACTCCTGACCTCAGGTAATTGACCCGCCTCAGCCTCCCAAAGTGGTGGGATTACAGGCGTGAGCCATCATGCCTGGCCTCATTTAATTTTTTTTTTTTTTAAGGAAACCTTAATTTTGGCTGTAAAAAAAAAAAAAAGTTTTTTTTTTTTAGGGGGACTAAGAACGGTTGGGAATTAAGAACCTGAATTACCACATTAAATCAGTTTTATTGTTTACTTTTTTATTTTGTTTGTTGAAATAGATTGCTTTTAATTATTAAAGGAAACTTCATCTTTATTTCAAATAGTTTATTTCATCCACATTTGGCCACATTAAGAACTGGTTTAGTTAGAGATTAACTTTATAATACTTTTAAAAAATTGTTAGTAATGTTAAATTGCTAAGCAGCAGTTTACACTTTAACTCTTAGAAATATTGAGGAAAAACTTTACCCTAGCCAGTTTATTTTATATAAATTAAATTGGCTAAGTACATTAAAATTGGTTAAAGGACTGATTTATCAGAGCTTTATCTGACCTATATCAGAATATATAATGGTTTTTACATATTTATTATATCCAACTACTCCAGTGAAGCCACTGTATTGGAACTCAACATTTATTTTAATGGTAAATTTTGACCCACTTGATGTGACCCATGGTATCCCAAACATAAGACGTTTTTTTAAAAACCCCACTTAAGAAATGGAATAATGTCTCATAGTTAAAATACATATGTCTATAAACATAAAATAAATGTTTGTGCAAATGTTATCAATGCTTGAATATGTCCTCCTATAGTATATTACAGCAATGTATTTGGGATAGATAAGAAAGTAATGCTTCCTAATTTTATCTTCCTAGTCAGTTGCCAGGAGACTAGAGGAAAATAATTCCTGTTGAAGCACTTGAATCACCTGCCCCTAACATGAAGTTACATTGGGACCCAACAGATGGAAGCACAGCAGAGGGCGTGCAGAATGGCTGATGATATGTGTTACATATAAAGCAGACAGTGGTGCCATATCCAGAAGGTTGGATTCTTCCTTCTCAGCACCTTTAGCAATCCCCATAGAGCTTTACAGAATTATTTCAAGAGGAGAGACTAGATACCTCTGAGAATTGGGAACATAAATCAGCCTTTGGCCTTCTGCAATAGGGGATTCCATCACTCTTGACTTTGTGTGTATACCCACTTGGCACTAATGATTTGCCACTGATGTCTCTGCTTTATAGCTCAGTGGGACTTTAAGGTTGGAGAGATTTGAGAAATGTTCATTTTGAAAAGTTTTGACAGTTGCTGGTAGCTTTCTAGAAGATAAAAATTAGGAAGCTGCATTTTCTGGATAACGTACAAAGAGTATATACTTTATTTGAAAGACAGGACCACACCCCTTCATGTAGTAGTATAAATGAAACCTGGTTCCTTTCATTATGAACCATTAGGGATTAAATGCACAATTTCATTTGAAAACATCAAGCATTAAACAGTTGTTAAATGTTTTATTGCCAACTTTTAACAAAGTAAGATACTGAGATGATTTCGATTAACTATGTATAAATATAGTATATAATCCCAAAAGAAGATTTTTTTTTAATCTTTCTTTTAAAAAAACAAAAGTGTGAAAAGGCAATTTACATTTTTTGGCAGAAGGATGTGTGTGTTTAACTCTGATTTCCATGACAGAAAGTATATTATTTAGATTTCTGCATATGAAAATTGAGAAACATTCTTCAGATTATCTGATTTAGTACATAACTTCTTCATGTTTGACATAATATACTCTTTTTGTTTAATTCTGTTAGTGCCTATCAGAATAATGACATCACTGAATTTGAAAAGATTCTAAAAACAAACCACAGCAACATCATGGATGATCCTTTCATAAGAGAACACATTGAAGGTATGTTCTTTCTGCCAACTGGATTCTATTATTTTCTTTGCCACTGTCAAACAAATGCTTCTTAATGAAGCTGCTTGGCACTAAGCTGTTTTTCTTCTGTCTATTGCAAAGTATAGATATGTTTCTAAATGCTGTCATGGAATAGGATATTCCTTAAAATTATAAAGCAGTTTTAAAGAAATTATTTGCCAATTTAATATTAATAAAGTCAAGTTTGTATATAATGTCCATTTTGTTTAAGGTAACTGTCCCTTTTTAAAAAATTCTAGTATATATGCTGTTGCATGTTTATTATTGATGCTTAGATTCAAAGTTAATATTTAGAGTTTGTTTTTGACAAAAAACAAAATCTCCTGCTATATAGATAATGCTAAGATGTACATTGGGAAGGTGTTCATGTCAGTAAGTGAATTGAGATTTTTAGAAAGTTATGTTGAATTACCAAAGACAACAATCATACCTTTGTTCTGGGACCTCTTTTATAGCTCCAATGTTCTCACCTATTATGGAGCTATTTGAAAGTTTTTAAATGACCATTTGTAACTAAATTTCAGATACATCAGAAGTAATGTTCTGTTATTCCCCATCTTCCTTTCTCTTAATCAGTAGACATTAAAGAAGTTGTTACATGAACCTGCAATGGTACTGTATTTTATAGATATAGAAAAATGTAGACTCTTTTTACATGAATTTCAATCTGGTTTTAAAAATTTTTAAAAACTATTAAATATGACAGAACTGGAGTAAATTGTAAAAGCATTATATAAAATACAGTACTGTAGGCTTTGAGAGAGTTTAAAACAAGGAACTTGGCTGGCTGGTATAAATCACCTTAAAAGTTGTTAACTGATGAGGAAATGATAAGTAGTATAATATTGAGAAGGCAAGATAATATTTTAGTAGAGTTTCAGCATAAACAAAATCAAGGAGGTGGGAACAGGAAATTATAGGATAGGTAGCACCTGCTCATACTGTGCATGTATTAACCCAAATATTTTAAAATACAAACACTTTAAGTCCTTGCCAAGCAGGAAGATGTATATTGAGAAGATGATTTGGAGTACATAATGATTCATAAAGATATCATACAAACTGTTAAATGTTATTTTAATTTTTTGTCTTTCAGAGCTTTTGCGAAACATCAGAACACAAGTGCTTATAAAATTAATTAAGCCTTACACAAGAATACATATTCCTTTTATTTCTAAGGTACTTATTTTCATGAATTTTAATGATGTTTATAATTTATAGTTATAAATGCAGTATACCAATTTTGCATTTAACAGTCACTAACTTGGTAACATTTTGTTATAATAAATGCATTTTTTAAATTAAACGTAACTTAAGGGCTTTACTTACTTTATTTTATTTTTCATTTTTTAAGAGACTGGGTCTTGCTGTGTAGCCTAGGCTGGAGTACAGTGGCTATTCACAGGCACAGTTGTGGCACACTATAATCTTGAACTCTGACCTCAGGCAATCCTCCTACCTCTGTCTCCTGAGTAGCTGGGACTGGACTTTACTTTTAATATGAATTTTTCTATTTTCTTGGCATAAATTGAGTTAACAGAAAAGAACCTTAACATTATAACAAAGAAATTGGTAATCACTAAATTTCTTTTTAAAGATTCAGAGAATCTCAGAGAAACTTACAGGGGAGAGTAGTGGTTAAAATATATAATTGATGAAGGGTCAACTTTTTTTTTTTTTTTGCCTTTTTGTTTTTAATTGTTATTATACTTTAAGTTCTAGGGTACATGTGCAGAACATGCAGGTTCATTAGGTATACACATGCCATGGTGGTTTGCTGCATCCATCACACCCCATCATCTACATTAGGTATTTCTCCTATTGCTATCCCTCCCCATCCCCTGACCTCCTGCTGTCTCTCCCCTAGCCTCCTCACCCCCCAACAGGACCCCATGTGTGATGTTTCCCTCTCTGTGTCCATGTGTTCTCATTGTTCAACACCCACTGAAGAGTGAGAACATGTGGTGTTTGGTTTTCTGTTCTTGTGTCACTTGGCTGATAATGATGGTTTCCAGCTTTATTCATGTCCCTACGAAGGACATGAACTCATCCTTTTTCATGGCTGCATAGTATTCCATGGTGCATATGTGCCTCATTTTCTTTATCCAGTCTATCATTGATGGGCATTTGGGTCGGTTCCAAGTCTTTGCTATTGTGAACAGTGCCGCAATAAACATACACTTGCCTGTGTCTTTATAAAGGAATGATTTATAATCCTTTAGGTATATACTCAGTAATGAGATTGCTGGGTCAAATGGTATTTCTAGTTCTAGGTCCTTGAGGAACTGCCACACTGTCTTCCACAATAATTGAACTAATTTGCACTCCCACCAACAGTGCAAAAGCATATTTCTCCACATCCTCTCCAGCATCTGTTGTCTCCTGATTTTTTAATGATTGTCGTTCTAACTGGCCTGAGATAGTATCTCAATGTGGTTTTGATTTGCATTTCTCTAATGACCAGTGATAATAAGCTTTTTTTAATATGCTTATTGGCCTCATAGATGTCTTCTTTTGAGAAGTGTCTTTTCATATCCTTTGCCCACTTTTTGATGGGGTTATTTTTTTCTTGTAAATTGTGTAAGTTCTTTGTAGATTCTGGATATTAGCCCTTTGTCAGATGGGTAGATTGCAAAAATTGTTTCCCATTCTGTTGGTTGCCAGTTCACTCTAATGACAGTTTCTTTTGCTGTGCAGAAGCCCTTAAGTTTAATTAGGTGCCCTTTGTCTATTTTGGCTTTTGTTGCCATTGCTTTTGGTGTTTTAGTCATGAAGTCCTTGTCTATGCCTATGTCCTGAATGGTATTGCCTAGGTTTTCTTCTTGGCAATGATGTTAGGTCTTATGTTTAAATCTTGAATCCATCTTGAGTTAATTTTTGTATAAGGTGTGAGGAAGGGATTCAGTTTCAGCTTTCTGCATATGGCTAGCTAGTTTTCCCAACACCATTTATTAAATAGAGAATCCTTTCCCTATTGCTTTTTTTTTGTCAGGTTTGTCAAAGATCAGATGGTTGCAGATGTGTGGTGTTATATTTCAGGCCTCTGTTCTGTTCCATTGGTGTATATCTCTGTTTTGTTACAGTACCATGCTGTTTTGATTACTGTAGCCTTGTAGTATAGTTTGAAGTCAGGTAGCATGATGCCTCCAGCTTTTTTTTTTGCTTAGGATTGTCTTGGCTATGTGGGCTCTTTTTTGGTTCCATATGAAGTTTAAGGTGGTGTTTTCCAGTTCTGTGAAGAAAGTCAATGGTAGCTTGATGGGGATAGCATTGAATCTATAAATTACTTTGGACATGAAGTAATTTATAGATTCTTGATGAATAGATTCATGATGAAGATTTATAGATTCAAGATTCATGATGAAGATCAACTTTAACCACAGTAAAATTGTTGTAGGAATATACTTGTTAAAAAGTTAAGCTTTGTCAGACCTGTGTTCTCCGAGATATTTTGAAGTGATAATGAAATATGTTTAAAAATCTTCTCTTCACTATTTTTCCTTTAAGTGATAGAAATGAATTAAAATTAGAATGATTATGTAAAATCATGAAGTCTTTTAAATATTAATTAGTATATAACAAGTCTTTTGTCCTAGGAATTAAACATAGATGTAGCTGATGTGGAGAGCTTGCTGGTACAGTGCATATTGGATAAGTAAGTACTTTACTATTTTTTATCACAAAACGTTTGGTACCTTAAGTTTTGAATAATAGTGACAAAAGTAGCAGTTGGATTCTTGAGTTTTAATAAAAAGTAACTTTGGGTTATGGTTTTCTCTTGAAAGAGATATATATGTATGTGTGATGGTTTTTGATAAATGAATGAGCATATTAAACACATGATCTCTTAAGAAGTTCTAAATGATTTTTCAGGAGGATTTTTTATTCAGTATATTGCCAAAGAATTATTTAATGAATAGTATTTATGTTTGTTAAGGATAGGGTATGTGGTACATAACATTTTCGAAATTATATCTTCTTAAACAGTACATTGTTTAAAACTTCACAGATGATGTTTGCCTTTGATTAATTGGATAAGTCTATGCCTAGTGGTTCTTTCAGTGAAACTGATGAAAAGTATCTGAAATCTGGTTTCAATCTAGAGTTTGAATAAGACAATGAAGTTAAAACTAATACTGAATTCATTTAATGTAGGCAGCTGCTTTTTTTTTTTGCATTTATTGATACTGTGTTTTATGAAACATTAGTCCAGAAGCTGTGCTTGATGAAAGTCTTTTGTAGACACATCTTATTTATTTATTTCTAGCACTATTCATGGCCGAATTGATCAAGTCAACCAGCTCCTTGAACTGGATCATCAGAAGAGGGGTGGTGCACGATATACTGCACTAGATAAATGGACCAACCAACTAAATTCTCTCAACCAGGCTGTAGTCAGTAAACTGGCTTAACAGAGAACAAGCTTCTACAGACATCCTTAAGGCAACAGTGCAGAGATGTAATCCTTAAAAGAACTGGGAATGGCAAAACTACTGTCGGTTGATGTGTCCTGAAAATTATTGGAGTTATGGCAGAAGTGCTTTTTTGATCAACTGGTTTGTGTTTTGCTGCTGCATTTATCCCAAGAAAAACAGCTTTAATCTCCAGAAGAAAACCAAAATACCATGGGATTTATGCTGTATTGACATCTTGCCCTAAACATACAACATCATAGTAATTCGTCATGGGCAACATGACCAGAGAGAAGATTTTTGTCATGATTTTAAATACACTGACACGCTACTGTTGGTTAAATTTAAACATGTTTTACGTGCAGAAATTCTCTCACAAATAACCTGCAATAACTTGAAATGCATACCCTTTTGAACACTTCCTTTTCTCATGTATAAATTAAAATGTTTGCTGCATTTTGCAAAATGTCAATTCTCCAAAAATGTGTCCGTATATTTCTGTACCTGCAGTGTAGTAAAGGTTTAGACGAAACCCCATAATTACAGTGGCATACTGTCACTTAGGTTTCAAGCAGCAAAATAAACAGTGCAGCTCAGAAATTGTAGTTTGGTTCTTGACGTGTTTTTATTACATTTGGAGTTTTTTGTTTTTTAGTACTTTGAAATTTCAAATTATTTTATCTTCAGTTAATGATTTTAAAAAGCCTGGGGGCAAATAAGTTGGTTATTTGCTTTCAAGTTTTTAAAAGTCGTCTTTATTGATACAGTAAGGAGAACTACTTTCTAACAAAACACTTGCATAGTTATGACAGTGATGCTTTAAAGGAATAAATTTTTTTTTTTAAGAGTGATATTCCTTTTCAAAAGAATACTAACTCTCAGAATGTTCACTTTAAACAAATATGCCAGAACATAGACAGCTAAATGAATGTTAACTCTGCATAGTGATCACGCTGGAAGGTTATTTCCTAATGCCAGCAATCTACCATTGCCCAAAACCTGCTGGGTTTACTCTTTTAGAATTGCATTCAAAGTTAATTTGTCACACAGACTATTAACTTTGTGATTATACATTGTTTTTAAAAAAAATAGTATTAAGAAGCTTGACTATTTTTAGTTACCATTATTTGGTGCCACAAGAAAGTTTAGAAAACTTCCACCTAACTTTGAGGTAATGCAGAAAGTATACAACTTGCTTTGGAAGCAATCCCAAAAGAGTTTTAAAGGTATTTTGAGCAGTGGCAGTATACTTAGGAGAATGAACAGTGGCCTTCCGAGGTAAAAAGGAACTCAGCTCATTTGAATGTATTGAGTTTTGGATGTATTGTTTCATTTTTTTAAAAGTTCACATTATTTTATAGTGTCAAAAGGAAGAACTAAGATTAACATAATTTCTTTGGTTTTTCTACTGCTTGATATTATTATGTATAAACTGGGTGGCAGTTCAGAAGGAAGATTGTTGTAACAGAAGAGTGACAACCAAGAATTTTTTGATCATTAAATCAGATTTTATAAACAGTGGAAGGAGCATGGACTTAAGGCATGCTTATTCGGTTTTGTCAAAATTTTAAGGAAATATGTGATATATATTTATACTAAAACTATATAATCCTTAGATTTAGAAAAGCAATCAATTAATGTCTTTAGCAGACTAAAGCAGTATTAAACACAGGTACAAGTTGGAAATTGTAGAAAACTGAAAGAAAACAAAAGACAAAATGTCTATGGTAGGGAATAAAAGAGTTTAAGATATTACAAAATTATGTGTATTTTCTTCTCTTTTACATAAATCATTTGTGAAAAGTGCTAAACTTTTTTTACAAGAGTGATATTAATTAGGATTTATTTTTCAATATAATTTGGAGACCCTTTGTTATCCAAATAAAAATGATGAGTTTCTGTGCCTGTATTCAAATATGTATGCATGTGATAATCCTTGAAAGCTAAAGCCCTTCTTAACTTTGAGTTGATGGAATTAGAATTCAAAGGATTTGAATGAAATGATTTAACCTTTATCCTCCAATTCTTATATAGTGCCCAGTTCTCCTGTGGTATCTTTGCTTTGTATAATAGTGCATCTTCCACTTTCTAGAGAGAAAGCATGCACTTGTTACTCTTTGGAAAACTGGGCTAAATATGTAACAGTATCCAAAGTTATACCATAACAATTTATTGTAATTGTGTATTACATACCTTTGTTTACCCAGATATAGGTGCATTCTATTTTTTCTGTTAGTCATCTGTGACTTTTGTCCTGGAATATAGGTTTTTTATATATCTTAACAGTCTGACTAACTTAAAATAATTTATTCTTCTCTTAAAACATTTTTCTGTGTTTTTGTGCATCAAACATTGTAGAGATGAAATCTTAGAGATTGCTTATCAAAATATAAATTTAGGGGAAGTTAAACATTGATTGACAAATTTGTAGCATTTATTCACTGATTAAATCTTTTCCACTTTTGTGAAAACCATACCATGTGGTTTACATCATACTGTAATGTGTTCATCTCATTTTTCTTTTTATCTCTAAACTTAGCTAAAAGTTACTTCAAAGAAATCCTTGGCTGCCATAAGTAGATGCTGTCTACAAGAGCTGGATTTCTGTTATTCGTTCTTGCTCTTACATTAAACTTGTTAATTAAATATTTTTTCTCCATATCTTAATGTAACATAACTGATTTCTTTTTAAAGATGAGTATATTTGTACTAAGTAATGCTCTCATCACATGAGTCCCTTCTAACTACAGGCTGATATATCTTTCAAGAAAACTGAGAATCTAATTTTTTTTTTTTTTTTTTTTTTTGAGATGGAGTCTCGCTCTGTCACCAGGCGCCAGGCTGGAGTGCAGTGGCATGATCTCGGCTCACTGCAACCTCTGCCTCCCAGGTTCAAGCAATTCTCCTGCCTCGGCCTTCCAAGTAGCTGGGACTACAGGTGCCTGCCACCACACCCAGCTAATTTTTGTATTTTAGTAGAGACGATGTTTCACTCTGGGCCAGGATGGTCTGAATCTCTTGACCTTGTGATCCGCCCACCTTGGCCTCCCAAAGTGCTGGGATTACAGGCATGAGCCACCAAGCCTGGCCTGAGAACCTAAAGTGAGACCTGTTTTATATGGGCTCTACTGTGGGTGGTAATATTTGTTACCTTATGTAAGACTTAGGTTTGTCCTAGACTGAAAAACTCGTATTCTTAATATTTAAAATATCCATGATGGTAGAAATTTTATGAGAAATTTTCTTTTTTAATCAATAGTTGTAATTCTTCAGTAAACACAGGTATGTGTACTTTTGTGGTGTCATTGTCAGTCTAAATCTATGGGGAAGCATTCCATAAGACAAAAAATTATATCCCTAGTGGATTCTCTTTACCTCTTTTTAAGAAGCTCAGAGATCTGTGATCATTAATTTACTAAGGATTTTTAAAAATTTTATTTAAGTCACTTTTAAACCTGAAAATTTGTTTTGGTTTAGATTTTTCAAGTGAGGCTTGAGCATACAAAACAAGTAAAGCTAAGAGTTTCATTCTTTACATGGGATTTATGACTATAAAATATTTCTAGCGTTTTGAAGAAGATAAACATTTTGAACTGAAATATGTAACCAAAAAAAGGCATTGACATTTAACTGTTTTGTTTCAAAGTGTCTAAGAACACCATCCAGAACAAGAGATGGCACATCAGGTTTCAGAATGTGGCACAAAAGGCATTTGGTCTTCATTTGTGTGATCAAAATTAAAATTTTCCTCCTGCTTTCTTTTTCTGGAGGTTTTCTTTTTGTTATTGTTTTAGGGGTTTTTTTTACCCCAAATCAGCATCCTATGTATATTTGTTTGATACAGTTTTTTGGTGTTTTTTCTGTGTGTGTGTGTGTGTGTGTTTGGTTTTTTTTTTTTTTTTTTTTTTGAGACAGAATTTCACTCTTGTTACCCAGGTTGGAGTGAAGTGGCACAATCTCAGTTCACTACAACTTCCACCTCCTGGGTTCAAGCGATTCTCCTGCCTCAGCCTCCTGAGTAGCTGGGATTACAGGTGCCCACCACTATACCTGGCTAATTTTTGTATTTTTAGTAGAGATGGGGTTACACCATATTGGCCAGCTGGTCTTGAACTCCTAACCTCGGGTCTCGGCCTCCCAAAGTGCTGGGATTACAGGCATGAGCCACTACGCCTGGCCTGATACAGTTTTCAGTAGGAATTTGGCAGAAATTTTGTAATGAAGACAAATCAGGGTTCTCTTCAACCCGAGATTATTAAATTTATAGGAACTTAATAGGTAATTAAAACTTGAGTTTTAACGCCATTTGGAGGATTGTATTAAGCACCACAAATTTAAACTGTCAACTAGTGATTCTAAATGTTTCTCAAAAACCTAAAATTTAGTATCACTTGTTTTTGAATTTTAAAGAGATTTAACTTAGGTAATGTCTCAGAAGAAACCAGTGTGTGGTTCTCTAAAATTTTACTTTTTTAGTGTTATGTATTAATATCTAAACTACCTGCAGTAAAAAAAATATTAGGGCATCAAAGATATATGCCAAGTCTATCTTAAAACCCTGTGACAGGAAAGAAAAGAAAAATTCTTAAATACTATTTGGGGCCAACTTTGTTCCATGTTGGCAAGACTATAAACTTTGCTCAGAATTTCCACATGAATAGCTGGCCAAAACTTTTTTGTGTGCATATGTATACATATGTAATAAGTGAAACATACTTGTAGGCGTACAAAATTCACCAGTTTATCACAGTAGTTTTCCATTACTTATCACTTCTTTCTAACATAGGCAAATGTCATATGCCATGAAAAGAATTACCAGTGTACCAGTAACTTCCATGTTATAACTAGGTTTCATGTGAAAGACTGTCTAAATTTATATAATCTAGAGTAATTTTTTAAAAATGAAGCAAGGGCATTTTAAAATTAATTTTAAAGGTTGTTTTATTGGACATCGATTTTATGTGAGTTTAGAGAGTAGAAAAAGTAATCTCTAGCATCATCCCGTGAAGTTGTCAAAAGTTTCGGCAAACTTATTATCTTAGCAACATATTAATGCCAAGTGTTGAGTATCTAATTTCTGTTAAAATGTTTGCCTGTCCTCTACTGTTTACTACAGTAATAAATTTTTATGCATCTGTTTTTAGTAACACTGAAGAAAATTAAAATATATTTCAAGAAATGGAGCAATGGCATGGAAAATACAGAATTGTTTGGTTTTGCAATGTGTTACATAATTGGTTGGGTTATAAATTTTCTCCATGTTGTTTATCATAAGCTAATGTAAAAGGTAACACATTCCTTGAGCTAACACTAGGTGGGAAGGAAGTAGTAGGTGATTAGGATTGTAACAGGATATCTGCCTGAAATTGTCGGTTCCACAAGTCAATACCTGAGAATTGATTATTATATGTGCAGGATGTGTCAGATGCTATTAAGGCTTAAGTACTCAAGGTTTTTTTTTACTTATCTGGAAGTGTATTCACTGTGTTAAAATAGTTATGATGCCCAAGATTAGCACAGTAACTAAACTACAATATACATGCTTGATCAAGTATATCAAAATGTATACTTCTGTAAAATAGCTGTTGAATGTTTTGAGAATGTTCCTCAAAAGTATGGAAAATCTTGTTCATTTGGTTTGAAAGAGTTTTAGTATTTTTCATGTTTAAGATTACCTTCTTATTATGCTTTGAGGCATTCATGGAGGAACTGGCCTCTCTTGAGTTATGTGACCTGAAACAATTCACGTTGCAAACAAATGTCTCTTAGGAATAATTTCTTCAGTATAAAAGTAAACACTTTAAAGCAGGAAATTAAGCCAAGGAAAGATGTGGGGAAAGAAATGTTCTCTCCCAAGCCCTGTAAGCCTTGTTATGATGCTTTAAAATGAAGCATTTAAGGACTGCAACATCTAAGAAACCACTTGTGCATTTATTATATATCCAAAAATAATGTTCTCAGATGTAACATTCAGTCTGTTAGAAGGGACCACCCTAATCTCAAAGTACAGTGATAATGCAATCAGACAGCTTTTGAAAATCAAAAGAGCTTTCAGACATGCCCATAGGACCAAGGTTCCAATGTAAATGTCAAACTAATGTCACTGCCAATTGTCATTGCAAATCTGTTGGCCTTCCAAGTTGTGGGAGTAGAAGAGGAGTGAAGCATATTAGCTACTTCTATTTCAGCTGCATTTCACACAGTGGTAGTAGGTGGTTTTATGTTGTTAGCATTAGCCCAGCAAGAAACTACATAAGCAATATACATTTGAGTTGTTATTTTATTTGTGGAACTAAATAGTTTTATGTTTCCAACTCTCAATTTTTAGAGTAATGAATGGTATTTTTTCTTTCTTTCCAGAAACCTATTTTAAGCTTCGGATTATGAAACCATATAGGTTAGTGGTCTTCAACTGAAGGAGAGTTACCTAACTCAAAAAATAAGTTTTGTGGCCAGGTGAAATGGCTCCCTCCTGTAATCCCAGCACTTTGGGAGACCAAGGCGGGCGGATCACTTGAGCCTAGGAGTTTGAGACCAGTCTGGGCAACGCGGCAAAACCTCTTCTCTACAAAAAATACAAAAATTAGCCAGCATGACGGTACGCACCATAGTCCTAGCTTCTCTAGAGCCTAAGGTGGGAGAATCACCTGAGCCCAAGGGAGGTTGAGGCTGCAGTGAGCCATGATTATGCCACTATAGTCCAGCCTGGGTGGCAGTGAGACCTTGTCTCAAAAAAAGTTTTGTGACTATAGATAATGAACTAATGTACTTTGTTGAGTAAGGTAGGTTGGTTGTTAGAACCTAGTCACTCTCATTATTACTGTCTTTACCACCAACAGGTAGTTAGGAAACAAATCCAAACATGCTAGAATACTAAAAGGATTATACCCTTTTAGAATAATACCCGTTAGTATTATACCCTTTTAGCTTCATCTATTTATACAGCTATTTATTGTGCCTGCCATGTGGTGGGGACCATTCTAAAGTTGAAGAACACCATGTGGAACAAATTATCCTTGTGCTCAAAGAGCTTGGCTGTATGGGGAGAGGCAGATACACAAGTTAATTTTAGATAGAGAAAAATTTCTATCAATAAAAGTTGATTTCACATTTGAATGAGGAAAGAAGCTCATCACGCAGATCTAGAGGAAGAGCAGTTCAGGCAGAGGTTAAGTGCATCTTCCTAGGGATGGGTATCCCAGATACAAACAAGGTAGGGTATGATATTAAAACTTTAGAAGTAGGTGGGGACCAGATTATGTGTAGTTTTAGAGCTAATTAGCTGAGATTTTATTATAAATACACTGGGAAGACTGGAAATTTGAAAGATTAAACTGGCTATTATGTGGAGAAATTATGGGGAAAGGTTGTGGGCCGGGAGACAGTAGGAGCCCATTGCAGAAGTCTATATGAAAGATGATGGAAATTTTTGGACTAGGATATGAGGAGAAGTTAAGATCAGGATAAGGCCAACAGGATTTGCTTATGAGTTGAAATTGGGGATTATGAAGGAGAGAAACATCAAAAGTGGCTCTTGGGTTTCTTACTAAGTTAACTGGTAGATGGTATTATTAAATGAAATGAGAAGACTAGAAACGTCTTTTTTTTTTTCTTTTAAGAAACAGTGGACTAGGAGCTTGGAAATAAATGAAGAGAGTGGTATCACAGAGACTAGCATATCAAACAGGAAGTAAGTATTAACTGAATGCTACTGAGAGGTTAAATAAGGGCGGAGAAGGGCCCTAAGATTTAGCAAGATGTAAGTCTTTGGTAGTGTTAATAAACATTTTCAGTGGAATGATGGGAGATGTTCCAGCTTTTCTATTGAACTATGAGTAATTTCATTTAAATAGTCACTAAATTTCTCATTTAAATTAAAGGGTTTTTTTTTTAATTCCTTTTTTTGGTGTTTGTGGTGGTAGTAAAAACACTAAACATGAGATTTTTAAGTGTGCAAGAGAGTATTAACCACAGGCACAATGTTTTGCAGCAGACCGCTAGAACTTTTTCATCTTGCGTAACTAAAACTTTATACTAATTAATTAGCAATGCCCCACTTCCCCAACCCCCAGCTCCTGGTAACCATTTTATTCTTTGTTTCAGTAAGTTTGACTATGTTAGATACCTCACATAAATGATCATGCAGTGTTTGTCCTTACCTAAAAGTTGGTTCTTTTCTTTTTTCCCTCTTCTGAATGTTAAGTGGAATAACTTAGGAAATTTTGAAATAAAGCCAACTCTGGACATTAATAACAAACTGTCTTCTACAAAGTGTCTCTTCCTATAAACCAGTTTGTTTCCTTTTTTTTGAGACGGAGTCTCCTGTCGCCCAGGCTGGAGTGCAGTGGTGTGATCTCAGCTCACTGCAGTCTCCACCTCTCGGGTTCAACCAATTCTCCTGCCTCACCCTCCCGAGTGGCTGACATTACAGGTATGTATCACCACACCCAACTAATTTTTTTAATTTTTAGTAGAGATGGGATTTTACCATGTTGGCCAGGCTGGTCTTGAACTCCTGGCCTCAAGTGATCTGCCTGCCTCAGCTTCCCAAAGTGCTGGGATTATAGGAGTGAGCCACCATGGCTGGCCTAACACTGTATATTTATAAGCATTTAACTTTAAAGTTTTTCCTTGATGCTTATTAACTATAAAATTGTTGAAATCTATGGCTTTACCTAACATTTGCATATCCCTAAAAAAGCTGTCAATTTTTCCTCTGTTGATGAAGAATGAATTTTTTATATGTAAACAAAGCCTTTTTGGCTTATCAATTTTCATGATATCTCAGAATATCATTATAGCTAGATGTTAATATCAAGATCATGAATTATAGAAAAATTTGGGTTTCTCTAGAAGAAACAAACCAGTTCAAATACAAACAATAACATTGAAAGATTGTATTCTGGTAATCTCAAATTCACAGTGGAATAATAATACACCTGAAATTATCATGTTTTATTAGGTTAGCACAAAGGTAATTGCAGGTTTTGCCATTAAAGGTAATGGAAAAAACCGCAATTAGTTTTGCGCCAACTTAATATCTGAAAATACATACTTGGCTTTACATATTTGAATGCTCATGAAGCAAGAATAATTAAGTTTACAGGCAATCATATCTGAGAAGTAATGGCCATTTTTCCTCAATTGAAAATCAAGAGACAGTTGAGTGAGATTGTGCTACTGTGGAAAAAATAATGAATTCTAGGAATAGTCTAATTTTTTTTTTTTGAAACGGAGTCTTGCTTTGTCACCAAGACTGGAGTCCAGTGGTACGATCTTGGCTCACTGTAACCTCTGCCTCCTGGATTCAAGCAATTCTCCTGTCTGAGCCTCCCAAGCAACTGGGATTACAGGCACCCGCCATCACACCTGGCTAATTTTTGTATTTTTAGTAGAGATGGGGTTTCACCATGTTGGTCAGGCTGGTCTCGAACTCCTGACCTCAGGTGATCCACCCACCTTGGCCTCCCAAAGTGCTGGGATTACAGGCGTGAGCCACCGTGCCCAAGGTTACTATCTTAATAGATGCCACTTTCAGCTTCCCAGGAAAGAGGAGTGTGGTAGAGTAGAAAGACCTGGGAAACAGGAGACCTGCATTATATAGTTGACTAAGAGTTGAGATCTTCCCGCTTAATCTCTCTAGGCTTCATTTTTTTTTTTACTTGAGTGATTCTTTTTAACCTCAGGTATATAGAATAGAGAAAATCATAATCCTTGCCACCTGGCATACTAGCATGTCTTTTCAGTTTACTGTCCATGTACTTATTTAGTTATGTTTATATTTTGAAAAAAATACATACATATGCCTATTTTTAATTTTTTTTGCTGTTTCCCAGGCTGGAGTGCAATGGTACAATCTTGGCTCACTGCAACCTCTGCCTCCCAGGTTCAAGCGATTCTCCTGCCTCAGCCTCCTGAGTAGTGGGGATTACAGGCGTCCGCCATCACGCCTGGCTAATTTTTGCATTTTTAGTAGAGATGGGGTTTCACCATGTTGGGCAGGCTGGTCTCAAACTCCTGACCTCAGGTGATCTGTCTCCCTTAGCCTCCCAAAGTGCTGGGGTTACGGGCGTGAGCCACTGCACCAGCCTTTAATTTTTATAAATGAAAATTTCATTCTCTTTGGTTTTTATTTTACTTTTATTGATAAATAATAATTGTACATATTTATGGGACATATGTAATATTTTGTTACCTGCATAGGATATGTAATAATCAAGTCAGGCTATTGAGAGTATCCATCACCTTGAGAATTTATCATTTCTATGTATTGGGAACATTTCCAGTCCTATCTTCTAGCTGTTTTAAAATATATAATACATTGTCATGCTACTCCACTATTGAACATTAGAACTTATTCCTTCTAACTGTATATTTATACCCATTAACCAACCTTTCGTCAACCACCCCACACCCACATCCTTCCCAACCTCTGGTATCTGTCATTCTAATTTCTAACTCCATTACATCAACTTTTTTAACTCTCACATGTGAGTAGTGGGATTGCTGGATCATATGATAATTCTCTTTTTAGTCCTTTGAGAAATCACCATGCTGTTTTCCATAATGGCTGTACTGACTCACATTCCTATCAACAATGTATAAGAGTTACTTTTTCTCCATCCTTCCCAGTATGTTATTTTTGTCTTTTTGATAATAACCATTTTAACTACTGTAAGATGATATGTCATTGTGGTTTTGATTTGCATTTCTTTCGTGTTTAGTGATGTGCATTATTTTATGTACCTGTTGGCCGTGTGAATGTCTTTTGTGAAATGTCTATTTATATCCTTTGACCACTTTTTAGTGGAATTATTATTTTTTACTGTTTAGTTCAGTTCCTTATGTATTCTGGATATTAGTCCCTTGTTGGATGAATAGTTTGCAAATATTTTCTCCCATTCAACAAGTTATCTTTTCACTCTGTTGATTGTTTCATTGTCCTGCAGAAGCTTCCTAGTTTAATATAATCCCATTTGTGTATTTTTGTTTTTGTTGCCCGTACTTTCGAAGTCTTTACATAAAATCTTTGCCTATGCCAATATCCTGAAGTATTTCCCGTATGTTTTCTTCTAGTAGTTTTATAGTTGTAGGTGGTATGTTTTAAGTCTTTTATCCGTCTTGAGTAGATATTTGGGTATGGTGAGAGATAGAGATTCAGTGTCATTCTTATGCATATGGATATCCAATTTTCCCAGCACTACTTATTTAACAGGATATTCTTTCCCCAATATCTGGATTTACTTCTGAGTTCCCTATTTTGTTTTATTGGTCTATGTGTTTGTTTTTTACCAATGTCATGCTGCTTTAGTTGCTATAGCCTTGGAGTATTTTTGAGGTCAGGTAGTATAATGCCTCTGGCTTTGGTAGTTTTTGTTTTTGCTCAGGATTGTTTTGGCTGTTTGAGCTTTTTGGTTTCAGTTGAATGTTAGGATTGTTTTTCTTTTTCTGTGAAAATGACTGGCATTTTGATAAGGACTCCACTGAATCTGTACGTACTTTGGGTAGTATCGTCATTTTAACAATATTCTTTAATGCATAAGTATGGGTGTCTTTCAATTTGTTCTTTCCATTTCTTTCATCAGTGTTTTGTAGTTTTCCTTGAAAAGGTCTTTCACCTACTTGGTTAAATTAATCCCTATGTATTTTATTTTATTTTTGTACCTATCGTAAGTAGGGTTGCTTGTTTGATTTCTTTTTCAGCTAGTTTGTTATTGGTGTATAGAAACACTAGTGATTTTTAAAGTTCATTTGGTATCTTGGAACTTTACTAAATTCATTTATCAGTTCTAAGAGTTTTCTGGTAGAGTCTAAGTTTTTCTATATGTAATATGCTGTCTGCAAACACGGACAAGTTGACTTTCTCTTTTTGAGTTTGGATATCCTTTATTTTTTTCTCTTGCTTAATTGCTATGGTAGAACTTTTAGTACTATGTTGAATGACAGTGGTAAAAGTGGGCATGCTTATCTTGTTCCAGTTTTTAGATAAAAAGCTTTCAATTTTTCCCATTCAGTATGATGTTAGCTGTGTGTTTGTCATATATAGTCTTTATTATGTTGAGATACTTTTCTCAACAAACAACTTCCCAAGTTGTTGAGAACTTTTGTCATAAAGGGATGTTAAATATTATCAGATGCTTTTTTTGTATGTCTTTTGAGGTGATCATATGGTTTTGGCCTTCATTCTGTTGATGTGATGTATCACTCTTATGGATTTGCATATGTTATACCATCCTTTTGTCCTTGGGATAAATTCCACTTGATAATCATGTGTTATCTTTTTGATGTGCTGTTGGATTTGGTTTTCCAGTATTTTCTTAAGGATTTTTGTGTGTGTGTTTATCAGATATTGCTTGTAGTTCTCTTGTTTTGTTGTATCCTCTTCTGGTTGTAATATCAGGATGATACTGGCCTCATAGAATGAATTAAAAAGAATACCCTCCTCAGTCAGGCGTGGTGGCTCACAGCTGTAATCTGGGCGGATTACCTGAGGTTAGGAGTTTGAGACCAGCCTGGCCAACATGGTGAAACTCCATCTCTACTGAAAATTCAAATTAACTGGGCATGGCTGCCATGTGACTATAATCCTAGGCACTTGGGAGGCTGGGGCAGGAGAATCGCTTGAACCCGGGAGGCGGAGGCTACAGTGAGCTGAGATCATGCCACTGCACTCCACCCTGGGTGACAGAGCGAGACTCCATCAAAAACTGATTTTAAAATATTTTATAGGAAGAGACACTTTGTAGGAGGCTGTTAATAATCTCTGGAGTTATAGTTGGCTTTATTTCAGAATTTCCATCAGCGTGGTCAAACAGGGAAACCCATCTCTACTAAAAATACAAACATTAGCCTGGTGTGGTGATATGCACTTGTAATTCCAGCTACTCGGGAGGCTGAGGCATGAGAATTGCTTGAACTGGGGAGGTGGAGGTTGCAGTGTGTCAAGATCACATTACTGCACTCCAGCCTGGGCAACAGAGTTAGACTTGGTCTCAGAAAAAAAAAAAAAAAGAATACTGTCCTCAATTTTTTGGAATAGTTTGAAAAAAATTGGTGTTCTTTTTTTGTAAATTTGGTAGAATTCAGCAATGAAGTCATTCAGTCATGGGCTTTTTTTTTTTTTGGTTGGGAGACTTTTTATTACTGATTTATTACTCATTATCAGTCTATCCAGGTTTTCTATTTTTTCCTGATTCAATCTTGGTAAATTGTATATGTCCAGGAATTTATCCATTTCCTCTGTTTCCCAGTTTGTTCATAATAATCTCTAAGAATCTTTTGTGTTTTTGTGGATATCAATTGTAACATCTTCATTTTCTTTTCTGATTTATTTGAGTCTTCTCTCCTCCTTTTTTATTTTTCTTGGTTAGTCTAGCTAATAGTGTATTGATTTTGTTTATCTTTTCAAAAAGTAAAATTTTAATTTTATTGACTATATTTTTTATGTTGTTTAGTTCTCTAATCCTTATTATTTCTCTCCTATTAACTTTGGGGTTTGCTTGTTCTTGCTTTTATAGTTTGTTGAGATACATCATTGGATTGTTTATTGAAATCTTTCCACTTCTTTGATGTACACTTTTATTGCTACAGACTTTCCTCTTAGCAGTGCTTTTGCTATATCCCATAGGTTTTGGTATGTTGTGTTCGATTTTTGTAAAATTTTTTCCTTAATTTCTTTCTTGACCCAGTGGTCATTGAGGAGCATGTTGTTTAGTTTTTATTTATTTGTACAGTTTTTAAAGTTTCTTTTGTTACTGACATCTAGTTTTATTTCACTGTGGTCTGAAAAAATACTTGATATGATTTTGATTTTTAAAAATTTCTTGAGACTTGCTTTGTGTCCTAGCATATGGTCTATCCTGAAGAATGTTCCATGTGCTGATGAGAAAAATGTGTAATCTGGAGCTGTTGGATGAAATGTTCTATATATGTTATGTCCATTTGGTCTATAGTGCACTTTAAATCCAATGTTTCTTTGCTAATTTTCTGTCTATATGATCTGTGTAATGCTGAGAGTGATGTGTTGATGTCCTCAACTATTATTGTACTGGAGTCTATCCTTTTAGATCTAATATTTGCTTTATATATGTGAGTGCTTAGGTGTGGGTACATACATGTTTAGAATTATCTTATTGCTGAACTGATCCTTTTGTCATTATATAATGACCTCCTTTGTCTCTTTATACTATTTTTGACAAAGTCTTTTTTATCTGATATAAATATAGCTATTCTTGCTTGCTTTTTTAACCCATTTGAATGGGAGGATGTTTTTCCATGCTTTTACTTTTGGACTATATCTTCCTTTACAGATGAGATTAGTTTTTTGTAAGCAGCATATAATTAGGTCGTGTGTTTTTTTAAAAAAAAAATCCATTCAGCCATCTATATCTTTTAAGCACAACATTTAATCTGTTTAAATTCAATGTTACTAATGTGTAAAAACTTATTCTTGTCATTCTATGAATTGATTTCTGGTCATTTTATATATGCTTTGTACCTTTCTTCTTGTTTGTCACTGTGGTTTGGTGGTTTTCTTTATTGGTAACATTTGAGTCTTTGCTCTTCCTTATTTGTGTGTTTATTCTACCAGTGGGTTTTATACATTCATGTGTTTCATGATGGTAGATAATATCCTTTCACTTCCAAGTGTAGGACCCTTTTGAGCACATCTTGTAGGACCAGTCTAGTGGTGATGGATTCCCTCAGCTTTTGCTTGTCTGGATAAGACTCTATTTTTGCTTTATTTATGAAGGGTAACTTTGCTGGGTATAGTATCCTTGGCTGATTTTTTTTTTTCCATCACTTATATGTCATCCAATTTTCTCCTGGGCTGTAAGGTTTCTGCTGAGAATCTACTGTTAGTCTGATGGAGATTCCCTTATAAGTTACCAGTTACTTTCTCTTGGTGCTTTTAGAATTGTCTCATTGTCTTTCACTTTGACAGTTTGACTATAATGTATGGAGATTTTTTGAATTGTATCTGTTTGGGGATCTCTAAGCTTTCTGAATCTGCATGTGTAAATCTTTTGCTAGATGAGTAGTTTTCAGCTATTATCTTGTGAAATAGGTCTTTCATCCCTTTAGTTGACTCTTCACCTTCTGGGACACTGAAATTTTGAATATTTGGTTGCTTTGTAGAGTCCCATACATCATGTATGCTTTGTTCATTCTTTTTTATTCTTCTTAAAAATTTTTTGTCTGACTGGGTTATTTCAAAAGACTGTTCTTCAAGTTCTGATATTCTTTCTCCTGCTTGTTCTAGTCTATTGTGGAAGGTTTTAAATGTATTTTTTATTTCATTCAAGGAATTCTTCAAGAATTTTTGTTTAATTCTTTTTTTATGATATCTATCTCTTGGCTAAATTTCTGATTCATATCCTGAATTGTTTTTCTTATTCTTTATATTGTTTACTCACTGAAATTTTTTAACATCATTATTTTGAATTATTTTTCTGGGATTTTATCAATTTCTTTTTTTTTTTTTTTTTTTTTTGAGACGGAGTTTCGCTCTTGTTACCCAGGCTGGAGCTCAATGGCGCGATCTCGGCTCACCGCAACCTCCGCCTCCTGGGTTCAGGCAATTCTCCTGCCTCAGCCTCCTGAGTAGCTGGGATTACAGGCACGCACCACCGTGCCCAGCTAATTTTTTTTTGTATTTTTAGTAGAGATGGGGTTTCACCATGTTGACCAGGATGGTCTCGATCTCTTGACCTCGTGATCCACCCGCCTCGGCCTCCCAAAGTGCTGGGATTATCAATTTCTTTTTCATTGGAATCTGTTGGGGAATTATTATGATCCTTTGCAAGTATCATATCTCTTTGCTTTTTCATCTTTCTGTGTTCTTACATTGATATCTGTGCATCTGGTATAATAGTCACTTCTTCCTTTTAGAGGTGGGCTTTTTCCTGACAATGTATCTATAATGTTTGTTGGGTAGGACACTTTGGCTTTGATTATGGGTGTGTGCGGTAGTATCGGGTCTGTATGATTTCTTTGGCTATAAATAGCATCTGTGGTATATGTATATGATTTCCTCAGTGGCTTAGGGTGTGGTTTGTTAGTAGAGGCTATGGTGAAATTTTACTGAGAAGAGGGACACCAGGTAGACTACTCCTGTGGCCCCAGTTGTGGCAGTGGAAGGATAGTCATGCCTGTCCTTGGGTTCCAGATCAGCATACACTGGCACCAGGACAGCATACACTGGCACATGTGTTAGTGGGTTCAGACGGGCCACTTCTTGGGCATTCCAGCACCTTGCTTGGGTGCCAGCAGTGGCATTGGTGGCCTGGTGTGTGGGCAGGTTGTTGAGCTCCTGGGCAGTGATATGTGAACAATGGCAGTGGCAGTGACAGAACAACTCCCTGGCTCCCAAGTGGTTCACACTGGTGTTGGAGGTGGCTGCAACAGGCCTGGTAGGTTAGTACTCTAGCAATCAAGTTCTTTTCCAACATTTATGGGAAATTCCTGTGAACCAATTTGTCAATCGGTCATATATACCTTTGTTTTGTATGGGTTTCTGTTTAAAAACAACTTATTTAATATGTATTATTGATTCATTAAGGTTGGACTCATGGCCAACAGCACTATGACTCATGCCTGAACATAGCTTACCTAACACATACTTAGGAACACTAGACAGCACTTCAGCACTATGTTTTGAGGGCCATTAAACAGCAAAGTCACCAAGATAAAGCCCCAAAATGCAAAAACTGTAGGACTAAATAGATTGCAAGAAGAACAGTTACGTACATTCTGAGAGCTGAAACTAGAAGACAGAGCATCAGCCCCAGCTCAGAATGTGCACTTTGGATTACTCAGATTTTTCATTAGTCTGTGCAAACGTATGTTCATGAATAACTGTGAAAGCACCAGAAATACTGATTTTCTGGTTACAAATACATTTTAATGAGTAGGTGAATTTGCAAATATGAATTCTGCAAACAATGAGACCTAACTGTACAACTAATCCAGGTATGCATTAAACTTCCAGCTGGGAACTGAAAGTGAGATTTTATATAACATCAAATATGAAACTGTGGTACTATATGGAGTTTGAATACCGTTCATTGCAGAAAATGATCTAACATTTTCAACAAATTGACTAACTTTCTGTGGTTCCTCACAGCCAACCGCCTAAAGCCCCCACTATAATGCATCTGCTATATCATGATATAGATTGATAGATAGATAATTTTGTTTTACTTTATCTTACTTTTTTTATTAAGATGGAGTTTCCCTCTTGTTGCCCAGGCTGTAGTGTAATAGCGCAATCTCAGCTCACCACTACCTCTGCCTCCTGGGTTCAAGCGATTCTCCTGCCTCAGCCTCCTGATTAAATGGATTACAAGTATATGCCACCATGCCAGGCTAATTTTACATATATATATATATATATATATATATATATATATATATGTACTTTTTTTTTTTTTTTTTAGTAGAGACGGAGTTTCTCCATGTTGGTCAGGCTGGTCCTAAATTCCCGACCTCAGGTGATCCACCCGCCTCGGCCTCCCAAAGTGCTGGGATTACAGGAGTGAACCACCATGCCTGACCTACATTGTACTATCTTACCCCAAGTCAAAGGACTCCTCCATTCTTTCCTTACTTGTTTCTCACCTTTCTGTGGTAGACTATTCCCTTGCCCTACACGCTTATCTTTAGCAGAGTCTTGGCTCTCTCTCCTTGTCTCTAGTGACACAGGTTTGGGGTCTGCCATCCCCACCAGCATTATAACTTATCTGTTTATAACACAGAAAAAAAGAAGTGGGTGGGGAATGAGCACATAGCTTGGTTTAGATGAAATCTGGAACGTTTGTTATCAGAGTAGTTAAAAGCTGAAACGAATCTGAACAATTCAATAATCTTACCAGGAGTCTTCTCTCTTGTTTTTTCTCCAGGTACTTGTTAATAATTTGTATTTTATACTTGTGCCAGGGACAGAATCCAGCCAGTTTCCTCTTTCCTGTGACTTTGAATCAATATATTTAAGGGTTTGGTTTTTTTACTTCTGTTTTTTTTTTCTTTGAGACAGGGTCTCACTGTCACCCAGGCTAGAGTGCAGTTGTATGGTCATGGCTCACTGCAACCTCGACCTCCCTGCCTCAAGCAATCCTCCCACCTCAGTTTCCTGATTATCTGGGACTATAACTGCATACCACCACATCTAGCTAGTGTTTGTATTATTATTATTTTCTTTTTCGGTAGAGATGGGATCTCACTATGTTACCCAGGCTGGTCTTGAACTCCTGACCTCAAGCAATCATCCCACCTCAGCCTTTCAAAGTACTGACATTATAGGCTTGGGCCACCATGCCCAGTGCAAGGGTTTGGTTTTTTTTAGTGCTTCTATCTGGGAAATCAGGCGTAGAGGAATAGATTAGAAGATGGTTTTGAAAAATACAAAGAAACCCAGATGAGACCTACAGGTTCACAGTGACAGAAGACATATTTTTGCAACTTCCTTTTGAATCTCCTTTGCAGAGAGTCCTTTCCTCATTTAGCCATAAGAAATGATAGACCATAAGAAAGGATATAACAGACACTGTCATGTTAATTGAAAGCAGGAAATTTATGTTGACCAGTGATGTCTTTCTGTAAGCCTGAACAAAGTAAAGCCTCATGCTCCATGCTCCATAAACTCTTCTCACGCTACATATATATATACACACACACATACATATATATATTAATGTACATTTTATATATATATATGTACATTTTATATATATATATATATATATATATGTATATATAGGTTTACTCACTAACCATAGAGCAGTTAAAAATGATCATTGTTTGGGCAGAGAAACTACAAGTTTCTGGATTATTTTATTTTGTAGCGCAAAATATTTACTGAAGACACTTGCAGGGAAGGTTATGTCAATCTCCATAACTTAGAGAGGACTCTGTCAATAAAAAGTGGCATTTTGTCTTGTCTTTACCAAGTCTTCTCTTTTTTGGAAGATTTTTTTCTTAATTTTTAGAATGCTTTTATTATCTCACTTTGGTCTTTGTTTGACATACAGTTTGGGGCTTTTGGGAGGGCTCTTAGTGACTTCATTCTCTAGTTTAGGTCACTTATGGCTATACCCCCATATCAAGAGACTTCTTGCCAGAAATTTTAATTTTTCACTAGTTAAATGTCCCTTTTTGTATAAGAGTGCATGACATTTAATTATGAGCAAATTATCTGGCTTTTCCTTCGTAATATCCAAGAGTCGGAGTGATGGCACAGGACAAAAATCAAAGTACTTAGAAATGTGCTTTCAGTCAATATAGGGACAGGGGTTCCATTATTACTGTGATACAGCTACAGCCCTTAGAGTCATTATTCTGACTTAATGAAGGAAAAGTGCTGAGCAGAATTGGGTGTAGCAGCATAGTTACATCCAGATACTAAATGTGGCTGGAACCTCTAAGTCAGAGTTTATTCTGGGTTGAACTTCACTGGGTTCCCTCATTTTAGTGAAAATGCTCTGGCTCAAACCCCCACATTTACGGAATAACCCTGGGAATACTTGGAGGTAATTCTTCATGGGATGACCCATGAAGAGATCCTAGTTCTCTACATGAATTAGCCTGTAGCTGTCATAATGTTTTAATAGTTATCTTCGCATACCCATTTATTTTTTATCTGCTATGTTTGTCTTTCATCTTGAAAGACAATCTCAGATGACATTTTTTATGCCTTCTCCTTAAATTATTCCTATAGTTTTGAGGCCTACTCGTAATCTGGGAGAGTAAATTTTTTTTCTCTATGCATTTTCATATGGCTTAGAAAATTATTCTGCAAATAATACGCATTCACTGGTTAAAAAAAAACTCAAGGTACACAGGGATGTATTGTGAAAAGCAAGGGCATCTTGACCTTAGATATAATATCAGTAGATTATTTTCTGTCCTTCCAGAAACTGTGCATATAAAAACATATAATTTTTGCATAAATGGGGTTCAACTAAGTGTTCTGCCACTTGCTTTGTATCTAATGTGTATATTTTAAATTGATATAAAGCAGGCACAGCAAGACAGGGCCTGTCATACAGCATGACATTTCATAACATTATATTCTTTTATTCTTGACTACAATGTAATGTGTCTTTAAAGTGATCTTTTGTTTTAGTATGTATGGCAGGAACACAAGAGTTTTACAATAAACAATATCTTACAATAATGACTCATTATTTAGAGGAAAAAAACCTAGCAAATATCTTGGAAAATGTCATCATGCTTCTGGTGGTCTGCAAACTTGGAGTGAGATTCTTGTCTAGTTCTGTGGCATTCCATATTCAGTCTCACAAAGAATGGGATTGTGAGAAAACTCGTTTTACCAGTGGGATGTTTGTGACCAAGATACTCCCACCACTCTCAAGACCTATAATCTAGTTAGATTTTTTTTTTTTAACAGAAAGCTTAATGCTTATTATTTGTAGCACTTCATATGTTTCCACTTTTGGCTTTTAGAAAACAACTTCCACCAGTTAATTTTAATGCCTACTGTGTGTCAAGCTATGATGAATGCTTTTGATATGGTACGTCATTTAATGTTCACTGCAACCTATGAGGTAAGTACTATTCTTTTCTGATTTCCTTTCTGTTAACAAAACAAAGGCACATAAAGGTTAAATAATGTGTTCAAGACCACATCACTAAGTTGAGAAGCTGAGCTTGAGACCAAGATCAGCGTAACTCCAGGGGCTGTGTGCTAACCTCTGGGCTACCTAGCTTTTCCTGTGCAGTATTCTGTCCCTTCCCTTCCCACCTATTGCCCTTGCACTGTTGATACACCCTACTCAGCACACCTGCAGTGTTAGCTTAAACAGCATATTGCCTTTGCCTTTTGTTTCTTTTGAATCTCCCTTCTAGAAAGCCCTGTCCTCATTTAGCTCAGAGCACCCTAGTACAAGAAGGGTCAGCAGACACTGCCTATTAAACTGAAAATGGGGAATTCAGATCAGCCAAGTGGCCTCATTCTGAAACCTCAACAAAGATAACCATCAAATGAATGTCAACTCTGTATGCCACATATGCCTGTTTACAAAACACTGGCTTTTAGTATGACCTGTGTTCACAGAATAGTGGAAAATAAATGTAACTTCGTTAGCAAAGTATGTTACAGAGAACTCACCTTACCTAGTCATGAGTCTTCTCCTGGGCTTCGGAAATCTTGAATCTCAGTTCTCTCTCTTAACTGTAGTACTCCTGATTCTCCTTCCTATCTACACAGTCTTTTCTCTCACAAACTTACATTGTAAGCTTATTCTTTTTCTTCTGCATTTGCATCCTCTAATTACTGTTTGGCAGATGCTTACAGGCATGTGCAAGTGAGTAAGGGTGAGTGACAATACATGTAGTGGAGTGTCGTGGTATGTATGTATATGGATGAGCAAATGGTGTATTTGTGTGCCTAATTCCTTCTGATATGCTCTGGTATATATTCAGTAAATGTGATAAATAAGTACTAACTAAAGACACAAAATTTCTATCACAAAAATGTGGCAGTAGAGCTAGGGAATTTCTCTAAGGCTCTCTCTCCCTCGCTAGCTAACCTGTGCCCTAGTCAAGGCTTGCATCATCTCTTGACTTGATCCTTACACATAGCTTCTAGATTAGTCCCCTAAACTTTTCTCTTTCAATTCATCCTAGTAGCCAATACCAGATTTGTCTCCCTAAAATTCTCTAATTGATAATCTACATATTATGAGCTGAATTGTGTCACTCCCTGCACCCCCACCAAATTCATATGTTGAAGCTGTAACCCTTAATGGGAATGTATTTGGAGATAGGGCCTCTGAGAAGGTGATTTAGGTTAAATGAGGTAGTGAGAGTGGATTCCCAATCCAATAGTATTGGTGCCCTTGTAAGAAAAGAAAGACCAGAGCTTTTTCTCTTTATGCCAGCACAGAGGAAAGATCATGTGAAGACACAGTGGGAAGCAATTATCTATAAGCCAAAAAGAGAGCCTTCACCAGGGACTAAATTAGTTGGCACCTTGATATGGAACTTGTAGTCTCCAGAACTGTGAAAAAATACATTTCTGTTGTTTAAAGCATCCAGTCTATGGTATTTTCTTGTGGCAACCCTACAAGACTAATACATTAGGGTAACTTCCTATTTTTCTGACTCTAGACTCCCTTTTACCTGCTAGCAAATCTAATCCTACCATAATTATCCATCGTCTCCAACCTTTGCCACTTGGCATTCTCTGCAGCCAAGTACAGTACTTCAGTGTTTCCTGAATACTGTCTTTTGTTCACGGTGGCTCCTGGTTCAAAAGAGGACCATGCCAACGGATTATTTCAACAGTCTCCCAGGTGGTCTCTGTGCCTTTCCCCTTCAGTTTATGCTCAGTCTACTCCTAGCACAGCTGCCAAGTGATTCTGTTAAAGCATATCCAGATATCTTACTCGCCTGTTTGAAACCTCCCATTGGACTCCCATCTCACTCAGAATAGAAGATCACATTTTTTGTTTTTGATTTGGAGTCTGGCTCTGTCACCCACACTGGAGTGCGATGGTGCAGTCTCAGCTCACTGCAACCTCCTCCTCCTAGGTTCAAGGGACTCTCCTGCCTCTGCCTCCCAAATAACTGGGATTGCAGGCACCCACCACCACGCCCAGCTAATTTTTGTATTTTTAGTAGAGACAGGGTTTCACCATGTTGGCCAGGATGGTCTTGAACTCCTGACCTCATGATCCACCCTCCTCAACCTCCCAAAGTTCTGGGATTACAGGCGTGGGCCAACTTACCCGACCAGAAGATCACATTCTTAAAATGACTCCCAAGGCCCTGCCCAGAAAGTTCCCCCATTGTCTTTCTGACCTGATTGCCTGCTGCTTACTTTCTTGCTCACTTTGCCCCAGCCATATTTGTCTTCTTGCAGTTTCTCTAGCCTGCCAGGCACATCCCTCCTCAGGCTGTTGCACTTGCTGTTTTCTGTGTCTGGAATACTATTTCCCCCAGACAGCCATATGACTGCTTTCTTCATTTCTTCAGGCTTTTGCTCATATATATATCACCTTCTAAGAGACGTGGTTCCTGACCAACTATCTTAATTTGCACACATCCCACTTTCTGCTTTATTTTTCCATGGCCACCATCTGTCATACTATTTTTCACTTTATTTTTTCTTATTTTCATGTCCTCTTAGAATGTAAGCTCTCTGAGGGTAAGGATTTTGTCAACTTTGTTCATTGCTATATCTCCGGTGACTTGAACAGTGTCTGACTGTTCAACAAAAACAAATTAAATGAATTCCAGGTCCTCTGCCTTCCTTTTCCTGTCTGATTTAATTTTTCTGGTTTACTATCCTAAACCATAGTACCATCACCTTCAATCTGTTCAGACGTGAATTTGTTCTGTTTAACATGTACTTGGTTTTTTTAATCTTCCCAGCCAAATTGTAACTTTCTCAAGTGAAAATACAACATAGGATTTATTTTCTATAATCCACAGCTCCAAGCAAGAGTGCTGGGCATGTAGTCAACATTCATTAGATTTTTGATGATTAGATTCTATCTACAGTGAACTACAGTCTTCCAAGGTGAGGCTGCCTACTGGATAACTATAAAAAAATTTCCAAAGGGGCAGACAGCTAGGCTAAAGGTATACTTCCTTCCTGAATACTCAAATTCTTGATGATGGAGATTGTCATAGCCCAGAAAAGCCAAGCAAAGGGTCTGTTGTTTATTGGGAGCTTAAGGAACTATGAAGGATGCAGAAGAATCATCAGTAATTTTTCAGGTGATGTCTTCAGCCAGTACAAGTATGGTTATAATTTTATAATAGTCTATCTCCTCAGTCACCAGTTAAATCTGCTGAGAAGAGGATGAAAAAGCCAGATCCAGGGTTCTATCTAAATGCCAAGAGGTATACTTTAAGTTCTAGGGTGGAGTTCTAGAAGCTAATATATACCTACAGAAAAGAGCCGGAAAAAAAAAAGTTAATGTAGCCACTTTGGAAAACAGTTTGGCATTTTCTCAAAAAGTTAAATATAAAGTTGCTGGATGACCCAATGTTTCACTCCTGAGTATCTACAAACAAGAGAAATGAGAACATATGTACATACAGAAGCTTGCACACAGATGTTCATAGCAGTATTATTCATAATAGCCCCCAAATGGAAACAACCTAAATGTCCATCACTGGATGAATGAATAGATAAAATTAATTCGTTCACATGATAGAATGCTGAGCAATAAAAGCAGATAAACTGATACATGTACATGGATGAAACTCAAAAACATGTTAAGTGAAAGAAACCACATGTTGTATGATTCTATATACATAACATGTTCAGAAAAGTAATAGAGACAAAGTAGATTAGTGGTTGCTTGGTGCAGTGGCTGAGGGGGAGGAGCATTAACTATAAATGAACATGAGGATTCTTACTGGGGTGAAGAGAATGTTATAAAACTGATTTATCATGATGGCTGTGGCACTTGATAGAGTTATTAAAAACCATTGATTTGGCCAGATGCAGTGGCTCGCGCCTGTAATCTCAGCACTTTGGGAAGCCCAGACAAGTGAATCACTTGAGGTCAAAAGTTGGAGACAGCCTGGCTAACATGGTGAAACCTCGTCTTAAAATACAAAAAAATTAGCCAAGGGTGGTGGTGCACACCTGTAATCCCTGCTATTCAGGAGGCTGAGGCACAAGAATTGTTTGAACCCAGAAGGCAGAGGGTGCAGTGACCCAAGATGATGCCCCTGCACTGCAGTGGGGGTGGACAGAGCAAGACTCTGTCTCCAAAGGAAAATAAAAAACAACAACAACATTGATTTGTCCACTTGAAATGAGTGAATTTTATGATAGAGTCTCACTCTGTTGTTCAGGCTGGAGAGCAATGGAGTGATCATAGCTCACTGTATCCCTGATGTCCGGGGCTTAAGCAAGCCTCCTCCTTCAGCCTCCCCAGTAACTATAGGTGTGTGCCTGGCTAATCTGAAAAAACTTTTTTTTTTCTATAGACAGGGCTCTTGCTATGTTGCCTAGGCTAGTCTTGAGCACCTGCCCTCAAGCAGTGCTCCCACCTTGGCCTCCCAAAGCACTGGAATTACGGGTGTGAATCATAATGCTTAGCCTAAAAAAATTTTTTTTTTTAAGATAATACTTTTTTCTGCTTGTAAAAGGAATACACACCAAGAAAGTACAGAAAAACTAGATTTTTCAATCTAGTTTATATCTGGTTCTTAGACAATCTTCTAAGTCTTGGATTTAGAAACTTGACCTTTAGTAATACGGGCTTCCTTATCTTCAGTTGGTGAAGTGGGCCCTGCTGAAGTGCAGAGAATCACTCATGATTTCAAAATAGGGCAAGGGTTTCAATAGAACGGAGCTGATTGGCTGGCCTTGCTTGCTCTGGTGAGAAGGCCACACCAGTGTCTGGGACTGGGATCTGCAATCATGGGTGAGGACTCCAGTGCATCAAGAGGTGAGGAACAAGGCCAAGAGCCCTAGGAAAAGTGGCCAAGGCAACAGAGCAGGCTCCAGGGTGTCAGTGTCACCTGTAGTCAAGAGTGGGCTGGAGTCTGGAAGCCAAGGGATCTGAAGCAGAAAGAAGTCATCAGCTCTCCCAGCCCCTGACAGAAACAAAGGTAGATTGAAACAGAGCATCAGGAACCAGAAGTGAACCCAGCCATAGGCAAAGACTGTTTGCTACTGCTCTCTCACATGTTGACCCAAAGAAACTGTGTGTGCTGGTATATAGGAACTCTAGTTAACCTTCCTACCTATCCAGAGGTAGGACTGAAGTTAGAGGGTGTTAACCATCAGTCTTGGTGTGAGAAACATCATTTAGTGGGTACTGATTTCAAATGCCATGTGAAATAAAGGTATTCACTTTCTCATCACTCAGAGAAATTGACCATCAATGTTGTAAAATTGACTATGGTGATGGCTGCACAAACTCAGTGGCTATACTAGACATCACTGAATTGTACACTTTAGGTAAAGTGTATGATATATGAATTATATCTCAGTAAAGCTATTTATACTTTTTAAAAAGAAAGAAAAGAGAAATTGACCATGATGGGCTACTCTTTAACATCTAGAGGATGGGGCCCATGAACTTCTCCCATGTTCAAAATCTCTACTCCATCTGCCTCCCAGTGAACTTAAGGTTTCAACAGTGAAAATTGATTCCTCCGTCATTCTATTGCTTCATCTAACCTTCAAACGGGTTAAGAAAGAGAAATGGTGGTTAAGAAAACTGTGCTGCTTATCCCTGGAGGGGTTAGTGCATAGCTATTAAAGGTTGTGGGATAGCCAGGAGCAGTGGCTCACGCCTGTAATCCTAACACTTTGGGAAGCCAAGGTGGGTGGATCATCTGAGGCCAGGAGTTCAAAACCAGCCTGGCTAACATGGTGAAACCTCATCTCTACTAAAAATAGAAAAATTACACAGGCGTGATGGCTAATCGGTAGGCTGAGACATGAGAATCACTTGAACCCAGGAAGCAGTGGTTGCAGTGAGCTGAGATTGTACCACTGCACTCCAGCCTGGGTTACAGAGTGAGAATCCATCTCAAAAAAAAAAAAAAAAAAAAAGTCTGTGGAAAGCCAAGTTGTGGAATCCGTATATTATACCCATAGAAAAAGCCTAAGCAAATAAAAACAGGCTAGCAGAAGTTAAAATGCTAACAGCAGTGTAAGAGAAAAGGGAGAATGATTTTTCTCTAACAATTTGTATTCTAATGTTTCTTTGCCTGTCAGGAGATGCCATTCTGTGGTTTTTAATGATGAATTATTCTGGAGAGTCAACACATTCAGCTCGGCTCAGAGAACTTGCTCTGTGAGATGTGCTTTTTTTCCTGTGACAAAAGGAGTCCAGGGAAATAGGAAAACTCAGGGTGCTAAAAGAAGAGAAAAGAAATAGCAGGGGCATAGGAAATAAAGTTACCTTTTGTTGTTCTTGTTCAGAGTTTTTGTTTTTCAGTTAGGTGCAAGAAAAAAGTCAATTTGAGATTATAGCTATGTAGGACAACCGGAATGATCTTCTCACATCTTGGCCTCTTCTACTGGAAAATATTTTCTTTCTGAAGATACCAAATACAGCTGCTACTCTTCTCTTAAAGGAATATCTTGTACCAGCTGACCTGGAATGAATTCAGCAGTATCTTATCTGCAAGGAGAATAGCAAAATAATACAAATACAAATAATACAGATGCAAATAAAATCATTTATGTGGACATAACTAGCTTAACATGAAGGACAAATGTTAGCTTGTCCTCCAGCACTGGGAAAGGTAGGGTCGGTTATGGGGTGGTTTATTCAGTTCTCACTGGACAGGTAGATTTTTTTTTTTTTTTTTTTTTTTTTTTTTTTTTTGAGACGGAGTTTCGCTCTTGATACCCAGGCTGGAGCGCAATGGCGCGATCTCGGCTCACCGCAACCTCCGCCTCCTGGGTTCAGGCAATTCTCCTGCCTCAGCCTCCTGAGTAGCTGGGATTACAGGCACGCGCCACCGTGCCCAGCTAATTTTTTGTATTAGTGGAGACGGGGTTTCACCATGGTGACCAGGATGGTCTCGATCTCTTGACCTCGTGATCCACCCGCCTCGGCCTCCCAAAGTGCTGGGATTACAGGCTTGAGCCACCGCGCCCGGCCTGGACAGGTAGATTTTGATCTGCTTGAAATGAGCAGATGGTGCAATGGAAGGAGTCATGAAAACTGAACTGACATTTTGCAAATGAAAAAGCTAAATCCCTGAGAAGCAGTGACTTATCCAAGAGCATATCAGTGGCAGGGCCAGAATCAGACACCACGTCTGAGCCTTGTAGTCCAGCACCAGGCTTTTCAGAAGCAAATCCAAACCTGACTCTAGAGAGGACTTGAAAGGTTCTGATCTGTCCTCAAGATTCCTTTGAAACAAACTGGATCCTAATCTGGATTTCTTTTCCCAGAGATGTCTGAATTCAGAAGAGAACCAGGTCCAGCCTGCCCTGTAGAGCCAGGCTAGAGCTGAGCAGCAGTTTGGGAGGGCCTAAGGGGTCCAGTGCTTGGGTAGATCTAGCTAAGTAGTCTCTGGATCCTTCTGCATTTCAGTTTTCAGTAGTAACAGCACCGGCTCTCCTCAAAAATAGCAAACAGGAATAGCTAAGGCACAGGTATAACACTAGTGGTCCCAAGAATCATTGGCTCGTTCATTAAATACCAGTATATTGCTCATTGAGAGACAGAACTGGGGAAGATCCTGGTCCACTCTCTCAGGACAGCTTTGTGTCTTAGTGTGATCCCAAGAAAGGCACATTCATTCAGGGAACACAAAGGGGAACTGTGTGGAAGGTGGAAATAGAATAAAGTGGCATTGTACCTAAGGAAGCCCTGGATGGCTTCACTTGAGAGACAGGCTCAAAGGGTGTAGGGAAGGGGAGTGTTTTTTGATAGTCTTGGAAAGAGAAGGCGAATGCTGTCTTCTCTCTACTTCCTACTATTCATCAAGCTGAGAGCTACAAAGTGTTCTGTAACTTCAGCAATATTTTTTTCTAGTAATTTGAAGTGTGTCTTGCAGAACAAAACCAAAATCAAATAACAACAAAAACTCAAAATGTTTTCATCTGTTTTCTTTCTGAAGATCAGCAGGTTGTGTATTACATTGAGAGTTTTAGCAGATTCTTCTGATCTTTTGATAGAGTTTAACCAAGTATTCATAGATAAGGGAGTTATTCATGTTTAAACAGAATTGTTTTCATATGAAAATTCCAGAATTATCATTTAAAAGCATTTTTAAAAATAGAGTACACCAACTCTCCTCTGAAAGTATAGCTTAAATGATAAGAAAATGTTTCTCTGTTTTTTGTTTTTTGTTTTTCAAACTAGAAGTGGCCTTAATAACGGAATCCACTTATTTTAAAAGTACTTCTGGCCAGGCAGATGGATCACTTGAGCTCAGGAGTTCAAGACCAACCTGGGCAAAATGGTGAAACCCCATCTCTACAAAAAATACAAAACTAGATGTTCATGATGGTGAGTGTCTGTAGTCCCAGCTACTCAGGAGGCTAAGGTGGGAGTATCACGTGAGCCTGGGAGGTTGAGACTGCAGTGAGCCGAGATCACGCCACTGCACTCCAGCCTGGGTGACAGAGTGAGACCCTGTCTCAAAAAAAAAAAAAAAATGCTTCTACAAAGCAGGAAGATTCAGTCTAAATATGAGCAAAAAGTATATTAGTATTATTTTGAAAAATTCTAAAGCATACTCTTCACAACATAAAGATAGATGGACTGGGCATGGTGACTTACACCTCTAATCCTGACACTTTGGGAGGCGGAGGCAGGAGGATGACTTGAGGCCAGGTATTCGGAAGGAAAGAAGGAAGGAGGGAAGGAGGGAGGGAGGGAGGGAGGAAGGAGAGAAGGAGGGGAAGAAAGAAAGAAAGAAAGAAAGAGAAAGAGAGAGTGCGATCTGGCCAGCCGGGCGCAGTGGCTCATGCCTGTAATCCCAGCACTTGGGAGGCCAAGACGGGTGGATCACAAGGTCAGGAGTTCAAGACCAGCCTGACCAACATGGTGAAACCTTGTCTCTACTAAAAATACAAAAATTAGCCAAGCATGGTGGCACACACCTGTAATCCCAGCTACTCAGGAGGCTGAGGCAGGAGAATTGCTTGAAGCCAGGAGGAGAAGGTTGCAGTGAGCTGAGATCATGCCACTGTACTCTAGCCTGGGTGACAGAGCAAGACTCTGTCTCAAAAAAAAAAAAAAAAGAAAGAAAAGGAAGAGGAGGAAGAGGAGAGGGACAAAGGAAGGAAAGAAAGAAAGAGAAAGAAAAAGGAAAGAAAGAAAAAGGAAAAAGAAGAAAGAAAGAAGGAAGGAAGCAAAGAAGGTAGAGGTAGTGTGGCTAGTGCTTGTAGTTAAATCTCTTTGGGAAGTTGAGATGGGAGGATCCCTTGAGCCCAGGAGTTCAAGGCTGTTGCAACCTATGGTCACACTACCACACTCCAGCCTCGGTGACAGAGCAAGACCATGTCTCAAAAAAATATATATATATATATACATATATATATATATGTATATATATATATACATATATATATATATGTGTATATATATATATACACATATATATATATATTTGGAGGTTTTATTTAAAGCCATAATACAGCCCATTTCAAATTTGTATCACTAAAAAATTGAACTTCTTTTATTATTTGACAAACCAAACTAATGTTTATGAAGTTAAGAAATCATCTCTACTCCATGAGCTTAATCTGATTATTCTGGAAATATTTTTAGACAGTAAAATATCTGTCATGACATACGTTATCTTATTAGAATAAAAAAATCGTGTTTCAGATACTTAAAACACAAAAAAAGTGTGCATATCTATGACTTTCATGTGTCATTTTAAAATAAAAGTTAAACACTTCAAGTGGGTTCACATGACAAATTTTTATTAATGTATTTATTTGAGACGGGATCTCACTCTGTCCCTCAGGATGGAGTGCAGTGGACCAGTCATGGCTCACTGCAGCCTTGAACTCCTGGGCTTAAGCCATTCTCCCAAGTAGCTGGGACTACAGGTTCACACTACCAAGTACCGCTGATTTTTTTAATGTTTTGTAGAGATAGGGTCTCACTATGTTGACCAGGCTGGTCTCAAATGCCTCGCCTCAAGCAAATCTCTGACCTTGGCCTTCCAAAGTGCTGGGATTACAGCCATGAGCTGCCATGCCCAGCTGAGACATTTTTTAAATAGATTAAATGATTTTATCTTCACTATCCTATTTTTTTATTATTTTGAACTGGAAAAGAAAGATGACTTCTACTGTTAAAATTTTTAAATGTTTTCTCAGTATATTTCAGAGGCAGGAGGATACACTTAGAGACCTGTCTAATACACTGAATCTAGAAAAAATATTTAAATATTTCCGTAAAGTAGACTAGCTGATAAAAACAATAAGGTAAAATTTAGCAGTAATTGATATAAAATTTTATATTGTGTTCCAAAAAATTTTGCATCACTTGAAATTTTTAGTGTAGATGAGAGAAGACTTAGCAGGGAGAAAATAGCTATTTTCAAGTATTTAAAATGTATTCAGAGAAAGAGAAATTAGCCTTGCAAGGCGTTGCCTCAGAAGTTAAAACTAGGAGCCCAGTGGGAAGTAGATCCTAGGCCATAATGAGAAATAACTTCTTTTAATTGCTGCTATAGGTAGAGGAATGGGCTGCCCGTAAATGGCAACCTTTGCATAAGAGATTTTTTTTGGTAGCAGTTGTGTTACTAACTCCCTATGATTTAAGGAAAATAAGCTAACCATTACCCCAGCACCCAACCCTGCTTTTCAAGGCCAGAATGGTGGCTTGTACATAATAGACCCTCCATAAATATTTTTGAGGAAGTGAACTGATTATGGCCTAATTATTGCTACATATCAGTAAAATTGTGGAAATATAACAAATTAAAATCGAAGTATTTAGTTAATCTGATAAAAGACATTTTAAAAAACTGATGAAGGATGGGGAGAGGTAGCTCACGCTTGTAATTCCAGCACTGGGAGGCTGAGGTGGGTGGATCACCTGAGGTCAGTAGTTCAAGAGTAGCCTAGCCAAAAGGGCGAAACCTCGTCTCTACTAAAAATACAAAAATTAGTTGGGTGTGGTGGTGGGTGTCTGTAATCCCAGCTACTTGGGAGGCTGAGGCAGGAGAATCACTTGAGCCCCGGAGATGGAGGTTGCAGTGAGCTGAGATCTCACCACTGCACTCCAGCCTCAGTGACATGAGACTCCACCTCAAAAAAAAGCCTGATGAAACATTTATAATCTTTTTAACCTAAGCATTTTTTTAATGTTGAAGAAAAACTTTTTTTTTTTTTTTTGAGATGGAGTTTCACTCTTGTTGCCCAGGCTGGAGTGCCGTGGCACCATCTTAGCTCGCTGTAACCTCTGCCTCCTGGGTTCAAGGGATTTTCCTACCTCAGCCTCCCAAGTAGCTGAGATTATAAGCTCCCACCACCATGCCCAGCTAATTTTTTTGTATTTTTAGTAGAAACGGTTTCACCATGTTGACCAGGCTGGTCTCAAACTCCTGACCTCAGGTGATCCACCTGCCTCAGCCTCCCAAAGTTCTGGGATTACAGGCGTGGGCCACCACGCCCAGCCAATGTTGAAAATTTTTTTACTTTTATTTATCCACATTACTTTGAACTTAAGGCTGTGTGCAGATTATTAAATAAAAGTCTTACAGCAAATGCCTGCTGGACTGTGAAAGAATCTGTTTTACAACAAAGCCATATTTAGTTTTAGGCCAGCTAAGAAACGAATCAACCCAGAGCATCACATGACACAGTTTAAGATACACTGTAGCTAGGGATGGTGTTTTTACTACTGGAGAAACATAACCATGGACATCATCTGTTTGATTTTTTTAAGCCAGTATCTCCCTCTGTTGCCCAGGCTGGAGTGCAGTGGTGCAAACATGGCTCACTGCAACCTCAACCCAGGTGATTCTCCTGCCTCAGTCTCCCCTGCAGTACTCAGGCCTGTTTGAATTTTTAAAAAGCAATCCTTTCCTTCCTGACCATACAGGAAGGAAAGTAACTCAGGTTCACTAATACATACATAGTTAAATAAGCACAGAAACCATTAAGTAAAATAAGAAAAAATAGAAAGTGAAGTTCTAGAATTCTTCCACCCAGAGCATATTTGAAACAAGCAAACAAAATAGGCATTATGTTGTATATTCAGTTCTGACTCTTGCTTCTTTTTTACCTATATTCTGGTTAGGTCTTTGACATTTGGTAAAAAGAAGCTTGCTTTCCTGTTCCTTTACTTCTTTCCCCTGCAGTATTAGGGTCTTCCTGACTTCATCCTTCTGTGCCACCTCTTTAAATGAAAAATTTGAAGGCGTTTGTCCATCCTACTCGAATGTCATTGTTTAAAATTATAAACTGAGGATTTGCAAATTCCTTACAGTGGAATCTAAGAAAATCTTTAACATTTCATAAGTTGTATCCTAGTCAATGTCCTATTTTCAGGACTTTGTCTGCTCTTTTTTCCAGAGCAGACAAATTCCCCAGAGTTATGCAGCATGCCAGACCATCCTCCTTTTTATTTAATTATTTCGAAGGATGAAAAGCTCTTTCATAGCACCCCCACAAAATCTGTTATACCAAGCACCATAAGAAGTCACACATAGCATTGAGCTCAACACAATGCCGGTGATTGTAACTCCTCCTCGGCTTCTTGTCTCTCCGCTCCTCAGGCCTGTAACTTGTACACGTTATCTCTTCTGAATGCAGGCTTAACACTAATATACCCAGCAACCACACATAGCTTCCTGCACCCACCTCAAAATGATAGGCTGTTCCTTCAGCATAAGTATGCAGCTATGGAAGACAGGAGATTACATTTTCTTTGGTCTCATATGAATGAACTGGTTCTGTTGTGAGATGCCAGGCAGGGCCATGCTTGCATAGAACTGCCAACTATTCCAAGGCCCAAGTGGTCCATCTCTCAAAATATAACTGGCTGAAACTTAATAACTACGTTCAGCAAGGGATTTCATTCAAATACCTACCCAGGGATATCTTTGGCAAACAATTTAATCTAGAAGCTTCACCAGCAAATCCACTGCTCATAGTTAGGCTTTCTATGGGTGTTCATGCAGAGTGTTCTTGTGTGTTCACTTTTGTAATTTGGTAAAACTTGGTTTAAAAATGCTCCTGGCTGGACACAGTAGCTCACGCCTATAATTCCAGCATTTTGGGAGGCCAAGGCGGTCAGATCAGATCACTTGAGGTCAGGAGTTCAAGACCAGCCTAGCCAACATGGTGAAACCCCATCTCTACTATAAATACAAAAAAAATAAATAAATAGCTGGGTGGGGTGGCAGGTGCCTATAATCCCAGCTACTCAAAAGGCTGAGGCAGGAGAATTGCTTAATCCTGGGAGATGGAAGTTGCAGTGAGCCAAGATCATGCCACTGCAGTACAGCCTAGGCGATAGAGCAAGACTCCATTTCAAAAAAAAAAAAAAAATGCTCCCCACCAGTGTTCTCTCAGCTGTGCTGCCATGGCATAGAACATTTGGCCTTGGATCACTAATGTGTTCTAGTGTTGACTGAGGGTCATTCAGTCAACCTATCACATCCAACTCAAGCAAAGTGTCAGCCTCCCAGGCAGATCTGAGTACCTGTGTTTCACTGGTTTCTGTCTCACAGATCCTGTAAATCAGGTAACTGACTTCGGCCCCTCAATTGTCAGAAAGATCAGACTCCTGTTTGTGACCCATCTCTGGCAAGTATGTAGGACTTTTTAAGGCACATGTACTAATCTCATATCTGGCTTTATTTTTTTGTTGTTGTTGTTATATATTTCTTTGTTACAACTCTGTCATGGATATTTTATATAATTTTGCAAACCACCTAAAATTCTGGTATAAGTCAATAATTTAATTGTTATTATACTTATTAGTAATCTGATCATTTTAAGTCAATTTATCATTCCATACTGAACAGAAAGAGCTCTGATTGAGTGCTGTCATCTTGAAGAACCATTCTTATTCATGGGCATCTATTTAAAAGTTATGTAGACTGGGATGGCACAGGGGCTCACACCTGCAATCCCAGCACTTTGGGAGGCCAAGGTGGGCAGATCACCTCAAGTCAGGAGTTCAAGACAATGTTTTGAGACTGAGTCTCACTCTGTCCCCCCAGCTGGAGTGCAGTGGCGGGATCTCATCTCACTGCATCCTCCACCTCCCGGGTTCAAGCAATCTCCTGCCTCAGCCTCCTGAGTAGCTGGGACTACAAGCGCACACTACCACACCTGGCTAATTTTTCATATTTTTAGTAGAAATGGAGTTTCACTATGTTAGCCAGGATGGTCTCTATCTCCTGGCCTTGTGATCTGCCCGCCCCAGCTTCTCAAAGTGCTGGGATTACAGGCATGAGCTACCGCGCCCGGCCCTAAAATATATACTTCTATGTATACAAATATATACTTAGCATTTCCTTACTTCTATTGATAAAGACACAACAAATTAAATAAATAGGGTAACAGCTTGGTGGAAAATAAAATTTCAAGGTGAATCTCAACCTGTTTCCACCACAGCCTACCTTCCTGTGGGTCACCTTGAATGGTGAGACCCTGGTGGGTTTGAATTTAGAATGAATTGACTGTTACCAATCGTTTTGAGATGTTTATAAAATCTGCACACTCTTTTGGTTAACTGACATCTATCTGGTCTTCACTGGGTAGAGGTAGCAGAGCTAAGACTAGAATTTACCAATCTTGGTAGTTGTTGCTTTCTGCTCTTGACTGATGATCCGGGAGGAAGCAAATCTCGATCTTTCACATTCCTGTTTGTTAACAAACACTACATATTCAGCTTATCTCTAGTTTTCTGTAAGTTCTCTGGTCTAATTACTTTAGCTTTTCCCCTCATTCCTTGCTTAGAATTAAAAACTTTAAGTTGGTTGTGTAAACTGACATTGCACAATTTCTTCTAATTCACAAAATAAACTCTCTACAATCTTACCTGCTTATCTATTATAAACTTTGCCAAAGGTAAAACAAACATCTTAAAAACTGCTTGAGTGCAAGGCTTAGTCTCCTCATGCATTTTAGGACAATCTAATTTTATTGCAAACTATTTTTCACACAAAATCTCAACTGCTGT